>NC_139386.1:44797500-47297500 GCF_054392235.1 Sus scrofa
GTGGCCCTTCTGCTTCCTCCTTGTGTCAGCTGGGTCTTTGTCCCAAGGCCTGGCTTTTTAACTTGTCTTCCTGGGAAATGTGTGTTTTCTTTTCTTTTTTCTTTTCTTTTATTTTCTTTCTTTCTTTCTTTCTTGCTTGCTTGCTTTCTGGCTTTCTTTCTTTCTTTCTTTCTTCTTTCTTTCTTTTTCCTGACCTTTCTTACTCCAGGAACCCACAAGAAAAAAAAATATTTTGAAAAATATTAGTAGTGGACACCTCCTTACCCTTGCAATTGTAATATTGTAATAGTAGAGTTGGATACTTAATTCAGTAGTTAATGATTGATTTTCACAAAAGACAGGCCAGCCTGACCTAAGTTACCTATCCTTTAATGTGTTAATGTATTTTTTTTTCTCTTCAAAGTGGAACAGGCTAGAAACTAGCATAGCAGACAAGAATAGAAATGAGACCCATTGAAACAGTTCCCTTATAAGTAGTTCCTGAAAACACCTCTGTGACATTTTCATGAAAGTAGCTATGTTGGTCAAATGGGGGATGCTTTGTAGTTCATATGAAAGGCATGAGCAAAATCTGGAGACTTCTAGGTGGTGGACACCATTTTTTTTTTAGAAGTGTTAATGATGTATTTGATAATATTATAAAAGAATGTGTCTGCCATGGAAGAACATTACAGCCATTTCTCTGGAATGGGAGGGGAGGGAATGAGCAGAGGGACTTTGTTCTGTATGGGTGTCTATACCCTTACTCCAAGGTGAATAAATAAAGTTGTGTTTGCTCAAACTGGTCCCTGGTCAGTCTGTTCTCAGTCATGCTGGGGAAACTGAGCCAGACGAACACAGGAACTGTTTTCCCCATCTCACTTTTCTATCCATAGAAGCACAGATGTAGGATAAAGTTAATGTGGTCATTTGCTTTTGGAATTTTCCAGTTCAGGAAACATTTGCTGAAAACTTTTCAGAATTATACATGGGGAGTCTGAGAATGTCTCCAGATCAAGATAATACAGTTGTCTATTTTACTGTAATAAAAGTAGTATTTGTGGAGAACACTTCTGGTGGATAAGAGAAGAAATGTCTGATTTTCGTTCTTCGTGTTCTTATGTTAGAGTTCTGTATTCCACTGTCAAGAAAGAGAAAGATGCCACAGTGGAGATCTGAGACAGGAGAGCATGACTGCCTGGACACCGTGTGGGCACCCACATAAATCAATGGCAACTGGAGCCCTTTTCAGTGCCTAATGTGGGGCCAGGCACCTAGTTAGCACTCAATAAATATTAATTGTAAATACACCTGTGAGTCTGTGGCTAGCATAATGTAGCACCAGTTTTCCCTGAAATGAGCAGATTGGCTAGAGGAACAGGGAAATGATTTAACTGGCTGGAGGCAAAGTTTGTAGAGGGAAGATTAAATTATATGCAGCTTGATCAGATGGTGACGAAGAGGCCACATGACCACTGTTTACAAACATCAGAGAGTATAAATGCCAAAAGGGTGAAGGAACTGTTCAGGTCACTAACTGTCAAGTAATTGTTAGGGTTCTCTTTTCATTTATTCATATAGGATGCCACTAGCCGGACCTTACAAAGTCTTTAGGAATTTTAGACAGCTGTTGGGCCACAGTGACCCCTCGCATGGTTGGGACCTCCTGGTCTTGCTCCTGGCCCCTCAGGGCCTGTCCAGGTTCTGGACTCCCATCTCTGTTCCATCATCTCACTGCCGAGTTCGCCTTGAGTTTCTTTACTCTTTTTAAGCCTCTCTGCTTGATCTACTCTACAAACAGAACTGTATCCCTTCTTTTATATTAGTACTTTCTTCATCAAATGACATCTGCCTTCTTACTTAAAATCCCATGAAGGCCCTTCTGTGAAATTCATTCTAAACTGAGAACAAGAGACTCACACCCCTTTTGTTCTCTCAGAACCAAAGTCTGGGCATCATGCCCGTGAGTCTGTAGCATCACTGCCTCCGAGTTACTCCAACAACGCAGAAACTTCTAAGATCCAGAAGGTATTCTCAGACCCAGAAAAAAAAAAAAACATATGTGCTTAACCGAAGATTCCACCCTACTTCCCTCGGGCACATCATTACAACCAATGAAGCCACAAAAGGGTGATTGGTGATGATAACATGGACATTAGAATGAGAAAAGTAGGGCATGTTCCACAAGAATGTTATGTGACAGGAGCTGAAAATGGACAAAAGGTGATCATCTTAATACTTCATAAACTGCAAACTAGTTGCAGATAATTTCTTCAACACAGAGTCATTTCTCAATTATTTGGAGCTTATACCTTGTTTCTAGAGAATTCTCTGCAGTTATCATTATTATTATTTAAATGATTTCTGGCAGATCACTACAACATTGAGTCATGGGCATTCTGGACCTTGGAAAGATTTTTTTTTTAAAGTTTTACTTTAAAAACTAGCAAAACAGATGAACAGCAAATTAAACCTCCAACAACAACAACAACCACCTCAGGTTTAAGGACAGTTTGATGTCAGTTAAGGTCTCCCAAGGGCTGTTCTCCTTAGTTGCTTCAAATGCCCTGGGCTGTCCATTAAAAATAGATTCCTGGGCTCAGTGCTGACTTAGAGTCAGAATCTATAGGGAGACATTCATGAATAAGACAAGTCTCTGTCCTTCTGGGGCTTATATTCTGATGGGAGAGAAATGTAAACAGGTAATTAGGTAAATATTTAGTTACTGATAAGTGTTAGAAGAAACATAAAACAGAATGGGGGATGAGCAGTGATGGATTTGAGGACAGCTCTGTATTAATCTGGGTGCTCCAGAAGGAAGTGACGTTTAAGAAGAAACCTGAATGTAGAACGAGCCACGTCAACATCTGAGGGGAGAGCATGCCAGGCCAAGGGATGTGCATGGAAGTTTCTAGATGCAGATGAGCCAGAGGGCCCAACGGTTTGTTAGCGGTGGCATATTATAAGAGGTCAATGGTCTGGCTGAGGTCAAGAAGCAGGAGGCTGTTCCACAAGGCCTCATGGGCTACAGGAGACAGTTCTTTCTAAACAAGATATGCAGCCACTGATGGTAATGATGAAGCCTTGGTGATAAATTTATTTTATTGGAGCACTAAGCCTCTCTAACCAAAGGGCTGGGGCAGGCAGATGGTCATCTTGGAGCAGAGGGCAGAGGGAGCAAAGTTTTCTAAATCAGTTCAGTTAATAATTCAGTTTGGAGGGACCCTGCATTTGCTTCAGGGAATGTTCTCGGGATAAGCAACACAAGCATGAGGGCAAAGAGAGTTGCTGTGAAAAGGGGGGTGTAATTGTGCTGTGGTCTGAATGTGTCTCCCCAAAATATACATGCTAAAACCTAAACTCCAAGATGATGGTATGAGAAGGTGGGGGCCTTCAGGAGGTGATTAGATCATGAGGGTGAGGACTTCATGAATGGGATTGATATTCTTATAAAGGAGGCCCCACTGACATCCCTAAGGCCTTCCACCAATGAGAATTCTGTGCCCCCAAAGAGGACCATCCCCTGACCATGGAGGTACCCTGATCTCAGACTTCGATACTCCTGGGCCATGAGCAACACATTTCTGCTCATAAGCCACCCAGTCTGGTGTTTTGTCATAGCAGCCAGAATGAACTAAGACAGAAGGAGAGAACATTCCTGGCAGATGTGCCCACGAGTATAAGCACAGATGCCAAAAATGCATCATGGTGTGCCTGTGAAGCAACACAGCCCTGAATTTTGCTGAAACATAAGAGATAAGGCAATGTTGGGATTTTGTTTTTGTTTTCAGAGAGGGGGAGGTTTATGACAATAGCCTTTCTTAGGGAACTGATGATGGCTTGACTTTCTTCTTGTGTGCAAAAGTAAGTAAATAAGTTATTGATTCTTTGCTTACGTGAAAATGAGGTCACTACTTTCTCTGGCAAAGAGTAAGATTTTTTGTATTCCCAATTAAACTTGTTGCAAACTTTTGTTTTAGATGGTCTATACTGCTATTAAAAGCCCATCTTCTGGAGGTGCGATGGAGGATAGGGAGTCTGCAAAAAAGCAACAGCAGCCCTTAAAATTCCAGTTATTACAACTGTGCTTTTTGCTGACAAAATCAACAGACAGTAAAATTAAGACAGGCTGCCCATTTTGATGGTGAGTAGTCCATTCTTTTTGCTCTGTTAGCAAAGACTGGAAAATGTTAGCAAGGTACTTTTTCCTCCTGTTATACTATTTAATATGTTCTACATGTAGCAGACATAAAGTAAAAACTATCACTTTTTGTGGAATTAAGGAGTACACACATACATACATACATGTATACAAGCACACACATATACGCATATGTACATGCATACAGGTATTCAAGTCAGTTGTGATTACTACCTACTTTCATGAAGTGTTCTTACAACATTATAATCTGGGTGAATTTCAGTAATTTGGTAACCTATGTTTCTAAAACAAAAATGTTAAATTGAATTCAAGTATATGGATACGAGATGTGAAATTGATAATCCAAGGCTGGAATTGAAACTACTAATAAAAGAGCTGCAGCTTGGTCAAGGAGTAGCTCAGTATTTCTCAAACCATGTTCTTTGAAACTGTGGTTCCAGAAATCAGTAATTGACAATTCAGGGAAAAAAAAATGTCAAAAGAGTTCAAAAATCAACATGTGGGTAATATTATAATTTATACGGTATAAAGATCTGAAAAAGTCTAACACTGGAATAATCAAGTAGTTTTTGTGTATTCTGATATTTCCCAAACTTATGTGAAGGTTTTCATAAGGCACTTACTCATAGGAGCTTCTATAATGTATCTCCCTCTATCATTTATCACATTTATCATAAGAAAGACTTTGCATGGATATAAATCTTACCAGCCTCTCCCCTTGTATTTTGCTTACAAAGGTCAGCTCTCTATCATCCCTAACTGCATACACCTATCTGGCCTTTCTTTCACAAATTCAACTTTCACTGGAAACCTTTGTTCAATTGTTTTGAGAATAAAGGTTGAACACTGTGGTCTAGATTCAAGGCCCTTCATAACTAGTCTTCCTCCCTCCTTCCCACCTCTAGACTGCACTACTCTCTTTGGTGAACCTCATTATCAGCCATACTTATTTATTTGTAGATAAATTAGTTACCTTCTTCCTGCCTCTGTGCCTCTGTCCACACCCTCTCACCAGAAGAGAGCTCTTGATGGCCCTCTCCAGCAGAAAAAGTCCCTGCTGGCTCTCTGTCCCTACTTCATTCTCTTCTGTAGCACAAATAAGGTCACTTCCTTTTCATTCATGAACTCTTCACACTTAGGCCTGTTCTGCTTCTTTTGCTACCATAGTTCAAAAGTTAAGAGAATGGTTAAAAACAGCATAGGACAGGAATAGACATATAGCCTCAGGTGCAAATCTGGCAATGGGTAAGGGCTGTATATATAAGAATGGAGTCAGTCCATTCACCCTTCTGCACCACCAGCTGGTGCCAACCCCTGTATATACATAGAACTTGAACTTAAAGCTCTAGAATAGGCAAGGTAGTAGTTGCACCAATTTACATTCCCATAATAGTGTGCTTGGGTGCTCTTTTCTCCACAGACTTGCCAATGCTTGTTATTTTTTGTCTTTTTGATAATAGCTATTGTAACAGGTGTAATATCTTATTGTGGTTTTGATTGGCCCCTTCCCAATGATTAATGATATTGAGCATATTTTCATGTGCCTGTTGACCATATGTATTTCTTCTTTGGAAAAAAGCTATTCAGCTTCCCTGCCCCCTCCCTTTTCTTTCTTTTTAGGACTGTACCTGCGGGGTATAGAATTTCCCAGGCTAGGGGTCAAATTGGAGCTACAGCTGCTGGCCTATGCCACACAGCAACACCACATCTGAGCCTCATCTGTGACCTATGCTTCAGCTTGCAGCAATGTCAGATCTTTAACCCACTGAGCAAAGTCAAGGAGCGAACCCACATCCTCATGGATACTAGTAGGATCCTTAACCCACTGAACCGCAATGGAAACTCCTCCATTTTTTAGTCATATAGTTTGTTTGTTTGTTTGTTTTTGCTATTGAGTTGTATTAGCTCTTTATATACTTTGGATAGTAACCCCTTTTCAGACATATGATTTGAAAATATTTTATCCCATTCAGTAGGTTGTCTTTTTATTTTGTTGATGGCTTCCTTGGCTGTGCAGAAGCTTTTTAGTTTAATACGGTCCAACTTGCTTATTTTGGCTTTTTCTGCTTTTAAGAATATTATTAGAATGCCATTTATTTGTATAGTTATCACTACATAGAAGAATATTGAGGTTCAGGAGGTTTTGTAATTGCCTAAGTTCTCACAGCTAATAAATTTAAAGCTAGGGTTTTAATCTAGGTCATCTGACTCCAAAGCCTGTGCTGGTAACTGTTTTTTTTTTTTTGTGCTGCAAACATTAAAGATTATTCTAGCTCTAAAATAAGATTCTGTGTCACCAACTCATTTAAATTCAATTCTTTATTTGGATTTTAAAATGTTTAGTGAAACAACATGTTATAATTTGGGGGGAACAGCTGTATACTTCATTTCTCTTTTGTAGCAGGGATAACGGAGCACTCTTTACATATACAATCATGCTCTTTATTCTTCCCTTGGAAGAACTGAGTGGCTCTTTACAAAGCAATGCAGTAAGAAATGTATTATCCCCCAATTGGATGAAATACATGCCATTAGAAGAAATAAAATCTATAATCTAAGTCTTTCTCTCTCCATGGTAAAATAATCTTGTGCCTTAATTAATGAAGAGAGAACATGAGAGTTCAAGAAGAGTCAGCATCTGTCCTGTTGTTCAGAGTCTGAAGGGATTTTCACACCTGATTTCCATCTTCAGATGTAATCAGCAAGAACGAGGGGTCTGAGAGCTCTTATGAAGTTCAAAGGAGCAACACTCCAGATATTTTGGCTAGAGCTGAGATTTACAGAGCAAATCAATATTTTTTCATCATTTCTACTGGGAGTATTAATCAATATGATCAATATGACTACTTAAGAAACAATGTTTAGATACAAACATTGGAAAGAGAGGGATAGTGAACATTGTATGTTAACTGCCTTCTGGACTTGGGAGAAACATTGTCACAGTCATTGTGATATATAGCTACCGTAATCATGGTACGGGGTTTTGAGGCCAATTTGTGCACCTAGGGCAATTAAAAATGATATAAAATCGATTTGCTAAAACAAACATTCTAGAAATGATACATTCAAGCATGGGCTGTGAAAACCCATACTGTTCAACCCATCATTCTTCCCAGTTACTAAGTAGTTGTTTGTACATCCTGTTTAATCTAAATAAATGAAATGCATTTTTTGCTACTATCAGTTTAAAGAATTAGTTCAACGAAAATGAATTTTTAGGTTCTGCCTTAAGGAAGGGGCTATAATTGGCACAAATTTAAGTAAGACATGGCCCATAATTTCATGGAATGTACAACATAGGGAGGTGATAAAGCAACCAGTGTAACCAGGATTCTAACGAAGTGTGTGAGCTGTCAAACCTTGATCACCTTAAACATTCAGACTACTTCTTAAATCCATTAGAAACAGAATTCTTCCTCCATTCTCTGAAAGTCTAATTTATTCTGATCAAACTTTCTTTTTCTTTTTCTTTTTTTTTTTTCTTTTTAGGGCCACACCTGTGGCTTATGGAAGTTCCCAGGCTAGGGGTCGAATCGGAGCTGCAGCTGCCCGCCTACACCATGGCCACAGCAACATGGGATCCAAGCTGCATCTGTGACCTACACCACAGCTCATGGCAACTCCAGATCCTTAACCCACTGAGAGAGGCCAGGGATCAAACCCCCATTCCCATGGATACTAGTCAGGTTCATAACCTGCTGAGCCACAATGGGAACTCCGTTTAAAGGATTACATTGCCTGGCATGTATGTACCAACTCGCTTGGTGTTATGAAAATAAATGGAAACCAATTTAAGCAAGGACAGCCAGGCTTCACCAAAATGTAGACATCATCATACAGCAGTTCTATTTTTCCTCGGGCTGCTTCTTTTTCTGGACCTCTGCTCTGTTCTTTTTGTGAATGAGCTTCTTCTGAAAGGTCTATAGTTTCTATTCCACTGAATCTTGGCTTCCATGCGACTCTGCATTGCCATTTTAGTGGACATACATCATGTTTGTGGCCACTGAGCATCTTTTGAACAGAGTTTTTATGTTTGGGGTATTTCCTACACAACGAAACCTACCGATTTATTTATTTATTTATTTGAAATCTACTATTTAATATTGAAGTCAAAACTTGATTTTCCAGCCTCTAGCTCAGGAGTAGGCTCTACCAGTGGAGCTTCTCTCCTGAGATAGTCTTATTCAGAGGGAACATCAGGAAGAACCAGGTGTAGTTGCTGCATAGAGCCCTTACTCTCATGAAAATAACAGAGTATGGAGGAGTGACATCAGGCATTCCAGAGGCAGTAATGCAGATCTCCCAGGAATAGTGATGATATGCACAGAAGCAGTGTCCACTGTGTTAACAGCCATATCTCTGCTCAGGAGGGCCTTTACTGGAGAGGCTTAGTGTGCAATTGGGGATTGTACTTGTAAGTGAGTCTTTAAGCCTCCTGAATCTTTCCATTAGTTTCCTAATAGCATTTAATAAACTCTCTTTCTACTTAAACCAGCTCAAGTAGGTTATGTTGCTTATAAGCAAGATCTTAGATGAGAGATAGAAACTTCAATATGATAATTTTCAACAGGTTCAGAATTCAGAAATATCAAGTGAAATGAGTCATAGCAAGCACTGGCATACTCTAAAGTGATAAAAGAGACAGGTCAATCTGAGTCTATGATTGTCAGAAAAGAGGCAGACTGAGTGTGAGAACCGAGATTCAAAATAGCTTGGTGCTTAACAATGCAGAACTTGTAATCAAACAAAGTTGGATTTGAGTCCTAGCTCTATTGTTTATTAGCTGACTGATCTTGATCCAGTTGTTCAGTCATCTGGATTTTCATTTTTATGATCTGTAAATAGAGATTACAAAATTATATTTTGTTTGGCATATAAATGCTCAGTCCTTATGGTGCCATATGTAGCTATTCACTTTTATTTTTGTGATTTTTTGATAAGGATAATTATGTACTGGTTTATTGTCCAGGAATTTTAATAGAGAAATTATTGGATCCTCACGTCATACTAGCTAGATTAGTCAAGATAGAATAACTGATAACATACAACCCTACAATTTCATAGCCTTAGCACTTTTAGCATTTATTTAATACTTGCTCAATAGTCAACTCATTGTTAGTCACTTCTCATCCAAATGGCAAGTCAGAGAACTAGATCATTCTACCTCTTTCATGTCTTTCCTTCTCTAAGTTCTTAGAGTCCCCCAGTTTAGCCAATGGATGGGAAAAGAGAATGGATAGTTGTGCACAGGAGAGATTTACAGGAAGTAGCATGTATCACTGCTGTCCATATTCTGTTGAATATAATTCAGCTTCATACAGCTGTATCTAAATTCAGGGAAGGCTAGGAGATATCATATAACTATATGCCCAGGGAGAAAGAGGGTAACAATTTGGTGAATAACTAGCTGTTCTTCACCATGCTCTTTCACTCTTTTGGTCTTGACAAATACAGCAGAGCTCCAAAATTGTGATGGAGCAGCATCCAGAATTTTGCTTAGAATTTTGCCTTCTAAATCTGCCATGAGATTCCTTGTGCCTTTCGTTTAGACAATGAATGTAAATCCCAACCCAAAGCCATATTTGCAAAGAGCACCGAATAATTTATCCCTCTTGCTCATTCTCAATAAATATGATAACTGGATTTGGCTACTTTCGTATACTGAAGACAATCCTTGCTTTAAAAATCAACTGAAAGAGACCCACATTCTATTTATTTAGATGTCAAAAATATTAATTACCAGAAATATAAATAAATCCTCACATTTGAAAGGCTAAACCTCACTTTTAGAGTAGTTTATTGATTAATCTAATAGAAGCAAATGGGTTTCTAAAAAAATCTACTTCAGCTTTCTGAGTTGGGATTACTTTTTGGCCTTGTAAATTGTACTGAGCAGTAGTCATAATTTTTATCTCTATTCTACTGAGGTCTGAAACATCAGCATGTACGTTTTTATCCTGAGGAATAAAAATGTTTAAAGAAAATATTTAATGGAAAGTTAGCACCAATATCTGACTATTTAACTTTGAAGGAATAAGTGTGAATTCTTGTTAAATCAATGGAAATAATACCAGTTATCTCTTGTTAGTGAAAGTGCCAAACACAGATAATGTATTCCCCATTCAAATGTACTCTCAGATCCAATTTATGATGCTTTATTGATCACCCATTATTATTACTCTGGATTTTGAGTGTTGACACACTGGATGTCAGTCATCTTGCTTCTAGGTATAGAAAACACAAAGGGGCCAGATGGAAGTTCATTCATTAGAAAAGCCTTAGGATGACAAATACATGGCATGAACACTGCCATGTAGACAGCACTAATGAATGATGCTACTATTTTCTGCTGAATCTATTTTTGACCACAGAATTCTTTACTTATCGCATTTCAAGTAGCATTCTCAATATATCTGAGTTATTACTTGTGATAAAACACTCTTATGATCCTTATGCTAAAGTTTAGTGGTTTCATAAAAACTGCTAAGAGAGATAGGCAATGAAGAACATCAAATTGTCAAGATTCTTTGTTGAAACTGGGTGACTTAAGCCTTAAATCCTCAATAGGGGTGGGCCCCAGAATCCTTTGGGTCCTCAGTCATTAAGACAGACTTGGGTGGGGCTGATAGAACTGAATTTGAGCTCCAAGGCACATGGCAGGTCTAAACCCCCTACACACACCTGCTGGCTTTAGTTTGACCCCAGTATCTTGAGCTTCTTCAGGGAATAAACTAACCTCCTCATGCTTGTGAGAATGTCTAGAGGCATGAAGTAGACCCCAAACGAGGGAAACCAGCACAGTTTTACACTACCTCCTTACCATTAGGAAGACAGACTAAACCTAATTTCCAATCAGTTGAGCAAATGAAAGCAACTCGGATTAGCAAAATTGATCCTTATTTGTTCTCTCTATGTGGTATGTGTCAAAGTCTCATCTTACTGGCAGTTGGAGTAATCCTATCAAGACTTAAAGAGACTTTAAAGAAAATATAGTAAAGAGATAAAATCATATACAAAACCCCAATATGCAAGGAAGATAAGTCCAGAAGTGGTGGAGATGAAGCCTGGAAAGCAGAATCAAATCCAACCTACTTAAGCATATTTTCCTTCTTGGAATAAGCTCTGCTTTAGAAAACTCTGCCCTAGACCTATGCATTTAGAGATAAGGAAACAGACCATTAATTTTTTTTTTTTTGTCTTTTTTAAGGTCAAACCCATGGCATGTGGAGGTTCTCGGCTGGGGGTCAAATCAGAGCGATAGCTACTGGCTTATACCACAGCTATAGCAACGACAGGTCTGAGCCGTATCTGTGACCTACACCTTAGTTCACAGCAATGCCAGATCCTTAACCCACTGAGCAAGGCCAGGGATTGAACCTGCATCCTCACAATGCTAGTCAGATTCGTTTCTGATGAGCTACAATGGGAACTCCAAGACCATTACATTTTTTAATGTTATTTTTCATGTGGCTAATTTTTAATGAATGGAAATCACTGTAACACAGTGATCACTAGCAAATAAGGTAGCTTCTTTATGTTGATAACATTGGAGATCATGGGATAAGATAGAAACAGAAAGGTTTAGAGGAGGTACGATATACTGGGATGCTGGTAACTTTCAAGCAGGTTGATGAATGACATGGTCACCAACCACTAGGAAATAACATCAACAAAGGTACCAAGCCAGTGTTTGAGTTACATATGGGGCAACTCAATTGGAATAGACCACACTATTTACCTGGTAAAGCCAAGAAGTCAAGTTGGCATTGCTTGCAGACTGGGTGAACCCTAGGATCATCCACTTAGATGTGTTTTGTTTGCTGAGTTGCTGAGCAACAGGTACCGAAGCTATTCCTTCAGACTAGCATGTCCCAAAGTGGGTTTGTGGTAGTCCTGCTGTTCGCCAAAGGCTTTGGCTCCTTGTCTTTGAAACACATGATGGAATGAAACTTCACCTTTGGCACTAAAGTTGGACATGACAACAATATTTGCCTTAGCCAGTGAGATTTGACAGAAAGAGAGGAATATTACTTCCTGGAGAAAATTTTAAACTTGTGCATGATGTGTTGAATTTCTTTACCATCTTTGCAGTGACCATGAAAAAAAACAATCCCCAAACTCACTATGTGAACATAGTAAGTGGAACTTCCAACTGCATTAGATAAGTGATATGAATGAATAAATTTTTTCATGTGATGCCACTGATATTTTAGGGTAGCTTATTACCATGGCATGACCAAACACATCCTACCTGCTGTGATGTTGTGAGTGTTATTAAGGGTTGGATGTAAAATGGCACCATGGTCAAATACGTTTGGAATATTCCAATTTAAACTTTTTTTTTTTCTATAGGACTTTTGGAAGCCTTCATTATATTAATATGATTTGTGAATTTCCAAGAATATAATATAATGAGTAGTGCTTCTCAAATGTATGTGATCTAGCATTTTTTTTGTTTTTTTTTCCTATGAAGATTTCCCAATGAAATTCTACCTTAGAAAAAATAACGTATATGAGATTTAGTGGAAAAAGAATACATGGCACTGAGCAAATATACCTTCAAATAGGAAGTGTGGGTGTTTGAGAAAGAGAGACAGGAAGAGGGAGAGAGAGGAAGTAAGAGAAACAAAGATAATAAACAGGAATTCTTTTTAAATTTTTATTTATTTATATTTTTGTCTTTTTGTCTTTTTAGGGTCCCACCCATGGCATATGGATGTTTCCAGGCTAGGGGTCGAATCGGAGCTGTAGCTGCTGGCCTATGCCACAGCCACAGCAACATGGGATTCAAGCTGCATCTGAGACCTACACCACAGCTCATGGCAATGCAGGGTCTTTAACCCACTGAGCAAGGCCAGGGATTAAACCTACAATGTCATGGATACCAGTCTGGTTCGTTAACCCCTGAGCCATGGCAGGAACTCCTAGAATTCTTTTTTTAAGATCTATTTTCTGTTCTACTCCATTTTGGTGAAGATGATAGAATTTTAGTTCTAAATTTAAGAACGATTTTATTTGCTTTAGTGCAGTAAATTGGGTAGCAAGTTTTTATGATTGTGCCTACTGTATCTTATTCATAATAAATAATAATGATTTTAGAGATAATTACACACCATGACCAAAATTCTGTACTTCTTCCAAAGGCTTAGGCTTAGCCAGATTACAATTAGGTGAAATGTTAAACTCAGAATTTTAAAATTCTTTTTCTAAATATAAAGTTTCCTTCCTTTCTCCTTTTTTCTTTCTTTTTCTTATGGCTGCACTTGAATCTGTGAAGCAGCTGCATCTTACACTATAGCTATGGCAAGCCGGTTCCTTTAATCCACTGCGCTGGCCTGGGAATTGAACCTGTACCTCCACTGTGAACGGAGCCATTGCAGTTGGATTCTAAACCCACTGAACCACAGCAGGAACTCCATGAAGATTTATTTATTTTTTGTCAGTAAAATAGAGCATGTTAAAATAAAATTCAAGAGCACTGTAATGTTGGTAAAAAATGTTGATATTTGGTTGCTTCTAAGCTTAACATGACTTTTTAAAAAAAATTCTTATGAAAAACCAAAGCCCCATGTTGTTTGCAGTTCTAATGACACTAGAAGTTGAGAAGACACTTAACAATCTCAGACTGTTTCAGTCCTGTTCAATACATAATTTCCTACGTGTACTAGTGAATCTGGACAAAAACAAAGATACACTTTGGTCAAGTTTTGTTGATTCTTCTCATTTTCTCTTAGATTTTTCTCTTTTAATTCCATGTCCAAAGCAATTACAGTAGCCTGTTTACTTCCCAAATCTAAACTAGATGTGATTCTAGAAATTATTCAGTAATCCATAGATAGTTAGCTAGAATTCCATATGATAGGCTTTCTTCAAATATTTGTCACATGACTTATAAAATGATCTTTAATAAGGTCAATAGATACTTCTCAAATAATTGGGCTTTGAAATATTGAGAAGAAAGTACTTTATTATGTAAAACAACCTGACCATCAAAAAAAAAACAGTATAGAACCGGGTGCTAAATTTTACTGATATATACATAGTAATATAAAAATTCATAGAGGAAAGACAAAATTGGTCACTAGCAAAACGGCTTACTATGTCCTACATATCAGCAATAACCATTTAGAAAATTTAATAGAAAAAAGAGATTCAATTCATAAAAGAAAATGAAGGAAGGAAGGATAGAAGGAAGGGAGGGAGGGAGGAGAAATCAGAATACTTATGTATTTCTGGTGGCAATGTAAAATGATGCAGCCACTGTGGAAAATAGTGTGGCATTTCCTCAGTAAGTTCAGCATAGAACTACCACATGGCCCAGCAATTCCACTACCAAAAGAACTGAAAAAATATGTTCAAATAAAAACTTGTGTGCAAGTGGTTATCACAGCACTATTCGCACTGGCCAAAATGTGGGAAGAACACAAAATATCATCAACTGATGAATGAATAAACTAAATGCATAGCCATACAATGAAATATTATTCAGCCATAGGAAGGAATGAGATGCTGATACACATCATAGCACAAATGGACCTTGAAAACATTATGCTAAGTGAAATAAGCCAAACACAAAGGACAAATATGTATGATTATACTTATGTGAAATCCATTAGAGAGAGAAAGCAGATTTGTGGTTGTCAGGACTAGAGGGAGGGAGGAAAAAGGAGTGACTGCCTAATGCATCCAGGGTTTCCTTCTGAAGAAAGGAAAAGTGTTTTGGGACTAGATAATGGTGATGATTATATGACATTGTGAATATACTTAAGGCCACTGAATTGCACACTTCAAAATGGTTAAAATGACAAATTTTATGTTATGTTTATTTAACCACAATATTTTTGAAAGCAAAAAAAGAAAAAAAAAAACCTGAGAGAAATTGTAAGTATTGGGGAGGGTTTATATCCCCAGATAACATAAATCTACAAAAATTAACTGAATATTGTACATGTGCTAGAATAAATTATAGATTAATGGAGTAGAACATAATTCCTCCAAAGTAAATTCAAAGTGTTTAAAGGTTTAGTATATACTATAATGATAGTCTTTAAAACTGGAGGACAAACAAATTTTAAAATATTTTGTTTGAGTTCTGTGAAAAATGTCCTTGGTAATTTGATAGGGATTGCATTGAATCTGTAGATTGCCTTGGGTAGTATAGTCATTTTGATGATATTAACTCTTCTAATCCAAGAGCATGGTAATGCTTTCACTGACATGTGGAATCTGAAAAAAGAACAGAATGAACTTCTTTGCAGAACAGATGCTGACTCACAGACTTTGAAAAACTTATGGTTTCCAAAGGAGACAGGGTTGCGCTGGAGTTGTGGGATGGAAATCCTATAAAATTGGATTGTGATGATCATTGTACAACTATAAATGTATGGAGGACAATTTTGATTATTTTATAAATGATTACATGGTAATTGGTGGGTAAAATTCATTGATTAAAGAATTAAAAAAAGAAATAGTAGAGGAACTAGAAAAAATATGGGTGAATATTTATATAAATTTTGAAGAAAGCATTTATAAACTTAACATTGAAAATATAATCATAAATGAAAAGGTTTGACTAAAATGATAAAAGTATGTTTATTTAAAAATTCTATGCAGTAGAATCCAAAGGCAAAAGACAAATGGGAAAATATTTGCATCTTATATGACAAAGGCTTGTTATCCACAATAAAGAAATAGATGCTTAAAAAAGGAGAAATTTAAGACATTTTGATGTGGATTACAAAATAGGTCCTTTTTACATTCTTTTAGAAATTATAACAAAAAACTTGAGTTGCTTTTCAGTTATAATTAGTTTCCCATGCCACACACAGTTTTTTCAAAACATCTTCCTCAACCCCAAAGATCTCTCTCCTCAAATGAGAGGTTTGCTCTCATTTTCTGCCTCTTCTCCAGTCTTCCCAGATATACCTTTCTTTCCTCTCCCAATGGCTATATTGATAGATTTCTCCCTTCCAATATCCTTGGCATGGATATTGGTCTTTACACAGGAGGAGCTGACTACCTCTCCAACTGCATGACTAATTCAAGTCATTTTTTCATTCAGTGAACACAACCAAGTGCAAACCAAAACAAGAAAGAGAAAAAGTGTGGTAAACATCATGTAGTGACACCAGCATGATGTCACAGATTACTTTCAAGCATTCTTTTCATATTCCCAAAGTTAACTGGAAGGAGGGGTCAGGGCAGGGAGCAGGGCAGGGGGAGCTGAATGTCCTGAAATTAAAAAGGTATAGGCTAAGAGCCATTGTTTTTTTTTTTTTTTTTTTTTTTAAACCAACACCACCCCCATCTCCACATAAAAAATGTATACATTTATAAGGTCAATCCACTGATTTCAGACTTCAAACATATTAATAGATTATGAGGAAATAGGGTTTCGACAAGTGAAAAATACATTACATTGCAAATCAAGAAGAACATGAGTTAAAACTCTAATGTTAATTACCTCTGATATAAATTAATATTAATGTTTTTTTTTCCTTAGGGCCGCACTTGAGGCATATGAAAGTTCCCAGGCTAGGGGTGAAATCAGAGCCACAGATGCCAGCCTATGCTACAGCCGCAGCAGCACAGGATCTGAGTCACATCTGCGAACTACACCACAGCTCATGGTAACACCAGATCCTTAACCCACTGAGTGAGACCAAGGATCAAACCCTCATCCTCATGGTTACTAATCAGGTTCGTTACCACTGAGCCAAATAAGACCTCCAATATTAATATATTATAAAAATTATTTAAATAAAATTAACTTTAAGGTAGTTATTTGATAATGAGTGGAGAGCCGTAATATTTTGATATTTCTATTAACACAAGTGAATTAAAATTCTATCTTCTCACAAACCCTATTATAGTCGATATTTACTTTGTACTTGTAGCTGCGTATTTTTGTGGAGAAAGGTATTTTCTTAAATTTAATCAGAGTCTGATTATTCTGCATGTCTAGACAGTGTCTCTAGGGCAGAGATGTGTTATAGCATTTTGATCACCTCTCCTACAATGAAACCCTCTATTCCTTTGTTCTACAATATTTTCCTTGGTTGTACCCAGCCATGTGTAAACAGCGCTGGAAAATTCAACTGGCAAACTGTAATACTTCTGAAATTCTTGATAAGAAAACTGATCTAGCAGCATGTCAATACTAAGGAAAATCTATTCAGCATTTGTTTGATTTATGTGCTATTTGTAGTGATGGTTACTAGTTTTATCTATGACTCAACCTACAGATTTAATGATTCAGTAGGCACGCTTTAAATGGGTTCCATGAGGCACCATGTTGTTCTGGTAATTTTTTATTTTTATTTTTTTAATTTATTTTTATTTTTGGCTTTTTTGCTATTTCTTTGGGCCGCTCCCACGGCATATGGACGTTCCCAGGCCAGGGGTCGAATTGGAGCCATAACCCCCGGCCTACGCCAGAGCCACAGCAACGCAGGATCCGAGCCGCGTCTACGACCTACACCACAGCTCACGGCAACGCCGGATCCTTAACCCACTGAGCAAGGCCAGGGATTGAACCCGCAACCTCACGGTTCCTAGTCGGATTCGTTAACCACTGCACCATGACGGGAACTCCAGTTCTGGTAATTTTTAACAAGATTTTGTCCCTCTTAAATATTTCCCCCTCAGGTTGTAATATTGATATAATTCTATTCCTTGATGTTCTGCTCTTGTTCTGTCTCTTTTATTTTTCAACCTTTTTTTTTTTTGCATCTTATTGACTAGCTTTTTTTGATAGGTGATGATTTAGCTAGACAGAATGATCTTTAATTTAATGTGGTTCAGAAAGCACAAAGCCTGTGAAATTATTAGCCTTCTATTTCCAATTTATCCATAAAATTATCAGCAAGAAAATCTTCCATTTAATTCTATTAGGGATTGAGAAAGAAGAAAGTGGCGGATTATTTTCAGAAGCCGCAAATATAAAGAAGAAATGATACTTTTCACCACTTGTAATAGAAAGTTTATGAACAGGTCAGTTAGTGAAAGATACAGGTATCAGGAACATTGCAGAGAAGATGGCATTGGATATACGATTTGCAAAAGTCTTGAACATATCTTTCAAATATAGAATTAGTCAATGGGAAGATACGACTTTATTTGCAATTATAGTTTCAGAAACACACTATTACATAAAACAGCCTGCAGTGAATTTTTATTTTTTCCATTTTTTATTTTTGGCAGATTATATGTCTTTTAAATTAAAAGTATCCTGAAAGAAACCTTTCACAAGTGAGATGATAAAATTAATTCACCTTACAAAACAGTCTCGTTTTATACCACAAATATGGCTTAATATGCTTTAAGGCATCGGGTAGTTTAGGAAGGCAAAATTAATTTCTGAAGGTGAGAACGAATGTGCTGCCTGTCCAATCCTGATGAACTTGTCTTCTTATATCAAACTAAAACTTGAACTTGCTAGTTTCAAAAAGTTTTTTTTTTACATATATGCTATATTAAAAAAAAGACAACACACTTGAATGTAGTTCATGATAGACAGTTACATCTGAGATGTAAGAAAAATTCTGGCATTATGAGGGTGTCAACATAATCAGTAAAAAATTATTTTTGATGACATGAAGAGGAAAAGTGTTAGCAGAATGAGAAGAATTTTTGAACAGCAGATACACAGCAAAGTCCTTTCCCCTTGTCTGCCAAATGCACCCACACTTGTCATCAGTGAATGCAATTACATTTCTTTTTCTTTCCTTTTTTTTTTACAATACAGAAGAGACTTTTGGCAGTCAATGAGGGCTAATTTTTTCCTCACTTGTATACCCTTTTAGCCACTGAGAAGATGTGAGTTGAAAGATCTTCATAGAGTTGACTTTGTCCCTCAAGTATGAATTCGTGAACAAATTAAAAGAGAACTTGGGAAACTGAAAGACATCGTACACTGTTTTTATATCTGAACACTGCCTCAGTCAAAAGGTTAAATCGCTTAAGGGTAAAATAGTCTCATCTTGTATTCTGTGCAGTTTTTAGACAAATGAAATTTTACTTTTCAGACAAAGAAAAAAATGACAACAAAAATCTCTTTGTGACGTCCTTTGGCAACAAATAGCATAAATAATAGTTGCAGTCTATATGGTGTAATCAGAGGGAATTACATTGCAAGAATTTATAGCACTTTTCAATGCATATTCACATTTATTATATTCCATGAGCCTCAGAAAAACATCCCAAGATATTTTAGTGTTGTAAGTATTAAATGTACCATGGGCTTTGGATTCTATATTGGTCCATATTCACTTCGATGAAGGAAAATGTGTGGAGGAGTCAAACTCAGACTCATTTTTTCTTAACACCTCACCTGCCACTCCCCCACCCCCACACACAGACACGCATGCACAGACATACACACACAATATTTTTTTTCAAGTGATTTGGGGGAATGAGAATAAGAATGTTTTGAAACTATAAAACTATAAATCAGTGAAACTATCTGGTTTTTATAGTCAACTATATGACATTTCCTACATGATTAATCCATATAGGAAGAAACAACACCGGAAGACTTTATGTTAATATACAAGCCTGTGTTTTTCTGCAACTCCTGTAGTTAGCAGGTTATACCTTCTAATATTGTTAGTATTGTGGCAAAATAGAAAGTGTTTAGTTTCTAATTGGAGTTCAAATTTACCATTTAAATTAACTATGCTGTCCCTTCCATCTCTTATCTCTGATTTTTCAAGGTAAGTTACATGGCAAATACTTTCATCTATTTACCTAAGTTCCTCAGATTCCTCCAACTGGATGCGCAAATAATTTGGAAGCCCAAAATAATTCAGTAGTCTTTAGTATGGAGAAGAGAAAACTGAAAAAAATTCACAAAATGATAGAAAGTAAAGATTGAGGGTCTATGAAAAAAAATTACCTAGAAAATGGAAAATATACTTTTTGTATTTTGCCAGGTATTAAGTGCCTCCTGCAGAATTGGATCTAATTATCCTGCAATTCTGAGAAGAAACAATTGGAGAAATGAAATGTATAAATATGGTTCATCTTGTGTGCTTGTTCACTGCAGAGTCGTTATTTAATAGAAACATATTTTTAAAGTAAGACAAATAATTGTATCAGAAAGAAAAACACATGGAATTAGGGGAACTCATGTAGATTTTGGCAAAGCTGAGGGAATCTGTTCTTCCTTTTTATTAGTGCAGATGCACCATATTCTTGAGATAGTATATCTGAAGTTAGGCAACATGACTGTATACCTGATTTATTGTAATTTAATTAAAATTACTTGGCAATGTTTTATCCTTAATGTCTCACAAACAAATAATAAGCAAATGATAGTTAAGTGTTTAAATTACTTTAGAAAATGTTGGTCAATCTTTAAATGAAGAATTAATATTTTTATTCAGTTAGTGAGTCACATTAGATACTGTTTTTTTCCCCTTATAAATGAAGCAGTTGAGAGGTTCACCATAATACAATGAATATATGTACAGAGTTGAGAGGCACTTAAAACCTCCTATAATTATTGCTGCTTTTGAATCGATAAGTTCAGGCTTTCACCTGCTGGTTATTATCTCTCACCTCAAATAATCATTTAAAATGTATTCATAGCATATTTTGTGTTTGATGCTATTCAAGGCCTAGGCTTAGATTTAGTCCTTTAGTGTATAAATCAGACTTAGAATATGAATTAAAAAAAAATGAGACATGCTGGATCATCACAAGTGAGCAGTGATTAGGTTTATGTTAACACTGCTTTGCTTTTGCTATTTTATGATATAATTTTTCCTGATTATAAAAGAATGGCAAAAAAGTTGGGAATAGAAAGAAATATAAAGAATGGGAAAGTAAATTACCCTTAATCACACCACCTAGGAATAACTACTGTTAACATATTGGTGTAGTTCCTTTTAGTATTTTTTTCTGCAGATTTATAAATTGGCAACTATATATACAATTTTGTCCTTTATTAATATTTAACTTTTATATTTTAATTATGATGTAATTTGTTATATCATTAATTAGTATTCACAAATAGAATTCTTAAAATAACCCATAAGTCAAAAGCTTCTTTCAGTTCTTAATACATATTGTCTAACTGCATTATTAATTAAAAACTTTACTCTAACCTATGGGAGTACTTATCTTAATACTTCCTTACCAGCAGTGGGTATTATTAGTTTATAAATATTATCAATTTGATCTGTGGGAAATGGTATTTCAATATTATTTTAATTTGATTACTATACTGCTAGATTCTTTTAATTCCTTCTGAGAATTGTCTGTTCGTTTCCTTTGTCTGCTTTTCTATTAGGTGTGGGAGTATTTTTAATCAATTTTTACAGTCTATTTATATAGTAAGGATGTAAAATCCTAGCTAAATTTTTTTTTGCAAAGTTTTCCAATCTTAACTTCATTTACATTTTTTGACATGAAGAAATTTAAAAACTTTATGCAATGAAATTAATCTTTGCCATTTTCATTTTTTCCTTTGCTTTTGTGAACTGTGAATAATTGCTTATTGATTTATATTTACTTCTTTTAAATTATTTTGTTTTGATTTTAAGGGGAGGGATTAAAACATTAGCATGTAAAATCTTCATTGTACTGTTTAAATTTTAGTATGTTTGTGCTACAGTCATCAAAATCATATGGTACTGGCACAAAGACAGAAATATAGATTAGTGGACAGAAAGCCCAGAAACTAAACCCATGCACCCACAGTCAACTAATCTATGATAAAGGAGGCAAGAATATACAATGGAGAAAAGACAGCTTGTACAATAAGTGGTGATGGGAAAACTGGACAGCCACATGCAAAAGAATGAAATTATAACACTCACTAATACCATACACAAAAATAAACTCAAAATGGATTAAAAACCTAGATATAAGACCAGACACTATAAAACTCTTAGAGGAAAACTTAGGCCAAACACTCTCTGACATAAACCACAACAACATCATCTCAGATCCACCTACTAAAGTAATGATGGTAAAAACAAAAATAAACAAATGGGACATAATTAAACATAAAAGTTACTGCACAACAAAGGAAATCCTAAACAAAATGAAAAAGCCCACAGAATGGGAGAAAATCTTTGCAAAAGAATCAACTGACAAGGGATTAATCTCTAAAATTTATAAACACATCCTACAGCTCAATACCAAAAAAACGAACAACCCCATCAAAAGATGGGCAGAAGGTCTAAACAGACAATTCTCCAAAGAAGACATATAGATGGCCAAAAAACACATGAAAAGACATTCAACATCAGTAATAATTAGAAAAATGCAAGTCAAATCTACTATGAGGTACTTCCTTACACTGGTCAGAAACACCACCTTCAAAAAGTCTACAAACAATAAGTGCTGGAGAGGGTGTGGAGAAAAAGGAACCCTATTACACTGTTGGGGGTAATGTAAATTAGTGCAACCGCTGTGGAAAACAGTATGGAGGCTCCTCAGAAAACTAAAACTAGAATTACCATTTGATCCAGCGATCCCACTCCTGAGCACCTATCCAGAGAAAATTATGACTCGAAAACACACATATACTCACTCCAATGTTCATTGCAGCACTCTACACAATAGCCAAGACATGGAAACAACCTAAATGTCCATAGACAGAGGAGTGGATCAAGAAGATGTGGTGCCTATACACAGTGGGATATTACTCAGCCATTAAAAGGAAAGAAATAACGGCATTTGTAGCAACATGGATGGACCTAGAAATTATCATGCTAAGTGAAGTCAGTCAGACATTGAGACACCAACATCAAATGCTCTCACTGACATGTGAAATCTAAAAAAAGGACAAAATAAACGTCTTTGCAGAACAGATACTGACTCACAGACTTTCAAAAACTTATGGTTTCCAATTGAGACTGGTTGGGAGGTGGGGGGATGCACTGAGGGTTTGGAATGGAAATGCTGTAAAATTTGGTTGTGATGATTGTTGTACACCTATAAATGTAATAAAATCCATTAAGTAATTAAAAAAATTAAAAAATAAACTTGGAAAAAGTTTTAGTATATTTTATTCTGTAATGAATACATAATCTTATTATGGTTTAAACTGTACATTTATCCATCTGGAATTAATTTCACTGAGAAATTATTTTGAGTTTTTTCAAAAATTGTCAAATTTTCTAAGATAATTTCTTAAGCAGTCCATCACTTCCCATAGGTTTTTGATCTCTATTATATGTTAAATTCTTACATACATGACATCTGATTTAGGTCTGTCCCACTCCAGTCATCTGTAGATTCTAGTGATGACAAAATGGTGTTATTATTTATTTATTTATGTATTTATATATTTATTGTCTTTTTAGGGCCACACCCGTGGCATATGGAAGTTCCTGGGCTAGGGGTCAAATTGTGGCTTATGGCACAGCCACAGCAATGCCAGATCTGAGCTGTGTCTGCGACCTACACCACAGCTCATGGCAATGCCAGATCCTTAATCCACAGAGCGAGGCCAGGGATTGAACCCACGTCCTCATGGATACTAGTTAGTTCATTACCGCTGAGCCATAATGGGAACTCTGACACAATGGTGTTTTAATCGTCACAATTTTATAGATATGTTTTTGCATCTGTTAAGGCAAATCCCTTTGATTAATCTCCTTTCTTGTACTTTTTGATGAACTACAGAATCATTTTATGAAAGATAAAATTATTATGGATTTTGATTAGAATTACATTAAACTGATTAATTAGGGCTTTTGGTCATCTCAGGAAAATTCCATGTATTTCCATTTATTCATGACTTTTTAATATGTCCCTTGATGGAGTTTAGAAGTTTTCTTCATATGGGTCTCTATAAAGTCATAGTTCTATAAACAATAAACAGCTCAGTCTTTAATGTCTAGTTAAAACACTTGTTAGCCTTTAAGCATCTTAAAATTTTCAATAATTTTGGCCACTGGTAATCTTTGTCTTTTCACTTACCTACCCGTGGTTACATTCTCATTTATTGTTTTCTTATTATTTCATGTGGCTTAATCTTTTATTCCTTAACTAAATTACTTTAAAAGAATATAGACAACGCTTTATACTGTCTTTATGCTACATGTAATTCATTCACTCATTAATTCATCACTATTCACTGTCTCCAACCTTATGAGATGCCCTGTACTAAGTATCAGCAAACGAGTCTTAACACAGGACCTACTTATTGAGGAACTTATATCCCAGTGTGAGATAGATTTTTAAGTAACTAATTGGAAAACTAAATTTTAAAAGTGATAACTAACAGAATAGAGATCTACGGGGTGCTATGAGAAAACATAAAGCAGAGGGTTTTAAGTTTAGGATGTCTAAGAAGACATCCTTTTAGAAGGACTTTTTACCTGAATTTTGGAGGATGAAGATGAATATGTCTTAATTTGGTGAAGAGAGTTAATAATGGGGCAGCAAGAACTAGACATTACATTACATTACATTACATACCAGAAATTATTATGTAAAATACTTATTACATACCAGAAATTGTACTAAGCACTATATATATAGTTATAATTATGTTAGGATTAAAATTTATATATATATATATACAAACACACATAAAATTCTTATATATACGTAAAATTGTTATATATATATGGCATGTATATTGTGTCTCTCTATATATTATTGTGTGTGTATGTATATATACAATTTTAATTCTAACAATCTCCAGTTAACTCATGAAAAAACAGAAATAAAGCAACCATATAGAGGAACCAGAAAGCATAGGAGTTAGGTGTATAAGTTCTGCAGACTGTAAGTTGCTCTGAAGCAGGAATAAGCATTTCATGTTTACATTTCTAAAAGAAGGCCTGTAGAGTGGAGAGCTGGGAAAAGTGGAGCTAGCTGAGATTGTTGGGTCAGTCAAGTATCAGACTGAATTTGTAGACCATGTGAGATTTTGGTTTTTGTCTTAAAAGTACTCAGAGCCCATTAGGAAAATGAAAAGATTGTATTAGTACTTGAAAAAATTTCTCTGGCTACAGTGTAAAGAACAAATTGAAGAAGGTGGAATGAGTGCTGAAAATTCAGCTTAGAAACTATTTCAGTACAGGCATACCTCGTTTTATTGTATTTCACTTTATTGTGTTCCATAGAAATTGTGTTTTTACAAACTGAGGGTTTTATCAATCCTGTGTTTACAAGATGATGGTTGGTATTTTTTAGCAATAAAGAATTTTAAATTAAGGTATGTACATTATTATTTTAGACATAATGTTATTTCACACTTAATAGACTATAGCATAATTATAATTTTATTACACACTGGGAAGCAAAAAAAAAAATGCATTGTGACATACTTCATTGTGATGTTCACTTTATCATGGTCCTCTGGAGCTGAAACTGCAGTATCTTTAAGGTATGCCTGTTCTACAAGTTAGAGATGATGGTAGCTGAGAGTAGATTAATAGTGGTGAATATAGAAAGATGAATATATTTAGAACCATAAAGGAATGGACTTTTGATAAGTTGGCTGTAAAAATGAGTGAAGATGAAATACATAGCACATTTTAGGCCCAAGCAACTGAGTAACTGATGGTGACAATGACTGAAATGAGAATTACTTAGTTCTAGGAAGAAAAAGAAAACCAAAAAAAAAAAAAATCTGATTTTTTTCCCTTTCTAGGAAAGTTAAAAATTTTTTTTCTTTGTCTTTGATTTTCAAATTCACTATAAGATCCCTAGGTGTGTTCTTCTCAATGCTTATTAGCCTTCTTTAATCTGGGCTTTTATGTCTTTTGTCAAATTTTGGAAAGTTATTGGTCATTATCCTTCAACTATTGCTTCTGTTCCACTCTTCTCTTTCTGGGACTCCAACTACCTGTATGTTAGACCTTTTAATTTAGTCCCTTTTCTGAACAATCTCTCTTCTTTTCTCTACAGCTTCAGTCTAAATATTTTTTTTCTATCCCATCTTCTAGATAACAAATAATCTCTTCATTGAGTTTGACCTTCTGTAAATCTACTGTGTCAGTTATTATACAATTACCTCTTAGCTCCAAGCCCACTCTTCTGTACTCTTCTTTATGATGTTGAACTGGGTCTCTGCTAACCACATTTCTGCTGTCAGCTGGTTGGATATTAGGATCCGACAGTAGGCAACGCTAGGGGGAGCCTGCAAGTTTGGAAGAGGATGAAGGGACTCCTTCCTTATTCTTTGTGTCCTGTGGGTTTCTCTCAGTAGATCTTTTGTGCATTATCCCCATCCTTTCTGTAGCATTAGCTGAATCTAGTTTGCAGTTTTTCCATCCCTTGCAGAACTACCTTCATTGTTCTTCTCCCTGAGACCCCAGAATCTCAGAGATTTATGTTCTGAACTTAGAAACACCAATACCAGCTGGCCAGTGACTCATGTCAGAGGCTCAACTTTCAGCTTCACAGGATCCTTCCTTTAAGTTTCTAAGTTTTAATAATTTAAATGTTTTCCCTTTGTTTCCTTTTTTTCTGCTATAGGTGTGGTAGTACCTTATTGAAGTTGCTATTTTCACTATATTGTACTTATTGTACTCTTTTAGTCACTAGGTTAATAAATTTATACCTAGCTAACAATTAAATTTCCTCTGTTCCACCTACTGATGGTAATTTTTTCTCCTGGATCCTGTAACCCTGTTACTTCTAATAGGGTTATTATTTTCAGTTGTATTTCTTAATCAAAACAAGCATTTGATTTTTTTAAAAAAATAATTTTTCTTTATACTTTTGCTGAAAAATCTTCATTTTGTCATCTAATGTATCAAGGATAAAATTATATATCTTTAAAAGTTGGTCTCTGGTACTTCTGGTATCTATCATCTGAGAGTCTATTTCTTCTGTCTATTTTGCTTGTGTGATTATTTTGCTTGTTAGTGTTTTTTCATTATATTTTGTCTCCTGGTATGCCTTGTAGTTTAATGATGAACATTGTATGTGAACATTTGTAGAGACAATATGAGCCTTTGGACATCTAATCATCCTCTAGATGATTTACGCTATTCGTGTCAGGCAATTAGAATCAAGCAACTCATCTCAATCAAATTAGGAATTGAGATGACTTGAAGACAAGTGTTAGTCTTTTTAGAGCTCAAATTGTTTTGATTTACTTTTATTTCTGTGTTGTAACCTTAGTGGTCTCAACTAGAAGCTAAAGTATTTCTGTTGGTGACCTGAATGCATCCTCAACTCCAATTCTTCTGCCTTAGCCTTGTAAGATATCCAGAAATTTTGTTCAGCTTCTCAGTTTTTACCTGAGAATCAGCAAATCCCATGAAGGATGCTGAATATTGGGCTTACTTCTCTGTTCTCCTCTTCCATCTGAGACATCAAGTTGTCACTGTCTAGTTAGCTTTCTTATGCATTCAAGCATTCAAGAAAATTTTGAAAAATATATACATTTTATCCAGCTTTAGGAATGTTCTTATCCTATTTAGTAATTGTGGGTTTTTTTACTGTTCAAAATATCCCCATTACACTGACCTGGTCAAAGATATTGTCTCTTTGAACAAAGAGACAGTAAAACATTGCGATATTATTTTACTAAAAGAAAATGTCATTTCTCTTTCTTACCTTATTCTGAATGACCACAATTTGTGGAAAGTAAAGGCTTCTTTTGGTTTTCTTAACATGCTCTCCTAATCTCAATTTTACAACCCAAAGTAAATTCTCAAGGTGTTTTTACTTTCAAACAAAGATACATATTTTAGAAACTGTGATGTCATTCATTGTTTTTGTTTGGTTTGGTTTGTTATTTATTTGGTCTGCTTGTTTACTAGCTTTTTATATTCCACATATGAATGAAAGCATGTGGTATTTATCTTTCTTCTTCTGACTTATTTCACTTAATATAATACCTCCAAATCCATCAATTTTGCTGCAAATGGCAAAATTTCATTCTTTCTCATGGCTGAGTAGTTTTCCAGTGTGTATGTGGGTGTGTGCACGTGCGTGCGCGTGTGCGTGTGTGTGTGTGTTTTGTTCCACATATTCTTTAGCCATTTATCTGTTGCTGTGCAGTGGACACTTAGATTGTTTCCATAGCTTGGCTATTATAAATAATGCTGCAATGAACATGGGGGTGCAGATATTTTTTCAGATTAGGCTTCATATTCTTTGGATAAATATCCAAAAAATGGGATAGTTGGATCATAAAGTAGTTTTTGAGGAATATCCATACTCTCTTCTACAGTGGTTGTACCAATTTACATTCCCACTAACAAGAGTATGAGACTTCCCTTTTATCCATATTCTTACCAACATTGTTGTTTCTTGCGTTTTTGATAACAGCCATTCTCACAGGTGTGAGGTGATATCTTGTTTATCTATTGTCATATATAGTAGTGTGTATATATGATAATCCCAAAATTATAGATGTGAAGTTACTCCCATATTTTGAGATTGGCATTTTTAACCTATTAAACTAAAAAGGATTTGACATAGGACCTACCCCCCAAGGTGGGTTTAGACCCCAAAACTAAAATAAGTAGAAAAAACATGCTCTAAATGGTATGGTAAACTTTGCATTGGTTTCAGAGTAGTTGGAAATGAATTTCTCAGAGGAGATATTGGGATCTTAGTCAAACTGTGAGGAAGGGGCAAGCTGCTGTGTTAATTTATTTTTATTGTTAGGGCAATTTATTCTTGTTTTATTAAAATGGGAAGAGGGTGTTCTGAATCCCTATTGAAGTTTTGAATACCCTATCCCATTACTTTCTATAATAGCATACTCTTTATTTCTGTCCTAACATAATGATCAATTTAAAATGAATTCTTGTTGTTTACTGTAATATGTTCATCCCATTTGACTTTGTTCTGTGAAAGCAGGAACTATATTGTGTCAATCAAAACTATATGCCCACTATCTAGCTCAGTGCCTGCCATCATATCAGTGATTGATGAGTAAACCCAATTTGTTCAACTAAATCCTCAATCATGTTCACTCTTTTTTTATATTTTTTAAAAACTTTTTTTAAATTTCTATTTCCCCAATACAATTTTTTTCTACTGTACAGCATGCTGACCCAGTTACACATACATGTATACATTTTTTCCTCACATTATCATGCTCCATCATAAGTGACTAGACATAGTTCCCAGTGCTACACAGCAGGATCTCATTACTAATCCATTCCAAAGGCAATAGTTTGCATCTATTAACCTCAAGCTCCCAATACACCCCACTCCCTCCCCCTCCCCCTTGGCAACCACAAGCCTATTCTCCAAGTCTATGATTTTATTTTCTGCGGAAATGTTCATTTGTGCCTTTTATTAGATTCCAGATATGAGTGATATCATATGGTATTTGTCTTTCTCTTTATGACTTACTTCACTCAGTATGAAAATCTCTAGTTCGATCCATGTTGCTGTAAATGGCATTATTTTGTTCTTTTTATGGCTGAGTAGTATTCTATTATGCACATTCACTCTTGATTCTGACTTTAGTCAGAGGAAAGACCTATAAGAAGTTATTTGCACATGTGAAACATAATAAATCTCAGCCTTTATTTGCAATTCATCAATTACTTAGTTCAGCTTTTCTCAGTTTTGCCAAAAGATAGGAGGCAGCCTCTCGTTTTCTTGCTAGAAACTCAGACTTCATCTATGGAAATCCTGAATTGATAGGTCTGGACTGTGATCTAGTGATTCTTCTGACCAGACAAATTTGGGAAATAGTGATCTGGTTATTACTACATTTCAAAAGAGCCAATTAACAATTAAAACAGCCTTACAAATCACTAAATATAGTAGAAAAATGATTCTGACCCTGCATATTATTTTAATATTAGACAGATTTTCATCTTGAATGAAACTGTTTCATATACAGATCCAGTTGAAGAATTAAGGTGATTTTTTTTGGGGTCTGTTTTTTAGGGCCACATCCACAGCATATGGAGGCTCCCAGGCTAGGGGTTGAATTGGAGCTGCAGCCTCTGGCCTATGCCACAGCCACAGCAATGCTAGATCTGAGCCACATCTGTGACCTACACCACAGCTCACAGCAACGCCTGATCCTTAACCCACTGAGTGAGGCCAGGAACCTGCATCCTCATGGATACTAGTCAGATTCATTACTCCTGAACCATGATGGGAACTCCAAGGCAGTTATTTTTATAATTTAAGCCACCATCACTTCCTGCCCACCCTCCCCCCAAATCTGTTAACGCATAAATGTATTCTTAATGATTTGTTTTTTGGGAAGATGAAAATGTAGTAGAAATATGACTGGTGAATAAAAATGAAAAGAACATCTTTAAGTAATTTAATTGAATTTTTTTCTGTCATCTATATGCACATGGAGTTTTGGGCCTCTCTGGTTGAAAATATATATATTTGAGATAGTTGCAATCAATATTACTGCATGTTAAATCAAATGATTTTGTATGTATTTCTAAGGTTGTGTGAAAGAACTAACAATATAGCATTATTTGTTATTAGCTACAGTAATAACTAATCAATTATATCTATTTTAAAGTGCAAGTCTATTACAAAGTCTGCTCTAGTATCAGACATGCTTCCCCGAAATTTAGAGATGTAAGTTATAGTATTCACTGCAGATGGGCTCTTACTGTTTTACCTCTAATTCAAACATTTCCACTAATATGCAAAATAAGACACAAATTCAACCAAGGTAGTCCCCTCCCCCCTTATTTACTAACCTGTTTGCAATGCTACATAATTATCTGGGTAACACAGGTTTATTTCAACTCTGGTCAGAAAGAAGTTAGAGAGTCCCTTTTACTTATTCCAGTTCTGTTTCCTATAGTCCTGCAAGTATGTCTATATAGCTTAAGCATGGCTAGAAATATCCCTTAGAGAAAGTATATTGGTTTTGCAGCTTATGGCACTTAAGTGTAGACATTTTAAAAAGTCAAAGTTGATGTTGGAGAATGTTTTGCCTATGTTCTCTTCCAGGAGTTTGATGTTGTCCTGTCTTATATTTAAGTCTTTAAGTCATTTTGAGTTTATTTTTGTGCATGGTGTGAGGGTGTGTTTTAGTTTCATTGATTTACATGCAGCTGTCTAGGTTTCCCAGCAATGCTTGTTGAATAGACTGTCTTTTTCCCATTTTACATTCTTGCCTCTGATGTCAAAGATTAATTGACCATAGGTGTCAGGGTTTATTTCTGCATTCTCCATTCTGTTCATTGGTCTGTATGTCTGTTTTGGTAACAGTACCACACTGTCTTGATGACTGTGGCTTTGTAATATTGCTTGAGGTCTGGGAGAGTTTTGCCTCCTGCTTGTTTTTTGTTCCCCAGAATTTGAATTTTTGTGGTTCCATATACATTTTTGGATTGTTTGTTATAGTTCTGTGAAAAATGTCATGGGTAATTTAATAGGGATTGCATTGAATCTGTGGATTGCTTTGGGTAGTATACCCATTTTTACAGTGTTAATTTTTCCAATCCAGGAACGTGGAATATCTTTCCATTTCATTAATCTTCTTTAATTTCCTTGATTAATGTTTTATAATTCTTGGCGTATAGATCCTTTGCCTCCTTGGTGAGGTATTTGATTTTTGGGGTGCAATTTTAAAAGGTATTGTATTTTTGTATTTCTTTTCTAATATTTCATTGTTAGTATACAGAAATGCTACTGATTTCTGAATGTTAATCTTATATCTTGCTACTTTGCTGAATTTGTTGATCAGTTCAAGCAGTTTTTGGGTTGAGCCCTTAGGGTTTTCTATGTATAGTATCATGTCATCTGCATACAGTGACAGTTTTATCTCTTCTCTTCCTATTTGGATGCCTTTTATTTCTTTTGTGTGTCTGATTTCTGTGGCTCAGACTTCTAATACTATGTTGAATAGCAGTGGTGAGAGTGGGCATCCCTGTCTTGTTCCAGATTTTAGTGGGAAGGCTTTCAGCTTTCTCCATTGAGTATTATATTTGCTGTGGGTTTGTCATAAATGGCTTTGATTATGTTAAGATATCGTCCCTCTATACCCACTTTAGTGAGAGATTTTTTTAATGGAAAATGGATGTTGGACTTTGTCAAATGCTTTTTCTGCATCTATTGAGATGATCATGTGGTTTTCGACTTTTCTTTTGTTAATGTGGTCTATGACATTGATTGATTTGCATATGTGGAACCATCCTTGTGAACCTGAGATGAATCCCACCTGGTCATGGTGTGTGATCTTTTTGATATGTTGTTGGATTCAGTTGGCTAAAATTTTGTTGAGAATTTTTGCATCTGTATTCATCAAAGATATCGGCCTATAATTTTCTTTTTTGGTGGTATCTTTGTCTGGTTTTGGGAGTTTTCCTTCTTCTTCAACATTTTGAAAAAGTTTAAGGAGGATGGGCACCAGATCCTCTTTGTATGTTTGGTAGAATTTGCCTGTGAAGCCCTCTGGTCCTGGACTTTTATTTGTAAGGAGAGTTTTTATGACATCTTCAATTTCATTTCTAGTGATCAGTCTGTTCAGTTGGTCTATTTCTTCTTGGTTCAGTTTTGGCAGGCTGTAAGACTGTAGAAAGTTATCCATTTCTTTCAGATTGTCAAATTTGTTGGCATATAATTGTTCATAGTATTCTCTTATGGTTTTTTGTATTTCTGCAGTATCCATTGTGATTTGTCCTTTTTCATTTCTTATTTTCTTTACTTGGGTTATTTCTCTTCTCTTCTTGGTGAGTCTAGCCAGAGGTTTGTCAATTTTGTTTACCTTTTCAAAGAACCAGCTCTTGGTTTTATTGATTTTTTCTATTTTTTAATCTCTATTTTATTGATTTCCTCTTTGATCTTTATTATTTCCTTCCTTCTATTGACTTTAGGGGTTTTTTTTTGTTGTTGTTGCTGTTCTTTTTCTAATTCATTTAGGTGGTGGGTTAAATTGTCAGTTTGAGATCTTTCTTCTTTTTCGAGAAAGGCCTGTATTGCTATGAACTTCCTTCTGAGCACTGCTTTAGTGGCATCCCATAGATTTTGAGAGGTTGCGCCTTCATTATGGTTTGTCTTGAGATATTTTTTAATTTCCTTATAGATCCATTGTTTTTTTAATAGCATGTTGTTTAGTCTCCATGTAGTAGGTTTTCTCTCATTTTTTTCCCCTGTGGTTGATTTCTAGTTTCAGACCATTTTGGTCAGAGAAGATAATTTCTATATTCCTAAATTTGTTGAGGTTAGCTTTGTGCCACAGTATGTGATCAGTTCTTGAGAATGTTCCATGTGCACTTGAGAATAATGTGTATTTTGATTTTTTCTGGATGTAATGTCCTGAAAATGTCAATTAGGTCTAAATTTTATATTGTTTCCTTTGGGTTATCTGTTGCTTTATTGATTTTCTGTCTAAAGGATCTGTCCATTGATGTGATTGGGGTATTAAAGTCTCCTACTATGATTGTATTCCCACCAAGTTCAGTCTCTCAAAGCAACAGAAATAAAAGCAAAAATAAACCAATGGGACCTAATCAAACTGACAAGCTTTTGCACAGCAAAGGAAACCAAAAAGAAAACAAAAAGACACCTTACAGAATGAGAGTAATAGTTTCAAATGATGCAACTGACAAGGGCTTAATCTCTAGAATATATGAGCGACTTATACAATTTAACAGCAAAAAAGACAACCACCCAACTTAAAAATGGGCAAAAGACCTGAATAGGGTATTCTCCAAGGAAGAAGTATAGATGGCCCACAAGCAAATGAAAAATTCTCAACATCCCTGATTATTAGAGAAATGCAAATGAAAACTACCATGAGATACCACCTCACACCAGTCAGAATGGCCATCATTAATAAGTCTACAAATAAGAAGTGCTGGAGGCATTATGGAGAAATGGGAATGTAAACTGGTACAGCCACTATGGAGAACAGTTTGGAGATACCTTAGAAATCTATACATAGAACTATCATATGACCCAGAAATCCCACTCTTGGGCACATATCCAGACAAAACTTTCCTTAAAAAAGACACACGCAGAGTTCCCATCATGGCTCAGTGGTTAACGAATCCAACTAGGAACCACGATATTGCAGGTTCGATCCCTGGCCTTGCTCAGTGGGTTAAGGATCCATCATTGGCATGAGCTGTGTTGTAGGTTGCAGACTTGGCTTGGATCCCACGTTGCTGTGTCTCTGTGCAGCTCCAATTAGACCTCTAGCCTGGGAACCTCCATATGCCGTGGGTGCAGCCCTAAAAGGACAAAAGTCCAAAAAAAAAAAAGGACAAATGCACCCGCATGTTCATTGCAGCTCTATTCACAAGAACCAAGACATGGAAACAACCCAAATGTCCATTAACAGACAGCTGGACTAGGAAGATGTGGTATATATACATAATGGAATACTACTCAGCCATAAAAAAGAACAAAATAGTGTCATTTGCAGCAACATGGATGGAACTAGAGTCTCTCATACTGAATGAAGTAAGTCATAAAGAGAAAGACAAATACCATATGGTATCACTTATATCTGGAATCTAATATATGGCACAAATGAACCTTTCCAAAGAAAAGAAAATCATGGACTTGGAGAATAGAATTGTGGTTGCTTGGGGGGAGGGGAAGGGAGCAGGGTGGATTGGGAGCTTGGGGTTAATAGATGCAAACTATTGCTTTTGGAATGGACTAACAATGAGATCCTGCTGTGTAACACTGACAACTATGTCTAGATACTTACAACACAGCACAACAATGGAGAAAAAATTATGTATACATGTATGTGTAACTGGGTCCCAATGCTGTACAGTGGGGAAAAAAAAATGTGTGTTGCAGGAAATAACAATAAAAAAATAAAAAAAAACAAGACACCACCTCAAAAAGGTGAAAGTTAATCTAGATAATTTGAAATGACTATGTTAATATGAGCTTGATGTGAGTTTTCAAAAACAAAATTAGGTCAATAGGAAAACTTTAGATGTTGTAACCAATGGTAAAAGGAGTGAGAAAAACATCAGGCTAGGATATCATTTTACTATCATTGGAGCCATGCAGACTTAGGATACAGGTAGTATTGAAAAAGATGCAGGACCTAGTCAAATTTAAGGTATTTAAAATTAGGTGAAACGCAATTTTATTAATTTTAGTGGCCAAATAAATGAAATACTAAGTCAATTAATCTAGCCAATGTGGGTCAGGGTTAAGGCTCTTTTGAATAGGCGAAAGAAATTGATAACACAAAATGGTTGTGGGTCACATATGCACTTTCTTTAAGTCACAGAGTCACTGCCATAGCCATTATAAATAGAGTTCTGTGTGTTCCTGCAAGGTCATAGCTAAAATTCAATTAGCACTAGAACTGAAATCTCTGCTTGTTATGCCACTTTAAGTATCTGAAGTGATCTCCCCTTCGGTTGCTTGGGATAACAATGTTATTGTATTCAACCCTGGAAAATTTTAGAATTAAGTGTAGAAGTGTTTAAGAGACTTAAACGCATTATTTCTTTGTTGCCTTCAGTTTTTTCCTCAAATATTGCCTCCAAAACAGATCCAGATGTCCTAAAACAGGAAATCTTGTCTATTCCTTTAATAAGCTTAATTTTTCTCTGCTGCATTTATTACTGCTTATCATATATTGTATTTTATATAATATATTTATTTAAGTTATTTGGGTAATTTTTCCCATTGGAATATAAATCCCTTTAGGGTATGGACTTTTTTTTTCATAGTTATGTTCCCAACACATAGAGCAATATGCCCCACAAAAACTCTTGTTAAATGAATGAAAATAACTACTAGAGTCACTGTAAAAAGCAACCCTCACTTTTCAGGTTTCTCAAGCAGTTTGAGAAAGCTAAAAATGGAAAAATAATTCCTTAGCATTACTTTGTTTTTGAAATTAGAGAACAGCATTTTCATTTGCAATAGTATTTATTCCAATGACTACCCTTTCTTTTCTTATGGTATTTTGGTTCTAAAAGATATGGTAACAGGTATAGCAGAGATGGTAATGATGTACTTTTGTATTCTGGTCACCTACCAAACAAGTTAAACAAACTTATTGAAGACCTTATAAATATTCCAGGCACTTTTCTGGATGCCCTAGATTTGAAGTTAAAAAAAATGTCCTTGTCCTCAAGAGATTTTCCAGTCCTTTAGGTGAGGCAGCAAGAAAATAAACACTTAGAACTGGGGCAATAAGACATTTGCACAGAGTGTGAGGAGAGTCTGGAGAAAGGCATGTAATCTAGAACAGGAAGGACAGCAAAGATTTTCCAGAACAGATGTCACTTAAATGCAGCATTGACTGATTAACATAATGAAAATATTAGCAATCATCATTCATTGAGCACTCATTCTGTGCCAGGCAATTTACAACCCTGATGTAATTATATTCTTTTAAGAAACTTCTTGTGAAGAATATTATTATTCTTACATTACAGATGAGGAAAGTGTGTTTAGAAATATTGAGGAGTTCCCGTCATGGCGCAGTGGTTAACGAATCCGACTAGGAACCATGAGGTTGCAGGTTCGGTTCCTGCCCTTGCTCAGTGGGTCAACGATCTGGCGTTGCCGTGAGCTGTAGGTTGCAGACGCGGCTCAGATCTCACGTTGCTGTGGCTCTGGTGTAGGCCGGTGTCTACAGCTCCGATTGGACCCCTAGCCTGGGAACCTCCATATGCCGCTGGAGCGGCCCAAGAAATAGCAAAAAGACAAAAAAAAAAAAAAAAAAAAAAAAAAGAAATATTGAATTAGTAACAAGATTGCACATGTAGTTAAGTGACAGAACAGAAAAATGGGAAGAGATGATGAACCCAGCACAAAGGAAACATTTATAAAAGACAGAGGCGTAACAGAGCATGACAAGGCAGGAACTAATGGGATGGAATCAGGTACATTTTGAAAGGTGAGGAAATTAATTTGATCTAATGTTGGAGAAGAAGGGCAGGATTAGATCATGATGGACAAGGATCACTCTAAGGATTTTGAAGTTTATATGAATTTTGACCCTGATATTCCAAAGAATTGCTAATTATCTAGATCTGCACATAAACTGGTAGAAGAGTTTCAGACATTAGATGTTCCTTGATTTAGTAATTTCTCACTCTTTAGAGAACTTAAATAAGTGTTTTATCTGTGGGTTTGTGAGAAAGACTGAGAAGAAAGGAGAGAGAGGGAAGGTTTAAAAAGGTTTGAAAGGCAGTGTTTCTACAGAAAACTTGGTCCCTGTTAGGCTTTTTGAGACTTAAGGAATGGTCCAAGTACTAATATTTATTTTCATTTTACCCTGTATCAGAGAATGGGCTTGTATTTTCATATGTCATCTCAATGATCCTCACAATCATCCTGCAAAGTAGGAATATTACTTCCATTCTATGGATGGGGAAATTGACATATGAGTTATTTATTTTTTTAATTTATTTTTTTATTACTCAAATGAATTTATCACATCTGTAGTTGTATAATGATCATCACAATCCAATTTCACAGGATTTCCATCCCACAACGAAAGCACATCCCTCCACCCCCCAAACTGTCTCCCCCGGAGACTATAAGTTTTTCAATGTCTGTGAGTCAGCATCTGTTCTGCAAAGAAGTTCAGTCTGAGTTAAATAGCCAGTAGCAAAGCCGGATTTTAAACCTATTTTAATACTCGTGTGTATTAAAATAGGTCAAGACTTAATAAAGAATCATGGGAGGTCCCGTCATAGTTCAGTGGCTAACGAATCCGACTAGGAACTATGAGTTTGTGAGTTTGATCCCTGCCCTTGCTCAGTGGGTTAAGGATCCGGCGTTTACATGAGCTGTGGTCGCAAATGTGGCTCGGATCCCGCGTTGCTGTGGTTCAGGTGTAGGCTGGCGGCTACAGCTCTGATTAGACACCCTAGCCTAGGAATCACCATATGCTGTGGGGAGCAGCCCTAGAAAAAGGCAAAAAGACAAAAAAAAAAAAAAAACAAACAAACAAAAAAACAAATCATGGAATCAATTTAGTGGTTCTTTTTTTTCCCCCCTTCTTTTTGTCTTTTCTAGGACTGCTTCCCACGGCATATGGAGGTTCCCAGGCTGGGGGCTAATCAGAGCTGTAGCCGCCGGCTTACACCTGAGCCACAGCAATGACGGATCCGAGCCGCATCTGCGACCTAAACCACAGCTGATGGCAATGCCAGATCCTTAACCCACTGAGCAAGGCCAGGGATCGAACACGCAACCTCATGGATCCTAGTCGGATTCGTTAACCACTGTGCCACGACAGGAATCCAATTTAGTGGTTCTTAAATAGCATTAAAAAAAAAAATCCAATACAACACAATACAATACAAAGACAAGAATAAAATAGAGTATCAGAGAGCACCACAAATAGTAAGGGTCAGCATTGTTTGAAACTGTTGTTTCAGTTAGACATATATATGTATAAATGTAAATATTTGTGGACTCTAAGTTGTGATGGGAAATGTACTTCTTACTACTGGCTGAAGTTTAAAAAGTTTGAAAAACTCATCTAGAGAAATAAAGATCAGGTCACAATTACTACTTCAACTCATTTCTTATTTCTTCCTATGAAGTTGAATGTTCATAGGAAACTGACAGGCCAGCAGATCTCACGGAAAGGGTAGAAAGGGAATGAGAAGCAGAAAGCTTCACATGGGCTGAAAGAGGATAGCAAACAGGACCAGCCTCCTCATTTCAGTGGCTGGCAAGCTGCAAGACTTCTTTCAATTAATCCCTTAACCACCACATCAGGGGAAGTCCATCAGTAGTAATTACTATTTCAAGGAAAATGTATGTGTGGATCATTTATTGAGGTGATAAGTTGAGGCGGGTTCCCCCTCCTTCCCCTTCCCACCTCCCTCTGGATTTTCGACTAGTAATGAAAGAGAAAGAGGAATAGCATTTGAAATAGAAGTGTACATGTATGGTAAAATTCATACTTATTGAACACATGCACCTTTGCAGGTTTATTATCTATATAATTATATATAAAATCCAACTAAATTCCATGTGTGTGGTGTTAAGTCACAATCTGTTTCTCTTTGGAGCCCCATTCTGTGAATAAACATTTTACCACACATGGTTTAGTAGTAGGAGTAGATGGTTCAAAAATGCTATGTTAAAGCAACAACTTAAGTCAGCATGTTGAAGGAATAGGAAAATCAAAATAGTACTGTAGTTCCTTTACTGGTGTAAGTAAGGGGGAAATCCTAAAATGTGAGGATATATACATTTCTCTGTATATATACAAATGTCCAGCTGGTTTTGGAGTTTCCACTGTGGCACAGCAGTTTTAGAATCTGGCATTTTCTGTGGTGACTCATGTTGCTGCTGAGGCAGGGGTTTGATCCCCAGTTCAGTGCAGTGGGTTAAGAGTTTGGCATTGCCACAGCTGTGGTGTAGGTCACAGCTATAGCTGGAATTAGATCCCTGGCCTGGGAACATCCATATGCAAAAAAACCAAAGAACAAAAAAAAACCCAACCTTCCAAAACAAAACAAAGAAAGCACCCCCCAGAATTTCTCTTTTTGTTTTATACTGTGTTATCTTAGCCCCTTGCTCAGGAGGGGGAGGGTATAATTTGTGTAGAGAAGGGAAATTTGTTGTCTCAAATAAATGAGAAGTAAAAAATAGGGTAAACTCATGCATGGCTGGATTCAGAAGCCCACATATTGGACTTAGTAGCTGGTTTCTCTCTTGCCCAGATTGGCCATGTTTTGACTTTATTTTCCGGACCCATGTGATCCACAAGATGGTAGCAGCTGCTCCAGCCTGATACCTCCTCAATTTGAAGTCAAACAGAAGGGGGAAATGCCCTTTCTGTTTAAATATCTCTTTCTGGTTGCTCAAGTAAAAGTCCTGAGATTAGTTCTGACTCATTCTGACTAACTTGTCTTAAGTGCCTATTCCTGGATCAATCTTTGTAACTAGGGGAATTTGGAGTCTAATTGGCTGAAACTGAGTCTTACATCACATCCCTGGAACCAGAAATTGAGGTTCAAGAGCACATGAGTTGAAAGTTGGGAAGGGGAATTGTTTTTAGAATAAAGGGAGAGGGCTGCTGGAGAATTAGACATACACTGCTCAGATCCTTTTTATTTTCTTTACACTAATTTAACATTTTTTATGGGAATGGGAAATTTATGCACATTTATCAGTCTCAATCTCTGGGGAATATTGAAGGTGCCAGTCACTTACTGATTTTATGATCATAGACATATCATAATCTCTTTGATCCGTGCTCTCCCCTGAGGCAAAATGCGGATAACATTGTCTTTCTGCTATCCTGCAGGTGGTTGTGAAGCTAATGCGTCTAATAAAAACAGCATCTAATATTTAATAAGAAGTTTATGTAGAAATTATGTGGTTTAATACTTATAATCATTCTGTACAGTAGGCATAATCTTTTTAAAATTATTTTTATGTATTGAAATTTTTTATTACTCAATGAATTTTATTACATTTATAGTTGTACAACAATCATCGCTTATTTTTAAATCAGAGACTTAAAGAATTCCCGTTGTGGCGCAGTGGAAACGAATCCAACTAGGAACTATGAGGTGGCAGGTTTGATCCCTGGCCTCCCTCAGTGGGTTAAGGATCCAGCACTGCTGTGAGCTGTGGTGTAGGTTTCAGATGCAGCTTGGATCCTGCATTGCTGTGGCTCTGGCGTAGGCCAGTGGCTGCAGCTCTGATTTGACCCCTAGCCTGGGAACCTCCAAATGCTGCTAGTGTGGCCCTAAAAAAAAAAAAAAAATCAGAGACCTAAGTCTTAGAGATGTTAAGTAATTTGCCCAGCATCACACAACAGTTAAATGACTGAGTCAGTATCCAAGTCTGTCTCACTACGAACTGCATGCTATTAAGCTACCATGATGAAGAAGTGGGGGACAATCATTGGATTCCATCACTTCTTAGATTCACGTGATTTCACATTTCAGCATCTTTAAAATCAGCATGTATCTTATAGGTGATTCTAAGAGGACAATCATGACAGAGTTGTCTGCTTATGTGTGATCTTGATTATTGCTATTCTTATTGTTATTTCACTTGAGTGTGGTATGTGCATTGAGTTTAACTGCTATACAAAGTATTATTGAAATACTACGTTATGATTTGACATTGAAATAGAAAGTTACTTAATAGAAAGACATAGAAACAAAGCAATGAAGCCTAAATGTGATGTAGTGAAGCATGTATCCATCCCTAGAGGAATAGCCACAATTTCACACTTTCTTATAAGGCAATGACTCCATTCTCCATGGGATCTTGGGAAGGAAGATCCCCAAAAGTAGAAGCCACATTACTTTTGCTGCTGACATATGTGCTAAAGGATTGCCTGTCACATGATAACATTTACCAAAGCCATAATGAATTTTTTTTTGCCTATATTTTCCTTTATATGTAGGAATATGGTAATAAGTAACTATGTCCAAGTAAGTCCCAACGATCTCTTTTTAAAAATACAAAATAAAATGTTTTTATAAAAAGCATTAGTCTTCTTTTTTAAAAGTATATAAAACATTTGTGTTTCTTGAAGTTTATGGAGTCAAAAATCTATGAAATATGGGGTTATTGTATTGTAGAAATAAGATAAAATTTTATACTTTGAGGAGTTTTTCTTTTCTTTCTTTTTTTTTGTCTGTGCCTGTGGCCAGGTATGGAAAACATGCCTCAGCGGTAACCCAAGCCACTGCAGTGACAATGCCATACCCTTAACTAACTGACCATAGGGGAACTCCTAAGGAGTTTTTCTTTTTTTCTTTTTTTTGCTATTTCTTGGGCCGCTCCCGCGGCATATGGAGATTCCCAGGCTGGGGGTCCAATCGGAGCTGTAGCCACTGGCCTACACCAGAGCCACAGCAATGCGGGATCCGAGCCGCGTCTGCAACCTACACCGCAGCTCACGGCAACGCCGGATCGTTAACCCACTGAGCAAGGGCAGGGACCGAACCCGCAACCTCATGGTTCCTAGTCGGATTCGTTAACCACTGCACCACGTCGGGAACTCCTAAGGAGTTTTTCTTATTCACCTGCAGTGAATCAGCTGTTTTCAGGATCTTTGGTTTAAAAATTACATTATGAATTCTAAAAGTTAGATTATTAGAGAGTTGGAAAAAAGCTTGGAGAATACAAGTGTTTTATTTTTCATATAATAGATTATATGATTGGCTAAAAAAAGAAAAAAGAACAGGTTTCAGGCCAGGTATTTACTCAACCTACCCTTTCTTTAGCATGTACTAGACAAATATGAATATATGGTTTCGAAGTATTTAATAATTTGTTCTTAGTTTGGGGTTCAAGATTGCTACTTATCAGCTCTGTTTTTGTATAAAATAGGAAGTTTAAAAATTATTCTCTATCATCTATAACTGTAAGTTCATAAGGAAGGAAGAAGGATCAGCTGAAATCCAGGAGGACTCATTTTTTACCATCAATTATTCCCCTTCCTCTGAAGGATTGAATTTTAAGTTACTAAACCTTTTCCTGCAAAATAAATATTACAGAAAAATTCTCAATTTACTTTGAACATTTACTTAAAAACCCCATTTTTATCAATCTTTGCAGTTATTAAACTGAAAAAGTTCACAAGAACCTCTTATTCAGAGGTTGTGAAGTCATTGCATGAAATAAAATCAAATTTGGCCCAGGATTACCTAGAAATCTCATTAGCAGAGGCTGGGCATTTTTCTTTTGGAATGAACCTACTTGGCATTGTTTATTGATGCTCTCTTAGGTCTCAATAGGTTCAGTAATAACAGAATCTTTGTACCACTAAATTATGTTGGAAAATACAATACATTTTCTTTTCTAGGAAAATGTCAATATGAGTAAATTTGATTTTATTTCTAATTTCATATCCTTGGAACTTTATGGATTGATATTTCGATCTTAGCTCCTCAAACCATGTAGCTTTGCAAATAAATAACAAAGAATAAGTTCTTAGAAGTTATTACTGCCATTACTACAAGCACTAACTAAACATTGTCTTATACTTTGTAATTTAGTAATTTATAGAATCACTTCACTTGTATTATCTTGCTAAATTCTTTCATGTTTATTATAGATTACCTATAGAGTTGAAGGGAAGATATATTTTGTCTCATATATTGACTTCAGTCTTTCCTATTACAGAAGAAAATCTGTGCTTTATTTGGTAGAAACCTCCAAAGATTATGCATTGTGTCTGTGAGAGTAATTTCCATGTTAAATATGATGGGCAATCTCTCTGGTATTAGAATGGTTCTGATACAATGGTGAAAGTAAGAGCTGGAAATTTGTGGTACCTGCAAAAATTATGTGAAGTAGAAATTACTGAAAGGAAAGTTGATTAATGCATTGAATGCTTAAAAGGAATACAAAAAGGAGAAAACATGCTCTCACCCCAATCAGAAAGTGTCAATTTTGTTAGTTGAAATTATTACTTGTCCAGCTATTTTTAAAAATGTAAACATTCTGCCATGGAGACACAATATTACCTTAATCCATGACTTTGGTGTTGGGACATTGATTTGGGATTCTAAGATTTTGCTTACATATATTAAAGAAAAAAGATTGTCTTAAAAATGCAGTATTTCATGAGCTGAGTTTTTATTTTGAATGGAACTTTCCTTACTTGTTTTATTAGATGTACATGTTTATTATTTTCTTTATTAGGATGATGAAAAGAATTTCTAAAATTTTAATTCTTAGGACAGACTCCATATACTACAGCCAGTTAAGGGCATGTTCATACAAACAAGGGTCTCTGGCAAGCTTCAATAAGCTGAGGCCCCTCAGAGTGAACCAGCAGGAGGAAAAGATAGGTTGAGAGGCAGTGAGCAGAAGCTCATATTTGCACATGTTTATTTTCAATAATTAGGCATAGTGTTAATAGAAACATTCATTTGAAGCAAAGGCTGGTTATTTGCACAAACAGTGGAAATATGTGGTACTGTAGTTTTTCTCTGAAGACTACAAAATTAAATAAGCAAGAAACATTCAGCTCAATGTAAATTAAGGAATATATTTTCAAAGAGAATTAGAAATATAACTTGAGGACAGAACCTCAAAACACCTAATATATCTTATTTCAGAACAATATCCTTAGCACAGTTAGTTCTATGTTCTATTAAAAGCTTTGTTGAAATACAATTCATATACCATCCAATTCATTCTTTTCAAGTGTATAATTTTTTTTTTTTTTGTCTTTTTGCTATTTCTTTGGGCCGCTCCCGCGGCATATGGAGGTTCCCAGGCTAGGGGTCCAATCGGAGCTGTAGCCACTGGCCAACTCCAGAACCACAGCAACGTGGGATCCGAGCCGCGTCTGCAACCTACACCGCAGCTCATGGCAACGCCGGATCGTTAACCCACTGAGCAAGGGCAGGGACCGAACCCGCAACCTCATGGTTCCTAGTCGGATTCGTTAACCACTGCGCCATGACGGAAACTCCTCGAGTGTATAATTTAACACCTTTCAGTATATTCAGTTTGCATCCATCCCCACAATTTTGGAACATCATTACATAAAAAGAAAGCCTGTATACATTAACTGTCACTCTCTAATCCTCCTATACTCCTCCCATCCCTAGGCAACCACTAATGGATTTTGTAATACTAGAGATTTTCCAATTCTGGACATTTCATACAAATGGGATCATATAAAATGTGGCCCTTTGAGACTGCTTATTTACCTTAGTCTAATGTTTTCAATGTTCAACCATGCTGTAGCATGTATTCATAATTTACTTTTATTGATGAATAATGTTCTATTGTCGGGATATACTTCATTTTATTTATCCGTTTTTTAGTTGATAAACATTTAGGTTGTTTCCTCATTATGGCTATTATGAATAATGCTGTCATGAACATTTGTGTACAAGTTTTTTGTAGACATATATGTCTCGTGGGTATATATAAAGGAGTAGAATTGCTGGGTCATGTGGTAGCTCTATGTTTAACAATTTAAGGAATTACCAGACTGTTTCCCAAAGTGGCTGCAGCATTTTACATTCTCATAAGCAATGTCTAGGTGTTCCAATTTCTTTATATATCTTCTCTGGTACTATCTCTCTCTCTGTCTCTCTCTCCTTCTCTGTGTACATGTGTACGTGTGTGTGTGTGTAATAACAACCATCCTAGTGGTTGTGAAGTGATATCTCCTTGTAGTTTTGATTTTTATTTCCCTGTTGGCTAATGATGCTATGTATCTTTTCATGTGCTTATCAGACATTTTTATATGCTTTTTTGGAGAGATAGCGATACCTATTCTTTGCCTGTTTTTAATTGGGTTGTCTTTCTATTGTTGAGTTTTAGTAGCTCTTTATATAGTCTAGATATAAGTCCTTTATCAGATATATGATTTGCAAAAATTTTCTCCTCTGAGTTGTCTTTTCACTTTCTTAATAGTGTCCTTTGAAGCACAATTTAGATGATGTCCAATTTATTTTTTTCCTTTTGTTTATTGTGCTTTTGGTGGCACATCAAAAACTATTGCCTGATACAAGGTTATTACAGAAGTTTACACCTAAGTTTCATTCTAATATTTTTTATAGTTTTTATTTCTTAGGTTTAGTTCATTGATCTATTTTCAATTAATGTTTGTATATGGTGTGAGGTAGAAGTCCAACTTCATCATTTTTCATGTGAATATCCAGCAGTCCTAATCGGTTGGCTGTAAAGGTAAGGGTGTATTTCTTTTGGAATCTCAATTATATTGCTCCATATGTCTATTCTTAAGCTACTACTATGTTCTTTTGGTTACTGCAGCTTTCTAGTCAGTATTGAAATTGGGAAACACTGTTCTTCCAAAACTGTTCTTCATTTTCAAGACTTTTTGACTATTCTGGTTCCTTTGTTTACATTTACACAAAAATTTTAGAATTAATTTGCTAATTTCCTTAAAGAAGTGTGTTGGATCTACAGACGAATTTGTGGAGTATTGCCAACTTAACAATATTAAGTCCTCCAATCCATGAACATTGGGTCTTTCATTTATTTATTTTTTTAATGATTTTTATTTTTTCCATTATGGTTGGTTTACAGAGTTCTGTAAGTTTTCTACTGTACAGGAAAGTGACACAGTCACACACACACACACACACACACACACACACACACACACACACATTCTTTTTCTCACATTATCCTCCATCATGCTCCATCACAAGTGACTAGATATAGTTCCCAGTGTTATACAGCAAGATCTCATTACTTATCCATTCCAAATGCAATAGTTTGCACATGTTAACCCCAGATTCCCAGTCCAGCACACTCCCTCCCCCTTGCCCTTGGCAACCACAAGTCTGTTCTCCAAGTCACAGGGTGTCTTTCTATTCATTTAGATCTTTAATGTCTTTCAATGATATTTATAGTTTTCAATGTATAACTTAAATTCTTTGGTCAAATTTATTCTCAAGTATTTCATTACATTGATGAATTGTTTTTTTAGTAGTTAGTTCTATGTCTACAATGTTTTTTTTTTCTTTTTTTAGGGCATATGGAATTTCCCAGGCTAGGGGTTGAATTAGAGGTATAGCCGTCTGCCTACGCCACAAACACAACGTGGGATCTGAGCTGCATCAGCAACCTACACCACAGCTCGTGGCAACACCGGATCCCCAACCCACTGAGCAAGGCCAGGGATTGAACCCATATCCTCAGATATACTAGTTGGATTCATTTCCACTGCATCACAACAGGAACTCCTACAATAAACTTTTAATGGCATATTTAAGGTTAAGGTTTTATCATATTCTCAATACTTTTTGGTATGATTAGAGACACTTTAGGTTATGGCAAAATATGACTTTTCTTTGAGTCTGTTTCTTAGTTTGTAATTTCTGTTGTATAATTTTTATTAGATTCCACATATTAGTGATATCATGTGATATTTATTGTTCTCTGTCTGACTAACTTCACTTAGCATGATAACGTCTAGGTCCATCCATGTTGCTGCAAATTGCATTATTTCAGGCTTTTTCAAATGGCCACTATCCTAATATATCATGTCGTCTTTATCCAGTCTTCTGTTGATGGACATTTAGGTTGCTTCCTTGTCTTGGCTATTGTAAATAGTTCTGTAATGAATGTTAGAATGCAAGTATCTTTTCAAATTATGGTTTTCTCCAGTTATATGCCCAGGAGTGGGATTGCTGAATCATATGGTAGTTCTATTTTTGGTTTTTGAAGAACCTCCTCAATAGCGACTACACTAATTACATTCCCACCAACAGTGTAGCAAGGTTCCCTTTTCTCCATACCCTCTTCAACATTTATTATTCGTAGGCTTTTTGATGATGGTCATTCTGACTAGAGTGATGTGATACCTCATTGTCATTTTGATTTGCATTTCTCTAATAATTGCTGATGTTGAACATCTTTTATGTGCTTTTTGGCCATCTGTCTGTCTTCTTTGGAGAAATGTCTGTTTAGATTTTATGTCCATTTTAAATTTTATTTTAATTTTTTCTTTTTATAGCCACTCTTGTGTCATTGGAAGTTCCTGAGCTAGGGGTCAAATCAGCCACAGCTATAGGTCTATGCCACAGCTTGTGGCAATGCCAGATCCTTAACCCACCAAGCAGGCCAGGGATTGACCCCACATCCTTATGGACTCTATGTCAGGCTCTTAACCCACTGAGTCACAACAGGAACTCCCTCTGCTGACCATTTTTTTAATTGGGTTGTCTTTTTTTCTTGTGTGTGGTCTTCAAATGCATTTATCCTAAGATTCTTTCTGGAGAGGGAGACATGCAGACAGGGCTGTGGGCAGGCAGGCCTCCAGCTCCCCATACCTCAGGGGAATATCTCTGGGTGAAATGCTGCCTGTTGGCTGCACAGTCACTTCTTCAGGGGTATGTAGTTGAGCAGCTTCTTGATCAGGTCCACATGGGCTAGTAGTATGCAGTGGCAGCAGTAGCACTTCAGGCCCAGTGCATCCAGGGCATCCCCCTCTGTGTATCCAGCCTGTAGAGCCCCAGGTAGGCCTCCCACTTGTTGCTGAAGATCTTGCTGCACGTGAAACAGAGAACAGGGATGATCATGGCGGCCTGGGTTGTCTTTTTGATATAAAACTCTATGTGATGTTTGTATATTTTGGAGATAATCCCTTCTTGGTTATTTTAAAGAATTTTTTTTCCCATTCTGTGTGCTCGCTTTTTGTTTTGTTTGTGGTTTCCTTTGGTGTGCAAAACCTTTTAAGTTTAATTAGGTCCAATTTATTTATATTTGTTTTTATTTTCATTACACTAGGCGGTGGATCAAAGATATTGCTGTGATTTATGTCAAAGAGTGTTATGTCTATATTTTTCTATAGGAAACATAGCATCTGATCTTATATTTAAGTATTTAATACATTTTGAATTTATTTTTGTGTATAGTGTAAGAGAGTGTTCTAATTTCATTCTTTTACATGTAGCTATCCAGTTTTCTCAGCAAAAATTATTGAAGAGACTGTCTTTCTCCATTGTATGTTTTCCCCCTTTGTCTTAGATTAATTGACCATAGATATGTGGGTTTATCTCTATCCTGTTCCACTGATTTATACATCTATTTTTTGTGCCAGTACCATACCATTTGGATGATTGAAGCTTTGTAGTATAGTCTGAAGTCAGGGAGCCTGATTCCTCCAGCTCAATTTTTATCTCAAGATTGCTTTAGCCACTTGGGATATTTAGTTTTTCCATAAAAATTTAATTTAATTTAATTTAATTTAATTTAATTTTATGGATATGCCTAAAGCATATGGAAGGTACCAGGCTAGGGGCTGAATAGGAGCTATAGGCTGCTGGACTCTGCCGAAGCAACAGCAATGAGGATCTGAACCACATCTGCAACCTATGCTGCAACTTGCAGCCACCCTGGATTCTTAACCCACTGAGTGAGGCCAGAGCTTGAACCTGCATTCTTATGGATACTAGGTAGGTTATTAATTTCCTGAGCCAGAGTGGGATCTCCAATTAAATTTTAAATTTATTTATTCTAGTTTTGTAAAAAATGCCATTGGTAATTTAATAGAGATTGTACTAAATTTGTAGATTGCTTTTGGTAGTACCACATTTTGATGATATTGATTCTTCTAATCCAAGAATATGATATCTTTCCATTTGTTTATGTCATCTTTGATAACTTTCAGCAGCATCTTATAGTTTTCAGAGTGCATTTTGCCACCTTAGGTAGGATTTTTCCTAGGTATTTTATTCTTTTCGATGAGATGGTAAATGGGTTTCTTTCCTTATTTTCTCTTTGTGATCTTTTGTTGTTAATGTATAGATCCTTTGAATATCTGCGTTATTGTTTGTTAATTTCTTTTTTTTTCATTTCTAATTATATTTATTTGAACCCTTTCCTCTTTCTTCTTGATGAGGCTGATGAAAGGTTTGACAATTTTGTTGATTTTTTTCAAATAACCAGTTTTTAATTCCATTGATCTTTTGTATTGTTTTCTTTGTTTCTATTTCACTTATTTCTGCTCTGATCTTTATGGTTTCTTTCCTTCACCTAAGTTTGGATTTTGTTTGTTCTTCTTTCTCTAGTTGTTTTAGGTGTAAGGTTAAGTTGTTTATTTGAGATTTTTCTTGTTTCCTGAAGTAAGCTTGTATTGCTATAAACTTCCCTCTTAGAACTGCTTTTGCTGCATCCCATAGGTTTTGGATTGTTTTGTCTTTGTTGTCATTTGCTTCTAGGTCTTTTTAAATTTCCCTTTGATTTTTTTCAATAATATATTAGTTGTTAGTAGCATATTGTTTAGTCTCCATGTGATCCTGTTTTTTGCAGTTTTTTTTTTTTTTTTTGTAGTTGATTTTTAGTCTTACCACATTATGGTCAGAAAAGATGTTTGATACAATTTAAGTTTTCTTAAAATTACTGAGGCTTGATTTGTGGCCCAAATTTTGATCTATTCTGGAGAATGCTCTATGTATGCTTGAGAAGAATGTGTATTCTGCTGCTTTCCAATGAAATGTTGTATAAATGTCATATAAATATCAATTAAATCTATCTGGTCTAGTGTGTCATTTAAGCCTGTGTTCCCTTATTGACTTTCTATCTGGATTATCTGTCCATTTCTGTAAATAGGGTGTTAAAGTCCCCCACTATTATTGTGTTATTGTAAATTTCTCCTTTTATGGCTGTTAGCATTTGCCTTATATATTGAAGTGCTCCTATATTAAGTGCATATATATTTACAATTGGTATATCTTCTTGAATTGGTCCCCTGACCATTAGGTAGTGTCCTTTGTCTCTTGTAGTAGTCTTTAAAGTAAATTTTGTCTTACATGAGTATTGATACTTCAGCTTTGTTTTGATTTCTATTTGTATGGAATATCTTCTTCTATCCCTTCACCTTCTATGTGTCCTAGATCTGAAGTGGATCTCTTGTAGACAGACTTTATACTGGTCTTGTTTTTTATCCATTCAGCCAGTCTTTGTATTTGGTTGGAGAACTTAATTCATTTGTGTTCAAAGCAGTTATTGATATATATGTGCTCGTTGTCATTTTCTTAACTGTTTTGGGTTTGTTGATGTTGGACTTTTTTCTTCCCTTGCACATTTGTTCTCTTGTCTTGGGATTTGATGACTATCTTTGTGTTTTTTGTTTGTTTTGTTTTGTTTTCTGCTTTTTAGGGCCAAACCTGAGGCATATGGAGGTTCCCAGGCTAGGTGTCAAATCAGAGCTGTAGCTGCTGGTTTATGCCACAGCCACAGCAACACCAGATCCGAGCCATGTCTGCTACCCCACAACAATGCCGGATCCTTAACCCACTGAGTGAGGCCAAGGATTAAACCTGCGTCCTCATAGATACTAATCAGATTCGTTTCCACTGAGCCATGATGAGAACTCTGGTATTGTATTTGGATTGACTTTTCTTTCCTTCCTTCCTTAATTCCATCCTTCTTTCCTTCTTTATTTCTTTCTTTCAAATGTGTGTTATCTAGTGTCCTTTTTTGGTTAGTGGTGCCCCAACACAGCTGCAGAGAGCAATCATGAGAGCCACGTGGCAAAGGGAAGGCCTGCATTAGCAGCTGCTGATGTTGCCAGATACAGGGAGTAGTTTTGAGAGCCACCTAGTAACTGAAGGGGTTGCAGGAGCCACTGTCACATAGAAGCTTCTCCCACCATGACTCCCGAAGCTGATAGTTGGCAGCGTCCTACTGCCTGAGAGCATGTGTAGGGAACACGGCTTTACTGTTGGATCCTGCCCCTTCCTTCCAGCACCTCCAAACAATGGTGCCTGACCTCCCAGCCTATACAAGTTTCCTCAGCTTATGTCCTCAAATGTGAGAGCCCTAGTTTCTCTCGGCTGTTTTTATAGAGCCAATCCCAGTTTCTTTCCCATGTAGCTGGTCCCAATTCTCTCCCTCAGTGTAACTGCCAGAGCCCAAGGTTTAGTTCCCAAACCTTGCCCACATCAGTGGTCTGTCATCTTGGTTGGGAAGTGCAGGGTGGTCACAATGATTGTTTGAGCGGGATTGTTTCTGTTTTAGTTGCTTAAAACTGATTGTTGTGTTCTCCTCTGAGACTCTAAACTCCCTCCTTTGTCCCAGCTGACCTCCCTGTTTGGGGGGGCACTTCCCAGGTTTCAGGAACTTTTTTCTTTCCCAGCTCCCTCCTAAGGGTGCAGATCCTGAACTACTTCCTTTCTCACTTTTTCCCTCTTTTCCTATTTTTTTTTTTTTTTTTTTTGCTTTTGTCCTCCTTGGTTACGTGAAGATTTTCTTGCTCTATCAGAATCCCTTTGCTGTGTTCAGCAAATTTTTGTGTGATTAGTTTCACATATAGGTGTATTTTTGCTGTCTTTGTGGGAGTAGGTGAGCTTCATGTCCTGCTACTCTGCCATCTACATTCTAGAGCACCACCTCAGACCTACTAAATCAGAAACTCTGGAACTAGGGCCAAGCAATCTGAGTTTTAACAAGCCCTGATACATGTAAAAGTTTGCAAACCAGTGTGCAAGTCATCAGTTCTCTAGCCTATCCAAAATCATCTCAAAAACTGAAAAAAATAAAAATATTCCTGGTTTCCAATTTAGACATAATGAATCAGAATTTATGGGTCTGGGGCTTAATTAAGAGTGTGTATATTTATTTTTATTAAATTAAATTAATTTATTTATTTTCCCTTTTTGGCCACCCTGTGGCATATGGAGTTTTCAAGTCAGGGATCAGACCTGAGTTGCAGTTGTGACCTAAGCTGCAGCTGTGGCAATGTATTCTTAACCCACTGTGCTGGGTTGGGGATCAAACCTGTGTCCCGGAGCTTCCAAGACACAACTGATCCTATTGTGTCACAACAGGAACTCTGAATTTGTATTTTTAAAAAGCACCCTAGGTAATATGATGTGCAAGTTTGTGAGCCACTGCTCCAAATAATAGTATACTCTCATATGTAGAGGAGTTTATTGGAAGTTTTGAAGCTGGTGAAAAAATTAGTGAAATAGTTAGAATTTTAGGTGTCATATTTTAATCTTGGTAGCTCAAAAAAGACAAATGTATTAATACTTGGTTAATTGTTTAACTTCTTTCAGGGAAAAACAATTTCAAATCATTTTAAATATTGACAATATAATTAATTGTTAAAGAAGGTTTTCTCACTTACCTTAAAGCAGGTGTTGGTAAACTTTTTCTATGAAGGTCCAAGATTAAATACTTCAGTCTTTAAATTTATACATAGAAATAAAATTCAAGGCATTTCAAATATACCTCAAATAATTTTTTGTATGACTATGTCCTAGTTATTGCATGGGTCATACTTATAATAAAACTTTTTTTTGTGGTTTTTTTTGAAATTCAAATTTAACTGAGCTTCTTGTATTTTCATTTGCTAAATCTGGCAACCTTATCCATATGTTCTCTGACTCTGTTGCAACTACTCAACTTGGACACTGTGGTGTGAAAACAGTCATAGACTGTATGTAAACAAATGGGCATATATGTTTGTATTCCAATAAAACTTTATTTACAAAATATATCCAGTGCATAGCTAGGGTTCCTGACCATACTAATGAGCACACATGTTTTCAGGTGCCTTCTTTAGCCCATCTTTTCCGGATCCCACCTAACCAAAGTTAAATGTGTCTTATACAGTAATTCTTACTGAAGTTTTATAGTAAGTCATGAAATCAGATAGCATTCAACTTTGTTATTTATTTTTAAAATTATTTTGTTTATTATGTATCCTCTGCTTTTTCTTATAAATATTAGGATCAGCTTTTCAGAGTCTACAAAAGCCTTCTAGGTTATTGATTGGAGTTTCATTGAATCTATCAATTAGTTTGGGGAGAATTGACACATGTTTTCTTTTTTTTTAAGGGCCTCACCACCTCTTAAAATAATATCCTGGGCTAAGGGTCCAATCCAAGCTGCAGTTTCTGGCCTACATCAACAGCCACAGCAAAAGCTGCATCTGCCAACTATGCTGCAGCTTGCCACATTGCCAGATCCAAACCCACTGAATGAGACCAGAGATCCAACCTAAATCCTCATGACACTATGTTAGGTTCTTAAGCCTCTGAACCACAGCAGGAACTCTGACAATTTACGTCTTCAAAACATCGATCCTTCTAAGCCATGAACACATTTTTTTTTATTATTCTCTCCAATATTTTGTAGTTATAACATATAAATCTTATTAGATTTCACACGCAAATTTTGTTAGATTTATTTATAGTTTATTTTTGGATATTTTAAATAATACTTAAAAAAATCAATTTGTGATTTTTCAGTGCTTGAATATAGAAATACATCCGATATTTGTATATTGAACTTATATTCTTAGACCTTGCTAAACTTATTAAAGTCTTCTTTTTTTGTAAATTCTTAATATTTTCTACATATACAATCATGTCATCTGCCTATAGAAAAAGTTTTATTTATTTTTCCCTACCTACATGATTTTTAATTTTTTTTCTTCCCTGTTGTACTAATGATGATTTTCTATATGATCTTAAATGAGTGATCATAGCATAAAACATTTCATGTTTTATTTCTTATTAAATGAAAGGTGGGACAGAGGCTTTAAAATATAAAATTATGATATTCTTATTTTTCAATCATCAGAAAAAAATTAACAGTTTTTGTTTATTAGGCAATGCCTGAGGCATGCAGAAGTTCCTGGTCCAGAGATTGAACCCACGCCACAGCCGGGGTGACACAGTGGCATCACAACATTGACAAGGCACGATTATTAATCTTCTAGGACACCAGGGAACTACCAGTTTTTAAAAGGAAAAGAAGAGATTGTTCAGAGTTTTATACCAGCAGCATTTGACAACAGAAATAGGAGGAAAGGAAGGACCTTGGAGATTACTTTATCCAACTCTATTATATTACACAGACAAGGAATAGGTAGGTTCTCAGTTGAAATGACTGGCAAAGTTTGGTATAATAATCAGGTCTCTAGACTCTTTGCCTCATTCTCTTTTTCTTAAAAAATAATTTCTTGGAGTTCCCATTGTGGCGCAGAAGAAATGAATTTGATTAGGAACCATGAGGGTGCGTATTCAATCCCTGGCCTCTCACTCAGTGGGTTAAGGATCCTGTGTTGCTGTGAACTGTGGTGTCAGTTGCAGACACGGCTTGGATCCCAAGTTGCTATAGCTGTGTTTTAGGCCAGCAGCTACGGCTCCAGTTCAACCCCTAGCCTGGGAACCTCCATCTGCTGCAGGTGCAGTCCTAAAAGAGACAAAAATACAAAAAAAAAAAAGAGAGAGAGAGAGAGAAAATTTCTTAAGAAATGATGAAATCTCCACAGCTATTAACTTAAGTTTTAATTTTGGGTGTTCAGAGCTCACTCAGCTCAACTCACCACTTTAAACAACCAGCCAGTCCAGTTTTGTGCTTTGAGGAGTGGTCCTTTTTGTCTTGTCCTCTGCAGGAGCTGTTTAGAGATATGTACTGATGGTTAGGGACTCTTTCTTAACTGGTCTGGGCACTGGTACTTTTAACAACTCTCACGTGATTTTTTTTTTTTTTTTTGTGTGTGTGTGCCAATATTCTTGTTCCTAGGACTGTTTGGTGCTCAGAACCTTTAGGTGGTAATCTTCAAGTCAGATGTGATTCAGGTGTTTGGGATTTTAATAGACACCAGGCCCTTCTTAGGACAGTTTAACTATTCATTGTATATCGCCCTTGGCCTCCTGCCTCATGGACCTGCAAAGGTCTTACAGGGTAATTTCTGCTGCTGGGGAAACAGCCTTTCTGTGCATCGACTTTCAATGACCTTCCAGCCGTGATTCCCTCCCGGCCTTCACCTGCAGATGTCTGCCTGCCTGTTCTCACCGGCTGGCTCGCCAGAACCACTCATGCCATCTGTGCTGGGCTGTCTGGAACAAGAGGGTTTGAACAGAGGGTGGACTTTCCTGTGGAGTCAAAGGTCAGCCATGCTGCCCTAGCTGAGAGCAAAGATTTTCCAGCTAACTCTACTACACAACTTCTCACATTGCAGCAACTTCTCACACTGTGACTTAAAAGAAGTGTAGAATATATATGTGGAGCATATTTACATATATATGAAATAAAAAACAAAGTAGCATATTATTTGCATACCAGTGGAGGCATAAAAATCTTACTTAATGAAATAATTATAATATTTTACTCTCATTTCACTAACCACTTTATTGACTGCAATAAAAACTACTCCAGGACCAAAGATTTTAAAAGCTAACAAATTGAAACCACTTCTGATGTGGAGAAATCCCTTCTAATCTGAAGCATTCCTCCTGATTCTGTTTTCAAGATCTATAAACACCATATGTTGAATGGACAGTATTATAGTGTTTTGGCTTAAACTACGGTCTGTTTTTCTTTCTTTCTTTCTTTTTTTTAATCCCCCAGAGACTGACCTAATTGATTCAAAAGACAAAAGACCTAGGACATTACAAGAGAAACAGGAATCGAATACTAACAGTTCATGTGCATATGGAATTACTTAGTTTATCATCAAAAAATGTGCACTTCACACAGAGAATGGCCAAAGTGATTATTTTACCATCTGATTACTCAGTTAATGTAAAGAGTCTTGTGCTGCATTCCTAGCCTGGGAAGACATGCATAGATATATCAAAAGTTCTCTTACCTTGGCAAGATAGCAGTTACAATTGGACAAAAAACAAGTTTTCCTGCTGAGAAACTTGGGAATAAATTTACAGAAATCCAGTTTCACAAGATCATGGATTCTTTTTCTCTGGAAAAAAGTTTTATGGATTATGAACCTCAATAAGAGTAAAAGCTCTTTAGGAAATTTCTTCCTATCCAAATCTAGACACACATCACTTTCTGCACTCTCCCTTCTCTCCTGATTTGAGCCACCTCGATCCAACCTTACACATACACAGTCCTGCTTTTTCAGGATGTCCTTGGGTGATGAGTGAGGAAAACTAACATTTGTGTAAGATACTCACCACATTGATACAACTGAATCTGTGAGTGCAAGGACTTAATACGCCACAACTCAAAGAACTGTATCGTCAACCATATGTACTTTTTAAAAGAATAAACATTACTGACAGCAAGCATATGCTTTATTAAACTAATAACACACAGTCCAGCATTGTTTCTTCTCAGGGTTGGTACACCTAAATGTATCTTAAATTCTATCCACCGACAGACAATAGAGTTCTTAGCTATAACATTCAGTAAGATTCATCATCCAGTAAAATCACCTTTGTCAAGTGTCAAGCCACAGGTGACTGTTCACTAGCAATGGAGGCCACACCTGTTGAACCCATGAATAAAGATGAAAGTCTAAGACCTCTTAAACACAGACCAGACAAAGGAGAGTCTTTCATGATACTACTCAGGAAAATGCATGTGCCTTCAACCATCTGATTTCACAGCTTGTAGTGCAATGTACATCCCATTTTGGAGGTATTGCTAGACAGATGGGTCAGAATGCTAGCTTAATGTGCTCTCCTCCCCACTCCCCACCGCCAAAGCAAGCACACCTGCTTTCTCCTGGGAGCAAAGCAAATGAGTTTAGAATGGAAGAGAAATGAAATAAAGTAAGAATGTTTCTCCCTTCTTTTGCTGTGGGAGTTAGATAAGCAAAGAATTGAAAGTGAACAGTTTTTTGGCTCTAGGTACTTTTCAAGTAACATTTCTAGGAACTCTAATAATAACAGCTAATATTTTTGAGCATTTATCATGCATTAGGTCCTCTTCTAAATGCTTGAATTAACTAAAGTAATCTGCACAATGATGCTGCTACTATTTATTATACCCATATTCAGGAGAGGAAACTGATACTAAAAGAAGTTAAGATAATTTCACAGAAACTAAGTGATGGGTTTATGTTTAAAATTTAGACTAAGGCTGCAGTCTGTACTAGTAACCATTATTTTACAGGGATGTCTCTAAATAAGCACTTTACATACACTGTCTTATTAAATCACAACCATATTATGAGATTAGTACTATTGTTTTTCTATTTTACAGAGGCTTAGAGGGGTTAAAGAACTTATTTAGGAGAACACTCTGAAACTGGGGTCCAAACTTACACAGGTTGACACAGACAGCTCCCTTAACCTCCTTGTAACACACCCAAGGTTTCTGATCAACCAGAGCTAGCAAGGACCACCACCCTGTGGTCTTCTGCTTACCTCCTTCTTCTGCTCTTAGCATAACCATCTCCACCTCTGTCCTAGGAGGACCTCATGTAAGCACCATTGACTACACTGACTCCAGGGTCACTCATTTTCATTGGTCCTAGACTCCAGATAATGGCAGGCTACATTTTCAAATTACATAATCATTACACTTTAGGACTGATATTAAAACTGTGGACAGTATTTCTACATATATTTTCCCTTGTGACAGAAAAGACTTATGCAAAATAAATGCGTTTTCAAACATTAAAGTATACTTCAAAATAGAGCTTAAATACTTAGACCAGTTGATTTTAGAGGCTAGCTATCTTTTGTTAAATATACATTTGATATGAAGAAGCAAAATTTAAAATATATTTCCCTTGGAGTCTATAAAAATCACATAGCTTGCAATAGAACATCATAAATTTACTTAAGCCCTTTCAGATATTGAATTGAATATATCAAATATAAAATATGTACACATATCTTTAACCTGCACATGTTTATGGTAATTGGTCCCTGTGGAATTTCTCTTCTCATATAATGACTGTAAATGTTTTGAGAGACAGTGAGACAAGGAACATTCCTTTCAATATGTCCAAATGATAAAAGATAGACATCTTTTGTTTGATGAGAACTATGGTCAAAATAACCAAAAAGAAAGCACAGAGCAAAGTACAATTGAACAAAACCAGACCCTGCATCTCTTTGGCAGAGAGAGTCTAGATATAGCACAGATGGATCCAGAAAGAGGCCCAGCATCATTAGACTTTCAAAATTAGGGATGCAATCTTTGATAGGAGGTGGGGGAAAAAAAGCTTTCTTGGCTGTTGTCCACTTTGGAAGTCTTTATCAGAAACGAGAGGAGTTTCCTTTTGATAATAGCCTCTTGGATGGAGTTAATCCTTTAATTTTGGATTCTCTCTCTTCTCTCCTGCCAGCTACAATTTAAAACAACTCCCAGATTCCTAATGTCTCTGTAAATGCAACTGAAAACCCTGAATAGAGTGTGAACATTTCACTACTTTATAAAGTATTTTTACCATTTTTCAGTCTTGAAAACCCAAATTTGTACTTTTGTGTTTAGCTGAAAACATCAGAGAGGAATTTCTGTTTAGAAAATTTCAAGTTTGTGAAAGGGTCAGGGTGAGAGAAAGAGAATCCCTACTTTCATGGTTTCTAGTGATCTTGTGCAGAGTATAGAAGGACTCCAGCTGTTTGGGTGATAGCAGGAAGCACTGTCCTGAAAAAACAGAGGCACTTGACCCAAGAGGCATTTTGGAATAATGGAGAGTATTAAACAGAGAATCAAAATTATAGATTTTCACCCAAGCCTGCCATAAACTTTATTTACCTACCCTGGATCTCAGCTACTAAACTAGGTAAGCTTTGTGGATCTCTTCCAAAGTGTAAGCTATAAGTTTATTGTTGCTAATAGTAGCTATTACTATTGTCATTTTTATTGTAAATGACCTTGTACAAAAAGTGTTTGAGGTCATGGCTTAAAAAACACATAACCCATAGCTGGATACAGTAAGTAGATAAATGGGTCCAAGGAAGAGTGGTTAATTAATGTAAAGATTAGGGCCACACCACTAATGTTGCTATTAAGGTCATCTGAAGTACTGTGTACTAGTAGAACAAGGTTTTTTTTTTGTTGTTGTTTGTTTGTTTGTTTTTTTAATAGGGCTGCACCAGTGGCATATGAAAATTCCTGGCCTAGAGGTCAAATTGGACCTGCACCAGCTGGCCTATACCACAGCTACAGCAATGTGGGATCTGAGCTTCATCTGTAACTTATACCAAAGCTTGCAGCAATGATGGATCATTGACCCACTGAGTGAGGCCAGGGATTGAACCCACATTCTCAAGGATACTAGCTGGGTTCTTAACCTGCTGAGCCACAACAGAAACTCCAGAAAAAGTTTTATTCAGAAAAAATTCTTGGTCCATTTTATGCCCATGGTGACTTTTATGCCCCTGGGTGACTGAGGTCTTGAAGTCCAATTCTATAGATCACAACCATACCAATTTATTTTGAAGTATTTGAAGTATTTTCAAATGAAGCATTGCAAAACTATAAAAGTTTCAGTGAAATACACACAGGTTAACTAACTTAAAACAATTTCTTTTAAAAATCAGATAAAGATTAATGAGAAAAACTCTGGAACATGGAATGATGAGATTCCATGTGGAGAATTGACAGATACTTTCCAATTAAATATTGGAGGCCATCTGTCAAAAATGATTATTTTGATTTTTTTTTTGTCTTTTCAAGGGCCGTACCTGCAACATATGGTGGTTCCCAGGCTAGGGGTCTAATTGGAGCTACAGCCGCCAGCCTACACCAGAGCCACAGCAATTCGGGGTCCGAGCCACGTTTCAGACCTACACCACAGTTCACGGCAACGCAGGATCCTTAACCCACTGAGCAAGGCCAGGGATCAAACCTACAACTTCATCATTCCTAGTTGGATTTGTTAACCACTGAGCCACCGCGGGAACTCCTGATTTTAAAATAATTGATTTTGACTTACTCTTTTATTCTGAAAATCACAAGGAAACTCACCTACTTTTTGTGTGTAAATTGGCCCTCATACATGTACCTGCAGGGCAAGGACAGAACAAAGAAAGATGCAGGCCACTCCAGATTGCTGAGTGGCAGTGTTGATAAGCAAAAGAACTTACTGAAGAGGTTGTCTTGGGCAGCTGAGTAGATCTATACATGCCCACCCCCACTAGAATCTTAAAGTTTAGATAGGAGATTTAGCTGGGTTCAGTCACACGTTCAGATGGTCTCAACAACACGCTACTCTCAAAGTTATGTCTTTGGGGCAGCTCCTAGTGTGGGGCAGTCAAGTGCAACACACGTTTCAAGGACAGGGGAGTGGATGAGGGGACTCCAATTGTATGGGTCCTGTTTGTGGGTCAACCTGTTGATCATGTCCTCTTGATGACCTCCACCAACTACTCTCAAAAAAAAAAAACAACTAATTTTACTACATTTGTAGTTGTACAATGATCATCACAACCCAAATTTATAGCATTTCCATCCCAAACACCCAGCCCATCCCCCTACTCCCAACCTGTCTCCTTGGAAACCATAAGTTTTTCAAAGTCTGTGAGTCAGTTTCTGTCCTGCAAAGAAGTTCATTGTGTCCTCTTGCTAGATTCCACATGTGAGTGATAACATATGATATTGGTGTTTCACTGTCTGACTAACTTCACTTAGCATGGTTATTTCTAGGTCTATCCATGTTGCTGCAAATGCTATTATTTATTTCCTTTTAATGACTGAGTAATAGTCCATTGTGTATATGTACCACATTTCTTTATCCACTCCTCTGTCGATGGACATTTAGGTTGTTTCCCCATCTTGGCTATTGTATATAGTGCTGCAATGAACATTGAAATACATGTATCTTTTCAAATCATAGTTTTCTCTGGATAGGTGCCCAGGAGTGGGACTGCTGGATCAAATGGTAATTCTATTTTTAGTTTTCTCAGGATTCTCCACACTGTTTTCCACAGTGGGTGCACCAATTTACATTACCATCAACAGTGTAAGAGGATACCCTTTTCTCCACACCCTCTTCAGCATTTATTATTTATAGACTTTTGGATGACAGCCATTCTGGCTGGTGTTAAGGGGGTACCTCATAGTGGTTTTGATGTGCATTTCTCTAATCTTGAGTGATGAACATCTTTTCATGTGTCTTTTTGATATCTGTATGTCTTCTTTGGAGAATTGTCTATTTAGATATTCTACCCATTTTTTTTTTTGATGGGGTTGTTTTTCTGGAATTGAGCTGCAGAAGGTGATTATAAATTTTGGAGATTAAGCCTTGTCAGTTGCTTTATTTGCAAATATTTTCTCCCATTTGGTGGGTTGTCTTTTCATTTTGTTTAAGGTTTCCTTTGCTGTGCAGAAACTTTTATATTTAATTAGGTCCCATTTGTTTATTTTTGTTTTTACTGTCATTAAGAGGTGGAACTGAGAAGATATTGCTGTGGTTTATATTGGAGAGCATTTGGCCTATGTTTTCCTCTAAAAGTTTTAAGGTATCTGGGTCTTTAATACATTTTGGGTTTATTTTGTGTATGGTGTTAGGGAGTGTTCTCATTTCATTCTTTTAAATGTGGCTGTCCAGTTTTCCCAGCACCACTTATTGAACAGGCTGTCTTTTCTCCATTGTATATTCTTGCCTCCTTTGTCATAGGTTAGTTCACTGTAGGTGCATGGGTTTAATTCTGGGCTTTCTACCATGTTCCACTGATCCATTTTTCTGTCTTTGTGCCAGTACCATATGGTTTTGATGACTGTAGCGTTGTAATGTAGTCTGAAATCAGGGAGCCTGATTCCTCCAGCTCCACTTTTCTTTTTCAGGATGTCTTTGGCTATTCTGGGTATTTTGTGCTTCCAAACAAACTTTAAAATATTTTGTTTGAGTTCTGTGAAAAATGTCCTTGGTAATTTGATAGGGATTGCATTGAATCTGTAGATTGCCTTGGGTAGTATAGTCACTTTTTTGTTTGTTTGTTTTTTTGTTTGTTTAGGGCCACACCTGTGGCATATGGAATTTCCCAGGCTAGGGGTTGAATTGGAGCTACAGCTGCCAAACTACACCACAGTAATGAAATATCTGAGCCAGGTCTGCAATCTACACCACAGCTCATGGCAATGCTGATCCTTGACCCATTGAGTGAGGCCAAGGATCGAACTGGCATCCTCATGGATACTAGTTGGATTCGTTTCCACTGCACCACAATGGGAACTCCCTGGGTTGTACAGTCATTTTGACAATATTGAGTCTTCCAATCCAAGAGCATGCAGGTCTTTTGTCTCTTTGGGGAGGTTAATTCCTAAGTATTTTATTCTTTTTGACACAATGGTAAATATTATTATTTCCCTAATTTCTCTTTCTGATCTTTCATTGTTAGTATATATAAATGACATGGATTTCTGTGTGTTGATTTTGCATCCTGCACCTTTGCCAAATTCATGGATGAGCTCTAACAGGTTTCTGGTAGAGTCTTTAGGATTCTCTAGGTATAGTATCATGTCATCTGCAAATAGGGATAGTTTTACTTTTTCCTTTCCAATTTGGATTCCTTTTATTTCTTTTACTTCTCTGATTGCTGTGGCTAGGATTTCCAAAACTGCTTTGAATAGTAGTGGTGAAAGTGGACATCCTTATCTTTTTCCTAATCTCAGTGGGAATTCTTTCAGCTTTTTACCATTGAGAATGATGTTAGCTCTGAGTTTGTCATGTATGGCCTTTATGATATGGAGGTAGTTTCCCTCTATGCCTACTTTCTGAAGGTTTTTTTTTTTAATCAGAAATGGGTGTTGGATTTTGTCAAAGACTTTTTCTGCCCCTATTGAGAGGATCATACAGTTTTTATTGTTCAGTTTATTAATTCAGTGTATGTATCACACTGATTGATTTGCAGATATTGAAGAATCCTTGTATCCTTGGGATAAATCCTGCTTGATCATGATGTACAGTCCTTTTAATGTATTGCTGGATGCAATTTGCTAGTATTTTGTTGAGAATTTTTGCATGTATGTTCAACAGTGAAATTGGCCTGTAATTTTCTTTTTTTGTGTGTGTATCTTTGTGTTTTTTTTTTTAAATGAGACTGATGTTGGCCTCATAGAATGAGTTTTTGAGTGTTCCTTCCTCTGCAATTTTTTAGAATAGTTTAGGAAGGATAGGTGTTAGCTCTTCTCTAAATGTTTGATACAATCCTCCTGTGAAGCCATCTGGTCCTGGACTTTTGCTTGTTGGAAGTTTTTTAATCCCAGTTTCAATATCAGTACTTGTGATTGATCCATTCATCTTTCCTATTTCATCTTGGTTTAGGCTTGGAAGATTGTACTTTTCTAAGAATTTGTCCATTTCTTGTAGTTTTTCCATTTTATTGGCATAGAGTTGCATGTAGTAGTCTCTTATGATCCTTTGTATTTCTGTGATGTCCTTTGTTACTTCTCCTTTTTTCACTACTAATTTTATTGATTTGAGTCCTCTCTCTTTTTTTCTTGATAATTCTGGCTAAGGGTTTACCTATTTTGTTGATCTTTTCAAAAACCAGCTTCTTAGAGTTCCCGTTGTGGCACAGTGGTTAACGAATCCGACTAGAAACCATGAGGTTGCAGGTTCAGTCCCTGGCCTTGCTCAGTGGGTTAAGGATCCAGCGTTGCCATGAGCTATGGTGTATGTTGCAGACACTGCTCAGATCCTGTGTTGCTGTGGCTCTGGCATAGGCCAGTGCCTGAAGGTCCGATTAGACCCCTAGCCTAGGAACCTCCATATGCCATGGGAGCGGCCCTAGAAAAAGGCAAAAAGACAAAACAAAAACAAAAACAAAAACAAAAAAACCCCAGCTTTTCGTTTCATTGATCTTTTCTATGGTTTTCTTCATTTCTATTTCATTTGTTTCTGCTCTGGTCTTTACAATTTCTTTCCTTCTCCTAACTTTAGGTCTTGTCTGTTTTTTTCTCTCTAGTTGCCTTAGATATAAATTTAGCTTATTTATTTGAGCTTTTTCTTGTTTCCTGAGGTGGACTTTTATTGCTATAAACTTTCCTCTTAGAACGGTTTTTGCTGCAACCCGTAGGTTTTGGATTGTTGTGCCTTTGTTGTCATTTGTTTCTAGATATTTTTTATTTTACTCTTTGATTGACTCAGTGATCCATTTGTTGTTTAGTAGCTTGTTGTGTAGTCTCAACATGTATGTGTTTTTTGCAGTTTTTTCTTGTTGTTTTCCAGTCCTGTAGGTTTGTGGTCAGAAAATATGCTTGATGTGATTTCAATTTTCTTAAAGTTACTGAGGCTTTATTTGTGGCCCAGAATGTTATCAATCCTAGAGAATGTTCCATGTGCACTTAGGAGGAACGTGTATTCTGTTGCTTTCAGATGGAATGTTTCATAAATATTGTATTAAGTCCATCTGGTCTAATGCATCATTTAGGGCCTGTGTTTCCTTATTCATTTTCTGTCTGGATGGTCTGTCCATTGCTGTAATTGGGGTGCTAAATCCCTGATATTATTATGTTACTTAAACCTCCTTTTAAGGTTGTTAGCAGTTGCTTTATATATTGATGTGATCCTAAGTTGGGTGCATATATCTTTACAATTGTTATATCTTCTTCTTGGATTGGTCCTTTGATCATTATTTAATGTCCTTCTTTGTCTTATAATATTCTTTATTTTAGGTCTATTTTGTCTGGTATAAGTACTGTTACTCCAGCTTTCTTTTGATTCCCATTTGCATGGAATATTTTCTTCCATCCTCTCAATTTCCATTTGTATGTCCCTAGAAGTGATGTGGGTCTCTTAAAGGCAACATATATATGGGTCTTGTTTTTGTATCCATTCAGCTAGTCTATGTCTTTTGCGGCATTCAGTCCACTTACTTTTAAGGTAATTATCGATATGTATGTTTTCATTGCCATTTTATAACTGTGTTGGGTTTCTTTTTGCTGCTCTTTTTTCTTCTTCTCTTCTCTGTGGTTTTATGAGTATCTTTATTGTTGTATTTGAGTTGCTTTTTCTTATTTCTGTGTATATCTATTGTACATTTTTAGTTTTCAGTTACACCGAAGTTTTGATATAGGAGTATATATGTACACTAGATTGTTTTAAGTTGTTAGTCTCTTAATTGCACAAGCATCTCCAGCGTCCTGCATTTGTATGCTCTTCATCTCTTGATTTCTGATTTTGGTAGTATATTTGTTTGTGGATAATTTCCTACCTTTATTAAGCATGCCTGTACCAGTGAGCCTTGCCATTTGTAATAGTTTTGTTTCTAGTCATGGCCTTTCTTTTACACCTAGAGAAGTTCTTTTAGTATTTATGTAAAGCTGGTGTAGTGGTGCTGAATTCTCTTAGCTTTTGCTTGTCTGTAAAGCTTTTGATTTCTCCTTCAAATCTGAATGAGACCCTTGCTGGGTAGAGTAATCTTGTTTGGAGGGTTTTTCCTTTCATCACTAAGTATATCATGTCACTCCCTTCTGGTCTGCATAATTTCTGCTGAAAAATCTGCGAATAACCTTATTGGGGTTCCCTTCCATGTTATTTGTTTCTCCTAGCTGCTTTCAATATTTTCTTTTTGTCTTTAATTTTGATCAGTTTGATTAATATATATCTTGGAGTATTCCTCCTTGGGTTTATTTTATATGGTACTCGTTGTGCTTCCTGGATTTGATGAGTGATGTCTTTCCCATGTTAGGGAATTTTTCAGATATTATCTCTTCAAATATTTTTTCTGTCCCTTTCTCTCTCTCTTCCCCTTCTGGCAGCCTTATAATACAGATGTTGGTGCCTTTAACATCGTCTAGTGTTCTCTTAGACTGTCTTCATTTCTTTTCCATCTTTTTTCTCTTTTCTGTTCCACATCTGTGATTTTCACTAGTCTATCCTCTATCTCACCTATTTGTTCTTCTGCCTCCTGTATTCTGCTGTTGGTTGCTTCTAATTATTTGTTTTAAATTTCAGTTACTGTATTTTGCATCTCTGCTTGCTTAATCCTTAAATCTTGTCTTTCTTTGCTCAATGTTTCTTGTAATTTATCAATCTTTGCCTCCAGTTTATTTCTAATGTCTTGAATCATATTCACCATCATCAGTCTTTTTAGTGGAGGTTGATAATCTCCAAATCATTTAGCTTTTTTTCTGGGTTCTTTTCTTATTCCCTTATCTGAGTCATAATTCTCTGCCTTTTCACTTTGTATAGATTTTTATTGTGGTCTTCTTTTTGCAGACAATAGAGGTGTAGCCTCGCTTGCTTCTGATTTCCATACCCCTTGTGGTTGAAGTTGGTATGGGGGCTTGCTATATGCTTCCTAATGTGAGGGACTGGTGCCTGCCCACTGGTAGGTGGAGCTGATTCTTATGCCTTTTGAGGGTGGAGCTTTGTCTCTGGGTGTGATTAGACACCACTGTGGGCCTGGAGGGTCTTTAAGCAGCCTCTTTGCTGACGGGTGGGGCTGTGATCCCACCTGGATTATTGTTTGTCCTGGAGCTTTTCAGTGCTGATGGGTGGGGCCAGATGTTTCCAAGATGGCCACCTCTTGAGGAACACACTCTGATGATTATTCCAGAGACATTTGCCTCTAATTTCCTTCCCCAACAATGAGCCACAGTCACCCCCTGTTTTTCCAGGAGATCCTCCAAGGATGTGGTCAAGTCTGACCCAGATTCCTATGGAGTCTCTGCTTTGCCCTGTGACCCAGTGCACATGAAATCCTGTGTGTAGGCGTTCCCGTCGTGGCGCAGTGGTTAACGAATCCGACTAGGAACCATGAGGTTGAGGGTTCGATCCCTGCCCTTGCTCAGTGGGTTAACGATCTGGCGTTGCCGTGAGCTGTGGTGTAGGTTGCAGACTCGGCTCGGATCCCGCGTTGCTGTGCCTCTGGCGTAGGCCGGTGGCTACAGCTCCGATTCAACCCCTAGCCTGGGAACCTCCATATGCCGCGGGAGCGGCCCAAGAAATAGCAACAATAACAACAACAACAAAGACAAAGACAAAAGACAAAAAAAAAAAAAAAAAAAAAAAAGAAATCCTGTGTGCATGCCTTTCAAGAATGAAGTATCCATTTCTCCTAGTCCCATGGAGCTCTTGCGCACAAGTCCCACTGGCCCTCAATGCCAAATGCTCCAGGGGCTCCTTCTCCCAGTGCCAGATCCCCAGGCATGAGGATCTGACCTGGGGTTCAGAACTCTTACTACTGTAGGTAAGTCTCTTTAATATAGTTACTTTCCAGTCTGTGGGCTGCCCACCTGGCATGTATGGCTTTACTTGTATCACATAATCACCCCTCCTACCATCTTGATGTGTCCTCCTCTTGTCTTCTGGAGTAGGATATCTTTTTTAATAGTTTGCAGTCTATTTGGTTGGAGGTTGTTCAGCATTTGGTTGTAATTTTGTTGCTTTTATGAGAGAAGGCAAGCTCCAGTCCTTCTTTTCCTCAGTCTTAATCTTGTCTCCAATAGCTACTCTCTTTAGCTTTATTCTTAGCTACCTAGGATGGTTTTTAACTTTGAGGCAGCATGGAACTAAAGGAACACTGATGGCAACATTTGTCTAGTTGATAAGCACAACCATGATGAACACTAAAATGACAGAGTGGTACCAGATCACTCAATTATCTGTCTGAAAACAATGGAATAGAGAAGAATGTCTAGCTCCTTATATTTGGCAGCAGATGGCCATAGTTCTTACCTCTTAAGTATTGCCCTCAAATCATTAATTTGCAAAACAAAGGGGAGGCTAAAATCCATTATCATCTTACATACCCCAAATTTGATATCCAGTCTGTATATTAATAATAATGAATCTAGGTAAATACATATTTGGTTTCTGTCCATAGTCATAAGTCAAGTAGCTATCAGTTGAAGAATTGTCAATCTCCTGTTGCACCTCAGAGTTTCTCAAAATATGTTCATGTGTATAACAATAATCAATTGTGAGTTCCCATTGTGACTCAGTGGTAGTGAACCCAACTAGTATGCTTGAGGATGTGGTTCAATCCTTGGCGTCTTTCAGTGGGCAGTGGGTTAAAGATTCAGCATTGCCATGAGCTGTGGTGTAGGTCACAGTCGTGGCTTGGATCCTGTGTTGCTGTGGCTGTGACATAGGCCAGCTGCTGTGGCTCTGATTCAACCCTTGCCCTGGGAAATTTCATATGCTGCAGGTGCAGCCCTAAAAAAAAAGAAAAAAGAAAAAAAAAACTAATCCTCAATTTTGAGAAAGTCCACCTACTCCTTGTGTAGAATGTTGGCCCAAACTTATAATTTGTCAAAAAGAAACTGGTATGAAATTTGGAAAACATGTTTAACAAACGAATGTATTAATAATTTGCTGAGACTGTAGGATTTTTATTTTCTTTTTCAAGTTTTATTGAGAATACCACACTATACACATGTAAGATATACAACATAATAACTTGACTTACAAATATTACAAAATTTTTACCACAGTAAGTTTAGTTAACATCCATATCCTCATATGGTTACAAAAAAATTTTCCTTGTGATGAGAACTTTTATGATTTACCATTAAAAGCTTTTAAATATAATATATAGCAGTGCAACTATAGTCATCATGTCTTAAAAGGTCACTAAGGAAGTTTGAAAATTTTTTATTTCGTTCCATTTTTCCAAATATTTGAAGTCTTACCATTCTAGTCTTATGAAAAACAGTATGGTATAACCCTCTCAAGGATTAGAGAAGGTACCACTACTGTGTTCTACTTGCTCTCAAATAGCCATCATAAATGCATTGGTAAGCAAAGAGGATAACCATACTATTGTTTGTAATGTTGGCCCAACAGGAAGGGACTCAAAGAAAGCTACCCCCAGATTTATTTTATGTGCTACCATTTAGGACATTTGTATAAAATATCTCATGTATATTATCATATTTAACTCTCATTTGCATAAGCTTGTTTTACAGATGAGGAAACTGAGGATAGAATAAGAAGAATGTTTACCAAATTTAGTACATATAATCCATGTCTGATATAGTCTCTTTAAAATAAGAAAGAATTTATTATTAATAATTATTTCATTAAAAGTCAATGTGAAAGCTTTTACTGTCTTAGTAGTTTATGGTTTGTAAAATTTTCAAGTGATAAATTTAAACAAGGAGATGGTATTTAGACATTTAAAGAAAAAGTATTTAAGTTAAATTACATTTTCTCTTTTAGCAGTGAATGGTGTTGATTTTCTGTTGGTTGAAATGATTACCTACTTCTCTTTACAACATGACTCTAATAATTTTACCAAAAAATTCCAAGTACAATGTACCAAGAACTGGTTTCATGTTTCCTATGATGTAGCTTGATCTCTTATTTCACAATTTATCTTTATTTTCATAATCAGCATTATCCTTGAACTTGCACACAATGCATTATTACATGAGTTTTTGATGAGTTGATTTTCATCCAAATCTGGTATCTCAGAGAAAATTTTTTCGTCTTAAAAATGTTGGAGTAGATGAACAGTTTACCTTTCAGCAACTGTTTGGTAAAGCTCTCACATTCTGAGTCTCCACAGAGCAGTCTCAAGAGGTGAACACTTCTTACACATGATTTGTCTTTAGGGATATGAGGGCATAACTTTCAATAGGCCAAAACCTTACTGAAGGATGATGTCTTTAAAGTATATGTCAGAATAGCCTTTAAGAAAAGAAAAATTAAACAGATAAAAATATCCAATACATCTGGGAAGTGATATACTCTACAGAACTTTCTACATGGTGAGTGAAAGAACAGATTACATTATTGATTAACATATTACTACTATGTAGTTTTGTATCAGAAAGTGGGAAGTAACAGAAATTGCACTTGTGAATTGATCGTAGATGCCACTTTTTAGGATATCCTTGTAGGAGACAAAGAACACAACATGGATTTCATGTACCTTTCTCTTAGTGATTTACTAAGCCTTTTGTCAACTACCAGAGAATAAACCAATAAAGGTATATTTGGTAACATCATAAACTTTCTCCACTAGTAAATTTGGCATCAGTTCTATAGTTCTAGAAATCTTACCACAGAGTAGCAATCTACAAAGCCTTTGACTTTCAAGATGTATCATTGCTTCACTCACAAGTACAAGTAAACATTTTTTTCCTTAGAAATGTCCAGTCCCTTAAGCTTTTCTCCAAGTTTATTGCCCATTTTATTCTCTAGTGAGCTTGATGGCTCAGTCATTCTATCCCTTTTCTCTTTTTATGTCCAGCACACTATACCCCCTTCCCTTTCCCATTCGCTGGCCCTGCAAACTTGTAATTATGATTCAGTCCACCCATATGCCAGTATTTTTTGATTCTAGAGCTTTTGATTGTGCTGGGAAAAATCACTCATCTTTTGGAACCCTAAAGCCAACAACATAAGAAAGCTAAAGCTCTTATCCTTTCCTGGGCCCTATACCATGTCAGTGAGTGTACACTGCACCATCAGTTTACCACATTTCATCTATCACATCCACCCATTCACTGCGTATTGTGGATTCTATTACTACTTTAGGCTGAATTATTACAATTTTCCCACTATGAGTTTTGCTCATATTATGTTTATGAAAACATAAATTTCTCCTGTGCTTGGAGTAACTATCAACTCTTTTCATCTATAAAACTATGATATTTCCTCTAAGACTCAGCTCAGATACTCCCTCATCCTGAATCCTGACTTCTTCCCTTACTCTGTGGTTCATTATGAAAAATGGGTGCTTCCTTAGCACTAAAACACACCCTGTATTAACACTGTTTTTCAGTCTTATCGGCCTGTGGATTATAAGCTTTTTTTAGGCAAAGGGAAATGTCCAATCTGTTTTATATACCCAGAATCTACTCAGGAATATTCTACATTTGCAGAAGTTTTATTGAACAAATAAATGATGAATTTATTAAGAGTCTGAGCACATGAAGGGATAAATGCTCTCAAAGGACTCATGTATGCCTTTCTCTGGGGAAAAGGGAAAGCCTTCAAATATGATAGAATATAAGATTTAGTTAAGATTAGTAGCTTTACTGCTAGAGATGCAAAAACACTCCAATGCAGTGTTCAATAATATAGACTCTGGAGCCAGTGTTCAAATTCTAGCTCACTCTGGCCTCATTTTCTTCATCTGTTAAGTGAGATAAAGAATAGTACTCTCAGTTCTTGTGAAAGTTAAGTGATGTAAAATATGTAATACAAGTAGACTGTGCCTGACATATACCAAGTTCTTAATCAATGCTGGATTTCATTTTGTCTTTTTTCTTAGAAGCCGAGTCCTCTCATGGAGATAACAAGAGATTTTTTCACAGGATTTATCTACAATCCTAGAAGATATACTTTTCCCAGATGAATTTTATAGATAAATTTGGAGAAATTTTCTCTAAGAGGTGAAAAAGAACAAATTGCTCCTTGGTTGCACTGTTGAGTTGTTGGATGAGTTTCTTGCAACAATTAAAACATGATTTAGCCACATCTCATAACTGGAAGGGCTTGTATTCAAATTGTGCTCAGACTCTGACTGATGTAACAGGATCCATTTCTTCCCTTCCACATGCTCTGCACATCCTTCTCTTGCTCATTATGAAGCAAGGAATGATAAGCAAGGACCTGTGGTCCTAGAAATGTTACCAACTAGTTGGTTAACTTTGGTATTCTCTGGTTTTCTATAAAATCATGACTAGATGCTTTTCCTACTTAGCCCAAGTAAAACAATTTATGTATAAATAGCTATTGAGAGATGAGAGGTTTACAATTTTAGGTACTTGATTTTAAGGCATCGATTATGTCCAACCTTATATAACACTTTTCTTTCTTTTTCACCCTAGAGGTTTAAAAAAATTCCTCATTAGCAGCATCTCCCTACCTGCCTCTGCTTCTTTCCTGGTGGATACAAGAAATGCAGAGTAATTGTATAGGCATTGAGAACCTACTAAGTGTCGACCACATTGATAGATGTGGAAATATATTGATGAATAATATCACCAGGAATGTTATAAACAATGCTCAGAAGAATTCAGGCCAGTTAATATTTTGATTAGTTTATTCACACATCAATGTTGCAAGGGTTTTTTTAAGACGTGATAAATACATGAAACATATAAGTGTGCTCCCAGATATTTGGGATGCTGATATTGTAAATTAAATGATCTATTTTGATGATAATCAGAATTAATACAAATCTGAGGAGATTAGCCACCTGTGCCAGTCACATGTGGCCACATTAGCTTATAAACCCAAGTCAGAGAGGGGCATGTATTTCACAAGTGTCTTAGCAAGAGGCTGGATGTTCCCGAATCAAGCAAGATAGCTAGTGTCTTCTTGGAAAACATTACTGTATACCAACTGATAGAAAGAAAAAGATTATCTTTGCAATGTGCATGAAATACAAAAAATGAAAAAAAAAAGATTTTCTGTGCCTTTTGAGGACTGCCCCAAAATAGAAGCATCCTGAGGCTCATAAACACTGTGTCTGATAGAAATATGCTACTAGTGTAGACATTCTTAAATGGGATATAGTGTGTATACCTAGCCAGCATGAATATTAGTGCTTACTTTGTGCATATTTTACCACTGCAAATTAATAAATGTACTGCAGGTCTTTGTATAATATTGCTTTGTAGTTTTATAGAACTATTTTCATATCCTGACTTTCTGGGTAACTTTGGGACAGGTGTTGAATCTCCCAGATGCTAAGCTTCTTCATCTGGAAAGCAGAGATAAAACACATTCCTCAGTTGTTATAGAAATTAAATTAGTAATACATCAAAAGAATTTTCTGCAGTGGCTGGTGTATAGGCAGTACTCAATGAATGGTAACTATTATTATGAATATTATTATAGCTTTGGGTATTTCCCAGAAATATCTTCAGCCATGGGTGACCCTTTTCTTGGTGTAACATCATACAAATAAACAATTGTGTCTATATGCCATTGTACCAATAAATAAGACTTTATTTAGAAATGGTGCCCCTAACAATTACTCTTGATTGATTTGTATAAACAATACTGCTTGTTGAAATAAATCATTTAATTATGTGTCCATGCTGTACTTTAGGTTTCAGGACCCCCCAGTATTATAGACATGATGAGAATGCAATAACATATAAACTCTCCTTGATTTGTTGCTTAGTCAGCCTCTGGATCACTAGTCATGGAAAATAAAAATATTAGTTTATATCCTCATGCTCAGAATTTTCACCCTGAGTCTTTCACAGAAAACCAGACTTTTATGAATGTTAACAAAAAATTGATTAAATGCGGGAAGGTACAATTTATACTTCATTAGACAATCTATTGATTATCACTAAGCCTGGGTCTTTTTTATCTGAGCCAGGTAGGCAATGAAAATAGTCATTAAGAGACTTCATAGAACATTAGGAGAACAAGTTCTGGTGTAAGCTTATAAGGAGTTAGCTTCTCCATTTCCTTTTCTTTCTTTCTTTTTTTTTTTGTCTTTTTGCCTTTTCTAGGGCTGCTCCCGTGACACATGGAGGTTCCCAGGCTAGGGGTCAAATCAGAGCTGTAGCTGCCAGCCTACACCAGAGCCACAGCAACTTGGGATTTGAGCCGTGTCTGCGACCTACACCACAGCTCACCACAATGCAAGATCCTTAAGCCACTGAGCAAGGGCAGGGATTGAACCTGCAACCTCATGGATTCTAGTCGGATTTGTTAACCACTGAGCCACGATGGGAACTCCTCCATTTCCTTTTCTTAATTCTGTGATCTTGAGCAAGGTGCTTGAACTTACTGTGAAATGCAGATGATAACAGCTATAGACTCATCAGAGGAGAAAAGCAGTGCCAAGAAGAGGAATAGAGAGTGTCATATGGTGGTGTTAGTGAAGGAATTTGAATAGGATAGTCAAGGAAACCCTTGCTGAGGAAGTGACTAAAGATCTGAAAGGGGATGAGGGTGGAGAAGAGGTGTCTCACGAAAGAGGGTATCAGGCAAACGATCAGAATAGATTAAAGGGCTCTGAGGAGAGATCGTGCCCTGTAAGGCAGGGAAGCATAGTGAGCAGTGTGAGGTAAATTCAGATAGATAGCGTGTGGAGGAAGAAAGTGTGTGAGGCCATTGTAGCGACTTTGATCAAGGAAGGCACTGGCAGTGTGTGGGTTAAATTGTGTCCCCCCAAAAGATATGTTGAACTCCTAACTGCCGGTAGGAATGTGAATACGACCTCATTTGAAAATAAATTCCTTGCAGATATACTCAAGCTAAAATGAGATCATACTGCACTAGAGTGGGCCCTAACCCAATACCTGATGTCCTCGTAAAACGAGTGAAATTTAGTCACAAGTACACAGAGAGGGAAACACCATGTGAATATGGGTGCAGAGATTGGAACAATGCAACAACAAGCCAAGGAATGCCAAGGATTGCCAGCAACCACCAGAAAATAGGAAGCAGTGGGGAAAGATCCTCCTCCAGAGCTTTCAGAGAGAGCATGGCCCTGCTGACATGTTGATTTTGGACTTCTAACTTCTAGAACTGTGGGGCAGTACATTTCTGTGGTTCAGAACCTCACATGCGCTAGCAGTTAGGTGGTGACTGAGCTAGAGTCATATGAAAGCTTAATTAGGTTTTGATTATTCAATACGGCTTCTCGCACATGTTTGGTGGCTGATCTGGGATGGCTGGAATGGCTCAGCCTAGACCCTTCTCTCTCCTTCCATGTGGCCTTTCACATGGCTAGCTTAGTTTCCTCAGAGCTTGGAAATCTTAGTGTAGTCACTCTTCTCACATGGCAAGTGAATTTTCTTAAAAAAAATAAAGTTCCAAATAGATCCTAGTAGAAGCTGCAAGATTTTTTACAAACTAGTTTAAAATGTCATGCAGCATTATTTTCACTGTGTTCTATTGGTCAGTCATAGGGTCAGCTTATACTCAAGGGGAGGAGACTATGCATAGATTTGCATACCGGAAAGTATGATTCAACAGTGTGACCATCTTCAGAGACTAGCTGCCACAAGTGTGTCTTCATTAAGAGTCACTGAAACAATTTCTCTTCTTTCCTCCCCAGTTCTACATAAATAGTATACATCCAGACTTGAGGTTACACATGCTTTGGTTCTTCTGCTTTCAAAAATCGAGGAATATCTATAGTTAATGGAAATGTGGACTCCTAGAGGTAAAATCTTAAAACCCTATAGAGCTAGAATCCCAGAACTCAAATAGGTCAATCCTACACATTTCAGGCAATTTAGAGGAAAATTTTAATGGAGTAAAAATATTGAAGCACATTGACTGCTATTTTCCTTCTGACTTTATTTTAAAATTGGAGAGGCATCTAGCTGGAAAATACTTGCAATAAAAGTGAAAAAAGTATATATCATAACTTACCAAAACCTAACAATAGCATAAAACTGCAACACTTAAGAACGACTCTAGAAGAACAGAGATGGAAGGATCAGACTCCCTGACTTCAGACTATACTACAAAGCTATGGTAATCAAAATAATTCTGGTTATGGCGCAAAAAGTCACATGGAACAGAATAGAGAGCCCAGAAATAAACCCACACACTTATGGTGAATTAATCTAAGATAAAGGAAGCAAGAATATACAATGGAGAATACACAGTCTCTTCAATAAATAGTGCTGGGAAAATTGGATGGTTTCATATAAAAGAGTAAAATTAGAACATTTTCTAATACCGTATACAAAAATAAACTCAAAATGGATTAATAACTTATATGAAAGACCACATACTATAAAACTCCTAGAGGAAAACTTCGGCAGAACACTTTTTGACATAAATTAAAGCAATATTTTTTTTGATCTGTATCCCAAAGTAGAAAAAAAATGGGATGTAATTAAATTTAAAAGCTTCTGCACAGCAAGGAAACAATCAACAAAACAAAGAGTCAACCCACTAAATGGGAGAAGATATTTGCAAATGATATGACTGTTAAGATGTTAATATCTAACATATATAAACAACTCATACAACTCAACATCAAAGAACCAAATGACACAATTAAAAAATGGGCAGAAGAACTGAACAGATATTTTTCCAAAGAGGAATGCAATTGACCAAGAGACAGATGAAAAGATGCTCAACATTGCTAATCATCAGGGAAATGCAAATCAAAACCACAATGAGACATCATCTCACACCTGTCAGAATGATTATCATGAAAAAGAACACATATAACAAATGTTGGGGGAGTTCCTATCATGGTGCAGAGGAAATGAATCCAAATAGGAACCATGAGGTTGTGGGTTCAACCCCTGGCCTTGCTCTGTGGGTTAAGGGTCTGGCATTGCCGTGAGCTGTGGTGTAGGTCACAGACATGGCTTGGATCTGATTTTGCTGTGGCTATGGCATAGGCTAGCAGCTGTAGCTCTGTTTGGACCCCTAGCCTGGGAACCTCCATATGCATGTGTGGGGCTTTAAAAAAGAAAAAAAAAGAACAAAACAAAGAGAAACAAACAAACAAAAATGTTGGCAAGGAAGTGAAGGAAAGAGAACCCTTCTACACTGTTGGTAAGAGTGTAAATTAGTGCAGCTACTGTGGAAAACAATATGCAGATTTCTCTAAAAACTAAAAATAGAACTACCATATGACCTAGCAATTCCACACCTGAGTATGTATCTTAAAAAAAATAAAAACACTAATTCAAAAAGATACAGGCACCCCAATGTTCATAGCAGTACTATTTACAATTACCAAGATATGGAAGTATCCATTAACAGATGAATGGATAATGAAGATGTGATACATGCACACAATGGAATACTACTTAGCCACGAAAAATTAATTTTTGCCATTTGCAGCAGAATGGATGGACTTGGAGGGCATTATGCTAAGTGAAATAAGTCAGACATAGAAAGATATCACTTATATGAGGAATCTAAAGAATGTAATAAACAGTGAATATAACAAAAGGGATGCAGACTTATAGATGTAGAGAACAAACCAGTGGCACTAATGGGGAAAGGGAAGGGGGCAGGGACAAAAGAAGGGTAGAAGGAAAAAGGCTTATTATGGAATTATGTAAAATCATATATGTGAAACTTTTGAAAATTGTGAAACAATATAGAATTTAACAAATCTTCATTCAATAGAAACATTTTTTTTTAAAGAAAAAAAGAAGCATTCTGGTCTCTCAAAACCTCATTCAGGGAGTTCCCGTGGTGGCTCAGTGGTTAACGAATCCGACTAGGAACCATGAGGTTGCAGGTTTGATTCCTGGCCTTGCTCAGTGGGTTGGGGATCCTGCATTGCTGTGGCTCTGGTGTAGCCTGGCGGCTATAGCTCCGATTAAACCCCTAGCCTGGGAACCTCCATATGCCGCAGGAGCGTCCCAAGAAATGGCAAAAAGACAAAGATAAATAAATAAATAAATAAAAATAAACCTCACTCATTTTGTATCAATCTTTTAGGCTTAGGTACATGACTTTTTCCTAGTTCTAAACTAACAAATCTAATTTTACATTTTAGTTTTTCATTTTAACTTTTGAAAAACTTTTATCATTTGAACCTACTAGTATCTTTCCGGATGGTTTTAGTTGCTATAACCTTGATGTTCACAATAGAATTCTAGGATAGAAGGAAATAATAGCAACAAAAAGAGGACCATATCTGGGTTAGTGATGGCAATCCCATTTGCCAGTTGACTAAAGAACACAATATAATGGATGCTGAGCTCCTACACTGACTGGAAAGAATAAATTATGCCTCAAGTACAAAATCAGTAGGTTATTATTTTGAAGATCCCATTTCAAGAAAGTATACATATTTTACAAATTAGTAATGGTTTACTAAATATATCATTTTATAGGTGATGAGCATATCTTCAGTGTTAGGGTTTTTAAAGTGATATCTGCAAATGTGTTAGTGGTTTTCATATTATGGCTGATTTCATATTATGGTTATGTTTTAGGTAAGCATATAGGATAGAAAGTACCACCACTAGTAGAGTGACAGATAATGCCTGTCCCTATCTCTTAGCCACTACTCTTTTTTTTTTTGTACTGAGAGATTTCCAGTTTTGTTTAGGATGGCAAAATGGCTGGATAAAATATTTAATCTCTTGGCTTTCCTTGTAGTTAGGGCTGGCCATGTGACACAGTTCTGGCAAATGACTTTTGTGGAAAATACTTTCCTGAAATTTCTGCACTAAAGTCAAACTCTTGTTAAGAGAAAGTCCTTCTCCTCTTTCCCCTCTCTGTTTATTCTCGGCTGGAATGTGATTGAGGGAACTGGAAGTACAGCATACATAATGCCATCTGGAGTCTTGAGGTACATCTGGACTTTTTGCAATAAAAGGCAATAAACCTCACTTTCTTTAAGCTAATAACCAATAAGTAGTATTTCTAATATTGGCAGCCATACATAATATAAACATATATATATATATATATATATACACATACATACATACACATATATATCTGTGTATAATATATAAATCAGAGCAACAGATATAAGTGCATTTGTAACTTGATTCACTGACTCCAGATGAATGAAATCCCTTTAAGCAAGTGTTAGGCAAAATAACACACAGCTTTCAATGTATTTTGCCATTGTGTTCACTCCAGCTACTTTCAGTTTAGTCTTTATTCCCTAAAATCCATTCTCCACACAGTAAACAAATCACCTTAATCACCTTAAAAGAAGATTAATTAGGTTATGCTACTCTTCTATTTATAATTCTAGGGGTTTTCTACAGCAATTAAAAAAACAAACAAACCCTGAAGCCCTCCAAGTCCTACCAGGCCTGGCTCTGGGAAACTTTTCTTCTAGATTTGGCTTCTTTCTACCACTCTGACCTCATATCATATTCCAAGGTTGCTGCAGAAGACCAAGCAGGCTGTTCATGGTATGTGGTCACAGGCTGCCACTCACCTTAGTTCAGGGAAATAGGAACAACTATTTCCAGCTGACTTCTAATATTTCTGAGGCTAAGATTTATCATTTCTGTTTTTCTTTTGGGCATAAAAGAAAAAGCGGTAAATGGCCACTGTCTGTATCGATATAGTGGTTTCTATTAGTGAAGCCATTTTTCAGATCTATTACTTTATTCGTATTTCATGCTAGACCAAATGCAATCCTAAAATGCTAAAATTAGGCACAGGTGTCTAAATGAACCGATTGAAGAAGACCTACAGAGCAGTAGGTAGCTTTTGTAGGACCTCCTCATATTCTTACCAATATACAAGGCACATGTATTCTTTGTGAGAAGGTTGCATTTCCATTCAAAATCAAATTTAATTCATTAAGCTATTTAATCCAAGAGGAAAGTAGTTTGAAAATGTTATAAACCTTATGTATTTTTAGTTAATACAGCAATAGCAAGCATCCATTGAAACAGTCTTTTTTTAATGAAAGTTTATTTATTCATTATTTTTGTATTTTTTAGCCACATCCAGAACATGTGGGAGTTCTCAGGTCAGGGACTGAACTGGCACTACAGCACAAACCTGAGCCACTGCAGTGACGAAGCTGGATCCTTAACCCGCTGTACCGCAAGAGAACTCTGAATTGACAACTTAACCCTCCACCTAAATGAATTAGAAAAAGAAGAACAAAGAAGTCCTAAAGTCAGCAGAAGGAAGGAAATTGTAAAGATCAAAGAAGAAATCAATAAAATAGAGACTCAAAAAACAATAGAGAAAATTAATAAAACCAAGAGCTGGTTCTTTGAAAAGGTGAACAAAATTGATAAACCCCTGGCCAGACTCACTAAAAAGAGGAGAGAAAGAACCCAAATCACCAAAATTATAAATGAAAAAGGAGAAATCACAACGGATACAGCAGAAATACAAAAAACCATAAGAGAATACTATGAACAACTATATGGCAATAAGTTTGACAATCTGGAAGAAATGGACAATTTTCTAGAATCTTACAGCCTGCCAAAACTGAATCAAGCAGAAACAGACCAACTGAACAGACCAATCACTAGAAATGAAATTGAAGAGGTCATAAAATCACTCCCTACAAATAAAAGCCCAGGACCAGATGGCTTCACAGGTGAATTCTATCAAACATATAAAGAGGAATTGGTGCCCATCCTCCTTAAACTCTTTCAAAAGGTTGAAGAAGAAGGAATACTCCCAAAGACATTCTATGAGGCCACCATCACCCTCATTCCAAAACCAGGCAGAGATACCACCAAAAAAGAAAACTATCGCCCAATATCATTGATGAATATAGATGCAAAACTTCTCAACAAAATCTTAGCCAACCGAATCCAACAACATATCAAAAAAATTATACACCATGACCAGGTTGGGTTCATCCCAGGTTCACAAGGATGGTTCAACATACGCAAATCAATCAACATCATACACCACATTAACAAAAAAAAAGTCAAAAATCATATGATCATCTCAATAGATGCAGAAAAAGCATTTGACGAAGTTCAACATCCATTCATGATCAAGACCCTCGCCAAAGTGGGTATAGAGGGAACATTCCTGAATATAATCAAAGCCATTTATGATAAACCCACAGCAAATATAATCCTCAATGGGGAAAAACTGAAAGCCTTCTCACTCAAATCTGGAACAAGACAGGGATGCCCACTCTCACCACTGCTCTTCAACATAGTTTTGGAAGTCTTAGCCACAGCAATTAGACAAACAAAAGAAATCAAAGGCATCCATATAGGAAGAGAAGAGATCAAACTGTCACTGTATGCAGATGACATGATTCTATACCTAGAAAACCCTAAGGACTCAACCCCAAAACTCCTTGAACTGATTAATAAATTCAGCAAAGTGGCAGGATATAAGATTAACATTCAGAAGTCAGTTGCATTTCTGTATACCAGCAATGAAGCATTAGAAAAGGAATACAAAAATACGATACCTTTTAAAATTGTACCTCACAAAATCAAATACCTCGGAATACACCTAACCAAAGAGGTAAAGGACCTATATGCCGAGAACTATAAAACCTTAATCAAAGAAATCAAAGAAGATGTAAAAAAATGGAAAGATATTCCATGTTCCTGGATTGGAAAAATCAATATTGTGAAAATGGCCATCCTACCCAAAGCAATCTACAGATTCAATGCAATCCCTATCAAATTACCCATGACATTTTTCACAGAACTAGAACAAACAATCCAAACATTTATATGGAACAACAAAAGACCCAGAATCGCCAAAGCAATCCTGAGAAACAAAAACCAAGCAGGAGGCATAACTCTCCCAGACTTCAAGAAATACTACAAAGCCACAGTCATCAAAACAGTGTGGTACTGGTATCAAAACAGACAGACAGACCAATGGAACAGAATAGAGAATCTGGAAATTAACCCTGACACCTATGGTCAATTAATCTTTGACAAGGGAGGCAAGAACATCAAATGGGAAAAGGAAAGTCTATTCAGCAAGCATTGCTGGGAAACCTGGACAGCTGTATGCAAAGCAATGAAACTAGAACACACCCTCACACCATGCACAAAAATAAACTCCAAATGGCTGAAAGACTTAAATATACGACAGGACACCATCAAACTCCTAGAAGAAAACATAGGCAAAACACTCTCTGACATCAACATCATGAATATTTTCTCAGGTCAGTCTCCCAAAGCAATAGAAACTAGAGCAAAAATAAACCCATGGGACCTCATCAAACTGAAAAGCTTTTGCACAGCAAAGGAAACCCAAAAGAAAACAAAAAGACAACTTACAGAATGGGAGAAAATAGTTTCAAATGATGCAACTGACAAGGGCTTAATCTCTAGAATATACAAGCAACTTATACAACTCAACAGCAAAAAAACCAATCAATCAATGGAAAAATGGGCAAAAGACCTGAATAGACATTTCTCCAAGGAAGATATACAGATGGCCAGCAAACACATGAAAAAATGCTCAACATCGCTGATTATAAGAGAAATGCAAATCAAAACTACCATGAGATACCACCTCACACCAGTCAGAATGGCCATCATTAATAAATCCACAAATAACAAGTGCTGGAGGGGCTGTGGAGAAAAGGGAACCCTCCTGCACTGTTGGTGGGAATGTAAGCTGGTACAGCCACTATGGAGAACAGTTTGGAGATACCTTAGAAATCTATACATAGAACTTCCATATGACCCTGCAATCCCACTCTTGGGCATCTATCCGGACAAAGCTCTACTTAAAAGAGACACATGCACCCGCATGTTCATTGCAGCACTATTCACAATAGCCAGGACATGGAAACAATCCAAATGTCCATCGACAGAGGATTGGATTCGGAAGATGTGGTATATATACACGATGGAATACTACTCAGCCATAAAAAAGGATGACATCATGCCATTTGCAGCAACATGGATGGAACTAGAGAATCTCATCCTGAGTGAAATGAGCCAGAAAGACAAAGACAAATACCATATGACATCACTTATAACTGGAATCTAATATCCAGCACAAATGAACATCTCCTCAGAAAAGAAAATCAATCATGGACTTGGAGAAGAGACTTGTGGTTGCCTGATGGGAGGGGGAGGGAGTGGGAGGGATCGGGAGCTTGGGCTTATCAGTCACAACATAGAATAGATTTACAAGGAGATCCCGCTGAATAGCATTCAGAACTATGTCTAGATACTCATGTTGCAACAGAAGAAATGGTGGGGGAAAAACTGTAATTGTAATGTATACATGTAAGGATAACCTGACCCCCTTGCTGTACAGTGGGAAAATAAAATTAAAAAAAAAAAAAAAAAAAAAAAGAGAACTCTGAAGCAGTCCTTTCTTTGACAGTGCAATGAGAATTGAAACACACATCTCTTTCCTGCCCAACTGATTCTTTTCAGAAAACAGGTAGTGTCTGTAATTTTTCAGAGAAAGCCATACTAATCTAAATTTGTTGAAACCATTTGCATTTCATAGCTGTTCTTTCTTTTATTTTTATTTTTTTTATTATTTTTTTTGTCTTTTTGCTATTTCTTGGGCCGCTACCGCGGCATATGGAGGTTCCCAGGCTAGGGGTCGAATCGGAGCTGTAGCCCCCAGCCTACGCCAGAGCCACAGCAACGCGGGATCCGAGCCGCGTCTGCAACCTACACCACAGCTCACGGCAACGCCGGATCGTTAACCCACTGAGCAAGGGCAGGGATCGAACCCGCAACCTAATGGTTCCTAGTTGGATTCGTTAACCACTGCACCACGACGGGAACTCCCATAACTGTTCTTTCTTAAACAAGATTTTTGATGGCAAAATAAATCCATATTAAACATGGGAATGGTTCTTCCTCTGAAAAAAAATAAATTACTAAAAAATATGGAATCCCAGAATAAAAACTGTGTTTCTTATAGTGAAACATACCAAGCTGAGAAAGGTGAGGAGAGCAAGAAATCTTTGTGATATGGCTTGTTTCAAAATGTCCAGAGGAAAGACCACTGAAATTATTCTAAATCTTCCATTTCCCCCTTTTCTCCTTCAGCTTGTTTGAAGAAACTTTGCAATGGTCTCTGTTAAGAGGAAATGCCTGGACTTCTTCCCTTCTAAGTTTTGATTTCCAGATGTACTCAATGATGGTTTAACAAGAAGAGCATATGTTTTCATCATGGATTCAGTTCGTAAGGTCTTGCTACTCTGAAATGTAAAGTTGCAGGGTGATTATCTTTGACCAGCAGACTTTAAAAAGAAGCTTCATAGATTATCCTGCCCCATTTTAATCTTTCTCATCATCCTCCTTAATCAAGCACCCTTCATTTAAAGAGACTACACTATATGCATTACGCACGTGTATGGTTTTGCGTTATGATTTGCACTTGTCCTTGTGAGTCTTCCAATCAAGGGAAAATGTAGAGATTGGATATAAGTGATTTTGAAAGAAGGGCAATTCATTTTTATCCACTCAGAGTCAGGGACTTCCTATTTGATTACATCATTATAGGACTAAATTTTTAGTAATTAACATTCATGTAAATTGAAGTACTGTTGGAAAGAGAGGACATTTAGTAACAAGGAATCATGGTTCATCTTCAAGGACCAGACCAATTAGCTGGCTCTTCAGTGCCCCTGAAAGTGCCCCTATCCACAACCACAGTAGAATAACCTGGGAGATTTCTTTTTTTCCCTGCTCTTGTGGCTTGATATTTTTAACTCCATACTCGCCATGTGTTCAACAGTTTGTGTATAGCGTGAGCTGCTTTGTTTCCTAACAGCCTCACTTTTCTTCCAGCCACTGCCTCTCTGACAGTTTTGTGGCATCCACCTTTCTTATCAGGTGCAACATGACATCACCTCCCCTCAGGCCTGCAGAGTGTACTGCTTGCTTCCTGACCTGGGTTTTCTCTGATGCGGGATTTTCTCACAACTACAAAGTGAAAGACAAGTTAACACTCTTGGGGCCACTCTTGACCAAAGAAAAGTGGAAGATGATGCATTTCCCTTGTATCTATTTGGGAAGACATCTTTAGCAGCATTTTATAAGATTCCTCAGAGTTGTCCATAGCAGTGGCCAACTCAATAACTCACTCAGGTATTGGCTCTCCCCATGTCCCTGTTTCCTGAGATCACTTCCTGAATATTCCACCTGTTGACTAGCTTTCTCCCTCTCTCGTTTCAGGAGAATCTAGGCTGAGGCACAAAAATGGCATATAGTAACATTCACAATAGCACTAGGAAGAAGGTTCTCTAGATTTCCTGTTATTTCTGGTTATTCCATGAGCTACCTGACATCATTTTGAAGACTGTTTTATCTGCTCTTTGTTGCTTACAATCAAAAGAAATCTCATGGATAGGACTACTTCTATTAACCAAAGCATACATATGTGTGAAAACTATATATAATTTTTTTCAAGTTTGTCATTCTTCTGATTATTGATTAAAACACTATACTTCACTGTAAGTTCTGTGTAAATATAATGCTGTCATCAGCTTTGTCATGGGTCCTCATACTCTTAGAACCCAGTCCCAGTGAGACCATCCAGGACTAGTAGATAAGCACTTGGGCTCCTAAATTTGAATACAGCTTCTGCTACCTGCTAACTTAAGCAAATTATTTAATATCTCTGTGCCTCATTCTTCCCATCTGTAAAGTGGAGGAAGTTTATTGCCAAGATGAGACAAATAACATGTAACTTACTTTTTTAAAGTTTAGTAAAATCTTACTCTTACTCTAAAAAGGAGTCTACCTGCCTGATCATGAACTGTGCATTGGATATCTCTTCTAACTGAGGATTCTTACTTGATTCTCAATGCTAACTGTATTCTTTCTGGTTCTTTTTTTTTTTAGGGCCATACTCATAGCATATGGAAGTTCCTGGGCTAGGGGTTGAATTGGAGCCATAGCTGCCGGCCTACACCACAGCTACAGCCACGCAGGATCTGAGCCACATCTGTTACCTACTTCACAGCTCATGGCAATACCACATCCTTAACCTACTGAGTGAGGCCAGGTATTGAACTCAAATCCTCCTGGCCACTAGTGAGGTTTGTTACCTGCTGAGCCACAACGGGAACTCCCTCTTTCTAGTTCTTTATCTTTCTCCCTAGTAGTTCGTATCCTTAGTTTTTAGATGGTAAGTTCAACATGGCAGAGGCTGCCCTGTGCTCACTGACACACTTCATCCTCTTCTGCTGGCCACACATCTGCATTTCAGAATTACTGTTAGGGTAGGTGTGTGTCTGAGCTCTAGCCAACAGCATGTGGGCAGAAGGGATGCATCCCACTTACAGGCAGGGCTCGTGAACACCCTAGGAGATCCCCTGAACTCTCTGTTATTCCACAACCAGCCACATGCAGAAGAATATATAGAGAGGAGTTGGCACCCACAGGGGACAGAATTATATATGGGGTCTGGGTTTCTAAATGATCCTATGAAACTCCACCTGATAACCAAGAATATCCTTGTTGACTTTTTATTGAGAAATACACTACAGGGGGATTAAGTCTGTGGGACTTAAGAGTTTATCTGTCACATCATAACCTTAGCTGACATATTCCATAGGATAGAGATCACGTGTGTCTTGTTCTGAAGTAGCAAAGCAGTGTCTGGTTTGTGGTAGGCACCAAAAATCATACTTTTTGCATCTATCACTTATTTCTCCTAGTCTTAAAGGAAGAGATCCCTTTCTGCTATATAAGATAAACCCCTCTTACTGGGAAGATTATATTCCCCAAGTATTTATCTTCTAAAACTAAAGCTTCTCAAACTTTAATATGCGTGTGAATCAGCTAGGGTTTGTGAAGTGCAGATTCAGATTCAGTAGGTCTGGCATGGGGGCCTGAGAGTTTGCATTTTTAACACGCTTCCAGGTGAGGCTGATGCTACTCCTTGGGCCATACTTTAAGCATCAGGGTTCTAGACGAGCAGTTCTTAAAAGTGTTTAGAACCACCTAGAATGTTTAAAATGCAATTCTTGGATTTCTCCACCCCTCCTCTTTTTTTTTTTTTTTTTTGGATGTCCTGTGGAGTTCCTGGGTCAAGGATCAGATCAAAGCCACAGTTGTGACTTTCACCACAGGTGTTGCAACACAGATCCTTTAATCCACTGTGTCAGGTTGGGGATCAAACCTGCATCCTGGTGCTGCAGAGGTGCCTCAGCAGTTGTGCCACAGTTGTTCAGATATAGGAACCAGAAATATGCATTTACTAAGACTGTAGAAGAATCTGTTATAGATTGTTTGGGAATCACACTATCGAAAAACACTGTTCTAGATCTTTGCTTTATCATTTACCACCTCTCTTATCTGTATTTTGACTTTTCCTTTTCCTAAGGAGTTTCTGTAAGACACATATTCCTTATTTGTTTATAGGCACTTACAGTGTGCCTGGCACTATCCTACATGCTTCACATATCTCATACATATATATAAACATGAGTGCTTTTCACACAAAGCTAATCCTCAACTTGTGAATGATGTATTGAGAGGTCCACTTATGTTCCAAAGGCCCTGAGGCAGTGATTAGTGGAGTCATTATTAATGTGGTTATGAGCAGTGTGGCTCTAGAGTTCTTGCCCCCAAGTATGTTGCCTCTCATCCCTGATGTCTTCATGCCTCCTTGGAAATCAAGGCAGCTTAAAGAACTCAGTTTGTGCAACTTCTTTTAGCATGCTCTTTGTCTTTCTTTTGAAACCTGCCTCTTTTATCTCATCTGCTTTGCAAAGCTTTTGAGTTTTGTTAACTTTTGAGTGCAACCACTTGGGAGTCCATGTTAATATATCTCATCATAAGCAGTGAAAAATGGAAAACCATATTTCACTTATTTTTGTGTCTACTTAATGTCAAATAAGTAATTTCAATTCTTCAACTCCTTGAATGTGTTCATTATGAGTGAGGCCATCTGCTAAGTGCTGGAAAGAATGCAAAGAGAAGACACTGTCTTTGCCTTCAAGAAAACTATAATACCATGAGGAAGATAGACGTTTATACAAAACATTTTTGGTATTGATAGAATAATTTTAGTGATATACAAGAAGTAAAAACAAATGCTGAGGGAGGTGAGGGGGAAAGAGTAAGCACAAGCACAAATGTGGGAAAGAGGCGCTGTGTTTGGGAAATGGTGCAGATGCAGAGGGCAGGTGTCTGAGGAGGAGAAGGCTGTACGGTTATGGTTGGGAAAGCCTGTGGCTTGGGACAAGATGTGGGAAGAATCCTTTCCTAATAAGGTTGTTGTTAAATGATAACATAAATGATATATAAAGTGGCTTATGTATACTAACACTTTAAAATAATTAAAAGTGGTTGTTGACATTGTTGTCAAAGTTCTTGCATTAAAATAATTCTCACATATTTAGGCCATGTGATCCATTCCTAGCTCAAAGAGGCATGAAATAATAAACATTTGCACAAAATTCTAACTTTTAAACAAGTGTAGCTATATTACTTTTTATGCAACATGTGAATAGGTACTTCCAGGCAAATCCTGAATGGGTACTTAGTTCTTATAACCATCTCCTTTCCTTTTTCAATTTTATTGAAAATGACCAGTGTGTGAAAAGAGTAGATATGAGACAGATCCATAAATACCAGGATGTTCAGGGTTGGTTGAAAAGGGATTATGAACATAAAAGAAAAGCCAGAAATTCTGTTAGGCAGTAACCTCAAGATAAGCCCACAAGAGGTCTCAAAGAGAAAAATATGGGAAATGAGACTTACAGCCTGGTTAGATGTTATATCTAGAAGAAACACCTCCCTCAACAAGGACTAATGTAGAAAATGGAACCTCATCTAATTGCTTACAAGTAATATTGTCCAAACTCAACCAAATTTTTGTTGCCTAAATGAATTTCCATTATGAGGTACATAGTCATCAAAAGAATCATTGAGGTTCCTTGTTTTTAGTGATAAAGAGGTTCCATCCCCCTTCCAAGAAAAGTCAACTAGAAGGGGTTATTGTTGGGATCTACATGTAGCAAAAAGAAAAATCTTGAGAGCAGCCAAGAAATCAAGACTCAAAATGATGTCGTGAAGATGAAACCAAGGCATTATTCTAAATGTTTAGATATGTTAGAGGCGGAAACCACCCCTAGCACTTGTCACTAACAAGACACAATTACTCTTTGTCTTTTCTTTAATTTTTTTTTTTTTTTTGTCTTTTTGCTATTTCTTGGGCCGCTCCCGCGGCATATGGAGGTTCCCAGGCTAGGGGTCGAATCGGAGCTGTAGCCACCGGCCTACACCAGAGCCACAGCAACGCGGGATCCGAGCCGCGTCTGCGACCTACACCACAGCTCACGGCAACGCTGGATCCTTAACCCACTGAGCAAGGGCAGGGACCGAACCTGCAACCTCATGGTTCCTAGTCGGATTCGTTAACCACTGCGCCACGACGGGAACTCCAAATTTATTTTTTATTGTAATTTCCCCCCACACACTTTTTTTCCCCCACTGTACAGCATGGGGACCCAGTTACACATGTATACATAATTTTTCTCCCATTGTCATGCTGTGTTGTAAGTATCTAGACATAGTTCTCAGGGCTACACAGCAGTATCTCACTCATATCTGATATCTAATATATAGCACAAATGAAACTTTCCACAGAAAAGAAAATCATGGACTTGGAGAATAGACTTGTGGTTGCCCAGGGGGAGGGGGAGAGAGTGGGAGGGATTGGGAGCTTGGGGTTAACAGATACAAACTATTGATTTTCGAATGGATTAACAATTACTCTTTGTCTCCTTCTTTGTGTCCTGCTACTAGGTGCTTCCTTTTAAAATCATGATTTCATCTATTTAACCCATCATGTCCTTTTTAGCTGCAGATACATGTCATGATTTCTAGTAACAGCTCCCAGCACTGAGTGGCAGATTTTGAAGAAAAAGAGAGGGAGAGAGAGGCAGAGCAAGAGCAAGAGCGAGAGAGTCTGATTAGCTCTCATCATTTCTTTGAGTAAGTCTTGTAGGTCACTGGATTTCTTGGTGATTCATTGCCCTGAGACCACTTCTGGTCTAATTAGCTGAGTTCAGGGAGAAGAACTTTACAAAGTCCAGTATTGCAGCTTAGCCACCAGATCTTTGGTTAGGGGCAGCTTCCCTTTGAAGAAAACCTGAATGGGGCAGGAATTATGATGGACACATCCAGCACTTTTCCAATCCCTCATAATTAGATAGAAATGGAATTTGAATTCTCATCCCTTGGGTTTAATTACAGGACTCTTCATTACATCACAGTTTCCTTTGAGGTAAGAAAAAAAAAAAGAGAGCTACCTCTCTGTCATATAAGTCCTCTGTCTCCCCTTCCATTCACATATACATGCGTAAACCCATGTAGAGTCATACAAACACATTCTCTCCTTCTCTCTCCTTTGTTTTCTCCCTTCCCGCCTCCCGTCTCTCTCTCTCTCTCTCTCTCTCTCTCTCTCTCTCTCTCTCACACACACACACACACACACACACACACACACACACACACTGCCACATCTTAAATGGTCCATCATGTCCAGAATCCTACATTCTCTGGCATAGTGGAAGCATGTAGACTCGCAACTTGAAGATTATATAACTTTCATCTCAGGGCCAGTGGGTCAAGCAGTAAGTTTGATAAATTAACCAGTTCTGATAACTAATGGAGAAAATGAGGGCCCATTAACAGTTGTAATATGTGCAATTTCTCTAGAGAAAATCTCTTTCAAATTGTTACTAAGCACATTATTGGTTCTTCTGATATAAATTTCAAATCATATAGGAAAACATAAAATTTAATTGTAAGCATTGTGGAGATCTCTGAAAGCAGTTGGATCTGTCACTAACCCTTGATTACATAAATTGTAAAGTTTTTTAGTCACTTTTTTTTTTTTTAAACTTGTAGCTCCAACAAGCAAGACAAATTCCTTAGGGACAGTGACATTTTCTTTCTTAAAAATGAAAAGATAGGAAAGTAAATGTTTTTACTTCTTTCCACAAAGCCATGATCGTGAATGTTTTATTTTTGACCCAAAATAAGAAATTTAGAAGTTTGAAAAAAAAAGATATTAATAGTCAGAAGCAATGGATTTTGAGTTAGTAAATAAGCCAGTTGTTCCCTGCTATTCCTCAAAAGAAAGATGTTTTTTAGGGGTTATGAGAAAGCCAATGGTTTTTGGAAAATCCTTGGCAAAAGTCTAAAAATATGTTTCAAATGTTTTAAACTCAAACAAATTAAAAACATATTTTTTTCCTGGCAGTTTCTTCCTTCATTTTAAAGGATATGTGTATTTTTCAGGGAAATTTTAGGCATGTGGCTCTAATTTTCACTTAACTCATCATGATACTGTTTCATAAGAGCCATTTGATGACTAAAAATACTTACGTCTTTTTTATAAATAAACCTTTTAAAAAACTTTATTTTTTAGAAATAGGAAATTAGAGAAATCAGAGTTGGGAAAGGGGCAAGTAAGTCCTTCAGGATTTTTTTTAGTTGAGACTTAATTCCCTGAAGACAACTACTTTTCTGGAAAGATTGTCCAATTTGGAAGGGGACTTCTTTCATTATGTGTCAGGATGGAAAGTAAAAAAAAACCATTCCAGATCTGCTGATGGTACTCATATATCATTCTAGTAACCACAAGTGGTTCTTTTGGGCCTTAAATTGTCTTCCACTATCTTTGAAAATGTCTTAATACCTTCCTGTATTTCTCAGGCAGTATTCTGACTATTTACATAGTTCGATTAGTCTGTGAATATTCCTGTTTGTGTTGGTAATAAGCATATACCGAGCTTTTTCAGATAGTCTTCTAGAACAGGCATTTTTTTTTTTTTGTCTTTTGTCTTTTTTGTTGTTGTTGTTGTTGTTATTGTTGCTATTTCTTGGGCCGCTCCCGCGGCATATGGAGGTTCCCAGGCTAGGGGCTGAATTGGAGCTGTAGCCACCGGCCTACACCAGAGCCACAGCAACGCGGGATCCGAGCCGCGTCTGCGACCTACACCACAGCTCACGGCAACGCCGGATCGTTAACCCACTGAGCAAGGGCAGGGATCGAACCCGCAACCTCATGGTTCCTAGTCGGATTCGTTAACCACTGCGCCACGACGGGAACTCCAAGAACAGGCATTTTCTTATGGCTGATCACTCCATATATGCTTTAACATATTCATTTTTTCCCCAATATTTCAATATTTTGTCTTTTTTTCTGAATACTTCTAAAAGATGGTTCTCTGCTCAACAAGAAAATCTATAAGTACACACTTATTGTATGCACATAAATATATGCATGTATAAGTGTTAGTAAATGCCATATCCAATTTTCCCACTCATTCAGTTTTTCAGCAGATTTTTATTAACACTTACAACAGCCCAGGAACTAATTTGGTGCAAATTTGAAAAAGACAAAATTCTGACCTCAAGGAATTCAAAGCACAGTAGTTAGGAAAATAAGTTAATAAAAAAGTATAATAAAGCATAACAATGGGAATATATTGAAGATTGAAAGTTGGTGTTTTCAACTCTCTAGAGACAATAAAGACCTAAGAGTAGTTGACAGACCTGGATCTTAAAAATGAATAGATCTTCACCATGCAGAAAGCACTGGTCAGTCTAGGCTCTGGAAGCTGTATGAACCTGGACAGGAAGGTGAAAACTCCTGGCTCACTTGGATCACAAGAGGCATTTGGCATGACTGGCGCTGTGAGAGATGATTGGCTTGTAGACCCCCTGGTAAAGACTTAGGACTTTATTCCAAAGACAATAGGGATGATAACATAATGTTGGCCTTTTAGAAAAACTATTTTGTGGCTTTGTGGAAGACTGGAAGGTAGGTAGGAATCATGAATAGAGGAAAGTTTATTTATTAAAATACTTACCTAGGTGGGAAATGATCTCTGTAAGAGATGATCTACATGAGAGATTATTGGTATCTGAATTTAGCATCCACAAAAATGCAGAGAAAGGTAATAGGTAGGAAAAACATTAAGGAAGCAGAATTGACAAAACTGACTGCCCATTGGAGGGAACAGGGCAAGATGAGTGGAAGTGAATGTTGTAGGATAATATCAAGGGAGAGAAAGTATAGAATTTCCAAATGAAAGTGTAGGAAAGGGATGACAGATTCTGTTTGAAATATGGTGAATTTGAGGTGCCTGTGGGACCTCTATGTACACGCAGATTTGGCAGTTCTGACCAAATCTTCCTGCTTCCTGCTGTATGGCTATTAATGAAATAAGGTAAGCAGGCATCCTGACCAGATACATTTCCTTGGCAGAACTTTGAGAAACTTTCCAGAGAGGACTGACCCTATTTTAACTTCTATGTGCATTTACATCTTTACTGTCTCCTTAGATGACCTTCTCTTGAGTGCTGGCCATGATACTCCATTACTAAAGGCCCACTATTCTCTTGTTCTCATGGTTTCTATGTTGTTGGCTATTGATTCCTACCCAAAGAGTCTCTTATGCATATAAGACTTGGGATGTACCATCAATACCCACCTTCCGGGGCTTTAATTTTTGTAAAAGATTTATATCCCCTAGGTACTCACATTTTATAATTTACTTTGTTTTGGTATTCTCTGTTATCATTGCCTCTGAGTTTTAGATGTTCGATAAGATTTCTCTTTCTACTAATCTCTGGAATAAATAGCATTTGTTGATATACTTGTATTAAGACTACTAATATCCTAGAAATATAATCGTACCTTCACTCTTCTCCCTTTTACTAAAATTTATTTTCAGCAGTAATTCCAGTCTATTGTCTCCAAACACCTCCACCCAGAGGGCTGTTTTATACATATAAAATGCAAAAAAATCACTTATTGTCTTTATTGCTCTTGTGAATTAAATCTTGTACTGATCTGTGACATGAATTTCATATTATTGTACTGTTACTTAACATTATTATTACTATTATTTACCTCTGTGGGTGTGTCTCCTGAGAGACTATTTTTATACTTTCTTTTATCACCCAAAGTGCTCAGTTTGGTAATAGGCACGAAGTTAAGGGCTCAATAACTATTAATCAAATAAATGGATAAGTATTATTCTCTGCAATGATCTTTGATGCTGCAATAATATGAATAATTGAATCAGATAGATCTGGGTTCAATTTCTTTCTCCACTCCTTAGTTACTATATGTCATTTAGGGGGTTCCCATGGTGGTGCAAAGGAAACAAATCTGACTGATATGTATGAGGATGTGGGTATAATTCCTGGCTTCATTCAGTGGCTTGAGGATCTGGTGCTGCCATGAGCTGTGGTATAGCTTGTAGCCCGGATCTGGCATTTCTGTGGCTGTGGCATCGGTTGGCAGTTACAGCTCCAATTAGACTCCTAGACTGGGAACATCCATGTGCCTCACGCAGGAGCGGCCCTAAAAAATATATATATTTAATTTCTAAAAGCCTCAGTTTCTTCATCTATAGAGATAATATAAATAGTAACAATAATGATAGTAACACTGATTATATACTTAAACCATGCTAATCATCATTTTAAAAATTTCACACATTTTTTAAATTGAAGCATAGTTGATTTAGGATATTACATTAGTTTCGGGTACATAATATAGTGATAGGATATTTTTATAGAGTATACTGTGTATAAAGTTATCATATAGTATTAACTATATTCCCTGTGCTGTACATTATATCCTTGTATCTTATTTTATACCTAGTGATTTGCACCTTTTACTCCTCTTCACCTATCTTGACCTCCTCTGAACCCCTCTCTTCACTGCTAATCACTAGTTTCTTCTCTGTATCTGTGAGTTTGTTTCTACTTTGTTCTATTTTTAAAATTCCAAATATAAACGAAAATGTATAGCATTGGTCCTTCTCTGTATGACTTATTTCACTGAGCATAATATTCTCCTGGTCCATCCATGTTGTCACAAAATCAAAGTTTTGTCCTTTTTGATGGCTGAATACACACACATGTACTACATATTTCCTATCCATATATCTATCAATGGTCAATGGGCACCTAGAATGCTTCCATACATTACCTATTTTGAATAATGCTACTAAGAACATTGGAATGCATGTATCTTTTCAAATTAGTGTTTTCATTTTCATCAGACATATACCTAAGAGTGAAATGACTGGATCATAAGCTAGTTCTTTTTAAAATTTTTTGAGAAATCTCCATACTTTTTCCCATAATAGCTCTACCAATTTATATTACAACCAATCGTACATGAGGGTTCCCTTTTCTCTATGTCCTCACCAACCTTGTATTTTTTTGCCTTTTTAATGATAGCCATTCTGACAGGTGTGAGGTAGTATCTCATTGTGTTTTTGATTTGCATTTCCCTGTTAATTAGTGTTGAGTATCCATATGTTTTCTTTGAAAAATGCCTATTTTCAGGTTCTCTACCCACTTTTTAATTGGGTTGTTCATTGATATGGAATTGTTTGGGTTCTTTATATATTTCATTTGATTTATTTTATTTTATTTTAGAATACTTTTTAAAATTATAGTTGATTGAAATATTCAGTCAATTTATGATATACAGCAAAGTGACCCAGTCATACATGTATATATATTTTCTCACATTATCTTCCATCATGTTCCATCACAAGTGATTAGATGTAGTTCCCTGTGCTATACTGTAGCATCTCATTGCTTATCCACCCCAGATGCAATAGCTTGCATCTACTAACTCCGAACTCCCAGTCCACCCCACTCTATCCCATTCACCCTTGGCAACCATAAGTCTGTTCTCCATGTCCATGAGTTTGTTTCTTTTCTTTATATAGGTTCATTTGTGCCATTTATTAGATTACATATATAAGTCATATCATATTGTATTTGCCTTTCTCTTTCTAACTTTGCTTAGTATGAAAGTTTCTAGTTCCATTCATGTTGCTACAGATAGCACTGTTCTGCTCTTTTTTATGGCTGAGTAGTATTCCATTGTGTATATAAACCACATCTTAATCCATTCATCTTTTGATGGACGTTTAGGATGTTTCTGTGTCTTGACTATTGTGAATAGTGCTGGCAATGAACATAGGGGTGGAAGTATGTTTTTCAATGAAAGTTCTGTCTGACTAGGAGTGGGATTGCTGAGTCATATGGTAGTTCTATATTTAATTTTCTGAGGTACCACCATACTATTTTCCATAGTGGTTGTACCAATTTACATTTCCACAAACAGTGTAGGAGGGTTCCCTTTTCTCCACACCCTCTCCAGCATTTGTTATTTGTAGACTTACTAATGATGGACATTTTGACCAGTGTGTAGTAATACCTCATTGTAGTTTTGATTTTCCATCTCCTTTCATTCATTCTGTATGTGCCTTTAGCTCTGAAGTGAGTCTTTTTTGGGTAGCACATTGATGGCTCTCCCCCGCCCCCAATTAGCCACCCTATGTCTTTTGATTGGAGTATTTAGTCCACTGACAATTAAAGTGACTATTGATAGATAAAATAAAATGCAAATTTACTCTTCTAGGGTGAAGAAAATGTGATTATTGATATATATGTATTTATTGCCATTTTTAAAACTTGTTTTCTGGTTTTGTGGTTTTTCTCTGTTTGGATTTTTGTTTATTTGTTTGTTTTTGTCTCTTCCCCTTGTGGTTTGATAATTTTCTTTAGTGTTATATTTAGTTTCCTTTCTCTCTAGTACTTGTATATCTTTTGTAGGTTTTTGATTCGTGATCACCATGAAGTTCTCATATGTTGACCCATATCAACTTGTTTTAAACTTATACTCGTTTAAGTTCTAACCCAGTTCTGAAAGGTCTACTTTTTTTTGAGGTTTCTGTTGTGGCTCAGCAGGTTAAGAACCCAACTAGTATCATTGAGGATGTGGGTTGGATCCCTGGCTTCACTCAGTGGGCTAAGGATCTGGCATTGTCGTGAGGTGTGGTGTAGGTTGTAGATGTGTCTCGGATCCCACGTTGATATGGCTGTGGTGTCAGTTGGCAGCTTTAGCTCTGATTTGACCCCTAGCCTGTGAACTTCCGTATGCTGCAGGTATGGCCCTAAAAAAGCAAAATAAATAAATAAATAAATAAATAAATAAATAAATAAATAAATAAATAAATATTTTATGTCTTTTCACCACCCCAGTCCACATTTTGTGTTTTTAATGTCATATTTTATATCTTCATGTTGATTCCTAAACAGTTCATTGTAAATTTATAATTTTTGTCTTTTGATCTTTATACTAGCTTATTTAACTATTTGATCCACTGCCTTTACTCTATATCTGCCTTTACTAGTGGAATTTTTCTCTTCTTATACTTTCTTATTTCTCATTATAACCTTTTCTTTTTCACATGAAGAAAATCCTTTAACATTTCTTGTAATGTTGATTTAGTGATGATGAACTCTGAGTTTTTGCTTGTATGGGAAACTCTTTCTCCTTCAGTTCTAACATTATTGGATGGAATGTTCTAACCTGAAGAATTTTTTGTTTTAGTACTTTAATATCTTATACCACTCCATTTTGTCCTGGAAAATTTCTGCTGAAAAATCAGCTAATAGCCTTATGACAGCTCTCTTGTATGTGACACACTGTTTTTCTCTTTTTGCCTTAAAATTCTCTCTTTATCTTTGAATTTGGCATTTTTAATTATGTATTAGTGTGGTATCTTTCATTTTATCTTGTTTGGGATTCTCCATCTTTCCTGGACCTGGATATCCATTTCCCTTCTTCAGGTTAAGGAAGATTTCAGCCATAAATTTTGTCAAATGTTTTTTTCTGCCCTTTCTTTCTCTCTTCTTCTGGGACCTCTGTAATGCAAATATTAGTATGCATGATGTCAGCCAGAGTTTCCTTAATTTAATTTTTTTTCTTTTTTCTTTTCTAATTAGGTGATTTCCACTATCCTATTTTCCAGGTCATTTATGCATTCTTCTGTACCATCTAATATGCTGTTAATTCCTTCTAGAGTATTTTTCATTTCAGGTATTTTAATCTTCAGATATGACTGATACTTTTTTATATTTTCTAGTTCTATGTTGAAGTTCTTACTATGTTTGTCTATTCATTTCCTGAGTTCAGGTAGTATTTTTATTACTTTTGTAATACTTTTACTTTTTATCAGGTAAATTATTTATTTCCATTTCATTAGATATTTCTCTAGGGTCCCTTGTCTTCCCATTTTGTTTTATTTTCCTCTGTCTGTCTTTATGAAATAAGGTGAAATAGTGAATAGTGAAACCTATCCAGGTTTTGAGGGTGTGTAATTTGGGGGTTATTTATATGCAGTCTGTATGTGCCTAGTGGCTTTGATGAGAGAGCTAGATCTTAGAGGAGCATGGCCACTTCTTTGAGCCAGTGCTGGCAGCCATTGACTTTTTGGGAGGTAGGGTTGGAGTTGGAAGGGCTAGAGCCAGAGCCAGGCTTCTCCTAGGCTCAATGGCAGTTGCTGCTCTATTGAGGGAAGACCAGAGTCAGAGGGGCTGGAGCAGAAGCCCTGAGGGTGTTGAACTTCTTGGGATGATGGTAGTCTCCACCTTTGCTGAGGGTGGATCAAGGGTGTGAGAGTTTGGGATGGCAGCTGAGCTGGTTTGTTCCTTTCCTGTTGCTTGCTCAGGTAATGAAATGAGATGGCAATGGAAGTCTCTGCCTTAGTCAGAGATAGGGTCAGGGCCCAAGGGATTGGCACCACAACTCTGAGTTGGTTGTTTTTTCCCCAGGTATGCATGGTCTTGGGAGCACATGCATGATAATGATGGTTTCCATCCTGGCTAGAGGCAGGCCTGGGCATGATTTTTCTCTGTGGCATACATTAGTAATGGTGATCTTTGCCTTAGTGGAGATCAATGCTAGAGCAGAAGAAGCTGGAGCAAGAGCTCAGTGTTGGCTGAGGAGCATGCTCAGGCATCCTGGCAGGCTGGCCAGAGCACTAGACAGTTTTCTCTCTGCTGTTACTGTGTTGAGACTGGGAACAGGAAAGTCTGTGCATATGCTCTTAAAGAGCCTTCAGGTAAGTTAGTAAGCCCCACTTGTTTCAAACCAGCTGAAGGGGCTTGTCTTCCTGGTGTTAGACCCTAGGCCTGGGATGTCTAATATGTGGCTTGAACCCTTCACTCCTTAGGGAGGAATCTCAGGCCTGTGATTTCCCTCTCCTCTTCTGAGTTATCTGTTAGGGTGTGGGTCCTTACAAGATTGCATTTCCTTTCCTGCTGAACTTGGTGTGGTTCTTTCTTTACAGCCTTTAGTAGTAGAAGAACCACTTTGCCAGTCTTCAGCTCATTCTCAGTAAGAGTCAATCTATGTGTGATAGCAGTTTTGGTCTGTTTTTTTGGAGGGGAATGTGAGCTCAGGGTCTTCCTACTCTGCAATCTTGATTCCCATTGCCTTCCAAAACTTCATGTGTATTAGCTTATTTAATCCTTAGAGATTTTAAAGATTAAAATCTTAAAAGTCAGATACTATTTTCTTCATTTTTCACTTTAAAGTCATAGAGCGAGTAAGTGACCTGATCAAAGTTTCTTCACAGATTTAATAAGACACCTTATGTAAAGCACCCAGCACAGGTTCTGGCATATTTTATATTTTTATTTTATTTTATTTTATTTTTTGACCCCATCCATGACTTGCAGAAGTTCTGGGGCCAGGGATCAAGTCCATACCACAGCTGTGGCTCAAGTGACAATGCCAGATTCTTAATCCATTGAGCCACTGGGCAACTCCCTGGCACACTTAAAATAAATGATCAATGTATGTTCCTTTCTTTCCTTCGTCTTGCCCATATAATTCATTTGTAAAATTCAGAGGACTTATTAGAGAGATCAAATAAAACAGCTGAGGAGACATAGTTCTGAAAATGAAAAAAGTTTGTGTTTGAATTAATTAAAATTATTGTTACTATTACTCATCAATCTGTCATCAGACCTAAGACCTATGATGAGAAACTCTAGTTTTATAATAGCAGAATGAAGAACACAAAATGCACTTAAAAAGAAGATTCGTATTTTCAAAGACACGATTTCTACTCATAATGTTCAAGAACCATTTTTAAAATAAAAATCATTTATTTAGTGCTCTCTGAATGCACTTGGTATTGTGGGATTTAAAATGAATTAACCTTTCTTCTCCTAGTGGCACTGAAAATCTGAACTGGAAAACCTAACAAAAGTTCCATGCGTTGACCATGAATCAGCACATGTAATCTTTCTTTTCAAAGTGTTTGTACTTGAAGGAGACAGATCCAAGAGATGTGGAGATAAAGGTCTTTACATAAAGCTAATCTTAGCAGTGTTTTCAGCATATTTTTGTCTTATGTGCAAATTCATAATTACTTTGTGTTTCAGCTCTTTTTAAGTCAAGTCATCTGTATGTTGTAAAGTAACTTTGAACTAAATTCACATTTTATCTCTTTCTGTCTTTTCATGTGTATTTCATTTCCTTTAACCACTGGTTTTGGAATCCCTTTGCCTAAAGCTTTCATGTTTGTTTGGGGAGAGCTTCCCACACATTCCCTCTACCTTGTCTTTTAGACTGGGATATGTCCCCCGTGTCTTGAACAGTAAGTTAAATGATTCATCTCAGAAATATCCAGTTCATTGCAACAATGTGTCCATTTTCCTTCTCATGGCATAGGCTTTATAAGCCTGTGCATCCTACTCTATATGGTTACTATTCCCTTTTCTCCTTCTCTTAAAAAGAGGTAAGCTTAATGGCTCCAGGAGAAGACAGACATAAAAACAATAAGAGGGCAGAAAGGAGACAGAAGTAAAAATTGCAGGAATAAGCACAGGGGTGCCTTTTTCCTGTTCCCAGGATGCGGCAAACCTTTGGTCTGCTACCAGGATATCTAGGGAGATATTGATAAACAAATAACAACAGCCAGAGAAATCATCCCTCTAAAAAAAAGCAAAGAACAAAAAAGCAAAATTTGACCAACATGCAGATCAAGCAGTTTAGGAGATTTAGGGAAATTTTTAAATTTTCAAAATTTTTGCACTGTTCGGTGGCACCTTGGGATTAATAACTGGCTCTCATTGTTAATCTCATTTAAAAGCAATCTTTCTTCAGGGACAGAAATCATGGCTTATATTTCTTTCTTTGTAATGTTTGTACTGGGTACATAGTTGGCTTTTAGTGAATGTTTGCTTGATAAATGAATGAGTGACTTTTTTTTTTTAACATCAAAAGGTATTGACAATTATCATAGAAAGAACTGAAGCCAGTATCTGGAAAACAAACTTTCTTTCTAAGGGCCCTAAAAATAGAAAACTTATACTTTTTCCAAGAAACAGAGGAATTTGCATAAATATTGGCATTTCTTTTTAATTATGTCAAGACCAAGAATGAATCTTGGATTAACTAAATACATTTGAAAATAAAGAAATTTCTCAAAATCAAGGTGAAGGAATGAAATACTTGGGAAGCCCAAGGGAAAAGGCTTTTGCTGTCTAGAGAAATATTAATCTTATTCTATACATCTTTCATATGAATTATTTGGCAAATACGTATAAACCACCTTGTGATACTTTTTGATTCAGTGTCTTCTATTCCTATCTGACTTTTAATATATTTAGTTTTCTCTTTCTAACTATATTATAAGCTCCTTAAAACAGAGACTACTGACTGCTTAATCATATACATAGCACTTTTTTTTACACAATGTATGTGTGTCTGTGCATGTTTCTCTCTGTTTGTATACAGAGATTCTCATATTTTTCTAATCATGTTGTAGGAAAGGTGAACACCAAGAAGAAAAACCAAGAACTAACGCTGCAAGTGAATTCTTCAGATGGCATAATCACTTACAGAAATCAATGGTATTTACTTCATACATATTTATAGTTCATTCATATTTATAAAGATACATATATTAGATGAGTTATACATAATAGGCTATATTTGTAAACCTGTCCTCTTGTAGGTGGGCATGCCTACCTACAAGTGATTGTCTGTGTCCAATTTTAGAGAATTATTTAGTGACATTCAAAAATAACCATAGTATTAACATACATTGAAAGACAGTCCCAATGCCTTTTTTAAGTCATTAATTAACAGGGTCAGGGTCTTTCCTACTGATATCAATACATAGATGATTTTTTTGGATTTGGACACCAACTTTTGACTTAAAGTTGAATTGAAGTTACTGGAGTCAAAGTTTGCTGAACACCTAGTTTATTCTTGAATTCATTATTGTGGTCCACATCAGCCAAGATAATAATTTAGCTTCTTATACTAATTATATAAAGTGTCCAATTTCTGTGCATGTAATATTGGAAGGCTCGGAAGCCATAGCCCATAACAAGAAAAAAAAATGTTATTACAGAAGATAAAGCAAATACCAAAAATCCAGAGAATGAAGTAAAAGCTTTTTGTTTTTCCCCGGTCAACTATAAGTTCATTTAAGTCCTCCTTGGACTGGCATGGGGGACTATCTATTGTGTATGGTATTCCTCACAATTTGCCCTTTCCTTTTGCCCAGACTGGTAGGGTTCCATTTCTTTCCCTCTCATTCTCAAACCAGCGCATCAATCCTTTGGTTTCATCTGCTTTCCCTCAAGCAGAAAGAAGTGTTCTCCTGCCTCTTAGAGTAGGGGGTAAGGGACAGCAGGCTTTTAGGATCCAGTTTTAAATTGAAGCCTCTAAAATATCATCTTTTTATTGGCCTCTGGCCTCTGAGAATAACTTTGGGGATCATTTTGCTTTAAAAAATCTTGGCTTCTTATTTTGTTTTGCAAAAGACTCCCTCCTATTATCCTAACTGGGTATTTGTTAAAAATAGCTGGTGGTAGGAGTTGCTGTCATGGCACATCAGAAACAAATCCAACTAGGAACCATGAGGTTTAGGGTTCAATCCCCAGCCTCGCTCAGTAGGTCACAGATGTGGCTAGGATCTTGCATTGCTGTGGCTGTGGTGTAGGTTGGCAGCTGCAGCTGTAGCTCCGATTTGACCCCTAGCCTGGGAACCTCCATATGCTGTGGATGCGACCCTAAAAAGCAAAAAAATAAAGGCTACTGGTGGAGGAAAACTAAATTTTGCTGTAGGACATTAGATGACACCATCACATTTTGCTGTCTTCTGTGCCTATATATACCACCTTTTATTTCACTTTATTAAGTTGTTTTATCTCACTGTTACTTTTCTTCTGACCATTCAATTTAATAAATTATTGGTTGGGTTTTGCAATTCACTCACTGAATTTCATCAACAATGTGTTCTTGAATAGAAAGAAAAATGGGTGATTACTTCAACAACTGTTTATAGAAAGGATAAGAACTTTAGAAGATAAAATAGTAACAATAGTGATATTGGTAATAACAGCAGCCATGAGGATAATCACTTCAGGCACTATTCTAAGTGCTTTACATGTTAGAACTCATTTAATCCTCACAACAATTATAAGATGTGGACACAGTTCTTATTTTTCACATGAGGACACTGAGGCAGAAAGAGATCAAACAATTTGTCCAATGTTGGATAGCTAGCAAGGCGGAGAGTTGAGATTCAAGCAACCTGGCTCTAGACTCTAAGTTTATAACTGTCACACTATTAAAAAATATTGTGGGCAATGCATCTATCACACATATTAGCATATAATCAATTGGTTTATGACAGGTATGATTTAATAGAGCAAAGAATTACTGCATGCTGCAAAGAGAACTAGCTTGCTGATAAGCTCTAATCTCATCTCTGTTGCTTATCAATATAGGGTCTATACTTGAGAATGCCCTTGGGAACCTCCATGGTTTCTGGCATAAATCAGTGAGGGAAAAGACCAGTCTACCTCACAAAGTCTTTAGGGTTTATTGATTTTATCATGGCATTTGACATCAAGAAATCAGGTAACATATGGACATTGGAAAGTGTATTTTCTGCTTCTGTTATGTTCTGTGGTGACCCATTTTAAACACTTTTTAGCTCAATGCACTGGAATCCATTTGCCATCCAAAATTTTAATTATTAATGTAAAAGTGTTTAAGATATGTCCATTAAGGCTGATAAAGTTGTGTCTGATTAATGGGCTTTTCATAAATGCACTGACACAAACTTTTTTAAAAAAATTAATTCAGCCTGAAAATGAACATCATCCATTTTGCTATCATATTTTATCAGTCTGTAAAGTGCATTCTCACTTCAGTTTTCAGCTCTGAATGCAGAACACTGTGAAAAATGACAGAATTTTAATGAGAAAGTGAACAACATGCCATCAACACCCTTTTGCCAGTAAAAATGGCACAACATCAAAGCTTTAAATCATGTTCTCTCCACACCTTTTGGACATCTGTGATTCTGTCTGAGTCCTCAAAATCTGCTACATCCATCACCAGGTGCAGCCTTTAAACATGGAGGCTCTGCCTACTTCACTGGTTGGCATGGCAACAGTTGTCAAATCATCCCTTGATAATGCTCTTTAATTGATTGTATAAATTATTCTGAGATATGTGATTGCAAAATGATGTACTGAAGCTCTTAAGTGTGCAGACAAGCCTAGCTGCATTTAAAGATGCATTGCATCCCCTGCCTTTACCCAGGAAACTGACCCTCTTAGAGTGCTGGAACACTTAGGAAGATGCATAAATATTAAGCATTAAGGAAAAGTTTAAAGCAATGGCACGGTTAATTGCTACTCCAAGTGTATGTTAACTTACTAAAAACCGACAGGCTGCATACTCATGCGGATGTAAAGATATTTCTTAAAATCACATGTAGAAATCAGTCTATTCAAAGATAGCATTATTACTTGGAATAGAATTTTTTATTGCATTGGTGGAGAAGTTATAGGCTATTTGGAGACACATGGCATAATCTTTCTTCGTTTAGCATGCCTTTGGATTTTTCTTCTCATGATTCTTTATATACAATTAGTACAGAGTGTGTTGCCAATATATTGGCTTTCCTGGTGCCTCCATCTCTCAGCTGAATGGCATTCTGTGATTTCTGGCATCTCTATTCAATTGTGAGCAACATGGAAGTGATTAACTTGGAAACTATGCCTAAAGCATCCTGTTGTTTTCATTTCAAGTCTTTTTGTTTCCCTTCATAAAATAGTCCTTCTAGCATTCCCTCTGCTCTCAAACTTAAGTCCAATGCAATCTACATGGAAGTATAAGTGTGGTTCCCAGCTCAGCAGCATCAGCGTCACCTGGGAACTCATTAGAAATGCAGACTCACTAGCAACTTTGGGAGTGGGACCAGGAACCTATGTTTTAATAAGCTCTCAAGGCTTCTGATGCAGTTCACATTTGAGAATCACGGGAATATGCTAGTCTTAGTTGCACATTAGAATTACTGAGAGAACTTTAAAAACTACCAAAACGTTAGATACATCTCCCAGAGATTCAGATTTAATTGCTTTGAGATGGAGCCTATGCACCTGGTACCTCCCCATGTGATTCTAATGAACTGAGAAGATTGAAGCCCTCTGGTATGGGACAGTGACTTTGAATGTAGGCTATTGAAATGCTTAAGAGATGGTTACTAACAGACGTTGTTGTATCATTCTTTTTATTTCTTTTTTTTTAGTTCATATTTCACATTTGTTCATTTAGTCATACTTTCAACATTCATTTACTGAGTGTCTCATATGCCATGTGCTGTACTCAGCTTTGGAGATAAAAGAAAATTGCATAGTCTTTAAGTTGGAGGGAGGGGCAGACAAATAAGTGAACAAAAGAAAGCAAATGCATATGCAACTATAAATGATGATAAATGCTCTGAAGGAAACAAGTTGAATACTGTGATAAAGAATCCAGCAGGGGAATTCCCTCCGTGGCACAGGGAGTTAAGGATATGTCTGTTATGGCTGCAGTGGTTTGGGCACAGGTTCAATCCTCAGCCTCGTGCAGTGGTTTAAGGATCTGGTGTTGCCGCAACTGTGGCATAGGTTGCAGCTGTAGCTCGGATTCAATCCCTGGCCTAGGAACTTCCATATGCCATGGTGCAAACACACACACACACACACCCAAAAAAAAAAAAAAAAAAAAAAAAAGAGAGAGAGAGAAGAAGAATCCAGCAGACCTGCTTTAAATAGGGAAAGCCAAAGGTATGATATTTAACCTGTAAACTAAAGAATGACTGTGAAAAAAATCCCATGATTATGTAGTGTCTGGTTAGAGGAAAGACTATGTATACAACATGTACTGAAGGAAACCACTTGATGTGTTCAAGAAACTGAGAAGGCCATCATGGCAAACATTGAAGGGCTGAGAAAGCAAGACTCAGATGAATTTGGAGAGGAGGGTATGAGGCCTGGATTTCACGAGACAAAATAACTATGTAGGAGCCATTGTATGGTCTGAAGAAGAGAAAGTAATGTGAAGTCCTCAGGTGATTTCAAGTCCAGGTGACAGATCAAGGACTCTTTTTTAACTAATCCCTTTTCAGCAGGTTTCTAGTTGCTTAAACAGATTGCTGCCACTAGCTCGATGTTTGCTTTCATCTTTCAAAATTTTGTTGTAGTTGATTTACAATGTTATGATAATTTCTACTCAACAATAAAGTGATTCAATTTTACATGTACACACATCCATTCTTTTTCAGATTCTTTTCCCATATAGATTATCACAAAATATTGGGTAGAGTTCCCTGTGCTACACAGAAGGTCCCACTGACTAGCTCAATGTTTTGACTGCTACTCTTCCAGAAACTTTGGTCTTCTTGGCTAGGGCAGCTTTGGATGGTGTGCTGAGTGAGTTGACAGAATCTAGTACTGACTTTTAGATATAGAGCAATATTGAAAATCCTGGTATTTAAATAGATTTTCCTAAAGTGATTTGGGATCTTAGTTTCATCTTTAATTACTAGCAGCAGTAGAAATGGGCTTTTCCTTTTCTGTCTATGTAGTGGAAATAACTACACATGTAAGGAGGAAATTTAAGAGATTTCTCCTTAAGTACATGTTTAGGTTGGTTTTGCCAAATTCCTTTGTGCCTTTTATGTTCTCTAAATTCAGACTAAATGTTTAATACTTTTTATAAAGTCTTTCTGCAATCTAATTTTCTAAAGTATATATATATATATATATCCCTATTTATTATTGCCACAGATTACTTCTTTGAATTTAAGTGTCTTATAAGCACCAAAACTTCCTTTGGGAGTTCCTGTCATGGCACAGTGGTTAATGAATCCGACTAGGAACCATGAGGTTTTGGGTTCGATCCCTGCCCTTGCTCAGTGGGTCAAGGATCCATCGTTGCTCTGAGCTGTGGTGTAGGTTGCAGACACGGCTCAGATCTTGCTTTGCTGTGGCTCTGGCGTAGGCTGGTGTCTACAGCTCCGATTCAGCTCCTAGCCTGGGAATCTCCATATGCTGCGGCAGCAGCCCTAGAAAAGTCAAAAAGACAAAAAAACAAACAAAAAAACCCCCCAAAAACTTCCTTTGGAGCTAGTCCCAGCAGAGATGAATCTTCTAGCCAAGTTACCCCAAAGGTACATCAAACAACCCAGGTATTAAGTGTTCATTTGCCATACAAGTGGTCAAAAGTTTGGAATAATTAGATTATATCAAGCCTAAGGTTTTTACTAACTTTGTAAACAAGGACAGTATGACAGAAAACAATGTAATTTTAAAGGATATCTTACAAATACTACTTGTTAAAATTGGTGAAAAGTTAAACTCTGATAATTAGTAAGAATAAGTTTTCTTAAAAAAACATTTTTTCACCATAACTCTAAGGATACATATAGATAGAAACAGTGAGGATAGTGAGCAAATTGAAACTGAGACCAGAAGTTTACTGGTATCTCCAGGTGAACTCACTGCTAAGTTAATGATCTGTGCTTTATCAAACACCTTGTCTTTCAGTGCTTGTTTGAAATCCAGAATGAGAGCAAGTCAATCAGCACACTGAGTAGAGTTTGGGAGGATTGCTCATCTCATTCTTTAGAGGTCATCAGAGGGCAAGGAGAGATGAATAACAACATGGGTAGGGGTCAAATCGGAGCTACAGCTGCCAGCAACAGCCACAGCAATGCCAGATCCAAGCCTTATCTGCGACCTACACCACACCCACTGAGCAAGGATGGAACCTGCTTCCTCATGGATCCTAGCTGGGTTCATTAACTGCTGAGCCACGAAGGGAACTCCCTCGAAGGACTCTTTTTTAGATCTTCTTGTCCTACTTTAAAGACTTGGTTTAAAAGTAATATTAAAAGAGTGACTTTAACTGTTCTCAACTTGTTATAAAAAGCTCTAGACCTAGTAGCTCACATAATTTTCCCTGGGGGCAATATCACTTCTCTTTGAAAAACAACTTTGAAAACATTTAAATATATATGCAGAGAAAAATAGTATTTTGTCCCTAAAATTACACTTATTGACAAGCAGATCATGAAAAAAAAAAAAAAAAAAAAGAGAGAGAGAGAAGGAGAAAGAACTTCACTTTGTGTAGACATCTGGAATGGAATGCAGGAATTTTCTTTCCATTTTCAGACTGTATTCAACAGGCATATTGTACAGGAAGCAATGGCAGTTAGAAACTGTGGAGAAAGCAAGTCTGGAGTTCACATATGTGCAGACACGGAATATGCTACATGATCAATAATGGCACAATGCATACTGGGGACATCTTTGTGTTGATGATAGTTAAACCTTGTGAGCTCAAGGGGAGAGATGATGAACTTTTTTGTTTTATTTTTCTTTTTAGGTCTGGAAGTTCCTAGGCTAGGGGTCTGATTGGAGCTGCAGCTGCCAGCCTACACCACAGCCACAGCAATAGCAGATCTGAACTGTGTCTGTGACCTATGCTACAACTTGTGGCAATGCTGAATCCTTAACCCACTGAGTGAGGCCAGGGATTGAACCCGCATCCTCGTGGATACTAGCCTCGTTCTTAATCCACTGAGCACGACGGGAACTCCAGAGATGAACTTCTAAAAGAAGGAATTTCTCAGGAAGAGGAATGAAGACTCATTCACTTAAAGAGTATTTTGAGAATGAGAATGTTTACTGTGTAAACACTGAGGCTATAGGAAACATTGTATATTGGGAGGATATAGATAGTAAACATATAATTACGAAGTAGTGTGATAGCAATAATAAAAACGCTAATATTTATTGAGCACTTACTACCATGTTAAACTGCTTTTCTATCTTACTTAATTTAAACTTCAAGAACCTAGGACATTTTTGTAAAGTTTATTAGTTCTATTGCTGTAACTACTACAATTATTGTTGTTGCTCCATTTTGCAGATGAAGAAACTGAGGCCCAAGCAGTCTAGATATGTCCTGCAGTTTAATCAGCTTGCAAGTGTAAGAGAGGCAATGCAAACAGTTTTGTGTGGCTCCAGGGACCATGATTTAAGCTCTCTGTTAGACTGCCCTGGGAGAGTGGAGGGCAGGTAACCAACACAGATGAGGCCCAGATCCCACCTTGTGGAGGAAAGGAGGAAATGCTTCTTTGAGAAAATGATTAGCTAGGGACCACCTATTCTTTTCTCCCCTACTGGGATTAATCTGTCATTTTTCCACCAAGTGAAGTGTAGAAGAAAATTGTCGCTGGGCTTCCCTTGGGAGGGGAAAGAGCTTGTGTTAAAGAGCATTGACATGGAGCTAGACTGCCTGGAGAAAACCTTCACTCACAGCTTAGGCACTGTGCAACCCTAGGCAAGATTCTGTAAAATGAAGATAAAGATTTCTACCTCATAGTTTCATCATGGGAATTGAATTAAATGAGCTTATCTCTATAAAACATTGACACTATGCACACACTAGCACAAGTATTAAAAAATAAATTTGCAGAGGTTATAGTACAAAAAACATCTTCTTCGGGAGAGTTGATCACAAATGGCTTAGCTTAAGAATGCCTCCTAGTTCCCAAACTTTTCTCATCTCAGGTGGATATTGAGATTCTTGGTGGCAACTAGGGAGGCAGGCCTTGGGATGAGAAGTGCTGGAGTCCCTATCTTGGGTTTTTTATGTTCAGACATTCCTGCATTCAAATCCTATCTCTGTCTCTTAGATCTTCAACAAACCATTTAATAACTTTATTCTTAATTCTTATTGCAGTAATGAGAAAAATAACTCATAATTAAATGAATTTTTTAAATGACAGTTAAACATAGAGTAGGGACTAAAATGGTGGCTGTTAAAAATATTGTCACTTTTTAGCAGAGTAATTTAGGAAAACCCAATTTATCTCTGAGTTTTCACTTTTACGCTATCAAGACTTATGGAATGTATAGTACTTATTAATGTATAGTACTTATTAAAGTAGCTAAGAATGTTATTTCAATTCAGGGAACGATAAAGAAGCGGGCAGGACAGAAATGAAACTCCATCAAATTGCTGTTTCTTTGATTGTTTATAGATGTAGTAGTTGACTTATATTTAGGGGTCATGTGTATTGATGAGAGACAAATTTGAATGGGTGTTTTCTCCCTCCTTCTGGTAGTTCTGGGAAGACAAGCTAGGCTTTTAGCTGGTAGTCAGTATTACTGCTGAGTAAAGGTCTTCCTATGGCCCTCATGTGTAGACTTAGGTCTTAATTATGTGTAACTATGAGATTTTTTCCTGGGCCTGAAGAACTACCAAAATATTTTTGGTATTCAGAGAAACTAGGTGTTCCCTAGCCCTTCTTAAACTAAACTTCAATTATGTACTGAGATGTTCAGGCAGGACTCATACTCTCTTGGCATACTTGCTGTCACAAATCTAGTTGCCTGGCCTGGGCAGGCCCCTCTCTCCTGAAAGATTGACTATGGTATGCAATGACCACCTATGTTGGCCTATGCTGTGAGTAAAGACAGTGCAATGAGGATGTCCTTTTGCTTTTCTCCTAAGTTTTTAATCCCCCATTAAACTCTATCCTTTGTTTATACTCTGTAGCACTGTGGATGTGTATCCATGATCTGCTGGCATAACATGTACCAAAAATATATGTCTCTAAATTATACTTTGAGCTGCAAAATCTTCTCACAATAAGTGGTATGAGGGCCTCAGGCCAACCTCTGGTGAATAGTTGCATTGAAAAAAATTGTGGGCAGAGGCCCCACACTTCATTATTTTAATTATCTCTCCTCTCTCTCTACATCTTTTCTTGTTGCTGGGTGATGGCATTTGATTCATGATTTGTGAAAGTTAGGTGCGCATATGACTCTGCCGTCCAATTGCACCTGAGGGCTTTTGATGATTTCAGGGAAAGGACCTCTCCCATCCTTGAGAAGAAGTGGACAAGAGGTGAGTGGTGTCTTCTCCTAGAAGGGTGGGAGGATGGCAGGGGTAGTGGTCACAGAGGGAACACAGCACTAGACAGTGTAGTGATAAGTTCACAAGTCTCCAAACCAAAGACACTTTTCAGAGGAGCCCTGTGTACATGTATCCTTGCTGTGTTCAGACATGGACTGAGGGCAGGCAAGGGGAAGCATGATCTTGGCACAAATGTTGGGGTGAATCTAGAGGGACAGCAGCTGGATCTGCCAGGCACTCCAGGGAGCAAGAGATCTGAGTAGTGTCTTTCCATGACTGTGGCATCCATAAGGCCCTGTGGGATCTAGTCTCTGTTTACTTCTGTGCTGTATCACCAACAACAGTCTTGCTGGATTATCTGCTCCTGCCCTCCTGACTTCCTTGCTGCTTCCTGAACTCACTTGAATATTCTGCCTCATAGCCTTTGCATTAATTATTTCATCTACCTGGAAAATTCTTACCATATATATGTTTGGTTTGCTCCCTCAGTTTGGTTTTCTTTCAAGAGTTCCTTTGTCAGAGTTGCCCTGCCTGATCACTCTCCAAAATCACACATGGTCCCTGCTCTGTCATACTCCATTTTACTTTCTTTATTTTTCTACACTGTGTTTGTTTATTTTCTGTTTACTTCCATTAGAATCTAAGCTTTATGTTAGTTTTATTCATTAATAAATGACATGCACCTAGATGTGTCTATCACATACTAAGTGCTCAGTAAATATTTGTGGAATGAATAAATATTTACTTGCATTTCAGTCAATCCACACAATCTCTCATACTGTAAGCAGTACCCTTATATGCCAAGAGGGAGATACATTATTTTAAGACATATGCCAGTAAGAATTACTTTTGTAATCTGCTGAAAAATCTCTACTAGGGAGATGATAAAGGTTCTCATTGATTTTTACTTTCATGACACAAATCAGTGGGGGAAAACCACTTCCTTGTTTTTTAATTAACTTCATTTATTTACAAAGTCTTGGACTTAAGTGAGCTTTCCCAACCATATAGCAAGCTCTGGTCTCTAAATCAATATGGTATCTTTTGTTTAGCAATGTCTAACACCATCGTGCTATGTTTTACCCATCGTTGTGTAGTTAGTCTCTGGATATTTGAACCCCTCTTACCATCACCCCTACTTCTCAGCACTCCATCTTTCATTCCTTTCATAGAAAAATTCATTTTATGTTTTGTTCCCATTTTTGTGCTCTGGTGACCCCATTGGATTACTAGTCTCTGTAGGGTTCAAGGACTCCTCTAATCAGTATCTTCTACTATTTTAATGACCACATGGAATGCAATCCATTCTTTTAGATTATTACAGCTGATGTTAAATGGAGCTCAGTCTAAGCCTAATTCTGTTGAATCACTACTGGATACCTCTTTCACACACTCAGTCTGTTGCTGTTTATCATTATTCCTTGTTTATATTCCTCTCATCCATTTTCCATTTGTGTGAATGCGTTTGTGTGCAGGCCAATTTTACTTCAATTTTAAAGCAGATTTCATGAGATCCAATTAAGTATTTTTCTAATGCTCAAATAGACAGTGTCGACTACAGGATTCCCTTTGTGCTCTAATTGTGTAATGAAACTGAAAGGAAATCAATCAAGTTCCTCTGGCATGGGCTGGTTGTTATAAACTCATGCTGTTTATTGCTTATTTTATGTTGCTTTGGATTTTACAGAAATATTTTTCGGTATGTTTCCACTATCTTGGTAGATTATTACTAAACCTTGATCATACTGTTTGTTTGTTTCTCAGGAAATCAATACGGTTTTTGTGTTTTTTGGTTCTAACTCAGCTCTTCCTGATTTAAAAATGACATTTAATATGAAGTAATAAGAAGTTCTCCAGACAAATGTATGCATATCCACACTATTTGTTACTTATAATATATGAAGTTTTCCAAATAAATTTATTCATAAAAATATATCCCATAAGCCCTTCCTTAGAAGACCAATGCTCTGTCTTATTAAATACAAGCAAAATAATGGTTATGGGCCATAGTTTTATATTTGGAAATTTATTTATCATGAAGAAAAGACATAGAGATGGTACATATACTAGTTTCTTAGGCTACCATAACAAAGTACTACAAATTTGGTGGCTTAAAAAACACAAATTTATTCTTGTGTAATTCTGGATACCCAAAATTCAAAATCAAGGTGTTCACAGGCTATGCTCCCTCTGAAGGCTCTAGGAAAGTATTATCTCTTGCCTTTTCCTAGTTTGTGGTGGTTGCTAGCAATCTCTGCCTTGTAGCTGCCTCACTCTATTCTCTGCCTCTATTGACACATGGCCTCTTCCCTGTGTCTCCTCTGTGTTTTTCTTTTCAAATATCCCTCTCCTTTTCCTTATAAAGAAATCAGTCATTGGATTTTGGTTCCAACTTAATCCAGTATTACCTCATCTAAATTTGATTACATCTGCAAAGAATTTACTGTGAAATGAAGCTATACTCTCATGTGCTAGGGGTTAGGACTTAAATGTATCTTTTTGGAGAACACTATTCCACTCATGACGGTCAAGTTTCCAAGCCTCTGACTCTTTCGCCAGTTACTGCACTGAAAATATACCAGAAGGATTGTCTTAGTCCATTTGGGTTGCTATAACAGAATATCATAGGCTGGGTTGTTTAAACAACAAACATTTCTTTCTCACAGTCCTAGAGGCTGGAAAGTCCAAGATCAGGGTCTGGCGAGAGCCCACTTCCTGATTCTTAGATGATCATTTTCACTCTGTCCCCCCACACAGCAGTAGGAAGGCTAGAAATTTCACAGTGATCCCTTTTATAATGGTATTAATCCTATTCATGGGTGTTCACATATTGGGGTTTAGGGTTTCAATATACGAATTTTGGAAGAAACAAACGTCTAGTCTATCACATGGATAATGTGGGCAGTGGAACTCAATATCTGTTTGTTATCCTGTTCTGGCATCCTGGATGAGTGCTTGAGTGAGCTTTTGGCCTAGTTAGAGACAGATTCAGTGTCTTGCACATTTTTACATTTATTTATTTACTTTGCACTGAATCCCATCTTGGTTCTAAGAGAGACTGAAAGCCAAAATCTAAAGAGGCAACATACTCTCTAAATAGCAATGATGGAGAGAGAGATAGAGATAGAGAATATGAATTTCTCAAAAGGGAACTATATACTGAATCAAGACCTTTCAACCTCTTTGCTTTTGTGTGGAAAGTACCACTACCATCATGGCTAATTATGGGATGAATCCCTTTTAGAGTAATCAGAGGGAAGCATTGAACTCTTTGTAGAGTTTGCCTCAAGTAATTCTCAGAGACAATAATTTGGTCTTATTTATTTATTTTTGCCTGCCCTTGTGGCATGTGAAAGTTCCTGGGCCAGGGATAGAACCCATGCCAGAGTTGCAGCCTGCACCTCAGCTGAGGCAATGCCAGATCCTTAACCTTCTGTGCCATAATATAACTTCTTATCTTACTTATTTTGTGACTTAAGAGATTGCTTAAACCAATGGTGTGTGGGTAAGCTGGCTCTATTTTTTTTGAAGTCCTGATTTGTAGCATTTGTCAGTTTATATGATGTGAATACTTCTACCATGGTCATTTACATGATACAAATGGTTTAAGAACTGGCTTTCAAAACTCCTGAAAATTCCATAACTGGATCTTGTGAGCCAGTATAAATTGGCTATAGCATACCACAGAATAAGTTCATCAATTTGCTGTGTGACAGTGCAATTGAAAGAATAGAGATGACTATAGTTACATAATGGTTTGAGACATGGATGATCTGTAAAGAGAACAGTGAATGTCAAAATTTAACTGTTTTTTAAAATTTAAAGATGCAAATTAAATCAACAAATGTAAAATTATCAATTATTTCAAAAATTATAATTCTTCATATTGATGAGCTTGCACTTAACATGCTGCAGATAGATGTTTAAATCAGTTAAATCAGTGTAAGTTTCATGGAAAACAACTTTATAACCCTATTCAAACCAGTATTCTTTCCATTACTCTCTATTCGCTTGCTCTGCAATTTTTCCTTCTGATATTTATCATTATATAATATTATTTATCAGTTTATTTTCTATTCTTTTCCCTACTATATAAGCTCCATGGGCCAGAGATCATGTATCTCTCTTTCACTGTGGATTGGCCATACCTAAAACTGTACCTATCATGTAGTAGGCACTCAATAAATATTTTATATTCAATAAATGAATATGTGAATGAATCTTAAAAATCTATTCTGATGTGCACATTTATTCTTCTTAAGGCCTGCTTAATATTTTGTCATAGGTATGTGCCATAATTTATTTAATCAGTCTTCTATTAGGTGCATCTTCTTATATTAAATATCTTTATATGTACATCTTTGCACACCTGCATATCTGTAGGTTAAATATCTGAAAATAGAGTTTCTGAGTTCAACAATACATAGAATTTCGGTATAGACATCACCAAGTAGTCCACAAAAGTAGTCATACAGATTTGTACTCTTCCAGGAGTTCCCGTCGTGGAGCAGTGGTTAATGAATCCAACTAGGAACCATGAGGTTGCCGGTTCGATCCCTGCCCTTGCTCAGCGTGTTAACGATCCGGCGTTGCCGTGAGCTGTGGTGTAGGTTGCAGACGCGGCTCGGATCCTGCATTGCTGTGGCTCTGGTGTAGGCCGGTGGCTACAGCTCCGATTAGACCCCTAGCCTGGGAACCTCCATATGCTGCGGGAGCGGCCCAAGAAATAGCAAAAAGACAAAACAAAACAAACAAACAAACAAAAAACAGATTTGTACTCTTCCTGATTTTAAAAAATCCTACTTCTGATTTTTAAAACAGATCTTTTAACAAATAGGCCTAGATGGATATTTCAAAATAATTATGAAATACAGGTAGTTCAAACAAAAAGCCAACCTCAGGCTTGATGGAGAAACAGAAGAATTTCCATTCACGTAAAGAGCAAGGCAAAGAGACTCATCAAAGATGAAAGAGTTGGGAGTTCCCATTGTGGCTCAGAATGTTAAGGACCAACGTTGTCTCCATGAGAATGTGGGTTCAATTCCTCGCCTCTCTCAGTGGCTTAAGGATCCAGCTTTTCCACAAGATGCAGTGAAGGTCATAGATGTGGATAATGTCACAGATGTGGCTTGGATCCTCTGTTGCTGTAGCATAGGCCTTCAGCTGCAGCTCCAATTTGACTTGTAGCCCAAAAAATTCCATATGCTGCAGTTGTGGCCATACAAGGAAAAAAAAAAGACAAAAGAGTTGGATGTAGCAGGAACTTATTTATTTATTTTTTTCATTTTTTATTACTCAAATGAATTTATCACATCTGTAGTTTTATAATGATCACAACAATCTGATTTCACAGGATTTCCATCCCACAGCCCAGGCACAGCCCCCCACCCCCCAAACTGTCTCCTCCGTAGACCATAAGTTTTTCAATGTCTGTGAGTCAGCATCTGTTCTGCAAAGAAGTTCAGTCTGTCCTTTTTTCAGATTCCACATGTCAGTGAAAGCATTGGATGTTGGTGTCTCATTGTACAGTTGACTTCACTTAGCATGATAGTTTCTAGGTCCATCCATGTTGCAAAAAATGCTGCTATTTCGCTCTTTTTAATGGCTGGGTAATATTCCATTGTGTATATGTACCACATCTTCTGGATCCACTCCTCTGTCAATGGACATTTTGGTTGTTTCCATGTCTTGGCTATTGTAAATAGTGCTGCAATGAACATTGGAGTACATGTGCCTTTGCGAGTTGTGGTTTTCTCTGGGCAGATGCCCAGGAATGGGATTGCTGGATCAAATGATAGTTCTATGTTTAGTTTTCTGAGGAATCTCCTGGATGTAGCAGGACTTTAGAGAAGGTTGATGAGTCATGCAATGGTGGGTTCAGTGGTCAAGGTCAATAGGGCATTCCACCGATGATGTGCAGGCATGGAGTGCACAGGTGGGGACATCTAAAAGAGTGCCATCCACATGACAGACAGCACAGATTTATATATTTGATGTGAAATTTTTCTGGAAATAGTAGGAAATTATCTTATTCCAACAAAATCAGGGTATTACAACAATTTTCTGACAGATGAAACTGTCTTAAGGAAAACAGCTTAATTCTAATTTACTCAAAGGTACAAAATGGGCTCATTGTGACTCTGAAAGATTATATCAAAATATGACCCAGCTTAGCTCATCCACTATGTCAGAAGCTGTATGGAGCCAAGCCTGCAACAGATCATCCATTGCTATTAGAGTGAGTTCTGTATGTGGTCTGGGATGATGAGCCATGAGATCAATTTTCTTACTGCAATCTAGTGAGGACCATCCATTGAGAGCTGCCTGTCAATTGATAGGTGAAGGTCATCTGGCAGAAGTGAAGCTTTTCAGGTTTTGAGATTTGTTGAAATTTATCAATTTTCCTACCCAGAGTATACTCAAGCCTATTTAAACAGAAAAACAGAAGGTGGGATCCTTGCCTCTGGAGACATGGTGGCATGGGAAGAAAATCTCAGTTGGGATAGGGTGGACATAGATGTGTATACACATGATACAATATTGTTTCATAATTTCAAGAAATTTGTAAATGCATGGTATCTTTATATACTTGTGACTCTGAATAACTATGTGGAAATGTATTCCAGACATAGAACTCTCTAGAACAGATTCAGGATCTTCAAAAGAAAAAGATTTTGCTTAGAAATAGAAGAAACAAAATAACTATGTAATAACCAGAGAAAATGAAAGGAGAATTGAGTCAGATTGGAATGAAGAGGAGCATAATTACTGAAGTACATAAATTTATATATTTTTTAAGGTCAAAGTGGGCTTGAATGGCCACATACTCAGGTTCCCTGGCTCGTCAACTTTCTGTACAAACAAATGCCTGATTGACACTATACCAGTGTGAGGAGAAGGCTCTTCTTGTCATCATGGGAACAAAGTGGTGTTTTTGAAGTTCTGAACCTCCAAAAATTGGAGCTAACCCCAGAGGAAAAACTTACTCAACTTTTGGCTATTTTCAGAACAGACTGATTCTATTATAAGTATGTGCTTTGGAATGCATTTCCCTGCCTAAAAATGTTCCAAGTGATGCTAGTACTGTCTACAAGAACCTTTCAAAACCACACTGTAGGTGTATCCTTTGTTATTCTAATTTAATGCTCTCATCTAACAATAAAAAAAGTAATTGTGTTAAGTGAATTTAGGAAGAGGATTTTTAAATGATTTAAAGACATAATCTTGAGCTAAGATTGAAAATAACAGAAATTATTATGACTTGAGAGAAGATGGGTCAAGTGCTAAAGAAGGTCTTAGATCTTTTTACTCATCCACTCAACAGGGACTTATTAAGTACCTTGTAATGTGAAGCATTTTGTGGGCTATTGTAAAAGGTAGAAAAGAAATAGGAGGTATGGCCCAAAATTCTCCTGAAGCATATAAAGCAATAGGAAAGATGAGGCATGCTTACATGGACATAAAAGGAGAGGGAGGAATTAAATAACAAAGCACCAGTGTATTGCCTGGGCCACCATGAGAAGCATGAGCATGAACTCAGGTATAAATTGAAGTGTACAGAAAAATTTTTGGAGGAAATAAAATTTGTCCTCTATTTTAAACTAGGTAAGATATTTCCATTCATTAAACATCATGAAAAGTGACTTGTAAACTGAAATAAGCCCAGACTCCATTTCTATAACAACTAATTCAGTTGGAGGAGAGGATTTGTGTATCTTAAAGTTTGGATAGCTGGAAAAGTTTGGAGAGGATTGAAGGCGCTAGCTTATAGGATGCCTTAAAATCTGGGCATAGGCATTGACCTTAACCTCAAAGACAATGAGGAGTTTTTGCCAGTTGTTGTATTAGTTGGGGTTATTTAGAGAAACAATTATACCTGTATCTAGTCTATGTCTATAATATGTATGAATAAAATATAATGAATTTTATTATAAGGAATTGGCTTATGTGATTACAGAGGATGAGGAATCCCCTAATCTGCTTTCTGAAAGCTGGAGAAACAAGGAAAGCTGGTGGTTTAAATTCCAGTCCCAAGTCTGAAGACTTGAGAAACCCAAAGTGCTGATGATTTAAGTACCAGTCCCAGGGCAGGAGAAGACCTATGTCTCCGCTCAAAGTCAAGCAGAGAGAGCCATTCAAGATTCCTTCACCTTTTTATTCTATTCAGGCCCTCAACAGATAGGATGAGGGCCTCTTTACTGGGATGAGCTTTATGCAGTTTACTAATTCAAATGCAAATCTCTTCCAGAAACATTCTCACAGACACCCTCAGAAATAACATTTAACCAGACATCTGGACATCCTGTAGCTGTTAACATGCTCTTATAAGACTATAGAAGTTAATTAATGAGTGCTGAATAGGAGTAGAGGCAGGAGGAAGAAAAGTCAAAGCTATATTGTACAGAAAGGACCTCAAAGTATGTGGTGATTGACTCAGAGGTAAAGAAGTGAGTCAAAAGGCTTATGCCCTGGATGTAACATTGACAAAAATAAAAATTTTGAGGGAAGACTACAATTTTGAGGAAGATGATTTGGGCTCATTTAACATAAAAATTTTATTTTTTATTTTTATTTTTTTTTATTTCATCCATAGCTCTTACTTTTATCCTCCTTTTAAATTTTTTTTAAATTTAAATTTTATTTTTTTTAATTCCCCAATGCATTATTTTTTTTCCTACTGTACAGCATGGTGACCCAGCTACACATATTCAAGCACAGACTTAGATGATATGAAGTACAATATAGAACTTGGGTATGAGGCCACGATTGCGTGTCATGCCTTAGTGTGCATAAAAGGCAAAGGCCTTTTGGCCTCCTAGACAACTAAAGATTATAAAGTCTGGTCAGTGGATAGAGACATTTTTATGTGTATAAGAGTCAAATAGCAAAGTTTTAGTAAACTCTAGAGCTCACAGCTCATAATGGAACTGAGGGGAAGCACGTCTGTTTCTCCACGTCTTTAGCAGAGTACTAAAGACGTGGAGAAACAGAAGATATTTAGAAAGTCAAACGAAGGCAACACTTAAGGCAAACCCTGCGAGCAGTGGTGTTGGCAGCAGGTGAGGGAAACTGTAATAAGTCCTTGGATGTAGATCAACCCAGAGAAGCAAGAAGAAGAACAAGTAGATCTGATATGGAAGAGGGGCTAAACATATTTTCTCAAAGTTTGTCCACTTTTATAATAAAAATAAAGTGAGGAGCACAAAGTAGTGCCTGACATTAAATGTTTTTTTTTAGCTATTAGCAGCAGTATTTTTTTTTTTTAATTATAGGCTCCCTTGTCCTCTCCTCATATATATATATATATCTTGTCTTTTTAGGGCTGCACCCACATCATATGGAAGGTCCCAGGCAAGCGGTCAAATCAGAGCTGTAGCTGCCAGTCTATGCCACAGCCACAACAACATTAGATCCAAGCTGCATCTGCCACCTACACCACAGCTCATGGCAATGCCGGATCCTTAACACATTGAGTGAGGTGAGGGATTGAACCCACATCCTCATGGGTCCTAATCGGGTGCATTAGCACTGAGCCACAACAGGAACTCCTGTAGTTTATATTCTGACTCCGTCCCTAAACCAGATTTCTTCAGGGCTAACATCCTTCGATGTGAAAAAATTACTAAGTGTCTGGTTCTCAATCTTATTTAAGACATAAATATGAATGAATAATGCATGAATGGCAGAAGAGAGTAAGGAAAATAATACAGATTTAAATATTCTAGGCAGGAATACTTTATCTTAAAAACTTCAGCAAGATGATAAACAGGCTTCCCTCTGTATCCATAGGGAATTTTTTCCAGGACCCACCAGGGATACCAAAGTCTGTGGATGTTCAAATGCCACACTTGGTGCACCATGTCTCTGGTTCTTATCCAGGGTTCCAAATCCACTGCAGATCAAGTAGTACTATATTTATTGAAAAAATTTGTATATAAGTGGACATGTGGTTAAAACTCATGTTGTTCAAGAGTCAACTGATTGAACTACAAATCAGAGAGGGCACAAAAGTGCTTTTATTCAGTAAAGCTACTAGATTTGAATCAGGAAAGTTGTGCACATGTGCCTTTAAGAATTTTATATTATAAAATAAGGCAAAACTCTAGCATATAGACTTTTTCTTTATTACAGACTAAGTTATATGGATCTTGTTTCCTATGCACAATATACATAACATCTATTTAAAAAAAATAAAACAAACTTGGGATGTCGTTCCCATGACATCATATTATTATAACATAGTTTATAACAGGGCATTGTACAAAGAACATTCATTACCTTAAGTATACTCCCCTTTCTTAAACATTGGAACAAATACAAATACGGATAGTTCCTGTGATAGACATTTGCTGCTCACCAAGATTTCTAGAACTCCTGAGAACATGCGCCCTTAAAAGGTGTGGCCTTCTGACTTGTTTGGTCGATGAAATTTGGGTGGAAGTGAATAAGATCACTTTTCTAGGCCAAAGTGTGTGCTAGTTGGTGGACATGCAGATTCTGAAGCGTCATGTTGAAAAGGTGGCACCAGAGCATAATGGCATCTCTCATTCTGAGTCCCTAAACACCTATGATAACAGCACACTCTGCTGATCCCATTGGATACAGTCTGAGTGAGAAATAAATGTTTTGACCACTGAGATTTCTGTGGTTGGTTAATTGCACAATATAATCTAGGATATGCTAATTGACAAAGTCCCTTTAAAATAGTATTTTTCCCATAACTCTGAGGTTGTTTAAGAAAAGCTACTCTAAGAGTATGTTATTGCTTTTATACAGATAAAGTTAAAATACACTAAAAACTTAAAAGGTTTATAGATTTTGTGTGTGTGTGTGGCTGACGGATTGTTTTGTTTTCTTTTTTTACTCCATTGACGCTAACAGTGTCTCTATCTTTTTAGTGTGCCTAAGGGAAATTATTGATAGTTCTGCTTTTACAATTTTATGTGTTCTCGAGAAAGACGATTTGTTTTTATTTCATATTTATTTGCTCTAGGTTCAACATTAAGAAAAGGATATAAGGATCTATGACATGCAAATCAAAGAAGCTTTGCTTTATTTCAATACATAAGTAAAAAGCCAGTTTAAAATTTGTGTTTCTAAAGGTTGAAGTTGAAGAAAAATGATAGGAAAATTTTATCTGTTTATCAGTCCATATTATTCTTTATTTCATAAAATCTTCTTTTAAATGTTCATCTCACAAGCAAATGAATACTGATTTTTTCTCCACTCCATCTCACACACAGCCTGGAATCCCCTGTGAGCTATCAGCCTGGGAGAATAGCCCTCTAAGATTTTGCCGTCTTTATTCACTGCATATACTGTAGCTTTTTATGTGTTTATTTTCCTAGTTATATGTGTTCAGGCAGGAATTCAAATATGTAATTCTTATTCTTGTTTTCCAAGAGAATTCTCCTGAGGGGAGAAAAACAATGTACATGTTTCTCTTCTTATTTGACAAAACTGAAAACAATCCTGGATTTAGATCCTTACAAGGAAATATGTTCCACAGCAAAAAAAGAGAAAAGTACTTTGTTTCTCTTCCAGCTTTTGAAACTGACCCACTTTTATTAAGAGAAAATATAAGCCCTCTAAAACCAGGAAGGCTTTTCTGCTCCATTACCAGGCAGAGGGGACAGACCATTTACAGACAAGGCAAATTTCTTAGCAGAGGAACGATGGGATCATGATCATACTTGGTGTTTAAACATGATAGGATCTTTTCATGTTGGGGCTCAGTTAAGAAAAGTATGCATGTCACTGAGTGCAGGAAATGCTTAAAATGTTTAAAGGGAAAAAATAAACAGTTCAAAAACCAGTTCAGGGGAAGATGATGTGACGTGGAGAAATATCCATCTTCAATTCAGTTCCTAGACCCATAAGTGCATGAAGTTCATAAAAATGTCCCCATCAACCAATTATGATTACTCTCTGCCTTTAATTACTTTCCAACTGATGTGGAACTCAAGGTATTATCAGTCCCTACTTTGCTGAGGTAGACAGTTGGGCAATAGGGTATAGGGCAGAAAAAGAACAAAAAAATTAGAATGATGGATAGAGAATGCTGCTTGAAAAAATTAAAAAAAAATTTTGATATCGTCTTTGTTGGACATTTTCTCCCCTTATCTGCTTGTATTTTCACTTTCAAGTTGATAACTCCCAGACTGAGTTGAAACACGATGATGTTTCTGCCATTCTCTTCGGAGTTCATTGTGACTTTTTTTTATCATCAGCAGAAATAGAGGGAGACTGAATTAAATGGGAGCTGCAGAACTTGTGAGTGCGATAACAATACAAATGGATTTTCTCTAACAGAGAAAAACAGCTGTCTCCATTATTTGAATGCTTCACCTTTCTCCATTCCATTAATTGGGTCTTTGATCACAAGCTGAGGTGGAGAGGCCCTGATAAGGAATAGGTTATTAGTAAAGTAGCCTAAAGGAATGAATTGGGCCTGGTACTTGCTGCAGAAGATGAGATAAACTCATAATGCCTGTGGATGTGAGTGGTGGAGAGTGATAGGGCCTCCGACTGCCCTGAACTGCTTGCAAAGGGAGAAGACTAATACTCTAGTGCTATGATAGCTAATGCAGGATATAAATTTAGCTCCCGGGAATGGAATAGGATAAAAATTCCATAAAGAGTTTTCTGTAAATGGCTTACACTTTTATATCAAACTGTGACAGAGTAGTCACTAAAATAAAATAAAATAAAATAAAACAGTTTCTTGATCTCACTGTATGTTGAACACAACTGAAAGCTTTCATATAAGAAGGAGGAAAAATGACTGTTAAATTTGTTCACCAAGACATTAATAAGAGCACCCTTTGAAGTGCGGTAAAGCTAAATTGGAGGAATTAAATTTGATTGAATCTAAGCCTGTTTATTTTTCATTTCTGCAGAGCGAGTGTTGAGTGATTTGTAATACTTCATTGGAAATCTTCAGGAACTTGCTATCATGTAATCCATTTTTTTGCTGAAGAATACGACCGCAGGGGACAAGGCCATATTGGTTTGTTGTTAATGTACTGGAAAGAGGTACTATGGAGAAAACAGTTAATATTAAATTACGAACACAAGGTTATCTTTCTGCCGCACATGCTCCACTGCCCTAGGCAGGGGTAATCTGTTAATAGCATTCAGCCAAAATGACACCATTAAGGAACTGAAGCTACACATCTTTTGCAAGCTGAATGATGTATAAAGCTGGTTTTCTATCATCCTAGATGCAATAAATTATCCATGCTGCTAAAAATTGATACAAGACAGAAGTTTGATAGAACCAGCACCCAGACATAAACGGAAGGCCAGCCTGGCAGGAAATGACATGAAGATGTGAATGCTTCTATCAGGGTGTTTTTATTTGTGTTGTTCTCTCTCCCCCCAGCTCTGGTTTTTAGGCTTTGGGGGCCAGGACGGCAAATGCACTATCGTGGCATTTTCATGGTAGACAGTGAGGAGTGACTGAGAGAGGGAGAAAATGAATAACACATACAATTATGTAGATGAGCACCTCAGGAAAGGTTTGGATGTCAGGTCTACTTTGAATGAATCATTGCATTTCAGCTTTGGTTTCTGAGTGTCAATGCCTGAAGACGGAGCAAAGGACGTTATAAATGGCTTGCATTGAGAGTCATCTGATTGGTATGTGGTACATTAGGAAACCATAACCTACTCATACTCATTGCCCTTCATATTATTGGTTCCATCAACATGCACAATAAATAGCTGGGGAAATGACCTAGGATTATTTCCCATGATAGTTTTTCTCATTTTAAATTAATACAAATGCTTAAAAGACACAGAACAGCTATTTGCTCTAACAAAGTTCCTCACTGTACAAGGAAAAAAAAGAGGTTTTCTAAATTACAATGGCAATACCAGTGAAACAAAGTAATATATTAAATCAATGAACCATGCTCAATTTGCACCATATTCTCCAGCACTCTGTTAGGCACTGGCCATGAAAAGAAATCATCCCTTAAAATCTTACAATCTAGTGGGGTCTCAGGCAATCAGAGGGAAATGTAATGAAGGAGGTTTGCATAACGCAGTAAGGACTTGGAGGAAGGAAACCCCATGTCTACCAGGGAAGTGAGGGCTGGCTTCACAGAAGTGACCACCACAAAGAGAGCTTTGGAAACATCCTAGTTCAGAGAAAATAAACATAACCAATAAACCTAACTATGGTCCTTATTTTATATGATTTTAATAGATATGTAAGCAAATAACTATAGCAAAAACACAGGATTCAGTGCACAAACCGAATGAGAGCCTATGAGGTGTTTCCAGAAGCCCAGAGAAGATTCAGACTGGACTGGAGTAACCAGGCAGGAGGGATTTTATTGGGGTCCAGAGCATAATCCTCAGGACCCTCTCTCAGTCTTCTCTCCCAATTATTCACCAATTCCAGTGTGCTCTGTGCATTAAATATCTGTCATTTGATTTTCTGTTGTCCATCTTTATGAACAGAACTTTAATGAATCAAAAATTTTGACTTGTATCATTACCACGGCCTCTTCACTACTATCTCAACTTTGTCCGTCTCCAATTCCTCCCCTGGAGGGAGGCCAATGTGATTTTTCTAAAACAAAAATTGAACTATCAAATCCTGTGCTACAGTTGCTATAAAGCAAAGACCAAATCCCTTAATCTGGTGTATCAAGCTCAATGTGTTCTGGCCTGGCCACTGCCCGAGTCTCTGCTCTCGTCACTCTAATCATCATTTCCTTCATCTGGGTTCCAGATACTGACACTGCCCTCAGCTTCTCAGTTTGCCAGCCCCTCTCCACCTCTAAACCTTCAAGTATTGGTTGCCTTTGCTTACATTTTCTTCCCACACCTATCATCTCATCCCTCCCCTTTTCCTAACTCACTTGAACTTATTATTCAGATGCTACAACTTTCCCCGACAAATAAACATGGGACAAGCTGCCCTTGCCTCTGCTCTTGTAGCAGTCTGTATTTCTCCATCTTATGTCTCTAATTCCCCTGGAGAGTGTGTGTTTGATGAAGGTGGGGTCTTTAGGTATCTTGTTCACGTCATACCTCTAGTTCTCAGCACACTGAGCGTAAATATTTGTTGAACACAATAAATGAGGTGGACAATACACAAATAATGACCTCGAGAAATGGTTTGGAATAATCACAAGAAAATATCAGGACTGCAGGGGAGGAGTTGAGATCATCCTGATTCTTGGAGGCATTTCTCATTGACTATAGTAAGGAGAACAGGGGGCCAAACTCAGTGGGAACCTGAATAAAGATGGAAGAGCTGGGTGTTTTTTGTTTGGATTGGCTTTCTGGCTTTTTGTTTTGTTTGTTTGATTTAAACTGAGGGACTGCCCTTAGCTTTTTTTTTTTTTTTTTTTTTTTTTTTCTGGCCACACCCATAGCATGTGGAAGTTCCCAGGCCAGAGTTTGAACCAGAGCCACAGCAGTGACAATGCCAGATCCTTTATCAACTAGGCCATCAGGGAACTCCCCAAAAATGGTTTTTTAAACTGAAATGTGTTGCAGGAAATAAGCCTTTGTTGGAAAAGGAGAAAGAAGAGATTGGTCAGTAAAGTTTAGATGGCTGGGATGACTGTTTTCTTCAGTGCCAGATTGTTCCAGCTGAATTGGGATATTCCATGCACTTGCCATACAGTTGCTCATTGCTGAACTTTTATTTTGTACTTTGTAGACATTTGATATCATAAGTTTTATTGAGATAGACATAATGTAGGAAAGTTATTTTTAGTATCTTATACTAAGACTATATACAAATACTATAGTGAAGCAACTATAAATTCACAAATACATTAACAGTGATAAAATGATTAAAATTAACAATTCATTAAACAGCATTTACTTAGTCCTTATCTTGTTCCAAAAACTAGTAGAGGAGAGAATGAAGGATGATGTTGGCTTTCAAAATGTCCACAACCGAGAGAAAAGACTGAAAAAGCAAGTGAACAAATAATTACAACAAAATGTCGTAAGTTTATGGAGGGGTGTTATGTAGGGCAGATATTAGGGAAAAGGAGAGAAAGGAAATTTCTTTGAAAAGAGGATATTTGAGCTGCATTTCAAAAACCTAGGAGTCATGAGTAAGGAAAAATAGGAAGAAGAAGGATGTTAAAGGCAGGAGAAACAGCCAAGATATAAAGTCAAAGGAAGAATTTTTTTAAAGTTTTGTGGGCAACTATTTGGGCATAAGTAAGATTTTTCAGAACAGCCCTTTTCTTAAGTATTTTGTCCCATTGTCCCCATAAGAATAATTATACTTGGAGTTCTCATTGTGGCTCAGTAGGTTAAGAACCGGACTAGTATCCATAAGGATGTGGGTTTAATCCCTGGTCTTGCTCAGTGGGTTAAGGATCCAGCATTGCTTCAAGTTGTGGTGTAGGTCACAGATGTGGCTTGGATCCAGCGTTGCTGTGGCTATGGTATAGGCCAGCAGCTGCAGCTCCGATTCCACATGTCATGGGTGGGTCCTAAAAAAAAAAATGAAGAAAAATAAGAATAATACTTATCCTTGTCAGATCCTTCAATAGTCCTGGTATCCTAGACAACTCACAAGGTATATGGGTCCTCCTTGATATTGTCACTTATTTCTTCAGCAACAACCTTCTTCCCATATTCTCCAAACACAAAACTGCTTGTTGCTTCTTTTCTATGATGCCTTTTTTTTTTCTCCCATGACATTTTCAATGGCATGCCCCTCTGGGCAACATACTTTTTCTACTGTCTTCCATTCCCAGCCTATTGCCCTGCACCCCTGGGTCAGATGCCCTCCCTTTTGTAATAAATATGCTGCATTCATTTTTTCAACGTGCATCAGTCAAGCCTATTCAAGTTCTTAAAAACATGAGTTCTGGGACCAGATGGCCTTGGGTTTGAGTACTCTCTGCCTGATCTTGTAGTTGCGTGAACTTGGGCAATTTGTTTAATGTCTATATATGTTCCCGTTTCCTCATCTGTGAAATGGAGATAATCATAATACCTATTTTACAGAGGCAGACAAAATCACACAATACTTTTAAAAGCATCTGTAACATATTAATAACTCAACATATTTAGTCAGATTATAATCATCACCATCATAATGATCAACTGTTACTATGAGCCAAGCTCTAAGCTTAGATAGTGAATACAAAAATATGCTTAAAGCATAGCTCTTGCCATCAAGGATTTCATAATCTGTTGGAAATAAGACACATAACCAGATAGTAATAAATGGGTGTGGATTTTTCTATGATGTGCATAAAGTGATGATAGACTTTCTGGAGAAGTAGCAGTCTCATACATTTTGTAGGACTGTTGAGATGGATATTTTAATCTGTTTGAAATCTACTCAGAGAACTATCAGCTATATTTTTTTACCCAGTATGCATAAATCTGGCATTCAGCTGTCAACATAAGAGGAATATAGTATAAAATGATTATTGCAGCTGAGAATTAAATGTAGTTGAGAACAAGCACTCAGAAGTGAGAAGAAACACTTCAAATTCACTCAGTTATATCCCTTTATGTTATAGATGAGGAAACTATGACTCTCCCCACCCCCACTCCAGTGGTTAAGTTCTTGGGCTAGAATCATGCAGTGCAGTAGTCACAGCATGATGGGTAGAACCACATTTTCCCAACCTCAGTTCATCACTCTTTCCTTAACTGCACTGTTATCCCTTTGATTTTGTTTTTTCATAACCATGATTCATTTCAAAATCTGCACAAACTCCTGTTTCCCCCTTAAAAATTAAACACGACTTTCCAGTCTCTTGCTATTCATCTGACATTATGATCTACTGTCCTTCTGGGCTTGGACCAAACCCGAGGGCTCCTCCAACCCCAGGGTCACCTGATTGATGTCTCGTGTCCTCTGCATAGCTAGTCTGAAGGACATTGGTCCAAAATGACTCCCTCCTTTTCTGATGTCACTGCATAGATTTTTCTGAACATGTACTTTTGGTACTTCAGTGAAACCTGTGTTGTTTCATATTTCATTTACTTCTCTTGGACTGTTTCACATATCTAAGTGTTTTCTAGGGGAGAAAGCACTAATTACAAGGTATTTGCAAGTTGCTTAAATTACACTACTGGGTGTATGGAGGTGCTCAAGTGCATGTTGAATGGGAGACTTAAAATTAAGTACTCTTCCTCCAAACTCTAGGTCATTTGGGAGAAAATACATCTTTCTTGCTTTCCTACATATTTTAGCTATAGTTTTGAGAGTCTGGCTTTGCTCAAGTTTTCAATATACTGGCTATTTAAAGAAAATTCTACAGTTCATACAATTCATGTACTCTAGTCATCATTCCAAACAGCCTTAGCAATTCCTGGTAATCCTAGCTGTAATCCAGTTTACAGTGTTTTTATCAAGGCTTATAGTTGCAATATTTATGACAAAAATATTTGTTTGCCATTTTTAATTTTAAAATACCTTTTTTGGAGTTCCATGGTGGACTAGTGGCTAAAGATCTGGCATTGTCAATGCTATGGTGTAGTTTTGATCCCTGGCCAAGGATCTTCTGCAAGCCACAGGTGTGGCCAAAAAAAAAAAAATAAATAAAAAAAAATAAATAAATATTTAAAATTAAAAATATCTTAAGAATACTTTCTTCAAATTTAACCAACTTTGAAGATAAGTTGTTGAATAGGGAAAGACTTCTGGAAATGCCCAACTTATATTCCTTCCTTTTTCCTACCTTGGGTAGATATCCTCAGTCTTTCCTAATCCACTAGAGTTTCCTACTCTACCTAAACTGTCTACAGTTCTTCACATTCTTAATCAAACATCAAACTCAGGAAAAGATTTTATAGAATTGTTTGTAACAAAATACAAAGTTCAAGATCAATATTTTGTTACTTGAAAGCATATTTACCTTATAATCAAGTACAAGAAACCTTATGGAAATGTAATTATTCTCTAATTATGGTTTTCTAAGAATCCAGGAATAGATCTGCTGATATTTCGAGGATAGAAATAATCTTTCCAATACCATTTATATTATACCTCAATGAGTTCTACTAATAATACTAAACAAGAGTAATAATTTTTGCTCTAAGCCTAGTATTTTATTCAGGGAATTTTTATAATTCCATCATTGTCATCTTGTTTATATACCTGGAACAACAATGACTAGTTAATGTAGTTAAGATATAGAATTTGAAGCTGAAATCCGGGGCTTTGGCTCTCAGCTCTGCTACTTAATAGTGTATTGCTTCAAATGGCAAAATTTCTTTCTTTCCTTTTTTTTGGCTGAGTAGTATTCCATTGTTTGTATATCCAGCTTCATTTTCCATTCATCTATTGATGGACAATTATATTGCTTCCATATCTCGGCCAAGAATTTAAATTATGAAAATTGGGGTGCACGAATCTTTTTGAATTAATGTTTTTGTTTTTTCAGATATGTACCCAGGAGTGGAATTGTGGAGTCCTATGGTAGTTCTATTTTTAGTTTTTAAAGAAATCTCCATACTGTTTTCTACAGTGAATTCACCAAATTATATTCTCACCAGAAGTGCAGGAGGATTTCCTTTTCTCCACATCCTAGCCAAGATTTGTTATTAGTGTTCTTTTTGATGACAGCTATTCCAATAGATGTGGTTTTGATTTGCATTTCTCTGGTGATTAGCAATGTTGAGCATCTTTTCATCTGTCTGTTGTCCAATTGCATTTCCTTTTTGGAAAAAAATGTGCATTCACTTCTTATGCCCTTTTTTTTAGTTGTTAGTTTTTTTTTTTTTTTTTTTTTTTTTTTTGTCTTTTTGTTGTTGCTGTTGCTATTTCTTGGGCCGCTCCCGCGGCATATGGAGGTTTCCAGGCTAGGGGTTGAATCGGAGCTGTAGCCACCAGCCTACGCCAGAGCCACAGCAACGCGGGATCCGAGCCGTGTCTGCAACCTACACCACAGTGCATGGCAACGCCGGATCGTTAACCCACTGAGCAAGGGCAGGGACCGAACCCACAACTTCATGGTTCCTAGTCGGATTCGTTAACCACTGCGCCACGATGGGAACTCCTAGTTGTTAGTTTTAATTTTGGTATTGAGGTACAGGGGCTGTTTATATAAGATGGAAATTAACCCCTTATAAGTCACAACATTTGCAAATATCCTCTCCCATTTGGTAGGTTGTCTTTTTGTTTTGTCAATGGTTTCCTTTGCTGGGCAAAAGATTTGAAGTATAATTAAATTACATTTGTTTAATTTTTCCTTTTATTTCTATTACTTTAGGAGATGGATACAAAAAATGTTCCTGAGATTATATCAAAGAGTGTTCTGCCTATGTTGTCCTCTAGGAGTCTTATATTATCCCATCTTACATTTAGGTCTTTTAATATGCTTGAGTTTATTTTTGTATAAAGTCTGAATTTATTCTGAGCTTCCTATATTGTTTCATTCATCTGTTTCTGTTTTTGTGCCAATACCATACTGTTTTGGTTACTGTAGTTTCACAGTACAGTCTGAAGACAGAAAGTGTGATCCCACCAGCTCTGTTATTTCTCAAAATTGTTTTAGTTGATCAGGGTCTTTTGTGTTTCCATACAAATTTTAAATTTATTTGTTTTACTTCTGTTAAAAATGCTATTTTGATAGGGATTGCATCGAATCTGTAGATTGTCTTGGGTAGTATGGTCATTTTACCAAGATTGCAAGAACACTTTCCATCTGTTTATATCATTTTCAATTTATTTCATCAGCATCTTTCAGTTTTTGGAGTACAAGTATCTTGCCTCTTTAGGTAGTTTTATTCCTATATATTTTACTCTTTTTAATGAGATGATAAGTGGGATGGTTTCCTTAATTTCTCTTTCAGTTAGTTAGTTGTTAGTGTATAGAAATGCAACAGATTTTTGATTAATTTTGTATCCTGCAAATTTACTGAATTAATTTCTGATAGCATCTTTAGGTTTTAAATCTATAGCATCATGTCATCTGAAACAGTGACAAATTTACTTCTCCCTTTCCAATTTGGATTCCTTTATTTCTTTTACTTCTTTGATTGCTATGATAAGGACTTCAAAAACTATGTTCAATAAAAGAGTTCAGAGTGGACATCCTTGTCTTGTTCCTGATCTTCAAAGAAATGCCTTCAGCTTTTAGCATTGAATATAATGTCAGCTGTGGGTTTGTTCCCTCTATGCCTAGTATATCGAGAGTTTTTTCATAAATATTGAATTTTATCAAAAAGGTTTTCTTCATCTATTGAGATGATTATGTGATTTTTATTCCTCAGTTTGTTAATATGGTGTATTTCATTGACTGGCAGATATTGAAAAATTCTTGCATTCCCTGGAATAAAACCCATTTGACATAATATATGATCATTTTTAGTGTGTTATTGGGGTTGATTTGCTGGTAATTTATTGAGGGATTTAGCATTTATATTCATCAGTGATATCAGCCGATAATTTTCTCTTTTTTTGTGGTATCTTTGATTTAGGTATCAGTGTGATACTGACCTCATAGAATGAGATTGGAAGTATTCCTTTCTCAGCATTTTTTGGACTAGTTTGAGAAAGATAGGTGTAAATTTTTCTCTAAATGTTTGATAGAATTCACCTGTGGAGCTATCTGTCCTGGACTTTGCTTTGGGGAGTTTGAAAATAACTGATTCAGTTTCATTACAGTTAATTAGTCTGTTAACATTTTCTATTTCTTTCTGGTTCAGTCTTAGGAGATTGTATTTTTTTAAGAGTTTGTCCATTTCTTCTAGATTGTCCACTTCACTGGCATGCAGTTGCTTGCAGTAGTCTATTATGATCATGTGTTTTTCTGTGGTGTTTTAAGTTCTCCCTTTTCATTTCTGATTTTATTGATTTGGGTTCTTGCCCTTTTTAATCTTTTTTCCTACTGTACAGCATGGTGACCCAGTTACACATACATTATACATCCTTTTTTCTCACATTACATGTTCCACCATAAGTGATTACACGGTGTTCCCAGTGCTACACAGCAGGATCTCATTGCTAATCCATTCCAAAGGCAATAGTCTGCATCTATTAATCTCAAGCTCCCAGTCCATCCCACTCCCTCCCCTTCCCCCCTAAGCAATCGCAAGTCTATTCTCCAAGTCTGTGATTTTCTTTTCTGTGGAAAGATATTTTCATGACATATATTCGATTCCAGATAGAAGTGATATCACATGGTATTTGTCTTTCTCTTTCTGACTTACTTCACTCTGTATGAGAGTCTCTAGTTCCATCCATGTTGCTGCAAATGGCATTACTTTGTTCCTTTTTATGGCTGAGTAGTATTCCATTGTGTATCTATACCAGTTCTTCCTAATCCAATCATCTGTCAATGGACATTTTGGTTGTTTCCATGTCTTGGCTATTGCGTATAAAGCTGCAATGAACATGCAGGTGCAGGTGTCTTTTTTAAGTAGAGTTATGACAGGATATATGCCCAAAAGTGGGATTGCTGGGTCATATGGTAGTTCTATGTATAGATTTCTAAGGTACCTCCATACCATTCTCCATAGTGGTTTTACCACTAACAGTGCAGGAGGGTTCCCTTTTCTCCACAATGCCTCCAACACTTGTTATTTGTGGACTTATTAATGATGGCCATTCTGGCTGGTGTGAGGTGGTATCTCATGGTAGTTTTGATTTGCATTTCTCTAATAATCTGGGATGTTGAGCATTGTTTCATGTGTTTGTTGGCTGTCTGTATATCTTCCTTGGAGAATTGTCTATTCAGGTCTTTTGCCCATTTTTCTATTGGGTGGTTGGCATTTTTGCTGTTGAGTTGTGTAACTTGTTTGTATATTTGAGAGATTAAGCCCTTGTCAGTTGTATCATTTGAAAGTATTTTCTCCCATTCTGTAAGTTGTCTTTTTGTTTTCTTTTTGGTTTCCTTTGCCATGCAAAACTTGTCAGTTTGATTAAGTCCCATTGGTTTATTTTTGCCTTCTTTTTTCGATGAGTCTGGTTAAAGGTTTATCAATTTTGTTTACCTTTTCGAATAACTAGGTTTTACTTTCATTGATTTTTCTCTTGTTTTTTAGTCTCTATTTCATTTATTTCTGCTCTGATCTTTTCAATTTCTTTCCTTTTAAGTTTAGGCTTTGTTTGTTCTTATTTTTTCGTAGTTCCTTTAGGTGATAGGTTAGGTTGTTTATTTGAGATTTTTCTTGTTTCCTGAGGAATGCTATAAACTTCCCTCTTAGAACTGCTTTTATGTGTCCAATAGATTTTGGATCATTGTATTTTTGTTTTCACTTTTCTCTAGGTATTTTTAATTTCCTCTTTGATTTCTTCTTTGATCCATTGGTTACTTAGTAACATATTGTTTAGCCTTCATATGCTTGTTTTCTGTAGATTTTTTTTTTCATGTAGTTGGCTTCTAGTCTCATAACATTGTGGTCAGAAAAGATGCTTGAAATGATTTTAATTTTCTTAAATTTAGCAAGTCTTGTTTTATGGACAGTTTGTATCTATCCCAGAGAACATTCCATGTGCACTCAAAGAGAATGTGTATTTTGCTATTTTCGGAAGGAATGCTCTCTATATATCAATTAAGTTCATTTAGTCTAATGTATTATTTATGGTCTATGTTTCCTTATTGATTTTCTGTCCATTGATGTAAGTGAGGTGATGTAAGTTTTCCACTATAATTGTGTTACTGTCAATTTCTCCTTTTATAGCTGTTAATATTTACCTTGTATATTGAAGTGCTCTTTGAGTGTGTATATATTTACATTTGTTATATCTTTTTGGATTGATACCTTGATCATTATGTACAGTCCTTTGTCGCCTCTTATAACAGTCTTTATTTTTACAGTCTATTTTGTCTGATATAAGGATTGTTATTCTGACTTTCTTTTGATTTCCATTTGCATGGAATATCTTTTTTTCACTCCTCATTTTCAGTCTGTATATGTCTCTGACCTGAAGTGAGTCTTTTTCAGGCAGAAAATATACAGGTCTTATTTTTGTATTAATTCAGCCACTCTATGTCTTTTGGTTGGAGTATTTAGTATGTTTACATTGAAAGTAATTTTCTATATATATGTTCTTATGGCTGTTTTGTTAATTATTTTTTGGCCATACCCATGGCATGCAGAATTTCCCAGGTCATGAAATGAACACACGCCAGAGCAGTGACTGGAGCCACAGCAGTTGTTAATTGTTTTTTGTAGGCCTTTTTTACTTTTTCTTCTTCTTTTGTTCTTCTCTTATGATTTGATAGCTAACTTTAGTGTTATGTTTAGATTATTCATCCTTTTTTGTGTGTATATCTGTTATAGATTTTTGATCTGCAATTACCATGACATTGCAAAATTGTATAGCAGTGTGTTTTAATACATGTGATTAAGTCATTGACCTCTTAATTTCAAATGCATTTTGAACCATACATTAGTACTTTTCTACTCTCATTATTGTTTTTGAAATCATATTTTACATCTATTTTTTTGTGTAACCTGTAACTGCTTTTTGAGGTATAAATTATTTTACTAATTTTGTATTTTAACCTTACTTTTAGCTTTATGTATGGCTGATAGTCCTGTGTATTTGTCTTTATTGGTGAGATTTTTCATTTCATAATTTTCTTGTTTCTAGTTGTGGCCTTTTCTTTTTTGCCTAGAGAAGTTCTTTTAACACTTCTGGTAAAACTGATTTGATGGTGCTGAACTCTTTCATCTTTTGCTTGTTTGTAAAACTTTTGATTGCTGAATCAAATCTGAACAACAGCCTTACTAGGTAGAGTATTCTTGGTCATAGGTTTTTCCATTTAATCACTTTAAATATATTGTTCCACTTCCTTCTACCTTGCAGAGTTTCTGCTTAAAAATCAGCTTAGGAGTTCCCGTCATGGCTCAGTGGTTAACGAATCTGACTAGGAACCATGAGGTTGCAGGTTTGATCCCTGGCCTCGCTCAGTGGGTTAAGGATCCGGCATTGATGTGAGCTGTGGTGTGGATCGCAGATGTGGCTCAGATCCCGCATTGCTGTGGCTCTGGCTTAGGCCAGCAGCTACAGCTCCGATTCAACCCCTAGCCTGGGAACCTCCATGTGCTGTGGGTGCGGCCCTAGAAAAAGGCAAAAAGACCAAAAAAAATCAGCTTATGGGCATTCCCTTTTTGTTGCTTTTTCCTTGTTGCTTTTGATATTCTCTTTTTATCTTTACTTTTTGTCATGTTAATTATAATGTGTTTTTGTGTGTTCCTCTTAGGGTTCTGTATGAGATCTTTGCACTTCCTGGACTTGGGTGACTGTTTCCTTTCCCAGATTTGGAAATTTTTCAGCTGTTATGTCTTGAAATATAGTCTCAGTCCCTTTCTCTTTCTCTTCTCCTAATGTGATTATCAGTGCTCTTGATGTTTTTGCAAAGGTTTCTAAAACTCTCCTCTCTTCTTTTCATTCTTTTTTTTTTTTTTCCTATTCGGTGGCAGTGATTTCCATTACTCTGTCTTTCTGCTCACTGATCCATTCCTCTGTATGATTTAGCCTACCATTGATTCCTTCTAGTGTATTTTTCACTTTACTTATTGTATTTTTCATCTCCATTTGTTTTCTATATTTTATAACTCTTTGTTAAAAACTTTTTTTTTGTCTTTTTTTTCCATTTCTTGGGCCGCTCCCATTGCATATGGAGGTTCCCAGGCTAGTGGTCGAATCAGAACCATAGCTGCTGGCCTACGCCAGAGCCACAGCAATGTGGAATCCGAGCCGCATCTGCAGTCTACAACACAGCTCATGGCAAAGCTGGATTCTTAACCCACTGAGCAAGGCCAGGGATCAAACCCGCAACCTCATAGTTCCTAGTAGGATTCGTTAACCACTTAGCCACGATGGGAACTCCTCTTTGTTAAAAACTTTAACTTCTCACTCTTTACATCCATTCTTCTCTTGAGTTCTTTTATCATCTTTACAGTCATTACTCTGAACTATTTCATGGGTAAATTGACTATCTCCACTTCACTTATTTATTCTTTTGTGGTTTTATCTCATTCCTTCATCTGGAACATACGGCTCTGACAATTCATTTTATCTAAGTTGCTATTTGTGTTTTTATGTATATTGTAGGTCAGTTATGTTTCTCAACCTTGGAGAAGTGGCATTCTGTAAGAGATGGCCTATATGTCCCAGTACTGCACTCCCTTCTCATAACTAAGCTATAATGCTCTGGGGGTTTTCCCTAGAAGGGCTACATGGGTCCTTCTATTACAGTAGGCTGTCTATTCATGTGGTCTGATATGCTTGCTTGGCTCCTAGCCTGGTTTGTTGCCAGGTCTTGTCTTGTGTGGATGCTGCTGACTGCTATCTAGTGGCCTGATCACAAGGTGACTGGCTTCAGTATGCTAGGGGACCCTGGGGCTACTACTGGCTCACTGGTGGGTGAAGCCAGGTCCTGATGTTAGTACCAGTCTAACTGATAGGTAGAGTTGCTGCAGGAGTCTGGCTGCAGGGCCCAGGGATTCCAGAGTTTGGTTCAGATTGTTGGTTGGGAGTCCATGGTTCACTGCCCCTTCAGAGATTTTTGGTGCTATGCAGATGCTAAATGCCTGTAATAGGACAATGACTCTGAAAAGAGTCAAGGGAGTTCCTGCTGTGTTTCAGCAGAAATGAATCTGACTAGAATCCATGAGGATGCAGGTTTGATCCCTGGTCTCTCTCAGTGGGTTACGTATCTGGTGTTTCTGTTAGCTGTGGTGTAGGTGGCAGATGCAGCTTGGATCTGGTGTTGCTGTTGCTGTGGCATAGACTGGCAGCTGTAACTCTGATTTGACCCCTAGCCTGGGAACCTCCACATGCCATGGGTATACCCCTAAAAAAAAAAAACCAAAAAACTAAAGAGAGTCAACCTAGAAACAGCCATTTGAATGGCTAGTGAAATAGCAACAACACCTGGAAAGGAAAGACTTCTTGATGAATGAGCACATATGATGCCATGGAGTCTCTTATTGGGTTAGTGGACCCTTCCCAGGAATCTAAATATCTGATAGGTATATTTGGTGACAATGGACAGTGAGATCTCATTTGTTACTGTTACCAGGGTTTGTTACAACATATAAGCTGATGACATTTACAGAAACTCAGTTGCAAAAGGTAATATTATTGAATAATTTTGCTATTTTTATTTGGTTTTAGTTCCATTGCCCCTTTGAATAGTTAGTAATCTCACTGTAGTGATTCTCATTTCAAAGTCTCTTAATAATATCTTGCTACAAGCAACTGATAAAGAGAACATTTATTTGACAAAATCGCCTCCTTGATTTCTTGACCTGTGCTATATCTACCTTGAGATTAAATAATTATATACTTCTGGAAAGTAACGAATCTTATAGGAGGACAAAAACCCAAAGAAGCTCATCATGATCACCTGATTTAACCTCTGACCTATTTAGGGAGAGATCTCCATTGGATGGATCATTTCTCATCTGTATATTATGGTTACTCTGTTAATTCCACAAGTGCTTCTGCAAAGAGGGGATGAAATCAGTGAACCATTTTATTAATAAGCATATAAAACATAGGCTTATTCTAGAATTTTTTATGTCTCTCATGTAGGTCTGAATTTATACTCTTCTGCCTTTTTTTTTTTTTTTTTTTTTTTTTTTTTTGCTTTATAGAGTTGTACCCATGGCACATAGAAGTTCCCAGGCCAGGGGTTGAATCAGAGCTGCAGCTGCAAGCCTACACCACAGCCACAGCGATGCCATATCTGAGTCACATCTGTGACCTATACCACAGCTCATGGCAATGCCGGATCCCTGACCCACTGAGTGAGGCCAGGGATTGAACCAGCATCCTCATGGATATTATTCAGATTTATTTCCACTGCACCACAGTGGGAACTTCCATTGTGCAGTTCTTTGATTCTAATTTTTAAATAATCCGAAAAGAATTAAAAGAATTTCTTCCTAAAGACAGGGAGTGGGTTAATCTTCATTTGCATATTTGACACATACATGTTTACTCTCTGCCCTTCACTTCTTTCTCCTCAATTTTCTTCACTCTCTTCAACTAGATCATCACATTTCTGCAGTTTTTTTTTTCTTTTTTTTTACTACCTTCTAACTTAATGAGATATGTTTTTTTTGCACTCATGGTGTGAAAAAAATGTGATTAAAGCATACTGTAGCAGATGTGTCAGGGAGAATACTATTTCTAAGGCTGTGGGAAGCCACTGGAAGTTTCCCAAAGAATTATTTAATAAATTCAACTATTTATGAAACTAAGAATGAGATTATTACTGATATATTCATTCAAGACAAAAACTAACATAGAGAAGAGAAGATTGTTTGGTTAGAGAAAGAAATGAAAGCAAAAAGAAGATTTTAAAACATAATTCTAAAATGAGCTTATAGATAGTCTAAAGAACATCTGGGTAGCCTACAGTGAATAGTTAAACTATTTTTTTTTATATCAAATATGAAAGAGGATAAAAAGAAAAAAAATAACTTTTCAGTGAGCTTCCATGCTGTTGGTGAGTGGATAAATGTGACTGCTGGAGGAAACTTTACAGAGATGTTTTCATGTAAATAATATAGGTACTTGAGGTTTTAAAGTATTTTGTCCTAAGGTGCCCAAGGGAATATCTTACTTAATAAATAGTGAAGATAAACAAAACTTTTAGGTTTTTACAGCAATTTTAATTTTGATCAGTTTGGTTTAGGATTTTTCTTGTAGCCAAATAGCATAACACACTTGACCGTCAATTAGGGATTATATAGAGTTCTGCATATTTCTGTGTCTTTCCTGTAAATTGTTCATTTGCAGGGAAGGAAAATAAGTTATTTGGTTCTTCATTATAACAAATGTTTGAATAGGTGAGAATTGTTGACTAAAATGATGTTTTGAATTCTATTTGCAATTCCATTCCAGTAATTAGGAAAGCAATGTTACCACCACTTTCATGCTAATTTATCTGAAATTTAATATTCAAGACTAATTATTCTGAGGGTCATGAGAATAGTTTGGATAATATCTGCAAATTTTTACCAACAAATTCTGTCTGTAATACTTTTAAATTACTCTTTTGGTAGTTTTCTGTGCATTTTGAACTGCTTCTTATCTTCATTCATACTCTACTATTCTCTATCTTAGAATAGTTTCCACATGTCTACTAATGGCTACTTCATATTATGTATTTGTAAAATGTTTATGTTCATGCAATTATATATCATAATAAGAAATGCAAGAGTTCCCATCATGGCGCAGCAGAAACAAATCTGATTAGGAACCATGAGGTTGTGGGTTCAATCCCTGGCCTTGCTCATTGGGCCAAGGATCCAGCATTGCCATGAGCTGTAGTATAGGTCACAGACATGGCTTGGATCCAGCGTTACTGTGGCTGTGGTGTAGGCCAGCAGCTACAGTTCTGATTAGACCCCTAGCCTGGGAACCTCTATATGCCATGGGTGCAGCCCTAAAAAGACAAAAAAAAAAAAAATGTAGTCGAAAAATATGTGGCCAAATTATCTGTCTTCTAGAATTTGTGCTAGTCAAGTAGACAACTTAATTAGTCCTTCTTTTCACTTTACCTATAGATGTGCACTCACATACATACTTTATCCATTACTGTTTTAGCTTCTTGAAAATACAGTTTTCTTTAACAATCTCCTATATCTCCTATCTAAAAAAATTTATAAATCAAACAAACAAACCCAGCAAAGCTCTAATAGTTTGAAACTTGTATAACCTGGTCAAAATTTCTTCATGCTCATAATTCACCATTTATAAGTTTGACTCAAACTACAATATATGCTTAATAGAGTTAAGATTGAAGAAGGCTTAGAAAAATGCCTAGAAAGCATGTTGGAAGGTCAGATCTCAGACAAATTAGTTGAGAATATCTCTATAAAGTAGGAAGTACAAGCTGAGGGAAAAAAAGAAATAATCCCCTATTTCAAACAATAAAAACAGATTATATAGTCTAGTGGTCAGAATTTCCACCCTATTTGGGTGAGATGATGGAATGAAGAAATGGAGATGATGCAGTGGAGATGGTGAGGAAAGATAGATGTGCTATCTTTGAAGGGAATATGTAGTTAAGGCAGAGTGGGAAATGATACCTTTGAGTGATAGTAGCCCTTTATTGTAATCTGTTGCTGGAGAAATTTAAATACTAAAATAGTTTGCTCACATGCACAACTCTTTACTTAAAGAAACCTCAAGGTATGCCAGGGAGAATTTCTGCTGGCGTGGAACTCTGACCTGATCGCTTCCTCTATACAAATGTCTTCAAAATTTCTGGCCCAGGGAGAAATACTATCATTCAAAAATGATATAAACAAGATGAAGGCACAGGAATGATACCAAATACTGTAAGTGAAAAGGAAGAAGGGAACAGGGAAAATAAATTACAGATTAAGAATATTTCCTAGAAAAATGTCACAAATGACTATATAAAACTTGAGATAGATATTGGGCACAAAGAAAATTCAACCCAAGTGGAATAGGTTGTTTTGAAAAAGAGAATAAAAAACATAGGAGAAATAATTAAAAATTTTCATTTTCTATTGCTGCATAACAAATTCTACAAATTTAACATGTTAAAACAACACTCATTTATTATCTCATAGTTTCTGCAGACTAGAAATCCAGCATGGCTGTACTGGGTTTTCTGTTTAGGGTTTCACAAAGCTGAAATCAAGGAGTTGACCAACCGTGTTCTTATCTGAAGGATCTGGGGAAGAACCTGCTTCCAAGCTTATTCAGGTTGATGGCAGAATTCATGGTTTTTAGAAGCTGTAGGAATGTAGTCCCTGTTTCCTGGCTGTTAACTGTGGTTTGCTCTCATTTTTTAGAGAGGGAAATGGGGTGATATTGTTCAAAGGGTAGAAAGTGTCAGTTATGTAAGATGAATAAGTTCTTGAGATTTAATATACATCACAGTGGCTATAGTTAATAATACTGTAATGTATATCTGAAATTTGCTAAGACAATAGTTTTAAATTAAGTTTCTTACCACACACACATATACGCAAAAAGAAAACAAAAAAGAAATGGTAACTATGTGGAGGTAATGGATATATTAATTAGCTGGATTGTGGCGATTGTTTTACAACATTTATGTATCAAAACATCAAATTGTAGACCTCGAACATATACAATATTTATATTTCAATTATATCCCAATAAAGCTGTTAAAAAAAGAATTCTCTTTGCCTACAGTGTGAAAAAAAAAAAAAAGATCAACTCACCCAAAAAGCATAAAAATTCTAACTGGCCTCAGATTTATCCCTAGAGACATTAAATGCCAGAACAGAATTTAGTATTACTTGAGAAGTTCTGAGGAAAGTATAAACAAAACATTTTATGCCCAATAAAACAATTATTTAAGCATAAAAGCCACAGATAAGCATTTTACATTATACCAGAAAAGAAGTAATATAGTTTCAATTAAACTTCCTTGAATAAAGTATTAGAAGACTTCAGCCAGACAAGTAATAAATAGAAATACTTTAAAAATGGGCTGGTATTCACGTAATCGGTGTTACATGCTACAGTGTATATCTTCCCCCAAGTTTCAATGCCTTAACAAAATAAGTTTGTTTATTGCTTACATCTGTACTTGCATTATGTCAAGAACTTCTGCTCCTTCCATATTGTAGCACTGCCTCCTCAGAGACATTCTAAAGACATTCTTGGATATTTTGCATTCTGCTCGCTAACAAGCAAAGTGAGAGAGGATAGGATCAAGTGACATTTGATTACCAGACCAGGAAATGATACACACTTAATTGGTTAGAACCTAATCTGGTGACCCCAGCCTAATTCAAATCTTTCCTGGGAGACATAATCTTCTTGTGTGTCCAGGAAGACCAAATAGAATTGATGGACATCTCTCACTAGGAATAAATTCCAGAATCTTCCTTTCTGGCCACAAGGTGTTTCACTTTTCTTCCCTCTCAAAGAATACACATATTCTCTCAGGGGAACAATTCCAAATCCCATCCAACCACTTCTAGTTCGAAGTCAAGGTGATGTGCAGGTTTCTCATCAGATTCAGACATGGCTTCTGTGGTCTAAAGAAAAGTGAACAAAAATACAAATAAATTTAAGAATATTAAATAAAAAATATAAATAAACAGGAGTTCCTGTTGTGGCTCAGCAGTCATGAAGCTGACTAGTATCCATGAAGATGCGGGTTCGATCCCTGGCCTTGCTCAGTGGGTTAAGGATCCAGTGTTGCCATAAGCTGTGGTATAGTTCACAAATGCATCTCGGATCTGGCATTACTGTGGCTGTGGTGTAAGCCAGAAGCTACAGATCCAACTTGACCCCTAGCCTGGGAAATTCCATATGCTGCAGGTGCAGCCCTAAGGAAAAAAAAAAGGCAAAAAAATCTAAATAAATAAAAATAAGTTAAGAAACATGGCCATACTCCTGCTCATTGATTATACAGTGATGAATTTGTCCCATCATGGTTCCCCCATGTGTCCTGCAGAAGTCTTGGACCAAGTATGTAGTCTTGGCCCAATTATGCATTATAATTGGTCCAATGACCATTACCCTAGTTAATCATAAGCAAAACGGGGATGAATATACTTAGCATTAGGTAGTTCATTCATATTGGTTCCCAGACTAGTGGAATAAGAACTATAATAAGAGGAAAAATTAAGTGGAAGGCCCTGAAATTGCCTTCTTTACCATGGCGAATATGCTAACTGATCTGTAGAAGTCATATCATCTCCTGAGTGCAATGGCCTTGTAAAGGCTCAACTAAAGCACTATCTTGGGGAATATATTCTGTGTATTTGGGGAAAATCCTTTAAGAATGTGGTGTACACATTGAAATAACAGCCATTATTTGCTATTTCTGTGGTTATGGGATGCTGACTGCCTGACTATGGAATCAGAACTGCTCATAATGTCCTGGGTATTTTCACACCAAGAAAGTAATAGGAAGCAGCATTTATCTACAGCAAAATGGAAGTAGTACCTTTGGGAATGAGCCCATGTAAGCCTGGAGAGCACATATAATTCATAGGTACAGATATCACAGAGCCCCAAGTCACCTACCTCTGTACCAAAGTAGCTCACATTTATGTCCTTCCTTTGAAGTACCATCCCTTTAGGACACTAGCCATCAAGTGATGGCAAGTTGATTATATCAGACCACCATCACCATGGAGGTGTGATACATCACTTGGTGGCAGATTCATAGTAGAGTCTGTCTACCCTGGATGAAGAGTGATTCAGACTTAGATTTGCCTTGCAAACAACTGTACTTTGGCCAGCACCACTTTCCAAATGTGCAAAGAGTGTCTTGAGATCTTGTAGAACAACACTTCAAACCAAGCGAAGTACTTTGTGGTAAAGAAGATGCAACAATGGGCATGTGGTTAGAGGATCCGCTGGTTGTACCACATAGACATGTACCCTAAGCCCTTAGGCTGTCAACCTACTAGAACATTGAAATGGCGTCATAAAGTCTCATCTAAGCACAAATTTGGTAATGATACTCTGTTATTTGTGATGCTGTCCATCAATATGTAGTATATACATTGAAGCAACAGTTATTACATGTCACTGATCTCTGATTGATAGAATACATAGAACTAAGAACCATGGAGTGAGTAGAGGTAAAAGCGGCCCCTCTCAGTTAGTGACCCTCATAGTGAATTTGTGTTTCCTGTCCCCTTAACATTATTGTCTTCTGGACTAGAGATTCTGGTTTTGGGAAGGAATTCTTTCACTGGGGACAAAGCAAGTATTTTACTTTATTTTTATTTTTTGGTGTGTGGTAGGAACATTGAAGAATTTACCTTCCTTTTCAAAATATATTTTCCCAGCTTTGTTGAGATATAATTGACATTTAACATTGTGTAAGCTTAAGGTGCACATGTTGATTTGATACACTTATTTTTATGTTGCAGAATGATTATCACCATAGTTTTTGCTGACACCTTACATAATTACCCTTTCTTTGGTGTGGTAAGTGTATTTAAGATCTACTTTCTTAGCAACTTTCAAGTATATAATATAGTATTAATAACCATAATCAACATGATTGCAGATTTCCCAGAATTTATTCATCTTATTACAGGAATATTATACCTGTGACCTGCATCTCTTCATTTTCCCCATCCCCCAGCCCCTGGTAACAACCACTCTACTCTCAGTTTTTCTAAGTTTGGCTTTTTTATATTCCACATATAAGTGATATCCTTCAATATTTGTCTTCCACTGTCTGACTTATTTCACTTAATATAAGTCTCTCAAATTCATCCATGGTGTTGTATGTGGCAAAATTTTCTTCTTTCTCATGGCTGAATAATATATATATATATACACCACATCTTTATCTATTCGTCTATTGATGGGAAGTTAGATTGTTTGTATATTTTGCCTATTATAAATAATGTTCAGTGGACATAGGGTGCATAGATCTCTTTGAAATCCTGTTTTAATTTCCTTTGGATATTTACCCAGAAGCATTGGATTATATGACAGTTCTATTTTTAATATTTTGAAGAATGTCCATATGGTTTTCTATAGTGGCCACACCAATTTACATTCCCACAAATTGTGCTCAAGTGTTCCCTTTTCTCTGCGTTCTCACCTACACATCATTTTGATGACAGTCACTCTAACATGTATGAGGAGATATTTCATTGCAGTTTTGATTTGCATTTCCCTGATGATTCATGAAATTGAGCACATTTGCTTGTAACTTTTGATAATTTATATTACTTAATTGGCAAATATCTGTTTGGCCCATTTTTAATCAGATTGTATTTTTATGCTATTGAGATACATGAGTTTTTAAAAACATAATTTGAATATTAGCCCCTTCTGATATATATTATGTATAAATATTTTCTCCCATTCCTTTTCATATTGCCTTTTCATTGTCTTAATTATTTCTTTTGCTACACAGAAGCTTTTTAGTTTGAGGTAGTCTGACATTAATTTTTGCTTTTGTTGCTTGTGTTTTTGGTATTGTATTCAAAAGATTATTTCTAAGAAGAATGTAAAGGCATTTGTTCTCTGTTTTCTTCTAAAAGTTTTATGGTTTCAGTTCTTATATTTTTATCTTTAATTCATCTTGAGTTAATTTTGGTGTACTTGTAAGATAAGGGTCCAGTTTCATCCTCCTGCATGTGGTTATCTCATTTTTCCAACACCATTTATTAGAGACTATTTTTCTTCCTTGTTGAGTATTCTTGGATCCCTTGTCAAATATTCATTAACCATATACGTGCAGGTTTATTCCTGGGCTCTTAATTCTGTTCCATTGGTCTATGTGTCTATTTTTATGCCAATACCATCCTATTCTGATTACTATAGCTTTGTAGTATAGCTTGAAAACAGGAATTGTAATGCCTGCAACTTTGTTCTTTCTCAGGGTTGTTTTGGCTCTTGGAAGTCTTTTGTGGTTTATTGAAAATATTAGTTTTTTTATATTTCTGTGAAAATTCTATTGAATTCTTATTAAATTTGAATTAAATATATAGATGGCTTTGTGTGGTATGAACATGTAAACAATACTGTTTCTTCTTATCTGTAAGTAAGGGCTATCTTTGTATTTCTGTCTTCTTCAATTTCTTTTATCAAATCCTTGTAGTTTTACATGTATAAATATTCCACTCGGTTACATTTTTTCCTATTTAATTGTTTTTGATGCTATTGTGAATGAGATTATTTTATTTTTTGCTTTTTCAGTTGTTTTGTTATAGTATATAGAAACAAGTAACTTCTTATGTTGATTTTTTTTTTAATACTGAAACTTCACTAAATTTGTTGATTAGTACTAACAGTTTATGGGTGGGGTCTTTAGGATTTTCCATTTATAAAATCATATTGGAGGAGTGGCTAAGATGCATAGTAGGGATACCTTGATCTTACCTCCTTCCACAGGCACACCAAGATTGCCACAATTTTCAGAGCAGTTATCCATGAGAGCAACCAGAAGACTAGCAGAAAAGATCTGGTACAGATAAAGATATAAAAAGCCATAAAGAGACTGATAGTAGACGTGGAGATATGGTATAGTCAAGAGCCACAGCCCTGGGTAGGCAATCCACACATAAGAGGAGAATTACAATTGCAGAGGTTCCCCCCAAAGAGGAGAGATCCAAGTTCCACATTGGATTCCCCAGCTTGGGGATATTTCACCAGTTAGATGAATGCCCAGAACATTTGGCTTTGAAGACCAGTGGGGCTTACTTTGGCAGAGCCAGAAGGCTGTGGAAACAGAAAATCCACTCTTTAAGGGTGCACATAACACCTCAAATGCTCTGAGAAGGGAAGAATCAGCACTTGGAAGAGAATCTGGTTCATACCCATCTGCTGAACTTGAATAGTCTCCTGCAGAGGCAGGAGGCAACTGAAATTCACCCTGAGGACATAGACGCTGGAAGCATGTTTTTTTGGGGGTGCTTATCTTGCCACTAGCTGGTTAAAACTAATCTTTGGACACCCCAGCCAGGTTGCTAGCTTGGTAGTGACTTGGCCCCACCCACTAGCCAACTTGCTGTCATAGCACTCCCTAAGCCCCCCACAGCCCTAGGACCCAACCCTGCCCATCAAACGGCCTGCATTAGCTCTGAGACACCAAGAGCACCCTGTAACAATCTGTCAGATCTGGCCCTGCCCACTCGCAGGCCAGCACTAGCTTGAGGACCCAGCCTTGCTGACCAGAGATGGGTACCAAAGCAAGTATCAGTAAATTTAAGAAGATTGAAATCATGTCAAGTACCTTTTCTAACCACAAGAGTATAAGACTAGAAATCCCACAGCAATCCCACTCATGGGTATATATACAGACTAAACTTCCCTTGAAAAAGTGACACGCACCCACATGTTCATTGCAGCTCTATTCACAAGAGCTGCAATTCACATGGAAACAACCCAAATGTCCATCAACAGATGATTGGATTCGGAAGATGTGGTATATATATACAATGGAATACTACTCAGCCATAAAAAAGAACAAAATAATGCCATTTGTAGCAACATGGATGGAACTAGAGACTCTCATACCAAGTGAAGTAAGTCAGAAAGAGAAAGACAAATACCATGTGATATCACTTCTATCTGGAATCAAATATACAGCACAAATGAAACTTTCCACAGAAAAGAAAATCATGGACTTAGAGAATAGATTTGTGGTTGCCTGGGGGGAAGGGGAGGGAGTGGGATGGATTGGGAGCTTGGGGTTAATGGATGCAAACTATTGCTTTTGGAGTGGATTATCAGAGATCTTGCTGTTAAGCACTGAGAACTATGTCTAGTCACTTATGATGGAGCATGGTAGTGGGATAAAAAAGAATGTATACACATATGTGTAACTGGGTCACTATGCTGTACAGTAAGGGAAAAATTGTATTGGGAAATAAAAATAATAAAAAAGAAAAAAAAACTGCAAAAAACATAGAACATGTGGAGGCTTAACAATATGCTACTAAAGGGTCAGTGAGAAACCAAAGAAGAAATAAAAAAAATACACTGAGATATATGAAAATGGAAACACAAAATTCTGAAACCTATGGGATGAAACAAATAGTTCTAATAGGCAAGTTTACAGTGAAACAAACCTACCTCAGGAAGCAAGAAGATTTTCAAAGAAATAACCTAACCTTACACCTAAAGGAAATAGAAAAATAAGAACAAATAGGACCTAAAGTTAGTAGAAGAAAATATGTAATAAAAATTAGAGAAGAAATGAATAAAATACATTATAAACAATAGAAAAAATAAATGAATAAGAGCTAGTTCTTTGAAAATAAAAACACAATTGATAAATCTTTAACCAGACTCATTAAGAAAAAAAAGAGAGGGGGCCCAAATCAATAAAATTAGAAATGAAAAAAGTTATAGCCAACACCACATAAATACAAAGGAATAAAAGAAATTGCTATGAATATACACCAATAAATAGACAATCTATAAGAAATGACAAATTCATAAAATGTAAAATTTCTCAAGCTGAATCATGAAGAAATAGAAAATATGAACAAGTTACCAGTAATGAAATTGCTACCACATGTTTAATGAGTTTATTTCCACCCTTCTCAAATATAAGAAAAATTTGCAGAGGAAGGAATGCTTCTGAACACATTCTATGAGACCAGCATACCCAGATAAGAAACCAGAAGAAAATACACCACAAAAAATTATAGGCAAACATCACAGATGAAAAATGATGCAAAAATTCTCAACAAAATATTAGCAAACCTAATTCAATGATACATTAAAGGGATCACACACAATGACCAAATACACCCTACATCATTCCAGGGATGCAAGGACGGTTTAATCATTTAACCAATCATTGTGATCACATTAACAAAATGATATGATAAAAATCATATGATCATATCAATAGATGCTGAGTGATTATTTAACAAAGTTCAACATCCTTTCATAATAAAAACTCTCAACAAAGTGGGTATAGAGGGAGCATACCTTAACATAATAAAGGCCATATATAACAAGCCCATAGCTAACATCATATTCAATGCTGAAAAGATGAAAGCATTTCCTTTAAGACCAGAAACACAACAGGGATGCTCACTCTCTCCACTTTCATTCAATATAGTATATCAAGTCCTAGCCACAGCAATCAAATGAGAAAAAGAAATGAAAGAAATCAAAACTGGAAAGGAAGAAGAAAAACTGCTGTTTGAGAATGACATGATATATTACACACAAAATTCTAAGACATCACCAAAAAATTGCTAGACCTCATCAATAAGTTCAGTAAGGTTGGAGGGTACAAAATTAACATACAGAAACCTGCCGCATTTCTATACACTAACAATGAGCTACCAGGAAAATAATTAACAGTCCTATTCACAATCACATCAAAAAGAATAAAATACATGGGAATAACTCTACCTAAGAATTAAAAAAATCTGTAATCAGAAAACTGTAAGACACTGATGAAAGAAATTGAAGATGACACAAACAAATGGAAGATAAACTGTGCTCATGGATTGGAAAAAATAATATTGTTAAAATGACCATATGATCCAAGGCAATCTATAGAGTCAATGTGGTCATTATCAAAATACCAATGGCATTTTTCACAGAACTAGAGCAAATTATTCTAAAATTTGTATAGAACCACAAAAGACCATGAACAGAAAAAACAACCTTAAGAAAGAAGAAAAACAGATTGATTCCGAGAAGAAGTTGGCTCTGCTTGCTGCACAAGAGGCCAATAAATCCAGAGAGGAGTCATTGGTGCAAGGAATAATGACTTTAATTGGAAAGCTAGAATACCAGGAAGATGGCAACTAGTGTCTCAAAGAACCATCTTCCCTCAGTCCAATTTTCCTTTTATACTTAGGAGGGGCGGGGGGCACTGCAATGCCGACAAACGACTGAGCAGGAGCACTAATGGTAGCTCACTAAACGTCAATTGCTTACAATATCTCACTCCCTGATTTCAAACTGTACTACCAAACTACAGAAAAGGTAGTCAAAACGGTATGATACTGACACAAAAACAGACACATAAGTCAAAAGAACTGAATAAGGAGCCCAAAAATGAACCCACAGTTACATGTGTAATTAATGTACAACAAATGAGGTAAGAATATACAATAGGGAAATATAGCCTCTTCAATAATTGGTCTTGGGAAAACTGAACAGCTACATGGAAAAGAATAACACTGGACTACCGTCTCACACTATATGCAAAAATAAGCTAAAAACAGTTAAAATATTAAATAGAAGACCTGACACTATACAACTCCTAGAAGAAAACAGGGTGTACAGTCTTTGAGATAGGTCTTAGCAATACTTCTTTGGATCTGTCTACTCAAGTAAACAAAAGTGAGCAAAATGAAACAAAACAAAAACAAATAGTACTACATCAAACTAAGAGCTTTTGCACGGAAAGGGATATCACAGAAACCAAAAGGCAGCCTTACTGAATGGGAAGAGATATTTGCAAATGATATATCAGATGAGGGGTTAATATCTAAAATATCCAAAGAACTCATACATCAACATCAAAAATAAAAACAATCCAAATAAAAATGGGCAGAGGACCTGAATTGACATTTTTTTCCAAAGAAAAACTGCATAAGCTACACAGACACATGAAAAGGTGTTCAACATCATTAATCATCAGGGAAATGCAAATCAAAACCACAACGACATATTATCTCACACCTGACAGAACTGCTGCTATCAAAAAGACAACAAATAAGAAGTGTTGGTAAGAATGTGGAAAAAAGTGAATTCTCATGCACTGTTGGTGGGAATGTAAAATGATGTGGCCACAATGGAAAACAGTTATGCAGGTTCCTCAAAATATCATAAATAGAACTACCATATGACCCAGCAATTCCACCTCTGGATATTTATCTCAAGAAAACAGATAATTCAAAAATACTAATTGGAAAAGATATATGTTCACTGTAGTATTTTTTTATAATAGTCAAAATATGGAGGCAACCTATGGGTTGCCATTGACAAATGATTGGATAAAAAGATGTGGTTTACATATACAATGGAATATTTCTCAAGTATAGAAAAGAATAAAATCTTTCTCTTTGTGATATAATGGATGGACTTTGAGGGTATTATGCTGTGAAGTAAGTCAGACACGGAACTTATCCTCAGCGGTCCGTATGGTGACTTAACACACCCTTTATTGATTTTCCTCTCTGTCTTCTGTCACTATGTGACTCTAATACCTCCCAAAGAAATGATACACTTTTGATCGCTTGGAAGAATTATTTTTTATTAATTTTTGAAGTATTTATAGTTATCAAATCTTCTGTAAAATAGTAGATACGCAGATATATTAGATAATTTATTGGCTGTTTCTTCCTAAGTCTCATAGATTTCAAATATTACTATGAATGCTGTTATATAGGTAGTTGAAGAATCACACAGGCTCAGGGAATAAGAGAGGCTCACCCGTGTTTGCACTTAAGGGTAGGGGGAGTAGGGAATATGAAGAATCACTTTTGATGACATGCAGAGGTCCTAGGATCCCTCTCATGAGCCTGGGGAAGAAGTTTAGAAACTAGAAAACACTTTGATGTGGCTTTTGAAGGATACCAGGCAGCAAATTGGCACCAGCACAGTGGCACTCCCCGCAATTCCTTGGCATCACACGGCTGCTGTTGACAGTGCTGCTGCAGGCTGTGTTGATACTATCTTGAGACAAAGAATAAAACTTTTTATTTGTCTTGCTCTCCTGGGGAGGGAAGGCAGGCTGTTAAGTTACCACCTCATTTTAACTCTCTTTTATCTCAAAACTAGGAGACTGAGGTGGGGGGCATACAGAAAGGAAAGGTAAAAAGCTGTAAACATATTGACTTATGTTAAAATCATTTTAAGAGTTTGTATTCCTTAATGCATGAATAAGCATAAGAGAATTCATAGCTTATGAAAATTAAGATAAACAAATAAAGGACTTAATGAAGTTAAATCTTGCTTCTCAAATTTCAATTTGGTGGTCCTAGTTAAGACACGCTAAATTTTATAGACTGTGGGATAATTCTTTTTTTTTTTACCAGTGTTTTTTTTTTAATTTTTATTTTTATTACTCAAATGAATTTATCACATCTGTATGTGGGATAATTCTTGAAATATCCATTTACATTCCTGGGTATAGAAAAATAAGTTTTCTTTTACACTAATTAAATACCACACATAGAGTTAAAGATATTATAGATGTTGATCAGTTAGCTTCCAAGTAATTGTACTACATATATGCTATTTTTATACCCACATTATAGGAGAGAAAAGTGAGACAGGAGAGATGAAGTAAAGGTCACGGTCTGTAATTAGAACAGCCACATTCAGAACTCAAATTCTTCTCCTCAAATGATTTTCATTTATTAGGACATTATCATCTATTAATGAAAGTATTATATAGCTATTTGTACTCCATTGGTTAAAAAAGAAATAATAATTGTCCTATACGGGTGATTTCTTAACAGGGTGTAACCCAGGAAAGGATGTAACTCATAGTCAAGTTTTTCTTTGAGGGTAAACTTAATTTTAACATTATCAAAGATTGTTTTGTTCTATGACATTTTTTTGCAGTAAATCCACTAGTTAAAATCTCTTATATAGGAAATTTTAGACCAAAGCCCTCCCTACACATGCACAATAGCATAAATTTACACTGGCATTATTTTAGTTGATATTTTGCTTCTATCTGAGGCACTCACTGATCTTAAGGAGCATATCAGGATAAGGGGTGAATGGAGAAGGTGAACAATTTTCTTGACTTGATGGGCATCCACAGTGAGCCATTTATAGGCAGACAATATTGGTGTCAGCCTCAATTAACCACCTTAAATATTTTAAATTTTGCATTATCCATGCTGTTTTGTTATCTAGATTTTCTGTGAATTATAGAAATAATTCATTTGACTGTTACCAAAATACACATTTCTACTTTTAGACACAGCTCATCTCTACTTAGCTATCAAGAGAGTCTCAATTTTTATAAAAGGAAACCAAAGATTTAACCAAAGATACTCTTGCAAAAATACCATTCTTTTTTTTTTTTTGTTTCTTTTTAGGACCACACCTGCAGCATATGGAAGTTTCCAGGCTACGGGTTGAATTGCAGCTATAGCTGCCAGCCTACAACACAGCCACAGCAACGCGGGACCCGGAGCCATGTCTGAGACCCACACCACAGCTCATGGTAACTCCAGATACTTAACCCACTGAGAAAGGCCAGGGATCGATCGAATCTGCATCCTCATTGATACTAGTTGGATCCATTTCCGCTGCACCACAATGGGAACTCCTGCAGATATACTATTCTACGCTTTTTTCAAGTGTTCTGTGTGTTCCTGAGCCAGCTTGAGAAAGCTCAGAGTCTCATGGCCTTTAACCATCCCTTACTTCATGATGGCCCAGAAAGTGTAGACCACTTGCTTGACTTTAGTCCTTGGTTTGTCCCATATTGTCACTCTAAGACCATGACTACAATGATGGATGTAGGAGTGAATGTCAAGTTGTTAATGCTTTTGTTTCAGCCTACTCCAAAGAAGATTTCCAAGTGCCAGTAAGTGACAACTAGTTACTGTGGATATAATTATATTAAGAGCACTCCCCCCCCCCATGAAAATAACTAGAACACCATTCTGTTGTGGTGGATGGCTCATTACAATGGTGCAAAGGAAGTCTGGGAAATTGTTGTCTTGACCACCAGCAAACAGACAAGAAAGTATCAGACCTTTAGCAAAATAATTACTGGCTGAGGCAAAAAGTCATTTTGGTCTGATCCCATCTTAAATCAGCACCATCAGAAACTCAAAGTGATCTCACAAAACTTCCAAGCATTAATAAAATCTCTTTACACTTATACAATTATTTTTTTTTATTTTGAATAATATGAAACACAGAAAAGTTAGGAGAATGATATGAATAACTCCTGTGTAATCTTTTCTCAGATTCACTAATTGATAAAACATTTTACCACATATATTGTATCTGTCTTTGGCCCCCTACCTGCGTGTGTGTGTGTGGGGGGGATTTATTTCTTTTCTAAACCACTTGAGAACAAATTGCAGATATCATGCTCCTTTGACATTAAACATTTCAGGGTACATTTCCTAATATCAAGGATATTCACTTCCATAACCATAGTACATTGATAAAAATAGGAAAAAATGTTAATACAGTTATCTAAAGACCTTATTAAAATACTTTCAGTTGCCATACATTAATTATAATGTTTTTTGTTTGTTTTGGTTTTTTTTTTTTTTTTTTGGCTCATTGTCCATTGCGGGGCATATATTGCATTTAATATTTGTCTTTGTCTTTCATGACATTAAAAAATATATGCCATTAATTTTGTAAGCTATCCTTCAATTCACATTTGTCTGCTGTTTCCCAAGAATGGATTCAGGTTATACATTTGAGACAAGAATGCCATGTACGTTATGTGTGTATTCCTTAAAGTCTCATACCAGGAGTCTCACCGGATGTCATTTTATCCTGGTGTCTACCAGATTTCTCCACTGCAATTTTTTTGCCTCTTTGTAAACAACAAATATGACTTTTTAATCACTAAACTCAGGCCATTCAGAGTTTGTTCTATGATAAACCAGGTAGAAATATGAAATAAGGCTACTGTGTTGAGGACTGAGAAAAATAACTGGATTCCTCACTTTGGATTTCGAGAGGAAAAACGGGGAATGCCACTGTTTTTCCTCCTGGGTGATGAAACAACTCAACAAGGATTTTCTTTACTGGGAGAAAAACCTGATTGAATTTAAATTGCTCCAAGAAAGGCTTGCATTGTTTCATATTTAGGTTAATCTGAGAGTATACCAATCTCAGTATAGTTGAGGAGCTAGCTAAGAATAATTGATGTAGTAACCAAGGAACAGGATAGGAAAAAAAAACAACTTCTCATGTATTTTAATTTATTGAAATTGATATAGTAAAATGTTGTAAGGTTTTTACACCTGTCGTTTAATCTTCTGATATCATTGTGAGAACATCTTCGACACAGAACACCCCTAGAATCCTCAAAAGATTGATCCCTATAAAGTACTAGAAGATTCAAGAAACATTGGAAATTGGGACTGACTTTCCAAACCTCAATGAATTAATGATAATTATATTGTTAATAATGATTAGTGTGTGTATGTGCATGTGTGTGACAGAAGTGAGGGGGAGATAGACAATTCTTCTAATTAATTAATAATTAATATCCTTCTGCATTAGGCCATAGGTATATTTAAGATAATAAATTTTAGTGATTCCTTTAATGGTTCTAAGGAAAAGTTGTTCTATATAAAGGCATTATTACATATTGAACTAAAATATATAAGGCCATGATCTACTCATAGTTTCCACGTTGTGTGGCATTTTTGAGGGTATGATGGAAACATACAGACCAATGAGAATTTGCTTTTGGGAATGTGAGACTGTTCACTAACCTCCATTCAAGCTTTAGGCACAAATCAAAATCATCAGAGTTTAATGCCTGGATCAATACAGTATAACATCCCAGTGACAGCAATAATTACTAAGCACTTGCTGTTATGTGAAAGGAAAGCAGAATCTATTTTATTTAGCATAAGCAATTTTAGAGTATTTGCATTTAAGGTTACTTTGTAAAATGAACAAAAATGAAGAGCGGCAATGCTATTCAGTTGGCATTAAACATCAAAATTCTGTGCTGTATTCTAAGTAATATGTGAATTTCATTTATTTTCCCCTAATGTAGTTTCAAATTGCATTACCTTCCCATTACTGATAACATACTCTTGACAGATTGATTTTTAAAAAATTGCTAGTACTACTGAATAGACTCCCCCAGTGTTTTGTAGGCATTTCAATGAATCCTTGGTCTTGATAACAATCTATTTTAAATGAAATTACATTATGTCCTATGTTTACTCAAATTTTAAGAGCTTTATCATAAAACTAGAAATTAAAGTGAAATAATCTCTCTCAAGCGGCAGTTTAGTATCATGAACAGTGATAGGTGCCCAGAGACATTGTTTCCTCTTATTCTCAGCCTTGCTTAGTGAATCTTGACATTTTTGTTTGTTTCAAAAATAATTCTGTGTAAAACAGACTCCATAAGTAACATCATTCAGGAAAAGCAGTAATTCTCTGGTGTTTCGGAAGTAATTACTTCCCCCATCCTCACCTTAAAAGGGGGGATATCTAAATTTCCAAGGGGACTGGTGTGAAAATGAAACCACAGCTAGTCTGATATGTCTCCTAAATTGTCTATGAAGGGTTAAATTGTTCAATGATTAGCTTTGATTTTCATTTGTAAGTAAGATGTGGGTGCCTTTGGAGAAAAACCTGTAACCATTAGGGCTAGCTCACCCTAATTTCCAACTGCAATTGAGCTCTCAACATTTTTATCAATCCTGACTCTTGGGCTTGGTCAGCTTTCTTTCCACTGCTTTGAAGGAGTTAAATTGTCATGACTTTGTAATTAGTTGATTGAATATAGCTGATGCTCTGGTTTTGTTATCTTAGGTAACTGGATGGCACCTGAAAATAGAAATAGAAGCAAATTTAAGGTAAATGATGATTCATTACTTTGGACCTTGTTGAGAGTGAAGTTTCTACAGCTTATGCAGGAGGATATGTCCACAGACATTTGTACGTGTCCAGTCTTGTTAATTTAGTTCAGGAATTGTCTCTTCTGGAAAATCTTCTATAATCACCCAATGTAAGTTGGTCACTCCTTTATGCTCCTACAATATTTTATTTCTCTTTTATTGCTTTTATTCAATTATATTCCATTTTCTGTTTATGTTTTTGCCTCCACCACTAGCTATGAGTTTCTAGAAGGCAGAGATTGTGTCCTATTCATTTTTGAAATCTTTAAACCAAATGTAGCGCCTGACAAACAGTAGACACTGAATACATTTGACAAGTGAATCAATAGATGAATGTCTCTTTAACTTTGAAGAATTGTTTTTATATTCTGTAGATACAAAGGCTATTGCAGGGTCAGTTAAGAGATTCAAAACAACTGACATAGATAAGAATTATCAGAAATCTTTGTACCATGAAACTTTTTTTTCATCTAAAACACATTAGTCTTAAGTGACAAAGCCACTTTCACATTAGTGCTCATTTGCATATAGCACTACATGTGTTATCAAGGCCACTCGCAACTAGCAAAAGTCGTTTATGCCATTTGCAGCTTATGTTCACAGGGAATTTTGAGGCTTTGAAATCCATTTGGCTGTAGTAGCTTTTTACATTCAGAAAACTAAGCTATGATTATGGCAAGAGCAGGAGTAATGTGGCTCAAAGCTAGCATGAAAAAGCTAAGAAACGGATAACAAGACGGGATCACAGCATTTTGGAAGATGAGAGAAAGCTGAAGGCAGAAAGGTAAAGATGAAGAGGTTTAACCTGGGGATTAAAAAAATTCTTTAAAAAAAGGATGATGGAGAAGGCAGACACATAAATTGACGGCTGCTTTATGTCTGGGGGGTTGATGTTTCTGTCAGCCAGGGTTCCAACAGAAAAACAGATGATATATTCAAAACAGATAATTCAGTGAGGGCTTCTTCACAATGGGTCTTTTTTAAAGGATGCAAATGTAGGAAAAAGGTAGTAGCTTGGAAATGACTATCATCATTACTAAACCTGAGGAAATGAGGAAGAGGACTCATGAACCTGGAAGGATAGAGACCTTCAGTCAAGACATAGCTAGCTCAAGGCAAACTTTCAGGGAAAGAGCCAAGTGAACAAATACCTGTCCTCCCCTCACTCTTCTTACACTTCTGCTCTCCTAATTGTGCTTTTTATAGAGCTTCGATAAGAAACCAGAAGTCACGGGGACTCTGGTGATGTGAAGGATAATCTCTATTAATTTCCAATAAATTACCATCTTCATAAAAACTGATATTTGACTTTCTATTACAACACATCTATAAAATGTCTTTCATAGCAGAACGTCAGCTCTCCAAACCATGAAAAGAAATTCAGTTCACTGAATCATGAACATACAATTTCATTAAGTCTTAGTCACAGATACCTCATCTTTCCAGGTTTGAGAGTCTTGATTTTCTCAGTCCTGATGCTAATGGATAGTTCAGGGTCTTTTATGACATGTGCTAAAACCCTGAGATAGGATGTTACAACAATCTCACTGAACTTACAGTGAATGGGCCTCTATTTAAAGCACAACAAGAGACAAACGTAAGCAATTCACAGTCACTGACCTCCAGGATTCACAATTGTGCAGCACTGGCAGTTGTTCCTAAGTTCTACAGGATAGCGAGGAATGTTCCAGCATAGCAGTTGGTTCTGATAAAGACATCCTCAAGGAAATGCAGAAACTATTCTCCTGCGAACACACATTAGTTTAGTTGATGTGGGAGAGACTTACAAATTTGTTGATTGCTTTTGTGCATTAGCTGGTTGCTAGATATAACTCATCTATTAAGTTTTCCTTTCAATTTTAACCTGAAGTGTTTTCAAAAATCTCTGCATGTCTAATCTTACCTATGCAACACCACTATCCCAGTCATATAACCACTTGCAAATTTGAGATAACTTATCTTCTTACAGGATTGTTCTAATTTTAAATGCTTGAATGTATGTGGCATGCTAAGCATGGTGCCTAAGAGATAGTCATTCTTCACCCTTAATTTTTACTTTACAGTTGTTATTATTAACTCATAGTCTACTCACTATCTTATCATTTGTACTTCCATATTTTAAATTTTCTGGGGGAGTTCCTTTCCTGGCTCAGGGGAAATGAATCCAACTAGTATCCTTGAGGATGAGGGTTTGATCCCTGGCCTCGCTCAGTGGGCTAAGGATCCGGCATTGCCATGAACTGTGGTGTAGTTGAAGACTCAGCTAAGATCCAGCATTGCTGTGACTGTGGTATAGGCCGGCAGGTGAAGCTCTGATTTGACCCCTAGCCTGGGAACTTCCATATGCCATGGGTGCAGCCATAAAAAAAAAAAAAAAAACATAAAAAAAGAATTTTTCTGTCTTTGCTAATAAATGAACCCCCTCATATGATCCCTCTGAGTCTATATGCACTAGTATTTAACTCAGAAATTACAGGCAGGTAGCCCATGAACTGGTGTGTGATGCCTATGGCTGAGGAAGCTGTGAAGTCATAAGCCCGAGACTACCTCAGTAATTGGTATTGAGCCCTACGATCTAAGTCATAGGGCTCAGATATCTGAAGGCTCAATACTGATTATTCCAAACTCAGAGGGTAAACCTAAGTAGATAAGGAACAGTAATTATATTGAAAGGAAGTCAGGTACGTTAAGAGGGACTCATCAGATATGCAGCTGACTTCAGTTCATAGGTAAAGGGAACATGACTTGGTGGCAGGGTGTGTTGAGTGGAGAATCCTTCAACTACTGTTATAGAGCTGGAAATAAGGCTCTATTTGAAGAAGTAATTTGGTTTCCCAGAGAAACGTGAGGTATTGAAATCTGTTAGTAAGTGGAAAGCATGAGACAAAATTAAGAACCAGAAGCAGACTCTGAGGATCAGGGTAAAAGTATCCCCATTGCTCCTTTACTTTAAGTGTTCTTCAATCATGGAAGATACAACTTATGGAATCCCCTTCTAGATGTTGTGGAGAGGGCGCTATTATGCTCAAGTGCATAGTCTTATAATTCTTAGAGAAGATGTACACATTAGGAGGTCACCCCCTCCCATGCACTACCCACTGGGGCTGGACCTATGTCCATGATCTTCTAGTGACTTGAAGAACTTAACAACGTTTTGGGATATTCTGTCATTGTTGCCTACTGTTTCTAAAAACTCAGATAATCTATGGGAAGAACTTCTCAGAAAGAAAACTAACTCTTATCTCGCCACAATGAATCTTCATCCCTTTAGCAGAGATACTGGATTTTGCCTAGGGCCTGAGTTCCTAAAAGTAAAAATTGAAAGAGTAAAAGTGATAGTTGCTATTTTGCAATTATTTGCTCACTTCTTTTTTTATTTAGATACAAAGGCAGCCTATATAGTGAATATTGCTTGAAAATGTGATTAAACGTATTCTAGATATATGTATTCACAAATAAAAGTAATTGACTTTTTCCTTGATATATCATTGGATAATTATCTCATATTGAATTAATCTAACACAGTGACTCAAATGATCTTTTCAACTCACTCAGGGGGAAAAGTTTATTAGCTCTTCAACAAGACCTTTAAAGATTGCTAGTTTTGTTAATGTTTGTATTCTTCAGAAGAATATCTTCTAATATTTATAAAGGTACTTTCTCTACATTGCATGTAGAGAAAACTTTTAAGCATGATGCACTCATATTTTCACTTAAGAATATAATAGGATATATTTATAAAACAAAGTTTCGATTTTCCAAACATGGACAATCTCCAGTGATGAAAATAGAAAATACTTGCTTCTGCTGAAGCACTTCCACACTCTACCTACTATATGTTCCAGGTTCTTTTTTAAATTCTTGATTTTTGAAACTTAGTCAAGAGATTTCCAAGTAAAATTTCTGTAGACTATGTTTAACTTAGAAGGATAATCTTTGGGTATGTATTACTGAGAAGTCATGATGGTTGAGGACAATTTAATAAAGACAGAGATAAATTTGTTAAGGAGCATCACTCCAACAAAGTTGCCATTATCTACTACAACTGCTAAAAAGCTGTGTGTGTGTGTGTGTGTGTGTGTGTGTGGCCTCTTGAATTAAAAAAATAGCACTGGGAACTATGTCTAGTCACCTATGATAGAGCATGATAATGTGAGAAAAAAGAATGTATACATGTATGTGTAACTGGATCACCTTGCTGTATAGTAGAAAATTGACAGACCACTGTAAACCAGCTATAATGGAAAAAAATCATTATAAATGAAAAAAAATAAGAACCGAAGTACAGAAAAGTGAAACAATACCTTACACTTGGTCACAAAACTGGATAGTGGCTCCAGCAACAACTGAGTCAAGATTTCCTAAGATTAGTTCACTATTTTCTCCACATGATCATAACATAATCAGGAACTGAGGGGTTCTGGAACTTGAGCACTATTTAATAGAGAAAAAGTCCTTTAAGATTTTTCAAAATGGAACCAGTGGATGAAAGTTTTCAGAATTTGGAAGCTTTGAGTAAAGTCTTTGGTGATGATTGAGAACATAGGGTTTCAATTCCCATAACTGAGGAGTTAAGAAAAAGAAAACAATTGCAATTGGTCTGAAAATAATACTTTTTCTTGTGTGAAATGGTATCTCTGTAGTTAGGTTGTAACTTCTCCAAAGAAACAAGCTATTTCATACCACTTGGTATCTTTCTAAGCATTCAGTTCTATACACATTGTACAGAGCCCATGAATATTTGATTGATGATGAGCCAGGAAGAACTGAAAAGTAAAGAACTGATGTCAGTGTTCTTTACCAGGGTAAACAATTCACAGCCTTCTGTAATCTCTTTGGGAAGGTTTGTCTAGCTGAAGCCAAACAACATTACCATATTCTTTGTGTGTGTGTGTGTGTGTATGTGTGATTAAAATAGCATTTATTGAGAATTTGCAATGTGTCAGATACTTTACTAAGCAGAGATATGGATTATTTCATTTAATTCTTATCATAATCCTATAAGTAAGTTCTTAAAACAAAAGCAAAAACAATTAGAATATGCACTGGGAAAGAAATAGATTCCAGTTCAGCCAATATGGTCAGAGTCTGGTAGTAACAGGAAATCTATGAGAAATTCTCCACAAATAAGTTTGAAACTAATTGTTCAGCTTACAATGATCTAAAGTGTTATAAATAATTGGAAATATTTTTAGCCTTTCCTTAAACATAAAACCAATGAAACCATGGATTTTAACTGAGTTAATAAATTTCAAAATAATCACATAAACAAGTTTATGCCAATTTAGGAGTGATGGTCAATAAAAGAAATATGAAGTATAATTTCTTAAAATCCTGTAAAGAGTCAAGCACACTGAGATGAAATTTGTAGCTGATGGTTGGCCACAGTAAAACTGTTATCTTAAGCATTTCACTATTTCAACCAAAATGAAGCCACCTAGATACCAAAGTAAGCTGGTTGGTCTTTAAAAATATGAGAACCATAAATAGCAGAGAAACTCAATTACAATGAAAATATTTATGCCTAAATACATTCCACAGAAAATGCTTTTTAATAAATTCCCTTTTCACTAAATGATCTCTCATATTATTGCATCAAGCAAAATATGTATAATATTGTTTTAATGATATCAAAATGAGATGTAACCATTTGTTTTATAGTATTTCCTATCACTCATATTTTGAAATAAAAGACAAAATAATTTCCTAAATGATAATACTTCATATGAGGATATTAGAACTTTTGCATTTCATGAATTTATTTTTTTATAGCATGGCACCATGTCCAGAATATCCATGTTCTCACGTCTTTAGTCTAATGTAGATGGCGATAGGGATACTGAAGATTATCTTTTTCTCTGCTGTCATCATGTCTTGTTTTTGATGTTTCAAAAAGGTTCTTATCCTGTACTGAGAGCAAGAATCATTCTTTCACAAAAGAATCCTAACATTCTTTCTATTTTCCCTGAAATTCATTCATTGCCGTATGGGCCAGAGCCCTAGGGACTTAGCAGGCCTCCTGCTAAACAGCCTTTGTGCAAACAGTGTTACACAGCAAGCTGGCATCTGCTCTAAGAGCATGTAATAGGAACCAGGAATCAAAGGCAGATTTGTTTCTCAGTTATTTCAACAGTAGAGCAAATGCCTGAAAAAGAAGCGATCTCCCTGGGATAAAGTGTTAACCAGCACCACACTGGTCATAGCACGCAGTAGGCCCTCAGCAAACATATGTGCTTGACTATTTGCTGCCTGAACCAAGAAAAAGCATTGGTAAAATGTTAAGGCTAATTAAACAATTTATACCATTTTATAATGTACTTAGCAGAAACCAAAATTACTATTTTAAAAATAATGAAATTGTGTTCATTTCTTTATATAAATAGCTTTTCAAACATAGGAATGTGTCCATCAGCAGCAATACTAATGTGAATTTTATTAACAATGCTATGATTTCATTTTAACTGTAATCTCCACAACTGGTAATTAAGTACTTGGAGCTTTTCTCTATCTCTCTAGGCACTTGGATTTCCTTTAATACTATAATGCCCCTGTGAACTCTGTAATGACTCATCACCAATAGAGTCCATGTAGAAACTTTTAAAATTGCCTCCATATCTCCCTCTCTCCCCAAAAATGTAATTCATAAATGCAGGTGTGGAAATATAATTAAGGACATAATGTTTTCCATCTCTTCTTAACAATTGTTTTACTTCATTCAAATCGTGGCCTATAAAGCTTTACTCTCAATAGAGTAACCCAGAGGAGAACTTCACAGATGCTAACTACATACACACTATAAATTAATCATTGCCAATTGATGGAACTAAAGGAAAATAAAATAACTCACCCAATCCAATGTAATGTATTAGTTATCCAGTGACATAACTTTACATTTAGATTCACCTTAACGTGAAGATTTAGACACCAATTACCAGGCAACACAAAACTTGTTCTTTTTGATAAATATAGTCAAATGTTTAATATTTTACTGTGTTTTATTTTTTGGAGGGAATGGCCATATGTTAAATGAATAGCACTGTAATATATCAGAGAATAGATACGTTGTGAATTTTATTCATAGTGATTGAAATAACATTCTATTATTTGAATATGAAAAAAATGCTCCATATATCCTTGTCTTCCATATAAGATATCTACATTTATAAAACATTTCCATGTACTTTATTTTCTTTAGTACACATTCTTGTAAAGTAAAAGTTGTCCTAATCCATGTCTGAAATTTTGAGATGACTCACCTAATATTCACTTATTGAGTCATGAGATCAGAAATTAAATCATTAATTTATTCATTCATCCAATTTATCTTACAACTGGAATTTTGTACATTTTGACCACTTCTTTCAATCCCCCTCTACCTTCAGCTCCTGGTAATGACAAGTCAAGTATTTTTCTATGGGTTATGTTTTTTGTTTTGTTTTGTTTTATAGATTCTACATATAGATGAGATAATACGGTATTTGTCTTTCCTTATCTGACTTGGTCCATCCCATATCCTCTGATGAATGCTAAAACATTAATTTTTCCATACCACATAGTCTTAATGGATACTCTATGATGGCTCTCTTGGGTCACAGTTATTTATTGACACTGTGATGACAAAAGTGAACTGGTGATTCTATACCTACCTTTCAATATCATTTGAATATGAAATGAGGTTAGAGTATGACTGTATATCTTATTCAATAAATGGCATTATATTTGTCATATCCGGGTAAGAAAACAGCAATGGAAAAAAGTATGGTAAAGAGTGAAATTGCATCTGTGCAAATTTGCTCATGTTTTCATAAAACAAAGGTTATATTTACATTAGGGTACTGGTGCTTCCTGTGTTCAACATGTGGCACAAAACAAGCACCATCAAGGCTATTGGTAAGCATTTTATCTTACAGACACTAAACTAAAAAGCTAAAGGCAGGTCTAAACAAGCACGCTATTTTTTTTTTAACCTTCTCATGATGAGGTAACATCTGCCATGATAACATGAAACTACCTGGGCATGTCTGAAAAACTCTTTTCAGTATGTATTTTTTTTCAAGAGGTAAAGGTTCACTTATTACTTTCTCAGTACAGGTAAAAATTCTTGGAAATTCACAATTATATATTATTTCACTGTATTTTACTTATTTCCACACTTATTACATTGATTACACTGTAATGGGATCCAGGGACTTCAACAATGGAAGAGAAATTGGATAGGTACATATGTAAGAAAATTAGTGGGCCATTTGTCTGGCATTCTGACTAGACACTGTGATTTTTGTTTTGAGATTTGTAACACATTTACTTTGGGACCATGATAAGCAACATAGATTACACTTTTCCAGATGTAATTTGGAAGAATGTTTTTCTTTGACACATTTTTACTGTAGGTTTAAAATATGTAGATAAATTAATTTACTTCATATGTAAAACTTCAGTTCCATGAAAGAAAAACGTTCATTTGTTCGTTGTAAATCACATACAGTTGAGTGATTCAATAGTTCCGGCATTAGAAGAATTGGTTCCTAGCTCAAACTTTTATATTTTCTTCTTTTCTTTTCTTTTTTTTTGCCACATCTGTGGCATGTGGAAGTTCCAGGGCCAGGACTGAACACAAGCCACAGCAGTGACAATGCCACGTCTTTAACCTGCTGAGCCACTGGGGAACTCCATTTTTATATTTTCTTAATATTTTTGAACTTTTATTTCTTCCTATGAAAACTGGGCATAATCACATGTTGTTTATCTTATAAACATATTGAAACTTTGATGGAGCAGTACATAAGAAATCATTTTGTAAATTGGAATTTCCATGAAAATGTAAAATGACAATGGTTTCTTACTACTATTATGGCTTAAAGTGATTATTAAATGTTTTATTGGCATTATTCTTTTTCTATAAATTAATGGTGTGGGATTTTAACATTCACCTTCTTGGCTTGTTTTTGGTTAATGTAGAATTTCCCGAAATACCAGGTAAGTCACTAATGGACTTAAACAATAGTACTTGTAACTGATCAACATCCTAACATTTATTTAGACTACATTTTCCTTTTCAATTTCATTTTTCTTTTGTTACTACAATATTATTGATACACTGTTTCTTTTTTGTGGTTATCAATACAGCAATAATACGTATTTATTGCACCTGACTTTGGATATTGAATAATTTAATCCTAAATTTCCTGGTTGAAATACTATGTACTTTACAAAGCTTTTGCCCCAAATCTATCTAGTTAAAATGGAAAACTTTTCTTTGTCCTCTCCCAAATTCTTTAATTCTACATGAGGATAATCTGAATATATGCAAGTAAAATATGCAAATGCTGAAATATAATCACTTTATCTACCAAAAAAGAGAAAGGAAAAAAATCCTCTCTGTAACTGATTTCTGATTTAATTCTATTGTGATCAGAGAACATACTTCGTATGACCTGTGTCTTTGGCTTTCATGGCCCAGAGTATGGTCTATCTTAGTAAATATTCTATTGGCAATTTAAAGAAATGTGTATTCTGTTATACGGATGGTTTGTACAGATGTCAATTAGATGAAGTTAATTGATAGTGTTGTTTTACATTTTACTATACCTGTATTAGTTTGGTAAGGCTTCAATAACGTAGTACCATGAACTATCTTTTTTTCATGTTTTTTTAGAATTGTGTTGAGAATACTTAATTTGAGATTTACCTTCATAACAATATGGTATTATCGACTACAGGCACAATGTTGTACCGAAGATCTCTAGAAGTATTCATGTTGTATACCTAAAACTTTACACCCATTGAATAGCAGCTCTCAATGGAAACCTCCCTCTAGCTCCCCAGCAACCCTCATTCTTTTTTCTGTTTCCTTGAGTTTAACTTTTTTAAATAATTCATGTATGTGGAATCATGCAGTATTCTGTGATTGGCTTATTTTACATAACATAACATCAACTGCCTCAGGTTCATTTGCATTATTGCATATAGCAGGATTTCCTTTTTAAGGATGAACAATATTACTTTGTATACGTATAACCAATATTTATCCATTCATCTGTCAATGGACATTTAGGCTGTTTCCGTATTTGGCTATTGTAAATAGTGCTGTAATGAACATGAGGTGCATACATCTCTTCAAAATCATAATCTCAATTATTTTGGATATATACCAGAAGTGGGATTGCTGAATCATATGGTAGTCTATTTTTAAATTTTTGAGGATCCACCATACTGTTTTCCATAGCAGCTGCATTATTTTATATTCCAAACACAATGTTAAAAAGTTCAAATTTCTCCATATCATTTCCAATGTTTGTTACCTTTTGTGTTTTTATTAATAGCCATTCTAACAGGTATGATATGATAGCTCATTGTTGTTTTGATTTGCATTTCCCTGATAATTAGAGATGTTGATCATCTTTCATGTATCTGTTAACCATGTGTAGGTCTTCCTTGGAGAACTATTCCCCATTGAATATATGGTTTGCAATAGTTTCTTCCACTGTGTAAGGCTGCCTTTTCACTCTGATGATTTTTTCTTTTCCTGTGCAGAAACTTTTTAGGTTGATGTAGTCCTACTTGTTTAGTTTTGCTTTTGTTGCTTTTGCTTTTGGTGTCATATCCAAGGAATCATTGTCAGGACTAATGTCCAGGAGTTCACCTTCCAAATTTTCTTCTAGGTTTTTTAAAATTCCAGGTCTTACATTTAAAATTTTTATTAATTTTGAGTTGATTTCTATGCATGGTATAAGATAAGGGTTTCCATTCCATTCTTTTGCATATGGATTTTTAGTTTTTCTGACCATTTAATGACGAGGCTATCCTTTCCCCATTGTATATTCTTGGCACGCTGGTTGAAGAGCAGTTGACTACGTATGCATAGGTTTATTTCTGGGCTCTCTATTCTATTGTGTTATGTTTCTGTTTTCCTTAAATGCCAGTACCATATTGTTTGATAACTACAGTTTTGCAATATAGTTTTATATCAAGGAGTGTGATACCTTCAACTTTGTTTTTTCTCAGGATTGTTTTAGGTATTTGTAGTCTTTTGTGGTTCCAAATCATTTTACAGCTTTTATCTTTTTCTATATAAAATGTCAGTGGGATTTTTAGAGATTACATTGAATCTATAGATAGTTTTGCATAGTATGGACATATTACTTTAAATCTTTCAAACTATGAACATGGGATATATTTCCACTTATTTGAGTCTTCTTTAATTTCCTTCATCAGTGATTTATAATTTTCAAGGTGAACTTCTTGATTAAGATTCTTCCTTAGAATTGTATTCTTTTTGATATTATTATAAATAGGATTGCTTTTCTTTTTTTGTGATTTTTAAAAAAATTTAATTTATTTTTTTTTAATTATTTCCCCAATACAATTTTTTTCTACTATACATCATGGTGACCCAGTTACAAATACGTGTACACATTCTGTTTTCTGCATTATCAGTTCCCAGTGCTACACAGCAGGATCTCATTGCTAATTCATTCTAAAGGCGAGAGTTTGCATTCATTAACCACGAGCTCCCAATACACCCCACTCCCTCCCCCTCTGCCTTGAAACCACAAGTCTATTCTCCAAGTCCATGATTTTCTTTTCTGTGGAATGTTTCATTTGTATCATATATTATATTCCAGATACATATAGAAGACTTAATATTATCAAAATTACTATACTACCTAAGGCAAGATACAGATTGAATGCAATCCCTATCAAAATACCAAGGACATTTTTCACAGAACTTGAAAAAAATATTTTAAAGTTTGTTTGGAAGCACAAAAGACCCAGAATAGCCAAAGACATCCTGAAAAAGAAAAATGGACCTGGAGGAATCAGGCTCCCTGACTTCAGAATATACCACAAAGCAACAATCATCAAAACTGTATGGTACAGGAACAAAGACAGAAATATAGATCAGTGGAACAGGATAGAAAGCCCAGAATTAAACCCACACACCTACAGTCAACTCATCTATGAAAACGGAGGCAAGGATATACAATGGAGAGAAGACGGCTTCTGGGAAAACTGGACAGTCATGTGTAAAAGAATGAAATTAGAACACTCCCTAACATCATACACAAAAATAAACTCAAAATGGATTAAAGACCTAGATATAAGACCAGACACTATCAAACTCCTAGAGGAAAACATAGGCCAAACACTCTCTGACATAAAGAATAGCAACATCTTCTCAGAGTAATGACAATAAAAACAAAAATAAACAAATGGGACCTAATTAAATGTAAAAGTTTCTGCACAACAAAGGAAACCCTAAACAAAATGAAAAGACAACCCACAAAATGGGAGAAAATCTTTGCAAATGAATCAAATGACAAGGGATTAATCTCCAAAATTTATAAACACCTCCTACTGCTCCAAACCAAAAAAAAAAAAAAAACCCAAACAACCCCATCCAAAAATGGGCAGAAGATCTAAATAGACAATTCTCTAAAGAAGACATACAGATGGCCAAAAAGACACATTAAAAGATGTTCAACATCACTATTAGAGAAATGCAAATCAAAACCACTATGAGGTACCACCTTACATCAGCCAGAATGGCCATCATCCAAAAGTCTACAAACAATAAGTGCTGGAGAGGGTGTGGAGAAAAAGGAACCCTAGTTCACTGTTGGTGGGATTGTAAATTGGTGCAACCACTTGGAAAACAGTATGGAGATGCCTCAGAAAACTAAACATAGAACTCCTATTTGATCCAGCAATCCCACTCCTGGGCATCTATCCAGAGAAAACCATGACTCAAAAAGACACATGTATTCCAATGTTCATCGCAGCATTATTTTCAATAGCCAAGACATGGAAACAACCTAAATGTCCATTGACAGAAGAGTGGATAAAGAAGATGTGGTACATATACACAATGGAATATTACTCAGCCATTAGAAGGAATGAAATACCAGCATTTTTAGCAACATGGATGGACCTAGAAATTATCATGCTAAGTGAAGTCAGTCATACAATAAGACACCAACATCAAATGTTTTCACTGACATGTGGAATCTTAAAAAAAGACTGAATGAACTTCTTTGCAGAAGAGATACTGACTCACAGACTTTGAAAAACTTACGGTCTCCAAAGGAGACAGTTTGGAGGTAGGGGGATGTGCTGGGGTTGTGGGATGGAAATAGTATAAAATTGGATTGTGATGATCATTGTACAACTAGAAATGAATTAATTCATTGAGTAATAAAAAATTTAATTTATTTTATTTTTTAATTATTTCCTGAATACAATTTTTTTTCTACTGCACATCATGGTGACCCAGTTACACATACATGTACACATTCTATTTTCTCGCATTATCAGTTCCCAGTGCTACACAGCAGGATCTCATTGCTAATTCATTCTAAAGGCAAGACTTTGCATTCACTAACCATAAGCTCCCAATACACCCCACTCTCTTCCCCTCCTCCTTGAAACCACAAGTCTCTTCTCCAAGTCTGTGATTTTCTTTTCTGTGGAAAGTTTCATTTGTGTTGTATATTAGGTTCCAGATAAAAGTGAGATCATATGGCTTCTGTCTTTCTCTTTCTGACTTAACTTCACTTAGGATGAGAGTCTCTAGTTCCATCCATGTTGCTACAAATGGCATTATTTTGTTCTCTTTTATGGCTGAGTAGTATTCCATTGTGTATATACACCACATCTTCCTAATCCAATCACCTGTCAATGGACATTTGGGTTGTTTCCATATCTTGGCTCTTGTGAATAGAGCTGCAATGAGCATGCAGGTGCATGTGTCTCTTTTTTTCTTTTTTTTTTTTTTAATTATTTTATTTTCCCACTGTACAGCAAGGGGGTCAGGTTATCCTTACATGTATACATTACAATTACAGTTTTTCCCCCACCCTTTCTTCTGTTGCAACATGAGTATCTAGACAAAGTTCTCAATGCTATTTAGCAGGATCTCCTTGTATATCTATTCTAAGTTGTGTCTGATAAGTCCAAGCTCCCGATCCCTCCCACTCCCTCCCCCTCCCATCAGGCAACCACAAGTCTCTTCTCCAAGTCCATGATTTTCTTTTCTGAGGAATGTTCATTTGTGCTGGATATTAGATTCCAGTTATAAGTGATATCATATGGTATTTGTCTTTGTCTTTCTGGCTCATTTCACTCAGGATGAGATTCTCTAGTTCCATCCATGTTGCTGCAAATGGCATGATGTCATTCTTTTTTATGGCTGAGTAGTATTCCATTGTGTATATATAGCACTTCTTCCGAATCCAATCATCTGTTGATGGACATTTGGGTTGTTTCCATGTCCTGGCTATTGTGAATAGTGCTGCAATGAACATGCGGGTGCACGTGTCTCTTTTAGGTAGAGTTTTGTCTGGACAGATGCCCAAGAGTGGGATTGCGGGGTCATATGGAAGTTCTATGTATAGATTTCTAAGGTATCTCCAAACTATTCTCCATAGTGGCTTTACCAGTTTACCTTCCCACCAGCAGTGCAGGACGCTTCCCTTTTCTCCACAGCCCCTCCAGCACTTGTTATTTGTGGATTTATTAATGAAGGCCATTCTGACTGGTGTGAGGTGGTATCTCATGGTAGTTTTGATTTGCATTTCTCTTATAATCAGCGATGTTGAGCATTTTTTCATGTGTTTGTTGGCCATCTGTATATCTTTGGAGAAATGTCTCTTCAGGTCTTTTGCCCATTTTCCATTGATTTATTGGCTTTTTTGCAGGTGGGTTGTATAAGTTGCTTGTATATTCTAGAGATTAAGCCCTTGTTGATTGCATCATTTGAAACTCTTTTCTCCCATTCTGTAAGTTGTCTTTTTGTTTTCTTTTTGGTTTCCTTTGCTGTGCCAAAGCTTGTCAGTTTGATGAGGTCCCATGGGGTTATTTTTGCTCTGATTTCTATTGCTTTGGGAGACTGACCTGAGAAAATATTCATGATGTTGATGTCAGAGAGTGTTTTGCCTATGTTTTCTTCTAGGAGTTTGATGGTGTCCTGTCGTATATTTAAGTCTTTCAGCCATTTTGAGTTTATTTTTGTGCATGGTGTGAGGGTGTGTTCTAGTTTCATTGCTTTGCATGTTGCTGTCCAGGTTTCCCAGCAATGCTTGCTGAATAGACTTTCTTTTTCCCATTTTACGTTCTTGCCTCCCTTGTCAAAGATTAATTGACCATAGGTGTCAGGGTTTTATGTCTGGGTTATCTATTCTGTTCCATTGGTCTGTCTGTCTGTTTTGACACTACTACCACACTGTTTTGAAGACTGTGGCTTTGTAATATTGCTTGAAGTCTGGGAGAGTTATGCCTCCTGCTTAGTTTTTGTTTCTCAGGATTGCTTTGGTGATTCTGGGTCTTTCATTGTTGCATATACATTTTTGGATTGTTTGTTGTAGTTCTGTGAACAATGTCATGGGTAATTTGATAGGGATCACATTGAATCTGTCGATTGCTTTGGGTAGTATGGCCGTTTTTACAATATTGATTTTCCCAATCCAGGAACATGGAATATCTTTCCATTTCTTTACATCTTCTTTGATTTCTTTGGTTAAAGTTTTATAGTTCTCAGCATATAAGTCCTTTCCCTCTTTGGTCAGGTGTATTCCGAGGTATTTGATTTTGTGAGGTACAATTTTAAAAGGTATTGTATTTTTTATTCCTTTTCTAATATTTCATTGCTGGTTTACAGAAATGCAACTGACTTCTGAATGTTAATCTTACATCCTGCTACTTTGCTGAATTTATTAATCAGTTCAAGTAGTTTTGGGGTTGAGTCCTTATGGTTTTCTAGGTATAGTATCATGTCGTCTGCATACAGTGACAGTTTTATCTCTTCTCTTCCTATATGGATGCCTTTTATTTATTTTCTTTGTCTAATTGCTGTGGCCAGGATTTCCAAAACTATGTTGAAGAGCAGTGGTGAGAGTGGGCATCCTTGTCTTGTTCCAGATTTGAGTGAGAAGGCTTTCAGTTTTTCCCCATTGAGTATTATATTTGCTGTGGGTTTGTCATAAATGGCTTTGATTATATTCAGGAATGTTCCCTCTATACCCACTTTGGCGAGGGTCTTGATCATGAATGGATGTTGGACTTTGTCAAATGGTTTTTCTGCGTCTATTGAGATGGTCATATGATTTTTGACTTTTTTTTTTTTGTTAATGTGGTGTATGATGCTGATTGATTTGCGTATGTTGAACCATCCTTGTGATCCTGGGATGAACCCAACCTGGTCATGGTGTATAATTTTTTTGATATGTTGTTGGATTCGGTTGGCTAAGATTTTGTTGAGAATTTTTGCATCTATATTCATCAAAGATATTGGCCGATAGTTTTCTTTTTTGGTGGTGTCTCTGTCTGGTTTTGGAATGAGGGTGATGGTGGCCTCATAGAATGTCTTTGGGAGTATTCCTTCTTCTTCAACCTTTTGAAAGAGTTTAAGGAGAATGGGCACCAGATCCTCTTTATATGTTTGATAGAATTCTCCTGTGAAGCCATCTGGTCCTGGACTTTTATTTGTAGGGAGTGATTTTATGACCTCTTCAATTTCATTTCTAGTGATCAGTTTGTTCAGTTGGTCTGTTTCTTTTTGATTCAGTTTTGGCAGGCTGTAAGATTCTAGAAAATTGTCCATTTCTTCCAGATTGTCAAACTTATTGCCATACAGTTGTTCATAGTATTCTCTGATGGTTTTTTGTATTTCTGCAGAATCTGTTGTGATGTCTCCTTTTTCATATATAATTTTGGTTATTTGGGTTCTTTCTCTCCTCTTTTTAGTGAGTCTGGCCAGGGGTTTGTCAATTTTGTTTACCTTTTCAAAGAACCAGCTCTTGGTTTTATTAATTTTCTCTATTTTTTTTTGAGTCTCTATTTTATTGATTTCTTCTTTGATCTTTATAATTTCCTTCCTTCTGCTGACTTTAGGTCTTTTTCTGTTCTTATTTTTCTAATTCATTTAGGTGGAGGGTTAAGGTGTCAATTTGAGATCTTTCTTCTTTTCTGAGAAAGGCCTGTATTGCTATCAATTTCCCTCTGAGCACTGCTTTCGCAGCATCCCATAGATTTTGAGAGGTTGTGTCTTCATTATCATTTGTCTCCAGGTATTTTTTAATTTCCTTCTTGATTTCCTCATTGACCCATTGGTTTTTTAGTAGTATGTTGTTTAGTCTCCATGTGGTAGGTTTTTTCTCTTTCCTTTTCCCATGGTTGATTTCTAATATCATGGCATTGTGATCAGAGAAGATACTTGAGATAATTTCTATGCTCCTAAATTTGTTTAGGTTAGCTTTGTGTCCCAATATGTGGTCGATTCTTGAGAATGTTCCATGAGCATTTGAGAAGAATGTGTGTTCTGATTTTTTTGAATGTAGTGTCCTGAAGATATCAATTAAGTCTAACCTTTCTATTGTTTCCTTTAGGATCTCTGTTGCTTTATTGGTTTTCTGTCTAGAGGATCTGTCCATTGATGTGAGTGGGGTATTAAGGTCTCCTACTATGATTGTATTCTCATCAATATCTCCCTTTATGTCTGTTAATATTTGTTGTATGTATCTGGGTGCTCCTATATTTGGGGCATATATGTTGAGGATAGTAACATCCTCTCCTTGGATGGATCCCTTAATCATTAAGTAGTGTCCTTCTTTGTCTTTCTTTATGTCTTTTGTTTTAAAGGCTATTTTGCCTGATATGAGCGTTGCGACTCCTGCTTTTCTGTCATGTCTATTGGCGTGAAATATTTTTCCCCACCCTTTCACTTTCAATCTATATGTATCTTTTGTCCTAAGGTGAGTTTCTTGTAGGCAGCATATTGAAGGTTTTTGCCTTTTTATCCACTCAGCCACTCTGTGTCTTTTGATTGGGGCATTTAGTCCATTGACATTTAAGGTGATAATTGCTAGATGATTATTTATTGCCATTTGAACCTCGTATTCCAGTTGATTCTATGGTTCTCCATTCTTCCTTTTTTTTTTTGGTTGGATGGTCTCCTGTTATTATCTGCTTGAGTGTATTTTTTTTTTCATTTTTTGCAAATGCAATATTTGGTTTTTGCTTGTGGTTGCCCTGTTTTTTAAGTATGCTAACCCCTTCCCGTAATTGTGTGTTTTAGCCTGATGGTCCTGTAAGTTCAAGCACTTCATTACTATATTAAAATTAAGAAGAGAAACATACAAACAAAGAAACAAAAAGGGTTATTTACTTCCTAACATCCCTTGCCCACATTTTATAGTTTTGATGACTCTTTTTTATTTTTCTTTTTAATTTTATTTTGTTTGAAGCATATTCAGGATTAGATCTGTATGCTGGCTTATTTGAATGACTGCTCTCTGATTGTGGTTTCCTCAGTCCTAGTTCTTCCTCTTCTTCTTCTTTTTTTTTTTCTTTTCTTTTTTCTTCCCTTTCCTTCCTTTCTTTTTGGTTTAGAGAAGCCCTTTCAATATTTCCTTTAACCTGGGTTTTGTGTTGCTGTATTCTTTTAGTTTTCGTTTGTTGGAAAAAATGTTTATTTCCCCTTCTATTTTAAATGATATTCTTGCTGGGTAGAGTATTCTAGGTTGCATATTTTTTCCTTTAGCACTTTAAATATCTCTTGCCATTCCCTCCTGGCCTGTAGTGTTTCTGTAGAGAAATCAGCTGATATTCTTATGGGGGTTCCCTTGTAGATAACATTCTGCTTTTCTCTTGCTGCTTTAGGATCCTCTCTTTATCACTAACTTTTGCCATTTTTATTATGATGTGTCTTGGTGTGGGTCTATTTGGGTTCAATTTGTTTGGGGCCCTCTGTGATTCCTGTATCTTGAACCCAGTATCCTTTAGATTTGGGAAGTTTCCATCAATAATTTCTTCAAATATATTTTCCATTCCCTTATCTTCTTCTACTCCTTCTGGAATTCCTATTATGCGTAGATTGGCCCGTTTTATATTATCCCATAGGTCTCTTATATTGCTTTCCTGTTTTTTGATTTGGTTTTCTGTCTGCTGACCTGATTGGGTGATTTCCATTATTCTATCTTCCATATCACTGATTGGTTCTTCTGGATTATTCATTCTAGTTTTTACTGCCCTTAGTTCAGTTTGCATCTCTGTAAATGAGTGTTGTAGTTTTTCTTGGCTCCTCCTTATATTTTCTAGTTCCTTTCTGAGGGTATCTGCATTACTGTTCATATCTTCTCTTAATTCCTTCAATCTTTTCAATATTTCTCTTTTGAACTCCAGGTCTGTCTGACTGCAGAGATCTGTTTCATTGTTGACTGTTTTAGGTGAGTTCTCCTGTTGGTTTGACTGTGGGTGGTTTCTCAGCTTCTTCATCTTGCTTGTTGTTTTCTTTCTCCTGAGGGAGTTGTACTCTCCATGATCGGGCAGTGTTTGCCTTGTCACTGCTGTGGAATGTTTCCTGAGAGCTGGCGTTGTTGGTCAGTCTTTTTTGAGGCAGTGTGGTTTTTCTGGAGTGTTGATGGGGCTAACAGGATCTCTCTGAAGCAAAGGGAGTACTTCCTGTGGGCAGACAGGACTGGGAGGTCCACACCACGATGGTAGCAGATTTCACTCGGTCAGGCAGAGCTTGCTCTGGTGTTTTTAGGCTGTGGGGTTCTTGCAGGAGGTTGGCAGTGTTGGGCAGCTGTTCCTCAGGAGTGCAGCGCCCCCTGGGGGCTGGAGCAGATATCTGGGTCACTGAGAACCTAAGAGGCTCTTCCCTAGGGCAGCCCAACTCAGAAGGGCGACCTGAGAATGTAGGCGGATCTTTTCACAGTCTGGCCAAGCTTGTTGTAGCTTTTCTGTGTTGCAGGGGGTCTGCCTGGAGCTGGCAGTCCTATGCAGCTGATCCGCTATAGCTCGGCACCCCCTCGGGTGCTTGGGCAGCTAGCAGGGCTGCTGAATACCCAAGAGGCTCCTCCCCAGGGCAGCCCGAGTCAGAAAAACCGTCCAAGAATTAGGCTGATCTTTTCACGGCCTGGCTAGGCTTGTTCTAGCTTTTCTGGGCTACAGGCCTTTTCTCGGGGGCTGGTGGTGTTTGGTGCTGCTCTGCGGAGGTATAGCTCCTCCAAAGGGCAAGCAGGCCTATGCAGGGACAGCCCCTGCAGTGGTAGGCTTCAGGCAATTGTTGAGGCCAGCCCTCCCGGATGGCAGGCAGCCCCAGGTACAGCGAGAGCATAGGGGGTGGCAGGGGTGGGGGGAGGGGATGCACTGGGAAGCACAGCTTTCTGCTAGCTAGTGGGCCTGTAGGCTTGCTGTGGCGTGGGGGGTATTCTCTGGGGACCCACCCCTTCTTCTCTCCCCTCCCCAGCACGGGCGCAGACCAGGCTCTTCTCCCAGGTTCCCTCTGATGTGGCTTTCCACTTCCCCACCCCTAGAGTATTGCTCCCTTCCTCTGCGACTGCTTTGTTTTCTAGTCTCCCAGGCAATCTCTGCCCCGTCAAACTTGACAGACCGGTTTCTAGACCTACCAAGCAGTCTCCGCTCCGCCCCGCCCTGCCCCCCCAGCCCTTCCCAGGAACTAACCCCTGGAGCGGAGGACTCAGTGCCCAGCCCCCACCCAGGCATCTTAATTTTTGGTGACTCTGCCCGTAGTTCAGATGGTCCGTTCAGTCCTTGATCGGCTTTTCTGTACTCCAACTTACTGCTACACTCTTCTCTGCATCTGGAGATTCCTCCAGTTCGTTTGATCTTTCCCCCGTGTAGGTGACTTTCCAGGGTGCGGGATCCCTTTCTCCTCCTTCAGAGTACTCGTCCTGAATCGGATTCACCTTCTCTCACTCTCCTCTTTTCTCCCGTTCTGCCCAGTAATGTCACGAACTTCTTGCCATTATTGGAGTTTAGGTTCTTCTGCCAGCAATTGGTTGCTGTTCTGTGCGAGTTATTTGTTCTGTAGATGTGCTTTTTTTGTTGTATTTGTGGGAGAGGGTGATCGTGTCCCCCTACTCTTCTGCCATCTTGTCCGCCGCCCATGTGTCTCTTTTAAGTAGAGTTTTGTCAGGATATATGCCCAAGAGTGGGATTGCGGGGTCATATGGAAGTTCTATGTATAGATTTCTAAGGTATCTCCAAACTGTTCTCCATAGTGGCTATACCAGTTTACATTCCCACCAGCAGTGCAGGACGGTTCCCTTTTCTCCACAATCCCTCCAGCACTTGATATTTGTGGACTTATTAATGATGGCCATTCTGATTGGTGTGAGGTGGTATCTCATGGTAGTTTTGATTTGCATTTCTCTAATAATCAGCGATGTTGAGCATTTTTTCATGTGCTTGTTGACCATCTGTGCATCTTCTTTGGAGAACAGTCTATTCAGGTCTTTTACCATTTTTCCATTGGGCTTTTTTGCTGGTGGGTTGTATAAGTTGCTTATATATTCTAGAGATTAAGCCCTTTTCAGTTGCATCATTTGAAACTCTTTTCTCCCATTCTGTAAGTTGTCTTTTTGTTTTCTTTTTGGTTTCCTTTGTTGTGCCAAAGCTTGTCAGTTTGATGAGGTCCCATTTGTTTGTTTTTGCTTTTATTTCTGTTGCCTTGGGAGACTGACCTGAGAAAATATTCGTAAGGTTGATGTCAGAGAATGTTTTGCCTATGTACTCTTCCAGGAGTTTGATGTTTTCTTGTCTTATATTTGTCTTTCAGCCATTTTGAGTTTATTTTTCTTCACTGCATTAGGGTGTGTTCTAGTTTCATTGCTTTGCATGCAACTGTCCAGTTTTCCTAGCAATTCATGCTGAATAGACTGTCTTTTTCCCATTTTATGCTCTTGTCTCCTTTGTCAAAGATTAATTGACCATAGGTGTCAGGGTTTATGTCTGGGTTATCTATTCTGTTCCATTGGTCTGTATATCTGTTTTGATACCAGTACCACACTGTTTTGATGACTGTGGCTTTGTAATATTGCTTGAGGTCTGAGAAAGTTATGCCCCCTGCTTGGTTTTTGTTTCTCAGGATTGCTTTGGCAATTATGGGTCTTTTGTGATTCCATATAAATTTTTGGATTGTTTGTTCTAGTTCTGTGAACAATGTCATGGGTAATTTGATAGGGCTTGCATTGAATCTGTAGATTGCTTTGGGTAGTATGGCCATTTTTACAATATTGATTTTCCCAATCCAGGAACATGGAATATCTTTCCATTTCTTTACATCTTTTTTAATTTCTTTGATTAAAATTTTGTAGTTCTCAACATATAAGTCCTTTCCCTCTTTGGTCAGGTGTATTCCGAGGTATTTGATTTTTTGAGGTACAATTTTAAAAAGTATTGTATTTTTGTATTCCTTTTCTAATATTTCATTGTTAGTATACAGAAATGCTACTGATTTCTGAATGTTCATCTTATACCCTGCTACTTTGCTGAATTTATTAATCAGTTCAAGTAGTTTTGGGGTTGTTCCCTTAGGGTTTTTTATGTATAGTATCATGTCATCTGCATACAGTGACAGTTTTATCTCTTCTTTTCCTATATGGATGCCTTTTATTTCTTATGTTTGTCTAATTGCTGTGGCCAGGACTTCCAAAACTATGTCGAATACCTGTGGTGAGAGTGGGCATCCCTGTTTTGTTCCAGATTTGAGTGAGAAGGCTTTCAGTTTTTCTCCAATGATGATTATATTTGCTGTAGGTTTGTCATAAATGGCTTTGATTATGTCCAGGATTGTTCCCTCTATACCCACTTTGGTGAGAGTTTTTACAAAAATCGATGTTGGGCTTTGTCAAATACCTTTTCTGATCTATTGAGATGATCATATGGTTTTTAACTTTTCTTTTTAAAATGTGGTGTATGACATTGATTGATTTGCATATGTTGAACCATCCTTGTGAACCTGGGATGAACCCCCCCTGGTCATGGAGTACAATCTTTTTGATATGTTGTTGGATTCAGTTGGCTAAAATTTTGTTGAGGATTTTTGCATCTATATTCATCAAAGATATTGGCCGATAGTTTTCTTTTTTGGCGGTATCTTTGTCTGGTTTTGGAATGAGGGTGATGGTGGCATCACAGAATGTCTTTGGGAGTATTCCTTCTTCTTCAACCTTTTGAAAAAGTTTAAGAGGATGGGCACCAGATCCTCTATGTATGTTTGGTAGAATTCTCCTGTGAAGCCATCTGGTCCTGGGCTTTTATTTGTAGGAAGTGTTTTTAGGACTTCTTCAATGTCATTTCTAGTGATCAGTCTGTTCAGTTGGTCTATTTCTTCTTGATTCAGTTTGGGCAGGCTGTAAGACTCTAGAAAACTGTCCATTTCTTACAGATTGTCAAATTTGTTGGCATATAGTTGTTCATAGTATTCTTATTTTTTTTTTTTTTTGTATTTCTGCAGAATCTGTTGTGATGTCTCCTTTTTAATTTCTAATTTTGTTTATTTGGGTTATTTCTCTCCTCTTCTTATTGAGTCTAGCCAGGGCTTTGTCAATTTTGTTTACCTTTTCAAAGCACTAGCTCTTGGTTTTATTAATTTTTTCTATTGTTTTTATACTCTCTATTTTATTGATTTCCTCTTTGATCTTTATAATTTCCTTCCTTCTGCTGACTTTAGGTCTTTTTTGGTTCTTATTTTTCTAATTCATTTAGGTGGAGGGTTAAGGTGTCAATTTGAGATCTTTCTTCTTTTTTGAGGAAGGCCTGCATCATTATGAATTTCCCTCTGAGCACTGCTTTTGCAGTGTCCCATAGGTTTTGAGAGGTTGTGTCTTCATTATCATTTGTCTCCAGGTATTTTTTAATTTCCATCTTGATTTCCTCATTGACCCATTGGTTTTTTAGTAGCATGTTGTTTAGTCTCCATGTGGTAGGTTTTTTCTCATTTCTTTTCTTGTGGTTGATTTCTAGTTTCATGCCCCTTGGTCAGAGAAGATACTTGAACTAATTTCTATGCTCCTAAATTTATTGAGGTTAGCTTTGTGTCCCAATACGTGATCAATTCTTGAGAATGTTCCATGTGCACTTGAGAAGAATGTGTATTCTGATTTTTTTGAATGTAGTGTCCTGAAGATGTCAATTAAGTCTAACTTTTCTATTGTTTCCTTTAGGATCTCTGTTGCTCTACTGGTTTTCTGTCTGGAGGATCTGTCCATTGATGTGAGTTGGGTACTAAAGTCTCCTACTATGATTGTATTCCCATCAATTTCTCCCTTTATGTCTGTTAATATTTGTTGTATGTATCTGGGTGTTCCTGTATTTGGGGCATATATGTTTACAATGGTAATATCCTTTTCTTGAATGGATTCTTTAATCATTAAATAGTGTCCTTCTTGTCTTTCTTTATGTCTTTTGTTTTAAAGTCTATTTTGTCTGATATGAGTATTGCAACTCCTTCTTTCCTGTCTTGTCCATTGGCATGAAATATTTTTCCCTACCCCTTTGCATTCAATCTAATGTGTCCTTTGTCCTAAGGTGGGTTTCTTGTTAGCAGCAGATTGAAGGTTTTTGCTTTTCTATCCACCCAGCCACTCTGTGTCTTTTGATTGGAGCATTCAGTCCATTGACATTTAAGGTGATAATTGATAGATGATTATTTATTGCCATTTTGAACCTCGTGTTCCAGTTGATTCTATGATTCTCCATTCTTCCTTTCTTTTTTTGCTTGGATGGTCTCCAATTATTTTCTGCTTGAGTGTTTTTCTTTTCATATTTTGTGAATGTAATGTTTGGTTTTGATTTGTCATTGCCCTGTTTTTTAAGTATGTTAACCCCTTCCTATAATTGTGTGTTTTAGCCTGATATTCCTGTAGGTGCAAACACCTCATTACCATATTAAAATGAAAAAAACATAAAAAATAATCTATTTATTTCCTTGTTTCCTTGCACACATTTTATGATTTTGATGTCTCTTTTTTTTAATTTTATTTTGTTTTAAACATGTTCATGATTAGATCTGTACGCTGGCATATTTCAGTGACCACTCTCTGATTGGGGTTTCCTCCATCCTAGTTTTTCCTCTCTCTCTCTCTTTTTTTTTTTTTTTTTTGATTTAGAGATGCCCTTTCAATATTTCGTTTAGAATGGGTTTTTTTTTTTTTTGCTTTTTTAACTTTTGTTTGTTGGAACAAATTTTTATTTCTCCTTCTATTTTAAATGATAGACTTGCTGGATAGAGTATTCTAGGTTGCATATTTTTTCCTTTCAGCACTTTAAATATCTCTTGCCATTCCCTCCTGGCCTGTAGAGTTTATGTATAGAAATCAGCTGATAGCCTTATTGGGGTTCCCTTATAGGTAACATTTTGCTTTTATCTTGCTGCCTTTAGGATCCTCTCTTTATCATTAACTTTTGCCGTTTTTATTATAATGTGTTTTGGTGTGGGTCTATTTGGGTTCAACTTGTTTGGGGCCCTCTGTGCTTCCTGTGTGTTGAAATCAGTATCCTTTAGATTTGGGAAGTTTCCAGTGATAATTTGTTCAAATATATTTTCCATCCCCTTATCTTTTTCTGCTCCTTCTGGAATTCCTATTATGTGTAGATTGGCCTGCTTTATATTATCCCATAGGTCTCCTATATTGCTTTCATGTTTTTTCATTTGGCTTTGTGTCTGCTGTCCTATTTGGGTGATTTCCATTATTCTGTCTTCCACATCACTAATTTGTTCTTCTGCATTATTCATTCTGGTTTTTACTGCCCTTAGCTCAGTTTGTATCTCTGCAAGTGAATTTTCTAGTTTTTCTTGGCTCCTCCTTATATTTTCTAGTTCCTTTCTGAGGGCATCTGCATTACTGTTCATATCTTCTCTGAATTCCTTCAGTATTTTCACTATCTCCCTTTTGAACTCCAAGTCTGTCAGATTGTGGAGGTCTGTTTCCTTGTTGACTGCTTTAGGTGAGTTCTCCTGTTGGTTTAACTGGGAATGGTTTCTCAGCTTCTTCATCTTGCTTGTTGTTTTCTTTTTCTTGGTGTAAGTCTACTCCCTGTAGCCAGGCAGGGTTTGCCCTGGCACTGCTGTGGAGTGTTTCCTGAAGGCTAGCAGTGCTGGCTGGTCTTCTTTGAGGCAGCAGGGCATTTCCTGAGGCTGGCCAGGGTAGCAGGGTTACTCTGAAGCAAAGGACGACTTCCAAAGGGTAGTTGGCACTGGCAGGTCCACAGCACAGTGGAAGCAGACTTCCCATGTCCAGGCAGAGCTTGCTCTGGTGTTTCTGGGCTGCGGAGCTCTTCCAGGGGCAGGCGGTGCTGGGCAGCTGCTCCATGGGAGTGCAGCACTTCCCGAGGCTGGGAGCAGCTAGCCTGGCCACTAGGAGACAAAGAGGGGCTTTCCCAGGGCAGCTGGAACTGGCAGGACCACCCCATGATGGAGGCTGACTTCCCGTGGCTGGGCAGATCTTGCTCTGGAGTTTCTCGGCTGTGGAGCCCTTTCAGCAGGCTGGCTGTGCTGGGCACTTCTCCACAGCAGTGTAACCCCTCCAAAGGGCAGGCAAGCCAGGGCAGGGAAAGCCCCTGAGGTGCTTGGCTTCCTGTGAGTGGTGAGGCCAGCCCTCCGGGATGGCAGGTGGCCTTAGGTCAGGCACATGTGGGGTAGGGGAGGAGAGATGCACTGGGAAGAACTGCTGTCTGCTAGCTGGTGGGCAAGTGTACTCACTGGGGTGCAAGGAGTATTCTATGGTGGCCTGCCCCTTCTCCTCTCCCCTCTCCAAAACTGGCGCCTTGTTTCTTGTGCAGGTCCAGCTCTTCTCCCAGGTTCCCTCTGTTGCGGCTTTCCACTCCCCAGCCCTTAGCATATTGCTCCCTCCAACCACAACACACCACTTCCTAATCCCTCAGGCTGTCTCCACACCGCCAACCTGACCAACCACTTCTTAGTCCTCCAGGTTATCTCTGCACCACCAACCCCAGTCTACTTCTGGGGACTAACCTCCGAAGCCATGGTCTCGGTGCCCAGCCCCCTCCTGAGCATCTTGGTTTTTGGTGACTGTGCCAGTAGTTCAGATGATCTGTTTGGCTCTCACTCTGATTTTCAGATCTCAGACCTACTGCTGTGCTCTTCTCGGCCTCTGGAGATCCCTCCAACTTGGTTGATCTTTCCATCGATTAGGTGACTTTCCAGGGTGTGGGTTCCTTTTCTCCTTCACAGTTCCCTTTCAGGAGTGCCCGTCCATCCCAATTCCCCTTCTCTCACTCTCCTCTTTTCTCTTGTTTTACCCAGTTATGTCACGAGATTCTTGCCATTATTGGAAGTTTAAATTCTTCCACCAGTGTTTAGTTGCTGTTCTGTGCAAATCATTTAACATGTAGATGTGTTTTTTTGGTTGTGTTTGTGGGAGAGGGCGAGTGTGTCCCCCTACTCTTCTGCCATCTTACCTTCCATTTTTTCCCCTAGAATCCTCTCTTTATCTTTAACTTTTACCATTTTTATTATAATATGTCTTGGTGTGGGCCTGTTTGGGTTCAACTTGTTTGGGGCCCTCTGTGCTTCCTGTATCTTGATATCAGTATCCTTGAGATTTGGAAAGTTTCCAATGATAATTTCTTCAAATATATTTTCAATCCCCTTTTCTTTATTTTCCTCCTTCTGGAATTCCTATTATGAGTAGATTGGCCCACTTCATATTATCCCGTAGGTCTCATATTGTTTTCATGTTTTTTCATTTGGTTTTGTGTCTGCTGTCCTGTTTGTGTGATTTACATTATTCTATCTTCCACATCACTAATTCATTCCTCTGCATTATTCATTCTGGTCTTTATTGGTTTGTATCTCTGCAAATGAATTTTCTAGTTTATCTTGGCTCCTCTTTATATTTTCTAGTTCCTTTCTGAGGGATTCTGCATTATTGTTCATATCCTCTCTTAATTCCTTCAGTATTTTCTCTATCTCCCTTTTGAACTCCAAGTCTGTCAGACTGCAGAGATCTGTTTCATTGTTGATTGCTTTAGGTGAATTCTCCTGTTCTTTTAACTTGGAATGGTTTCTGAGCTTCTTCATCATGCTTGTGTTTTTCTTTTTCTGCAAATTTGGGGAAGCCAAACTGTAGTTTGGCACAGTCCAGGGTGGTCTGGTGGGCCGACTCCATTAAGGAGGGGCATGGGCACCAGGAGTGCATGAAGGTGCTGGTGGCTTGATCCACAAGGGCTGGGTGCAGGCTCCAGGAGCGTGTGAGGGTGCTGGCAGGCCCAGATCTATGCAGGCAGAGCTGGATCCACAAGGGCTGGTCATGGGCACTGGGAGCATGTATGGCTGATGGCAGGGCCAGATCCGCGTGAGTGGAGCTGGTTCTGTGGGGGCTGGGCACAGGCGCTGTGAGCACATGAAGGTTCTTGCAGGGCTGGATCTGCAGGGTTGGGGCTTGGGCACTGGGAAGGAGTGCTCAGCTCTTTGTGATCCAGTGGGCAAGCACGCACACTGGGGCCCAAGGCGTTTTCTGTGTGGCCTGCCCCTCCTCCTTTCTCCTTCCCAACAGTTGCACCTTGCCTCTCCTGAGGGTCTAGACTTTCTCCCAGGTTCCCTCTGCCATGGCTTTCCACTCCCCAACCCTTATTGTACCACTGCCCCCACCAGTAGCACATTGCTCCCTAGTCCCTTAGGCTGTCTCCACACCACCAAACCCAGCCCACTCCCTGGGACTGACCTCTGGAGCCTAAGTCTCAGTGCCTAGCCCCCACCAAGCGTCTCAGTTTGTGGTGTCTATGCCAGTGGTTCAGATGGTCTCTGTGTCTCTCACTCTGCTTTTTGGATCTCAGACCTGCTGCTGTGCTTTTCTGAGCTTCTTGGATTTCCCTCTACTCAGGTGATCTTTCTGTTGGTTAGGTGGCTGCCCAGGGTGTAGTTTCCCTTTCTCCTTCACAACTTCCTCACAGGAGTGTTAGACCCGTCCTGATTCCTTTTCTCTAATTTTCTTTTGTTCTATGCAGTTTTGTCGAGAGTTTCTTGCCCTTTTTGGAGGTTTAAGTTCTTCTGCCAGCATTCAGTTGATGTTCTGTGCAAATCGTTTTACATGTAGATGTGTTTTTTGATGTGTTTGTGGGAGAGGGTGAGCACGTCCTCTTACTCTTCCACCATCTTTCTAGCCTCTCCTGGGATTGCTTTTAAAATTTCCTTTTTGGATAGTATTTTTAGTGTACAAAAATACAATTGATTTTTATATGATGATTTTATATTCTGCAAGTTTACTGACTCTGTTTTATTAAATCTAACAATTTGTTTATGGAGTCTTCAGGATTTTACACACTTAAGATAATGTCATCTGGAAACAGGCAATTTTGCTTCTTCCTTTACAATTTGTATGGCTTTTTTTTTCTTGTCTAACCTCTCTGTCTAGGAGAGTACTATAGTGTGTGTGTATGAAATATAATATTTATGCACCAATAAAGCTCAAATATTATATTTGAATAGAAATAGTGAGAAAAGTCATCCTTGTAATTGATCTCAGGGCAAAAGTTTTCAGTTTCTCACCATAGAGTATGATGTTAGTTGTGCATTTTATATATGTCACTTTTATTGTGATAAATTCCTTCCATACCTATATTAATTGGGAATTTTTTTTTCATGAAAGGGTGTTGCATTTTATCAAATGCTTTTCCATATTTATTGAGATGGTCATGTGATTTCTATGTTTATTATGTTAATATGGTGTATCACATTAATTGATTTTTATGTGTTGAACCATCCTTGCATCCCAGGAATAAATCCCACTTGGTCGTAATGTATAATCCTTTTAATGTTTGGTTGAATTAAGTTTGTTAGCACTTTGTTGAAAACTTCTATATTTATTATGGATATTTGTCTGTAGTTTTCTTTCCTTTTTCTTAAGATTTTTAGTTTTTCCATTATAGGTGATTTACAGTATCCTGTCAATTTCTACTGTATAGCAAAGTGACCCAGTCATACTTATTTATATATTCTTTTTCTCACATTATCCTCCATCATAATCCATCACAAATGACTATAGATATAGTTCCCTGTGCTATACATTAGGATCTCATTGCTCATCCACTCCAAAATCTTTTTTTTTTTTTTTTTTTTTTGTCTTTTTGCTATTTCTTTGGGCCGCTCCCATGGCATATGGAGGTTCCCAGGCTAGGGGTCGAATCAGAGCTGTAGCCGCCAGCCTACGCCAGAGCCACAGCAACGCGGGATCCGAGCCGCGTCTGCAACCTACACCACAGCTCACGGCAATGCTGGATCGTTAACCCACTGAGCAAGGGCAGGGACTGAACCTACAACTTCATGGTTCCTAGTAGGATTCGTTAACCACTGCGCCACAACGGGAACTCCTATCTCCCATTCCATCCCACTTCCTCCCATTCCCCCTTGGCAACCACAAGTCTGTTCTTCAAGTCCATGAGTTTCTTTTCTGTGGAAGGTTTCATTTGTGCTGATAAGTGATTAATGTGGTATTTGTCTTTCTCTTTCTGACTTACTTCACTTAATATGAGAGTCTCTAGTTCCATCCATGTTACTGCAAATGACATTCCATTATGGTTGAGCAGTATTTCATTGTGTATATATACCACATCTTCTTAACCCATTCATCTTTTGATGGACATTTAGGCTTGTAGTTTTCTTTTCTTGAACTGTCTTTGATTCTGATATCAGTTAATGCTGGCCTCATAAAATAAAGTTCAGCTCAATATACCAGAATACCTTAGACTGATGGCTTATAAGCAACAAAAGTTTCTCATGGTCTGAAGATGGGGAAGTGTAAGGTTAAGGTGGCAGCAGATTTGGTGTCTAGTAAGAACCCACTCCCTGATTGATAGATGGACATTTCATTGCTGTATCCTCAATTGGTAGAAGGGTGAGGGAGCTCTTTGAGGTCTCTTTTATAAAGGCACTTATTCCATTCATGAGAACTCTGCCCTCATGACCTAATGACCTGCCAAAGGCTCCACCTCCTAATACCATCACATGAGGATTAGGAGTTTAACTTACAAATTTGAGGGGGACACAAATATTCTGTATGTATTATTAACCATTTGGAGAGTGTACTTAGGACATCAAGGCCATGCTCTACTCCCCCATACTTTCTGCAGAAGAGGTGTCAGTTTTGTGCTTTTTCCAAAACTTGCAGAGCCTTTCTGGCTACAGGAAGATCCCTAGTTGTCCTGGTTGTCTGGACCATGTCCGTTGTAAACATTTTGTATGAGTTGAGACAGAAACCAACCAATCGGAGAGCACAGTGAAAGTCTAGAGAGCTTGACTCCATTCTCTCTCCACCTCCCCATAAAGGAGTAGCAGTCCCTGTTGGAACTAAGCTGGCCAGCTTGGGGGGAAGGGATGTTATGGATAAAAAGAAATTGCCCTTCTTACATTTCAGTTTTCTGATCTCAGATTTGTGATCATCTGACATAACAACTTCTTAACTGAATTCTGGACTTCTCCTAAAGGTATTGTGTTATTTATATTGTTGTTAAATCTGTGTTTCTGTGAGTGAATGAGGGCTGACACTTCCTACCCCATCACCTGGCTGAACTTGGTCCTTCCTATACACCTACAACCTCAGTACTATTTCTAAACGAGGCATAAATAAATAGATTCAATGCTTGCAACTGTCAATCTTGCATATACAGACTCCAATTAACCAAGAAACCAAAGATATTTTAAAATAGTTGAAGAGTTTACTGTTTGTTCTCTGAACAGGTTTTTCAAATTAGAAATTAACATTTAAGAGAAAACAAACAGAGGGTTGTGGCAAACCAGGACTAAAAAATCTCACATTAGCACATGGTCATGTGGATTCTTTTTTCAGGAAAAACATTCCAGATTCCACAGATTGTCAGTGGAAAAACAAAAACAGAATTCCCATCCATTTCCAAGTATGGCAAAGTCTGCATAAAATTTGTTTTTCTGCCCTGTTCTTTCAAAAGCACAAACTGTTACCCTAGTAAAGCACTCTTAGTGAGCAGGACTTAAGACTATATATTCTAGCCTCAACTTTACCATTATCAGCCCTGGTATCTGGAGCCTCAGCTTCTGCCTCTATAAAATGGGAAGATAAATAACATCCTCACTACTGCTTTCATGTGAAGATTATATGGGATAATATTTGGGAAATTGTAAGATATATAATATTCAAAGAATATTTATTATCCTTGATTTTATTGTTTTTGGTAAATTGCTTTTGTCATATAACCGCTTAAAATATTATCTCTAGGGAGTTCCCACTGTGGCTCAGTGGTAACAAACCCAACTAGTATTCATTAGGACACAAGTTCAATCCCTGGCCTCGTTCAGTGGGCTAAGGATCCGGCATTGCTGAAAAACGGCAGTGTAGATTGCAGCCATGGCTTGGATTTTGTGTTTCTGTGGCTGTGGTGTAGGCTGGCAGCTGCAGCTCTGAATCAACCCCTAGCCTGGGAACTTCCATATGCTGCAACTGCAGCCCTAAAAAGACCCCCCCCCAAAAAAAAACCCTAATAAAATACCATCTCTAGTATTAAATAAGGATAACATCCAGTGATGTGCTGGTAAATCTGCTCTGAGAGGAAAATTTACTGACTTGTGGTGTTTGCTAATATTTTTGGGGTAAATACCCATCATGGCCAATTCTTAAGCTGCCAATTCACAAAATTCCTGAATATTTAACAATCAGCTCTTGGAAGCTGGTGGTGAATGGCTTCAGCATAACACTGGGACATCAAAGAATATTTAACCAGTATAGAGGGAGTGCTGAGAAAAAAAAATTGTCTCAACTTTTGCTTTCTATTCTTTGTAGTTGTTCTAGTTTCTTGCTCTCTCCCCTAAACTTTTTTGTTTTAATCTCTCTTATCTGCTAAATCAACTATGACTGCCTCCGGCTGTTATGAAATTTAAAAACTGGCTGAGTATTTATTTGTTTTGTGACAAATACTCAAATACTATAATATGAATATCAAATACTGTGACAGTTACCCTAAGAATATGAAAACTCACATTTCATAAACCATGCTAGAAATTAAATAATAAAACCATTTTTAAAAATCTTGTGAAAGGGAGTTCCTGTTGTTCCACAGTGGAAATGAATCTGATAAGTATCCATGAGGATGCGGGTTCAATCCTTGGCCTCTCTCAGTGGATCAGGGATCCGGCATTGCTGTGAGATATGGTGTAGGTCACAAAAGCTGCTCAGATCCCACATTGCTATGGCTGTGGTATAGGTCGGTAGCTGTAGCTCCCATTAGACCCCTAGGCTGGGAACCTCCATATGCCACAGATATAACCTTAAGAAAAAAAAAAGAAATTTGTGAAAATATATATTGGAGAAGAAGAGCAATTCACACACAATATTCCTTAATTCTCCAATATGTTGGAGATAATGGCATGTAAATATAATGGGATTTATCATCAGAAGTTCTATGTTCAAATCTTTGCAGTCACTGCTCAATGTCTGGTCATGGGCAATTCTTCTCCTAGCTCCCAGGTGCAGCTTTATTGTCTATTTAGTGGGAACAACACCATGCAGCTACCAACCACATGACTTAGTTTTTAAGCTCATATTAGACTCAGAGGAAAACAAAAGCAACTTTGTAGATAACCACAAAAAGTCAGAAATACCCTGTCTAATAAAAGTCCCCAAGATGAACCTTCTTTTTTTTTTTTTTTTTTGTCTTTTTGCCTTTTCTAGGGCCGCACCCACGGCATATGGAGGTTCCCAGGCTAGGGGTCTAGTCAGAGCTGTAGCCACCGGTCTATGCGCACCACAGCAACGCAGGATCCAAGACGCTTCTGTGATCTACACCACAGCTCACAGCAATGCCAGATCCTTAACCCACTGAGCAAGGCCAGGGATCGAACCCTCAACCTCATGCTTCCTAGTCAGATTCGTTAATCACTGCACCACAATGGGAATTCCGAACCTTCCTTCTATATTAAAGAAAAAAGCCTTGGGAGTTCCTGTTGTAGCTCTGTGGGTTAAGGACCCAATGTTGTCTCTGTGAGGATATGGGTTTGAGCCTTGCTCAGTGGGTAAAGGTATAGGTGTTGCCCCAAGCTTCAGCATATGTCATAGATGTGGCTGGGATCTGGTCTTGCTGTGGCTTTGGTGTAGGCCATTGCTGTAGTTCTGATTTAACCCCTGACCTGTGAACTTCCATATGCTGCAGGTGTGGCTGTAAAAAGAAAAAGATAAAAAGGCTTGCAATCCTTCCTGAAAGTTAATAAAAAAGTTATTCTTGACTTTTATAATCTTGATATCTTCTGACATATAATGATCCTTGAAGATAAGATAACCAAGTGAGGAATTTCTCTTTTTGAGCAATTAAATTAATAAGCAGCCTAATTATTTTAAAATGTATTTTTTATTGAAATATAGTTGACCTATAATATTATGTTAGTTTTAGGTGTATAACATAATGATTTAACATTTGCACACATTATGAAATGATTACAACCATAAATCTAGTAAACATCTGTCCCCATACAAAGTTATTACAGTAATATTGACCACATTCCTTATGCTGTATATTACTTCCCCATGGCTTATTTTATATCTGGAGGTTTATACTTCTTAATCCTCTTTACCTATATTTCTCTCCTCCCATCGTTCTCCATCTGGCAGCCACCTATTTATTCTCTATATCTATGAGTTTTGTGTCTATTTTGCTTGTTTGTTTGCTCTGTTGGTAGATTTCACATATAAGTGAGAGCATACAGTATTTATCTTTCTGTCTGATTTATTTCACTTCACATAATAACCTCTAGATCCATCCATGTTATCACAAAAGGTAAGATTTCATTATTGTTTATGGCTTGGTAATATTCCATTTATCTGTCTATTATCTATCTGTCTGTCTGTCTTTCTGTCTATCTACCTACCTACCTATCTATCACATCTTCTTTTTCCATATCACTGGGCATCATGGTTGCTTTAGTCTTTGGTTCAATACCCAAGAAGAGAATTGCTGGATTGTACACTAGCTCCATTTTTTATTTTTACTTGTTTCAGGAAACTATATACTGTTTTCCGTAGTGGCTGCACCAACTTACATTCCCAAAGAACAGAGCGTGAGGGATTTCTTTTCTCCACTTCCTCACCAATGCTTGTTATTTATTTTCTTTTTGATAATAGCGATTCTGATGGTTATAATCTAATGGTGGTCTGGATTTCCATTTCCCTATAATTAGTGAGGTTGACCATTTTTTTCATATGTCCATTGGCTATCTATATGTATTCATTGGAAAAATCAATTCAGGTCTTCTCCCCATTTTATAATTTAGTTGTTTTTCGGATGTTGAATATTAACCCCCTATCAGATGTATCATTTGCAGATACTTTCTCCTTTGCTTTTGTTTCCCTTTCCTGAGGATAGACTCCAAAAAGTATTGCTCAGACTAATGTCAAAAAGCATACCATCTATGGATCTTCTAAGAGTTGTATGGTTTCAAGTATTTACATCAAAGTATTTAATCAAGTTTGAGTTTATTTTTATGCATGGTATCAGAGTATAGTCAAAGTTGACCCTTTTGCACCTAGTGGTCCAGTTTTCCAAACATAAGTTACTGAAGAGGCAATCTTTTGCCTATTGTATGTTCTCACCACTATGTAATATATTACTTGCCCATATGAGTTTGTTTGTTTCCAGATTATCTATTCTATTCTATTGGTCTATGAGTCTGTCTTTGTGCCAGTACCATGCTATTTTGATGACTATAGCTTTGTAGTATGGTCTGGAATTGGGGAGTATGATATCTCCAGCTTTTTCTTCTTTCTCAAGCTGTTTTGGCTATTTGGAATCTTTGTGTTTCAACAGGAATTTTGAATTTTTTTTTATAGTTCTGTGAAGAATGCCATTGGTATTTTAATAGGGATTGCATTGAATCTGTAGATTTCATTGAGTGGTATGTTCATTTTAACAATCTTAATTCTTTCAATCCATGAGCACACTGTGTCTTTCCATCTGTTTGTGTCATCTTCAATTTCTTTCATCAGTGTGTTATAGTTTTCTGAGTATAGGTCTTTTACCTCTTTATTTAGATATTCCCAGATATTTTATTCATTTTGATGCAATTGTAAATAGGATTGTTTTCTTAATTTATTTTCCTGATAATTCATTAGCATATAAAAAGCAACATATTTCTATATATTAATTTTGTATCCTGCGACTTGACTGAATTCATTGATTAGTCTAATAGTTTTTTGGTGTCATCTTTAAGATTTTCCATATATGGTATTATATCATCTGAAAATTGTAACTGTTTTACTTCTTCCTTTCCCTTTATTTATTTTTCTTGTCTGATTGCTGCACCTAGGACTTCCAATACTATGTTAAACAAAAGTAGTGAGATTGCGCATCCTCGTATTTCCTGATCTTAGAGGAAATGCTTTTAACTTTTCATCAATGAGCATAATGTTAACTGTAGATTTGTCACATGTGGCCTTTATTATGTTGATGTGATGTTGGCAATTTTTAATATAAATGGGTGTTGAATTTTTTCTAAAGCTATTGAGATAATCATATGATTTTGTTTTTCAGTTTGTTAATTGGTGTATCATATTTATTTATTTTCAGATACTGAGCCATCTTTTCATCCTGAGATAAATCTCACTTGATCATGGAATATGATCCTTTTAATGTATTGTTGGAGTCAGTTTGCTAGTATTTTGTTAAGAATTTTTGCATCTTTATTCGTCAGTGACTTTGGACTGTAATTTTATTTTTTTGTGCTCTCTTTGTCCAGTTTTAGTATCAAGTGATGCTGGCTTTATAAAATGATTTCAGAAGTGTTCCTTCCTTGGAAATTTTTGGAATAGTTTCAGAAGGATAGACATTAACTCTTCTCTAAATATTTCATAAAGTTAACCTATGAAACCATCTGGTCATGGACTTTTGTCAGAAGTTGTTACTACTGATTCAATTTTATTATTGTTTATTAGTCTGTTCATATTTTCTATTTTTTCATGATTCAGTCTTAAGGCATTGTACATTTCTAGGAATTTATTTGTCCATTTATTCTAGATTATCTACTTTATTGGCATATATTCATAGTAATCTTTTATGATTGCTTTTTTTATTTTAATTTAATTTTATTTTTTTTGCTGCACTTGTGGTATGTGGAAGTTTCTGTGCCAGGTATTGAACCCATGGCACAGCTAAAACATGTGCCACAACCATGGCAATGCCAGATCCTTAACCCACTGTGCCAACAAGTGAACTTCTTTATGATCTTTTTAATTTATGTGGTGTCCGTTGTAATTTCTCTTCTTTCACTTCTGATTTTATTAATTTGGGCCCTCTCTTTTTTCTTGATGAATCTGGCTAAATGTTTATCAATTTTGTTTATCTTTGCAAAGAACCAGCTCTTAGTTTCATTGATTTTCTTTAGTCTTAATTTGATTTATTATATTATAATTATTATTTATTTCCTTCAACTGACATTGTGCTTTTCTTTCTTTCTCTTTCTGTCTGTCTGTCTGTCTGTCTGTCTGTCTCTCTCTCTCTCTCTCTTTCTTTCTCTCATCTTTTTAGGGCCACACCAGTAGTATATTGAGGTTCTCAGGCTAGGGACCAAATTGGATCTGTAGCTGCTGGCCTGCACCACAGACACAGCAATGCCAGATCTGAGCTGCATCTTTGACCTACACCACAGCTTACAGAAACACAAGATCCTTAACCCACTGAGCAAAGCCAGGGATCAAACCCAAGTCCACATGGATACTATTTGGGTTCATTAACCACTGAGCCCTGACAGGTACTCCTGACATTGAGTTTTCTTTGTTCTTCTTTTTCTAGTTCCTTCAGAGGTCTAAGGTTAGGTTGTTTGAGATTTTTTCCTCTTTTTTTTAGGTAGGGTTATAGAGCTATAAACTTTACTCTTAGATCTGCTTTTGCTGTTTACCATAGATTTTGGATTGTAGTGTTTTTGTTTTCACTTGTCTTAAGGTATATGTTACAGCCTCTAAAATTTCTTCAGTGATGAATTGGTTGCTTAGTATCATCTTGGTTAGCCTCCACATATTTGTGAGGGTTTTGTAGTTTTTTAAATGTAATTGATTTTTAGTCTCATACTGTTGTGGCCTGAAAAAGATGGCTGTTATGAGTTCAGTTTTCTTAAATTTTCTGAGACTTGCTTTGTGGCCTAACGTGATTTATCCTACAGAATGTTCCAGTGAACTTGAGAAGAATGTGTATTCTGCTCATTTTTGTATAACATTCTATTAAGCACATCTGGTACTGTGTTGTTTAAAGCCAAAGTTTCCTTATTGATTTTGTCTGGATAATCTGCTCACTGATGTAAGGGAATATTCAATTCTCCTACTATGATTGCTACTGTTGATTTCTACTTTTATGTCTGTAACATTTGTCTTATGTATTTAGGTGGTCCTATATTGGGTGCATATATATTTATAGTTGTTATATCTCTTCTTGTATAAACCCCTTAATCATTATGTAATGTCCTCCTTTGTCTTTTTTTATAATCTGAACTTTAAAATCCATTTTAACTAAGTATTGCCACCTCAGCTTTCTTTTTGGTTCCATTTTCATGAACCTTTCCTTATCTTCTCACTTTCAGTCTATGTGTGTCTTAAGATCTAAAGTGATATTTTTGTAGGCAGCATATATATGTCATGATTTTGTATCTATTCTACTACTCTAGATCTTTTGATTAAAGTATTTAATCCATTTACATTTAAAATAATTATTGATAGGTATGTACTTATTGGCATTTTGCTAATATTTTGGGGGCTGTTTTTGTAGTTATTTTTTGTTTTTTCTTTTTCTCTTCCCTGGTGATTTGATGACTCTTTTTAATATTATATTGAATTTCTTTCTCTTTTTTATGTCATCTAATGTGGTTTTTATTTATTTATTTTTTTGGTTTGTGATTGCTATGTCTCTATATACATACAGAGTCTCTATATATGGAGAGAGAGAGTTGTTTTGATGATCTAAATTTGATTTCATTTTAACAATTCTTCATTTTTACTCTCCCCTTCACCAAGTTTAGTGTTTTGAAATTATATTTTACATATTTTAGTTTTGTAAAGGCTAGTTATGGTGGATATAGATTATTTTACTACTTTTCTGTTTTAATTTTACCACTAGCTTTATTTGTGGCTCATCTACTACCTTTAATGTATGTTTGCCTTAACCAATGAAATTTTTCCTTTTGTAATTTTCATATTTCTAGTTGTGGTCTTTTCCACTTAGAGAAATTCTTTTAACTTTTCTTGTAGAGCTGGCTTAGTGGTGCTTAACTATTTTAGATTCTTCTTTTTTTGTCTTTTCTAGGGCCACACCTGCAGTATATGGAGGTTCCCATGCTAGTGGTCTAATCGGAGCTATAGCCACTGGCTTACACCAGAGCCACAGCAATAGGGGATGTGATCTGCATCTGTGACCTACACCACAGCTCACAGCAATGCCAGATCCTTAACCCACTGAAGGAAGCCAGGGATCAAACCCGCAACCTCATGGTTCCTAGTTGGATTTGTTAACCACTGAGCCACATCAGGAACTCTGATTTTTCTTGTCTTAAAACTATATCTCCTTCAAATATAAATAATAGCCTTGCTTTGTAAAATATTCATAACTGTATTTTTTTCTTTTAACACTTTCAATATATTGTGCCACTCCCTTCTGGCCTGAAAATTTCTGCTGAAAAAGGCAGCTGACAGTCATACAAGATTAACTTGTACTTAATTAGTTGTTTTTCCTTTGCTGTTTTTAAAGTTCTTTATTTATTTTTAATTTTTATCATTTTAATTACAGTATCTCTGTATGTGGACCTCTTTGAATTGCTCTTGTATGAGATTTACTCTGCTTTCTAGACCTGGATGTCTGTTTCCTTTCCCAGTTTAAGCAAGTTTCTAGCAATTATGTTTTCAGATATGTTATCTGCCTCTTTGACTTTCTTATCTTCTTCAGGGACTCTTACAATGTAAATGTTAGTATGCTTGATATTGTCCCAGAAGTCTCTTAAATTGTCCTCATTTCAAAAGTTCTTTTCTCGGAGTTCCTGTCGTGGCGCAGTGGTTAACGAATCCTACTAGGAACCATGAGGTTGCGGGTTCGGTCCCTGCCCTTGCTCAGTGGGTTAACGATCCGGCGTTGCCGTGAGCTGTGGTGTAGGTCGCAGATGCGGCTCGGATCCCGCGTTGCTGTGGCTCTGGCGTAGGCCTGCGGCTACAGCTCCGATTCAACCCCTAGCCTGGGAACCTCCATATGCTGCGGGAGCGGCCCAAGAAATAGCAACAACAGCAACAACAACAACAACAGACAGAAAGACAAAAGACAAAAAAAAAAAAAAAAAGTTCTTTTCTCTTTTTTTCCATTTCACTTGAATGATTTCCACTACTCCATCTTCCAGTTTGCTGCTGTGCTCCTGTGTATTATACAATCTACCTTTCATTCCTTTTAGTGCATTTTTTATTTTGGATATTATATTCCTGACCTTTGTCTGGTTCTTTTTATTTAGTAAATATTTGTTAAACTCTTAACTGTGTTCATCTATTCTTCTCCCAAATTCAATAAATTACTTTATGATTGTTACCTTGAACTCCTTATTGGGTAGATTACTTATTTCAACTTTGATCAGCTCTTTTCTCACATTTTATCTAGTAACTTTTTAAAAAAAATACCACTTTGTCATCTCATTTTCCCTTAATCTGTTTTTATTGCTATGTGTTAAGTAAGTCAGTTATGTTTCCTGATATTGAAAAAGTGGCCTTATGCATGTGACATCCTGTGTGTCCTAGAAGCATATTCCTCTGTGTATACCAGAACTATATGCTTTAGGGATGTCCCCTATGTGGTCTGGGTGGGGCAGACCACTGTGGATATATCAGTAAATGTGGCTGGCCCTTGGCCTGGTTGGTTTCCAGATCCTGTGTAGTGCAGAGGTTGCCAGTGACTAGTGGGTGGCCCTGGTCCTGGGGTGGCTGATGGGGTTTTGGAGGTCCCAGAGCTGGGCTGGCCCACAGGTGGGCATGGCTGGGTCCTATTGCTTCTGGCTATGGGAACAAGGGATTTTTCACATTGATTGAAGTTGTTCCTAGGGGCTACTTGGGCTGGTCTCCATTTGCTGTGGTTGGGGTCAGATACTGGGGTAGCTTAAAGAATCATGGGGGCCAGTGGCTATTACCAGCCTGCTGGTGGGTAGGGCTGTGTCCTGCTTGGATGCTTGCTTTACCATGGCATGGGGTCTCAGGACTAATGCTGACCAGCTTGTGGTTGGAGCTGGGTCCTATATTTAATATGGCAGAGAGAGGATGCAGAATGGCAGTTGACAACACCAGTGTTCCTGTTATAGAACGATCTCCCCCTAATGGCTACCACCACTATCTATGTTCCCAGGGTGAGTTCCTGTTGTCTCCTGCCTCTCTGGGAGGCTCTCCAAGATCAACAAATGTGTCTGAGCCATGTTGCTCTCAAATTGCTGCTTTTGCCTTGGGTCTTAGAGTATGTGATATTTATTGTGCACCTGTATGAGCAGTCTGTTTATCCCTCTAACTTTTCCCAAAACAAGTCCTATTGGACTCAAAAGCCAGGTATTCTGGGGGCTCATTTTCCTGGTGCAGAACACTCAGGGTGGGGAGCCTGATGTGAGTCTTGAATCCATTGCTCTTTGGGGAGAACCTATTCAATTATTATTATCTTTCCATTTCTGGGTCAACTATCTGGGTGTGTGTGTCTTGACTATACTGTTTCTATGCCCCTCTTACCTATCTTGTGATTCCTTCTTTATATTGTTATTTGTACAAGCTCTTTTCTGCTAATCTTCAATAATTCTCAAAGATAATTGCTCTGTAAATAGTTGAAATGTTGTTGTGCCTGTGTGGGAAGGTGAGCTCAAGGTTGTCTTATGCCGCCATATTTGCCACTCTATATTTTGTTCAAATTAGTGTTTTGGTTTTCTTTAGGTAAGACCCCCCCCAATGAAGTTGATAGATCATTTAGTAATTCTACTTTTAATTTTTTGAAGAATCTCCATGATGTTGTCATTGTGACTGCACAAATTTACAATCCAACCAACAAAGCATGAGGGTTCTCATTTCTCCACATGCTTACTAATACTTGTTATTTGTTGTCTTTTGAACACGAAAGACTGTTTTTTTTTAATTTATATAGCTGATTTATAATATTCTGTCAATTTCTGCTGTACAGCAAGGTGACCCAGTTATACATTTATATACATTCTTTTTTTCACATTATCCACTATCATCTTCAATCACAAGTAATTAGATATAGTTCCCTGTTCTATACAGCAGGATCTCATTGCTTATACATTTCAAATGCAATAGTTTGCATCTACTAATTTCAAACTCACAGTCCCTCCCACTCTCTCTCACTCCCACAAGTCTTGAACACAAAAGACTTTGAGTAGCTGAAGCAATCTTGAGAAAGAGGACAAAGCCAAATGTATCACACTACTTGATTTCAAACTACACTACAAAGCTATAGTCATCAAAACACTATGGTACTGGCACAAAAACAGACACATAGATCAATGAACAAGATAGAGAGCCCAAAAATGAAACCACACAATAGAGTTAATTAATCTATGACAAAGGAGAAAAGAATATACAATGGGAAAAAACAGTTTCTTCAGTAAATGCTAGTGGGAAAACTGGACAGCTATATGCAAAAGATTAAAACTGGACCACTTTCTCACGCTATATACCAAAATTGATTAAAGACTTAAATGTAAGGCCTTAAACCATAAAACTCCTAGAAAAAAACAGAGGCAGTTTGGTTTTTTGTGTCATTCCTAGTAATTTTTTAAAATCTGTCTTTAGGCAAAGGAAACAAAGAAAAATAAACAAATAGAACTACATCAAACTGAAAAGGTTTTGCACAGTATGAGAAGCTATCAATAAAATGTGAAGTAGCCTATTGAAGTGGGAAGATATTTGCAAATGATATATCTGATGATATATCTGATATGTGGTTAACATCCAAGATAAACAAATAATTCATACAACTCAATATCATAAAAAACAACTTGATTAAATGTGGGCAAAGACCTAAACAGACATTTTTCCAAAAAGACATAGATGAACAACAGACACATGATAAGATTCTCAACATCATTAGTCATCAGGAAATTGCAAATCAAAACTATCATTAGAAATGGTCTCATGCCTGTAAGAGTGACTATAATTTTTTTTTAAATAGTATTCCACCATTCTAGTTAAATATACCCAAATATATTTATATAGTTAGTAAAAAGAATTTCAGGTACTTTTAGTACTTGGTTACTATATATACACAATAGGTATTTGAAAAATTTACACGGGGTCAATTAAGAATCACACTCCAAAATGTCTGAAAGGTGATTGTCTGAGACTGCCTATAGGGATAGAAAAATCACACACCTCTCTTGATTTAAAAGAAGACTTGGGATAATCAGAAGCAGATGGTTGTTCTCACTTATCTTGGAAACATCTGGATATCCATTGTTTGAGTATAATAGAGGATCAACAGACAGACATGAAGGAAAGAACTATTTTTATCCTTTGTTTTCAATGAAACCCTCAAGTTATTGTTATATCTTGATTAGTTGTAACTCTAAAAGGATTTATCTGGATATAATCTCTGAATCTTTTACTGCCACCTTGTGCAGCCACTTCCACACTAGTTGCCCTAGGCTTTATAGCAGATGACATTATAGGCAAGTATCACTTTATATTATTAGCTAGGTCTTTAGCTCCAAATCCATATCTGTTCCTTTTCACAGGTAATTTGCCTGGTTTAGTGTCTGCCACTTCATTCTAAAAATTCCAAAATCTTGCTAATCATGATCTTCCTCTTCTATAAAATGGAATGACTGTCTGCATTTTAACATAATACAGGATGTCAAATAGAGACATCTCTGTTAAAGCCTAGAATTAAACCAGTCTTACTACCTCCTCCATTTTTCCTTCTCTGGACCAGAATGTGGATACATTCAGGCTGTGAGTGTTTTAATGGAAGGAGGCACCTCCAGGACTTGTTCCACCCAGTTGGCTACCATAGAGATAGAGAAGGAAAGAAAGTCACACAAGTAGTAAAATCTAAGAACAGAAGGTGGCTTCTCTTCTAAGACTGACATAGAGGTGCTATACTTGGCTTCCCAAGGATGAAGGTGTGTTCATTCAGCTGGTACCCTTGGGTCTGGTTTTACCAAAACCAGTTAAGTGTGAGGAAAGAGGAAAAAGAACAAAAGGGAGAGTTTACAAGAAGATTTTTTTTTCTTTTTAGTTCTATTTTAATACTTTAATTTTCCCACCAAAAGCTCTATTCCCCATATTAGCATCCCATTTTGAAAGAGTGAAGATTCTATTTTGTCACAATGTTCTCTCTTTAGCTGTGGAGTGATGGGGATAAGGGAAGATGAGAGGAGAGGGGAAGAGTTTTATATTCCCCCACTCCCCAATTAGTGACCAGCAATCATGATTCCCAGTTGTTTGAAATAAAGATGAAACAATATAAAAATTGGTAATAATACTCCTTTTCCTATATAGTCAACAATGTGGAATAAGTATCTTCAGTATTTTATTTTAATATCATGATACTCATTTGAATTTGAAATTAATGCTAAAAGAAATTACCTTGGTAAATGAAGGTCACCAGACACATTATCATTCAAATAAAAAGATATGTAGCAGGGGATGGGCATTTAGATGTTAGTATTACATAGTTCATAAGACTCGTGAGAGAAAAATTTTAAAGAAAGAAAAAGAAAGGGAAAAGAGAGAGAGCAAGTATTTGAATTAAAGTCTTCTATATTTTTATATTATAGAAATATATGCTATAGACATATATACAAAATATTGATGATTCCTTCACTCTAATAAAAATGTATATTTGACAAGAAAGTGAACACTATAAGTGGATTACAAAGAAATAATATAATATAGTAACTAGTTGATTACTAACCTCACAGAAGCATTGAAAATTTTCAACAATGCACAAATGTGCCAAAAGAAAAAGAAATTGTCTTATTCTGGAAAACCTACCCCCTGAATGAAAAGAATAGAGCACACATTACCTCAAGAGCCTCTTTCCCTGGGGTATTATTCAGTTAACTGAAACTTTAAACGTAGTGCTAGAGCTGTCTGTCGCCTCTCTGAAGAGTTTTTCACTGCTCCTTCTCAAGATGGTATCTGGGAACTGCATAGAAAGTTTGCACATGATTTTAGGAGAGTGCTCCTGTCTGTGTTCCCTTTAGACAAGGGACAGTTTCCATGTGGTGTGATGCAGTTGGTTGGATCTTACTTCTGAGGATCCTGGTGCTTTTTAGGGAAGGCTGTTCCCTTCTATTTATTTTGTGTACTGTGTGGAACTGGCTGCATCTCTGCTGGGGTCTCCACTCTAGAGGTGTCTACTTTCTGTAGCCATTGCTCCTGGCTCTAGGCCTGTTCTAGTTCACCAGTTCTCTCAGCATCCACATAGCTTTTGGCCATTGTAATTATATGAAAGAATATTGTTACCAAAATGATGTAGAGGCTAAATACATGGCCTGCAGTTCTGAGAGAACAAGACAAACATGTATCTTGCTCTTCCACTTTCCAGCTGGGTGAACTTGAGCTTGTTACTTAAACTTCCATGCTCAATGGTCTCTTCTCTAAGAAGAATTAATTTATTTATTAAGCAAGTCTTAAAATAAAAAATATTTTTGTTTATATTTATTATATTTATAATATTTTTAAGACTTGCTTAATAAATTATAAATTTTAAATAATTGTAAATTATAAAATTATAAATTTTTAAAATTATTTTATAAGTTATGAAATATAATTTTATAAATAATAAATTATAAGAATATTTATAACAGTATAATATAATATGTAAGAATATAGAAATATAAAATATTTTATAATATTTATATTTTATAATATTTATTGTAAATTAAAAATATTATTTATTATTTACTGTACTAAATAATAGCATATGCTGGGCACCTTATATATGAGAGCTGGGACTATCTAGATGAACAAGAGACACAGTACTTGTCTTCACAGACAAGTGGTGAGGGAAGCCAGTGATATCTGTGTTGGAGGGAACTTAGAAACTTCAATGGCAAGAGAGCTATTCTTTTGGTGAAGATGCTGCTACTCCAGTACTCCAGAGATGTGGCCAATAAGTGGAGTAACAATGAAGCTGTTTTGAGCTTAGTAAGGGGAAGCTCTAAAATTGAGTGCTTCTTAATCACAGAAGCAGAGATCTCCTGAAAAAAAAGATCATTGTTTGAAGTACTCAATCAGAGGTGGTATGGCCAGTGTTAGCAGGCAACAGGCTTCATTGGATGGGAAGTTGGGCTAGGTGACTTGCTATGCCAAGCTTGGGTCTTGATGTGGTGAGTTGATGCCTAAATAGGATTGCAGCATAATTAACATGTGAGAACTTAATGGTTAATGTCACAACTTACCCACTAGCTTGTCAAGTACATCTGTGTCTACATGGAGCCTATTCCTAATAATGTATACATTTCTCTTTTTTTCTCTGCTGTCAAGCAAGAGTTAATGTGGATTTTTCCTACTGCTATTGTCAATTTACTGTGCAGAGCTGTATCTTGGGATGGAAGAGATGTTAGGGAAGGGAAAAAAAAAAGGAGCAGCTGCCTTTGTGCTCCTAGGCACAGGAAAAAAAAAAAAAAAAAAAAAAAAAAAAGCAGTGCAGACCAGTCAAAGGCAGGGGAAGAGGTGAAACTGGGGACAAAGAACAGATGAGGGCACATAGAAACAGATTTGTGAGAACTACAATGAAGGAAACTTGAAGTTGGAAGAATAAGGAGAGTGCAGTGGAAGAAAAGGAAAAAAATATAGAACCCAAGAAAAGAATGAGATACTATCAGAGGTAGCTAATGGAAAACACAAAGAGAAAATACAAAGCAAAGGAGGAACAAGCACAATTTATTAAGTAACATTTTGGTTTTCATTGATGGCCTTCTTTCCTGAATAGGGGACAGAGCAGGAAGAGAACATTCATTGTTGGGTTGGGCTCTCCTTCCAAAATGTTACAATGCAGATGATTCCAAATGGGCTTTGTTCAGGAAAGCCGCCCCAGTTCACGGTAGAGCAACATCTCTCTCTCTCTCTGCTTTCCTGGCAAGAGAGGGGATGAGAACTTTCTTCAAGTCAGGCAAAAATCTTTTTAGTATGAGAATCATTTTTTATGATTAAATATTTCTTAACCTCTGGTTATTCTTCCAGGCCAGGTAATATTTCAGCTTCCTAATGATAATCACTGCCTGCACACATGTTCTTTTCAACAGAAAACAAAATAAAAAGTGTAATGTTTATTATTCTACTTATAATTATGAGCATTACTTGTTTCATTTATTAATTGATTATAAAGAAACCAAAGTAACTGTGGTTCCCTGTCCTTTATGATTGATTCTCACTAGCCTGCCTTTTGGCCACTGAGATGCAGGACAGGCCATCTTTCTGGGTATCAGCTCCAGACCTAAGAGGCTGCACTAAGTTAGAAAATCATAAAGAACAGCTGCAGCCATCAGCAGGAAATAAAAAATAAATCTGATGGGATATTATCCTAGTCCAAATAGTAATTTTTTAAAACCCCGAGATTTCTGTGTTGTCTTTCTTTTTTCATAATTTATTAATGGTGTTTTGTTCAGCAGTTTGTCTTGAGCCCCTTTCTTCTTCTTTAATCCTCATATTTCATATATGCCAGATTCTCTGACACATGGACCTGTGATAAAAACGCATCAAAGTCCTCGTAATGCTGTATTGTCATCTGTTAATCTGTAAATATTTCTCCATATCTCACTTTACCATTTCCTCAATTATTATTTACTTCTGGCTCACTATCTACTACTTTTGCATTTTTATTTTGAAGAAACAAGCTTATCATCATTTTAAGCAAAATCTATTAGCAAATCTTTAGAAATTTGGGGATGCATTCATAATAATTAAAGTTATATTCTTTCAAAAACAAAACTGACAATTTCTGTGTGTTCAAATAAGATGAATAAAAGCACATCTATGTTTTCTGAGTTTGGGCTTTAAAAATTAAACAACTTTATCCTATGAGTAAAAGAACTTGAACAATATCTTGGCTGTCAATTTTAGACAAAATGTGAAACTTTGGTGGTTGAAATTCATTTACTCCTGGCAAAATGTGACTTCCTGCTTCTAAGAATAAAGGCTTGAAAAGACTTATTAAAGGGAGGCTCCAAAAAGACTTCTTAAACTTCAAACAGGTCTTACAAAACAACATTCTGATGAGTTAAGTGCACACGAATTAGAAGCATATGTATTAAATTTCCCTCAAAATACACATGGGTTTAAAAATTAAGGGAGGGGAAAAGACTCTTGACAGAAATCTATTTTAGGTTTGGCTAAATCCAAACCATTTGAGGAGTAATTCTAAGGAATGGGATAAAATATAGATTAAAATTCTTAAACACATTGAATATGTTTTAATTTTTTAAATGATTTAAGTTTACTTGAATAAAAAGTACTGCCTTAAAAAATTCTTCTAAAATGAAGAGAAAACTGCCTGGGAGCAATATCCATTTTTTGAAAACTCCAAATGCTTGGGAAAAGTTTGAAGATCTTGACAATGTTAAATTAAGACCAGAACTGCCTGGGGGGAAAATAAGACTTTATGCAAGGGAGTTGTAACTTTTGTCCCCTTTTGCTGCTTATGCTCCATGAGGAAAAACTGAAAACCCTCCAGATCTTTATTTCTTCATTTCTCATGTTGGTGATGTCATGTGTTCTTTCTCCTATACACACACACACACTCTCTCTCTCACACACACACAAGACACACATGCACACACACACAGGAGACACTGAGAACTAACTGGATAGTGCTTGTCAGCAATACAAGTGTAGAGAAAAAAAAAATTAGTCTTGAATGTATTATACTTAAAGCAGGCATAATGTCACCGTACTCATTTAAATGGAATGACCAACAAAACATGAAGAGTTTCAAAGTGATTGATTTTATTGATATGAACCTTGAAAATTGGACCGGAAAAAATTTAGTAAGCCCTATTCCTATGTAAGGGACAGATTAATATTTACAGTTTCTACCTGTATCTTGTTTTTTAAATGTTCCTTTTTAGTAAATATCAAGGTCTTGGTATCTATTTAAGCTACAAAAATACCAGATCATTCTAAATGCATTACAATGTGGCTATTATGGGGAGGACATAAAACCAAAGTCAGAAATCTAAAAGTGACATGAATCTATGAAAATCATATTAAAAGAAACTATATTTCAGAATACTAGGGGCCTAAAAATGCCATTTTCATCCTTCTGCTTTTTTGTTTGTTTTTGGTGAAGAGATGTAAAAATTGAACAAAGACAAAATACGAACAAGGCTTGGGACGGTAAGTACAATATTAAAGGTCAATTCAGCTTAATAAGCATTTGTGTTATTCCCAGCCTCATGTCAAGTATTTGATTAAAATGAGGATACTATTATCTTTCTTATAGATATGCTGAATATTATTTCTAGAATGTAGTCACAGCCAAAACAGTAATTTTCTGGAAGAAAAGAGGAGTGAGAGTGTGGCTATGATCTGGGGTGCAGGGAGGTGAAGAAATGAAGTCTTTTGAGTTAAGCCTTTGGATCCATTTGTTTTTACTCTGAAACAAATCACCTCAAAATATAGTGGCTTAATGAACATTTATTTTTTTAAAAAACTGTGGTTTGGCCTTGCGGTTCTTCTAGACTGGACTGCCTCAGCTGGGGATGGATGGTACAGAATGGCCTCACTCTTATGTCTGGGACCTTAGTGGAGATGTACAGGGGTGTTAAAACAACTGGAATGACTGGAACCTCTCTAAGGTGGTCACTTTTCTTCCAACACCATAGCCTGGACTTATTCACATGGGGAAAGGGGTTTTCAAAAACCAGAGAGGGTGAGTTCCAGTGCACAAGCCCACTCTTTGCAACACATTTGTTATTGGTTCATTGGTCAAAGCAAGTCACTTTGCCAAGACCAGATTCAAGAAATGGAGAAATAGACTCTACACTTGATAGGAGAAATAGCAAAGTCATGTGGCAAAGGGACATGCTTATAGGGAGGTATGAATACATTAGGACCCATTACTGTACCAAGACCTAAAAAATAAGTTTTTGCACTTTTGCGTGTATAAGAATCACCAGAGGTATGCCAGACTTAGCTGGGTCAAGTATTAACAAAAAGGATAATTTTATCCTAGATGAAATTATTTTCATTATGTTTGACTTCACCATTGCAGAGTGCAAAGGATAAACTCAAAATGAAGAAACCAATTGAGTAGGAAAGCTCCCTGGTGCTTCCTTTATTCTCTTATACAGGCACAAAGAGGTAACAGCAGTAGTAAGTGGCAATAGTCACGTGGATCAAGGAGCCACCAGATCAAGGAGACCCAAACAATTCCAAGGCATTTGTGACACCCTCCCCCATCACACACACATTCTGAGATAATTAACTACAAAGGTACAGAACCTGTCATTGTCAAGCCTAACAACCTGCATATAGCAATTAGTTGGCATCTTGTGTGTAGTCCCGAGTGCAGGTATGTATCTGAGACATGATCATAGGCATGCTTAATTGCTCATCTGCTGCAGCACAATGCCGGAGCAGAACCAACCATGACATGCCAGAAAAAGGTCTTGTATACGGGTTTGTAAAAGATAAAAAATTATTGGAGTTCCCATTGTGGCTCAGTACTTAATGAACCCGACAAGTATTCATGAGGATGCGGGTTCAATCCCAGGCCTTGCTCAGTGGGTTAAGGATCCAGCATTTCTGTGAGCTGTAGTGTATGTGGCAGATGCTACTCAGATCTTCATTGCTGTGGCTGTGCTGTAGGCCAGCAGCTATAGCTCCAATTTGACCCCTTAGCCTGGGAACTTCCATATGCCGTCGGTGCAGCCCTAAAGACAAAAAAAAATTATTGAGTAAACACATTTTCTAATTATTTTGACGCAAGTTATTTAGGTTATTCTGACCACACTTGGAGAAACTCTGCTTTGAAGTATGGGTAGAAATTCTCTGGGTGAGAAGGAAAATGTGTCCCACGTGGAAGGCACAGGATAGAACATGAACGAGTACAATGATAAGGCAGTGGCTAACATGGTCCCAGGGACACGGAGGGAAAGGGACAAGGTGAAGAAAGAACTAAGAGTAAAAAGAGGAGAGCAAAGACATTGAGGCAAGATGCTGGATGATGGGGACTAATTTTGGGAATTCATGATTGTGGAATTCCATTGTGGATACTTGTGGATGGGATAAAACTTGAAGTTATGAACTTGACACTACAAATAGGGACAGCTGTAAATGTATGACCTACAATAGAACAGGTTTACCATATTAATTCAATAAAAAGATCTTGCTGTAATCTTGGTGAATTAGGAGTTCAGCTGCTTGGTCTCTACTGGAAGTCATGTATTGAAGGCCTTCTACTTATTCAAGTATATAAACCCCAGGGTCTAATAAATGCTCTCAATCTCTAGGAAACCATTCATGTTTTGTTGTGACTTGGACTGGAATAGATCAATAGCTCCCTAACATGTTCATTATGTTTAATATTTTATGCATGTATAAGATTGATCACCTAAACTATTCAGATGTGATTACTCATCTTAAGTTCTGCTCATGGCCTGCTTGTTTGCAAAAGGGCTTAGTTATTAAGCAGCAATAATGAAGAACTCTAGGTTTATTTTCAGCCATAAAGATATTGTTCATTCATTTCTCAAGAGCTTTGAAGATGCTGAAGGTAGTAAATATCCCTGCTGGTCTATAATAAATGAATTTCTATGCCTGAGATTTTCTAATGTAAAAATTTCAGTAATATTCTAATACTAAGTGTTCACTTGTGGATTTCTAAAAAAACATAAACTAAAGAAATAAATTGAACATGAATTAAAACTATTTGGTTTAACAACTTTTTTATTCCACAAAGATTAGACAATATACCTCATTGATGTAAACCTGTGATATTTCCATTGTAATATGGAAATTTCCTCCACAACACTCCTGCACTTCTAACTCCTATGTTAGAACTAACTCTTCCTTAGGGTTTTCTTAACTATGTGGTTTGGTGATGTGACTGGAAATCATTTAAATGTCTTGTCCCAAATTGAGCTTATTGTCTCATCTAAACTGGATTTATTTCCTGATGTTCTAATTCTTCTAACTGCTCCATAATTTCCTGGGTCCCCCTGACTGTTGAATATGAATATTTCCTTTAATATCTTCATTCCATTAATATTTTCCTCATCCTCTTACTCTCCAACAAGTTTCAAGCCCCATTGTTTCTATTACTAAATGGTTTGAGCATTTACCATTTTCTTTCAATTCCTATTGTCACCAGTCTACTTTAAAGATTTTTTTTTATCCTTTTAGGTAACTGCATTTTAATAAATTCTATGAGTTGTTTTCATTGCATTCTGCTTTTCCATCTAATACATTTATTGAGTAAGCATTTACTACATGTTGCACTGTGCTAAATAGCAGATAAATCTGTGAACAACTGAAACATCTCTGCCTTTTGGGGGCTTACATTTTATTAGAGGAGACAGAAAATAAGATGAAAACATAAATTATATGGACTGATAGAGTAATAAGTATTAGGGTATACAAAATATTAGAGGGGGGTGAAATTTTAGGTGGGAGAAATAGATGAAGTCTTACCAGGGCATGAATTTTTGAGGAAAAAACTGAAAGAGGAAGCTAACTGTAATATAGTTAGGGTAATGATAGTTGCTTTATCATATAAATCCTCAAATACACTGGCTTAATTTTTTTAATATGCATCTGTTATTCACATAATAGTTCAATGCAGGAAGGCTCATATATTTCCATGCAGCGATTCAGACCATAGATTTGATACCAATTACCTGGAGTTTGGCCAAATTTCATGGGTTGTTGGCACAGTCTTATATATGGTGGCTTTTACTTTAGGTACCAGCTGAATGTTTGGGGCCCCAAGGCCTCACTCATTTCTTACCAGATAGATACAAATTCAGGGGTTATCACTACCCTTGTCAGGTATGATACTTCCCTGGAAAAACTCAGAGTGCACAGGAAAGTTCTGTACTTACAAGTATAATTTTATTGCAAAATGAGACAAATTTGAACCAGCCGAAGGAAGAGATGCATAGGGTAATTTTAGGAGGGTCCTGGAACAACGAGGAATGACTATTTACAAAGTATTACCAAGCAGGGATGCTCTCCTGATCTTTGAGGTCCATGGTTTTTAGCAGGACTACATCCTGGCATGATTTGTTGAACCACTGGCAACATTACTCAACCTCCAACCCCTTCTCCTCCTGGGAAGGTAGGCATATTACATGGCTCAAATATCCAACCTTTTAATCACATGATTAGTATTTCTGGTATGTCCAGTTCCCATCTTCAGTCATCTCACTAGTATAAACTAGAGGTGCAACACATATAAACAAGACACTCCTATCACTGGAAATTGCAAGGATTTAGAGGCTACCTCTTAGGAGCCAAGGACAATACTGTGTCTTCTGCTGTCACCCACCTGTGACTTCAAAGGTTTCCACAGACAAAGAAAGAGGAGGAGATCATAGCACTGATAGACCTTGAGTGACACACATTATTTTGTTGCTCATGCAGCTACATGCAAAAGGAGCTAGGAAATTTAGTCATTAGCTAATGGCCAGTTTCCAGCAATTACTCTCACTACAAAAGGGGAGGAAGAATCTTTAGTGCCCAGTTAGCCATCTGTATCATACTTGCATGTGATTATCTGGGGTAAGAACATATAATTCCCATTTGTGATGCTCTCCATTCCTTCTGTAGAAGAGTTTCCTTGTGTTATTTTCTGTCTAAATTTTTAAAACATTTCTTGTAGTGCAGTCTGGTGGTGATGAATTCATTCAATTTGTGTGTTTGAAAAGTCTTTATTTCAGTTTCATGTTAAGGTACAGAATTCTAAATTTACAGTTTTTTTTCCCTCTCAGTATATAGTGATAACTGTTCATTATTATCTCATTTGGATTGTTCCAGAGATTAATCCACTTTAATCCTAATTTTGGCCTCTATTCATGATGTACCTCTCTTTTTACTGTATTTATTTATTTATTTATTTTTATTTTGCTTTTTAGGGCCACCCTCATGACACATGGAAGTTCCCAGGCGAGGGGTCCAATCGGAGCTGCAGTTGCCAGCCTATGCCACAGCAACAGCCACAGCAACAGAGACCCCAAGCCACATCTGTGACCTACATTTCATCTCACAGCAACACCAGATCCTTGACCCACTGAGTGAGGCCAGGAATTAAACCTATATCCTCATAGGTACTAGTTGGGTTAGCAACCTGCTGAGCCATAGCAAGCTCCTCCTGGCTGTGTTTGATTTTCTTTTTTTCTTTTCTTTTCTTTTCTCTTTTACTATTTTGAAGAATTTGGTGATAATAATATGCCTTGGTATAGATTTGCTCATTTCTCTTCATGTTTCTCATGCTTACAACTGCAGATTTAGAGTTTTCATTCAATTTGGAAAAAAAATCAGCCATTATTTCTTCAATTTTTTTTTTGTTTCACCTCTCCAAAGTCAGTAGATATTGTCCCACAGCTCACCAATGTTCTGATTTTGTTTTTTGTTTGTTTTTGAAAAAAAAAATTTCCCTGGGGGTTTAATACTAATTTGTTTTCACAGTCACTATTTTTTTCCCTGAAATGTCTAATTTACATTTAATCCATTCAGTGTACTTTATTTCATAAACTGCAGTTTTTGCTTTTAGAAGTTAGGTTTGGAGCTTTTAAAATATCCTCCATACCTCTACCTAACATATTCAATCTTTGCTCTAGCTTACTGAACATATGTAATACAGTTTTGAGAAGACTTTTAGGGTCCTATTCTGCTAATGCTACTGTCTATGTCAGTTCTAGATTTTTTTTTTCTCCTCATTATGGTTCATATTCTCTTGCTTCTTTGCATGTCTGGTAATCTTTGAATGAGATGCCAAAAGTGAAGATTTTGTTTTATTGGATGTTAAATATTATATATTCCTATAAATATTCTTTAACTTTGTTGTAGGATATAGTTAAGCTACTTAGAATCACACTGATCTTTTCAAATTTTTCCTTTAAGATTTGTTAAGTTTTATATAGGGTTGAGTGTTCCCCCACTACTGAGGTAAGGTTTTTCTGAGTACCTTGTTCAACATACCATGGATTTTCTACTCTGGCTGTAGGGCAGAGGAACAATTCCCAACCTTAAGCAAGCTCTAAATGATATTCTTCTAATTCTTTCATGTGGCCCTTTCCCTTGCCTTAGGTACTTTCCTAATATGCAAGTGCTGATTAATATTCTGTTCAATAACCAAGAGATAACTTCTATAGATTTCCATGGTTTTCTCTGTGTACAGATCTCTATTCTCCAGTACTCTGCTCTGTGAATATTAGCCTTCTTGGTTTCTCTGAATTATCAGCACTGTCTCCTCAAGTAAAGATGTGTGCCAGGCTCCATATGGTTTTTCATTCTCTGTGCCATATCCTGGAAATTCTCTCCAGGTGTAGTGTGCTTTGGTCATCATCTGGGACAATTATAGGATTCAACTTGTTTCCTGTCTTTTATGAATTATTCTCCTTTTTAACCTGATGTTCAATAGGTTCAATGGCTATTTCATATTTTTGTCTAGTTGTTTCAGATGGGAAGGTAAATCTATTTTCTATTATTCCATCTTGAATTGGAAGTGGAAATTAGCTGTATGGTTTTGATTTGTGTTTTATTTTTATTTTATATTTGTGTTTTCTTTAAAATATTACACTAAGGCAGTAATTATAATAAATATTTTCCAGAGGGGAAGAGAAATAGTGAATTGTAAAGATTTCTAGGGTGGTTAAGTGTTGTCTATTTTCTAAAAGAACTGATTATTCAGAGAAAGCTAAGCATTCCATTGTGGTTTATCTCACTTCAGTTATATATAGAGAGAAAGAGAGAGAGGGAGAGAGAGAGAGAGACTATCCTCTTTTTTCTTTCCTGTGTACTTTCTTTGTAGACTTTTGACACTTCATTAATTTTAAAAATTAAAAACTGTAGCTTTAATATTTTTCTTTGAATAATATTTTCAGATGTCCATAAATAACACTGCTTTACTGGGCAAGAATCGAACAAGCAACCAAACAAAAACAATCTGATCTTTGCCTTCAAGTGATCCTTCTAATCACTTTATCAAGAGATAGAATTTGTGGAAGCACTTTGGAAGAAATTGATTTACAATAGTGTTTATATAAGCATATTCTATTTTGTTTTGACAAAAGTCATGGGAAACTGACTTCCCAAAACTTCTGTGTTCAGTGAAACTCAGAAGTTTGGGAATAAGAGAACATAGGAATTTTGGGTCTCATCAAACTTCAAGGTATTTTTTAGCCATAGCATGGGGGTTGTCACTTCAGCAACTTTGTTAAAAAATGCTTCATTTGCTATCTGGAGTAAAGCTCTATAGGCATTCTGACAAAATAGGTCATCATCAGGGAGGAGATGGAACAAGATTTTACAGAAATACTGGGAAAAATGAATAGCAGCAAGATAGACAAGATAGACTAGGACAAATTTTATTGAAAGCAAAAACAGAAACAACCAACAACCTAGAGCCATGGAGAATGAAAGAGACAAAAAAAAAAAAAAAAAAAAAAAAAAAAAAAAAAAAAAAAAAAAAGAAAGAAAGAAAGAAAAGAAAAGAAAAGAAAAAAGTTGCCACACAACCCGGCACAGGGAAATAGTTTAAAAATTAAAGTGGAGCTTGATCTCTAATCCCCTATCTTCAGACTCCACTCAAGCCCACTCTAAAAGAAAAGGAGGGAGAATACAGATGATGGGAGGGTATCCTCTTTTCAGTAGGGAAGGAGGGTAACCTCACAATTTTTTTTTCAAGGAACCATGGCCTTTTAGTGTGTATTAAACCATGAAAAAGGTTTAGAGTAAAGGGTTAGTAAAGAGGTTTTTTTTCACCTTACCAAGAGGTTCATTTCTCACATTTATGTTTTTGACTATTTACTACCACACTGCAGAAGTGTTTGAGATCGTTTCTTTCTCAATCTTTGCCTCATTTCCATTCAACACTCTACAGTTTGCCTTCCCCCAGTGCATACAATTATCACCTCTCCATTCTAATTAGCTTCCAAGCTGCCTATATGCCACCCCTACTTTTGTGACATTGGCTTCATATATTTTGATCTCCTAATTGGCTTTTGATTCATCACATTTTACCAACTGTCGCCAAATGCTTTTTTTTTTTTGCTTTTATATACTTTCAGGCCTGCTTTACAGTGTAATTTTTTTTTAGTATGTCCTTTTTAAATCTGGTTTCCTACTCAGTATAGCTCATATCTGCTCTTGCTGGCAACATATTAAACTCCGAAAAAAACCTTTATTGAGGTTTTTTTTATTTTTGTTTTTTTCTTAGCTGTAATGGTACACAATTCCAGATCAATTTTTTAAAGGATTTATTATTTTTCACTTGATATTCCTGGTCTTTGTCAGTAATGACAATCACTTTTTATTGAGGCTAGGAAACTTCTCCCTTGCAAATCTCATTTGTGATAGTTTGTAATGTCTTGAAGACTGTAGGAGGTAGACATCTGAAAAGTGTGATTTCTTGACAGACTGTTTATGTACTAATGTGTAAAATTTCCCAAAAATCTGCTCTGCCATTTCTGTTGCCCGTGGGGTTGAGAAATCCAACAGCTCTGTATGTTGGTAGATGTCTAATTATGTTGCATTGCTTGTCTGCTCCCATTGACTGTCACTGGGTAAAATAGTCCATCAAAGTTTCTAAAAATGTAAAAATAGTTATTTTTCTTATGATTTTTATAATGTTTTAAAGTTAAATTACTCCTGCCAGTTCATTACACATAGCAAGGATTTATATTGACACATTTCAATGTTTAAATAAAAAGTAAATATAGTAGTTAAAAGTGAGAGGAATAAATATGAAAATATAAGACACTTAAAGCTTTACCATTGTGATGATCACTGTTGCAGTCTTTAGTTAGTTATAGTTTTTGCTTTTAACTACACAAATAAGGGTAGTTAAAAGGTCCTGATTAAAATGAAATAAATAATTCTATTTTAATGTGTCATTAGAAGAACTTACTTTTAACTTACTTGCATGAAGAGTATTGTAAGCTAAAGAAATCTATGTGAATTATTTGAAAATTGGAAAGTTTGGATAAACAAAGTTTGGTGTTTTTTTAAGTCACTAACTCAGTCAAGTTGCTTAAATATTCTATTGCTATTCTAAGCCTCAGTTGCTTCATCTTTAAAATAAAGATAACGGAAATCTTTGGCTTACATGATTGAAGTGAGGATTAGATGAGATGATACATGTCACTATACCTGCCACATAGAAAATATCAAGTACATGCTAGGTTTCATTATTTTTTGACTGAATGGATTGAATCAGTTTATGCTTAAGCCTTAAGCAAGTACACTAAACGTAGTACATTGTAGAAAGTGTTATAAAGTTTTTTAGTGTCCAGAATAACCTTGAGTTCTTGAATATGTGTGTTTCTGTGCATAACGTGGTCATATTAGATAGGAGATGTGGGTTTTAATCTAAGTACTTGACAGAGTCCACCTCATCAGACAGATATATTAACATCATGACCAGATGAATTGATCACAGGGAGGAAGGCCAGGCAGAGCCTTAGTGAAGGGTCACGGGTTGGTCTAAGGCGATGTGGTGCTTCCTGATTGTATTTGGTCCAATATGGAAGAAAATGAAGGGGAGAGGTGACTGCATGGGATGATATGGGAACTGGGCAAATTGAGAGACTCTAATGACAAACCTAATCCATTGTTAGGTAGATTACAACAAATAATCTATTTAGTCTTTTTTTTTTTCCTTTTAATAGGGCCACACCAATGGCATATGGAAGTTCCCAGACTAGGGGTCAAATTAGAGCTGTAGCTTCCAGCCTATGCCACAGCCACAGCAACATGGGATCTAAGCCACATCTGCGACCTACATCACAACTCATGGTAACACTGGATCCCTGATCCACTGAGTGAGGCCAGGGATCAAAATTGCATCATGGATAGAACCTCATGGTATCCATAGAAGCTAGTATCCATAGAACTTCATGGATACTAGTCAGATTCATTTTTGCTGTGACACAATGGGAACTCCACAAATAAACTATTTTAGTGAGAATTTTTCTCATGAATAGTTTCATAGTTTAGAAAGAGTTCACTAACAACACTAATTTATTCTATGAGCATCAAGGACTTAATTTTTGAATGCTGAAAATTTTCCAGACACAGTCTGGTCTGGCAAAATCTATTGTCTTATTACACCTATTGTCTTATTTAAACCTTCTAACCATGAGAGAGATGTTTTCTGTTCTACAGATAAGGAAACTGAGGTTCTGGGTTACAAAACTGGTAAATGGCAAAATTAGTGTCTGAAGAAAGGCATGATCATTATGTGCTCATGATTAGTAGTCTGTGCTCTTCCCCCTCTGCCATATTGCCTCTCTTTAATCATATTTCAGTCTTTTAACTACTAGAAGTTACTTCGTGTCTGAGTTGGTAAGCCTCTCATGATGTGTCAGTTTGGATTGTATGGGAAACCAAGCAATTATTAGTGTATAAGTTGCATATCTACCTCAAGGAACTATGGACAATCTCAGATATTCTGGGGCCATATTTGCACTTGTGGTTTCAGTAGTTTGTGAATAGACATGTTTATAATAATTTGGGGTGAAGCCATGAATTTTAGGTAGCTGGGGTGTCATTTCTCCAAATCTCTTAGAAGCTTTCTACAGATGTTAGAACTCTAACCTCAGACCATCAAAGGGTTAGTATTCCCCTGTTTACCTCAGAAAAAGGCTAGATGAAGCAAAGGAAAATAGTGAGGAAAGGCTGCTGTGTGGGGTTGCTGCTTTGTGCTTCACAGTCTTGCTTCTTTCAGATAATTGGAGCCAAAATGAACTTTGTGGGCCATTGACACCATGGATCTCCTAGTGTGAGCTTCCTTCCTGGAGGAAGTACTTTTGATCTATTTGGTTACTGTGGAATATTATTCATTTCATGAACATTGGAAGAATGAGGATCCTAAAAGAGTCACTAATTGGGAAGTTCCCAGACCAGAAGCCTCTGGGAAATTTAGGCTGTAGGAGGTAGAGCAGAGAGGGTCCTCTAATAGTAATAGTCACAGACAGCTGCTGTCACTCCAAGAAGATGCAATTTCCCCAAGGAAAGAGGCCAAGAGGAAGCGCCCAACAGCGGCAATTACTGGGAGCTAACCAATAGTGTGCTTCATTTTTAGAATTAGCCAATGGGAAGAGAAAACAAAACATTTGGCTGAAGAGGCCACGCCCAATCCTCTTAACATCTTAAAATAATTATCCTTGTAATACAGTATGAATGACATTAAGGTCTTCATACTTTCAAGAGAGATAAACATTAATGTTTTGTTATTCATGGCTGCAATAAACAAATTACCATGAATTTAGTGGTTTAAACAACATTTATTATCTTCTAGTTCTCCGGTTTGTAAAGCTGACTCAGGCAGGTCTCATTGGCTAAAATAAAGGTGTTGGCAGGCTTTTTTCTTGCTGGAGACTCCAGGGGACACTCAATGTTCTTTTCCAGATTCCAGAGGCTATATACATTCCTTGGCTCTTGTTCCCTTCCTCCACTTCAAAGCCAGAAATATCTGATCAAGTTCTTCTCAGATTGTATCACCTTGACCTTTTTAAGTCATATTTCCCTCTCTCTATGACACTTCAGCCCCACTCTTTCACTTTACGGATCACCGTGTTACATTGGGCCACTTGGATAATCCAGGATAATCTCTTTATCGTAAAGACTGCTAATTAACAACATTACTCTACCTGAAAACTTAATTCCCCAGTTACCATGTAATGTAATGTACTCACAGAATCCAGGGATTAGGAATGTGGGCAGGCACATTTGGGTGGTTTTTGTTTGTATACCATACCAGTCTTTCCATAGAGGTCTCACTGAAGAGAAAGAAGAAATTCCCACCAAGAAAACAGGTAAAAGAACCATAGATGCTGTATGAATGTTATAGCCAAGTATAAAGACTTCCAAATAATGACCTATGCTAGAGATTTTTGGGGCAGTATAAAGAAACATGAATCTGCTTTCATGAGCCTGAAGGGAGTAGTTGAAAATAGACTCTTATCACAGAATCCCATTAAAAAATGTAAAATTTTAGCTCTGAAAAAACGTTGCAGTGACATGGTATCTAAGAGAAGGAGCAGTGACTTAGAAAAGTCTTCTCTGAGGAAGTGCTGATTAAGTTTAAATTTAACAAGTTACATTAAGTGAAAAGAAAGAACTGGAGATGATGGTAATAGCCCTGGTCAAAGCAGGCACAGGATTGAGCAGAAAAATGGTTGGAGTGCATGAAGGGTGTTGTACATAATGAAGCAAGAGAAGAAGGCAGGCCCAGACTATGTAAGGCCTGGCTGCCATATTCACTCTTTTAACCTTTATCTTAATTTCAGCTGAGTGCTGCAGAAACATGTTAAACAGAAGCCTGAAATGAAATATTCATACATGAATATATTTGTCTTTTGAAAATGTCTGTTTGGTGAATGTATTGGGAAGAGTATGCCCAGCAAAAGGAATCCAAATGGATGCAGAGGGATCAATTGAGAGCATATGGCAGGGTCCTGATGAAAGAGAATGGTTAGCTTGAACTGTAGTGGTGGCCATGTAAATGGGAAAAAAAATAGACACACTAAGAGTTATGTCAGAGGTCAAATCATCAGGACCAAAGGAAAAATTCAATATAGGGAAATGATGGAAAGGAATATGCTGTATTTGATTTCTGGATTTCATGGCCTATGGAATTTTGTTAGGTGGTCTTTTTTTTCCAGTATTCTATTGTTGCTTTTATCTCCAGAGCTTTGATTCACTTAAGTCTGCATCTGTCCACCTTCCCAGCCCATCACCCATGGAACCATCTCTGTTGCCTAGGAAGCTGTTCCTTGTTTTGTTCTCATCTTGGGCTACCTCCTGGCCTTCAAAGCTGGCCTCTGCTCACTATGCTATTAATGACCATTTTATCTTTATTTGCCAAATTCTTGGGACTAAGGCTATTATTTGTCCCATCTGGTAACTCAGCTCAGTGAACTTTTGCTACAAATCACTTATTTGGTGGTAACAGAAGATGATCTTCTAGGGCCTCACTATTACAGATCTTGCCTTATGTTTCCAGTTTGATTTTTTTAAATTTTTTTATCATTTATATATATTTTTTCTACTGTACAGCATGGTGACCCAGTTACACATACATGCATACATTCTTTTTTCTCACATTAAGTGTTCCATCATAAGTGACTAGACAGAGTTCCCAGTACTACACAGCAGGATCCCATGGCTAATCCATCCTGAAGGCAACATTCTGCATCTATTTACCCCAAGCGCCCACTCCCTCCCAACCCCTCCCCTTCCCCCTTGGCAACCACAAGTCTATTCTCCAAATCCATGATTTTCTTTTCTTTGGAAAAGTTCCTTTGTGCCTTATATTAGATTCAGGATATAAGTGATATCATATGGTATTTGTCATTCTCTTTCTGTCTTACTTCACTCAGTATGAGAGTCTCTAGTTCCATCCATGTTGCTGCAAATGGCATTATTTTGTTCTTTTTTTATGGTGAGTAGTATTGTGTTGTGCATATATACCACATCTTCCTAATCCAATTATCTATCAGTTTGATTTTTAAACACCACACTTGAACCTTTAAAGGGTGAAGATCATAGCTGTTCATGCTATCTACATATGAGTCTTCAGAGTTGAAGCCTTATTCTATCTGATTGGCCTCTATTTTTTTACAATGTTCAGTATTACATTGTCTCACTTTCCTTCTTCCTCTAGCAAGGATAAACTGGCCTGGGTAACTTGGCTTTCAAATTACTGTTTAATTATTGAACCATTACTCTTTGTACTGCTGTGATCATATCTAGTCTGATTATGACAATTTCTAATCTAAGTGTGTCTGTATGTGGGTTCTAAGAATGAAAATTATAACCTATATAATAGTCTCAAAATAACTGATCAAGGACTTCCAACTGACCTTTTGACTTCAAAGAACTTCATAGGTTCATAGAATAACAAACTAAATTCATAGTGGGATCATTAGTGCTGTACTTTATGGATGTTATTTTTTATCATTCAATAACTCTGAAAAGCAGGCATTACATCTATTTTACATATGAGAAAATAGAGACTCATAGAAGTTCAATATATTATATAGCAGCTCAATAGATTAGAACAAGGTAAATTATTTTCCAAAAGTTACAAAGCTCATAACTTATAGAGATTTCAAAGGTCTTTCTTAACTTTGTGTTGGTCTGCTCCACCCTAGGCTACATTTATACGTTTGAGTAAGATCGACTATTTTGCAGGTCTATCCCACTTCCTGAAGTCTTTAGCTTCTTTGGCATCACAAGAAAGCTGCCCTGGACCATGAACTTGAATATACTTAGTTTAGGAGAGTTATGCTGATAGCATTCTTAACACTCATTCTTTTAATATAGTGGCAATTCAGTGTACGCATGGTTGCTCAACCTGCAAATTGGAAGTGGCTATTGGTGCTACCATGGTACAAGGGAACTGCTCTTACTCCTTAATAATAAATTAAGGACTTCCAATTTAATAGTCCCATGCTTAAGGCTTCTTCCTTCAGATCTACTTATTCCATGGCAGTTCCAGGTAAGAAAGGCTCAAGTATGGCACTACTGACTGATCTTGGGGCTCTACTCCTTCTTTGATCCCAGCAGTCTTATTATTGTACTTTGCATTTTTGTTTAAATTGATTACTTCCCAGGTTTGTCTTCAGACCTGCTGAGTGAACATGTTTTGGATTACCTCCCCCCAGACTGATAGGTTGCACTTTTCTAAATGGAATCTAATTTTCCTCTTTTCTTCTCATATTTGTAATCTCATTAGATCCATTTGTATTAATTCTTAGTCTCCTGGTGTGTGCAACAGCTTCCAAATTTGTAACATCTGCAAATTTTATTAACATGCTGTGTGCTCTGCTCTCACATCATTAATGCTAACCATCAATAATCCAGATGTTAGAAAAGACAGGAACTTCATGCCAACCCCTGTGGCCCTCATAAGAGATAGCGCCACACTCTGAATGCTGCTGGTTTGTCATTACCTTTTATTTATGACCATTCTGCCAAACTGACATTCATGTGATCACATTTTCTTCAAGTCAAATGGTCATTTAGAAACCAAATTTTAAATATGTATCTCTTATTTTAAGGGCAATAACATGGTTTTAGGTACACTCTAGCCTTTTGTGTGGAAGTTACAATTAAAAATGTTATAACTCATTGAAAGGCTTTAAAAAATTTATACAAAGAAATCATATGCAGCATTTTTTTATTCCTAACTTTCTTATTACCATTGAAAGCCATTTTATAATTACCCACTGATTTTAATCAAGTGTGTTTTTGTATTATTTTTAACTGGCGGAAGAAAATTAATATTTACTGAACATTAATGTGCAAAAAATGTGAGCCCTAAATTCAGAGAATGGGCGCTGGGATTTGAAAATTTGCTAGCAGAATTCACTGGCAAACTACACCTTTATTGTCTTCCTATTCATATTCTTATTTAAATTCCTTTTTGTAAAATATATTTAACAGATTTAAAATACTTTATTGGAATAATTATTCAATTGTTAGCATGACATGTATAATAACATTATTCACAGGTTGATTCTTTCCACTTTAATAAGATCTATTTTTAAAGATCACTGCAATGATTCCCATTTGAGCAAGCTCTCTTCCTTTTTAAAAATCTTATGCTGCCCTATGTCTCTTTTTTTATTTTTTATTATCTTTCTATTTTATCCCATCTCTAAAAGTGATCATTTTGTGGGCCTAATTCTGCTTAATTCTAGAGCCTCAGAAACCCACTGATTACATTCATATTCATAAAAAGCGTACCATGTTCTGAGAGAGTTTGACTCATAATTCATTAAAATTTTTATAACATATTTGAACAACCTTTAACAAATTTAAAATAGCAGGCAGTAATCAGAGCAAACTGCTATATGCATTACTAATGATTATATTTTATATGCAAATAGTTCCATTCTTCAGCATAACTGTACATATTTGAAGTCATTTCACATGGAGCCTTCAGGTAGACTACATGTAAGAATGACTAATTTCATTTTAAATGAGAGGAAAATTGAATAAAAAATTCTGCTTATTTGTCCAAAGTCTTGCCTATGCACTATCGAAGAGAAACTAAGGATTCTCAAGATTTCAAGGTTATGCTTGCTTGTGAGCAAAGGCTATAGTTAAGATTTACTATGATAGAGGTTATTTTAATTGATTTTTCTCTAGCTGAGGACCAACAATAAATAAAGGTATTGAAGTAAAATTTGATACAGCTCTATATAATTTGGAAATGAATATAAGATTAATATTACTAAAATTGCTTAATTAAATAAGGGTTGTCTGTTCCGCTCTTGGAAATAGGCAATTACAGACTTGTACATCTGCTCAAATAATTAAGGACCTAACTTTCTTTCAACTCCTTACTCTGTCATCTTTATTAAGAGGTTTTTATACTCATAGTAACAAGATAGCTGCCCTTCTACTAGGTATCACATCTGCATTCTAGACAGAAAAAGGAAAGAAAAAGGGGTGAAAGAAGTATAGATAAAACTATCATTTTCATTAGAAAAATAACAACTCTTCCTAAGGCTCCACCCAGAATACTTTTTTCCCAAAATAACTTCTGTTTATATCTCCCTAGCTTCAAGTGAGTTCCTGAGGTGAATAATTTTAATATCCTTCTTTAATGACTTTCTGAGAAACAAAGAACCCATTCACTAGGCAGTGTAAACTTTTTTGTGCATAGAATGTGAATCAGCTTTCTTGACCTAATGAAAACCCTGGAGGAAGACTTTCATAGCTATATGCACCAAAGTAAATGGGACTTGAGGTGTATAGGAAAAGAATAAAAAAACATGAATTGTGCCTCCATCTTTATTCCTAAATGACTCTAGAAATTGACTGAACTTGTCCCCAACCCTTCACTGGTTTACAAAGTATTATGCAGTGTTTTGGAGAGTGAAGGACTTGGGATAGAAGCCAGCTCTGTTTTTTGACAAATTTTTTTGACAAGTTAATGAACCTCTATAAACTTCTATATCAGGGATCTCTACAGTGAAACAGGGATAATTCTTATTTTAAATGGATCTTTGGGAATTAAAAGAAATGATGTATGTAGAGAGTTTGGGACAAAATTGCAGCTCAATAAATGACAACACTGACAGCAGTATGTATGTCCTAGTATGTCCACCGTTCCAGAGCCTGGGAAGGAGGTAGTCCATGACTGCTCCTCAGTCTTCCTCTCTAATGGAGCAGATAAATGAGACCTTCATTACTTAATGATTTATAACTTAAATCGAAGGCTGACTATGGGCCAGGAGTTTTGCATTCACTCGATGCAATTCATAATAAATTTATTCAAGGAAGTATCATAGAAACAGATCTTTAAGTCTATTTTATTTAGACTTGAAGAAACTTTAAGAGCATCCATGTTGCTGCAAATTGTGCTATTTTGTTCATTTTTATGATAAAAAATCAACAGTTTGATGATTAAATGCTCTTGAAAATTTAGGCTCTTTCATAATACTCATAATTTAACAGCCTTTCCCTATCAGAGATATTTGGATTAAATGAGTTAAGATTCCTAGGCCTCTTGAGTGTCAAAACAGTGGAAGATGATGAAGAGTTTATTAAAAGAAGGCCAATCTGTGGATGAATGTCCTTCAGTATTCACCCATTTTTTGTTAAGCCTTGAATATGCTAATCTATTGAATTAATGGCACAGAATTAGCTGCAAATACAGAAAAGGAGAAAAAATAAAATTTTACTAATGGACTAAAAATCCTCTCTTTAATGAAATAAGGTGCACATCAGCTCATACAGAAATTGATCTCGTAAAAGTAATGAGAATTTTTTGGCCTTTGTGAGATGTGGTTTCAGAATATTTTCTTAGGGAGTTCCCGTCGTGGCGCAGTGGTTAACGAATCCGACTAGGAACCATGAGGTTGCGGGTTCAATCCCTGCCCTTGTTCAGTGGGTTAATGATCCGGCGTTGCCGTGAGCTGTGGTGTAGGTTGCAGACGCGGCTCGGATCCCGCGTTGCTGTGGCGCTGGCCTGATTCGACCCCTGGCCTGGGAACCTCCATATGCCGCAGGAGCGGCCCAAGAAATAGCAAAAAGACAAAAAAAAAAAAAAGAATATTTTCTTAGTGTTTATAACACTGCGTAACAGTCTACTCACTTGTCGGTCATCATCTATGAGACACTTAAGGATGAGGACTGGGACAGGATTTTATTTGAATCTCTAGCTTCAGCACAGAGCCTCATAATTTTAGGTGTTTAATGAATATTTTAATGAATTCATAAGCAAAATATAATGAGAAGTAACAACTTGTATTTCAAAGAAAACAAAGTGGGCATTTTCAAATTAAGACTTATTAAATGTCTGGCATTACGATAGTTGAGTTTTAATGAGTTTAATGAAGTTCAGTGAGATAACTGCAGTGTTCTCTGTAGAGCTGCTCACAATTAAGAGCTTTCCTTTTTCTGGTTCATATATTCTGCCAACCAAAGTACATGCAAACTATGCCTTCTTCATGAAATCTTTTCCTTTGACTCCAACAAATGCTTATTTTCTCTCTTGTTTTATGTGTGTGTGCTTATTAAATCATAGACTATAGTCAGCCCAGAAATATTTTACACTGGATTTTCTTGTGTCCTCATTATTCCATAAGTCTTTCCTCATTCCTTGGTTCATTTGTTCACTCACTCAGTAATTAGTTATTGAATGATTTTTATGTGCTAGATAGTGTTCTAGGTGCCTGGAATATATTGATGGAGAAATCAACCAAAAAAGTTTCAAATGCAGAATCAAGAACATTAACGTGTCTCTTTAGTACACTATGCTGAATTCCCACACATGCTACAATCAATTTTGTTGGGTTGAGTCTCATCATTTTTCATCATTTTTGAGAATATATTCAAAAGAGCAGGCACAAGGACTCCTGAGAGGACTACTCCCTCTCACACCATTGCACAATTTGAGGCCTATGCTTAGCATCATACTCTGAAACTCAAAGTCTCATTCTTTGTCTGAGAATCATTCACATGCATGCCTCAAATAATTGTGAATGGTTGCAGGTCTCTCAAGTGGTTGGGATTTACTCTAAGTGGACTTTTGAGAAAGAAGTCCAAACCCAGTGATAACTATGCAGCCAATACTGGGATTGGAAAACTTGAATTTTTGAGATTTTCCCCAGCTTTTCTGACCAATATGCATAGCTGGCATTTATTTGTAGAGTGGTTTCAGGGGACTATGCAATAAGTTTTCATGCAATTTCAAGCAAACCAGGAAATTTACAATTGGCATAGGTTAAAAACACATGTTTTTGGAGTTCCCATTGTGGCTCAGCAGGTTAAAGAACCAACATTGTCTCAAGTAAATAGAATGAAGTATGGTCACACTTATGTGAAAGCTCTGTATACTTGAAATATGATATATTTTCATTCACAGACAAAAAAAACTGTAGGCCATGTTAAGTTAAAAAACAAACAAAGACATCACAGAATTTACATACATATATCAGATGCATCCTTTTGAAATTGGGGTTTTCGTTTTTCTTGTGCACAGTGATAAAATATATGAACTACTATTGAGGGGCCTTCCTAACACACTAACATATAGCAAAAGATCTAGTTTTATTGAAATCATTTGATATTTATTTATTTATTTATTTATTTTAGGGCTGCACCAGTGGCATATGGAAGTTCTGAGGCTAGGGGTTGAATCAGATCTACAGCTGCTGGCCTATGACATAGCCACAGCAACATGGGATATGAGCCACATCTGCAACCTACACCACTCTCATGGCAACACCAGATCCTAACCTACTGAATGAGGCCAGGGATCAAACCTGAATCCTCATGGATACTAGTCTGATTCGTTTCCCGAGCCACAACGAGAATTCCCTTAAGTTCATTTTTAAATGGGATCTACATGAATGTACTGATAAGAATGGCTATGGGTAATAAATGTGCTAACTGATCATTCTAAATTGAATTTTATAAATTGAACCACAATTTACAAGTTTTAGGGAAATTCAACATAAAGTCTCTTAATTAGTATAATCACCTTCCCCTTCATATTCATTGTACTGTTCTGATCTGTGTAGTGAGAGGTATACATGTAAATAGCCATCAGATGTCCATGGTGAATGCAATTGTTCCTAATTTTGATTTTGTCTTTTTTTGTGATTGTGTTTAGGACAATTTCCTTTCCATATTTGAAAATAGCCAGACATGGATGTGGTCACTGTTTAGGATACAACTTTCCCAAACTACCATTTCCCTGGATTCTCTACAATAAAATCAGGCATATATGAGGCACTGGATTGCATAAACATTAGTTATATGATTCTGACTAATATTCATTTGTGATTGTCTGGTCTCATTGAAAACCAAAAATATTAACCTTTTCTAAAAGTTTTGACCCTCAACTAAAAGCTAATCAATTTCTTATTTGCCCTTCATAAGACAGAACTAGAATTAAATATGTCTGATTAATAATTCAACTATGTGACTAAAATATTAAAAGTTAACATTCTCAGTAGGTATAATTTTTATTTCTCATGATACTACATCTTATCACTTCAAAGTCATTAATGACCACAGATATCTTAATTTTTTTTTTTTTGTCTTTTTGCTATTTCATGGGCCACTCCCGTGGCACATGGAGGTTCCCAGGCTAGGGGTTGAATCAGAGCTGTAGCCGCTAGCCCACGACAGAGCCACAGCAACGCAGGATACCAGCCGCATCTGCAACCTACACCAGTTCACAGCAACGCTGGATCGTCAACCCACTGAGCAAGGGCAGGGACCGAACCCGCAACCTCATGGTTCCCAGTCAGATTCGTCAGCCACTGCATCACAACAGGAACTCCCAGATATCTTAATTTTGATATATCTTGTTTTATGAAATAGGGATATGGTCCTAGCTTACATATTTATGTGCATATAACAAGATCAAGACACACATTTTTACTTAACCTAAACTGAAATTATTAGCTACAATGAAATGTCTAACATTTTTGTCTGGTTTTGTTGAGGACAACTTTTGATTATAAGCAAAAATGTGATTGCAAGAGTGCCACTCATGAAGTTGATTCAATTACTAGATAACTGCTCGGTCTAACTTTCTTAAGAAAACAGTGACTAAGGGAAAAGGCGAGATGGTGGAAGAGTAGGGGGACACACTCGTCCTCTCCCATAAACACAACAACAACAACAAAAAAACCACATCTACAGGTTAAACAACTCACACAGAACAACAATTAATAGCTGGCAGAAGAACCTAAACTCCAATAATGGCAAGAATCTCGTGACATAACTGGGTAAAACAAGAGAAAAGAGGAGAGTGAGAGAAGGGGAATCGGAGCTGGATGGGTGCTCCTGAAAGGGAACTGTGGAGGAGAAAGGGATCCCACACCCTGGAAAGTCACCTACTCCACAGAAAGATCAACCGAACCAGAGGAATCTCCAGATGCAGAGAAGAGCACAGCAGTAAGTCTGAGTTCTGAAGAGCAGAGTGAGAACTGAACAGATCATCTGAACTACAGGCACAGTCATCAAAAACCGAGATGCTTGGGTGGGGGCTGGGCACCAAGACCTCGGCTCCGGAGGTTAGTCCCCGAGAATGGATTGGACTCGGTGGTGCTGAGACTGTTTGGGGGACCAGGAACTGGTCTGTCCAGTTCTCGGGGCAGAAACTGCCTGGGAGACTAGGAAGCTGAGCATTGCAGGTGCAGGGCACAATATGCTAAGGTCTGGGGGGTGGAAAGCCACATCAGAGGGAACCCGATGGGAGAAGAGCTGGATCTGCAGGAGAAACAAGGCGCCAGTGTTGGGGAGGGGAGAGAAGGAGGGGTGGGCCACCGTAGAATACTCGTCACACCATGGTGAGCTCACTTGTCCACCAGCTATCAGAAAGCTGTGCTTCCCAGTGCATCCCCCCTCCCGCTACCCTGTGCACTGTGCACCAAACCTGAGGTTGCCTGCCATCCCAGAGGGCTGGCCTCACCATTTGCAGGAAGCCGACCACAGCAGGGGCTTTCCCTGCCCCGACCTGCCTGCCCTCTGGAGGGGCTAAACCCCCGCAGAGGAGCACCCAGCACCACCAGCCCCTGGAAAAGGCCCACAGCCCAGAAAAGCTGGCACAAGCTCTGCCTAGCCGTGCAAATCTGCCTCTATTGCTGTGTGATCCTGCCAATCCCTGCTGCCCTGGTGAAGAGCCCCTTGGGTTCTCAGTGGCCCAGCTGGCTGCTCCCGCACTGGGGGGATGCTGTACTCCCGTAGAACAGCTGACCAGCACCGCCAGCCCCCTAGAAGAGCCCCAAAGCCCAGTAACATCAGAGCAAGATCTGCCCAGCTGCGTGAAATCTGATTCCATCGCAGTGTGGACCTCCTAGTCCTGTCTGCCCTCAGGAAGTCCTCCTTGGCTTCACAGAGACCCTGTCAGCCCCACCCACCCCCAAGAAAACCCACACTGCCTCAAAGAAGACGACCAACAACCCCAGCCCCCGGGAAACTTTCCACAGCAGTGCCAAGGCAAACCCTGCCTGGCCACAGGGAGTACAACTCCACCAAGAAAAAGAAAACAACAAGCAAGATGAAGAAGCTGAGAAACCATTCCCAGTTAAACCAACAGGAGAACTCACCTAAAGCAGTCAACAAGGAAATAGACCTCCACAATCTGACAGACTTGGAGTTCAAAAGGGAAATAGTGAAAATACTGAAGGAATTCAGAGAAGATATGAACAGTAATGCAGATGCCCTCAGAAAGGAACTAGAAAATATAAGGAGGAGCCAAGAAAAACTAGAAGATTCATTTGCAGAGATACAAACTGAGCTAAGGGCAGTAAAAACCAGAATGAATAATGCAGAAGAACAAATTAGTGATGTGGAAAACAGAATAATGGAAATCACCCAAATAGGACAGCAGACAGAAAACCAAATGAAAAAACATGAAAGCAATATAAGAGACCTATGGGATAATATAAAGCGGGCCAATCTACACGTAATAGGAATTCCAGAAGGATCAGAAAAAGATAAGGGGATGGAAAATATATTTGAAGAAATTATCATAGGGAACTTCCCAAATCTAAAGGATGCTGATTTCAAGATACAGGAAGCACAGAAGGCCCCAAACAAGTTGAACCCAAATAGACCCACACCAAGACACATCATAATAAAAATGGCAAAAGTTAGTGATAAAGAGAGGATCCTAAAGGCAGCAAGAGAAAAGCAGAATGTTACCTACAAGGGAACCCTCATAAGATTATCAGCTGATTTCTCTACAGAAACTCTACAGGCCAGGAGGGAATGGCAAGAGATATTTAAAGTGCTGAAAGGAAAAAATATGCAACCTAGAATACTCTGCCCAGCAAGAATATCATTTAAAATAGAAGGGGAAATCAATTTTTTCCAACAAATGAAAGCTAAAACAATATAGCAATATAAATCCCAGGCTAAAAGAAATATTGAAAGGGCTTCTCTAAACCAAAAAGAAAGGAATGAGGAAGCCACAATCAGGGAGCAGTCACTCAGATAAGCCAGCATGCAGATTTAATCATGAACATGTTTAAAACAAAATAAAATTAAAAAGAAAAAAAAGAGCCATCAAAATCATAAAATTTTGGCAAGGGATGTGAGGAAATAAATTCTCTTTTATAAAAATTATTTTCTTCTATTGATTTCTTTTTCCTTCTTTCTTTCTTTCTTTCTTTTTTGTCTGTTGCTCTTCTTAATTTTAGTATAGTAATGAAGTATTTGCATGTACAGGACCATCAGGCTAAAACATATAATTATAGGAAGGGGTTAGCATTCTTTAAAAACAGGGCAACCACAAATCAAAACCAAACAGTGCATTTGCAAAAAATGAAAAGAAAAACACTAAAGCAGAAAATAATTGGAGACCATCCAAGCAAAAAAAGAAAGGAAGAATGGAGAATCATAGAATCAACTGGAATACGAGGTTTAAAATGGCAATAAATAATCATCTATCAATTATCACCTTAAATGTCAATGGACCGAGTGCTCCAATCAAAAGACACAGAGTGGCTGGGTGGATAAAAAGGCAAAAACCTTCAATATGCTGCTTATAAGAAACCCATCTTAGGACAAAGGACACAATAGACTGAATGTGAAGGGGTGGGGAAAAATATTTCATGCCAATGGACAAGACAGGAAAGAAGGAGTTGCAATACTCATATCAGACAAAATAGACTTTAAAACAAACACATAAAGAAAGACAAAGAAGGACACTACTTAATGATTAAGGAATCCATCCATGAAGAGGATATTACTATCATCAATATATATGCCCCAAATACAGGAACACCCAGATACATACAACAAATATTAACAGACATAAAGGAAGAAATTGATGGGAATACAATCATAGTAGGAGACTTTAAGACCCCACTCACATCAATGGACAGATCCTCTAGACAGAAAACCAGTAGAGCAACAGAGATCCTAAAGGAAACAATAGAAAAGTTAGACCTAATTGACATCTTCAGGACACTACATTCAAAAAAATCAGAATACATATTCTTCTCAAGAGCTCATGCAGCATTCTCAAGAATTGATCACATATTTGGACACAAAGCAAACCTCAACAAATTTAGAAGCATAGAAGTTATTTCAAGTATCTTCTCTGACCACAATGGCATAAAACTAGAAATCAACCACAGGAAAAAAATGAGAACAAACCTACCACATGGAGACTAAACAACATGCTACTAAAAAACAAATGGGTCAATGAGGAAATCAAGAAGGAAATTAAAAAATACCTGGAGACAAATGATAATGAAGACACAACCTCTCAAAACCTATGGGACACTGCAAAAGCAGTGCTCAGAGGGAAATTCATAATGATGCAGGCCTTCCTCAAAAAAGAAGAAAGATCTCAAATTGACACCTTAACCCTCCACCTAAATGAATTAGAAAAATAAGAACCAAAAAAGACCTAAAGTCAGCAGAAGGAAGGAAATTATAAAGATCAAAGAGGAAATCAATAAAATAGAGAGTCCAAAAACAATAGAGAAAATTAATAAAACCAAGAGCTGGTTCTTTGAAAAGGTAAACAAAATTGACAAAGCCCTGGCTAGACTCAATAAGAAGAGGAGAGAAATAACCCAAATAAACAAAATTAGAAACGAAAAAGGAGACATCACAACTGATTCTGCAGAAATACCAAAAAAAAAAAATAAGAATACTATGAACAACTATATGCCAACAAATTTGACAATCTGTAAGAAATGGACAGTTTTCTAGAGTCTTACAGCCTGCCCAAACTGAATCAAGAAGAAATAGACCAACTGAACAGACTGATCACTAGAAATGACATTGAAGAAGTCCTAAAAACACTTCCTACAAATAAAAGCCCAGGACCAGATGGCTTCACAGGAGAATTCTACCAAACATACATAGAGGATCTGGTGCCCATCCTCTTAAACTTTTTCAAAAGGTTGAAGAAGAAGGAATACTCCCAAAGACATTCTGTGATGCCACCATCACCCTCATTCCAAAACCAGACAAAGATACCGCCAAAAAAGAAAACTATCGGCCAATATCTTTGATGAATACAGATGCAAAAATCCTCAACAAAATTTTAGCCAACTGAATCCAACAACATATCAAAAAGATTGTACTCCATGACCAGGGGGGGGTTCATCCCAGGTTCACAAGAATGGTTCAACATATGCAAATCAATCAATGTCATACACCACATTTTAAAAAGAAAAGTTAAAAACCATATGATCATCTCAATAGATCAGAAAAAGCATTTGACAAAGTCCAACATCCATTCATGATCAAGCTTGCCAAAGTGGGTATAGAGGGAACAATCCTGAATATAATCAAAGCCATTTATGACAAACCCACAGCAAATATAATACTTGATGGGGAAAAACTGAAAGACTTCTCACTCAAATCTGGAACAAGACAGGGATGCCCACTCTCACCACTGCTCTTCAACATAATTTTGGAAGTCCTAGCCACAGCAATTAGACAAACAAAAGAAATCAAAGGCATCCATATAGGAAGAGAAGAGATCAAACTGTCACTGTATGCAGATGACATGATACTATACATAAAAAACCCTAAGGACTCAACCCCAAAACTACTTGAACTGATTAATAAATTCAGCAAAGTAGCAGGATATAAGATTAACATTCAGAAATAAGTCACATTTCTGTATACTAACAATGAAATATTAGAAAAGGATTAAAAAATACAATACCTTTTAAAATTGTACCTCAAAAAATCAAATACCTCGGAATACACCTGACCAAGCAGGTAAAGGGCCTATATGCTGAGAACTATAAAACTTTAATCAAAGAAATCAAAGAAGATGTAAAGAAATGGAAAGATATTCCATGTTCCTGGATTGGGAAAATCAATATTGTAAAAATGGCCATACTACCCAAAGCAATCTACAGATTCAATGCAAGCCCTATCAAATTACCCATGACATTGTTCACAGAACTAGAACAAACAATCCAAAAATTTATATGGAATCACAAAAGACCCATAATTGCCAAAGCAATCCTGAGAAACAAAAACCAAGCAGAGGGCATAACTCTCCCAGACTTCAAGAAATACTACAAAGCCACAGTCATCAAAACAGTGTGGTACTGGTATCAAAACAGAGAGACAGACCAAAGGAACAGAATAGAGAACCCTGAAATATTCCCTGACACCTACGGTCAATTAATCTTTGACAAGGGAGGCAAGAACATAAAATGGGAAAAAGAAAGTCTATTCAGCAAGCATTGCTGGGAAACCTGGACAGCTGCATGCAAAGCAATGAAACTAGAACACACCCTCACACCATGCACAAAAATAAACTCAAAATGGCTGAAAGACTTAAATATAAGACAAGACAACATCAAACTCTTAGAAGAGAACATAAGCAAAACACTCTCTGACATCAACATCATGAATATTTTCTCAGGTCAGTCTCCCAAAGCAATAGAAATTAGAGCAAAAATAAACCCATGGGACCTCATCAAACTGAAAAGCTTTTGCACAGCAAAGGAAACCCAAAAGAAAACAAAAAGACAACTTACAGAATGGGAGAAAATAGTTTCAAATGATGCAACTGACAAGGGCTTAATCTCTAGAATATATAAGCAACTTATACAACTCAACAGCAAAAAAACCAATCACCCAATGGAAAAATGGGCAAAAGACCTGAATAGACATTTTTCCAAGGAAGATGTACAGATGGCCAACAAGCACATGAAAAAATGCTCAACATCACTGATTATAAGAGAAATGCAAATCAAAACAAACATGGGATACCACCTCACACTAGTCAGAATGGCCATCATTAATAAATCCACAAATAACAAGTGCTAGAGAGGTTGTGGAGGAAAGGGAACCCTCCTGCACTGCTGGTGGGAATGTAAACTGGTTCAGCCACTATGGAGAACAGTTTGGAGATACCTTAGAAATCTATCCATAGAACTTCCATATGACCCCGCAATCTCACTCTTGGGCATATATCCCGACAAAACTCTACTTAAAAGAGACACATGCACCTGCATGCTCATTGCAACACTATTCACAAGAGCCAAGACATGGAAACAACCCAAATGTCCATTGACAGATGATTAGATTAGGAAGACATGTTATATATACACAATGGAATACTACTCAGCCATAAAAAAGAATGACATAAAACCTTTTATAGCAACATGGGTGGAACTAGATATTGTCATATTGAGTGAAATGAGCCAGAAAGTGAAATGAGCCAGAAAGACAAATACCATATGATTTCACTTATAACTGGAATCTAATATATAGCACAAATGAACATTCCCACAGAAAAGAAATCATGGCCCTGGAGAAAAGACTTGTGGCCACCCGGCGGGAGAGGGAGGGAGTGGAGGAATCAGGAGTTTTGGGTTATTGGATACAACTTGGAATGGATTTACAATGAGATCCTGCTGAGTAGCATTGAGAACTCTGTCTAGATACTTATATATTGTAACAGAACGAAGGGTGGAAAAAAAATGTATACATGTAAGTATATCTTGGCCCCAATGTTGTACAGTGGAAAAATAAATAAATTAATTAAAAAAAAAGAAAACAGTGACTAAGAATTTTAAGAAGAATGGATATTCTGTATGAACAGAAGGTGGTAATACTTTCACACTGATGGCAAATAAGTTATTACTCTGTTGTTAAGCCATCTGGTTAAAATGTGCATAGATTTTCCTTTTTAAAGAAAGCATGCATGTAATATATTGATAGTAGTGTCAGAAAAAAAATTACCCAAAATTTGGAAACAGGCAAGTGAGATTACTGAGTGTTCTTTCATTGTGATGCTCCACTTGACATCACAATTGGCTGGACAATTTTCTACACTTGCAGATTTTTTTTCAGGAAAGAGGCAAATAAGATCTGTCCGGTGAAATAAATAACCTCAAATGTTTCCATTTTTTTTTTTGGTCTGTTGCACATTAATCAGCTTCATATTTAATGTGACAATCTTATCCAATCATTTCCTTGTTAAATTGTCTTTATATATTAGCTTCTCAAAAAATTTTGGGGCCAGCTTTATCATCTTATTGATTCCCTTATTAATCACCAAATTAGATAAAATCTTTGACTTGTATTCATGATATATTTGCCTTAGTATAGTGATTTTTGCCTTTTTGAAAATTATACTTTTAAAACTAGCAAACAAAATGAACAAGAATAGAGACAAGAAAACTCCTATATTCTTTCCTTTATTTCCTCTTTTTTGGTATTTTTTTTTCCCCAAGGTCTTATTATGTTTCTAGCTCTTAGCTCTTTTTTCTCATTTCTAATTTGCATGTGATTCATAAAAGAATTTTCTATACCAAAATAATTTAACAATTTTATCTGAAAAGTTTTTTTCTTTTAAGAATGATTTAATGATTCTTTTAAATGATTTAAGTCCTTTGAGAATTGCTTGGTAGTTGAGCATGAAGAACCACCAATATTAATGCTATGTCACTCTAAAGCAAGCAGTGTGTCTGCTTCTGGGTAAATGGCTGAATTCTTTTTTACTTTTCATTTGTTATTGTCTTTACTTTTTTTAAAGCAGTTAAAGTTCACAGCAAAACTGAGGGAAAGGTACGGAGATTTCCTGTATGCATTCTGCCCCTCTAATGTATAGCTCCTCCATTATTAGCATCCCTCCACGAAGCTCTGTCGATAATATATCAGCCAAAGTCCATTGTTTACATTGAGGTTCTTTCTTGTACATTCTATGGGTTTAGACAAATACATAAGGACAGGAACCCACCATTATGATGTCATACAGAGCATTTTCACTGCCCTAAAAATCCCCTGTGCTCTGCCTATTTATACCTTCCCTTCTCTCAACCCCAGCAACCATTGTTCTTTTTTACTGTCTCCATGGTATTTCCTTTTCTAGAGTATCAAATAGCTGGAGTCTTGCAATATGTAGTCTTCTCAGATTGGCTTCTTTTACTTGATAATATGCACTTATGGTTCGTCCACATCTTTTCATGGCCCGATAGCTTATTTCCTGTCAGTGCTGAATACTACCCCATTGTTTAGATGTAACACAATTTATTTTTCTGATTTAGCTTACTGAAAGGACATTTTGGTTGCTTCTGATTTGGTGAGTATGAATAAAAGTGCTATAAATATCCATGTGCAGAGTTTGTGTGGACATAAGTTTTCAAGTCCTTTGGGCAAATACTAAGGAATACAATTTCTGGATCATATGGTACAGAGATGTAGGAAACCTCTTAATTTTGTAAGAAACCTCTAAACTGTCTGCCAAAGTGGTTATACCATTTTGCATTCCTACCATCAATGACTGAGTGTTCCTTTCGCTCTAAATTTCCACAAGCATATAATGTTGTCAGTGTTCTGGAAGGCAGGTATTCTCACAACTATATATACCACTAATGCACCGTGTTGTCAGTGTGCCAGATTTTGCCCATTCTAATAGATGTGTAGTGGTATTTCACGGTTGTTTTAATTTTCCTTTCCTTGAGGAGAGGTAATGTGGATTCCTGACTTTTTTTTTTCATTTTAAACATTATTATAGCTCTAGCTATAAGGGTAATTGTATATAACTGAGTAGTTTCACTGAATCCAGAACATTTGCATGAAAAAATGTATCTTAAGTTTGAAGAGAGCCATACTTCAATGTCAGGGACCAAGATGTTAAACTAACAAAGAAAGAAGCTAAAATGAGGCTGCTGGATTACCCACGGAACCTCCCTCTGCTTGCCCTTTGTTCTTAATCTTAACAGTTGGATTCGCTTAATTATTTATAAGAATCTTTTCTATCTAGAACTCTAGGACCAGTCTTATCTCTGGTCTGGAGTATAGACAGAAGGAGCTCTGTTTATATAATCTAGGATTTCAGGATTGAGCAGGATTGGCTTCTGCTCCTAATATGACCTTAATACCCTGTTCTCAGGAAATTAAGACCTTGCTTTATTTTCCAATCCCTCTGGGACTGTTTATGCTCTAAGTCCTCCTATCCTATGCTCCGGCTTTGGAGAAATAGGTTCCTACTCTATTTTCTAGTTCTTCAGTGACTTGGTTCTTCTCCTAATCTTCTCATTTTAGTTGACAGATAATTTGAAGTGTATCTGATCTTGCTTTTAGTGACAATCCTATCTCTAAATTTCAGGCTTCATATCATTCTTTGACTTCTGCCATTGGCCATCTGTCTTCCTGTACTCCTTCTGATTTTAGACATACATTGGTTTATTGCATTAGCCTAATCCTCTATATTCTTTACCCAGTTGGATTTCCCCCTAGGTTTGAAATATTTGTGATGGTGACCTGGCTCTTTGTTTCTTTTTATGGCCTATCTTCAAACTTATACCCATGTGTAACTGCCCTATCTTAGGGCTGAACTTTTTTGCACTTTCAGAGTTCTAATTTTCTTTTCTTTCTTTCTTTCTTTCTTTCTTTCTTTCTTTCTTTCTTTCTTTCTTTCTTTCTTTCTTAGGGCCACACGCATGGCATATGGAAGTTCCCAGGCTAGAGGTCAAATCAGAACTATAGCTGCTGGCCACAGCAACACAGGATCTGAGCCATGTCGCCACCTACAACACAGGTCATAGCAGCGCCAGATCCTTAACCCACTGAGTGAGGCCAGGGATCAAATCTACATCCTCATGGATACTAGTCAGATTTGTTACCACTGAGGCACAACTGGAACTCTGGAGTTCTCATTTTCAAAGCATGACCTCTTCTCCATCATTCCTCAGTATCAGTTATGACACTTTCCTAAGAAATAAGAAAAAACATTTGCTCCATGAAGGGATACTTGGTAGAAAGATTTCTTACTCTTAAATCACAACTGTGGCCCAGAAATCTTCAGATAATTTATTGGTAAACTCTCATACATTAAGTTTATAATACAGTAATGTCATTTTAAATTCTTGTACAATCATATTTTATTTATAACGTGCTTTATCAGAGGTTCATTAGATGCATTGCTCTTTTCTAAAGAATGTATTAAGTAACCCAGAAAGTTGGAGTGGGTATCTCATGTGGTCCATTGCTCAAATAAACTCATCCATGTATACATGAAAACATTACAAACCATGGCTATAAGAACATTTTATTTATTTTATCAAATAAACAACTCCTTCATATGTTGCAGCTAAATGAGAATTTGCCAAGACATTTCTGAATTTTGTTCCTGAATCTTGTCCCTGGGCTCTTTCTATTTTTAGTAACTGCAACAATAATGAACTAATATCTTCCCTTTAAGGAGCGAGGAATTGAACTAGAAAACATATTCCAGTATATACCAATCACTTTTTCCAGAAAATATATTTATTACATTGCGCTTGAGAAATTCTGATTTGAGACTTTAATAACAACAGTGATTTATGTATAATGCCTATTCTATACTAACCTTCTCTTAAGCCCTTTACAAAAATTGAATCACATAGCCCTCATAACAATACTGAGAGGTTGCTACTATTTTTTTTGTTTGTTTGTTTGCTCTATATATGAGAAAACTGAAGCAGGGACAGTAAATAATGTGCCTAAAATTACACTACTATAAAGAAGTTTGGCTTTCTTTCCTAAGTTTTATTAAACATGAGAATGGGTAGTATTTCCATTATGTGATTTAGGAATGTGCTGCCTCTGGAGTAATATAGCAGCTCCTTGCTGTGAACATAATGACCACGTTAAATCTTTTTCGTTATTTTTTAAAAATTTTATTAATTTTTAAACTCATGTCTTTATGAGACTGAGAATGCTAACTTAGCTAATTGAATGGCTGGAAAGTGGTATAATGCATGATTCAGTTTGCCTGAAAACAGGATACAAAACCAATCGCTTCTCTGTCTGCCTCTATCTCAGTGGTGCTGACCATCTTTTTTTCCCCATCTTGTTTACCCTTTATTCCTATTTCCTGACTGTGTCCTTCCCACCCCCACCCTAAAGACCATCCCTAGAGTCTGGAAAGCTTTATGAATTATCTTCAACTGGACAGAATTAGTTCTTAGGTCCATTAATACTTTGAGTATTGGCTAATATGTTTGTCTGATCTTGCATTTGAATGCATTTCCCTAATATCGAATCCCCAAATTGTTTTAAATTCTCCATTAGGTTCATTTGGGGTATTTAAAAATGTATGAAGGGTTGATGCCTCTTGATGTGAGCCTGTCAGTCACTGCTGATGACTGCAGTCAGAGACTCCGGTGATGAGGAGGTGAGCTACTGCTGGACTTTAGAGAACTGTAGAGTCTTCAATGGTCTGAGTGATATCTTAACATGTCTCTAATTTATTGCTTTTATCAGCTAATTCAGTTTTCTATCCAGACTGTATTGTTTTTCTTCAGATCAGTGAATTAATGGAATAAAATGGAAAGGCAGGATAAGGAAAAAAATTTTTTTTCTAAGCATAAGCCTACCAGCTTCTGAAATGTATACTAGAAATGAGCTTGACCCTTGACAACAATTACTTAAATTTTTTTTAAACAAATTACTTAGACAAAAATTTTAAAAGATCATTTTTCTTCAAAATAAATCCAGAATATATTCTGCTTTTAGGAAACATCCAGAATAACTTAATAAGAAGAGAGGTGGCAGTGGTTCAGAGAGTTCGGAAGATATATTCTGAAACTCAAATGAGGCATGCTGTGCTGCCAGCTACTTCTCTCCTATTTTGAATTATAACCATGGAGAACAAGACTGGACCAATTCAACAAACTGTGACATTTGTAAAATTTTCTTTAAAGGGAAAAGAGAAAAAATCTAGGTCTTTCTTTCTACTGTAGTTTGAGACCAAAATCTTTTAAGGCCGTTTACTACTCCCATAATAAAGGAATCCTGTTGGTTGCAATTTGTTGTTCACACTTGCTGAGATAAGTTTACTGATGTAAGGTGTTTGGATTATACTAAAGTTTGAGATATTTGTTTGAGGATAATGTTTTCAATTCATGGCCTGAGTCAAACACTTCAACATGTGTGGACCAAGTGAATAACCCTGTTATAATCACATAAAAAATAAAAGTTTGTGATTAGATGTATAATTATATCTAAATTAAATATATAATATGCTAAAATATATGACTTAGCATTTAGCATTTATACTCCAAGTAGTTGTTATTTACATTAGCTTTAGGTGGCTTGAGTAGTTGCTGGATTTATGACACCTTTAGATATATTTCTGTGAGTTAATATAATTTTGAATCTTTAACATCACATTTCTCATGTGAGCACAGTGATTTTGCATTACTTTTAAATCAGAAGGTAAGTTGGAATAATTTAGCCAAGGCATTAAAATAATGTGCATGCAAAATTCTTTTTTGCACTATTAATTTTTTTATCCTCATGAAATAATTCCTGAGATTGTCTTTTCTGATGGGAAAACTAAGTTAGGTTGGCTGTGAGATCAGAGGAATTCAGTGAGGTTAGACAGGAGAAGACCATGATTCCTGATCCTATGCTGATGTTGACTGGAAAAGGATACCCCCTCCCTATTTCTCTCATTTTGAAGAGAGACACTTCAGTGGACACAATACAGCTCTCAGCCATAGGTTCAGGGTATTATACTCCACAGCAGGATTCCTTTTCATCCTGCAGGGAAATAGGCTTCCATTATAACCCTCAACTCTCGGCAAGAACACAGTTAAGGACTGAATTAAGCTATTGCCCACAATTGCAAAAAATTGGATACAAACGTCTTTTCGTTCCTTTTGAAGATATAATGACAATACATAGGCTTTCTTGAAGTGGAACAAATGTACTCAGCAGGCTGATGGGAGCATAAATCTGTCTGTGACAACTGTAATAGAGTTACGCAGGCTACTGCTTGTTAATCAAGAGTTTAAGTCTTAGGCTGAATAACCAAATTCTGTTGATTTTTCTTTTTTGAATATCAAATCAAACTTAAGTTTTCTCCCACCAATTTGACACTGCTCATCCTGTTTCTTTTTTATCTCTCCTCATGTTTGCTCATCTTTAATGTAAATGTACCTTATGGATTGTTGAACTTTCTAGAGACTCCTGCTGTGTTGATTAATTGCTAATGAATGCTAATGAAGGAATGAGGTGAATCTGCACTATGATGTATTTAAGGGATGATTGATTAGATTTAGCACTGGCTGTCAGGAGAGTACTTACCACAAGAACAACAAGTCCATAAATATGCACAGTGTGGTTGGCAATCTCCCTCTGTGACTCTGGCCTTTTAAGTCAAGTTCCTAGGTTCATTGAATCAGAGAAATAACTATTCTTTTAGCTTTTGTAACTGAAATAATTTTTCTTAGAAAATATGGTAATTTCACTGATGGGTTTTAATGGAAAATTGATAATCAGTGGATATTTAATTGTTAAAATGATATTTGACAGATTTCTTAAAGGATAAAATTAATTCCTAATAAAAATAGCTCTAGCAAATGTGTCTGGAATCCATGTAGTTAAATCAGAAATTAACTGACTTGCAAACAGGACAGTGCACAGTTTGTGCTGAATGATCATTTATATATAGGTTCATTTAGGAAAGCTACCGAAGTCCCGAAAATCAGATTCTGTGATCCTGATGAATTTGGTTTAAGAGCAAATTTCTATTATTTTTCCACTCCTGGCACTCGTAGTTCCTAAACTTTCTTAATCCACTTTGTGAAAAAAAACAAAAAAAACAAAAAAAACCCAAAAACTTCCTTGAGTTCCTCTCTCCTGTTGAAGCAACTCTGAAGCAAGCAAAAATGGTTTTGGGGCTGGAGAATGTGGGGATTTGGAGAGGGGCAACTAAATTATACTGCTCTTCTTTTTTACCAGCTTTGTGAATCAGTTGAAAGAAAAGACAAAAGCATTTCAGAAGAACATTATTTTTGCAAAGCTGATATTGAAGAATGTAATTTAGCTTGGCGGCAGCAGTAGGCTTCATAGTATAAATGACCAGATACAGTCTCTCAGGCACAGGGAGCACTGAGAACTCATGGTCTTCTCCAAAGAGAGCCTACCCTGCATTTCTTACAGGATGGAGAAGTAGAGGAGAAAACTTACTTCCTATAGGCAGCTATTGCCTGAATAATTAGGCAGAAAGGACTAAGACATGCATATCCGATTCATTTCCGAAACTCACTAAGTCAGATCTCTCTTACCCAAGAGAGATGAGAGGGAAGTACCAAAAGAAACAGGAGAGTAAAACCCCCTTCACACAGAAGAGAATGTTAGGTGGATATTTGGGAGAAGAGCATTGTTCCCAGTTAAGAAAAAAATTGACTTGATCTACCTCAAGTTAACAAGAACCCATTAAAATAATAAAAGAAAAATGTTAACTATTACCATGATAAAAGAACATCTTATCATGAGGAGTGGTGCCACAGGCCATCAGTTTTAAGGGGGCACAGTCTCAGGTACATACCAGAGTTCAGAAATATATAAACTTAAAAATTGTTCCTTGAGAAATGTGTCAGGTTAATTTTTTTTTTTTTTAATAAAAGGAAGGGGAATGATGACACTAAAACTTACAGGTAAGTTGTTATCTACATGAGATCCAGATGTATACATTTCTAATTGTCTAGATATCAACATGTGAATTCAAATATATTGATGATTGATTGTCTTTTTTATTCATGTGGCTATTTTGGGCTTGTGTTTTGTTGTCTTATACTATCAAATACTGTAAAATATATTAATATTGCTCATTAAAAACACTGAATAGAGATTATGCAATTTATGCTATTTTGATGACCAAATGTTCCTTAAAGTTTTACCTAGAGAGCATTTTTTATGTTTTTATAACATAGGAATAATTACATGCTCTGTACTTAGTTGCTTAATCATGTTTCTTCAAAAGATGTAGATTGGAAATTTTAGCTAATTCACTTACCAAAACACTTTGTTTATAAAGTTTATAGAATTGGATAATAGAATTGAGCTATTGTTTATGTATGGAAGATTTGTAAAATACTGATTATTTTACACAAGTTAATTTTAAAATTTATATTTTATGCACTCTATTTCTATTGTTTTTTTTCTCAAGAAGAACTTTCATATGGCATGCTTTATTTTTTCATCTGTTATCTAACATTTTTTATTCACAGATCATAGAATGGGACTATTCCTCTACAGCACCATGGAGATGTGAAAATGTGATTGCTTTAATATTAGCATTATGTTGTAGACAAACATTTGGATGAAAACTATTTCTTTGTGTATTAAATGAATTTTCTTAATATTTCAAAGATTAGATAGGTTCTGCTTTAAGTTAAAGGTTTATATTCTATAAGTTTTTTGATCTTATATAATTTTTTTTTGATCTTATATAATTGATCAGCTTCATTTTATGTTATGTGTTGGCTGTATGTGATGTATTTTGCCATCAGAGCATGTGTCTATTTTTAAGTTGATAATACATCATTTCACTCTTTTTCTAGAGCACTTCAGGAGAAGGACAACAATGCCAATAGCTATTTTGATCTTTACCCAATTCATATAGTTTATGAGTTTCCCGGATTTTGGATATTTTCAAATAACATCTTCAAAAAGTTTGTACAAACTCAATGTATCTGCTTTTTATTATTACTTTTTAGGGACGCATTTTGAATTACATACAATGCCACAAATTTGGCAGAACCATACCTAAAAAAGGTAAAAATGTAAAACTTGTATCCTCTTTTAGTGTTAATTACATTTTCTTAACTAGAGGGGATGCATTAGTACATTATGCTAGTCTTTTTCTGCCATTTTGATGCAGTTTTTCTGCCAGTATTATCTTGCCACCCAGTAAGCTTCTTTTTCTGCCTGCAATTCCTTCCTGGGTATTGGAAAAGATCATGTCTACTGAATCTGATGTTACCGTAGTAGAAACTAGTGAAAATTGTTTGCATCTCTTTGCCTCTTAACAACAAGTAGCTTTAAACATTTTCTTTTATCTTGAATTTAGAATCCATTTGTAACTCTTCCACCTCTGCAGTGTTCCTAAATCCACCATGAAACGTGAGTATGGACAGTACTCTAAAGAGATAAATAACACTCCTTGTAAGTTAGGTTCTTATTATGTGTCATAATATAAACTTAATTATCAGTGTGAGCCTATGCTGTAACTCTAATAGCTTTGGAATTTTTTAATTCCAAAAGCTATTTGCCAAAGTAAATATTAAATAATTGCATAGGGAGAGAGAGAACGATTAACAAATGGAGGAAATAACTTTTCTCAGGTAAGAGCTAAAACACAGAGAGTTAAGTGAAGAAACTCTCAATGAAAGAACTTACTTAGATAATTCTAGTAGGAAAAGAAAGATGACAATTTTATATTCCAGAACATAACAAAGTGAAATTTAGGGGAGTATTTTATAAAAGGATTTGTTGTAGTTTGAGAAGGAGGAAAGAAAGAGGTAAGGAAACTACTAAACAGTAGTTTCTCTCTTTGGCTTTTGAAATTTTGACTATAATGTGACTCAGTGTAGATCTCCGAGTTTGTTGAGTTTCTTTGATGTTTTTATTCAGATTAAAAAAAAAAAAAAAAAAAAACAGGCACCTGGTACACATTTCAATCCTCACCACAGCTTCATTTCAAAAACAGTGAAATGAAATTTAATGATGTTCAATGACTTGGCCATGGTTTATAAAACTAGAATCATAAAAAATGGAAATACACCATTGAAAACTTATTTAAGGAGTAATTTATTGGGCTACCTTAGTAATTTATTGAACTACCTTCTCAAAATTCTTATAATTGATGAGAAAAATGCTTAGGGTCCAATTTTTATGAAAGTAGCAAAGATTACAGAAGGACTGTTTGCATCTAATAAAAGTTTATCTGCCCCAACCCCACCCCCAAATAAGTAGTTGAATGAGTACTGGAAAAGATCAGGAGTTCTGCTATTCCTATATGCTAGTTCCCTCAGGAAACACAGTCCTCGTAAGAAATTCAAAAATAATTCAGCCCATTTTTTTTTTGAAAACTTTTACTCAAAGTTGTTTTTTTTCCCTCAAAGTTATAACCAAATATGGTTGTCAGACATCTTAATAAAATTATTTTCTGTGCAAATTAGAACTAGAATAACACATGAAAGATTCCATTTTTGTTAAGCTTTAGGACCAATTTGAAAAAGTCCTTTTAAATGCTTATTTGAATCCCCTTCTTTATTGAGATAAAATATACATAACATAAAATTTGACATATTAACCACTTTAAAGTTTATAGTTCTGTAGTATTGTGTACATTCATATTGTTTTACAACCATCACCACTGTTTATTTCCAGAAATTTTTCTTCTTCCCAAACTGAAAATCTGTACTAGTTAAATACTAACTCTCCATGCACCTGGTAATCACTATTCTACTTTGTGTCTATATAAATCTGACTATTCTAGGTACCTCACATAAGTGGTATAGTATAATATTTGTTTGGATTATTTCATTTAGAATGATATTTTCAAGGTTCATCCATGTAGGTGGTGCATGTCAGAATTCATTCCTTTTTAAGGCTAAATAATATTCCATTATTGCATATATGACATGTTTCTTTTCATCCATAGATGGACATTTGGGTTGTTTCCACACTTTGGCTCCTGTAAATTATGCTGTTATGAATATGGGTGTGCCAGTTGATCCCCTTTAAAAGTGACCTTTTCTCTATTGAATTCTCACCTTTCCAGCTACAACATTTCTCACTGTATTTTTTTCTTCCTTAAGTATTTCCCTTTAGGTCCATCTCTACCCTTTTCGCTTGACCTTCCTAACCTCTCCCCCATCTGCCTCCACCCCCCCAAAATCTCTCGAGTATCCATTAAATTGAAAAGCATGCAAGGGTATCTCACATACAGACAGGACTTTGTTAGCAGTGAAACTTGGTTAATGAGTTTATCTCCTCATTATCCCCCATGTCACATTCTAGGGTGTGATTGTCCCTGACTTCTCATTAACACCTCATTAATATGCTCCTCCATATATTGTGTTTGTTTTTAAGTTTCTCTGAAAATGTCACTATAGTCAATTCCCAAGAACTTCTATTGCCATAGCATTGGAAATGTGTCTGAGATCTCCTAGAAAATGAATAGTTCAGCAATTAGAGGCCTAAACTGCCAAGTGGAACAAATAAACTGTAGTTAAGGAAAAATGACCAATGAATCCACATTAAATTTATTTTCTTCCTTAGCCTCTTGTTAATCCCTAATTGCTAGCAGACAGGTAGGAGGATAAATTCCACAGCTATTGTCTTGGCGGAATGTAATTTGAGTGCCCAATTAATTACTGGTCTGTCATGATGTTTAATTTAGATAAAGCAGCTCTTTAGTAAACTTGCTTTCCTGACAGAAATTATCTGTCTAGAAAAAATATACATTTCTGTGGAGCCAAGTTCTAGTAATACCCATGACCCTCACTATCCCTTTACTTATCAAAAAAAAAAAAATAGAGCTAAAGATAAATCTAAAAGTCTCTGAATGATTTTAATAATAACATCCCCAGAGAACAAATAGGAGGATAAGGAGAGCAAACCAGTCTCACATCATCACCTTGATGATCACCTACTACTTCCCTCTCCTTTTCGCTTGTGACATAACCTTGAAAAGACAATACTGGATCCTATCCTGATCTATTCTTCTATAAATGGACCTTCTTTTAAAAAGAAGGACCATCTATAATTTCTGGACATCTGTATTTTCTAAGGAGTTTGCAACACTCTTCTATTAATACTGTCAAAGGCCTGCATCAGATCAGAAAGAGCCATGTATCACAGATGGCACTTTCCACATGCCTTTTTCTGGAGCTTATGGAGAATAAATATCAAGTTCATGGCAACACTTCCTACTCTGCAGCCATGCAGGCTCTCTGGGAGAAGTGCATTTTAACACTTGAGGAAGCAGCCAGTCAAGAAAGATTACTGACAGAACATTATCAAGAGCAGACTGACAGGAGATCTCCTAAGCAATTTTCACACCCCAATCTGCCACCTTTGTCTCGTGTAGATGCATAATAATTGGAGCTTTGAAGCCATTTGGCAGAATTTTACTTTCCAAGAGACATAAATAATTGTTAAAGACCATGAGATTAAAAATAAATATATCATATAGGTGGTAATCTGGTCTAACCCCTCTGATTTCAGGTAGGTCAATGCCTACCGTATGGAAGATTTCTTCTTGTATCCTACTTTTAAGATTACCCCTGTCCCTCTCTCACTGGATATTGAGTAATCTGTAGAACTAATTCTGTCCTATGAAAATAAGAAAATAAAATTATTTTTTATTCCATTAAAGTTGTTTCAATAGAGGTTATAAAACCTATACTTTAAATCTTTTTCTGGAGGAGAAAACTTGAAATCCTTTTCAATTACCTTTCTTAAAAGAATTGTGAGAAGAGTTATTTCAGTTCCTTTTCAATTTCTTTGGTCACTTCTATCAAGTTAGAAATTATTTATTTTTATTTATAATAAAGACAGTAATTAATAATAAAAAGCCAATAATAAAATATAATAATAATAATTGTGATTATCATACCAAGTTTTGTGTCAATCATTTAAAAAATATTTACTTGGCGTTCCCATTGTGGCGCAGCAGAAATGAATCCGACTAGGAACCATGAGGTTGCGGGTTTGATCCCTGGCCTTGTTCAGTGGGTTAAGGATCTGGTGTTGCTGTGGGCTGTGGTGTAGGTCATAGACATGGCTGGGATTTGGGGATTTGGCATTGCTGTGGCTGTGGCGTAGGCCAGCAGCTACAGCTCCAATTAGACCCCTAGCCTAGGAACCTCCACATGCTGCGGGTGCAGCCCTAAAAAAAGACAAAAGACAAAAAAAAAAAAATATCATCTTGGTGTTCCCATTGTGGCACAGTGGTTAACAAATCCAACTAGGAACCATGAGGTTGTGGGTTCGATCCCTGGCCTCGCTCAGTGGGTTAAGGACTCAGCGTTGCCATGAGCTATGGTATAGGTTGCAGATGAGGCTCAGATCCCATGTTGCTGTGGCTGTGGCATAGGCCGGCGGCTACAGCTGTGATTAGACCTCTAACCTGGGAACTTCCACATGCCACGGGTGTGGCCCTAAAAAGACCAAAAAAAAAAAAAGAGAAAAGACAAAAAAAATGTTTTCTGGAGTTCCCGTCGTGGCGCAGTGGTTAACGAATCCTACTAGGAACCATGAGGTTGAGGGTTCGATCCCTGCCCTTGCTCAGTGGGTTAACGATCCGGTGTTGCCATTAGCTGTGGTGTAGGTTGCCGACGCGGCTCGGTTCCCGCGTTTCTGTGGCTCTGGCGTAGGCCGACAGCTATAGCTCCGATTTGACCCCTAGCCTGGAAACCTCCACATGCCCCGGGAGCGGCCCAAAAAATAGCAAAAAGACAAAAAAAAAAAAGTTTTCTTATTTTTAAACCATACAAAATCCCAGGGCGCTCCTGTAAATCAGAGGATTAAAATCTGGTTTAAAAGCAAGATGTAAGAGGTTTGAACTGAACCTTATTAACCACTATGATTTATTGCTTATTAATTCCATATGATTTTCCCAAAACCAAACATCCAACAACTGTTAGAACAGTCTTTAACTCTTTTCATATTAAAAGTGCTCTGTGGGAGTTCCCATCGTGACTCATTGGAAATGAATCTGACTAGCATCCATGAGGATGTAGGTTCAATCCCTGGCCTCACTTAGTGGGTTAAGAATCAGGCATTGCCATGAGCTGTGGTGTAGTTCACAGACATGGCTGGGATCCTGTGTTGCTGTGGCTGTAGTATAGGCTGGCAGCTTTAGCTCTTATTCAACCCTTAGACTAGGAACTTCTATATGCCACAGGTGCGGCCCTAAAAAGCAAAAAACAAAACAAAACAAAACAAAACAAAAAAACAAAGGTGCTCTATGTTATCATGGATATTTCAGACTTATTCTACTATACATATATTTACTTCCATTGAACCTGTGTGCCCTGTATTTTGTTTTTTTAATTTTGCTTCCCTATGTCATAACTGTCACCTAGGCAACTTCTAAAAAGCCAAAAAATTAATATTTTACCATTTTATATCCTTTATGTCTTCCATAAATGCATAGAATTTCTATTTATTAGAATGGAAACAGTGTTATAAGAATAAATTAATGACTTTATAAATACTATTTTCATTGTTTCACTCAAAATCAATTTCTGTGAATCTTTGTTTTGTTAAATAAACTTGAGTTAGTGTATTATTTCCTAAGTAAAACAAAAATAGACAATTTTCCAAAGAAGACATATGGATGGTCAACATGCACATAAAAAGATTCTTGATATCACTAATCATAAGGGAAATGCAAATCAAAGCCACAATATGATACCACCTCACAACTGTCGGAATAGCTATTATCAAAAAGACACAACGAGTGTTGATGAGGATGTGGAGAAAGGCAATCTCTGTGTGCTGTTGGTGGGTAGGTTAACTGGTGCAGCCACTATGGAGAACAATATGTATGTTCCTCAAAAAATTAAAAATAGAACTACCTTATGACTCAGCAATTTCACTCCTGGGTGTTTATCTAAAGAAAATGAAAACACTAATTTGAAAATATTAACCTGTATATTCATTGCAGCATTATTCACAATAGCCAAGTTATGGAAGCAACCTGTGTCCATTGATAGATGAATGAATGAATGAAGAAGATGTGATATATACATACACACATACATACACAATGGAATACTGTGTATATACCATATGCAATGAAATGAGAACAAAAGGAAGAGGAACTCTAGACAAATGGTCTGAAGCAGTTAAAAAGGAGACAATCCTCCTTAGTCAGTGTTATGGGCAAGGGGCAACTGTAGGTGGGTGCCAGCATTTTTTGGGGACTAAAACTTTGGTCTCAGAGATCATACACAAAGAGGGAGCTGCATCCGGTTATGTTGGGAAAAAACTGGGGTTAGCCATGTGGAAACAGTCCGGAGGGACTAAAGTATAGGGCCACCACGATGGAAAGCTTCTAAGCAGAGGCAACCCAGTTGGATTTAGGGACTAGATGATATTGTTTGGGGGTGCTGGAAGAAAGCGGTGCAATCCACCACTACAGTCTTATTTCCTACTCCTGCTTTCTCAAGTTACAGGACACTAGCTGCCTCAGCTCTAGAACCACTTGGCTTTAGCAGCTGCCTAGAAATGGCTGGGAAGCAGCCTTGCCCTTAGAGCTACAGACTTCTTGGAGCAGGTGAAGTAACTGCCTGGGGGAATAACACCAATTCCCAGTTCCTTCCAGCAGAGGCCCTGCTAGTGGAGCCCAGCCTGCCCCAGAAAATCTGTCTGAAGTGGCAGTGCTCATCCCCTGAGAGATCAGGGAAAACAAAGATGCTTTGGCTCCATCCAGGGAATCTGCAGAAGCTCTGACCAGCAGGGCAGCACCAGAAAATCTTCTGGTGGCAGTGCCTACTTCCTGCAAAAGCAACGAAATGCTTGAGCAGGGAAAACACAAGTCTCAGCTCTGCCCAGAGAGGCAGCACCCATTCCCATGAAAGGACTGCCATTGCCCACTCCCTGCTGATCAGGGAAAACACAGGCACTTTGGCTCCACCCAGAGAATCTACAGAGGCTTGTGCCAGCATGGCAGCACTCATTAGTTTGAGAGGGTTGCTGGTGCCCACTACCTGTTAATCAGGGAAAACAGAGGGGCCTTGGCTCCACCCAGATAATCTGCAGAAACTCATGCCAACAAAGCAGCACCAGAAAAGATGCTGGTGGCTGTGCCCATTTTCATGAGAAGGTTGCTGGTGCCTGCACTCTGACAGATCTGTGGGCTCCAACTGGTGAAAAGCACAAGGTACAAGACCCCTGCCAGTGGCCCTGTGAAGGCTCATGTCTGTAGCACATTTTCCACAGCAAGGGAGCCAAGGGAGACCCATTAACCCACATTCCAATCTGTAGCGCTACAGAGAGCACTGCAACCAGCAGCAAGGGAGGGGGAGGGACTGCCAGAAACACACACAGAGAGCCTGTGAGCAACAATTAGGGAGAAGACCCCTGCCCCCAAGGATTTAGAGAGAGATCCCCAGGGTGGCCAAGCAAGGATGTGCCAGCAGAACAGTGATATCTGCTCCTAAATCTACAGTGAGCAGTTCCTAGAGCCTACCAGCAAAGAGGTACACGTGAACCACTACCACCCCTGAGAACTCCAGGACTGGGCATCTGCTTCAAGAGCTACATACCAACTGTCAAGGGGACGATAAACAGGATGGTAGACACTATGAGATGACAGAGAAGCAGATTTCAGACTAAGGAAAAGGCAAAAACACAAAAACCACTAAATTATGAGGAGACTGGCAATTTAACTGGAAAAGAATTCAGAGTGATAATAGCAGATGATCCAAGATCTTGTAAAAAGAATGGAGACAAAGATCAAGAACTTAAAAGATATGTTCAACAAAGAGCTAGAGGATTTGAAGAGTAAAATGAATAGTGCAACAGCTGAGATGAAAAATAATCTAGAAGGAAACAAATGCAGGTTAATGGAGGCAGAAAATGATTAAGTGAGATGGGAGACAGAGTGGAGGAAATCACTGCTACATAAAAGAATAAAGAAAAAGAATGGAAAAACTGAGGAGAGTCTAAGAGACAATGACTCTAAAGAGAGTCAGGGAAGTTCCCAACGTGGTGCAGTGGAAAAAAAAATCCAACTAGTATCCATGACGATACAGGCTCAATCCCTGGCTTTGCTCAGTGAGTTGGGAATCTGGCATTGCCATGAGCTGTGGTGTAGTTTGAAGATGCAGCTCGGATGCCCTATTGCTGTGGTTGTGGTAGGCTGGCAGCTGTAGCTCCAATTCATCCCCTAGACTGGGAACTTCCATATGCTGTGAGTGTGGCCCTAAAAGGCACAACAAACCAACAAAAAAACCTACACCTCACACCAGTTAGAGTAACCATTATTAACAAGTCAACAAATAACAAATACTGGAGAGGATGTAGAGAAAGGGAACCCTCCTACACTGTTGTTGGCAATGTCAGTTTGTACAACCATTATGGAAAACAGCATGGAAATACCTCAGAAAACTAAATACAGAACTACCATATGACCCAGCAATCCCACTCCTGGGCATATATCCAGACAAAAATTTTACTGAAAAAGAAACATGTTCATTGCAGTACTATTCACAATAGCCAAGACATGGAAATAAACTAAGTGTCCATCGATGGATGAATGGATTAGGAAGATGTGGTACATATACACAATGGAATACTACTCAGCCATAAAAAGAACAAAATAATGCCATTTGCAGCAACATGGGTGGAACTAGAGACTCTCATACTGAGTGAAGTAAGTCAGAAGGAGAAAGACACCGTATATCACTTACATGTGGAGTCTAAAATATGGCACATATGGTCTATCTACAAAACAGAAAAGATCATGGACATGTAGGACAGACTCATGTTTGCCAGGGGGCAGGGGGAGGGGGTGGGATGGATTGGAAGTCTGGGGTTAGTAGATGAAAACTCTTGCATTTGGAGTGGTTGGGCAATGAGATCCTGCATGGAGAACTACATAATCTAATCACTTGTGATGGGACATCATTGAGGATAATGTGAGAAAAAGAATGTACATGTGTGTATGACTGGGTCACTTTGCTGTATAGCAGAAATTAATGGAGCATTGTAAATCAATCATTATAAAAATTTTTTAAAAAGAATGAAATCTTGTATTTTGTGATAATGTGGAGAGACCTAGAAGGTATTTTGCTATGTGATATAAGTCAGACAGAAAAATACAAATACCATATGATTTCACTTATATGTGGAATCTAAAAACCAAAACAAACAAAACAGAAAAAGACTCACAGATACAGAGAATGAACTGGTGGTTGCTAGGGGGAGGGACAACTGACATAGGTGAAAGAGATAAAGAGGTACAAAATTCCAGGTATAAAATAAATAAATCACAGGGATATAACCTATACATAGAGAATATTGTCAATAATATTATAATGATGTTATGTCATGATCACAACTGATCTTATTGCAGTGATTATTTAATAATATATAAAAATATTGAATTGGTTTTTTACACAAGTTAATATAATATTAACTTATTATATTAATTATATGTTAATATATTATATGTTAATATAATGTAAATTATAACTCAAAATTGTTGGATTAATTAAAAACTTGCAGAGTATCTTAGCTCCTCTATTCAAGTGATTAAGGGATAGGTTAGAAAATTCTTGTTCTAGGAAATTAGATGATACATTTCCTTTCAAAATGGGCACAGATCTCTAGATAGTCATATACACTTATAGCTATATAATCACAGCTTGATTTTTCTGTATATACTTATCCGTCATAAATAAGAACATAGGTATGTCCATCACATAAGGAAATTATATGAATTTGATTTGGAATTCTCTTAAACATCCATGTTTATTACTCATCAGTACTAAGGTGTGTCTCTAAAGTTATTTTGTATTCATCTCCCTAAAAATATACCTTATTGTGCCCGATACATGTGAGTTTCTGGAAACCCCTGGTTAGAACTTTACTTGATTTTAAGACCGAAGAGCAGAAATGGGTTAGAGCCCAGGAAAGTGAGAATCTAGACCCCACAGAAGGCTGGAATCATTGGAGTCAAAGCCAAAATCAGTAAATGGTCTCTATGCATGAAACACTAAAACATGGTTACCGCCTTTGCACATCATGAATTTTCAGAAAGAATGACTGGCATGTTTGTGATAGAAAGCTTTGGATTCCTAGATAATTACACAAGCCACACTTCTTAGTCACATTATCAAATTCATGCTGATTTTAATATAAGCTTTCCCCTCTTTAAGTATTTATAAAATGAAACACTCTGTCCCCTAGCTATTGAAAGACATGTTAGAATTAGGAGTACATTCCCACACTTACCAGTTCATCTTTTTGAAAAATAAAAATGTGAAGAAAAACTAAAGTGGAAAATGGGATACAAGAGAAGTTCAGACAATATTATAATATAATATGATATCAAGTTTTTCCTATTTCTTAGTAATATATTAGCCACTTGAAAATTTTTCTTTTGCTTTTAAAATTTTATTTTTAATAAAATTTATTTGAATGCAACTGACATTCAATCAAATGCACCTATTTAAAATGCATAGTTCAATGAAATTTGACCAATGCATGCTCTTATGTAGCAGTTAGCATAAAGTATGGAGACATCACTTAACATTTCCTCATGCCTTTTCACAGTTAGTTCCTTGTCTCCACCACTAATCTATTTTCCATTATTATAGATTACATTTCTCTTTTATAAAATTTCTCATAAAAAATTAAACAGTGCACTTTTTATGCCTAGTTTTTTTTCAGCATAATGCTTTCTTCATTTTTATTATGTATACTGGTAAATTTTTCTAATAGCTACTTAATCCCTCATTTTATGAACATACTCCAATTTGTTTGCACATTCAACCCTTGACAGACATTTACTTCCAGTTTTGGGCTAATGCAAATGACGCACATGTGAATATTTTAATATAGCTATAAATATATTTTGAAAGATCCAAATCACTTTAGACCCATATTTTTTGAAGAAAATCTGAAATCTTTTGTATGGACATGTATTTTCATTTATTTTGAGTCAATGCCTAAGAGTGAATTAACTGGGTTGCATATAAATATATTTTTAGTTTCATAAGAACTAACAAATTGTTTCCTAAAATTGTTTTAATATTTTTACATTATCATCAGCAATGCATAAGAGTTCCAGTTATCTACTTCCTCTACAAAACTTTGTACTATCAATCTTTTTCATTTTAGTCAGTCCAGTGGGTAGGTGGTGGTATCTCAATTTTAAGTTAATTTCTCTCATGACTGATGATGTTAAGTATATTTTGATGTGCTTATTGGCCATTCACATTATCATTTTTTTAAAAATGTTTTTTCAAACATTTCCCTAATTTATGTTATGGTGTCTTATTATTAATTTGTAAGTATTCTTTATTTTTTTTAAAGGGACATTCTAAAGTCTTTTTGTTTTCTGGAGTTCCCTCATGGCTCAGCAGGTTAAGGATCTAGTGTTGTCACTGCCGTGTCCCTGGTTGCAACTGTGGCATTGGTTTTGTCCGGAAACTTCTACATGTCATGGGTGTGGCCCCAAAAATAAAAGTCTTTGCTTTTTCTTATAAAATTTAAAATAAGTTTGTTAAATGTATACAAACTATATGATGAGATTTTGTTAGTGATTGCAATCTCTATATCTATTGGGGAAAAATTGAAATTGTAACAATATTTGAGTCATTTAATCCATACAAAATTTATCTTTCCATTCTACTTATATCTTCTCTAATTTTTCTCTCCAAAGTTTTATAGTTTTCAGTGTGCAACATGCCACACTTTTGTTAGATTTTTTCTTAATATTATGCATTTTGACATTATTATAAATTTTATTTTAAACAATGTTAATGTATGTTTACAATACATATACAGGCACATGATTGATTTTTGTATATTGGCTATGTATTCTACAACCTTGCTAAATCACTTAACAGTTCAAATAGAAAATTTGGATACTCTTTAGGTTTTCTAACACATTCATTCCATCTGTGGGGAAAAAAAGGACAGTTTCACTTCTTTCTCTCAGAATTGTATGTGCTGCTATCTCTTCCTTCCTCTTTATTAGAAGGCTTGGACTACCAGGGCAATGATGAACAGAAATACAGAAGACAAACATCTTTGCCTTTGTTTTCTATCTTAAGGGGAAAATCTTTCTGTGTTAACTATCAAGTTAACAGTAATTTTAGGTAGTCATTGTTATTTAGCAGGGAAATTTTATCTGTTTTTATTATTTCTGGTTGGCTGAGAATTTTTCGTTAACTATTTTAGTAACTATTGGGATATAGGTTTTGTTCTTTAGTCTGTGGATATAGTGATTTACATTTTTTGTTTCAATATTGAGCTAATTTTTCATTCATGAAATATTATCCTCATTTTTTTAAAACATTTTTAGAATCTGTAATGATATATTCTTCATTCCTGGATATTTGTTTCTTCTATCTTTCTCTCTATTTTTCTTTATCATTACAGCTAGAGGTTAATCTATTTTACCAATTTTTTCAAAGAACCGTTTTTTTATTTCATTGATTTTTCTCTATTGTTTACTTTTTCTAATTTGATAGGTTTCTGCTTTATCTTATTTTTTTTCCCTTTTGCTTGCTTTGGATTCAATATATTCTTATTTTTTTCTTGTTTCTCAAGTGGAAACTCAGATCATTGTTTTGAGACCTTTTTTAATCAGCTACTGGAAGAGGTATATATGTGTGTGCTTTTCATTGGAATGATTAGTCCACTAATATTTAAAAATTTTTGATGGGTTCGTATTTTGACCTATTATTTTCCTATTTGTTTTGTGTTTTATCTCTCTTCTGCTTTTTGTCTCTTTGGTATTTTCTTTTCTTTTTTGGATTAAAAGAAAATTGTTTAGAATCCCATTTTAACTTACTGAATATTTAGATAAACTGTCTCTTTTTTTTTTTTAATTGGTTGCTCTGGAGATTGAATACACATTCTTAGCTTTTCTCAGTCTATTTAGTGTTTAACTTTTAAGTCTTCAGGTAAAATATTATAAAGGTGTAATCACAAAGTCTCTTCTCTATCTCCCATCTTTAATGCTATAGTTGTTATATGTAGCATGGCTCTATGCATCACAGTCTCAATATAATGATAAAAATTTTGCTTATTTGTATATGTTACCATTCTATTATTATTAATTTTTTCTCTCTCCATTCCTAGCCAAAGTAACTAGTGTCAGCTAGCATGCACCATTGACTTTGTTTTTGTGAGATTTTTGTTAGAGTAATCTAGGGTGAGATATAATTTTCTGTGATTCAAATTTCCTCCACTATAATTTAAGTCTGCCCAGGTGAGAAATTATGTTGGCAGGAGTTTTCTTTTGTTTCACTCTTCTGTGCTTTTCCTCAACAAGGTTCTTCTGAAAATGGATTTATTCAATATTTACCTACTATAGGAAGGGGTTTTCTGGAGTCAAAAAGCAAGTTGGGTTTAACACTAACATGGGCAAAAATAAATGATGGTGTAGTATTCCAGGAAAAAAAAAAGACAAGCAAAAAAAAGCCCCCCAAACCAAAACTCCACAAAAACTTATGACATATATCATTTACTGAGATCTCATAGCCTCAGTTGTTTTGAGTTAAAAAGATAAACTTTTAGTCTTTTCATGCTATGGAAGCTCAGAAAGAACAAATCCTGCTCCATTGATTTAATAGCCCAAATGCAGCTGCTGGATCTCACAAAACTTTAAGAGTTCCTGAGTGCAAATCCCAGGGAGACATAAACAGAGAATCTGACACAGGTAATGGATGAAAAAAGTTCAGGAATTGCCTATCAGTTTTTCTCAAAGTTGAAAGATAATAATGAAATTTGAAGTATCTGGCATAAAACATAACCCTTATTTTTGTGAACTGACAAATAAATTTGGTCATTCAACACTTGTAAGGTCACAGAAACCACTCTTATAGCTAGGTAGAAACTATACTACCTTCACTACAACCTTATCATCAGCTCTCTGTCTAAATTTTGCCACAAGAACATGTATACACATGTATAAGCTTACACACACACACACACACACACACACACACACATTTAACCTGATCGTTTTGGTTAAGTCTCTACTTGTTCTCTCTATTCAGGCATTCAGACAAAGTACCTTGAAAGGAAGATTTACTCCAAAGCTGATGATATGCTGATGAGTAGCTGATGATATCAGCTAATCTTCTGTTCAGTTAGGTTTGGAGACCTCCAGTAAGTGTTTTTGGGGTGTGTGTGTGTGTGTGTTTGTGTGTGTGTGTGTACTGCCCAGTGAAGCTGTAGATTTGGTGCTCTGCCCTGAAGGTTCAAGGAGAATGGAGTTTGTAAAATCTGGTCAACCCTATATTTTCAAAATAGAACAGCCTTTTGATCAATGAAAAATCATATCTAACATTTCATTTTGCTAATTAACAAACCCTGTGCTGTAGATTTATATAAAAGCACCTATTGTCAATACCTCTGGATTTCTGTACAACTAACTGCCCCTAGGGTATATATCACTGTTAAATTAAGCACACACACATATGCTTTTAATTTAATTTAATTTTATTTTATTTTGCTTTTTAGGGCTGCACCCACAGAACCCAGGCTAGGGGTCAAATCAGAGCTATAGCTGCTGGCCTACGCCATAGTCACAGCAACACCAGGTCTGAGCTACATCTGCAACCTACACCACAGCTCATGGCAATGCCAGATCCTTTAACCCAAGCAGGGCCAGGAATCAAACCCACATCCTCAGGGATACCAGTCAGGTTTGTTTCCACTGAGCCACAATGAGAACTCCTTAAAGTATTTTAAAGTAAGTAAATTTATTGACAAGGTAACATATATTCTACTACTTGCCCTTTTTGAGAGTAGAAATAGATTTACTGAAGTGAATACTAGACTCATAATTAGCAAAACAAAATAAAATTTCAATAGCTATTTTGGACTTTGAAAAAACATTTCTGAAGCACCAAACTCAGTTCAGGGGTCAACAGTGAGAATATTCCATAAGCTGTGGGACTACTGTCTTCTGTGTTAGCTCAGGTCCACTAAGATGCAGACTCTAGGATGGGATTAGATGTGAAAAAGAAACACCTGAGGCAAGAGCATTCAAGATGCAGAATAAAAATATCCTGAGCTTACAAGCACACCAAAATCAGAACTATCTGTTGAACAACAATTGATAAAAATGACTGGAACCTACCAGAAATTATCTTCTACAGCTGATAACATAAAGAAGGAACCACAAAGAGACTGGTAGGATGAGTGGACTTGCAATATAATCAAATCCCATACTACCCAGGTGGGTGACCCATACACTGAAGAACAATTACATTGCAAAAGTTCTCTGACAGGAGTAACAGTTCTGAGCCCCATGTCAGGATCCCCAGCCCAGCGATCTGACACTGGAAAGACAAGCCCCCAGGGCATTTGGCTTTGAGGGTCAGCAGAGCTTAATTGGAGGAATCCCCCAGGACTGGGGAAAATAGAGACTTTACTCTTAAATGGCACACACAAAGTCTCATGTACATTAGGACAAAAGGCAAAAGAAGTAATTTGATAGAGGCTTGAGCCAGACTTACATTCTGGTCTTGGAGAGTGTCCTAGAGAGGTGGTGGGGTTGTCTATGGCTCATCCTGGGGGCATAGACACTGGTGACTATCAGACATATTGGGGGATATTGTTGGCAGCTGACATCTTGCCTCATTAGCTCAAGACCTTGCCCCACCCACTGGCCTACAGATGATGCGCTGGGATGCCTCTGGCCAAAGAACTAACTGGGTAGAGATACAGACCCACCCTCCGACAGACAGCTGGCTAAAGAATAAAGAGCCCACAGCTGCCTCTGGGCTCACCTCTAGACATGCCCCAGAGCACCAGAGACCAAGAACCTGCTCTACCACCAGAAATAGGCACCAGCCTCTCCCACCAGAAAGCCAGATTAAGCCTCTAAACTAGCCTCATCCACCAGGGGGCAGACACCAGAGCAAGAAAACTATGATCCTGCGACACAGGCTAGACCCTATCCTGGAACTAGTTGATCCCCGGCCTGGCCCATTAGCATGCCAATACAACTTTTGGGACACCCTGGACCCCATACCCAACTGTGGCAGAAAGAGACACCCTCCCCCCAAACAAACTGAAATGAACTCGGTTCTCTGGACCCTGCAGCCAAACTCTAGGAACCATCTCTGCCTGCTAGTAGAGTGGCACTAACCCCAGGATCTGGCTTCACCAGCCAGTGGGTAAACAGCAGCCCCAGAGTCTTTGGGATCCTGACTCTGTCTACTAGTGAGACAGCAGTAGCCCCAAAGGCCTCTAAGATTCTTCAACCAGTCACCTTGTAAATAGGACCCATAAAAGATCAGCCAGCAGCTGAAAGAAAAAGAAAAAGACAGACAGACATGGAAAGAAATCAAACACATCTAAAGTCTTAAAAGTATCTACTAGTATTTTTAACTATGGTCAATTTGTATCTACCATCTCACCAAAATGACATTTCCTGGTTCTTGGCTTTTAGGAATTTATCAACTAAAAAAGAACAACATGGACTTGATATACACAAAAATCACTTTAAAATTATATGTGGTCACAATCACAATTTGTAATTGTCTTTGTTTCTGTTATTTGGGAGAAACACCTTGCTGAAAATGCAGCAAATTCACTTTTAAAAATTCTCTTATCTAATGGAATTGCAAACAGCATTTTCTTTTTATGCTATTAGACTCATGAGGAGCTGGTGTCATATTAAATATGTTCATAAACAAGGAGATACCTATGATATACCAAGATCAGTATAATATCAGATCTTTAGACAGGGCCCCCCTTTTCTATTCTGAATGAAAGAAAAATAAATGGTGAAGTATATCCTCATGTATGTTACTAGGTCCAAGCTTGTACTGCTCATTGCATAACAGTCCAATAAATCAAGATACAAGTTGTTGGGGCAAGAAATAAAAATCTTATCCAGAAATCCAGCAGAGTGAGAAGATGTTGGACTGGTGTCCCAAAGAACCATATAACCCAAGTTAGAATTCAGGCTTTTATTCTAGAGGAGGAAATGAATTGGCTGGTTATTGCAAATATCTTTGTTCTAGAATCCTTTGTCTTGCCACTGTCCAGCTAGGTCTGGTCACAATGTTCATATAAACCTCCAGCAAAACAATTGTTATTTTTTATTCTGCAAAATTTTTTTTTGTCTTTTTGCCATTTCTTGGGCTGCTCCCACAGCATATGGATGTTCCCAGGCCAGGGGCCAAATCAGAGCTATAGACGCCAGCCTACACCAGAGTCACAGCAACGTGGGATCTGAGCCGCGTCTGCAACCTATACTACAGCTCACGGCAACGCTGGATCCTTAACCCACTAAGCAAGGCCAGGGATCGAACCTGCAACCTCATGGTTCCTAGTTGGATTCGTTAACCACTGAGCCACGACGGGAACTCCTTCTCCAACGTTTTATAGCTATATAAATGTAAAAGGTCAAGCCCAGGAGTAGAGAATTGAGAAAGGCTATTACATACATTTAAGGCAACAGGCAACATTCTTTTACAGAGGTGCAGTCAACATGACTAAGCATGGGCAACAGAGCACAAAGGTTAGAGCTAAAGGGAGAAACCAATATGAGTCAGGTGTGTTCTTCTCTGTTACACTCACACTGGAAACACAAAAACAATTACATTGAGGTAACACAGACACTCCTGGTCTTCTTCGCTTTATACACAGTCATGAGATTGAAGGAAATTTGAGAGGTCATTTAGGCCAGTCCTCTGTCTCTCATGTCAACTTGTAAATAAATCATCTCAGAAAGACAGCCACACTCAGTTTGTTTGTTTTTAATACAACATTTATTTCATTTTAATTTTTTAATGTAATTTATTTATTTATTTATTTTATATAATGATTTTTATTTTCTCCATTATAGCTGCTGCATCTATTAACTCCAAGATCTCCATCCATCCCACTCCCCCTTGGCTACCACAAGTCTATTCTCCAAATCCATGAGTTTCTTTTCTGTGGAAAGTTTTATTTATGCCGTATATTAGATCCCAGATATAACTGATATCATTTGGTATTTGTCTTTCTCTTTCTGACTTACTTCACTCAGTATGAGAGTCTCTAGTTCCATTCATGTTGCTGCAAATGGCATTATTTTGTTCTTTTTTATGGCTGAGTAGTATTCCACTGTGTATATATACCACTTCTTCCTGATCCAATCATCTGTTGATAGACATTTGGGTTGGTTCCATGTCTTGGCTGTTGTGAATAGTGCTGCAATGAACATGTGGGTACATGTGTCTTTTTCTAGGAAAGTTTAGTCTGTATATATGCCCAAGAATGAGATTGTTGTGTCATATGGTAGTCCTATGCATCAAACTCCTGGAAGAACATAGGCAAAAACAGCCTCTGACATCAAACTTACAAATGTTTCCTCCTTTTAAAATGAATTTTATTGGGATATAGTTGACTAGAGTTGTGTTAGTTTCAGGTATTCATCAAAATAAATCAGTTATACATATAGATACATTACTTTTCAATTTTTTCCCTATAGGTTATTACACAGCATTGAATAGCTTACTCTGTTATATAGTAGGTCTTGTTACCTATCTATTTTATATATAGTAGCCTGTATATGTCAATTTCACTCCCCTAAGTTATTTCCCCCCTATCCACACATTTTTTCTTTGGTAACCATAACTTTGGTTTCAAAATCTTTGAGTCTGTTTCTACTTTGTAAGTTCTTTATTTAACTTTTTATTATATTCTGCATATTAGTAATTTCATATCATATTTTTATCTGCCTGGCATACATTACTTAGTATGACAGTCTCTTAGTATGACAATCTCTAGGACCATCCACGTTGTTGCAAATGGCATTATTTCATTCATTTTATAGCTGAGTAATATTCCATCGTGTATGCGTACTACATCTTCTTTATCCATTTCTCTGTTGATGGACATTCCATGTATTGGCTATTGTAAATTATCATTTTCTCCAGATAAATGTCCAGGAGTGGGATTGCTAGATCACATGGTAATTACATATTTAGTTTTGAAAGTAACCTCCATATTGTTCTCCATAATGATTGCACCAGCTTAATTTCCCTCCAACAGTGTAGGAAGGCTTCCTTTCTCCACACCCTTTCCAGAATTTATTGTTTATAAACATTTGTAAAAATTATTTCCCCAGTACAATTTTTTTTCTACTGTGCAATATGGTGACCCCATTAACACATACATGTACACATCTAATTTTCTCACATTATCATTCTCAATCATAAGTGACTAGACAAAGTTCCCAGTGCTACACAGCAGAATCTCGTTGCTAATCCATTCCAAAGGCAATAGTCTGCATCCATTAACCCCAACCTCCCATTACACCACACTCCCTCCCCTTTCCCCTTGAAACCACAAGTCTATCCTCCATGTCCATGAGTTTCTTTTCTGTGGAAAGTATCATTTGTACCATATATTAGATTCCAGATATAACTGGTACCATATGGTATTTGTCTTTCTCTTTCTGACTTACTTCACTCAGTATGAGAGTCTCTAGTTCCATTCATGTTGCTGCAAATGGCATTATTTTGTTCTTTGTTATGGCTGAGTAGTATTCCATCATGTATATATACCACTTCTTCCTGATCCAATCATCCATTGATGGACATTTGGGTTTGTTCCATGTCGTGGCTGTTGTGAATAGTGCTGCAATGAACATACAGGTGCATGTGTCTTTTTCTAGGAAAGTTTAGTCTGTATTTATGCCCAAGAGTGGGATTGCTGGGTCATATGGTAGTTCTACATATAGATTTCTAAGGTACCTCCATACTATTCTTCATAGTGGCTGTACCAGTTTACATTCCCACCAGAAGTGCAGGAGGGTTCCCTTTCCTCCACAACCTCTCCAGCACTTCTTATTTGTGGACTTGTTAATGATGGACATTCTGACTGGTGTGAGGTGGTATCTCATAGTAGTTTTGATTTGCATTTCTCTAATAATCAGAGATGATGAGCATTTTTTCATATGCTTGTTGGCCATCTGTATATCTTTCTTGGAAAAATGTCTCTTCAAGTCCTCTGCCCATTTTTCAATTGAGTTGTTGGCTTAATTGCTGTTGAGTTGTATAAGTTGCTTGTATAGTCTAGAGATTAAGCCCTTGTCAGTTGCATCATTTGAAATTATTTTCTCCCATTCTTTAAGGTGTCTTTTTGTTTTCTTTTTGGTTTCCTTTGCTGTGCAAAAGCTTGCCACTTTGATTAGGTCCCAATGATTTATTTTAGCTCTTATTTCTGTTGCTTTGGGAGGCTGACCTGAGGAAATATTCATGAGGTTGATGTCAGAGAATGTTTTACCTGTGTTATCTTCAGGGAGTTTGATGGTGTCTTGTCATATATTTAAGGCTTTCAGCCATTTTGAGTTTATTTTGGTGGATGGTGTGAGGTATGGCCTAGTTTCATTGATTTGCATGCAGCTCTCCAGGTTTTCCAGCAATATTTTCTAAAAAGACTTTCTTTTTCCAATTTTATGTTCTTGCCTCATTTGTCAAAGATTTATTGACCATAGGTGTCTTGGTTTATTTATGGGTTCTATATTCTGGTCCATTGTTCTGTCTGTCTGTTTTGGTACCAGTACCACACTGTCTTGATGGCTGTGGCTCTGTAATATTGCCTGAAGTCTGGGAGAATTATGCCCCCTGCTTGGTTTTTGTTCCTCAGAATTGCTTTGGCAATTCTGGGTCTTTTGTGGTTCCATATAAATTTTTGGATTGTTTGTTCTAGTTCTGTGAAAAATGTCATGGGTAATTTGATAGGGATTGCATCGAATCTCCAGATTGCTTTGTGTAGTATGGCCATTTTTACAATATTGATTTTTTCCAATCCAGGAACATGGGATATCTTTCCTTTTCTTTACATCTTCTTTAATTTCTTTGATTAAAGTTTTGTAGTTAGCATACAAGTCCTTTGCCTCTTGTAGTTAGCATACAAGTCCTTTGCCTCAGGTGTATTCCAAGGTATTTGATTTTTTTTGTGGTGCCATTTTAAAAGGTATTTTATTTTTTGTATTCCTTTTGTAATATTTCATTGTTAGTATACAGAAATGTGACTCTTTTCTGAATGTTAATCTTATGTCCTGCCACTTTGCTGAATTTGTTGATCAGTTCAAGTAGTTTTTGGGTTGAGTCCTTAGGGTTATCTATATATAGTCTCATGTCATCTGTATACCTCTTCTCTTCCTATTTGGATGCCTTTTATTTCTTTTGTGTGTCTGATTGCTGTGGCTAGGACTTCCAGTACTATGTTGAATAAGAGTGGTGAGAGTGGGAATCCTTGTCTTGTTCCACATTTTAGTAGGAAGGCTTTCAGTTTTTCTCCATGGAGTATTATATATGCTGTGGGTTTGTCATAAATGGCTTTGATTATGTTCAGGTGTGTTCCCTCTATGCCCACTTTGGTGAGAATTTTGATCATGAAAGGATGTTGGACTTTGTCAAATGCTTTTTCTGCATCTATTGGGATGTTGTTTTTGACTTTTCTTTTGTTAATATGGTATATGATATTCATTGATTTGCATATGTGGAACCATCCTTGTGCACCTGGGATGAATCCCACCTGGTTGTGGTATATGATCTTTTTTATATGTTGCTGGATTTGGCTGGCTAAAATTTTGTTGAGAGTTTTTGTGTCTATATTCATCAAAGATATTGGCTGATAGTTTTCTTTTTTGGTGGTATCTTTGTCTGGTTTTGTGTTTAGTATAATGGTGGCATGATAGAATGTCTTTGGGAGTGTTTCTTCTTCTTCAAGCTTTTGAAAAAGTTTAAGGAGGATGGGTATAATTTACTCTTTGTATGTTTGGTAGAATTCACCTGTAAAGCCATCAGGTCCTGGACTTTTTTAGTGGGGAGTGTTCAATTTCACTTCTAGTGATTGTTCTGTGCAATTTTTCTGTTTCTTCTTGATTCAGTTTTGGCAGGCTGTAAGTCTCTAAAAAGTTGTTCATTTCTCCTAGGTTGTCAAATTTGTTGGGATACAGTTGTTCATAGTATTCTCTCAGGGTTTTTTTATTTCTGTAGTATCCGCTGTGACTGATCCTTTTTCATTTCTTGTTTTGTTTATTTGGGTTTTTCTCTCTTCTTGGTGAGTCTAGCCAGAGGTTTGTCAATTTTGTTTACCTTTTCAAAGAACCAGCTCTTGGTTTTGTTGAATTCTATTGTTTTTTGAATCTCCATTTTATTGATTTCCTCTTTGATCTTTATGGTTTCCTTCCTTCTGCTGACTTTAAGTTTTGTTTGTTCTTTTTCTAATTCATTTAGATGTTGGGTTAGAGTTGTCAAATTTAGATTTTTATTCTTTTTTGAGGAAGGCCTTTATTGCTATGAATTTCCCTCTGAGCACTGCGTTTGTGGCATCCCATAGATTTTGAGTGGTTGGGTCTTCATTATCATGTCGAGGTATTTTTAAAGTTCTTCTTGATTTACTCATTGACCCATTGGTTTTTTAGTAGCATGTTGCTTAGTCTCCATGTAATAAGTTTTTTTTCGTTTGTTTTCCTGTGGTTGATTTCTAGTTTCATGCCACTGTGGTCAGAGAAGTTACTTGAAATAATTTCTGTAGTCTTAAATTTTGTTGTGGTTAGCTTTATGCCCCAGTGTGTGATCAATCCTTGAGAATGTTCCATTTGCTCTGGAGAAGAATGTATATTCTGAATTTTTTTGAATGTAATGTCCTAAAAATGTCAATTTAGTCTCACTTTTCTATTGTGTCCTTTAGGATCTCAGTTGCCTTATTGATTTTCAGTCTAGGGGATCTGTCCATGGATGTGAGTGGGGTATTAAAGTCTCCTACTATGATTGTATTCCCATAAATTTTTCCTTTTATACCTGTTAGTATTTGTTGGAGGTATCTGGGTGCTTCTGTGTTAGGGGCATATATATTGACGATTGTATTATCCTATTCTTAAATGGATCCTTTAACCATTAACTAGTGTCCTTCTTTGTCTTTCTTAATGGCCTTTGTTTTAAGGTATATTTTGTCTGATATGAGTATTGCTACTCCTGCTTTCCTGTCTTGTCCATTGGCATGAAATATATTTTCCCATCCCCTCACTTTCAACCTATATGTGTCCTTTGCTCTCAGGTGAGTTTCTTGTAGGCAGCAGATTGAAGGTTTTTGCTTTTTTAATCCAATATGCCACTCTGTGTCTTTTGATTGGAGCATTCAGTCAGTTGACATTATGGTGATTATTGATAGATACATATTTATTGCCATTTTAAACCTTGTTTTCAAGTTGATTTTATGTTTCTCTTTTCTTCTTTTCATTTTTGGGTTGGATGGTTTCCATTTATTTTTGTTTTAGTACTTTTCAGTTTTTGTGAATGTAATGTTTGGTTTTGATTTGCGGTTGCCCTGTTTCTTAAGCACATTAAGCCCTTCCTATATCTGCTTGCTTTTGCCTGATAGTCATATAGGCTCAAACACCTCATTAAAATAAAAAAATAAGAATCTATATTTTCTTACTTTCCTTTCCCACATTGTCTGATTTTTATGTCCCCCCTTTTTTAATTTAACATCTTCATGTTTATAAATGTATGCTGGCTTATTTAAGTGACTGCTTTCCAATTGTGATTTCCTCCATCCTAATTCTTCTTTTCCTTTTTTCTCTCTTTCTCTCTCTCTTTTTTAAATTTAATTAAGCCCTTTTGGTAGTTCTTTTAGAATGGGTTTATTTTTGCTAGACTCTTTTAGCTTTTGTTTGTTGAAGAAATTCTTTATTTCCTCTTGTATTTTAAATGATATTCTTGCTGGATAGAGTACTCTAGGTCGCAAATTATTTTCCTTGCAGCACTTTAAACATCTCTTGCCAAATATCACTCCCTTCTGGCCTATAGTGTAGAGAAATCAGCTGATCACCTTATAGAGGTTCCCTTATAATTAATGCTTTGTTTTCTCTTGCTGGTCTTAGAATCCTCTCTTTAACTTTTGCCATTATTATTATAGTATGTCTTGGTGTGGGCCTGTTTAGGTTCAACTTGTTTGGGTCCCTCTGTGCTTCCCGTATCTTGATATCATTATCCTTTAGAATGGGAAAGTTTTCAGTCATAATTTTTTCAAATATATTTCAATCTCCTTTTCTTTTTCTTTTACTTCTGGAATTCCTATTATGCATAGATTGGCATGCTTTATATTATCCCATAGGTCTCTTATATTGCTTTCATGTTTTTTCATTTGGTTTTCTGTCTGCTGTCCTGATTGGGTGATTTCCATTATTCTATTTTCCACATCACTAATTCAATCCTCTGCATTATTCATTCTGGTCTTTATTGCCTTTAGCTAAGTTTATATCTTGCAAATAAATTTTCTAGTTTTTCTTCGCTCCTCCTTGTATTTTCTAGTTCCTTTCTAAAGGAATCTGCATTACTGTTTATGTCATCTCTTATTTCCTTCAGTATTTTCACTATCTCCCTTTTGAACTCAAATTCTGTGAGACTGCAGAGGTCTGTTTCATTGTTGATTACTTTAGGCGAATTCTCCTGTTGCTTTAACTGGGAATGGTTTCTGTGCTTTTTCATCTTGCTTGTGTTTTTCTTTTTCTGTGAGTTCAGGGAAGGCAAACTGGTCTTGTAAGGCTACTTTCTATGCAAGAATATCCCTTCATATATTTTAGGGGGTTACTATTTATTTTTGGTGTGGTAATTTGAATATTTGCTGTGTCTTTCTTTGGTGTGTGCAGGCTATTATTCCCAGGATCCTCAGTGTGTTTTCAGAGAGAAGAAGGCAATGGGTAGGGCCAGCAGTCAGTGCCTGTTTGCTGGGCTCTCGACAGCAAGAAGGACCTGTGGGAAGTTGGCACAAGCTACTCCTAGTTGCAGGGCCCTGGGAAATGGTAATAAGCTCTAGGCAGATCTTCAGTGTGACCAGAGCATTTGGCAGTGTCACAGTAGGGTGCATGTGTTCCCAGGGGAGTGAGAGCAACAACAGCTTGTGTTTGATTGCATTTCCCTCCTCTGAGGTGATTGGGACTGCAGTTGGTGCCTGTTCAGATCCCTATTGGGAGCAGGCCATGTCCATCTCCAGAGCCAGTGATAACTGTGGTAGTTTGCCCCACCACCTGTAGACCATGCATGAAGCAACCCATCTCACTTAGCCCACATATGAGGTGCTGTACAGGCTGCTCCTAGTTTCAGGATCCTGGGAAGTGACAGAGATCAGGCATGTGGGTACTTTTAGGTGGATGGGGCTGCAAGTGATTTTTGTTCAGCTATCTCCAATGGCAGTGGGCCACACCCACCTCTGGAATCAGGGATAACTGCTGCGCTTTGCCCCTGCTGCCTGAAGACCACACAAGAAGGACCCTGTCCCAATTAGCCCTTGTAGGAGGTGCTGTACCAGCTGCTTCGAATTGTAGGATCTTGGGAAGGGGCAGTGACCAAGTGTCTTGCTGCCTCTCAGAGCATTTGGCAGTGGCAGCTGCAGGGTGGGTATGTTACTAGGGGAGTGAGAGCAATAGTGTATAGTTCTTGGTTGCAGTGCCCTCTTTTTTCTTTTTTGCCAAACCCTAAGGTGACTGGGGTCACAGGTGGAGCCCACTCACAGGTCCCCAGTTGTGGCAAGCCACGCCTCCCTCTGGCCTATGAGATGACCACCACAGTCTGTCCCTGTCACCTGTAGATTTTCCAAGAGGCACTATGTTGCACTTAGACCCCTTATGCCCTTAGCCCACACAATAGGTGCCTGACCACTGGTAGCCTGTACAAGAAGTGCCTAATCTCTCCTAAATGAGCAAGAGGCCTCTAGCTGCCTGTACCCTCTGCAGAGCTGCCCTGCCCTCTAAGCCCCTGGGAATGCTCATGCTCCAGTGCAGGCAGTTTCCTATGGTGGCCTGCCCCTCCTCATGTCCTCCCCCACAACAGCGGCGCCTTGCCTCTCCTGTGGGTCCAAACCTTCTCCTGGGTTCTCTCTGCCGTGGCATTCCCCTCCTTAGCCTGTGGTGCACTGCTCCTTAGCCCCTCATGCCATCCCCACTTCTCTCCACAGGACTGACCTGTGGAGCCTGAGTTTCAGCACCCAGGCCCCGCCCAAGCATCTCAGGCTGTGGTGTCTGGGCTGGTGGTTCAGATGGTCTGTGTGGCTCTCACTCTTATTTGCTGTTCTCAGTCCAGCTGCTGCTCTTTTCTCTGTGACTTTGAGGTCCTGCTGACTCGGCTGATCTTTTGTCAGTTAGGTGACTTCCCAGGAGGTGGATTCCTTTTCTCCTTCAAAGTTCCTTCTTGGGAATGCTAGTCCCATCCTGATTTCTTTTCTCTCTCTTTTTTTTCTTTTGTTCTACCCAGTTATGTCAAGAGTTTCTTGCCCTTTTTGAAGGTTGAGTTCTGCCAGCATTCAGTTGATGTTCTGTGCTAGTAGTTCTACATGTAGATGCATTTTTTTGATGTGTTTGTGGGAGAAGATGTGCATGACCTCTTACTCCTCCACCATCTTGTTCCATCTCTCCATTAAGCTGTTTATGAACTTTTTGATGATGGCTTTTCTGATTGGAGTGAGATGATAGCTCACTGTAGTTCAGCTTTGCATTTCTCTAGTAATTAGTGATGTTGAGCTTTTTGACATGTATTTTTTTGTCCAGCCATATATATTCTTCATAGAAATGTCTATTTAGGACTTCTACCCATTTTTTTTTAAATTTGAGCTTCATGAGGCATTCATATACTTTGAGCCCTTGTTGGTTGCTTTATCTACAAATCTTTTGACCCATTCTGTGACTGTCATTTTCACTTTGTTCATGGTTTCCGTTGCTGTGCAAAAGCATTTAAGCTTAATTGTGTCCCTTTTGTTTATTTTTATTTTTATTTTCATTACTCTAGGAAGTGGATCAAGAATGATATTGCTTCAATTTATGTGAAAGTGTGTTCTACCTCTGTTTTCCTCTAAGAATTTTATAGTATCTTGCTTTATATTTAGGCCTTTAATCCATTTTGAGTGTATTTTTGTGCGTAGTGTTAGAGAGTATTCTAATTTCATTTTCTTTATATGTAGCTGTCCAGTTTTCCCAGCACTTCTTTTTTCTCCATTGTGTATTCTTGCCTCTTTTGTCATTGATTAATTGACCATAGGTGAGTGGGTCTAATTCTGGGCTTTCTATGCTGTTCCACTGATTTATATTTATGTTTTTGTGCTAGTACCATATTGTTTTGATCACTGTAGCTTTGTAGTAAAGTCTGAAGTTGGGGACTCTGATTCCTCCAACTCCGTTTTTCTTTCTCAAGATTGTTTTGGCCTATTTGGGATCTTTTATATTTCCATAAAGATTAAAATTTTTTTGTTCTAGTTTTGTAAAAAATGCCATTGGTAGTTTGACTGGTACTGCATTGACTGCTTTATGTGGCATAATCATTTTGACAATATTTATCCTTCCAGTCCAAGAGCATGGTATATCTTTCCATCTATTTGTGTCATCTTTGATTTCTTTCATCAGTGTCTTATAGTTTTCAGAGTAGAGTTCTTTTGCCTCTTTAGGTAGGTTTATTCCTAGATATCTTATTCTCTTTGATGCAATGGCAAATGGGATTGGTCCCCTAATTTCTCTTTATTATATTTCATTATTAGTGTATAGGAATGTAAGAGATTTATGTGTATTAATTTTGTATCCTGAAATGTTACCAAATTCATTGATGAGCTCTAGTATTTTTCTGGTAGTATGGTTTTCTATGTATGGTTTCATACTTGTTTACAAAAAAGGACAGTTTTACTTCTTTTTTTTCCAATTTGGATTGCTTTTATTTCTTTATCCTCTCTGATTGCTGTGGCTAGGACTTCAAAGACTATGTTGAATAAAAGTGGGGAGAGTGGACTTCCTTGTCATGTTCCTGATCTTAGCAGGAAATTCAGTTTTCATCATTGAGAATTATGTTAGCTATGTGTTTGTCACATATGGCCTTTATTATGTTGAGGTGGTTTCCCTCTAGGCCCAATTTCTGCAGAGTTTTATCAAAACTTAGTGTTGAATTTTGTCAAAAGGTTTTCCTGCATATATTGGGATGATCACATGGTTTTTATTCTTTAGTTTTTTAATGTGGTATATCACATTGATTTGTGTATGTTGAAGAATCCTTGCATCCTTGGGATAACTCCCACTTGATCATGGTGTATGATCATTTTAATATATTCTTGGATTCGGTTTGCTAACATTTTGTGAGGATTTTTGTAGTTATATTAATCAATGATATTGGTCTATAGTTTTCTTTTTTTGTGGTGGCTTGTCTGGTTTTGTATCAGGATGATCACAGCCTTGTAGAACTAGCCTTGGAATATACCTCTGGAAGTTTTTGGAAGAATTTCAGAAGAATAGGTGTTAACTCTTCTCTGAATGTTTCATAGAATTCTCTTGTGAAGCCATCTATTCCTGGAATTTTGTTTGTTGGAAGTTTTTGTAAATCGCATTTTCAATTTCATAACATGTGACAGGTATTTCATATTTTCTGTTCATTCCTGGTTAAATCTTTATAGATAGTACCTTTCTAAGAATTCATCCATTTTTTCTAGATTGTCCATTTTATCAGCATATAGTTGCTTGTAGTAGTTTCTAGTGATTGCTTATATTCCTATGTTGTTAATTGTAATTTCCCCTTTTTCATTTCTAATTATATTGTTTTGAACCCTATCCTTTTCTTCCTGGTGATTCTGGCTAAAGTTTATCAAAAAAGTATTGCTGACCTTTTCAAAGAACCAGCTTTTAGTTTCATTGATCTATTCCATTATTTTCTTCATCTGTATTTTATTTATATCTGCTCTGATTTTTTTCTTTCCTTCTGTTAACTGGGTTTTGTTTGTTCTTTTTTCTTTAGTTGCTTTAGGTGTAAGTTTAGGTAGTTTTATTGGGATTTTTCTTGTTTCCTGAAGTGAGATTGTACTGTTATAAACTTCCCTTTTAGGAATCCTTTTGTTGTGTCACATAGATTTTGGATCTTTAGGTCTTCATTGTCATTTGTCTCTAGGTGTAGATATATAGCTGTACCTGTGACATATGGAAGTTCCCAGGCTAGGAGTTGAATCAGAGCTGCAGCTGCCAGCCTAGCAATATGGGATATGAGCTGTGTCTGTGACCCACACTACAGCTCACAATAGAACTTGATCCTTAACCCACTGAGTTTGACCAGGGATCTAACCCACAGCCTCATTGATACTAGTTAGGTTTGTTTCCACTGAGGCACAATGGGAACTCCCTGTCTCAAGTTATTTTTTTCATTTTCTTTTTGATTTTTCAGTGTTTTGTAGCATATTGTTTAGCTTCCACATGTGTGTGTTTTTTGCATGTTTTTTTTTTCTTGTGGAATTCCAGTCTCATAGCATTGTGGTCAGAAAAATGCTTGATATGATTTCCATTTCCTTAAATTTACTGAGGCTTGATTTGTGGTCCAAGATGTGATCTATCCTGGAGAATGTTCCATGTGCACTTGAAAAGAAAGTGTATTCTTCCACTTTTGTGTGAAACATTGTATAAATATAAATTGAGTCTATATGATCTATTGTGTCATTTAAGGTTTGGGTTTCTTTATTGATTTACTGTGGGCATATCTGTCCATTGCTGAAAGTGGGGTTTTGTATCATGCTACTTTGCTGAATTCATTGATGAGTTCTAGTAGTTTTGGGGTTGAGTCCTTAAGATTTTCTGTATTCAGTATCATGACATTTTTAATTTTTATTTTATTTTATTTTTGTCTTTTTTTTTTTTTTATGGCAGCACACAAGGTATATGGAGGCTCCCAGGCTAGGGGGAAAATCAGAGCTGTACCCGCTGGCCTATGCCACAGCCACAGCAATGCAGAATTTGAGCTGTGTCTGCAACCTACACCATAGTTCACAGCAATGACAGATCCTTAACCCACTGGGCGAGGCCAGGGATTGAACTCACATCCTCATGGATGCTAGTCAGATTCGTTTCCACAGAGTCGTGATGATTTTTTTCTAGTGTTTTTGGATTTCTATTTTATTGATTTCCTCTCTGATTTTTATGATTTCATTCCTTCTGCTGACTTTAGGTTTTGTTGTTCTTCTTTTTCTAATTCCTTTAGATGGTAAGTTAAGTTGTTGTTTTGAGATTTTTGTTTTCTGAGGAAAGCCTGCATTGCTATGAACTTCCCTCTAAGAACTGCTTTTGTAGCATCCCATTGATTTTGAATGGTCATGTCATTATCATTTATCTTTAGGTATTTTTTAAATTTCCCTTGGATTTCCTCATTGACCCATTGGTTTTTTAATAGCATGTTGTTTAGTCTCCTTGTATACAGTTTTTTCTCATTTTTTTTCCTGTGGTGGATTTCTAGTTTCATTCCATTGTGGTCAGAGAAGATACTCGAAAAAAATTTCTATACTCTTTAAATTTGCTGAGGTTAGTTTTGTAGTCAGGTATATGGTCAATCCTTGAGAACATTCCATTTGCACTTGAAAAAAAATTATATTCTGGTTTTTATGTAATTTCCTGAAAATGTCAATCAAGTCCAAGTTTTCTATTGTGTCATTTAGGATCTCTGTTGCCTTATTAATTTTCTCTCTAGAGGTTCTATCCATTGATGTGAGTAGGGTGTTAAAGTTTCTTACTATTATTGTATTCCAGTCAATTTCTCCTTTTATGTCTGTTAGTATTCATGCTTAGCCCATGCCAGTAGTGCTGCCACCTGTAGCTGTTGCAAGAAGGGTGGTTACCCGTTGCCTTTACGATGGGTGTCTTTCTGCATGTAACCCTGCCCTCTGAGAGTCCATGTGTGTGCAGAGAAAGATATTTCTATGGCAGTCTACCCCTCCTCCTCTTGTCCTCTCCAACAATGGCGGCTTGCTTCTCTTGCAGGCCCAGACCTCCTCCCAGGTTCCCTTGGCTGTGGTGCTCCACTCCACAGCCTTTGGTGTACCATTCCCCAGCTCCCTCAGGCTGTCTCCACACCACCAACCCTAGTCCTCTCCCAGGAACTGACTTGCATAGCCTGAGTCTCAGCACGCAGCCCCTGCCTGAGTGTCTCAGATTGTAGTGTCCATGGGTGGTACTACTGATGTTCTTTGCAGCTGTCTCTCCTTTGTCCTCCTCAGTCCAGCTACTGGGCTATTCTCTGAGGCTTTGAGATCCCTCCATCTTGGCTGATCTCCCTGTCAGTAAGGTGGGTTCCCAGGGTGTGGGTTCCTTTCATCTTTCACATCTTCCGCTAAGGAGTGCTGGTCCTGTCCTTATTCTTTTCTCTCTCACTCTCTTACTTTTTGTTCTTTTGCTTTGTGGAGGGTTTCTTTCCCTTTTTGGAGCTTTAAGGTCTTCTTCCAGCATTCAGTAGATGTTCTGTGTGAATTGTTGCACATGTAGATGGGTTTTTTTTTTTTTTTTGATGTGTTTGTAGGAGGAAATGAATGACACATCTTACTCCTCTGCCATACTGATCCTGCCTTCCTCTTCTCTTCTCTTTTGATTTGGTGACTATCTTTACTGTTGGATTTTAATTCCCTTTTCTTTTTAATGAATATGTCTAGTATAGTTTTTTTGTTTTGTTGTTCCCACACAGTTTTGATATAACAGTCTCTCTATATATACAAAATTGTTTTCAGTTGCTTGTCTCTAATTTCAAACAATTTTTAAAAATATTTGTATTAATCCTCTCCTCTTTTCATGATTACTAGCTTTGAGATCATATTTGTCTGCAGATGATTTCCTACACTCATTTTGCATTTTCCTTTACTGGTGAGCTCTCCCATTTATACTTTTCTTATTTTTATTGTGGCTTTTTTTTTTTCTTTTCAACTGTGAAGTTCTTTAGCATTTGTTGTAAAGCTATTTTTTGTGGTGCTGAATTCTTTCAGCTTTTGCTTGTCTACAAATCTTGATTTCTCCCTTGAATCTGAATGAGACCTTGCCGAATAGAGAATTCTTAGTCGAAGTTGTTTCCCTTTCATCCATTTTAATGTATCTTGCTACTGCCTTCTGACCTATAGAATTTCTGCTAAAAAATCAGGTGATAACCTTATGGTGGTTCTATTGTATATTATTTGTTACGTTTACTTTGAGTCTTTTAATATGTCTTTCTTTGTATTTAACTTTTGTCAACTTGATTGATATGTGTTTTGACATGTTTATCCTTGGGTTTTTCCTTTATGCTACTGTCTGTGCTTCCTCTACTATTGAGTGTTTCCTTTCCCAAATTAGGGAACTTTTTGCCTATAATCTTTTCAAAAAATTCTCAGTTCCTTTCTTTCTCTCTTCTCCTTGTGACCCCCTATAATGTGAATATTGATACACTTGATGTTGTTCCAGAGATCCCTTAGACTGCCCTCATTTCTTTTCATTATTTTTTCTTTATTCCTTTCCATGGCAGTGATTTCCACTTCTCTGTTTTCATTATTCTGCCTCAGTTATTCTGCTGTTGATTATCTAATGCATTTTTCATATCAGATATAGCATTATTCATCTTTGCTTGTCCTTAAATCTGTCTGTCTTTGTCAAACACTTCTTATAACGTCTCAATCTATGCCTCCATTTTTTTATGAGATCTTTGCTCATCCTTACTATCATTACTTTTAATTATTTTTCAGGTAGATTGTCTATTTCCTCTTCATTTATTTGTTTTTGTGGGTTTTTATCTTGTTTCTTTGTCTGAGACATGTTTCTCTGTAGTTTCATTTTGTCTAACTTTCTATGCTTGAGGTCTCCATTATGCATATTTCTTATTTCTAATGTCTGCCTTCTGGTGGATAAGGTTGTCCCAGGGGCTTGTGCAGGCTTCCTGGTTGGAGGGACTGATGCCTTCCCACTGGTGTATGGAGCTTGTCCCTCTGTTTGTTAGGGCCATTTCAAGGGGTGTGTTCAGAGGTGGCTATTGTCTCAGTATGACTTTAGGCCGACCTTCATCTCTTTCCTCAGTGTATGCTGGCTTTTATCCACTTTATAGTAGGTGTGACTGATGTTGTGGTGACCCAAGCCTGCACTGGATGTTGAGTGTGGCCTGATGTTTGCTCTGTACTTGTCACTGCCAGTAAGGGGCATGGTCCATGTCTTAGTTGTTGGAGTAAGAGCCCCAAAATATATTTCTAAGCTGTGGTTCTGATCTGCAGTGTGAAGTAGCTTGGTTTGCAGCACTCCCTGGGAAAGGGCCCTGAGTATTCCTCTGCTGGAGTTGTTCACCTGTGAATGTGCTCTGTTTTGTCACTTTTTCCTTGTGTTGGCTCACAGAGTACACTATTGTTGGCACCACTCTCAGCCCCCACCTTAACTGTGGGTATGTCTGTAATTGGCCCTGTTGTCTCTCAGGCATTGCCTTCACTAGGTCACCAGAGTATATCCACTAAGGATTACAGTATTCATGCTCTTGGGCCCTCTGTGGGGTATATGGAGGCAGCTCCGACTGACCTGGTACAATCCCCATATATACATGCTCACAAAGCCCACAGATGCTCAAGCCAGACCTATCTCAGGTGCAGGAGGACTTGTCCTTTCAGATGTTCCACTGGTGCAGAATTTATAAGGATGGAAGCTGAGATTTAAGTCTAAAATTCATGCAGTTTGAAAGAGAGATTTCAGCTCTTCATCTTTAATTGCAAGGCTATTTTTAGAATGGGTGCCTATTGTTTTCTTCCTCAGTGTATGCTGGCTCTTATCATCTTGGTAGTAGGTGTGCAGATGCAGCAGCTGGAGCCTGGTCTTGAAGTTTTTGGTAGTGGTAGCAGTTTACACACACACCCAGAGCTGGACAGCAGCTAGGGATACAGTCCACAAGGGAGGTGGCAGTGTCTTATGTGACCCCTCTTGGAACCTAGTGGTGGCCACCAGTTGGCACCCAGTTGCAAGCTCTTTGGCAGTGGCTCTGGGCCACCTCACTTCCAAGGAAGAAAGGGCGGAGGTTGGTGCCCAGTCACATAACTATTGGTGGTGGCAGTAGGCTTGCCAGCTCTCAGGGAGTCAGGGGTAGTGGTTGGTACCTGGTCACAGACCTCTTGGGAACAGTGGCAATGAGTACTGTGTCCTCCTGAAAGGGAGTCAGGATTGGGTTGGATTGCTATTATGGGCCTTCTGGGGGCAATGGCAGTAATGGGTCTTGTGTGTCCCTGGGAAGGAAGTGGCAGTGATTGTTGCCCTTTCATGAGATCCTCAGTGGAGACAGTATTCTGCTCCTGCCTCTGGGGTCCAAGATGACCATGGCTAGCACCCACCTCTAGAGCTCATGCAAATGGTGCCCTGTGGCCTAAAATCCTACACATGGAGAAAGAAGCACTGCTATAGTCCCATGCCTCCTCTCTCACACCATCCACCAATAGCACCGTGCCTCTCTGGCAGGCCCAGGCTTCTTCCAATTCTCCCTTTATTCTGGTGCATCCCACCCTAAGTCCCTCAGGTTGTCTCCTTGAACAATCCACAGTTCTTTCCCCAATCTGACTTCCAAAGCCTGAGCCTCAGCACCCAGCCCCTTCCCCTCTCAGTGGCTCTCTGGCTGGGGTGTGCTGCTAAATTAGATACCAATTTAATGGACAGATCTTTCTCAGGTTTGCCCTCTGAAAACAAGTTACTGCAAAAATCTCCGAGGCTCCAAAATTTCCCCTATGTCCTGACTGGTCTTTTTGCCAGTGAAGGGCCTTCCTGGTGTGCCTGGGGAAAGAAAAAAACTAGCCTTTTTCACAGCTCCTTCACAGGGCCACTGGTCCCAGTATGATCTCTCTTGCTCTTCTCTCTCTCTTTCTTTTTTCTTTTGTCTTACCCAGTTATATGTAGATGTTGATACCTTTTTGGAGGTCTGAGATCTTCTCACAGTATTTAGTAGATGTTCTATGAGAGTCATTCCACATGTAAATATATTTTGATGTATTTGTCAGAGAAAATTTGTTCCACGCCTAACTCATCTCTCATCTTACCCTGCCTCCAACATCTTTTCTTGAGAAGTCCATCTGTCCTTAATAAGGAAAGTATTCTACTAACATTCACTTTTTTACTAAATTTAACTTTTTCTTAATTATTTTGGTTTAAATTATTTTTTATTTTAAAGATTGGTTTAAAATTTATTTATTATTTTTCAAATTGAGAGAAAGTTGATACACAGTATTATATAAATTTCAGGGGTATGACACAACAATTTACAATTTTAAATATTATAATTCATTTAAAGTTATAAAATATTGCCTATATTCCATGTAAAATGCAATATATCCTTTTAGCTTACTTATTTTATACATAGTACTTTCTTCTTCTTAACCCCCACCACATCATGCCCCTCTCTGCCCTTGCTCTCCCCACTGATAACTACTAGTTTGTTTTCTATATCTGAGTCTCTTTTTTTACAATGTTTTATTATAGTTGATTTACAATGTTCTGTCAGTTTATGCTGCACAGCAATGTAGCCCAGCCATACATCCATATACATTCTTTTTTTCACATTATCCTCCATCATGTTCCATCACAGGCAATCATACATATTTCCCTCTGCTATATGGCAGAATCTCATTGCTTATCTACCTCAAATGCAATAGTTTTCATCTACTAACTGCAAACTCCCAGTCCTTCCCCCTTCCTCTTGGCAACCACAAGTCTTTTCTCCAAGCCCATGAGTTTGTTTCCTTTCTATAGATAGGTTCATTTGTGTTGTATTTTAGATTCCAGATATAAGTGATATCATATGGTATTAGTCTTTGTCTTTCTCTTACTTCGCTTAGTATGAGAGTCTCTAGTTCCACCCATGTTGCTGCAAATGGCATTATTTTGTTCTTTTTTATGGCTGAGTAGTATTCCACTGTGTATATTTACATCTTTTTTTTAAATGTAATGATTTTTATTTTTTTCCATTATAGCTGGTTTACAGTGTTCTGTCAATTTTCTACTGTACAGCATGGTGACCCAGTTACACATACATGTATACATGCTTTTTTCTAACATTTTCCATGCTCTTTTTAAAAAATATTTGCTACTTTATTTTATTTTTTAGATTACACAGATAAGTGATAACATAAGATATTTGTCTTTTTCTGACTTATTTCACTAAGAATAATAGCCTCTAGGTCCATCCATGTTGTGTCAAATGGCAAATCAGTATTTTTTATGTCTGAGTAGTATTACTCTGTGTGTATATATTGATATCACATTTTCTTTATCCATTTTTCTGTTGATAGGCACATAGGTTGCTTCCACAGCTTGGCTATTATAAATCATGCTGTTATAAACATTGGGATACATGTATCTTTTTGAATTAGTGTTTTAGTTTTCTTCAGATGTATACTCAGGAGTGGTATTTCTGGGTCTTATGGTAGCTCTACTTTCAGATTTTTGGGAACCCCTGTACTATTTTCCATAGTGACTGTACCAATTTACATCCCCACCAATAGTGTACAAAGGTCTCCTTTTCTCCATATCCTTGTCAACATTTGTTATTCTTATCTTTTGTTAATAGCCATTCTGACAAGTTTGAGCTGATATCTCATTGTGGTATTGATTTGCATTTTTTGATGATTAATGGTGTTGAGCTTCTTTTCATTTGCCTGTAAATCTTCTGTATGTCTTCTTTGGAAAAATATATGTTTAGGTGTTCTGTCTTTTTAATTGGATTGTTTATTTTTCTAATATGGATTTGTATTAACTATTTATATGTTTTGGATATTTACCCCTTATTGGCCATATCATATGCAATATTTTCTCCCATTTCATCAGTTGTTTTTTTGTTTGTTTTGTTTTGTCAAAAGTTTCCTTTTATTTGCAGAAGACTTAAGTTTATTAAGTCCCACTTGTTTATTTTTCCTTTAGATTCCTTTGCTTGAGGAGACAGATTCAAATACATGTTGCTATGACTTGTGTCAGAGTGTCCTATGTTTTCATCTAAGAATTTTATGTCTTTGGTCTTATGGTTAGGTCTTTTATACTTTTTGAATTTATTTTTGTAAATGGTGTGAGAAAGTGTTCTACTTTCATTGTTTTACACATAGCTGTCTTGTTTTCCAGAACTACTTACTGAAGAGACTTTTCCCATTGTATATTCTTGCCTCATTTGTTGTAGATTAATCAACCATAAGTGCATGAGTTTATTTCTGGATTCCCAATTCTAATCCGTTTTTCTCTGGGTCTATTTTTGTGCTAGTAACATACTGTTTGGATCACTGTAGCTTTGTAGTATTTGCTAAAGTAAGGGAATTCCACTCCGTTATTTACTTTCAATATTCTTTTGGCCATCTAAGGTCTTTGTGCTACAAATCAAATTTTAGAATTGTTTGTTCTAGTGCTGTGAAAAGTTCCATTTGTGTTTTTATGGGGATTGCATTGAATGTGTAGATTTCTTTAGGTGGTATGCTCATTTTAACAATATTAACTCTTCTGATCCGAGACAAATGATGTCTCTTTCCATCCATTTGTGTCATCTTTGATTAGTTTTATCAGTGTCTAACAGTTTTCTGAGTACATGCCTTTTACCTCCTTAGTTAGATTTATTCCTAGGTGTAGTGTTCTTTTTGATTCATTACAAATGCATTCCTTAATTTCTCTTTCTGATCAGTTGTTGCTAGTGTATAGAAATGCAACAGATTTATGTATATTAATTATATACCCTGAAACCTTGCCAAATTCATTGAATTTGTTGTTTTTTGGTGGCATCTTTAACACTTTCTATATATAGTAACATATCATTGCAAACTGTGGCATTTCATCCCAATTTGAATTTCTCATGTTCCTTTTTCTTCTCTGATTTTTGTGTGTGAATTCCAGTATTATGTTGAATGAAAGTGAGGAAAGTAGGTGTCCTTGTCTCATTCCTGATCTTAGAGGAAATATTTTCATCTTTTCACTGTTGCATATGATGGAAATTGTGGGTTGTCATATTTGGCCTTTATTATGTTGAAATATATTCCCTCTAAACTTTGTGAAAAGTTTTTTGTCATAAATTGATGTTGAATTTTGTCAAAATGTTTTTCTACATGTATTGAGATGATCATATGATTTTTGTTCTTCAATTTATTATGGAGTGTGCATGGATTGATTTGTGAATATTAAACCATCTTTCATCCCTGGGATACATTTCATTTGATCATGGTGTATGTTCCTTTTAATGTACTATTTAATTTGGATTGCTAATACTTTGTTGTTGATTTTTGCATCATTATTCATAAGTGATACCAGACTGTAATTTTCTCTTTTTTGATTTTTTGATTTTTGTATTAGGGTGATCCTGGCCTCACAGAATGAATTCAGAAGTGTTCTTTTATCTAACTTTTTGTTAGAGTTTGGGAAGAATAGATATTAACTATTCTTTAAATAATTGTTGAATTCACCTTTGAAGCCATCTGGTCCTGAGATTTTGTTTGCTGGGAGGTTTTTTTTTTTTTTTAAGTTAGTGACATAATTTATTACTGTTAATTGTTCTCTTTATGTTTTCTATTTCTTCCTGGTTCAGTCTTGAATAATTGTACATTTATAGGAATTTGTTAATTTCTTTGAGGTGGTCCGTTTTATTGGCATATAATTGTAATAATTCCTTATGATCCTTCATTTGTCTGTGGTTTCAGTTATTACTTTATTTTCATTTAAGAATTTATTGATTTGGGCCCTCTCTTTTTTTTCTTATACACCTGGATAAAACTTTATCAATTTTCTCTATCTTTTGGAAGAAACAATTCTTAGTTCATTAATCTTCTCAATTGTTTATTTGCTTCTATTTTATTTATATCTGCTCTCATTTTTTTTTTTTTGTGGTTACTGTCCTCCTACTAACTTTAGTTTTTCTTCCTTATTCTTTTTTTCTAGTTCTTTTAGGTTTAAGGTTAGGATTTTTATTTGAGATTTTCTTGTTTCATGAGATAGGGCTTGTATAATTAAAAACTTTACTCTTAGAACTGTTTTTGCTGCTCACCATATATTTTGGTTATTCTCTTCATTTTCCTTTGTCTCCAGGTATTTTTTTATTTCATTTTTGATTCTTTCCATGACGTATTTTTCATTTAGTAGCCTATTGTTTATGTGTCCTTCCATTTTTTTTCCTTGTAGTTTATTTCTAGTCTCAGTATTGTGGATGGAAAAGATGCTTGATACAATCTTAGTCTTCTTAAATTTACTGATACTCATATTGCTGCGTAGCATGTGATCTGTCCTGGAAAAAGTTCAGTGTGCACTTGAAAAGAATGTTAATTCTTCTGCTTTTTGATAGAAAATATATTCTATCAAATATATAATTGTGTATATAAGTCCATCTTTTGTAATAGATGGAATGGAATTTTATATCTATGTATATACACATTATTGTTATTATTATACATATATATAATGGTTGTTTAAGGGCAGTAATTCCTTATTGATTTTCTTGGCTAATGATTTGTCCATTGAGGTAAATGGGATGTTAAATTCCTCTACTATTGTGTTACTGCTGATAACTCACTTTACATCTGTTAATATTTGTCCATGTATTTTGGTGCTCCTATGTTGTGTATGCACATTTTTTCAATTGTTATATCTTCTTGAATTGATCACTTGACATTCTGTAATGTCTTTCTTTGTCTCTTGTTACAGTCTTTGTTTTAAAAGCTATTTTGTCTATTTTAAATGTAGTTATTCAGGCTTTCTTTTCATTTTTCATTTCATGGGATACTTTTCTTCCCTTCAATTTCAGTCTGTGTGTGTGTCCTTAAATATGAAATGACTCTTTTGTAGGGAGTGTATAAGGGTTTTACTTTTGTATCTATTCACTCTTTCAAAGTCTTTTGATTTGAACATTTAGTAAATTTACATTTAAAGTAAGTATTGAGGTTTGAGCCCAAGTTTGTCTGGCTGTAAACCCATAAGACTTTCAAGGATGGCTTCTGTTGTAATTGGCCTTGAATCAAAACTAGATAATTTGAAATTTTTATTTTATCAAGTCATTTTTGCCATAGGGGCAAGTGTTATCTTCTTTTTATTGGGAGATAATTGCAAATGTAAAAGGTGATGAGGGTAAGGAACAAAGTTTTCTTCATCTTGTTCCCATCACTTAAATATTTTTTATGCTATGTATCAACTAATTCAACTTTTCTCAGTTTCAGTTCCTTATTTTCAAAATTTCCACCACTTAGCTCCTTAAATTGACCGTGATAATCTGAGTATATTGTGAACTATAAAATACTACATAAATATTTATGTACTCATTGTTTTAGCTTATCTTTGGGTATATTAGTTTTCTAGAGATGCCGTAACAAAGTATCAAAAACTAGGTGGCTTAAAACAAAGAAAATTTATGCTACAATGTTCTGGAAGTTGGAAGTCTGAAATCAAGGTAGCCAACAGGGCCATACGCTCTTTGACATCTCTAGCAGAGAATCTTCCTTGTCACTTCTGTTCTGGTATTCATTGCCAATCCTTGATATTCCTTGGCTTGTATATACAGTTGTCCCTTGCAGATCAATAGGGGAGTTATAGGAGCTCCTGTGCATATCAAAATCTAGCAGATGCTCAGGTCTCATAGTCAGCCCTCTGTATCTTTGGTTCATATCCACAGGTTCAACCAACCACTAATTGTATAGATCTGCACATGTTTATTGGAAAAAAGTCCACATATAAGTTATAAGTCCACATATAACCTGCATTGTTCAAATTCAGCTGTACATCATTTCAGTCACCTAGCTATCTTCTTCATGTTTTTTTTTATGTTGCCTTTTTTTCGTGTGTGTTCATCTCTTCATCAAAATTTTCCATTTTTCTAAGGATTAAGTACCAAGAAAATGACCTCATATTGATTACTTCTGTAAAGATCCTTTCTAAATATGGCCACATTCTATCTTAAAGGAAGTTAGGTCTTCAATATATCTTTTAGGAAGGACACAATTCAATCCATAAAAATGGAGTTGTTCTAAAAGAAATTTTTAGTAAACAGAATGAAAAAGGAAGTAAAAAGACTACATGATACTCTACACATATTTTTTATCGGAATAATAGTGGACAATCTCTGCATCTCAAACTTCATTAATGATCAGGATTCCTGCTGTCAGAATATGTCACTGGAAGTTGGCAGGACTATCAGGCTGAGTTATCAATGATGAGGCCTTTAAATGCATTCTTCCACATACATAACAAAGTTACTTAGAGTATATGATTTAACTTTTGGGTCTTCAACAAAGATAACACTGAGTTATCCATGATGAGGCCTTTAAATGCATTCTTCCACATATATCACAAAGTTACTTAGAGTATATGATTTAACTTTTGGGTCCTTAACAAAGATCACCTTAGTAAATGATGCAGATTATTCAATTATAACTAGGTATGCAATAATTTATTATGATTTAAGTTAGTGGTTCTCAAAGTGTTCTTCACAAACCATTAACATCAGAATCACGTGGGAACTTATTAGAAATGCATATTCTCAAGTCTCACCTCAGATTCTCTGAATCTTAAAATTCTGGGACTAAGGCTTAAAAATCTAAGTTTAATTACCTGGGTAATTCTGATCAATCACAGAATTTATTTTTAATCATTTATGAATAAAGATGAATCTGTAAAGATTTATAAAATATAAATTTTTCTTTGTCTCTATCCTAGAGCATCTGAATTAGAGTCCAATGTAGGATATGCAAATTGGTTTAAAAAGCTCCACATTAGAGTAACACTAGTGGTTTGAACTAGTCAAGCTCTGCAAAACTGTAGCAGACTCAAGCCTGAATCAGTAATTGTTTTGTTTTTTGTTTTATTTTGTTTTTTCTTTTTGGCTTTCTTTTTGTAGTTGATTTACAATGTAGTTAATTTCTGTTGTACAGCAAAGTGATTCACACACACACATACGTATATAAGAAGTGTATATTCATATATCTATATGAAGGGTGTATACACACACACTTTTAAAAATATTATTTTCTATTATGGTTTATCATAGGACATTGAATATAGTTCTCAGTGCTATAAAGCAGGATCTTGTTGTTTATCCTCTTCATGTATAAGAGTTTATATCTGCTAAACCCAACCTCACACTTCAGCTTTCTCTCAACACTCTCCCCCTTGACAACCACAAGTTTCTTCTTTATGTCTGTACTGACTCAGGAATTTTAAATGGCTTAACAAGCCAAAGCAGTCACTTGGAAGACAAGGTTCACCAGTTCACTTGGTGCTGTCCTTGGTGCTGATCTAGATGAATCTTGCTCAAGACTCTCCATGTTTATGGGTTCTGTTAAGTGCTGTGGCCTGAATTGAACTATTGGTTGATGTTTACCATGACAGAGTTTCCTGAACATGAGTTTTAACTTCAAACAGTTTTGATGGCCCATCCTTGGCTAGGTTATATCTAGATGGCATTTACCACAGAAAAGAATTGAAACAAATTTAAGTATAATGGTGAGACATCAAGGCTAATATATTGCTAAAAATCTCAGTTGCTTTATATAGAACCTCAGTATAAACAAATGAAAAGTGGGGCATATAAGAATCACTGAGAGTAAGTAATAACAATTAGACACTTAGACCACAACCTAGGGGCCGGGATTAAGGAAGATGTGGCTTCAAAATTCTAATAGGTAATGTTGATGTGCACCACTAGTTAAGAAGCATTGCTTTAATAGTTATGGTGACTATAGGTCAAGCTTTCCTGGAATTTGATGTTTGTCTCTTCAGTGGTAGAATCCATTTTCTAGTTTGACCTGGGGTTTTTTTAGCAAAGATATGTATACACACTGTTCTTTTTCTTCTCTTTTTTGGTGTTGTTTTTGATTAGCAATTTGACAGATAAATAGATTTAGTTAATGCTGTTGGACTGTTAGAGATAAGCAGGACTGAAAATTGCTGAAAAATATCTACTAATTCGCATCAGGACAATTATTATTACTTTTTTGGGGTCTTTTTGCCATTTCTTGGGCCGCTCCCACAGCATATGGAGGTTCCCATGCTGGGGGTCAAATCGGAACTGTAGCCACCAGCCTATGCCAGAGCCACAGCAACGTGGGATCTGAGCCACATCTACAACCCACACGACAGCTAATGGCAATGCCAGATCGTTAACCCACTGAACAAGGCCAGGGATCAAATCGCAACCTCATGGTTCTTATTCGGATTCGTTAACCACTGCACAATGAGGGGAACTCCAGGACAATTGTCTTTACACAGCTCTTAGCTTCCCTTTGCTCTCAGGTAATGACCCACCTGTCATGTTTCCCCCCCCCCCCACTTTTTTTTTTGAAGCAAATGTCAATAGTGTTCATAGAATTAAATATTATATCATTGCATATTAAACCACACAGCTTTGTGACTACTAAGTATAGCAAACATCAAAGTATTGTAAATCTAGGACTTAAATCTCAAGTCTCAAAACTCTTTTTGTTAGTTGCAGAGTAATGGAACTTGGATGAGTCCTTGGCAGCTATATAGATAAGGAATGGCTTGAACTGTTTAAAATTTATTCTCTGGAACCACTGTTAGACTGATTAAATAGTTATAGACATAGTAGGAAGCTTAAATTCTTTCAAAATATTTCAGATTACACTGTACAACCTTAGCAGGCCTATTTACAGTTTTATGAAGAGCTACACCTGCAGCTACATTGAATTTAACAAGGTGTCTCTTTCCAGGAACATCAGTCCCAGCAACTGGCATTAATTGAAAGCAGAAGAGAAGAAATACTATTAACAATGTAGCTCTGAATGCCTGAGATGTCAGGCTGAAAAAGATATGAAATCTATATACAGTGTCCAGAGTCTGAAATTTCATTACTTCTCAGTTTCAGGAATACAAGAATATGGTATTTCCCCTGCTTTTGAAAAGCTATCTAAAAATAATCTTATATTCCAAACACAATAAGCTGTAACTATGGTATTGCCTCAAGGCATTTGAGTGTGTACAAGAATTGAATTTTGTTGGTTATTATAAATTCTTCCAAGCTGTTAGAGCAGATGTTTTTGCCTTACCACCTTTCATCTCCACTCTTACCTGACTTTTAAACTTTTGTAAATATACTCTAAACTGTAAATATACTTTAAACCTCTTCACTGGTTGGGAGTTTTAGCCAGTCACTGCACAAAGGGTGCCAAACTGGGCTTTAAGAAAAGCCTGTTATTTGCTACAATATTTTCCCAGATGGATTTACTATCTAATAAATGAATGAGGACAATCTGAGCACAAAAACTGGTATTTTGGCATAATCTTATCAAATTACTTGTTTTGTATTTTTTTCCTATACATACCATGATTTCAGAATGCTTAAATAGAAGAAGTGCAGCTTTATCATTCAGTGGGTCTTGTAAATCTGTTATATATTATTGGACTAAAAACCTGTAATTCGATAGCTAAAGTGACCCAAGTAATATTTTTCTGTCCCCTTTCCTCTGGAAAAGTAAATGGGGAAGAAATAAAGGGACATAGTGAAATGTATCCCGTTTTTCTCTATCTTGCCAGAATCTGGTAAGGTGCCCAAAACTTTTCTATTTAGTTATTTTTGAAATGCATTTCTTTATATCCAAACAGCTGTTTTCTCTGAAGAGTAAGTTAGAAAAAAATATTCTTTGAATAATCCATTCCCAAGCCTGTACATTCTTGGGTTTAGAGCTGGCTAAATCCATGAATGATTTACACTCGGGTTTATTCCAAGAGATTTATACCTTCCCATTAGTCTCCTCCCCAGACTCCAAAGTGTTTCCCAAGCAGCAGCATATTCACTGAGAACATAGCTAATTTAATTACATTTGGACTAATGGACATTTTTTAAAATAGGAAAATTTTGTCAGATTTGTCTTGGTTTTAGATAAAATTGTACAGATAAACCTGAAGTAGGGCTTATGATGTATTGCCTATTTTTTCTCTTACATTTAAATGCTCTGATTGCTTCTCTCAAAGTGAATCAAATCTCATAATTATAAATAATTAATGTTTCTCTAGAGCAGTACTAAATCAAGCCATCATTTGAGGATACAAATACACAGTAGCACCCAATAAAACATATCCCTTAATATTATTACTAAATCAAAACAAAGATGAAATCTCCAGAGTATTCAGGCCTTAGCAGGATGCATGATATGAGTGGCTGAATTTAAAAGAAGGGAGGATGGAATTTTTTGTTGTATGTGTGTTTACATGAGATTCACAACAGCACATTCCTCCAATTAGGCAGCAAAAGCAATATCTATGTGTCCCTTAAATTTTTTATTCAAATAGGCAGCTTATCCCATATGACTTCTGTAGCTTATGGTAATTTTGTATATAGAAAATTTCAATATACTTCACATTCGACTTAGATAAATTCCCTAGGATAAGCTACCTAAATTGATCTGATGGCACATTTTCATGCCTGGCAGAGGCCCTTCCTCAAAATATCCTGTTCAACATGAATTTTTCAAGTTCCATTGTGGCACAGCAGAAATGAATCTGACTAGTATCCATGAGGATGCAGATTCAATCCCTGGCCTTGCTCAGTGGGTCGGGGATCTGGTATTGCCATGAGCTATGTAGGTTGCAGATGCAGCTAGGATCCTGCATTGATGTGGCTGTGGTGTAGGCCATCAACTTTAGCTCCGATTTGACCCTTAGCCTGGAAACTTCATATGCTGTGGGTGTGCCTAAAAAGCAAATACAAAACAAAAACAGAAAACAAAAAAACCCCTGTACTTTTCTTTCTGAAGTACTGATTCATGTATGGAAAAAATATCAAAGCCACGATGATAACTTCTAGATCCTGAAAATATGTACATACTGAAAAACAAATTACTAGCATGTTTTCTAGACAGTGGATGGCTAGAGTTATAAAAAGGGTAATAAAACTTTATAACAAGCAATAAATATAAATCTCTGTTAGGACTGATTGAAGAAGATAGTTCCTCATCACCTATATTTAGTTTATTTCTGGTCCCCCTTTCTCCTCCATGCAATTACATGCAGGAGTGCTTTGCTTTGTATTCAGAATGGTTGAGGGCAATTACAGTTAGAGGCTCACTGCAAGGGGAGAATTCATTAGCCACAGCTTTATATTATAAAGTGGGTTGGAGGGAGATTTTAAATCTTTTGTGGGGTTGTTAAACCTCTCACTTTTTAAATAAACCACAATAAATAAGTGACTACAGATGAAAGATGATTCTTCATATATATATATATATATATGTATATATATATGTGTGTATATATATATGTGTATATATATGTGTGTATATATATATGTGTATATATATGTGTGTATATATATATATATATACACACACACATACACACATACATACATATATATCTATATAATGATTTTTATTTTTTTCCATTATAGCTGGTTTACACTGTTCTGTCAATTTTCCACTGTACAGCATGGTCACCCAGTTACATGTACACATACATTCTTTTTTCTCACATTATCATGCTCCATCATAAGTGACTAGACATAGCTCCCAGTGCTACACAGCAGGATCTCATTGCTAATCCATTCCAAAGGCAAAAGTCTGTGTCTATTAATCCCAAGCTCCCAATCTATCCCACTCCCTCTCCCTCTCGCCTGGTAACCACAAGTCTATTCTCCACATCCATGATTTTCTTTTCTGTGGAAAGGTTCATTTGTGCCATATATTATATTCCAGAATAAGTGATAGGATATTTGTACTTCTCTTTCTGACATCATTCAGTATGAGAGTTCCATCCATGTTGCTGCAAATGGCATTATTTTGTTCTTTTTTATGGCTGAGTAGTATTCCATTGTGTATATATACCACATCTTCCTGATCCAATCATCTGTCAATGGACATTTGGGTTGTTTACATGTCCTGGCTATTGTGAATAGTGCTGCAATGAACTTGTGTGTGCATGTGTCTTTTTCAAGGAAAGTTTTGTCCAGATATATGCCCAAGACTGGAATTGCTGGATCATATGGTAGTTCTATGTATAGTTTTCTAAGGTACCTCCACACTGTTCTCCATAGTGGATGTACCAATTTACATTCCCACCAACAGTGCAGGAGGGTTCCCTTTTCTCCACACCCCCTCAAGCCTTTGTTATTTGTAGAGAAAGATGCTTTTCAAGAGCTTAAATCTTCATTCAGTCATTCATTTATTCATCTATCTGTCACCCATCCACTCATACATACATACATACTTTCCTATTGTGTATGAGACATAGTGTTATGAAAATTCTACTAAAAGGTGATAGAAATTAAATAAAGTGGAGAAATTTTTTTATGACTCTGGTACATGGGTGCATGCTAACTTTATTTCTCACTACTGGAAAGAGCAAAATCATCCATCTATATGTGTACTCTCCATCTTTGTTCTATTTTAAAAAATATTATGTCTGAAATTCTGGGCATAGAGCTGCATAGACTGCATCCTAAGGCAAAGCAAAGTATTATAAAGACAGATGTCATTTATGGTCTAGAAAAGCAAGCCCTATTTAAGTCCAGACATTTAATGTCTTTTTTTGACACTAGATCAAGACTCTAGAAGATGCTTGCAGAACACCCTCCGGAGCTCTATAAAATGCCATGAAAATATAAAATATCAATTTAAAAATTGAGATACTCTTTCCTGCAGTAAATAAATCTAGGAATGTAAAATTCATAAATTTTAGGACTAGAACTAGAAGGGTAAGGCTGAAAATTTTTGATATGTTGTTTTGTTCAGTTTCAGAAGTTTTTTGCCAAAGGATACCTAATTTTTTCCCAGTTATGTCACTTTTGGTATAGGAAACATGTACATCTTGGTTATAAATTACTTGACCTCAGGGAGTTCAAGCCATGGCTCAGCAGTTAACAAACTTGACTAGTATTTATGAGACACAGGTTTGATCCCTGGCCTTGCTCAATGGGTTAAAGATCTGGTATTTTTGTGAGCTGTGGTGTAAGTCAGAGATGTGGCTTGGATCCTGTGTTGCTGTGGCAGTAGCATAGGCCAGCACCTGAAGCCCTGATTTGATCCCTAGCCTGGGAATTTCCATATGCCATGGGTGTGGCCCTAAAAAAGACAAAAGGCAAAAAAAAAATTAAAAAAAGAAATTACTTGACTTCAAAGACAAACTCACTGAAAAAATGTTGAGCAAAAAAATTGAAAGTATGTCCTGAAGATACAAGAGAATCATATAGAATCCAAGTGGCAGACATTTGACTCAGTATGTGGAACATAATCAGCAACTAAAGTAGTTACTCTTTTTTAATGGTTTTATTTTTTTTTCTCTCTTCTGATGTCCCATGATCCCTTTCTGGATATCTGCATTCACTTTTTTTCTATGTAGACTGATTTTCTCTCCTTTTCCATATATTTGGAGCACAAGGGCCAACACCATCCCTTTTCTTGTCCTCCCAGCTTTAGCTTTTCTAATCAACTGAAGAGTGTCTCTGTATACAAATTTCAAATTCCTACTCAAGGGACTTTGATTGATTTAGTTTAGCCAATAGATTTGGCTATCCTGAAACAGATACTACTATCTCTAATTTAGAATCTAGGAATTTTTCCTATGGCAGTATAACCCACAAAATCATTTCCACAAAAACCATAGAATTCCATTTATTTCTTTGAACTTATTCTCTTTATATATTGTAACTTTTATTCTTATGCAAATATTTTTCCTCTCTGGGTTTATGCAAAGTACTATGTTCTAAGTGAAAAAGAAAGATGAGATTTTTAAAATAACGAAAGCCTGCTGAGTCAATGATAGTACATTACTTAGAGCAAGTTTTTTCCCTGCTGAAATGAAAATTTTGTTATTATCTACTACCTTATCATTTATCCCATGAACATCTTTAATGATGAATTATAACTTAACAATTTAATGTTTTTTTAATCTGAAGATTCTCTTTTTTAAACTGTTTTCATTAGCTTTAATTAATTGGCTTTCACTAATTAATTTTAAATTTCTGATCAAATAATTTTAAGCTCTAAAATGATATCTGGTTCACTGAAATCAGTCAGTCAAACAGGAGTTTGAAAAAATAATTATTCCTTTGCAGACAGATTAGGTTCATAAATTATTTGATATCTACCTTCTTATCCTATTATTTGATTTAGTAATTTTCTCTTCCCCTAGTATTTTTCAACTGCAGTGTAGCCTAAACACTTTAGTCAGTGTTGTTTTAAAGCAACATATCTACTTATGACTCTCTCTCTCAAAAAAAAAAAAATCAGCTCTTTTGCTTATATGGTAAAGCTCAACAACAACTTTCTTAGCCTGGCATCAAACACTTTAAAGACTATTCCAAATTAATCTGACCTTATCTTTTTTATCATTTATTTTTATATAGATACATTTTTTTCTACTGTAGAGCATGGTGACCCAGTTACACATACATGCATACATTCTTTTTTCGCACATTATGTGTTCCATCATAAGTGACTAGACAGAGTTCCCAGTGCTACACAGCAGGATCCCATTGCTAATCCATCCCGAAGGCAACATTCTGCATCTATTTACCCCAAGCTCCCACTCCCTCCCTTTCCCCCTTGGCAACCATAAGTCTATTCTCCAAGTCCATGATTTTCTTTTATTTGGAAAGATTCCTTCGTGCCATATATTAGATTCCAGATATAAGTGATATCATATGGTATTTGTCATTCTCTTTCTGTCTTACTTCACTCAGTATGAGAGTCTCTAGTTCCATCCAAGTTGCTGCAAATGGCATTGTTTTGTTATTTTTCATGGCAGAATAGTATTCTGTTGTGTATATATACCACATCTTCCTGATCCAATCATCTATCAGTGGACATTTGGTTTGATTCCATGTCTTGGCTATCATGAATAGTGCTGCAATGAACATGTGGGTGCATGTGTCTTTTTTAAGTAGTTTTGTCTGGATGTATGCCCAAGAGTGGGATTTCTGGGTCATATGGTAGTTCTGTGTATAGTTTTCTAAGATACCTCCATACTGTTCTTCATAGTGGTTGTACCAGCTTACATTCCCACCAACAGTGCAGGAGGGTTATCCCCTGGTGGCACAGTAGGTTACTGAGCATTTTCACTTCTGACCTTATCTCTTATTGTTCCTATTTATTGAGTTTGTAACACAGCCAGGCAGCTATTTCCCAAACAGTTTATGTTTACACTCTGCCTGATATAGCATTTCTTCTAATATAACTCATATGGTGAACATCTTCCCCACACACTGTCATCCCTTCGCACCACCTCCCTTATCTTCAGAGGTTAATTTAGAGATCAATTTTTTGAGGAAATTTTTCTGATTCCCTCAGGAGGAGTTAATCACCACTCAAATAAAATGATACTAATTTTGTATCATAATTAGTTGGTTATATGAATCCCATGACCCAAATATGATTTGCCTTGAGGGCAGTGACATGTTTGGAAGCATTTCATCTCTAGTAACTAGCACAGGGTGAACAAGTACTCAGTAAATGTTAACTCAAATCTGTGTGTAAATGGATAAATGAATAGAATAAATGAAAGAATGAATCTATTACAAATCACTTAGTGTGCTTTGTCAGGCCATCTGGATTTTCTGGAGAGCCATTTCTAATGCTGTTTCTGTAATATGGCCCTTGATGTATTGATATTTTTCTAGTATAGTTACTAGAATAAGCTCTTCCAACTTCTTTCTTAGTTTTGCAGTGAATTATTTGGCTTGATTTGCTTTCACTGCCATAACTGAAATTTGCTTGAGTTACTATACTCTCACTATGTTTCATAAAATATTATTTTTATTCTGATGATTAAGAATTCATAAGTAGTTTATAAACTTTTTTATTTAATGATTTTTATTTTTTTTCCATTGTAGCTGGATTACAGTGTTCTGTCAATTTTCTACTTTACAGCAAGTTGACCTAGTCACAAATGTATACATTCCTTTTTCTCACATTATCATGCTCCGTCATAAGTGACTAGATAAGAGTTCCCAGTTCTATGGAGCAGGATCTCATTGCTTATACATCCCAAAGGCAATAGTCTGCATCTATTGACCCCAAGCTCCCAATCTATCCCACTCCCTCCCCCTCTCCCTCCCTCATGGCAGCCCCAAGTCTGTTCTCCACAACCATGATTTTCTTTTCTGTGGAAAGGTTCATTTATGCTATTTTTAGATTCCAGATATGATATCACATGGTTTTTGTCTTTGTCTTTCTGACTTACTTCACTTAATATTAGTCTCTAGTTCCATCCACGTTGCTGTAAATGGCATTATTTTGTTCCTTTTATGGCTGAGTAGTATTGCATTGTGTATATATGCTACATCTTCTTAATGCATTCATCTGTCAATGAACATTTACCTTGTTTCCATGTCTTCACTATTGTAAATAGTGCTGCAATGAACTTGTGTGTGCATGTGTATTTTCAAGGAAAGTTTTGTCAGGATATATGCCCAGGAGTGGGATTGCTGGGTCATATGGTAGTTCTATGTATAGATTTCTAAGGTACCTCCATACTGTTCTCCATAGTGGTTGTACCAGCTTACATTCCCACCAACAGTGCAAAAGGGTTCCCTTTTCTCCACACCCTCTCCAGCATTTGTTCTTTGGGTACTCATTAATGATGGCCATTCTAACTGGTGTGAGTTTGTGCCTAATAGTAGTTTGATTTTCATTTCTCTATTAATCAGTGATGCTGAGCATTTTTCCATGTGCTTTTTAGCCATCTGTATATCTTCCTTGGAGAAATGTCTCTTCAGGTCATTTGCCCATTTTTCCATTGGGTTGTTGGCTTTTTTTGCTGTTGAGTTGTACAAGTTGCTTTTATATTTTAGAGATTAAACCTGTGTCAGTTGCATCACTTGAAAGTATTTTCTCACATTATGTAAGTTGTCTTTTGTTTGTTTGTTTGTTTTTTATGGTTTCCCTTGCTGTGCAAAAGTTTGTCAGTTTGATTAGGTCCCATTGGTTTATTTTTGCTTTTATTTCTGTTGCTTTGGGAGACTGACCTGAGAAAACATTTCTAAGGTTGATATCAGAGAATGTTTGCCTATGTTCTCTTCTAGGAGTTTGAGGGTGTCTTGTCTTATGGTTAAGTCTTTAAGACATTTTGAGCTTATTTTGTGCATGGTGTTAGAGTGTCTTCTAGTTTCATTGATTTGCATGCAGCTGTCCAGGTTTCCCACACTACTTGCTGAAGAGACTGTCTTTTTCCCATTTTATATTCTTGCCTCCTTTGTTGAAGATTAATTGACTGTGGGTGTCTGGAATTATTTCTGGGTTCTCTGTTCTGTTCCATTGGTCTGTCTGTCTGTTTTGGTGCCAGTACCACACTGTCTTGATGACTGTAGCTTTGTAATATTGTCTGAAATCTGGGACTGTTATGCCTCCTGCTTTATTTTTGTTTCCCAGGATGGCTTTGGCAATTCTGGGTCTTTTGTGGTTCCATATAAATTTTTGCATTATTTGTTCAAGGTCTGTGAAAAATGTCATGGGCAATTTGGTAGGGATTACCTTGAATCTGTAGATTGCTTTGGGTAGTATAGCTTTTTTATGATATTAATTTTTCCAACCCAGGAACATGGAATATCTTTCCATTTCTTTGAATCCTCTTTAATTTCCTTGATTAATGTTTTTATATTTCTCTGCATGTAAGTCTTTCACCTCCTTGGTCAGATTTATTCCCAGGTATTAGAATTTCTGGGGTGCAATTTCAAAAGATATTATACTTCTGTATTCCTTTTCTAATATTTCTAATATTTCATTTTTAGTATGAAGGATTGTGACTGATTTCTGAATGTTAATCTTGTATCTGGTACTTTGCTGAATTTGTTGATCAGTTTCACTAGTTTTGGGTTTGAGTCCTTAGGTTTTCTATATATAGAATCATGTCATCTGCATACAGTGAAAATTTTACCTCTTCTTTTCCAATTTGGATGCCTTTTATTTCTTTCATTTGTATGTTTGCAGTGGCTAGTACTTCCAATATTATGTTGAATAAATATGGTGAGATTGGGCATACTTGTCTTTTTCCAGATTTTAGTGGAAAGTTTTAAGATTTTCTCCACTGAATATTATATTTGCTGTGTTTTTTTTAAAACATTATTGATTATTATTTGAAAATTATTTATCTTCAGACTTATTTTAATGTTTAATCCTAAGTTTATTTCTTGATTATTTGAATAATAAAGAGTACACATCACCACTTTCTCAAAGTCATTAAGAAAAATATGTCCTTGAAAATTTATCCTATGTCTTCATTTTATTCCATTCACTAACAGCTTGGGGTGGTATAAGCATGTGGTCTTTTCAATGCCTCAAGTCAAAATATAGTTCAGTATTAATGTCAGTTACACAGCAAGCTGGATTACTGTGCAATGCGTATGGGTCATCATGATGATCCAATGACATAATTAGTTCATTCATTTCAGCAGGTGACCATTGTTTCAGATGGTGATATTTCAAAATATAATCACAAATTTACCCACAATATTTCTGACTGGAGTCATTAATAAACACAGAACATTTATAATTCAAAATATATGTTGTCAGTTTACTCTTTTTTCTCCTTTTTATTCTGCTTCTAGTTCTCACAAAGATCTACTAATCATGACTAATTGAACTTTTAAGATAGTCAAGGAATTATTCACATCATCTATTCCTGTTCTGACTGAATTTCTTAAAGACAAAAATTATACACCAGTCCCCATTCTGGAAAACATAAGCAAAACTGGTTGGTTCTAAGAGGTCAATCCTGACATCACACTTTACACTTAGTTGGGAAAATTGAATGCCACCACAAAACCATGCTATCTTATGAGGGAGGATGAAACAGTTTTCCATGAAACCATGGGGAAAGAAAAGAGTTCTAATTCTGAAAAATAGTCTTCTCAGCAGAGGTAGCAAGCAGGAACTACATTCAATAAACACTTGCTAAGTCCCTGCCATGGAGAGGACACATGAATCAATTATTCATTCGCAAAAATCCTGTGAGATAAAGATTATTCAGAGAGGTTAAGCAATTAATTCCAGATCACACAATGTAGGAGTTAGAATTATATTTGAATTCACATCCATAGGATTCCTAAACCTCCACAGTGATGGAGGAAAAAGAAGGGCCAGGATTTCAACTGCCAGAAATAACAGTGGAAAGGAGGTGCTAATCCAAACATTTATCAGTGAACATTTGGGTTGTTTCCAGCTCTTGCTATTGTGAATAGCGCTGCAATTAACATGTTGGTGCATGTGTCTTTTTCAAGGAAAGCAGTCTGTATATATGCCCAGGAGAGGGATTGCTGGTGTCACATGGTAGTTCTATATATAAATTTTTAAGGTACCTCCAGACTCTTTTCCATAGTGGTTGTAGCAGCTTACATTCCCACCAACAGTGCAAGAGGGTTCCCTTTTCTCCACACCCCCTCCAGCATTTGTTATTTGTGGACTTATTAATGATGGCCATTCTGACTGGTGTGGGGTGGTATCTCATGGTAGTTTTGATTTACATTTCTCTAATAATCAATGATGTTGAGCATTATTTCAAGTGCTTGTTGGCCATATGTATATCTTCCTTGGAGAAATGTCTCTTCAGGTCCTTTGCCCATTTTTTCAATTGTGTTGTTGGCTTTTTTGCTGTTGAGTTGTATATGTTGTTTGTATATTTTAGAGATTAGGCCCTTGTCAGTTGCATCATTTTAAAGTATTTTCTCCCATTCTGTAAGTTGTCTTTTTGTTTTCTTTTTTGTTTCCTTTGCTGTGCAAAACTTGTCAATTTGATTAGGTCCCAGTGGTTTCTTTTTGCTTTTATTTCTGTTACTTTGGGAGACTGACCTGAGAAAACATTTGTAAGGTTGAAATCAGATAATGTTTTGCCTATGTTCTCTTCTAGGAGTTTGATGTTGTCTTGTTTTATATTTAAGTCTTTCAGCCATTTTGAGTTTATTTTGGTTCATGGTGTGAAGGTGTGTTCTAGTTTCATTGTTTTGCATGTGGATGTCCAGGTTTCCCGGCAATAATTGCAGAAAATACTGTCTTTTTCCCATTTTATATTCTTGCCTCCTTTGTCAAGATTAATTGACCAAAGGTGTCTTGGTTTATTTCTGGGTTCTCTATTCTGTTCCATTGGTCTGTCTGTCTGTTTTGGTTCCAGTACCACATTGTCTTGATGACTGTGGCTTTGTAACATTGCCTGAAGTCTGGAGGGACTGGGAGCTTGGGGTAAATAGATGCAGAATGTAGCCTTTGGGATGGATTAGCAAAGGGATCCTGCTGTGTAACACTGGGAACTCTGTCTAATCACTTATGATGGAACACAATGTGAGAAAAATGATTGTATACATGTATGTGTAAATGGATCACAATGCTGTAGAGTAGAAATATATATATATATATATATATATATATATTTATGATAAAAAATAAAATAAAAAAGAAAGGTGATGCTAGTATATGTTCCTAATTACCTGGAGGCTTTCCTCTCCCTTGACTTTCCTTAGAGCTGAATGACATAGAAACTAAGAGCATAAGGCTTGGAATAATATAATTCTGAGCTCAAATCTTGGTTTCACCATAGATTAATATTTGATTTCAAGACAACTTATTTAAGTGTTCTGAGCCTCAAGTGCCACATGGGTTAAATGGGACTAGAATTGTGATGAAGATTAAATAAAATAACACAGTGCTTTGGAAATTGTATTTGCTTAATAAAAGGTTATTATTAATATTTAGGCACAGGATTAAAAATGTAAGTATAGTGGTCAGAGTTGCCTGACCATGGTTGAACCTTGATTTCATCTAACCTGTTTTTCATCGGTGACCTTTATATTCAGAGCACAACTCATTGATGTGTCATTTATATTTATAATTCACTTGCAAGAAACAACTGCCTCAGTGGACTTCTATTCTCTCCTGAGTATGGAAAAAAAGAAAATAAAATGAGGGAATTCTAGAAAGATTGCTTAATCCTAATTGTCACTTGAGTCCTCTGGCTATATGTCAGCTGATCACAAGTTAACACAAAACAGAGGAACTGACCATATAATGTTTTTCCAATGCTATTGAGAAATGAGGCAAATGTAATTGTATATATATTTTAAGTGTAAAATATGATGATGTGATACACATATATAACACCTATAACCTCACATAGTTAATGTGTGTGTGTGTGTGTGTATGTGTATGCTTAAGATCTCAGGAACTTTCAAACTTTGTTAGCTATCCATTAGATCCCCAGAACTTATTCTTATAACTGGTATTTTATTCCCTCTGTCCTAAATCTCATTTTCCCTTCCTCTCAGCCCCTGGAAACTACTATTCTATTCTGTTTCTATAAATCACCTTTTTCCTCTTTTTAAATATTAAACATATAAGTGATACTATACAGTATGTGTCTTTCTATGTCTGGCTTATTTCACTTAGCATAATATCCTCCAAGCTTATCCATGCTGTCACAAATATAAGGGCTTCCTTCCTTTTACAGCCAAATAATATTCCATTGCCTACATCTTCATTCATTCATCTGTTGACAGACTTTTAGATTGTTTCCATATTTTGGTTACTGTGAATAATGTTGCAATGAACATATAGTATGTTTTTGAAAAGCATTAAGCACACAAGCTCTTGTGTCATAAAGCAAGAAAAAAAGGCAAAAATATACACTTGACAAATTATATCTATAGCTCTACATTTATATGCAGAGACACATATGATTAAAAAGATCAAAATGTGGCTGAAGAGTTTTTCATAGAGGAAACACTTGAAGTGAATCAGTATATGTATTTTTGGTTCATTGCACATTAAGGGCAGCTTAATTTTCAGTAAAGTTAAATTACCAAATTATTTTACTGCATAAATTGCAATTTTTCCTTCTCTTTCTTTTTTTGTTTGTAAAACTTTCATAAAGAAGCATAAAACCCAGTGTTGTAGCTTGCAGTCTCATATCCTGAGTTAATGCCATTAGCCTGAACAACCCAATACAATGTTAAAATTTAGCTCACTCTCTATCCCTGTGTCTCTCTCCCTCTCTATCCCTCTGTGTGTGTGTGTGTGTGTGTGTGTGTGTGTGTGTGTGTGTACATATTCAGGATATTCTCAAATTGACTTTTTGGACATTGGAAGTTTCTAATCAAGATTGTGAAACAAATTTAACAGAGGCTGCCCTTCCAGGCATTTTGCTTTAATTACCCACTCCCTAATAAATCACAACCTTCTGTCTGTCATTTTTCCAAGGCTCCTCTGTGAATCCAAACCAGGTGACTATGCGGATGTGTTGGAAAGCAAAGTGACAGAACACACCTGAGCTTCCATTTTGCTCAGGGCAATGATTATTAACGTGAGAAATCCGGAGTGATGTGAAGTGGCCAGAGGTTCAGTACAATTTATTGCTTACAGGTTTGAGGTCCCCTGGCCTTTACCAGCTGTTCCACACCTGGATATGGAGAACAGAAACATCCCTCTTCAATTTATCTTTCCGGGACTTGTTGCATATGGGACTCAGATGCCAGGTGACAGGGCTGGAAAATAACAGTGAGAGTCTCCACCTGCACAGCCCTGAATTCCCCAAAGAGCCCTTGTTCTGACTCTGGTGCAGACGTCAGCTTTTAACAGTGTATAAACTTTAAGTCTGGGGGGAAAGAGAACTTATACATACTCTTGTGTGTGTGTGTGTGTGTGTGTGTGTGTGTAAAATTAGTATGTGATCTTTAGTCTAATCTGGGACAGAATGCTTAAGTGAGCAGAGAGTATAGTCTCCTGAAGGGTTCAAGGGCTTTGTCCTCCATGGGACATGGGCAGAACAAGCAATTCCTTTTTGAAAGTCTTTTGTTGGATTTCTGGAACTCCAGACAAGTTTCCTATGTCCTGAAATGCTGTGAGCTGCATGAAGGTAGTTACCATTTTATTCTCCAAATAATTACACTGACTGGCACATATTAGGCACTAAGAAATGTTCATCAAATGAAGGAGAAAAATAAATGAACACCATTCTGAGTTCTAAGTGGCATTATATGTATTTTGTTGGTTAAGAGCACAGGTTTTGGAAGGAAAGGACAGTTTCTAATCATAGTTCTGCCACTTTTTAGCTATGTGATCTAAGGTAAATCCCTTAAACTCTCCAAATTTCAATTTCTTCATCTGTAAAATGAGGATAATAATAATAACAAATATTTCATATAAGTGTTTTGAGTGATTAGATGAGCTCAAGCGGGGTGGATTTCATCTCTCTTCCTATCTAATGCCTGATATTTATTTATGATAAAACAAATAAAGGTAGCAAAAGAGACCCCTTTTTCATAATAGTATGCAGGAGATATTCTATGTGAAAACTAATGTTGATAGCAATAAAGACTATTTTCTTTTACATAATAAAATATTGGGGGCTCTTCATCTTCTTTTCCTCCACTCTCAGACTCTGGAACCCCATCCGGGTGGGAAGTACACAGAAAGGAATAACCAGAGTATTTAGGTTCCCCCAGACAATCTCATTTAAGAACTCTTCAAGCAATAACTATGTGGTTCAGATTCTTCCTTTGGTTATAAGACTGTGACCCAAATATTTAAAAATATGTTAAAACTTAAATTGGAAGAACATTCATGCAGGAATAAATAAGACTTGATTTTTGAAATTCGATTATAAAGAATTGAAAGACTGCCCTGATGTTTGGCTTCTCTTGCAAAATTTGGACTTTGCTCAGGAAAGAGCCCATGGGAGATGAGGTAACAGGACACACGCTTCCATCTTTGTTCTTGTTCTTACACTTGCTAGTACCACTGGAAGAATTTTGTACTTCTTTCTGGACAAGTTAGATGCAGAATCTCTCAGAGACTAGGATTACGTCCACTCACCTCCTCTAGTATCACTGGTCCTCCTAGGAGTATGAACCCTTTCCTTTTCTACCTGCCAATTCTATGGAAGGTGGTAGGTGGCATTCAGGGTGGCATTCAGGCTAGCAGTTGTTTTACTCTTTTTTAAAATGGTTTTTATGTTTTTTTAAATGTATTCATGAAAGGACCTATATGCTTTAGAATATATCCAGTTGTCAGTTATACCACTGGAAATAGGTAGAACTAGGAAGGCAGTCTTCAACCAGTGTATTACAATGACTGATAACTTTCACAGGGAGCTGAGTTTAAGAAGAAATGATTCCCAATGACATGTGGAGGGAGGGAGAGAGGAGAAAAGTAAAGCAGACCAATAGGCCCTGAATGAGAGGCAAGAGATGGTTTAAGGCAGGGTTCTGTACTGAAAAAGAAAAAGTGTCAATAGACCATTCTGTACTTTTTATGCCCATGTGTATTCTATGTAGTTATAATATCCCACTCAAATTCCTGCAAAGATGACATTTTGTATATCTATTCCTTTCTTCTTCCTATGTCTTTTTCTCCTCCTCCTCCTTCTTCCCTCCCTCTCTCCCCCTCTCTCTCAGCATATATACACATAAACAGCTACACCAAACACAACTATATATTAAAAGTATATATAATCAATAGTGACTGTTTTGACAGGAAACTTTGAATCCTCAGACAGTACCCTTTTTTAGGCCTAACAACCTAATTTGCTTCATGGCTAAGCAAGGAAATTCTTGATGCAAGCTAATTCAGTAAGGAACAACTTTTCTGGACATCTCAACCAGCTGGAATGCTTTTTGTCCTCAGAATTGATTTTAAGTACCATTTCTTCTCACTGGCCACCAATTACTCCCAGCTGAAACATGTGAAAAAAATTGTACATCTAATCAGTTGCATTCATGGCACTGCTTCTCCTTACCTCAACTGTGAATATGTAGCCTGTAGAGATATCATGGAAGAGGTTAGGGGGGTGATCTGGAATCTTCCCAGAATAGTCGGTTGCTCAAGATTGTTTGTAATCTAGTGAAAGGATTATTTAGACAGAGCATCAATAATACATTTTTTAGATTTAGTTTCTGTGGCATTGAAACAACACATTTTGTGCTGCTTTACCATAGAGATGTAGATACTTGGCTAAATTTAGCTCTTCTTATTGATAAAACATGAAGATACCTATTTCTGTTCCACTATTTTTTTTTTTATTTTCCCACTGTACAGCAAGGGGGTCAGGTTATCCTTACATGTATACATTAAAATTACAGTTTTTCCCCCACCCTTTCTTCTGTTGCAACATGAGTATCTAGACATAGTTCTCAATGCTATTCAGCAGGATCTCCTTGGAAATCTATTCTAAGTTGTGTCTGATAAGCCCAAGCTCCCGATCCCTCCCACTCCCTCCCCCTCCCATCAGGCAGCCACAAGTCTCTTCTCCAAGTCCATGATTTTCTTTTCTGAGGAATGTTCATTTGTGCTGGATATTAGATTCCAGTTATAAGTGATATCATATGGTATTTGTCTTTGTCTTTCTGGCTCATGTCACTCAGGATGAGATTCTCTAGTTCCATCCATGTTGCTGCAAATGGCATGATGTCATTCTTTTTTATGGCTGAGTAGTATTCCATTGTGTATATATAGCACTTCTTCCGAATCCAATCATCTGTCGATGGACATTTGGGTTGTTTCCATGTCCTGGCTATTGTGAATAGTGCTGCAATGAACATGCAGGTGCATGTGTCTCTTTTAAGTAGAGTTTTGTCCGGATAGATGCCCAAGAGTGGGATTGCAGGGTCATATGGAAGTTCTATGTATAGATTTCTAAGGTATCTCCAAACTGTTCTCCATAGTGGCTGTACCAGTTTACATTCCCACCAGCAGTGCAGGAGGGTTCCCTTTTCTCCACAGCCCCTCCAGCACTTGTTATTTGTGGATTTATTAATGATGGCCATTCTGACTGGTGTGAGGTGGTATCTCATGGTAGTTTTGATTTGCATTTCTCTTATAATCAGTGATGTTGAGCATTTTTTCATGTGTTTGCTGGCCATCTGTATATCTTCTTTGGAGAAATGTCTATTCAGGTCTTTTGCCCATTTTTCCATTGATTGATTGGTTTTTTTGCTGTTGGGTTGTATAAGTTGTTTATATATTCTAGAGATTAAGCCCTTGTCGATTGCATCATTTGAAACTGTTTTCTCCCATTCTGTAAGTTGTCTTTTTGTTTTCTTTTGGGTTTCCTTTGCTGTGCAAAAGCTTGTCAGTTTGATGAGGTCCCATGGGTTTATTTTTGTTCTAATTTCTATTGCTTTGGGAGACTGACCTGAGAAAATATTCATGATGTTGATGTCAGAGAGTGTTTTGCCTATGTTTTCTTCTAGGAGTTTGATGGTGTCCTGTTGTATATTTAAGTCTTTCAGCCATTTGGAGTATATTTTCGTGCATGGTGTGAGGGTGTGTTCTAGTTTCATTGCTTTGCATGCAGCTGTCCAGGTTTCCCAGCAATGCTTGCTGAATAGACTTTCTTTTTCCCATTTTATGTGCTTGCCTCCCTTGTCAAAGATTAATTGACCATAGGTGTCAGGGTTAATTTCCGGATTCTCTATTCTGTTCCATTGGTCTGTCTGTCTGTTTTGATACCAGTACCACACTGTTTTGATGACTGTGGCTTTGTAGTATTTCTTGAAGTCTGGGAGAGTTATGCCTCCTGCTTGGTTTTTGTTTCTTAGGATTGCTTTGGTGATTCTGGGTCTTTTGTTGTTCCATATACATTTTTGGATTGTTTGTTGTAGTTCTGTGAAAAATGTCATGGGTAATTTGATAGGGATTGCATTGAATCTGTAGATTGCTTTGGGTAGTATGGCCATTTTTACAATATTGATTTTCCCAAACCAGGAACATGGAATATCTTTCCATTTCTTTACATCTTCTTTGATTTCTTTGATTAAAGTTTTATAGTTCTCGGCATATAGGTCCTTTACCTCCTTGGTCAGGTGTATTCCGAGGTATTTGATTTTGTGAGGTGCAATTTTAAAAGGTATTGTATTTTTTATTCTTTTTCTAATATTTCATTGCTGGTATACAGAAATGCCACTGACTTCTGAATGTTATTCTTACATCCTGCTACTTTGCTGAATTTATTAATCAGTTCAAGTAGTTTTAGTGTTGAGTCCTTAGGGTTTTCTATGTACAATATCATGTCATCTGCATACAGTGACAGTTTTATCTCTTCTCTTCCTGTATGGATGCCTTTTATTTCTTTGGTTTGTCGAATTGCTGTGGCCAGGACTTCCAAAACGATGTTGAAGAGCAGTGGTGAGAGTGGGCATCCCTGTCTTGTTCCAGATTTGAGTGAGAAGGCTTTCAGTTTTTCCCCATTGAGTATTATATTTGCTGTGGGTTTATCATAAATGCCTTTGATTATATTCAGGAATGTTCCCTCTATACCCAGTTTGGTGAGGGTCTTGATCATGAATGGATGTTGGACTTTGTCAAATGCTTTTTCTGCATCTATTGAGATGATCATATGAATTTTGACTTTTTTTTTGTTAATGTGGTGTATGATGTTGATTGATTTGCGTATGTTGAACCATCCTTGTGATCCTGGGATGAACCCAACCTGGTCATGGTGTATAATTTTTTTGGTATGTTGTTGGATTCGGTTGGCTAAGATTTTGTTGAGAATTTTTGCATCTATATTCATCAATGATATTGGCCAATAGTTTTCTTTTTTGGTGGTATCTCTGTCTGGTTTTGGAATTAGGGTGATGGTGCCATCATAGAATGTCTTCAACCTTTTGAAAGAGTTTAAGGAGGATGGGCACCAATTCCTCTTTATATGTTTGATAGAATTCTCCTGTGAAGCCATATGGTCCTGGACTTTTATTTGTAGGGAGTGATTTTATGACCTCTTCAATTTCATTTCTAGTGATCGGTTTGTTCAGTTGGTCTGTTTCTTTTTGATTCAGTTTTGGCAGGCTGTAAGATTCTAGAAAATTGTCCATTTCTTCCAGATTGTCAAACTTGTTGCTGTATAGTTGTTCATAGTGTTCTCTGATGGTTTTTTGTATTTCTGCTGTATCCGTTGTGATTTCTCCTTTTTCATTTATAATTTTTGTTATTTGGGTTCTGTCTCTCCTCTTTTTAGTGAGTCTGGCCAGGGGTTTGTCAATTTTGTTTACCTTTTCAAAGAACCAGCTCTTGGTTTTATTAATTTTCTCTATTGTTTTTTGAGTATCTATTTTATTGATTTCTTCTTTGATCTTTATAATTTCCTTCCTTCTTCTGACTTTAGGTCTTTTTTGTTCTTCTTTTTCTAATTCATTTAGGTGGAGGGTTAAGGTGTCAATTTGGGATCTTTCTTCTTTTTTGAGAAAGGCCTGTATTGCTATAAATTTCCCTCTGAGCACTGCTTTCGCAGCATCCCATAGATTTTGAGAGGTTGTGTCTTCATTATCATTTTTTCAAGGTAGTTTTTAATTTCCTTTTTGATTTCCTCATTGACCCATTGGTTTTTTAGTAGCATGTTGTTTAGTCTCCATGGAGTAGGTTTTTTCTCTTTCCTTTTCCCATGGTTGATTTCTAATTTCATGGCATTGTGGTCAGAGAAGATACTTGAGATAATTTCTATGCTCCTAAATTTATTGAGGTTAGCTTTGTGTCCCAATATGTGGTCGATTCTTGAGAATGTTCCATGAGCATTTGAGAAGAATGTGTGTTCTGATTTTTTTGGATGTAGTGTCCTGAAGATATCAATTAAGTCTAACTTTTCTATTGTTTCCTTTAGGATCTCTGTTGCTTTATTGGTTTTCTGTCTAGAGGATCTGTCCATTGATGTGAGGGGGGTATTTAGGTCTCCTACTATGATTGTATTCTCATCAATATCTCCCTTTATGTCTGTTAATATTTGTTGTATGTATCTGGGTGCTCCTATGTTTGGGGCATATATGTTGATGATAGTAACATCCTCTCCTTGGATGGATCCCTTAATCATTAAATAGTGTCCTTCTTTGTCTTTCTTTATGTCTTTTGTTTTAAAGTCTATTTTGTCTGATATGAGCGTTGCGACTCCTGCTTTTCTGTCATGTCTATTGGCATGAAATACTTTTCCCCAGCCTTTCACTTTCAGTCTATATGTATCTTTTGTCCTAAGGTGAGTTTCTTGTAGGCAGCATATTGAAGGTTTTTGCCTTTTTATCCACTCAGCCACTCTGTGTCTTTTGATTGGGGCATTCAGTCCATTGACATTTAAGGTGATAATTGATAGATGACTATTTATTGCCATTTGAACCTCGTGTTCCAGTTGATTCTATGGTTCTCCATTCTTTTTTTTTTTTTTTTTTGGTTGGATGGTCTCCTGTTATTATCTGCTTGAGCGTATTTTTTTTTATTTTTTGCAAATGCAATATTTGGTTTTGGCTTGTGGTTGCCCTGTTTTTTAAGTATGCTAACCCCTTCCCATAATTGTGTGTTTTAGCCTGATGGTCCTGTAAGTTCAAACACTTCATTATTATATTAAAATTAAGAAGAGAGACATACATATTATCAAAAAGGATTGTTTACCTCCTAACATCCCTTGCCTACATTTTATGGTTTTGATGACTCTTTTATTTTTTTCTTTTTAATTTTATTTTGTTTGAAGCATGTTCATGATTAAATCTGTATGCTGGCTTATTTGAGTGACTGCTCTCTGATTGCGGTTTCCTCAGTCCTAGTTCTTCCTCTTCTTCTTCTTCTTTTTTTTTTTTTTTTCTTTTCTTTTTTCTTCCCTTTCCTTCCTTTCTTTTTGGTTTAGGGAAGCCCTTTCAATATTTCCTTTAACCTGGGTTTTGTGTTGCTGTATTCTTTAAGTTTTTGTTTGTTGGGAAAAATTTTTATTTCCCCTTCTATTTTAAATGATATTCTTGCTGGATAAAGTATTCTAGGTTGCATATTTTCTCCTTTGAGCACTTTAAATATCTCTTGCCATTCCCTCCTGGCCTGTAGTGTTTCTGTAGAGAAATCAGCTGATATTCTTATGGGGGTTCCCTTGTAGGTAACATTCTGTTTTTCTCTTGCTGCCTTTAGGATCCTCTCTTTATCACTAACTTTTGCCATTTTTATTATGATGTGTCTTGGTGTGGGTCTGTTTGGGTTCAGTTTGTTTGGGGCCCTCTGTGCTTCTTGTATCTTGAATCCAGTATCCTTTAGATTTGGGAAGTTTCCATCAATAATTTCTTCAAATATATTTTCCATTCCCTTATCTTTTTCTACTCCTTCTGGAATTCCTATTATGCGTAGATTGGCCCGTTTTATATTATCCCATAGGTCTCTTATATTGCTTTCCAGTTTTTTGATTCGGTTTTCTGTCTGTTGACCAGATTGAGTGATTTCCATTATTCTATCTTCCACATCACTGATTCGTTCTTCTGCATTATTCATTCTGGTTTTTACTGCCCCTAGTTCAGTTTGCATCTCTGCAAATGAATGTTCTAGTTTTTCTTGGCTCCTCCTTATATTTTCTAGCTCCTTTCTGAGGGTATCTGCATTGCTGTTCATATCTTCTCTTAATTCCTTCAGTATTTTCAGTATTTCTCTTTTGAATTCCAGGTCTGTCTGACTGCAGAGATCTGTTTCATTGTTGACTGTTTTAGGTGAGTTCTCCTGTTGGTTTGACTGGGGGTGGTTTCTCAGCTTCTTCATCTTGCTTGTTGTTTTCTTTCTTCTGAGGATGTTGTACTCTCCGTTATCGGGCAGTGTTTGCCTTGTCACTGCCGTGGAATGTTTCCTGAGAGCTGGAATTGTTGGTCAGTCTTTTTTGAGGCAGTGTGGCTTTTCTGGAGTGTTGATGGGGCTAACAGTGTTTCTTTGAAGCAAAGGAGTACTTCCTGAGGGCAGACAGGACTGGGAGGTCCACACCACGATGGTAGCAGATTTCACTTGGTCATGCAGAGCTTGCTCTGGTGTTTTTAGGCTGTGGGGTTCTTGCAGGGGGTTGGCGGTGTTGGGCAGCTGTTCCTCAGGCGTGCAGCACCCCCTGGGGGCTGGAGCAGCTATCTGGGTCCCTGAGAACCTAAGAGGCTCTTCCCTAGGGCAGCCCGACTCAGAAGGACGGCCTGAGAATGTAGGCGGATCTTTTCACAGTCTGGCCGAGCTTGTTGCAGCTTTTCTGGGCTGCAGGGGCTCTTCCAGGGGGCTGGTGGTGCTGAGCAGCTATTCCATGGGAGTGGGGCACCCCCTGGGGCTTGGGCGGGTAGCAGGGCCACTGGAAACCCAAGAGGCTCCTCCCCGGGGCAGCCCGACTCAGAAAGACCGTCTGAGATCTTTTCCCGACTCAGCCAGGCTTGTTGCAGCTTTTCTGGGCTGCAGGGGGTCCTGCCTGGAGCCCGCAGTCCTATGCAGCTGGTCCAGTAGGTCTCGGCACCCCCTGGGGGCTTGGGTGGATAGCAGAGCCACTGGAAACCCAAGAGGCTCCTCCCCAGGGCAGCCCGACTCAGAAAGACCATCTGAGATGTTTTCCCGACTCGGCCAGGCTTGTTGCAGCTTTTCTGGCTGCAGGGGGTCCTGCCTGGAGCTGGCAGTCCTATGCAGCTGATCCACTAGGGCACCCCCTGGGGGCTTGGGCCGGTAGCAGGGCCGCTGGAAATCCAAGAGGCTCCTCCCCCGGGCAGCCTGACTCAGAAAAACTGTCCGAGAATTAGGCAGATCTATTCATGGCCTGGCTAGGCTTGTTCTAGCTTTTCTGGGCTGCAGGCCTTTTCTCGGGGGCTGGTGGTGTTTGGTGCTGCTCTGCGGAAGTGTAGCCCCTCCAAAGGGCAAGCAGGCCTGTGCAGGGAGAGCCCCTGCGGTGGTAGGCTTCAGGCAATTGTTGAGGCCAGCCCTCCTGGATGGCAGGCAGCCCCAGGTACAGCGAGAGCATAGGGGGTGGCGGGGGTAGGGGGAGGGGATGCACTGGGAAGCACAGCTTTCAGCTAGCTAGTGGGCCTGTAGGCTTGCTGTGGTGTGGAGGGTATTCTCTGGGGACCCACCCCTTCTTCTCTCCCCTCCCCAGCACGGGCGCAGACCAGGCTCTTCTCCCAGGTTCCATCTGATGCGGTTTTCCACTTCCCTGCCCCTAGAATATTGCTCCCTTCCTCTGCAACAGCTTTGTTTTCTAGTCTCCCAGGCAGTCTCTGCCCCGTTAAATGGTTTCTAGACCTCCCAAGCAGTTTCCGCTCCGCCCCGCCCCCCCCCAGCCCGGGGACTAACCTCTGGAGCCAAGGTCTCGGTGCCCAGCCCCCACCCAGACGTCCCCCAGCCCATTCTGGGGGACTAACCTCTGGAGCCGAGGTCTCGGTGCCCAGCCCCCACTCAGGCGTCTCAATTTTTGGTGACTGTGCCCGTAGTTCAGATGGTCCATTCGGTTCCGTACTCCAACTTACTGCTACACTCTTCTCTGCATCTGGAGATTCCTCCGGTTCATTTGATCTTTCCCCCGTGTAGGTGACTTTCCAGGGTGCAGGATCCCTTTCTCCTCCGCAGTTCCCTTTCGGGAGCACCCGTCCCGCTCAGATTCACCTTCTCTCACTCTCCTCTTTTCTCCCGTTCTGCCCAGTAATGTCACGAACTTCTTGCCATTATTGGAGTTTAGGTTCCGCTGCCAGCGATTGGTTGCTGTTCTGTGCGAGTCATTTATTCTGTAGATGTGCTTTTTTTGTTGTGTTTGTGGGAGAGGGTGAGCATGTCCCCCTACTCCTCTGCCATCTTGTCCTCTCTCCTCTGAAATCAATATTTAAAACTCAGTATGTTTTTTTCACTTCTTGCATTAACATGTTTGCATTTTAATGGGGACTTCCTAGTGATTATATATATAGAATATATATATTCTTTTTTTTTGAAACAAGATGAAAATCTCTAAAAATATAGACAGGTCGTTCGGACATCTCAAATCCCATAGGAAACACTGCGAATTCACCTTCTCTGAATAGGTTTATATTTATCATCCTCTTCTTTTCCTTCCCTTTAGTAAAGCTAGAGACAGTTATTTAATCAATCACATCTGAAAACATTTTCTAATTCAAATTAAAAAGAGGGTAAAATTATATATTTTATGAATTCATTGAAATAGACTTATGTAAACTGCTTTCCCACAGACTGCCTCTTTCAGCATTCTATACATTTCTTAGTTATTAAAAGCATAGATTACGAAAAGATTCATGGGGTTCCTGTCGTGGTGCAGTGGTTAACAAATCTGACTAGTAACCATGAGGTTGCGGGTTTGATCCCTGGCCTTGCTCAGTGGGTTAAAGATCTGGCATTGTGGTGAGCTGTGGTGTAGGTCACATACATAGCTAGGATCCCGTATTGCTGTGGCTCTGGCATAGGCCAGTGTCTACAGCTCTGGTTAGACCCCTAGCCTGGGAATCTCCATGTACTGCAGGAAGCAAAAGGGCAAAAAGCCAAGGAAAAAAAAAAAAAAAAAAAAAAAGGAAAAGAAAAGATTCATCTTCTGGGGGTAGTGCTGTAGTCACTGAAAATTGGACTTGAGTATGGTCTAAGCTCAATTTCAGTGTGGCTTAATAAGATGACTCAGAGAGATAAATTGAGTGATAGAATCAAGTAACATAACAGAACATATCTCAGATAAAAATATATTTTCCCTATCTTATTCTGTCTCACTTACTTCACTTAGTATGATCAGCTCTATGTTCATCCATGTTGATGCAAATGGCATTCTTTCTTTCTTTTTTATGGCTGAATAAATTACTTCACTGTGTATATATACCACATCTTCTTTATTCATTCATCATCAGTCCATGGACATTTATGTTGCTTCCATGTCTTGGTTATTGTAAATAGTGATGCTGTAAACATTAAGGGTTCATGTGGCTTCTTGAATTAGTATTTTTGTCATTTCCATGTATACACCCAGGAGTGAGATTACTGGATTGTATGGTAACCCTATTTTTAGTTTTTATAAGGCACTTATATAGTGTTTTGCACAGTGGCTGCACCAATCTATATTCCCACCAACAGTATATGAGTGTTCCATTTTCTCCACACCTCTCCACAAATTATTATTTTATAATGGCCATTCTGACTGATGTGAGGTGCTACCTTACTGTCGTTTTGATTTGCATTTCTCTAATTAGTGATATTGAGAATCCTTTCATGTGACCATCTGTATGTCTTCTTTGGAGAAATGCCTATTTAGGTCTTCTACCCATTTTTAGGTTAGGTTGTTTTATTTTTTCATATTAAGCAGTATAAGTTATTTGTACATTTTTGAAACTAAGCCCTTGTCTGTCACATAGTTTGCAAATATCTTGTCCTATTCCATTGGTTGGTTCTCATTTTGCCTGTGGTTTCCTTTGCTGTGCAAATGTTTTAAAGTTTAACTATATCCCATTTTTTTTACATTTGTTTTTATTTCCATTACTCTAGGAGATGGGTCCAAAAATATTTCTGTAACATATCTCAAAGGGTATGTTCTGCCTATGTTTTCCTCTAGGAGTTTTATAGTATCTGGTCTTACACTTCGGTCTTTGATCCATTTTGAGTTTATTTTTGTATACAGCATTAGAGAATGTTCTAATTTCATGCTTTAACATGTAACTGTCCAGTTTTTCCAGTACAATTTATTGAAGAGACTGTCTTTTCTCCACAGCATATTCTTGCCTTATTTGTCACAGGTTAACTGCAACAAGCATGTGAGTTTATTTCTGGGCTTACTATTCTGTTCCATTGATCTATGTGTCTATTTTTGTGCCAGCACCATAGTGTTTTTATTACTGTGGCTTCATATTATATTCTGAAGTCAGGGAACATGATTCCTCCAGAGAGAACACATGTTAAGTGCTTGAAAAATAAGCTTTTGTTGATTAGTCTCTAATATGTTTTACATTTAGAAAACTTTGTTTATTCAATAACTATTTATTTATTCTTCTAAAATACAAACACAATAAAAGTTGACTTTGTCCTGTTGTACCTGCAAGATCTAGAAAAATGTTTGATGCATTAGTAAGTGCGCCATTAGTAAATACTGACCAAGCTAGTTATTGAGCATTTCAACATGGTCCCAGTTCCTACAGAGTTTACTGTGCAGTGGGAAATAACAGACAAATAGATATGCACTTAAAGGAAACTATGTTGAGCACTACCACAAGTAGAGGAGCTATGGGGGAATATTGGAATGATACCTAAATAAGGGGAGACAGGCACTGGGGGAGGCTGAAAGTGGAGCCAAAAATCACTGTCCTGAAATCTGAATAAACGCAAAGAATTATATGAAAGGAAAAAGTGATAAGAAAAACTTCCTGGGCAGACAAGACAGAACATGAAAAGGCAAGAGATCATGGTGTGTTTGAGGATTTAAAAATAATTCATGGCTGAAAAAGAGACTAAGTTGAATGAGAGTAGTAGAAGCATTGAGAAGCGATGATGGAAGGTGCAAAGGGGCCAGATTATAAAGGGGCTTGTGAGATTTATTGGTAAAGTCAAACCTCATTTTTAGGGCAATGGAGGGGCACTGAATGGTTTTAAATGTCTCAAATATATGGCTGCCATTTCACTTTCCAGAAATACAGATATTGTAATTCTCCTGTTATTCCATATAAATGTATTGTTATCCTAGCATTTTGTATAACTGAATTTCCATATTGAAATTTAAACTCATTCTGTCCTCTATGTAGATTTTAAAAACTACTCCTTTATATCACTTTAGATAAGTCCCATTAAATGCTACAATTCATGTTTTGAGGAATATTCTGTTATTGAAGAGTTTTTTGATTTCTTATGTTTTCCTATACAACATACTCTTCTCTATTTTTTTAAGCTTTATTAAAGTGTATTTAATTTACAAGTCCGTGGTAATTTCTGTTGTACAACAAAGTGACCCAGTCATATATATCCACATATTCATTCTCTCTCAGATTATTTTCCCACATAGATTATCACATAACACTGGGTAGAGTTCTCTGTGCTATACAGCAGGTCCCTGTTGGCCAACTGTTCCACATACCTCCGTGTGTATATGTCAATCCAAACTCCCAGTCCATCCCTCCCACCCACCTCCACCTGTCCACTTTGGTAACCATAAGTTTTTCAAAGTATGTGAGTCTGTTTATGTTCTGCAATTAAGTTCATATGCATCTTTTTTTTTTAAGATTACACATGTGACATTTGTCTTTCATTGTCTGACTAACTTCCCTTAGTATGATAGTTTCTATATCCATACAGTATTGCAGAAAATTGCATTATTTCATTCTTTTTTATGGTTGAGTAATATTACATTGTATATATGTAGAAGACCAGATACTCTAAAACTCCTAGAGGCAACCATAGGCTGAACACTATCTGACATAAACTGCAGTGCTATCTTCTCAGATCTCCCTCCTAGAGTAATGACAATAAAAACAAAAATACAAAAATGGTACCTAATTAAACTGAAAAGTTTTTGCACAGAAAAGGAAACCTTAAATAAAACAAAAACACAACCCACAGAACAGGGGAAAATGTTTGTAAATGAAGAAACTGTCAAGAGATTAATCTCCAAAACTTACAAATAGCTCCTGCAGCTCAATATCGAAAAAACAAACAACCCAATAAAAAATAGACAGACAGTCTAAATAGACATTTCTACAAAGAAGACATACAGATGACCGCAAGACACATGAAAAGATGCTCAACATCATTAATTATTAGAGAAATGCAAATCAAAACTACTGTGAAATACCACCTTACACCAGCCAGAATGGCCATCATAAAAAAGTCTATAAATAATAAATGCTGGAGAGGGTGTAGAGAAAAGGGAACTCTCTTACACTGTGGCAGGAATGTACATAGATGCAACCAGAATGGAAAACAGTATGGAGGTTCCTCAAAAAACTGAAAATAGAACTATACCAACCCAACAATCCTACTCCTGGGCATATATCTAGAGAAAATCATAATTTGAAAATATACATGCACCCCAATGTTCATTGCAGCACTATTTACAATAGCCAAGTCACAGAAGCAACCTAAATGTCCATCAACAGAGGAATGGATACCTTGCTTTATTTTGATCTCAGATTGGACAAACTAAGCAGCTTATGTGAAAAGCATCCAATCTCTTTGAATTTCTCTCACTTTTTGTCTTCCTTTCCATTAGATTCTTCCTACTAAGGTCTAATATCTCTATGAAGTTCATTTTTTAAATCTTTCCTCTTTCTTCTACTACTTAGCTCTCAAATGGTACCTTCTTCTGAAGTATTATGCATTCTCATCAAGTTCCTCCTGTGAGTAACAATTAAAATAAGAAAGCTATCTACCATAGTGATTCTTTTATTGTCTTTACATTTAGTAAAATAATTTAGAAAAAATAATTCAGTTAACACGTTTCTAAAATAAATCAAGAAACTGAAAGCAGATAAAATATTTATCAAAACTAATCTCACTTTATGAGTTTCCTTATGATGTTTTAAAAGGTTTCACCTTTTAAAATATGTCTATGTAGTTCCTGTCGTGGTGCAGTGATTAACAAATCAGACTAGGAACCATGAGGTTGCGGGTTTGATCCCTGCCCTTGCTCGGTGAGTTAACGATCCGGCATTGCCATGATCTGTGGTATAGGTCGCAGACATGGCTCGGATCCCGCTTTGCTGTGGCTCTGGCGTAGGCTGGCAGCTACAGCTCCAATTAGACCCCTAGCCTGGGAACCTCCATATGCCACGGGAGCAGCCCAAGAAATGGCAAAAACACAAAAAAATAAAATAAAATAAAATAAAATAAAATAAAATAAAATAAAATATGTCTAGCCAGGAGTTTCCTGGTGGCTTAGTGTGTTAAGGATCTGGTATTGTCCCTGCTGTGGTTCTGGTTACTGCCATGGTGCAGGTCTGATCCCTGGCCCAAGAACTTCTGCATGCTGTCGGGGTGGTCAATAAATATTCCTAGACAGTTTACAATAGAATGTGTGATAATGAGGTTCTCTATTCTCACATGTCAGTCTGTTCTAACATTCTTGCCTTCCTGAAATTTCATGCCTCTTTATCAATGCTCTCAGATGGTTCAAGTAGCTCCACTTCCTAACTATAAGACAACATTGAGTCCAAGATTCAAAAAGCCAACTCAGCAGTGTAACAGGATCATTTCCAGGAATTCTTTGCAGGATGGGAGCACTTTGGACTCCAACAAAAGCGTGAGTGCTCACAGGTCAATAAATTATTCCCTATCTAGCTTTATATTATATACCTCAATCCAACATCCTACAGATACAGTCCCATGTGTATTCTCTAGGTACCTACTAGCACATTTTAATAGGTCCTACAATTTCTATCAGCCTGAAGGTAATGACAAGTAGTGGGGATGGATTGTGAGAAGGGTAAGTATCATGTGAAACATCTGTATCTGGTGAGGTCTTTGCAGGTTCTCCTTTAGCAAGGGGAAGGAGACTGTTTCTTTTGATCTACAGAAATCTAGGGTTTTAAGATTTTAAGGTTAATTTACTTGAATATCCTCACCTTGGGTCTCAATGTCCCACTTTTTCCCTATCATGACACTCTATTTAACATAGGATACCTATTATGGTCATGGACTTTTCAGCAAAATTATTTCTGCAGCTGTGGAAGATAAGCATTTTCTTAAATTTGTCATAGAGTCCCTCTGGCTTTCACAGAGTGCCCTGAGTTGATAGTTAGTTGACCTGAGAATGTCATTTTTTTTCAAGTCTTCAAAAGCGGTTAACAAATCAGCCAACTCCAACGTATTTTTAATTACCACAGCTACCATATGTTCAAGTGACCTACCTATTGAATAACCTGACAATGACTTGCAACTCATCTTAATTCACCTATGTGAAACTCAGTACTTAAAGCACTAAGCATTCCACTTCCACCATTCCACTTACCACTGGGAAGATTTTCATTATTTCTGCCTGATGGTTATTGATCCAGCCTCAAAATCCCATTCTGACTGTTTTTTTCTTTTGTACCACTTCTTGTACCAATACTGCTAGTCTAAGTTCCCACTGAAAATACTGAAATAAAGGGTTTTTAATCACATGTACTTCAACTACCTTATGAAAAGCTACCTATATAATTGACTTGGGGAACAATTTTGTGCATGACTTTTGTGCTAGGAAGGCAACTTTCTACACATTGCAGCATAATCTGTAGCTGATAAGGAGTCACATGATGCTGCTCTACCAAGTAGATTTATATGGTAGGAGTCAAACTAGAGAATTTTAAGCCAGAATATGATCAAATGACACAAATCTTTTAAGGTTCTCTACTTTCCCATAATAGGATGTATGTTTCACTGTTAGAATTGAGACTGAGGACTGATTCTGGTTGATCACTTATGACATGGACATAGAAGTGGAGTAGCAGATTTTTTCAGTTTTGTAATAGCACAGAAAAATGGTCACACTTTTAGACCATTTCTGATTCAGTATTGGTGATGTTTCTCATATGACTGGTAATTAACTCACTTTCAACAACAAAACAGTAAAGTATGACTCTACCTGAGCTGTTTAGTGTCTGGTCTTTATGCTGTGTATCTATGTCTATACTTGTATCTATATCTGGCTTCCTTTAATTTATTCAATAGGTCTGATACCATCTGGATGAATAAAAGCCCAGAGCTAATTCCATTAATCTATCTTTCAAAAAGAGCAACATTCTACTTTCATAAAATATTATATCCATTTTTTTCATTTCCTGGACTTTCCATCTATTGTTATATTCTTCTTTGAAAAACAAAGTTGGTTTTACATCTCAATATTCTGCATGGGGAACACTGGAGTTTCCACTGTTATCTTTCAAAAAAACAATCATATTATAGGAAAATTCTAGAGAAATAGTATTATAGGTGTCAACATATCTATTAACAAGGAATGTTCTTAAGGTTAGTTGTATGAACTCGATATGTATGGTTAATTTCTTAATTCTTAAGACTTGCAGACTCTGGCCCCACACTAGCCATTAGAATTCTAGAATTATAACCTGGAGTAGAACAAGGTCACCAGATGATTTGGATGAACATTAAAATTTGAGTAGTTCCCTGGAGGCTTAGTTGATTAAGGATCAGGCATTGTCACTGCTGTGGCATGGGTTTGATCCCTTGCCCAGATACTTCCCTATGTCACAGGCACAATCAAAAAAATAATTGAGGAATCCTAGCTCACTGATGTCCTACAATGGGGCAGCAGAACCTCTCCAGACTATTTCAGCTATAAATATTATTGGGTTTCTTTCTTTCTGAATTCTGGATCAGCCCTTGTTCCTGCCCACTTTCAGCCTGGTCACATTGACTATGTGAGTAATAGATATTCTTCCAATAATGCTTCTTTTTTACTAAGGAAGAGTCAGTTTCTATTACTTGCAATTGGAGAAGTCCTAACTGATGCATAGGATATTATAATTCTTCAAAATGTCTCCAGTATTTCTGAATTTTCTAAGATGTCCACATGCTATTTTATTGTCAGTAAAACAAAAAATAATCTTAAAATGTATGATTTCTTTAAACCAGAGAGCTGAGAATTTTAGCCACATTGCTTTGGTCCTTAATATTTAGATAATATATATATTTTTAAAATTATATTGTGTTTTGGTTATGCCCTCTGCCTACATTGAGGGTAAATCAGAAGCATCTGTGTGACATTTATTTTTGGTTTTGAAAGGATGTTTATGAGGATATTATTCTTGAATCTCATAGTATCCCCTTTCTGAGGACCCACTGGAACATTTCTCTCATGCCTCAGTGCCAAGTAAAGTTAAACACCTCCTGAGAACTAGTGTTTTGCATTCAGATGAAAGTGTGAATTTAGGAAATCTGTGCTTTCCTCAAACTCTTAATCATTAGAATCAGCTGCATTGCTTGGTTAACGAGTTCTAAGATGCATTAAATCAATAATCCAAGGCAGGAACCTGGTGATTTTCACAATCAACTAATTGTTTCTTTCTTTGCTTTCAGTGGTATAAAAATTCTGGTTCTACATTAGCCTCACCTGGGAAGCTTTTAGAACCTACAGTGCCTTGGACCTACCCCAATTCAATTACATCAGAATCACTGAGAATGGAATTTTGTAAAAAACAAAAGAAAATAAGTAAAAAGTACAGTGTAATCTTTTTTTTTTTTCCTTATTAGGGCCATATCTGCAGCATATGGAAGTTCCAAGGCCAGGGATCAAATAGGAGCTACAGCCACTGGCCTATGCCAAAGCCACGTCAATGCAAAATCTGAGCCATATCTGTTTGCAGCAACACTGGATCCTTAACCCACTGATCAGTACATTGTAATCTTAATTTATCATCAAAGCTTTACAAGAACTCTCTGGCTGAAAATTTGTAGTCCACCAAAGTTTCTTAACCTACAATATACATTTTAAAAGTAAGTTTGTCTCTGGGCTTCATTTTTCTGTCCTGATCTATACTATTTTCCTTTTTTTCTAATTTAAATATCTATCCAGATATGTGATATCATGGTATTTGCTTATATCTTTCTGACTTACTTCACCTAGTATGAGACAGAACATTGTAAACCTGTAAAAATTATTATAAAAAACAAATAAGATCACAAAAAATAAGTATCTATCTATATCTTAGTGTTTCATCATAAGATGTGGCTAAATTAATAAAAAAATGAATGTACTGAACATCCAAAAAAAACTATTAAACATTCTATCACATACACTTTTCATCCAAAATGATGAAAGCAATCACTTTTCCCAAGAAATTTCTCTCCCCACAAAGCAATTTTGACCACATCCAGTATTAATTGCCAAGGACTGAGGCAAATTGGCAGGAGACAGAGGCAGAATCCTAAACAAAGTGGGGTATTTACCTGATTTAGGCATCCAGGGCAGGGTGTGGGGGTGTGGAATGTGAGAGGGGAAAGCAAAGGTAGAGATGGGGGATGGAGAGCATCCTTTTGCAGAAATGTCCAGCTGTTCATCCCTATGGGGAAGATCAACATTTGCTACTGCCACCTGATGTCTCCCAGGGTACTCTGTAATACACCAGCACATGTTCAGGCCAAGGGCATATTCAAGAGACTTAAAGAACTTCCACACCCATTCCCAACCTATAAATGCTCATTGGGCTTTTATGATTGCCAACCCCTACCATGACCAGGACTTATTATGGTGGTAATGGCTACACTCCAAGGGTACATATTAACCCTTACCCGCATTCTCTCAACAAGCTCCACTGGTTAAAGATGCTTTCAGAATTCATATGACTTAGCTACAATATCTTTGAACATGTCCCTGGTCATGACCCAATTCTAGAAGGCAGTAGTTAAGCCATTCACCTCTGATTTCGTCTATCTGCTCTTTTGCTTTCAAACCAATAACCATATGGAATAAATCAATAAATAGTAATAGTTAACATTTACTGAATACTTATCCTATGGCAAGCATTTACCATGCACTAACTCATTTGATCCTCAGAAAACTGCATAGGTTCTATGATGTTGCCTCTTCTTTTCAAATGAGGAACTGAGAAACAGAGGCTAAGTAAATCATCCAAGGTTACACAATAGTGGTAAAATTGCTGGGACTGGTGCCCCAGAGTATGCATGCTTCATCACTTTTCTGTAATAATGTCACTGCTGCATATTGTACAGATGACAGAATGGGTTTATCTAACTCATCACCTGGGAATTTGCTATTGTTTACTATACTTACTCCACTGGAATTCACCCTTGCATTATGACTATGAATTTTACTTGTAACTCTTGCTCAAACCTCTTCATTTCTCCCAAGCTGAAGGCCAGCAAGATGCTGTGAGAGCCACTGGCTATTCAAGGAGTTCTTAAAAACTCCCTTTAGCATGCCAAAGAACAATATAAAGCATACAACCACAGGCACCAGGTCTCAGGAGAGAAAATCTGACAGTGAGATACCATCTGTTTCTACTCCTATCTATACGGACCATCTGTTCTTGCTCAAAATACTGCACAAATGCTACTTAGGGTCATTTAAGGTCAGAGCAATCATCAACATTTCAACTGTGTCTATCTACATACCCACCTTGTTTTCTGCTGCCCACCATGCCTGGCTCATCAAAGTCCCACAATTCCCTGCCCAGGCCTGCATCCAGCCATGGAAACTAGATGGAAAATGAGAATGTGTGGTACAGGGATTACTGGATTCCTATTAATGCGAAGGCTGATTCCAGCAGCAGGTAAAATTGAAAATATGAAGCTGAAATTTTAGGCTAGGAAACCTTCTTCCCACAACATGACTACGGGGTCAAAACCTGGAATGCCTGGTCTTTATTTTGTCTAAGGAAGAGGCACCAATATGAGGGATTCTGAATCCTCAACTCCTGGCTCTAACATCACCCCCCCAACTCATCATACTTTTTCTGAGCCACAAAATCTAGTTTCTGCATTTAGCAGAAAGTCAAAGCAATTACTAGGACCTCCCTTTCCCACAAGTCCCCCTCTCTTTATCTGTTTGTTTCCAGCCTCCACTTACTCGCTACCTGCATGATGGTGGATCTACACTCCAATAGCAAGCACTGCTTCTGGCCCCACCAAGCTGTCTCAGGTGAGTTCTTCAGAAGCACAGATAGGGTTTATTAGAAATAGCTGGGAAAAGAAGGTGACGTAGCAGGATTAGGCTGAAGGAGGCCCAAAAAAGCCTTTGCCAACTCAGATCTTTGAATTGACAATTTTTCACTAGCATTATATCTTATTGGGCCACACACAATGACAGGTATTAGGCTTGGCTCTACCTGGTCTACAAATGTGAGTTGCCCTGGGAAGACTGACTCTGGGTGAAGTAGATCTCCATAGCTGAGGCTAAAGGAGCTTATATCTGGAGGAAGTGCCCTCTGGGCATCTGGGCAGCAAATCCTTTCCAGAAAGGGAGTCTTGGCAGTGTATCTCTGTGTCTTCCACAATTGCTCTTCCTGGCTCTCCTCTTCAGGATGGGACCACCAAGTCCCTGGTGTTCAGTTCCAACTCAGATTTTCCTTCAGTGCTATCTCACACTGTGTTCAAGTAAAACTCCACGTTCTTGTTCTTGGCCAGGAGAACCCCACGTCTGGGCAGGGAAGAGGTTCAAATCTGAAGATGATGAACTCCTACATAATGACTTCTATTCTGCCTTCAGAGATTCATTTCTATGAGCTATTTGAAGAGACTCTGGGGATTGGTTGTGGTTTCCTATGATTTTCATTTCTTTCATTTTCCCTTAGGGCTTTCTTCATATTATTTTCTTGAAGAATTCTGGGCTTTCCCCCTTTTTAAGGCCTTCTGTTAGTTCTATATGCTTAGATGGATCCCTTTTTTAGTTCTGAGATGACTCTCTTTTCAAAACTGGTTCAATACATCTCAGAGTTTTTCACCAAAGAATTCCTGGCTTCAGAGAATGAGATTTTACACTCCTAGTGGTCCCAAAAGGATAGCTCAGAGCTGATTTCTCTAGGCATAGACTTTATTTGAAGTCTTTGTATTTTATTTTAAAAATTCATGTGAACTTTGTGTTCTACTCTATAAACTATATGTGCTAGTTTTAATGTTAAAATAATGTTTTAAATTACTTACTAGAAAATAGATTTATTCAGGAAGATATACCAATGGTTTCATGTACCTTCTGAAATAATTTTGCATATATCAGCTTTAAATTCATAAAAATAGCTCATAACTTCTGTAGCTTGGTATAAATTTCTCTTAGAATGTTAATAATAAGAACTTGGAATATATTTTTAAGACCAACTTACATGCTAAATTGAGTTTTCATAATACTCTGTATTTGAATGTGCATTCAAGGTGAAATTATAAATGAAAAATATCAGCATATTTCTTCTAAGAGAATGGAGAGAATTTGCCATCAAATCAGAAATAGATACTCAAATTAAAGATGAATAAATGATCATGCCAGGTTATACTATGTAATCTGGAAACATTATTTAAAAACAATTCAGGAGTTCCCGTCGTGGCGCAGTGGTTAACGAATCTGACTAGGAACCATGAGGTTGCGGATTCGGTCCCTGCCCTTGCTCAGTGGGTTAATGATGCGGCGTTGCCGTGAGCTGTGGTGTAGGTTGCAGACTTGGCTCGGATCCCGCGTTGCTGTGGCTCTGGTGGCTACAGCTCCGATTGGACCCCTAGCCTGGGAACCTCCATATGCCGCGGGAGCGGCCCAAAGAAATAGCAAAAAGGTAAAACAAACAAACAAACAAAAAAAACCAATTCATTAAAAACATTCAGATGAGAAAGTAAATATATTTTAGGATTAGAGTCTTTGATGGCTTGGTTTAAGAAAATAATTTGTACTGAGTTCCCATTGTGGCACAGTGGAAACTAATTCAACTGGGAATCATGAGGTTGCAGGTTCGATCCATGGCCTCGCTCAGTGGGTTAAGGATCCAGCATTGCCATGAGCTGTGGTGTAGGTTGCAGACACAGCTTGGATCTGGTGTTGCTATGGCTCTGGTGTAGGCCAGCAACTATAGCTCCAATTAGACCCCTAGCCTGGGAAACCCTATATGCCACAGGCGTGGCCCTAAAAAAGACAAAAGACAAAAAAAAAAAAAAAAGAATATAATTTGCAGATCCAGAATCTTCAGAATCAATAGTGCATTTTGGTAAAGAACAATAGAATTGGCATCTTTATTTATTTTGGCTGCACCCATGACATATGGAATTCTCAGGCCAGAGATTGAATCCTAACCAAAGCAACGACAATGAGCCACATCAGTGACAATGCAGAATCCTTAACTCCTAGGCCACCAGAAACTCCAGGATTTGCCTCTTTAGATTATATATTCAGGGAAGTTCTTTCCAAGATGGGTATATTCTTAATCTGAGATCTAAAAGAAAGGGAGCTAGTTCTGTGAAGAAACAGGGAGAAAGCATTATACATACAAGATTAGAGGAAATGTCTCGAGGTTTAAATTTGGGAATCAGGAGCATAAACCTGGTGTTCAAAGCAGTGGGAATGAATGAGATCACTGAAGGGGTGTAGAAAAGAGTGAGAAAGTGTCCTGAGAAATAGCAATATTTACCTGGACATCTATCCAGAGAAAACCATGACTTGAAAAGATACATGTACTCCAGTGTTCATTGCAGCACTCTGCACAATAGCCAAGACATGGAAAAAACCTAAATGTTCATCGACAGAGGAGTGGCTGAAGAAGATGTGGTACACATACACAAAGGAATATTAAACAGTCATTAAAAGGAAAGAAATAACTGCATTTGCAGCAACATGGGTGGGCCTAGAAATTATCATGCTAAGTGAAGTTGGTCAGCGAGACACCAAAATCATATACTATCACTTACATGTGGAATCTAAAAAAAGAACACAATGAACTTCTTTGCAGAACAGATGCTGACTCACAGACTGAAAAACTTATGGTTTCCAAATGAGACAGGCTGGGGTTGGGGGGATACGCTGGTGGTTTGGGATGGAAATGCTATAATTTTGTTGTGATGATCATTATACAACTATAAATGTAATAAAATTCATTGAGTAATTTAAAAAAGAAATACAGTTGATTTACAATGTTGTGTTAATTTCTGCTGTACAATAAAGTGATTCAGTTTATATATATATATATATATATATTCCTTTAAAAATATTTGTCTCAATTATGATTTATTTTGTTTATTTGTGCTTTTTTCCCCCTTTATCATTCCTGCTAGAGATGTATCTACTTTATTAGCTTTTTCAAAAAAAAAAAAAAAAAGAGGAGTTCCTGTCGTGGCTCAGTGGTTAACAAATCCAGCTGGAAACCATGAGGTTGTGGGTTTGATCCCTGGCCTTGCTCAGTGGGTTAAGGATCTGGCATTGCTGTGAGCTGTGGTGTAGGCCAGCAGCTACAGCTCTGATTAGACCCCTAGCCTGGGAAATTCCATGTGCCGCTGGAGCAGCCCAAGAAAGGGCAAAAAAGACAAAAAAAAAAAAAAAAAAAAAAAAAAAAAAAAAAAAAAAAGAAATAGCAATATTTAAATGTTGAAGAGAGCAGAGGAAAACAGTAAACAATGCTTCCGAGGAGAAGTCGAAGATAGCAGTAAAGGAATAGTATTTAACGTTATCACAGAAAACCAGGGTCAACTATTTGAGGTGAAAAGGAGGGATCAACACCATTGACTGTTTCTGAGAGAGCTAACATATAGTGGATATGAAGTGCCCATTGGTTTTATTAACATGGAGTTCACTTGTACCTTGCTAAGAACAAATTCAGCAAAGAACATAGGCTGAAGAACATTAGGGCTGCCTGATGAGTGAATGGGAAGGGAGGAAACACAAGGCAACAAAGGCTGGAATGCACAGGAGATATCTGTGAAAAATGACTTGCTGATCTGTCTGCTCAATATCTATGCAAGTGCTGTTTAGCATCAGGTGACAGGATGGGGTAGGGAAGAGTGAGACCAGATTGGGCAGAATGTGACTGCACAGCTGAGGAATTGCGACAAGCCATAGTAATGATAACATATAGTCCCCAGTTATTTAGAATAACTGTTCTGCTTTCTCTAGGTTTGTGACTGTGGACAAATTGCTTAGCCTCCCTCTGCCTCAATATTTTTCATTTATAAAATAAGAATCATAGTAAAATCTACCTCAAAGTCTCATGGTGAGGCCTTAATGAGGTTGTATACACAAAGTACTTTGGGCAGTGTCTGGCCTCTATTAAATTTCACTAACCAGAATTATATTATCATCAGTAGTAGTAGCAGCACACACAACTAAAAATGAAATATTAGTGACACTAAAACAATGAAAAATTCATTGTTTAAATTATAGGCATTGGACAGCAAGGACATGAAAAAATTCTCAACATCACTGATTATTAGAGAAGACCAAATCAAAACTACCATGAGGTACCACCTCACACCAGTCAGAATGGCCGTCATTAATAAGTACACAAAGAACAAATGTTGGAGAGGGCGTGGAAAAAAGGGAACACTCCTGCACTGTTGGTGGGAATGTAAGCTGGTACAACCATTATGGAGAACAGTATGGAGGTACCTTAGAAATCTATACATAGAACTACCATATGACCCAGCAATCCCACTCTTGGGCATATAGCCGGACAAAATTTTCCTTGAAAAAGACACATGAACCCGCAAGTTCATTGCAGCACAGTTCACAATAGCCAAGACATGGAAATAAAGTAAATGTCCATTGACAGATGAATGCATTAAGAAGATGTAGTATATATATATATATATACAATGGAATACTACTCAGCCATAAAAAAGAACAAAATAATGCCATTTGCAATAACATGGATGGAACTAGAGACTCTCATATTAAGTAAAGGAAGTCAGAAAGAGAAAGACAAATACTATATGACATCACATATCTGGAATCCAATATACAGCACAAATGAATCTTTCCACAGAAAAAGAAAATCATGAACATGGAGAATAGACTTGTGATTGCCAAGGGGGAGAGAGAGGGGGAGGGTGTGGGGTAGATTGGGAATTTGGGGTTAATAGATGCAAACAATTGCCTTTGGAGTGGATTAGAAATGAGATCCTGCTCCATAGCTCTGGAAAGTATATCTAGTAATTTACTGGAGCATGATAATGTGAGAAAAAAGAATGTATACATTTATGTGTAACTAGGTCACTCTGCCGTACGGTAGAGAATTGACAGAACACTGTAAACCAGCTACAATGGAAAAAAAAAATATAAAATTAAAAAAATAAAATAAAAACATCTGGAAAAAAATTATAGGCATTAGACTACTTCCCCCTCAGAAGAAAGGATATTTGGGAAAAATTTAAAGGAGTTAATTTTCCAACTCTTCCCTTCCCTCAGCCCGAGAAACTTCTGTTCTGCTTTTTATCTTTACGAATTTCCCTTTTTGCCTAGGTAAATTTTTAAAATAGGTAAAAATTATTTTTGGAGTTTATTCCCACTGCATCCTTACAAGTCATAGATTCCAAAATTCTGTAAATGGATAGTAGTGATACATAATATTGTAAATGTTCTTAATTCCATTATACACTTAAAATAGTTCAAATGCTAAATTTTATATTATGTATATTTTATGACAATAAAATAATATTTATCTTTAAAAAATGTTAGTTTTAACCTTGCTTTTGAAGGTCAAATGACCTTAGTGAAGTTATTTCAAAACTATTTAGAATCATCTTACTCATCCATAAAATGGAGTTAGACTAAGTTATTTCTTAGTTTTATTCAAATTCAAAATACTGTAACATTCATGAAACTTAGAAAAATATGATTAAAATAATAGTGCAGAAAATACTAGATATTCCAGGAACATACTTTATTGTAAATAAAAAAACCCCAGCCATCCCCAATTATATTTTTATTTAAAATGTAAATATACATATTTAGATATTTGATTTATTTCTTAATCTCACAAAATTATGGTTTATCAGATTGAAATTTATTACATGGAGCTGGAAATATGGTAGCCACTACTCACATGGAGATTTTTCCATTTCTTTTTTTTTTAACTGTTATTTCCCCAACACAATTTTTTTTCCTACAGTACAGCATGGGGACCCAGTTACACATACATATATGCATACTTTTTTCTCCCATTGCCATGCTCTGTTGTAAGTATCTAGACATAATTCTCAGTGCTACACAGCAGGATGTCATTGTTAATCCATTCCAAAAGCAATAGTTTGCTTCTATTTCAATTAATTAAAATTAAAAGATGGAGTTCCCATCGTGGCTCAGCAGCAATGAACCAATTCGTATCCATGAGGACTTGGGCTCGATCCCTGGCCTCGCTCAGTGAGTTAGGTATATGGTGTTGCCATGAGCTGTGGTGTAAGTTATAGATGTGGCTCAGATCTTATGTTGCTGTACTGTGGTGTAGGCTGGCAACTACAGCTCTGCTTTGACCCCTAGCCTGGGAACTCCCATGTGCCACAGGTGAGGCCTTAAAAGAACAAAAAGAAAATTAAATAAAAATTTAGTTCCTCAGTTATGCTAGTTATATTTCAAGTACTTAATAGCCACATGTGGCTAGTGGCAGATATGGAACATTTACATCACTTCAGAAAGTTTATTGGACAGTGATAATTTAGAGTATAACATTCCTTATAAATTTTCTAGACATTTTTCATGGGATAGTTCTTTCCCTAGCTTCATCTTTCAATTAGTATTAGCAAATGACCAGACCTGGAACAGATTCTAGATTGTCCTCTGAGAAAATATGCCCCCATTAAACTGTCATCTCCTTCTAATATCTGTTTAATACATAGGATACATAGGATACATACCTAAATAGTATTTTTAAACTTAAATATTCAATGAAAATTCTTCCAGAAATGTTAGTATTTAATTTGAAGCAATTTTTAAATGACTTCCACTATTTACTTTCATTTAGTTGCATCTATGAACATAACATAAAATCCTAAAATTCTACAAGAGGAAACCAGAAGTTGAAAAAGAACAATTGCTGTTATCCCATGTGCACTTGGAAAAAAAATTTATAAGCCATGGATGAAATATAATCTCATTTGTTTTACAATATGACAGAAGCCAGTCATGACTTAATTAATTTGGAGTTGTTTTCATTTTGGTTGCATGGGACAGATCTGTTAATAGAAACAATATATAAATAGAGAAGATCCAGAAGAGCATATTGAATATTGGTAATGGTAAGGGGGAAGTCTGTCAAGAACTAAGGTCTGCAAAAAATCATCTTTCCTTAAGAGACAAAAACTGGCTGCAGACAGATGCTTATAAGACCTCAGCTTTGTTGAAGAGGACAGCTTTATAAATAGATGCACAATAACAGCAGCCAGCTGTTAAAAATAATTGCCAGGAGATATTTGGTGATGACAACCTGAAAAAAGTCATCAATGCAATTATTTCAAACCAGATCAGTCCACGAAGATCTGTTGAACCCTCTTGTCTGTTGTGAGTGTAATACACATTATTCTTGAGATGCCAGTGTTCCTTGCTCATTTTTTCCTATAAAATCAATGATTTCAACAGCAATTATATTGTTGTATCATTGTTAATAATTTAATTGGGACAATTAATTCAGTGGGTTAAAGTTTCAAACTTGGGAGGCTAAGGTTCAGTATACATATCTAAAGAGAGATGCTCCACCCAAGCATATAAGACTAGGGTCTTAACACTAGTTAGTCATTTTAGAAAAGCATACCAATTGTCTGTAGATCAGGACAATGTCCTATTGTTACTGGCTTGATCACTTAATCATGACATACCTAGAATAATTTCCCAGTAGTTCTATAAATTTAATTAATGTACATATTTTATAATTACTACTGCTCATCATTTATTCACTTCCTCCATTACCTCTCAAACACTCTTTTTCTTTTCTCCCTTTCCCAATGCTTTCTCTTCAAAACACCAGTTTAGTTATATAACGATCAAATTTCTATAGCTGAACCACAGTTTAATAAACTTTTCAGGTCTTCATAGGGCTTGTATGTTAAATTGTTATATTATTTGATTAACATACTAATAACACTTCCTCTGAGACATTTTCAATATAGCATTTCATGTGAAGTTTAAACAAGTATTTGCAGCAGATCTGCTTCCTCCTTGCAAACAAAGACAGGTTTTCACTACAACAGCAGATATTCAAGGGTAAAGTATAAAGGCTATTCATTCAAGGAGTTCCCCTTGTGGCTCAGTGGTAATGAACCCGACTAGTATCCATGACCTGGGTTTGATCCCTGGACTTTCTCAGTGGGTTAAGGATCCGGCATTGTCGTGAGCTGTGGGGTAGGTCACAGAAGCGGCTGGGATCTGGCTGTGGTGTAGATAGGCAGCTGCATCTCTGTTTTGACCCCTAGCCTGGAAACTTCCATATGCCGCAGGTGCAGCCCTAAAAAGAAGCAAAAAAAATAATAATAATAATAATATATTCAAAAAAATGTTAACAATGATAATTATATGCGTTGTGGACATAAAGATATGGAATTCTGGTAGGAAGTTTTACTAAGAAAAATAAAATGGTCTTTCAACCTTTAAATTGTGCAAAAGCAGTGAGGCTTTAAACTTTAAATTGATGCTGGGGCAATGTATTAACCTGTAGTTTTGGCATATCTTGTTCTTACCTACGTCTCCAGATAGTGTTCCCTGAAGAAGTGTTTTAGTTTGATGGACATTGATTAAATAAATACATATTTTTGAGTATCCATTATGTGCAAGAAATTATTGACGGGGGTAGTGTTAAAGAGGTGAAAAAATTATTTTTCTGATATTAAATAAGGCCTTAATCACTGAAGATATATGCCATGCTGATGGCTTAGGAAATAATATAGTTAATATGTCAATTCTGAATTTGTAGCAGTTCTAATCAAAACTCCAGTAAGTATTTTGCGTAAAAATTAATGTTTGTTCCAAAGTTTATATGAAATGAAAAATGTCCTAGATCATTTTAGTATGATAGTTTCTAGATCCATATAGTATTTTAAAAAATTTTTATTACTCAAATGAATTTATCACATCTGTAGTTGTTTAATGATCATAACAATCTGATTTCACAGGATTTCCATCCCATAGCCCAAGCACATCCCTCCACCCCCCAAACTGTCTCCTCCGGAGACCATAAGTTTTTCAATGTCTGTGAGTCAGCATCTGTTCGGCAAAGAAGTTCAGTCTGTCCTTTTTTCAGATTTCACATGTCAGTGAAAGCATTGGTTGTTGGTGTCTCATTGTACATCTGACTTCACTTAGCATGATAGTTTCTAGGTCCATCGATGTTGCAAAAAATGCTGGTATTTCGTTCTTTTTAATGGCCGAGTAATATTCCTTTGTGTATATGTACAACATCTTCTGGATCCACTCCTCTGTCAATGGACATTTAGGTTGTTTCCATATCTTGACTATTGTAAATAGTGCTGCAATGAACATCAGAGTACATGTGTCTTTGCGAGTCATGGTTTTCTCTGGATAGATGCCCAGGAGTGGGCTTGCTGGATCAAATGGGAGTTCTATGTTTAGTTTTCTGAGGCATATCCATACTGCTTTCTGTGGTGGTTGCACCAATTGACAATCCCACCAACAGTGTACTAGGGTTCCTTTTTCTCCACACCCTCTCCAGCACTTATTGTTTGTAGACTTTTGGATGATGGCCATTCTGGCTGGTGTAAGGTAGTATCTCATCGTGGTTTTGATTTGCATCTCTTTAATAATGAATGATGTTGAACCTCTTTTCATGTGTTTTTTGGCCATCCGTATGTCTTCTTTGGAGAACTGTCTGTTTAGATCTTCTGCCCATTTTTTGATAGGCTTGTTTGTTTTTTTGGTATGGAACTGCAGAAGGCATTTATAAATTTTGGAGATTAATCCCTTGTCAGTCGATTGATTTGCAAAGATTTTCTCCCATTCTGGAGGTTGTCTTTTTGTGTTGTTTATGGTTTCCTTTGCTATGCAGAAACTTTGAAGTTTGAGTAGGTCCCATTTGTTTATTTTTGTTTTTGTTGTCAATACTCTGATAGGTGGATCTGAGAGGATGTTGCTGTTGTTTATGTCAGAGAGTGTTTGGCCTATGTTTTCCTCTAGGAGTTTGATAGTGTCTGGTCTTATATCTAGGTCTTTCATCCATTTGGAGTTTATTTTTGTGTATGGTGTTAGGGAGTGTTCTAATTTCATTCTTTTCCGTGTGGCTGTGCAGTTTTCCCAGCACCACTTATTGAACAAGCTGTCCTTTCTCCATTGTATATCCTTGCCTCCGTTTTCATAGATGAGTTGACTGTAGGTGTGTGGGTTTAATTCTGGGCTTTGTACCCTGTTCCATTGATCTATATTTCTGTCTTTGTGCCAGTACCATGCAGTTTTGATGACTGTTGCTTTGTAGTATAGTCTGAAATCCGGGAGCCTGATTCCTCCAGCTCCATTTTTCTTTTTCAGGATGTCTTTGGCTATTCTGGGTCTTTTGTGCTTCCAAACAAACTTTAACATATTTTGTTCGAGTTCTGTGAAAAATGTCCTTGATAGTTTGATAGGCAGTGCATTGAAACTGTAGATTGCCTTAGGTAGTGTAGTCATTTTGATAATATTAACTCTTCCAGCCCAAGAGCATGGTAAATCCTTCCATCTATTTGTGTCATCTTTGATTTCTTTCATAAGTGGCTTGTAGTTTTCAGAGTACAGGTCTTTTGTTTCTTTAGGTAGGTTTACTCCTAGGTCTTTTACTCTTTTGGATGCGATGGTAAACGGGATTGCTTCCTTAATTTCCTTTTCTGCTCTTTCATTGTTAGCATATAGACATGCCGTCGATTTCTGTGTATTGATTTTGTATCCCGCGACTTTGCCAAATTCGCGGATGAGCTCTAACCATTTTCTGGTAGAGTCTTTAGGATTCTCTAGGTAGAGTATCATGTCATCTGCAAATAGGGATAGTTTTACTTCTTCATTTCCCATTTGGATTCCTTTTATTTCTTTTACTTCTCTGATTGCTGTGGCTAGGACTTTCAGAACTATGTTGCAGAGTAGTGGCGAGAGTGGACATCCTTGTCTTGTTCCTGATCTCAGCGGGAATTCTTTCAGCTTTTCACCATTGAGAATGATGTTCACTGTGGGTTTGTCGTATATGGCCTTTACGATGTGGAGGTAGTTTCCCTCTATGCCCACTTGCTGAAGGGTTTTGGTCAGAAATGGGTGTTGGATTTTGTCAAAGGCTTTTTCCATGTCTATTGAGAGGATCATATGGCTTTTATTCTTCAGTTTGTTAATGTGGTGTATCACACTGATGGATTTGCAGATATTGAAGAACCCTAGCATCCTTGGACTAAATCCCACTTGGTCATGATGTACAATCCTTTGAATGTATTGTTGGATGTGGTTTGCTAGTATTTTGTTGAGGATTTTTGCATCGATGTTCACCAGTGAAATTGGCCTGTAGTTTTCTTTTTTTGTGGACTCTTTGTCTGGTTTTGGTACTAGGGTGATGGTGGCCTCATAGAATGAGTTGGGAGTATCCCTTCCTCTGCAATGTTTTGAAATAGTTTCAGAAGGAGAGGTGTTAGCTCTTCTTTAAATGTTTGGTGGAATTTGCCTGTGAAGCCATCTGGTCCTGACCTTTGTTTGTTGGAAGTTTTTTAATCACAGCTTCAATTTTCAGTTCTTGTGATGGGTCCATGCATCTTTTCTATTTCATCTTGGTTTAGTCTAGGAAGATTGTACTTTTCTAAGAATTTGTCCACTTCTTCTAGGTTTTCCATTTTATTGGCATATAGTTGCATATAGTAGTCTCTTATGATCCTTTGTATTTCTGTGATGTCTGTTGTTACTTCTCCTTTTTCATTTCGAATTTTATTGATTTGAGTCCTCTTTCTTCTTTGCTTGATAAGTCTGGCTAGGGGTGTATCAATTTTGTTGATCTTTCAAAGAACCAGCCTTTTTGTTTCATTGATCTTTTCTATGGTTTTCTTTGTTTCTATTTCATTGATTTCTGCTCTGATTTTTATGATTTCTTTCCTTCTACTAACTTTAGGTCTTGTCTGTTCTTCTCTCTCAAGCTGCTTTAGATGTAAAGTTAGCTTGTTTATTTGAGCTTTTTCTTATTTCCTGAGGTGGGCTTGTATTGCTATAAACTTTCCTCTTAGAACAGCTTTTGCTACATCCCATAGGTTTTGGAGTGTCATATCTTCGTTATCATTTGCTGCCAGGTATTTTTTAATTTCCTCTTTGATTTCTTCAGTGATCCATTGGTTGTTTAGTAGCATGTTGTTTAGTCTCCACGTGATTGTTTTTTGCAGTTTTTTTCTTGTTGTTGTTGAATTCCAGTTGTATAGCATTGTGGTCAGAAAAGATGCTTGCCACACCAAAAACCTATAAAAATGAAAAGATAGAGGAGTATAACTCAGATGAGGGAGAAAGGAAAAACCCCAGAAAAACAGCTAAGCCATGAGGAGATTCTCAGCCGCCAGAAAAAAGACTTTAGACTATTGATGCTGAAGATGATGCAAGACATTGGAAATAAACTGGAGGCAAAGATGGATACCTTACCAGAAACACTGAGCAAAGAGATACAAGAAATAAAACTTAAACAAGAAGAGGTGCAAAATACAATAACTGAAAGAAAAAATTCACTAGAAGCAGCCAACAGCAGAATACAGGAGGCAGAGGAACGAATAAAGTGAGGTGGAGGACACATTAGTGGAAATTATGGATGCAGAACAGAAAACAGAAAAAAGATTGAAAACAAATGAAGAGAGTCTCAGAGAGCTCTGGGACAAAGTGTAATGCACCAACATCCATATTATAGGAGTGCCATAAGGAAAAGAGAGAGAGAAGGAGACAGAAAAAATATTCCAAGTGATAATAGCCGAAGACTTCCCTAACATGGGGAAGGAATCACTCACTCAAATCCAGGAAGCACAACGAGTACCATATAAAATAAACCCAAGGAGGAACACCCCAAGACACTTACTAATCAAAGTGACCAAAATTAAAGACAAAGAGAAAATCTTGAAAGCAGCTATGGAGAAGAAACAAATAATACACAAGGGAATCCCAATAAGGCTATCGGCAGATTTTTCAATAGAAACTCTGAAGGCCAGAAGGATCTAAGATTGATCTAAGATTGATCATATCCTGGGCTACAAATCCAACCTCAGTAACATTAAGAAAATTGAAGTCATCAAGCATCTTTTCATTATAGGGGCATTCTCCTCTATTTCTATGACCTTTCTAAAACCTTTTATTTCATCACTTTAATCAAAATTTTAATACACAAAATTTAAATAATGTGGAAACAATTTTAATAAATCTGTTCCTGTCTGAAGTCTGGGTGAGTATATATCAGATTTCAATATTTTATTTTTCTTGTCCAAGTGTTAAAGTATTTGGAAAATATTCTTCAGATTTTGTCATTTAAAATTATGAATGTTTTTGTTCCATTGATAATAAAGTTTTCCTCTTTCCTGCCCTTCCTTTCTTTCTCGCCTTTCCTTCCTTCCTTGTTGTCATTTTAAATAAATATCAAAGAAGATAAATAGAGAAAAAATCATTATTTTATAAACAGAAGCCCATATTTGAAATACTATTCAGTTGATACTCTCCTTTGTATTTACTCTTCCTTGAGATTGTTACACTAAAAAGATAAAAAAGGATCTATAAAATTGTTATGCCATGTCTCATCCTTCTGTTAGGAATTTATAAATATTTTAAAATATTTCCTGTCTTCAAATTTAATTTTTGGTTCCCATCCCACTTTACAGCCTAGAGAAGTTATTCTACTGCAGACAGTTAACTGATTATCTCTCCCTTTCTTAACTTCTCCTCTCATGTCCTACTTATTGATGTCTTCTCATTCTGTTGGCCCCTAGTGGCTACTACTTATCTGAGTATCAAATCAAGTTGTGTGGAAAGAATGCTTTTCAAGATTTGACTGAAGCATCATCATTTTTATATGATTTTCCTAGCTCTCTCTTCTAACTGCTCAGGAAGAATCAACCATTCCCTCCACTGTACACCCATTGTACCCTTACACATTTCTGCTGTACCACCAATAACTCATTAGTACACAGAAATTTTACCTATCTTTCTCCCTCAATTGAAAGAATTCCTCAAAGAGAAGAAATTTTTTTTTTATACTCTAGAGTCAGACTACCCTTACAAGTTATATAATACATTCTCATTAAGCATTTTTCATAAAGCATTCATTCACATAAGAAGCTAATAGCTATAAACATTTAATGAAATAACCAACTTATTACATCTGTTGTACCCATAGCCCTAGGATTCTTCTAAGAAATTTAAACAGTTGTATTCTAATTGCTTTTTTATCACTTCAACCACCACATCTATAATCACTTCTAGCTAAATTTTAAACTTCTTACTATATACCAGGCACCGTATTAAGCATTCTGTATATTATCTCATTTAATCCTCACATAAACCACTTGAGGCCTGTTTTATTATTACTCCCTAAGGTACAGAGTGCTTTAATAACTTAACTAGATCAATTTTTAAGTGTATGACTCTAGAACATGAATTCCTAACACTATATCATGCTGCCTTATGAAAATTAAAAAATAACAGCAGAATACACAACATTTTCAAGATTACTCTCGTATTTATGTCCACTGTGTATCCAGTTGTTAAAATATGAATTTTGTTTTGAAGAAGCCCAAGATATTTTAAATACTTTAGAGTGATTGATTGATTGTTTTCAGTAATTATTTGTCAGACACCAGCTCTATGTCAGGCCCTGTGTATAGAAAAAAACAGACATGACTTTTGTTCATGTGGCACTCACAGTCACATAAAGAGCTGGGATGAGGTAGACATCTCTAGAACAACAGATGAGTAGTGGCAGGAAAGGAAAATGCCTATCACATGTTAGGGCTGTTGCATTTATCATCTATTTAAACTTAATGGCAAGCCTGTGAAATAAGTGTTATGATCTCTATTTAACACGTATAAATACTGATGCCCAGAGAAGAGAAGTAAATTCCCATTGTCATATAACTATTTAGCAATAAACCATATTGAAATATAGATTTGATTGAGTCCAAAAGCTGTGTTCTACTTATTACATGTTCCAATATCCTAGGGGATAGAAATATTTTCAAGGTATCCAGTATTTATTTGTCCTTCCTTTCTTCTAGTAAAGAGCTATGACAATAAATAAGAGAAGAGATTGTTTCTCTGGAGAAGTTGGAGACTTCTCAGTGGAGAGAAAAGCTGAGCTGGCTTTGAATAAGTAGCTCCTCATTAGGTAGAGGAGCTAGAAATGGAATCCTAGGCAACTAGCATGGCATGGTAAAAGGCACAGACGCAAGGCATTGCAGGAAATGGTAAAGTGAGAAGGGTGCACAAAAGCAATAAGGTTGGTAACGATTTATGTAAGATTGCAAAGGACTTTTAAGGTCATGGTAAAGAGCATTTTGAAGGACTCTTCATTAGCCAGAAGCCTTGGAAAAGAAGACGTGCTAATGAGGGATCTTTATTTACCCTTCCTAAGTAATCAGGCATAATAAAACCAAATCATTAAAATCAACTGGGTTAAAAACAAATGAGTACCCAAACCAGAAACCAAAAAAGTACCAATTATTTCAATTTTACAAGAAAGATTACCTTTAAGCGTAGGCAATAATCATGGAATTTCGTAAGTAAATGTTCAATAGCTTTGTTAATTGAAGACAAATAGTATCAGCAGTTGCACAGAATAGTGTTTTTGTGGACTGCTAGTAAAATACCTCCTATGGAAGCAACCAAGATTTTATACTATCTTAAATTGATACCTCCAACATAATACTAATTAGACTGGTGTGGGAAATGTGGTGACCTTTGAGAAATCTTGTTTATGCCAATGTCTCTTCCAGGCTGAAATTTGTTATCATCAGTTTTTTTTTTCTAATTTGATCGTAGTCTCTTAGTTTGGAAGCTGTGTGGAAAAGTCTAAAATGGCTACAATTTTCATCAATGACTTATTTCTGATTCTTTATGTAAATTTTATGAGACCTGAGAAGAATTTTATTGGTTTTATATATGAGTCATTCATCAATGTCTTTTTTTTTTTTTTTTGGTGTAATGCTGAAAGGAATGCAGTGTACAAAGAAATAGAAGTATTTCATAGCAGTCTTGGCCTTGTGGATGTATACTTTCTTCTCCTAGTTCATGGAGTCCAAGGATGGGCTTCAGGGGATCAATAAATATCCCCCAATTGCAATCAAACTATTGTGCATTTTTCCAGGGATAGAGTCTGTAGTTTTCATCAGGTATTTGGAGGGGTCCTAACCACCCAAAATTTAAGAACCATTAACATAGAAGAAAGAATACCTGTATTTGCTCTTTCCTATCTCAAACATAGAGGAAATCAGTACAGTATCTAGCCATGGATCTTGAATGCCCTAGGTGAAAAATAACCCTTAACCAAATGGCAAAACATAGAAGTTGTTAAAGGAACATGTGCTCAGCTCAATAGCTATAAGCCCCTTCCCTCTAGGTTTGAGACGGATGCTGCTAAAACTCCCAAGGAACCTCTGGCAGCAGTGGTTGCTCTTTCAGAGAAGATAACCAGTGACAAATATATTTTCATAATATTCATTTAAAAATTAAGTGTGGAACTATATGTATATGCATAAGAGGATAAATATGTATGGAAATGTGGTAGATACCATGGTAGCACAGTTTTAGTTTATCTGTTAACGTATTTCAAATAGCCATGGTGTTAGCTGGCCAAAACATCACTGTTTTTGTCCCTGAAATACAAGCTGGCATACTTTCTCCTTTGCATTGTTCTTACCAACATCTGTTTAGAATTGTCTGAGCTCTGCTTCTCTGAATTCCAGATACATGAGCGATCCATTAACTTTATTTTGTTCCAGTAATGTCTCAATGTTTTTGTTATAAATTCCTGCAGTTCACTTAACGTTTGTAGGATGCTGGTCCTCTTTTGAAAGGCTTTTTTATATGAAAGCCCAAGTATGATAAACAGACATCAAATGTTATCAAGATTTTCCTTGATCCTATTATATTTTTTAAATGACTGTGCATATATAAGCTCTAGACTTAGTAAACTGCCTGAGAATTACTTTAGTTTCTGATATTCATTACAAATTCTGGAAATCTAACTATTGGTATTTAGTTGTAGAGAATACTTACTTTCAATGCATTGATAAGATATACTATACAATATTAGATATTTTCAAATTCAATCTCATCTTGATGCAGCATGTTAGATTTTTATTTCATTGCTTCATTATGGTTTTGGCTGCCAACAAACCAATAATTAAATTTGCTATCATTAATTAATAATAAAGCTATTTCCTCACACATTACATTTATAGCACTTTGATAAATTAAAAATTTCTTTCATTTTTAAAAATGTCTAGCCTATTTTATAAGTGCATCAACATGACATTGAATATATTTTTGTAGCTTGAGCTTTTTCATTTGTAGTGTGACCAATGTTTCTCTACTCTTGTTCTGATCATTTGTATTTATCAGTATGTCATGGATATGGTCTGGGAGTCATGTCAGTTTTCTCTTTCTGTTTCTTTTGCATGCTTCTTTCTCACCTGTGGAGTAAGGTCATGGCTCTGAACATCCTTCTTCTGATGGTTACACCCAATTTCTGTAATAAATGTATTTGCATTACATTAAACACATTTTGGAATGATCTACTGAAAATTATGGGCACAGTGTTCTTTTTCATCTGAACATAAAAATTTTGTAAAAGTCCTTGCTAACATGATCCTAGAATGAAAAGTACAAAGGAATCTGAGTGTGCCAGAAAATAAGGAAATACTCAATTTTAATTCTGATGAAAGGAAATATGCTAGCTCCTAGGGGCTCCCACTGGCCAAATTTGGGATAATTTGAGGATGAATAAGAATTATGACTACCACAGGACCCAGCAATCCCACTCTTGGGCATCTATCCGGACAAAACTTTCCTTAAAAAAGGCACATGCACCCACATGTTCATTTCAGCACTGTTCACAATAGCCAAGACATGGAAACAACCCAAATGTCCATTGACAGATGATTGGATCAGGAAGATGTGGTATATATACATGATAGAATACTATTTGGCCATAAAAAAGAATGAAATAATGCCATTTGCAGCACCATGGATGAAACTAGAGCCTCTCATACTGAGTGGAGTAAGACAGAAAGAGAAAGACAAATACCATATATCACTTACATCTGGAATCTAATATAGAGCACAAACGAACCTTTCCACAGTAAAGAAAATCATGGACTTGGAGAACAGACTTGTGGTTGTCAAGGGGGAGGGGAAGGGATTGGGATAGATTGGGAGCTTGGGTTTAATAGATGCAGCCTTTTGCCTTTGGAATGGATTAGCAATGAGATCCTGCTGTGTAGCACTGGGATTTATGTCTAGTCACTTATGAAGGAGCATGATAATGTGAGAAAAAAGAATGCATACGTGGACATGTAACTGGGTGACCATGCTGTACAGTGGAAAATTGACAGAACAGTATAAACCAGCTATAATGGAAAAATATAAAAATCATTACATAAAAAAGAATAATGCCTTTAATAATTATAATAGAACAAATAAAAATCAATGAATCTAAATGAATTAAAAAGGGGAAATCCCACTTACCTTCACTGGAGATGATGATTATAACCATCCCTTACTTTGAAAATTGGTAATTAATAAGTATTTATCTCACATTTTTTCAGGCAAAGTAGAATTTATCCTAGTTGATGAGAGAAAGTTTTCCTTATAGATGAATGCTAGGTAATAATTCTATGTAGAGGGAATGATACAATCAGAAAAAATCAACATCTTGTAACTCCTAATATAATAATTAATTCGGGCACAGATCATCAGTGGATGCTAGATTCATTATAAGAAAGGCAGTCAAGGGAATAGGTATTTCACACTCTGCCAAAGTGTCAGTTCACAGACTACTTTCCAATTGCAATTGGAAAAATGTACAGTTATAATGGAGGCATCTGGCTTTCTCCATCCTAACCAAGTGATCAAATGTGGGACAATGTGTGCCGGTTGAAAATGAAGTCCATCTCACCATCTATGAAAATAGAACCATGGAACCTAATTTACTTTAAACATAGTTTAAAATCTACCAAAAAAAATAAGTGAATAAAAGGAGAAATTAACAGCATAAGAAACTTCCTGCAAACCCAGAATGTGATGCATTCTACTGGAGAAAGGACCTGGTTTGGTTGCGCATAGACACAAAAATAAGCAGGCAGCAGGACTGTTGTAAATGAGACAAAATATTCAGGTGCACTGCATGAAACTTCATTGACACTGGATGTTTTACTAAACCTATAAAATACATTTTAGAAAAAAATGGAAGGAATTTGAATATGGACAACCATTTAGATGATACCATAGAATCATTAATTTCTTAGGTATAATAATGACATTTTATGGCTATAAATGAAAATACCCTTATTCTTTGCAAAAACATGCTGCAACATCTTGATGTCTTTCACTACTTTCACACATTTCATTATTTAAAAAGAAATTTACACACATTTATAGCTAACATTAAGAAAATGTAGCAAAAGTTAACAATTGTCTAATTTAGATGTTGAGCATATGGATGTTCATTGTTCATTTAAACATTTCAGCATTGTAAAACATAATGCAAATTTGGAAACAAAAGAATAATGGCATATTTGCTTTATATGTGCAATCTTATTTGTGTATACACATATAATTTAATCTATAGAAATTCTATAAAATTTTTTTTCTGAATTCTTTGCATGTTCATGAGATGTCACTTAGTATGAGATAGATGGGCCCCACAAATCAACTTGTGAAGCTCACTCTGGATGCAAGTGTCCTCCCTTTCTCTAAAATCTGTAACGTATGCACAGAATTTATGTGGTGTCAGCAGCATGATGGATGTTCCCAATACTATGAAGGAATTATAGACATATGTTGCAGTCATGACTGTATAGACTGCCATGAAATGAGAAAGAACAGGGCACCACAGTGAAACCTGGGATGAAAGTAGAGATCAGAAATCCAAGGACAGGAAAAAATTGTCGAAGTGTATATAAAGGGGATTAAGAGGATGGTGAGCATAAGGAGGCAGGATGTATGGAAGCCATGTGGCATAAAAATGTGCCATATGGTGTTGGAAGGTGGCAAAGAAAGGGCAAGTGCCCTGAGAGATGATGAAGGTAAAATCACATTGACGAGGACCAGACGGAGGCTAGCACAGCATAAGTGGGTGGCATTCTTATCACAAGGTGATGGGAAGCCTAGAAACAATTCAAAGCTAGCAGGATGGTGAAAATAAAGGCATAAACTTGAGCTGGCGAGTGGGGGATTTTGAGGTCAGCAAAAGTCAAGTGATTTGAAGCCAAGTCAGTTTGGAAGAGTGAAAATACTATGAGCTTTGAAATTGGGTAAATCTAATTTTAAATTCTAGCTCTGCTATTTTCTACATATATGACTTTTGGCAAACCACTTTTGATTTCAATTTCATCTCAAGACTTGTAAGACATAATTTTGAATAAAGAAAATATTTGAATGATGAAATTTTAATTTTATCCACAGAATTAATAAATCAGGTATGATAATTTGATACATGCTTATTTGCTTATGTACATCATGATCACATGAATTTAACAGCAATTTAGAGAGAATCGTAATCTATTAGGAATTTTTACATTATTAAAAAATCTGACCAGGAAAGTAGGTATGTTTAAGTAGATCAAAGGACAAATTGTAAAACAAAGGACTCACATTGGCTAAAGTCCCTTGAATTTAGCTCATTCATCAAACATCAATTCATTTATTGAGGACATGCTATGTGTAATAGACATTATACTAGGCAGTGGCTAAAATTGAATAGGTAGAATGTCTGTCCTCAAGTATTTATAATATGTTAGTATCCATTTTATTTATTCATGTATTCCTTTAACAAATATTTATTGAGTATTTTATATATAATTTATTAGGCAACTCTTATGCACCGCATTCCTAAAACTATTCACGCGTATGCTTTTTTAAAAATCAGGTTTTGGTTTTGACAGAACTTAAGCTAAGAAAGTACTAGTAACTGTGCTGCATAAATATATGAGATGAAGATGTTATGTTAACATCATTAAAAAAGCTTACAATCTGATGAATAGAGAAGGACACACAAAAATGCCAAAGCAAGATAAAATGCGATATTTCAGAAGAGCCATATATAAAGCTCAAAGAAAAGAGAGATCACATCAGATTTGCTAGCAGGGGAGAAGCAAGTAGGCAAAATGTCAATAGAAAAAAGTGCATTTGAGAATATCTTAATGACTGGATAGAATTACAAGGAATTAAAATGGTGTATTAGTTTCTCCAGGCGGCCAAATCAAATTATTATAAACTGAGTGGCTTAAAATAATAGAACTTTGTTCTCTCACAGTTCAGGAGAACAGAGGTATGAAATCAAGGTGCCAGCAGATCCATTTCCTTCTGGAGGATTTCAGGGAAAATCTGTTCATGCCTCCCAATTTCTGGTGACTGTTGGCAATCCTTGGTTTTCCTTGGCTCATAGCTGTATCACTCTAATCTCTGCCTCCATCTTCATGTGGCATTCTCCTCAGTGTATCTCTGGATGCCCTATCCTTATTTATAAAGAGACCAATCACTGGACTTGGGGCCCACACTAAAGTCAGAATGATTTCATCTCAAGATTCACAACAAATTATGTTTGCAAAGACCCTATTAGGGCACATTCTGAGATTCTGAATGAACATGAAAATTCAGGCAGGAGGGACACTATTCAACCCAGTACAGATGGGAAGGGAGGTCTTCTAGGTGAAGAGAAAAAAGCATGATCAAACGTACATTAGGGATGTGTTAACAGAGGAAAAGTAGCTTGTCTACCTGGAAAGTGCACAAAATGTGGGAAAGGAGTGAGAAATATGACCTAAAGAACACTTTTTCATTCTTTAATCCTCAAAGCCAGTACCATATTTTATGTAAACTCTTAACACAAAAAGTCCTTTTCTGTCCCGCAGATGAGTCAGTTGCTTCTTCCTTTGTATTCCCACCATGTTTTGCCCTTAGCTCTGTAGTAGTAGTATTTACGTCTTGTATTGTAATTTTATATACATATATCTATTTTACTAGACTGATTCAATGCAACTGTGTTGTTTGGCTTGGTACTCCCAAGACCTAGCACAGTGTTGAACACATAATAATCACTCAGTTATTACTTGTGAAAGAGTGAAAGGAGAATCAAAGAAGGAAGGGAGCAAATAGAGAGAGTGGGATAAATGGATGGATAGACGTATAAGGGTCTTGTGAGGGTTTTCAGAGGATCCTGAATGTCAGCTTGAGAGCTCTGTGCTTTATTCTGTAGATAATGAGTAGTTTCAGCAGGCTTCTGAAAAGGGAAATAATAAATTGTATCTATGGTTTAAAATTAAGTATCTGTTAATGATGTTTAATATCAATTGAAAAGAAAAATCTCAGGAGAAAGATTAAGTTCAGAGGTAATTGAGATGGAAGAAAGATAGGAATTGAGAACCTAAAAGAGCCCCCATGCACTAGAGATGGAAAGAAAAAAACATTGGACTGGACTGCTATAGTCCCATTAGCATAAAAGTTAGGTAGGAAAAATACAACTTTTGTTTGTAAATGATTAAATTGACCTTGATATGTTTTAAAAGTTTAGATAGAACATTCTATAATCCAGATTTTAGTATTCAATTAGATATTCAGGTATAATTTTGAAGATACCAAGTTTGAAGTTTGGGTTTAGAAGTAGTTCAAAGAGAGAAGAGACTTTCAGTATGAGGTGGGATTACCTACGGAGAAAATAAAAATGGAAAAGAGAAATGGCTTAAGGAGAGAGCTTTAAATGTTACTAATATTTAGATAAATTGAGAAGAAAGAAGAATCTGTAAAAGAATCAGAGGAGCAGTGAGGTGTTCTGTGCATGACTGCCACTGCTCAGGAAACGTTTGTGCATTTTTCTGTCTAATTAGGTATAATATACTCAATTCTGGATTTCAACTTTTTTTTTTTTTTCAATATGTTTGCCTCAAATTGTGAACAACAAGTTACTTGTAGACTGGTTCCCAAATAACTTTTTAACGTGTGACCAATACGCTCTGGAACATATTTATTGCTATGCCTGTTTTGGCACTTTTAATTTTGCTTTGGGAAAGGGAAGATTGGATTTGAATAAGCATTTTGAGGTAGGCATTCAGAGCTAGATATGAGCACCAAAAGCAAAATCGTGGCACATTAACACTTCATCTTTGGATTCTCTTCTACGGTGGGATTTTTCTTTTGTATAAACGTCTCTACCTTATATAATTAAGGGTCTTTCCTGACACTCAGCAAGTAAAAGAGACTGACCAATACATTCATACAGAGGAGACAGCAGGTGTAGCTGGAAAAGGCACAACATGTTTACCAGCATTTTCCCATGTTGTGACCATGGCAGACATCATTAACTGATCATAGTCAATACTCTTGCTGAAATTACCCTTGGAATTTTTCAAAATGTGGCATTCCATTCAAAACCAATCAATGTGTATTAGTTGGGTGATGAGTATCTGTAAATTAAGAGAAAACATACAGACATATTTATCTAAAAAAAGGATGTGTTAGTATCAGAACTTCAGGAACTGTAGAAAAATTTGAATAGCTGCTACCCATAAAATCATATGATGTGGGTGAATAATTAGCTTGTAAAGTAAGGTTTAAGTTGAGGTTGGAAGGAGAAATTCTTAAATATTAGTTTGTCCAATAGCCATATTTAAACATGATATATGAAGAGAAGTTTGGGTGCAAAAAGTTAAGGAATATTGAGATCAAAAAGAAAAAAAAATTAAAACAGACATCAACCTTTCTAAACTTTACAAATTTTTTTTCTGCCATATATTAAACCTTCTGATACTCAGCCCAATGAAAATACTTAGGTGATCCTGACTTAAAGCAGCACTAATTTTGAAGGTCACAAAAAATGTATTCCTCCCTCTGGCCATACATAAGATTGAAAATTGATTTTCATGGATTTTTTTTAAAAACCAAAACTGTTTCTTAATTGGTTTTACTAAAACTTTACCTTTAAGTAATTTATTCACAGTTGATTTTTTTTTGTATTATTGGAGGAGGAGATTCTAAAAATTATAGTATTCCCATACATTATGATGTAGTACTATGTGTTTTATAAAATGTTGGTTATTCTTAAATATTTGTTGAGCTCCCACAACTTATAAGGCATGTGTAGTTCCCTCACAACTTCCTCTGCTATAGCAAAAACGGCCATTTGGCTTTTGGTTTGGGATTTACTTATATTGAGAGAGAGGAGCAAAGAAGGTTGAAATTTCAAGATCACCCCTAACATTTCTCAGTATCTTTTCCATTTCTTGTTGTAAAAAGATCCCACATTCAATTACTACTATTTTTCGCCTCCTCTACCACATGAAAAAATATTTTAAAAGTGTATCCTGTTGATAGAGAGCAAGTGTGGCACAAATTCTTTCCCTCTTCTGACTGTGATGTAAACCTACCACTACTGAATTCAAGTAAAGCTCCAAAGGCGCCCTCTGCTCCTAGACTTAATGGATGAATTTAACAATCCAGTCTGCTGTCCTGGTGTTTTCTAGTTGCTCATGGCTGGTTGTCAGCAGCTCATTTGGCAACCCGGTAGGAGAGGTTAATTAGCAGGGAGAGTTGAAGAGTGCTACCCAGAGGGAGCAGGAGTTCTGTGCCCACTGGGAGCCTGGAAGACAAACAAAGAAGTTGGGAAGTATTTATTTTCTCTGCTGGGGAATCTTTTTCTCCACAGGGACTTGAGTTCAAACAGGGGCCAACACCTTGCTGCCTCCACATGAGAGGCACAGAATCAAAGTGCCCTGAAAATGAATGATGGTTAGAATGGGGATCAGAGACTTGACTTACAGTCAGGAAGCCAAAAGGTTTTGTTGCTCTCCATAGTAAAAGGCTATTGATTGCTGCAAGCAAGAGCTCACTGTTCCCTGAAGTTTAAGTTTATTCAGTCTTTTGCCCTTTGAGAGTCCCTTGCTGTTAAGAACTACTATGGAATTTAACACTTGTTTAATATAAAATGAATTATTTTTGATCAGCCATAACTGCTCTCACAGGCTACAAGTCTGCTGTCAAGGGGAAAGTGAAGGACAATTTACAAAATATAGGTTTTACCGAGGGGTCATTTTCAAAGAGATCTTAGCACAACACACCCTACCATAGTCATCACTGTGCCTTACATTCAAAACTGATGACTTGGGTGCTGGAATAGAAGAAACTTTAAAAAAAAATTTCCTATTTCTGTGCAAGAAGACACCACAATTGTTTTAAGCTGGAAAAATGAAAACAGCAGTACCAGGAACATGTCTCCTAAATAAACAGTATCAATTAGGTTTGTCATCATCATTGATGCATATATAAGTGCAATGTCAGAAAAGAGAGTTAACCATGATTATGTCTATACAGTTGTATCTACAATCTCTTTAGCAAGAGTTTAGACAATCACAAGCTAACTTCTCTCTGTTTCTAGCTTACAGGCTAGTAGTTTTTTTTAAATGATGTGTTGTTTCTCAGATTACAAAAATAATACCTAGTGATAAATATCATTAATTTTTTTAAAAAACTTTATTTTTTAAGTTTAAAACAAAATTGAGAGGAAGGTATGGAGATTTCTTATATACTCCATACCCCCATATAGGTATAGCCACCTCCATTATTCACATCACTCACCAGAATGGTATATTTTTAAAAATTAAGGATGAACATACATTGACACATTATTATCACCCAAAGCCCATAATTTACCTATGGATTCACTTGTGGTGTAGTATTTTCTATGTGTCTATACAAATGTATAATAACATATGTCCTTCATTATATTTATACTGCCCTAAAGATTCTCTGTGGTATGCCTATTCATCTCTCCCTGCCCAATCCCTAGCAATCATCAACCTTATTATTGTCTCAATAAATTTGCCTTTTCTAGAATGTCTTAAAGTTGGAATCACATAGTATGTAGAATACTACAATCAGCTTCTTTCACTTTTATTATTATATGTACTTAAATTTCCTTTATGTCTTTTCATGGCTTGATAGCTCATCTCTTTTTAGGATTAAATAATATTCCATAGTCTATAAATATCATTGTTTATTTGTCAACTTATCTACTTAATATTGATTTCTTCCAAGTTTTGACAATTATGAATAAAGCTGCTATAAACATCCTTGTGTAGGTTTCTGTGTGGACATGTTTTCAACTCTTTTGGGTAATATAAAATATTCACATAAGCATAGCAATCAAATACCCTGTTGCTATTATTATTTTGAACAAATTGTTATCTGTTATATCAACTAAGAATAAGTAAAATAGGGAGATCCTATTGTAACTCAGCAGGTTAAGAACACGACAAGATGACGGTTTGATCCCTAACCTCATTCAATGGGTTAAGGATCTGGTGTTGCTGCAAGCTGTGGTATAGTTCAGCTCAGATCCAGCATGGCTGTAGCATAGATCACAGGTGCACCTCTGATTCAGTCCCTAGCTTGAGAACTTCCATATGCCTCAGGTGCGGCCATAAAAAGAAAAAAAGTAAAATAAATTATTTCACTTATTTCTTCATTGATGCTTTCCTTTTCTAATGTAAAATTGAGTTTATTATTTTCCTTCTCTCTAAAGAATTTTAACATTTCTTGCAAGATATATCTACTGGTAACAATTTTCTCAATTTTTGTTTGTCTGAGAAGGTCTTTAATTCTACTTCACTTTTGAAGAAAATTTTCAGAGAATTTTAGGATGGTAGGGTTTCTTTTTATCTCAAATGTTAAATATTTTATACATCCAAGAAATCAGATGTAATTCTCATTTTTGTTTCTCTATAGGTAAAGTATTTTTCTCCCTCCAGATTATTTTAGAATTTTCTTTGTTTGATTTTCATATTTTGTAAAGGATATGATGAAGAGTAGATTTTCAGCAATTATCCTGGTTGGTGTTTTCTTAGCTTCCTGGATCTGTGGTTTGGTATCTGACATCAATTTAGAAGACATCCTCAGTCATTATGGTTTAAAATACGTCTTCTGTTCCTTTCTCTCTTGTTTTCTAGTATTTCCATCATACATATATCTTTTATACTTGCCCCACATTCCTTGGATATTTGGCTCCAACTTTCAGTCTTTGTTCTCTTTATTTTTCTGTTTTTAATGATTTTACTGATGTATTCTCTAGGTCAGAGATGTCCAGTCTACTAACAAACCTATTTAAACATTCTTCATTTTATTATAGTTTTATCTCTAGCATTTCTTTTCCATTCTTAATTAGGATCTCTATTTCTCTGTTTTCTTTGTCCATATGTCTTGTATATTATCTTTTATTGATTACCCCCCCTTAGCATCTATGATAGTTACAATAAATTAATGGTTTGATGAAATCCCACTGTGGCTCAGGGGTAACAAACCTGACTAGAATCCATGAGAATGTGGGTTTGATTCCTGGTGTGTTAAGGGATTTGGCATTGTCATGAGCTGGGGTGTAGGTCACAGATGTGGCTTGGACGCCGCATTGCTGAGGCTGTGGCATAGACTCGCAGCTATAGCTCAATTTAACCCCTAGCCAGGGAACTTCAGTATGCCATGGGTATGACCCAAAAGAGACAAAAAATTTCTTTAATTAAATTAATGGTTTTGATAATTGCAATATTTTTGCATTTGTTTCTCTTGCCTGAGGAAACATGTCCAAAAAAAAAAAAAAAAAAAAAGACTTGTAAGACCAAACTCAAATATTATTCTCATATGTTTTCTCTTATGGTTTGAGGACTTATATTAAAATTTTGATCCATTTTTGGAGTTCCCGTTGTGGCGCAGTGGTTAACGCATCCAACTAGGAACCATGAGGTTGCGGGTTCGGTCCCTGCCCTTGCTCAGTGGGTTAAGGATGCGGCGTTGCCGTGAGCTGTGGTGTAGGTTGCAGACGTGGCTCGGATCCTGCGTTGCTGTGGCTCTGGTGTAGGCCAGTGGCTACAGCTCCGATTCAACCCCTAGCCTGGGAACCTCCATATGCCGTGGGAGCGGCCCAAGAAATAGCAAAAAAAGACAAAATAAATAAATAAAGGGAAATTAAAAAAAATTTTTTTGATCCATTTTAAATGTATTTCTGTCCTTGGTGTGAGAAAGAAGTACAGTTTTGTCCTTTGGCATATATGTGCCCAGTTTTCCTTATACCATATATATTGATTGAGGAAGCTGCTTTTTACGCAATGTATAGTTATCTCCTTCATCATAGATTAATTGCTTATATAAGGATGGGGGCTCATTTCTGGGCTCTCTGTTCTATTACATTGATCTGTGTAACTGTATTTTTTGTTGTTGTTGTTGTTTGGGTTTTTTCTGCCAGTACAAAAATGTTTTGATTACCTTTCTTCAAAGTTTGAAATAAGGAAGTGTTATACTTCTTTGTCCTTCTTTCTCAAAGTTTTTTCACTATTTGGGGTCTTTTGTGTTTTCATAGAAATTTTAAATTATTTTTTCTAGTTCTATGAAGATTTCCACTGGTATTTTAATAAGGATTACATAAATCTGTAGATAGTTTAGGGGATATACAGTCATTTTTACAATATTAAAACTTCCATACATGAACATAGTAGAACTTTCCATCTGTTTGTGTCAGCTCAGTTTCTTTCATTACATCTTACAGTTTTCAGAGTACAGATCTTTTACATCCTTTTTAGATTTATTCCTAGGTATTTAATTCTTTTGATGATATTGCAAATGGAATTGTTTTCTTGATTTCTCTAATTGTGTATTGTTAGTATGAAGAAACACAACAGATTTCTGTTGATTTATTTTTATACTTTTTAATTGTTATTTCCATAATGCATTTTTTTTTCTACTATACGGCATAGTGACCCAGTTACACATATATGTATACATTCTTTTTTGTCATATTATCATGCTCCATCATAAGTGACTAGACGTAGTTTTCAGTGCTACACAGCAGGATCTCATTGCTAACCATTCCAAAGGCAATAGTTTGCATCTATTAACCCCAAGTTCCCAATCTAACCCACTCCCTCCCCCTCCCCTTTGGCTACCACAAGTCTGTTCTCCAAGTCCATGATATTCTTTCCTGTGGAAAGGTTCATTTGTGCTGTATATTGGATACCAGATATAAGTGATATCATGTGGTATTTTTTTTTTCTCTTTCTGACTTACTTCACTCACTGTGAGAGATTCTAGTTCTATCCATGTTGCTAAAAATGGCATTATTTCTTTCCTTTTTATGGCTGAGTAATACTCCATTGTGTATATATACCACTTCTTTCTAATCCAATTGTCTTTCAATGGGCATTTGGGTTGTTTCCATGTCTTGGCTCTTGTGAGTAGAGCTGCAATGAACATGCAGGTACATGCATCTCTTTCAAGGAATGTTTTGTCCAGATATATGCACAAGAGTGGGATTTCTGGCTCATATGATAGTTCTACTTATGGATTTCTAAGGTACCTCCATGCTGTTCTCCATAGTACCAGCTTACATTCCCACCAACATTGCAGGAGGGTTCCCTTTTCTCCACACCACCTCCAGCATTTGTTATTTGTGGACTTAATAATGATGTCCATTCTGACTGGTGTGAGGTGATATCTCATGGTAGTTTTGATTTGCATTTCTCTAACAATCACTGATGTTGAGCATTTTTCATGTGCTGTTGGCCATATGTACGTCTTCCATGGAGAAATCTCTATTCAGGTATTTTGCCCATTTTTCAATTGGGTTGTGGGCATATTTGCTGTTGAGTTGTATCAGTTGCTCATATATTCTAGAGATTAAGCCCTTGTCAGTTGCATCATTTGAAACTATTTTCTACCATTCTGTAAGTTGTCTTTTTGTTTTCTTTTTGGTTTCCTTTGTTGTGCAAAAGCTTGTCAGTTTGATTAGGTCCCATTGGTTTATTTTTGTTTTTATTTCTGATGCTTTTGGAGACTGACCTGAAGAAATATTTGTAAGATTGATGTGAGAGAGTGTTTTGCCTATGTTCTCTTCCAGGAGTTTGATGCTGTCTTGTCTTATGGTTAAGTCTTTAAGCCATTTTGAGTTTATTGTTGTGAAGTCTGGGTGAGTTATGCCTCCTGCTTGGTTTTTGTTCCTCAGAATTGCCTTGGCAATTCTGGGTCTTTTGTGGTTCCATATACATTTTTGGATTGTTTGTTGTAGTTCTGTGAAAAATGTCATGGGTAATTTGATAGGGATTGCATTGAATCTCCAGATTGCTTTGTATAGTATGACCATTTTTATAATATTAATTTTTCCAAACCAGGAGCATGGAATATCTTTCCATTGCTTTACATCTTCTTTAATTTCTTTGATTAATATTTTATAGTTCTCGGTATATAAGTCCTTTACCTCCTTGGTCAGGTGTATTCCCAGGTATTTGATTTTTCTGTGGTGCAATTTTAAAAGGTATTATATTTTTGTATTCCTTTTTTAAAATTTTGTTGTGAATATACAGAAATGTGACTGATTTCTGAATGTTCATCTTATATCCTGCTACTTTGCTGAATTTGTTGATCAGTTCAAGTAGTTTTGGGGTTGAGTCCTTAGAGTTTTCTATATATAGTCTCATGTCATCTGCATACCAGTGATGGTTTGACCTCTTCTCTTCCTATTTGGCGGCCTTTTATTTCTTTTGTGTGTCTGATTGCTGTGGCTAGGACTTCCAGTACTGTGTTGAATAAGAGTGGTGACAGTGGGCATTATTGTCTTGTTCCAGATTTTAGTGGTAAGTCTTTCAGCTTTTCTACATTGAGTTTTACATTTGCTGTGGGTTTGTCATAAATGGCTTTTATTATGTTAAGGTATGTTCCCTCTATACCCACTTTGGTAAGAGTTTTGATCATGAAAGGATGTTGGACTTTGTCAAATGCTTTTTCTGCATCTATTGAGATGATCCTATGCTTTCTGACTTTTCTTTTTTCAATGTGGTGTATGACATTGATTGATTTGTGTGTGTTGAACCATCCTTATGAACCTAGAATTAATCCCACCTGGTCGTGGTACACAGTTTTTTTTTTTTTTAATATGTTATTGGTTTAGGTTGGCTAAAATTTTGTTGAGAATTTTTGCATCTTAATTCATCAAATATATTGGCCTATAGTTTTCTCTTTTTCTGATTTTGGAATCAGATTTCTATCCTGCAACTTCACTGAACTCATGAATGAGTCTGAACAGGTTTTTCGCCGCATCTTTAGATTTTTCTATACATAGTGTCATGCCATCTGCAAATTGACAGTATTACCTTTTTCCTTTCCAATTTTGAGTCTTCTGTTTCTTTTTCCTCATCTGATTGCTGTGGCTAGGATTTCCAATACTATGCTGAATCAAAGTGGCAAGAGTGGGCATCCTTGTCTTATTCCTGATCTTAGAGGATATGCTTTCAGGTTTTCACCACTGAAGATGGTGTTAGCTGTGGGCTTGTCATACGTGACCTTTATTATGTTGAGGAATGTTCCCTCTATACCCACTTTGTTGAGAATTTTCACTATAAATTATCAAAAAGCCTTTTGTGCATCTATTAAGATAATCATGAGTTTTATTCTTCAGTTTGTTAATGTGGTTATCACTTGGATTGATTGGCAAATATTGAACGACCCTTGCATCCTCGGGATAAATCCCACTTGATCATGGTATGGTCTTTTTAATGCATTTGGTTTGCTAATTTTTTTTGAGGATCTTTGCTTCTATGTTTATGAGTAATGTTGGCTTGTATTTTCTTTTTTGAGGTGTCTTTGTTTTGGTATCAGGGTGTGGTGGCCTCATGGAATGAGTTTGGAAGTGTTCCTTCCTCTGCAAATTTTTGGAATAGTTTCAGAAGGAAACTATGTGAATTCTTCTCTAAATGTTTGGTAGAAGTCACCTGTGAAGCCGTCTGCCCTTGGTCTTTTGTTTGGTAGGTATTATTATTATTATTATTTTTGTTATTATTATTATTATTAATGATTCAATTTCATTAGTGTTTATTGGTCTATTCATATTTTCTGCTTCTTCCTGGTTCAGTCTTAGGAAATTGCACACATCTAGGAATTTGTCCATTTCTTTGAGGTTGTCCATCTTATTGGCCAATGGTCGTTTGTAGTAACCTTGTATGATACTTTGTATTCATGTGGTGTTGGTTGCAACTTCTCCTCTTTCATTTCGGATTTCATTGACTTGGGCCCTCTCTCATTTTTCTTGATGAGTTTGGCGAAAGGTTTATCAAGTTTGTTTATCTTTGCAAACGGCCAGCTTAGTTTCATTGATCTTTTCTATTTTTGTAGTCTCTATTTCATTTATTTTTGCTCTGATTCTTGTGAGTTCTTTCTTTTCACTAACTTTGGGTTTTGTTTTTCTTTTTCTGGCTCCTTTAGGTGTAAGGTTAGGTTATTTGAGCTTTTTCTTTTTTCCTGAGGTAGGCTTGTAATCACTATAAACTTCCCTCTTAGAACCGCTTTTGTTGTATCCCGTGGGTTTTAGATCACTGTGTTTTCATGTTCATTTGTCTCCAGGTATTTTTTCTTTTTTTAAATTTCTTCTTTGATTTCTTCAGTGACCCATTGCTTGTTTAGTACCACAATGTTTAGCCTCCATGTGTTTGTCTTTTCTGCATTTTTTTTCTTGTTGTTTATTTCTAGTTTCATGGTGTTGTGGTCAGAAAGGTGCTTGATATGACTTTAATTTTCCTTTACCTAATAGGAAATAGAAAAGTCAGAAGTATTTTAGTATCACTTAAGCTTGAGATTCCTTGGCCAAAAGATCAAGTGGAAAAAATTCATTAATTCCAATTTTCTGATTGTTGCTTAGGGCAATAATATTAGGGAAAAGAAGTTATAAAAACTCTACCCCTCCACACATATAAACACATATTATAGATATAACAATGTAAGATCTGAAAATATCTCATGATATTATGCATTTTCCAGCAGTATTACATACTTTTCTTTCAATACCCAACGAACTTGTATGACAATTTCACAAAATAACTTGCATTTCCCAAGGTATAAATTGGATCATAGTTCTATTTCACTTAGGTTACTTTTTTTCCCTTTAATACTATGTAATAGTTTGTATTATATTGTAATTAAGCAATACAAGCCCATTTGCTAGTAACTCTACTAAACTTTCTTCCTTGAAAACACTTCTCCTTGAAAACCCCTAGAACAGGGACAATTCTAAATTGCCGTCAAATGCACTATAATTAATACAATCATGAATTCCCCTCAAAGAGTTTTCTGAATACATCATATGCCATCTTACAGGCAGCAGAAAACCAGCCTAATGGGAACAATGATGAGTCACACAGTTAAATTATGCTTTTTTGATTCAAGTATGTTTTTTTGAAACTAGTTCACCTCACCACAAAATCATGTTTTTAGATGTAGAATAAAGTTCATACTAAGCAATTCTTTAGCTACTCCAAAAATACAGTAGGATGTTGAAAGATTTCTGGCTTTGTTTTTTTTTCCCCCACTCTCTTTTTATTTTTTTTAATTATTTTTATTTTTTCCATTATAGTTGCTCTGTCAATTTTATACTGTACAGCAAATTGATCCAGTCACAATATTTCACTTAGTTTTACATTAACTCCCAATCCCCTACAGGAACAAAATCTAAGCTCTTTAAATACATGTGTCATTTCACAATCAGTTCATCCTGCCCTAAAATTTTTGAGATCCCAAACACACCTTTCTGGTTCATGCCCAAGTGTTTTACAGATGTTTCATTTGCATGAAATATTTCCTCCCCTGTCTCCTCAGCCAACCCCATTCATAGTCCTTTGGCATATCCTGCCAATGTGAACACTTCTTCCTACCTGGTACCTCTGCAAATTTTTACACCTACACTTTATTGGGACTTGTTCATCAAGTATTTGTCTTTTGCACTAACTAGCCTGGCAACATCTTGAGAACAGTAATTGTGTTATATTTATCTTTGTATTTTCATCACCTGACTCAGTCCTTGGTATATAGAAGGTGTCAGTGAATGTCTGTTGAATGTGTGAATGAGTTAATAAGCATGTTAACATGTGAAGAGTTTCTAATCACGAAGTGGAATCTAAGTTCTGGTTGACCCTGTTTCCTACACTGTCTATGACTCATTCTTGAATAGGACAGTTTGCTATTATTAAGCTCAGTTGTATAAGCACTGGGCTGTTATGGTGGGTGTTACTCTCTTTGCTACCTCACATGCAGAGAAGTGCTCCTAGGCCCAGCTGCACTGGGTGCTTCTTCTCAAGCAGCTGCTTTTAAAGATAAGAACTCTATGGTAGTTATCATGGCTCAGCAGTAATGAACCCAACTATATTCATGAGGGCACAGTTCAATCCCTGGCCTTGCTCAGGGGGTTAATGATCCAGTATTGCCATGAGCTATAGTGTAGCTCACAGATGTGGCTTGGATCCCGTGTTGCTGTGGCTGTGGTATAGGCCGGCAGCTACAGCTCTGATTGTACCCCAGCCTGGGAACTTCCATATGACACCAGTGTGGCCCTAAAAAAGACAAAAAAGAAAAAAAAGAACTTTGTCTCCCCATTAATCCTGGTATGGTGGCTAGACAGTAGGAATGCCATGAAATGCTTGTAAAGCATTTCACCCTGGCCAATACCCATTATAAGTTCTTAATTAATAAACATTAGATGCTATTGTTATTTGTGTGTTTAAAGACTTCTTTAGGTGAAAGATATTATTACATTTTATTGTTGACTAATTGATATTGCCTTCAATTTAAATTACAAATATTTCATTTCTGTTGCTTTAGGATCATATTCTATATATGACTTTTTTCTCTTTGAAGAGCCTGATTCTAAAAAGTAAAAATGAGAAAATAAAAACAAAGAAAAATATGAAATATGAAGTAGAAGACAAAACTGATGAGTTTATGCACTTGTTTTACCTTAATTTATAGTTTAATTATTCCTCATAAAATTGGATTTGTTTTGCTTTTAATGTCTTCCTAAATATATATTTGTATGTAGCATTTCCATTACATCAACGTTGACGTTTGGTCAACTGCCCTCAACCTCCCATTGAAGACAATGAGTCTAATTTCTGAGGAGGTTCATTTGAGTTAGAAATGGACATCTCTTCATCTCAGTTTCTTGTGGTCTCCCTTTTTTATAGAAAATATGATAAACATTTAACTTCTTCTTTTGGCCACGGAGGAAGTAGTTCTGGCCTCATACATAGAACAGAAAAATAATTGGAGATTTCCCTCTGTTTTTATTTATACTCTTTGTGGTTTCTCTTCATTTTTGTGTGGTTGATTGTAGATCTAGACCTAAGTTGGATCTCTATTCATGATAACCCAAATTTGTATTTAAGAAAATCAGCATTTATAAAAAGCAGTGAAGCAAATTGTACTTGTTGGATATCTTCTGTTTGATTTTTTGCTTGACTTTGCATATACAGTAAATTGCAGAAAGTGGTTCTTTGCCTAAAAGTACACATGTTGGAGTCAGCTAATATCCAATAATATTCTCTAAACTAAAATTAAATATGATTAACATGAATATTAGACTGGAAGTTTACTTTTGAGGAGAGAAGTTTTATAGATAATGAAATGGAGGTTATTTGTGGTTCAAGTGGAAATATTTAGGACTTTATAGATAGATTACAAATAGTTAACATTGTGATGTGCTATGTTACTTTCAGGACATAATATAATTTCTCTGATGCTCCATTCAAGGATTTGGAAAAAAGGAACATTATTCATAGAGTTGTTTGAGCATTATGGAATTTTAACATAATGGGTACTTAATTAGTAATTGCTTATTTCTCATTCTTGAACCCTCTCATCTGAAATTTTGTTTTCTTCCAAAAATAACTACATATGTGCTTATATCTGTCATATGAGGTTGCAGGTATGAAAGGGCCTGATGAGAAGTACCAAAAATGAAATGATTTGGTGAAATTTTATGAGCATACTTATGTGACATGTATTAAAAATGAACCAGAATATAGATGAGAAACTTTCATGAAGGGCAAGATGCACTGGAATGCACTATAACAGTGTGAATTAATGACTCTTATCTCATTACAAGCTAATGTGACAGTAATACTATACAGCACACACAGTTACTGCATTGGAAATTTATTACTTTCAGTGGAAATAACAGAAGACATGTGGGCCACCGATACATCCTGTGAAAAATTTAAGGGGATTTCCTGTAATTAACATGAGCCACCAGTACACAAAGTAAATCACACAATTACATATTTCCAGTCTTTAGCAGGTACTAGGGATTTTCCTTTGATCCACTTCACTTTGAGACCTGCTCCCTGCCATGCTTTGGTTTTGAATTCCATTCTAAATTCTATACTTTAGTACTTGTAGGAGTCATAAACTTATCATTTGATGCTCTGGGAGTTTGTGGGTGGATAAAAGTACTTATGCAGGTTGTAACAATGCTTTAGCAACTACAGTAAGGAGAAAGCTGTATTTTGATGCTTGATTCAGAAGCAGCAAACATAATGATATGACTAATGGAATTCAGCAGCATATACTAATCTCCAAGCCCACAGTTGTCTCTTTGAAAAATTGAAGCAAAAAAGGGGGCAAGAAAATAAAATGGAGAAAAGAAAATTTCTTCAATAAGTGGTTCTGGGTAAACTGGACAGCTACATGAAAATGAATGAAATTAAAACTCTCTCCAACACCATACACACAAAAACACTCAAAATAGATTTGTCTTAACTATAAGATGGGGAATTATAAAACTCTTCAAGGCAAACCTAGGCTGAACACTCTCTGACATAAACTGCAGCAATATCTTCTCAGATCCACCTCCTAGAGTAATGAATATAAAAATAAAATAAACAAAATGACCTAATTAAACTTAAAAGCTTTTGCATGCAAAGGAAACCATAAACAAAAAGAAAAGACAACATAAGGAATGGGAGAAAATCTTTGCAAATGAATCCACTGACAAGGGATTAATCTCCAAAATATACAAACAAGTCATTCAGCTCAATATCAAAAACCAAACTACCCAAACAAGCAATGGGTAGATGATTTAAATAGACATTTCTCCAAAGAAGACATATAGATGCCCCCCCCACAGAAAACCCCACACATGAAATTATGCTCAATGTTGCTAGTTATTAGAGAAATGCAAATCAAACTATAATGTGGCACCAACTTATACCAGTCAGAATGTCCAATATCAAAAGTTCTACAAACAATAAACACTAGAGAGGGTGTGGAGAAAAGGCAGCCTTCTTACACTGTTGGTAGGAATGTAAATTGGTACAACCATTATGGAAAACAGTATGGAGGTTCCTCAAAAAACTGAAACCTCCATATGATCCACCAATCCCACTCCTGGGCATCTATCTGAAGAAAACTATAATTTTAAAAGATACATGCACCACAATATTCAATATTCAATATTCATTGACACAATATTTCCAATAGCCAAAACATGGAAACAACCTAAATGTCCATCAGCATAAGAATAGATAAGGAAGATGTGATATATATATACAAAGGAATATAACTCAGCCATGAAAAAGAATTAAATAATGCCATTCACAGCAACATGGATGGACCTAGAGATAATCATAAATGAATTAGACAGTGAAAGACAAACAATATGACACCACTTACATGTGGAATCTTAAAAAAAGATACAAATGCACTTTTTAGCAGAACAGAAACAGACTCACCGACTTTGCAAATTTATGGTTACCAAAGTGGACGGGTGGTAGCAGATAAGATGAACTGGGGGTTTGGAATTGGCATATGCATATTGTGGTAAATGAAATGGTTGGCTAATGGGGACCTGCTATACAGCACAGGGGATTCTATCTAATACTCTTTGATAATAGAAAAAGAATCTGAAAAAGAATGGATGTGTGTGTGTGTGTGTGTATATATATATATATGTTACTGAATCATTATTGTATGGCAGACATTATCACAACACTAAGTCAACTATACTACAACAAAACTTTAATAGAAAATAAGAGCAAGTAGGTATATACATCAATAAAACATCAAATATCACAATTGTTGGCAAAAAATTTAAGTATTCAGTTACATATCTAATGAAGGAAAAACCTCAAGGAACTAAAAAGAGCCTAAAAATTGCTGGCCTTTTTCAAGAACAAAACATAAAATGTTTTAAGTACTCATACACAGAAAAATCAGAGTTACTAATTAAACACTGAAAACTAAGCTGTTCTTCCTTTTCTCTAAACCACTGTTTAAGGTTGTATTCATCCATAGAGCTCTGAGCAGAGAGGGTTTGATACAAGAGTTCTGTCCCCAGTCATTCCTATAATAAGGCAGCAAAAAGACATTGTCATACATGCAAGGACTCAGAAAGTCTACCACCCACACTCCTTTCCTGGAACAGTTAGAAGATATTTTCCAGCTGACTAACTGAAGAAAAAATAAAATAATTTAAAAATATAAAATTTATTATGTGAGATTAAAATTGAGCAGTGAAACTAAATAAACACAGTTAAGTCTAAATCATTATTTCTAATATAGTATTAGGGTTTAATGCAAGTATCAGACATTATTATATAGATAACAATAGATTGCATAAAATCAATTTTATAATTATGATCTGTGTCTAAATCCTATATTCTACAAATAAAAAATGAAGAATTAGCAGTTGTAAAAAAGTGACAGGGATAAAATTTCTCATCTCACACACCTAATTTATTATGATTATAAAAATGGCTTAATTTTTTTTTAAATACAAAGGTATTCACTATAAACTAAAAATAGAAAAAAATCCTCATCTAGTAAAATTAACGTCAGAAATTGAGAAAAATATGTAAAGAAAATATACTTTCAAAATATTAATGATGCCAAAATGCATGGGTTAAAAAAAGTAGTTCAGTCCAACTTTGTCTATAAGGATTATGAAAATTGCCACATTGCCCTAACAATTAAAGAGCTGGACAGACTGAAAAATAAACTTTTTCAATTCATAAGAAAGAAAGACACAGGGCTGAATGTTCCGAAATTGGGGAGACTGAGAGGAAAATGCACAGAGCTGTAGCTTCCCAGAGCAGAGACGCAGTAGAAGCTTCCCTGTAAACTAGTGGGGGTTGGAAAAACTGAACTGAAATTGACAAATTGCTAGAGGCTCAGTGTGTACATTACTAGTTAAAAACTCTAGGGGACATAGTCATAGTGAAGCCCTTACAGTATTGTGAGATTTAGCTCCAAGAGCTTGACCAGGTTTCCATATTAAATAACAGAAAATCTCTTTGGGCTTCTGGTTGGGGGAGGGGTAAAGGAACTAGTTGGAGTATACCAGAGAACAGTGTTGTTCTTAACAATACCTGTCCTACTGGGCAATTAATGATAGTATAACCTGCCTAGGTACAGTAAACACTTGAACAATACAGGTTGGAATTGCATGGGTCCACTTATAATGCAGATTGTTTCAATAAATACATTATAATTACTTTTGGATATATGTAGCAATCTGAAGAAACCTTCAAATGAACCTTCTATATAAAGAAGAGGAGTTCCCATCATGTTGACTCAGCAGTAATGAACCTGATTAGTACCCATGAGGGCACAGGTTCAATCCCTGGCCTCCCTCAATGGGTTAAGGATCTGGCATTGCCATGAGCTGTGGTGTAGTTTACAGATACAGCTCAGATATGGCATTGCTGTGGCTATGGTGTAGGCTGGCAGCTGCAGTTCTGATTTGACCCCTAGCCTCGGAACTTCCATATGACTTGGATGCAGCTCTACAAAGACAAGACAAAAAAAAAAAAAAAAAAAAAAAAAAAAAAAAAAAAAAAAAAGAAGAAAAGAAAGAAACAGGTATGTCATGAATGCATAAACTATATGTAGATACACATACAACATACAAATATGTGTTGTTTGTGTTATCAGTAAGGCTTCTGGTCAACAGTTGGTTACTAGTAAAGTTCTGGGGAGTCAAAATTATGTGTGAATTTTTACCTGTGCAGGGGTTCATCACTCTAACCCCCATGATATTCAAGGGCCAAATGTATTCATTTTGTATTCTCAAAGCCTAATTGACCAGGGGAAAGTAAATACCCAACTCCAACCCATTTTAGCCATTCTGTCCCACCTAAAGGTAGAGAAAAATACCTGAGAAACACTGGTGAAGTTCACAGTCCAGAGACATAGGATTACTCAAAGACTGAGACAAAATTATAGGACATGATACTACTCCCATTTCACCAACATGTTACTAAAAGTCATTTATAAAAGTTCTTTTTTACTAGTACATCATGTCCAGCTATCAAGAAAGAAATTACAAAGATTACTGGCCAAGAAGGCAGAGTAGGAAGACCCTGAATTCACCTCCTTCTACAGTCACACCATAATTACAACTATTTACGTAGCAGCTATCAATGTAAATGATCTGAATTCTAGGAGAAAATATTTTCCATAACAAAATATGTAAAGAAGGAACAACAAGACAGGTAGGGGGAGCAGAAACAAGGTATAGTCAACACCTATTTACTTACAGCCCTGGGCTGGCAACCCATAAAGAGGAGAATAATCACTATTTCAGAATTTCTACCCAAGTAGTAAGGGATCAAGGCTCCATATAAGGCTCCCCAGACCAGGGGTCCTGCACCAGGAGGATGAGGGCCAGAATATCTGGCTTTGAAGGACACTTGTGCTTGTGTATGGGAGAGCTGAGGACTATAGGAAACGGAAACTCCCTTCTTAAAGGGAACCTGCAATATCTCACATGATACAAGTCCTAGCATAAAGGTAGTAATTTGAAAGGAGCCTGGGATATACCCACTTACTAGTCTTGGAGAAGCTCTAGGAGAGGCAGGAGTCCACTGGGGCTCCTCCTGGAGACATAAACATTGGTAGTGGTCATTTATTGGTGCTTGTTATACAAAGTGGACACTGGTGTTGGCAAGCCCCATTTTTTCAGTAGTCCTCCCTCTAGCCTATTAAGGCTGGGAGCCAGCTCCACCTACCAACCAAGTCTAAGCATCCAGTTTCATGGGAACCCAGCCCCACTACCAGTGGGCTGGACCAGCTCCAGGCTCCCACAGGGTCTTCAACATGCTGCCCCAGAACCTGGCTCTAGCCATGAGCACATTATGGAAACAGGAGGCTATACAGGCAGCTATTCTGGGACCTGTGCCCCCCAAGAAACAAGACAGCCCAACCCTCAACACCCATGGGTCCAGAAATCCCTCAGCCCACAGCTAACCATGCTTGGACATGGCCCCACGCAGTGGGCCAGCACCAGCCCTGGAATCCCTGGGCCCTATAGCCACAGCTATGCTAGGATATAGCTTGCCCAATGGCATCCAATAGCCTCCATATGAGGCAAGGCCTTTCATCCATCTGGGCTAGGAAAAGAGCTAAATAATACAGAAACTTAACATAAAAAAATAGCAATAGAAAGAATCAGCAGTAGATTCGATGATATTGAGGAATGGACAAGTGATCTGGGAGCCAGAAGAGTAAAAATCTTCCAAGCTTAACAGAAAAAAGGAAAAAAAAATTAAAAACAAGGACAGGGAGTGGCCAAGATAGTGGAGTAGGAAAACCCTGAGCTCATTCCTCTGATGGGTACACAAAAATTATTAATATTTACAGACCAATTATTGATGAGAAAAACATGAAGAGTGTTATCTTATTCTCTCATTTGGAACATTTTCCTCTGTCACTTCATTTTGTCTGATTTTGCTGTTTTTATTTCTATGCATTTGGTAGTTTGGTTACATTTCTCAGTCTTGGGAAAGTGACCACTTGTTAGAGATGTCTGATGCATCCAAGCAGCACTCTTCCTTCAAGTCACCAGAACTATATTCTCTAGGGGTGCCCCCTATGTAGGTTACATGTGTCCTTTTGTTGTGGTGACTACCCTACTGTGGGCTGTCTTATAGGTGTGTCTCATCCCTGTTCTGATTGGTTGCCAGGCCCTGTCTTGTGAGTAGACTTCTAGGTGCCAGGGGATAGTGTTGAGTCATGAGATGGCCATCTGCAAAGCTCTGGGGGAAATTCCTGTTCTAGTTTTTACCCACTGTTGGGCAGAGCCATATCCTAGGTAGCTGGACACACTGGAACCCACTGCTAAGTTAGGGACGAGCCCGGGCCACCATCAGGCTATGACTAAATAAAGGACCTTCAGCCCTGCAACCAGCCAGACAGATAATGATTATAAAGATGCTCAAAGACTCTGGAGAAGATGGAATGAATAGAGTGAGAAGTTAAATGTTTTTAGCAAAGATTTAAAAAAAATACAGAAGACCCAAACAGAGATGAAGAATACAATAACAAATTACAAAATACACTAAAAGGAATCAAACAGTAGATTATATAATACAGAGAAACAGATCTACAAGATGGAAGACAAAGTAGTAGACATCATTGAAGCTGAACAGAAAAAAAGAGTAAAGATAAAAAGATATGAGAACAATTTAAGAGACCAAATGTACTAACATTATAGAGGTCCTAGAAGGAGAAGATAGAGAGAGAGTGGAAGAATATTCAAAGACATAAAGGGTGAAAAAAACCTTCCCTGATATAGGAAAAAAAACAGACATCTAGGTATCAGAAGCACAGAAAGTCCAAAACAAGGAGAACCTGAAGATCTTCACAAGACACACTATAATTAAATGTCAATTTTAATTATAAATAAAATATTTAAAGCAGCAATGGAAGAGTACTAGTTATGTACATAGGAACGCCCATGAGGCTGTCAGCTGACTTTTCAACAGAAACTCTGCAGGACAGAAAGGAAAGCCTTAAAATATTTAAAGTGATCAAGGGTTAAAATTTACAACCAAGAATACTCTACCCAGCAAGTCTTTCATTCAGCTTTGATAGTGAGACCAAAAGTTTCACAGACAAGCAAAACGAAAATAGTTCAGCACTACTAAACCATCTTTATGAGAAACATTAAAGACACTTTGCTATACAGCATAAATTGAAGAGACATTGTAAATCAACTGTATTTTAACAAAAATTTTAAAAAGGTACTTCTCTAAGTGAAAAAGAAAAGGCAACAACTAGAAATGTAAAATTTGATAAAGAAAGAATTTCATTGATAAAGGCAAATATATAATAAACTAGGAAATCAACAATGTATAAAACAAGTAGGAAGGTTAAAAGACAAAAGGAGTAAAATGATCTAAACACAACAAGTAGTTAAATGAAACACAAAGCAAAAATATGTAAAATATGATGTTAAAAAACACTAATGAAGAAGGAGGGGAGCAAAATGCAATGTTGTTAAAATATGTTAATTTTAGAAATCAGTAACTTGAAATAAGCATTTATGTAGCTCATTTGCTATATGTAAATAAACAACAAATGAAAAATGTATAATAGATACACACACAAGAAGAGAAAGAAATCCAAACATAAAACTAAAGATAGTTATCAAATCAAAAGGGAAGAGAGTGAAAGAAGAAAAGAACAACAAAAAACCCTACAAAAACAATCCCAGTACAAGTAAAAGAAATGGCGATGGGTACATACTTATCAATAATTACTTTAAATATAATAGGACTAAATGCTCCAATCAAAAACTAGAGAGTATCAGAATGGATACAAAAATAAGACCCATATATAACCTCCCTAGGAGACTCATTTCAGATCTAAAGACCCACAGTCTGAAAGTGATGTGAAGGATAAAGGTATTCCATAAAATGAAAATGAAAAGAAAGCCAGGGTAGCTATACTTATATCAGAAAAAGTAGACTTTACTAACAAAGACTGTAAAAAAGACAAAGAAGGATAATCAGGAGATTAATCTGAGAAGAGGATATAACAATTGTAAATACATATGCACCCAACATAGAACATAAATACATAAAGCAAACATTAACAGACACATAAAGGGAGAAATTGACATTAAGGCAATAATAAGAGGGGATCTAAATGCCCACTTATATCAGTTGACATGTCATCAGGACAGAAGTTCAATAAGGAAACATTCAATGAGGAAACATTGATCTTAAACAACAGCTTAGACCAAATGGACTTAAGACATATATAACACATATGATATATATATATATAACATACTTATTTATAAGTATAATACACTTATTAAATACAGTTACACACTTATTATATTTATCTATATATAATATACCTATACGGATAATATTCCATCCCAAAGCAGTTGAATACACACTTGTTATGGTTCACAGGGAACATATTCCTGGATAGAACACATACCAGGTCAGAAAACATATCATAGTATAAGTTCCCATTGTGGCGCAGTGGTTAACCAAAACGACTAGGAACCATGAGGTATGGGTTCGATCCCTGGCCTTGCTCAGTGGGTTGACGATCCAGCATTGCCATGAGCTGTGGTGTGGGTCGCAGACACAACTCGGATCCCACGTTGCTGGGGCTCTGGAGTAGGCTGGTGGCTACAGCTCCAATTAGACCCCTAGCCTGGGACCCTCCATGTGCTGTGGGAACAGCACTAGAAAAGGCAAAAAGACAAAAAAAAAAAAAAAAAAAAAAAAAAAAAAAAAAAAAAAAAAAAAAAGAAAGAAAGAAAGAAAACAAATAGAAAATTGAAGAAAATTAAAGTCATATCAAGCACCTTTCTGACCACAACACCATGAAACTAGAAATAAACAACAAGAAAAAAAATGCAGAAAAGACAAACACATGGAGGCTAAACATTGTGGTACTAAACAAGCAATGGGTCACTGAAGAAATCAAAGAAGAAATTTAAAAAAAGAAAAAATACCTGGAGACAAATGAACATGAAAACACAGTGATCTAAAACCCACGGGATACAACAAAAGCGGTTCTAAGAGGGAAGTTTATAGTGATTACAAGCCTACCTCAGGAAAAAAGAAAAAGCTCAAATAACCTAACCTTACACCTAAAGGAGCCAGAAAAAGAAAAACAAAACCCAAAGTTAGTGAAAAGAAAGAACTCACAAGAATCAGAGCAAAAATAAATGAAATAGAGACTACAAAAATAGAAAAGATCAATGAAACTAAGCTGGCCGTTTGCAAAGATAAACAAACTTGATAAACCTTTCGCCAAACTCATCAAGAAAAATGAGAGAGGGCCCAAGTCAATGAAATCCGAAATGAAAGAGGAGAAGTTGCAACCAACACCACATGAATACAAAGTATCATACAAGGTTACTACAAACGACCATTGGCCAATAAGATGGACAACCTCAAAGAAATGGACAAATTCCTAGATGTGTGCAATTTCCTAAGACTGAACCAGGAAGAAGCAGAAAATATGAATAGACCAATAAACACTAATGAAATTGAATCATTAATAATAATAATAATAACAAAAATAATAATAATAATAATACCTACCAAACAAAAGACCAAGGGCAGACGGCTTCACAGGTGACTTCTACCAAACATTTAGAGAAGAATTCACATAGTTTCCTTCTGAAACTATTCCAAAAATTTGCAGAGGAAGGAACACTTCCAAACTCATTCCATGAGGCCACCACACCCTGATACCAAAACAAAGACACCTCAAAAAAGAAAATACAAGCCAACATTACTCATAAACATAGAAGCAAAGATCCTCAAAAAAAATTAGCAAACCAAATGCATTAAAAAGACCATACCATGATCAAGTGGGATTTATCCCGAGGATGCAAGGGTCGTTCAATATTTGCCAATCAATCCAAGTGATAACCACATTAACAAACTGAAGAATAAAACTCATGATTATCTTAATAGATGCACAAAAGGCTTTTTGATAATTTATAGTGAAAATTCTCAACAAAGTGGGTATAGAGGGAACATTCCTCAACATAATAAAGGTCACGTATGACAAGCCCACAGCTAACACCATCTTCAGTGGTGAAAACCTGAAAGCATATCCTCTAAGATCAGGAATAAGACAAGGATGCCCACTCTTGCCACTTTGATTCAGCATAGTATTGGAAATCCTAGCCACAGCAATCAGATGAGGAAAAAGAAACAGAAGACTCAAAATTGGAAAGGAAAAAGGTAATACTGTCAATTTGCAGATGGCATGACACTATGTATAGAAAAATCTAAAGATGCGGCGAAAAACCTGTTCAGACTCATTCATGAGTTCAGTGAAGTTGCAGGATAGAAAAGCAATATACAGAAATCTGTTGTGTTTCTTTATACTAACAATGCACAATTAGAGAAATCAAGAAAACTAATTCCATTTACAATATCATCAAAAGAATAAAAAACCTAGGAATAAATCTAAAAAGGAGGTAAAGACCTGTAGTCTGAAAACTGTAAGATGTGATGAAAGAAACTGAGTATGTCACACATGGAAAGTTATACCTTGTTCATAGATGGAAGATTTAATATTGTTAAAAATGACTGTATATCCCCAAAGCTATCTATGGATTTATGCAATCCTTATCAAAATATCAGTGGCGTCTTTTACAGAACTGAAAGGGGGATGATGGAGAGGTAGACAAATTAGGAGAAGGAGTTTAAGATATGCAAACCTTCAGTTACATAAGTTTTTGGATATAATATACAGCATGAGGTCAATAACATTTTGGTAAATTTGGGGACAAGTGTTTACTAGACCCATTATGGTATTCATTTCATAGTGAATGCAAATGTCAAATCATTACATAGTGTATCTAAAAGTAACTTAATATTGCACATCAATTATATTTCAATAAAAATAAAACTATTCATATAGTAGAGGACTCACTACAGCATTATCAGATCATTTCTCCTTTAAATTTGAGAGTAAGATAAAAATGACAAGTTTGTTTCTCAATACTACCCCCTTATTTTAGGATATACTTATGGCCTCTTCCATCAATAGTTTTATGAGCACAGAAGACTCCTGGGACCAAGGGTAGGATGTTATGGTCTCCAGAGGAGACAGTTTGGGTGGTGGGGGGATGTGCCTGGGCTGTGGGATGGAAATCCTGTGAAATCAGATTGTTATGATCATTATACAACTACAGATGTGATAAATTCATTTGAGTAATTAAAAAAAAAAGGATATTGTGTCCTAAAAACAAACAAAAAGAATGCATGAATGTTCCACCTGTCAGCCCAGGCTCGTGTGCTCTGTAAGAACAGGTTGAAACAGCTTCCTGCTAAATGCATGCGTTAGAATCACAGGGGGTGTTTTTTTTTTTTACCAAGCACAAAGAGTTCCTTGTCCAAGATCTACATATAAAAATTTGCTGGGAGTATATATTGTGGTTCAATGGGTTAAGGACCCGACTATGTCTCTGTGAGGATGTGGGTTCGATCCCTGGCCTCACTCAGTGAATTAAGGCTCTGTTATTCCTACAAGCTGCAGCATAGGTCTCAGATATGGATCGGATCCAGTTTTGCTGGATCCAGTGTTGCTGTGTCTGTGGTGCAGGTCTCAGCTGCAGCTCGGATTTACCCCTAGCCTGGGAATTTACATATGCAGAGGTGCAGCCATAAAAAAGAAAAAAAAATTGTGATTATGTTATTGAAGTATAGTTGATTTACAAGGTTGTGTTAATTTCTGCTATATAGAAAAGTGACTCAGTTATACATATACATATATATATATATATATACATATATATATATATATATATATTCCTTTTCATATTTTTTCCATTCTGGTTTATCACAGGCTACTGAATATGGTTCCCTCTGCCATACAGTAGGACCTTGTTGTTTATCCATTCTATACATAGGATTCTCAATTTTAAATACAAATCACAAGGCCATCTTTAAAAGCTGTTTTAAGATAATTCATATTCAAGTGGCAATTCCCTCAAGACGAGCAGCCTTTCTCACTGCCACACCTCAGATCCGTGCTGTATTTCTAGAAAAGCCAGTCCCTGGGTAATCGTGGGTTAGGCCATGCTATTTGACCTGTGCACAGCTGAAATGTATTCCTAAGAAGTAAAAGGTAATTCGACCTAATTTGACTTGAGCCTCTCAGCTGAGATGAGATTACCAATTGAGTACAATTACAGAGGGTGATTTGGTGCTTCTGACCTAACGTCAGCTGGAGGCTCGAGCTGGATCATCTCACCTATGAAATTTCCCTGAGGGCTTCCAGATAATGATTTTAAATGCTAATTACTACACGTAGTCAATGCTCTGATAAAATTGAGAACATTTTGATTTACGATGGATATTAAGTAAGAGCAAGAATGAAACCCAGTAGATTTAAAGGATTTAAACATATTCAGAAGGTTTTCCTAAAAATTGGATTGTGATGATCACTGTACAACTATAAATGTAATAAATTCATTGAGAAAAAAATAAAAATAAACATATTCAGAAGGTTTTGTCACAAAAAGAAAACTTCAAAACTTTCCTTTTTAATAGTCGTATTTATTTGAGCTCAGAAATGTTTTCTCCACATTTCTGCCAATGATGGCATTGTAAAAATTGACCCAATTCTGTCCAGATCTGCAGTTTTTCTTTTTTGCTAAGAAAATATGTCTTCTCCAGCTTGACAGTAACTCTAGCACAGTCAGAGGGAGGGCTCCAGTGTTTAGGGAAATCAAATTCTGGGCTAAACAGTATTCGAAAGAGCCACTCTCTGGATCTACCTAACTGATAACACATAAAGAAAGATCCAGAGATAGAGACTAGGAACTTCTACTCTCAGATTCACCCTACCCTAAATCTGACCCTTTAGATCATATATTTAAATATCATAGATATGACGGGAGCCTGGGCAGGGTGTCAAGACAAGTAGAGTTCAATGAAACTCTGACCACTTTTGCCCTATTAATGTGCTCAATTACTTAACATCTAAATTTCAGCTTCTGTTAAAATGGAATTATAACACTAATTCTTTGTACAAATGTGAAAGTGAGTTAAGTGCCTGACACAGGGTGAGTACTCAATATATACAAACAAACCATTCTTTCCTGCAGCTGATTTGCATGTACCTGGGAAACCTGGACAGCTGCATACAAATCAATGAAACTAGAACACATCCTCACACCATCCACCAAAATAAACTCAAAATGGCTTAAAGACTTAACCATAAAAAAAGACACCATCAAACTCCTAGAAGAGAATATGGGCAAGACATTCTCTGACATCAACCTTAAAAATATTTTCTCAGGTCAGTCTCCCAAGGCAACAGAAATAAGAGCAAAAAGAAACCAATGGGACCTCATCAAACCGACAAGCTTTTTGCACAGCAAAGGAAACCAAAAAGACAACTTATAGAATGGGAGGAAATCATTTCAAATGATGCAACGGACAAGGGCTTAATCTCTAAAATATACAAACAAGTTATACACCTCAACAGCAAAAAAAGCCAACCACTCAATGTAAAAATGGGCAAAAGACCCGAATAGACATTTTTCCAAGGAAGATGTACAGATGGCCAACAAGCACACGAAAAAATGCTCAACATCACTGAGTATAAGAGAAATGCAAATCAAAACTCCTACAAGGTACCACCTCACACCAGTCAGAATGGCCATCATTAATAAGTCCACAAATAACAAGTGCTGGAGAGAGTGTGGAGAAAAGGAAACCCTCCTGCACTGTTGGTGGGAATGTAAGCTGGTACAACCCCTATGGAGAACAGTATGGGGGTACCTTAGAAATCTATACATATACCTACCACATTACCCAGCAATTCCACTCTTGGTCATATATCTAGACAAAACATTCCTTAAAAAAGACACATGCACCTGCATGTTCATTGCAGCTGTATGCACAAGAGCCAAGATATGGAAACAACCCAAATGTCCATTGACAGATGATTGGATTAGGAAGATGTGGTGTATATACACAACTCAGCCATAAAAAAGAACAAAATAATGCCATTTGCAGCAACATGGATGGAACTAGAGAATCTCATACTGGAGTGAAGTAAGACAGAAAGAGAAAGAAAAATACCATATGATATCATTTATATCTGGAATCTAATATACGGCACAAATGAAACTTTCCACAGAAAAGACTATCATGGACTTGGAGAACAGACTTGTGGTTGCCAAGGAGGAGGGGGGGGATTGGGAGCTTGGGGTTAATGGATGCAAACTATTGCTTTTGGAGTGGATTAACAATGATACCCTGATATGTAGCACTGAGAACTATGTCTAGATACTTATGATGGAGCATGATAATGTGAGAACAGTTATGTATACATGTATGTGTAACTGGGTCCCCATGCTATACAGTGGAAAAAAAATTGTGTTGGGGAAATAACAATAAAAAATAAATTACTGTAACTTTAAAAAACAAACAAACAAAAAAACAAATAAAAAAGACCCATTCTTTCCTTAAGACAATTCATCGTACATGGATTTGAGTTTTGGTTTGCCATTATGTATTCCTGAGCAACAATATTTCAACCTCTAGGTTTCATCTTCCTCATTTTCAAAATGAGATGATAAATCTACAGTAGTTTTTTAAACTGATTTAAGGAATTGCTATATCTCACAAAATATCCCAGAGGGTATGACTCAGGTTTCATTTTCAAAAAATATTTTTGCCACATTGATGGAACCTAATAATGTGTAAAAATTCTACTTTGAACTTGTAAAATTGGATTTATCTGGTGCCCATTTCAAATAGTGGGGGTCCTCATCAGGTTGCACATTGAAATAAAGGATTCATTACACTACTGAAACATTCTGAATGCCCCAGAGCTACTGCTCCAGTCTATGTTCCCAAATAACTGATTTTCTTAAATTCAACCAAATGAAAACAAATAGAAGTACTCTTAATTACTTTTTAGTTTTAATTTATTTTTTTTGGCCACACCCATGGCATGTGGAAGTTCCCAGACCAAGGCTTGAACCCAAGCCACAGCAGCAACCTGGGTTGCTCCAGTGACAACACTGGATCATTAACCCACCGCTACCACCAAGGAACTCCAGTACAAGTACTCTTTACCATTCCCTTAATGTTCTAGATGTCTTGGTATACCAGACATTTGAAAGTCAGCATCTATAGCATCTCTCCCAGATATAAAACAAATGTTCCCCTGGATCACTCTGGATGGTCATTTAGCTCTTTAATCACATAGAATATATGTGACATGGCTGTTAATGCAGCAACACCTTTACAACTAGGAGTCTTAGATAAATAAGGATTGCAGATGTTCCATACTGTATTATTAAAAAAAATAATAACCTGGTAAGATAGCCATCACTGCTTTATGGAAACCTCAGGCTGAGCTTCACAGTAGGATTTATTTTCAAGAATGCTCAGGCCCCATCTTTAGGGGTGATATGGATTATTGTTTCCATGTACACATGAGAGACAAGACTTTAGAATTATAACTATAACTATAAACTGTTTCAGAAGGATTTACATGTACCCAGCCAGTTGCTTAACTAGTACAAAAGAAAACACAATTGCCATTGTTTTTTAGTGGAAATTCTTTAAGAATGAAGTTAGTCTTTCTTTTAGGGACTATTTTCATAAATCAATCTGTGGTTGAGTCCCTATGGAAAACATATTTCGTTTATGAACATTTTCTGTCTTTTTGTTTGAATACAAATGTGATTGATTTTATAAGACCGATTGCTTGATCAGATTAGTTTATTGAATTAGCCTTTTAAGATCACTATGATTTATTTGTTTTCCATGAAGTATTTATTTAAGTATTTTACTGTTTCTTATCCTTGTATAGTTTTGGAAGATTGAAGAAAGCATGTCAGTATACAAGTCAACATTTAATTATGACATTGGGTAAAGGCCATACAAATTATATAAGAAAGACAAAATTAATTTTTACACTTAATAGGGCACACCATAGCCCTTTTAAAGCAGTGGAGACTTAGAGGGAAACAAGATGAATTGTTTTATGTACTGGCCTATTGTCAATAAAATTAAGTGTGTGAGGGGGGTATTGAGCTCTCCAATTTAAAAGCAATACGCATTTTTTTTTCCATTGTTTAGGTTTACATTTAAGGCACCAAAATCCTCCACTGTCCCAAAAGGTAATAATTCTATTAAAAATTCTGGTTCAAAGGTCAAGGAAATCAAATTTAGTTTCAATTAGATAATCATTAAGATTAAGCTAGTTACAGTGTATGTTGTAGAGTTTTTCCATATTGTTTTTAGAAGGTAAAGATAAAGAATTTTGATTTTTATTTTTCTCTTAGAAGAAAGCTCTCTTCCAAGATTTGTTTGACTTTTTAAAACACTTTGAGGATGCATTATGCACAAATGTAGGACTACTCACATTAAGCATTTATTTCAAAGAGACAGAAATGAAGTCTATCATGTTTCCTGCTAAATTTCCTCTCTTTTTCACAGACCTAACTCTCAGGCCCCATAAATGCTTGTTGAATGTATAGGCAGAATTGACTGAGCAGAATGGCATGGCAGCAGAGTGACCAAGGACATAAATTTGAAAGACAGAGGGGTTCTATAGAAATTCTCACTCTACCAATACCAGCTCTGTGACTTTAACCAAGTGGAACTTATTTATAAAATGAGGATGATAATGCCTACTTCAGAAGATCACTGAGAAGATTAAAAGAAACAACCATAGCAAATATGTTAGCAAATTCCTGGCAGGTAGCAAATACTGCATAAATGATAATTCTCCCCATTCCCAGAAGGTTTCTAAGTAATGATGTTTCCATCATTTTTATGGTTCCTTATTTCCTAGTACATTTTGTATCATAAAAGTTCAAAAACAAACTAGTCACACTCTCCCAGGTATACAGATAGAAATTTCCTCCTTTCTTCAAACACATAGAATCCTTTTTTCATTTTCAAAACTCAGCTAACAATGTGTATCCAATAAAGTTCAATACTAGAGACCCCTAATTCCACAAACTTTTCCTAAGATATTAGGATCATTTGCAGCAGTTACTCATTCAAGCCAATAAATGTTTCCAAAGATGTAATGAACACACTATATATCAAAATACATAAACGAACTCACAAATGTAGAATGTACTTATTATGAAGGCTCAGAGTTAGTGCAATCATGCAACTTAAGTCTGTTTAGCAATAGATCCAATACCAGCTGTTCTCTGCATCTGAGTATATGGTAAGTTCTAGAATGAAATAGGGGAAGAATAGAGGACAGGCACATTCTAGGGAAAAGTGAGGTAGAAAAACTGGTTCTCCAAAAGGTGGTAGAAGACACTTCCATCCTTTTCCCAATTTTCTCTCACATTAGATCTTTCCAGGAATTTCCTCTGTGAGACATATGAGATAACAATAGCTTCAGTTGTTGAAAAGACCTCCAAAGATGATGAACAAAGCAACAGTATGAGAATCTGAAAATAGAGCTACATAAGCCAGACATGTCCATGTGATGAAAACAACATTAAAGACAAGTAACTTATTTGGGGTGAATATCCATCTCAGCCCCAAATCATCTTGGTTTTAGCACTGAAAGTCCCACACCCCTGGAAACCTCACATTTCCAAAGCAAGCCAGAACAGTGGTCACTGCCGCACAATGTTTTTGCCTAGACTTGCCTTCCAACATGACCACAGAATATTGGGCCTATCTCTTTCCAAACATGTTTGCTCTTGGACTGATACCTTCGCATGCAACATAGAAGGATTGGGGCAGACAAATATACACAGAAATATGCATCTGTGGTTATGAGTTTGACAGCATGGTGAAAAAAAGGGACTTATTTGGAATTTTATAAAAACAGACTCTTGCAAAATACAAATAGGGAAAGGGTCTTATCTGGGCCACATTTTCCACTCCTAGGAAATATACTTTAGAAACACATCAAAGAACCAAAAATGAATACTTTTGGAGTTCCTGTTGTGTCTCAATGGTTAACGAATCCAATTAGGAAACATGAGGTTGCAGGTTCAATCCCTGGCCTTGCTCAGTGGGTTAGGGATCCGACGTTGCCATGAGCTGTGGTGTCGCCATGAGCTGTGGTGTAGGTTGCAGACGTGGCTCAGATCCCGTGTTGCTGTGGCTGTGGCGTAGGCTGGCGGCTACAGCTCTGATTCAACCCCTGGCCTGGGAACCTCCATATGCCGTGGGAGCAGCCCAAGAAATGGCCAAAAAAAGAAAAAAAAAAAGTATACTTTTGTGTGTGTACAGACCCAAAGTGATACTTTACCTAAAATAAATTTTTACATTATAGGTGCATAATAAATTCATCATTGCTTAATGTGATATTTAAAGTACATTACTATACTAACCCTGAGCTCTGGCCAATTTTCTGATTAAACATGTTGCTTATTGCCACTTAAATGACTTAGCAGAAAAGCTTTTGTCTTCTTGGATGAAATCTGTGTACAATTTCCTGGCAAAGAGGATGGAATTAGCTTGAAGATGAATCTTTGATCAAAAAAAACATCTGGAGAAACTGCAGAGACTAGTGAGTAAACAAGTAAGGCTGCTCTCAAATGTGGAGTTTAGGGACCAACGAATTGCACTTCCTAGTTGCATAATGATCTGACCCCATCCTGTGAAGGGGTTAGGTGGATGCTGGCCTTGCTGTTAACAAACTGGACCCAATTTTAGTTTCACACCATTCTTTTATAAAGATTGACTTCATTCTCATATGCTTGCAATTTTGTTGTATGTAATACCACTCAAGAATGTTAATGGACTCTCATTACTAGAACCACATTTTGGAGATGTGACTTAACATGTAATGCTGGGCTGAAGAAATTTGATTATGAGGTAGCCTAGAATTATTCAGTCAATCAATTATGCCTAGATTGTGTGCAGTAAAAATTTCCAAATTACACACAATACATACCAATCATTTCTGGTAAGCTCACTACAAAGGTAAAATATTAATAATTTTGATGGGAGGTTGCTCACATTCATATAGTATGAACTTCTTGAAGAATACAAAAACTTATATATGCCATGCTCTTTAGTACTGTTGTCTCTCTGAATGAGAAGGATTTATACAGGATGACAGGGCTCTGGGACTTTCCTGACTCAAATGCCAGTGATGTAAAATTTTCCTTTGGAGAGAAAATTTCAGCCATCATGCAATATTCATTTGGCATGTGACAAAATTCTGGAAAATCTGTGCAAAATAATAGAAGCATGGGAGTTAATATGGGCAAATTTTGCAAAGCAAAAAGACCATACAGAAAATAGACCATGAGATAACCATTCACTTGTATATTTTTAAAGTGTATATAAAGCAACAATTAAATGCTTGGCACATTATTAAACACTAGGATAATCAGGAAATACTTTTGCCCTAAACAGCTTGTGTTCTAGTGGAGGAGATAGAATATATTTTGATGAATAATAAAAAGCATAAATTAGCTACTATGCGAGTTGAGATATTAGAGAGAATATCTTCCTTCCTGCCTTCCTTCTTTCATTTCTTCATTTCTTACTTTTCTCTGTTCAGAGTTTCAGGGAAGATTTACTAGAAAGAGTTCCAATTTTGTGTTAATACAATATTACATATGGGTTTAAAATTTCAGAGTAAAGAATATTAGACAATGAAAGTAATTCTCAAGTTTCTTTCCCTAGAAGCACTTCATTTTGGCCAGTTTTTTGTGTCTCTCCAGATACTCAAGGCATGGGCAAACATTTGTGCATATTCCTTCTTTTTCTTTTTATATAAATAGTATCATGTATATACTGTTTTGCCCTTGCTTTTTTACAATTTAATATGTTTTAAAATTTTAAATATATTTAATTAATGTAATTTTAGTTCAGGGAAATATCTTTTTGCCATATGTACTGCAAATATTTTCCCAGTTTATCGTCTGTCTTTTGGCTTTATTTAGGTATTTTTACATGCAGAATTTAAAATATTTTATTTGATCAAATTTATCATTTTTAAATGACTTCTATTTTGGATTTTTTTTTTCTTCAGTAAAAGCTTGCTCAAAGCAGAGCTTAAAAATAAATCTTCTCATGTGTTCTTTAAATGCTTTTATGGTTTAGAATTTTTTCCCATTCTACCTTTCCTCCCTCTAGAATCCATTTTGGTGTGTCACTTCCATTTAAATGAATGGACTCCACACTGGACTCCACACCAATTTGGGAATATCTGATCTCTCCTTTCTCCACTGATTGGAAGTACCAAGAATTGTAGTTTTGGAATTTTCAGGGAAAGAAAGGATAAAACTTCAGGCAGATGGAATAATGTGAGGCAAGGAAGTCTATAGCAGCCTTCTGACCCTAAACTGTGTCCTTTGCCCTCTTTCAACCTTTCAGAGAAACCTTCTCTGAAAATAGCTACCCCTGCCTCTGCTCCTACCACCACAGTGCTTACTCATTCTTCACTATCTACTAGGCATGGTGGAAACATTTCCCAGGCATTATCACACACAATTCTCACGTCAGCTACATAATGTAACTTCTTCCACCTGGAGGTAAGAAAAATAAGGAAACCAAGGGAGTTAAATAATAAGTAATTTTACCAAGACCACTCATTCAGCAGCTATTGCAACATAAACCTGAACTAATTTAGACTGTTTAATACCAGATACTGGTTGCATATCTGCCAACATAATAAGATAATCAACAATTTAGTACAGGGGACATAAAGAAAAAGATGACCAATGGGGCTAATAAACTGGAAGGAAATCAAAATATCAAGGAATTTGATACCTCCAAGATGGAGGAGTGATATGCAGGAGTTGAAGACGGAGGGTTAAAGTCAGAATTTGAGGTAGAATAATTCCTGGTGCTGACAGGATTCAGTTTGGTAACAGGCCTAGGTGAATCTCAGTAGAGTAGAGATGAAGGTCATATGAATAAGAAAGATTGGAGGCTTGTTTGAATGATGGGTCAATAAAGGAAACTCTAAAGTTTCATAGATCACCATAGTAAAGGAAGAAGATTCTGGGAAGAGGATGGAAAGGGCAGGGAGGTCAAGAATGTGAATACAGTCTGAGGGAATAAGCCTTAAATGTGGGTGAACAGAGATATCTGTGGATAGACAGAAGTATAATCAAGCAATAATGGGAGAATGTTCAGGATGAGCTATTTAATGAAATGAGCACTTCACTGGAGAAAATTATGTGTAAAGAGATATAGGTATATAATGTAAGGACCACTGCAATTTTAACATATTTAAACATTTTTTAAGTGTCAATATTGATAACTCATTCACCCCAATAACTTTCCCTCCCAAATAATACAAGGCTTTGGGTATGTTTTTACTTATTTCTTGTTGCTTATTACCACATTACTATTTTTTGTATATCGTGATGATTTTTAAAGTATCTTTCCTCAATGTGATGGTTTTAAAACATGTGTGACTCTAACATATCTCCCTTTGAGTTTGACTTCATAACTTCTGAGGCCAGGTTGTAGGACACACAGCTTCTACCTTACTTTCTTTCTTGGGATGATTGCTCCTAGAACCTAGCTGTCAGGCTCTAAACTCAGGCCCTCGGAGAAGTCACAGCCAGGTGTTACAGCTGACAGCTTCAGGTGAGGCCCCAATGGTTAGCCAGTGTCAATTTCCACATAGGATTGTTGACTCTACATTCATTAATCACCTGCCTGCGACCACACTAGAGACACTGAATAAGAAGTGCCTAGCTGAGCTGAGTCAGCCCATAACTGTTACAGGAAATAATAAGAAGTAATTATTGTTTTATACCACTGAAGTCTGGGGTGGTTTGTTCTGTAGCTGTAATCAGAACAAGCGAAAATTGAACTAAACTTCACAGCTACATTATCAATAATTAATGAGATAGAATTTTTGTTTTATTGACTTATTTGATTGATAATGTACCCCATTATACTTTTCCTCATATTCTTTTTTCATTCTGCTGGAATACATACTGAAGTTTTTTCCACCCAGAATTAATTCTGTGTCCTTGCATGTCTGAAAAACACTTGAATGGTAGTTTGACCTTTTATAAAATCCTAGACTCAGAATTATTCTATCGTCTTTTACTAGCATACATTTTTGTAGATGAGAGTTTTGATTCTAGTATTATTCCTACTCCAGGGTAGTTGATAAGTTTCCTTTCTTATTTTCTTAAGCCTTGGCATTTGGAAATTTCACCAGGACAGGTGAAATGGCTCTACTTGGCATGCTCTTCACCTAGATGTTTTCATGGCTAGCACTTTCTTGCTATTCAGATCTTATAGCAAATGTTACTTCTTCAGAGATACTTTTGTTGACATCCCAATATAAAGTAGCTTCATTCAGTTATTATTTATCATGTTATCATATTTTTTCAGAGAATTTATTGCCTTTTAAATTTTTGCTATATTTGTTAATTTATTGATTTTGTCTATTTTCTTTAGAATATAAGATCCGTACAGACAGAATCTGGCCTCTCCTCTTTATGGCTGTATCTCTAATGTACCTAATATATAGTAAATATTGAATAAAATACTTGATAAATAATGAGTAGATGTATTTGGTTTATTTCATTTTACTACTATATACCCAGTAGCTCTTCAATACGAAGACTTGAATATTTTTCACCTCATCCTTTTTTTTGAAGACTATCCTTTGATGGTTTGCTTTTCTCATTCCTCTTCTCTCCTAGAACAAGAATATTAGGTACCATGGATCTCTCCTAAATATGTCCTAAACATCTTTCTTCATATTTCTCATTATTTTTACTTTGGTGTATTATTGAAATATTTTCTTTTTTAAAATTCATTTATTTACTTAAGAGGAATTTCTTCCTTTTTTTGGCTACACTTGCAGCATGCAGAAGTTCCTAGGCCAGGGATCAAACCCACTCCATAGCAGCGACCAGAGCCATAGCAGTGACAACACTGGATTCTTAACCTACTGAACCACCAGGAAATTCTGGGGAATTCCTTTTTTAATTAAAATACAACAGATGTACAATATTATGTTACTTTCAGGTGTACTACCTAGTGATTTGACATTTGCATACATTATGGAATGACCACAATACTTCTAGAAACCATCTGTTCCCATACAAATTTATTATGTATTATTGACCGTATTCCTTATACAGTGCATTTCATTCCTCTGGCTTACTTATTTAAAAGCATTTATAACTGAACTATTTTTTTACTTTACATTCTTTAGTAATGTCCATTCACTTATTCATCCCTTTTATTAATTTTTAAAACTTTTGGCAAGTATATTTAATTTCAATAATCCTTTATTTTCTCTTATTGCTATTTTTCATTGGATCTTGTTTTTGCTTTATAAATTCAGTGTTTTTTAATCTCTCTGAAATAACTAAAAAAAATTAAAGTCTCTTTTCTGTACATTTCTGTATCCTCAAATTATTTGTCTTTAGATTCTTCTTTCACACTATTTGCCTTCCTTGACTGTCTGGTGGTCAATGTTTTCTGTTAATTACTAGGTGAAAGAATAAGTGATTAGCTTAATTAACTGGCCTATGTTTCCTCAAAATTTGTGTCCCACTGTGCCCTAACTCCATGTACTTTTCCACATGTACTTCAAATTCCATTTGTCTGAGAATGATACTCAATGATCTCTATCAATATAGATATATAGATGCAGATATAGATGACTAGTAAGACGCTATTAAAATAAAAAAAAAAATTAAGCATTACTTCTGTCAGCATTGATCAACTTATTAACCCCAATAAATTTTCTCCCAAATAAAAAAAAGGAAATGAATATATTTTAATACTTTGCAGGATTGTTCTAAATGTTCTCTTTTTTTAAATTTTATTTTATTAAAGAATGGTTGATTTACAATGTTCCCTCAATTTCCACTGTATAACAAATTTCCCTGTATAGCAAAGTGACCCAGCCATCCACACACAACCATTTTTTTTCTTTTTTCTTTTATTTTTACATTAGTTTCTTACACAAGAGACTAGATACAGCTCCCTATTCACTGTAGCTGAGACATGGAAACAACCTAAATGTATACTTTTAAACATCTTTTCTGTTACTTAAATAGAATGTTGGAAAGGAGAGGAGTTAAAACATGTGCCAAGTCATCTTTACCTAGACACTACAGCTTCCAGACTTGCACTAATATTTTCAGTTACCCAGCCTTCATCTGTCTTAAACTTGAAATATGTATAATAAATAAGTAAATAATAATAATTTATAAATAAATAATAGTAAATAATAAATATAATTAGCAAATAATAATAAAAAATAAATACATTTAATTGAAATAATCCAGTTACTATCCCCAACAGTCTATGGAGACTGTGCTTCCTATCATCCCCATCGACCAATTAATAGTCCAAATATGTGTCAATTTGCTATTCCCCAATTTCTCAGTTGAAACATTTTTCCTATTAAAAAAAACAAAAAACCTCTCATCTCTCAGGATTTTGTGACACTATTCCCCTGCCCCTAACTCAATTCAATGGAATGACCAAATCCCTCTGCTGATGAGTAACTGAACCTATTCAGTTCTCTTCACTGATTTGCACGTAAATCCTGCCCTGTCCAGGGTGGTCTCTTCATAAAACTCCAAGCCTGTCATGTGTATTGCAGACTTAACCATAGATTATATTATGCAGCCTGCATGACATACCTGCCACCTTAACTAGCTTTCCTAATCTTATCCGTCCTTCAAAAAGGTGGCCAATTCTCTATCCATTCTATGAGGCATTTTCTGGCAATTCCAAAAACAATTTCTTCTTTAAATTCTTTTAGATTTCTTGCTGAATGTTCATTTTTTTATTTACTGTAAACTTTAATTTATTATTAATTAACTCTAAATTTATATTACACTTCCTTGGTTAATTCAAGAGCAGAGTTTGTACTGCATTTGAAAAAATTTCTCCCCCCCACATACATAATCTTGTAATAATTTGAATATAGAAAGCACTAACATTGTTATTGAAATAATAAACAAGACATCAAATGATCTATAACTAGCACCAATTATTTCTTTACTAGGACAAAAGAGGTGAAAATCTTGGAGTTAAGGATTAGGTCAGCCTTTGAATAGCCGCAGATGAAAAAGTGTTAACCTTATTTTTATAATGACCTAGTAGGAAAATCATATTAGCCTAACTAATGGGATTTTAAACAGTTAGCACCTGAGTAGGTTTTTGTTGCTTTAGGTTATCACTTTGCTATGTAGCATTGGAGTATCAGAAAACCCCTTCAGCTTATCTGGCACAGCTGCTTCCAAGAGAGATGCCTATGACCCAAAACTTGATGATGATTTCATAGCTTCATAAAATTGTATGAAAAGGAAAACACCTGGTAGTCAGCTCTCTTAGATTATAATCTATAAAAATATTGAATCACTATCCTGTACACCTGAAACAAATATAACACTATAAGTCAACTATACTTCAATTTAAAAGAAGAATGTTTCTATGCCAGCTCTCCAGGAGATAGTTTACTCAGAGAACTTATTCTGGATATTATGTTTAATAAGATTTTTAAAACTTCTTTTAAAGGTTTCTCAGCTCATAAAACAAAGAACTCTGCAAAATAGTTTTCTAATTGATCTGACATTGATTTTTCTAGCATAGCTTTCTGGAATTTTAAAGTATTAAACTTTTATTTATATATTATCAGGTTGGATATTAAATGAGGGAGAATACACATAATTTATCAAAAATATCTTTGGAAAAAATAAGCTTATGTTGTCATTGAACTGCATAATTTTTCAAGCTTCCTAAGACTCCATAGTTCAGGCATCAGAAGAGTCTGGTTGGATTCTGGACACAGATTCTAAAGGTGCTTATTGATGCTTATAACAAAATGAGGGTTTTAAGAAAAAACTGCTATACAAACAAGCATTTTCAAAACAATTTTTTCTACTTAATAAATGTCCCATATTCATTTTGTAGAATTTCTAAGAAAATTCATTGTTTTGAATGAAAGAATGTTTGTGATAGAGTCTTCTGGGAGTTTGCATAATGATATTGGCTCTTGTTTATGTTCAACTACCCAAACACTTGTTGCCAAGAATAAAGCTTTAGAGAGGTTATCACAAATTCTGGGAAGAAATGCCTTTTTCTTTCTATACCTACTACAACTCAGGAGGAATGTCATTCACTAGCAAGAAGATATTATAGTGTGATATAGAGGGAGATCATCATGCAAATATTTGTTGCTGCCTCAGTTCTTTGGAATGAGATGAATGTAACTGAGGCCTCCTTAAAGTTGACCTTTTTGAAGCTAAGTTAACAATATTAATATTGAAACCTCAATCTCATCCTGTATTATCAGGATGAAAAGTATTCCACACATGCTTTAGTGGTCTGAAAATTTCAGGTAAGGCTTTAAGCACCAAAATTGACTTCTGTAATTTTCTCTAGGTTTTCTTAAAGTATTTCAAATATTTATGGCTTTCATTCAGCAGAAAACGGAAAACAAAAATTAAATTTCTTTTTCCAGGACTATCAATGTAAACAACAGTATGTGTAAACAGAATGTTTATCATCTAAAATGGGTAGGTAAACTATGCCCCAGGGCCAAATCTGGCCCCTTGCCTGTTGTTGTATATACAGTTTTTTTGGAACACAGCCAAGCCCATTCATTTACAGGTTGTCTATGACGGCTTGCACTCTATCCAAAGTCAAATAGTTATGACAGAGCCTGCATGTACCCTAAATCCCAAAATATCTACTATTTGGACTTTTTTTTTTTAAAGTTCACAAACGTTGACTGAAAACAATTCTTTTTTATTGTTTCCTATGATACTGGACATCATTTTCTGTAATTTCATTTCCCACATCCGCATTTATAGCAAAAAAAAAAAAAAAATTCCTCTAAGTATCTCATGTTTACTTTCTAAACACTTACCTTCTAAATGCCTTTTGTGTTTTTTTCCACTTCTCTCTATTCTCTGTTAGCAATTCTAGTCAATTCACCGTCATCTTCAACTCTACTACTATAATGTCTACTCACTGATTTTCCTACTGCCAATCTTGACTCAAGTAAATCCATTCTTTTACTGGAGCCAGAGTGATGATTTTAAAATACAGGTTTCATTATCTCACTTTAACACTGAAAACACTTCAATAGCTTCCCTATGTTCATTAGGATTAAAACGCAATCTATAGCACTTTGCATCTACTAGTAATGTATTTTTCTGCACAGTCAAATCAGCTTTTTTAGCTTATCTCATCTTATTACTCTCCTTACATTGATCTTTCATTTCCTCAGCTTCCTCCTACCTCAAGGCCTTTGCACAAGCTGTATTCTCTGTAGGAAACATTTTTGTGTCCTTCATCTATGGCCTTATGTTCCAAAACATTAGTTACTTTCTACACATGTTTTAAATCTTAGATAAAATTCTATTTCCTCAGAGAGGCTTTTTTTTTTCTATGTTGTAAACTTTCAGACACTCCATAATTTTCCTTCTGACTATTTATCACAATATTAAAATTTTGTGTAATATTTACATTAGAATACGTCTACTGCCCTAGCCGATAAACTTCAGAATGGCAAAGACCAAGTCTTTGTCATTTTATTTCCAGCAGCTGGCACATAGTAGGGCCTGATAAATACCTGACTAAATTCAGGTTTAAGCAGTGCCTTCTGCAGTTGCTTTAATGCCTTTGCCCTTGTCGCAAGTTCTTTTAATTTGCCCGACTTGTTTCCATAGATAGGGAAGTTAATAATTTCCTGAGAGGAACTTCTGTGAGTAAAATACATAAATATTTATGGGTTTATTTGTGCCATCTTTGCAAGTTACTCATAGAACAATTTTACTTACAGGTTCCCAGTGATTTTTCATATTGCTGAGTATTTTGCATAAGAAATATCCAGATAAATGAGGTGCTACTTTAATATTGTGCCATATCACCTGTGTCTCCCTAACCCAAAAGCAAATGCAGAGATTTCCCATGTCTTTTCCTACTGTCTCTGAAAGAGGCACACCCACCCATAAGCTTACTTCCCAAGGCATGTAGTTCTGAGCCAATATATTAAACTTCATTGTGTTATGAGTGTTCCTATAGCAGATAATGGAGTCAAAATGTGTGTTTCCATAAACCCCTGATAATTAGAAAGACAAAGAACACACATTTTCTGCTATGCTCTCATCTTACTGTGGAAACTGAAAAATTAGAATAGTAAAGCATAGAAGGAATCAGAAAAGGTCATTTAATCAATCTTTCTACCTTGAGGCATTTGTGCTTAAATCAATAGCTAAAAAATAACCTTAGGGGACTGATATAAGAGAGAGTAAAAGAAACTGTGCTCTAGGCAAAGAAAATATCTATCCCAAACTAAAATGGTGTCTTTTCATTTTATCCTCATTACTATGTCTCCAAACATATTTCATAAGCAGAAAATCATCTAATAACAATTCTTAAGCAAATATTGATTATGTTTACAAAAAATTGCTTAAACTCTCTGAGATAGAGAATAGTCTGTACCGTTTTCAAACTTTTTATAATTCTATAATGAGGATTTTACACTGCCCATGATAATCCATTTTAGGGACTCTTACCTCCTCCCTCCCCAAACCATAGTGTTTTTCCTTACCTCTAACATACTCTCTCTGGTTATAATTGAATCTCATCCTTCTACCCTTAGCAGAACAGAGAGCAGCTTCCACCATTCTCCTTCCCAATAATCATTTATATAATTACAGATGGTTAGTCATTAACACTTAACTTTTCTTGTCTGCACAAAATGAGCTCAGCATTTTTTAAAACCTTTCCCTCCAGGGGATACATTTTGTTCTTTGATATTTTTTATAGGCCACACTTGTTTCTTATTTATATTCTTATTATACTTACGCTTTTTAAAAAATGTTTCTTTTTGTTCAATATACAATGTTATGGAAAACAAACTTCATGTAATAACATATAAAAAGTCTATTTTATATGTCAACTGAAAGTCAACCTAATTGCATTGATAACTTAAGCAGAACCAAAGAGAATTTAGCGTTGTTTTCATAAGTGAATTCTGATTTGTTTAAAACTCTAATTCACTACATTTTTTACTCAGCACTGGTAGTGAAAGTGAGAAAGTTGGAGAAGATGATTATTATCCATCCTCTCAAGAGATCTGACAAAAAGAAAAAGGTGTGAACCCTGAGAGAGAGAAGTAAGGGCAAGAGAAATTCATTTTAGATTGAAGAAGCTTGAGCAGAATTTGTAGGAAAAGAAAAGATAGAAAATAAGAAATAGAAAATGAGAAAGTGAGTAACTGATGAAATGAGCTCCTAAGAGACACAGGAGAGAGTGGGGTGAGGGGCAAAGGTGGAATTTAACTGACCCAGACTTCTTTCTAAATAAACAAAATTATACTGTGTTTTTTTGATTGTATACTAATATACTCAGTTTATCCTCAGATTTTATAAGCAATTCATTTAGATTGCTAATTTCTTGGCAATCTTTGGTGGATAAAAACAACTCATTTTTTTTCTTCTTGAAGTAATGGTTTACTAAACTCTTATGACAATGTCTCATAGATAATATCTGGACTAGATGTGGACTCTTTTTACTCTTCAAATCCCTTGATTGACTTAGGTTTTAAACTACTTTTTGGACTTCCCATGTGGCTCACAACATAATTACTCGATGTTGTTTCTACAGTCGCTGTGGCTCAACTCCTGGCTGGGGAACATCCATATGCTGCAGGTGCACCCACTTGTTTGGAAGTCCTGGCCACAGAAATCAGACAAACAAAAGAAATAAAAGCTGTCCAAATTGGACCCAAAGAGGTAAAATTGTCACTGTATGCAGATGACATGATACTATATATAGAAAACCCTAAGGACTCCACACAAAAAACTACTCAATCTGATCAACGAATTCAGCAAAGTAGCAGAATATGAGATTCACATTCAGAAATCAGTTCTACTTCTGTATACTAAAAATGAAGTACTAGAAAAGGAATATAAAAACACAAGACCTTTTAAAAATGCACTCCCAAAAATTAAATATCTAGGAATAAACCTGACCAAGGAGGTGAAAGATTTATATTCTGAGAACTTTAGAACATTAATCAAGGAAATTAAAGAGGATTCAAAGAAATGGAACCATATTCCATTATCCTTGTTTGGAGGAATTAATATCATAAAAATGGCCATACTACCCAAAGAAATCTACATCAATGCAATCCCTATCAAATTACCCATGACATTTTTCACAGAACTACAACAAACAATCCAAAAATTTGCATGGAAGCATCAAAGACCCAGAATAGCCAAAGCAATCTTGAGGAACACAAAACAAGCAGGAGGCATAACTCTCCCACACTTCAGACAATATTACAAAGCCACAGTAATCAAGACAGTGTGGTACTGGTACCTAAACAGACATACAGACCAAAGGAACAGAATAGAGAACCCAGGAAAAAAACATACACCTATAGTCAGTTAATCTTTGACAAAGGAGGCAAGAATATAAAGCGGGAAAAATACAGTCTTTTCAGCAAGTGGTGCTGGGAAAACTAGACAGCCACATGTAGGTCAATGAAACTGGAACACACCCTCACACCATGCACAAAAATAAACTCAAAATGGCTTAAAGACTTAACCAGAAGATAAGACACCATCAAACTCCTAGAAGAGAACATAGCCAAAACATCCTGTGACATCAACCATACAACTGTTTTCTTAGGTCAGTTTCCCAAGACAACAGAAATAAAAACAAAAATAAAACAATGGGACCTGATCAAGCTGACAAACTTATGCACAGAAAGGGAAACCATAAAAAAAAAGACAACTTCCAGAATGAGAGAAAATAATTTCAAATCATGGACTTGGAGAAGAGACTTGTGGTTGCCTGATGGGAGGGGGAGGGAGTGGGAGGGATCGGGAGCTTGGGCTTATCAGACACAACTTAGAATAGATTTCCAAGGAGATCCTGCTGAATAGCATTGAGAACTATGTCTAGATACTCATGTCGCAACAGAAGAAAGGGTGGGGGAAAAAACTGTAACTGCAATGTATACATCTAAGGATGACCTGACCCCCTTGCTGTACAGTGGGAAAATAATAAAAAAAAAAAAAATTAAAAAAAAAAAAAGAAATTATGCAGGTATCCAAAGATTATTTATTAAATAACGCAATTTAACATTAGTCTAAAATCACAGAAATACTAGCAGTCTGGAAAAGACCATATAAATCAGAATATCCTATGATTTATTTTAGCATTAGAAAAGTTACAAGGTTAAATTCTTTAAAAAAATCTGTCAATTCAATTTCATTTATTAAAAATATTTTTATGTATTTTTCTAATTTTAAACAATTTCTGGAATAAATTATACCTCCCAAGACACATGGAACTGATGGAAGAAGTTTTTAAAAAGGTAATCATTACAAATTAAACCCAAATCTTGTACTAATTAAAATATTGTGAAAATATTATTTTTTACATGCTGACAAAACCTTGGGAAAGATATGGGATTTGTTTTAACTTAAAATGAAATCATTCTAATTTGTTGAAAGCTTATCTATTTATTAGGTATATTTTAAGACCGTTGAATTAATTTTAAAAGCTCTGTCTAGCTTTTCTTCTTATCTGGAATTAAAGGTGATTAACCAAATTCAAAAAAATAAATAAATAAATAAAACAATGGGACCTGATCAAGCTGACAAACTTATGCACAGAAAGGGAAACCATAAAAAAAAAGACAACTTCCAGAATGAGAGAAAATAATTTCAAACAATGCAACTGACAAGGGCTTAATCTCTAAAATATATAAACAACTTATACATCTTTTTTTTTTTTTTTTTTGCGAAAGTGAAATCTATCTTTTTATTGTTTTTTTTTTTTTTTTTTTTTTTTTTTTATTTTCCCACTGTACAGCAAGGGGGTCAGGTTATCCTTACATGTATACATTGCCATTACAGTTTTTCCCCCACTCTTTCTTCTGTTGCAACATGAGTATCTAGACATAGTTCTCAATGCTATTCAGCAGGATCTCCTTGGAAATCTATTCTAAGTTGTGACTGATAAGCCCAAGCTCCCGATCCCTCCCACTCCCTCCCCCTCCCATCAGGCAACCACAAGTCTCTTCTCCAAGTCCATGATTTTCTTTTCTGAGGAGATGTTCATTTGTGCTGGATATTAGATTCCAGTTATAAGTGATATCATATGGTATTTGTCTTTGTCTTTCTGGCTCATTTCACTCAGTATGAGATTCTCTAGTTCCATCCATGTTGCTGCAAATGGCATGATGTCATTCTTTTTTATGGCTGAGTAGTATTCCATTGTGTATATATAGCACTTCTTCCGAATCCAATCATCTGTCGATGGACATTTGGGTTGTTTCCATGTCCTGGCTATTGTGAATAGTGCTGCAATGAACATGCAGGTGCATGTGTCTCTTTTAAGTAGAGTTTTGTCCGGATAGATGCCCAAGAGTGGGATTGCAGGGTCATATGGAAGTTCTATGTATAGATTTCTAAGGTATCTCCAAACTGTTCTCCATAGTGGCTGAACCAGTTTACATTCCCACCAGCAGTGCAGGAGGGTTCCCTTTTCTCCACAGCCCCTCCAGCACTTGTTATTTGTGGATTTATTAATGATGGCCATTCTGACTGGTGTGAGGTGGAATCTCATGGTAGTTTTGATTTGCATTTCTCTTATAATCAGCGATGTTGAGATTTTTTTCATGTGTTTGTTGGCCATCTGTATATCTTCTTTGGAGAAATGTCTATTCAGGTCTTTTGCCCATTTTTCCATTGATTGATTGTTTTTTTTGCTGGTGGGTTGTATGTATAAGTTGTTTATATATTCTAGAGATTAAGCCCTTGTCAGTTGCATCATTTGAAACTATTTTCTCCCATTCTTTAAGTTGTCTTTTTGTTTTCTTTTTGGTTTCCTTTGCTGTGCAAAAGCTTTTCAGTTTGATGAGGTCCCATGTGTTTATTTTTGCTCTAATTTCTATTGCTTTGGGAGACTGACCTGAGAAAATATTCATGATTTTGATGTCAGAGAGTGTTTTGCCTTTGTTTTCTTCTAGGAGTTTGATGGTGTCTTGTCGTATATTTAAGTCTTTCAGCCATTTGGAGTTTATTTTTGTGCATGGTGTGAGGATGTGTTCTAGTTTCATTTCTTTGCATGCAGCTGTCCAGGTTTCCCAGCAATGCTTGCTGAATAGACTTTCTTTTTCCCATTTTATGTGCTTGCCTCCCTTGTCAAAGATTAATTGACCATAGGTGTCAGGGCTTATTTCCGGGTTCTCTATTCTGTTCCATTGGTCTGTCTGTCTGTTTTGATACCAGTACCACACTGTTTTGATGACTGTGGCTTTGTAGTATTTCTTGAAGTCTGGGAGAGTTATGCCTCCTGCTTGGTTTTTGTTTCTCAGGATTGCTTTGGCGATTCTGGGTCTTTTGTGGTTCCATATAAATGTTTGGATTGTTTGTTGTAGTTCTGTGAAAAATGTCATGGGTAATTTGATAGGGATTGCATTGAATCTGTAGATTGCTTTGGATAGTATGGCAATTTTTACAATATTGATTTTCCCAGTCCAGGAACATGGAATATCTTTCCATTTCTTTACATCTTCTTTGATTTCTTTGATTAAAGTTTTATAGTTCTCGGCATATAGGTCCTTTACCTCCTTGGTCAGGTGTATTCCGAGGTATTTGATTTTGTTTGGTACAATTTTAAAAGGTATCGTATTTTTGTATTCCTTTTCTAATGTTTCATTGCTGGTATACAGAAATGCAACTGACTTCTGAATGTTAATCTTATATCCTGCCACTTTGCTGAATTTATTGATCAGTTCAAGGAGTTTTGGGGTTGAGTCCTTAGGGTTTTCTATGTATAGTATCATGTCATCTGCATACAGTGACATTTTTATCTCTTCTCTTCCTATTTGGATGCCTTTTATTTCTTTTGTTTGTCTAATTGCTGTGGAACTTATACATCTTAACAGCAAAAAAAACCCCAACAACCCAATTGAAAAAATGGGCCAAAAACTTGAACAGACATTTTTCCAAAGAAGATACACACATGGCCAACAGGCACATGAAAAAATTCTCAACATCAGTAATTATTAGGAAATGCAAATCAAAACTACTATGAGGTACCACCTCACACCTGTCAGAATGGCCATCATTAACAAATGTACAAATAACAAATGCTGGAGAGGGTATGGAGAAAAAGTTAACCATCCTACACTGTTGGTGGGAATGTAAATTGGTACAACCACTATGGAAAACAGGATGGAGGTACCTCAGAAAACTAAATATAGAACTACCATATAACCCAGAAAGCCCAATCTTGAGCATATATCTGGACAAAAATTTTCCTTGAAAGATACACACACACCTGTATGTTCATTGCAGCTCTATTCACAAGAGCCAAGACATGGAAACAACCTAAATGTCCATTGACAGATGAATGGATTAAGAAGATGTAGTATATATACACAATGGAATACTACTCAGCCATAAAAAGAACAGAATAATTCCATCTGCAGCAACATGGATGGAACTAGAGACTCTCACACCAAGTGAAGTAAGACAGAAAGAGAAAGACAAATACCATATGATATCACTTATATTTGGAATCTAATACATGGCACAAATGAACCTTTCCACAGAAAAGAAACTCATGGACTTGGAGAATAGACCTGTGGTTGCCAAGGGGGAGGGGGTGAAAGTGGGATGGATTGGGAATCTGGGGTTAATTGATGCAAACTATTGCATTTGGAGTTGATAGGCAATGAAGTCCTGCTGTCTAGCACAGGCAACTATATTGGTCACTTGTGATGGAGGATAATGTGAGAATAATGTATATATGTGTATGTAACTGGGTCAATTTGCTGTGCAGTAGAAAATTGATGGAACAGTATAAACCAAATATAATGGAAAAAATAATAATTAAAGAATAAACAACTTTTTATTAATTGATGAGATTTTAATTGTGCCATATTTAAATCATTGTTTTATTTTAATTTTATTAGCACTCAGTTTTAAAGTGTTAGTGGTTCTAATTAACTTACAAATATAATTTCCTCTTCCTGAGCATTTAGTTTTTTGTTACGATTTGTCTTTTTATGTCTTCCACATCTTTTCAATTTGTGACCTTCTTTGTTAAAATAATCGGTTGTCTTATAAACCCACCAGGATAAAATACTTGAGAGCAGTACCAGATCCCCCCATCTTTAGTGCCCTACAGGTACAACCTGCTATGTGAACAACAGCTTTTGGTGGCTTCTTCCCTCAGGGCCTTTCTTTCTTGGGTGATATTAAAGCATAGAATGTGATTTGAAGTAAACTGAAAAGCAAATCAATTTTCTTGGCGGTGTTTTAATTAGTCAAATGGAACATGTTAATGTTTTTAATCTGAGATTGGAGGAGAAAGGAATGAAAACATTGAGGAACATAGATGCATGACTCTAATTCAGATCCTCTGACTTTTCTAGAAATGTGGGGTTGCAAGCCTCTTAATTTTTTTTTTTCCAACAGAGCTGTTACAAAAGAAAGAAAAAAAATTGTGAGAAACTAAATGTTAGCCAAGAACACATAGTAGCACTAATCGCTCAAGAACTGGGCTTAGAGAGTTTCTTTGCAGCACAGTTGCTTATCAATGAAGCGTGTTATGCAATCCAATTAACATAATTGGAACTACTATAATTATACTATCATTTTGTTTACTTTAGTACATTCTGTTGAGGTATATGGGTAGCAATATTTGCTATTGAAATATTGCCCCCTTGCTGCACTTGGGTTGTTTAATCATCCTGTTTATTCTACCTTCCTTTTGGTGCTGCCTTGCTAGTCAAAGGTGAGGAAAGTGTTAAGTCCTTGTAGCCAGGAAGTAGAAGAAGAGAAAAACAATGAAGCTAATCAGGAGCCCACAGCCACAGAGCTTCAAGAGTGGGCAGTTTTGCAAAAGCACAATGGGAAAATAATACTCTCCAGCTCAGAGCATTCAATCTAATAAAATGATGAAGGAAATTGATTTCAAACAGAATGCATTTATCATAGATGGTTTGCCCCTCTGTTTTAAGCAATTGAAACAAGTTGTATCTCATTTTGGAATACTGAGAATAAAGCCATAAAGCCATACAGTCTCAGTGGGATTTGCTCTAAATGTGCATTACCAAAATTGTACCAAAAGATTTTTATTTGCTTTGACCTTTTAGGTGAGGCTGCAGTCAGGATGGGAAAATGATACTTCTTGCTACTCAACTTTCCTGCTTATAGTTCTTGTTTTTAAAAGCACTAAGGATTTTTTTTCTCAATGTCTCAGGATAACCAAGCAGGAGATAAGAACTTCACAGGCCATCAGGACCCTGTGTGATCCCTCCTTTCTAGTATCTTCAGAGGGAGGCAAGGAACAGAGGGCTTGATTTTCAGAATCAGTTTATGTGGCTGTCCCATGGCACAAAAGAGGTTACACAGGTGTTTCAGACCTTTGAAGTTTTCTTTATTGTGTGTTTTTTCCAGAGAAGGTGTAGGCTAAAGCATTCCCAATTGTTCCAGCCAGAGGTGTCAAGACAAGGCAAGCAGATGTTAGTGTCATATTCACAGCCGATGAATGTAATATCTGGTTTCTCATAACCACTCTTCTAAAGAATATAAACAGAACACAGTATAAAGATCAATAAAACAGGGGGAGACATGCTTTGTGCCCTATCATCCCACTGAGCTCTCCAAATGACTCCACATCCCCCTGCCTACATTTCCTGAGCTCCATGTTAGACACCAAAAGCACTGAAAAAGCCACTAATATGTTGGCTCCTCCTTAAAGGTGCATCACAGTCTTTGTTGAGATTCAAGATGTGGACCTTAATCATCTAACAGATGTTTTTATTTACTAGATGTTATTTAAAATAGCTTTTAGGGCTTTCTTATTTCATTCTGATCTCATTGCATTTGGAAATCTGTAAATGCTGGCAACATATGTATTCCTAGGGCAAAGACGCAGCAGCGAAAATTAGGACTATGACAATATTCTGTGGAATCCACACAAAACCAGTCAACTCATGAACATACTGAACACTATTTCTTAGTAATCTTAAGTAGTGAATAAAATGGGAACATTTTAATTGGAGGGTGAGAGTAGTGAATGCTGTCAGTGTCTCTGGTCAAGATCTCCTTTTCCTCAGCCCCCAGCTTCTGTGAATACTGAGTGTTAATGGCTTATAGTTTGCCTTTTCCAGAGAATTTCCCTAAGCTGATCTAAGCAGAAGTGCTCTCAGTGAACATTCATTTGATGCACATATACACACACACTCACACACCCACCCACCTACCCACACACACACATACACACACACACACACACACACACACACACACACACACACACACACACCAGGGCAACCCACTGCCAATAACTGACTAACATGGGTGTATTTAGGACCTATCCCCTTGATCATGGTGCAGTTAAAGCCCTAGAACATCTCAAGGGATCAACCTGAAGCTAGAAAAGCAGCTGGGACCACATTCTTATATATATTTGCTCTATCCTTCCTTAGCCTGCTCCCTCACAGTATCTATCCTAAAAGTACTCCTTGCTGCACTAAAATTTCTGCTCTGCTTCTTGGAAATCCAACGTATAAGTGGGAATATCTAAATAATTCAGACCATTAGCATTGATGTTACAAATGAGTCAAAATATAGTATGTAACCAGAGAGGGAACGGAGGTGGCAGAGAGCAACAAATACACAGAGCTGAAGACAATACCTGGCACTGAGCAGCAATTGTATTATTTTTTTAATGTATGAACAGACAAACAAAATAAGTCTAAGGCTGCTATAGTTATCTTGAGAGGCACTAATGTCAGTCATTATGAGTCCTGCTCTGACAGACAACTAGGTTTAAATCTGGCTGACTCCATTCTTTGGTTGTGTAAGCTTGAACAAGTCACTGAACTACTTAGTTTCTTGGTTCTCTCAACCATAAAATGGAGATAACAATCTTCTACTCATATGGCTATTATAAGCATTAAATGAGTTAATTAATGTAAGTTTTGGAAGAGCCTACAATGCAAACAAAGTACTTAAAGAAATATTTTATCAATATTGTACATGTCTGCAGGAATAATATTGTCTTCATTAACAATAATTACAAGTACCAGATATGGGATATTCCAAATATTTCAAAGTAACAAGTTATCTTTTTCTGCTCTGAATTTTGGGGAGGCTCACCAAGACTGGATATAATTGGTTCAGAAAGCAGTTCCAGGTTTCAGAGGACATAGAAGAATATTACTCATTCATTCTACAAATATTATGTACTAGGAACTATTCTGAAAACTGTACATGAAAGTGAGCTGACTATGTCCCTGCATTCATAGAGCTTATATCCTCAGAGTGGATAAACACAATAAGCAAACAAAAATAAGATTTCCTGTCTTTTGCCCATTTTTCAATTGGATTGTTAGCTTTTTTGCTATTGCGTTATATAAGTGGCTTCTATATTTTAGAGATTAAGCCCTTGTCAGTTGCATCATTTGAAACTATTTTCTCCCATTCTGTAAGTTGCCTCTTTGTTGTCTTTTTGGTTTCCCTTTGCTGTGCAAAAGCTTGTCAGTTTGATTAGGTCCCAGTGGTTTCTTTTTGCTCTTATTTCTGTTGCCTTGGAAGACTGACCTGAGAAAATATTCATGAGGTTGATGTCAGAGAATGTTTTGCCTATGTTCTCTTCTAGGAGTTTGCTGGTGTCTTTTCTTATATTTAAGTCTTTAAGCCATTTTGAGTTTATTTTTGTGCATGGTGTGAGGGTGTGTTCTGGTTTCATTGATTTACATGCAGCTCTCCAGGTTTCCCAGCAATGCTTGCTGAAAAGACTGTCTTTTTTCCCATTTTATGTTCTTGCCTCCTTCATCAAAGATTAATTGACCTTAAGTGTCAGGGTTTATTTCTGGGTTCTCCATTCTGTTCCCTTGGTCTATATGTCTGTTTTGGTATCATTACCACACTGTCTTAATGACTGTGGCTTTGTAATATTTTTTGAAGTCTGGGAGAGTTATGCCTCCTGCTTGGTTTTTGTTCCTCAGGATTGCTTTGGCAATTCTGGGTCTTTTGTGGTTCCATGTAAATTTTTGGATTGTTTGTTCTAGTTCTGTGAAAAATGTCATGTGTAATTTGAGAGGGATTTCATTGAATTTGTAGATTGTTGGGTAGTATGACCATTTTTACAATACTAATTTTTCCAACCCAGGAGCATAGAATATCTTTCCATTTCTTTACATCTTCTTTAATTTCATGATTAATGTTTTATAGTTCTCAGTATATAAGTCCTTTGCCTCCTTGGTGAGGTGTATTCCCAGGTATTTGATTTCTTAGGGTGTGATTTTAAAAGGTTTTGTATTTTTGTATTCCTTTTCTAATATTTCATTGTTAGGATACAGAAATGCGACTCTTTTCTGAATGTTAATCTTATATCCTGCTCCTTTGCTGAATTTGTTGATCAGTTCAAGTAATTTTTGGGTTGAGTCCTTAGAGTTTTCTATATATAGTCTCATGTCATCTGCATACCAGTGACAGTGACATACCTATTTGGATGCCTTTTATTTCTTTTGTGTGTCTGATTGCTGTGGCTAGGACTTCCAGTACTATGTTGAGTAAGAGTGGTGAGAGTGGGCATTCTTGTCTTGTTCCACATTTTAGTGGTAAGGCTTTCAGCTTTTCTCCATGGAGTATTATATTTGCTGTGGGTTTGTCATAAATGGCTTTGATTATGTTCAGGAATATTCCCTCTATACCCACTTTGTTAAGAGTTTTTATCATGAATGGATGTTGGACATTGTCAAATGCTTTCTGTGCATCTTTTGAGATGATCATGTGGTTTTTGACTTTTCTTTTGTTAATGTGGTATATGATGTTGATTGATTTGTGTATATTGAACCATCCTTATGCACCTGGGATGAATCCCACCTGGTTGTGGATTTGGCTGGCTAAAATTTTGTTGAGAATTTTTGCATCTATATTCATCAAAGATATTTGCAGATAGATTTCTTTTTTGATGGTATCTTTGTCTGGTTTTGGAATTAGGGTGGTGGTGGCATCATCGAATGTCTTTGGGAGTTTTCCTTCTTCTTCAACCTTTTGAAAAAGTTTAAGGAGGATGGGTACAAGTTCCTCTTTGTATGTTTGGTAGACTTCACCTGTGAAGCCATCTGGTCCTGGCCTTTTATTTGTAGGGAGTGTTTTTATGACATATTCATTTTTCCTATTATTCTTATCAGTTGATTTATTTATTCTTGATTTAGTTTGGCAGGCTGCAAGTCTCTAGAAAGTTATCTATTTCTTCTATGTTGTCAAATTTGTTGCATACAATTGTTCATAGTATTCTCTCAGGGTTTTTTGCATTTTTGTATTATCTATTTTGACTTCTCCTCTTTCATTTCTGATTTTGTTTATTTGGGTTTTTTCTCTCCTCGTCTTGGTGAGCCTAGCCAGAGGTTTGTCAATTTTATTTACCTTTTCAAAGAACGAGCTCTTGGTTTTTTTGAGTTCTTCTATTATTTTTTGAATCTCCATTTTATTGATTTCCTCTTTGATCTTTATGATTTCCTTCCTTCTGATGACTTTGGGTTTTGTTTGTTCTTCTTTTTCTAATTCATTTAAGCGGTGGGTTAAGTTGTTGATTTGAGATTTTTCTTCTTTTTTGAAGAGGGCCTGTATTGCTATGAATTTCCCTCTGAGCACTTCTTTTGTGGCATCACATAGATGTTGAGTGGTTTTGTTTTCATCATCATTTTTCTGGAGGTATTTTTGTTTCCTTCTTGAGTTCCTCATTGACCCATTGTTTTTTTAGTAGCAAGTTGTTTAGTCTCCATGTAGTAAGTTTTTTCTCATTTATTTTCTTGTGGTTGATTTCTAGTTTCATGCCACTGTGGTCAGAGAAGTTACTTGAAATAATTTCTATGCTTCTAAATTTGTTGAGGTTAGCTTTGTGCCCCATTATGTGATCAATTCTTGAGAACGTTCCATGTGCACTTGAGAAGAAGTTATATTCTGATTTATTTGGATGTAATGTCCTGAAAATGTTAATTATGTCTAAATTTTCTGATGGGTCATTTAGGATCTCATTTGCCTTATTGATTTTCTGTCTAGAGGATCTGTCCATTGTTGTGAGTGGGGTGTTAATGTCTCCTACTATGATTATATTCCCATCAATTTCTCCTTTTATGTCTGTTAATATTTGTTGTAGGACCTGAATAGACATTTCTCTAAGAAAGATGTACAGATAGCCAAGAAGCACATGAAAAAATGCTCAGCGTCACTGATTATTAGAGAAATGCAAATCAAAACTATCATGAGATACCACCTCACACCAGTCAGAATGGTCATCATTAATAAGTCCACAAATAGCAATTGGTGGAGGGGACATGGAGAAAAGGGAACCCTCTTGCACTGTTGGTGGGAATGTAAGCTGGTACAAACACTATGGAGAACAGTATTGAGATAGCTTAGAAAATGATACATAGAACTTCCATATGACTCAGCAATTGCACTCTTGGGCATATATCCAGACAAAACATTCTTTAAAAAACACATGCACAAGGTGTTCACTGAAGCTCTATTCATAATAGCCAAGACATGGAACCAACCCAAATGTCCAACAACAGATGATTGGATTAGGAAGAAGTGGTATATATACAAAATGGAATACTACTGAGCCATAAAAAAGAACAAAATAATGCCATTTGTAGCAACATGGATGGAACTTGAGACTCATACTGAGTGACGTAAGTCAGAAAGAGAAAGACAAATACCATATGATACCACTTATATCTGGAATATAATATGACACAAATGAACCTTTCCACAAAAAAGAAAATCATGGACTTGGAGAATAGACTTGTGGTTGTCAAGGGGGAAGGGGAGGGAGTGTGGTAAATTGGGAGCTTGTGGTTAATAGATGCAAACTATTGCCTTTGGAGTGTATTAGCAATGAGATCCTGCTGTGTATCACTGGGAACTATGTCTAGTCAATTATGATGGAGCATGATAACATGCAAAAATAGAATGTGTACATGTATGTGTAACTGGGTCACTATGCTGTACAGTAGAAAAAAAATTGTATTGGGGAAATAACTACTAAAATAATAATAATAAAGAAAAATCAAAAAGAAAATAAGATTTCCTCTGATAGTGATAAGAGCTATGAAATTAGACAGTCATGATCTGGAGTGATCATAGAACACTGTAGATGATGGAAATGATCCATATTTGCACTGTCCTGGTAATCATCAGCCACATATAAGGACTTAGCACTTGACATGTGGCATGAAAGAATTAGTTTCTAATTTTATTACATTTAAAATGAAAATCAGGTGTTCCTGTTGTGGCTCAGGAGGTTAAAAACCTGACATAGTGTCTGTGAGGATGCTGGTTCAATCCCTGGCCTCGCTCAGTGGATTAAGGATCTGATGTTGCCACAGGCTGAGGTGTAGGTCACCAATGCAGCTTTGATCCAGTGTGGCTGTGGCTGTATATAGGCCAGCAGCTGCAGCTCCTATTAGACCAATAGGCTGGAAACGTCTGTATGCCACAGGTGCAACTGTAGAAAGAAAAGAAAATGAAAATCAAATAGTCACATGTAAACTTGGATTTACAGAAAGATGAGAAAGAATACAGATAGACTTACACCTACATGAACACTGGAATTATGAAAACAGAGCACTACTGGGAGGACACTGTAGAATGAGGAATATGTGAATGATTCAGTAAGTGGTATTGAGTTATTTAATATAAACATGAATATACAAAATTAAATTTGGCCTCTATCTCATGCCATATGAATAAATTAGTTTTAGGGGTTGTACTCCTTAATATTAAAGGAGGAATAGTAAAACTTCTAGAAGACAACATAGGAGGATATCTTTGCTAATTTGGCGTAAATATTTTATAAATAGGACTTACTAATCACTGGACATAAGGAAAAGATTGATGAAAGAGTCAATTAATATTAAGAAATTTAATTCATCAAGATACCTTTAAGAGATTTTTTAGGAGTTCCCACTGTGGTGCAGCAGTAGGTTAAAAATCTGGTGTTGCTACAAACTGTGGCATAGCTGGGATTGCCTCCTTGGCCCAGGAACTTCCATGATATGCCTTGGGCATGGCAAAAAAAAAAAGAAGAAAAAAAAGAGAATTTTTTTAAAGCAAGCCACAGAGTGTAAGAAGATATTTGCAATAAATATATGACAAAGCACTTGCATGCAGAATAAAGAATAAATCATAACAAAAGGTAGATAATTTAACAGAAAAAAATGGACAAGACTTAAGTCTTCATAAAATGGCAAGAACAGAGATATTCAATTAGCCAATGAGCATATGAAAAGATGCTCAATCTCATACATAATGAAGAAAATGCAAATAAAAAGCAACATGAACTACCACCGCATACCCACCAGAATGGCTAAAAATTAAGACAGGTGAACCAAGGAGTGTGTAGGATATAGAGAAATTAGAACCTTATATAAAGCTGTAGGGAATGTCAATCAGCATAATCAGTTTTAAAAAGCATTTATACACTCTCTTAATGCAGCAATTCCTTTTCTGAATATATACCTAATAGAAATGTACACAAAGTGCTACAAAATATGCATACAGTAACTTTCACAACACTATAACAGCCCATGAAAGAAAGCAACACAAATACTCATGAGCAAAAGAAGAGATAAATAGTTGTGGATTCATACAGTAAATTATTATGCAGCAAAGAAAAATAAGTAACCCCTTGCTATATGCAGTAAATAAACCCCACAAACTTGATGTGGAATGAAAGAAGCCAATTGGAAAACTCTGCACACTGTATGAACAGCAGATATCATGCCTAGAGTTCAAACCAGGCAAAACAAATTTATAGAGTAAGAAGCCAGGAGAGTGGTGACCTTGGGGAAGAGGAAGATATTTTATTTTTTGATTACTTTTGGTAACACTTAGCTATACAATTTTCTCTATTTTCCTCAATCAGAAGCTTATTAAAAAAAGCACTTCACCAAACAGGATGTATAATTTGATCCCATTCCGTATTGTGAAAGTAAATTTGTTCATACCTATACAGAGGAGTAAATTATCTTTGGGTGTTTGGAGGGAGTTACAACCAATTTGTTTTGAATTCTCTCATGATATTTTCTAATTTATCCACAATAAACACATATCACTTGATAGTAAGAAACTTTTTTTTTTTTTTTACTTTTTATGACAACAAAACTAGGACAACAACAAAAAATAAAGTGAATAGTAGGCAAAGTGAATAGAAGATGGAAGATCAAAGGAAGGATTTTTCTTTTAGAAGATATGAGAGATCTGAGTGTTCTTATGTACAGAGTGGGAAGAGTTAGGGAGAGGCAGCGTGCTGAGAGATTTTCACTTTGTTTTGTTGCTGTGAAAATGGAAAGAGCTATTTTATCCATTGGTACTATGGAAGAATCTAGACCTAGAATATGCAGTTTGTCAGAATTTGCCTTGGACAGGATCTATTCTTTTTATTAACTTTCTTTTTATTTTCATTATAGTCAGGCACTCCCATATACACCTTTGACAAGCAGTTAGTTATTTATGAAAATAATAAAACAAAGAGCAAACAACAATATAAAGCAACAAGCAAAGGCACATAGAAATACCAATGTTTTACTTTGCTTGCAGCAAAATATTCAGATAATTTAACATGATGCTCAGGGCCCTTGGTAATGGAGCACCAACCTTCTTTTCTGGCCTTATTTTCTGCCACCCACATAAGCCCAGCTCTACTCTAAGCATATCAAGATATGTACCTGCTTCCTGTTGTGAACTATGATCTGGTCTCATTTTCCACGTAACAAAATCTTCCTAATGTTTTAAGGCTCAGCTCTAATGATGACCTTTTTGAGGAAATTGTTGAAATTTTGCCTAGGTGTAACAGTTACCATCCCCCTGTGTGCTTTCTGAATGCTATGTAATAGTAACAGTTACCATGATTTACCAGGGACTAGCCTTGATATCAGTATTGCTAATTCTCAAGACTACCCCATCAAAAAGATATGATTACACATTTTTAACACATCAGAAAACTGTTCAAGCTCACTTAGCCATTAAACAGCTGCTCTAGGATTTGGTTTATTGTCTCTAAACCAACATTCTTACATATGTGTCTGACTCCCCACTAATGGTATATTTTAAGGCAGAGATCATGTCCTATTAGTTTCCCCAACAGCTGACATCAGATCACCTATATAAAGTTGTGAGAAATGGTACTGAACTGAACTGGTCACAATTTGGTAAGTATATTGTGTGATATACTGAATTATGTCCCCCTAAAATTCATATGTTGAAATAATAGCCCTTAATACTCAGAATATGAGTGTATTTGGAGACAGGGCCTCTCCCTAGGTAATTAGGTAAAATGAGGTCATGTGTATTGGCCTTAATCAAATATGACTGCTATTTTTATAAAAGGAAGAGATTCCTTTTATAAAAGGAAGAGATTGCCTTTTATAAAAGCACAGAGAAAAGACCATGTGAAGACACTGAGGATGATGGCCGTCTCCAAGCCAAGGAAACAGACTTTAAAATAAATCAACACTGCTGATACCTTTATCTCAGACTTCTAGCTTCCAGAACTGTGAGGAAGTAAATTTATGTTGTTTAAGCCACTTAGTCTATGGCATTCTGCTATGACAGCCCCAAATACTATAATCACTTTGCTCATTAGGTCCTAATATGTGCCTTATCAAAGCTCTACTGAATTACTTTCTCTCTTTTGTTCTGCCTTGGGTTCTTTTTGCTGTGTCTGCAAGTCTCTCAGCTCCTGATTCTTTTTTTACCAACCATCCCCAGCCCCCCACAAATTTGTTCTTTCCTTGAAGTTTGTGGTTTCCTGTTCTTACCAATCTACGTGATTTCCCTCTCTAGCCTTGCCTTTTGCATCCATCCTGTTTTATTCTTGCTTGCCCGATTTGGACTTGTGACATTCTGTTATTTCAAATGACTATCTGACCCAGAGTTGCCAAATTTAGCAAATAAAAAGTTACTGCTATCCAAAATCCAAATTTAACTCGGTGTCTTGTCTTTACCAGTCACCATAGTCTTCAGTGTCCTTGCTGTGGCACAATGAATTATGAAGTAGAGAAAAACTTATACCTGCAGTTAAAAAAAAAAATGATTGTCAGGATTTAAAGCAAGGCACTGAGTTTAAATTATAACTTTCCAAAAACTTTCCAAGTAGCATGGAACAATTCATCCTATCTCTTAGTCTTTTTTCATCTGCAAACTATTAGCATGTTCCTTGTCAAATCTTGCTGCAGAAGGGAAGATTTAAACCCATTTTGTTTATATCTGTTCAGCCAGCCCCTCTAAATTGTTGGGCTCTTTATTATTTTTCAAATCCTTCACCATGCTTCCTCCAACCAGATCTGAGGCAATGTCAAAGTACTAGTTTGTTTCATTCTCCATCCCTGCCCCTCCCCACCCCTTCCACCCAATTCTAAGGAGACTTTTTCCATTCATTCCTTTGGTATGCACCACTGGAAACATCCGCAAGCCATTTACAAACCCCACCCCATAACACTATCCCCACCCCAGCATTATCTTCTACAAATATTTTTTTTCAAAAAATGAGTCTAAGTTATTTACCAACTTCATAAAGCTCTTCTGTAAATAAATCAGTTTAAGTTTTGCTTGTGATCTGCTTTTATTCAAAGAGCAGAAACAATATTATGTTTTGTGAGTCTGCTTAAAGGGATACACAATTAAGAAGTTTAACAGAGACAGCATGGGCCATATAGCAGTTGCCCAGGCTTGCTAGATGTCGATTAAATCCCCAATGTTCACTTTTAGACAGATGTTCCCTAGGAAACTTGCCAAAGCACATGCATGTTCTGTTAGCAGCGAAGAAGTTAAATAGAAAGCCACTTCCTCCTTTCCCTGAATGCATGCTTGAAAATCAGAAACTATAATTAAACGCATATGTGGCATTTTTCACAATATGTTAAGTTGGTGGTTCTAATTATTATCATGCATACCATATTTGATCTGGTAGAACATGTGAAAATGTTTATATACTTTTACATTATGGTTTAACAACACATATAAACATTTAGGTACAAAAGGATTATAAATTTTGTTAAAGCATTGAATTACTGTCAAAAAGAGAGAAACTTTAACAATTATCTCTGTATTTTTTTTTTTCGCAAACCTTTTGTCACAGAACAAACTGTTTCTGAAAGTAAAATTGTAAGGAGAACCCAAAATGAAGAAGTAAGACTGAAATGTGTCAAATGGCTAAAATTTATTTTGTTGGAGCTTTTTTTAGGGCTCTGCAAGAATCTGAGAATTCAGAGACCAGAGCAGGCCCTGAGCTCATCCATCATGAAACGTGAAAAAACAGGAGTGGAGGGGGTGTGAATTGTCCATGTCACAAAGCAGATGCTTGCCTGTGAATCATTGAGAACCTACTATGTTCCCAGGCATTTTTCATACCTGAATTCTAATCTTTACCACAAACTGACTCTTTTATTATAAACACAGAAACTGCTCGAAGAATTTTGAACAGATTTCTCTTTGTCATTCAGCTGATAAAAGGCAGAACCTGGAGCAACAGCTATCACCAAACCTAGGTTCCAGAGTAAAAGCTTCCTCTGCTTTAGGGGTATGAGGGTGGGCCTGGCCTGAGCTTCCCCTCTAAAGTGTTAGCAGTGTTACATTAATTAAATTAAGAGGCCAGTAGACTGAGGGGTCTCTAATGCTGGGCAGCCTAGCAAACCAAAATCTAAGTTGAATCTTAAGGGCGGCCAAGCACAAAGGGCCAACTAGGCATTAAGCTACAGCCAATCAATAATTTCCTTACTTTGCTTTGGACTCTTCTCTATAAAAGTTTCTCCCCAGCTCCATTTATCAGAGCACTTATGATTTGGTGCTGCCTGATTAAAACAGATAAAATTTTTAATATGCCTCAGTTTATCTTTTAAAAGGGTGAAGCAATTTTGTAATTTTACATCTGTGACTTGTACTAACTTTGTATTGCTTGCTAGAAAGGTGTCAAATGAAATGCAAAGTAATGTTTAAATAAACTTGTATGTTGTCGACTCATAAGATGTCAAAGCTGGAGATCGTTAGAAGGAAATCTTGTCTATTCCTTTTATTTTAAAGATAAGGAATCCAAGGTTCACTAGGTGCATGATGTGGGGTCAGCAGAAACAAGCGAAAGTGTTTCAGAAATACCATCCTAGGCATCCTCATGTTTCTGATTCTAGGGCGGAGGAGTAGGTGGCTATAGTTTGGGTTTTATCTGCAGCTTCTAAATGTTAGTGTGTCCTCCTAGGCCATGAAGTCAATGGGCATGATCTGATTAGGTGGCCCAGTAATTACTGAGGAGATGAAGAAATCTCTCCCAGGATGTTTAAGTAAGTAGACAACCCAGTCTGTTAGGGTAGTTTATCCTAATGGCTTTTGCTTAATGTAGAGGATCAAACTCAAACTGCTCCAGCTAGGGTCGGCTATTCCTACCTAATTAACAGGGCTGTTGTGCCCATTGGAGGGAGCCTCTACAGGCCCCAATTGTAGCTGCAGATGAGCTCTGTGGCTGGAGGGAAGTTAAGATGCCCTGAAGTCTAGACACAGAGACTCATCTTTAAAGGTAGAATAAGGAGCCATGGAGAGGGGCAGTTATAAAAGCTCAGCTCAGGAGTCTGCTGGTCTAGTAATGACTAGAAGCAACCTCCATAGTACTCCCTTCTGACTTAAACTATTAAAGGTACCCACTGTGATTTATAGAGACATGGGGGTAGAGATCAGCTCCTTCCTCCCTCCCTCCCATTCCGCTAATGCATTTTGAAGTTTGGTGATATCATAGGAGCCACTTTCATGCATTTCTAGCTGTGAAGCAGATCACAATTACCCATTATAACTGCAAAGTAGTTTTTAAAAATCACATTTTAGGGAGTGTTTTTAACACCATATGGTTGGATACTGACAGGATACAGCACAAAGGCAACAGAAACGTGTTTGGTGACAGAAGCATTTTCATGAAATCCACCCTTTCCTGCTTCCCATATCCAAGGCTGTTTAGGACAGGGATTAATGCCAGTGCTCAGGAAAGGATAGGACTTCTACTGATCTCACAGGGAATGGGGCATGTGTGCAAAAGAGGTAGTGGTTGACATCCAGACTTCCTGCTCTTTACACTGTGCTCACAAAGAAGAGTGTTTCCTTATTCCTTCCTTTTAGCTTAGTTGCTCCTCAGGCTCTCACTTCCAGTGGCCTTACTTCTTTAATTCTTTCCCTATTAAAGAGCATCCATGGGGAAAAAAGCTAATTAAAAATAAGACATGAGAAACTATCTCAGAAGATGACTCACTAAACCCTCAAAGGCACCCCAAATTAAGTCTACAATACTAATTTTAAAATATTTATTCAGAAACTACTAAGTGCAAGTGTTGACTAAGAGCTGCATGAAATATGAAAGTATCACACAGGCTGGTACCTAAAGAAGGGACTGGATGTTCTTTGGGAGTGGTGGGACTGTGGCATGCCTTGAAAAGTGTTCTGGTAGGAATCTGTCTCAGTAAGAAACGGCACCACTGTTGACGGGAGGAATCTGCTATGGACTGATAATGCCTTGGTATCTCACAGGAGCCTCCCAGCAGCCCTGCCAAAGAGAAAGTTTGGGAAACTGAGCCTGGGAAAGTTTAGATAATTTTCCAAAAGGCATGTAGCAAAAAACAAAAAAAAAAAGTACCAGGTTATCTGATTCTCAAGTTTTATTTCATAACTTAATTTTTAAAGTACATAACACAGTTCTGGACTTCTAGGCAAGACAGTGAGTTGAGTACAGCTGTTTACTTATAGTGAACAAGTACTAAAAATCAGATGGAAGAGACCCATGAGAGTGTGATTGACAGCCCTCAAATAAGAGAGGAAGAGCCTAGAGATGAGAACACACCAAGCACATCACACCGGGAAGATGTGAATCCCATGACAGCAACAGGACACTTTTCGGACAAAGAGCTTCCAGACAGGGTGCCATTGGGTCTGCTTGCAGTGGCCATAACAAACATGCAATTCTTTGGACGATAGGCAAAGTTACCTGCAATGGCTGACCAGTGTTCTGACTCAAGCTCCCTTTCTACTAGCCCTAGTCTACAGAATACTAAAGCAAGTTAAGTAAAAATATGCTAAATAGGTTTTTTTTTTGCCTTTTTTATTTGAAAATGAAAGAATTAGATAGAGGCCCATCTCAGTCTCAATGGAATTAAAGTCTCAAAGTAACACATTTTGGAAAATTTAAGTCAATCCTGGATAAACATGGACTACCCTTTGCAAGGAGAAGCCAAAAGGAATCACCATGCTTTCAAAATTATACTGCAATTCAAAATAAAAGGATAGGTGTGAGATCATCATAGTTGCCTTCCTTTGAAATAGATTTACTACAAGGAAAAAATACATCTTTAAAATTCTATCTTGGACTTTACATACAAGTATACAGTGAATAAAAAATGCAGTATTGTCATAAATAGAAAAAATCTCAGGTAAGAAAATTTATAATGCAAAAGACACAGTTTTGCAATTAAAAATACAGTATAGTCTTTTCATGATACACTGGATATAACAGAAAATAAATTTAGTAGAAGACAGATCAAATATTTCCATATTTACCAAGGAACAAGGTAAAGAGATCAACATTTTGATGAGAAACAAGATCAGATCTAGGAGACTATGTAAGATATCTATTGTTGTGCGCAGACACCTAATATTTCAGATACCCAAGGGAGTTAGAAAATATAACCTTTAAGTATTTTCAGAAAAAAAAATTGAACATGTGCTCTAAGTTATTACACTAATCAAAATAAGATATTCAAATAGTGCCTATGATTAGTGATACTATATTGTATATTAGTTTTTACTGAAAGGGAAGATCTTATGGTTAACATTCTTATAACAAAAAATAAAGTAAATGAAGAGGGCAATTCACACCTGTTAGGGTGTCTATTGTCAAAAACATGAGAGATAGCAAATGCTGGTGAGGACATAGAGAAAAAGAAACACTTGTACACTATTTGTGGTTACTTAAATTGGTTCAGCCACTATAGAAAACAGTATGGAGTTTCCTTGAGAAACTAAAACAATAACTGCCATATGATCCAGCAATTCCACTTCTGGGTGTATATCAAAGGAAAGGAAATCATTATCATGAAGAGTATGACATGGAAATAATGATGTCTCTATCTACCTCTATCTATCTATCTATCTATCTATCTATCTATCTATCTATCTATCTATCTATAATCTCATGTATGTGTGTATACATGTGTGTGTTTACATGTATATACATATATGAAGGAAATTCTGTTAGTTGTGGTGACAACATGGATGAAACTGGAGGGCATTATGCTAAATGAAATAAGCCAGATTGAAACACAAATACTGGATTTCCCACTGTTACTCAGTGGGTTGAGAACCCAACTAGGATCTTATGAGGATGCCAGTTAGATCCCTGGCCTTGCACAGTGGGTTAAGGATCTGGTGTTTCTGAGAACTGTGGTATAGGTCACAGATGCTACTTGGATCTGGTGTTGCTGTGGATGTGGTGTAGGCTGGCAGCTGCAGGGTGCAGCTCCTATTTGATCCCTAGCCTGGGAACTTCCATATGCTGCAGGTGAGGCCCTAAAAAGCCACCCCCAAAAAAGAAAAAAACCCACAAATACCACGTTTTCACTTATATGTGGAATCTTAAAAAAAAGAAAACAAAATAAAAACATTAAACTTATAGAAACAAAGAGTAGGTAAGTTGTTACTAGAGTTGAAAGTGGAACAAATAGAGGTTGATAAAGGGTATAAACTTTCAGCTATAAAATAAATAAGTTCTGAGGCTCTAATGTGACCATTGATAACACTATGTATAATCAAAATTTTCTAAGAGAGTAGAACTTACATGTTCTCACACACACAAAAATGGTAAATCTGTGAGGTGACAGATGAGTCAACCAACTTTAGGGGCGTAATCCTTTCACAATGTATACATATATCAAATCATTATGCTGTGCACTTTAAATATCTTATAATTTTATTTGTCAAGGATATCCCAATAAAGCTGTAAACAAAGAGGAGTCTGGGAAAAAACTGTTGGAGGTAATAGATATGTTTATGACATAAGTTGTGGCGGTGGTTCCCAAACACTTACTTCTCTAAGCTCATCAAGTTGTACAGACATGAAATATGTTTTATGTATGTCAATCAATACCTCAGTAAAGTTGCTTTCAAAAAAGAAATTCAAATACCATATGATGTCACATATCTGGAATCTAATATACAGCACAAATGAACCTATCTACAGAAACGAAACAAACACATGGACTTGGAGAACAAACTTGTGGTTGCCAAGGGGAGGGGGAGGGAGTAGGATGGACTGGGAATTTGGGGTTAATAGATGCAAACTATTGCATTTGGAATGGATAAGCAATGAGATCCTGCTGTATAGCACAGGGAAGTATATCCTGTCACTTGTGAGGGAACATGATGGAGGAGAATGTGAGAAAAAGAATGTGTGTGTGTGTGTGTGTGTGTGTGTGTGTGTATGACTGGGTCACATTGCTGTACAGTAGAAACTTACAAAACACTGTAAATCATCTATAATAGAAAAAATAGAAATATTTTAAAAAAGAAAAAAACTCAGACTTCTGTGGTGGCTCAGTGGGTTAAGAACATGACCACTGTCCCTGAGGATGCAGGTTTGGATTCCTGGTCTTTCTCAGTGGGTTAAGGATTTGGCACTGCCACAAGCTGTGGCATAGGTTGTAGATGCTGCTTGGACCTAGCATTGGCTGTGGCACAGGCTAGCAGCTGCACCTCCAATTGGAACCTTAGCCCAGCAACTTACATGTTCTGCAGGTACAGTTATAAAAAGAAAAAAAAATTTAAATGAAAAAATAAATAAGAAAAGGGAGTTCCCTTTGTGGTGCAGCGGAAACTAATCCAACTAGTATCCATGAGGATGCGGGTTTGATCCCTGGCCTTGTTCAGTGGGTTGGGGATCCGGTGCTGCCATGAGCTGTGGTATAGGTCCAGATGTGGCTTGGATCCCACATTGCTGTGGCAGTGGGCAGCTGTAACTCCCTAGCCTGGGAACTTTCATAAGCTGTGGGTGTGGCCCTAAAAAAGCAAAAAAACAAAAAACAAAGGAAAGAAACTCAAGAATGGGCAACTATGTCTAAAAGAATAGAAGTGAAGAGTAAGAAGGGTTAAAAAGTATCTACGTAAATTCCAGTATGTTTACAAAACACGGTAAATGTAAAAGTGGTCTTTGACCACTGGATGCAAACTATAATTATGAGCAATGATATTTCAGTAAAATTTTATTTATATATCATACAAACATATGTGTTTTGAATATTTAAATACTAGAATACTAAAAAAAACTATTTCAGCCATACCTGGGTTAAAATCCTGGTTTTACTTCTTAGATTTGTGTCATCTTGGAAAAGTATTTTTATAACATCAACATTCATACATTCACACCCTAAGCACACATATAACATACATATCATACGACAATCCAACAAAATGTTTAAAATAATTATATCTAGTTGCCAGGACTATGTGAAATTTTCTTATTTCCTCAATATATTTCTTGCCTTACTCAAACTTGTATTTATCACTTCAGTAATCAGAAAATGTCACTAAACACAAGAAAAAAGACATAAAAATTTAAAACCATAATTCTGGCTCAGGATATTTTCTTATGAAAATCAAACCTACTGTATAACTAGGAACCAGGTTTGTTTTAGTCAAATCTGTCTTCATAAGCTGTAATCACACATATCATCTATACATCTTGGAACTTCTAAATTTCATCATTAGAATTATTGACACTTTCTAACGTGAAATTAAGTATTGACATCATTGAAAGGCAGTGGAGAATAGCTGCTGAGAACAGGACCCTGGGGTCAAACTGCCATGGGTCCAATCTTCTGCTCAGTCCTCACTCGTTCACACCACCTTTCCCAGGGTAAGATATGTAACGTCTCTGGGTCTTAATTTTTAATCTGTAAACTAAGAATAATATCATAACTTGTTCTAAGAAAGAAGTCAGATGTGGCTGATGAGGAATCTGAAGTCTGGTTAAGCTAGAGCGTCAGTTTTCAAAAGTAGAGCCAACTGGCTCCAGAGCTGTGTTTCATTGCCCTTGGTTCCTCCCTAGCCCTGACAGTCAGTCCTGACCCTGGGGCTCCTGCAGAGTTTTGTTTTTTCCATCCTTCTAACTATGCTGAAACTGCATTTCCACTACTGACAAATCACTTAGTTGGAAATTTTTGAAGCTTTTATCCTATGACATTTGTAGCCGCCATATTCTGACCAATTAAAGTTTCTATTCAGTGCAACACTCATGTCTTAGGATTCAAATAAGAAAAGATAAGCATATGAGTTACATTTGAACTCTGAAAATATATATTATACAGACATGATAGACAAAGGTTTTGCTATCAAGCTAAGACCTCTCAAATTCCTTTAAAATTCTTACAACAGCACCATGGACTCTTTGTGGAAATAAATGACCATATAGAGAAATAGGCTTTTGTTTTGCAGTCATCAGATTGGGAATACATTATTCTGTTTCTTCACTTGGCAGTTCTGTTCTTTTGTTTCTGTCCTTCTTGCTTGAATTGAAGCAAATCATCCAAATTATCATTTGGAGATAATTAATTTGGACAGCAAACATAAACCTAGCATTTGGGGGCTGAATTGAGGCTTAGTTAATTCACAAGATGAATTATTTCATTTTTAAGTAGCTACTCTTCCAAAGACCCATTAATAAGACAGGTGTTTAACCTCTGGTCCCACATCTGACTCAGTCTCAGTAGAGCACTGAGGTTCCTGAATGTTTCAATAGAATATTTTAGTGTGGAGTTTCATTTACCTGTCACCAAGGCAATTACTTAATTAATTTACCTTTTATTTTGAGGTCAACAAACTCCCAGGAGCTCCCAAACTAGAACAGAACATGTTAATTATTCTCAATTAGAAACTGGAAAATGCTATGATAGATCTTGCTAAGTAATTATGAAACTTATACATTATATTTCAAAAGCATACATTTTCTATCAAGGATCTACATGACCAGTTACCAAACTGTTCTCCCTCCCAGCCTTTAGAATATTGCTCACAAAATGTGTTTGCAGCCATTATAGCAATACTTCTAAAAAACGTTTAAATTTGCAATCAGCAACTAAAATGTTTTCGAGAACAGGCTCAGGAGAACACCATATCTTCAAACTTGAAACAGGTGTGCAACTACTTGAGGCTCAGTTCCTTGAGGCCCTTTCTGTTCTGGGACGTATCATCCAGATGTTGCTACCTGGAAGGGCTTCACTGACTTGCATACTTTGTCTAACATGATAGGACAGTGACCTAGCTCCTTAGTTCTGAAGGGTAGCACAAATGTAGCAGAAAATGCAATTGCACAGCATGGCAGCCCATCACTGGTCTCTGCTTTCACCTTGATAATAAACTGATTATCTTGTCTGACTAAGGATCGTACTCTTGTGCTCCATTTATTTTAGTCATGCTCCACTGACATATGGTTAGTCAAACAGACAGAAGCTAACCTCAACCTCTCTATCCTCCAGAAACACTTAAGTCTGTTTCACCTGATTTAACATCAGCACATATCTGCCTTACAAATCTTTGTTAGAGATCACTAATCTTAATGTTCAGAAAAGGACACTGCTGAATCTGATGAATTTAAAACGTGGAAGGATGAAAACCAAGAATTTCACAAGATTGTTTTGGTTAAAAACGCTTTATTAGTCAAGACTGACAAATGGGGAATGTATCAAAGGTAATGCTACTACAAAAAAGAAAGCACTTTCCTTCCCAAACATATGTTTCACAGCTGAGCCCTGTTCTCGGTTTTGAGTCTTGTTTCATGTGGCAGTCTGATTCTCTTCGTTGGCCTAAAGCCCAAACATCTCTGATGATACTTTCCCTATCTTTCCAGACTTTAGATTCAAACACTGAAACATTAAACTGAACACAGAGTGAAGCATTAACATGAGATTAGGTCTCCATGCACTTAAGCACTCTAATGACATTTGTCCAAAGGAAAAAGTAAAACAAAAGTTAATTTTCACTAGTTGAAAACAACATTTGGGGGAAGTTGCATGCTTTTTCCCCCCATAAATATCCTTTCCTTCTCATTTTGAAAAGTGAATAAGGTGAGAAAGGGAATGCAAAGAATAGAAGAGGATGAAGAGTTTTTGAAACTTGGCAGAACAAAATATGAAGATTCAAAATGGTGTTGATGGATAGAGAAAGGAGTGTCACAATAAAAAGAAGAGTGGTTAATGTTGTTAACAGACATTTTAAAGGTGCATATGCATTAATGCTAATTCCATTGAAAAAGATAACAACAATTTCTGGAGGATAAAAAGGTTAATGTTAGCTTATATATGTTCTGCTCACCATATGTCAGTAAGGACTAAAATAATTGCTAGAGTGCTTCCTCCACTCAGAATGAGAGAAACTGTGGAGAAAAAAGGAATGCATTTGCTCTTTCACAAGGTTTTATTATTCCTGTAAGTTCAACTCTATTCTCGTTGGCTTCAAATCCTATTTTTGTTTCTCCTTAATGTTCACAATACTACTCAGTTATTGACAAAACTGACCTTATCATTCCAAACCCAGGTTTCTATGGGCCTTATTACCCTTCAAGTAACAAATAAGATCATGCAAATATTTGTACTGAAATTTCATTAATTTACAATCCCTATTAAAGAGAACTTCAGCTCCTCCAGCTTCTACCCTGTTCCACCACACCTCCAAATGTTCATGGGGGGTCTTATGGGTTCATGAACAAGTCTACTCATATGTTAGCACAGTGCTCTGTGACACTGACCACTGCTTCATGAAAAACAAGTTTTCCCACACTCCTGTGGACACAGGAGAGTCCTTGTCTGTGAACACCACTGCTCTGCAGGGACCCACAAGCATGAACCCACTCCTTTAGTCTCTACAGCTGCTCTCTCCCCTCTCCCTCCAAGCACAGAGAAATTATTTTTCCATTCTCTCCTGAGTCCTTTTTTTGTGGCATAATGAGGGAGATGGTGTGTATCTCTATGGATCACATACTGTTAGAAATGTTCCAGGAATAGTTATTTGGGCCACAGTGGGCTACGACTTTTAGCGAAAACTCTCTTTTGGTTTTATTTACTGTTTTTTCTAGGATTCAAATGTATCAGAAAATTGAAGCTAGAGATACATTTATGTGGCAGACAGTATACTCAAAAATCCATACTCTCCTCCAATATCTACTCTTTTTATTCATCAGGTTCATCATGTCTTGTTCCTTCTTTGGGCCAAGTGATCCTTAAACCCTTCTTCCAATAAACTTTCCTTGGCTCATTCACCAGGGCTTCAGATTTGCCAAGGTATTCAGAGAATGGATGTACCAAAGCTATATATATATAAGCTATGATTTTCTTAAAAGTTAGGCCAGTTTCACCTCAATTTTTAAATTGGATATTTCAGTGGAGCAGAAATTCTATAGATTTGAAATTCCTAAAATAATTACCAGACCGAGATATAAATTCACAAAGGAAAATATCTGAAAATTAGTTTCATGACTATAATCTCTTTATCTACCTTATAGTTTAGGCCAGACTATATGGAAATCTGGAAGGAATTTTAGAAATAAACTTCTGGAATGAATTACAGTGTGCTGTGAGTTCCACCATTCTGAGGCCTAATGAGAGGGGTTTCCCAGGACCTCTCAAAGAACATGATTTGTGTCTCTTGCAGCTGTAACATTTACAGTGGGCTCATGTTGTATTTTGCCTGCTCAAAATAAAGGTAGACAGGCTGGCTGGCTGCTCCAAGGGTAGAAGTATTTCAGGGCCAGAACTGGCTTGTATCCCTATGATTTGTTGAGGCAAAGTTTCAAAACTACGTGAATAGAGAGGTTCTGTCCAAGATAAATACCTAAAAGTCCAAACAGACCTCAGCACAGAGTAGCTAAAGTTTGGTTAAACTGGGAAGAGTCAAGACCAGAATAAGAAGGTACGAGAGAAATAAAAACTTTCTTACACTTCTCATCTACCCTTTTTTCATACTCCCTCTCACCACCTCACCCTATTGTCACAAAAATAAATAGCTATCAAGTGATAGAGGAGAGGATACAAAAAGGGAAGTGATGGACCACACTCTCTTCTTCAAGGGAAGACTACTCACTCTAAGAGCTCCTCCTAGTTGAGCTCCTCCACCGAGGACATGAACATTCTAAGTTTTAATCTGTCTCAATTTTCTGATATGAACAGGCTAGGAAGTCCTTGACCAGAGAGTCATGGAGATGCCTTATATTCATCAAGGCATGGAAAACTAACCCAGGTAATTAAAGACAAAAGGACAATGAGAGTACAAAACAGTATCTATGAAAACACTCCATGAATACTGTGTGTCAGTACCCTAGATGCAGTAGCCACAAATCCAAGATGATGAGAGGGGAAAGTCTCACACTTACAATTATGTGTGAATAGACCCCCTTTTTCCTTTTTAACAGTTCAAATCCATGTGATACTTCATGTTTATAATGAGAACAACATCTATAAAGTTTCCAATCTTACTTATTATACCAGAGATTTACAATCATATAAATTTTAAAGGGGGTAATAAACTTAGTAGCATCTAGTTCAGTAGTTCCCAACCTTTAATGTGCAAAGGTTAATAAATCACCTAGGAGCTTGCTAAGACCTAGATTCTAATTCAGTATGTCTGAAATGAAGCCTGAAAAATCTGTGTTTCTAACAAGATCAAAGAAGATGTCAATGCTGCTGGCCTAAGGCTTATTTTTTTGCATATTTTGCATTGTAAGGCTCTAGATTATTCTGTCCCATCCTTACAGAATAACCAAAACCCCAAAAACTCTCAAAAAAAAAAAAAAAGAGCTGAAGGGCCTCATTATGAGGTAAAGAAATCAAGAAAAGCATAGGGACCTTGGCCATCTAATTCCTTAGGCCCTACTTCTCCACTTTTGTTATTCCGGCAATGTATTCTAACCAATTCAGTTACTGAGTGACCTATCCATATCAAAGCATGGTACCAGGTACACTAGACAAACTTACCAACTCATTCTGTGATGCCAAAATTACTTGAATAAAGCCATACAAATCATGACAATAAAACTAGAGTCCAAAATGGATGTAAAAATTCTTAATAAAATATTAGTAAACAATTCATCAATATATATATATCAAAGTTACATAGCCTAACCAGTTAGGATTTTTCCCAGGAATGCAAAGTTGGTTTAAAACATTAATATCTATTAATGTAATAGATCTTATTCATAAAGAATGAAAACAACAACAACAAAAACAGAGAATCTCATCAATAGATGGAAACAACTCAGTTAACAAAATCTAACATCCAATTATCTTTTTTTTAAGAGGACATTTTTATTTTTTTGTTTGTTTTTTGAATTTTTATTTATGTTTTTTTACAGAATAAAATACATATATTTAAACACAATTACATTCACACAGATTATTATATCATGGATCATAAGAAAGAGATTAAGTGACTCCCTCTGGAGAGTGGAATGTAAAATATGGTGAGACAAATAGGAAATTTATTCTATGCTTTATCCCATTTTGTATGGCTTTCATCTTTACTGTTTAGTATTATCTATTACATTTCAATTTTTCTTTAAAAATTAGCATTATATTAAAATTGTATGTATTTTGCAACTAAAATTTATATAGAAGAAAGCCTTATATACCATTAAATATTTTATATAGTATAATAAAAAGAATAACTTAACTAGTAGAAATAACAAAAATAATACACCCTCAAAATAAGTAAAATATATAGTGCATAAATTGGTTAAAAAACAGTGTAACTATATAAATATGTCCTCACAATTTGTTACATCTTATTGATTCTTCAGTATAGGCATTACACCATTCTAGGTGATGTGATAAACAAAACATTATAGATCTTACATTGTGCCATGGAGAGAAATGGTTATTAATAATACAATTGTAGAACTGTATTATTTAATTGTACAGTTGCATTATTTAATTATAATTATCATAAATTCTTTGATGGAGAGGAAATCAGAATCAGATCTAAGGAGACTTCAGCATTCCAAGAATGATGTCAAATGACCCCTTTCATGGTGGATTATGCACTTACTTACTATGAGATATATTTCTTCTCCAGAGATTCCTTGTTTATGTATCAATTGTAGATTTTTGGTTTACAGTTATTCTGAAGTTTTGATATAAGAGTCTATATGTACATGAGATTGTTTTAAGTTGTTGATCTCTTAATTGCAAGTTCATTTCCAGTGTCCTGCATTTGTACCCACCTCTTCTCATGATTTCTGATTTTGGCGGTATAATTGTGCGTGGATGATTGTGTATCTTTACTGTATATATACCTTTACTGGTGAGCCTTGTCATTCGTGGAATTTTTGTTTCTGGTTGTAGCCTTTTCTTTTCTATCTAGGGAAGTTCCTTTAGTATTTCTTGTAAGGCTGGTTTAGTGTTGCTGAATTCTCTTAGCTTTTGCTTGTCTGTAAAGCTTTGATTTCTCCTTCAAATCTGAATGAGAGCCTTGCTGGGTAAAGGAATCTTGATTGGAGATTGTTTCCTTTCATCACATTAAGTATCTCATGCCACTGCCTTCTGGCCTGCAGAGGTCCTGATGAATAATCTTCCCACAACCATATTGGGGTTCCCTTGTATGTTATTTGTTTCTTTCCCCTAGCTGCTTTCAAGATTTTCTCTTTGTCTTTTAATTTTGGTCACTTTGATTAGTATGTGTCTTAGGGTGTTCCTCCTTAGGTTTATTTTATATGGTACTCATTGTGCTTCCTGGATTTGAGTGAGTGGTTCCTTCCCCATGTTAGGGAAGTTTTTGGCTATTATCTCTTCGAATACTTTTCCTGTCGCTTTCTCTCTCTCTTCTCCTGGCAGCCCTATAATACGGATGTTGGTGCGTTTCACATTGTCCCAGGGTTCTCTGAGACTCTCTTCATTTCTTTTCAATCTTTTTTCTCTTTTCTGTTCTGCATCCGTAATTTCCACTAATCTGTCCTCCACCTCATTTATTCGTTCTTCTGCCTCCTGTATTCTGCTGTTGGCTGCTTCTAGTGATTTTTTTCTTTCAGTTATTGTATTTTGCACCTTTTCTTGTTTGTTTTATTTTATTTATTTATTTATTTATTTTTTTGTCTTTTTTTGTTGTTGTTGTTGTTGCTATTTCTTGGGCCGCTCCCGCGGAATATGGAGGTTCCCAGGCTAGGGGTTGAATCGGAGCTGTAGCCACCGGCCTACGCCAGAGCCACAGCAACACGTGATCCGAGCCACATCTGCAATCTACACCACAGCTCACGGCAACGCCAGATCGTTAACCCACTGAGCAAGGGCAGGGACCGAACCCGCAACCTCATGGTTCCTAGTCAGATTCGTTAACCACTGCGCCACGACGGGAACTCCTGTTTTATTTCTTGTATCTCTTTGCTCAGTGTTTCCTGTAAGATATCCATCTTTGCCTCCAGTTTATTTCCAATGTCTTGCATCATCTTCAGCATCAATAGTCTAAAGTCTTTTTTCTGGCGGCTGAGAATCTCCTCATGGCTTAGCTGTTTTTCTGGGGTTTTTCCTTTCTCCCTCATCTGAGTTATAGTCCTCTGTCTTTTCATTTTTATAGGTTTTTGGTGTGGTGACCTTTTTACAGATAATAGAGTTGTAGCCTCTCTTACTTCTGCCCCCCTGTGGCTGAGGTCAGTATGGGGACTTGCTGTAGGCTTCCTGATGGGAGGGGCTGATGCCTGCCCACTGGTAGGTGGAGCCGATTCTAATCCCTCTGGTGGATGGGGCTTAGTCTCCGGATGGGATTAGAGGCAGCTGTGTGCCTGAGGGGTCTTTAGGTAGCCTGTTTACTGAGGGGTGGGGCTGTGATCCCACCTGGATTGTTGTTTTCCCTGGGGCTTCTCAGCAGCTGACTGATGGGTGGGGCCAGATTTTCCCAAAATGGTCACCTCCAGAGAAAGGCACTGCTGCTGAATATTCCCGAGAGCTTTGCTTTCAATGTCCTTCCCTCACAACAAGCCACGTTCACCCCTGTTTTCCCAGGATGTCCTCCAAGAACTTCAGTCAGGTTTGATCCAGATTCCCTTAGAGACTTTGCTCCGCTCTGGGACTCAGTGCACATGAAAGTCTGTGTGCGCCTTTTAAGAATGGGGTCTCCGTTTCCCCCGGTCCTGTGGAGCTCCTGCACACAAGCCCCACTGGCCTTCAGATGCTCCAGGGCCTCTGTCTCCCCGTGCCAGATCACCACACGTGAGGGTTTGTTGTGGGGCCCAGAACTCTCACTCATGTAGGTGAGTCTCTGTGAACCAGTTAGTTTTCAGTCTGTGGAGCTTCCCACCCGGGAGGTATGGGGTTGTTTATATCATGTAATCACCCCTCCTACCTCTTGATGTGGCCTCCTCTTTCTTCTGGAGTAGGGTATATTTTTTAAGGTTTCTGGTCCATTTGGGTGGGGATTGCTCAGCCTGTAGTTGTAAATTTTGTTGTTTTTAGGAGAGAATTTGAGCTCCAGTCCTTCTATTCTGCCATCTTAATCCTCCTAACATCCAATTATTTTTTTTAAAAATCCCAAAATTCTCAACAAAGCAGAAGTACAAAGGAAGCTTCCTAAATCTGATGAAGGGCATCTAAAAAACAAAAGAGTAAATATCATACTTAATGGTGACAGACTGAATATGAATGCTGTCCACCTAAGATTGAGAACAAGGTGAAGATATCTGATCTTGTTACTTCTATTCAATACTATATGGAGGGGTCTAACTTGAGAAATAAGAAAAAGAAAAAGGAAGGAAAAATGAGAAAAAAGTTTGAAAAAGCATATAGGTAGGAAAGAAAGAAGTAAAATAATTTATTAGCAGTGCCATGTTCCTGTCTATAGATAATCCCCAAAAATCACAAAAATAACTACAACTGAGTTTAGCAGGGTCAGAGGGTATAAAATCAAAATACAAAAATAAATTATAGGTATTCCCATTTTGGCGCAATTGAAACGAATTGATAGGAAACATGAGGTTGAGGGTTTGATCCCTGGCCTCGTTCAGTGGGTTAAGGATCCAGCATTGCCATGAGCTGTGGTATAGGTGGCAGACATGGCTTGGATCCTGTATTGCTGTTGCCCTGGCATAGGCTGGCAGCTATGGCTCCAATTCGACCCCTAGCCTGGGAACCTCCATATGCTGTGGGTGTGGCAGTATAAAGACAAAAAGACACACAAAAAATCAATTTTATATCTATATGCCATTAATGAACAATCCAAAATGAAATTAAGCATGGAATTTTATTCACAATTGGATAAAATATAGAATACTTAGGAAAAGTTAACAAAAACATAGAATACTTGTACACTGAAACTAGAAAGTATTGTAAGAAATTTTATGATTTTTATTTTTTCCATTATAGCTAGTTTACAGTGCTGTCAATTTTCTACTGTACAGCAATGTGTCCCAGTCACAAGTATGTATATACATTCTTTTCCTCACATTATCATGCTCCATTATAAGTGATTGGATATAGTTCCCAGTGCTAAACAGAGATGTCATTGCTTATCCATTCCAAAGGAAATAGTTTGCATGTATTAATCCCAAATTCCCAATCCATCCCACACCCTCTCCTCCCCCTTGGCAACCACAAGTCTGTTCTCCAAGTCCATGAGTTTCTTTCTGTGGAAAGGTTCATTTGCACCATATGTTAGATTCCAGATATTAATGATATCATATGGTTTTTGTCTTTCTCTTTCTGACTGATTTCACTTAGAATGAGAGTCTCTAGTTCCATCCATGTTGCTGCAAATGACATTATTTGGTCCTTTTATATGCGTGAGTAGTATTCCGTTGTGTATATATACCACACCTTCTTAATGTATTCATCTGTTGATGGACATTTAGGTTGTTTCCATGTCTTGGCTATTGTGAATAGTGCTGCAATGAACTTGCAGGTACATGCGTCTATTTCAAGGAAAGTTTTTTTTGGATATATGCTCAAGGATGGGATTGCTGGGTCATATGTTAGTCCAATGTAGTTTTCTAAGGTACCTCCACACTGTTTTCCAGAGTGGTTGTACCAGTTTATGTTGATGGCCATTCTGACTGGTGTGAGGTGGTACTCATAGAACTTTGATTTGCATTTCTCTAACAATTATAGATGTTGAGCATTTTTTCATATGCCTTTGGTCATCTGTATATCTTCTTTGGAGAAACATCTGTTCAGGTCTTTTGCCCATTTTTCAATTGGGTTGTTGGCTTTCTTGCTGTTGAGTTATATAAGTTGTTTATATAATTTTAGAGATTAACCCTTTTCCATTGCATCATTTGAAACTATTTTTTCCCATTCTGGAAGTTGTCTTTTTGTTTTCTTTTTGGTTTCTTTTGCTGTGCAAAAGCTTGTCAGTTTGATTAGGTCCCATTGGCTTATTTTTGCTTTTATTTATGTGGCCTTGGGAGAATGACCTGAGAAAACATTTGTAAGGTTGATGTCAGAGAATGTTTTGCCTATGTTCTTCTAGGAGTTTGATGGTGCCTTGACTTAAGTTTAAGTATTTCAGCAATTTGAGTTTATTTTTGTGCATGATTTGAGGGTGTTTTCCAGTTTCACTAATTTGCATGTGGCTGTCCAGTTTTCCTAGCACCACTTGCCAAAAAAACTTCTTTTTCCAATTTTATTTTCCTGCATCTTTTATAGAAGATTAATTGACTGTACATGTCTGGACTTATTTCTGGGTTCTCTATTCGGTTCCATTGGTCTGTATGTCTGTTTTGGTACCAGTACTACACTGTCTTGGTTACTGTGGCTTTGTAATATTGTTTGAAGTGTGGGAGAGTTATGCCTCCTGCTTAGTTTGTGTTCCTCAGGATTGCTTTGACAATTCTGGGTCTTTTGTGGTTCCATATACATTTTTGAATTGTTTGTTGTAGTGCTATGAAAAATGTCATGGGTAATTTGTTAGGGATTGCATTGAATCTGTAGATTGCTGTGGGTAGTATGGCCATTTTAACCATATTAATTCTTCCAACCTAGGAGCATGGACTATGTTTCCATTTCTTTGAATCCTCTTTAATTTCCTTGATTAATGTTTTATAGTTCTCAGCATATAAATCTTTCACCCCCTTGGTCAGGTTTATTCTGAGGTATTTGATTTTTTGTGGGTGCAGTTTTAAAAGGTATTTCATATTTGTATCCCTTTTCTAATGTTTCATTTTTAGTATACAGAAATGTCACTGATTTCTCAATGTTAATCTTGTATCCTGCAACTTTGCAGAATTCATTGATCAGTTCCAGTAGTTTTTAGTTTGAATCTTAGGGTTTTCTATATATAGTATCATGTCATTTGCATACAGTTACAATTTTACCTCTTCTCTTCCAATTTGGATACATTTTATTTCTTTTGTTTGTCTGGTTGCTGTGGCTAGGACTTCCAATCCTATGTTGAATAACAGTGGTGTGAGTGGTCATCCTTATCTTGTTCTAGATTTTATTGGGAAGGCTTTCAGCTTTTCTCCATTGAGTACTTTATTTGCTGTGAGATATAAATGGCTTTTTTATGTCAAAGTATGTTTCCTATATACCCACTTTGGTAAGAATTTTTACCATGAATGGATTTTGGAATTTGTCAAATGATTTTCTGCATCTATTGAGATGATCATGTGGATTTTGACTTTTCTTTTGTTAAAGTGATGTATGACATTAATTCATTTGCATATGTGGAACCATGCATATGAACCTGGGATGAATCTCCCTTGGTGGTGGTGGTATATGATTTTTTTAAATATGTTTTTGGATCAGGTTGGCTAAAATTTTGTTGAGAATTTTTGTGTCTATATTCATCAAATATATTGGCCTATAATTTTCTTTTTTGATAGTATCTTTGTCTGTTTTTGATATTAGAGTCATGGTGGCTTTGTAGAATGTTTTTGGGAGTGTTCCTTCTTCAACCTTTTGGAAAATTTTAAGAAGGATGGGTATAAGTTTCACTTTGTATGTTTCATAAAATCCACCTGTGAAGCCATCTGGTTCTGGAGTTTTATTCATAGGGAGTGTATTCATTACATATTCAATTAATTTCAGGTGGTTGCTCTGTTCAGTTGATCTATTTCGTTTTATTCCTTTTTTTATTTTTATTTTTTTGCTTCTCAGGGCCACACCCATGCACATGGAGACTCCCATGCTATGGGTCAAATTGAAGCTATAGCTACTGGCCTATGCCACAGCATAAGCAATGTGGGATCCAAGCCGAATCTGCAACCTACACCACAGCTCACAGCAATACCAGATTCCCAATACATTGAGCAAGGCCATGGACTGAAACTGCAACCTCATAGTTCCTAGTCAGATCTGTTTCCTCTGCGCCACAACAGGAACTCCACTGAGGTATCTCTTGGTTCAGTTTTGGCAAGCCATAAATCTATAGAAAGCTGTCCATTTCTTCTAGGTTGTCAAATTTGTTGGCATAAAATTGTTCATAGTATTTTCTTTTGTTTCATTGTTTTTTTTTTTTTTTTTAGTAGCCCGGATCTATAACTTTATTTTTTTTCATTTTTGTATTACTCAAATGAATTTATCACATCTGTAGTTGTTTAATGATCATAACAATCTGATTTCATAGGATTTCCATCCCAGAGCCCAGGCACATCCCCCCACCCCCCAAACGGTCTCCTCCAGAGACCATAAGTTTTTCAATGTCTGTGAGTCAGCATCTGTTCAGCAAAGAAGTTCCGTCTGTCCTTTTTTCAGATTCCACATGTCAGTGAAAGCATTGGATGTTGGTGTCTCATTGCATGGCTGACTTCACTTAGCATGATAATTTCTAGGTCCATCCATGTTGCTAAAAATGCTGGTATTTCATTCTTTTTGATGGCTGACTAATATTCCATTGTGTATATGTACCACATCTTCTGGATCCACCCCTCTGTCAATGGACATTTAGGTTGTTTCCATGTCTTGGCTATTGTAAAGAGTGCTGCAATGAACATCAGAGTACATGTGTCTTTGCGAGTCATGGTTTTCTCTGGGTAGATGCCCAGGAGTGGGATTGCTGGATCAAGTGGGAGTTCTATGTTTAGTTTTCTGAGGCATCTCCATACTGCTTTCCATGGTGGATGTACCAATTGACAATCCCACCAACAGTGTACTAGGGTTCCTTTTTCTCCACACCCTCTCCAGCAGTTATTTTTTGTAGACTTTTGGATGATGGCCATTCTGGCTGGTGTAAGGTGGTAGCTCATCATGGTTTTGATTTGCATTTCTCTAATAATGAGTGACACTGAACTTCTTTTCATGTGTTTTTTGGCCATCCATATGTCTTCTTTGGAGAACTGTCTGTTTAGATCTTCTGCCCATGTTTTGATGTGGTTGTTTGTTTTTTTTGTATGGAGCTGCAGAAGGCGTTTATAAATTTTGGAGATTAATCCCTTGTCAGTCGATTGATTTGCAAAGATTTTCTCCCATTCCGTGGGTTGTCTTTTTGTGTTGTTTAGGGTTTCTGTTGCTGTGCAGAAACTTTGAAGTTTGAGTAGGTCCCATTTGTTTATTTTTGTTTTTGTTGTCAATACTCTGATAGGTGGATCTGAGGAGATGTTGCTGTTGTTTATGTCAGAGAGTGTTTGGAGTTTGTTTTCCTCTAGGAGTTTGATAGTGTCTGGACTTATATCTAGGTCTTTCATCCATTTGGAGTTTACTTTTGTGTATGGTGTTAGGGAGTGTTCTAATTTCATTCTTTTCCATGTGGCTGTCCTGTTTTCCCAGCACCACTTATTAAACAAGCTGTCCTTTCTCCATTGTAGTCTTGCTTTCTTTGTCATAGATTAGTTGGCTGTAAGTTCATGGGCATAGTATTTTCTTATGGTTTTTTGTTTGTTTGTTTGTTTGTTTTTTGTAGTTTTTTTTTTTTTTTTTTTTGTAGTTCTGTAGCACCCATTGTTATGTCTCCTTTTTCATTTCTTATTTTGATTTTTGGGTTGTTTTTTTTTTTTCTCTCCTATTCCAGGTGAGACTACCAGAGGTTTGTCAATTTTGTTTACCTTTTCAAAGAGCCAGCATTAGGTTTTATTGATTTTTTTCTGTTGTTCTTTGAATCTCTATTTTATTGATTTCCTCTTTGACCGTTATGATTTCCTCTTTGACCGTTATGATTTCCTTCCTTCTGCTGACTTTAGGTTTTGTTTGCTCTTTTTCTAATTCATTTAGGTGGTGGGTTAGAGTTGTCGATTTGAGATGTTTCTTCTTTTTTGAGAAAGGCCTGTATAGCTATGAATTTCCCTCTAAGCTTTTTTGGAATCCCATAGTTTTTGAATGGTTGTGTTTTCATTACCATTTATCTTGATGTATTTTTTAATTTCCTTCTTGATTTCCTCATTGATCCATTGGTTTTTTAGTAGCATGTTGTTTAGTCTCCATGTAGTAGGGTTTTTTCTCATTTCTTTTCTTGTGGTTGACTTCTAGTTTCATGCCCCTTGGTCAGAGAAGATACTTGAACTAATTTCTATACCTTTAAATTAGTTGAGGTTAGTTTTGTGCACCAGTATGTGATTGATCCTTGAGAATATTCCATGGGCACTTGAAAAGAATGTATATTTTGGTTTTTTGGATGTAATGTCCTGAAAGTGTCAATGAAGTCTAAATTTTCCATTGTGTCCTTAGGATCTCTGTTGCCGTAATGATTTTATGTCTAGAGGATCTGTCCATTGATATGAGTGGCTGTTAAAGTCTCCTACTATTATTATCTTCCCATCAATTTCTCCTTTTATGTCTGTTAGTATTTGTTGTATGTATCTGGGTGCTCCTCTATTAGGGGCATATGTATTGGTGATTATAATATCCTCTTCTTGAATAAATCCTTTTACCATTACATAGTGTCCTTCTTTGGATTTCTTTATGGCCTTCTTTTTAAAGCCTATTTTGTCTGATATGAGTATTGTGACTCCTGCTTTCCTGTCTTGTCCACTGCCATGAAATAACTTCTTCCACTCCCTCATTTTCAAACTATATGTGTACTTTGTCCTAAGGTGAATCTCTTGTAGACGGCAGACTATTAGATTTTGAATCTATATCCAATCTGCCAGTCTGTGCCTTTTGTTTGGAGCATTTAGTCCATTGATATTTAAAGTAATTATTGAAAATACATATTTAGTGCCATTTTAAACCTTGTTTTTCAGTTAATTCTATGTTACTCCTTTGTTCCTTTGGGGGGGGGGGATTGGATGATTTCCACTTATTTTAAGCTTGTGTACTTCTCTTTTTGGATTTTGTGAATGTAATGTTTGGTTTGGTTTTATGGTTTCCATTAATTATGTATGTTGATACCTTCCTATCTCTGACTGCTTGATAGTCATATAGGCTCAAACACATTTTTTTTAAAAAAAATAAGAGTTTTGATTTTCTTAGTTTCCCTCCCCACATTTTATCATTTTGAAGTCCTTTTTTAACATCTTCATGTTTGTCCCTTTGCAGTTCCTCTTACTTATCATCACTTTTACAGTAGTTTTTATTTTCCCCCTTTTGGTTCTGTACGCTGGCTTATTTAAGCGATTGCTTTGCAATTTTGATTTCTTCCACCTAGTTCTTCTTACTTTTTTTTTTTTTTAATTTAGAGAAGCCCCTTCAGTTTTTCTTTTAGAATGGGTTTAGTATTGCTGTACTCTTTTAACTTTTGTTTGTTGGAGAAATTCTTTATTTCCCCCTCTATTTTAAATGATATTCATGCTGGGTAGAGCATTTTATTTCAGGCTGCAGATTTTTCCCTTTTAAAACTTTGAATATATCTTGCCACTCTCTTCTGGCCTGTAGAGAAATCAGCTGATTATCTTATGGTGGTTCCCTTATAATTAATGCTTCGTTTTTTTCTTGCTGCCTTTACAATCCTGTCTTTAGCTTTAAGTTTTGCCATTTTTATTATAATGTGTCTTGGTGTGGGCCTGTTTGGGTTCAACGTGTTTGTGGCCCTCTGTGCTCCCTGTGTCTTGATAGATGTTTCCTTTCAATTTGGACAGTTTTCACCCATAATTTCTCCAAATATATTTTCAATCCCCTTTTCTTTTTCTTCTCCCGGGATTCCTTTTATGCATAGATTGCCCCACTTTGTGTTATCCCATAGATCTCTTATATTGATTTTGTGGTTTTTTTTTTCCGTTTGGTTTCTGTCTGCTGTTCTGTTTGGGTGATTTCCATTATTCTATCTTCCACATCGCTAATTCCTTCCTCTGCAATATTCATTCTGCTCCTTAGTGCCTTAGCGCAGTTTGCATCTCTGCAAATGAACTTTCTCTTTTTTTCTATGTTCCTCCTTATATTTTCTAGTTCCTTTGTAAAGGAATCTACATTACTGTTTATATTTGCTCTTAATTCCTTGATATTCAGCCTTAATTCCTTCAGTATTTTCACTACCTCCCTTTTGAACTTGGTATCGAGCAGCCTGCAGAGGTCTGCTTCATTGTTGACTGCTTCAGGTGAATTCTTCTGTTCTTTTAACTGGGAATGGTTCCTGAGCTTCTTCACCTCGCTTATGTTTTTCTTTTTCTGTGAGTTTAGGGAAGCCTACTTCTATGCAAGAGCACCCCTTTGTATTTTGTGGGGGATTACTATTTATTTTTGGCCTGGGAGTTTGGATATTTGCTGTCTCCTTCTTCGGCGTGAGCAGGCTGTTATCCCCAGGGTGCTGCATGTGTTTCCAGGGAGAATGTGGCAATGGGTAGGGCCAGTATTTAGTGCCTGGTTGCTGGGCTTTTAATACCAGCAAGGACCTGCAGGAAGGTGGCAGAGGCTACTCCTTGTTGCAGAGCCCTGGGAAGTTGTAATGAGTCTTCAGGAGATTTACCAGGTGCCCAGAGCATTAGGCAGTGCAGCATCAGGGTGTGGATTTCCCAGGGGAGTGAGGGAAACAACAGGTAGTGTTTGGTTGCAATGCTCTCCTCTGTAGTGCCCTCTGAGGTGATTGGGTATGCTGGTGGTGCCTGTTCATGGACCCCTAGTGGTAGCGGGCCATGCCCACCTCTGGAGTCAGTGAAACTGGTGGTTTGCCCCTGTCCCCTATAGGCTATGCAAGAATCCCCCATCCCACTTAGCCCACACAGGAGGTGCTGCCATTCTGCTCCTAGTTGCAGGGTCCTGGGAAGGGACAGTGATCAAGCATCTTGGTGCTGCCCAGAGTGTTTGGCAATGGCAACAGCAGGACAGGTATATTCCCAAGGGATTGAGAGCCACAACGTGTGCTTCTCAGTTTCAGTGCCCTCTTTTTTTGCTGAAATTAGAGGTGACTGTGGCCCCAGGTGGGCCTATTTACAGGGCGTAATGGTGGCAGGCCACACTGCCCTCTGGTTTCTGAGATGACTGCTGTGGTTTGTCCCTCCTTTCTGTAGATCACACAAGAGACACCAAGACACATTTCAACCCTGCTGCCCTTAGCCCATGCAGGAGTTGCCTGGCCCACCAGTAGCCTGCACAAGAAGCACCTGGTCTCCTGTATCCCAAGCAAGGGGCCTCTCACCATCTGTAGCCTGTGTCAGATGTGCCCTGCCCTCCAAGAATCCATGTATGCACAGGGAGATTCCTATGGCTGTCTTCCCCTCCTCCTCTCACTCTCCTCAACAATGGTATCCTGCTTCTCCTGTGACCCAGACCTCCTCCTGGGTTGCCTCTGCTGTGCCATTCCATGCCCCATCCTGCAACACACTGCTTCCGAACCCATGGCACACTGCTCCTTAGCTGCTCAGGATGTCTCCCCAGAGCCAACCCTAGTCCTCCCCCTGGAACTAACCTCAGGAGTCTGAGTCTCAGAAACCAGCCCCTGCCTGATCATCTCAGGCTGTAGTGTCCAGGGTAGTGTTACAGAGGATCTGCATGGCTTTTCATCTGCTTTTCCCTCCTCAGTCCAGCTGCTGCACTTTTCTTGGCAACTTTGAGGTCCCTCTGTCTCAGCTGATTTCCTGGTCAGTTAGGTGGCTTCCCAGGGTATGGGTTCCTTTTCCCTTTCACAACTCCCTCTCAGGAACACTAGTCCCATTCTGATTCCTTTTTTTCTCTTTCTCTCTTTTCTTCTACCCAGTTATGTCAAGGGTTTCTTGCCCTTTTGGAGGTTTAATTTCTTCTGCCACCACTTCATAGATGTTCTATGTGAATTGTTTTACACGTAGATTTTTTTTATGTGTTTGTGGAAGAAGGTGAGCACGACATCTCAATCCTTCTGTTAGAAAATTTTAAGACATAAATATATGAAGATATATCATATTCATGGATTGGAAATTTTAGTACTGTAAAAATGGCAATTCTCCCCACACTGACCTGGAAATTCAATACAACTGCTCTCAAATTCCCAACTGACTTTTTAATAGAAATTGATAAACTGATCCATATATATATATGTGTATATATATATATATATGCAAGATACCTAGAACTTCCAAAATAACTTCTAAAAGAACAAATTGGAAGACTTACACTACTAATTTCAAAACCTAATATAAAGCCACAGTAATCAAGATAATGTGGTAGTCACACAAAGAAAGGCATATAGATCAATGGAACAAATCTGAGAGTCCAGAAATAAGCTATTACATTTATGGTTGACTTTCAATAAAGATACAAAGGCAAGCCTTTGTATTGAAAGGCAGTAATGATAGTCTTTTTTTTTTTTGCCTTTTCTAGGGCTGCATCTGTGGCATGTGTAGGTTCCCAGGCTAGGGGTCTTTGGAGAGGTAGCTGCCAGCCTACACCAGAGCCACAGCAATGCAGAATCTGAGCCATGTCTCTGACTTACATCACAGCTCACAGCAATGCTGAATTCTTAACCCAATGAGTGAGGCCAGGGATCAATCCCACAACCTCATGGTTCCTAGTTGGATTTGTTAACCACTGAGTCACGATGGGAACTCCAGAAATATAGTCTTTTTAACAAATGGTGCTGAGACAATTGGATATCCACATACAAAACAAAACAAAAAAATAGATCTTTATTTCAAACTATAAACAAAAATTAACTCAAAATTGTTCATAGAGCTAAAAGTAATAGGTAAGAATATAAAACCCTTATAAAAATCATAGGATAACAACTTTTTAGCCTTGGGTTCAGCAAAGAATTTTAGATATGATGTCAAAAGTACAAGCCATAAAAGAAAAATTCATTAATGGACCTCACTGATATTAAAGACTTCCATACTTCCAAAAACACAATTAGGAAAATAAAAAGATAATCCACATAGAGAGAATATTTGCAAATCAAGTGTCTTATAAAGGACTTGAAAACAGAATATTTAAAGAATTCTTATAAGTCAGTGAAGAAGGCAAACAATTTAAAAATAGGCAGAAGATATGAATAGACACTTCACTATACATGCATTAGAATTGTTGTAATGAAAAAGACAAGTCAGTAGATTGTATCCAAGAATATTACTTTAGAGTGGTGCAGCCAGTTTGGAAAACAGTTTGTCTGTGCCATCAAAAGTTAAAGATACACCTACTGTACAACCCAGAAATTCTACTCCTAGAAATCTATGCAAGATAAGTGAGAACTTTGTAAATACACAGACATGCATGTGAATGTTCACAGGGGTATTATTTGTAATAACAGCAAACTGAAAACAATAAAAATATCCAACAACTGATTAATGTGTAATTAAAGCTATATAAATAGAATATCATTCAGCAACAGAAAGTAATGCTACAATCACATATTGTGTAGATGAACCATAAAATTATCTTTTAAAATTAACTTTCTGAGCAAATATTTTTTGTTTTGTTTTATTAAGATGAAATTAACATATGACATTGTATTGGTTTTAGCTATATACCATTAAATGATTATCATGGTAAGTTTAGTTACCAATTACCAAACAGTCACAATTTTTTTTCTTGCATTGAGAATTTTTAAGATCTAGTCTCTTAGCAACTTTTAAACATACAGTACAGTATTGCTAACTATAATCACCATGAAAACTATTGTAAGTGAAAGAAACCAGATACAAAAATCTACATATTTTATTTTCAATTTACATGAAACATATAGAAATGACAAATTCATAGAGACAGAAATCAGATCAATAGGTCCTTAAGGCTGGGAGATGAGTGTAGATAAAGTATAAATGAGCATAGGGAAAATCTGGTGGATGATGAACAAGTTCTTAAATGGATTTATGATGGATTTTGATGTTCACACAATTAAATTACTAAAAATCCTTAATTGAAAAAATATTTTAAGGAAAAAGTGAGGATAAAGATTAGAAATAAGGATTTTGTACTTTTATTTTTTCAATTACTGACTCCACTTTAGGTTAATTTCCTAATTAATGGTGACTATTAACTGTCTAATCAGTTCAAGATATTAGTCACAACATGCCTCTTCATAAAAATGTCTTGCTGCTGCAAAACAGATTGAATGCTATGTGTATACTTAGGGAACCAGCCAAAAGCCTGTCCCACATGGATTAATTTCACATAGTAATTTTGGGCCAATTAGGACAAAGTCTGAAGCAACAGTGCTTTTCATCTTGCATTTTTATCACAATTCAGTGACTCCTGGACCTGCCTTTTCCTTAAAAAACAAAACCAAAATATTGTAGGCTTTTTAAAATTTTTTTAAATCCAGTCTGCCACTCTGTCTTTTGACTGAAGCATTCAGAACACTGACATTTAATGGAATTATTAATAAATATGTATTTATTGCCATTTGAAACATTGTTTTCCAGTTGATTCTATGTTTCTCTTTTGTTCTTTTTTCTTTTTTTGTGGATGATTTCCTTTTATTTTATTCTTGTGTCCTCTTCTTTTTGTTTTTGTGAATTTGTTGTTAGGTTTTGACTTTTGGTTGCCCTATTTTTCAAATATGTTAACCACTTCTTTTCATTTTTAATAGGAAGGTTTTTTTATTTTATATATGATTGTTATTTTTTCCACTATATCTGCTTTACACTGTTTTGTCAATAATCTACTCTACAGTATGGTGACCCAGTTACACATACATGTATACATTCTTTTTTCTCACATTATCAGGCTCCATCATAAGTGACTAGACATACTTCCCAGTGCTACACAGCAAGATATCATTGCTAATCTATTCCAAAGGCAATAGTCTGCATCTATTAACCCCAAGCTCCCAATCCATCCCACTCCATCACCCTCCCCCTTGGCAACCACAACTCTATTCTCTAATTCCATGATTTCTCCTTTCTCTGGAAAGGGTCATTTGTGCCATATATTAGATTCCAGATATGAATGATATCATATGGTGTTTTCTTTCTCCTTCTGACTTACATCACTCACTGTGAGAGACTCTAGTTCCATCTGTGTTGCTAAAAATGGCATTATTTGTTCTTTTTGATGACTGAGTAGTATTCCATTGTGTATATATATATACACACACATCGTCCTAATCGAATCATCTGTTGATGTACATTTGGCTTGTTTCCATGTCTTGGCTCTTGTGAATAGAGCTGCAATTAACTTAAGGGTGCATGTGTCTATTTCAAGGGAGGTTTTGTCTGGCTATATGCCCAAGAGTGGGATTGCTCAGTCATATGGTAGTTCTATCTATAGTTTTCTGAGGTACCTCCATCCTGTTCTCCCTAGTGGTTATACTAGCTTACATTCCCACCATCAGTGCAGGAAAGTTCCCTTTTCTCCACACCCCTCCACTGTTTGTTATTTATGGACTTATTAATGATGGCCATTCTGACTGGTCTGAGGTGGTATCTCCTGGTAGTTTAGATTTGCATTTCTCTAATAATCAGGGAGGTTGAGCATTTTTTCATGTGCTTGTTGGCCATCTGTACATCTTCCTTGGAGAAATCACCATTCAGGTCTTTTGCCCATTTTTCAATTGGGTTGTTGGCTTTTTTGCTGTTGAGTTGTATAAGATGCTTGTATATCCTAGAGATTAAGCCCTTTTCAGTTGCATCGTTTGAAACTATTTTCTCCCATTCCGTAAGTTGTCTTTTTCTTTTCTTTTTAGTTTCCCTTGCTGTGCAAAAGCTTGTCAGTTTGATGAGGTCCCATTGCTTTATTTTTGCTTTTATTTTCTGTTGCTTTGGAGATTGACCTCAGAAAACATTTGAAAGGCGATGTCAGAGAATGTTTTGCCTATGTTCTCTTGCAGGAGTTTGATGGTGTCTTCTCTTATATTTAAGTCTTTCAGTCATTTTGAGTTTATTTTGGTGCATGGTGAGAGGGTTTGTACGAGCTTCATTGACTGGCATGCAGCTGTCCAGGTTTCCCAGCAATTCTTGCTGAAAAGACTCTCTTTTTCCCATTTTATGTTCTTGCCTCCTTTGCCAAAGATTAATTGGCCATAGGTGTCTGGGTTTATTTCTGGATTCTCCATTCTCTTCCATTGGTCTGTATGTCTGTTTTGGTACCAGAACCAAAAGTCATCTTGATGACTGTGGCTTTGCAATATTGCCTTAGGTCTGGGAGAGTTATGCCTCCTGCTTGGTGTTTGTTCCTCAGAATTGCTTTGGCAATTCTGGGTCTTTTGTGGTTCCAAATAAATTTTTGGATGGTTTGCTCTAGTTCTGTGAAAAATGTCATGGGTAATTTGATAGGGATTGCATTGAATCTGTAGATTGCTTTAAAGGTGGTATGGCCATTTTTACAAGATTAATTTCTCCAAACCAGGAGCATTTCTTTTCATCTTCTTTAATTTCCTTGATTAATATTTTATAGTTCTCAGCGTATAAGTCTTTCACATCCTTGGTCAGGTGTATTCCCAGGTATTTTATTTTGGGGGGTGCAGTTTTTAAAGGTATTGTATTTTTGTGTTCCTTTTCTCATATTTCATTGTGAGTATACAGAAATGAGACTGATGTCCGAATGTTCATCTTATATCCTGCTGAATCTGCTGAATTTGTTGATCAGTTCAAGTAGTTTTGGGGTTGAGTCCTTAGAGTTTTCTATATATAGAGTCTCAGGTCATCTGCATACCAGTGACAGTTTGACCTCTTCTCTTCCTATTTGGATGCCTTTTATTTCCTTTGTGGGTCTGACTGCTGTGGCTAGGACTTCCAGTACTGTGTTGAATAAGAGTGGTGAGAGTGGGCATCCTTGTCTTGGTCCAGATTTTAGTGGGAAGGCTTCCAGCTCTTCTCCATTGAGCACTATATTTGCTGCGGGTTTGTCATCAATGGCTTTGGTTATGTTAAGGCATAGTCCCTCTATACCCACTTTGGTAAGAGTTTTGATCATGAATGGATGTTGGACTTTGTCAAATGCTTTTTCTGCATCTACTGAGATGATCCTATGGTTTTTGACTTGACTTTTGTTAATGTGGTGTATGGTGTTAATTGATTTGCATATGTTGAACCGTCCTCGTGCACCTGGGATGAATCCCACGTGATCGCGGTGTATGACCTTTTTTACGTGTTGTTGGATTCCATTGGCTAAAAGTCTGCGAGAGAGTTTTTGAATCTATGTTCATCAAAGACATTGGCCTATAGTTTTCTTTTTTAGTGTTATCTTTGTCTGGTTTTGGAATTAGGGTGGTGGTGGCATCATCGAATGTCTTTGGGAGTGTTCCTTCTTCTTCAACCTTTTGAGAAAGTTTAAGGAGGATGGGTACAAGTTCCTCTTTGTATGTTTGGTAGACTTCACCTGTGAAGCCACCTGGTCCTGGACTTTTACTTGAAGGGGGTGTTTTGATGACATATTCAATTTCATGTCCAGTGATTGGTCTGTTCTGTTGATCTATTTCTTCCAGATTCAGTTTTGGCAGGCTCTAAGTCTCTAGAACGTCGTCCATTTTCTCTAGGTTGTCAAATTTGTTGGCATACAATTGTTTATTCTAATCGCTCATGGATTTTTGTATTGCTGCAGTATCCATTGTGAATTCTCTTTTTTCCTTTCTAATTTTTTTTTATTTGGGTGTTCCCTCTCCTCTTGGTGAGTCTAGCCAGAGGTTTGTCAATTTTGTTTACCTTTTCAAAGAGCCAGCTCTTGGTTTTATTGATGTTTTCCTATCGTTTTTTGAATCTCTATATTATTGATTTCCTCTATGATCTTAATGATTTCCTTCCTTCCACTGACTTTAGGTTTTGTTTATTCTTTTTCTGATTCATTTAGGTGGCGGGTTAAGTTGTTGCTTTGAGATTTTTTTCTTCTTTTTTTGATGAAGGCCTGTATAGCTATGAAATTTCCCTTTGAGCACTGCTTTTGCGGCATCCCATAGATTTTGAGGGGTTTTGTTTTCATCATCATTTGTCTCGAGGTATTTTTAAATTTCCTTCCTGATTTCCTCATTGACTCATTGGGTTTTTAGTAGCATGTTTGTTAGTCTCCATGTAATAAGTTTTTTTCTCCTTTCTTTTCCTGTGGTTGATTTCTAGTTTCATGCCATTGTGGTCAGAGAAGATACTTGAAATAATTTCTATACTCTCAAATTTGTTGATGTTAGCTTTGTGCCCCAGTATGTGAGCAATTGTGTATATTGACCATTGTAATATCCTCTCCTTGAATGGATCCTTTAACCATTAAATTGTATCCTACTTTGCCTTTCTTTATGACCTTCATTTTAAAGTCTGTTTTGTCTGATATGAGCATTGCAACTGCTGCTTTCCTGTCTTGTTCATTGGCATGAAATATCTTCTCCCATCCCCTCACTTTCAATCTACATTTGTCCATTGCCCTAGGTGAGTCTCTTGTAGATAGCAGATTGATGGTTTTTGCTTTTTTATCCAATCTTCCACTCTCTGCCTTTTGATTGGAGCATTCAGTCCATTGACATTTAAGGGGATTATATTTTTATTTTTAATTTTTATTTTCCCACTGTACAGCAAGGGGATCAAGTTATCTAAGGGGATTATTGATAGAGAGGTATTTATTTTCATTTTCAACCTTGTTTTCCAGTTGATTCTATGTTTCTCATTTCTTCTTTTCCTTTTTTGGTTGGATGGTTTCCATTTATTTTATGCTTGAATACTTTTCCTTTCAGTTTTTGTGAATGTGATGTTCTCTTTTTATTTGTAGGTGCCCTGTTATTTAAGTATTTTAACCCCTCCTATATATACTTGCTTTAGCCGCATAGTCAGTTAGGCTTGAACACATCATTAAAATAAAAAAATAGAATCTATATTTTCTTACTTTCCTTCCCCACCTTTTATGATTTTGATGTCTTTTTTTTTTTTCTCCAAAATATTCATGTTTAGATCTGTACGCTGGCTTGTTTAAGTGATTGCTTTCCAATTGTGGTTTTCAACCATCCTAATTCTTCCTCCTTTTTTTTTTTATTTAGAGAAGCCCTTTCAGTATTTTCTTTTTTTAGAATGTGTTTAGTATTGCTGTACACTTTTGCTTTTGTTTGTTGCAGAAATTCTTTATTTCCCCTTCTGCTGTAGGTTTTTTTTTTTTTCTCCCCCCCCCCCTTTATTCTAGGGCTGCTTCCCATTGCATATGGAAGTTCCCAGGCTAGGGGTCTAATTGGAGTTGTAGACGCTGGCCTACACCAGAGCCACAGCAACTCGAGATCTGAGCTGCATCTGTGACCTACACCATAGCTCACAGCAATGCCAGATCCTTAACCCACTGAGCAAGGCCAGGGATAGAACACACAAACTCATTGTTCCTAGTCAGATTCGTTCACTACTGTGCCATGATGGGAACTCCAATTTCCCCTTCTATTTTAAATGATATTCTTGCTGGATGGAGTATTCTAGGTTGCAAGTTTTTTCCTTTCAGCACTTTAATTATATCTTGCGACTCCCTTCTGCTCTATGGTGCTTCTGTAGAGAAATCAGCTGATTGCCTTATGGGGGTTCCCTTATAATTAACGCTTTGCTTTTCTCTTGCTACATTTAGAATCCTCTCTTTAACTTTTGCCAATTTTATTATAATATGTCTTGGTGTGGGCCTGTTTGGGTTCAACTTGTTTGGAGCCGTCTGTGCTTCCTGTATCTTAATATCAGTATCCTTTATATTTGGAAAGCTTTCAGCCATAATTTCTTCCAATATATTTTCAATCTCCTTTTCTTTTTTTTTTTTTTTTCTCATTCTGGAATTCCTATTATGTGTAGATTGGCCCACTTTATATTATCCCATAGGTCTCTTATGTTGCTTGCCTGTTTTTTTCATTTGGTTTTCTTTCTTCTGTCCTGATTGGTTGATTGCCATTATTCTATCTTTCATGTCACTAATTTCTTCCTCTGCATTATTCATTCTGCTCTTTATTGCCTTTAGCTCAGTTTGCACGTCTGCAAATGAATTTTATAGTTTTTCTTGGTTCCTCTTTATATTTTCTAGTTCCTTTCTAAAGGAATCTGCATTACTGTTCACATCTTCTCTTAATTCCTTCAGTATATTCACTACCTCCCTTTTGAAGTCAATATCTTCCAGACTGCAGGTGTCTATTTCATTGTTGATTGCTTTAGGTGAATTCTCCTGTTGCTTTAACTGGGAATGGTTTCTGAGCTTCTTCATTTTGCTTATTTTTTTCTTTTTAGGTGAGTTTAGGGAAGCCAACTGTAGTCTTATAAGTCTACTTGTATGCAAGAGCACCCCTTTTTAATTTTAGGGGGTTACTATATATTTTTGCTGTGGGAGTTTAAATAGTTGCTGTCTCTTTCTTCTGTGTTAGTAGGCTGTTATCCCCAGGATGTGCAGTGTGTTTTCAGAGAGAAGGAGGCAATGGGTAGGGCCAGCAGTCAGTGCTTGGTTGCTGGGCTCTCAAAGGCAGCTAGGACCTTCAGGAAGGTGGCATGGGCTACTCATAGTTACGGGGCCTTTGGAAGTGGTAATAGCTTTAGGCATTTCTACAAGGTGACCAGAGCATTTGGCAGTAGCAGCTGCAGGGTGGGCATGTTCCCAGGGAGGTGAGAGCAACACCAGCTAGTGTTTGATTGCAATGCCCTCCTCTGAGGTGATTTGAACTGCAGGTGGTGCCAATTCAGGGACCCCTAGTGGTAGCAGGCCATGACCACCTCTGTTGTCAGTGATAACTGTGCTGGTTTGCCCCCATCTGTAGACCTTGCATGAAGTAACCCATCTCACTTAGCCCACATATGATGTGCTGTACAGGCTGCTCCTAGTCGCAAGATCCTGGGAAGTGACAGAGGTCAGGTGTGTGGGTCCTGACTGAAGCATTTGCCAGTGGCAGCAGCAGGGCAGGGTGTGTTCCCAGAGGTGTGAGAGCACCATCAGGTGGTGTTCAGTCACAATGCCCTTCTCTGTGGTGACTTTGAAGTGAATGGGGCTGCAAGTGGTGTCTTTTCATGGACCCCTAGTGGTGACAAGCCACTCCCACCTCTGGAGCCAGAGGTAACTGCAGTGATTTTCCCCCAACTCCTGTAGACTATGCAAGAAGCACCTTGTCCTACATAGCCCCCACAGGACGTACTTCAGAATATGCTCCTAGTTGCAGCTTCCTAGGAAAGGACAGTGATCCAGCATCTGGGCACTGCCCAGAGCACTTGACAGTGGCAACAGCAGGGCAGGTGTACTCCCAGGGGATCAAGAGCAACACCAGGTGTTGTTCTGTCACAATGTCCTTCACTGTGGTACCCTCTGAGGTAGCTATGGCTGCAAGTGATTTTTGCTCATGTATCTCCAGTGGTGATGGGCCATGCCCACCTCTGGAATCAGAGATAACTGTGGTGGTTTTCCCCCACCACCTTCAGACCAGGCAAGAAGCACCCTGTCTGACTTAGCCCATACAGGAGGTGCTGCACCAGCTGCTCTTACTTGTAGGGTTTGGGGATGGACAGTGACCAAGTGTCTGGGTGCTGCACAGAGTGTTTGGCAGTGGCAGCTGCAAGGCAGGTGTATTCCCAGGGGAATGAGAGCAACAGGGTATGGTGCTTGGTTGCAGTGCCCTCTTTCTTTATTTTTTGTCCACCCCTGAGGTGACTAGTGTCACAGGTGGAGCCCACTCACAGGTCCCCAGTGGTGGCAAGCCACGCCTCCCTATGGCCACCACATCTCACTTAGCCCCCTGATGCCCTCAGCCCACACAAGATGTGCTTGGCCACCAGTAGCATGCACAAGAAGTGCTCAGTGTCCACCAAATGAGCAAGAGGCTTCTTGCCACCCATCACCTACACCAGAGCTGCACTGCCTTCTGAGAGCCCATGGACACACACAAGCTCAGGTACAGGCAGTGTCCTATGGCAGTCCACCCCTCCTCCTCTCGCCCTCCCCAACAATGGCACCTTGCCTCTCCTTCAGATCCAGACCTTCTCCTGGGTTCCCTCTGATGTGGCATTCCCATCTCCAACCTGTAGGACATGGCTCCACTGCCCATGGTGCACTTCTCCCCAGCCTCTTAGGCTGTCTCTACACTGCCAACCCCATTCCTCTCCCCAGGACTGACCTTTGGAGCCTAAGTCTCAGCACCCATCCCCACCTGAGTGTCTCAGGCTGTGGTGTCTTGGCCAGTGGTTCAGATGATTTGTGGGGCTCTCACTCCACTTTGCCATTCTCAGTCCAGCTGTTGCACTTTTGTCAGCAACTTTAAGGTCTCCCTGACCTGGCTGATCTTTACATCAGTTAGGTGGCTTCCAAGGATGTGGGTTCCTTTTCTCCTTCACAGCTCCCTCTCAGGAATGTTAGTCCCATCCTGATTACTTTTGTCTCTCTCTCTCTTTTTTCTTCTTTTTTTCTACTTAGTTATGTCAAGAGTTTCTTGCCCTTTTTGGAGGTTTGAGCTCTTCTGCCAGCATTCAGTTGATGTTCTGTGTGTGTCATTTTACATATAGATGTGTTGTTTTGATTTGTATGAGGGAGAAGATGAGTGTGACCTCTTACTCCACTGCCATCTTGCTCTGCCTCCTAACCACTTCTTATATCTGCTTGCTTTAGCCTGGTAAGACTCATAGGCTTCAACACACTCTAAGAAAAAGAGTTTATATTTTATTACATTTCCTCCCCACATTTTATGATTTGGAAGTCCTTTTTCAACATTTTCATTTTTGTCCTTTTGCTTTTCCTTGTGTTTATCGTTGCTTTTACAATGGGATGTTTTTCTTTCTCGATCTGTATACTTGCTTAAGTGATTGCTTTCCAATTGTGATTTCCACTATCCTATTTCTTCTTCTTTTTTTTATTTAGAGGACCCCTTTCACTATTTCTTTTAGAATGGGTTTAGTATTTCTGTACTCCTTTAGCTTTTGTTTGTTGGAGATATTCTTTATTTCCCCTTCTATTTTAAATGGTATTCTTGCTGGGTAGATTATTCTAGGCTGCAAATTTTTCCCTTTTAGAACTTTGAATACATCTTGCCACTATATTTTGGCCTGTGTGTTTCTGTAGAGCAATCAGTTGATAGCCTTATGGGTTTTCCCTTATATATAATTAACTCATTTTTTTTCTCTTGTTGCTTTTAGATTCCTCTTTATAACTTTTGCCTCTTTTACTATATTATGTCTGACATGTTTGGGGCTCTATGTGATTCCTGTAACTTGATATCTATTTCCTTTAGATTTGGAAATTTTTCAGCCATAATTTTTTCAAATTTATTTTCAATCTTGTCTTTTTATTCTCCTTCTTGAATCTTCGTATGCATCATTTGGCCCACTTTATATTATCCCATATATATCTTATATTGCTTTCATGTTTTTTCATTTGGATTGCTGTCTGATGTCCTGATTGTGTGATTTCCATTATTCTATCTTGCAAGTCACTAATTCATTCCTCTGCATTATTTATTGTGCCCTTCAGTGGCTTTAACTCAGTTTGCATCCCTGCAAATGAATTTTCTAATTTTCCTTGGCTCCTCATTATATTTTCTAGTTCCTTTCTAAAGTAGTCTGCATTACCATTCCTATACACTCTTAATTCCTTCATACTCGCTCTTAATTCCTTCATACTTTCTCTTAATTCCTTTAGTATTTTCACTATCTCCATTTTGAATTCAGTTTCTGTTGGATTAAAGAGGTATGTTTCGTTATTTGACAATATGCTGCCTATAAGATACCCACCTTGGGACAAAAGACACATATAAATTGAAAATGAGGGGGTGGAAAAAATACTTCACGTGACTGGAAAAGATTGGAAAATAGAAGTTGCAGTACCCATATCAGAAAAAAAATAGACTTTAAAAAGAAGGCCGTAAAGAAAGACAAAGAAGGGCACTATTTTCTGATTAAGGAATACATTCAAGAAGAGGATATTACACTCATCAATATAAATACACATAATATAGAAGAACCCAAATACATACAATAAATACTAACAGAAATAAAAGGAGAACTTGATGGAAAGACAAAACTTATAGGATATTTTTAAATCCCACTCACATCAATGGACAGAATCTCTAGACAGAAAATCAATAAGGTAACAGAGATCCTAAATGACACAATAGAAAAATTAGACTTCATTGACATTTTCAGGACATTACATCAAAAAAATCAGAATATACTTTCTTTTCAAGTGCACATGGAACATTCTCAAGGATTGACCACATTATCAGGGCACAAATATAACATTGAAAAGTAGGGCTATGGAAATTATTTCAAGTGTCTTCTCTGACCACAATGGCATGAAACTAGAAATCAACCACAGGAAAAGAAATGAGAAAAAACTTATTACATGGAGACTAAAAAACATGATACTTAAAAACCAATTGGTCAATGAAGAAATTAAAAGGGAAATTTAAAATATCTTGAGAAAGATGATAATGAAAACACAATGATTCAAAACCTATGGGGTGCTGCAAATGCAGGGCTTAGAGAGAAGTTTATAGCAATACAATCCTTCCTCAGAAAAGAGGAAAAATCTCAAATCAACAACTTAACCTACCACCTAAAAGAATTATAAAAAGAATGAACAAAACCTAAAGTCATAAGAAAGAAGTAAATCATACAGATCATAGAGGAAATCAATAAAATGGAGACTCAAAAAAGCAATAGAAAAAATCAGTAAAACCAAGAACTGGTTCTTTGAAAGGGTAAATAAAATTGAAAATCCTCTGGCTAGACTCACCAAGAAGAGGAGAGAAAGAACTCAAATAAATAAAATAAGAAATGAAAAATGAGATATCTCAATTGATACTGCAGAAATAACAAAGCATAAGAGAATACCATGAACAATTAAATGCCAACTAATTTGAAAACCTAGAAGAACTGGATAACTTTCTAGATACCTAGAGCCCATGAAAACTGAATCAGCAAGAAATATATCAATTGAAAGGACCGATCACTAGAAATGAATTTAAATATGTAATAAAAACACTATCTAGAAACAAAAGTCCAGGACCAGATGGTTTCACAGGTGAATTCTACCAAACATACAAAGAAGAACTTATACCCATCCTTATTAAATTTTTCCAAAAATTTGAAAAAAAGCAACACTCCCAAAGACATTCTATGATGCCAGTATCACCCTAATACCAAAACCAGACAAAGATACTAAAAAAAGAGAAAATTATGGGCCAATATATTGATGAATATAGACATAAAAAATTCTCAACAAAATTTTAGCCAACAAAATCTAGTGGTATATAAAAAGGATCATACACCACAACCAAGTGGGATTCCTCTCAGTTTCACAAGGATGGATCAACATATACAAATCAATCAATGTCATACACCACATTCACAAAAGAAAGGTCAAAAAACACATGACCATCTCAACAGATACATAAAAAACATTTGACCAATCCAATACATATTCATGATAAAAACTATTACCAAAGTGGATATAGACATAACATACCTTAACATAAAAAAATCCACTTATGACAAAACCACCTCTAATGTAACACTCAATGGAGAAAAGCTGAAAGGCTTCACACTAAAATCTGGAACAAGACAAGGATTCCCACACTGACCACTTTTATTCAACATAGTATAGGAATTCCCAGCCACAGCAACCAAACAAAAAAAAAGAAATAAAACGTATCCAAATTGGAAAGAAGACGTAAATTTGTTGCTGTAAACAGATGGCATTCTATATATAGAATATTCTATATATAGAATACTCTAAGGACACCACACAAAAATTACTCAAACTGATCAACAGATTCAGCAAAGTAGCAGGATACAGATTAACATTTGGAAATCGGTTGCATTTCTGTATACTAACAATGAAATATTAGAAAAGTAATACAAAAACACAAAACCTTTTAAAAATCACACCACCAAAAATTAAATACCTGGTAATGAATCTGACAAAGGAAGTGAAAGACATACACTGAGAACTATAAAACATTACTCAAGGAAATTAAAGACAATTCAAAGAAATGGAAACATAGTCCTTGGTCCTAGGTTAGAAGAATTAATATAGTTAAAATGGACATTCTACCCAAAGCATTCCACAGATTAATATAATCCCTATCAAATTACCCATGGCATTTTTCACAGAACTACAAGAAACTATCCAAAAATTTATGTGGAACCATCAAAGACCCAGAATTGCCAAAGCAATCCTGAGGAACAACAACCAAGCAGGAGGCATAACTCTCCCACACTTCAGACAATATTACAAAGCCAGAGTAATCAAGACAGTGCAGTGCTTGTACCTAAATATACATACAGACCAATGGAACAGAATAGAGAACCCAGAAATAAATCCAGATATGTACAGTCAATTAATCTTTGACAAAAGAGGCAGGAATATAAAATTGGAAAAAGACAGTCTTTTCAGTAAGTGGTGCTGGGAAAACTGGACAGCTGCATGCAAATCAATGAAAATAGAACACACCCTCACACCCTGCACAGAAATAAATTTAAAATCACTTAAAGATTTAAACATAGGATAAGAAACCATCAAATTCCTAGAAGAGAACATAGGCAAATCATTCTGTAACATCAACCATACAAATGTTTTCTAAGGTCAGTCTCCCAAGGCAACAGAAATAAAAACAAAAATAAATCAATGGGATCTAACCAAACTGACAAGTTTTGCACAGCAAAGGAAACCATAAGAAAAAAAGACAACTTACAGAATGGGAGATAATAGTTTCAAATGATGCAACTGGCAAGTGCTTAATCTCTAAAATATATATATACAACATATGCAACTCAACAACAACAAAAAAACAGCTACCCAAATGAAAAATGGGAAGTAGACCTGAGTAAACATTTCTCCAAAGAAGATATACAGATGGCCACCAGACTCATGAAAAAATATTCAACATCAGTAATTATTAAAGTAATGCAAATCAAAATTACAATGAGGTACCACCTCACACCTGTCAGAATGGCCATTATTAACACGTCAATAAATAACAAATGCTAGAGAAGGTGTGGAGGAAAGGGAACCCTTAAAGACTCTTGGTGGAAATGTAAATTGGTATGACCACTGCAGAAAACAGTATGGAGGTACTTCAGAAAACTAAATATAAAACTACCATATGACCCAGCAATCCCACTCTTGGGCACATATCCACACAAAGCTCTCATTGAAAAATGTACATGCACCCATATGTTCACTGCAGAACTATTCACAATAGCCAAGACATGGAAACATCATAAATGACCATTGACAGATGAATGCATTAAGAAGATGTAGTATATATACTCAATGGATTACTACTCAGCCATAAAAAGAACACAATAATACCATTTGCAGCAACATGGATGGAACTAGAGACTCTCATACTAAGTGAAGTAAGTCAGAAAGAGAAAGACAAATACCATATGATATCACTTATAACTGGAATCTAAAATATGTCACAAATGAACCTATCTACAGAAAAGAAACAAACGCATGTACATAGAGGACAGACTTCTGGCTGCCATGGGGGAGGTGGTGGTATGGACTGGAAGTTTGGGGTTAGTAGTTGCAAACCACTGCATTTGAAGGGGATAATCAGTGAGACCCTGCTGTATAACACAGAGAACTAAATATAGTCACTTTTGATAGAACATTATGGAGGATAGTGTGATAAAAATGTATATATATATGTATGACTGGGTCATTTTGCTGCACAGAAGAATTGACAGAATATTGTAAATCACCTACAATAATTTTTTTAAAGCATAATAGTTCCCATAATGGCTCAACAATAATGAACCTGACTAGTATCCATGAGGACATGGGTTTGATCTCTGACCTTGCTCAGTGGGTTAAGGACCTGGTGTTGCCATGATCTTTGCTGTAGACTACAGACATGGCTCAGATTTGGCATTGCTGCAGCAGTGGTGTAGGCTTGCAGCTACAGCTCCAATTTGATACCTAGCTGGGAACGTCCATATGCCACTGGTATAGCCCTTAAAGACAAAAAAAGAAAAATAAAAAGCACTAAATGCAAAAGTGCTAATGCTTCTTATGAACGGTGGGTTATACATGTCTCTAAGAGCTTCCACTGTGTCATGGTGCATGTTGAGTCAAGTGTTTTAATCAACTCTTATTAAGGGAGAGAGTCCCATCCTAGAATTGGGGCATGGCTGAGTACATAGCACCCCACACTGGACAGATGAGTGTGACAGCAGTTTATTAGTCACAAAAACTCAGAGCTTGGGGAAGAAGGCCACCACATGCCATGAATGGCCCCATGGGGGTTGCAGTTGGGAACATAGTGAACAATTTGGGGTCTGGTAGGCAGGCTTTGGAATTCCAAAACTGGGGTGACCCTTGGCTCTCTGGGAGCACATGATTGGATTGCTTGAGTAATTCCACAGTCCAGGAAAGAACTGACACCTACTACTCAGAGATAAGTAGGAACTACACCTAGTCTATTTTTTTTTTTTTTGTCTTTTTGCCATTTCTTGGGCTGCTCCCTCAGCATATGGAAGTACCCAGGCTAGGGGTCGAATCAGAGCTGTAGCCACCAGCCTATGCCAGAGCCACAGTAATGCAGGATCTGAGCCGCCTCTGCAACCTACACCACAGCTCATGGCAACACCGGATCCTTAACCCACTGAGCAAGGCCAGGGATTGAACCCACAACCTCATGGTTCCTAGTCGGATTCGTTAACCACTGAGACACGACGGGAACTCCCCACCTAGTCTTTGATGGGAGGGTGTTGGATAGGGGAAACTTATTCTCTGCAGTAGAATAGAAAGAGTACTTTGTAGTTAGGCCATCTGAAGCCCTCCTCATTTTACCAGGTGTCCAGGCAGTACATAATATTGTCTTTCTGGAGTTCCCGTGGGGCTCAGTGGTTAACAAATCCAAGTAGGAACCTCAGATTGCACGTTCGATCCCTGGCCTTGCTCAGTGGATTAAGGATCTGGCGTTGCCAGTGAGCTGTGGTATAGGTCGCAGATGCAGCTCGGATCCTGCATTGCTATGGCTCTGGCTAGGCTGGTGGCTACAGCACTGATTGGACCCCTAGCCTGGGAACCTCCATATGCCATGGGAGTGGCCCTAGAAAAGGCAAAAAAAAAAAAAAAAAAAAAAAAAAAAAGTCTTTCTTTAGGTCTTATACCACACTAAGTTAAACATACGAACTTTATTTTCTGTAATTAGAAATCTAGGAAATTGTATCAACGGTTCTTTGAAAATTCTCTATTTAGCTTCTCCATGCTTCCATTTAAAGTCACAGTATCTGTCAGTTACATAAGTTGGAGAGGAAAACACTACACAATTAATTACCAAAAAGTCATCTATCAGACATTTTATAAACTTGGAAAGAAAAGAACTAACATGGTTTTAGATATCATAGGTCCCATAAATAAATATAAGGAAGAAGTAGGTATTGTGGATGGCTTCTGCATGTACCCACAGAGTATCCTATGCTACTCTATCACCCTATAACAACATATGGTTGATTTACATTCCTTGAATGGAGCTGTGTCATATTTGTCATGTTGCTTCCAGCACTGAGCAAAATTCAAGTAATGATACCCAAGAGTTAATGAGAATTTACCATGTGCCAGAAAATGTCCTAAACAATATATACACATTATCTTATTTAATCATCACAGTCACCTTATGAGATAGGTATTAGCACTTCAGTTTTCTAGACCAGGGATTGGTAATTTTTTTTTTTTTAATGTGAAGAACCAAACAGTAAATATTTTGGGTTTTGTGGGCATATGGTATCTATTGAGATACTGACTACTGTTATGGTGTAAAGGCATCCAGAGACAATATGTAAATGAATATGCATGTCCCCATTCCAATAAAACTTTATTTATAAAAACAGGACATAGACTAAATAATTCTCTGCATGAGCATTAGTTTGTCAACCACTGTTTTAGACAATACATAAATGCCTTATGTGATTAAGTAATTTGCTCAGGGTCACACAGCTCTCAAGGGGCAGAGCAGGATTTTATACACAGATTTGTCTGATTCCCAAACTCCTTTTCATAACCATTATTCTGTACTGCATCTAACTACTGAACTAATAAACTGGGCTCCATACATACGTGTAGAAATAAATGAAAATTTCCATTATTATATTTATTTTACAAAAGAAAAAAACTTGAGTCAGATCGCATTGTCAGCACATAGGATTTCTGACTCCTAAACAGAATTTAAAATATAATTAAAATTAATCAGTCTGGAATTAGCAGCTCTCTGTCTACTGGTTTAGTGGAATATATATCAAGTCTACATCCAACAGGAAAGACCACTCATTCATAGAAGAGAAAAGGACCTAGAGTATGGGCTCTATTTTCCATTTTATGGATTCTCCTCTATAGGAGCCTCTCTTAATTCACTTTCAATCCCTGTAGGATCTGACTATGGACCAATGCATTTGCTTTCCAGAGCTATGAAATCCTAAACCAAGTCACATTCGCATTGCTAGAAGAAATTCAAATATTCCATCAACTAGCTCTTTTTTCTCTCTCAAATTACATAGTTACAAACGATTAACAATGTTTTCTCACACTTTGTTGAAAAAAATTGCTTCCCAGCTGTGATAGTGTCTTCTAATTTTTAACCAAAAATATATAGGATGATGAATTAAAAAATGCTGACACATCTTAAACTGACTGTGCCTAAAATAATGTCATTACTAAGATGGATCAAGTTTTATTTTTCACAAACTGTAGGAATGAATAGCTACAGTTGTTGTTACTCATAATTCAGAGCTGGCTGGTATTTGAAAAAAAAGACATGTGGCATCCGGAAAATGTAATTAATTTGATGGTATAAGCCTTCATAAATTATCAAGTATTCCCAGTAGCAGCCATGGAAAACTTAGGAAGAACATGAGCTGCCTTTAAATTGCTTAGTTTGCTCACGACCAGAATTATTTTAAGGTGGTTGAGCTGCTATTGGTATTAAAAGATGCTTGAATTATCATTACCATTAATAGCTTCTCCACCTTTAAATAAGGTGATAGAGATTTAGAGTCACACACAAGCCAGCATCAGTGTCTCGAGGCTGTCATTCTTCTCTCTAATGAACTGCAGCTTACAGAAATTAATTATGGGGGAAAGGTTGCTGTTGCCCCCACCAGGAATGAAGTCTCCAGATTCCAAATCAAGTGTTGCTGAGGAGGAAGTGCAGAGGCTCTACCTCCCAAAGCTCTGCTCACATTGTGCTCTTTCTGCCAGGAACAAGCTTCATGCTTGACTGCACAGTGGGAGAAGAATGACTTAGGGAAGGAGTTTTTAATATTTACAATAAGTATAAAAAGCGTTTCCAGAAAAACAGAATAATTCAGTAGGTAGACAGTTTCCAGGTCCGGGATGACTATGAATCTACTACATTTGAGTATACCTACATGGTATTTGCAAAATAAGCAAGGTGATATCTGACCTTTCCAATTTGTCTAGAAAATGTAGGTAAAAAAATGTGTATATTTTAAAAATGAATATAATGCATAAAATAATCTTAACCTCTGAAATAATAATTCTAAGACATTTATAATTTACAAAGTATTTAGGTAGAATCTGAAAAACCAACTCTATTACCTTTTGCTACGTAGCAAAAACAAACAAACAAGCAAAAAAATCTGCTTTTCTTGTTCAAAGATAAGTAGCTAGCCTTAATTGTCATCCTGAAGGTTTTAAGGCCTGAACTGTCTGCCCATTTTTGGTTAGCTTCTACAGGAGGTTCAAATACTTCCATGAAGTTCTAGTATGGGGTACTTTTGAGATTCTTTGTGATCCCTCTGATTCTTTCACTATGCAAAGATAATTATGAAAAATATGGACAGTTTGAAAATTTGAAGTATGAATTATGTGACTTTAGTAAAAAATGAAAATCATGAGAGATCATTCCCAATACCATCCAAATTATTTTCTATGTGAGAAGAAGAGAAGAAGACTAGGAATAAGCCAGACTACATTAGTGTAGAAGACTGGAAACTTCAGAGTTAAACTGGCTATTTTCCAACCACACAATTGCCTACAGCTGATTTCCAGGCTATTTCACAGAAATGTCCTCATCCTCTCTTGCTGAAAATAAGTGGGAAAAGATAAATGGACCCTTCAAGTCACTTGCTTGAGACAGGGAGCAGGGAGTACAGAGGACTAATTTTAAGGCATTGATTATTAAAATGCTCCCTATTCACTAGCAACATCAGAGCTGTGAAAAAGCTGCAAAACTCTTTGAAAATACTAAAGAACTTTTAAAAATAAAAATTCCACAACCACTGACTCTTGAATATTTGGTGAAAAAATTTTGGTTCTTCTCTTTATATCTTTACTTATGATAATTACAGGATATATTAAATTAGATAGTGACAATGATTTCTAAAAAAAAAAAAACCACACACTTGAAATACCCAAAGAATAAAAGTGCCCAATTGTAGAAATGCACTTCTTCTGCAAAAAGCAGACAAAATGAGATCAGAGTGTTACCACAGCCTCTGCTGTCAGAGACACAGGTCTGGTGTTGTCAAAGTGCGGTGACAATCACAGCATGTCTCCTAATGTCTCAGATCTGCAAAGCTGATGGTACTGAGTGCAACTGCTGAGGATACCTGCAGAAAATACAACCACTTATCTTTCTATCGATCCTTTACTATCTACCCATCTATCTATCATCTATCAATGAATAGATCAATATATTGATCTTTTGATTTATATCTATTTATCACAATATGTACACCCAGCCCTCCTGACCCAGGTCACTCATTAATAACCATGTTCCTGTCCAACAGGTTAGCAGAAGTTCCCTCTGAGCAGGTGCCTATGAAAGCTCTTCCACTTTGTTATAGGAAGCAAGGAAAATATTGTGGAAACATTGGTCTATGTAAATGAGGAAGCTACATTATCATAATTTTCTTCTATTGTTTTTTTTAAAAATTGTCCACTTAGAGGCCAACATGCAGATCAAAGAAAAATAGCAAAATGGCATTTGAAAAACAGAAAATAAAGAAATTCTTATTGGGTATCATAAGAAATGTAAAGGTAAGAAGGCCATTTGCATCCTCTGTTGAAGGAAGGGGGGACCTGCTAAATGATCTTAAATAATGTCACATTGATCTTGGTATATATATCTAGCTAAAATAAGTACTCCCAGTAAAAAGTATAAAGAAAGAATTGATCGATCTACTGAAAAAAAATTATGCAAACAGCAAACCAGCTGAAGAAGTGGCCTGAACTGCTCAATTTAGTAAAATATGAAGATTTTGCAATAGTTTTCTATGTTTCTGCAAAGAATTGCTTCATTTTTACAGTTCTTCAAAAGAAGTATTTTAAGGATTGGTGCAGATGGAAGAGAACAAATGAATTCCTCCAACAGGCATAGAGAGAATGAGTCACGCCAGGAGTGAGAACCACATACAAGCCCTGGAATGGAACTGGGGAAATTCAAGTCTTCAGCTCCTCATTCTATGGATAAGGACACTGATGTTCAGAGAAGCAAAAGCCATGCTTCCCAGTCTAACAGTTGTACAAATCATCTTAAAATCTAGTTCAAATGATAATTCTGATCTGTAGGTATGAAAGGGGGCAGGGATTTTGCATTTCTAACAAGATCATAGATACTGCTGCTGCTGGGGCCCCATGAACCACACTCAGAATAGTGAAGAGCAAGAGAATTTGTCTGTATTTCTGGGGGGCCACACCCACGGCATATGTAGCTTCCCAGGCTAGGGGTCGCTCAGAGCTATAGTTGCTGGCCTACACCACAGCTCACTGCAATGCTGGATCCTTAACCCACTTAGTGAGGCCAGGGATGGAACCTGCATCTTCATAGATGCTAGTCAGATTCATTTCTGCTGAGCCAAGGTGGGAATTCCATCCACCTTAATTAATGGAAGAAGTGGCACCTGGCTCTCCCACATGTACAGTTTTATGTTAAATGGAACAGCAAGTTTCCTTATCAAATATAAGCAAGTAATAGTTTACCTTTAAATTATTAATCAGAGGTATGCTTCATTCTCCTCATGAAGAAGCAGTATGATTCACTTATTTGGTGATAAAAGCTGGATTCTGCAACAGGCCTTCTGGGTTTAATCCCAGATTTGTCACTTACTCCTATGTGACCTTGGGCAAGTTTTTCTACCTTTTCTATGTCTCAATTTCCTCAACTGTAAAGTAGTGATTTTAATATTATCTACCACATAGATGCTGGGGTTTTTTGGTTGGTGGTGGTGGTGCTGCTGGTATTTGTTTTGTTGTTGTTGTTGTTTTTACCTCAGGTAAATATCAGGGACTGCCATAGGTTAGCATTTAAAAAATATTAGATTTATTATCAAAGAAGATTGAGGTTTAATTTACAGGTATAGAACCTTAGACTTAGTAGAAAAGCAGAGCATAATCAGCAGAATCAGATTTAGTTTTTCTTTTTGGATGCCACCCAGGGCATATGGAAATTCCCAGGCCAAGGATTGAACCTGTGCCACAGCGGCAACCCAGGCTGTTGCAGTGACAATGTTAGATCCTTAATCTGCTGTGCCACAAGGGAACTCCAGAATTAGCATTATCTACTGGCATTATTTGTTGGCATTATTTAATTTGTGACACTAGGAGAGAAGAAATTTTGAAAGGCATATTATCAAGTTTTTCCAGAGCAGGAAGGAAAATTGCATGTGCTGAATACCAATTTTACCTCAGGTACCAAATAATATCACATTTAATTTTCTTTACAGCCCTGTGGAATTGCATTGTCACCCCCCATGTTATGGGTGAGGAAACCAAGGCTTACACATCAAATGCCTGGCCAGGAGCCTCATGTCTACAAACATGGCAGGACTAAGTTTTGGCCTCAGCTTGGTTGACTCTAAAACCTGTGTGAGACCACTAAGTGTGAGTCCTCAGGGGTAGGAAAGTAGGGGTCTGGGTTAAGCTTAGTAAGGCAAGGCTTCTGGCACCTTGCGTGGTCTCCCTTACTAATACCCCACAAATGAATCGGATGTTGGCAATTGACTATCCAACACTTCAAAACTTGTGGGGGAACAGGAAGAACAGCATAGCAATTCTCTCACACACCAAAATTCAAATCTTTTTCCTCTGACCAACTGAAGAATCTTTTTCTGTTTTAGGTGTTGGAAGAGAGGGGAAATGAGTGGAAAGGTTTGGTCTTTTCCTCTTCCCAAGGGATTCAGGATTTCTTTTGGTCTCTCTCTCTTTCCACCTGTTTTTCAATTCCTCTCATGGAATATTAGCATCACACCCCCACATCCCCGTATTAGTGTTTATTCTTCAATGAGCAGTTGCAGAATTTATTCCCTCTCTGAGTCACCATAAATAATAGAGCCTCTCAAAAGGATTGGTGGGAGATTTAGAATTTAAAGATCATTTCACTGGAGAGATGGAAGGGAATACTTACATGGGAAACATCTTAGCAAACTGCCTAAAATCATCCTTCTATAATCCTGCAAACAGGGGTCCTTGATCCCCCATTTTTATCTCATTGTAGAATACTTGCTCATTTTATTCCTCCCTTCAATGGCCCCTCAACTCTCCCAGTTTTCTTAAGCAAAGTCATCCAGCAGAATGTCAGCTCTTTTCTCTGACTGACATGTTTACATCCACCATAGAGCAAATCACAGCCCTTTGATCATCAGGACCTGCATTTCTTAGAAGACGGTGACGTGCCTGTAGCAGGAAGTTTACTGGTCAGTCACAAAGTTTACAAGTAGCACCCCTGTATGCCAGGCAGACACAATGCTAAAGAAGCCAGTATCCCTCCCACTTACAGTCTGGAGAGAAAATAACCATTGGCTCAGTGACTATAGGGGCTTCAAGACTTGTGACATGAAGACTGAACAGTGTTTTAAGGGAGAGCCCTTGATAGGAAGTGCTTCCAGAGGGAAGAATGTATCAGCTGAAAACTAAAAGGTGTGGCAGAATAGCCCAAATGAAGAGATGGAGGAAGGAGAATTCCAGGCATAGGGAATAGCATGGGCAGAGCCCTCTGGCAGGAGAAGGCCCACCCTATCTAATTCCTTTATTTTCCAGGGGAGAACATCATTCCTTCTCATATATCTTGCTCACCAGCTTTCAGTTGACCAGATATTGTTAAGTGGTTACCTCAAGGAGTGCTTCAGAGAAATATAAATCACCCATCCTAAATCCAGAGAGAGGTACCGTGACACCTCTCTGAACATTATTATATAACATCTTTAACTATAAGAATATTCATATGGACTAGTGTGTATGTACAATTGTTTATCCTTGGAGATTGGAGGGAGTAAAAATTATAAATGCCACTTGCTAAAAAACTATGTGAATATATATGTATATTTTAGTAAAATATGTATATTATTTGCATAAATAAAAAAATATTTTTAATTGTAACAACTTCAAGATAATGTACACATGATTATAATTTAAGTAATTAATGAGATGATCAAATCTATTAGGAGTTTTATTTAGAGTTACCTCTCTATGACCTCTGTTAGCCCTGCAATCAGTGAAAATTTATAGAAGCTTGAAACTCTGAGATTCTTCAAAGTAATTGTCCAGGATTACATCACCTTTGAATCCCAGTCCCTGTCACTCTAGTCTCTACATTTGCTTCTTTATTATAACATGAGAAGATGGACCAATGATTTCTTTCTCTTTCGAGGACAAGATCAAACTTTTTACAAGGATTGTCAGCCTGTGTTGGATATTCTCCAGATTCATAATCTTCTCTCTCTCCCCTACACATATCTTGCATGTAAGCGTAATAAGAATGTAAAATTTTGTCAATTTTTCTCACAGTGCCTATAGAACATTATTTGACAAGAAAATTTAATAACTGAGAATTGTGATTGCCTTGCCTCAAGTCATTAGTGAATCAAATTCATAGGCCCTTCTCTTTACCACTCATGTTACCCTGAGATGCTTTTAAATAAAAATAGACCTGGGATTTTTTTTTTTCACTTGTATGTATAAATGTCCAAATAGTCCCATCTACCTTGTATCATAATGACTTTTATGTTGCACTTGTCCTCTCTCCCTTTCCTGGATAATCAACTCCTGGAGAGTGAGTAACTATTTCTGATTCAATCCTGATTCCTTTTGTTACCTAGAACAGGGCCTGAAACATCAAAAACAATGAATACTTCTTGAATTTGTGTGAGAAAATGAAAGTGAGAGAGTTAATATAAAATAAGCTATAAACAATGTTCACATTTTCTTATTGAACAAACAACAATCGGGCTTTCTTCCTAAAACTGTATTGTTGCAGGTCATTCTATATCTCAAGCACCACCGGGCTACTAAAGATTTTCATTCTGATGACTAAAGAATTGTCACTTATATTTCCAGACAGAAGGAAGGTGAGATGGAGAAGTGACAGGTCATTCTCTCCATTGATTATGCTCCCCAACAGCATGACTGTTTTCCCCAGAATGGCAGGTGGCACAAACACTTTGATGCTCAGCAGGGGGTGTTGACTTGATGCTCCAGACCTCCGTGAGGCTTGTGGAAAGCAGCAGAAGGAAAGCCTATTTCCTCTATGCAGGTTCAACAAACTACATCAAGAGTCTCCACAGTTCTGGTGCCAGAAAAGCCCCTGAGACTGACTGTGGTCATCTTTCTCATTTAAAGGTTTCCTTTTCTGTGATGTCTGACATTTTGTTTTCTTTCTTTGTTTTTCTTTTTAGGGCCACACCTGTGGCACATGGAAGTTACTGGGCTAGGGGTCAAATCCGAGCTGCACCTGCGGCCTATGCCACAACAACAGCAATGTGGGATCTGATCCACATCTGTGACCAATGCACAGTTTGTGGCATTGACATATCCTTAACCCACTGAGCCAGGCCAGGAATCAAACCCACATCTTCATGGATACTGTGTCAGGTTCTTAACCCACTGAGCCACAATGGGAACTCTGATGTTTGGCAATCTCTGATGACAGCCTCCAGAGAAGAACTCATGTTAACTAACCATAATAGCTTGAGTTTATAGGGAAGCTTTCTTAACAAGTTACCTCATTTTATCTTTCTTAACAAGTTACCTCATTTTATGTTCCTTTCTTATAAAAGATAGAATGATTCCTACTCCTGTTTCCAGCTAAAGAAACAGAGACACGTGGAAACCAAATGTGCTTTTGACTAAGTGAGATTAAAGGCTAGGTGTTCTATTTACAGCTGAAGACCATTTCACTTTAAGACTCAGATAAAATAAAAATTGTTGAAAGAATAATTATAGCATTTTTTGAAGGAAACTAAATATAATTCAAAATATAAGAAGTTGGAAATATTTCTTACTTTCTTCAAGTTAAAAATCTAAACTTCTTATATCTGATAAAGCCTTTTCCTGAATTCTTATTCTTGTCTATTAATTTTTTTAATTTATAAAAGCCTTGTTTAAGAGACTCCACTCCAAAAGGGCTCATACAAAATCTCACATGCTCTGGGATACAGGGCAGAAGTGGTAATTTGAAAGAAGCCTGGGCCAGACTCCTCTGCTGATCTCGGAAAGCCTCATAGAGAGGAGGAGACAGCTGTTGCCCACCCTAGGAACACAGACACTAGCAGCAGTTGGAATCTTGTTCCACCAAGTGGATGCTGATATTGGCAAGTGCCACTTTGGAATCCTCCCTGGAGAGGATTAATGCGGCTGGTCCTAAGACTAATGCCAGTTCAAGGGTGTGCAGAGTGAACTGGGTGCCAGGACCTTGGAATGTAGGGACCTGGAGGTTCCAGGACTAGTGCCTGTGCACTGGGGTATGAAGGCATGAATCCCTGGGTCCCCAAACTATAGAACTCCCAGAAGAAATCATCAGCAGTAAATTCTTTGACATCAGTGTAATAATTTACAGATTTATCTTCTCAGACAAGGTAAATAAGCATGAACAAATAAACTGAAAAAAATCTTTTGCGCAGTGAAAGAAACTGTCAACAAAATTAAAATGACACCTAGCAAATGGGAGAAGATATTTGCAAATGACATATCTGATAAGGATTTCATATCCAAAATACACAAAGTACTCATACAACTCAACATCAAAAAAAAAAAAAAAAAAAAAAAAAAGCCCAGCCCAATTGAAAAACAGGCAGGCGGACTGAATAGACATTTTTTCCAAGGAAGATACACAGATTTCTAACAGGCACATGAAAAGGTGCTCAATATCAGTAATTATCAAGGAAATACAAATGCAAACAACAAAAAAAATCATCTTATATTTGTCAGAATGGCTATTATCCAAAAGACAACAAATAACAAGTGCTGGTGAGAATGTAAAGAAAAGAGAACTCTCGCACAATATGGGTGGGAATATAAATTGGTTCAGCAGCTATGAAAAAGAATGGAGTTTCTCAAAAAAATAAAATAAAAATATAACATATGATCCAAAAATTCTATTACTTTGTACTTATCTGAAAAAACATAAACATTAGTTCTAAAAGATGCATCGATATGCTCATTGCAGCATTACTTATAATTGCCAAGATATGGAAGGAGCCCAAATGCCCACCAATAGATGAATGGATAAAGTAATGAAGTATATTCATACAATAGAATATTACTCAGCCATAATGTTGCTTTTAATCATCATCAATTTTATATCTATCATAATAAGTGAAAACCAATATCAACATTTTTTCTAAAAGAAACCAAAGCAGAGAAACTGGGAGAGCCTGCCAGTTCTTATTTTACTTCATAAAGCAATCTGAATATATTAATTCAGAATTTTTCTGAGAAGCATTGCCTCTCCTAGCATGAGTCCATGTCCCTTCTGGGCAAGTAGTCATGAAGGAGTTTTTTACATACTCTTTCTAGAATCTCAGCAAACTTTTAAAAAGTCTATGGAAAAATATTTACTTTTTCATTAACTTGAGTTTTCCACTAAGTTGAGAATTTGTAAATTTGTAATGGAGAGTGAATCATAGTAATGAATCTATGCTGAGGATTTTGAAAAAACTGGATTTCACAGAACTTCTGTAGAATACTTAGAGACAACAACAACCACTAGGGAATTTTTATTTTATTTTATTTTTTTCTTGTTTATTTTATTTTATTTTATTTTTTTTTAATTTTATTTTCCCACTGTACAGCAAGGGGGTCAGGTTATCCTTACATGTATACATTACAATTACAGTTTTTCCCCCACCATTTCTTCTGTTGCAACATGAGTATCTAGACATAGTTCTCAATGCTATTCAGCGGGATCTCCTTGTAAATCTATTCTAGGTTGTGACTGATAAGCCCAAGCTCCCGATCCCTCCCACTCCCTCCCCCTCCCATCAGGCAACCACAAGTCTCTTCTCCAAGTCCATGATTTTCTCTTCTGAGGAGATGTTCATTTGTGCTGGATATTAGATTCCAGTTATAAGTGATATCATATGGTATTTGTCTTTGTCTTTCTGGCTCATTTCACTCAGGATGAGATTCTCTAGTTCCATCCATGTTGCCGCAAATGGCATGATGTCATCCTTTTTTATGGCTGAGTAGTATTCCATCGTGTATATATACCACCTCTTCCGAATCCAATCCTCTGTCGATGGACATTTGGATTGTTTCCATGTCCTGGCTATTGTGAATAGTGCTGCAATGAACATGCGGGTGCATGTGCCTCTTTTAAGTAGAGCTTTGTCTGGATAGATGCCCAAGAGTGGGATTGCAGGGTCATATGGAAGGTCTATGTATAGATTTCTAAGGTATCTCCAAACTGTTCTCCATAGTGGCTGTACCAGTTTACATTCCCACCAACAGTGCAGGAGGGTTCCCTTTTCTCCACAGCCCCTCCAGCACTTGTTATTTGTGAATTTATTAATGATGGCCATTCTGACTGGTGTGAGGTGGTATCTCATGGTAGTTTTGATTTGCATTTCTCTTATAATCAGCAATGTGGAGCATTTTTTCATGTGTTTGTTGGCCATCTGCGTATCTTCTTTGGAGAAATGTCTATTCAGGTCTTTTGCCCATTTTTCCATTGATTGATTGGTTTTTTTGCTGTTGAGTTGTATAAGTTGCTTATATATTCTAGAGATTAAGCCCTTGTCAGTTGCATCATTTGAAACTCTTTTCTCCCATTCTGTAAGTTGTCTTTTTGTTTTCTTTTGGGTTTCCTTTGCTGTGCAAAAGCTTTTCAGTTTGATGAGGTCCCATGGGTTTATTTTTGCTCTAATTTCTATTGCTTTGGGAGACTGACCTGAGAAAATATTCATGATGTTGATGTCAGAGAGTGTTTTGCCTATGTTTTCTTCTAGGAGTTTGATGGTGTCCTGTCGTATATTTAAGTCTTTCAGCCATTTGGAGTTTATTTTTGCGCATGGTGTGAGGGTGTGTTCTAGTTTCATTGCTTTGCATGCAGCTGTCCAGGTTTCCCAGCAATGCTTGCTGAATAGACTTTCCTTTTCCCATTTTATGTTCTTGCCTCCCTTGTCAAAGATTAATTGACCATAGGTGTCAGGGTTAATTTCCAGATTCTCTATTCTGTTCCATTGGTCTGTCTGTCTGTTTTGATACCAGTACCACACTGTTTTGATGACTGTGGCTTTGTAGTATTTCTTGAAGTCTGGGAGAGTTATGCCTCCTGCTTGGTTTTTGTTTCTCAGGATTGCTTTGGCGATTCTGGGTCTTTTGTTGTTCCATATAAATGTTTGGATTGTTTGTTCTAGTTCTGTGAACAATGTCATGGGTAATTTGATAGGGATTGCATTGAATCTGTAGATTGCTTTGGGTAGGATGCCCATTTTCACAATATTGATTTTTCCAATCCAGGAACATGGAATATCTTTCCATTTCTTTACATCTTCTTTGATTTCTTTGATTAAGGTTTTATAGTTCTCGGCATATAGGTCCTTTACCTCTTTGGTCAGGTGTATTCCGAGGTATTTGATTTTGTTTGGTACAATTTTAAAAGGTATCGTATTTTTGTATTCCTTTTCTAATGTTTCATTGCTGGTATACAGAAATGCAACTGACTTCTGAATGTTAATCTTATATCCTGCCACTTTGCTGAATTTATTAATCAGTTCAAGGAGTTTTGGGGTTGAGTCCTTAGGGTTTTCTAGGTATAGAATCATGTCATCTGCATACAGTGACAGTTTGATCTCTTCTCTTCCTATATGGATGCCTTTGATTTCTTTTGTTTGTCTAATTGCTGTGGCTAAGACTTCCAAAACGATGTTGAAGAGCAGTGGTGAGAGTGGGCATCCCTGTCTTGTTCCAGATTTGAGTGAGAAGGCTTTTAGTTTTTCCCCATTGAGGATTATATTTGCTGTGGGTTTATCATAAATGGCTTTGATTATATTCAGGAATGTTCCCTCTATACCCACTTTGGCGAGGGTCTTGATCATGAATGGATGTTGAACTTTGTCAAATGCTTTTTCTGCATCTATTGAGATGATCATATGATTTTTGACTTTTTTTTTGTTAATGTGGTGTATGATGCTGATTGATTTGCGTATGTTGAACCATCCTTGTGAACCTGGGATGAACCCAACCTGGTCATGGTGTATAATTTTTTTGATATGTTGTTGGATTCGGTTGGCTAAGATTTTGTTGAGAATTTTTGCATCTATATTCATCAATGATATTGGGCGATAGTTTTCTTTTTTGGTGGTATCTCTGCCTGGTTTTGGAATGAGGGTGATGGTGGCCTCATAGAATGTCTTTGGGAGTATTCCTTCTTCTTCAACCTTTTGAAAGAGTTTAAGGAGGATGGGCACCAATTCCTCTTTATATGTTTGATAGAATTCACCTGTGAAGGCATCTGGTCCTGGACTTTTATTTGTAGGGAGTGATTTTATGACCTCTTCAATTTCATTTCTAGTGATCGGTCTGTTCAGTTGGTCTGTTTCTGCTTGATTCAGTTTTGGCAGGCTGTAAGATTCTAGAAAATTGTCCATTTCTTCCAGATTGTCAAACTTATTGCCATATAGTTGTTCATAGTATTCTCTTATGGTTTTTTGTATTTCTGCTGTATCCGTTGTGATTTCTCCTTTTTCATTTATAATTTTGGTGATTTGGGTTCTTTCTCTCCTCTTTTTAGTGAGTCTGGCCAGGGGTTTGTCAATTTTGTTCACCTTTTCAAAGAACCAGCTCTTGGTTTTATTAATTTTCTCTATTGTTTTTTGAGTCTCTATTTTATTGATTTCTTCTTTGATCTTTATAATTTCCTTCCTTCTGCTGACTTTAGGACTTTTTTGTTCTTCTTTTTCTAATTCATTTAGGTGGAGGGTTAAGTTGTCAATTTGGGATCTTTCTTCCTTTTTGAGAAAGGCCTGGATTGCTATAAATTTCCCTCTGAGCACTGTTTTCGCAGCATCCCATAGATTTTGAGAGGTTGTGTCTTCATTATCATTTGTTTCAAGGTAGTTTTTAATTTCCTTCTTGATTTCCTCATTGACCCATTGGTTTTTTAGTAGCATGTTGTTGAGTCTCCATGGAGTAGGTTTTTTCTCTTTCCTTTTCCCATGGTTGATTTCTAATTTCATGGCATTGTGGTCAGAGAAGATACTTGAGATAATTTCTATGCTCCTAAATTTATTGAGATTTGCTTTGTGTCCCAATATGTGGTCGATTCTTGAGAATGTTCCATGAGCATTTGAGAAGAATGTGTATTCTGCTTTTTTTGGATGTAGTGTCCTGAAGATATCAATTAAGTCTAACTTTTCTATTGTTTCCTTTAGGATCTCTGTTGCTTTATTGGTTTTCTGTCTGGAGGAACTGTCCATTGATGTGAGGGGGGTATTTAGGTCTCCTACTATGATTGTATTCTCATCAATATCTCCCTTTATGTCTGTTAATATTTGTTGTATATATCTGGGTGCTCCTATGTTTGGGGCATATATGTTGATGATAGTAACATCCTCTCCTTGGATGGATCCCTTAATCATTAAATAGTGTCCTTCTTTGTCTTTCTTTATGTCTTTTGTTTTAAAGTCTATTTTGTCTGATATGAGCGTTGCAACTCCTGCTTTTCTGTCATGTCTATTGGCATGAAATACTTTTCCCCAGCCTTTCACTTTCAATCTATATGTATCTTTTGTCCTAAGGTGAGTTTCTTGTAGGCAGCATATTGAAGGTTTTTGCCTTTTTATCCACTCAGCCACTCTGTGTCTTTTGATTGGGGCATTCAGTCCATTGACATTTAAGGTGATAATTGATAGATGACTATTTATTGCCATTTGAACCTCGTGTTCCAGTTGATTTTATGGTTCTCCATTCTTCTTTTTTTTTTTTTTTTTTTTTTTTTTGGTTGGATGGTCTCCTGTTATTATCTGCTTGAGTGTATTTTTTTTTTCATTTTTTGCAAATGGAATATTTGGTTTTGGCTTGTGGTTGCCCTGTTTTTTAAGTATGCTAACCCCTTCCCATAATTGTGTGTTTTAGCCTGATGGTCCTGTAAGTTCAAACACTTCATTATTATATTAAAATTAAGAAGAGAGACATACATACAAACAAAATGGATTATTTACCTCCTAACATCCCTTGCCCACATTTTATGGTTTTGATGACTCTTTTATTTTTTTCTTTTTAATTTTATTTTGTTTGAAGCATGTTCATGATTAAATCTGTATGCTGGCTTATTTGAGTAACTGCTCTCTGATTACGGTTTCTTCAGTCCTAGTTCTTCCTCTTCTTCTTCTTCCTTTTTTTTTTTTTTCTTTTCTTTTTTCTTCCCTTTCCTTCCTTTCTTTTTGGTTTAGAGAAGCCCTTTCAATATTTCCTTTAACCTGGGTTTTGTGTTGCTGTATTCTTTAAGTTTTTGTTTGTTGGGAAAAATTTTTATTTCCCCTTCTATTTTAAATGATATTCTTGCTGGATAAAGTATTCTAGGTTGCATATTTTTTCCTTTGAGCACTTTAAATATCTCTTGCCATTCCCTCCTGGCCTGTAGTGTTTCTGTAGAGAAATCAGCTGATATTCTTATGGGGGTTCCCTTGTAGGTAACATTCTGTTTTTCTCTTGCTGCCTTTAGGATCCTCTCTTTATCACTAACTTTTGCCATTTTTATTATGATGTGTCTTGGTGTGGGTCTGTTTGGGTTCAGTTTGTTTGGGGCCCTCTGTGCTTCTTGTATCTTGAATCCAGTATCCTTTAGATTTGGGAAGTTTCCAGCGATAATTTCTTCAAATATATTTTCCATTCCCTTATCTTTTTCTACTCCTTCTGGAATTCCTATTATGCGTAGATTGGCCCGCTTTATATTATCCCATAGGTCTCTTATATTGCTTTCCAGTTTTTTGATTCGGTTTTCTGTCTGTTGACCAGATTGAGTGATTTCCATTATTCTATCTTCCACATCACTGATTCATTCTTCTGCATTATTCATTCTGGTTTTTACTGCCCCTAGTTCAGTTTGCATCTCTGCAAATGAATGTTCTAGTTTTTCTTGGCTCCTCCTTATATTTTCTAGCTCCTTTCTGAGGGTATCTGCATTACTGTTCATATCTTCTCTTAATTCCTTCAGTCTTTTCAGTATTTCTCTTTTGAATTCTAGGTCTGTCTGACTGCAGAGATCTGTTTCATTGTTGACTGTTTTAGGTGAGTTCTCCTGTTGGTTTGACTGGGCGTGGTTTCTCAGCTTCTTCATCTTGCTTGTTGTCTTCTTTCTCCTGAGGGAGTTGTACTCTCCGTTATCGGGTAGTGTTTGCCTTGTCACTGCCGTGGAATATTTCCTGAGGGCTGTCGTTGTTGGTCAATCTTTTTTGAGGCAGTGTGGCTTTTCTGGAGTGTTGATGGAACTAACAGTGTTTCTTTGAAGCAAAGGAGGGCTTCCTGAGGGCAGACAGGACTGGGAGGTCCACCCCACGATGGTAGCAGATTTCACTTGGTTCTCAGCACCCCCTGGGGTCTTGGGCGGGTAGCAGGGCCCTTGGAGACTCAAGAGGCTCCTCCCCAGGGCAGCCGACTCAGAAAGACCGTCTGAGATCTTTTCCTGACTCGGCCAGGCTTTTTGCAGCTTCTCTGGGCTGCAGGGGGTCCTGCCTGGAGCTGGCAGTCCTATGCAGCTGGTCCACTAGGTCTCAGCATTCCCTGGGGGCTTGGGCAGGTAGCAGGGCCCTTGGAGACTCAAGAGGCTCCTCCCCAGGGCAGCCCGACTCAGAAAGACCGTCTGAGATCTTTTCCTGACTCGGCCAGGCTTTTTGCAGCTTTTCTGGGCTGCAGGGGGTCCTGCCTGGAGCTGGCAGTCCTATGCAGCTGGTCCACTAGGTCTGAGCACCCCTTGGGGTCTTGGGCGGGAAGCAGGGCCCTTGGAGACTCAAGAGGCTCCTCCCCAGGGCAGCCCGACTCAGAAAGACCGTCTGAGATCTTTTCCCAACTCGGCCAGGCTTTTTGCAGCTTTTCTGGGCTGCAGGGGGTCCTGCCTGGAGCTGGCAGTCCTATGCAGCTGGTCCACTAGGTCTTAGCACCCCCTGGGGTCTTGGGCGGGTAGCAAGGCCCTTGGAGACCCAAGAGGCTCCTCCCCGGGGGAGCCCGTCTCAGAAAAACCGTCGGAGAATTAGGTCGATCTATTCACGGCCTGGCTAGGCTTGTTCTAGCTTTTCTGGGCTGCAGGCCTTTTCTCGGGGGCTGGTGGTGTTTGGTGCTGCTCTGTGGAAGTGTAGCCCCTCCAAAGGGCAAGCAGGCCTGTGCAGGGAGAGCCCCTGCGGTGGTAGGCTTCAGGCAATTGTTGAGGCCAGCCCTCCTGGATGGCAGGCAGCCCCAGGTTCCGCGAGAGTAGGGGGTGGCGGGGGTGGGGGGAGGGAATGCACTGGGAAGCACAGCTTTCTGCTAGCTAGCGGGCCTGTAAGCTTGCTGTGGCGTGGGGGGTATTCTATGGGAACCCGCCCCTTCTTCTCTCCCCTCCCCAGCACGGGCGCAGACCAGGCTCTTCTCACTAGGGAATTTTTAAGGCTATAGAGACATCCTCCGTAGCAGCAAATTATGCCCCAAGAAAATTGTTAATGTTACTTTAAAAATAATAATCAAATATAACAAAAATTCTGCTTCCTGATGACTCATACAAAGCAACAAGAGGAAGAGGCCACAATTCCAATTGAGCCAGACGTCCTAGGAGGCCTGAGGCAATCTTTCATAAATTTCTAAAGATCAATATTTAAGCAGCAGAAAGAAAACAAATATAAAAGCTTTTCTTTTCTTTCCTATTTGTGAAATCAGTAAAGACCTTCAAAGAACCAGATAAGAAATAAAATGAAAAATCATTTCCCAACATGAAGAGAAAATAAGGCAATGGTTGGGAGTTGGAAAGAGAATATATTTTTATAGATGAAACCAGTAAGATTTACGGCGATCCAAGAGCCAATTACTTCCAGTGCTATTTTCTAAGGGATTTAAAAATATATCTCCTCCTAATATGGTTATAGTGCCAACTATTGAGAAAAGAGATTTGAGCCACACACAGGTGATGCAAGCAAGGAGCCCAAAACGTAGGAGGAGCTCTCTGGGTGTGCTGAAGTGCTGAGTCTGCATAGAGAACATTCCAGATGGAACCTCACCCAGCCCAAAACTTACCAAGGCAAGTTAGAATAAAAATCCATAAACTAGAAGAGCAGATCAAGACTGCAGAGTGGGAGATGTTGCACTTACCTCCTCCAATGAACACATCAAAAATACATCTTCTTATAGAACAATTTTACTGAAAACAAACTGGAAACAGGAAGAAAGACTCTTTGACAACCAAGGCTATAAAGAAAGAGCCCCAGGGAGTTGAGGATGAAGGGAAGATAAGTGGCCAGGTGTCCCCCCCACCAAGTTCCCCCAAGGGAGAGAGACATTGAGAAGGAAGGAAATATCCTCTCTGGGTAGTGAGTGATTCAAGCCATGTATTGGACACACCAGGAAGACACATGCCCCTAGCTTGTTTGAAAAATCTGTGAGACATACAGGAGAACCGTAAGAAATCTAGATTCTGCTCATAAAGAGTATACACACAGTTGCTCACTCCCAGGAACAAGGCAAAGGAAGCAGATTGAAACTGTCTGGGGTTTTGTCCTGTTTCCCATGACAGCCCCAGTATCTCCCTGACCTGTGCAGATATTCCACTTTGGCTCCTCTAGCTCTGATGCTACTCCACATTAGGATGAAAGCTATACACCTACATTAGGAGAGAACACACCTCTGGGGCACTGAGCCAGCTTGGAGCTGGCATTGCATCTGAAAGGGATGACGGTGACCACTACTGGTGCTTATGGAGGTGGTAGACTGAGATCTGTCTCGGGCTCTTATGTCTGGACCATTGCAGTATGCCCTCTGGCTCTTCTTGCTCCAGTGCTGCTTACTTTTGGGGAAAAGTTGTAATTGCTGGGATGTGGGAGAGTACATATACAGAGTGTACCAGTGTACTCAACCTACAGGGCTTCTGCTCCAGCAACTTAGAACCTAACCTATCACATCATAGGGCAGTTATGACCACTGAGCATGACAAAAGCTCAAGCTCACACTGGCCCTAGCTTTAGCTCCTTTATCCCTTCCCCATATCCCAGCAAGGTGATAGCTGCAAGCACAACTGGGGGGAAGAAATTGTCCATGCTCACTTCAGATCCAGCTTTCCCGCCAAAGCCATTGGGCACCTACAAACTGCACAGAGATTCTCCCATACAAGGATACCACTTCAAGACAAGGATAGATAATTGTTTCAGCTTATTTCATAGAAAGAAAGTTAAATAAAAAGAGAAGGCAGAGAAATTTGTTTTGAATGAAAGAACAAGATAGGATAACCCTGAAAATACAACAAATGAGAAATAATTAACTTGATAAAGATCTCAAAGCAATAGTAATGAGAATGCTAACAAATTCGGGGAAAAATATAAGAACACAGTAGGAATTTTTTTTCATTTTAGGGCCAAATCCATGGCATCTGGAAGTTCTCAGGCTAGGGCTCTAATTGTAGGAACACACTGAGAATTTTAACAAGGAATTAGAAATTATAAAAAACAACCAGTCAGAGCTGAAGTATAAAATAACTTAAATGAAAAACACACTAGAAGGTATTAACAGCAGACTATATGGTACAGAAGAATGCATAAGTAATCTGAAAGATAAAATAATGGCTATAACCCAACCAGAACAGTATAAATAAAAATAATTTCTTTAAAATATGGACACTTTAAGGGACTGTGGGACAGTATAAAGTATACTAATTTTACATTATAGACTTCCCAGAAGGAGAAGAGACGAAAGAGTCAAAATATATTTGATGAAATTATAGCAAAAATTTTCTCAAACTTGAAGAAAGAAACAGATATTCAGATATAGTAAACGCAGAGTGCCCCAAATGAAAAGACCATAAAGAGACCTACCTACATGAAGACATATAATAATTATAATGGTAAAAAGTTAAATATAAGGAGAAAATTCTAAAAGCAGAAAAAGGTAAAATAAAGAGTCACAAGGGAATATCTATTACCTGATTTTTCTGCAGAAACTTTGCAAGTCAGAAGGTACTGACATACTACAGTTAAAGTGCTAAAAGGAAAAACCTGTAACTTGGGATACTTTACCCAAAATTATTCTCATTCAAAACTGAAGGAGAAAGAAAAACTTAAAAAAAAAAAACCACTAATAGTTAACACAATCTAAAAGAAATGTTAGAAGTTCTTCTCTAAGTGGAAAAGAAAAGACAACAACAAGAAGTAAGAATTAAGGAGTTCCTACTGTGGCACTGTGGGTTAAAAATCTGACTGCAGTAGCTTGGGTCACTGAGGATGTGTCAGTTTGATCCCTGGCCCAGCACAGTGGGTTAAAGTATCCAGCCTTGTCACAGCTGTGGCTCAGATTCAATCCCTGGCCCAGGAACTTCCATATGCTGTGGGAGCAGCTATAAAAAAATAAGGAGTAAAAATGTATAGGAAAGGAAAAATCTCACCAGTAAAGGCAAACATATAGTGATGAGCTAGTACAAAACTAAATGGAGAAATTGTAAAACCAGCTACAATAAAGTGTTAAGGGATAAACACAAAGATATAAAATATGACATCAAAAACACAAAGCAGGCCAGAGGGGAGTAAAAATTTCTAGACATAGCAATCAGACAAGAAAAAGAAATAAAAATCATCCAAATTGGAAGGGATGAAGCAAAACTCTCACCATTTGCAGATGACATGATACTATATAAAGAATACCAATTCTTTATATATAGTTAACAAAAACCATAAGAACTAATAAGTTCAGTAAATTTCCAGGATATAAAATTAATATACAGAAATCTATTGTTTTTCTATTTACTATTAATGAACTATCAAAAAGAGAAAGTAAGAAAATTATCCCATTTAAAATGGTTAAAAAGAATAAAATATCTAGAAATAAATTTAACCAAGTAGGTAAAATGTCTATACTTTGAAAACTATAAAACATTGATGGTGATACAAAAAAATGGGAAGATAATTATGTTCATGGATTGGAAGAATTAATACAATTAAAAGATCTATAGGGCCCCCCAAATCTAGATATTTGATGAAGTTCCTATAAAAATACAAATGGTATTTTTCTGGAACAAGAAAAAATAAGTCTAAAATTTATTTGGAACCACAACAGAGCTCGAATAGCCAAAGAAATTTTGACAAAACAACAAAGTTTGTGATACCATGCTTCCTGACTTCAGACTATACTATAAAATTATAGTAATCAAAATTGTATGGACCTGGCACAAAAACAGATGCAGAAACATATGGAATAGAATAGGTATTCCAGGGGAAAAAAACACACATTTATGGTTAATAAATCTATAACAAAGAAAGCAAGAATATGCAATGGGAAAATAGTCTCTTCACAAGTGGCACTGGAAAAAAATGGACAGCTACATAAAAAGAATGAAATTAGAACATTTCCCCACACCACTTATAAAAATAAACACAAAATGAATTAAATATCTGTGATACTGGAGACCATAAAAGTCACAGAAGAAAACATAGAACAGTCTTTAACATAAATCATAGCAATAAATTTTTGATTCTATCTCCTCACACAAAGGAATTGAGCAAAAAAAAAAAAAAAGTAGAACCTAATTAAACTTAAAAGCTTTTGCACAGCAAAGGAAACCAACAACAAAACAAAAGGCAACATACCCAATCACAGATAATACCTGCAAATTATATGATTGATAAGGGATTAATATCCAAAATATATTAACAGCTCAATACTACTCATACAACTCAGTATCAAAGAATTTGCAGCCCAATTAAAATGGGTATACATCTTTCCAAGGAAGGCATACAGTTTGTCAATAGGCACATTAAAAGTTGTTCAACATTGCTAATCATCAAAAGACTGCAAATTGAAACCATAGTGAGATGTCATCTCATACCTGTCAGGATGATTATTGTCGAAAAAACTACACATAACAAATGTTGGTGAGAAAAAGGGAACACTATTACACTGTTTGTGGGAATTTTAATCAGTGCAGCTACTATCAAAAAATGAATAGAGTTTCCTTAAAAAAGCTAAAAATGGAACTACTATATGATCAAACTATTCTGGTTATATATACAAAGAAACAAAAACACTAATTGGAAAAGATGGGGGCACCTCTATGTTTATAACAACATTATTTATATAGCCAAGGTGTGGAAGCAATGTAAGAGTTCATTAGCAGATGAATGGATATAGAATATGTGGTGTAGTTTTAAAATACTCAGCCATACAAAATAATGAAATTTTGCAACTTTCAACAATATTAATGGACCTGGTGTACATCATGCTTAGTGAAATATGTTAGAGAAAGAAAAATATTGTATTATCACTTGTATGTGGAATCTAAAAAATAAGGCAAAGTAATGAATATAGCAAAACCAGGATAGACTCACAGATACAGAGGATATATAGTGGTTACAAGTGGAGAGAGGGAAGGGGGAGGAGCAAGATAGGAGTAGGGAATTAAGTACAAACTCTGTATAAAATAAATAAGCTACAAAGACATATTGTACAACACCAGGAATATAACCAATGTTTTATAATAACTGTCAATTGAGTATGGTCTATAAAATTATTGAATCACTATGCTGTACACCTGAAACTAATATAATCTTGTAAACCAGTTATACTTCAATTAAATAAATAAGAAACAAAAGCATCCATAAACGGTGATAAATTCCCTACTTCAGAGAGAATTGAGAGGAATAGAGGGTTTCTTTACCTTTTGACCTTTGTTTTCTCAGTTATCTTTATCTCCTCTCTCTGCCCACTAGTGCGTGCTGATCTCCCCTACATCCAGGAACAGATCAGAATGTGCCAGTGGGTTGCAGCTTCAGTATACTTTTTGAAAAAAATCCCACAGGTGATTTGTATTCTAATTCCCTCATTCCACTCCTTTGAGGATGATCCATTCAAATGATTCCTTCAATCATAGTATTCTAGTCTGTTGCTAACTCTTTCCTTCCATGTATCAAATCCTAACTGCACAATTCCATCAGTTTCTGCAGATGGATATATTAATCATTCTTTTATGAGCATCTCTGACTTAGATGTGAATATCTAACTGCAAATTAAACATTACCTCTTTGAGAAACACACATTTTATACATATACCACTTCTTCTGTATCAATTCCTCTGTTGATGAACATTTAGCTTGCCTCCATGTCTTAGCAACTGTTAATAGTGCTGCAATGAACATTGGGCTGGATGTATGGCTTTGAATTATGGTTTTCTCTGGATAGATGCCCAGGGGTATGATTTCTGTATCATATGATAGTTCTAGTTTTATTTTTTGAGGAAACTTCATGCTGTTTTCCATAGTGGTTTTACCAATTTATATTCCCACCAACAGTGTTCCCTTTTCTACACACCCTCTCTAACATTTACTGTTTGTAGACTTTTTGATGATGGCCATTCTTACTGGTGCAAGGTGGTACCTCACTGAAATTTTGATTTGTTTTTCTAATTATTAGCAATGTGAGCTTTTTTCTTATTTTTTTTTTTGTCCATCTATATCTGTTTGGAGAAATGTCTATTTAGGTCTGCCCATTTTATGATTGGGTTGCTTGTTTTTTTTTATATTGAGCTGTATGAGTTCTTTGTGTATTTTAGGGATTAATCCCATGTTCATTGTTTCATTGGCAAATATCTTCTCCCATTATGTGTATTATCTTTTATTTTTTTGATCATTTTAAGTTTGATTAGGTCACATTTGTTTATTTTTGCCTTTATTTTTATTAATCTGGAAAGTGGGCTTGAAAAGACACTGCTGTGATTTATGTCAGAGAGAGTTCAGCCTATGTTTCCTCTAAGAGTTTTAAAGTATCAGTCTTATAGTTAGGTCTTTAATCTGTTTTGAGTTTATTTTTGTATATAGTGTTGGAGAGTGCTCTAATTTCTGTCTTTACATGTCCAATTTTTCCAACACCACTTATTGAAGAGATTTTCATGTATTCATTGTATATTCTTGCTTCCTTTGTTGTGGATTTGAAGACCATAGATACATGGGCTTATTTATGGGCTCTTAATACTGCTCTATGGATCTATATTTCTGTTATTGTGCCAGTAGCATATTGTTTTGATGAGTGTAGCTTTGTAGTATAGTCTGAGTATAGTCCAGCTCAGAATTTCTTTGGCTATTTGGGGTCCTTTGTGTTTCCATGCAAATTAAAAAAGTATTTTGTTCTATTCTGTGAAAAATACCATTGGTATTTTGCTAAGGATTGACTTGATTCTGTAGATTGCCTTCGGCATTATAGTCATTTTGATAATATTAATTCTTCAAATCCAAAAGCATGGTATATTGCTGGAGGCCAGCTCTGGCTGCCAGGGAGTGCACTTTCCCCAAAGGAGAGAGACAGCATTGGTGGTTGCACACAGAGACAGCCTCTTTGTCCCTTCTTTCAGGGCACTGGACTGCTCAAATTTTATTGGCATAAGTGGTTGATTATATGGACAGTTTCTAACTACAGATTACATCATAGTGTTCAAAGTACATTTGTTAACTTTTACATGGTATAGCAGCTATACATCATGTTCTAAGATCTTTATCTTAACTAAATTTAGTGAGTACAATTTAAGGGCAATTACGTACAACACATCATGTGGAAAGGAGGAGATTCAGTACAAATCATCCCATGGCCAGCCAGTCTTTACAGGTTGAAAAGGTCACAGACACAAGAATTTGGCATTCACAAATCTCGTTTTTAGACTAGTGTTTATTTTTTGTGTGTTATGGCAGTGAGACTGTAAGAAAATATAAACCAACTTAACTAGCTATCACTTAAAATCTTCTATAACTCATAGCTAGGTGTCTTTTGATCAAGAATAATATATGTCTAACTTTTATGAACCTCATTAAAATCCTAACTCTAAAGTTTACTGTATAACTAGTTAGTAGATACACACTATGTTTTTATTAAGTTGGATTTAAATAGGGGAAAGTCCTTCAGGATGAAATTCTTATTATACTATTGTTGTAATTTTGTTAAATCACAAATCACCACAGGAAAATAAGAATGGAAAAGAAGAATAATAAGTAAATAATCAGGAAAGACTGAGGAAAAAACTGAATAAGAAATAAAACAACAGGAATGACTAGGTCACCCGAGAAACAATCCATGTTCTCCAGCGCAAACATGGCAATTATTTTCCCAGGAAAGCCCCAATTATTCCCCATCAACATCAAAATGAGAGGTGTGTAACCTGAGGCCTGCCTTTGGCTTGTACTGTACAGGCAGGCTTTCATCCTGATCAGAAGCCCACCTTTGGCTTCTACCATTCAGGCAGGCTTTTAATCTGACCAGAAGCCCACCTTCAGCTTTTGCCGTTCAGGTGAGCTCCATTCCTTGGTTAGGAACCTGCCTTTGGGTTTTTCTGCTGTCAGGCAAGGTCCCTTCCTCGAGTTCCTGCATCTCCTCAACTCCCTGCAGTATATCATTCCATTTGCATCATCTTTGATTTCTTTCAACAGTATCTTACAGCTTTCAGTGTATAGGACTTTTGCCTCCTTAGGTAGATTTATTCCTGGGTCTTTTATTCTTTTTTCATTTTATGGAAAATTGGATTGTTTCCTTAATTCCTGTTGATATTTCATTTTTAGTGAATAGAAATTTGAGAGATTTCTGTGTATTAATTTGGGATGCTGCAACTACTGAATTTATTGATGCGATCTAGCAGTTTTCTGAGAGCATCTTTAAGATTTTCTATGTGTAGGATCCTGTTATCTGCAAACAGCAACAAATTTATTGCTTCTTTTCCAATTTGGATTTCTTTAATTTCCTTTTCTTCTCTCATTATAATGGCTAGGACATACAAATTTTGTTGAATAAAATTGGCAAGGATGGACATCTTTCTTGTATTCCTGGTCTTAGGGGAAATTCTTTCAGCTTTTCATCACTGAGAATGATGTTAGTTATGGGTTTGTCTTATATAATCTTTATTATGCTGAGATAGTTTCACTCTATGTCCACTTTCTGGAGGGTTGCTTTTTTTTGTTTTGTTTTTGTTTTTGTTTTTGTTTCTGTCTTTTGTTTTTTTGGAACCACACTTGCGGCATATGGAGGTTCCCAGGCTAGGGGTCTGATCAGAGTTGTTGCCACAGGCCTAAGCCAGAGCTGCAGCAACGCCAGATGCAAGCCACATCTGTGACCTACTCCACAGCTCATGGCAGCCCCAGATCCTTAACCCACTGAGTGAGGCCACCAATCAAACCCACAACCTCATGGTTCCTAGTCAGATTCATTTCCACTGCACCATGATGGGAACTCCTGGAGGAGTTCTATCAGAAGTGAGTGTCTGATATTGTTAAAAGCTTTTCCTGCACTTATAGAGATGATGCTATGGTTTTTATTCTTCATCTTGTTATTGTGGTGTATCATACTGACTGATTTGAGTATATTGTAAAAACTTTGCATTCCTGGAATTAATCCCACTTGATCATGGTGTATGATCCTTTTAATAAATTGTTCGGTTTGGTTTTCTAGTATTTATTTAAGGATTTTTACATCTATATTCATCTGTAATAGTGACCTATAATGTTCTTTTTAAGTGGCATTTTTGTTTGGTTTTTATATCAAGGAGGCTTTATAGAATGAGTTTGGGAGTATTCCTTCTTCCGCAATTTTTTGGAAGAGTTTCAGAATTATCTGTGTCAACCATTATCTAAATGTTTGGTAAAATTCACCTGCAAATCCATCTGGTCTTGAACTTCTGTTCTTGAAGTTTTTATTTTTTTTTATTTATTTTTTTTATTTCATTTTGCCACTGTACAGCAAGGGGGTCAGGTTATCCTTACATGTATACATTAAAATTACAGTTTTTCCCCCACCATTTCTTCTGTTGCAACATGAGTATCTAGACATAGTTCTCAATGCTATTCAGTGGGATCTCCTTGTAAATCTATTCTAGGTTGTGTCTGATAAGCCCAAGCTCCTGATCCCTCCCACCCCCTCCCCCTCCCATCAGGCAACCACAAGTCTCTTCTCCAAGTCCATGATTTTCTCTTCTGAGGAGATGTTCATTTGTGCTGGATATTAGATTCCAGTTATAAGTGATATCATATGGTATTTGTCTTTGTCTTTCTGGCTCATTTCACTCAGGATGAGATTCTCTAGTTCCATCCATGTTGCTGCAAATGGCATGATGTCATCCTTTTTTATGGCTGAGTAGTATTCCATTGTGTATATATACCACCTCTTCCGAATCCAATCATCTGTTGATGGACATTTGGATTGTTTCCATGTCCTGGCTATTGTGAATAGTGCTGCAATGAACATGCGGGTGCATGTGTCTCTTTTAAGTAGAGCTTTGTCTGGATAGATGCCCAAGAGTGGGATTGCAGGGTCATATGGAAGTTCTATGTATAGATTTCTAAGGTATCTCCAAACTGTTCTCCATAGTGGCTGTACCAGTTTACATTCCCACCAGCAGTGCAGGAGGGTTCCCTTTTCTCCACAGCCCCTCCAGCACTTGTTATTTGTGGATTTATTAATGATGGCCATTCTGACTGGTGTGAGGTGGTATCTCATGGTAGTTTTGATTTGCATTTCTCTGATAATCAGCGATGTTGAGCATTTTTTCATGTGTTTGTTGGCCATCTGCGTATCTTCTTTGGAGAAATGTCTATTCAGGTCTTTTGCCCATTTTTCCATTGATTGATTGGTTTTTTTGCTGTTGAGTTGTATAAGTTGCTTATATATTCTAGAGATTAAGCCCTTGTCAGTTGCATCATTTGAAACTCTTTTCTCCCATTCTGTAAGTTGTCTTTTTGTTTTCTTTTGGGTTTCCTTTGCTGTGCAAAAGCTTTTCAGTTTGATGAGGTCCCATGGGTTTATTTTTGCTCTAATTTCTATTGCTTTGGGAGACTGACCTGAGAAAATATTCATGATGTTGATGTCAGAGAGTGTTTTGCCTATGTTTTCTTCTAGGAGTTTGATGGTGTCCTGTCGTATATTTAAGTCTTTCAGCCATTTGGAGTTTATTTTTGCGCATGGTGTGAGGGTGTGTTCTAGTTTCATTGCTTTGCATGCAGCTGTCCAGGTTTCCCAGCAATGCTTGCTGAATAGACTTTCCTTTTCCCATTTTATGTTCTTGCCTCCCTTGTCAAAGATTAATTGACCATAGGTGTCAGGGTTAATTTCCGGATTCTCTATTCTGTTCCATTGGTCTGTCTGTCTGTTTTGATACCAGTACCACACTGTTTTGATGACTGTGGCTTTGTAATATTTCTTGAAGTCTGGGAGAGTTATGCCTCCTGCTTGGTTTTTATTTCTCAGGATTGCTTTGGCGATTCTGGGTCTTTTGTGGTTCCATATACATTTTTGGATTGTTTGTTCCACTTCTGTGAAAAATGTCATGGGTAATTTGATAGGGATTGCATTGAATCTGTAGATTGCTTTGGGTAGGATGGCAATTTTCACAATATTGATTTTTCCAATCCAGGAACATGGGATACCTTTCCATTTCTTTACATCTTCTTTGATTTCTTTGATTAAGGTTTTATAGTTCTCGGAATATAGGTCCTTTACCTCTTCGGTTAGGTGTATTCCGAGGTATTTGATTTTGTTTGGTACAATTTTGAAAGGTATCGTATTTATGTATTCCTTTTCTAATGTTTCATTGCTGGTATACAGAAATGCAACTGACTTCTGAATGTTAATCTTATATCCTGCCACTTTGCTGAATTTATTAATCAGTTCAAGGAGTTTTGGGGTTGAGTCCTTAGGGTTTTCTAGGTATAGAATCATGTCATCTGCATACAGTGACAGTTTGATCTCTTCTCTTCCTATATGGATGCCTTTGATTTCTTTTGTTTGTCTAATTGCTGTGGCTAAGACTTCCAAAACGATGTTGAAGAGCAGTGGTGAGAGTGGGCATCCCTGTCTTGTTCCAGATTTGAGTGAGAAGGCTTTCAGTTTTTCCCCATTGAGGATTATATTTGCTGTGGGTTTATCATAAATGGCTTTGATTATATTCAGGAATGTTCCCTCTATACCCACTTTGGCGAGGGTCTTGATCATGAATGGATGTTGAACTTTGTCAAATGCTTTTTCTGCATCTATTGAGATGATCATATGATTTTTGACTTTTTTTTTGTTAATGTGGTGTATGATGCTGATTGATTTGCGTATGTTGAACCATCCTTGTGAACCTGGGATGAACCCAACCTGGTCATGGTGTATAATTTTTTTGATATGTTGTTGGATTCGGTTGGCTAAGATTTTGTTGAGAATTTTTGCATCTATATTCATCAATGATATTGGGCGATAGTTTTCTTTTTTGGTGGTATCTCTGCCTGGTTTTGGAATGAGGGTGATGGTGGCCGCATAGAATTTCTTTGGGAGTATTCCTTCTTCTTCAACCTTTTGAAAGAGTTTAAGGAAGACGGGCACCAATTCCTCTTTATATGTTTGATAGAATTCACCTGTGAAGGCATCTGGTCATGGACTTTTATTTGTAGGGAGTGATTTTATGACCTCTTCAATTTCATTTCTAGTGATCGGTCTGTTCAGTTGGTCTGTTTGTTCTTGATTCAGTTTTGGCAGGCTGTAAGATTCTAGAAAATTGTCCATTTCTTCCAGATTGTCAAACTTATTGCCATATAGTTGTTCATAGTATTCTCTTATGGTTTTTTGTATTTCTGCTGTATCCGTTGTGATTTCTCCTTTTTCATTTATAATTTTGGTGATTTGGGTTCTTTCTCTCCTCTTTTTAGTGAGTCTGGCCAGGGGTTTGTCAATTTTGTTCACCTTTTCAAAGAACCAGCTCTTGGTTTTATTAATTTTCTCTATTGTTTTTTGAGTCTCTATTTTATTGATTTCTTCTTTGATCTTTATAATTTCCTTCCTTCTGCTGACTTTAGGACTTTTTTGTTCTTCTTTTTCTAATTCATTTAGGTGGAGGGTTAAGTTGTCAATTTGGGATCTTTCTTCCTTTTTGAGAAAGGCCTGGATTGCTATAAATTTCCCTCTGAGCACTGTTTTCGCAGCATCCCATAGATTTTGAGAGGTTGTGTCTTCATTATCATTTGTTTCAAGGTAGTTTTTAATTTCCTTCTTGATTTCCTCATTGACCCATTGGTTTTTTAGTAGCATGTTGTTGAGTCTCCATGGAGTAGGTTTTTTCTCTTTCCTTTTCCCATGGTTGATTTCTAATTTCATGGCATTGTGGTCAGAGAAGATACTTGAGATAATTTCTATGCTCCTAAATTTATTGAGATTCGCTTTGTGTCCCAATATGTGGTCGATTCTTGAGAATGTTCCATGAGCATTTGAGAAGAATGTGTATTCTGCTTTTTTTGGATGTAGTGTCCTGAAGATATCAAGTAAGTCTAACTTTTCTATTGTTTCCTTTAGGATCTCTGTTGCTTTATTGGTTTTCTGTCTAGAGGATCTGTCCATTGATGTGAGGGGGGTATTAAGGTCTCCTACTATGATTGTATTCTCATCAATATCTCCCTTTATGTCTGTTAATATTTGTTGTATGTATCTGGGTGCTCCTATGTTTGGGGCATATATGTTGATGATAGTAACATCCTCTCCTTGGATGGATCCCTTAATCATTAAATAGTGTCCTTCTTTGTCTTTCTTTATGTCTTTTGTTTTAAAGTCTATTTTGTCTGATATGAGCATTGCGACTCCTGCTTTTCTGTCATGTCTATTGGTGTGAAATACTTTTCCCCAGCCTTTCACTTTCAATCTATATGTATCTTTTGTCCTAAGGTGAGTTTCTTGTAGGCAGCATATTGAAGGTTTTTGCCTTTTTTTCCACTCAGCCATTCTGTGTCTTTTGATTGGGGCATTCAGTCCATTGACATTTAAGGTGATAATTGATAGATGACTATTTATTGCCATTTGAACCTCGTGTTCCAGTTGATTTTATGGTTCTCCATTCTTCTTTTTTTTTTTTTTTTTTTTTTTTTTTGGTTGGATGGTCTCCTGTTATTATCTGCTTGAGTGTATTTTTTTTTTCATTTTTTGCAAATGGAATATTTGGTTTTGGCTTGTGGTTGCCCTGTTTTTTAAGTATGCTAACCCCTTCCCATAATTGTGTGTTTTAGCCTGATGGTCCTGTAAGTTCAAACACTTCATTATTATATTAAAATTAAGAAGAGAGACATACATACAAACAAAATGGATTATTTACCTCCTAACATCCCTTGCCCACATTTTATGGTTTTGATGACTCTTTTTTATTTTTTTCTTTTTAATTTTATTTTGTTTGAAGCATGTTCATGATTAAATCTGTATGCTGGCTTATTTGAGTGACTGCTCTCTGATTGCGGTTTCCTCAGTCCTAGTTCTTCCTCTTCTTCTTCTTCTTCTTTTTTTTTTTTTTCTTTTCTTTTTTCTTCCCTTTCCTTCCTTTCTTTTTGGTTTAGAGAAGCCCTTTCAACATTTCCTTTAACCTGGGTTTTGTGTTGCTGTATTCTTTAAGTTTTTGTTTGTTGGGAAAAATTTTTATTTCCCCTTCTATTTTAAATTATATTCTTGCTGGATAAAGTATTCTAGGTTGCATATTTTTTCCTTTGAGCACTTTAAATATCTCTTGCCATTCCCTCCTGGCCTGTAGTGTTTCTGTAGAGAAATCAGCTGATATTCTTATGGGGGTTCCCTTGTAGGTAACATTCTGTTTTTCTCTTGCTGCCTTTAGGATCCTCTCTTTATCACTAACTTTTGCCATTTTTATTATGATGTGTCTTGGTGTGGGTCTGTTTGGGTTCAGTTTGTTTGGGGCCCTCTGTGCTTCTTGTATCTTGAATCCAGTATCCTTTAGATTTGGGAAGTTTCCAGCGATAATTTCTTCAAATATATTTTCCATTCCCTTATCTTTTTCTACTCCTTCTGGAATTCCTATTATGCGTAGATTGGCCCGCTTTATATTATCCCATAGGTCTCTTATATTGCTTTCCAGTTTTTTGATTCGGTTTTCTGTCTGTTGACCAGATTGAGTGATTTCCATTATTCTATCTTCCACATCACTGATTCATTCTTCTGCATTATTCATTCTGGTTTTTACTGCCCCTAGTTCAGTTTGCATCTCTGCAAATGAATGTTCTAGTTTTTCTTGGCTCCTCCTTATATTTTCTAGCTCCTTTCTGAGGGTATCTGCATTACTGTTCATATCTTCTCTTAATTCCTTCAGTCTTTTCAGTATTTCTCTTTTGAATTCTAGGTCTGTCTGACTGCAGAGATCTGTTTCATTGTTGACTGTTTTAGGTGAGTTCTCCTGTTGGTTTGACTGGGCGTGGTTTCTCAGCTTCTTCATCTTGCTTGTTGTCTTCTTTCTCCTGAGGGAGTTGTACTCTCCGTTATCGGGTAGTGTTTGCCTTGTCACTGCCGTGGAATATTTCCTGAGGGCTGTCGTTGTTGGTCAATCTTTTTTGAGGCAGTGTGGCTTTTCTGGAGTGTTGATGGAACTAACAGTGTTTCTTTGAAGCAAAGGAGGGCTTCCTGAGGGCAGACAGGACTGGGAGGTCCACCCCACGATGGTAGCAGATTTCACTTGGTTCTCAGCACCCCCTGGGGTCTTGGGCGGGTAGCAGGGCCCTTGGAGACTCAAGAGGCTCCTCCCCAGGGCAGCCCAATTCAGAAAGACCATCTGAGATCTTTTCCCAATTCGGCCAAGCTTGTTGCAGCTTTTCTGGGCTTCAGGGGGTCCTGCCTGGAGCTGGCAGTCCTATGCAGCTGGTCCACTAGGTCTCAGTATTCCCTGAGGGCTTGGGCGGGTAGCAGGGCCCTTGGAGACTCAAGAGGCACCTCCCCAGTGCAGCCCGATTCAGAAAGACCGTCTGAGATCTTTTCCTGACTCGGCCAGGCTTTTTGCAGCTTTTCTGGGCTGCAGGGGGTCCTGCCTGGAGCTGGCAGTCCTATGCAGCTGGTCCACTAGGTCTGAGCACCCCTTGGGGTCTTGGGCGGGAAGCAGGGCCCTTGGAGACTCAAGAGGCTCCTCCCCAGGGCAGCCCGACTCAGAAAGACCGTCTGAGATCTTTTCCCAACTCGGCCAGGCTTTTTGCAGCTTTTCTGGGCTGAGGGGGTCCTGCCTGGAGCTGGCAGTCCTATGCAGCTGGTCCACTAGGTCTTAGCACCCCCTGGGGTCTTGGGCGGGTAGCAGGGCCCTTGGAGACCCAAGAGGCTCCTCCCCGGGGGAGCCCGTCTCAGAAAAACCGTCGGAGAATTAGGCCGATCTATTCACGGCCTGGCTAGGCTTGTTCTAGCTTTTCTGGGCTGCAGGCCTTTTCTCGGGGGCTGGTGGTGTTTGGTGCTGCTCTGTGGAAGTGTAGCCCCTCCAAAGGGCAAGCAGGCCTGTGCAGGGAGAGCCCCTGCGGTGGTAGGCTTCAGGCAATTGTTGAGGCCAGCCCTCCTGGATGGCAGGCAGCCCCAGGTTCCGCGAGAGTAGGGGGTGGCGGGGGTGGGGGGAGGGAATGCACTGGGAAGCACAGCTTTCTGCTAGCTAGCGGGCCTGTAAGCTTGCTGTGGCGTGGGGGGTATTCTATGGGAACCCGCCCCTTCTTCTCTCCCCTCCCCAGCACGGGCGCAGACCAGGCTCTTCTCCCAGGTTCCCTCTGAGGCGGCTTTCCACTTCCCCGCCCCTAGAGTATTGCCCCCTTCCTCTGAGACAGCTTTGTTTTCTAGTCTCTGAGGCAGTCTCTGCCCCGTCGAATGGTTTAGAGACCTCCCAAGCAGTTTCTGCTCTTCCCCACCCCCCTAGCCCGGGGACTAATCTCTGGAGCCGAGGTCTCCGTGCCCAGCCCCCACCCAGGCGTCCCCCGGCCCCCTCTAGGGGCCAACCTTCAGAGGTGAGGTCTCGGTGCCCAGCCCCCACCCAGGCATCCCCCGGCCCCCTCTAGGGGACCAACCTTCAGAGGCGAGGTCTCGGTGCCCAGCCCCCACCCAGGTGTCCCCGGCCCTTTCTTGGGGACTAACCTCTGGAGCCGAGGATTCGGTGCCCAGCCCCCACCCAGGCGTCTCAATTTTTGTGACTGTGCCCGTAGTTCAAATGGTCCGTTGGGTTCTTGATCCGTTTTTCCGTACTCCGACTTACTGCTACACTCTTCTCTGCATCTGGGGATTCCTCCGGTTCATTTGATCTTTCACCCGGTAGGTGACTTTCCAGGGTGCGGGATCCCTTTCTCCTCCGCAGTTCCCTTTCGGGAGCTCCCGTCCCGCTGGGATTCACCTTCTCTCACTCTCCTCTTTTCTCCCGTTCTGCCCAATAACGTCACGAACTTCTTGCTGTTATTGGAGTTTAGGTTCCTCTGCCAGCGATTGGTTGCTGTTCTGTGCGAGTCATTTCTTCTGTAGATGTGCTTTTTTTTGTTGTGTTTGTGGGAGAGGGCGAGTGTGTCCCCCTACTCCTCCGCCATCTTGTCCTCTCCCCTCTTGAAGTTTTTAAATCAAAGTTTCAGTTACAGTACTTGTGATTGGTCCGTGCATTTTTTCTATTTTTTCCTGATTTATTCTTGGAAGACTTTACCTTCCTAGAATTTTTTTCCATATCTTCTAGGTGTTCCATTTCTTTGACAATTAGTTACATATGATCCTTTTTATTTCTGCAATGTCCATTGTAAGTTCTTCTTTTCCACTTCTAGTTTTATTAAGTCCTCTCCTTTCTTTTCTTGATTTGTCTGGCTAAAGGTTTATCAATTTTTTGGATCTTTTCAAAATACCAACTTTTAGTTTCATTGACCTTTTGTACAGTTCTTCATTTCTATTTCATTTATTTCTGCTCTCACTTTTATGGTTTCTTTCCTTCTACCAAATTTGGGGTATATTTTTTCCTCTTTCTATAGTTGCCTTAGGCATAAGATTAGGGTGTTTATTTGAGATTTTTCTTGTTTCTTGAGGTAAACTTGTGTTGCTAGAAATTTCCCTACTAGAACTGATTTTTCTGTGTTTCATGGGTTTTGGATAATTGTATTTTTTATTTTCATTTATCTCTATGTATTGTTTGATTTGCTCTCTAATTTCTTTAGTGATTTGTTGTTTGGTAGCATATTGTTAATCTCTAATTGTTTCTTTTTTTTGCAGTTTTTTTTTCTTGTAGTTGATTTCTGGTCTTATCATATTGTAGTTGGAAAAGATGCTTGATACAATTTCAAATGTCCTAAATTTACTGAGGCTTGATTTGTGACCCAGAATGGGATTTGTCATGGAGAGTGTTCTATGTGACCTTGAGAAGAATGTTTATGCTGCTGCTTTCGGGTGGAATGATCTATAAATATCAATCAAGTCCATACATTCTAGTGCATCACTTAAAGCCTGTGATTCCTTATCATTTTTCTATCTAGATGATGTGTCCATTGCTGTAAGTCCTCTACTATTATTGTATTATTGTGAATTTTTCCTTTTATGGCTGTTTGCAGATGCCCTATATATTTAGGTGCTCCTTTACTTGGTACATATATATTTAAAACTTTTGTATCTTCTGCTGGGATTGATCTTTTGATCATTATATAATACCCTCCCTTGTCTCTTGTAACATTCTTTATTTTAAAGTCTATTTTGTCTGATATGAGTATTGCTACTGTAGCTTTCTTTTGATTTCTGCTTGCTTGGAATATCTTTTTCCATCCTCTCATTTTCAGTCTGTATGTGTCCCTAGAATTCAACTGTGTCTCTTGTAGACAACATACACATGCACATTTTTTTGTATCCATTCAGCCAGTCTTAAGTTTTTTTGTTTGAATATTTAATCTGTTTATACTTAATGTAATTATTAATATATATGTTTTGGATTTGTTTTTGTTGGTCTTTTTTTATTCTCTCCCTCTTCTATAGTCTTCTCTTGTGGTTTGATGATTACATTTAGTGTTGTGTTTGGATTACTTTTTCTTTTTTGTGTATCTATTATAGATTTTTGGTTTGTGGTTACCATGTGGTTTTGATATAGCAGTGTGTGTCATTGGTTTTGATACCATATTTTTGCTTGGATAATTTTCTACCTTAACTATACATTTGCCTTTACCACTGAGTCTTCTTATTTTTAATTTTCTTTTTGGGGCTTGTGACATTTTCTTTTCCACCTAGAGAAGTTCCTTTAGTATTTGTTGTAAAGCTCTTTTGGTGGCACTTAATTCTCTTAGCTTCTGCTTTTCTGTAAACTTTTTATTTCTCCATTGATTCTGAACAAGGGCTTTGCTGGGTATTCTCAGGTGTAGGTTTTTCCCTTTCATAACTTTAAGGATATCATCTCAATCACTTCTTGCCTTCAGAATTTCTGCAGAAAAATAGCTGACAAACTTATTAGGGTTCTCTTGTATAATATTTGTTGTTTTCCTATAGTTGTTTTCAGTATTTTCTCTTTGTCTTTAATTTTGGTCAGTTTGGTTAATATGTCTCTTGGGATGTGTCTCCTTGGGTTTGTTCTATATGGCAGTTGTTGTGCTTTCTGGACTTGAGTGAGTGATTCCTTTTAAATGTCATGGAAGTTTTCAGCTATTATGTTTTCAAATATTTTCTCCAGCCTTCTTTCTCTCTTCACCTTCTGGCAAACCTATAATGTGAATGTTGATAAGTTTAATGTTGTTCAGTGTTCTTTTAGACTGTCTTCATTTTTTTTCATTCTTTTTTCTTTATTCTATTCTGTGTCACTGATTTCTCCCAGTCTGTCTTCCATCTAGCTTATTTGTTCTTCTGCCTCATGAATTCTTCTATTGATTCCTTCAATTTTATTTTTCGTTTCAATTATTCTATTGTTCATCTCTGTTTGTTTATTCTTTAAAGCTTCTATTTCTTTGTTAACATTTTTTTTTGTAATTCTTTGATCTTTGCTGCCAGTTATTTTTTCCCCAAGATCTTGGATCATCCTTACTATCATTACTATAAAGTTTTTTCATGTAGTAGCTTATATTCACTTAACTTTGTTGTTATCCTGGTGTTTTGTCATTTTTTTTTCTGCAGCATATTTCTCTGCTCTTTCATTTCGTTCAGCCTTCTGAGTTTGTGGTCTCCATTTAGAAGGCTGCAAGGTTGTAGCCTCGCTTGCTTCTGGTGTATGACCGCTGGTTAGTGAAGTTGATACTGGAGCTTGTGGCAGGGTTCCTGATGGATGGGGAGAGCTAAGTCTTGTCCTTCTAGTAAGTGAGGTTGTGTCCCTGTGTGATTAGTGGTGGCTGTGTGCCTGGGAGGATTTTAGGTACTCTGTCTATTGGGTGGGGCTTTATCTACCCTGTATATTTTCCAGCCTGGAGCTTCTCTGCACTAATGCTGACACACTGGTTAGTGGGTCATATTTTTCCAAAAAGGCAGCCTCCACTGGAACTCACACCAATCACTATTTTCTGGGAACTCCACCTCCAGTGTCCTTCCCTCACATTGAGCCACAGCTAAGCCCATATTTCTCAGGAGATATTCTAAGAACAGAAGTTTGGTCTGGCCCAGGTGCTGCTGGAATTCATGCTTTGCTCTGGGACCTAGTGAGCATGAAAATTTGTGTGCATTCTCCATGAGTGGAGTGTTTGTTTCACCCCAGTCTTGAGGAACTCCTGTGCTCAAGCCCCACTGGCCTTCAGTGCCAAATGATCCAGGGGCTCCTGCTCCCACTCCCAGACCCCCAGGCTGTGGAACTGACTGGGGTTTGGAACTCTCACTCCTGTAGGAAAGGCTCTATGATACAGTATTTTCCAATTTGTGGGTGGCCCACCCTGAGTGTGTATGCTATTGTTTTTATCATAAAAGTTCACCTCCTACCATTTTTTATGACTTTTTTGTCCTTATGTGTAGTATATCTTCTGTGGCAGCTTCCAGTCTATTTTATTGATAGTTGTTCAGCAGTTAGTTGTGATTTTACTGTTTTCATGAGAGGAGGTGACCTCAAGTCCTTCTACTGTGCCATCTAGTTTCAGAAATCTCTAATGTATTTCAATTTAGATGACTAATGAGTCTATCACCCTATGCCCAAGGAATGTTCCTTCCAGATACTGTAGAAAGAGAGGCTATCTTCTATAAATTCAATGTGAGTGGGAAGCAATGATTAATATATCTAATACTTTCCCCCAATTTTGCTTCTCCACTGAATTCTTTATTCATAAACCTCACCACCATTCACAAAGATGGCCAAACTGTAAAACTACTTTCTGCAAAATAGAGATTTTCAAGCCTCTCTTAAGGACATGCCACCCTCATTGAATTCATAATAAAGTTTTGTAGATATATTTCTTTAGCCAATCACATATCTCCCTAGTGATAATATTTGAACTCAGACCCTCTCTCCTGGAATGCTGTGTTTGTATTTATTTTTTAATTTTTTATTACTCAAATGATATTATCACATCTGTAGTTGTTTAATGATCATAACAATCTGATTTCACAGGATTTCCATCCCAGAGCCCAGGCACATCCCCCCACCCCCCAAACGGTCTCCTCCAGAGACCATAAGTTTTTCAATGTCTGTGAGTCAGCATCTGTTCAGCAAAGAAGTTCCGTCTGTCCTTTTTTCAGATTCCACATGTCAGTGAAAGCATTGGATGTTGGTGTCTCATTGCATGGCTGACTTCACTTAGCATGATAATTTCTAGGTCCATCCATGTTGCTAAAAATGCTGGTATTTCATTCTTTTTGATGGCTAACATTCCATTGTGTATATGTACCACATCTTCTGGATCCACCCCTCTGTCAATGGACATTTAGGTTGTTTCCATGTCTTGGCTATTGTAAAGAGTGCTGCAATGAACATCAGAGTACATGTGTCTTTGCGAGTCATGGTTTTCTCTGGGTAGATGCCCAGGAGTGGGATTGCTGGATCAAGTGGGAGTTCTATGTTTAGTTTTCTGAGGCATCTCCATACTGCTTTCCATGGTGGATGTACCAATTGACAATCCCACCAACAGTGTACTAGGGTTCCTTTTTCTCCACACCCTCTCCAGCACTTATTGTTTGTAGACTTTTGGATGATGGCCATTCTGGCTGGTGTAAGGTAGTATCTCATCGTGGTTTTGATTTGCATCTCTTTAATAATGAATGATGTTGAACCTCTTTTCATGTGTTTTTTGGCCATCCGTATGTCTTCTTTGGAGAACTGTCTGTTTAGATCTTCTGCCCATTTTTTGATAGGCTTGTTTGTTTTTTTGGTATGGAACTGCAGAAGGCATTTATAAATTTTGGAGATTAATCCCTTGTCAGTCGATTGATTTGCAAAGATTTTCTCCCATTCTGGAGGTTGTCTTTTTGTGTTGTTTATGGTTTCCTTTGCTATGCAGAAACTTTGAAGTTTGAGTAGGTCCCATTTGTTTATTTTTGTTTTTGTTGTCAATACTCTGATAGGTGGATCTGAGAGGATGTTGCTGTTGTTTATGTCAGAGAGTGTTTGGCCTATGTTTTCCTCTAGGAGTTTGATAGTGTCTGGTCTTATATCTAGGTCTTTCATCCATTTGGAGTTTATTTTTGTGTATGGTGTTAGGGAGTGTTCTAATTTCATTCTTTTCTGTGTGGCTGTGCAGTTTTCCCAGCACCACTTATTGAACAAGCTGTCCTTTCTCCATTGTATATCCTTGCCTCTGTTTTCATAGATGAGTTGGCTGTAGGTGTGTGGGTTTAATTCTGGGCTTTGTACCCTGTTCCACTGATCTATATTTCTGTCTTTGTGCCAGTACCATGCAGTTTTGATGACTGTTGCTTTGTAGTAGAGTCTGAAGTCCGGGAGCCTGATTCCTCCAGCTCCATTTTTCTTTTTCAGGATGTCTTTGGGTATTCTGGGTCTTTTGTGCTTCCAAACAAACTTTAACACATTTTGTTCGAGTTCTGTGAAAAATGTCCTTGGTAGTTTGATAGGCAGTGCATTGAAACTGTAGATTGCCTTAGGTAGTGTAGTCATTTTGATAATATTAACTCTTCCAGCCCAAGAGCATGGTAAATCCTTCCATCTATTTGTGTCATCTTTGATTTCTTTCATCAGTGGCTTGTAGTTTTCAGAGTACAGGTCTTTTGTTTCTTTAGGTAGGTTTACTCCTAGGTCTTTTACTCTTTTGGATGCGATGGTAAACGGGATTGCTTCCCTAATTTCCTTTTCTGCCCTTTCATTGTTAGTATATAGACATGCCGTCGATTTCTGTGTATTGATTTTGTATCCCACGACTTTGCCAAATTCGCGGATGAGCTCTAACCATTTTCTGGTAGAGTCTTTAGGATTCTCTAGGTAGAGTATCATGTCATCTGCAAATAGGGATAGTTTTACTTCTTCCTTTCCCATTTGGATTCCTTTTATTTCTTTTACTTCTCTGATTGCTGTGGCTAGGACTTCCAGAACTATGTTGCAGAGTAGTGGCAAGAGTGGACATCCTTGTCTTGTTCCTGATCTCAGCGGGAATTCTTTCAGCTTTTCACCATTGAGAATGATGTTCACTGTGGGTTTGTCGTATATGGCCTTTATGATGTGGAGGTAGTTTCCCTCTATGCCCACTTGCTGAAGGGTTTTGGTCAGAAATGGGTGTTGGATTTTGTCAAAGGCTTTTTCCATGTCTATTGAGAGGATCATATGGCTTTTATTCTTCAGTTTGTTAATGTGGTGTATCACACTGATGGATTTGCAGATATTGAAGAACCCTAGCATCCTTGGACTAAATCCCACTTGGTCATGATGTACAATCCTTTGAATGTATTGTTGGATGTGGTTTGCTAGTATTTTGTTGAGGATTTTTGCATCGATGTTCACCAGTGAAATTGGCCTGTAGTTTTCTTTTTTTGTGAACCCTTTGTCTGGTTTTGGTACCAGGGTGATGGTGGCCTCATAGAATGAGTTGGGAGTATCCCTTCCTCTGCAATTTTTTGAAATAGTTTCAGAAGGAGAGGTGTTAGCTCTTCTCTAAATGTTTGGTGGAATTTGCCTGTGAAGCCATCTGGTCCTGGACTTTTGTTTGTTGGAAGTTTTTTAATCACAGTTTCAATTTTCAGTTCTTGTGATGGGTCCATGCATCTTTTCTATTTCATCTTGGTTTAGTCTAGGAAGATTGTACTTTTCTAAGAATTTGTCCACTTCTAGGTTTTCCATTTTATTGGCATATAGTTGCATATAGTAGTCTCTTATGATCCTTTGTATTTCTGTGATGTGTGTTGTTATTCCTCCTTTTTCATTTCGAATTTTATTGATTTGAGTCCTCTCTCTTCTTTGCTTGATAAGTCTGGCTAGGGGTTTATCAATTTTGTTCATCTTTTCAAAAAACCAGCTTTTCGTTTCATTGATCTTTCCTATGGTTTTCTTTGTTTCTATTTCATTGATTTCTGCTCTGATTTTTATGATTTCTTTCCTTCTACTAACTTTAGGTCTTGTCTGTTCTCTCTCAAGCTGCTTTAGATGTAAAGTTAGCTTGTTTATTTGAGCTTTTTCTTGTTTCCTGAGGTGGGCTTGTATTGGTATAAACTTTCCTCTTAGAACAGCTTTTGCTGCATCCCTTTGGTTTTGGAGTGTTGTATCTTCATTGTCATTTGCTGCCAGGTATTTTTTAATTTCCTCTTTGATTTCTTCAGTGATCCATTGGTTGTTTAGTAGCATGTTGTTTAGTCTCCACGTGATTGTTTTTTGCAGTTTTTTTCTTGTTGTTGTTGATTTCCAGTTGTATAGCATTGTGGTCAGAAAAGATGCTTGATATGATTTCAGTTTTCTTAAAGTTACCGAGGTTGGATTTGTAGCCCAGGATATGATCAATCTTAGAGAATGTTCCATGTGTACTTGAGAAGAATGTGTATTCTGTTGCTTTTGGATGAAATGTCCTATAAATATCTATTAAGTTCATCGGGTTTAATGCTTCATTCAGGGCCTGTGTTTCCTTATTGATTTTCTGTCTGGTTGATCTGTCCATTGCTGTAAGTGGGGTGTTAATATCCCCCGCTATGATTGTGTTATTATCAATCTGTCCTTTTAAGGTTGTTAGCAGTTGCCTTATATATTGTGGTGATCCTATATTGGGTGTGAAGGTATTTAAAATTGTTATATCTTCTTCTTGAACTGATCTTTTCATCATTAGGAAATGACCTTCCTTGTCCCTTAAAATATTCTTCATTTTAAAGTCTATTTTGTCTGATATGAGTATTGCTACTCCAGCTTTCTTTTGATCCCCATTTGCATGAAATATTTTCTTCCATCCTCTCACTTTCAATTTGTATGTGTCCCTAGAAGTGAAGTGGGTCTCTTGAAGACAGCATATATATGGGTCTTGTTTTTGTATCCATTCAGCCATTCTATGTCTTTTGGTTGGGGAGTTTAGTCCATTAACATTTAGGGTAATTCTTGATATGTGTGTTCTTATTGCCATTTTATTAATTACTTTGGATTTGTTTTTCTTGCTCTTTTTTCTTTCCTTACTCTATTGTTCTTTTCTGCCTAGAGAAGTTCCTTTGGTATTTGTTGTAAGGCTGGTTTAGTGTTGCTGAATTCCCTCAGGTTTTGCTTATCTGTGAAGGTTTTGATTTCTCCTTCAAATCTGAACAAGAGCCTTGCTGGGTAGAGTAATCTTGGTTGGAGATTGTTTCCTTTCATCACGTTAAGTATATCATGCCACTCACTTCTGGCCTGCAGAGTTTCTGTTGAAAAATCTGCCAATAGCCTTATCGGATTCCCTTGTATGTTATTTGTTTCTTTCCCCTAGCTGCTTTCAAGATTTTCTCCTTGTCTTTAATTTTGGTCAGTTTGATTAGTATGTGTCTTGGGATGTTCCTCCTTGGGTTTATTTCATATGGTACTCATTGTGCTTCCTGGATTTGAGTGAGTGGTTCCTTCCCCATGTTAGGGAAGTTTTTGGCTATTATCTCTTCGAATATTTTTTCTGGATCCTTCTCTCTCTCTTCTCATTCTGGCAGCCCTATAATATGGATGTTGGTGCGTTTCACGTTGTCCCAGGGTTCTCTGAGACTCTCTTCATTTCTTTTCAATCTTTTTTCTCTTTTCTGTTCTGCATCCGTAATTTCCACTAATCTGTCCTCCACCTCACTTATTCGTTCTTCTGCCTCCTGTATTCTGCTGTTGGCTGCTTCTAGTGATTTTTTTCTTTCAGTTATTGTATTTTGCACCTCTTCTTGTTTAAGTTTTATTTCTTGTATCTCTTTGTTTCCTGTAAGGTATCCATCTTTGCCTCCAGTTTATTTCCAATGTCTTGCATCATCTTCAGCATCAATAGTCTAAAGTCTTTTTTCTGGCGGCTGAGAATCTCCTCATGGCTTAGCTGTTTTTCTGGGGTTTTTCCTTTCTCCCTCATCTGAGTTATAGTCCTCTGTCTTTTCATTTTTATAGGTTTTTGGTGTGGTGATAATAGAGTTGTAGCCTCTCTTACTTCTGCCCCCCTGTGGCTGAAGTCAGTATTGGGACTTGCTGTAGGCTTCCTGATGGGAGGGGCTGATGCCTGCCCACTGGTAGGTGGAGCCGATTCTAATCCCTCTGGTGGATGGGGCTTAGTCTCTGGATGGGATTAGAGGCAGCTGTGTGCCTGAGGGGTCTTTAGGTAGCCTGTTTACTGATGGGTGGGGCTGTGATCCCACCTGGATTGTTGTTTGCCCTGGAGCTTCTCAGCAGCTGACTGATGGGTGGGGCCAGATTTTCCCAAAATGGTCACCTCCAGAGAAAGGCACTGCTGCTGAATATTCCCGAGAGCTTTGCTTTCAATGTCCTTCTCTCACAACAAGCCACGTTCACCCCTGTTTTCCCAGGATGTCCTCCAAGAACTTCAGTCAGGTTTGATCCAGATTCCTTTAGAGATTTTGCTCCGCTCTGGGACTCAGTGCACGTGAAAGTCTGTGTGCGCCTTTTAAGAATGGGGTCTCCATTTCCCCCGGTCCTGTGGAGCTCCTGCACACAAGCCCCACTGGCCTTCAATGCCAGATGCTCCAGGGGCTCTTTCTCCCAATGCCAGATCCCCACACGTGAGAGTTTGATGTGGGGCTCAGAACTCACTCCTGTAGGTGAGTCTCTGTGAACCAGTTAGTTTCCAGTCTGTGGAGCTTCCCACCTGGGAGGTATGGGGTTGTTTCTATCATGTATTCACCCCTCCTACCTCTTGATGTGGCCTCCTCTTTTTCTTCTGGAATAGGGTATCTTTTTTAAGGTTTCCAGTCCCTTTGGGTGAAGAGTGCTCAGTCCTTAGTTGTGAATTTTGTTGTTTTTAGGAGAGAATTTGAGCTCCAGTCCTTCTATTCTGCCATCTTAATCCCATATCCCTGCATTATTTTTTATCTAACAAATATTTACTTAGCGCTTTAATATGTTGCAGCTCTTATTCAAAGGGCTCAACAAGCATTGAACTATTTAATATTCATAACAAACATATGAGGTGTGCATTATTTTCTCTTATCATAATACCCTTTAAAAGTGAAAGAACTGAGGCACAGAGGGGTTGACCAGTGCTAGACAACAGTGGAAAACTGAGGATTTAAGACCAGGTAGCCTTAGGAGTGGGAGTTCAGGCACCATGCTGTGCTGTCCTAATAGAGAATTTGCCAATGGTTTCACTCCTTTCCAATCCATATCAAAGGAATAAAAAGCTTTAGCATGGTATGAAAGGACATTTGTAATCTAACTTTGCCTCCTATCCCAGTCTTTTCTCACTGAGACAACATTTTTCACCTTTTGCTAAACTTGTGCTAAAAAGGTACCTTCCCCCAAGTGGGTCTTGCATGTTTATATCTCTTTTCCTTTTCATACAAACCTCATTCTACTTGAAATGTCACAATGCCCACTATGCCCAACCTAGAAAAACACTAGAGCAACATTTAAGGTTAGTTTATTTGATCTCCTATGTGAAGGTTTCCTTCTATTCTGTTTTGTCTCCTTTGCTATGGTGTCCTATATCAGTAACATTATTTCACTTCTTGAACACAGATTTCATATCTTCATTATTTATGAATATACATTTATTGAATAAAGAAAAGAAATCAAAGAATTTAAAATCCTAGTCGTCGGGGCCAGAGCAAGATGGTGGAGGAGTAAGATGTCTTGCTCCTCTTCTCCCACAAACATATATATAAAAAAAAAATCTACATGTAAAACACCTCTCACAGAACATCAACTGAATGAAGATAGTAGAGATTAAACCTCCCAAAAGGGCTGGAAGGAAAAAAGGAACCCACATCCTGGGAAGCCACCTAACTGACAGAAAGATTAGCTGAGATGGAGGGTCCTCAAAGTCACTGAGAAAAGTGCAGCTGATGGACTGATGAGGGAAAAGAAGAGTGAGAGGCACACAGATCATCTGAACCACCAGCCCAGACACCACAGCCTGAGATGCTTAGTCAGAGGCTGGGAGCTGAGACTTAGGCTGCAGAGGTCAGTACCAGGGAGAGGACTGGGGCTGCCTGTGTGGAGACAGTCTGAAGGCATAAGGAGCAGTGTGCCATGGGCAGGGGAGCAGTGTGCCATGTGCTGGGGAGTGAAATGCCACAGCAGAGGGAACCTGGGAGAAGATCAAGGCTCACAGGAGAGGCAAGGCACCATTTTGGGGGAGGGTGAAAGGAGGAGGGGAGGACCACCATAGGAATCTCCTTGTGCAAGCAGTGGGGCTCTCAGAAGGCAGGGAAGATCTGGTGCAGGCTCTGGGTGTAGAGAATCCTCTTGCTCCTTTAGAGGAGATTGGGCACTTCTTGTGCAGGCTACCAGTGGCCAGGAACTTCTTGTGGGGCTAAGGTCATCAGAGGGCAAAGTGTGGCATGGTGCCTCCTGCATAGTCTACAGGCAGCAGGGACAGACCACAGAAGTTGTCTCATAGGGAGGTGAGGCTTGCCACCACTGGGGACATGAGAGTGGGCTCCACCTTGTTCCCAGTCACCTTAGGGGTTGGCAAAAAACAAAAAGAGGGCACTACAACCAAATACAACATGCTGTTGCTCTCACTCCCTTGGGACACACCAACCCTGCAACTGCCACACCAAATGTTCTGGGCAATGCCCAGACACTTCATCACTGTCCCTTCCCGATACCATACAACTAGAAGCAGCTGGGTCAGCACCTACTGCCTGGGCTAAGTGGGACAGGGTGCTTTTTGCATGGTCTGCAGGTGGTGAGGGCAAACCACCTCAGTTATCTCTAACTCCAAAGCAGGCATGGCTCAGCACCACTGGGGATACCTGAACAAAAATCACTTGCAGCCCCAACCATATCAGAGGGCACCACAGAGGACATTGAGACAGAACACCACCTGTTCTTGCTCTCACTCCCATTGGAATACGCCTGCCCTGCTGCTTTCACTGCAAAAACACTCTGGGCAGTGCCCACACACTGATCACTGTCCCTGGGGACCTGCAGCTAGGAGCAGTTTGTGCAGCACCTCCTGTGGGGGCTCAGCAGGATGAGATGCTTCTTGCATGGTCTATAGAAGGCAGGAGCAAACCACCACAGTTATTTCCAGCTCCAGAAGTGCAAGTGGCCAGGTACCACTTGGAGTTCATAAACAGGCACCATTTGGCAACCTCAAGGGCAACACAGAGGAGGGAATTGTGACCAAACACCACCTGTTGGTGCTCTCACACCTCTGGGAATACACTGGCCCTGATGCTGCCACTGCTGAATGCTCCAGGCAGTACCCACATGCCTGATCTCTGTCACTTCCCACGATCCTCCAACTAGGAGCAGCCTGTACAGCACCTCCTATGTGGGATAAGTTAGATGGGGTGCTTCATGGATGGTATACAGGTGGTGGGGGCAAACCAGAACAGTTATCACTGACTCCAGAGGTGGTCATGGCCCACTACCACTAGGGGTCTCTGAACTGGCACCACCTGCAGTTCAAACCACCTCAGAGGAGGGCATTGCAATTGAACACAAGCTGTTGTAGCTCTCACTCCCCTGGGAACTCATACACCCTGCTGCTGCTACTGCCAAATGCTCTGGTAACCTTGAAGATCTGCCTAGAGGTCAACACTGCTTCCAAGGTCCCTGCAACTAGGAGTAGCCTGTTTCACCTCCCTGAAGGTTCTTGCTGCCTTTTAGAGCCTAGGAACCAGGCACTGACTGCTGGCCCTACCAATTGCCTCCTTCTCTCTGAAAATACACTGAGCATCCTGAGGATTTCAGACTGCTAATATTGAAGAAAGAGACAGAAAACATTCACACTCCCAAGCCAAAAATAAATAGTAACCCCCCCACAAAATACACATGGGTGAACTTGCATATAAGTAGCCTTACACTACTGCAGTTTGGCCTCCCTAAACTCACCTAAAAAGTAAAACATAAACAAGAGGGAGAAGCTCAGAAACCATTCTCAGTTAAAGCAACAGGAGAATTCACCTGAAGTAGTCAACAATGAAACAGACCTCTGCAGTCTAAAAGATATTGAGTTCAAAAGGGAGATAGTGAAAATACTGAATATCAAGGAATTAAGAGAGGATATGAACAGTAATGCACATTCCTTTAGAAAGGAACTAGAAAATATAAGGAGAAACATAGAAAAATTAGAAAATTCATTTGCAGAGATACAAACTGAGATAAAGGCAATAACAGAATGAATAATGCAGAGGAACGAAGCAGTGATGTGGAAGAGAGAAAAATGGAAATCACCCAAACAGGACAGCAAACAAATGAGAAAACATGAAAGCAATATAAGAGACCTAAGGGAAAATATAAACCAGGCCAATCAACACATAATAAGAATTACAGAAGGAGAAGAAAAATAAAAAGGAACTGAAAATATATTTTAAGATATCATGTCTGAAAACTTTTAAATGAAAAGGAAATTTATATCAAGATACAGGAAGCACAGATGGCCCCAAACAAGTTGAACCCAAATAGGATCACAACAAGACAAACATGTTATATTATACTAAAATTTAATTTATTATATTATAATAAAAATGGCAAGTGTAAAAGACAAAGAGAGGATCCTAGAGGCAGCAAAAGAAAAGCAAAGTGTTAAAAATAAGCGAACCCCCATAAGACAATCAGCTGATTTATCTACAGAAGCACTACAGGCCAGAAGGGAGCAACAAAATATAATTAAAGGGCTGAAAGGAAAATTTGCCATCTAGAATATTCTATCCAGCAAGAATATCATTTAAAATAGAAGGGGAAATAAAGAATTTCTGCAACAAACAAGAGCAAAAGTGTACAGCAATACTAAACACATTCTAAAAAAAAATACTGAAAGGGCTTCTCTAAATAAAAAAAAAAAAGAAGTAAGAAGAATTAGGATGGTTGAAAACCACAATTGGAAAGCAATCACTTAAACAAGCCAGCGTACAGATCTAAACATGAACATATTAGAGAAAAAAAAAAAAAGACATCAAAATCATAAAAGGTGGGGAAGGAAAGTAAGAAAATATAGATTCTATTTTTTTATTTTAATGATGTGTTCAAGCCTAACTGACTATGCGGCTAAAGCAAGTATATATAGGAGGGGTTAAAATACTTAAATAACAGGGCACCTACAAATAAAAAGAGAACATCACATTCACAAAAACTGAAAAGAAAAGTATTCAAGCATAAAATAAATGGAAACCATCCAACCAAAAAAGGAAAAGAAGAAATGAGAAACATAGAATCAACTGGAAAACAAGGTTGAAAATGAAAATAAATACCTCTCTATCAATAATCCCCTTAGATAACTTGATCCCCTTGCTGTACAGTGGGAAAATAAAAATTAAAAATAAAAATATAATCCCCTTAAATGTCAATGGACTGAATGCTCCAATCAAAAGGCAGAGAGTGGAAGATTGGATAAAAAAGCAAAAACCATCAATCTGCTATCTACAAGAGACTCACCTAGGGCAATGGACAAATGTAGATTGAAAGTGAGGGGATGGGAGAAGATATTTCATGCCAATGAACAAGACAGGAAAGCAGCAGTTGCAATGCTCATATCAGACAAAACAGACTTTAAAATGAAGGTCATAAAGAAAGGCAAAGTAGGATACAATTTAATGGTTAAAGGATCCATTCAAGGAGAGGATATTACAATGGTCAATATACACAATTGCTCACATACTGGGGCACAAAGCTAACATCAACAAATTTGAGAGTATAGAAATTATTTCAAGTATCTTCTCTGACCACAATGGCATGAAACTAGAAATCAACCACAGGAAAAGAAAGGAGAAAAAAACTTATTACATGGAGACTAACAAACATGCTACTAAAAACCCAATGAGTCAATGAGGAAATCAGGAAGGAAATTTAAAAATACCTCGAGACAAATGATGATGAAAACAAAACCCCTCAAAATCTATGGGATGCCGCAAAAGCAGTGCTCAAAGGGAAATTTCATAGCTATACAGGCCTTCATCAAAAAAAGAAGAAAAAAATCTCAAAGCAACAACTTAACCCGCCACCTAAATGAATCAGAAAAAGAATAAACAAAACCTAAAGTCAGTGGAAGGAAGGAAATCATTAAGATCATAGAGGAAATCAATAATATAGAGATTCAAAAAACGATAGGAAAACATCAATAAAACCAAGAGCTGGCTCTTTGAAAAGGTAAACAAAATTGACAAACCTCTGGCTAGACTCACCAAGAGGAGAGGGAACACCCAAATAAAAAAAAATTAGAAAGGAAAAAAGAGAATTCACAATGGATACTGCAGCAATACAAAAATCCATGAGCGATTAGAATAAACAATTGTATGCCAACAAATTTGACAACCTAGAGAAAATGGACGACGTTCTAGAGACTTAGAGCCTGCCAAAACTGAATCTGGAAGAAATAGATCAACAGAACAGACCAATCACTGGACATGAAATTGAATATGTCATCAAAACACCCCCTTCAAGTAAAAGTCCAGGACCAGGTGGCTTCACAGGTGAAGTCTACCAAACATACAAAGAGGAACTTGTGCCCATCCTCCTTAAACTTTCTCAAAAGGTTGAAGAAGAAGGAACACTCCCAAAGACATTCGATGATGCCACCACCACCCTAATTCCAAAACCAGACAAAGATAACACTAAAAAAGAAAACTATAGGCCAATGTCTTTGATGAACATAGATTCAAAAACTCTCTCGCAGACTTTTAGCCAATGGAATCCAACAACACGTAAAAAAGGTCATACACCGCGATCACGTGGGATTCATCCCAGGTGCACGAGGACGGTTCAACATATGCAAATCAATTAACACCATACACCACATTAACAAAAGTCAAGTCAAAAACCATAGGATCATCTCAGTAGATGCAGAAAAAGCATTTGACAAAGTCCAACATCCATTCATGATCAAAACTCTTACCAAAGTGGGTATAGAGGGACTATGCCTTAACATAACCAAAGCCATTGATGACAAACCCGCAGCAAATATAGTGCTCAATGGAGAAGAGCTGGAAGCCTTCCCACTAAAATCTGGACCAAGACAAGGATGCCCACTCTCACCACTCTTATTCAACACAGTACTGGAAGTCCTAGCCACAGCAGTCAGACCCACAAAGGAAATAAAAGGCATCCAAATAGGAAGAGAAGAGGTCAAACTGTCACTGGTATGCAGATGACCTGAGACTCTATATATAGAAAACTCTAAGGACTCAACCCCAAAACTACTTGAACTGATCAACAAATTCAGCAGATTCAGCAGGATATAAGATGAACATTCGGACATCAGTCTCATTTCTGTATACTCACAATGAAATATGAGAAAAGGAACACAAAAATACAATACCTTTAAAAACTGCACCCCCCAAAATAAAATACCTGGGAATACACCTGACCAAGGATGTGAAAGACTTATACGCTGAGAACTATAAAATATTAATCAAGGAAATTAAAGAAGATGAAAAGAAATGCTCCTGGTTTGGAGAAATTAATCTTGTAAAAATGGCCATACCACCTTTAAAGCAATCTACAGATTCAATGCAATCCCTATCAAATTACCCATGACATTTTTCACAGAACTAGAGCAAACCATCCAAAAATTTATTTGGAACCACAAAAGACCCAGAATTGCCAAAGCAATTCTGAGGAACAAACACCAAGCAGGAGGCATAACTCTCCCAGACCTAAGGCAATATTGCAAAGCCACAGTCATCAAGATGACTTTTGGTTCTGGTACCAAAACAGACATACAGACCAATGGAAGAGAATGGAGAATCCAGAAATAAACCCAGACACCTATGGCCAATTAATCTTTGGCAAAGGAGGCAAGAACATAAAATGGGAAAAAGAGAGTCTTTTCAGCAAGAATTGCTGGGAAACCTGGACAGCTGCATGCCAGTCAATGAAGCTCGTACAAACCCTCTCACCATGCACCAAAATAAACTCAAAATGACTGAAAGACTTAAATATAAGAGAAGACACCATCAAACTCCTGCAAGAGAACATAGGCAAAACATTCTCTGACATCGCCTTTCAAATGTTTTCTGAGGTCAATCTCCAAAGCAACAGAAAATAAAAGCAAAAATAAAGCAATGGGACCTCATCAAACTGACAAGTTTTGCACAGCAAGGGAAACTAAAAAGAAAAGAAAAAGACAACTTACGGAATGGGAGAAAATAGTTTCAAACGATGCAACTGAAAAGGGCTTAATCTCTAGGATATACAAGCATCTTATACAACTCAACAGCAAAAAAGCCAACAACCCAATTGAAAAATGGGCAAAAGACCTGAATGGTGATTTCTCCAAGGAAGATGTACAGATGGCCAACAAGCACATGAAAAAATGCTCAACCTCCCTGATTATTAGAGAAATGCAAATCTAAACTACCAGGAGATACCACCTCAGACCAGTCAGAATGGCCATCATTAATAAGTCCATAAATAACAAACAGTGGAGGGGTGTGGAGAAAAGGGAACTTTCCTGCACTGATGGTGGGAATGTAAGCTAGTATAACCACTAGGGAGAACAGGATGGAGGTACCTCAGAAAACTATAGATAGAACTACCATATGACTGAGCAATCCCACTCTTGGGCATATAGCCAGACAAAACTTCCCTTGAAATAGACACATGCACCCTTAAGTTAATTGCAGCTCTATTCACAAGAGCCAAGACATGGAAACAAGCCAAATGTACATCAACAGATGATTGGATTAGGACGATGTGTATATATACACAATGGAATACTACTCAGTCATCAAAAAGAACAAATAATGCCATTTTTAGCAACACAGATGGAACTAGAGTCTCTCACAGTGAGTGACGTAAGTCAGAAGGAGAAAGAAAACACCATATGATATCATTCATATCTGGAATCTAATATATGGCACAAATGACCCTTTCCACAGAAAGGAGAAATCATGGAATTAGAGAATAGGCTTGTGGTTGCCAAGGGTGAGGTGGAGGGAGTGGGATGAATGGGGAGCTTAATAGTTGCAGACTATTGCCTTTGGAATGGATTAACGATGAGATCCTGCTATGTACCAATGTAAACTATATTTAATCCCTTATGATGGAGCATGATAATGTGAGATAAAAGAATCTATACATATATGTTTACCTGGGTCACCACGCCATACAGTAGAAAAATGACAGAACACTCTAAACTGGTTATAATAAAAAAAATTAAAAATCATCATATAAATAAAATAAAATAAAATGAAATCCTAGTCATGGAAATTGTGTTCAGGGAAAGGTCTTAGTAAAATATTTCTCACTAGAGCACAGTGAGATAACTAGGAATTTATATCTACTACTATTTTCTACAATAGTGTTTGGCAATCTAGGACCAATGTGCCAAATCTGGCCTAACATATGTTTTTGTTAATAAAACTTTATAGAAATACAGTATTGTCCATTCATTTTTGCATTGTTTATGCTGCTTTTCTTTTTTTAAAAAATGACTTCACTTTTTTCCATAATAGCTGGTTTACAGTGTTCTGTCAATTTTCTACTCTACAGTGATGTGACCAAGTCACACATACATATATATATATACATTATTTTTCTCATATTATCATCCTTCATCATAAGTGACCAGAAGTAGTTTCCAGTGATATACAGAAGGATCTCATTGCTTATCCATTCCAAAGGAAATAGTCTGCATCTATTAACCCCAAGTTTTCAATACATCCTCCTCTCTCCCCCTCTCCCTTGGCAACCACAAGTCTATTCTACAAGTCCATGAGTTTCTTTTCTGTGGAAAGGTTCATTTGTGCCATATATTAGATTCCAGATAAAAGTGACATCATATGGTTTTTGTCTTTCTCTTTCTGACTTTCTTCACTCACTATGAGAGTCTCTAGTTCCATCCACATTGCTGCAAATGGCATTATTTGTTCTTTCTGATGGCCGAATAGTATCCCATTGTGTACATATACCATATCTTCTTAATCCATTCATCTGTTGATGGACATTTATGTTGTTTCTATGTCTTGGCTATTGTGAATAGTGCTGCAATTAACTTATGGGTGCATGTGTCTATTTCAAGGGAAGTTTTGTCTGGCTATATGCCCAAGAGTGGGATTGCTCAGTCATATGGTTGTTTTATGTATACAGTTTTCCATAGTGGTTGTACAAATTTACATTCCTTCCAATGGTGTAGAAGGGTTCGCTTTTCTCCCCACCTTCTCCAGCATTTGTTATTTTGGCTTATTAATCATGGCGATTCTGACCAGTGTGAGGTTGTTGCTCAGAGTGGTTTTGATTTGCATTCTCTAACAATCAGTGATGTTGAACATTTTTTATGTGCTTGTTGGCCATCTGTATATCTTCTTTGGAGAAGTATCTATTCAGGTCTTTTACCCATTTTCCCATTGGGTGGTTGCCTTTTTTTCTGTTGAGTTGTATATGTGGTTTGTATATTTTAGATAATAAGCTCTTGTCAGTTGTATCATTTTAAACTATTTTCTCCCATTCTGGAAGTTGTCTTTTTTTATGGTTTCCTTTGCTGTGCAAAAGCTTTTCAGTTTGATGAGGTCCCATGGGTTAATTTTTGATTTTATTTCTTTTACCTTGGGAAACAGACCTGAGAAATCTTTTTTAAAGTTGATGTCAGAGAATGTTTTGCCTATGTTCTCTTCTAGGAGTTTGATGGTGTCTTGACTTATGTTTAAGTCTTTAAGCTTTTTCAAGTTTATTTTTATGCATGGTGTGAGGGTGTGTTCTAGTTTCATTGTTTTACATGTGGATGTCCAGTTTCCCAGCACCACTTGCTGAAAAGCCCGTGTTTTTCCCATTTTATATTCTTGCCTCCTTTGTTGAAGATTAATCGACTGTCGGTGTCTGGGGTTCTTTTGGGTTCTCTATTCTGCTCCTTTGGTCTGTATGTCTGTTTTCATACCAGTACCACACTGTCTTGATGGCTATGGCTCTGTAATATTAGCTGAAGTCTGGGATAGTTACGCCTCCTCCTTGGTTTTTGTTCCTCAGAATTGCTTTGGCAATTCTGGGTCTTTTGTGGTTCCAAATAAATTTTTGGATTGATTGTTCCAGTTCTGTGAAAATGTCATGGATAATTTGATAGGGATTTAATTTAATCTGTAGATTGCTTTGGGTAGTATGTCCATTTTTACAAGATTAACTTTTCCAACCCAGGAGCATGGAATATCTTTCCATTTCTTTGAACACTCTTTATTTTCCTTAATTAATGTTTTAATTTCTCAGCTTCTATGTCTTTCACCTCCTTTGTCAGGTTTATTCCCAGGTGTTTAATTTTTGGGGTGTAATTTTGAAAGGTGTTGTATTTTTGTTTTCCTATTCTAATATTTCATTGTTAGTATACAGAAATGTGACTGATTTCTGAATGTTCATCTTATATCCTGATACTTTGCTGAATTTGTTGATTAGTTTGAGTATTTCTTTGGTTTGAGTCCTTAGGGTTTTTTTATATATAGTATCATATCATCTGCATACAGTGGCAATTTTCCCTCTTCTCTTCCAATGTGGATACATTTTATTTCTTTTGTGGGTCTGATTGCTGTGGCTAGGACTCCCAATACTATATTGAACAAAAGTGGTTAGAGGGGGCATCCTTGCCTTGTTCCAGATTTTAGTGGGAAGGCTTCCAGCTTTTCTCCATTGAGCATTATATTTGCTGTGTGTTTTTCATAAATGGCTTTGATTATGTTAAGGTGTATTCCCTCTATACCCACTTTGGTACGAGTTTTGATCATGAATGGATGTTGGACTTTGTCAAATGCTTTTTCTGCATCTACCGAGATTATCCTATGTTTTCTGACTTTTCTTTTGTTAATGTGGTGTTGATGTTGATTGATTTGCATATGTTGAACCATCCTTGTGCACTTGGGATGATCCCCACTTGGTCCAGGTGTATGATCTTTTTTATATGTGGATTCAGTTGGCTAAAATTTGTTGAGAATTTTTACATCTATATTTATCAAAGATGTTGTCCTATAATTTTCTTCTTTGGAAGTAGCTTTGTCTGGTTTTGGTATTAGGTTGATTTTTGCCTCATTGAATGTCATTGGGAGTGTTCCTTCTCCTTCCACATTTTGGAAAAGTTTAAGAATGATGTGTATAATATCTGCTTTGTATGTTTGGTAGAATTCGCCTGTGAAGTCATCTGGCCCCAGACTTTTATATGAAGGTAGTGTTTTTATGACATATTCAATTTCCTTTCTAGTGATTGGTCTGATCAGTTGATCTGTTTCTTCTTGGTTAAGTTTTGGCATGCTGTAAGTCTAGAAAATTGTCCATTTCTTCTAGGTTGTCAAATTCATTGGAATATAATCATTCATAGTATTGACTTATGGGTTTTTTGGGTTTTTTTGTATTCTGCAGTGACTTTTGTGATTTCTCCTTTTTCATTTCTCATTTTGTTTATTTGGGTTTTTTCCTCTCCTTTTCTTGGTGAGTTTGGCCAGAGATTTTATTTACCTTTTCTAAGAACCAGCTCTTCGTTTCATTTGGTTTTATTGATTTTTTTTCTATTGTTTTTTGAATCTCTATTTTATTAATTTCCTCTCTGATCTTTATGATTTCCTTTGTTGGTTCTTTTTTTCTAATTCATTTACGTGGTGTGTTTAGTTGTAAATTTGAGATTTTTCTTCTTTTTTGAGGAATGGCTGTATTGCTATGAATTTCCTCTAAGCACTACTTTTGTGGCGTCTCATAGTTTTTGAATGGTTGTGTTTTCATTATCATTTATCTTGAGGTATTTTTAATTTTCCTTCTTAATTTCCTCATTGACCCATTGGTTTCTTAGTGGCATTTTGTTTAGTCTTCATGTAGTTAGTTTTTTCTCATTTCTTTTCCTGTGGTTGAATTCTAGACTCATTCCACTGTGGTCAGAAAAGATACTTGAAATAATTTATATACTCTTAAATTTGAGGTTAGATTTGTGCACCAGTATGTAATTCATCCTTGAGAATTTCCATGGGCACTTGAAAAGAATGTATATTTTGGTTTTTTGGATGTAATGTCCTGAAAGTGTCAACGAAGTCTAAATTTTCCATTGTGTCCTTAGGATCTCTGTTGCCTTAATGATTTTATGTCTAGAGGATCTGTCCATTGATGTGAGTGGGCTGTTAAAGTCTCCTACTATTATTATCTTCCCATCAATTTCTCCTTTTATGTCTGTTAGTATTTGTTGTATGTACCTGGGTGCTATTAGATTAGGGGCGTATATATTGATGATTATAATATCCTCTTCTTGAATGGATCCTTTTACCATTATATATTGTCCTATTTTGTCTTTCTTTATGACCTTCATTTTAAAATCTATTTTGTCTGATAATGAATATTGTGACTCCTGCTTTCCTGTCTTGTCCACTGCTATGAAATATCTTCTACCATCCACTCACTTTCAATCTATACGTGTACTTTGTCCGAAGGTGAATCTCTTGTAGACAGCAGACTGTTAGATTTTGCTTCTATATCCAATCTGCCAGGCTGTGCCTTTTGATGGTAGCATCTAGTCTATTGATATTTAAAGTAATTATTGAAAATACATATTTAGTGCCATTTTAAACCTTGTTTTTCAGTCGATTCTGTTTCTCCTTAGTTCCTTTCTTTTATTGTTTAGGTGACTTCCACTTATTTTATGCTTATGTACTTCTCTTTTTGATTTTAATGTAATATTTTGTTTTAATTTGTGGTTTCCATTTCTTACGTATGTTGACACCTTCCTAGCTCTGACTGCTTTAGCCTGATGGTCATATAGGCTCCAACACATTTTTTTTTTAAAAAAACAAGAGTTTTGATTTTCTTAGTTTCCCTCCCCACATTTTATCATTTTGAAGTCCTTTTTTAACATCTTCATGTTTGTCCCTTTGCAGTTCCTCTTACTTATCATCACTTTTACAGTAGTTTTTATTTTCCCCCTTTTGGTTCTGTATGCTGGCTTATTTAAGCGATTGCTTTGCAATTTTGATTTCTTCCACCTAGTTCTTCTTACTTTTTTTTTTTTTAATTTAGAGAAGCCCCTTCAGTTTTTCTTTTAGAATGGGTTTAGTATTGCTATACTCTTTTAACTTTTGTTTGTTGGAGAAATTCTTTATTTCCCCCTCTATTTTAAATGATATTCATGCTGGGTAGAGCATTTTATTTCAGGCTGCAGATTTTTCCCTTTTAAAACTTTGAATATATCTTGCCACTCTCTTCTGGCCTGTAGAGAAATCAGCTGATTATCTTATGGTGGTTCCCTTATAATTAATGCTTTGTTTTTTTCTTGCTGCCTTTACAATCCTGTCTTTAGCTTTAAGTTTTGCCATTTTTATTATAATATGTCTTGGTGTGGGCCTGTTTGGGTTCAACGTGTTTGTGGCCCTCTGTGCTCTCTGTGTCTTGATAGATGTTTCCTTTCAATTTGGACAGTTTTCACCCATAATTTCTCCAAATATATTTTCAATCCCCTTTTCTTTTTCTTCTCCCGGGATTCCTTTTATGCATAGATTGCCCCACTTTGTGTTATCCCATAGATCTCTTATATTGATTTTGTGGTTTTTTTTCCGTTTGGTTTCTGTCTGCTGTTCTGTTTGGGTGATTTCCATTATTCTATCTTTCACATCGCTAATTCCTTCCTCCGCAATCTTCATTCTGCTCCTTAGTGCCTTAGCGCAGTTTGCATCTCTGCAAATGAACTTTCTCTTTTTTCTATGTTCCTCCTTATATTTTCTAGTCCCTTTGTAAAGGAATCTACATTACTGTTTATATTTGCTCTTAATTCCTTGATATTCAGCCTTAATTCCTTCAGTATTTTCACTACCTCCCTTTTGAACTTGGTATCGAGCAGCCTGCAGAGGTCTGCTTCATTGTTGACTGCTTCAGGTGAATTCTTCTGTTCTTTTAACTGGGAATGGTTCCTGAGCTTCTTCACCTCGCTTATGTTTTTCTTTTTCTGTGAGTTTAGGGAAGCCTACTTCTATGCAAGAGCACCCCTTTGTATTTTGTGGGGGATTACTATTTATTTTTGGCCTGGGAGTTTGGATATTTGCTATCTCCTTCTTCGGCGTGAGCAGGCTGTTATCCCCAGGGTGCTGCATGTGTTTCCAGGGAGAATGTGGCAATGGGTAGGGCCAGTATTTAGTGCCTGGTTGCTGGGCTTTTAACACCAGCAAGGACCTGCAGGAAGGTGGCAGAGGCTACTCCTTGTTGCAGAGCCCTGGGAAGTTGTAATGAGTCTTCAGGAGATTTACCAGGTGCCCAGAGCATTAGGCAGTGCAGCATCAGGGTGTGGATTTCCCAGGGGAGTGAGAGAAACCACAGGTAGCGTTTGGTTGCAATGCTCTCCTCTGTAGTGCCCTCTGAGGTGATTGGGTATGCTGGTGGTGCCTGTTCATGGACCCCTAGTGGTAGCGGGCCATGCCCACCTCTGGAGTTTGCCCCTGCCCCCTATAGGCTATGCAAGAATCCCCCATCCCACTTAGCCCACACAGGAGGTGCTGCCATTCTGCTCCTAGTTGCAGGGTCCTGGGAAGGGACAGTGATCAAGCATCTTGGTGCTTCCTGTAGCATTTTGTAGTGGCAGCATCAGGGCAGGTATGTTCCCAGGAGAGGGAGAACAATGACAGGTGGTGTTCAGTCACAATGCCCTCCTCTGTGGTGCCCTTTGAGGTGACTGGGCCTGCAAGTATTGCCTATTCACAGACCCCTAGTGGTGGCATGCCATGCCCACCTCTGGGTCAGAGATAACCATGGTAGTTTGCCCCTTCCACCTGTAGACTTCTCAAGAAGAGCCTCATCCCACTTATCCCACACAGGAAGTGCTGCACATGCCTCTCCTAATTGCTGGTTCCTGGGAAATGACAGAGATCAAGCATGTGGGCATTGCCCAGAGTGGTTGTCAATGGCAATATTAGGTTGGGTGTGTTCTTAGGGGTGTGAGGGGAAAAACACTTGGTGTGAGGTTACAATGCCCTCCTCTGTGGTGCCCTCTGAGGTGATTGGGGCTGCGATTGCTGCCTGTTCTTAGACCTTTAGTGGTGGCAGGCCATGCCCACTTCTAGAGTCAGAGATAACTGTGGTGGTTTACCCCCACCACCTGCAGACCATGCAAGCAGCTCCTCTTCCCACTTAGCTTATGCAGGAAGTTCTGAACCAGCTGCTCCTAGCCATAAAGTCTTGGGAAGGGACAGTGATCAAGCATCTGGGCACTGCCTGGAGCATTTGGCAGTTGCACCAGCAGGGCAGGTTTGTTCCCAGGGGAGTGAGAGAAACAACAGGTGATGCTCAGTTTTAGTGCCCCTTTTTTGCCAACCTCTGAGGTGACTGTGGTCTCAGGAGAAGCTTGTTCACAGACCCTGAGTGGTGATAGGCCATGCCTCCCTCTGATTTCAAAATGACTGCTTTGGTTTGTCATTGCTGCTTGTAAATCATGCAAGAGTCACCATGTCACACTTAGCCCCCTGCTGCCTTTAAGCCACACTAGAGATGCCTGGCCACCCGTAGCCCACACAAGAAGTGCCCGGTCTCCTATAGCCCAAGCAAGTGACTTCTTGCCACCTCTAGCCTGCACCAGAGGTGCCCAACCCTCTGAGTGCCTGTGCATGCACAGGGGGATTCCTATGGTGGTCCATCCCTCCTCCTCTCACCCTCCCCAACAATGGCAACTTGCTTCTCCTGCAGGCCCAGACCTCCTCTTGGGTTCCCTCAGCTGTGTCATTCCACTCCTCAGCCCGTAGCTCACCACTCTCCAGCCCATGGCACACCACAACTTGCCCCTTCAGGCTGTCTCTACACAGCTAGCACTAGTTGTCTCCTTGGAACTGACCTCAGGAGCCTGAGTCTCATGAGCCCAGCCCCCACTTGAGCATCCCAGTCCTTGGTGTCCAAGGTGGTGGTGCAGATGATCTGTGTGGCTTTCACTCTACTTTGCCCTCCTCATTCCAGCTGTTGTGCTTTTATCTGCAACTTTGAGATCCCTCCATCTTGGCTGACCTCCCTGTCAGTTAGATGGCTTTCCAGGGTGTGTATTCATTTCCTCTTTCACAGCTCCCTCTTAGGAATGCTAGTTCATTTTTTCTCTCTCTCTCTCATTTTCTTTTGTTTTAACCAGTTATGTTGAGAGTTCCTTTCCCTTTTTGGAGGTTTAAGTTCTTCTGCCATCATTCAGTAGATGTTCTGTGTGAATTGTTTTACATATAGATGTGTTTTTTGATGTGTTTGTGGGATAAGGTGAATGCGACATCTCACTCCTCCCCCATTTTGATCCTTCCCCTATGCTCTTTTTCATGCTACAAACACAGTCTTGAATACCTGTGACAGCCCCACCAACCTGGGCTCTGTGTCCCCACAAGCAGCTCCCCAGCCCCCTTCTCTTCCCATGTGGCTGGAGCTAGAGGCTCCCAGGGCCAAAATGCTGAAGACCTGGGACCCAGAGCAGCTCCGAGGTGGTGAATATTAGCTGAATGCAATAAAAAAAAAATGGCCTCCAATAAAACTACATTGCAAAAAAAATGGGAAAGAAACAATGGAAAAAGTAAGAAAGTCAAAGAGGTAGAGCCTGAAGAATTTGTTGTAGAAAAAGTACTGGACTGAGGCATAGTGAATGGGAAAGTGGAATATTTCTTAAAGTGGAAGGGCTTGACTGATGTAGACAATACTTGTGAACCTGAAGAAAATTTGGATTGTCTAGAGTTAATTGAAGCATTTCTTAATTCTTGAAAAGCTGATAAAGAAAAAGATGGAACAAAAAGAAAGTCACTAACTGACAGTGAGTCTGATGATACCAAATCAAAGAGAAAAGAGATGCTGCTGATAAGCCAAGAGATGTTGTCAGAGATCTTGATCCAATCAAAAAATTGGTGCCACAGACAGCTGTGGAGAATTAATATTTCTCATGAAATGGAAAGATTCGGATGAGGCAGACTTGGTACTTGCAAAAGAGGAAAATATGAAGTGTCCTCAAATTGTAATTGCTTTTTATGAAGAGAAACTAACTTGGCATTATTGTCCAGAAGATGAAGTTCAATAATTAATTGTTTGCACTATATATGTATATATGTATATATATATAAAATCTTGGTCTCAGGGTTTTTTTTTTGATTTATTAATGTGAAGAAATAACTACATTCTAATGAAAATCAAGTCTGATATATTCGTTTTGAAGCAGTATTGGGGAAGTTGTTGGGGATTTTTGTTTTTTGCATCTGTAACACCAGTTACTTTGAACAAATAAAAGCTTTCTGTAGTTGCTTCCTTTAGCCGAAAAGAACATTTGATACTATGGTATATTATTTCCTCTGCATCAGAGAACAGCTTTTCTACATGTTGGGGGAAAAATCTCTATAGTCATTGCTGAATCAGAATTTAGAATTTGAATTTAACTCACAAATGCCTAAGGACCATTCTGGGTTCTTCATGTGTGTATACATGAAATACATATGTATGTGGCCTGGGGTTTTTTGTTTTTGTTTTGGGATGTGTTTTAAAATACGTTTAGAAAAGTAAAAAACAGCATTTCACATAAGACCATGTTTCTGGGATTCCACAGTTTTAAGCGAAATAAGAAATCACTTCAAGTTAAATTGAAATTTTTCAATTCTTAACATTTAAAATTAAATAATTACATAATTAATTGGACAACTGTAAACAATTTAAATTGGACACTTTTTAAAAGCAGCCATATCAGAATCTGTGTCCATATCTAAGTCATATATATGCAGTTTTATATGAAAAATCCTGGAAAAGAAAATTTTATCATTAAACCTTCCCACCCAAATGAAAAAACTGGAAAAATTATACTGTGTTTCAAATAATCCAAGCTACACTTAGTTAAATGGATATTTAAAGGTTCCTTCTGGTGATTTCCTTTACAAGTTGAAATCTGTGCTGTATTGACTGAATTGCTATGATACATGGAATTTCTAAGATTTGTTCATGGGAACCTAGTCAGATAGTTAGGTTGACAATTGAAGACCTGCAGGAATAAATGGAGTAAACAAACTTTTGTAATCTAAATTTGACCTCCATGTTTTTTCTTTACCCCAATCCATTCCTACATGTAGGTTCAGTCTTCTCAGTATTTGGGTTACTGGTTCAGCAGAAGCCAGGAAAAACAATAACTTTGTAGTAATCAGGGTGTTATTCAATTGTATATTGTTTACTTTATTGTAAATATTGGTGAACAGTTGTCAATACATAGTTTTATATTCCTTAAAAAAAAGAATAACTGACAGATATATGTTGTGCAAAGCTGAAAATATTTAATATCTGTTCCTTAATAGGAACAAAAAAGTTTTCAATCCCAGTCTACAATATAATGTTCAGCAATTGTCATACAAAGACTGTTATGATGATTCTCAATTTGTTAATTTAGATCTGTTGCCACAGCATAAGTCTAGAGATGAGCATCACTACAGGAAGAGGAAGATGGATACCAGCACAACTCAAAATCATCATTTGTTTTTATCCTAGCATTACAGAATTTATCTCCTACCCTCCTGCAGAATAGGACATACCTATACCCCTCTGGGGGGTGTGGGCAAGACTAGGATATTCAGGAAATGATAGAGACACTTACCTATACTTAATGACACTTTCTTTGTTAAAGTAAGACAAACCTTACCTTATCTTAATGAGGAAAATCTTTAGCCTGTAGGTGCTTCACTCTGATAATGACTGAAATGCACAATATATACAAGATGTAAAATGAGCTACCCACCCATCCAACTGAGCTCTAATAAGTGGGAAATTAGAGGAAAGCAAATAACCTAGAGCACACTTCAAAGACCAGAAGAAAAAAATGGAATTAATAAAGAAGAGGCAGGATGATTGGGAGTTTTAGGGAGGATGGTATTGATGGAGAAGAGAGATGGGAGCCAGAGAAAAACTTTTCTATACCCTGAGGTTAACTTAATAAGGATAAACAGGTTTCCTGAAGGAAAAAGTAAATTTTTTCAACTTGTTTTCTGGGATCTTGATGTACACTTAGTACATCAAGTACTAACAGTAATGAATTTTTCCTTCCCATCCTTCCCAATATCAAGGGCACAGCTAAGGGACTTAACCTACATTTTTAACCATAAATGTGTGTCATTATAATGGCAATCAATTTAATATGGGCCAAAGAATCTGAAAATGGAATCAAAAACTGACTAGATCACTTGCTCCAGATGGCAAACCATTCCTTTGCCATTTTCCCAGGCCCTGGAACAGAACAGAAGAAAACAGCACTGGATTTGGCATCCCAGTAGAGTGTGTTCATTTTCAGTCTACAGATATTTGTGTGTGTGAGATAACATCTGGACATACATGGGCAATGCTGGCAGGTCTTTATAAAAGCAGATGTTATGTGAGCCATTTGGATTATTCATCAGTAAAAGGGGCAGGCAAGCAGAACAGTGCCACTCTTTGCCTGGTATTTGGCAAAAAAGAGAAAACAAATGCAGTTTTGACATCTGTTTCTGTTCTTTTTTATAGTTTAGCCCTGCCAGATAAGTAGGTTTGATCAGGTCTAATTGATAAATTATTAAAGGCAACTTGACAAGGAGGGAAATGAAAACTAATAAGAAAAAAGGTAAATGAATTGATTTATGTCAGTTTGAAGAAAAAATCTAAAGGAAGAAGACAATCTTAAAAAAATTACCATTGTTTTAAGAAAATTCCTGCAGCACCATGGTGGCTAAAATATAAATAATTTTGTTCTTTTTGCCTCCCACATGTTACTGGGAGCAGACTGAAAAGTTAAATTCTTCATATCTTCAAATAATAGCAGATGCAATTTATTGAGCCAGTGCAAGTTGCTATATAAACTCTAAATTCATTACAGAAATAATTCCCATTTTAGAGAATGGAGAACAAATGTCCAGAGTGTTACACAGCTGATTAAATGGAAGTGGCATGGTCAAAAAGAGGCCTTAAATATGCCTTTTCAGCTGAGAAACTGCTCCCATGTACGTGTCTATTTAGACATACATGGCTTGGTGGCAAGAGCTTGGACCTTGATCCTGGAGAGTTTTGAATCTCGCATTTGCTACATTGTAGCTGGTGGAATTGGTTAGTTATTTTACTTTGAAATTCAGTTTTATTGGATGCAAATGAGCATTTAGTATGAATTAAATGAGGAAATATCAAATGGATTAGAAATTGTAGATACCCAGTAGCAGCTATCTAGTTTTTCCTTTCTCATTGAATCACACCTAGCTCAAAATAGCATTCAGAGAAGACAAATAATTGTACTGAGTGTTTTGTGGTGTAGTTTTTAAAATTGTTTCAAGCTGCTGTACTTAATAGAAGATATTTCAAATAAAATTTTTATTTGCAGTGGTTATATTATCCAATTTTACCATTAGTTTTATTACCAATCTTACCAAATATCTTGACCTTAGTATCCTAAAGTAGATCAGAATTTCCAAACCATTTTTCTGAAAGGCGTTTTTAAGGCAAAGTTCTGGAGAAATGGAAAGAAGGCTACTCAGTGTCTCAATAGAGACACAACTAGCAACTGGAGGAGAATCCATTTAGTATTTGTGTCTTATATTTGGTAATTGAAAAATCTTCATTGCATGCTTTCATCTCTGTTTTACTTGTAATTCTGTAAGAGTTTTGATTATACTCTTGTTTTCACTAGAATTGCATACATCGAACTGGTGCTAATTATTAACTGATTCACAAGAGGAAGGCACAGACTTGCAATAAATGACTTTAAGAAATCACTTTCTGAGTGTAATGCCTATGAATCATACAGCAGAATGGGAAAGGGGAAGTGCAAGGAGTAGAATTATTGCCTTTGTAAGTTCTAAGATGACATTTATGCTTCAGTCTTACTTTAAGTTCTGTGGGAAACACTTCAGTAGCACTCCCTGTTCTCTTGTAATAATTCCTTGGATGATTAGACAAAGAATGAGGCACAACAGTAAATGTGCAGTAAGGTTACATTTTGCAACTTGAATACTATTAAAAAAGAAATTAAATATAAATGGGATCAGTGTGTATGGGACTGCAAATGAGATGCTAAGCAGCTTATTTTCTATTTGTAATTTTACTGTTTCTTTCTAAAACCAGTACAGTTAATTAATCAGATCTTCAGTAATTCTTTCTTGAACTCAATATCCATTATTCCAGCAGACATTCTATGGAATGAGAGCAAGAGAAGATCTAGGCCAGATGAATTTGTGAATGAACTGAAACTTGAAAAGAGAGATTGTTTCATTGAAATGGTTTTGTTGTCTGAAAACATATTTTTAAATCATTCTAAGAGCCATTGAAACATCTTACTCATAAACTTATAATTTCCAAGGAAAGACACCACTCTTAAAAGATCTATAGGTGAATCTGAGAGAAAACAATTACCATTGAAGGTTACATTTAAATTCCATCAACAAGTTATTCAAGAACAACTTTTTTTAATACTGTAGAAAGCAGACAGAATTTGGAGTCAAGCTCTACAGTTTAGTCATTAGTCAAAGTCCACTATCTACTATAAATTTCCAATGCCTCATCTCCAGAATACTTATGCCAGGTACTTATTACTGTAAAACAAATCATCCCAATCAGAAATTAGTAATTTAAACAGGGCCCACCCATCTTATCTCTGCTGCATGTAGCATCAGCCGGTGTGAGAGAAAATCTGGATGTGTCTTGACAGCTAAGGGTTAGAATCTCCTCCAGTTGCATGTAGAGGCTCACTATGCATATCTGGTGATTGTTGACTGTTGGCTGGAAGCTTAGCTAAGAATACCAAGTGTGCATCTTGCTTCTTCTCCACAAAGGCCACTTCTGTGGTACTTTTGTTCCTCATGGCATAGCACCTATGTCCCAAGAGCCTCATAAACTATGCAAAAGCTAGAAGCTGTATATTATTTTATGACTAGTCTTGACAGTGATATATTGTAACTTCTGCCACAGCAACAGCCCACTCAGATGTAAAAGAAGACACCTCAGACCTACTTCTCATTGGGAGGAATCCTATGGTTAAGAAGGGGAGGAGAAGGAAGATATTGCTGTGGCTTTTTTTGGAATATACTATCTAACACAATAATAAAATATACCATTTAACATACATTGTTATTACCCTTTTTGTATTCTTTCAGAAAAACTTTTTACAAGCCCTGGCATGGATTTTCACAATTTTTATCAATTTCATGAAATAACAAGAAAATTAAAAAATTTTAACACTATATTTAATTTCTACTATCACATCTTTTTCCTTCAGATAATGGCTGCTTGGGCTTGGGTGCACAGTAGTTTAGTGCACTGAAAAACAGGGAGAAGAATAACAGGTAAAGCAGCTGCCTTTTGTTATTGCTGCCTTGAATTGTGAGAACACACTCTGGGTAAATTTTACTAGCGGGACAAACAGCTTGGCACTTTCATCAAGACTATGTTTCCCTTATGAATGTCCTTTGTATTTAATATCCATGTGCTAAGTACCTCTACTTCTTATGCCCTTTTGTTTTTCATGAAGTAAGAGCATTAAGCAAAGGCTAGGGTATCTACTCTCTTGAGTAAGGTCGTGGGCATTACACGTGACAATTGTGTATGAGGACTTCTACCCGCTGGTTGAGTAAGCAGCAGTGTCAACAAGTTAAAACTAAAACTCAGGCAACAATCAAAACAACCACGTGTGCTGATTGTCAAGTTAATTTTGAGCCCGAATACCCTCAGTTCTTAACTAGGGAATTATATATAAGACCAGTTGGGAGAAATAAAAAAGCTTTGGCAGACACTTTCCTCAAATGTCCCCAAATGTTGTAGAGAAACCACAAAGAGAACTTGTTAGATGTTTGTCGTCCCATCAGAAAGCTGTTATAATACACAATGCCAAATATGCAAACAAAATAAGCCCCCCAAATTATTTATAATTCTATATTTTCCAAATTCACAGATATTTAACATCACAAAGACTCAATTAAAATCTGTTTACCTCCAAGTTTTATTTTGGCATTAATTTATTAAACATGAAGCTGAGAAAAGCCATTGAGAATAGAAGCAAAATAAAGTGCATTATTGAACTGTCAGCAAAACTGCCAGGCATATCTTCTAATTTGTAGGAAAAGGAAAAAAAATGTAGTTAACAGAGTTCTCATTACTTCCATTAAACTGTTGCTTTTATTGTTGCCAAATCATACTATCTGAATGCCGTGCATTGAAAGAGGTGTAGAAACAGAGGGTCCACATTATTAGCCAGTACTTCACCCTAGGCATTACATTACCTACCTTCCTGTAACTGCAATGGCCATCTTTATAGTGATAAAATCAGTGGTAGATTTTCTGTTGCTATCAACAGGAATAGCCCTGGAGGTTTATGTTGGACCCTGGAAATCAATGTTGGCTTTGAAAAATTCACTTTAGATGATATAAGAGGAAAAAAAGCCATTTATATCCTATGTGTATGTTGTCCAGTAAATAGCAGGACACATTTTCCAATGTAAACATAACCATTGAGTTTTACCAATGATGATTAGTAATTAGTACATTAATATTTGTAAATATCTTAAATCAGTAGCTTGTGATGATGATATAAAATAAAGGAGCCTTAAGAAGTGTAGCATCTGGATTTTATGCAATTTCTTTATTCTCTGACTTGACGCCTTCAAATCTATAACTATCCCCTTCAGACAAAATAAAGATGTAATATGATTGCTTCAGTTACATGTTAGGTATTCTTGAGAATGGGAGAGTATGGATAAAAGAAACCCACATATAATCCAAAAGTATCTCCCATGGTCCTGCCTCTGGGGAAGAAGTCGATGGATGTCTTGTTGTAAGGGCTTATCTTGAGCCTGAACTGGACTATGTTAACCGGTGACTCAGGTTCCCAGGACTTGATTCACATGCAGAACAAGGATTTTGGACGTACTCTTGGGAGGTTTATCATTATCTGTTTCTGTGTAACAAACTATCACAAGTAGAGTAGCTTAGAACAATACGTATTTATTATCTCACTGTTCCTGTGAGTCAGAAATTTGGGCACAACTCTGGGTCCCCTGCTTTAGGGTTTTCCACAAGCTACAATCAAAGTGTCAGCTGGGTTGACGTTTCATCTGAAGGCTCAACAGAGGAAAGATCTGTTTCCCAGATCAGTGGTCATTAGCAGGATTCAGTTCCTCAAGGGCTGTTAAACTAAGGATCTTAGTTCTTTTCATGCTGTCTCACTTTCTCATTGGCTATTGGCCAGAAGTCATGCTAATTTCTTGCTACATGAGCCTCTTCATGTGGCAAGTGGCTTCAACAAATCCTGCAAGCCAAGAAAATAATAGAATCTTATAGTAAGGTGGAAGTTACAATACTTTGTAACTTCATTGTGGAAGTGACATATGATCATCACTGTATCCTATTGGTTAGACATAAGCAATTATATCTAGCCCTCACTCAAGGGGAAAGTATTACACTTGGACATGAATACCAAGAGGCAGACATTATTGGAGCCAATAATATCTGTTTGTCTCAGGGTGGTTGAGGACAGAGAGACTGGGATGGGAGGAGAGATGTGTATCCATCCTGGACAATGATTTCTGGACCCCTGCCCATGTCCTGTTCTGAGATCTTCAGTAGGCTAAGATTAGAGGAATTGTTTTCACTCAGAATGATTCAGAGTTGTGGCTTTCTTTCCTAGGTGACTATATGTGATGTTGGGTGGGGATAGTGAAGGTTCTTCTTTTCTACTTGTAACACAGCATTGTTTTGTCCTCACAGAACCTATGTTCTTTGTAATAAGAACTCTGATAGTGGATTTTTGCTGCTTCCAGGGTGTGAATTTTGAGGAGTGCTGTGAGATTGTGTCCTTGGGTTTTTATGCAACTATAAAGGGAATGCTGAACATTACAGGAATGCATGACTTATCTATTGGAGCAACATTGTGCATACTGGATATGTAGGGGACACTTTATTATTCTAAGGAACTATTTAGCAGTTTTGTTTGTTACCCTCCTTTCTTCCTTTGACTCAGCGACTAAGTTCTCTGGAGGATTTAAACATCCTCATTTGAATGTAAAAATAATAAGATAGGCCAAATATAAAAAAATTCTCTAAGTTTCAAAGCAGAAGGCTTGGTAGGGAGGAGTGGCTGTTACTCTGACCTCTAGCCTGTATCCAGAGATAAGTTTGAACAGTGCATGTGATATTCTTATATTATTTTGAATGACTAAGTGGATACTCATCATATTAATTCTAAATTTTGTGAATGAAATTTAAAGTGTTTCTGTTTACCCATGAATATACTAGATTACACAAAGAGGATGTAATTGTTAATGGCCATCAAGCAACAATAGCCTAAAAAAGAAGAATATAGGAAAAGAAAATGTGCAAGCAGAGAAAGGGAAATGTGAAGAAAGTGTTCCACCCGTCCCCACCCCCAGCAATCCTTACCAGATTTCTTCTGAAGGATAGTGAAAGGATTTCTGCTAAATGTTCACACATTTTGTTTCTTTTGAACAAATCACCTCAGACTCTTCATGAAATGAAGGTAAGGACAACAGGAACAGAAATCTCAGCTTTGTCTATTAAATTGGCCCATCAGGCTCTTTTGTAAATAGTTTTATAATGAGCTTATGATGGACTACTTTTTCTGAAAACCTAGAGTTTTCAGGATGGTGTTTCAGTACCACCTTATGTCTAATATTTATCAAAACAGGATAGAATAAAAGATTAAAATGTCTAAATTTTATCACACATTTCTGTCTGCTGGCAAGACTATAGCACAGTTGTTAATATTGAAAATGAGATGAAAGATGTTCTAAATTTATCTCATCAGCCCTGTCTTTCAACATAATGATAGTTATTTGACACTATCATATTGCTTTTCAGCCAGTTGAAACCAAGTCTGAGAAGACACAATTTATCCAGAAGTCATGGCTCAGAAATATAGAGTGATACCAAATGAAACAGACAAGAATTCATTCACCTGTGGACCATATTTTTACTGTATTATGGTGCAAGTTGAAAAAAAAAAGGCAATGTTCCCATCAATTTAAAAATCATATTTAAAAGACCTCAGATGGAAACCATATATTTTTCCAATATCCATATATAAATTAATATGCACCATCTGGGTTACATCTGGCAACATAAAAATGTTGCCTTATGAACACTAAAGGTGTGAGAGCCATCAAGCCGATCCAAATAGATTTGGCATATTTGTTCACAAAGAAGGCAGTTCTTTTTGAGGTAAGATTTAACTTAGAAAGTAAATAGAAGTTTAAGAACTCATCCCAACATACACAGTTTTATCAAAAATAAAGAGATAGATTATATTAATATTGATGAGACAGATAGTGCTCTACATTAAAAGATTATAAGAAATAAGAGTGGATTTTTAAAAATAAATATGAATTTGGATTATTTTATCAAGAGTATTTTGTACTCATTTTAGAAATATAATATTGTGTATAAAAATCATGATTCTCCTAAATGAGAAAACCAAGATTTAACCCTCAGTCTGTCTGTATGCAAGTCTGTATTCAATGTTATATGAAAGTTCAAAGTACACCAAGGTACAGCATACACTGAACATTGCACAGAAAGCCTCGTCAACGTTACCTTTGTACCATAACACAAGATTAAGAAAAGTGTTTAGTATGCTACCTATTACTTATTGTTTGAAAAACATCAGTTATAAAGTTATTACTAAAATAAAAACAAAATTCTTTCCAAATTAATAAATGACTCCTATTTATTAGGAGATATCCAGACTAAAAGCCAATATTCTTAACTAAGAGCCTTTATTCAAAATGAACAACAAACAGATGAAAATAAGGGATAAACATGATTATGATATGATATATAAAGGAGGATGTTCAATAATTCTGGTTTTTCCACCATGCTGAAATTATGGGTGAGAATATACTAAATTATAGATGGAAAATTATAATGGGACCATATTTATATTTGGACACCCTTATGGGCAAAGTTGTAAGAAAAGGTATATGATCAAGTAACAATATGCTCAGATTCCTCAATTTGAAGCCTGGAGAAAAATCTACCTGTTGGTCCATGCCTCACATGTTGCCCTGGATAACCAGCTAGAACTGGACCTCCTGAGGAGGGTGGAGACGGGGTGGTGGAGAGAGCAAGAAGCAGGAAGGCTGCTGGAAACAGAGCGCTGCACCTTCCCTGAGCTGTGGGTATGGCTACATTTCTGGGACTCTCAGCACAGTGTTTAGGCCAAGCCAGACTGTTGGGTGGGATCACAAATCACCTCATGTACTTCCTTTTTCCATTATCCTGCCAGTATTTTTATGCAGGTCAAATCAGCTCAAGGTGAGAAACAAGCAAAACACAGGGGGAGAGGGGAAAAGGAAGTAAAAAATGTTATCAGGGGAGTAACAAAAGGTAGGAGAGACTATTCCCTGTCAAGTGGAAGGAGAGGACTGGCCACTAAGGAAGCCCTGAACTGGTAAGAGCTGTGAGCAGAGTTGTTGAGCAGGACTAGTCAGTGATGGATCACCTTGACAATGCAGCCCAGGGGCTCCTGGGCACCTTACAGGCTGGCAGCACTGTGCTAAATTTACTGTAATCAAAAGCCTTCAACAGGCATGCAGACTCAGAAATCTTGGGCCTCATCTAGAGAATTGTCTTCTGAGGCAGATTTACATTTAATTCATGAGCCTGAGGAAGACAATAGGGAGGCCATTTTATTCTTTTCAAAGGCCAGCAAATTTTTGCTTTTCTGCACTCCTCCGCATTACTTTTCTGAGTAAAAATCTACTACCCTACTCCTTGCTGAGCTTGACCCCTGTGATCTTCCACAAACACACCAGACATACTCCCTTCTCCCAGAGCCCCTTTTCTCACTCATTTTACTCCTTCAGCTCTTTTGGTTGTTTCACAAATGCTGTTTAAAATTCAATATCTGTCTGCCCGCACCCCATCCCTGCCTCTCTCCCTTCTCTTTTTTCCCCTGTATTCCTCATCACCATCTGATATAATTTATATTTTACTCATTTGTTTTATTTTTTATTTGCTAGAATATAAATTCTACTTATTTACTAGAAGGCAAACTTTATGATAACAGGGGCTTTTCTCTATTTTATTCACTGCTCTATCCTCGGAATCTAGAACACTTTTTGGAACATAGTAGGCACTCAATTAAAAATGTATTTAATAGAATCATAATTATGGACACTTCCCTCAAAAATACACACCAAAATAGGTCTACTCCTTGTTCCTATCAGTAGGGATGGGTGAGGGAGTTATCAATTTTCCTAGAAGAATTCCTGTGGTTGGGGACAGAATTTAGACCTTTCTGTTTTAGAACTAACAGCCAAGTATGTAAAATTTTTGTATGTGAATAAAAACAAAATAGGAAAAAATGTGTTTAGTTAATTTATTGACTAACTTGCCCAGAAAAAATATAACTATAACCTTGTCTATTAGTCAGAGGTTCTCCAGAGAAACAGAACCAACAGGAGATCTCTAGATAAAGAGATGATAGAGATAGATAGATAGATAGATAGATAGATAGATAGATAGATAGATAGATAGATAGATAAAGAGAGAGAGTTGACCCTTACTGGGGTTAGGGGATGCCCACCACCAAGCTGTCAAAACTCTGCATACAACTTTACAGTCATCCCTCTCCATCTGCAATCCTGTATCCCCAGATTGAACCAACTGCAGATCATGATGTACCTTATAGTATGTATTCATTGGAAAATAATCTGCGTATAAGTGGACCTGCACAATTCAAACCCATGTAGTTCAAGAGTCAACTGTATACATTTTTCATATGTGTATATATGTGTATGCATGTATATATATATAGAGAGAGAGAAAGATGGGGAGAGAGGGGTCAGATAGGTTTACTATACAAATTGGCCCACATAGCTATGGAGATCGAGAAATCCCATGATCTGCAAGCTGGAGAACAAGAAAAGCTGGTGGTGTTTTTCAGTTCAAAAGGCCTGAGAAAGGGGAGAGTAATGGTGTAGGTCCAGTTCTGAGTTCAAAGCCTGAAAACCAGGAGCACAGATGTTCAAAGGCAAGAGAAGATAGATATCCAGCTCAAGCAAAGAGTGAATTTGCCCTTTCTCCACAGTTTTGTTCTGTTCAGTCCCTCAAGGAATTAGGGGTGCCCACCTGCTTTGGTGAGGACATCTTCCTTACTTAATCTGATAATTCAAATGCTGATCTCTTCCAGAGACACCCTCACAGACAGACTCAGGAATAATATTTTATCAGTTAACTGTGCATTTCTTAGTTATTAACTATTAAAATTACACTGATAATTTTATCAGTTGACACATAAAATTAACCATTATACTACGTAAAAATATAATTTTTTAATATTGATAAAAATATGCTACATGACAATAACTATTATACTTTGTTATATGCAAAATATAACCATAATGCTTATGTCCATCATGACTGCTATATTTATTCATAGTAGACAGTGGAGCTTGGTAAGAAAATTTTTTAAATTTAAATTATTGGGGAGTACATAACCAGACTAAGAGAGCTATAATACATACAGTAGCAACTAAATCTCAAATCATAATCTTTGGTACTCTTCTAAGGCCTGCGAATAGGGGGAGAGTGATGGTGTAGGTCTAGTTCTGAGTTTAAAAGCTGAGAACCAGGAGCACAAATGTCCAAGAGCAGGAGAAGGTGGATATCCAGCTCAAGCAAAGAGAGTAGATTTTATTTAATTGCACTTAATTTATAGCTTGAGTCCCATTCTGTCTGGTAGCAGAGTTCCTAAATTTCTTCTGATAATTCAGAGTGAACATAGTCAATTCAAGTTAGACCCAGTCAATTCAGAATTGCTCTCCTTTTCTCCCTTTGCTAATTTCTAAGTCTTTAGAAGTTTACTTATTGGCCCTGCACTGAAGGAGGTGCCGTCCTGGCTTGGTCATTGTTTTCTACATTGCTGGCATCTGGTAAAAGGGCTAATTCCCACCTGCCACCCTTGAAAGGATCATGGTATCCTTCCTTCTCTTCCCTTCATCCCACCCACAGGTTCTCTTCACATCTGGCATCCCCCTTTCCATGATCTTTGTGCTGCTCTGGAAGAGGGCTGAGTGGAACACATGAAGATGTCTCATGCTCTCTAATGTCACTCTGGAGGAATAGGAAACTTGGATAAGAGTGGTGGTGGGTAAGGGATGTTTTTGAAATCTTCTAACTGTATAAGCTACATCTCTTCTTGAATGCTACTTCATCGTTACAGCATGTGGAATATCCTGAAATCTTGCCAATTTCCAGAGCCACAGATGGGAAATTGGGCACATGTCGACTTTGTCTTAGGGCTCAAATTTTCATGGTAATTAGTGTGAAAGATAGCTGTCCACCAAAATATCATGCTTCTTCTTCCATTGTATGGAACTATTGCTGGGAGAAGGTTCTATTTTGAAGTTCTCCTTGTGAAGTCCAGTTGTAAGTATGTTACTAGTTCTTGCTAACTAAATGAGAGTAGACATGATGTAGGTCATTTTTATTTCAAGGTTTATAAGAAGCAGGTGTGACTTTTTCACTTCCTTCTTTACATTTTGCCTGCTGGATGCCAAGGTGCTATGGAACAGAGGAACCATAAAATGGAAGGAACATAGGTCACCACATGGAGAAAATTTCGCCACTAATTTGAGCAAGCTCTTTGGACTCTTTCATAAGAAATAAAATACTACTGTATTAAGCATCCAAAATTTATGTATAGCAGCAAGAATTAATTTAACAAATATACCTGTGGTCTTCTAGACTTAGGTTCAGGAATGGAGGGTAGAAGATTTCATAGTACCCTCGGTGGCATCAAACTATCTTGCTTCCATCCTCATATACTCTAATCCTAGTCCATAGAATCTCATCTAGTCTGAATTCTCAGGAAAAATTGTTCCAGGGAATATCTATTCTTTATAAACTTTATTTAGTTCAGGGCCATCCTTGTTCTGTGAAGAAATCAAAGACTTTTCCTTGAGTTTCAAAAGTATACTTTGAAATATAAAGTCGAGTATTGCCTGAAAACTTTCTTTTTGCATTCTCACTGCCATAATTCTTCTGAGGCACTGGCATAATCCTTCTAGCTGAATAGAAGTTAGAGAAGAAAACATCCAGTTAGGGTTGTTTCAGTAAAGGAGGCAAACTTCAAATAAGATAATATCTTCTGGACAAAACTTTCCTTAAAAAGGATACACGCACCCATGTGTTCATTGCAGCTCTATTCATAAGAGCCAAGACATGGAAACAAGTCAAATGTCCATCGACCAGATGATTGGACTAGGAAGATGTGGTATATATACACAATGGAATACTACTCAGCCATAACAAAGAACAAAATAATGCCATTTGCAGCAACATAGATGGGACTAGAGACTCTCATACTGAGTGAAGTAAGTCAGAAAGAGAAAGACAAATACCATATGATATCACTTATATCTGGAATCTAATATATTGAACAAATGAACTTTTCCACAGAAAGGAAAATCACGGACTTGGAGAATAGACTTGTGGTTGCCAAGGGGGAGGGGGTGGGAGTGGGGTGGATTGGGAGCTTGGGGTTAATACATGCAAACTATTGCTTTTGGAATGGATTAGCAATGATATCCTGCTGTGTAGCACTGGGAACTGTGTCTGGTCACTTATGATGGAGCATGATAATGTGAGAAAAAGAATGTATGCATGTATGTGTAACTGGATCACCATGCTGTACAATGGGAAAAAATTGTATTGGGGAAATAACAATTAAAAAAAATAACATCTTTTTATCTCTTATAATTCATACCATTGTATGATATCAGGGGGGTTCCAATTGAATCATAGTACATAAAGTCTAGAAATTAATACTTACCTTTCTTATAGAATGCTTAGAAGTGCTTTGTTAACATTTGCCTTGGTGATCTTTCCTCAGCTGTACTTTCTTGACTAATCATCACTTCTGACCAACACATAATTTCTTTAGATAGTTCATCATTGTAATCAGATTATCTTCAATGCTTATTATTGGGAGTTGTTTGAATCTTTCAAAGAGTGTGTTTATCTGTGTTTTTGCCCATTGAATTTTTTAAAAATAAAACGTATGGGAGTTCTGGTCATGACTCAGTGGAAACGAATCTGACTAGTATCCCTGAGGACACAGGTTTGATCCCTGGTTTCACTCAGTGGGTTAAGGATCCAGCATTGCTGTGAGCTGTGGTGTAGGTTGCAGACATGGCTCGGATCTGGTGTTGCTGTGACTGTGGCATAGGCCTGCAGCTGCAGCTCCTATTTGACCACTAGCCTGTGAACTTCCATATGCCATGGGTGTAGCCCTAAAAAAAAGACAAAAAAAATAAATAAAATAAAACATATATCAAAGGATGATCAATTAATAAAATCTATATTTTGATTTTGGGAACAGCAAATGTATACCCAGTCTCCACTAGCTTTGTTTTGTTTTAAAGAGGTATTTCTTCTATTGTGGTGTGGCAACCAAATTATAACTTCTGGGGGGTCAACTAAGGCTATCTCCTTAACTTAACTAGTTGGCAGAATCTCTAAAATTATAGAAGAAGGCCCTTGAGGTGTGAATGGATTGAAGGGTTGTGGATATATGGAAGGAATCCCTCTTGTGCATTTTAATGAAGAAAAAAAGCCCTGGCATTGGATATGGGAGGCTGAAATCATATGCTGAGAACCCTGGCTGTTTTAACGCTAGGCTGTTAGAAATATGATTGCAATCACTCACAGCAAAGATTCAGTTAGGATAGTGAGAATTCAAAGTTTGGACAGTGGAAGATACTTGTATTTTATTTTTGAGTTCAAATTGAAAAAAAAAAATAGCTAATGAAGAGTACCTGCATTTCCGGGTTCCTCTTTATGAAGAAAAGGGTTTTCATAAAAGGGCATTCTACTGGATTCTTCTCCTTGTTATGTCAACCAATGTCTTCCTATTCACTTGAGTTATAGGCAATTAACCTAATATTAGCATTAGGAATTATTCAAATGTCTGCATGATTAACAGTAACTTAAACATTGTTGACCTTATGAAAAGGAGATGTATCTCTTTCTTTTAGGAGATGTATCTTTTTCTTTTTTCTTTGGCCTCATGCCTTCTCTGCACTTTTCAAATAATGAAACCAAGACTCAGGTAAAGTATTTGCCTAAAGTTCCCCTTCTTTGCAGAATAAGAAAGAACTATGAAGAAATCATCCTAGCTAGAAATGGAGAAGGAAGCATGGAGACCCTGTCAACAATAAGGAATGTATTTGTGACATATCAAATACTATACACATACGCATGTATTGGATGGCTATGGATTTCTCTTTCTATTTCCCTGCATACATACCCACACACACCAATACATACATATTTGCCTCATTAGGCATGGGATACCAACATATTAAAATTCATGTAGTAGAATTTTTCTCTATTTCTCTTTTTAGAAACATGTTATTTATTACAGACACATGTTCAGAGCCTTGGCAGCTGAACCACCTTATAAATTGAAAACAAGTAAATAAATTGTTCAAATATGCCCAAGAAATGATTTGAATATTAAGGAGAAAGTTATAATAACAATGAACTAAATTATAGCTGTTAATATGCTAAGGATTTTGAGGTTCATTGAATTCTTTGTAACAACCTGATGACTAATATTAAGGATTGCCATTTTAAAGATGCAGAAACTGAGGCTCAGTGGAATTAATGAAACTTTTTACATAGCGATGAATCAGTAGGGTGCAATTTGAACACAATTTTACCTCCTTCCAAACTTTACCCTCCCACTGTAATATGTTGCCTCCTTAACCATCCAGGGAAAAACAAGTTGTTTCTTTCTAATTTACTTTTCCCCCTTTCCTTCCAAATCTACCTCTCCTCTGACTACAATGTCAGCTTCACTGATATACTTGTCCCAGTGTTTGCTCAGGCTTTTGTGCATATCCGAGTCACAAACTCAACAAAGCCACTCAAATAAGAAGGAGAGAAGTTACTCTTTGAACCAGAAGTTTAACATTCAGATCAAGGAAATTGTCCTTTGGAAAATTTTTCAAGCACCATAAAGATAAAATTTTCAAGAGTCCATAAACATAAAAAATACACCTCAACAATTTCCTTATCAATCTCCCAAAGCACCACAGAGTGAAAAAGGAAGCCATCAGTAAAATAGAGTGGTAACTTAAAAATTATCTTTTGAAACATAGATCATTGGTAATGTTATTGCCACTATTCCTCCTTTCTTTCTTATTTTTTTTCCTGAGTGTGAATGTGCATAGCTGTGTGAATGATATAATACTCTGAAGTAGGGCCCACAGGTGAAATCTGGCTGAAAAGAACAAAAGCTCCCCAGCTTTGTTTTTACACAGTCCTAGGAACATTTTGAGACAAGGTAACTAATTGTCAATCAGCATCTTGATATTTTCACTCCAGAGGTAAATGGAACAGAAGAAAAACTAGGAAACACGCCCTTTGCATTTAGACATGCAACGCTTATTTATAGAGTCCTGGCTGGATGCCATGCCCCTGCCAAGTCAGGAAATACAAAGAAGAATCAAGCAAGGCTGCTATATTTAAGGAGCTTATAGCCTAGTGGTCTTTCATGCTTTTTCTTAACCATATTCCAGTGGTTGAACTGGCATCTCCAGGTTGGTCGGCACTATAAATTAGGGTAGCTAATTCTTTGAAGGAAGGCAGCATGGCATTTCCAAGGAAGACACAGAGGACTTGAAAACTCATGCTAAATAAATATTCTAGCCCCAGCAAATTGACATATCAAGAATCACGCACTAAGAGCCAACAGCACATTTCATGACAAACAATAAACTGCCTTCTAGATGCTGGCATATAGGAAGGAAGTTCAAAGGACACTTTCATCATTAGTATACATTTGTACAGAGACTCTTATAGACAGGTAAACATTTCCAAATTTTAATTTGGCCCTCTAACTGACCATCAGCTTTAATTATGTCTCTAGATCATTTGTGGTTGTTTTCATGCAAATTCTCTAATTAGAAAATGAGATATCACTTTCAGAATTGATTCAGTTTCTTCCTCTGCCTGTAGCCTATAGATTTGACTTCAGCCCACATACTTTCTTCTTTGCCCACATGTCACATCCGCCATCGCAGTGAAATAGAATTTCTGAGTGTATGAATGTCAAAACAATGTGCTAATGTGGAATCCAGCCTCCCAAGTTTGCTCTGAGCACAGCTATTGCAAAATCCAATCTATTTTATCACTCTGTCTTCTTGCTGGATTTAGCAGCTTCATAATTCCACACCTCTGTCAATGAGACCCTCATTATGCAGGCTTCTAAACATTTTACTTGGGGAAAGAATAAACAACATATTTAGTACTAATGAGGTGAGATATTGCTTTTTTATTTGCATTACTGTTTAATGATTGTGATATCTCCAGCACTTTGAGCTCTGGGAGCTTGTTTTGATTGATGTGATTTTTCTTGCAGACAACGAGTTACTTGCACAGCACAGTTTGTCACATGTTTGGAATGTGTGTCTTCAGAATTATATAGCAAAATGGACTGTCCATCTTCCACTCACCATGGTTGCTACACAGGTAATAATGCTACTCATTTTGTTTATGTTTCAGTATAAATGTTTCAAATGGAATGTTCGCCAACCAGAAAAATGTAATCATAACACTTTTTTTCCTGGTATTTTCTCCTCCTCTCTCCTATACAATAGCTATGAAAGTCCAATGATTTTAAATGCTTTCACTCATCCTAATTCTTCTTGCCTCAATGTGCCTTTCAAAGTTCATTTACTTAAACAAATGTTATTTGGTGCCATCTTGTAAAATAAAGCTAAATACTCCATACTTACTTCAAATTAAGCATGACTGATAGCAGCATCTTCTGGTCTCTAAATAAGGAGAGTTGAGGAGCAATAGAATGCAAAATTATCTTTGGGATAGTTCAAATGCAAAGGCAAAATTAAAAAAAAAGAGAGTCTTTGTGATCAGGCAGTGCTGCATTTGAATTCCAGGTATGCTACTTAGTAGCTCTGTAAACTTGTGCTAGTGATTTAATTTGACACGTATGCTTTTCATCAAGAAACAGAGATTTGGGAGTTCCTGTCATGGCTCTGTGGTTAACGAGTCCGACTGGGAACAATGAGGTTGCGAGTTCGATCCCTGGCCTTGCTCAGTGTGGTGGGGATCCTGCGGTGTTGCCGTGAGCTGTGGTGTAGGCCACAGACGTGGCTCGGATCCCACGTTGCTGTGGCTCTGGCATAGGCTGGCAGCTACAGCTCCTATTAGACCCCTATCCTGGGAACCTCCATATGCCATGGGAGTGGTTCTAGAAAAGACAAACAAACAAACAAAAAGCAGAGATTTAAAAATATCAACCTCATTGAGTTCTAAGTATTAATGAGGTAATGTATGTAAAATTCCATTGTATAGAGGCCTGGTACATATCAGGCACTAAATACCTTTTCTCTTATTATTATTAAAACATTTATACAAGAATAAAACAGTTATATAAATAGTCAGAAACACTACGTAGAATAATAGAAGTAGTACTAGAGCTGAATATCCATAGGGAGGCAGAAGAAAGGTAAATTTTCTTCTGTATTAACCCCTGAACTCTAAAAGTTATAGGCCACTTTCCATTCACACTGAAATCTTGAGCATGCCTAAAGGACATTAAAGAGTTTCCAAATTACTCACTGTCAGTAGGGAAAATACTTATCCAAGGAAGCACTCCTCAAATAAGCAAGACAGTTGGAATCTTGCAACATGTTGAAGATGTAATTGCTAAACCCTAATGAAGGTCATACTAGCCTAGCAGAGTTCTTTAGCCAAAGGAAGAAGAAAGGTCTAGAATTAAATTGGGAAACTTGTAGGTGTAAAACTCTTCATTGAACAAATACTTTTTTTTTTCCTAAAAATATTTTGATGAAAAATTATCTTTCTGTAAACATTTCATTGTATTACAAATGCAACATTTGAATCCATTACAGACCACCTCTTAAATCTTAAAAATCAGAGTAAAACACTGAAATTTAAAAGTAGCCTTGTTTTTATATCCTTACATTACCCCTGTATATTAGCATGCTTACTCACTATTTTTTTTAACTTAATTTTTTTAATTTATTTTTTATTGTTATTTCCCCAACACACTTTTTTTTCCCCACTCTATAGCATGGGAACACAGTTACACATACATGTATACATAATTTTTTCTCCCATTGTTGTGCTGCATTGTAAGTATCTAGACATAGTTTTCAGTGCTACACAGCAGGATCTCATTGCAAACCCATTCCATGAGCAATAGTTTGCATTCGTTGACCCCAAGCTCCCAATCCCTCCCACTCCCTCCTCCTCCCCCCAGGCAACCACAAGTCTATTCTCCAAGTCCATGATATTCTTTTCTGTGGAAAGGTTCATTTGTGCAGTATATTAGATACCAGTTATGAGTGATATTATATGGTATTTGTTTTACCCTGACTTGTTTCACTTAGTATGAGAGTTCCTCTAGTCCCATCCATGTTGCTTCAAATGGCATTATTTCATTCTTTTTATGGCTGAGTAGTATTCTATTGTATATTTATACCACATCTTCCTAATCCAATCATCTGTCAATGGACATTTGAGTTGTTTCCATCTCTTGGCTATTGTGAATAGAGCTGCAATGAACATGCAGGTACATGTGTCTTTTTCAAGGAAAGTTTTGTCTGGATATATGCCCAAGAGTGGAGTTGCTGGATATATCTATAGTTTTCTAAGGTACCTCCACACTGTTCTCCATAGTGGCTGTAGCAGCTTACATTCCCACCAACAGTGCAGGAGGGTTCCCTTTTCTCCACACTCTCTCCAGCATTTGTTGTTTGTAGACTTATTAATTATGGCCATTCTGACTGGTGTGAGGTGGTATTTCATGGTAGTTTTGATTTGCATTTCTCTAATAATCAGGGATGTTGAGCATTTTTTCATGTGCTTGTTGCCTATCTGTACATCTTCCTTGGAAAAATGTGTATTCAGGTCCTTTGCCCATTTTTCAATTGGAGGGTTGGCTTTTCTGCTGTTGGGTTGTATAAGTTGCTTGTATATCCTAGAGATTAAGCCCTTTTCAGTTGCATCGTTTGAAACTATTTTCTCCCATTCTGTAAGTTGTCTTTTTATTTTCTTTTGGGTTTCCTTTGCTGTGCAAAAGCTTGTCACTTTGATTAGGTCCCACTGGTTTGATTTTGCTTTTATTTCTGTTGCTTTGGGAGACTGACCTGAGAAAATATTCATGAGGTTGATGTCAGAGAATGTTTTGCCTATGTTCTCTTCTAGGAATTTGCTGGTGTCTTTTCTTATATTTAAGTCTTTAAGCCATTTTGAGTTTATTTCCATGCATGGTGTGAGGGTGTTTTCTAGTTTCATTGATTTGCATGTAGCTGTCCAGGTTTCCCAGCAATTCTTCCTGAAAAGACTGTCTTTTTCCCATTTTATGTTCTTGCCTCCTTTATCAAAGATTAATTGACCATAAGTGTCAGGGTTTATTTCTGGGTTCTCTATTCTGTTCAATTGTTCTATATGTCTGTTTTGATTCCAGTACCACACTGTTTTGATGACTGTGGCTTTGTAATGTTGCTTGAAGTCTGGGAGAGTTATGCCTCCTGCTTTATTTTTGTTTCACAGGATTGCTTTGGGGATTCTGTTTTTTTGTTTGTTTGGTTGGTTGGTTGGTTGGTTTTTGTGGTTCCATATAAGTTTTTGGGTTTCAACCAGTACTTTTCTGACTCCATTCAGAAAAGTGTGAACACCTAAGGGCAAATCCTGATTCTGTCACTCACCAATTTATAAAAGAGAGCTCTATCCTGTTTATATAAAACAACTATTTTGTGACTCACATGGATAATGCCATGGTAACTGCTAGCAAATTCTAAAATACTTTGTATATGGTGAGTGCCATACTCTCTAGGAGAGATAGATAAGATGCTACCTTATTAGGGATTCAACTTGAATTTTCTTCTGGTTTTCCTTAATTAATGAATGTGAGTCTCAGCAGTAGCAAATTTGTGTTTTCTTTCCTAAATGCCTGAGGTGAGATGTCCATATTAACATTTCACAGGAGAAGACAAAGTGTCAAGTGCAGAACTCACTTAAATATCTGCAGATCCCTACTCACAACATTTACCTAGAATATCTCTGTGACCCATGGGATGTTAAAATAGAAAAGTGAAGATACTAGGAATTGAGTAAAAAGAAGTTTTCACAATGAATGAGTAGAGATTCTGAAATATTTAAAATTCTACATGGATGATACTCGCTACTTTAACCTCATAGAATGTCAAAATTCTTTCTTCAGAAGAAAAATTCATGGCCTAAAGTAAATGATATGCATTTTCATTGACTACCTAGAATAGCTCTAGTTCTATTCATTTGTGATAGGTACCTATGCTATGTAATGCCATGAAATAAAATATACTCATTAATATAGCTGGCATAGAGCTTAAACATTACCATCATTATTTTATTTGCTCAACCCTTGTACATCATCTTTTTTTTCAAATTTGTCTATGAATCTCAGTAAGGTATCATGAAGTATAATCCAATTTTGTTTTAAAATTTGCATTGGACTCTGGAGTACAATGAGAATTTCTTATCAAAAAAAAAAAAGTTTCTTTGGATTTCATGTTGTGGTGCAGTGGAAATGAATGTGACTAGTATCCATGAGGATGCAGGTTTGATTCTTGGCCTCGTTCAATGGGTTAGGGATCTGGCATTGCCATGAGCTGTGGTACAGGTTGCAGACACCACTCAGATCCCACATGCTGTAGCTCCGGCAATAGGCCAGCAGCTACAGCTCCAATTTGACCCCTAGCCTGGGAACTTCCACATGCCACAGGTGTGGCTTTAAAAAGAAAAAAAAGTTTCTTGATTTTGGCTGTTTTTAAGAAATTCCTAAATACAGTTTAGGTTCCTTCTCTGTTTTGTTTTTTTTTTTTTTTTTTTTTTTTTTTTTGTCTTTTCTCTCTTGTTGTTGTTGCTATTTCTTGGGCCGCTCCCACGTCATATGGAGGTTCCCAGGCTAGGGGTTGAATCGGAGCTGTAGCCACCGGCCTACGCCAGAGCCACAGCAACGCAGGATCCGAGCCGCGTCTGCAACCTACACCACAGGTCACGGCAACGCCGGATCGTTAACCCACTGAGCAAGGGCAGGGTCCGAACCCACAACCTCATGGTTCCTAGTCGGATTCGTTAACCACTGCGCCACGACGGGAACTCCCCTTTTCTGGTTTTAATGGTGGCCTCATTTACTCACATGTGTTCAGTGAATTTCCTTTATGTTCCAGGCATTGTGCTGGGGCTTGGGGTACTAACATGACCTAAATCAAACATAGTAATGCTTTTGCACATAATTGGCCCAAGAGCCTGTGACCTGGCTTGCACAGCCATAACCCCATCATGTACTATAAAGGGGAAGAAGAACAAGTTAGCTAAAGTTCTGAGAAGAGTTGGGAAAAAGTGTTGATAGAAAGTGGAATTAAGTGAGAGGGAAGAAAGAGGAGAGATTTGAGGCCTCCTAAATCTCTCACTGAAAAAGAATCTCAGATGTCATTTCCTTTATAACTAACTGTTTATAGGTGAGTTCTAAATTTTTATATCTCCAAGGAAATGCCAAGTTAATGTTTCATGCTATTGGATACACAATGAATTGGCGTATTAAAATAAAGATTGGGAGTTCCTGTCGTGGTGCATGGGTTGGTTAACAAATCTGATTAGGAACCATGAGGTTGCAGGTTCGATCCCTGGCCTTGCTCAGTGGGTTAAGGATCTGGCATTGCCGTGAGCTGTGGTGTAGGTTGCAGACATGGCTCCGATCCTGTTTTGCTGTGGCTCTGGTGTAGGCCAGACCCCTAGCCTGGAAAAGTCTATGTGCCATGGGAAGTGGCCCTAGAAAAGGCAGAAAAACAATAAATAAATAAATATAATAAAATAAGTAAAGATAGGCTAGAGATAGGAAGTTATGAAAATCTGTTTTTATGTGCTTATAATATTTTGGTGTATGGTAATAATACTCTGTAGTGGAAAACTGAGTGAAACAAACCTATCATAGAGACAGAATTTTTTAAAAATGTACTCAGAACTATAACTACAAAGGTATTTGAGCTTGGATGCTATGGAGAATTATTTTCTCTTATGCTCAGTTAAATGCATGAAACACTACTGCAATTTATTGTGATGATGATCAACCTGGTCAGCAGCCTATAAGTTAGAAAAATAGGTTGAAGCACCATCTAAGTTCAGTCTTTTCTAAGTCAGTTGCAATGAGTCGCCAATTCTTACTTAAAGAAAGTACAGGGAGTTTCTCTTGTGGTGCAGCAGAAACGAATCCAACTAGGAACCATGAGGTTGTGGGTTTGATCCCTGGCCTCGCTCAGTGGGTTAAGGATCTGGTGTTGCCATGAGCTGTGGTGTAGGTCACAGATGCGGCTCAGATCTGGTGTTGCTGTGGCGCAGGCCAGTGTCTACAGCTTGGATTCGACCCCTAGACTGGGAACCTCTGTATGCTGTGAGTGCAGCCCTAAAAAAAAGAAAGAAAGGGCAGAGATTAGTTGAAAGAGATTACTCATGGTTCATCTGAATGTTATTGTCTTAAAAAATACACCTTGGAAATTTACTCATTTTATAGAATTCATTTTTTCCTGCAATATTAATATATACTAGAGATAGAATCTTGTTTCCTTTGATAAGATATCATGCATGTATCTGTAGCTATCTACCAGGACATGGATATTAACCTTTCTGAGGATTAATACCTTTCAACTCTTCCAGCTTTCATGTATTTTCCTTTTATAAGCCATCTTTCTGCCTCTGACTGAGGTAGGGTTGTAGGGAGACAGTGACACTTTCATGCCAAGAATAGCAGCACTGCTGTTATGCAGAACATTTTTTAATCTCATACATGAATCTTGACAAAAGTAGCTACTTATTGGTTTAGTGTGCATTGATTCTCAACCTGCTGCCCCCCCCCTTTATTTTGGTGCCTACAATTATCCAAGCTTTAATCTTTTTGCCACCAGTGCCAACTGGGGCTTATTTAAATATGCCCAAATTTGACCCCAAGCTTGAGATGCAACTTTTTTTGTAATTTCCCGAATACCTGGGCAAGAATTATTACATTTTGATTTTTTTTTTGTCTTTTTGTCTTTTCTAGGGCCCCACCCACAGCATATGGAGGTTCCAAGGCTAGGGTTCTAATTGGAGGTGTAGCTGCCAGCCTACGCCAGAGCCACAGCAACACGGTATTCAAGCCGTGTCTGCAACCTACACCACAGCTCACAGCACTGCCAGATCCTTAACCCACTGAGCAAGGCCAGGGATCGAACCCACAACCTCATGGTTCCTAGTCAGATTCATGAACCACTGAGCCACAACGGAACTTCTCCATTTTGCTTTTTAGAGGAAATAATCAAATGGTGAAAATCTCATACAGACACTACAGTCTCTCACAGAAGTTAATACAAAGTCTGTTTTTCTGCCTTTAGCATGGATAAGTAATGAGAGCCTGCTGTATAGCACTGGGAACACTGGTCACTTACGGTGGAGGAAGATAATGTCAGAAGAAAGAATGTATACCTGTATGTGTAACTGGGTCAACTTTCTGTATAGTAGAAAATTGACAGAACACTGTAAACCAGCTAAAATGGAAAAAATAAAATTCATTATAAATTTTTTTTTAAAAATGGAAGAAACTGAATTTCTGCAGAGTTAAAAAAAAAAACAAAGTCTGTTTTTCTGTGGATAAATGGAGCATCAAACTATAATGGTGAGGAAAGTAACAGATTTGATGAGTATCAGTAGCAATCTTTTCAACATACTAAGTGAACCAAGGAAGCATTTCTACAAATCAATGTGATATATTACAATGACGTGGATAGGGCAGTACCCAATTTGTTTCAGTTTAAAAAATCAATTTTCCCAGGGAAACACAACTCATCATGAGTACATATGTGAAGAAAGCAAAAACAGAAAGATAAGACCACTTTTTCCCTAACTACAGTACACAGGGATTTATAATTGATCCCAAAGGAACTCAGTATTTTCCTATATCCTCAAAACTTCCTCAGTCATGTGCCACTTTGAGTCCCAGGTATCTTCGGTTCTTAGTCACAAAAATAAATATTTACAGTGGATGTTCATTTTCTGCAGACTTTTGAGGCTTAGAAAAAGTTTCTACATGGAAAATATTTCTATAAGCTGAATGTAGATTTCTGCTGGTTTTTATTTTATTAATGTATATTAGCAGACTCAAGTCTAGATTGAATTTTAAGACTTTACATTAAGCTCAATAGGTAATAATTACCCATATTCTATATTGTTTTCTTATTTCCATTGGCCTTCTCAATCCTCCATGTTATTCTAATCCTCTCCTCATATGTGAGGATGGGGCGGGGAGGAGTGCTACTAGCCATAGGTCTATGTTACAATGGAGGATTCCTACTCTAGACAATATGAGTTGCTAAGAATCAATGATAGATGAGATCCACTGGAAAGTGTCAATATTTCAATGTTACCATGACAAAGTACAAACACTAGCAGACACAGGGATCAGAAGGATAAGTCCAGTTTGTTGTTGCTGAACCAAGGATTCGCACTGGGTAAAGTGAGTTCATATCATGAATAGGACAGAAATAAATACAGAAGGTTCATAAGTAATTGACTCTAATGCATGCGACTATTAATAATTTACCTTTATGTATCAGGAGGTGAGTGGTCCAGAGAGGTAAAAATTGTTAAGACCGAGTGAATATATCTATTCACTGATCCTCATATACTCCTTCTCCTGGCATATCTTAGCAGCCTAAACTGTAAATATTATTTCTCTCAAATCATTAAGTTATTTTTCTTATCCATAACCAACATAGTTAGAAGTCAAAACTAAAAGAGTTTTTTTGAATGATCTAACTTGGGTTAGGTTGGGATGAATCCATGCTACAAAAAACTGATGATTTTTTTAATATATTTTTTTAATTTTTTCCCACTGTACTGATGAATTTTAAGAACATCTTTGAAAATCTAATTCCCTGGGTGTACACTAGTTTTGCCTGGAAGCTGGGGTTTTATTATTTGTTTTGGTTTTATTTGGTTTGGTTTTTAAATATTCTAATGCCTAGGCTTCACTCAAACCAATGTAATAGAATGTATAGAAGTTTCCTAGTGGCTCATTGGGTGAAATATCTAGTGTTGTCACCACTGTGGCCCAGGTCATCTCTGTGGCACAAGTTCATTCCTGGACCCTGGAACTTCTGTATGCTGTGGATGCAGCCAAAAAAATAAAAATATAATAGAACATCCAAAGGTTTGTCTCAAGCATCAATATTCATTTCCAAGCTTTCTAGGTGATGCAAATACAGAGGCAAAATTGAGAATGACTAGCCTATTTCCGTCAGTCCTGGAAATCAAGTTCAGTTTTTTAAGGAAATTTGAGACAAATCACTGAATGAGTTTTCAAATATGAAATATGAAATGAAGAAAGAATAGTTACTATTCATTGGAAATTATCTTTCCTTATAATAATTGATTCCTTCAACATTAACTGAATGGCTACTCTGCCAAGCACAGGTACTAAGAATATGAGAAAACAGCAAAATCACAAGCAGAGAGTTGCCTCTGCCTTTTAAGAAGGCCCCAAAACACACCACACCTGTCTACCCACAGGCCGATAAAAGGCATCAGCAGCAGTTCAAGGCCATTTCTGGAATTTTTCTGAACCTCTTTATTTACTGTCATCCTGCTCTTTCACAGACTTTACCTACTCGGCTTTTCCTGCCTTGCACACCTAATTCTGTGGACCTTTGCGCCTAATACTTATATATGATCTCCGCACCACCTCCCTCTTAAGTTCCTTCAGTACCTTTGGGCTTTACCATGCTCTTTAAGTTTTCCTGCTCCAGGCTGCCTTGGATGTGCATGTCAAAGAATAATCTCTTTGATAGTTCTATTTCTCTAATAAAATAGCAGAATTCCAATTCACACATATTTACTCTTTATTCCAGGATATAAGATGAATCTGAGCAATAAAACAGCAATTTCTACATGCTACCAATGCAAGAGATAACCCATTCTCAAATATAGCTGAGTCCTGACTAATTAAATGTAAATTAAATGCCCTGCAAAATCATGGGTTCTTAGGAAGTTGTTCTCAAATTTGGCTGGGTGTCAGAATCAACTGGTATTGGAGTGTAGCGGGATTTGAAAATAGCATTCCTAGTTACTACTCAGAGCAACTAAATCTGAGGTTTGGGAGATGAGTGCAATAGAGGATGGGCAACTTATTTTTATAAAATCTTGTGAGATGATGCCGATTCAGGCTTAAGAACCACAGCTTTAAAAGAACATATGAAGATGGAAAGAAACCAATGTCTAGTAGCTTTTTTTTTTTTTTTTTTTTTTTTTCTTTTATACTTTACTTTTGGAAATTCCCAGGCCGGGAGTCGAACCCTTGCCACAGCAGCCACCCAAGATGACCCAGTGACAATACCAGATCTTGCAGCTGTGCCACAAGAGATCTCCTCAGTAGCCTTTAATAAACTCACTAGAAACCCCAACAAAATGTGTCTTCTTCTTCTGAGATCCTGCAGAAAGCTCATAAAATGAATCCCATTGACAAGAGGAAGAAAACGAAACTCAACTAAATGATTCTGATTTTGGAAAGTGGCCACAGGATGGGTTAGTGCCTCCAGGTTACCTTTTGGCATATACTTTGACCAAGAGTTTTTACATTTAAATAGCATGTTTTGACTGAATTATTTTAAAGATACTTTATTCTGCAAGACCATAACCATAGCTCTCTCTTGAGAAACCATTATTATTCCCAAAATTATATGGCTTTTGGAAAGAAAAAGAAAACAAGGTAATATCAAAAACAAATCAAGCAACAGTCAATAATGGATCAGCACTTTTAGTCTGAAAGGAAAAATAAGTGTCATCTATCTGTAAAGATTAACAGGTACCCTCTAATTTATTTGAAAACCTGGTGGTTAGTTATCACATCTCCCTAAAAGTATTTGTGTTCTCTATGGACACAGTATGGGGTTTCTCAATGTTTCTCACATCTCTCTTTAATTACACAGCAGGCCATTGTGTACTTCACTCTCATACACAGGCTCCCCAACTAGTAGTACCATTGTACTGAACGCAGTATGTGGCCTCTCCACTTCTGCAAAATAGCTTTCTCATAGAAATTTCATCCATAGACTAATGGTTTCACTACATATTGTCTTCCCCAAGTGGAAATACCACATTTTTGCTGTTAGACTTTTTCTTCTTTCCTTTACCTAAGTCACATTTTTTTCCTCTGCAGGGAAATCCATGGAAAAAAAAAGAAAGAAAGAAAAAACAAGTACATTACTGACCAATGTGCTCTCTTTGTAAGAAAAGCCTTAAGATATGTTAATAAGAAAATCCAGATCAATTTTTTTCTTATTTTGACAAAAAATTCACATTTTGTTCCTGTAAAAACATTCTTTATTTAAAAAATAAGAAATCTCTTTGGATTTTCCTAATTTGTGCATTGCTCTATATTTACACTTAGTCACGTTTGTCTGTCAGTATTTTTATCCTTAAATTACAGAAATGACACACTTTTTTAAAAAAGCATTTAACAGGCTGGCCTGTCCACAAACTTAGTTTCCCAAATTTTTACTCAAATCACCAATATACATGGCTTCAATTTGGCATGAAATTTTTCCCGTATCAGAATATTGTACAACAATAACATTGCCTGTATTTTTATTTGTTCCTTTCTTCTTAAATTAATCATCAACTGCTACAAGGCATTATGCTAAAATTGCCTATAGATGATATAAATATGAGTAGGACATTGTTTCTGGTCTCAGAAATCTTGAAATTTAAATGGCATGAAAAATTGAATAAAATAATATTATTAGAATTTGTTAAGTGTTACAAGAGACATAGAAAGTGCTATGTGTCTCATAGAAGAGAGAATAAATACATTTTTTAGAGTATATAGACCAGGGAAGTCTCTATTTTTCATTCATTTAAGATTATCAACACCATTCTTCATGAATATAGTGAAAAATATCTTTAAGATGAAGTATTCTTTAGGTAGAATCCATGTCTTTTTACAATGAAAGCAAGTTACCTTCTCCACAAAAAAAGAAAAAGAAATCATGTACAAGTAAACATGAATGCCTCTCTTCATCTCTTCAGGTTCCTGAGGGTGAGGCATGGATAGCTAGTGAGAGCAACCTGCCTGCTGCCACAGAGGCATGGCCTTCGGGTAACACCACAGATTGTCAGCTCAGTTACACTTGCAGAGGAGGGAGGGGCAGGCCAAATTATTTTTATCAAAATTTAATCTTAGCCTGATTAGAAAGTAGTCACATTTATCTTCAGAATTCCAGACTGTTCTTTCTGGATCTTTTCACTCTTATTTAACACACCTATTTCCATCAATTTGTCTCAGAAACCTGGAATATATCCTATTGAAATATACCTTTATGGAGTTCCCATTGTGGCATAGCAGAAACGAATCTAACTAGTATCCACGAGGATGAGAGTTCCATCACCGGCCTCAATCAGTGGGTCAGGAATCCAGCATTGCCATGAGCTGTGGTGTAGGTCGCAGAAATGGCTGGGATCCCTCATTGCTGCGGCTGTGGCATAGGCCACCAGCCGCAGCTCCTATTCAATCCCTAGCCTGGGAATTTCCACACGTTACCGTTGTGGCCCTAAAAAAAAGCAAACAAAAGCAAAAAACAAAAATATGGAAAAACTTTAGGTCCCTCAAATTCCCATAAAGATATGAATGACTAATAGGTAAATTCATGGTATTAGTAATTGAGATTACTCATTATCATAAGAATAACATTATTTTACATATATTTTATAATTTGAAATAACACTTTGCCTTTATTTTCCAATTTGCTCCTATCAACAGCTCTGTAAAGTGGTCATGCAGGGATCATTGCTCAAAATTTATAAGTGGTGAAAAAAAGGATAAAATAGATTATGCCATTTATCAGAGTTACATGTGATCAAGTGCCACAACTATTGCTTGAACACCAAGGGTTCTGACTAAATCACTGCTGTAAATACAGATAATGGTGAAAGTTCTGGGCACCCATTTTGTTCTGAGGATGTTATTTAGAAGCTTTATCAGGTCTTCAGACAACAGACCATTAAGATAGTTTATTTTGCCTTCATGCTTGACCAGCCCTGGTTATATCACCAGGGACATATAAGCTTTCTGATGATTTTCCCTTTCTCCAGTAACTTATGGCTACTGATTGTCATTCAGAGTACATTATACTAGAGGAAAAAAAAAAAACACCCCACAGAAATCAGCATTTAAAATTCAAGACTGAAGCATGATTTGGATGAATTATGGATGCCAAGTGATATCTGCTGATACCATAGCTGTCACTCAATAGTTTTCTCAAGATTCTCCTCCAGCAGCAAAAAAACGAAGTGTCTAAGCTTAGCCAAAGTAGGACCAATGATGATACAAAGTGACAGAGCTTTCATTGCACAGGAGACAGTTTAGCTAGTTCTTGCTTTGGATTCCTAAAGATGCATATGGAGCACTCAGTCTATGAATGAAGCATGTGTGATCTTCAGGGAGAGCCGGCCAAAGTGCTAAAGTGCATGGATTTTAGATGTCAGTGTGAACATGTGGTGCTGTGTGAATAAAATGTGATAGTTCCTATCAGAATGAGCCTGCATCATATTCTTACTTGACACACTAAGCAAAGCTTTCAGTTCTGGATGTATTGATGATGGAATTTTGTTCACAATTGTTTCATGATAGTTTGTTCTGGGACTTGAAATCCAAAGACACTTTGTCTTCCAACCAGAAAAGACTTAAAAGTAGTACCAGACAATTAAGAGTGTACTGTATCCCTCCAGTGTTGGGAACTCATTTGTTGCTGTTACCTTTACCCTAAAGAGTTTAGCCTGTTGAAAACCCCAACCAATATTATACTTTGCATAGAAAACCTTTTCTGTTCAGTGTCCAATCAAAAGCACTGGACCAAGAATTGTATATTTTAGTTGGAACATCACATTCTTCAATTAAATTTCTTGCTCAGATGAAATAAAGGGGATAGTTATGTGCATGTGTGTGTCCTTCAAATATTTGTTCATCGTTCATACTCAATTGTTAACACATCAAGTTAAGCAAATGTAGGTGTTATCCATGTTTATTGCCTACTTTCTTCTAATTTTAAAACTCTAATCTATAGTAATATAATTATTCACTATATTATTCATGGATAATTTTAAGGTGAGGATGTCTTAGGCTGGCTTCCACAGAAATCAGGACCTGAAACAAAGTGGAAGTGCTTTCTTTGGGAAATGTGATCTCAGAAGTAGAAATGAGAGATGAGGAGTGAATAAGGGAAGAAAAGAGAACCAATTCAAAAATGCCTCCCTAAACTGGCTATTGCTATGGTACAACTGGTTATCAATCCCATAAGACTTCTTGAAGAACTTTAGAAAGTACATTTTAGCACTGTCTTTCAAGTAAGAAAGGAGGGAAAATCTATCCATGTGTTCTTGTCTCCTATCAGTCAGAGCCATCCTTCAGAGCACGTCTAGAGTACGCTTGAGTGAGCTGCCTCACTCTAGCAGTTGTATCAACAGAGGCCTTCATGGAGGGTCTGAAATGCTGTCAACATATACATGCATTGAACTAGTTTGAGCTAAAGCAAAACCGATTGTTCTTGTGACTGATATAAGAACAAATCTGTGGTGGTTTCAAAGGAGTTTCTGATTCATAAGGACTCCATGACTGAATAATCTGGATTCTAAAATTCTTTTGTAAATCTGTTATATAAATCTTCTATTCATACACAAACTGTCTAAATCTCCTTCTATGGACATATTTAAAGAAATTCCCAGGGTAATCTACAGAGGCCTGTTAACCCATGTAGGTAGAAATATTAACTTCTTTCAATGAAAAACTGTATTTAAAAATACTGTTATAACTGTATATAATACTGTTTCAGCTAAATATGTTAATCTACATCTAAGTAGGTCTTGGGAAATGGCTGCTAACAGTCTCAGCCAAACAGGTTGAACTCTGAAATCCATTCTCACTAGAGTATTATTGACTGATATTTTATCAGTATGACTGGTGGGAGAGGAAAAAAAATCATGAGAGTGAGATATTAAGAGAGAGGATTGGCAAAGTTGAAAGTTTATTGGTTTTAATAATCTGCCTGCTTCACAGCTTCCTTTTTCTCATTTTTCATTATATAAAATAATTCATTTCTTTTATATTGTTTCCACTTTGACTATACTCTGTGACAAGTCTGCAAGGCACATTCAGAAAGTTATGGCATGGCCTTTTGAGTCAATAATGAGTCCTTTATTTTTCAGTCATTAAATTTTGTCATTATTTGAATGAGAAGAGAAGAAAGAATTATGGACAATACCTAGTACATAGCCATTCTATATATTTATTCCATTTGTAAATCAATTTGTTTAAAATTTGGGAGTACATATAGTTTTATAATGGCCAAAATTTATGCTTTAATTCTATGTCTCCCTTATTATGTGGATTGGAAAAAAAATCTGAAAAAAAAAATCTTGTTTACTACTCTTAAGTCCTTCTCTAAAAATTCTCTTAAGAGGTGCTTTTTTGTTGGAATTTATCCACAGTTATCCTGAGAGGAGAAGCTATCCTTTTGGTATTTAGATTATTTGCAAGCAACAAAAGCTATTAAAAAGTTATGGAAGAGTGATGTCAGTGAGAATGGTGGAGTAAAGAACTCTAAAATTCTATTCCTCCAATAAGGAATGGAACATCTGGTAAAAAATGGCCAGAATCACCTTTTTTAGAGCTCTGGAAACTAACCCAAAATCTTTCACAACCAGGGTGCAACTATATTTAAAAAAAAAAAAAAAAAAAAAAACAAAAAAAAAACAGAGTCTTGGTAAGAAAATTCTGTTTTAATGTACCATGATCATTTTAACTTACCGTGATCCCATTTCCAACTCCCCAGTTTGGTGGTCTTGAAAACAGCATTTCTAGTACACATATTGGTCCCAGAGGGAACAGAATGGACATCATCTACAAAGAACTGTGATTGTTTGCTTTGACCTGTCTGGTGCCTCCATAGAGGACCAGCTCAAAGGGATTTCCTTTATTTTACCTAACTTAGAACTAACTCTCCCAATACTGAGGTGGGCATACGCAGGCGGAATTTGTCAAAACACTTACAGCCAAATATATATTTTTTTATAAAATATTGTTATTATAGTTAATTTACAATGTTCCATCAATTTCTGCTATATAGCAAAGAGACCCAGAATAAATAGATATATTTATATATTGTTTTTCTCATTTTATCTTCCATCATGTTCCATCACAAGTGATTGGATATAGTTCCTGGTGCTATAGAACAGGACCTTATAGCTTATACACTCCAAATGCAATAGTTTGCATCTGTTAACCCCAAACTTACAGTCCATCCCACTCTCTCCCCCCTTCCCTTGGCAACCACAAATCTCTTCTCTATGTCCATGACTTTGTTTCTGTTCTGTAGATAGGTTCATCTGTGCCATATTTTAGATTCCACAAATAAGTGATATCATATGGTATTTATCTTTCTCTTACTGACTTACTTGACTTAGCATGAGAATTCCAGTTCCATCCATGTTGCTGCAAATGGCATTATTTTGTTCCTTTTGTAGCTGAGTAGTATGCCATTGTGTATATGGTACCACATCTTCTTAATCCATTTATCTGTCAATGGACAATTAAGTTGTTTCCATGTCTTGGCTATTGTGAATAATGCTGTATGAACATGGGGATGCATGTATCTTTTTCATCGAAAATTTTGTCTGGATATATGCCCAGGAGTGGGATTGCTGGATCATATGGTATTTCTATATTTAGTTTTCCGAGGTACCTCCATACTGTTTTCATAGTAGTTGTACCAATTTACATTCCTACTAAGTGTAGGAGGGTTCCCTTTTCCTCTACATCCTCTCCAGTAGTTGTTATTTGTAGACTTGTTAATGATAGCCATTCTGCCCTGTGTGAGATAGTACTTCATAGTAGTTTTGTTTTGCATTTCTCTACTAATTAATGATGTTGAGCTTTTTTTTTATGTGCCTGTTGGCCATCTGTATGTCTTCTTTGGAGGAATGTCTATTTAGGTCTTCTGCCCATTTTTCATTTGGGTTTTTTTGTTTGTTTGTTTGTTTTTGTATTTTTTGCTGTTGAGTTGCATAAGTTGTTTGTATATTTTGAAGATTAAGCCCTTGTCAGCTGCATTGATTGCAACTATTTTCTCCCATTTGTAGGCTGTCTTTTTTTATGGCTTCCTTTGCTTTACAGAACTTGTAAGTTTGATTAGGTCCTATTGGTTTATTTTTCTTTTTGTTTCTGTTGCCTTGGGTGACTGACCTTAAAAAAAATTGTACAATTGATGTCAAAGAATGTTTTTTCTATGTCTTTTGATTGGAGCATTCAGTCCTTTGACATTTAAGTTAATTATTGATAAGGATGTATTTATTGCCATTTTAAACATTGATTCTATTTTTCTCCTTTGTTCCTTTCTTCTTTTTGTTAGATTATTTCCTTTTATTTTATTCTTGTGTCCTCTTCTTTTTAATGTTTGTGAATGTATTATTTGATTTTGATTTGTGGTTATCCTATTTTTCAAGTATTTAACCCCTTCCTATGTCTGCTTTCCTAATAGTCATATAGACTCAAATACATTCTAAAAAAGAAGGGTCTAGATCTTCTTACTTTCATTCCCCATGTTTTATGATTTTGGATGTCCTTTTTTTACATCTTCATGTTTATCCTTTTGCTGTTCCTTGTATTTATCATCATTTTACAAATAGATTATTTTTGTTTTAGATCTGTATACTGGCTTAAGTGATTACTTTCTAATTGTGTTTTCCTCCATTCTATGTCTTCACATTTCTTTCCTATTTAGAGAAGCCCTTTCAGTATTTTTTTTTAGAATGTGTTTAGTATTGCTGTATTCTTTTAGTTTTTGTTTGTTAGAGAAATTATTTATTTCTCCTTCTATTTTAAATGACATGCTTGCTGGGTAGAGTGTTCTAGGCTACAAACTTTTCCCTTTTAGAACTTTGAATATATTTTGCCACTCTCTTGGTGTTTTTGTAGAGAAATCAGCTGATAACCTTATGGGTTTTCCCTTATAATTAACTTGTTGCTATTCCTTTGTTGCCTTATATTCCCTTATTTAACCTTTGCCATTTTTAATATAATATGTTTGATGTGGGTCTGCTTGGGTCCAACTTGTTTTGGGGTCCTCGCTGCTTCCTGTGTCTTGATATCTGTTTCCTTTAGATTTGGAAAGTTTTCAGCCATAATTTCTTCAAATATATTTTCAATCACCTTTCCTTTTTCTTCTTCTGGAATCCTTGCTATGCATTGATTGACCCCTTTTATATTATCCCATAGATCTCTTACACTGCTTTTATGTTTTTTTCATTTAGTTTTCTGTCTGCTGTCCCAAATGGGTGATTTCCATTATTCTATCTTCTAAGTGACTAATTCATTTCTTTGCATTATTCATTCTGCTCTTCAATGCCTTTAACTCACTTGCATCTCTGTAAAAGAATTTTCTAATTTTTTTGGCTCCTCCTTATATTTTCTAGTTCCTTTCTAAAGTAATGCATTACTGTACATATCCACTCTTAATTCCTTCATATCTTTAGACTTTTCACTATTCCCTTTCTGAACTTGGTGTCTATTAGACTACAGAGGTCTATTTTACTATTTGCTCCTTCAGAAGAATTCTCCTGTTCTTTTTACTGGGAACAGTTCCTGAGATTCTTCATTTTGCTTATATTTTTCTTATTCTGTGAGTTTATGGAAAACAACTACTGTGGTCTTAGAGGTCTATTTATATGTGAGAGTGCCCATGGATGTTTTGTGGGGGCTTACTATTTTTTTGGCATGAGGGCTGCTTTTGGTTTAGATGCTTGCTGTCTCTTTCCTTAGTGTGTGCAGGCTATTATCCCCTTGATGGGGGTGTGCTGCTGTATGTCCTGTGTGTGCTTTCATGGAGATGAAGGCAATGGGCAGGGCCTGTAGCCAGTGCCTCATTGCTGGGCCTTTGACAGTGGTGAAGACCTGTGGAGAGTTGAAACAGGCTGCTCCTGGTTGCAGGGCCCTGGGAAGTAGTAGTGACCCTCAGGCAGGTGTAGGTTGTGCTCAGAGCCTTTTGAAGTGGCAACACCTGGCTGTGTGTGTTCCTAGGGGAGTGAAAACAAAAATATGTGCCACTTAGTTGCATAAATCACCCTCCTCTGTGACCACCCCTGAGGTGACTGGAGCCACAGGTGGTTCCTGTTCATGGACCTCCAAGTGGTGGTCCTCTGGAGTCTGAGATGGCTGTGGCGGTTTGCCCCTGCCACCTGTAGAACATACAAGAGGAGCTCCCAAGAGCCCACACATGCACAGAGAGATATTTCTATGGTGTTCCTACCCCCCTCTTCTCACACTCCCCAAAATTGGCACCTTGCTTCTCCTGTGGGCTCAGGCCTCCTTCCACGCTCCCTGACTGTGGTGATCCACTCCCCAGCCAATAGTGTACTACTCCTTATCCTTACGGCTATCTCCACACAGTCAACCCTAGTCCTCTCTCTGGAACAGACTTCCAGAGCCTGAGTCTCAGTACCCAGCCCCTGCTCAAGCATCTCAGGCTGTGGTGACCAAGGGGTGGTAATATTGATGGTTTGTGCTGCTCTCCCCCTGATTTACCCTCCTCAGTCTGGCTGCTGTGCTATTCTTTGAGTCTTTGAGTTGCCCTCTCTAACTAAGCTGATCTCCCCATCAGTTAGGTGACCTCCCATGGTGTAGATTCCTTTCCTCTTTCACTGCTTCTTCTCAATAGTGCTGGTGCTGTCCTGATTCCCTTTTTTTCCTCTTCTCTCTTTTTTCCTTTTGTTCTATCCAGTTATGCAGAGGATTTCCTGCCTTTTTTGGATGTTTAAGATTTTCTGCCAGCGTTCAGTGGATATTCTGTGCAAATCATTCTACATACAGAGTTTTGAAAAAAATGTCTGTGGAATAAGGTGAGCACTGTGTCTTACTCCTCTGTTATCTTTATCCCACCTCTAGGCAAATTTATTAGTTGCTTCTGTCTATGATTGTGGAATACAGTGGGGCTAACAATAGACAAATTAAAACTTGGGAGGAAGTGCTGGGGGATGAGATGCTTTGGGGAATAAGGATATGGAAAATTCTGACATGTTCTAGGGAATTTAGAAGTCCCTTACATATCCAGGGCTGTATGCATGTTTAGAAAAATACAAAGCCTTAAGCTCTCACCTCTGGATGAACTTCAAGCTCTGCACAAGTAGGAATGAAGTCTAAGGCAGAGTTGAAAATTACCTAGATGAATGTTGAAGTTGTGTCCCAACACACCACATAGAGCCCATCTGCAAAATTTAGAAGGTATATTTTGTTTCCAGGTATTTAAGATAGTCTCTGCCCAATCACTAGCTAATCACTAAGCTAACAAAATAGAGCATTCAATTCCCTAAAACAAAGAATACAGATTTTCAAAACTAGTTGATAAAACCAGTAATAAATATCTAACAACAACCATGAAAGTGTCAAAAATAAACCCTTGGTATGAGGTAAAATTTGTCATACTATAATATTCAAAATTTCAAGATTTCAACAAAATGTTATTATGCAAACAAATAAGAAAACATGACCCACACAAAAGGGAAAAAGCAAGTAATAGAAACTGTTTCTGTGGAAGCAGTTACTGGACTTATTAGGCAATGACTTTAAATCACACACTTAGATATGTTCAAAGGGCTAAGAAAACCATGACCAAAAACTAAAGGGAATTGTTCATCAAACAGCTAATGTTAATAAAGAAATAGACATTATGGGAGTTCCTGTCATGGCTCAGTGGTTAACAAATCTGGCTGGGAACTATGAGGTTGCAGGTTTGATCCCTGGCCTTGCTCAGTGGGTTAAGGATCTGGTGTTACCGTGAGCTGTGGTGTAGGTCACAGACATGGCTTGCATCTGGCCTTGCTATGGCTCTGGTGTAGGCCGACAGCTACAGCTCTGATTAGACCCCTAGCCTGGGAACCTCCATATGTTGCAGGAGTGGCCCTAGAAAAGGCAAAAAGACAAAAATATAAGAAATAGACATTATGAAAAAGCATCAAATAGAAATTCTGGCACTGAAAATGAAAAAAACTGAAATTCAAAAATCACTAGAGGGGCTAAATAACATACTTGAGCAGAAAGAAGAATCAATAAACAAGTTAGATAAATTGAAATTATTCAATCTGAGAAACATAAAGAGAAAAAAATAAAGTGAACAGAGCCTAGGAAACCAGTTGGACACTATCAAGTGTACTCACATATACATAATAGGAATCCCAAGAGGAAAGGAAAGAAAGGAATAGAAGGAATATGTGAATATATCATGGCCAAAAACTTCCCAAATTTGGGGAAAAAAATGCACATTTAAGAAGTTCAGTGATAATAGCTGATTCCCTATCAGAATCCATGGAGGCCAGAGGATGACATAGTCATTGAGAAAAAACAAAAATTGTAAGCTGATAATTCTATATCTGAAAAAACTGTCCCTCAAAAATTAAGGAGAAATTAAGTTATTCCTAGATAAACAAAAATTGAGAGATTTCCTTGCTATTGGACTTAGCCAATCATTCAGGGTGAAATGAAAGTATACTTAATGGTAACTCAAAACCACATAAAGAAAGAACACTGTAGAGGTACCTGCATAGGCAAATATAAAAAAGTCAGTATTCATATATTTCCTAGTTGTAACTTCTCCTTGTTCATACCTGATTTAAAAGACAACTTCATAAAACAATAATTATAAATCTAGTTTTGATGGGCACTCAATGTATAAAGATATAATTTGTGAAAATAAAAGCATAAAGGGGGAGATGGAGCTATATAGGAGCAAAGATTTTATATATTATTAAACCCTATTTGCTATCAATCCGAACTAGATTGTTATAAAATAAGATGTTAATTGTAATCCCCAGGTCAATTACTAGCAAAATAATTTAAAAGTATATAGTAAAAGAAAAGACAAAGGAATTAAAATGGTATAGTATAAATATAAAGTTAGCACAAAAGAAGGCAATAATGGAGGATGTGAAGAAAAAAAGATGACATAGAGAAAACTAATAGCAAAATGCCACAAGTCATTTTTATAAATTCATAGATTAAATTGTCCAAATAAGAGTTAGAGATAGACAGAATGAATGAAACAATATGATCCAACTAGGCACTGCCTACAAAAGACCCACTGTAAATTCAAAGGCATAAGTAAGTGGAAAGTAAAAGGATGGGAAGAGATATTTCATGAAAATAGTAACAAAAACAGAGCCATATGGCTCTACTTAATAATAGACGATATGTACTTACTTTAAGACAAAAATTGTTATGAGGCACAGAGCACATTATATGGTAATAAAAGGGTCAGTTCATCAAGGAAATATAACAGTTATAAAAGTATAAGCACCTAAAATAAAGCCCCCAAATACATGAAGCAAATACTAAAAGAGTTAAAGAAGGAATAGATAAAGAACAATAATTGGAGATTTTAGTACTTCACTTTCAGTAATGGATAGACAAGCAGGCAGAAGATCAGTGAGACTAGACAAGACTAACAGAATTGATTGAACACTATAAACCAACTACACCTAATAGGTATATAGAGAGTACTCCACTCCAAAACAGCAGAATATACATTCTTTTCAAGTGCACGTGAAATATTCTCCAAGATAGACATTATGTTACACCTTAAAACATCTCAATACATTTTTAAAAATTAAAATGACACAAAGTATGTTCTCCAAAGTATGGAATGAAATTGTAAGTCAATAATAAAAGGAAACTTAGAGAATTCACAATTATGTGGAAATTAAACAATACATTCCTAAATAGCGATAGGTCGAAGAAACAAAAAGGTGAATTAAAAATACTTTGAGATGAATGAAAACAAACAAACAAAAAAAACCAAAATCATGGGATCCAGTTAAAATGATGTTCAGAGGGAAATTTATAGCTATAATCATCTATATTAAAGAGAAGAACCCAGCACTAATAACCTACATACTTATTGTGAAAGACTAAAAACCTTACACCTCCAAGATCAAAAAGTCTGCTTTTGTTACTTGCTTTCAATATTTTACTGGAAGTTCCTGCAAGAGGAATTATGCAAGATAAATAAATGAAATCCATTTGAATTGGAAAGGTTGAAGTAAAATTATATTCACAGATAACATGATCTTGTATATAGAAAACCCTAAAGAATTCACGAAAACTAGTAGAGCCAAAAATAAGTTCAACAACACTGCGGGATACAAAATCAATATCCAAACATCAGTTGTATTTCTGTAGCCTTTCAGTGAACAATCTAAAAAAAATGAAATTAAGAAAAAAAATATGTTCACAATAACATCAAAAAATAAAATAAGGGGGCAAGATGGAAGAAGAGGAGGGGGACATGCTCGCCCTCTCCCACAAACACAACAAAAAACAAAGACATCTACAGGTTAAATGAATCACACAGAACAGCAACCAATCACTGGCAGAAGAACCTAAACTCCAATAATGGCAAGAAGGTCGTGACATTAGTAGGTAAAACAAGAGAAAAGAGGAGAGTGAGAGAAGGTGAATCAGAGCTGGACAGGTGCTCCTGAAAGGGAACTGTGGAGGAGAAAAGGATCCCACACCCTGGAAAGTCACCTACTTGATGGAAAGATCAACCGAACTAGAGGAATCTCCAGATGCAGAGAAGAGTGTAGCAGTAAGCTGGAGTTCTGAAAAGCAGAGCGAGAAGGAACAGATCATCTGAACTACAGGCACAGTCACCAAAAATTGAGATGCTTGGGTGGGGGCTGGGCACCGAGACCTGGGCTCTGGAGGTAAGTCCCCAGGAAAGGACTGGGGTGGGTGGAGTGGAGACTGCTTGGGGGTGTCTAGGAACTGGTCTGTCAAGTTAGATGGGCAGAGACTGCCTGGGAGACTAGAAAGATGAGCGTCGTGGGGGGAGGGAGCAATACACTAAGGGTGGGGAAGTGGAAAGCCACATCAGAGGGAACCTGGGAGAAGAGCTGGGTCTTTGTCAGTGTTGGGGAGGGGAGAGAATAAGGGGTGGGCCACCACAGAATACTCCCCACGCCACAGCGAGCTCATTGGCCCGCCAGCTATCACAAAGCTTTGCTACCCAGTGCATCCCCTCCCGACACCTTATGCACATGCCTGACCTGGGGCTGCCGGCCATCTGGGAGGGCTGGCCTCAACAATTGCCAGAAGCCTACCACCGCAGGTGCTGTCCTTCCCAGGCCTGCTTGCCCTTTGAAGGGGCTACACCCCTGCAGAGCAGCACCAAACACCGCCAGCCCCCTGCAAGAGCTCCTGAAGCCCAGAAAAGCTAGAACAAGCCTGGCCCGCCGTGAAAAGACTGCCTACATTCTCAGATAGTCCTTCTGAGTCAGGCTGCCCTGGTGAGGAGCCTCTTGGGTTCTCAGTGGCCCAGCTAGCTTCTCTAGCCCTCGTGGGGTGCTGCACACCTTTGGAACAGCTGCCCAGCACAGCCAGCCCCCTAGAAGAGCCCCACAGCCCAAAAACACCAGAGCAAGCTCTGCCTAGCCAAGTGAAATCTTCTCCCATCGTGGTGTGGATCTCCCAGTCCTATCTGCCCTCTGGAAGTCCTCCTTTGCTTGAGAGAGACCATGTATGCCCTGCCCACCCTCCAGAAAAGCCACACTGCCCCAAAGAAGACTGACCAACAATGCCATCCCTCAGGAAACATTCCACTGCATTGACAAGGCAAACACTGCCTGGCCACGGAGAGTACAACTCCACTAGGAAAAAGAAAACAACAAGCAAGATGAAGAAGCTGAGAACCACCCCAGTTAAACCAACAGGATAACTCACCTAAAGCAGTCAACAGTGAAACAGAGTGAAACAGATCTCTGAAGTCTGACAGACCTGGAGTTCAAAAGAGAAATAGTGAAGATACTGAAGGAATTAAGAGAAGATATGAACAGTAATGCAGACGCCATCAGAAAGGAACTAGAAAATATAAGGAGGAGCCAGTAAAAACTAGAACATTCATTTGCAGATATACAAACTGAACTAAGGGCGGTAAAAACCAGAATGAATAATGCAGAAGAATGAATCAGTGATGTGAAAGCTAGAATAATGGAAATCACCCAAACAGGTCAGCAGACAGAAAACCAAATGTAAAAACATGAAAGCAATATAATAGACCTATGGGATAATATAAAGCAGGCCAATCTACACATAATAGGAATTCCAGAAGGAGTAGAAAGAGATAAGGGGATGGAAAATATATTTGACGAAATTATCGCTGGAAACTTCCCAAATCTAAAGGATACTGGGTTCAAGATACAGGAATCACAGAGGACCCCAAACAAGTTGAACCCAAATAGACCCACACCAAGACACATAATAATAAAAATGGCAAAAGTTAGTGATAAAGAGAGGATCCTAAAGACAGCAAGAGAAAAGCTGAATGTTACCTGAAAGAGAACCCCCATAAGATTATCAGCTGATTTCTCTACAGAAACACTACAGGCCAGGAGGGAATGGCAAGAGATATTTAAAGTGCTAAAGGAAAAAATATGCAACCTAGAATACTCTATCCAGCAAGAATATCATTTAAAATAGAAGGGGAAATAAAAATTTTCTCCAACAAACAAATCTAAAAGAATACAGCAATATAAAACCCAGGCCAAAAGAAATACTGAAAGGGCTTCTCTAAACCAAAAAGAAAGGAAGGAAAGAAAGGGAGAAAAAAAAAAAAAGGAGAAGAGGAAGAACTAGGATTGAGGAAACCCCAATCAGAGAGCAGTCACTCAAATAAGCCAGCATATAGATTTAATCATGAACATATTTCAAACAAAATAAAATTAAAAAGAAAAAAAATGAGTCATCAAAATCATAAAATGTGGGCAAGGGATGTTAGGAAATAAATAGACCCCTTTTTTTGTTTGTTTGTTTCTCTTCTTAATTTTAATATAGTAATGAAGTGTTTGAACCTACAGGACCATCAGGCTAAAACACACAATTATAGGAAGGGGTTAACATACTTAAAAAACAGGGCAACCACAAGCCAAAACCAAACATTGCATTCACAAAATGTAAAAAAAAAAAAAAAAAAAAAAAACACTCAAGCAGATACTAACGAGAGACCATCCAACCAAAAAAAGAAAGGAAGAATGGAGAACCATAGAATCAACTGGAACACGAGGTTCAAAATGGCAATAAATAATCATCTATCAATTATCACCTTAAATGTCAATGGAATGAATGCTCCAATCAAAAGACACAGAGTGGCTGAGTGGATAAAAAGGCAAAAAACTTCAATATGCTGCTTACAAGAAACTCACCTTAGGACAAAAGACACATATAGATTGAAAGTGAAAGGGGTGGGAAAAACTATTTCACACCAATAGACATGACAGAAAAGCAGGAGTTGCAACACTCATATCAGACAAAATAGACTTTAAAAAAAAAGGACATAAAGAAAGACAATGAAGGACACTATTTAATGATTAAGGGATCCATCCAAGGAGAGGATGTTACTATCATCAACATATATGCCCCAAATACAGGAACACCCAGATACATACAACAAATATTAACAGACATAAAGGGAGAAATCAATGGGAATACAATCATAGGAGGAGACATTAATACCCCACTCACACCAATGGACAGATCCTCTAGACAGAAAACCAATAAAGCAATAGAGATCCTAAAGAAAACAATAGAAAAGTGAGACTTCATTGATATCTTCAGGACACTACATCCAAAAAAATCAGAATACACATTCTTCTCAAGAGCTCATGGAACATTGTCAAGAATCAACCACATATTAGGACACAAAGATAACCTCAACAAATTTAGGAACATAGAAATTATTTCAAGAATCTTCTCTGACCACAATACCATGAAACTAGAAATCAACCATGGGAAAAGAAATGAGAAAAAACCTACTACGTGGAGACTAAACAACATGCTACTAATAAACCAATGGGTCAATGAGGAAATCAAGAAGGAAATTAAAAAATACCTTGAAACAAATGATAATGAAGACACAACCTTTCAAAATCTGTCGGATGCTGCAAAAGCAGTGCTCCAAGGGAAATTTATAGCAATACAGGCCTTTCTCAAAAAAGAAGAAAGATCCCAAATTGACAACTTAACCCTCCACCTAAATGAATTAGAAAAAGAAGAACAAAAAAGACCTAAAGTCAGTAGATGGAAGGAAATTATAAGGATCAGAGAGGAAATCAATGAAATAGAGATTCAAAAAACAATAGAGAAAATTAATAAAACCAAGAGCTAGTTCTTTGAAAAGGTAAATAAAATTGACAAACCTCTGGCCAGACTCACTAAGAAGAGGAGAGAAAGAACCCAAATAAACAAAATCAGAAATGAAAAAGGAGACATCACAACGGATACTGCAGAAATACAAAAAACCATAATAGAATAATATGAACAACTATATGCCAACAAGTTTGACAATCTGGAAGAAATGGACAATTTTCTAGAATCTTACAGCCTGCCAAAACTGAATCAAGAAGAAACAGACCAACTGAACAGACTGATCACTAGAAATGAAAGTGAAGAGGTCATAAAAACACTCCCTACAAATAAAAGTCCAGGACCAGATGGCTTCACAGGCGAATTCTACCACACATATAAAGAGGAACTGGTGCCCAACCTCCTTAAACTCTTTCAAAAGGTTGAAGAAGAAGGAATACTCCCAAAGACATTCTATGATGCCACCATCACCCTCATTCCAAAACCAGACAAAGATACCACCAAAAAAGAAATCTATTAGCCAATATCATTGATGAATATAGATGCAAAAATTCTAAACAAAATTTTAGCCAACCAAATCCAACAACATATGAAAAAGATCATACATCATGACCAGGTAGGGTTCATCCCAGGTTCACAAGGATGGTTCAACATACACAAATCAATCAGCATCATACACCACATTAACAAAAAAAAGTAAAAAATCATATGATCATCTCAATAGATGCAGAAAAAGCATTTGACAAAGTCCAACATCCATTCATGATCAAGACCCTCGCCAAAGTGGGTTTAGAGGGAACATTCCTGAACTTAATCAAAGCCATTTATGACAAACCCACAGCAAATATAATCCTCAATGGGGAAAACCTGAAAGCCTTTTCACTCAAATCTGGAACAAGACAGGGATGCCCACTCTCACCACTGCTCTTCAACATAGTTTTGGAAGTCCTAGCCACAGCAATTAGACAAACAAAAGAAATAAAAGGCATCCAAATAGGAAGAGAAGAGATCAAACTGTCACTGTATGCAGATGACATGATACTATACATAGAAAACCCTAAGGAATCAACCCCAAAACTACTTGAACTGATTAATAAATTCAGCCAGGTAGCAGGATGTAAGATTAGCATTCAGAAGTCAGTGGCATTTCTGTATACCAGCAATGAAATATTAGAAAAGGAATACAAAAATATGATACCTTTTAAAATTGCACCTCACAAAATCACATACCTCGGAATACACCTGACCAAGGAGGTAAAGGACTTATGTGCTGAGAACTATAAAACTTTAATCAAGGAAATCAAAGAAGATGTAAATAAATGGAAAGATATTCCATGTCATGGATAGAAAAATCAATATTGTAAAAATGGCCATACTACCCAAAGCAATCTATAGATTCAATGCAATCCCTATCAAATTACCCATGACATTTTTCACAGTATTACAACATCAATACAAAAATTTATATGGAACAACACAAGACCCAGAATTGCCAAAACAATCCTGAGGAACAAAAACTAAGCTAGAGGCATAATTTTCCCAGACTTCAAGCAATATTACAAAGCCACAGTCATCAAAACAGTGTGGTACTAGTGTGAAACAGGCAGACAGACCAATGGAACAGAATAGAGAACCCAGAAATAAACCATGACACCTATGGTCAATTAATCTTTGACAAGGGAGGCAAGAACATAAAATGGGAAAAAGAAAGCCTATTCAGCAAGCATTGCTGGGAAAACTGGACAGCTGCATGCAAATCAATGAAACTAGGCCATACCCTCACACCATCCACCAAAATAAACTCAAAATGGCTTAAAGACTTAAATATAAGACAAGACACCAGCAAACTCCTAGAAGAGAACATAGGCAAAACATTCTCTAACATCAACTTCATGAATATTTTCTCAGGTCAGTCTCCCAAAGCAACAGAACTAAGAGCAAAAATAAACGCATGGGACCTAATCACACTGACAAGCTTTTGCACAACAAAGGAAACCCAAAAGAAAACAAAAAGACAACTTTCAGAATGGGAGAAAAGAGTTTCAAATGATGCAATTGACAAGGGCTTAATTTCTAGAATATATAAGCAACTTATACAACCCACCAGCAAAAAAGCCAATTAATCAATGGAAAAATGGGCAAAAGACCTGAATAGACATTACTCCAAAGAAGATATACAGATGGCCAGCAAACACATGAAAAAATGCTCAACATCGCTGATTATAAGAGAAATGTAAATCAAAACAACCATGAGATACCACCCCACACCAGTCAGAATGGCCATCATTAAGAAGTCCACAAATAACAAATGTTGGAGGGGCTGTGGAGAAAAGGGAACCCTCCTGCACTGTTGGTGGGAATGTAAACTGGTACAGCCACTATGGAGAACAGTTTGGAGATACCTTAGAAATCTATACATAGAACTTCCATATGACCCCGCAATCCCACTCTTGGGCATTTATCCGGACAAAACTCTACTTAAAAGAGGCACATGCACATGCATGTTCATTGCAGCACTATTCACAATAGCCAGGACATGGAAACAACCCAAATGTCCATCAGCAGATGATTGGATTCGGAAGAAGTGGTATATATACACAATGGAATACCACTCAGCTATAAAAAAGAATGACATAATGCTTTTTGCAGCAACATGGATGGAACTAGAGAATTTCATACTGAGTGAAATGAGCCAGAAAGACAAAGACAAATACCATATGATATCACTTATAACTGGAATCTAATATCCAGCACAAATGAACATCTCCTCAGAAAAGAAAATCATGTACTTGGAGAAAAGACTTGTGGCTGCCTGATGGGAGGGGGAGGGAGTGGGAGGGATCGGGAGCTTGGGCTTATCAGACACAACTTGGAATAGATTTACAAGGAGATCCTGCTGAATAGCATTGAGAACTGTCTAGACAGTCATATTGCAACAGAACAAAGGGTGGGGGAAAAATGTATACATGTAAGGATAACTTGATCCCCATGCTGTACAGTGGGAAAAAATAAAATTAAAAAAATATATATCAATAACTACAAAACTACAAGGTATTTAGGCATTGATTTAAAAAAATGTGAGCAAGGTGCAATCTTAAACAATATAACCGATGATTATTAAAAAATGTTTAAAGTTACATAGGTACCATATGATTCATGGTCTTGCTCCCTGGAATTTCCTAAAGAGGTGAAAACAAAAACCTCTCAAGATGTTTATAGCCATATTTTCAAAAAATTGGAAGCAACCATGATGTTCTTCAGCAGGTGACTGGATAAACAACTGATATAGCCATACAATAGGATGTTAGCAATAAAAATAAATGAACCGTCGGAAAAATAAATAAATAAATAAATAAAATAAAATACCCAGGCATAAATTTAGCCAAGGATGCAATAGACTTGTACATTGAAAATTACAAAACATTGTTGAAATAAATTGAAGACACAAATAAATGGAAAGACTCTCAAATGTCCAAAAAAGAGGAATAGAAAAATAAAATTAGTATAGTCATAGAATGAAATATTATTTGGGTGTTCTTGTTGTGGATCAGCAGTAATGAACCTGACTATGATCCATGAGGACATGGGTTCAGTCTTGTTCAGTGGGTTAAGGATCCAGCATTGTCATGAGCTGTGGTGTTACAGCTCCTATTTGACAAAAAAAAAAAAAAAAAGAAAGAAATATTATTTGGATATAAAAAGAAATGAAGTACTGATACACCCTACAACTGAAGGAAACTTGAAAACATGCTAAGTGAACAAAGCTAGTCACAAAATGCCACATATTATATTAGAGAGTTCATGTGGACTATTGCCCTGTAATAGGCAAATCCACAGAGACACATAATAGATTGTTAGTTGTTAGGGTCTGAGAAGAGAAGGAATGAAGATTAACTGCTTATAAGTATGGGGTATCATTTGGGAGTGATGAGATGTTCTAGAATCATATAGCGGTGATGACTGCACAGCATTGCAAATATACCAAAAAACCTCCACTGAATTATATATTTTAATATGATTAAAATGATGAATTTTCTGTTATGTGAATTTTATCTTAAAAAGTTTTAAGTTTACTGAAGAAAATAAGTTAAATATTTAGTTTTGCACTTAATCATTAGAATTAAAACATTATATTAAGTTAAATATATATAATAAACATATATAAATTTTCATAAATAAAGTAAATGACATAATTCTTAATTTTGCAACACCTAGGATCTTTTTTTCCTCATTAAAAGTTAAGAAAGAGAAAATCCCTCATAGGCAGCTGCCCAAAGAGAAAGAAAAGTATGAGAATTAGGATATTCCTTTGAATTAAACAAATGTAAACATTTTTATCTCAAATCATTGAATTCCTAAGAATAAATAACTTTAATTATAGCTTCCAGTTATATTCATTTAAATTTAAATTTAGGACTAAAATCAAAATTCTTTCAAGTACATTAAATAAACACAAATTTATATCTATATCTTTAGCACTGGGGGTAGAGCTCCTTAATGTAATTAAATTCTTCATTATTTGGGGCCATTCTAAGCATGCACTAATTGTACTTACACTGGAAACTGTTGGACAATAAACCATGACCTAGGACTGTCTTCCTTCAGTATGATTAAAGCTCTGCTTCAGCATGACTGTGCTCTCTCTCAGGGCTCACTAATGCCTTCAGTTGTTGCAGCATATCAAATTCTTTCTGAACTAAATCGTAATGGAATGCATGGTGCATCCTTCAAGATGGATTTGTTTCAAGGTATTTAGGAGAAGCTGAATGAAACAGCATCATGAAAATAAACACTAAAACTAGTAGCATCTGATACTGTTTTCAATTATTATTTATCTCTTTGCTTGATAAACATTTATTTAACTGTTGTTCATTTTTTAGCTAGGCATTGCTGTTGATAAATATTTCAAGTTTAACATTCACTACTTTCAAGAAGACCACAGTACATTAGGGATACAGAGAAAAAAATAGAAATAATATAATTTAATGTAGCAAATGCAATGGCAGAAATATGCCAGAGTAAGGATACAAAGGAGGAGCAAGTAGCATAACCTGGATAGTGAGGGAAAGCTTCCAAGAGAGTAAAATTTATTTCTGCAGGTGAAAAAATTAACAGAGAAAGAGGAAAATGGTAAGAGATTCTAGGCAGTATAATAATTCATACAGGCACACAGGTAAGAAATAACATAGAGTGCAGGTAAATTGCAAGATGTTTTGCAATGTTTCTAGAAAGGGTCAGTTCAAGAAATCTTTATACACCATGTTATGAAGTTTGAATATTACCATGTTGATAATGGAAAGCTACTAAATATTTTTAAGAATCAGCAAGGTACAGATTGATTTGTTTTACACAGTAATTTTATGAAGGAATGTGGGATTTCAGAAAATATACAAGAAAATTGTAGAATGGATAGACTATATGACACAAATCTATGCATAATAATGAAACGCTTAGTAATGCATAGCTTATATCTGTACTGAATTAAGAAGATTAAGAGGATTTATCAGTATACATAGGTATGAGTATAGAAACTGAGCAAGAATGTCAGCTGTAAATCAAAGGACTATTTCCTTAAAAGGGTTTTTTTTTTTTCCCCTAAGCCAAGAGTAGATACCAAGCTTGTGGTTAGAGACTAAGCCTAGGATCAGGATTTGGGATTGATCACTGATATAAAATTCCCAAACTTTTGAAAAACAATAAAGTAAGGAACCCTGAATACCATGTATCAGGTCCCAGAGGTCACCTTCAGTGAGGTCTATGGATTCCTCATTTCTAAAACAACACTCAATCCAATAAATAACATTTGACTAGACATTTTTCAATAAACTTGAGTTTTTTTAAAGCAAAACAATCAGATTACTACATAATACAGTCAACATGTTACTTTTTCTTTAGCTTTGTTTTTAGACAGGTGTTAGTGACTATATCAAGTCAACCATCAATATGGTTACTGCAAACACTGTAAAGACTACAATGCATTGTAAAAAAAAAACACAGTGCATGACTATTTGGTAATGCCATCAACTGTTCTGCAGTAAATCATGAACATAGATATATCCAGAGCACAAAGAAGAAAAGAGTTAAGATGAATCCCAGAGAAAGCATAAAAGCATAGACTCCTCTTTTTCTCTTTCTCTGTAAACTTTCATCTCCAAAATTGAAACAGTATTATTGTTCTGACCAAAATCCCTCATTTCTCAGGAAAACCCCATGAAAATTAATATCCATGTTTATTTGAAGTAGAGCCTATTATAACTCCATTAGAAGAGAAAATCTTTTGGCATCAAATTACTGTGGGAAACCAGTGCATGTTCCACCTTCCCATACACACATTGCTAAGACCCCATAGAGAATCCATTAGTGGGACCCAGAGTCACACTAGCCTATAATTTTTCTTTCCCTTAGGAAAACAGTAGCCTGTAATTTTTCTTTGCCTGAGGTTTTAAAAGGCCCATTCCTGGCTGAGTCTCATGCATGCTGTCATAGTCCCATGTCCAACTCAGATTCTAGTTACCCTCTGGACACCTTCTCAAGAAAAGAATAAACAATGAAAACAATCTTTTTTTGTTTCACAGTATGTCTAGTGAGCAAGGGATTCCTTTTAGCTGAGCTCTCTTCTTTCTTTTCTTTCTTTTTTTTTTTGGTTTTTGTCTTTTTGGGGCCACACCTGTGGCATATGGAGGTTCCCAGGATAGGGGTCGAATCGGAGCTGCAGCCGCTGGCCTATGCCACAGCCACAGCAACACAGGATCTGAGCCACGTCTGCAACCTACACCACAGCTCATGGCAACGCCAGATCCTTAATCCACTGAATGAGGCCAGGGATCAAACACACAACCTCATGGTTCCTAGTCAGACTCATTAACCACTGAGCCACGACAGGAACTCCTGAGCTCTCTTTCTTGATTTTCTGTTTCAATTGTAAATTTCATTTCACTTTTATAAAATATGATTATCAAATATGTGGTTTTAGTTTGACATTAGGTATATTCTGTCGTCAAATCTTTGCATTTGATTTTGTCAGTTTTATAGCAATATATGGAAATTTAACTGCATTGTATTGATATATTTTTTGTCATTAAAGAAGGCCATATTTTAATGATCATAGTATAATGTTCAAATACATTATATCAAACATTGGGGTCCTACTGTACAGCACAGGGAACTATGTCCAATCTTTCGGCCTGGAACATGATGGAAGATAGTATGAAAAAAAAAGAATTTATATATATATGTGTGACTGGATCACTTTGCTGTACAACAGAAATTGAGGAAATGTTGTAAATCAACTGTATTGTAATAAAGTATCTCAGCCTGATGTTACTTTAAGAGATGACATTCATCTAGTTATAAGCATAAAACATTAAAATGATCATTAGAGTTGATCAAGCATGGCTTATACTTAAAGACAATTTATTGATTTTCATGTTAATGGAGAAAAAAGAAATATAAATCTTAGATAAGGAAAGTCTATATATTAAAAGTCACAATTTTAATTCAGGAGCTTAAAACTTAACTCCACCAAATCTATACCATCGTACAGTTCATGGATGGAATGATTTGAATGTCCTTTAGATTAATTGTTCTAAGTCTCTGGACTAGTGATAAAATAGCAGTGTCCTCTCAAGATGGACTTCTGTCATAAATCATCAAAAAAAAGAGACTTTAACATTACATAATGTTGCTTTTTCCTTCTCTAATGATTCAAATATTCTTTTGAAGGGATAAAAGTTTGATGGAACAAAAAAGGAAATACTACCTGACTCATTGCTTTGGTTATGGGAGTATTATTCATCATGTAACCAGGTTTCACCTCCTGGATCTCTGAAACGTGGATAACTGCCGCTTTTGATTATATGATATTGTCTTCCAGGATAGAGGTAATTATTATATAGCAATAGGCTATAATGGTGATCCAAAAAAGAAAAAGCAAAATTCCAGAGAATTTCCCTATCATCATATATTCATCCAATGAGTAGTTAATATCAGCAGCGTTTGGTATAGCTCACCACTCCATTCTTCTTGAATTTTCATGTTCTCCTCCTACCTTATTGCTCACTTGATCTCAGCTTTCTTGCTTCTCTTCCTTTTAAATTTTCAGCCTCTGAACAATGGAATGCCTTAGGACTCAGTCCTGGCATTACTTCTTTTCATTATATGCCAATAAATACTTGGTGATCTCATCTTGTCCCATGGTTTTAAGGACCACATTTATGCTAATGACTCATGTTCATGAATCCACTTTGATTTCTCCTTGAAATGTTTTCAACTGTCTATTCATATCCAATTTTGCTTTTGACACTAATTCTTCAATATCTAAAAGGCATCTCAAAATAAACTTTTCTAAAACTAAACTATTTCTTCCTTTCCCTTAAATTTGTTTTTCCTTCTGTTGCCCTATATCAATAAATAGCAATTCATTTCTTCTATTTATAAGTGTTCCTTGCTCCTTCTCTCTTCCATAGGCTAGATTTGATACTTTAAAAAAATTCCATTGATTCTACCTCAAAATATTCCCAGAATCCAATCATTCTGACCAATACCACCATTAGCCCCAATCCAAACCACCATTATTATTTTTTTTTTTTGGCCTGGATATCGTAGTAGTCCATAATTATCACTCCTGCTTACTCTGCGACCTTTTATCCCTTACAAAGCAACCAGAACTGGTGCCTTTCACAACAAGCTTAGATGATCATTATTCTGTTCAAACTTTTGAAAGTCATCTCATTGTGTTCAGAATAAATTTCCAGGTTTTTGTTATTGCTTACAAGCTGCATGATCTGGCTCCCATTTATTTCTCTAGTTTCATCTCCTACCACTCTGATTACTCTCTCTGTCCTATTACATTGCTGTTTTGTCTTTCTTGCTGTTCCTGGAATGTGCCAAGCACACTCACACCACACGGCCTTTACAATTGCTGTTCTCTCTGCCTATGTGTGTCTTTCTATCTATGTAATTATGATAGAAAAATATCATCAAATATTACTTCATACAAGTTTTTGTTCAAATGTTACCCAAAAAGAGAGAACTTCCCTGACCACTCTAACTAGTGTAGCACAACCATCCATTCTGTTTCTATCTTTTCACCTTGCTTATTTTACCTAATATTACTCCAGAGTATTAACACTGAACAGGTTTATTTGTTTATTGTGTCTCTCTCACACCCAGGCTGTACAACCCTTGCAGGCACAGATTTTGTTTTATTATCTGAAGAAACTCCGGTGACTAGGGTAAATCCTACAACAACATCTGAGAATCAATGAATTTGTGACACCTTATACTAGGAAGCATGCTTTACTGACTTCATGTTTAAAAGTATTTTTAAAAGTTCTTCTGTTTTGAATAAAGAAGTGTCAGCTTCCCAAGCTGTCTTTAAGTTTCTCAAAAACCTTCTTAAAGTATAAATGATTATATAAGCTTTAAAAACAAGCCTACTACTTTTTTTTTTATTTTCCCACTGTACAGCAAGGGGGTCAGGTTATCCTTACATGTATACATTACAATTACAGTTTTTCTCCCACCCTTTCTTCTGTTGCAACATGAGTATCTAGACATAGTTCTCAATGCTATTCAGCAGGATCTCCTTGTAAATCTATTCCAAGTTGTGTCTGATAAGCCCAAGCTCCCCATCCCTCCCACTCCCTCCCCCTCCCATCAGGCAACCACAAGTCTCTTCTCCAAGTCCATGATTTTCTTTTCTGAGGAGATGTTCATTTGTGCTGGATATTAGATTCCAGTTATAAGTGATATCATATGGTATTTGTCTTTGTCTTTCTGGCTCATTTCACTCAGGATGAGATTCTCTAGTTCCATCCATGTTGCTGCAAATGGCATGATGTCATCCTTTTTTATGGCTGAGTAGTATTCCATTGTGTATATATACCACATCTTCCGAATCCAATCCTCTGTCGAAGCCTACTACTTTGGCAAGAAGACAACCAGGGAATCTCTTGCCATTTGTTTGATAGAGCTGAATTTCTCTTTTTCAAACTATTAATTCTTTTGCTGGTAAAATTATTCCCATAGAATCCCTTTCAATCCTAAAGCATTTGACCTTAAATCATTTCTGGTCTATGATTATGGCTATCTATGCATTTTAACATTTGCCTTTGAATGTTATTAAATAAATATTGAATCTTCATTAGCTAGTCAACCTTCCTAGCAGCAATATTAAGCATTGGGTGTATGAATATGAAATAAATATATTTCTCATGATTTTTAGAAAATATCTTATTCACGTGGACATTAAGATTTAACAGAGATCAGTTCTCATTCAATATATTGTCCTTGGATTAAGTCTCAGTGCATACTCATTTATGACCAATTTTATCAACTGGAAAAAAAAGATAAAAAAAGATTAAAAAAGATAAAAATATTATTCAAAAAAAACAAGGTTGTGTAAATCATTTAAGATTTTCTTACTAAAAAATTCAAGCTAACTCTCCTAGAATTTGCTGTCTCTTGCATCTGTCTTCATAGCATTCACCACATTTTGGTAGAATTATTGTCTCCTCATTTTTGTTAAGTGTGGGGCCTCCTTTTCAGGGTTTGAATATTATATTACTGTTTGTCCAAAACGGAGACTTAGCACCAATTTTCCCCAGATGTTTTCCATGCAAACCAAGTATGTCTGCTTAGTTTTATCCATCCCAAAAGAATAATTCACTTGAGTTTTTCCTCATTCATTCATTTCGGAATCCAACTTCATTTGATTTTTGGCAAATTATAAGTGGTTATGGTCCAGATTTTTTACAGTGCATTCTTCTGGCAGCAGAGGAACTAAGAAAACTTTCATATATAATTCTTCCCTATAATCATATCGTTTAAGATATGACCATCTAAAAATCAAAACCTTTAAGATATGCCCCACATATCTTAAAATCTGCATGCTACAGATTTATGTATAATGTATGAACATCAGAACAATTTCCTTCAATATACTTTTCTGCCTTTCTGTCCTGTATCCTATTCTGGTCAATAATTTTACTACCACGTACATTATATATCCCATTTTCCATCATTACTCTTTTTGTTTTAACCAGTCAAATGTGCTTTAATAAAATTTTGAAGCAAGAAGTAATCTTTTAAATTTGTTCACAAATTTATCATTTCAGGCACTATTCCTTCATTTAGGAAATTCTATCTGAAATATTTTCCCTTTAATCTAAAGAACCTTTTTGAGTTATATTAATGGAGACCTCCTAGGGACAAATTCTCCCAGATTTTGTTATTCTAAATAAGGTTTTAGGAGTTCCTATCGTGGCTCAGTGGTTAACGAATCCAACCAGGAACCATGAGGTTGTGGGTTCGGTCCCTGGCCTTGCTCAGTGGGTTAAGGATCTGGCATTGCCATGAGCTGTGGTGTAGGTTGCAGATGCGGCTAGGATCCCACACTGCTGTGGCTCTGGTGTAAGCCAGCGGCTACAGCTCGGATTCGACCCCTAGCCTGCTGCAGCAGTGGCCCAAGAAATGGCAAAGAGACAAAAAAAAATTTTTGAAAAATGATAAGGCAAAAAGACAAAAAATAAATAAATTAAAAAAATAAAAAAGGTTTTATTATTTTACTTTTGTTTTTGAAGGATATTTTTGCAGGATATAGAATTATAAATCAACTTTTTTTTTTCCTTTTGTCTCTAATAAAATCATTCCATTTTCTTCTGGTTTGCATTATATATAATTGGAATTTGGTTGAATTTCTTATCTTTCAGCCTTTAAATGTAAGGTGTTACATCCTCTGGAGACTTTCTTTTCATCATTGGTTTTTGATAATTAGAGTATAGTTTTTAATAGACTAAGACGTGACTAGGTATGGTTTTTTTTTATTTTTATTTATTTTTTTATTATTTTCCCACTGTACAGCAAGGGGGTCAGGTCATCCTTAGATGTATACATTGCAGTTATAGGTATGGTTTTATTCTTATGTATCCAGTTTTTGTTTCATTGAGCTTAAGAATTTGTACATTTTTGTTTTTCTGGAACATTTATGTAGTTTATAAAATTTTCTACCTTTTTCATTCAAAATTATTTTATACTTATCTTCTCCATCTAGGACTATATGTGTGCTAGACAGCTTTTAATGTTCAACAGGTCATTGCATATCTGTTTACCTTTTTGTAAATGTTTTCTCCTCTTTGTACTTCAATTTAGGTAGATTCTAGTGCCTTGATTCAGTACACTTAATGTTTTCTTCTGTGGCATCTAATATGTAGTTAAACTTATCCAGTGACCTTTTATCTCAGTCTATTTTTCATCTGAAAAATTTCCAGTATGCTTATTTTTAAAATAGGTTTCAGTTTTTTCTCCTAATTAGTTTACATTTTCTTTTAAATTCTTGAGTATATTTACACATACTTTCAAATTATTTTTCTGCTCATTCCATCACTCTACTCTAGGGTCTTGGGAACTATAGTCCATGGGCTTGTTTTTGAATGATTCATGAGCTAAGAATAGTTTCCATGTTGTCATAAAGAATTGTAAAACTCATACACACAGCACAATGAAACATGTGACAAAGACCATATGAGGCTAAAATATTTACTTTCTGGTATTTTGCGTAAATAATCGTAGATGCTTAATCTATGTCATTTCTCAGTCCATTCTGTTAACTGATTTATCCTCTGCCTATGGGTTTCATTACTTGACATGTATGGTAATATTTAATTGGATTCTGGATACTATAATACACATTACTCTGTTGTTGTCTCAGTTTTGTTGTTTTTAAAAAAGAATGTTGAGTTTCTTCTGTAAGGTAGAATTTTTATTTGCAAACCACCTTGATCATTTTGTTTTTCAGCTTGTTAGAGTAACTTATTTTAGAATCAGTTTAGTTTTACTCCTAACACATGGCTTCCTGAAGTCTCTCCTGAATACCCCAATTACTCAGTAAGGTCTCTCCAATCCAGATAGTTAAATTGTGAATATCTTCCATCTTGTTGTGATCTCTGGTAATTTTTTTTTACTGGTCTTTTTAGGGCTGCATCTGCAGTATATGGAGATTCCCAGGCTAGGGGTCTAATCAGAGCTACAGCTGCTGTCCTACATCACAGACACAACAACTTGGGATCCAAGCTTCATCTGTGACCTACACCACAGCTCACAGAAACACCAGATCCTTAATTCACTGAGCAAGGCCAGGGATTCAACCCATGTCCTCATGGATACTTATTGGGTTCATTAATCACTGAGCCATGACAGGAACTCCTCTGGTAGTTTTTATCTCGTTCTCTGTGTAGTTGTTCTTTCCCCAATATAACTGATACCAACAAAGAATTTGCCCAATTTATGTATATCAGTTTAGTGAGGCTCAAGTGATCTTATAGATTTCTGGAGTTGTTTTTTGATGTAGCTTTCTCTTCACTCACTCTCTGCAACAATAAACTTATCTAATGTTAATATGAATAATGAATTTTTAACTATCATTACAAAGATAATACTACACAAACTATAGTCTAAATGGGTGAGAGAATGAAGGTGAAAAGTCATATAAAGTATTAATATTGTTATTTTTATAGTTTACTGAGATGGAATTGATGTACTTTAAAATTTACCCATTTAAAGAGTACAGTACAGGAGTTCCCGTCGTGGCACAGTGGTTAACGAATCCGACTAGGAACCATGAGGTTGCGGGTTCGGTCCCTGACCTTGCTCAGTGGGTTAACAGCGTTGCCGTGAGCTGTGGTGTGGGCTGCAGACGCGGCTCGGATCCCGCGTTGCTGTGGCTCTGGCGTAGGCTGGTGGCTACAGCTCCGATTCGACCCCTAGCCTGAGAACCTCCATATGTTGCGGGAGCGGCCCAAAGAAATAGCAAGAAGACAAAAAAAAAAAAAAAAAAAGAGTACAGTACAATGGCTTTTGTATATTCATCCATTACCACAATTAATCTTTCACTACTCTAAAAAGAAACCCCACATCCCTTAACAATCACACTCAAGCACCCCATCCCCTACAGTCTTAGGCAGCCTCTAATTTACTTTCTTCCTTTATAAATTTGCCTACTGTGGACATTTTATTAGAATGTAATCATAGAATTCATAGTCTTTTGTGACTGGCTTTCTTCACTTAGTATCATGTTTTTAAGCTTCATGCATGTCGTAATATGTATCAATATTTCATCCCTTTTTATGACTGAATATATTTGTATGGCTATATCATATTTCATTTATCTATTTGTTAAAGGACATTTGGCCTATTTTTACTTATTGGTATTATGAATAATGCTGACATAAACATTTTTATTTTAATTTTGTGTACACATAAGTTGTCATTTATCCTGGGTAGGTACATAGGAGTGGAATTGCTGGGTTATATGGTAACTATATGTTTAGTCATTCAGGGAACTATCAGACTGTTTTCCATAGTAATTATATCAATTTACATTCCTACAGCTAATGTATGAGTGTTCTAATTTCTCTACAACTATGACAGCACCTGTTATTATTTCTCTTTTTTATTATAGCCATGCTAGTGCATGTGAAGTGGTATTGCATTATAGTTTTGATTTGCCTTTCCCTGATAGCTGAGCATCTTTTCATGTGCTTAATGATAGTTTGTATACATTTTTTAGAGGGCTGCCTATTTAGATCCTTTAGTAACTTGTTGATTAGACAATTTGTTATTTTATTATTGAGTTGTAATTGTTGTTTTTATATTTGATATACAAATCCCTTAGATATATGATGTATATCCTTTAGATATTAGATATATATCATGTAGATCAAGTATATGATTTGCAAAAAAATTTTTCTCATGCTGTAGGTTGTTTTTTCACTTTCTTCATGATGTCCCCTGAAGCACAAAAGATTTTAAATTTGATGATATCATTTATCTATTTTTTCTTTTTTTATGTGTGTAGATTTTGTGTCATATCTTAGAAACCATTAATCACAAGTCATTAAAATTTACACCTGTGTTTTTTTCTAAGAATTTTGTTATTTTAGCTCTTACATTTAGTTATTTAATCCATTTTTGTTAATTTTGTATATGGAGTGAAATAGGGGATCTAACTTCATTATTTTGCATGTGGATATTAAATTGCCCAGCACCATTCATTGAAAAAAAAATTTCCCCTATTGCATTGTTTGGTACCCTAAAATTGTTATTTTTTAAATTTTGGATCTTAAGAAATGATCTCTGTAACCTCTATGACTTTCCAGATAACACTGAGAATTGCTATATAGAATAGACTTAGATATTTGTATTTGATGTATGATACTCCCAAAACCATTAAAACAAAACAAAACAAAAAGCTTTCAATGTGTCCTAAATCCTAATCCTCCTGAGATATTGTGTAGAATATCATGGCTATAATACATAATTGAGTAAAATTAGTTTCTAGCCTACAGAATCACCCCTAAATTCTTTAAAATATTTGATAATATCTTCATTGCCCATTGCTCACCTTTATCTAAGAATGAATAATACCTTAGAAGACCCAAGTATTCTTTCATATAATTTATGTTTATCTTATCCTAATAAGGATAAACTTGAAGCTGTATTATGAATTAAAAGTTATGAGTTCAAGTTTTCAGTATAGATAGATCTCTTAAATTTAATTTTGTCCCAAAACTTTCCATGTGGCCTTGGAATATTTATAAAATTCTTCAAGCCTCATTTTCTCACCTCCAAGATTAAGACAATAATTAAAACTCATAGTATTGGTATAAGCACTTGGCATAGCTTTGGGCTTGTAGTGTTAAATATGCATTAGTTATAATTAATCAACAAATAAGTATTCACTTATTATCCATTCCAGTAGTATGTTATGCATTGGAAATAGCAAGATAAATAAGAACCAGGCCTTGACTCTAAAGCAAGGACTGAGATATGTTGCTCTACTAGCCTTTTAGGTACTTGCTTAAAACTCACTCACTCAGTCAATCAACCAATATATGAAGAATTTCTAAGTGGAGGAAATGGCAGTCAAAGAGTAAGATTTTATTAGGTGAAGAAAAATTTTATTAGGTGAAGAAAAATAATTATCCTAAGGGTATCCATAAGGTAAATCACTTTTAGTACTCTTAAGATATCTGAGATCTGTGCCAGAATGCCTACATCTTTCCCCTCCTCACCATTTTAAATTATCTTCCTTTTTTTGTCACTCTTGCTTCCTCTCAAGGCTTTTATCGAAGTTTTACAGATAATAGGAACTCACACCTCATACTAAATGTTGTCATGTCATCATGTCATGTTGAAACTAATTTTATTTTTTATTTTAAAGGATTTTTATTTTTTCAATTATAGTTCATTTACAATGTTCTGCCAATTTTCTACTATACAGCATGGTGACCCAGTCACACATACATATATACATTCTTTTTCTCACATTATTCTCCATCACGCTCCATTATAAGTGACTAGGTAGAGTTCCCAGTGCCATACAGCAGGATCTCATTGCTTATACATTCCAAAGGAAAGAGTTTGCATCTATTAACCCCAAATTCCCAATCCATCCCACTCCTTCCTTCTCCCCCTTGGCAACCACAAGTCTCTTCACCAATTCCATGAATTTCTTCTCTGTGGAAAAGTTCATTTGTGCCGTATATTGGATTCTAGATATAAGTGAATCATATGGTATTTTTCTTTCTCTTTCTGACTTAACTTCACTCAGCATGAGAGTCTCTAGTTCCATCCATGTTGCTGCAAATGGTATTATTTTGTTCTTTTTATGGCTGAGTCGTATTCCATTGTATATATATATATATATATATATATATATATATATATATATATCTTCTTAATCCATTCATCTGTTGATGGACATTTAGATTATTTCCATGTCTTGGCTATTGTGAATAATGCTGCAGTGAACATGCAGGTGCATGTGTCTAATTCAAGGAAAGTTTTGTCTGGATATACGCCCAAGAGTGGGATTCCTCAGTCATATGGTAGTTCTATGTATAGTTTTCTAAGATACTTCCAAACTGTTTTCAATATTGGTTGTACCAATTTACATTGCTACCAACAATGTAGGAGACTTCCCTTTTCTCCACCTCCTATCTAGCCTTGTTCTTTGTGAACTTATTAATGATGGCAATTCTGACTGGTATGGGGTGGTACCTCATAGTAGTTTTGACTTGCATTATTATAACAATCAGTGATATTGAGCATTTTCTCATGTACGTGTTGGCCATCTGTATATCTTCTTTGGATAAATGTCTATTCAGGTCTTTTGCCCATTTTTCAACTGTGTTGTTGCCTTTTTTGCTATTGAGTTATAGAAGTTGTTTGTATATTTTAGAGATTAAGCCCTTGTCAATAGCATCCTTTGAAACAATTTCCTCCCATTCTGTAAGTTGTCTTTTTTTTAAATGATTTCCTTTGCTGTGCAAAAGCTTTTCAGTTTGATGAGGTCCCATTGGTTTCTTTTTGCTCTTATTTCTGTTGTCTTGGAGGACTGACCTGAGAAAACATTTGTACAGTTGATGTCACAGAATATTTTGCTTATGCTCTCTTCCAGGAGTTTGATGGTGTCTTGTCTTATGCTTAAGTTTTTAAGCCATTTTGAGTTTATTTTTGTGCATGGTGTGAGGGTGTGTTCCAGCTTCATTGACCTACACGTGACTGTCCAGTTTTTCCCAGCACCACTTGCTGAAAAGACTGTCTTTTTCCCATTTTATATTCCTACCTCCTTTGTCAAAGATTAATTGACCGTAGGTGTCTGGGTTTATTTCTGGGTTCTCTATGCTGTTCCATTGGTCTGTATGTCTGTTTTGGTACCAGTACCACACGTCTTGATGGCTGTGGCTTTACAATAGTCCGTGAAGTCTGGGAGAGTTATGCCTCCTGCTTGGTTTTTGTTTCTCAGGATTGTTTTGGCAATTCCAAGTCTTTGATGGTTCCATATAAATTTTTGGATTGTTTGTGGTGGTTCTCTGAAAAATATTTTGGGTAGTTTGATAGGGATTGCATTGAATCTGTAGATTGCTTTGGGTAGCATGTCCATTTTTATGATATTAATTTTTCCAACCCAGGAGCATGGAATATCTTTCCATTTCTTTTAATCCTCTTAATTTTCTTGTTATGAGTAAAATGACAATGAAGTCATAACATTACCTATGTAATTCATGTTTTTAGGATCATTTTCTGCTTCCCTGTCTCAACTGCTCCTGCATCTATTACACATCATCTATGTATGTGTGTAATAGATATACATTGGGAATGTGGGGAAACATGAAGAAATTACTAAAGGAACTTGCAGAGTTCGTGGAATGAAACATACAGCCAGAGCAAAAGAAATCTCAGGATTAGATCTGCCTTCAAGATGGTATGATTCAAAATGTTTAATACTTCAATATTTGATCAGTCATGAAAAATAATGCTTGAACACACAGACAAAAAGTAAAAGTCTAGGAAAATGTCCTGTGTTTAACACTATAACATTCCTTTGCTAATGCATATATAGTGCATTTGGCCATTAGAAATTAGGCTGGGGGAAAAACTGTAATTGTAATGTATACATGTAAGGATAACCTGACCCCCTTGCTGTACAGTCGGAAAATAAAAAAAAAAAAAAAGAAATTAGGCTGGGTCCTACAAGATATAGGAGGATAAAATGTCCCCAAACAATAAAAACTTGACTCATCCAGAAAAAATTCTTCTTTAACTTGAATTTTTTTTCTGGCTCCTACTTGTAAAAAAACCCACTCAAAGCCCTTTGTAATACACCAGATATGTAAAGACAAGTGCTACAAAAATGAAAATTAGACTCAAGGAGAACAAGACACAAAGATAGCATTTAATAAGGAGATAAATGCTCTTTCTTTTTAACACACAAATATCCACCCCCAAGGCCAGTGTCTTCTTTGATATGATCCAACCAACACTCTTTCCTCAAGGATGAATGACATGAGCTTGAAAATGCCGTAAGACTTAGATTGCATATCTGCATCCAGTACAAGGTGGTAAAGACAATATGATAAAGAATTCTAACTAGGAGCTCCCTTTGTGGCTCAGTGGTTAATGAACAGATTTAAGGATGTAGGTTTGATCCCTGGCATCACTCAGTGGTTTAAGGATCTGGCATTGCCATGAGTGACACAGATATGGCTCAGATCCTGTGTGGTTGTGGCTGCGGTGTAGGCTGGCAGCTGTAGCTTGAGAATGTCCATATGCCTTGGGTGTGACCCTAAAAAGCAAAAAAAAAAAAATCCTAACTATTGATGAAGTCCTGGGGTTCAATGTAAGTGCATGATAATGTGCTTAAGTTGATGATAATGGTAATAATGAGGATGAATATATGCTAATATTTGAAAACCTCTAGCCAGTGGTAGATATTAAATTCAAGTCACTGGAGAAATAGCAAACTAAAAGGAAAATTTTTAGATCTTATGTGAATTATGTATAAATAAAATTAATTAAACCACTTGTGTGAATTACTTATCGTATTTCCATTTACTACATGATAAAATAGTGTTATAGATATTAAATATGTAGAATTATCTTTTTAATAGCTACGGTTTGATTAAAGAGCTAAGCTATCTCTGTGTATAGTTGTCATGGTTTGTCTCATTAAAAAGGTCATCTGCTTACAAGATCATAATAATAAAAGAAACATTACTGCTCATGCTAAATATATTCAAAATATATTCAAAATTATAACAATTCATATTTGAGATTATATTCTATTCTTGAATTTTTTTGCTTTATAAATCATGTTATTGGTTTATTCTTAATTTTTATCAGTTGAATAGGCTATAATTTCTGCTTGACATATCATGTATTTGAATCATTATAACCATTTAAAAATAATTAAATACTTCATCTCCTATAGACTAAGTCTGTGAGTTAGTTTCTGTTGATCACTAGTTGATTAATAATCACTCTAGTCCATTGTTTAGGTTTATATGACTTAACCAGATAACCTGTAATTTTATTCATTAACTTCTTATGACAAGCACCCGTGATATCTTCTTCTTCAGCAAACCTTTCTCAGTTATTCATTCTTTGGGTATAAGTTGAGTAAGGCCAAGTTGCCTCCTGAAACCAGAATTGATTCTACTTTGTCCAACAAGAATAAAAAAAATCTGAATATAAATAGTTTAAAGACACTTTTTTTCTCCTGTAAATGGCACACAGATGGTGCTTAACCATTATCTGAATCAATTCCAAAAATATGCAAAATCCTTAATAGAACTTAAGATGGTTGAAGTTCTATGGATATCTTTAGAAATTGCAAGGTTTTTCTAGACTTTAGATTGAAACCTTATTACTTATAATGTTTGCAGGAAAAAAAACATTTTCAGTGGAAATAACTTTGGATAATACTTAACAATATTTGTCTAATAAAATATTTTAATTTACTTTGTATATTATTGCATGAATAGGAAGCTCTAAAAATCCAAATACTTCTGACTTCATTCCCATCCTCTGACTAACTTATATGCTCACAGATGGAGCATTTAACAATTTTATTTGGATTCCACTCTTCCTTGAAAGATGTATCATTTTGATTCCAGACTCACTATCTCTACATTATTTTCTTGCATTTAATTATTCTTTCTTCTCTTTCACATCCCTTCTATTTCATACCTTATTTTTCTTCTTATTCTCTTAATAGGAGTTGAAAAAAGTGGGTTGGAGAAGATAAATGAATGGGAGAAAAGGATAAAAAATAAAAAAGAACAGGATCTTCAAATAATATGATTATTACAGAAGGCCTGACATACACTCAATGACTCTCATACACCATCCCATGTTAACATCTATAAAATGACCTTTGTGACATGTTGATATTTCCTATTATGGAGTCAAGGATGACTGAGAAAAAAAGTCCTAGAAATCTTTGGGCTCAGGGAAACCTAGAAATATCTATCATTTAAATAGAATAGAGTGAAGTAGGATCAAGATGGCAGAGGAATAGAACTTGGAGCTCACCTTATCCCACAAATACACCCAAAAAAAATCATCTGCATGTAAAATGATTTCCACAGAACTTATACTGAATCCTATCAGAAAACCTCAGGTTTCAAAAAAAGGTCAAGAAAGCCTCCACATAATTGGGTAGAACAAAAGGAAAAAAGAGAGAGAGAAGAAAGGAAACAATCAGGACAGAACCAGCATTTCTGAGAGGAAGCTGTGAAAGAATCCACACCCTGGGAGGCCACCTAACTGATGGGGAGATCAGTCAGGACAGAGGGGGAGCTGCAAAATCTTGGAGAAAAGCACTGCTGCAAGTCAGAGGAGGGAAAAGGAGAAAGAGAACCACACAGATGATTGGTATTACTGCCCAGTGCACCCCACCCTGGGACTGACTGCTGAGACTTTGGATATGGAGGTCAGTTCCAGAAAAGGACTAGGATACACTCTGTGGAAACAGCCTGAGGGGGCTAGGTAGTTGTATGCCACAGCCAAGAGGGTGTGGAAAGAGGTCTGGACCCACCAAAAATCAAAGCATCATTGTTGGAGTATGTAAAGGGCAGGGGTATAATTGCCATAGGAACTTCTTTCTCTTAGTATGAATAGGCCCTCAGGCTGCAGAGTGCCTCTTTCACAGGCTATAAGAGCAGGTAAAAACTGCCACAGCCATCTCAGATGAGAAGTAGATGCAGCCTTCCATCACTAAGGGCACGCAGTCATCTTAGGAGTCCCTACAACCAAGCTCTGCCCATGGCTCTACATCCCGAGGAACAACCCCCTCATTGTTGCTACTACCAAGGTCTCTGGGTGTTGCCCCCAACTCCCTGAGAGTCACTGCCACTCCCCACAGCCCTGCAATGAGGAACAGCCTGCCACCCCCACCTCCCTGTGGGTCTCCACCATTGCCAAGGGCCTGGTAACCAGGCACTGACTATAGGTGCCACCCACTGCCCCATCTCCCTAGAAGTACATGCAGGCCATACACATGCACACCCACTTTTAAGGGGATAACAGCCTGCACACACTGAGGAAAGAGACAGCAAGCATCCAAATCAAAAGTGGTGCTCATGCCAAAAAAATAATAATAAGCCCTCACAAGCTACCCAAGGAAACTCCCACAAATAAATAGCTCTCTTAGACTACAGTAAATAAATGTTTTCCCCAAACTCACTGAATAAAGAAAATACAAGCAAAATAAAGAAATGTAGGAACCATTCCCAGTTAAAAGAACAGGAGATTTCCCCCAAAGGAGAAAATAAGTAAAACAGACCTCTACAGTCTAATATATACCAAATTCAAAAAAGATTTAATGAAAATACTGAAGGAATAAGAATGGATATCAATAGTGATGCAGGTTACTTTAAAAAGGAACTAGAAAATATAAGGAAGAGCCAAGAAAAATTAGAAAGTTCATTTGTAGAGATGAAATGAATTAAAGTTATTGAGCAGCAGAATGAATAATGCAGAAGAAAGAAGTATCTCAGAAGGTAGAATAATGGAATTCACTCAATCAGGACAGCAGACAGAAAATCAAATTTGGAAAATGAAAGCATTATAGGAAGTCTATTAAACAATATAAAATGTGCATATCTGCACATAATAGGGATTCCAGAAGGAGAAGAAAAAGGAAAGGGTATCGAAAATATATTTGAAAGTGGTTGTACCAGCTTATAGTCCCACCAACAGTTCAGGAAAGTTCCCTTTTCTCCACACCCCCTCCAGCATTTGTTATTTGTGGACTTATTAATGATAGCCAGGTGCAACCACTATGGAGAACAGTATGGAGGTACCTTAGAAAACTATACATAGAACTTCCATATGACCCAGCAATCCCACTCTTGGAGATATACTCAGAGAAAACTTTCCTTGAGAAAGACACATGCACCCTCATGTTCACTGCAGCACTCTTCACAATAGCCCAGACATGGGAACAACCCAAATGTCCATCAACAGATAATTGGATTAGGAAGACGTGATATATATACACAATGGAATACTACTTAGCCATAACAAAGAACAAAATAATGCCATTTGCAGCAACATGGCTGGAACTAGAGATTCTCATACTGAGTGAAGTAAGTCAGAAAGAGAGAGACAAATACCATATGATATCACTTATATCTGGAATCAAATATATGGAACAAATGAACTTTTCCACAGAAAAGAAACTCATAGACTTGGAGAAGAGACTTGTGGTTGCCAAGGGGGAGGGGAAGGGAGTGGGATTGATTGAGAGCTTGGGGTTAATAGATGCAAACTATTACCTTTGGAATGGATTAGCACTGAGATCCTGCTGTGTAGCACTGGGAACTATATCTGATCACTTATGATGGAGCGTAATAATGTGAGAAAAAAGAATGTATACATATATGTGTGAGTCACCATGCTGTACAGTGGAAAACTGACAGAAAACTGTAAACCGTCTATAATGGAAAAAATAAAATTCACTCTACAAAAAAAAAATGCATTTGAAATAATTTATGGCTTAAAAATTTCCAAAGCTTAAGAATGAAACAAATATCCAGATACAGGAAGCACAAAGGGCTCCAAAGAAGGCAAAAGCAAACAGACTTATACTAAGACATATTAAAATTAATATGGGAAAATTTAAAGATACAGAGAATTCTAAAGGCAACGAGAGTAGAAAAAAGAGTTCATTACAAGGAAACCCCTATAAGACTAACAGCTGATTTCTCAACAGAAACACTACAGGCCAGAAAACAGTGGCAAGATATATTTGAAGTCCTAAAAGGGAAAAATGTGCAACCCAGAACAATTTACCCAACAAGATTATCATTTAAAATAGGAGATTTAATAAAGAATTTCTCAACTTTGTTGTTCTCAGATAAACAAAAACTAAAAAAATACAGCAATAGTAAATCCTAAATAGTAAATACAGCAATACTAAATCCATTCTAAAAGAAATATTGAAAGGTTCACTCTAAATAAGAAAGATATAGGAGGTATAGGATGAGTATATCTATACCTATATATGATATAGAAGATAAAGGATGGAGTAAATCACAATTGGAAAGTAATCACTTAAGCTAGTATGCAGATCAAAAAGAAAAAATTGTATGTGAAAGTGATAATAAACACAAAGAACAGGAAAAAGATAAACATAAAAATGTTAAAAAGGACATAAAAATCATAAAATGTGGGGATGGAGATTAAGACAATCTAGACTCTTTTTTGGAATGTGTTTGAGGCTATCTGACTTTGAGTCTAAAGTAAGCAGATCTGGAATTTCCATCATGGAACAGTGGAAATTAATCCAACTGGTAACTATGAGGTTGCAGGTTTGATCCCTGGGCTCGCTCAGTGGGTTAAGGATCAGCATTGCAATGAGCTGCAGTGTAGGTCACAGACACACTCAGATCTGGTATTGCTGGGCTGCAGCATAGGCCAGCAGCTGGAGCTCTGACTAAAACCCTTGCCTGGGAACCTTCATAAGCCATGGGTGTGGCCTTAAAAAGATTTTTAAAAAGACAAAAAATAAAAACAAATTAAAAAATAAAGTAAACCTATGTAGGAAAGGGGCTAAAATACTTGAAAACCAGGACAATCACAAGTCAAAACCAAACAATACATTCACAAAAACCAAAAAGAAAAGGACTCAAGGATAAAATAAAAGGAAATTATCAACCAAAAAAAGAAAAAAAAAAGGAACAAAGGAGAAACAGAATCACCTGGAAAACAAGGTTTAAAATGGCAATAAATACATATTTATTAATTACATTAAATGTCAATGGACTGAATTCTCCAATCAACAGACATAGCATGGAAAACCAGACGAAAAAAAAAAAAAAAAACTAATAGCCTACAATATGCTGCCTATAAGAGAACCACCTTAGGGCAAAGGATGTATAAATTGAACATGAAGGGATATAAAAAAAATATTTCATGCGAATGGAAATGATAAGCAGGTTGGAGTCACAATACTCATATCAGACAAAATAGCCTTTAAAACAAAGGTCCTATAGAAAGCTAAAGAGGGACATGATTTAATGATAAAAGGATAAATTCAAGAAAAGCTACTACACATGTCAACTTATTTGCTCCTAATATAGGAATATTCAAATACATAGAACTAATACTAACAGACATAAAAGGAGAAATTGATGGGTATATAATAATTGTAGGAAGTTTAACCCTTCATTTACATCAATGGCAGCTCTTCTAAACAGAGAATAAATAAGTTAAACTATACCTGAGTGTCAAAATAGAACTATTAGACAATAGGTATTTTTCAGGATTTTACCCACCCCCCCCCCAAAGAAAAACCCAGAATACACATTCTTTTCAGGTACATGTGAAACATTCCCTAAGATTGACCACATGATGGGGCACCAAACTAATCTAAAGAAATTTTAGAGTATGGGGGGGGGGTGGAACAAGATGGTGATGGAGTAACAAGTCACACTCACCTTCTCCCACAAACACATCAAAAAAACACATCTACATGTAAAATGACTCACACTAGAACATCAACTGAATGCTGGCAGAAGAATTTAAACCTCCAAAAAGAGCAAGAAATTCTTGACATAACTGGGTAGAACAAAAAAAAGAGAGAGAAACAGAAAAGGAATCAGGACAGGACTAGCATTCCTGAGAGGAAGCTGTGAAAGAGAAAAGGAACCCACATCCTGGGAAGGCATCTAACTGATGGAAAGATCAGCCGAGTTGGCAGGACCTCAAAGCCGCCAAGAAAAGTGCATCAGCTGGACTGAGAACAGCAAAGCAGAGTTAGCCACACAGATCATTTGAACCACCAGCCTGGACACCACAACCTGAGATGCTCAGGCAGGGGCTTGGCACTGAGACTTAGGCTACAGAGGTCAGTCCCAGGGATAAGACTGGGGTGGCAGTGTGAAGACAGCCTAAGGGGTTAAGGAGCAGTGTGCCACAAGCAGGAGAATGGTACGCTACAGGCTGAGGAGGGAACACCATGGCAGAGGGAACCCAGGAGAAAGTCCAGACCCACAGAAAAGGCAAGGCACCATTGTTTGGAAGGGCAAAAGGAGGAGGGGTGGATGCCATAGGAAACTCCCTGCACTGGAGCATGAACATAATCTTGGGCTCTCAGAGGGTGGAGAGGCTCTGGCCCAGGCAACAGGTGGCAAGAAGCCTCTTGCTCATTTAGGGGAGATTGGCACTTCTTGTGCAGGCTACCAGTGGCCAGGGGCCTCTTGTGTAGGCTAAAGGTATCAGGGGGCTAAGTGTGACATGGTGCCTCTTTCACAATGTACAGGTGGCAGGGACAGACTGTGGTGGTTGTCTCAGAGACCAGAGGGAGGCATGGCTTACCACCACTTGGGGTCTGTGTGTGGGCTCCACCTGCGACCCCAGTCACCTCAGGGGTTGGAAAAAAGTGAAAAAGAAGGCACTGCAACCAAGCACCATATGCTGTTGCTTCACTCCCCTGGGAACACACCCATTCTGCAAATGCTCTGGGAAATGACAAGACATTAGGTCACTGTCCCTTCCCAAGACCCTAAAACTAGGAGCAGCTGGTGCAGCACCTCCTGCATGGGCTAAATTGGACAGGGTGCTTTTTGCATGGTCTGCAGGTGGCAGGGACAAACTGCTGCAGTAATCCTCAATTCCAGAGGTGGGTGTGTTCCACCGCCACTGGGGATACCTAAACAAAAATCACTTGCAGCCCCATTCACCTAAAGGGCACCACAGAGGAGGGCATTGTGACTGAACAACACCTGTTGCTGTTCTCACACCCCTGGGAACACACCCACCCTGCTGCTGCACTGCCAAACATTCCAGGATTAATCCACACACCTGATCTCTGTCACTTCCCAGGATTCTGCAACCAGCAGAAGCCTGTACAGCATCTCCTATGTGGGCAAAGTGAGGCGGGTTGATTCATGCATGGTTTACAGGTGGTGAGGGCAACCCACCACAGTTATCACTGACTCTAGAGATGGTAATGGCATGCTCCCACCAGGGGTCCCAGAACAGGCACCACCTATGGTTTCAAACACCTCAGAGGAGGGCACTGCAATTGAACACTACTGTTGTTGCTCTCACTCCCCTGGGAATTCATGCACCCTGCTGCTGCTGCTGCTAAATGCTCTTGTCACATTGAAGATCTGCCTAGAGCTTATTACCACTTCCCAGGGCGCTGAAACTAGGAGTATCCTGTGACACCTTCCTGAACATCCTTGCTGCTTTTGAGATCCCAATGACCAGGCACTGGCTGCTGGCCCTACCCATTGCCTCCTCTCTGAACACACACTGAGCATCCTGGGAATAACAACATGCTCACACCAAAGAAAGAGACAGCAAATATTCAAACTCCCACAGCAAAAATATATAGTAACCCCCCACAAAATACAAAGGGATATTTTTGTATAGAAGTAGCCTTACAATACTACAGTTTGGTTTCCCCGAACTCAGAGAAAATGAAAAACACCAACGAGATGAAGAAGCTCAGAAACCATTACCTGTTAAAGCAACAGGATAATTCACCTAAAGCAGTCAACAATGAAACAGACCTCTGCAGTCTGACAGACTTTGAGTTCAAAAGGGAGATGATAGTGAAAATGCTGAGGGAATTAAGAGAGAATATGAATGGTAATGCGGATTCATTTAGAAAGGAACTAGAAAATGTAAGGAGGAACGAAGAAAAACTAGAAAATTCATTTGCAGAGATATGAACTGAGCTAAAGGCAATAAAGAGCAGAATGAAAAATGCAGAGGAATGAATTAGTGATGTGGAAGATAAGATAATGGAAATCATCCAATCAGAACAGCAGACAGAAAACCAAATGAAAAAAACATGAAAGCAATATGAGACCTATGGGATAATATAAAGTGGGCCAATCTACATATAATAGGAATTCCAGAAGGAGAAAAAAAGAAAAGGGGATTAAAAATATATTTGAAGAAATTATGGGTGAAAATTTTCCAAATCTAAAGGATACCAATATCAAGACACAGGAAGCACAGAGGGCCCCAAACAAGTTGAGCCCAAACAGGCCCACACCAAGACATATTATAATAAAAATGGTAAAAGTTAAAGAGAGGATTCTAAAGGCAGCAAGAGCAAAGCAAAGCATTAATTTCAAGGGAATCCCCATAAGGTGATCAGCTGATTTCTGTACAGAAATACTATAGACCAGAAGGGAGTGGCAAGATATATTTAAAGTGTTAAAAGGAAAAATTTTGCAACCTAGAATACTCTATCCAGCAAGAATATCATTTAATATAGAAGGGGAAATAAAGAATTTCTCCAACAAACAAAAGCTAAAAGAGAACAGCAATACTAAACCCATTCTAAAAGAAATATTGAAAGGGCTTCTTTAAATTAAGCAAGAGAGAGAGAGAGAGAAAAGAAAAAAGAAGAATTAGGATGGAAGAAACCACAATTGGAAAGCATTCACTTATATAATCACTAAAGTCAGTATACAGATCTAAACATGAAGATGTTAAAAAAAGACATCAAAATCATACAATGTGGGTAAGGAAAGTAAGAAACTATAGATTCCTTTTTTATTTTAATGATATGTTTGAGCCAAATCACTAACAGACAAAAGCAAGCAGATATAGGAAGAAGTTAATGCTTAAAAAACAAGGCAACCACAAATCAAAACCAAACATTTGAAAAGAAATATACTCAAGCATAAAATAAATGGAAACCTTCCAATCCAAAAAAAAAGAAGAAATGAGAAACATAGAATCAACTGGAAAACAAGGTTTAAAATGGAAATAAAATACATATCTATCAATAATCACCTTAAATGTCAATGCACTGAATACTCCTATCAACAGACACAGTGTGGAAGATTGGATAAAAAAGCAAAAACTTTCAATCTGCTGCCTGCAAGAAACTCACCTTAGGGCAAAGGACACATACGGATTGAAAGTGAGGGGATGGGAAAAGATATTTCATGCTAATGGACAAGAGAAGAAAGCAGGAGTTGCAATACTTATATTAGACAAAATAGACTTTAAAAAGAAGGCCATAAAGAAAGACAAAGAAGGATACTATTTAATGGTTAAAGGATCCATTCAAGAAGAGGATATTATAACCTTCAATACATAGTCCCCTAATATAGGAGCCCCCAGATACCTACAACAAATACTAACAGACATAAAGGGAGAAATTGATGGGGATACAATCATTGTAGGAGATTTTTAACACCCCACTCACAACAATGGACAGATCCTCTAGACAGAAAATCAATAAGGCAACAGAGATCCTAAAGGACACAATAAAAAAGTTAGACTTAGTGGATATTTTTAGGACATTACATCCAAAAAATTCAGAATACACATTCTTCTCAAATGGTCATGGAACATTCTCAAGAATTGATCACATACTGGGGCACAAAGCTAACCTCAACAAATTTAAGAGTATAGAAATTATTTCAAGTATCTTCTCTGACCACAATCGCATGAAACTAGAAATCAACCATAGGAAAAGAAATGAGGAAAAAACCTACTACATGGAGACGAAACAACATGCTACTAAAAAACCAATGGATCAATGAGGAAATCAAAAAGGAAATTAAAAAATACCTCGAGACATGATAATGAAGACACAACCATTCCAAATCTATGGGATGCCACAAATGCAGATCTCAAATCAACAACTTAACCCACCACCTAAATGAATTAGAAAAAGAAGAAAAAATAAAACCTAAAGTCAGTAGAAGGAAGGAAATCATAAAGATCAAAAAGGAAATCAATAAAATATATTCAAAAAACAATAGAAAAAATCAATAAAATCAAATAAAGCCAAGAGCTAGTTCTTAGAAAAGGTAAATAAAACCTCTGGCTAGACTCACTAAGAAGAGGAAAGAAAGAACCCAAATAGACAAAATAAGAAATGAAAAAGGAGAAATCACAACAGATTCAAAAAAATTATATGACAACATATTTGACAATCTGGAAGAAATGGACAACTTTCTAGACTTACAGCGTGCCAAAACTTAACCAAGAAGAAATACATCAACTGAACAGACCGATCACTAGAAATGAAATTGAATATGTCATAAAAGCACTCCAGGACCAGATGGCTTCACAGGTGAATTCTACCAAACATACAAAGCAGATGTTATACAGATCCTTCTTAAACTTTTCCAAAATGTGTAAGGAGAAGGAACACACCCAAAGACATTCTATGATGCTACCATTGCCCTAATTCCAAAACTAGACAAAGATATCCCCAAAATAAAAAACTATAGGGCAATATCTTTGATGAATACAGACAAAAAACTCTCAACAAAATTTTAGCCAACTGAACCCATTGGTATATAAAAAAGATATACACCTGGACCAAGTGGAGTTCATCCCAGGTTCACAAGGATGGTTCAGCATATGCAAATCAATAAACATCATACACCACATAACAAAAGAAAAGACAAAAACCCACATAATCATCTCAGTAGATGCAGAAAAAGCACTTGACAAAGTCCAACATCCGTTCATGATCAAAACTCTTACCAAAGTCAGTATGGAGGGAATATAACAACATAATCAAAGCCATTTATGACAAACCCACAGAAAATATAGTACTCAATGGAGAAAAGCTGAAAGCCTTCCCACTAATCTGGAACAAGCAGGAGGCAAGAACATAAAATGGAAAAAAAATAGACTTTTAATTGTTTTTGATTTCCTTGTTGACCTACCATTTTTTGTTTACTAGCATGTTGTTTATTCTCTATGTAGTCAGTCCTTCCTCATTTAGTTCCCTGTGTTTGAGTTCTAGTTTCATACCATTACAGGAGAATCTTGAAATAATTTTTATGCTCTTAAATTTTGTTTTTTTAATCATCCTAAACATTTTATTTTTTAAATGTTTTAATTGTTATTTCCCCAACACAATTTTTTTCTACTGTATAGCATGGTGACCCAGACACACAAACATGTATACATCCTATTTTCTCACAATATCATACTCCATCATAAGTGACTAGACATAGTTCTCAGTGCTACACAGCAGAATCTCATTGCTAATCCATTCCAAAGGCAATAGTCTTCATCTATTAACCCCAAGCTCCCAATCCACACCACTCCCTCCTCCTCCCTCCCTGGCAACTACAAGTTTATTCTCCAAGTCCATGATTTTCTTTTCTGTGGAGTTTCATTTGAGCCATATATTAGATTCCAGATATAAGTGATATCATTTTGTATGTGTCTTTCTCTTGCTGACTTCATTCAGCATAAGAGTCTCTAGTTCCATCCATGTTGCTGCAAATGACATTATTTCATTCCTTTTTATGGCTGAGTAGTATTCCATTGTGTATATATACCACATTGTCCTAATCCAATCGTCTGTCAATGGACATTTGGGTTGGTTCCATGTTTTGGCTATTGTGAATAGTGCTGCAATGAACATGCTGGTGCATGTGTTTTTCCAAAGAAAGTTTTGTACAGATATATGCCCAAGAGTGGAATTGCTGGATCATATGGAAGTTCTATGTATAGTTTTCTAAGGTACCTCCATATTCTTCTCCATAGTGGTTGTACCAGCTTACATTCCCACCAACAGTGCAGGAAACTTCCCTTTTCTCCTCACACTCTCTAGTATTTGTTATGTCTGGAATTATTAATGATGGCCATTCTTACTGGTGTGAAGTGGTATCGCATAGTAGTTTTCATTTGCATTTCTCTAATAATCAGGGAGCTTGAGCAATACTCCATGTTCTTGTTGGCCATCTGTATATTTCTTTGGAGAAATGTCTATTCAAGTCTTTTGCCCATTTTTTCATTGGGCTGTTGGCTTTTTTTCTGTTGAGTTGTGTAAGTGGCTTGTATATTTTAGAGGTTAAGCCCTTGTCGGTTGCATCCTTTGAAACTATTTTCTCGTATTCTGTATATTGTCTTTTTGTATTCTTTTTGGTTTCCTTTGTTGTGCAAAAGCTTGTCAGTTTGATTAGGTCCCATTGGTTTATTTTTGCTCTTATTTCCATTGCTTTGGAAGACTGACCTGAGAAAACATTTTTAAGGTTGATGTCAGAGAATGTTTTGCCTATGTTTTCTTCCAGGAGTTTGGTGGTGTCCTGTCTTATATTTAAGTCTTTCAGCCATTTTGAGTTTATTTTTCTGCATGGTGTGAGGGTGTGTTCCAGTTTCATTGATTTGCATGCAGCTGTCCAGGTTTCCCAGAAATACTTGCTGAAAAGATTTTTTCCCACAGGTGTGGCCCTAAAAGGACAAAAAGGAAAAAAAAAAGAAGGATACATATAACAAATGCTAAAGTGTATGAAGAAAACAGAAGCCTCCTACACTGTTAGTAAGAATGTAAATTGGCCCAGCCAATATGGAAAAAAGTATGGCGGTTTCTCAGAAAACTACTTATAGAACTACCATATGATTCAGCAATCCCACTCCTGAGCATATATACAGACAAAACTTCATTCAAAAAAATACATGCAGCCTTATGTTCATTTCAGCACTATTCATAGTATCCAAGGCATGGAAAAAACATTGACAGATGAATGGATTAAGAAGTTGTGGTACATATACACAATGGAATACTACTCAGCCATAAAAAGAATGAAAGAATGTCATTTGCAACATCATGGATGCAACTGTAAATTCTCACAATAAATGAAGTAAGTCAGAAAGACAACATATGATAACACTTATATGTGGAATCTAAATTATGGCACAGATAAATCTATCTACAAAACAGAAACAGACTCACAGATGTGGAAAACAGACTTGTGGTTGTCAAGGGGGATGGGGAAGGAATGGGATGGACTAAGAGTTTGGGGATTATTATATGCAATCTATTACGTTTAGAATAGGTAAGCCATGAGACCTACTGTGTAGCACAGGGAACTATATCCATTCTCTTGGGATAGACTATAATGGCAAATAACATTAGCAAAGGAATGTATATATATTTGTGACTGTGCCACTTTACTGTACAACAGGAATTTGTATAGCATTGTAAATTAACTATACTTAAATTAATACTACATATAAAAATAGAGTAGTAAGTTATGTTCACATTTCTCAATGAGTATGGAAATCCTGCATGTCCAGAGTCAAAAGAGGGGGTCCATTCTTTCAACAAAAAAAAATCATGGACAAGAGCCCAGCATAATTGAGAGCTATTACTTCTACTTGAATTTGCTCTTTAAGTTCCCTGAAAGAATTTTTAATTTTTTTGTTTTATTCACTTATAGTTGATTTACAAGGTTGTGATAATTTATGCTGTACAAAAAAGTGATTCAGTCATACATATACATATATACATTCTCTTTCAGATTTTTTCCCATATAGATTATTACAGAATATTGGGTAGAGTTCTCTATGCTATACATTATGTCTTCGTTGGCCAATCCTTATACCTCAGTGTGCATATGCCAATCCCAAACCACAAATCCATCCCTTCCATCCCCCTAACTCTCCCCTTTGATAATAATAAGTTTTTCAAAGTCTGTATGTTTCTTTTCTGCAAATAAGTTCATTTTTATCCTTTCTTTAGTTCATTTGTATCACTTAGATTCCATATATAAGTGATATCACATGATTTTTGTCTTTCACTGTATAACTTAACTTTGTATGATAGCTTCTAGGGCCATCCATGCTGTGGTAAATTGCATTATTTCATTCTTTTGTATGGCTAAGTAGTATTCCATTGTTATTATGTACCACATCTTTATCCATTCCTCTCTTGATGGACATTTACATTTCCTTCCTGTCTTGGCTATTATAAATAGTGCTGCAATGAATATTGGGGTGCAAGCATCTATTGGAATTGTTTTTTTTCCAGATAAATTATGTTTTTTTTTTCCCAGGAGTGGGATTGCTGGATCATGTGGTAGGTCTATTTTTAGTTTTTTTGAGGAACCTCCATAAGTTTCACCATAATGATTGCACCAATTTACCATCCTACCAACAGTGTAAGAAGGTTCCCTTTTCTCCACACCCTCTTTAGCATTTACTGTTTGCAGACTTTTTAGTGATGGCCATTCTGCCTCATGTAAGGTGGTACCGCACAGCAGTTTTGATTTGAATATCTCTAATAATTAAGGATGTTAAGCATATTTTCATGTGGTTTTTGCCCACCTGTATGTGTTCTTTGGAGAAATGTCTATCTAGAGCCTCTGCTCATTTTTGATTGGGTAGTTTTTGTTTTTATTTATTTATTTATTTATTTATTAGTATATATTGAGCTGCAGGAAGTGTTTGTATACTTTGAAGAATAATTCTTTGCCAGTTCCTTCATTTGCCAGTATATTCTCCCATGCTGTGTGTTGTGTTTTCATTTTGTTTATGGTTTCCTTCACTGTGCAAAAAGTTTTAAGTTTAATTAGGTCCCATTTGTTTATTTTCATTTTTATTGTCATTACTCTAGGACATGTATCTAAGAAGATTTTGCTGCAGTTTATATCAGAAAGTGTTCAGCCTATGTTTTCCTCTAAGAATCTTATAGTATTTGGTTTTACATTTAGGACTTTAATTCATTTTGAGTTTTCTATTGTGTATGGTGCTAGTGTTCTAATTTGATTTTTTTTTGCATATAGCATCCAGTATTCCAAGAATCACTTATTGAAGAGAATTTTTTTCTCCATTATATATTTTTGCCTTCTTTGTCATAGATTAATTATCCATACATGCTTTGGTTTATGTCTAGGCTTTCTATCCTGTTCCATTAATCTATTTTTCTTATTTTGTGTCAATACCATACTGTTTTTGATGATTGGACCTTTGGAGTATAGTCTGAAGTCAGGAAACTTGGTTCTTCCAGTTCCATTTTTCTTTCTCAGTATTGCTTTGGCTATTTGGGGTCCTTTATATTTCCATACAATATTCATTTATTTATTTATTTATTTAGCTTTTTTATGTCTGTACCCACAGTATATGGAAGTTCCAGGCTAGGGGTTGAATTGTATATACACTACCAGCCTCCACCACAAGCATAGTAACGCCAAGTTAAGAGCTGTGCCTAAAACCTACACCACAGTTCATGGCAATACTATATCCTTAACCAACTGACCAGTTCCAGGAATTGAACCTGCCTCCCCATGGATACTAGTCAGGTTCATTACCACTGAGCCACAGTGGGAACTCCCTTTTTCCATATAAATTTAAAATGTTTGGGTCTATTTCTATGAAAAAATGCCACTGCTAGTTTGATAGAGTTTACACTGAATCTGTAGATTGCCTTGGGTACTATGTCATTTTGACAATACTGATTCTTCCATTCCAAGAGCATGGTATGTTTTTCCATCTGTTTGTGTCATCTTTGATTTCTTTTAGCAGCATCTTATAGTTTTCAGTGTACAAGTCTTTAGTCACTTTTGGTAGATTTATTCCTAGGAATTTTTTTAAAGGGTTAGTAAATGCGATTGTTTTGCTAATTTCTCTTTCTGACCTTTCATTTTTAGTATATAGAAATGCCATTGATTTATGTGTATTAATTTTGTATCCTGTAAATTTACTGAATTCATTGATGAGATCTAATTGTTTTGTGGTAGCATGTTTAGGATTTTCTATATATAGCATCATGTCATCTGCAAATAAAGATAGTTTTAATTCTTCCTTTCCAATTTGGATTTATTAATTTATTTTTCTTCTCTAATTGTCATGGCTAGGATTTCCAAAACAATGTTGAATAAAAATGATGAGAATGGACATTCATTTTCTGGTTCCTGATCTTAGCAGGAATTCTTTCAGATTTTCACCATTGAGAATGATGTTAGCTGTGGGTTTGTCATATACAGTTTTTATTATGTTGAGGTAGGTTCCCTCTATGCATACTTTCTGGAGATGTTTTTTTTCTAATCAGTAATATGTCTTGGATTTTATCAAAACCTTTTTCTGCATTTATTTAGGGGATCATATGATTTTTATTCTTCAATTTGTTCATGCGTTGTATCACACTCATTCATTTGCAGATATTGAAATATACTTGCATCCCTGGGATAAGTCTCACTTGATCATGGTGATGATCCCTTTAGTGTATTGCTGGATTTGGTTTGACAGTATTTTATTGATGATTTTTGCATCTAGGTTCATCAGTGACATTTGTCTATAATTTTCTTTTTTGTGATATCTCTGTCTGGTTTTGGTATCAGGGTGATGGTGGCCTTAAAGAATGAGTTTGGGAGAGTTCCTTCCTCTGCGCTTTTTTGGAAGAATTTCACAAGAATAGGTATTAACTTTTCTCTAATTAAATCTGTGAAGCCATCTGGTCCTGGACCTTTGTTTGTTGGAGGTTTTTAAATCACAGTGTCAATTTCAGTACTTGTGATTTGTCCGTTTATCTTTTCTATTTCTTCCTGATTTAGCCTTGGAAGATTGTACCTCTATAAGACTTTGTCCACTTGTTTTAGGCTTGTAGATTATCCACTGGTTCTAGGCTTGTTTCTTATGATCCTTTGTATTTCTGTGATGTCCATTGTAACTTCTTTTTTATTTCTAATTTTCTTGATTTGAGTCCTCTCTCATTTTTTCTTGAGGTGTCTAGCTAAGTATTCATCAATTTAGTTGATCTTTTCAAAGAATCAACTTTTAATTTCATCCATCTTTTCAATTGTTTTCTTCATTTTTATTACATTTATTTCTGCTCTGGTCTTTATGATTTCTTTCCTTCTACTCACATTGGGTTTATTTCTTCTTCTTTAGTTGTTTTAGATGTAATGTTAGGTTGTTTGAGATTTTTTTGTTTTTCCTGATGTAGGCTTATATTGCTATAAACTTCCCTCTTAGAACAGTTTTCCTGAATCCCATAGGTTTTAGATCATTGTGTCTTCATTGTCACTTGTCTCTAGATATTTTTAAATTTCCTCTTTCATTTATTCAGTAAACTGTTAGTTGTTTAGTTGCATGTTGTTTTGTCTCCACATGTTCGTGTTTTTTAGTTTTTTTGTCATTGAATTCTAGTCTTAGAGTGTTGTGGTTAGAAAAGATGCTTGGTATGATTTCAATTGATTTTTGTGATTGATCCTAGGGAATGTTCTGTGTGCACCTGAGAAGAATGTGTATGCTGCTTCTTTTGGATGGAAAAAATCTATAAACATCTATTAAGTCCATCTGGTCTAATGCAGCATTAAGGCATGTGTTTTCTTTTTGATTTTCAACCTGGATGATAAGCCCATTGCTGTAAGTGTGGTGTTAAAGTCCCTGCTATTATTGTGTTCTCCTTAAAAGGAGAAATTGACAATAAAAAGTTGTTGATTGACAATAACACAGTTGTAAATTTATCAGTTGTCTTATTCCCTTCTTTGTCTCTTGTAACATTCTTTATTTTGAAGTTTATTTTTTCTGATATGAGCATTGCTACTCCAGCTTTCTTTTGATTTCCATTTGCATTGAATATTTTCTTCCATCCTCTCATTTTCATTTTGTATGTGTCCTTTGAACTGAAGTGGGTCCCTTGTAGACATCATATATGTGGGTCTTGTTTTTTTATCCATTCAGCCAGCCTATGTCTTTTTGTTGGAGTATTTAGTCCAGTTTCATTTATGGTTGTTATTGATATGTAAGTTCTTACTGCCTTTTTGTTAATTCTTTTGGATTTGCTTTTGTTGGTCTTTTTTCTTCCCTTCATCTCCTGCTCTCTTTTCTTATGGTTTGATGACTATCTTTAATGTTGCATTGGGATTGCTTTTTCTTATTTATATGTGTATATCTATTGTAGGTTTGTTGTTTGTTATTACCATGAGGTTTTGGTATGGGAGTCCATATATATTTAAGAATATAGGAATGTTTTAAGTTGCTGGTCTCTTAATTGCAAAATGGATCTCTAGTATCCTGCACTTGTACTCTCCTCTTCTCATGAGTGCTAGTTTTGGTATCATATTTGTGTGTGGATGATTTCCTAATGTTACTATATATTTGCCTTTTTCAGTGAGCCTTCTCACTTTTGATCATCTTATTTCTCTTTTCCACCTAGAGAAGTTTTTAGTATACATTGTAAAGCTGGTTAAGTGGTACTGAATTCTCTTAGCCTTTGCTTTCTATAATGCTTTTGATCTCTCCAAATCTGAATAATAATATCCTTGCTGGTTAGATTTTTGTTGGATTTTTTTCCTTTCATCACTTTAAGTGTATCATATCTCTTCTTTCTGGCCTGAAGATTTCTGCTGAAAAATAATCTGGTAACCTTATCAGAGTTCACTTATATGTTAATTTTGCTTTTCCCTAGCTGCTTTCAATATTTTCTTTTTTCTTTAACTTTGGTCAGTTTGATTAATATGTATCTTGGGGTGTTCCTTCTTTTTTTTTTTTTTTAAACAATTTCATTTTAATGGTATATAGTTGACTTACAAAGTTGTTTTAGTTTCAGGTGTCAGCAAAGTGAATCAGTCATACATATAAATATATCCATTCCTTCTTCCTCATAGGTTATTACAAACTATTGGAGTAGATTTTACTGTGCTACACAATAGGTTCTTGTTAATCATCTATTTTTTTTTTCCGTGTGTATTCAATTTTTTTTTTTTATTTTCCCACTGTACAGCAAGGGGGTCAGGTTATCCTTACATGTATACATTGCAATTTCATTTTTTCTTTTGGTGTTCCTTCTTGAGTTTCTAAGATATTTGTTGTGCTTCCTGGATTTTAGTGAGTGATTCCTTTCACATGTATAAATAACTCATGATATCTTAAATGATCTTAAAGATTTAATAAGCACAATAATCATAATGAATTAGTTTGATTTGCAGGTAGTGTTTTATATATAGAAGGATCAACTCAAGCCTGAGGAGTCATTTTTTTCTTCTGGCAAGACAGAAAGTAACAACATTAAAGATGTGTCTGAAGATGATCTGATGGAGTCTTTCAGAGGAAAATAAAATACAATTAATAAGCTAGATGCTTTATAATTTACTCTGTGGCAGGGCCAGGATATTCCAATACCTATAAGGGCCAGACAGAAAATGTAAATGACTGAATGAAACAGAATACAGATTAAACAAAATGAATGGAATCCATTTCCATAAAGAAAAACATAAATCCATTTCAGATTATCTTTCATTTTTTTCCACTTTTGATAAATACATGGGTAAATATATATAATTTTCTAAAAATTTCCCTCAATTTGGGGAACGATAGGAATCATTAGGGACTGCTACAAACTGGAACATGTGCCAAAGAGAGTAATTGCTACTTTACTTCTGCCAATTTTAATGTTTCAGAAGATGGGTCAAACATTAATAGATAATTGAGTTGAGAATTGTAAATATTTGATTTTATTTGAATTATTCTATTTTTATGAGGTGTACTTTACATAAAATGAAATTCATTCTTTCCAATTGTACAATTCATGAGTGTTGGTTACTGTACAGAGTCATGTACCCACCACCACAGTTAAGATATAGAGCATTTTCATCCTTCCCCAAAATTCCCAAATGCAACTTTAAGTCAGTCCTCTCCTACAAAATCCAGCCCTTGCCAATCTTTCATGATTCTTTTTTCTCTTAGTTTTCCCTTCTAAAAATTTTAATTTAAAGGAAATCATACATATTAACTCATTTGTGACATGCTTCTTTCATTTAGCATAATGATTTCAATACTCATCTATGTTGCTTCATGTATTTTTATTTTGAGAGGTATTTCATTGTATGGTCACACCACAACTTAGTTACTCTTCACCGGATGCCAGATATCTGAGCTGTTCCCAAAAGTTGGCTATTATGAATAAAGCTGCTAAAAATATTTTTCTACATTTATTTATTCATTTATCTTGGGGAAATATCTAGAAGTGAATTTTCTGGATTTTACGTCTGTATTTAACCTAAGAGACTATTCAACTGTTTTCTAAAGGGCTATACCATTTTACATTCTCATTGGGAATATTTCAGTGTTACATTTGCCCCACTACTGCAAATCTTGATATATTCAGGTTTTTTTGTTTTAAATTTTAATTATTCTAATGTATTTATATAGGTATCTGCTTACTGTTTTAAATTGTATTTTCCTAATGGCCAATGATATTTAGCTTTCATGCCTTTATAACTAATTTTTCATGTCCTTATACCTACTCGTGTATCTTCCTTGAAGAAATTTTGATTCAAAGTTTATGTTCATATTTCTAGTTGGTTATCTTATTGAGTTGTAAAATTTCCTTACAAACTCTGTATGTGAGTCTTATCAGAATATATTTTGAAAATATTTTTCAGTTTGTGTTCGTTTTTATTTTCTTGAGTATCTTTTATGGAATCTCTTAATTATTATTAAATTTAAAGTGTCAATATTTTTTTCAGGGTTCATGCTTTTTATATTCTATCTAGGAAATCATCAGCTAACCCAGGGTCACAAAGAGTTTCTCATATTTTCTTCTAGAATTTTCATAGTTTTTTCTCTTAAGTTCAGGTCTATGTTTCACGATATCAATTTTTTATATTATCAAAATTAACTGTTTTTCCATATAGATATCAAACTATAGCAACACTCTTTGTTAAATAGATTATTCCTTCCCACTGAATTATCTTTCCATATTTGTCTAAAATTAATTAGCAAGGTATGTATGAGTCTATTTCAGGACTCTTATCTGTTCCATTGATCTATATGATTATTCTTATGCCAATACCATGTTGTTTTTATTAATCTAGCTTTATAAGTATTTAATTCAGGTAGTATAAGTGTCTAGATTTTTCTTGTTTTTCACATCATATGGACTACACTAAATCTTGGGTGTTTTTATTTAAATTTTAGAATAAATTTGTTAATTACTATGAAATAATTTTTATTTGAATTTGAGGGATATTGCATTGACTCTAAATCAATTTCAGAAGAAGACATATCTTAATATTGAGTCTTTCAAACAATAATATATCATTATTCAGAAATGTAATTTTTAATGTGCAAGTCTCAAATATGTTTTGTTAAATTGATAAGAAGAATATCATGTATTTTGATGCTATTGTATACGTATACTATTTTGTAAATTATCATTTTTAATTATTCATTTCTCATATATAGATCTTCAACTAATTATTTACATTGACTTTATATCTATGGCTTTGCTTGCTTATAACTTCTTGGTTTTAGAAGCTATTCAGTAAATGTATATTTTGGACTTTCTATATGGATAATCAAGAGAGCTGTGAATGAAGATATACTTTTTTATTTTACTATATATATATATATTTGTTTACATTGGTCTTTTCTTTATTTTTTTTCTTCACTTATTGAAATGGCCATGACCTCCAGTAATGTTGACTAAAAGTGGTTAGAATAATTTTTCAGCATTAAGTAAAAGCATTATTATGCTGCAGGGTTTTTTTTAAGCTTGTCAATATGTTTTATCTATTATTGAGTAAAAAGTGTTGAAAATCTCCCACTGTAATTGTGGAATTGTCGTTTCTCCTTGCAGTTCTATCATTTTTCTTTCATACACTTAGAAGAACTGTCATAAGTTGCTTCAGATCCTATCTTAGGTTTTATTATAATTGTTGTCTTTCTGATTTTTTTGTTAAAGTACAATTCTAACTTCCAAGTCACTTGTTCATTCTTCTGCATTATTTATTCTGCTGTTCAAGTGCCTTTAACTCAACTTTTGTCTCAGCAAATGAGTTTTCTAAATTTTCTAGGCTCTTCCTTATATTTTCTAGTTCCTTTTAAAAATAATCTTCATTACTATTGATATCCATTCTTAATTCTTTCAGTGTTTTCATTACTCCCTTTTGAATGCCATGTCTATTAGTTTCATTTTTTGCTACTTAAAAAGAATTCTTCTTTTCTTTTAACTTGGAATGGTTCTTGTGCTTCATTTTGCTTAGATTTTTCTTATTCTGTAAGTCTAGGGAGAGCATTTATTTATTGTAGTCTTGTTCACTGATCCCTTGGCTGTGGCAAGGATCCAAATGGAGGTGGGGACAGCAGTGTGCTTCTGGTTGCAAGGCACTGGGCTGTGGCAGTGACCATCACAGGGGCAAAAATGAGGTTTGTGCATTAGCAGGGTAGTGAGAGTGATAGGCAGTGTTCAGTTGCAGGGATCTTGTGGTGGCAACCCCTGAGGTGTCTGGGGCCTGTGCACTAGACATTTAATGTTGGCAAGTTCCAACCAGCTCACAAGTCCAAAATTGTTGTGGTAGTTTGCACGAGGATCCAGAGGCTGTGCAAGAGCATCTTCACAGCACAAGAGCCTACATGTGCATAGAGAAAAAAATTCCTAGGTCATTCCCTTCCCTCCTCCTCTTGCTCTTCCCAATAATGGGAGCCCAGGCCTCCCCCTTCATTCCCTCAGCTGTATTGCACCACTCCCCAGCCCCATCTGGCTGTTTCCACAGAGCCAACCCTAGTCTTCTCCCTGTAATTGATCTCTGTAGCCTAAGTCTCAGACCCAGCCCCCATATGAGTGTGTCAGGCTGTGGTGCCTCAGGCAGTGGTACTGATAGAGTGTGTGGCACTCTTTTTTGTCCTGCTGAGTCCACTGCTGTGCTTTTATCCCAGGCTTTGAGGATCCTCCTCCATTCCAGCTGATCTCCCCATCAGTGAGGCAGCCTCCTAGGATGTGGATTCCTTCCCCCTTTCACAACTCCCTCTCTGAAGTGCTGGTGCCATCCTGCTTCCTCTTTTTCTCTTCTCTCTCTCTTTCCTTTTTTTAAAATTTTTGTTCTATCCAGTTCTGTGGAGGGTCTCTTACCCTTTTTGGAAGTCTGAGTTCTTCTGCCAGCATTCAGTGAATATTCTGTGGGAATGATTCTACATGATGATTTTTGAGGAGGGGTGTATTTGTGGGAGAAAGTGAGCACCATGTCTTATTCCTCCACCATCTTCATCATACCTCTATCTTTCTGATTTAATTGACCATTTTTTTCACCTTGCAGTGTCTTTATTTCTGTTAATATTTATTTTTATTTAGATTAGTGCTATAAAGTACATATATATTTTTAAACTTTTTATTGTTATTTCCCCAATACAATTTTTTCTACTGTACAGCATGGTGACCCAATTACACATATATGTATACATTCTTTTTTCTCCCATTATCATGCTCCATCATAAGTAACTAGACATACCTATTAGTGCTACACAGCAGGATCTCATTGCTAATCCACTCCAAAAGCAATAGTTTGTATCTATTAACCCCAAGCTTTCAATCCATCCCACTCCTTCCCCCTTCCCCTTGGCAACCAAAAGTCTATTCTCCAAGTCCATTATTTTCTTTTCTGTGGAAAGGTTCATTTATGCCATATATTAGATTCCAGATATAAGTGATATCATAAAATAGAAAACCAAATACCATATGATATCACATATATCTGGAATCTGAAGTATATATTTTGCCTCCTTTTACTTTTAATCTGTCTATTCCTTTATATTTAAAGTATATTTTTTAAGGATAGCATATATTTGGGTCCCTTTTTATCTAAATTGACCATCTTTACCCTTGAATTGCAGTATTTGGACCATTTGCATTAAATATACTTATTGGTATTGTTGGGCTTAAATTTGTTATCTTGCTATTTCCTATCTAGTGCCCCATCTGTTCTTTATTTCTTTCTCTTTTCCTGCTATTTTTTAAATTATTTTTCTAATTTCATTTTGTCTTCACTATATTCTTATTAGCTATATATTGCTCTTTCATTTCTTAACTGTTGTTTTGCATTTTATAATATGCATTTTTCACTTAACATAGTTACTTTCAAATAATAATAATATACCATTTTTTGCATGCAGTAAGAATATTACAACAATATATTCTATTTTCTCCCTTCTACCAGTTATACTATTATTTGTCATATATTTCACATAGGTTACATTTTTTTTTACTATTTTCTTTGTTTTATTATTTGTCATATATTTCACATAGGTTACATTTTTTTTTTACTATTTTCTTTGTTTTGTAGGGGTTAAAAATAAGAGGAGTTTTTTTTTATGTTTACTCACATTTTTACCATTTCCAGTTCTAATTCATTCCTTTGTATAGAGACAGATTTCCAGTTATGTCATATTCTTTCTGAGTATAAAACTTAATTTAATATTTCTTGTAGTGTAGAATGCTGGTGATGAATTCTATCAGTTTGTGTCTTTAGTCTGGGATATTATTTATTTTATCTTTATTTTTTAAAGAGGCTTTTGTTGGTCATAAGTCTCAGTTGGCAAGTAGTTTTATTTCTTTATTCGGTCAACATTTCATTTTATTGACTTTTGGCTTACTTTATGTTAAGCAGTCTACTGTCATTATCAGCTTTGTTCTTCCCTATATGTTACTTTTTTCTCTGACTGCTTCAATTTTTTTAACTTTTGGTTTTCAGGAGTGTAGCTATGATGTGCCTAGGTGTATTTACTTTGCTTTGGGTTTTTGAGATTCTTAGAAATATCATTTGTTGATGAAGGAGAACAGAACATGCTACTTCAAAGTATGCTGTTAGGTATATTAATTAATTTTAAGTTGGAGACACTTGATAAACAGAAAATTCATGGAGACGCATTCTCTGAATTCCCCTCATCTGCCTAAAGACAGATCTGCCAAAAGAAACTCCATTGTCATAGATACCCTCGCTGGGATTTTCATCAGTCAGGGGAATTGACTCATCACAGAAACAGATCAGAAGTTGACACCACACTCAAACTTTGTCATAAACTATCATATCTCCTATATATTCTTCTAAGGACCTATTCATCTTTCCTAAAAATTACATACTTTTTCCTATGAGGTTTACATCCCTTTTTCCATTCCTTATCAAGATGGTGTTTAATCCTAAATTCTAATGCCACTTATTTGAGTTACTTATTTTTCTTAGGTATCATCACCCATACATGGTGTTCATGTTAGTAAATTTCTCTTTGTTTATCTCTTGTCAGTCTATCTTTCATTACAGGGACCTCTAAGAACTCAGAAAGGTAGAAGGATAATTATTTTTTGTCCCTTACATTGGTTTCGACTTTGGAGAATTTTTGCCAGTATCTCTACATATATAACTGTACCCTCAGAGTTTCCATTATGGCTCAGTGGTTAACGAATCTGACTAGGAACCATGAGGTTGCAGGTTCAATCCCTGGCCTTGCTCAGTGGGTTAAGGATCTGGCACTGGTGTAGGTTGCAAACATGGTTCAAATCCCGCATTGCTGTGGCTCTGGCATAGGCTGGCAGCTGAAGCTCCAATTATACCCCTAGCCTGGGAACCTCCACATGCCATGGGTACAGCCCTAGAAAAGACAAAAAAAATTTGTAATTGTACCCTAATTTCTCTTCTTTCTCATTCTGAGATGCCATTCCAGGTATTTCATATTATAGTGTCCCACATATGCCACAAATGCCATGATAGACATTTATTTCCTTAATGTTAATATGCTCTATGTCCCAAAATTACTTTGTTAAATAATTTTTAAGTTAAATAGTAGGCACTTACATGATAAAAATTTGTCAAGTCTTATTTTAAAAAATACAAGAATTTTACATTTTCTTTGCATATGAGGGCTGAAATAACTATCTTTGTCATTTTCTGTAAAGGAGTATATGATCCCTTGAGATTTGCACAAATTCCCTGATTAAAGATAGTGGCATAAAGAATGTCCAAACTGGATTCCTACCAAATACAAACAAATAAACAAACAAAACTAAGGCAGGCTTTTCTGACCCAAATAACACTAATTTGCTTTTGGACATTTAGTGTTTTAAAAAACAAAGTGTCCATTAATTTATGCAATCTGGGAAGTTCTTCTGTGTTTGAGCCCTAAAGTCAGATTCTTTCTTCTCTATGGTGTTTAATCAGATTATTTGTAATGATGAGGTCCAGACAGTCAACATTAGGCAAAATAATTCCAAACTATCTTTTACTAATCATTTCGATAGTGGATCTTCCAAATGGTCCTTTGGATACATGTTTGTTTTCACTAATCCCCATTTCTTCCTTTCTTCATTTCCTCTTTATTTGTTCATTTGCTGTCCACTAAATTCTTGCCAAATCATTGTTACTACATTTCTACACAGGAGAGCACTGTATTTAAACTTTCCTAGTTTAAATATTAACTTCATGATATTTTTCATATTCATAGATTTTTTAATTTAGCCTTATCCTAAACAATTATATTCATCAAATCAGTGGATCTCAAACTTTAGCACATGTTCAAATCACCTGGAAGGGCTTGTTAAAATGGATTGCTGGGCCTTACTCCTGAGTTACTGATTCAGGAGGTCTAGAGTAGGGCTTGATAATTTGCATTTCTAACAATTTCACAGTTCATGCTGACACTGTTTGGCAACCATACATTAAAAATCTCAACATTAAATAGTGGTTTTGTTGTACTAATTATGCAAACACATATCCACATATTTTCTAATTCAGTTATAGATATGTAAATATTAAAATCAAAGTGTTGCTTTGTGAACTACCAACAAATTTTCTCACCTATCACACTTATACAGGAGGAATTGTCTACCAGAACTCAAAGTATTTTTTTAATGAATTATCCTCTAATTTGTTATTCTTCACTATTTGTCTCTTTTGATTTCAAAATGCTGAAAACATTATGCCATCTGACTATAGATAGAAAGTCACCAGACATACTGATACATCCAGCATAAATGTATAGGGGGTTAGTTGCACATCAGTTATTGGAGGAAAAAAATTTGTCTCAAGAAACCTAAGGAAAAGAAATGTCCAATATTCACTAATGCAAAAATCTCAGGTTTCATAGTATAACTTGGAATAGCCATGAAATCTCCCTTCCTCTCACCTCTGTCTGTAAATCTGGCTAAATTATATCATTATTCTGGATCCAGGAGGCAATGTTCTCTTCGTCAAGTTACCATTATACTAAAGGTAAGTAATAGATTTAGAGAATTGAATTTAAGGATGGATATTGATTGAAATATGCTGACACAGAATAAAATTATTGATTAGACAAATAATATGACAAGAATATTTCTGAGATGTCATTGTTATACTGTCTAATGAACATTACCCCTACTAACAGTCTTAGAAAGTCAACAATGTGCTTGTTGGCCATCTCTATATCTTCCTTGGAGAAATGTCTGTTTAGGACTTTCACCCATTTTTCAATTGGGTTGTTAGTTTTTTTGATATTGAGTTGTATAAATTGCTTGTATATTCTAGAGATTAAGCCCTTGTCTGTTGCATCATTTGAAACTATTTTCTCCCATTCTGTAAGTTGTCTTTTTGTTTTATTTTGGGTTTCCTTTACTGTGCAAAAACTTGCCAGTTTGATTAGATCCCACTGGTTTCTTTTTGCTCTTATTTCTTTGTTTTATATATCTTAATTTATATTTTTAATAACTTTTTTATTTTTCCACTGTACAGCAAGGGGGTCAGGTTACCCTTACATGTATACATTACAGTTACATTTTTCCCCCACCCTTTGTTCTGTTGCAACATGAGTATCTAGACAAAGTTCTCAATGCTATTCAGCAGGATCTCCTTGTAAATCTATTCTAAGTTGTGGCTTATCAGACACAACTTAGAATAGATTTACAAGAAGATCTTTTTGCTCTTATTTCTGTTGCCTTGGGAGAATGACCTGGGAAAATATTCATGAGGTTGATGTCAGAGAATGTTTTGCCTATGTTCTCTTCCAGGAGTTTGGAGGTGTCCTGTCTTATGGTTAAGTCTTTCAGCCATTTTGAGTTTATTTCCATGCATGGTGTGAGGGTGTGTTCTAATTTCATTGATTTGCATGCAGCTGTCCAGGTTTCCCAGCAAGATTTGCTGAAAAGACTGTCTTTTTCCCATTTTATGTTCTTGCCTCCTTTGTCAAAGATTAATTGACCATAGGTGTCAGGGTTTATTTTTGGGTTCTCTATTCTGCTCCATTGGTCTATATGTCCGTTTTGGTACCAGTACCACACTGTCTTGATGACTGTGGCTCTGTAATATTACCTGAAGTCTGGGATAGTTATGCCTCCTGCTTGATTTTTGTTCCTCAGATTTGCTTTGCCAATTCTGTTTTTTTGGGGTTTTTTTTTTTTGTGGTGGTTCCATATAAATTTTTGGATTGTTTGTTCTAGTTCTGTGAACAATGTCATGTGTAATTTGATAGAGATTGCATTGAATCTGTAGATTGCTCTGGGTCATATGACCATTTTTACAATATTCATTTTTCCAACCCAGGAGCATGGGATATCTTTCCAATTATTTACTTCTTTAATTTCCTTGATTAATGTTTTATAGTTTTCAGCATATAAGACCTTTACCTCCTTGGTCTGGTGTATTCCCAGGTATTTTATTTTTGGGGGTTCAATGTTAAAAGCTATTGCATTTTTTTTAATTCCTTTTCTAATATTTCATTGTTAGAATACAGAAATGTGACTGATTTCTGATTGTTAATCTTATATCCTGCTACTTTGCTGAATTTATTAATCAGTTCAAGTAGATTTGGGGTTGAATCCTTAGTGTTTTCTATGTATATATCATGTCGTCTGCATACAGTGACAATTTTATATCTTCTCTTCCTATTCGGATGCCTTTTATTTCTTTTGTTTGTCTCATTGCTGTGGCTAGGACTTCCAAAACTATTTTGAATATCAGTGGTGAGAGTGGGCATCCCTGTCTTGTTCCAGATTTGAGTGAGAAGGCTTTCAGGTTTTCCCCATTGAGTATTATATTTGCTGTGGGTTTGTCATAAAAGGCTTTGATTATGTTAAGGTATTTTCCCTCTATATACATCTTGGTAAGAGTTTTAATCATGAATGGATGTTGGACTTTGTCAAATGGTTTTTCTGCATCTACTGAGATGATCCTATGTTTTCTGACTTTTCTTTTGTTAATGTGGTGTATGACATTAATTGATTTGTGTATGTGGAACCATCCTTGTGCACCTGGGATGAATCCCACCTGGTCATGGTGTATGATATTTTTGATATGTTGTTGGATTCAGTTGGCTAAAATTTTGTTGAGAATTTTTGCACCTGTATTCATCAAAGATATTGGCTAATAGATTTCTTTTTTGGTGGTATCTTTGTCTGGTTTTGGAATTAGGGTGATGGTGGCATCGTACAATATCCTAAGGAGTGTTCCTTCTTCAACCTTTTGAAAGAGTTTAAGGAGTATGGGCACCAGATCCTCTTTATATGTTTGGCAGAATTCACCGATGAAGCCATCTGGTCCTTGGGTTTTGTTTTTAGGGGGTGTTTTTATGACGTATTCAATTTCATTTCTAGTGATTGGTCTATTTTTTTTTTGATTCAGTTTTGGCATGCTGTAAGAGTCTTGAAAGTTGTCCATTTCTTCCAGATTGTCAGATTTGTTGGCATATAATTGTTCATATTATTCTCTTATTTTTTTTTTGTATTTCTGCAGTATCCTTTGTGATTTCTCCTTTTTCATTTCTGATTTTGTTTATTTGGGTTCTTTCTCTCCTCTTCTTAGTGAGTCTAGCCAGAGGTTTGTCAATTTTGTTTACCTTTTCATAGAACCAGCTCTTGGTTTTATTAATTTTCTCTATTGTTTTTTGAATCTCTATTTTATTGATTTCCTCTTTGATCTTTATGATTTCCTTCCATCTACTGACTTTAGGGTTTTGTTGTTGTTCTTCTTTTTCTAATTCGTTTAGGTGGTGGGTTAAGTTGTCAATTTGAGATTTTTCTTCTTTTTTTGAGGAAGGCCTGTATTGCTATGAATTTCCCTCTGAGAACTGCTTTTGTTGCATCCCATAGATTTTGAATAGTTATGCCTTTATTATCATTTGTCTTGAAGTATTTTTTTAATTTCTTTATTGATTTCTTCATTTCCCATTGATTTTTTAGTAGCATGTTGTTTAGTCTCCATGTAGTAGGTTTTTTCTCATTTCCTTTCCTGTTGTTGATTTCTGGTTTCATACCATTGTGGTCAGAGAAGATACTTGAAATAATTTCTATGCTCCTAAATTTATTGAGGTTAGCTTTGTGTCCCAGTATGTGATCAATTCTTGAGAATATTCCATGTGCACTTGAGAAGAATGTGTATTCTGCTTTTTTTGGATGTAATGTCCTGAAAATGTTAAGTCTAACTTCTCTAGTGTTTCCTTTAGGATATCTGTTGCCTTATTGATTTTCTGTCTAGAGGATCTGTCCATTGGTGTGAGTGGGGTGTTAAAGTCTGCTACTATGATTGTATTCCCATCAATTTCTCCCTTTATGTCTGTTTATATTTGTTGTATGTATCTGGGTGCTCCTATATTTGGGGCATATATGTTGACGATAGTAACATCCTCTCCTTGGATGGATCCTTTAACCATTAAATAGCGTCCTTCTTTGTCTTTCTTTATGGCCTTCATTTTAAAGTCTATTTTGCCTGATATGAGTGTTGCAACTCTTGCTTTTCTGTCATGTCTATTGGCATGAAATATTTTTCCTACTCCCTCACTTTCAATCTATATGTGTACTTTGTTCTAAGGTGAGTTTCTTGTAGGCAGCAGATTGAAAGTTTTTGCTTTTTTTTTCTAATAAGCCACTCTGTGTCTTTTGATTGGAGCATTCATTCCATTGACATTTAAGGTGATAGTTGATGGATACATATTTATTGCCATTTTGAACCTCGTTTTCCAGTTGATTTTATGATTCCCCATTCTTCCCCCTTTCTTTTTTTGGGTGATCTCCAATTATTTTCTGCTTGAGTTTTTTTTTGTTTTGTTTTGTTTTGTTTTATTTTTTTGCGAATGTAATGTTTGGTTTTGACTTGTTCTTGTCCTGTTTTCTAAGTATGTTAACCCCTTCCTATAATTTTGTGTTTTAGCCTGATAGTCCAGTAGGTTCAACCATTTCATTACCATACTAAAATTTAAGAAAAGAAAATTAAAAAAGAATCTATTTACTTCCTTACTTCCCTTGCCCACATTTTATGTTTTTGATGTCTCTTTTTTCTTTTTAATTTTATTTTGTTTTAAATATCTTCATGATTAGATCTGTATGCTGGCTTCTTTGAGTGACTGCTCTCTGTTTGTGGTTTCCTCAATCCTAGTCCTCCCTCTTTTTTTTTTTTTTTTATTTAAAGAAGCCCTTTCAATATTTCTTTTAGAATGGGTTTTGTATTGCTGTATTCTTTTAGCTTTTGTTTGTTGGAAAAAAATTTATTTCCCCTTCTATTGTAAATGATATTCTTGCTGGGTAGAGTATTCTAGGTTGCATATTTTTTCCTTTCAGTGCTAAATATCGCTTGCCATTCCCTCCTGGCCTATAGAGTTTCTGTAGAGATATCAGCTGATAGCCTTATGGGGGTTCCCTTATAATTGACACTTTGCTTTTCTCTTGCTGCCTTTAGGATCCTCTCTTTATCACTAACTTTTGCCATTTTTATTATGATGTATCTTGGTGTGGGTCTATTTGGGTTCAACTTGTTTGGCGCCTTCTGTGCTTCCTGTATCTTGAAATCAGCATCCTTTAGATTTGGGAAGTTCCCTGTGATAATTTCTTCAAATATATTTTCCATCCCCTTATCTTTTTCTGATCCTTCTGGAATTCCTATTACGTGTAGATTGGCCTGCTTTATATTATCCCATAGGTCTCTTCTATTGCTTTCATGTTTTTTCATTTGGTTTTCTGTCTCCTGTCCTATTTGGGTGATTTCCATTATTCTGTCTTCCACATCACTAACTCATTCTTGTGCATTATTCATTCTGGTTTTTACTGCCCTTAGCTCAGTTTGTATATCTGCAAATGAATTTTCTAGTTTTCCCTGGCTCCTCCTTATATTTTCTAGTTCCTTTCTGAGGGCGTCTGCATTACTGTTCATATCTTCTCTTAATTCCTTCAGTATTTTCACTATTTCTCTTTTGAATTTCAGATCTGTCAGACTGCAGAGGTCTGTTTCATTGTTGACTGCTTTAGGTGAGTTCTCCTGTTGGTTTAACTGGGAATGGTTTCTGAGCTTCTTCATCTTGCTTGCTATTTTTTTTTTTGTGGTGGAGGTGCACTCCCCATGGCTGGGCAGGGTTTGTCCTGGCACTGCTGTGGAGTGTTTCTTGGGGGCTGGTGGTGTTGTCTGGCCTTCTTTGAGGCAGTGGGGAATTTCCCAAGGGTGGGCGGGGATAGCAGGGTCACTCTGAAACAAAGGAGGTCTTCCTGAGGGTGGGCAGGACTGGCAGGTCCATGCCATGGTGGTGGTTCATTTCTTGTGGCTGGGCAGGGTTTGCCCTGGTGCTTCTGCACTGTGGAGCTCTTCCTGAGGATGGGCGGTGCTGGGTGGCTTGCTCTGCTGGAGTGCAGTACTTCCCAAGGACAGGAAGGCCTAGCTGGCTCACTATGGGGCAAAGGAGCACTTCCCCAGGGTGGTCCGGACTGGCAGATCTGCCCTGAGGTGGAGGCAGCCTTCCCGAGGCTGGGTAGGGCTTCCCCTAGTGCTTCTGGGCTGCAGAGCTCTTCCAGAGGACAGGCAGTACTTGGCAATTGCTCCGCAGGAGTGCAGCACCTCCTGAGGGCAGTTGGAGCTAGCTGGGGAAAGACCCGGAAGTGGTTGGCTTCCCACGAGTGGTGAGGCCAGCCCTCCAGGATGGCCCACAGCCTCAGGCCAGGCAAACATGGGGGAATGCACTGGGAAGCACTGCTCTCTGCTAGTTGGTGGGCAAGCATGCTTGCTGAGGTACAAGGAGTATTCTATGGCAGCCTGCTCCTCCTCTTCTCCCCTCCCCGACACTGGTGCCTTGTCTCTCCTATGGGTACAGCTCTTCTCCCAGGTTCCTTCTGTTGTGGCTTTCCACTCCCCAGCCCTTAGCGTATTTCTCCCTCCACCCATGATGCACTGCTTCTTAATCCCTCAGCTTGTCTCCACATTGCCAACCTGACCAACATCTTCCTAGTCCCTCAGCTGTCTCCACACTGCCAACCCCAACCCATTCCCAGGGACTAACCTCCAGAGCCGAGGTCTTGGTGCCCAGCCCCACCCAAGCATCTCAGTTTTTGGTGACTGTGCCAGTAGTTCAGATGATCTGCTCAGGTCCCACTTTGCTATTCAGATCTCAGACCTACTTCTGCTCTTTTCTTGGTATTTGGAGATTCCTCCAACTCAGTTTATCTTTCCCTCAATTAGATGACTTTCCAGGGTGTGCATTCCCTTTCTCCTTCACAGTTCCTTTTTGGGAGTGCAAGTCTGGTCCTGATTCCCCTTCTCTCACTCACCTCTTTTCTCTTGTTTTATCCAGTTATGTCATGAGATTCTTGCTGTTTTTGGAGGTTTAAGTTCTTCTGCCTGTATTAAGTTGCTGTTCTGCATGAGTCAATTGACATGTAGATGTGTTTTTTTGTTGTGTTTGTGGGAGAGGGCAAGGTCGTCCCCCCTACTCTTCTGCCATTTTGCCTCTGCTAACATCACTGTTATTCCTTCATTCTTTGCCCTTTTCTCGAATGTAATCAAGGACTTCACCAGAAAGACAAAAGTATGTTTTTCCACATACAGAGTGGAAAATTTAAAACATTTTTTTTTGTCAGAAACTGAGTACAGAACAAGAAAAATTAAAAAGAGAAAAAGATAAAAAATTAAATATATTCAACTCATATTCTCCAGGTCTCAGAAATTTGCAACTTCAAAATAAAACAATACTTCATTTTTTAAAAATAGATTTATCTTTGTGCAGGCAATCATCCTGCTTGACTTAGGGATGCTACTCTTCTATTAAGTTTCCTTCTTGACGAATCCTGAGAACATTTTATGCTCTCACCACATAGCTCTCAAAATCTTTTTTGGTAACTCATTAGTCACTTGGAATAACCAATATCTGACTCTGGACACTGTTCCCCACTTCTGAGTTGAGCTTCAATTCATATGTGTCTCCCATGGGGTGGTTCCCCCTCTTCTTTAACTTCATCTCAAGCATACTGCTAAGCTCATCTCTCAGTTCTTTGAAGCACCTCAGGACTATTCAATGCTTAAAAAAAGACAAGAAAAGGGAAGAGAATAATACAGAAAACTGAGATTTAGCTGTGGTTGTTTTCATATCTACAATCTTATGCCACAATTCAAATATCTCCTGGCACCATTTACCCCTTAGATTTTGGTCAGCCCCCCTGTGGTAAAAATCAACATCCCTGTAATACCTTGTGTCTTCCATTTCATAGAGTTCAGTTTAATTCCTGATAAATGGGCAAGGAGAATTTCCCAAGCACACTTCTTCTCTTATAGGCTGGATGCCAACTCCCTGGGGCCATAAAGAAAAAAAATAGATTTTCTTTCCTCTTGACTCCCCAGGAGTCCTCAATCTGTGCCCTTGACTGACCTATGTCAGCCTGATCCATGAGGAACATGCATTCTGTTCAGTGAGAAATCCAACCACTTCCCACAGGTCTATGCAGGTCTTCAGAAAATTTTCACAATACAGGATTCCCTCAATGGAGTCAAGGAGGTTGGGGTTAGGTTGTAAAATCTACGTTTCTATTTCTAGCATATTGTGAGCAAGTGCTTGTGTGAGAAAATTCACAAACGCATATATACCCTACAAACAAATGAAGAAATAATAGTGCTAACAAAGGGCAATGTAAATCAGAATCATATTACTGAAGAGAACATTTTCTACTTTAGTTGTAAGTGTTTGCATGTATATTGCTTTTCTGATATCAAGATATCTCAAGAAAAAGTAGGTAACTTTCTTTATGTCTGAATAGCTTTAAAAATTCCCCCAAAGTAAATCTTTCTAAAGTAAAGGGACCTTCACTAGAGGAGAAGAAAAATATCCACCATAGAAAAGAGAAATTAAGTTCTAGTAATTTTTTAAAGTTGACATTTCAGAACACTTTAAGCTTCACAGCAAAATCAAGATGAAAGGATAGATATTTCCCATTCACCCCCTGCTCTGACACATACGTAACTTTCCCTATTATCAAAATCACCCATCAGAGCTGTACATTTCTTAGAATTGATAAACCATATTGACACAAATTAATCACCCCAAATCCATGATTTACACTAGGGTTTACTCAATGTTTTATATTCTATGTGTTTGGAGAAATGTATATGACATATATCCATCAGTATTGTACTATACAGAATTTTTTCCTGCCATAAAAAAACCTGTTATACCATGCTTATTAATCTCTCCCTCCTCAACCCCTTGTAACCACTATGTTTACTATATCCTTATTTTTTCCTTTTAGTTGGAAACATACTTTATGAAAAGTATTACTTTTCACATTGGCTTGTTTCACCTTGTAAAATGCATTCTATGTATTTCCGTGGCTTGATAGCTCACATCTTTTTAGATACTGAATAGCACTCCATTATCTAGATTTACCACAGTTTATTTATCCATTCACCCATTTAGGGGCATCTTTGCTGCTTATAAGTTTTGGTAGTAGTGAATGAAGCAGCTATAACTATGTGCAGGTTGTTGTCAGGGACAGAAACTTTCAACTCTTTCATGTATATAACAAGGAGCATAATTATATATAGAATTGTAAACTATGTTTAGTTTTGTGAGAAACCAAACTGTCTCCCAAAAGGATTATATGATTTTGTGTTCCCACTAGCAACGAATGATTGTTCCACATCCTTGTCAGCATTTGATGCTGTGAGTGTTCTGTATTTTAGCCATTCTAATGTGTATAGTGGTATTTCATTGTTGTTTTAATTGGCATTTTCCTGACCACATATGATTTGGAGAACCTTTACCTATATTTATTTCCCATCTGTATATCATCCTTGGTGAGGTGTCTGTTAAGATCTTTGGCTCATTTTTAATTGGATTATTTGTTTACTTATTGTTAATTTGTAAAGTTCTTTATATATTCTGAATAATATTCCTTTTTATTTTTATTTTTTGTCTGCTCCTGTGGAATGTGGAAGTTACAGGGCCAGGAATGCAACTCTCATACTGAGTCACAGTAGTGGCAACACCAGATCCTGAACCTGCTGAGCCACCAGGGAGCCCCTGGATAACAGATTTAACTTTTGTAAATATTTTCTTCTAGTCTGTGACTTGATTTCTTCACACTTTCACAGCAGAGAAATTTTTTATTTTAATGAAATTTGTCTTATCCATTATTTCTTCATGGATCACGTTTTGGCAGTGCATCTAAAGAGGTATTCCTAAGATTATCTAAATTTTAATCCTCTGTCCTCTTCTAGGAGATTTATAGTTTTGAGTTTTATGTTTAGGTCTATGATCCATTATGAGTTAATTTTTGTGAAGAGTGTAATGTCTATGTCTAGATTTGCATATGTATGTCCAGTTGTTTTAATAACTATTTAAATAGCAGATTATTCAGTTTTAATAACACAGCAATTATCATGCAATAATCTATCTAATTACCACAAACTAGATCACACAATAATTTGTTCTTGTTATTCTTTTCATTACTACTATTGCCAACTGGATACTTGTATTATAGTAGACCAACACAATATGGTATATATATATATGAATATTCATATATGTTATATTTACTCCAGATCCATAAAAATGTAAAGCAATAAAATATTCATTTTACCACATGTTCAAAGTTATACTAATTTCTTAATATCATGTCCTAAATCTAAATCTTTAAAAACCCTGAACATATATCACACTAAACATCCAAGCAGTCACAACTCTATCTTCAACTAATCTTGGGCACCTGTATTTTAAAATATTAGCATATTTTCCATATATTTTGTCCTTTGTGGTAAGCAAAATTCCAAGGTAAACTCCAATGAGTAACAGTCTTGTATAATAACTTCCACTTGAGTATGGCCAGGACCTATAACTAGATTCTAACTAATAGGATATGGAAAAAGTGAAGGGATTATTATAGATTTTATTTGGTTACATTTTACGACAAAAGTGAATAGACATTTCAGATGTAATTACAGTTAATAATCAGTTGATTTTAAATTAATAAAAAGGGACTTTATTTGATGGACCTGACCTAATAAGTTGAGCCTTTTGAAACAGGGTCTAGAAGTCAGAAACTCTCTTTCCTACTAACCTTGAATAAGCAAGCTACCATGAGTTGTGCTGTTACAAAAAATTAATTAAGTTTGGAAGAGGATACTGAACTGCAGATCAGAACCACTCCACTGGCAGCATCTCTATCATAGCATTGTAAGATCATGAGCAGATATCCCAGCTGTGGTGGCCATTCCCAGACTCCTGAACAATGGAAATTGTAGGTCATAAGTATGTGATGTGTTGCTTAAACCACTAAGTTTGTAGTCATTTTAGTGTAGCAATATAAAACTAATACATATTTAATGAACAAATACTTATTGAGCACTTACTGCATGCTAGGAACTCTTCCAGCATTTGGAGAATGAAACTTTTTATTTTTTTAAAAGGACAATTCCCTGGCCTCAGGAAGATTATTTTAAGGAAGGGCCAAGATGGAGGAGTAGAAAGACCCTGAATTCACCTTCTCCCAGGGAACACCAAAATTACAGCATTTTATAGAGTAACTATCTGTGAGAACAACCTGAAGACTAGCAGACAATACTTTCCACAGCTAAGATATAAAGAATAACTATACAACCCCAGGTAGGTGACTCACAAAGAGAAAGATATTGCAAATGCAAAGATCCCCCCAAGAAGGAGTTAGCAGTAAAAGCTCCACACTGATTTCCTCAGCCTGGGAGTTCTACACTGAGAAAGTGAACCTCCAGAACACTTACTTTGAAGGGTTGTATTCAGGAGAGCCAGAAGGCTGTAGGACACAGAGACTCTTCTCTTAAAAAGCATGCCCAAAATCTCACATGTCCAAATCCCAGTGGAGACAGTAATTTGAAAAAAGGCTGGATAAAACTTTGATGATCTTGGAGAGCCTCCCAAAGAGGTATAAAGCAATTGGGACTCCCATGAGGGGATAAATTCTGATGGCAGCCATACCACAAATAGTACACTGGTGGTGGCAAGTGCTATTTTAGAGTACTCCTATAGCCTATGGAGATTATTAGCCCTGAGACTTCCAACTCTCCAGCTCTGTCCACGAGGTGGTAAATACCAGCCTGGGGAAACCTCAGGAAGAACAGTCACCTGTGCCAGGACCTTAACCAGCAGTGAGCCAGCCTCAGTCCTTGAATACCTGGGCCCAGTAACCAGCATCCCTGAGAACCTAAGCCCACAGCTACCATACTAGGACACATACCAACACACTAGGGGGCAAGAACCAGTGCCTGTACCCCAAGACCTGCAGTCTGTCACCCTACGACATGTCCCTACAAACAAGTGGCATGGCACCAGGCTGAGGAAACCAGGGCTCACAGCCAGGTGTATCAGGATCCAGTCTTACTCAATAGTCACTGACAGTTACATAAGGCAGGGCCTGCAGCCAACAGGACTGAGGACAAGCTTCACCCACAAAACCATCTTCAGTAGTAGGCTCTGTCACAACACAAGAGCAGATTCAGCCTACATAGGGGCATGTCTAGATCATATAGCTCCAGTCACCAGGGGAGTGTGTACTTCTGGGCCCCATAGGATGACTCTACATGAGACTGATTCTCTAGGATCAGGAAACATAACCAACCTACTAATACATAGAAATGAATACAGAGGATTTCCTGTCGTGGTGCAGTGGGTTAAGAATCTGACTGTTATGTCTCAGGTCACTGGCTGCATGGGTTTAATCCCCAGAGTGTTAGGTTAAGGATCTGGTATTTCCAGAGCTCTGGTATAGTCACAGCTGTGGCTGAGACTCAATTCCTAGCCCAGGAACTTCCATATGCCAGAGTGCAGCCATTAAAAAAAAAAAAGAAGAAAAGAAAAATTGGAGTTCCCATCGTGGCACAGTTTTTAACGACTCTGACTAGGAACCATGATGTTGCAGGTTCGATCCCTGGCCTTGCTCAGTGGGTTAAGGATCTGGCATTGCTGTGAGCTGTGGTGTAGGTTGCAGATGTGGCTCGGATCCTGTGTTGCTGTGGCTCTGGCATAGGCCAGCGGCTGCAGCTCTGATTAGACCCCTAGCCTGGGAACCTCCATATGCCAGGAGAGTGGCCCTAGAACAGGCAAAGAGACCAAAAAAAAAAAAAAGTATAGACAATTAGGCAAAATGAGGAGAGAAAAGAGTATGTTCCAAATTTAAAAAGAAGGCAATAAACTAGAATAAGTGTTAAATAAATTGGAGATAAGCAATCTACTAAATAAATAATTCAAGGTAATGATCATAAAGATGTTCAACAAACTTGGGAGAAGAATGGTAGAACATAGTGAGAAGTGTTAAAAAAAGAGGTAGAAAATATAAATAAAAAACAAGCTAAGCTAAAGAATACAAGAAATGAAATAAAAAATACACTCGAATAAATCAACAGTAGATTAGATGATACAGAGGAATGAATCAGAAACCTGGCAGACAGAGTGATAAAAATCACAGAAAAAGGAAAAAAGAAGAAGCTAAAGAGTTACAAAAACAAGAACACATTAAGTGACATCTGGTACAATTTCAAGAGTACTAACATCCACATTATAGGGGTATCAGAAATAGCAGAAAAAAAAGAGAGAGAGAGAGAAAGACATAGAAAATATATTTGATGAAATTATAGCTAAAAACTTCCTGAATCTGAGGAAAAAAAACCAGAAATCCAAGTACTGAAAGCACAGAGAATCCCAAACAGGATGAACACAGAAACTCATACCAAGATATAACACAAAATATAAAAAGTTAAATATAAAGGGAGCAAGAAAAATCTAAGAATTATATATGAGGGAATCTCCATAAGGCTATAATATGATTATTCTGCAGAAACTTGCAGGCCAGAAGGAAATGATGTGATATATTTAATATGTTGAAAGGGAAAAACCTGCAACCTCTGACATCCTACCAGCAAGATTATCATTAAGAATGGAAGGAGAAAAAGGGCACCTAAGAGTTCACCAGTATGAAACCAGTCTTACAAGATGTATTAAAGGGTCTTCTTTAAGTGAAAAGAAAAGGCTACAACATGTAATAATAATTATAGGTATGGAAAAATTCCACTGATAAAAACAAATATATGGAAAAGGCTGTGATCAATGACTTAAATAATCTAGGACAAAGACAAAAAGAGAAAATGTGTAAAATCAACTTTAAGTAAAATAAATGGCTAAGGGATAAACAGAAAGATTCAAAATATGACATCAAAAGTACAAAATGTGGAGTTCCCATCATGGCTCAGTGGTTAACAAATCTGACTAGGAACCATGAGGTTGTGGGTTCGATTCCTGGCCTTGCTCAGTGGATTAAGGATCTGGTGTTGCCATGAGCTGTGGTGCAGGTTGCAGACGCAGCTTGAATCCCAAGTTGCTGTGGCTCTGGCATAGGCCGGCAACTATAGGTCTGATTAGACCCCTAGCCTGAAAACCTCCATATGCCATGGGTGTAGCCCTAGCATAGGCAAAAAGAAAAAATAAAGTACAAAATGTGAGTGGGGGAAGTAAAAAATGTAGAGCTTTTAGAATTTTTTGAACTTACATATTAATATAAACCAAATAGATACAGCTTTAGGTAAAGATATAGGAACTCTATGGTGACCACAAATTAAAGATCTACAAAAGATCTACAAAAACTAGAGAGAAAGGAACCCAACATCACATTGAAGAAAATCATCTAATCACAAGGGAAGAGACTAATGAAGAAGAAAATGTAAAACAACTACAAAACAACCAGAAAAAAAATAACAAAAAACATAAATTCATAACTCTGAATAATCACTTTAAATGTCAATGTACTAAATGTTCCAAACAAAAGATGGAGTGGCTGAATGAACACAAAAAAAGACCCATCTGTATTCTGCCTACAAGACACTCACTTCAGGGCTAGACACACAGAGACTGAAAGTGAGGGGATGGAAAAGATACCCCATTGAAATGGATACATAAAGGAAGCTGGGGTAGCAATACTCATATTAGTCAAAGTAGACTTTAAAACAAACTCTATGATAAAAGACAAAGAAGAGCTTTAATAATCAGGACAGATGAATTGCTAGCATAGAAATTGAATCAGTAGTAAAAAAAAAAAAAAACCTCCAAACAAACAAGTCCAGGTCCAAAATATTCATAAGGAAATTCTACCAAATATATAAATAAAAGGTATTATGAGACTGGCACACTGCTGGCTATGCTAAGAGAGGAGCTTTACTACTTATATTTCCCACACTATTCCAAAAACTTGAATAAAGTTTCATTCTATGAAATCACCATTACCCTTATACTAAAACCAGATTTAAAAAAACAGAAAATAAAAAAGAAATTACAGGCCAGTATTACTGATGTATATTGGTGTAAATATCCTCAACAATATTTTAGCAAATTAAATTTAACAACACATAAAAAGGAAAATAAAACATAACGAAATGGGATTTATTCCAGTGTTACATGAGTGGTTAAATATTTACAAATAAATTAATGTGATACACAACATTAACAAAACAAAAAATAAAAATTCCATGATCATCTAATAGATGCATAAAAAGCATTTGAAAAAAATTCAACATTTATGATAAAAACTCTCAACAAAGTGGGTATAGAGGGAATATATCTCAACATAGTAAAGGCCATTTATGACAAAGTCACACTTTAACATCATACCCAACAATGAAAAGATAAAAGCATTTCCTCTAAGGTCAGGAACAAGACAAGGATGCCCACTCTCATAATTTCTATTTAATATAGTTTTGGAATTCCTAACCATAGCAATAAAACAAGAAAAATAAATAAAAGACATATAAATTCAAAGGAAAGAAATAAAATTTTCACTATTTGCAGATGACATGAAAACATTTAGAGAAAACTCTGAAGTCTCCAACCAAAAAAATTTAGAAGTAATAAATGAATTCAGTAAGGTCACAGATATAAGATTACTATACAGAAGTCTGTTGTTTTTCTATTCACATAAAGAGAAATTAAGAAAACAATTCCATTTAAAATCACATCAAAAGATAAAATACCTGGGAATAAACTTAAGCAAGGAGGTAAAAAATATATATTCTGAAAGCTGCAAAAGGAAATTTTATGAAGGAAATTGAAAGTGATACTAATAAACAGAAAAGATTTTCAAATATTGGAAGAATTAGTATTGTTGAAATGTCCATACTAAAGCTATCTATAGATTTAATGTAATCCCCATCAAAATACCCATGACATTTTTCACAGAAGTAAAACAAATAAACCTAAAATCTGTATGGAACCACAAAGCAACATCAAAAGCAATCTAGAGAGAAAGAACAAAGCTAGAAGTATAATGCTCCAAAAATAAATTAAGAACTCATACAACTTAGAATCAAAAATACAAACAACCAGATTAAGAAAAAGGCAGAGACATGAATTGACATTTTTCCAAAGAAGCTATACAGATGGCCAATAGACACATGAAAAGATGCTCAATGTCACTAAACACTAGGAAAATGCAAATCAACCACATGAGATATTATCTCACATTTGTCAGAAAAAGAAATCATCAAAAAGAGAACAAATATGTGTTGGTGAATATGAGCAGAAAAGGAAATCCTAGGTCACTGTTGGTAGGAATGTAAACTGGTACAGCCACTATGGAAAACAGTATTGAGGTTTCTCAAAAAGTTAAAAAATAGAATGACATATGGTCCAACAATCCCTAGGTTATATCCCAAGAAAACAAAATACTAATTAGAAGTCAACAGGAACTGGTTATATAACTACGCTATATTCTAAAATAATCTATATGGGAGAAGAATCTGAAAAAAAATGGATATGTGTTTATGTGTAACTGAATCCATTTGTTGTACAGTGGAAATTATCACAACATTATAAGTCAACTATAATTCAATAAAAGTTTAATAACCCACTAGTTTTAAAATGTATATAGACCCATAATTACAATAGTCAAGACATGGAAGTACCTAAGTGTCCATCCAGAGATGAATTGGATAGAGAAGCTGTGGTATATATATAATATATGATGAAATTATTACTCAGCCATAAGTAAGAATAAAATCTTGCTATTTGCAACATCATAGATGGACCTAGATGGTATTATGCCTACTGAAGTGAGTCAGAGAGAGAAAGGCAAATAGTTTGTGTTTTTGCTTCTAGGTGGAATCTATATAATAAGAAAACAAATGTATATAGAAAAATAAGAACAGATGTATATCTAGAGAGCAAACTATAGGTTACAAATGAGAAGAGCAATGTGGGATGGTGCAAGGTAAGTGAAGGGAATTAAGAGGTACAAAATTTTTATTTCAGCGTCTTCAGTTATTTTAGTGTTTCCTATTTTCTTAAGGTAACAGTGGCTGCAACAACAAATAAATCTCTAAATTTCAGTGATTCAACAAAATATAAGTGTTTTTCCTCAAACAATTCAATAAGAATAGTTGGCATATAACTTTTCACTTGATTCAGGACAAAGAATCTTCTTTCTATGTATGTCCACCCTATCTGTTAAGGGTCTTATGGTATTTTACTACAGCTTGGGAGAAAGAAGTGAAAATAGAGAAGACTAATCTTCTTTATCACTTTGGCTTAGAAGAGATACATTTCTACTCATGTTCCATTTACAACTTCCTAGAAAGTATTCTCCTTTATGGAATGGGAGCCTGGATATTTACTGGACAACTGTAACAGCTGTAACAATTTCCAATAATGAGACATTTGGCCTCAAGTAAACAAAATCATACTAGGGTATCAAATGAATAAATAAGTGTATTTATGTACATGTTTGCATATTTGGGGAATATATGCATTAATTGAGCCTATAGAGACAATAGTGAACATCAGTTGTTTTGGTTTGTGGGATATTTCTTCCCACTTCTGGCAATGTTTACATACAGATATGTTTTGGCTAGAACCACAAAACCCATTGCCAATTCAGGAACACATTGACCAGGCCTAGTGATTCAAAGCGGATCATTCCTCTGGTAGAAATGATTGGCTCATGAACTAATCTGGGTCAATCAGGGTTCTCCAGGGTTTAGTAGTTTGGAGGATCTACATATAGCATTTCCAGCAGCTATCATGGCTTTCATAAGAGTGTTCATTAGAAAGCCTCAGAGACCATTGAAGAATACTTATCCTGATGTTATTTTATTTTATCATCTTCATTTATCACACATTCCTCTTACTTATGCTCTCCCTGGTTTTGTTCTTAAAGAATAAAAAGCAAGAAGAAAACAGAGCCAATAAGTCATTAGGACAGTTAATAACAATGGAGGGGAACATATGCTGAAGATGCTGGCCTGGCTTGCAGTAGTCAGGACAGAGTCTTAAAGGAAGATACTGTTGCTCCGTTAATTGTTGCCACAACAGAATGTCATTAAAGTTAGAAAAATTCATGCAAGATTTCTTCTGTGGACAGTAGGTGGACATTAAAATTTCACAACAGACACTGAATAGCCAAAGCAATATTGAAAAAAGCAAAATGAAACTAGAGGAATCAGGGTCCCTGACTTCAGACTATACTACAAAGCTACAATTATCAAAACAGTATGATATTGACACAGAAATACAGATCAATGGAACATGATAGAAAGCCCAGAAATAAACCCAAGCACCTATGGTCTACTAATCCACAACAAAAAGAGGCAAGAACATACAGTGGAAGAAGGATGGTCTCTTCAATAAGTGGTTCTGAGAAAACTAGACAGCTATATGTAAAAGAATGAAATTAGAACACACTCTAACACCATACACAAGAATAAATTCAAAATGGATTAAAGACCTACATGTAAAGCCATATACTATGAAATTTTTAGAGGAAAACATAGACAGAATACTCTTTGACATAAACCACAGCAAGTTCTTTTTTTGATCCACCTTCTAGAATAATGACAATAAAAACAGAAACAAACCAATGGGACCTAATTAAACTAAAATGTTTTGCACAGAAAAGAAAAACATTTAAAAAACTAAAAGACAACCCACAGAGTGGGAGAAAATATTTGCAAACAATGCAACAGACAAGGACCTATCTCCAAAATATGCAAACAGTTCATACAACTCAACAACAAAAAAATAAACAACCCAATTGAAAAATGAGCAGAAGACCTAAATAGACACTTCTCCACAGAAGATATGTTGTTGGCCAGTAAGCACATGAAAAAATACTCACCATTATTCATTATTAGAGAAATGCAAATCAAAACTATAATGAGTTACCACCTCACACCAGTCAGAATGTCCATCATTAACAAGTCAACAAATAACAAATACTGGAGAGGGTGTGGTATCTTCCTTTAAGACTCTTCCCTTACAGCTTCACTATTGGTGGGAATTTAAAATAGTACAACCACTATGGAAAACAATATGGAGGTTCTTCAGAAAAGTAAATATAGAACTAAAATATGATGTAGCCATCTCATTCATGGGCATATATCCAGATAAAACTTTCATTCGAAAAGATACATGCACCTCTATGTTCTTTGAAGCACTATTCACAATTGTCGACATGGAAACAACCTAAATATCCATCGAAAGATGAATGGATTAAGAAGATGTGGTACACATATACAATGGAATAGTATTCAGCCATAAAAAAGACAAAATAATGCCATTTACAGCAAGAAGGATGAAACTAGAGATTTTCCTATTTGGTGAAGTAAGTCAGAAAGACAAATCACATATAATATCACCTATTTGTGGAATCTAAAATATGGTACAACTGATCCCATCTACAAAACAGAAACACATTATGGACATGGAGAGCAGACTTGTGGTTACCAGGGGGAAGGGGAGAACAAATGGGATGGATGAAGATTTGAGGGTTGGTAGATACAAAGTACTATATTGAAAATGGATAAGCAATGGGGTCCTACTGTGCAGCACAGGGACCTGTGTCCAATTTCTTGTGGTAGAACATGATGGAAGATATTATGAGAAAAAAATGTATATATATGTTTGACTGAGTCACTATGCTCAATTACAGCAGAAATTGACATGACATTAAATCAAGTATACTCAAAAAAAGATTTTTGAAAAAGTAGGGATGTTGAATCATAAAACTTAAATTACAATCTTTAAAACTTCAGCATTTAGGAAGATATAGAGATCATGTTATCCAAAAAATTGCTATATTTAAGTTCTGATTCAGAACTAAAGACTGAGAAATTGCAAGATAAATCTGGCATCCTTGCAGAAAAATAAAAAATGCAGTCCTGAAGGGCAATATCAGAGTGGGCTAGGGCTAGAAAAGTGGCCCTGAATAAGAGGATGATAATTAAAAGCATTTCAAATAGAGTACCAAAGTGGGGAAAAGCCACATGCTCTTAGATTTCAGATGAAGAAATGGAGATGTGATACCACTGACTAAAAGAGAAAAGTTGAGTAAGACTGCAAGTTTTGGAGAAATACCATCAATTCTGAGTTATATTTATACATTTAGAGTATAGTGAGTTTCTGGGTATCAAAAATCCCCAAGGAAATTTTTTCAAGTAGAACTAGTTATAGAGCATACATTATGGGCTAAGAACCAAGATAAGTGATTTACAGACACTATCAAATTTGATTCTCACAACACTTCTTGGAGTATTTAAAAATAAGGTATAGCAGCTTTGCCTGAAGTCCCACAACTACCAAGGCCCATGGCTGGAGTTAAAACCAAGACTCAGCTGTTTTCCAGTCTCATCCTCTCAGTAATGACATCTCCCATTATCCTGTCTTCCTGATGTTATTTTGGAAAGTAACCAACATGACCCAGTGGTTACTCCTTTGGAGAAGTAACCAACATGACTCAAGGCCCTTTTCATGTGCCCTGAATGAGGTGAAAGAGCCATATACTTCCAAAGTAAGGGTGAATATAGGCATTTTTAAATAATTTGTATAGAGATGACTGTACATCCTTTGAGAAAGACCTGGGGTAATTCTCAGACTGTGATAATGAGGTGAGAAAGGTATATGGAACAAAGACAAGGTCTTAAGCATCCATACCACTAAGAAAGTCCTGCATAGAAGAAAGAATGAATAACAGGGCAGATAAAGGAAACAGAAAAACAGGAAGATTTAGAAATGCCAGGTTTTAAATCATATAGTATCTTAGGAAAGAAAAAAAGAAAAAGAGGTTTAAAGAAGATGGATTTAATTACTCAGGTCAAAGGCAACAAAAATGTCAAGCTAGAATTGTGAAAAAATATATTTGGTCATTACAAAACCATAGTGAATGCAGTGCCCTAGTGATATGGAGCCAGGTTGTGGTGGTGAAGTAGAAATTTAGAGTTACATAAATAAAAACAGTGGGTCTAATTCTGCATTCATATGTTTTTTTTCTTCATCTGCTTCTTTATCATGTAATCATAACTGCATTGAATCTACATATATTGTTTCTACATTTGCCACTCTAATCAGAATATCCATTTCATTTAGACTTTGATCCTTTCTTTGTTCATTGGTTCCCTCAACTATTTCTCAGGTCATCTGTTAGTTCACAGGCATCTACATGCTATAAGAAGAAAAGACATTACTGTCAATGTTCTAAATCACAGTGACTTAGAACAGGCAGAAATCCATTACAAAGGGAAGCAGTGGGAAAGAGCTGTGTGGTGATAAAGGAAAGAGGACAAACTTGGTAGAGCTGTTTAAAGGAATTCTGTCCTTTCCCTAATGTTACTTGTCTGACCACAAATCACTCACAGATATTTGGAGCTAGGCTTGCATGATCTGATTTTCTGGCAGAGGCCATATTTCCGTCACTTCTCAAAGCAGAAGTATCCAGTCCTGCTGCAGAAGCAGCCCTTCTTTTAGATTTCAATATGGAATTTTTATGCAATTGAGCTTACTCCTCTTTGGTGTTATAAAACAGTCAAGCAAGATGAATATGGCTGGTAATTTATACTAGTAACTTGCATTGAATTATACTTGGATGACTTATTAAATGAAGGATATGATCAATATTACATCTGTCATAAATGAAAAACTCCACGTTTGAATGAATCTAATACATTCATTGTTTTATGAGCACAGTGTCCTCCAGAGAGAGTCACAAATCCAAATGATGTCGCTGAGTGATGGATTTTATGTTCTCTTCTCAGGCTTGGCTAGAAAATGTGTGAGATCTTTTGCAGTATGAGGGTTCCATTTGGCAAAGCATTGAAAGTATCTCTTATAGAAAACTTTCATGAAACTCTCCGGAAATGTTTTTGTTCAGCTGCAGAGATTATGAAAGGCAAGTTGGTAGGTAGATGGCAGATGGGTAAATATGGTCTCAGATGAGCAGAACTGGATGAAACCTCTGTTTCCTTTCTAGTCCCTATGAAATCATTTAATGAAATAAACTGGATTGGGATGTCTAAACTTCCTTAATCTGGTGAATATTGTTTAGCTTACTCATTGTGTTTTGAAACAATGCCCAGAAAATTAAAATCCACAAAATTTTCCTCATTTCCTTAACTAAATACGATATTATATCTTATATGTTGCTTAAATTTGTAATGCTTGGGCTCTTGTTGGTGATTTATAATATCTTTCATACAAGACAAAATCTATCTTGTGTAAACTCAACTCTAAATTACAAATGAATGTTCTAGAAGCTTTACACATTGTTTAATTCCATAATTCTTAGATAGGTTATATTACTGTCATAAATTTTAGATAAGAAAACTGAGGAACATAGAAATATTTTGTTCTTTCGTTTTTTTATACATTTTTATACATCCCTGCTTTTTTTTATTGAAGTATACTTGTATTGTGTTGTGTTAGTTCCAGGTGTACAGGTGTTGATTTTGTTCTACACATATATGCATATATTTATATCTATATTGTTTTTTATTCTTGTCCACTATAGTTTATTATAAAATATCGAATATAGTTCCCTGTGCTATACAATAAATCCTTGTTGTTCATTTACTTTATACATGATAGTATGCATCTATTAATCCCATACTCTTAATTTATCCCTCCCCCTTCCCCTTTAATAACCATAAGTTTTTTTCTATGTCTGAGTCTATTTACATTTTATATATAAATTTTGTACTATTTTTAGATTCAACATACAAGTAATATCATTTAATATTTGTGTTTCTATGTTTGACTTACTTCACTTAGTGTGATAAACTCTATTCCATCCATGTTGCTTCAAATGGCATTATTTCACTATTTTTTATGGCTGAATAGAGAAATATTTTAAAATTTCTCAATATTAAATAGCATGCTTCAGAATTCCAAAATTCTCACTCTTAACCATTAAATACAATTCCTCATAAATCACTTGTAGAAGAAAATTTCCCAGAGTGAATATACATTATTCTACTTATTAAAAGTGCTCATCAGGAGTTCCCATTGTGGCACAGTGGAAACTAATCTGACTAGCAACAATGAGGTTGCAGGTTCGATCCCTGGCCTCACTCAGTGGCTTAAGGATCCGGTGTGGTTGTGAGCTGTGGTGTGGGTCACAGATGCGGCTCAGATCTGGTGCGGCTGTGGCATAGGCTGGCTGCTGTATCTCCACTGAACTGCTAGACTGGGAATCTTCACATGCCATGGGTGCGGCCCCTAAAAAAAAAAAAAAAAAAAAAAAAAAACTGCTCATCAAATACCCAGTACAACAGATGAAAAAAGGTCTCACTAAAGCATATTTTTTTGAAACCTCACAATAGGAGTGAGGATAGTGACTAAAGATTTCGGAAAGAATAAATACCACCTAAAAGGAATGGAGACATATACAATATAAAGTATTTTAACAGCAAGTTTCAATGCTAGAAAATTATAGAAAGCATTCTCAAAGTTTGGAGAAGTAAATTTTAGCCTAGAATTTTATACCTAGCCAAATTCTTAACCAATAGAAAATATGGTCTCTGGAATTTTACCTGCTATGTATTCTTTCATGGGAGTTACTTGAGAGTGTACTGTAGCCAATATAAATGAGTAAATAAAGAGAAAAAATGCACGAGTTTCAGGAAACCGTGAATAAAACCCAAAAGTGCAATAATAGGCCATTCCCGGAAGATGTCCATGTCCATGTCTGAGGCCCTGAGAGCCCTGTCCAGAGTGGAGAAGTTCTATAAGGGAAAAGATGATTCATTAAAATATAAGAAATGATGACATATTTATATTTTATTTATAAAGAAGAAAGAGGATTATTTTAAGTCATTGTCCTGGGGAATGAAAGAAAGGGGGTATTTCAGAAAAAGGAAATAATGATTTGAGATTGAATATATTGGGGAAAGAATTAAGAACAGGCAAAAGTAAAGAAAAAGTTATTTGAGGCCAATGTAATCACCAGTTGAAACAAATTTATCTTGTGTTTCTAAGATGACCATGGTAGAAATTTATTTTATATTTCCACTTAAGCTGCTCCCAAAGTATCTTTTCTCTAATCACCTTTTTGTGGCTAAAAAGGCACTTTCTCTCTCACAAATGATGCAGGGTGACGTAGGAGGGATGATAGAAGGGCTTTCCTTCCCTACCATTCATCTTCAACCTTGAGAGTCACCTCTGCCCCATCCACTAGAGGAGAAAGAAACTAGATTCCTAAGCAAAATCTACTAAGATGGCCAGGATCTAGGAGTTCTTTTGTGGCACAGGAGGTTAAAGATCCAGCATTGCCACTGCAGTGGCTTGGGTCGCTGCTGTGGTGTTGGTTCAACCCATGGACCAGGAGCTTCCACATGCCCTGCCTCCCCTCGCCCCCTACAAAAAAGCAAAAACAAACAAACAATTTTTTAAAAAAATGGCCAGAATCTAGAGTAACATTTTCTGCAAGTTCCCAAGTCTATGCTGGTATTCTTGGTGGGAATTATGGAAAGAGGGATGAGAAGAGATACCTTTAAAAAAAAAAAAAGGTTTTAATTTGGAATAGGAGTTTGTCAAACCAAAGTGAGTAGCAGGTAAAATTTTCCTGGCTGAGGGAATAGCTTTGGCAAGAAGTGAGGAGACCATCTCACATTCTGATAAACAGTTCTATGTGATTACATCATGAAAGATCTCAATTCATGTGAGAAAAACACACTAAAAAGGAGAAGAGCAGTTCAGAAAATCCTTGCTGGAAGAATGGACCCTCCACACCTGAGCTAATCAACATAAAACAGTCCTGAATCCATGTTCAAATATAGATAATTTAGATGTTCCAATAACTTAAAAAATGATAAACAAGAACAAAGGCATGTGAAAGGAAAAATATAATTTTACATAAAAAATCCACAAAGCAAGAAAAATGGTAGAAAGCAAATGTGATTACAGTGAATAAAGATAATTTCCATAGTGTTCGTACATAATGAAGAATTAGCTTTAGAATTGCAATACTGAAGTCACATCAAGAGCATTTTAAACTATTTGATTTTGAAAGTCATGGATGCTGGATGTTCACATATAACGAGGTAGGATTAGTGACCCACAGAGTGTGTGGACTGTGGCTTCAGGTGATACTTAATGGAAAGAATGTGTACCAGGGCCAAGTCAAGAGATAAACTGCCCTTTCACAATCACAGTTCATATCAAGGTATCCAGACCAGTAAACCAAGTCCTGAGGTGAGGTTTACTAAGCTAGAGTAGATCATTTGAATTCTAGTCGAAATAACCATCATTCAAAGATAATAACTGCCCTTTGAAGTTTGAGCAGTGAGAGTCAAAAAACAAAACAGGATTGATTTAGGACACTTTCTGATCCACACCAGAATTTGCATCAAAAGACCTCTGTTTCTTACTCTAGCTGTGTACAAGCATGTGTGTTTTCACGTGGAAGTTGTACTGTTGCTTATGGGATGAGAGATTAAAGAAAATTATTCAAGAAGCAAATCAGCCATCACTTTTGACAAAGTATATTCAAACATCTTAGAGCTCCTCCACCCTCCAGAAGGAAACATAATGGACTTTACTATCAAAGTCAGAGTGGGAGGGAATATAGCTGTTATTAAGAGAAAAGAAGGCCAGGAGAAAGCAAATTAGGGTTGAAGAGAAATGGAGCCTTTTGAAAATCACTTATGGGCAATGGAATTCACTGGGCGAGAAGTCTGGGGACAAACATTAGTATGAAAACAAAAATAAAAAGTAAAAACATGGGCATTTACCTGTAATGAAATCTCTGTAAATATTCCCTAAAAATCCAAGTGGTTGAGGCTTCTGTGACTTGAGGCCTCAGTTATTTCTCTTTCCCATAAGGGCATAATTAACAATTACTAGCATTAAAATAAAACTAACATATAAGTTTAAAGTATTCGCTGGCTATCCATAAACAATGTCTTGAGGATAGAATGTCTCTTTTAGATATCACGGAATAAAGAACAATTATTTCTTAAAAATAAAAGAGGTAAGATATAAGAACTAATACATTTTTATTACAGATAGATTATAAATTCCTTTTAAAAATTGAAGAAGTACAGATTAGGAAAAATGTATGTAGTTTTTTTTTAAAAAATATTTGAGTCATATTTATCTGCTAGATTTATCTGCTTTTCATTTAAAACTTATAATGAATATACTTATTTACCATTTATTGGTCTTCCATAAAGTGATTTAAATTATAGCATACTATTCCATAACAGGAATGCCCTATAATTTATATTATCTATAATAAATTATTAGATATTTAGCTTCCTTTTGCTCTTCCCTCTTCATTAATTGACTTTATAAACAATTAAGCTTGTTTCTGATATTTTCTCAGATATTCTTCTACAATCAAACTTCAAAAGGTAGCAAGGAGAAGCACCAATCTATATACAGAGACAATGGAAAACTAATATAAAGACTGTCCTCAGCTTGGTCAAGAATTAAAACATTTCATACTGCTGTAGGAAGAAAACCAGTCATTTCTTTTGTTTAAAATACTAAATAATCTAAACAATTAACTAGTAAGAATGAAAGTTCAGTAAGATGATCAGCAATCTCCACTCTATTTTACTTAATAACTATTAGGCATCTACAGAGGAAAAGGCTCAGCATCCTCTTTTCCACATTCACATTTATGTTATTAAAATAAACAGATTACTTAAGACTAGAGAACATAGTGTCATGTGTTTCCAAATTCAATCTGATAAGAAGGTATTAAGCCTAGAAGCTCATCTGAAAATCTTTAAAAATAAATGTATTCTCATTTCTGCTTGAATAAAATGTAATTGTGAAATGAATCTCTTAGAAATGCAATTGTATAATGTACATGCCTTAAATTTTTACTTATTTACTTAAAGTATATCCTGAAAGGGGTGATTCCTTCTTGATCTAATGTTAGTGAACCATCATAAGTAAAACTTCAGACTCAATGGCCAATTAAGGCCTCTGTAATATGAACTCAGACCCTCTCACTTTAGCCTGTCAGCTTATAGTGCTTACATATATGAGTGCATCTGCCATTCCACTAAGTGGGCCTGCTACCCCCTTACTCATCCTTCTTCCTCATTAGACTGGAGGCTCCTTCCAGACTGGGACCTTATCTTTCATAACTTCAGATCTTTACTTTCTATCAAAACAATGGAAATGTCTCAAAGTTTAACAAGTGTTTGCTAAATAAATTAACCTATGTCATCCATTCACACGAGGTCATCATACTACTTTTTTTGTTGACTTAGGAGTTACATATCTTCAAATATGTCTGGTAAAAGAATATCAACTTTCTGAAAAAGGGTATCTCTATTCAATATATTCTATTCTGTGATCTATCACTGCTCTGTTTAATCTGCTCTCAAGGACTCATGGCTAAGTCATTTTAGACAGAAAAATAAAACATGACATGAGAATGAAAATAGTTTGAGATAAAACTGAACCTCAAACTTATTTCATGGAATATCCTCCATCTTTGACCTAGGTTTTGAAATGGATGGCAAATAATCTCACAGAAAGACAATACTAATAAATAAATTTTAGACAAGGTGGGGGAATCTCATATATATGGTTTATATTTATCTCAATCTCTTTTCTAGTATTTTTAGAACTTAAACTTCTATGTTTTGTCTCAGAATTTCTATTTTTATTTTTATTTTTTGGCTGTGCTGGTGGTATGTGAAAGTTCCCAGGAGGGTCGAACCCATGCCACAGCAGCAATCCAAGCCACTGCAGTGACAATGCTGGATCTTAACCTACTGCGCCACAGTAGAACTCCTGAATTTATATATGGGTCAACAAAATTGGGATCGCTGAACAACCCCCAAGAATAAAGGAGCAAGTAATAAAGTAGTTGGTTGTGAGGCTTTGTAGACTATAATTGAAACCTTTGCTTTTAACAGGAAAATTACTTTCACCCACATTTTTCTTTAGAGTGAAACAGACCCTTGAACTGTCCTTTAATCCCTCTTTTTAAAATAGGTATCAATACCATGCACATCAAGTTCTTTGCTAAGAAAATTGTGTAGCGTCAATATCAAAGTTGACACATAGGACTGCATTGGATATAAAAATGTGCTTCTTTGTAGACACATTGTGCTGGCTGACTCACCCATACACATGGAAATTATTTACTTCAGTTCAATTTATTTAAAATATCTTAGACACTATTTGATGGCAAACCATTTCACTAAAAGGGAAATAGTGACACCTGGTGGAATATTCTAACTTTATCCAAAGTCTAGTTGCTAAGAATTGTACTCTCAAAATGTGTTTAAAATGTATATATATTTTTTTACCTGGAGAACAAATGTGCTTTTATGATGGAATTGACACCTGGTATACATATACACACACACACACATATGATAATGTTACATTATTAGTTACAACACAAGTAACTAATTTCCTTCTTACATAAAAACATAGAGATTCTTCAGTAAATATCCAGAGTAGTAAATTAAAAAAAAAAGCTGATTACAAGGATTTTAGTATTCTATAATTCCATCTATATGAACAATGAAATCTGAAATTTGCAAGCAATATGGTATATACAGATGTATGTAAACATACTCATATTTATGTGTATGTATGTTAATTATATATCTATATCATATAAATTATATAGTATATGTATATGCATATATACATATGCATATAAAAATGTAAAATTATTTACTTATTATATACTTAATATAATTTATATGTATAATATACAAACCTAATTTTTGAGGACAAGCAACCTGGTGGAAAGTGAAACATGCTTTTATAATGCTTAAGTAGGCTTAGGCCAGACCATAATGGATTTACAAATCTCCAAATGGCTGTGAAGCATATAATTCTAAATTAATTTGTAGATGAATATGAATAGCGAAACTGAAGTACTGAATGATGGACTAGGCTTGTGCCCACATAGCCATGAAGGGTTAATGTTTCCATGATCACTAATTGTACTACATATCCTGGAATATTACCACGAATATTGTGTACTGCAAATTCTAAGTCAAATAAAGCCAAGGATCTCCCCTAGGTTCCATGTAGAGAGTCTTGAGTGTTGGTTTAGATCTTAGATTTGGATTCCCACAGACCTGGGGTAGAATCCTGGTTTCAGAAACTGTGTAAAATTGGATAAATCATTTAATTTCTTTGTATCCTCATCAGTAAAATGAGGCAAAAATGAAAGAGTTATAAGTATTAATAAAAAAATATAGGTAAAACATTTTAGCAGAGTGACTAGAAAATAGCACTTATTTATCTGTTATAATTACTCTATTACTCCCTTTCTGTGTAACAAAATATATTGTCATATATTTATTGTCATGTAAAATTCCCTGGAAGTTACTGCTTTACATTAATTACAAAGGTCAGAGCTACACAGAACTTGAGAGTTTGGAATCTAGAGCGAAATAAGTATGTGGTTCAGATCTTGGCTCTGTCGGTTACTCTATGGTCCTGGGCAAGTAATTTAATTTTTCTGTGACCTAGTTTCATCATTTGTAAAATGAGGATAAAACTTTATATCATATAGTTTTATTATGAGAATTTATTGTAAGGTTTTATTATGAGGATTGAATGTGTTTATGATGTAAAGCTTTAGAGCACTACCTGGCACAAGGAAAGAACTGTATAAATATTAGCTGTTAGTACTGCATTATCTAAAATGTAAAAACAGAAAACAAAGAGAATGCTTTGTCTAATGTTCCAAATAATTTCAGGGGCTGTGGGTGATGAAGTTGATCTAAGTGTGACTACTCAAGTATAAATAGCCCAGAAGAGAGAATTCCATGGCCACTGATCACTTTGTCTTACTTTATCCATTTATGACTGTATATACTCTACTGGAATATGTAATACATTTTTCCTTCTTATGCATATATGATTTCACCTTGGGCCCAAATTTTGCTCACTTCTGTGATTCAGACCTGCTGGGTATCTCTGGCTGACCTGAAGAAATGGTGTTGGAGGAGTATCGTGAGTTGGACCTAGAAATAGAAGCCAAATCATAAACGCCCTTAAGTATTAAGCCTATCTATCGAAAGAGGGCATTATAACACATAGATTCTTGTTTTCTGTCTTTCATGTAGCTTTACCTGGAATGGACATACAGTATTTTTTTCATACATCATGTGGAACCATGGAAGCTCATGATTGGGTGAAGCGAGCTCCTAATTCCAATCTGAGGCAGAAATCCCATCAATATTCCTCTAGAATGATTGTCAGTTTTCTGTTTGAACACCTCCAGTGACTGAGAATCCATCACCTCTTTAAGTAGCATATTACACCTTTTAGAAAGTAATTATTCTAATTAAGTCAAACATGAAAGATTGAACAGCACATTTATCTCTCCTCTTTATCCCCAAAATCCAAGTAAAACAAATAATGAATTGCCTTTAAAAAAAAATCTATCAAGAGCAAAGGACAAGGAAAGACACACCATGAAATTCTGGTAGTTGATTTGACAGAACAGAGAAATGGGGAGCAATTCTGCAAGGGGAGGACCCACCACAGAAAGACTCAAGTACATCTGAGATGTGATGTAGGGCTGAAGCTTGGAGAATTTATTAAAAGTCTGTTTACGAAGAGTCAAATACCCAGATTCTCTCCCTCACCTCATAAAGCCAGGAAAATGCCCCCCCCCCAGGAATGTTTATTTACTTTCCGAAGATGTTGAACCATTATATTGTCAACACTTGGACCCCAGGCACAAGGGATAGTAAAGGTGAAGCACCTTCTGAAAATAAGGGGATTAAGTGTGGATCTGCATATTGAACACTGAGCTTCTCAACTGGCCTTCTAGCACTAGCCACCACCCAACTTCTTCCCCAATTTTATCTGTGAAAATTTACTAGCCCAAGAGAAATATCTCTGATACTGACATTTAAGGATATCTCTATGTGACCCCTCCCCAAAATGTGAGGTCTACCATTTGTCTGATCTCATCTGCATTACAGCATTTAAGCGCCTTGTTGTTGTGGATTCTGTAATGTATCACCTAGATTCTCCCTTTAGGACTGAGATGATGCTCTCAACTGCTGGAACTATTGGTGGCTTATGGATCATAGCTGATTTCCTCTCAGGAAATTGCCTTAAATGAAGAGAGCTGCCTTCCCTGGAGGACAAATCCAAATCCAGTGGTTTGTAGATGTGAGATAAAGGGGTCCAGTTCTCTTGCCCCAATTTGGTTCTTCTCTGAGGTGTCATCCCAACCACAGAGCTTTCCTTGTAATTACCTGATAACTGATTGAAACCATATTCCTACCCAATTTCTTCATCTCCCTCAGGTGTTAATTTCAAGAGAATCCCAAATAAAGCTTTTGCACATTGTATTTTCCAGGGAACCTAACCTAACACACTCACTCCAGAATATGAAAGGCTATCCCAGCCTTTATTTTTAGACTCTAACATGAAAGACTGAGTCCAAATCATGACACTGTGAGGGAAAAAAAGGAACATGTATGAGACAGATAATGCAGAGAATATTAACAGTAAATATTCTCAAAGAGATGGTACTTCATTCATAAAATGAAAAACAGGATGCTCTAAGAACAGAACTTTCAGAGAACAAAGAGTAACTCTTGGAAATTCAAAACACAGTAATAGAAATAAAAATTTGGATAGACCAATTAAAAGATAAAATTTTGAAGTTCTTCAGAATATGGAACAAAATACAAAAAGAAAGTAAGAAAGACAACATGAGAAAATTAGAAGATATAGGAAGAATAGCATATGACGTTTCAGAAAGAAAATGAAATAGAAGTTTCAGAAAGAAAATGAAAAAATGGAGGTTCAAAATTAGTTTTCAGGAGTTCCCGTCATGGCTCAGTGGTTAACGAATCTGACTAGGAACCATGAGGTTTCGGGTACAATTCCTAGCCTTGCTCGGTGGGTTAAGGACCTAGCATTGCCCTGAGCTGTGGTGTAGGTCACAGATGTGGCTCAGATCACGTGTTGCTGTAGCTCTGGCGTAGGCCTGAGGCTACAGCTCCAATTAGACCCCTAGCCTGGGAAACTCACATGCCATGGGTGCGGCCCTACAAGAAAAAAAAAACAAAATTAGTTTTTAAAGAAAAATTAATCAGTAACATGAGAAAATTTCTCGGAACTGAAGGCCAAGTGTTAATAAGTATCCCACACAATGAATATTTCACATTAATGTGAATCACTGAGAAATTTCAGATTAATAAGTATAAAGAAAACTTACTGAAAACTTTCCACCTGATGGGAGAGGGAGGGAGTGGGAGGGATTGGGAGCTTGGGCTTATCAGACACAATTTAGAATAGATTTACAAGGAGATCCTGCTGAGTAGCATTGAGAACTTTGTCTAGATACTTATGTTGCAACAGAACAAAGGGTGGGGAAAAAAATGTAATTGTAATGTATACATGTAAGGATAACTTGATCCCCTTGCTGTACAGGGGCAAAATAAAATAAAATAAAATAAACTTTCCAGAAGGAGAATAATCAAATATATGTGGCATATATATGCAGCAAAGGACAACCCAACTTCAGAACAACAATCCTAAAAATTAGAAAACAGTAATATAACCCATGCCTGTAAAATTTAGAGAGAGTGTAATTTTCAATCCAGAATTTTAGGACTAGGAATTACTCTTAATCAAATTTAGAAAAGAACAGAGACATTTTCAGATGGTTAAATTTCAAAGAATTTTATTTATAATACATCCTTTCTAAGGAAGCTTACTAGAAAACATAATCCATTAAAATTGGGAAATGGAATAAGAAAGATACTGAAAGATTCTGGAAAGAGGTAAAGGGTAGTGCAAGGACCACAGCTGCATCAGGAGAGAAGCCAATGAACTGAAGTGTCCAGAGAGAATTTTGTTAAGAAAAAATGGCACTGACAGACTGACCAGTGTGTTTACTGCATTGATTGAGCCTTGCGGCTCTGATGAAGAGTTTGGGAATGAATTAACAAAAGCTCCCAGGGGGAAAAATAAAAATAGGATAATCACTAAAGAAAACAATACATTGTATAAGATAGAAAAATCATCTTAATATTTTCTGTGACTTAATCATGAGCTATTTATATAAAGTACACTCTGAATATTGATTTAACTGAAAATAGTTATTTATATTGGGAGAATTGAAGAAGAGTAGGAAGGAAGGTAAAGAAACAAATCCCCATTTTTCTATAGTGTAAGTCATTAGATTTAATGTTTTAAAGGTGAAAATGCATAATATTTAGAAAATAGAGGGAAATACCAGAAGAATAAGTGAAAATAGTCCCTAGAGATGCTCTGAGGAGCAAGGATTAGAGTTGGGAGAGGCAAAATAACTAGTCTTTAATTACATGCTTTGCAGTATTTTTTGTATCTATAAACTGTGTGCATAAATATGTGTAAGTTATTTTGATAGACTTTGTGTGTGTGTTTTTTGCCTTTTCTAGGGCCACTCCCACGGCACGTGGAGGTTCCCAGGCTAGGAGTCTAATCGGAGCTGTAGCCGCCCGCCACCACCACAGCCACAGCAACACCAAATCCAAGCCACATCTGCGACCTACACCACAGGTCACAGCAACATCGGATCCTTAACCCACTGAGCAAGGCCAGGGATCGAACCAGCAACCCCATGGTTCCTAGTCGGATTTGTTAACCACTGCGCAACAATGGGAACTCCTTCATAAACATTTTTAAAAGAAACATTTAAAAAGATTTAAAAGAAAATTTCTTTCTTATTCAGTCATAATATCTGCCTTTCTATCTTCTGGTCCTAATTACACTCTTCATGACCCAAAATATTAAAAAAATTAATAGTTTCTCTTCACCATCACTATCCTTCAAGTACTTCCTTCAGTTTTCATTTATAAGGGCTAAAATTTCCCATTTCATTCCACCTCACTTAATGTGAAACAATTCCCTTCCCGGAGTTGATTACTTTTCTTCATACTCAGTGAAGTGGAGTCCAGAGCTGAGGATGATCCTCTTGAGAGAATCTGGCTAATTTGCAGCAACATTATCAATTCTTTCATTCTGTACATTATAATCCATTAAAGCAACAAAGATCCCATTAACTAACTTAGAAGCCAAAGGACATAATGCTTCGTAGTGAAACCTTGAAGTCTTTTCCATGCATATTATTTTTAAGTCACCTGTCCTATGGGTTGAATTTGTTGATTGGATTTCTCTCTTTTTTTTTAAATCTTGGTAGAGAACATTATATTAATCTTTATTAACCTTAAATTAACTTTAATCTCTATTATGTTTGACTTACTAAAATCACCTTATTGTCAAACTGAAAAGAACATATATTTGGTCCTTAATTTATTCATAGAAGATATTAGCTATCTCTTCCAAATTTGTGTCACACATAAATGTGATAGCTGTGCTTTCACTCAGGCAGGTCTTGAGTAAAAATGGTAAACACCAAGCCTAGCAAGGCAGAGCCCTTCAGCCACAGGAACATGTGTTTCAGGTTAACAACCATGTGTTAGTCAGCTTTAAGTTACAAGCTGTTCAACTGTTAGAAGTTCATCAAATCTGGCCAAGAGCCAGATACACCAAGTAGATAACAGTTCTCTAGTTTAGCCATTTATTAGCTCAGTGATTTAAAAGATAAATTTATAAATTTAAATACTCTTTTTGATATGAATTATTATGAAACAAATTCAGGAAGATATCCAGACACAGAGATGTCATTTGACTGTTCTATTATCTTACAGTGACAGACCCAGATGCAGATTCTGATTTGGGTTCCTTGACTTCTGACCCTATTCTCTAGAAGTGTCTGGGATATATTATTATTGTGGCTATTGTTATATTAATGTGAATTTGTAAGCTAAAGATTTTGAGCTTAATTTTCATACCCTGAAATCCCACATGGATATGGATAGCCCATTCCTGGAGGTCATGCCATAGATATTTAAATTGTAACAGGCAACCTCCCTACCCCACCCAGCTATTCCCCTTGCTGACAACTGACTGAAGATACAGCTTTAAGCCTTTAGATCTTCCTAAGCAAAGAGTCTGTACTTTGACATTTGCATTTATCTCATTATGTTTGATTGGCATATTGAGATCCATAAGCTTGTGGTTAATATACTGCCAAGGATTCTTAATTAAGCTGGTTGTGCAAAAAAGGCATCAGAGTCTCTCGAGAAATGTATAATCTTTGCCAGTCATTCACTTTGAATTTTCCTTGCTGCCCTGATGGCATAGCAGTAGCACTACAGGGAAGGTTGGAGGCTTGACATAATAACCAGAGGCTTTGTAACCTGGTCCTGCTATTTGAGTTGGGAGGCAGAGAAGATTGCTCTGCTAGAGAAGGGAGACAGGAGAATACTTAAGTTCATATTCCCTATGGACAAATGAAACAGAAGAACACAGTATATCACAGGTATAACACAGGCAAAGCTGCCAGTTATCATACTCCAGGAAATTAGTGAACATTAACATATTGACATTCTACGTATTTTTTCTTACTAGCCATTTCATGAAATTAGGGAAGGTGAGGCAAAAAAAGAAAAAAAAAATCTCTACTGAATCAAAGCCACCTGCATATACTTCCCAGCCCCTATGTGCTATAAGGCGGTGGTTTTTAAAATCTTTTGCCCAGACCAGCAGGATCAGTATTCACTGGCAACTTAGAAATCCAAGTTCTCAAGTTCCACCCCAGAGTTATTTAATCACAAACTTCAGGGAGGAGGTCCCAGAAATTGGTATTTTAACAAGTCACCCTGAAGCACTTCAGTTTGAGAACCACTGCTCTAAAGGAACCATTCAGATTTTCCAAGATGGGAGCCTCTCAGAGGAGACAATAGAGAGATTCTGAGCAAAGCAAGGACAGCTTGTAGAGAACTCTAAGACTAGCATATTCACTAACTTTTTCCCATTCTGCCTGCTTGGCTACCACTGCATGAGCATCCCTGTGTGGCAAAAGCCACAGGGACCCCAGAGTCTCTCTGATGTCCTCATGAGTTTCCTTCAGGAAGCAGCATTCCCATAGGAGAGGCATGATGCCTTTTCTCCTCATGACCCATGACCTGCCAAAGTAACTTCCAACTGTATTTTCTGTTTTATTGACTCTACCTTATGACCACAAGCTTTGGGAGAAAATTAATTTTATTGATTTCAGACATTTTGCATTCATATTGTTCATACTTGCCCTCCCCCTCCTGCTCAGGATTTCTGCAAGCATCCCCTTTATGGCCTGACTTCAGGAGGATGCTGTGGTTTAAATGTGGGTCATGCAATGAGTAGTGTGCTACTGGGAGTTAGGCTGCTCTGCTTCTGTATACCCTGTTGATTTCTAATGACCCTACTCTCAATTTTGTTCCAACCCCCTAGGTGATGCTTCCCTGGCACACGATGGCTGAGACATTTCAACTGTGCTGTGCCCACTGAGAATCCATTAAATACAGAGAATGAGTATTGGGCTTTAGTCCAAGAAGGGTTTGGTGACATTTACTTTAATTGTCATATATGCCAAATACCCCTATGCCATGCGATCCTACACAGCAACTGTTCTACTAGGAGGCATTTGAGGGTACATGCTGTAACAAATGTATTTAAATCTTTTCTATCTGTGGATTCCTAGGTTGTTTTCCTTTTGCTATTCACTCAGTGTGCCTAACCTTTGCCAAACAACTGCAAAGCTATGTTCTGGCCACAGGTTTTATTTGCTGCCTTTAGTCATTTTCAATTTCTTAGCAGAAGCAAATACAAGGGCAAAAGTCAATGGAAAGCAGGTTTAGGTAAGCTCTGTTCTGTCTATACATACTGCCAAGAATCCCTGTATGTACTTGAGGAAAGGAAGCAGTTTCTGCTTAGATTTGGAACACCATAAATCAAATAACTATGGTTCAACCACCCCCAAGACCGCTGACATGGCTCCCTCCCAATATTTATTGCCACATGTAAGAACTTTCAAATGCCAGCATGAGTATGCTGCCTGCACCTGGCAAATTATTTCTGGTTTGTCAGAAAATCCAGAGGCTGCTTTTGTTTGATGTTAGCATGGTTCACTTATTGTTCCTGTGCTGTTTGCATGACGATCATCTCACAGCATCAGAAAGGGTGGGAGTCACCAGAGAACCTCCAGACCTCCTATGGTTTATCCCTTTCTCCAGAAATGCCAACTGACAAGCCTCTCTTCATATGTGCCAACATTTAAAGATTTCAAAGATGGAGGTGGCCAGTGCATTGTTTTCATAGCTATAGTTAGTTGAGTTGTTATTTTACATGGGTGAGAAAATGATGCATTTGATGACCATTTCATGAGCATCTAGTATGTGTCAGCCATTGTACTGGGGAAAGTGGACACCAACCCTGCCCTCAGGAAGCTGATATCCTCTGGAACCATTTAGGAGTACAAGTGGCTGTCTCTCTGCTTGTTTACAAACACACTTAAGTAGTCCAAGATATCCGGGCAGTTCTTAGCTGCTCTTCATTACACTGAGCTCTTGGGAAGGAGTTAGTTACATTGCCATTGTAGCACAGCTATTGACAGGGTGCCTAAAAGTCTAAATTCATAGTGTCTGATAGAATTGCTAAAGTTAACTAGGATATACTTCGCAGGAGACAAAGACTTTTGCTTTAAAAATTATCGTGACAATAGATTATGTACTTAGAATAGAAAAATTAAAATGTTAATGTGGAACCACATGTAAACTCACTCCCAAGGGGGAAAAAAGCTTGAAATCTTGGTCTAACACTGTAAATATTCCTATTTAAAAAGCACCAAATATAAATTAAGTAGCATATAATTTTGATTCTGGTTTCTTTATCTGAGTATTTTTCATATCATTGAAGTCATAAAGTTTGCATAATACCTTATTGTTTGGACATGCCATGATTTTTTTAAACCATCTTCTTTTGTGGTACATTTAATCTTTCTAATTTTGCATCAGTTCTAATACTCCTATGACTAATATTCTTATACATGTTCTTTATCTTCATTTCCAATTATTTCTTTAGATTATATACACAGAGGCAGATAAATACCTAGATTAAATACTATGAAGTCTTTAAAGTCTCTTGGTTATAGAATGGCAAAACTGTTTTTCAGAAATATTATACCAATTTAAATTTTCATCAGAAGATTTATTATTTATTTTTGTCTTCTTAGGGCCACACCTGTAGCACATGGGGCTTCCCAGACTAGGCACTGAATCTGAGCTGTAGCCACTGGCCTAAGCCACAGCAGTGCCAGATCTGAGTTGCATCTATGATCGACACCACAGCCCACAGCATCATCAGATCCGAGTTGCATCTGTGATCAACACCACAGCCCACAGCAACACCAGATCCTTAGCCCACTGAGCAAGCCCAGGGATCTAACCTGCATCTTCCTGGATACAAGTCAAATTCATTTCCACTGAGCCATGACAGGAACTACTCATCAGATTATTTTTAAGAGCACCTCTGAGATCAAGAGTTTTTCTTTTTTTTCAAAATCTTGTATAAAACACCCTACAAGTTAAAAAGTGTATAGTTTTCCTAAGCAATCTTTCCTGCAGCTGAATGTACTTCATACATTTTTGCATGCTATATGGATTGCACTACAATGAGACAAATATTTTCTAGTACAATAATCTTGACTCCATAGTGAAACATGAAAGATGATTTTTGTCATCACAGCATGTCTCCTATTCCCTTTCTTTGCTTATATCACCCTGTTTTTCCTTTGGAAATATATACTATCCCTTCCCCAGGCCCTGGAGTTAGAGAATATGATCCAAGGCTAGCCATTCAATGTGGTCATATGATCCTACAAGAGCCAGTAGGAGTATTTTCTAAAGCTTTTCACTAGAGCTAAGGTGACTGCAGGAGGATGTGCAGGAAGCCATCCTACTGCCACATGGAGAACACCTGCTTGCATAATGAAGTAGAGACAAGCAGAACAGTAGAAAAGTGAAAGAGGACCCTCGTGATAATCCCTGATTTCCAGGATGCAGCTATATCAGAAGTTCGCCTTATCCCTAGAATTCTATGTTTCAGGAAGCAGTTATTTCTATTTTGCTCAAATTGCCTTAGACATTTTTGCAAGGCAAAATGCAAGTCCCCTCCCCCCCCAACAAAATTGAAAAAACAGTTCTAAACTATCCCACAGAGCTAATATAGGAGATATAAAATCTTAGGCCATGGCAGAACCACATTGAGAAGAATGAGGTTCAGGGTGTTGGTGGAAGAATTTTTCAGTTTGATCAGGTCTACATATCTAAGGAGTGGAACCAATCCTCAGGATAAATCACATGAAAGGGAATTTATAAATGCATTCATTAGGTCTTACACACTGTATGCTTGTTTTTCTATAAATACAAAGTAAGAAAGCTCTGACTCACATCCCATGTCATATGCACCAAAGAGGGAAGAATGTGGTGAGGGAAAAATACAGCCCTAGCTTCAGTTACTAACCTAGTTTGACAAAGTTTATCTATGCATTTGCTCGACTAAAACCTAAAAGAAAAGTGGTCAGAGTAGGGGATTAAGATGACAGAATAGAAGGACTAGAGCTCAACTTCTCTCATAAAAACAACAAAATTACAACCAAAGGCTGAGTAACCTTTGACCATATGGACTTGAAACTTTCAAAAAGCTATCCTACTCCAGAAGACAAAGAGCAGGCCACACCAAGAGGTAGCAATGGCAATTACATGATATAAGCAACCCCATACCTCCCAGGCAGGAATCCCCACGTACTGGAAAGTAACTGTATCACAGAGACTCACCTACAGGAGTGAGAGTTCTGAGCCCCTAGTCAAATCCCCATGCCTGGGTATCTGGCACAGGGAGAAAGAGCCCCTGTATCATCTGGCATTGAAGGCCAGTGGGGCTTGTGTGTAGGAGCTCCACAGGACTGGGGTAAATGGAGACCCCATTTTTAAAAGGCGCACACAGACTTTCATGTGCAGTGGGTCCCAGGGCAAAGTAAAGGCTCCATAGGAATCTGGGGTTGGACCAGAATGCAGTTTTTGGTGGATCTCCTGGAAATACTGGGGGTGAATGTGGTTTGTTGTGGTGGAAGAGCATTGGAGGCAAAGCTATTGGGAATATTCATCCTCATGCATTTCTCTGGAGGTGGCCATTTTGGGAAAATATGGCCCCACCCATCAGCTGCTGAGAAGCCTCAGGCAAAACAACAATCCAGGTGGGATCACAGCCCCACCCATCAGTAAACAGGATGCCTAAGATGCCCCAGGCACACAGCCACTTCTAATCTCACCCAGAGACAAAGCCTCACCCACACCAGAGGGATAGGAATCAGCCCCACTACCAGTAGACAGGCACTAGTCCCTCCCATCAGTAAACCTACAGCAAGCCCTCATGCCAGTTTCAGCCACAAGGCAGGCAGACACCGGAAGTAAGAAAGGCTACAATTCTATTATCTGTAAAAAGGTCACCACACCAAAGACCTATAAAAATGAAAACCAGAGAACTATAACTCAGAAAAGGGAGAAAGAAAAAACCCCAGAAAAACAGTTAAGTGATCAGGAGATTCTCAGCCTCCAGGTAAAAGACTTTATATTGATGCTGAAGATGATGCAAGACATTAGAAATAAACTGGAGGCAAAGATGGATAATTTATAGGAAACACTGAGCAAAGAAATACAAGATATAAAGCTTAAGCAAGAAGAGATGCAAAATACAATAAATGAAATAAAAAATTCATTAGAAGCAGCCAACAGCAGAATCCAGGAGGCAGAAGAACAAGGTGGAGGACAGATTAGTGGAAATCATGAATGCAGAACAGAAAAGAGAAAAAGGATTGAAAGCAAATGAAGAGAGTCTCAGAGAACTCGGGGACAATGTTAAATGCACCAACATCCATATTATAGGGCTGCCAGAAGGAGAAGAGAGAGAGAAAGGGACAGGAAAAATATTCAGAGAGATAATTAGCAAAAATCTCCCTAACATGGGAAAGGAACCAATCACTCAAATCAAGGAAGCACAACGATTACCATATAAAATAAACACAAGGAGGAGCACCCCGAGACACATATTAATCAAACTGATCAAAATTAAAGATAAAGAGAAAATATTGAAAGCAGCTAGGGAAAAGAAACAAATAACATTCAAGGGAAACCCAATATGGTTATCATCAGATTTTATGCAGAAACTGTGCAGGCCAGAAGGGAGCAGCATGACATACTGAATGAGATGAAAGGAAGAAACCTCCAACCAAGACTACTCTACCCAACAAGGCTCTCATTCAGATTCAAAGGAGAAACCAAAAGCTTTACACACAAGCAAAAGCTAAGAGAATTAAGCACAACTAAATCAGCTTTACAACAAATACTAAAGGAACTTCTCTGGGCAGAAAGGAAAAGGCCACAACTAGAAACAAAAATACTACAAATGACAAGGCTCAACAGTAAAGGCATATATACAATAAAGGTAGGAAATTATCCACACACAAATATGCTACCAAAATCAGAAATCATGAGAAGAGGAGGGTACAAATTCAGGACACTAGAGATGCACTTGCAATTAAGAGACCAACAACTTAAAATAATATATAGGCTCCTATATCAAAACTTCAGGGTAACTGCAAACCAAAAATCTGCAATTGATACACAAAGAAGAAAAATCAATTCAAATACAATGCTAAAGACAGTCATCAAACCACAAGAGGAGAGAACAAGAGAAGAAGGAAGAAAAAGAGCAACAAAAACAAACCCAAAATAGTTAATAAAATGGCAATAAGAATATATATATCAATAATTACCTTAAATGTAAATGGACTAAAAGCACCAACCAAAAGACATAGAATGGCTGAATGGATACAGAAACAAGACCCATATATATGCTGTCTTCAACGGACCCACTTCACATCTAGGGACACATACAAATTGAAAGTGAGAGGATGGAAGAAAATATTCCATGAAAATGGGAATCAAAAGACAGATGGAGTAACAATACTCATATCAGACAAAATAGACCTTAAAATAAAGAATATTTTAAGGGACAAAAAAAGGACATCACATAATGATCAAGGATCAATCCAAAAAGAAGATATAACAATGGTAAATATATATGCACCCAACGTAGGATCACCTCAATATATAAGGCCACTGCTAACAACCTTAAGAGAAGAAATTGGCAATAACACAATAATAGTGGGGGACTTTAACACCCCATTTAGAAAAATGGACAGATCATCCAGACAGAAAATTAACAAGGAAATATAGGCCCTAAATGAAGCATTAGACCAGATGGGCCTAATAGATATTTACAGGACAACCATCCAAAAGCAGCAGAATACACATTCTTCTCAAGTGCACAGGAAACATTCTCTAGGATTGATCACATTCTGGGCCACAAATCAAGCCTCAGTAACTTTAAGAAAATTGATATCATACCAAGCATCTTTTCTGATCACAATGCTATATGACTGGAAATCAACAAGAGAAAAACTGCAAAAAACACAAACACGGGAGACTAAACAACATGCTACTCAACAAACAAGGGATCACTGAAGAAATCAAAGAAGAAATTAAAAAATACATAGAAGCAAATGACAACAAAGATACCACACTCTAAAGCCTATGTGATGCAGCAAAAGCAGTTCTAAGGGGGAAGTTTACAGCAATACAAGCCTAGTTTAGCAAATATGAAAAAGCTCAAATAAACAACTCCACTTTAGGTCAAAAGCAACTAGAGAGAATAACAAACATACCACACTCTTGGATTGGAAGAGTAAATATTATCAAAATGACCATATGACCCAAGGCAATCTACAGATTCAATGCAATCCCTACCAAATTTCCAAGGACGTTTTTCACGGTACTAGAAGAAAATATCTTAAAATTTGTTTGGAAGCACAAAAGACCCAGAAAAACAAAAGCCATCCTGAGAAAGAAAAATGGAGCTGGAAGAATCAGGCTCCCTTACTTCAGACTATACTACAAAGATACAGTCATCAAAACCATATGCTCCTGGCACAAAGACAGAAATATATATCAGTGGAACAGGATAGAAAGCCCAGAATTAAACCCATGCACCTACAATCAACTAATCTGACAAAGGAAGCAAGAATATATAATGGAGAAAATACAGCTACTTCAGTAAGTGGTGCTGGGAAAACTGGACAGCCATATGTAAGAGAATGAAATTAGAACATTTCCTAACACCATACACAAAAATAAACTCAAAATTGATTAAAGACCTAAATATAAGACCAAATACTATAAAACTTGTAGAAGAAAACATAGGCCAAACACTCTCTGACAGCAATATATTCTCAGATCCACTTCTTAGAGGAATGACACTAAAACAAAAATAGACAAATGTGACTTAAACAAGCTTCAGAGTTTCTGCACAGCGAAGGAAACACTAAACAAAACAAAAAGATAACACACAGAATGGGAGAAAATATTTGCAAGTGAAGCCAATTTTAATCTCCAAAATTTATAAACACTTTCTGCAGCTTAATACCAAAAAAATAAACAACCCCATCCAAAAATGGGCAGAAGATCTCAACAGACAATTCTCCAAAGAAGACATGCAGATGGCCAAAAAACACATGAAAACATGTCCAACATCACAAATTATTAGAGAAATGAAAATCAAAACCACTCTGAAGTACACTTTATACCAGCCAGAATGGCCATCATAAAAAGTCTACAAACAAAATGCTGGAGAGGGTGTGGAGGAAAGGGAACACTCTTACACTGTTGGTGGGAATGAAAATTGGTGCAACCACTCAGAAAACTAAAAATGGAATTACCATTTGATCCAGCAATCCCACTCCTAGGCATCAATCCAGATAAATCCATGACTTGAAAAGATACATGTACTCCAATTGCAGCACTATTTACAATAGCCAAAACACAGAAACAATCCTAATGTCCACAGACAGAGGAGTGGACAAAGAAGATGTGTTACATATACACAAATGAATATTACTCAGCCATTAAAAGGAAATAAATAACAACATGTGCAGGAACATGGATGGACCTAGAAATTATCATGCTAAGTGAAGTTAGTCAGACCGTGAGACACCAACATCATATGTTTTCACTTACATGTGGAATCTAAAAGAGACACAATGAACTTTGCAGAACAGATACCAACTGACAGACTTTGAAAAGCTTATGGTTTCCAAATAATGCAGTTTGGGGTGTGAGGGGTTGCACTGGGTTTTGGGGATAGAAATGCTATAAAATTGGGTTGTGAATTGTTGTACAACTATAAATCTAATAAAATTCATTGAGTAATTTAAAAAAAGAATCTGGGTTGGAGTGTAGAAAAGTTAAAAGTTTAGAAAGGTAAACATAATCATGGCCACTGAGAACTGTATAGGTGATTAAAAGGATTTTAAAAGCTATAGCTGTCTAGGAGGCAGCCAAGATACATATTGTAAGACGTGAGAAATATGTTCAAGTCCTAGTAACAATGCTGGCAGCAGCAGCCTTCAAAACCATCTGCATCCAGCTCAGCAAACAATCTGAGTGCCACCAAGAACAAATTAAAATAGTCCTGAAAGAAAGGAAAGCCTGTCATGGATGAGTGAAATGTTGCTTGCTGGAGAATGCAGAGCCTATAGTCTTGTAATATTCTAGAAACCATAAAGAGCATTTTTCACCATCAATGTAATATGGATTTTAAAAGTGAAATTAAGGGCCATAAGAAAAAAAAAACACATGGCAAAACTGCCATTTGAGACAGTGAACATGAATCCCAGTTACAGTGGTCCTGCTAGTGTAACATGCAGCTCAACTGGGAAGGAAAAAAGTTAATTCTGTTACAACCTATAAGGGACACTGCTCACCTGGCCAGGCCTAGAAGCACAATAATACTAAGGGCAATTGTTGTTTTTGGAGCCAATCATTTGAATAATATCTCTTGATAATAACTGAACTGGATTTTTAGGTCAGGAATATGGTAAGCGTGCCACATGATTTTTTAACATTTGTTGAGAATGAACTCACATCATTCAGTAAATTTATATTGATTCTTTTTTATTATAGTTGATTTACAATGTTGCATCAATTTCTTCTGTACAGCAAAGTGACCCAGTACACACACACACACACACACACACACACACACACACACACACACACACACATACATTCTTTCTCTCATCTTATCCTCCATTGTGTTCATTGCAAGTGATTGGATGAGTACCTTGTGCTATACAGCAGAATCTCCTTGTTTATCCATTACAAATGAAATAGTTTGCATCTACTAACACCTAACTCTCAATCCATCCCACTCCTTCCTCCTCCCCCTTTGGCAAACACAGGTCTCTCCTCTTAGTCCATGATTGTTTCTGTTTTGTAGATAGATCATTTGTGCCATATTTTTGACTATACATATTAGTGAAATCATATAGTGTCTTTCACTTTCTGACTTACTTCACTCAGTATGGAGTCTATAGTTCCATTCATGTTGCTACAAATGGCATTACTTTGTCTTTCCATGCCTGGATAGTATTTCATTGTATATATGTACTATGTCTTCTTAATACATTCATATGCCAATGGACATTTAGGTTTTTTCCATGCTTTGGCTATTGTGAATACTGATGCAATGAACATACAGGTACATGTATCTTTTTCAAAGAAAGTTTTTGTCCAGATATATGCCCAGGAATGGGATTGCTGGGTCATATAGTATTTTGATGTTTAGTTTTCCGAGGTACCTGCATACTGTTTTCCGTAGTGGTTGTACAAATTTATATTCCAACCAACTGTGTAGGAGGGTTCCCTTTTCTCCTCACCCTCTCCAGCATTTGTTATTTATTGCCTTGATAATGATGGCCGTTCTGAAAGCTTTGATGTGGTACCTCATAGTAGTTTTGATTTGCATTTCTCTAATAATCAGTGATGTTGAGCATTTTTTTCATATGCTTGTTGGCAATATGTGCATCTTCCAAACTAGAAGAGAAGAGGTATAATCATTGCTCTATGCAGATGACATAATACTATATATAGAAATCCCTAAGGACTCAACCCCAAAACTACTCAAACTGATCAATGAATTCTGCAAAGTAGCAGGATACAAGATTAACATTCAGAAATAAGTCATATTTCGGTATACTAACAATGAAATATTAAAAAGGGAAACAAAAATACAATACCTTTTAAAACTACACCCCCAAAATTAAATACCTGGGAATAAACCTGACCAAGGTGGTGAAAGACTTACATGCTGAGAACTGTAAAACATTAATTGGGGAAATTAAAGATGATTCAAAGAAATGGAAAGATATTCCATATTCCTGGTTGGAAAAATTAATATTATAAAAATATCCACTCTACCCAAAGCAATCTACAGATTCAATGCAATCCCTATCAAATTACCCATGACATTTTTCACAGAACTACAACAAACAATCCAAAAATTTATTTGGAACCACAAAATACCCAGAATTGCCAAAGCAATTCTGAGGAACATAACTTTCCCAGGAGGCATAACTCTCCCAGACTTCAGGCAATATTACAAAGCCACAGTCATCAAGACAGTGTGGTACTGCTACCAAAACAGACACATAGACCAATGGAACAGAATAGAGAACACAGAAATAAACCCAGACACCTATGGTCAATTAACTTCAACAAAGGAGGCAAGAATATAAAATGGGAAAAATAGAGTCTTTTCAGCAAGCAATGCTGGGAAGCTGGACAGCTGCATGCAAATCAATGAAACTGGAATGCGCCCTCTCACAATGCACAAAAATAAACTCAAAATGGCTTAAAGACTTAAATGCAAGACAAGACACCATAAAACTCCTTAGAAGAGAACTTAGGTAAACATTCTCTGACATCAACCCTACAATTGTTTTCTTAGGTCAGTCTCCCAAGGCAACAGAAATAAAAGCAAAAATAAACCAGTGGGACAAAATCAAATTGATGTTTGTTGACTTGTTAACGATGGCCACTCTGACTGGTGTGAAGCGGTACAACATTGTTGTTTTGATTTTCATCCCTCTAATAATTAGTGATGGTTAGTTTTGTCTTTTTTTTTTCATGTGCTTGCCCGCCAGCTTTGGAGAAATGTCTGTTTAAGTCTTCTGCCCATTTTTCAATTGGGTAGTTTGTTTTGTTGTTGTTGAGTTGTATGAGTTGTTTGTATATTTTGGAGATTAAACCTTTGTCTGCTGCATCTTTTGCAAGGATTTTCTCCCATTCTCTTTGTTCTTTTGTTTTTTTGTTGTTGTTGTTTGGTTTTTGTTTTGTTTTGTTTTGTTTTGTTTTTTGATGGTTTCCTTTACTGTGCAGAAGCTTTTGAGTCTATTAGTTCCCATTGGTTTATTTGTGTCTTTGTTGTCATTATTTAAGGAGCTGTGTCAAAACAAGATGCTGCTGTGATTTATGTCAAAGAGTGTTCTGCCTATGTTTTCCTCTAGGATTCTTATAATATCTGGCTTTACATTAGTATTTAATCCATTTCAAGTTTATTTTTCTGTATGGTGTTAGAAAATGTTCTAATTTCATTCACTTACATGCAGTTGTCTAGTTTTCCAAGCACCATTTATTGAGGAGACTCTCTTTCCTCCACTGTATGTTCTTGCCTCCTGTGTCATAGATTATTTGACTATAGGTGTTAGTATTTATTTCTGGGCTTTCTATCCTGTTCCATTGATCTATATTTCTGTTTTTGTGCCAGTACTATATTGGTTTGATGATTGTAACATTGTATTAGAGTCTGAAATCAGGGAACTTGATTCCTCCAGTACTGTTTTTTCTTTTCAATATTGCTTTGGCTATTGCTGTAAGTGGGGTGTTAAGTCCTCTACTATTATTGTCTTATTGTCAATTTCTCCTTTTATGGCTGTTAGTAGTTGCTTATATATTGTGGTGCTCCTCTATTGGGTGCATATATATTTACAATTGTTATTTCTTCTAATTGGATTGATCCCTTAATCATTATGCATTATGCCTCTTTGTCCCTTGTGACCTTTATTTTAAAATCTATTTTGTCTGATATGAGTATTGCTTTTCTATAATTTCCATTTGCATGTAATATCTTCTTCCATCACCTCACTGTAACTCTGTATGTGTCCTTATATCTGAAGTGGGTCTCCTAAAGACAGTATATATATATATGGGTCTTGTTTTGTAATCCATTCCTCCAGTATGTATCTTTTAATTGGAGTATTTAATCCATTTATATTCACTGTAATTATGGATAAGTATGTGCTTATTCTCATTTACTTAAATTTTTTGGATTGCTATTTTGCATCTTTTTTCTTTCTTTCCTCTTTTTGTCTTCTCTTGTGATTTGCTGACCATATTTAATGTTATGTTTGGCTTGCTTTTTCTTTTTTATGTGTGGGACAATAATAGTTATTTGATTTGTGGTCCCAATTATATTTTGATATAGCTATCTATATGTCAGAATTGTTCCTGCTTGCTGGTCTATTAATTTCATATGCATTTTCATTGTTCTGTAGTTGTCCTCTCCTCTTCTCATACTTGCTAGTTTTGATTATCATATTCATCAATGGGTGATTTCCTACTTTTATATTATCTTTGTCTTTACCAGTGAGCTTCTTCACTTTTAATATTCTTGTTTCTAATTGTGGCTTTTCCTTTTCTGCTTAGAGAAGTTCCTTTAGCAGTTGATGTAGAGTTGGTTTGGAGGATCTGAATTCTTTAACTTTTGCTTGTTTGTAAAGCTTTTGATCTCTCCATCACATCTGAATGAGAGCTTTACTGGTAGGGTACTCCGGGTTGTAGGTTACTCCTCTTCATCACCTCAAATATATCTTGCCACTCCTTTCTGGCCTGTAGAATTTCTGCTGAAAAATCAGCTGTTATCCTTAAAGGGGTTCTCTTGTGAGTTATTTGTTGCTTTTCCATTGTGGCTTTTAATTTTTTTCTTTGAACTTAATTTTTGTCAATTTGATTAGTAAGTGTCTTGCTGTATTTCTTCTTGGGTTTATTTTGTATGGAATTATTTGTGCTTCTTCCACTTGAATAAGTGTTTCCTTTCCCATATATGGGAAATTTTTGGTCATAATCACTTCAAATATTTTCTCCAGTCCTTTCTCTCTCTCTTCTCCTTCTGGAACCTCTATGATGTGAATATAAGTACATTTAATGTTGTCCTAATGGTCTCTTAGACATTCCTCCATTTTTTAAATTCTTTTTTCTTTATTCTTTTCTGTAACAGTGATTTCCATCACTCCATCTTCCACCTCACTTATTCATTCTTCTTCTTCCGTTAGCCTGCTGTTTGTTCCTCCTATATTATTTCCCATTTCAGTTATTGTGCTATTAATCTTGCTCTTTAAATCCTCTATCTCTTTGTTAAACATCTCTTTTAAGTTCTTGATCTGTGCCTCCATTCTTTTTCCAAGATCTTGGATCATCTTGACAATAATCACTCTGAATTCTTTTTCAGGTAGTTTAACTATCTCCTCATCATTTAGTGGGTTTTTTTTTTTTTTGAGTGTTTTTGTTTTGTGCCTTTGTCTGAAAGCTGCTTTATTGTCATCTCACAGGGTCTGCCTATCTGTTTATCATCCCTTGACAGTTGGTATGTTGATGCCAAAGCACATGCCTAGTTCTGGATTTCTCAAGGGTGGTAGTGCTCCAGGTATTCTTAGGACATGTGTGATATCTCACATCTTCTCATGGAGCTGGGTGGCGGCTAGGGATGATTTCTGTAAGCCAGGTGGCAGTAATTCACCACGGCATTGCTTTTGTAGCTTGCTGGGATATTAGTGTCTCTTGTAGCCCCACCTGCTACCAGGTAGTTTTCAGGGCTATTTCCCGTAGCTTATAATGTCAGCAGTTTCTCCTGCTGACCCTCCCTTTGATGGAAAGGTTCTAGGGACTGCTCTCTGTAGCTGTAGGTGAAGGTGCAACTATTCTTCAACATGCCCTTTGCTTGACCACTTTAGGGATCTCTCTCTAAAGTCACAGGCATGGGGGCCTTCTCCCTAACTGTTGCTAAAAGACACTCTGTATAGGTGCATGGATGTGTGTTTCTGGCAGGATGTATGTTTCTGGAAAGATGTGTGTTCCCTCCTCTTGGCTAGCTGCTGGTAGGAGTGCTTTCTGTAGCCACTGAAGATCAGAAATGTGGATTAATGGGCCTCCCCATTAATCCCCTGGTGTGTGGAATGAGTACCACTAATGTGGGTCTTTGCAGGGCCACTGGCAGGGGCCCTGTATATTGTCCTTTTCTCCATTCAGGCATCTCATAGCTCCCACAGGGAGCAGGCACCAGCAGCCCTCTCACAGGGAATGGGACTTCTGCCAGCAGCTTTTCTGGTGCTGATCAGGCACCACTAGCATGAACTCCTGCAAAGTCTCTGGGTGGAGCTGAGGTACCTGTGTTTTCCCTGCTTGAGAAGATTATTGCTCTCATGTGGATTGGGCACCACTGCTAGCAGCTCTTCTGGTGCAGGATGGGCTTAACTAGTGCTAGGGCCACTTGTGTTATTCCTTCTGTCAGGAATACTCCACCTGCTCTAAGAAGTTTGTAGTCCTAAGGGCAAGCTTCTTCCCAGCTGTTCCAGGCAGCCACTGCCACCAATATGTTCCCTGAGCTTAAGCAGGCAGTGTCCTGCTGCTTGAGAAAGTGTGTGCAGGGAACAAGGTTGTAGTTGTGAACCCTACCCCTTCCTTCCAACACCTCAAACAATGGCATCCAGGATCTAAGCTCAAATGAGTTGCCTCCACCTACATGCTCTCAGTTGTTGTTGCCCTACACTCTAGTATCTCCATGCTGTTTCTGCATGGCCAACCCCTGTTTTCTCCCATATAGCCAGTCCCAGTTCCCTCTTTGAGTCTGATCTCTCTAAGCCAAGAGTTTTAGTTCCCAACACCTGCTGGCACTCACCTTTGTTTGCCAATTGCCTATAGTACTGACCATTTGTGGAGGATTGTCTCCTTTTTAACTGTCTCACACCATTTATCTAGAGTTCCTCCTAGATTTTTTTCTGCTGATCTCCTTGCTGGTGGGGGAATTTCCCAGGTTTCAGTTGTTCCTCTTTCCAGCTCCCTCCTGGGAGAGCAGGTCCTGTCTCACTACCTTTCAATTCTTTTTTTTTTCTGTTCTTTTTCTTTCTTCTTCCTTTTGTCCTATCTGTTTTGTAGTTTTTTTTTTTTGCTCTATCATAATTCAGAGGTCTTTTGTCAGTTTTTCACAAATTTTCTGCATGAATAGTTCCACATGTAGTTGTACTTTCAGTGAATTGGTGGGAGTAGGTGAGCCTCATGTCCTGCTACTCTGCCATCTTTGGAAATCCCCTATGATGATTCTTAAATAATAATCAAAATCAGAAGCAAATGTACATGACAACTAACATTTACTAAATGGTTATTTATAAGCCAGCACAGTTCCATGTGCTTTATATTAAGTCTAAGATAATTCTGACACAATGAGAAATTGTAAAGATTTTTCTGTTTCCTTTAGGCTAAGTGCCAGGTTGTCCTATAACTCCCCTTCCTAATACCTCAAAGACATTGCCCAGAGAGAAAAACCCATGCCTTGTTCTTTGTAGTCATTGGAGCAGACAATTCCTTAAAATGAGCATGGGTTTCTAGCATTGCAGTGATATGTATATGTGTAGAAATTGATAGGACCAAACTTTCCTGATGATGTAACTTTACTGGTGAGGTAAATATCACCCCCATTTTACAGATAAAAAAGCCAAGGCACCACGAAATTTAGCAGCTTGAACTTTAGTGCAATCGTCCCTTAGTGTTCAGGACCCCTTTTCACTAACCTCATGAGTACCAAAATCTGTGAATGTAAATCCTTTACATACAGTTGCCAAGTATTTACATATAACCTATGAAAATCCTCCTATGTACTTAAAACTATCTCTAGTTTACTTATTATACTTCCTACAATTTAAATGCTATATGAACACTTCTAAGTGCTATGTAAATAATTTATGTCACTGGAAAACTCAAGTTTTGGTTTTTGGAAATTTCTGGAAATATTTTTTTAATATTTTTAATCCACAGTTGGTTGATAAAGGGCCAACTATATGTGGTTCAGCCAGAATTTGAACTCTGCTGCTTTTAAATTTTATACAAATTTAAGCACAGAGTGGTTTTGGATTTAATCCCAGAATCCTAGCCTCATTTTATTTAGGCAGTGATGAAACTATTAGATAGGAGCAGCTGAGAGAATTCAGCCATCCTGAACCTTACTTAGGTATCCTGAGTTCACCAAATTCTGCACAGGTCATTGAGTTACTCTTGAGAAAACCTCTCAACTTCCCTCCCTCTTTTTCTGTTCCCCCATCACTCATTGCATAAATTGAGAAACTAAGGATATGCTTCAATATCTAGCTGAAAATGTTATGAAAAATTCATAACTTTTAAACAAATTTTTCTGCAGCAAGATTTAAACACCTCCAACTCTCTGTCCCATTTCTGCAAAGTTAGAATGCCTATGTTTAGTCTGAGAAACTGCTGGCTCTAGTCAATCGCAAATAGTCAGGTATGGCAATGTCCTGACAATGTCATTGAGGAGTTAGGGAGAAAAGCTAGAGAATAAACTTGGCAGCACAGAAATATCTCATTTTATTGCACTTCAATTTATTTTATTTCACAGATACTACATTTCTTATGTATTGAAGGTTTGTGGCAACCCCCCTTCCTGCAACTCTTTTGGCACCATCTTTTCTAAAGTATTTTCTCACCTGTCTTTGTGTCTCATTTTGTTAATTTTCACGATATATCGAACTTTATCATTACTGTTATTATTATACGATTATGGTGATCTCTAAACAGTGATCTTTGATGTCATTACTGTGACTCACCAAAGACTCAGATGATGCTTAATATTCCTTAGCAACAAAGTATTTTTAATTGTTATGAACATTGTTTTCTTTTGACATAGTGCTATTGCACACATAGTAGAGGACATTAAAGTATATGGTAGTTCTATGTATAGTTTTCTAAGGTACCTCCATACTGTTCTCCATAGTGGTTGGACCAGCTTACATTCCTACCAGCAGTGCAGGAGGGTTCACTTTTCTCCTCACCCTTTCCAGCATTTGTTATTTAGGGATTTATTAGTGATGGCCATTCTGACTGGTGTGAGGTGGCACCTCGTGGTAGCTTTGATTTGCATTTCTCTAACAATCAGTGATGTTGAGAATTTTTTCCATTTGATTATGTCCCACTGGTTTATTTTTGCTTTTATTTCTGTTCCTTTGGGAGACCAACCTGAGAAAATATACAAAAGGTTGATGTCAGAGAATATTTTGCCTATATTCTCCACCAGGAGTTTGATGGTGTCTTGTCTTATATTTAGGTCTTTCAGCCATTTTGAGTTTATTTGTGTGCATGGTGTGAGGGTGTGTTCCAGTTTCCTTGATTTGCATGCAGCTGTCCAGGTTTCCCAGCAAGACTTGCTGAAAAGACTCTATTTTTCCCATTTTATGTTCTTGCCTCCTTTGTCAAAGATTAATTGACCCTTGGTGTCTGGGTTTATTTCGAGGTGCAATATTATGTTAATTTCTGGTGTATGACCTAGTGGTTCCTGGAATTCAAAATTCTTCCAGCAAAAGAAAATCAATCAATGGAATATACCACATTAACACAATTTTAAAAATGATTAACTCAATTGGTGCTGAAAACACATTTGACAAAATTGAACACTGTTTCAGTTGTAACATTCAACAAACAAGGAAGAAATTTACCTCAATATAATAAAGACCATCTGTGAAAAACCCACAATTAATGTCATACTCTATATGCAACTGAAAGCTTTTCTTTTAAAAATAGTAATGAGACAAGGATTCCCACATTTTCTACCTCTATTCAACACAGTACGGAAATCATAATCAGAGCAATAAGTAAGAAAAATAAATGAAAAGAGTCCAAACTGGAAAAAAAAAATGTAAAATCATCTCTGTGGTTGGCATGTTGCATACGTACAAACTCTAAACATTCCACATACCAAAAAAGTCATTAGAACTAATAAATTAATTCCATATTCATTTATGAACATACAGAAATCAAAATCAACAAACAAAACCAGCTGTTTTTCTAAAAACTAACAATAAATTATTTGAAACAAAAATTAAGAAAACCATTCCATTTACAATAGTATCAAAAATAGGAAAGGAAGGCAAGATGGCAGAAGAGTAGGGGGACACACTTGCCCTCTCCCACATACACAACAAAAAAAGCATGTCTACAGGATAAACGACTCACACAGAACAGCAAGCAATTAATTGCTGGCAGAAGAACCTAAGCTCCAATAATGGCAAGAATTTCGTGACATTACTGGGTAAAACAAGAGAAAAGAGGAGAGTGAGAGAAGGGGAATCTGAGCTGGACGGATGCTCCTGAAAGGGAACTGTGGAGGAGAAAGGGATCCTGAACCCTGGAAAGTCACCTAGATCTAGGGAAAGATCATGGAAAGATCAACTGAACCGGAGGAATCTCCAGATGCAGAGAAGAGTGTAGCAATAAGTCAGAGTTCTGAAAGCAGAGCAAGAATAGAACAGATCATCTGAACTACGGGCACAGTCCCCAAAAATTGAGACGCCTGGGTGGGGGCTGGGCACCGAGATCCCGGCTCCAGAGGTTAGTCCCTGGGAAGAACTGGGGGGGGGGGGGCGGCTGTGGAGCAGAGACTGCTTGGGAGGTCTAGAAACTGGTCTGTGAAGTTTGACGGGGCAGAGACTGCCTGGGAGACTAGGAAGCAGAGCCTCACAGGGGGAGGGAGCAATACACTAAGGGCAGGGAAATGGAAAGTCACATCAGAGGGAACCTGAGAGAAGAGCCGGGTCTGTGTTGGGGAGGGATGAGAAAAAGGGGTGAGCCCCCATAGAATTCTCCCCAGCCACAACAAGCTTTACGGCCTTCTAGCTATCAGAGAGTTGTGCTTCCCAGTGCATTCAGCACCCCCCCACCACCCATTCCGTACACTCCAGACCTGGGGCTGCCTGCCATGCGGGAGGGCTGGCCTCAACAATTTCAGGAAGCCTACCACCACAGGGGCTGTCCCTGCCCTGGCCTGCTTGCCCTTTGGAGGGGCTACACCCCCACGGAGCAGCACCAAACACCGCCAGCCCATGGAAAAAAGACCTGCAGCCCAGAAAAGCTAGAACAAGCTTGGCCAGGCCATGAAAAGATCTGCCTAATTCTCCGGCAGTCCTTCCAAGACCAGCTGCCCTGGGGAAGAGCCTCTTGGGCTCACAGCGGCCCAGCTAGTTGCTCCATCCCTCAGGGGGTGCTGCACCCCTGTGGAATAGATGCTCAGCACCCCCAGCCTACTGGAGGAGCCCCTGCAGCCCAGAAAAAAGCTAGAACAAGCTTGGCCAGAATGTGAAAAGATTCTCGGACAGTCCTTCTGAGTCGGGCTGCTCTGGGGAAGAGCCTCTTGGGTTCGCAGCGGCCCAGCTAGCTGCACCATCACTCGGAGGGTGCTGCACTCCCACACAAAAGCTGCCCAGCACCTCCAGCCCCCTGCAAGAGCTCCTGAAGCCCAGAAAAGCTAGAACAATCTTGGCCAGGCTGTGTAAAGATCTGCCTACATTCTAAGACAGGGCTTCTGAGTCAGGCTGCCCTGGGAAAGAGCCTTTTTGGTTCTCAGGGACCCAGCTAGCTGTTCCAACCCTGGGGGTCACTGCACTCCTGCAGAACAGCTGTCCAGCACAGCCAGCCCCCTAGAAGAGCCCCACAGCCCAAAAACACCAGAGCAAGCTCTGCCCAGCCAAGTGAAATCTGCGCCCATCGTGGTGTGGATCTCCCAGTCCAATCTTCCCTCTGGAAGTCCTCCTTTGCTTCAGAGAGACCCTGTTAGCTCTTCCAACTCAAGAAAAGCCACACTGCCTCAAAAAAGACTGACCAACAATGCCAGGCCTCAGGAAACATTCCACGGCAGTGACAAGGCAAACACTGCCTGGCCACGGAGAATACAACTCCACTAGGAAATAGAAAACAACAAGCAAGATGAAGAAGCTGAGAAACCACCCACAGTTAAACCAATCGGATAACTCACCTAAAGCAGTCAACAATGAAACAGAGCTCTGAAATCTGACAGACCTGGAGTTCAAAAGAGAAATAGTGAAGATACTGAAGGAATTAAGAGAAGATATGAACAGTAATGCAGACACCCTCAGAAAGGAACTAGAAAATATAAGGAGGAGCCAGTAAAAACTAGAAAATTCATTTGCAGAGATACAAACTGAACTAAGGGCGGTAAAAACCAGAATGAATAATGCAGAAGAATGAATCAGTGATGTGGAAGACAGAATGATGGAAATCACCCAAACAGGTCAGCAGACAGAAAACCAAATCAAAAAACATGAAAGGAATATAAGAAACCTATGGGATAATATAAAGCAGGTCAATCTACACATAATAGGAATTCCAGAAGGAGTAGAAAGAGATAAGGGGATGGGAAATATATTTGACGAAATTATCGCTGTAAACTTCCCAAATCTAAAGGATACTGAGTTCAAGATACAGGAGGCACACCAATGGACAGATCCTCTAGACAGAAAACCAATAAAGCAATAGAGATCCTAAAGAAAACAATAGAAAAGTTAGACTTCATTGATATCTTCAGGACACTACATCCAAAAAAATCAGAATACACATTCTTCTCAAGAGCTCATGGAACATTGTCAAGAATCAACCACATATTAGGACACAAAGATAACCTCAACAAATTTAGGAGCATAGAAATTATCTCAAGTATCTTCTCTGACCACAATACCATGAAACTAGAAATCAACCATGGGAAAAGGAAAGAGAAAAAACCTACTACATGGAGACTAAACAATATGCTACTAAAAAACCAATGGGTCAATGAGGAAATCAAGAAGGAAATCAAAAAATACCTTGAAACAAATGATAATGAAGGTACAAGCTTTCAAAATCTATGGGATGCTGCGAAAGCAGTGCTCAGAGGGAAATTTATAGCGATACAGGCCTTTCTCAAAAAAGAAGAAAGATCCCAAATTGACAACTTAACCCTCCACCTAAACGAAATAGAAAAAGAAGAACAAAAAAGACCTAAAATCAGCAGAAGGAAGGAAATTATAAAGATCAAAGAAGAAATCAATAAAATAGAGACTCAAAAAACAATAGAGAAAATTAATAAAACCAAGAGCTGGTTCTTTGAAAAGGTGAACAAAATTGACAAACCCCTGGCCAGACTCACTGAAAAGAGGAGAGAAAGAACCCAAATAACCAAAATTATAAATGAAAAAGGAGACATCACAACAGATACTGCAGAAATACAAAAAACCATAAGAGAATACTATGAACAACTATATGCCAACAAGTTTGACAATCTGGAAGAAATGGACAATTTTCTAAAATCTTACTGCCTGCCAATACTGAATCAAGAAGAAACAGACCAACGGAACAGACCAATCACTAGAAATGAAGGTGAAGAGGTCATAAAAACACTCCCTACAAATAAAAGTCCAGGACCAGATGGCTTCACAGGCGAATTCTACCAAACATATAAAGAGGAACTGGTGCCCATCCTCCTTAAACTCTTTCAAAAGGTTGAAGAAGAAGGAATACTCCCAAAGACATTCTATGATGCCACCATCACCCTAATTCCATAACCAGACAGAGATACCACCAAAAAAGAAAACTATCGGCCAATATCATTGATGAATATAGATGCAAAATTCTCAACAAAATCCTAGCCAACTGAATCCAACAACATATCAAAAAGATCATACATCACGACCAGGTTGGGTTCATCCCAGGTTCACATGGATGGTTCAACATATGCAAATCAATCAACATCATAAACCACATTAACAAAAGAAAAGTCAAAAATCATATGATCATCTCAATAGATGCAGAAAAAGCATTTGACAAAGTCCAACATCCATTCATGATCAAGACCCTCGCCAAAGTGGGTATAGAGGGAACATTCCTGAACATAATCAAAGCCATATATGACAAACCCACAGCAAATATAATCCTCAATGGGGGAAAACTGAAAGCCTTCTTTTTTTTTTTTTTTTTTTGTCTTTTTGCTATTTCTTTGGGCTGCTCCGCGGCATATGGAGGTTCCCAGGCTAGGGGTCGAATTGGAGCTGTAGCCATTGGCCTACACCAGAGCCACAGCAACACGGGATCTGAGCCGTGTCTGCAACCTACACCACAGCTCACGGCAACGCCGGATCGTTAACCCACTGAGCAAGGGCAGGGATTGAACCCGCAACCTCATGGTTCCTAGTCGGATACGTTAACCACTGCGCCACGACGGGAATGCCTGTGAAGACTTCTCACTCAAATCTGGAATAAGACAGGGATGCCCACTCTCACCACTGTTCTTCAACATAGTTTTGGAAGTCCTAACCACAGCAATTAGACAAACAAAAGAAATAAAAGGCATCCATATAGGAAGAGAAGAGATAAAACTGTCACTGTATGCAGATGACATGATACTATGCATAGAAAACCCTAAGGACTCAACCCCTAAACTACTTGAACCGATCAACAAATTAAGCAAAGTATCAGGATGTAAGATTAACATTCAGAAGTCAGTTGCATTTCTGTATACCAGCAATGAAATATTAGAAAAGGAATACAAAAATACAATACCTTTTAAAATTCTACCTCAAAAAATCAAATACCTCGGAATACACCTGACCAAGGAGGTAAGGACTTATATGCTGAGAACTATAAAACTTTAATCAAGGAAATCAAAGAAGATGAACAGAAATGAAAAGATATTCCATGTTCCTGGATTGGAAAAATCAATACTGTGAAAATGGCCATACTACCCAAAGCAATCTACAGATTCAATGCAATCCCTATCAAATTACCCATGACATTCTTCACAGAACTAGAACAAACAATCCAAACATTTATATGGAACCACAAAAGACCCAGAATGGCCAAAGCAATCCTGAGAAACAAAAACCAAGCTGGAGGCATAACTCTCCCAGACTTCAAGAAATACTACAAAGCCACACTCATCAAAACAGTGTGGTACTGGTGTCAAAACAGGTAGACAGACCAATGGAACAGAATAGAGAACCCGGAAATAAACCCTGACACCTATGGTCAATTAATCTTTGACAAAGGAGGCAAGAGCATATAATATGGGAAAAAGAAAGTCTATTCAGCAAGCATTGCTGGGAAACCTGGACAGCTGCATGCAAGCAATGAAATTAGAACACACCCTCATGCCATGCACAAAAATAAACTCAAAATGGCTGAAAGTCTTTAATATAAGACAGGACACATCGAACTTATAGAAGAGAACATAGGCAAAACACTCTCTCACATCAACATCATGAATATTTTCTCAGGTCAGTCTCCCAAAGCAATAGAAATTAGAGCAAAAATAAACCCATGGGACCTAATCAAACTGAAAAGCTTTTGTACAGCAAAGGAAACCAAAAAGAAAACAAAAAGACAACTTTAAGAATGGGAGAAAGAGTTTCAAATGATGCAACCGACTAGGGCTTAATCTCTAGAATATATAAACAACTTATACAACTCAACAGCAAAAAAGCCAATCATCCAATGGAAAAATGGGCAAAAGACCTGAATAGACATTTCCCCAAAGAAGATGTACAGATGTCCAGCAAACACATGAGAAAATGCTCAACATTGCTGATTATAAGAGAAATGCAAATCACCTCACACCAGTCAGAATGGCCATCATTAATAAATCCACAAATAACAAGTGCTGGAGGGGCTGTGGAGAAAAGGGAACCCTCCTGCACTGCTGGTGGGAATGTAAACTGGTACAGCCACTATGGAGAACAGTTTGGAGATACCTTAGAAATCTATACATAGAACTTCCAAATGACCTTGCAATCCCACTCTTCGGCATGTATCCGGACAAAACTCTACTGAAAAGAGACACATGCACCCGCATGTTCATTGCAGCCCTATTCACAATAGCCAGGACATGGAAACAACCCAAATGTCCATCAACAGATGATTGGATGAGGAAGATGTGGTATATACACAATGGAATACTACTCATTTGCAGCAACATGGATGGAACTAGAGAATCTCATCCTGAGTGAAATGAGTGAAATGAGAAAGACAAAGACAAATACTATATGACATCACTTATAACTGGAATCTAATATCCAGCACAAATGAACATCTCCACAGAAAAGAAAACCATGGACTTGGAAAATAGACTGCCTGATGGGAGAGGGAGGGAGTGGGAGGGATCGGGAGTTTGGGCTTATCAGACACAACTTGGAATAGATTTACAAGGAGATCCTGCTGAGTAGCATTGAGAACTATGTCTAGCTACTCATACTGCAACAGAACAAAGGGTGAGGGGGAAAAATGTATACATGTAAGGATAACTTGATCCTCTTGCTGTACAGTGGGAAAAAAATAAATTATAAAAAAAAATAAAATAATAATAATAAAATACGGAGTTCCCACTCCACGGGGTGCAGTGGTTAATGAATCCGACTAGGAACCATGAGGTTGTGGGTTCGATCCCTGGCCTTGCTCAGTGGGTTAAGGATCTGGCGTTGCCATGAGCTATGGTGTAGGTCACAGACGTGGCTCGAATCCCGTGTTGCTGTGGCTTTGGCGTAGGCTTGTCACTACAGCTCCAATTCGACCCCTAGCCTGGGAACCTCCATATGCCGCGGGAGCGGCCCTAGAAAAGGCAAAAAGACAATAATAATAATAATAATAATAATAATAATAATAATAAAATATGTAAGATTTAACTTAACCAAGGAGATGAAGACTTATACATTAAAAACTATAAAGAATTACTGAAGGAAATTAAAGATACAAATAAAAAAGACATCCTGTGTTTATAGATTTGAAGAGCTAATATTTAAGAAGGCAATGCTACTCCCAAATGATCTGGGGGCCTCATACATCCTATTTTCAAAACAATATAAAGATATAGTAATCAAAAGAACATGGTACTGGCATAAAGACATAAAGATCAGTGGAACAGAATAGAGTCCAGAAATGAACCTTCACATTTTTTTGGTCCTGTCAAAAGGTTTCACTTAGAAAATGTCCGTATGATCAAATAATCCATAACATTTTTTTATACTTTTGTCTACAGAATTAATAGGTAAATATACTTGCATGTTTTATTGGTCCAATAATTGAGTTGAGGTTGTATTGCCAATAATAACCCTTCTTGCAGCAGAATCCTAGCTGATAATGGTAAAGGGATCAGGTAGATAGGTCAGGGTTTGCACCTTGCATAAGAATGGGATTATATTAACTACGTGTACCAAGGAATAGTTCTACAATTAGAGACGTACAGAGAGAACAAGTTAAGACTTGGATCTCATGATGCATGATAACACTAATACCTTGGGAATATTGTGGGTTTGATTCCAGATCACTGCAATAAAGTGAATATTTCAATGAAGAAAGCCACATGATTTTTTGGTTTCTCAGTGCATTTAAAAATAATGTTTATAGTATACAATATTTTATTAAGTGTGTAATAGCAATATTTCTAAAAAAAGTTATACCTTTGTTTTAAACTATTTCATTATTAAAAAATGCTAGTCAACATCTGTATATTTAGCAAATAATAATCTTTATGCTGTTGGGATGTCTTGCCTTCATGCTAATGCCTGCTAACTGATCAGTGTTGTGGTTGCTGAGGGTGGCTATGGGAATTCTTTAAAATAAGACAACACAGAAGTTAGCCACATTGATCAGCTTTTCCTTTTACAAAAATTTTCTCTGTGTCATGCAATGATACTTGACGGTATTTTACCCACAATAAAATTTCTTTCAAAACTGGTGTCAATCTTCTCAAAACCTGCTGCTGCTTTATCAACTAAGTTTATATAATATTCTAAATCATTTGTTGTCATTCCAATCATCTTCACAGCATCTTTATCAGGAGAAAATAACATCTCAAGAAACCACTTTCTTTGTTCACCCATAAGACATCACTCCTCATCCATTAAAGTTTTACCATAAGACTACAAAATTTCACTCACTTCTTCAGGCCTCACTTCTTCTTTTTTTTTTTCTCTTCTATGGCCACACCCATGGTATATGGAAGTTCCCAGTCTAGGGGGTCTAATTGGAGTTGTAGCTGCCAGCCTATGCCAGAGCCACAACAACATAGGATCTGAGTGTGTCTGCAACCTACACCACAGCCCATGGCAAAGCCAGATCCTTAACCTACTGAGCAAGGCCAGGGATCAAACCCACAACCTCATGGTTTCTTGTCAGATTTGTTAACCACCGAGCCATGATGAGAACTCCCCAGGCCTCACTTCTAATTCTAGTTCTCTTGCTATTTCCTCCACGTCTGCAGTTATTGCATCCACTGACATCTTTAATTTCTCAACATCATCTATGAAGTTTAGAATCAACTTCTTTCAGACTCCTGTTAATGTTGATGTTTTGACCTCTTCATGTGAATCACAAATATCCTTAATGGTATCAAGAACAATGAATCCTTTCCAGAGTTTTTCAATTTATTTTGTACATATCCATCAGATGAATCACTGTCTATGGAGCTATAGCCTTACCAAAATTTAAAGTAATAAGACCTGAAATTCTAAATGACTCCTTAATCTCTGGGCTACAGAATAGATATTGCATTAGCAGGCATGGAGACAACATGAATCTCATTGTCAATCTCCATAAAAGCTTTTGGATGACCAGGTGCATTATCAATTAACAGTAATATTTTGAAGGGAATCTTTGTTTTTGAGCAATGTCTCAACACTATCCTTAAAATATTCAGTAAACCATTACGTAAATTTTAAAATGTGCTGTCATCGTTTCTGTGTATAGAGCAAAGTTGGTTTAGCATAATAATTCTTAAGGGCCATAGGATTTTCAGAATGGTAAAGAAGCCTTGGCTTCAACCTAAAGTCACCATCTACATTATCTTCCAACAAAGAGTCAACTTGTCCTTTGAAGCTTTGAAGTCAGACATTTGATTTCTCCTCTCTACCTATGAAAATCCTATATGCCATATTCACTATCTTCTTCCAGTATAAAACTGTTTTGTCTACATTAAAAATATGTTAGAGTAGCCACATTTATTAATTATCTTCTGGGGAACTTGATGCAACTTCACACACACACACACACACACACACACACACACACACACATATGTATATATGTATACACACATATATATATAATGATTTCTAATTTTTTTCCATTATAGCTGGTTTACAGTGTTCTGTCAATTTTCTAATGTACAGCATGGTGACACAGTTACACATACATGTATACATTCTTTTTTCTCACATTATCATGCTCCATCAAAAGTGGCCACACATAGTTCCCCGTGCTACACAACGGGATCTCATTGCTGCTTCACCTTGCACTGTTAATGATTATGGAGATGGATTCTTTCCTTAAACTTTAAATCTGAAACTTCCTCACCTATCTCACCTTCATAGAATTGAAGAGAGTTAGGGCCTTGTTCTGAATTACATTTTGGTTTAAGAGAATATTGTGTCTGGTTTAGAACACTAAAACTTTTTTCTTATCAGCAACAAGGCTGTTTCATTTTCTTATCACTCATTGTTCACTGGAGTATCACTTTCACATTCCTTCAAGAACTTCTCCTTTGCATTCATGACTTGGCTAACTTTTTGGCACAAGAGGTTAGCTTCCATCCTATCTCAACTTTCAATATCCCTTTCTCAATAAACAATGTTTTCTAGCTTAAAATGAGAGATATGTGACTCTTCCCTCCACTTAAACACTTAGAGACCATCATAGGCTTAATACCTAACCTAATCTTAATATTTTTGTGCCTCAGGGGATAGGGAGAGCCAAGGAGAGGGAGAGAGGAGGGGAGGGCTGGTCAGTAGAGCAATCAGAACAGATTGATTGTTTGTCCTCTTATATGGGTGCAGTTTATGGCACCCTAAATCGCAACATAACATCAAAGGTCACTAATCACAGATCACCATAAGTATAACAACGAAAATTTTTGAAATATTTTGAGAATTACAAAAATGTGAGACAAAGTGAGCAAATGTTGTTGGGAAAATGGCTGATAGACTTGATCAAAGTAGGATTGCCACAAACCTGCAATTTGTAAAAAATGCAATATCTGTGAAGTGCAATAAAATAAGATATGCCTATATATCACTGAGCATTTAGTTGGACATGGCTGGGTTGTTACATAGGGGAGGAGTTTGAGAAGAGGATCTTGACCAAACACTATGAAAAACCAGTGACAAATGTGTTGATGTAGACTCTTTATAAAAAGTCTCACTTGTTTGGCAGGAAAAAGAAAATGTGTTTTAACCAAGCAGGACCCTGTGGCTCCCTCCCAGAACAGATCTCACCCATCACCACCATGGCCTCCACCTGCGTCTTGTCTATATGAAAACTTTAGCCTCTTAGGCCTTACTGGGTTCCAGAGGGTAAATTTAATCAGAGAAATGAGAAAATTCGGAAAGAAGAAAAATTCAAGCAGGACAAAATAATAGTATAGCTATTAAAGAAAGCTAAGGACCATTAGTTCTTCCTCAAGGGCTATAGTTAGTATTCTGAACCATACCCTTTAAACTTTTTCAGATACAGAAATCCCTACCAGGTGGAAGAAGTTAACCTTCCACCCACAGTCACTTAGACCCCAGAAATGTTAGAACCAGAAGGTTGGTGATGTTGACTCCAGATTGCCCCACTGCCAACCAATCAGAAGAGCACCCAAAAGTTGATCATGCACTGTATACACACACCCCACCTCCTTCACTCTGATCTTTAAAAAAGATCTTTCCCTGAACAATCTTTTCCTGCAAAACTTCAGGGAGGTTGGACCTTTTAAGCACTAGCTACATGGACTCCTTGCTTGGTGTCCTGCAATAAAGACTATATTTTTCTTCACAACAATGTAGTGTCAGCAGATTGGCTTTACTTCCTGTAGGTAAATAGACCCAAGTTTGGTTTGGTAACAGTGTGACTCTCTTACCATTATTGACTAGGTATAGTAGCATAATCACTGGGATACTTAGAAACTAATTAACCCCCTTACAACTATTCTATCTCCCAGAGTTATTAGGTGATGTTTCCCTTGGATTGGTATTCCATAAAGGTAGGAGAGCCATAGACCACAATGATTATAGGCTGTTATTTGGAGAGGTTTTACTGGCTAAGACTCTCACACTTACCTTGATCTTGGCTGGTACCTACCTACTGGCTGATCCAGCCCAGATGAAATATGTATCAATTTTATAAGTGATCAGTAATATTCTTCCTACCTGTAAACCAGTGACTATTAGTAAGATGGCTATAAAACCCTTCTATTTCTTGGCAATATTCTATTTCTTTATTTGAAAATTATCAGCGTAATATGGTAGAAATGTATACTCACAAAAAGAAAAGCCAATGCTACATTATAGTGAGTGTGTGTGTGTGTGTGTGTGTGTGTTTACAATTTCCATTCCTTTAACAAAGATAGGAGTAAAAGGTACTGGTGCTCTAAAAAAATAAGAATCTGCAATGCCCAATGCAATAGTCAAGATTTAGATGAAATTTCAGCCACTCAAGATGAGACAGGAAACCAGCAAAACATCAATGTTTAAGAGGAAATAGGAAAACATGAACAGTTTAAAATGACATTTAAAGACCCAAATGCAACACCATCACAAGTACTTTGAAGAACTCTGTGATATTCAGATACTAAGAATAAACACACCAAAGAGGCAAGTAAACAGAACTCAAAATAAACATTCACCTCAAAATCCAATTTTGTTGTGAGGAATTGAAATTTCAGAAGAAAATAAAGTGACCGGACACAGAGAACCATTTTTTATGCATTACTCAAGTGCTAAAGATGACAAGAATTCTTATTTACACAATTTATGAAAATATTCAACATTTAAATGCCAGTACCACATTATTCCTTACCTTCAAATGACACTAACACAGTTATTTACAGTGCATGGTATACTGGGTTATATTATGTCATTGTTTTATGTAATAGCAATAGAAAGGCAAGAAGGCACTTATTGATGTACCAATTTCCACAGTAAAGAAATTGTGACATTAATTCTTCATTGTGAAAGATAGATTTTGAGATTGCAAATATGAATGCACTTTCAAAATGTAATTTGATTTTCCTACCAAATGCACAGGTAAAAAGATACTTTTCACAATCATTTTGAAGAAAAAAATCTTCTTTGGGTGTAACACATGAGTATATGACAGTGGAAAGTAACATTGCTTGTGTGTTCTCATGTTGTTCATATTTCCTTTTGTTTCTTTGGAAGACATAAATGAAATTTTTGAATACATTGTGAAGAACACAGAAGATTTAGATGATCTGATGGATTACGTTAAGAAAGCGTATATCCATGGGAGGCATGGCAGAGGGAGAAGACCAGAAACTTCAAGATTTCCACCAGAAATTTGCAATGTTTTCCATCAGTACTTAAACAATGATCACAGGATGAATGATGTGGTGGAAGACTAGAATAGCAAATTTCAAAAGCTTATTACCCCTCAATTTGGAGATTTACTGAGGTGTTAAAATGTGAATAACAAAGTGATGAATAAGTTATCACCAATATTCTTGGTGGTCACATTCAAATACAGCCATCAACTTCAGAGATATCAACAGAATCAAATATGTATAACCAAAAATTTTGTCATTTATGACAAAGCCAATAATTACGTTGACATAAAATTGAGAACACCTCCATATCAACTTAAGACTAACGCTGAGGAACTTCATGATGAGAAGGAACAAGAATACATGTGATTTCCAAGATTCAACATTTATTACAATAAAATTTACAGTGTAAATATAATTTCAACAAAGTTAAAGATTTGTCTTATTTAATGAATAATGGACAAAATATCTCAATAGGTGTTTTGGACAGGACTAAAATTTCAAAGACCTTTCTGGTGTAAAAAAAAGGTCTTAGGACTAAATTTCAAGGACCACTTGTCATGGGCCAAATGTCTCAATGGATGTTTTGAATAAGACCAAATGTTCTCCAAGACTGCATGTGAAAGAATGAAATTGTACTCTTATACCATGAGCAAATTTTAACTCAAAATGGGCAAAGACCTAAAAGTAAAACCTTAATTTATAAAAACTTTAGAAACATAGGGAACAACTTAATAACATTTGATTTGGAGATTATTTTATTGGATATGACACCAACAGCACAGGTAACAAAACAAATAGATAAATTTGACTACATCAAAATTTAAAAATTTTGTGCATCGAAGTAAACTACCAATAAATCCAAGCTACAGAATGGGAGAGAGTATTTGCAAACATGAATCTGATTATTGGTTAATAGTTATAACATAAAAGAAGTCATCCAGCTCAACAAAAAGCAAAAAAATATAATTGAAAATGGCCAAAGGACTTGACTAGGTATTTCTCCAAGAAGATATGCAAATCTCCAACAAGCATATAAAAAGACATTTCAATATCACTACTTAATTAAGGGAAAGCAAGTAAAACCACAATGAGATATCACTTTACACCCATTGGGATGGCTATTATAAAAAGTACAGAAAATAACAAACCTTAGTGAGGATATGGAGAAATTAGAACAATTTTCCCCTATTGGTGGAAATGCAAAATGGTGCAGACACTAAGGAAAACAGCATGGTGAATCCTCAAAAAACTGACTAGAACAACCATATAGTTTTGCAATTCTACTTCTGGATATATACCCAAAATAACTGAAAATAGGGACACAAACAGATACAGCAATATTTATAGCAGTAGTGTTCACAAAGCCAAGAAGTAGAAGGAACCCTAATGTCTATGATGGATGAATGGATAAACACAATGTGGTCTACATGTACCATGGAATATTATTCAACCTTAAAAAAATATTCTGACACATGCTACAACATGAATGAAATGTGAAGACATTATGATAACTAAAATAAGCCAGTAACAACATGATTAATATGGTATGATTTCACTTATATGAGGTACCTAGAGTGGTCAAATTCATGAAGACAGAAAGTGGCATGGTGTTTTCCAAGAGGTGAGATGGCAGAGAACAGGAAGTTAGTGTTTAACAGTTAAAGAGTTTCAGTTGTTGAAGATGAAAAATTTCTAGAGATGGATAGTGTTGATGGTTGCACAACAATGTGAATGTACTTAAGTCTACCGGATTTTACACTAATAAATAATCAAAATTGTAAATTTTATGTTATGCACATTTTATTGGGGTGCAAGTTTGGAATTTGCTCACTCGAAGATGGTACTACCAGAAAACAGATCTCAAGAAGCACCTAGATAAATTTGAAGAGTCCATAACTAGTTACTTAGTGAAATTAAGAAGAGTTGAAACTGTTAGCAGCAGACTGAAGCTGATACTCTATAAGACATTTTACTGCCAAGGCTGCCATAATGGAATACCACAGACTAGGTGACTTAAGCAACAGAAATATATTTTCTGTTTTGGAAGCTAGAAATCCAAGATCAGGTGTATATATATATATATATAATTATATATATATATATATACAGAGTTGGTTCATGATGAGACTTCTCTCCCTGATGTGCAGACAACTCCCTTCTCACTGTGTCCTTACATGGCTTTTCCTTTTTGCATGCATATTCCTGGTATCTCTTTTTATAAGACCACAGTCCTACTGGATTAGGTCCCCATCCATATGACCTTGTTTATCCCTAATTAGCTCCTTAAAGGCCCTTTCTCAAATAAGTCAAATTGAGGTTAGTGTTTCCACACATGAATTTTGAGAGAACATAACAAACCCGTATATATTTAATAAACCACTCCATGGCACCATCTTCCCAAATTGCTGACAATTCTATATAACAATTCTTATGCTATCAACCTTACAAAATAATTTCTTATTAGGTAATATCCATGATACGTTGCCAACTAAATAGAAGTTTTCAAGATAGAAAATTAATTGAAAATTCAGTGTATGGTTGTTCTCTTGGGAAAATGCAAATTCAATTTTTTTTTGTAAGAAATCAAGGAGCATCCTACACTTTGCATAGTACCACACCCATCAGACCAGATAAATGCATTTTCATCTATCATTTAGTAAGTCAAAATAAAATTGACATAACAAAAATAGCAATGTGGAGTGCTTTCAAACAAAATAGTTCATTTCAATAAATGTCTTGTCTGCTATGATTTTATCTTACAATGCAATAACTTTTTCTGTTACATATTCTATCCCTTTTACATTATCTGTTAATTCATATTTAAGAACAATTGATTAGATAGACAAAATAGAGCTTCTTAAACCCATAGACTGTATGCTTCAAGCCTAATTTTAGTCTTTGTCAGTTTTTTATTGTTCTGTTTCCAAAAAAATTTAGGTCATAAATCATTGCTATTTATTGTACTTCATCTAAGGTTCATAGAAACTATTTCACTCTTGTCACTTAGGGCCTATTCAGGATTTTTAAGTCCATTCCAAATAGTCAAAGATCCTAAAGCTATTAGTCATCATATCTGAAATGAAAATCTGGATTTTATAGTTGAAGTTAGCCAAACATTTATATTACTATAGCTAAATTTTTAAAATGCATTAAGGGGAGTAAATACAGAAAATAATACATTTCACAATTGACTTCTAATTACTGCATCAAAATAAAGATAATTCTTTCTGGATGATTAAATTTTTTAGGAAATTTTTTAATGTTTTACGTGTTTATCTTATTTAAGATTACTTTGCAAATAAAATTGACATTACAACTAATAAAATATTGTTCTTTTATTGAATTTTAGAGTACTGATAACAGGTGCTTATTGGTGAAATAGTTCATTCACTTGGTTCATAATAATACATGCCTATTACAATAGTGAGGGAATTAAAATTTTATAGATAATAATAATTATAATAAAAATAATTATTATATTTCTCTGTGATTAAAATCCAAGTAAAAATTATTTTTATATAAAAATGGATCCAGGAACCCCCTAGTGGCACAGCAGGTTAAAGAGTTGGCATTGTCACTGTTGTGGCTCTGGTCACTGCTGAGTGCATGTTCAACCCCAAGCCCAGGAACTTCCATATGCCATAGGCATGGCAAAAAAGAAAAAAAAAAGGATACAATTACTGTTTTCAATCAGCAATCCCTCAACATACAATTATTGACTGCCTGCTATGTGCAGCTCTCAGCAATAATCTCTGATAATGAATAGTGCATCAAACAAAAGCTTTGGAAATGGTTAATACAAAAACAAGAATTTTTTTTCTGTTGGAACCCTATTTGCCCACATACAACGTAAATCCAATTTGTATGATTTATAGCATAATACTTTGAGTAGGATTTTTTCCTTCAGTACCACTGCCAACATAAAATTATTACTAATATTTTTTCTTTCTCATGTTGTTTCATCAGTGTTAGAAAATGCTAAAGACATGAAGAGATCTTTCCTTGATTTCTTGAAAGTTCTTGAATCTGGTTCACTATTTTTCATCTATTCTTCCAGCACTTCCTAAAAGAGAAAAATAGAATATAAAGTTAGGAAAATGTTGTGTTCATTTGACTCTTTTTAGCACACTGCCATTTCACATACATTAAAATAAAAAAAGAAGAAGGAGAAAGAGAAACACAGAGAAAAGAAAAATGATGAGATAAAGAAAGAAAACCCACTGTGGTAGCTCAGTTTTAAAAGTATAAGATCAGTCAGCTCTGTCATAGTTTTTCTTTGAGAAATTGCAGTGGGAAAAAGGAATGTCCAAATGGAAAAACTCTCCACTTAATTTTATGTTTTGTAAATGGATCTCCTTAAAGATTTTTCAACTTTCCTATAGGAAAGAATCAGAGTTCATTGATTCAAATAATCATGTCTTCCCATGGGAATAAAAATCAGATAAATCTAGATCTTTATCTTGTCTAAAAAACTCAAAAAAAGGAGAAGAGGTATGATGGTGGTTGACTACAGATGAAAGTTTGATTCACAGCTTTTCGGTAGTTCAATGAAGAAAAAAATTTTTTTTCTGTTATGATTCCTTCAAACCCAGCACTGTATCATATTAACAGGCTAAAAATATCTTCAGGCATGCTAAAATATATAAATGAATGTTTCTATTAGAATCAAAATGCTCTGTTTTAAATTATTTGATGTCAATGTACTTGGCTATAATTATATACATCAATTTATCAATTTGGAGATTAATTAATTTCAAGTAAAATAAAATATCATTAAATTACTAAAAAATATTTCTTTGGTTGGTTGAAGTGAACAATACAACATAATTTGAAAATGAAATACAGAGGCTGTCTTATGCAATTTCATACAAACCAACTTAAGAGTTTTGTTTTGAGTATTATAAAACTGACTAAATCAGGAAGCTACAAATTTTTCTATGAACAATTGTGTCTATGTACTTGAATCTATTATTGTTAATCTTTGAAAAATGAATATGAAGCTTAATTCAGGTGATTGTACATACCAACTTTGAAGTTGATAATCCTAAGTATATTCAGTATGAAACCTTTGCCTCAAGACTTGGCTAAGTCTCCACTGGATGGCTTCTCATTAATTTCAATCTTGCATTACAGTGCCCAGGAACCCATGCTCTAAAGATCTTATTTTGTTTTATTCCCACTTATCTTTTTCACTTATATTTTTGACAAATTCTATGAATTGACTTATTTATACCTTCTATAAAACAGAAACAATATTTGTTCCTTTCTTTGTTCCCAAAGCATAAAACTGAAGCATAAATGTGGAAAGTCCCCACAAATACTTTAAAAAAATCAATAAGACTTTTCCCTGGGCACAAAAATTATCCCCCTTTAAAATAGTAAACATAAATTTTATTTAGCAAGGAAAAAGTTGAAGTAGAAGGACCTGAGCATGCCTCTTCTTATGAAAACACCAAAATCACAACTAACGGCTGAACAACCATTGACAAAATAGACTGGAAACTACCCAAAAAGATATTCTACACACAAAAATCAAAGAAGAAACCACAACAACACAGTATAAGGGGCACTACACAATATAAGTAAATCTCATCCCTGCCTGGGTGGGCAGCCCACAAACTGGAAAATAACATCACAGAGGATCTCCCAAAGGAGGGAGAGCTCCAAAACTCATGTCAGGTCCCCAGTTACACCTCTGGGAAAAGGAGCCTCCAGAGCATTTGCAGGATTTTATCTGTATTTTCTACTTTTCATTGATATGCATATATACAATAGTTTTTTGGTTTTAATGAAGTATAGTTGATTTATAGTGTGATCTTTTCTGCTCGAAAACCAAGTGATACAGTTATACATACACAAACATCTTTTTCAGAATTTTTTCTCATACAGATTTTCACAGAATATTGGTCAGACTTCGCTGTGCTATGTAGCAGTACCCCATTGGCCAATCATCCCATATACTACAATGTGCATAAGCCAATCCCAAACCCCCAGTCCTTCCCCCTCTCCACCTGTCCCCTTTGGTAACCATCAGTTTGTTTTCAAAGTCTGTGAATCTGTTTCTGCTCTGCAAGTAAGCTAATTTTACTCTTTTTTATGTTCTACATATAAGTGATATATGATATTTGTCTTTCTCTGAATCACTTCACTCAATATGATAATCCCTAGGACTATTTATGTTGCTGAAAATGGCATTATCTCATTCTTTTTATGGCTTAGTAATATTCCATCACATATATGTACCCTGTACATTATCCATTCCTTATCCATTCCTCTGTTGATGGACATTTAGGTTTCTCCCAAGGCTTGGACCTTATAAATAACCCTGAAATTGACACTGAGATACATCTAGCTTTTTGATTTATAGCTTCCTCTGTATAGATGCCTGTGAGTAGTGTTGCTGGATCATATGATAGTTCTATTTTTAATTTTCTGAGGAATCTCCATACTGTTTTCCATAGTGGTCAAACCAATTTGCACTCCAACAAAAAGTGTAGGAGGATTCCCTTTGCTCTCACCCTCTATAGCATTTGTTTTTGGTAAACTTTTTTTTTTGGTCTTTTTGCCTTTTTCTAGGGCTGCTTCCCACAGCATATGGAGGTTTGCAGGTTATGGGTCTAATTGGAGTTATAGATGCTGGTCTATGCCAGAACTACAGCAACATGGGACCTGAGCTGCATCTGTGACCTACACCACAGCTCATGGCAATGCCAGATCCTTAACCCAATGAGCAAGGCCAGGGATCAAACCCACAACCTCATGGTTCCTAATCAGATTCGTTAACCACTGCACCACCACAGGAACTTCCATATTTTTGGTAAACTTTTTGATGATGGCCATTCTGGCTGGTGTAAGGTGACACCTTGTTGTAATTTTAATTTGCATTTCTCTAATAATTTGAGACATTGAACTTTTTTCATGTGTTTTTGGGCCATCTGTATTCTTTGGGAAAAAATGTCAATTTAGATCTGCCTATTGCTTAATTGGGTTGTACAGCTCCCAGGGCATTTGGCATTGAAGGCCAGTGGGGCTTGAGCATGGGAGCTCCACAGGACTTGGGGAAACAGAGACCCTACTCTTTAAGGCTGCACACAAGTATTCATGTGAGCTGGGTCCCAGGGAAAAGCAGGGACTCCATAAGAATATGGGTCAAAATTACCTGCAGGTCTTGGAGGGTCTGCTGGGAAAGCAGGAGTTGGCTGTGGATCACTGTGTGGACAAAGCACTGGAGGCAGACATCCCAGAGAATAATCATCAGTGTGAACTCCCCTGAAGGCTGTCATTTTGGAAAAATTGGGTCCCTCCCAACAAAAGCCTGCTGACAAGAGTACTCAGAAGCCCTAAGCCAAACAACCAACAGGGTGGGAATACAATCCCACCCATCAGAAGACGGGGTTCATAAAGTCTTTTCCTAGGCACACAGCTGCCTTTAATCATACTCTTAGACTTGGCACTGCCCCCAAGAAGGAGGAGACTCAGCTCACCCACCAGTGAGCAGGTACCAGTTCCTCCCATAGGAAGCTTTCACAAACCCTAATATCAAATTCACCTACCAAGAAGCAATCACCAGAAGAGGAGCTACAACCCTGCCACATGTAGAAAGGAGACCTAGAATGCAGAGAGCTGAACAAAATGAAATAGCAGAGAAATATACTCAACAAGAAAGAACAAGACAAAAACCCTAACAACTAAGTGAAGTGGAGATACGCAACTTTCATGTAGGTGAAAGTTGAAAAACACTTCATTCTATAAGTTATCTTTTTGTTTTCTTTTTGGTTTCCTTTGCTGTGCAAAAGCTTATCAGTGTGAGTAGGTCCCAGTGATTTATTTTTGCTCTGATTTCTGTTGCTTCGGGAGACTGACCTGAGAAAATATTCATAAGGTTGATGTCAGAGAATATTTTGCTTATGTTCTCTTCCAGGAGTTTGATGGTGTCTTCACTTATATTTAAATCTTTCAGCCATTTTGAGTTTATTTTCATGCATGGTGGGACGGCATGTTCTAGTTTCATTGATTTGCATGCAGCTGTCCAGGTTTCCAAGCAATGCTTGCTGAAAAGACTCTTTTTCCCATTTTATGTTCTTGCCTCCCTTGTCAAAGATTAATTGACCATAGATGTCTGAGTTTATTTATGTGTTCTCTGTTCTGTTCCATTGCTCTATATGTCTGTTTTGGTACAAGTACCACACTGTCTTAATGACTGTGGCTTTGTAATATTTTTTTAAGTCTGGGAGAGTTATGCCTCCAGCTTGGTTTTTGTTTCTCAGGATTGCTTTGGCGATTCTGGGTCTTTTGTTGTTCCATATAAATGTTTGGATTGTTTGTTCTAGTTCTGTGAAGAATGTCATGGGTAATTTGATAGGGATTGCATTGAATCTGTAGATTGCTTTGGGAGTATGGCCACTTTTATAATATTGATTTTTCCAATCCAGGAGCATGGAATATCTTTCCTCTTCTTTATGTCTTCTTTAATTTCCTTGATTAATGTTTTATAATTCTCAGCATATACATCCTTTGCCTCCTTGGTGAGGTGTATTCCCAGGTATTTTATTTTTTGAGGTGCAATTTTAAAAGGTATTGTATTTTGGTATTCCTTTTCTCATATATCATTGTTAGTATTCAGAAATGTGACTGATTTCTGAATGTGCATCTTATATCCTGCTACTTTGCTGAATTTTTTGATCAGTTCAAGTAGTTTAGGGGTTGAGTCCTTAGGGTTTTCTATATAGAGTATCATGTCATCTGCATAGAGCAATGATTTTTACCTCTTCTCTTCCTATTTGGATGCCTTTTATGTTTTGTGTGTCTGATTACTGTGGCTAGGACTTCCAGTACTATACTGAATAACAGTGGTGAGAGTGGACTTCCTTGCCTTACAGAATGCGAGAAAATAGTTCAAATGATGCAATTGACAAGGGCTTAATCTCTAGAATATACAAGCAACTTATACAACTCAATAGCAAAAAAGCCAACAACCCAATTCAAAAAATGGGCAAAAGTCCTGAATAGACATTTCTCCAAGGAAGATGTACAAATGGCCAATAAGCACATGAAAAAATGCTCAACAGCCCTGATTATTAGAGAAATGCAAATCAAAACTACCATGAGATACCACCTCACACCAGTCAGAATGGCCATCATTAATAAGTCCACAAAGAACAAATGCTGAAGAAGGTGTGGAGAAGAGGGAACCCTCCTGTACTGTTGGTGGGAATGTAAGCTGGTACAACTACTATAGAGATCAGTATGGAGATACCTTAGAAAACTATACATAGAACTATCATATGGCAAAGCATTCCCACTCTTGGGCACATATCCAGACAAACTTTCCTTAAAAAAAGACACATGCACCCGCATGTTCATTGCAGCTCTATTCACAATAGCCAAGACATAGATACAACCCAAATGTCCATCAACAGATGACTGGATTAGGAAGAAGTGGTATATATACACAAGGGAATACTACTCAGCCATAAAAAAGAACAAAATAATGCCATTTTTAGCAACATGGATGGAACCAGAGACTCTTGCAGTGAGTGAAGTAAGTCAGAAAGAGAAGGACAAATATCATATGATATCGCTTATATCTGGAATCTAATAAAAAGTGCAAATGAACTTTTCCAAAGAAAAGAAAATCAGACTTGCAGAATAGACTTGTGGTTTCCAAGGAGGAGGCAGAGGGAGTGGGTTGGATTGGGAGCTTGGGGTTAATAGATGCAAACTATTACCTTTAAAATGATTAGCAATGAGATCCTGCTGTGTAGCACTGGGAACTATGTCTAGTCACTTATGATGGAGCATGATAATGTGTGAAAATAGAATGTGTACATGTATGTGTAACTGGGTCACCATGCTGTATAACAGAAAAAAATATTGGGGAAGTAACTACTAAAAAATAATAATAATAATAATAATAATCAAAACACTTCAAAATAATGATAGTAAGGAAGATACAAGTTCTCAGGGGGAAAAATGGGGCAAAGATCAAGAAACTAAAAGAAATATTTAAGAAAGTAATAGAAGTTTTAAAAAACAGAGATTGGAGTCCCCTTTGTGGCTCAGCAGTTAATGATCCCAACTAGGATCCATGAGAATGCAGGTTCAATCCCTGGCATTGCTCAGTAGGTTAAGGATCTGGCACTACTGTGAACTGTGGTATAGGTTGCAGACACAGCTCAGATCCCATGTTGCTGTGGCTGTGGCATAGGCCAGCAGCTGTAGCTCTGATTCAACCTCTTGCCTGGGAACCTTAATATGCTGCTGGTGTGGCCCTACAAAGCAAAAAAAAAAAGTAATAATAAAGTGAAAAGAAAGAACAAACAGAGATAAGTAACTGAAATGAAAATACATTTGAAGGAATCAATAGCAGAATACATGAGGCAGAGGAACAAATAAGTGAGATGAAGACAGACTGAAGTCACTGATGCAGAACAGAATAAAGAAAAAAAAAGAGATAAGGACAGTGTAAGAGGACTTTGGGACAACATTAAATGCGGTAATATTTGCATCACAGCAGTCCCAGAAGGAGAAGAGAGAGAGAAAGCACCAGAGAAAATTCTGAAGATATGATAACTGAAGACTTCCCTAACATGGGAAGTACAAGTGCATGGGAATTGCAAGTACAGGAAGCATAGTGAATACCATATAGGATAAACCCAAGAAGGAACATACTGTGACACATATTAATCAAATTTACCAAAATTAAAGACAAAGAGAAATATTAAAAGAAAATAGGCAAAAACAACAAAGAACATATAAGGGAACCTCCACAGAATTACCAGCAGATTCTTCAGCAAAAACACTTCAGGCCAGATAGGAATGACATGATAATCTTAAATTTATGAAAAGCAAAAATCTACAACCAAAAATAATCTACCTATGAATATTCTTTAGTTCAGATTCAATGGAGAAATCAAAAGCTTGACAGACAAACAAAAGTTTAGGGGCCTCTGAACCACCAAACCAACTTTGCAAAAATGCTAAATAAATTTCTCAAGGCAGAAAAGAAGATTCCACAACTAAAAACAATAAAATTACAAATGATAAAGCTCACCAGTAAAGCCAAACATATAGTTAAGGTATGAAATCATCCACAAAAAAAATATGATATCAAAACCAGCAATCATGAGAAGAGGAGAGTGTCAAAGACAAATATTGGAAAGGACTAACAATCTTGTATAGGAGGTTGCTCTGTGGCAGAGTGGGTTAATAATATGGCTTGTCTCTGGTAGCATCAGTTTGGTCCCCAGCCCAGTGCAGTGAGATAAGGATCCAGAGTTGCTACAGCTATGGTGTAAATTGCAGATCTGGTTGAGATTCAATCCCTGACCCAGGAACTTCCATATGCCATGAGTGCAGCCGAAAATGGAAAAATAAATAAATAACAACTTTTAAAATCTTCAATATAAATAAGTACCGCTATATTAAAACCTCAGGATAATCACAAAGCAAAATTTAAATAGATATACAAAAGAAAAAGCAATTTAAACACAACACTAAAGATAATCATTGGACCACGAAAGAAGACTACAAAAGAGGAAGGGAAAAAAAGGACTAAAATAATAAATTCAAAACAATTAACAAAATAACAGTAAGTACATATACATTGACAATTACACTGAATGTAAATGGGTTAAATGCTCCAAACAAAAGACATGGACATTTGTCTGCATATGAAAACAATGCTATCTACAAAAGACCCACTTCAGACCTAAGGACACATATGGACTGTAAAAAGGTATTACATGCAAATGGAAATTAAAAGAAAGCTATAGTAGAAATACTCACAACAGACAAAATAAACTTTAAGATATAGTTGCAATAGAGAAAGAAGGACACTACATAATAACAAAAGGATCAATTCGAGAAGAAGATAAAACAATTGCAAATATATATGCACCCAACATAGGAGGAGCTCAATAGACAAGATAACTGTTAACAACCAAAAAAGGAAAAATTAACAATAACACAATAATAGTGGGGGACTTTAACACCCCACTTATATGTATGGGAAGATCATCCAGACAGAAAAGCAGTAAGGAAATACAGGTCTAAAATGATGAATTAAACCACTTGTACTTAATTGATGTTTATGAAACAGTCCACCTGAAAGCAGCAGAATACACATTTTTTTCAAGTGCACATGGAATATTCTACAGGATAGAACACAGCTTAAGCCACAAATCTTAGGTCTCAGTAAATTTAAGAAACTTCAAATCCCATTGAGCATATTTTCTGGACCACAATGCTATAAGACTAGAAATCAACTGCAGGAATAAAAAAAACTGCAAAAAACACTAACTCACATGAAGACCAAAAATATGCTACTAAGGAAGCGATGGTTCAATGAGGAAATCAAATAATACCTAGAGACAAATGAAAATGAAAACAAAATGATTCAGCAAAAGCAGTACTAGAGGGAAGTTTATGGCAATAAAATATTGTCCCAGGAAATAAGAAAAATCTCAAAAAACAGCCTAAACTTATACCTAGAGAAGAACAAAGAAAATTCAAAATTAATGTTAAGTAAGGGAATCATAAAGATCAGAGCAGGAAGAAATGAAAGACAAAACAATATAAAAGATAAATGAAACTAATAGGTGGTACTTTGAGAAGATCAAGAAAATTTATAAACCTTAATGTTCATCAAGAAAAAAAGAGAGGACTCAAATCAATAAAATTAGAAATGAAAAAGAAGTTAAATCTGATGCTATGGAAACACAAAAGATCATAAGAAACTACTACAAGCAACTATAAAGCAATAAAACGAACAACCAGAAGAAATGGTCAAAGTCTTATAAAAGTACAATCTTCTAAGACTGAATAAGTAAAAATAGAAAAATATGAACAGACCTATCACAAGAACTGAAATTGAAACTGCTGTTTAAAAACCTTCCAACAAACAAAAGTCCAGGACCAGATGGCTTCACAAGTGAATTCTAGCAAATATTCAGAGTAGAGTTAATATCTATGTTTCTCAAACCATTCCAATAAGTTGCAGATGAAGGAATACTCCCAAGCTCATTCTATAAGGCCACCATCATCCTAATTACCGAAACCAAAGATACCACAAAAAAGAAATAAAGTCCAATATCACTGATGAATATAGATGCAATAATCCTCACCAAAATACTAGCAAACTGAATACACCAATACACTAAAAGGATAATATACTATGATCAAGTGGGATTTATCTGTTATGCAAGGATTTTTCAATATCTGCAAATTAACCAGTGTGATACACTACATTAACAAATTGAAGAACAAAAACCATATGATCATCTTAATAGAGGCAGAAAAATTTTTGACAAAATCCAATCCCCATTTCTGATAAAAATCCTCCAGAAAAATGAGCATAGAAAGAACCTACCTTAATATAATAAAGGCTATGTATGACAAACCCAGTACTAACATAATTCTCAATGGTGAAAAGCTGAAAGAATTTCCACTAAGACAAGGAACAAGACAAGGATATCTATCCTCAGCCCTTTTATTCCACATAGTTTTGGAAGTCCTAGCTATGGCAATCAGAGAAGAAAAACAAAATAAAAGTAATCCCAATTGGAAAAGAAGTCAAACTGTCACTATTTGCAGATGACATGATAGTATACATAGAAAATCCTAAAGATACTATTGGAAAAACCACTATAGCTAATCAATGAATTCAAAAAAGTTGCAGGATACAAAATTAATACACATGGAGTTCCCATTGTGGCTCAGTGGTTAACAAATCCAACTAGGAACCATGAAGTTGAGGGTTCGATCCCTGGCCTTGCTCAGTGGGTTAAGGATCTGGCATTGCCATGACCTGTGGTGTAGGTTTCATTTGCATACATGGCTCAGATCCCATGTTGCTGTGGCTCTGGCATAGGCCAGTGGCTACAGCTCTGATTGGAACCCTAGCCTGGGAACCTCCATATGCCTCAAGTGTGGCCCTATAAAGAAAATAATAATAATAAAATTACTACACAGGAATCTCTCCCATTTCTAGACGTTATCAACAAAATCTCAGAAAAAGAAATTAAGGAAGCAATCCCATTTACCATCACAACAAAAATAATAAAATACCTAGGTATAAACTTACCTAATGAGGCAAAAATCTTTACTTTGAAAACTGTAAGATGCTGGAGAACAAAATTGAAGATGACACTAACAGATGGAAAGATATACCATGTTCTTGGATTGGAAGAATCAATATTGTCAAAATGACTACAGACTCAAAGCAGTCTATAGATTCAATACAATCACTATCAAATCACCAATGGCATTTTTCAAAGAACTTGAACAGAAAAATAAAAAATTTGTATGGAAACACAAAAGTCCCCTAAAAGCCAAGCACTTATAAGAAAGAAAAATGGAGCTGGAGGAATCATGCTCCCTAACTTCAGACTATACTACAAAGCTACAATCTTCAAAATAATATAGTACTGGCACAAAAACAGAAACATAGCTCAGGAGAACAGGATAGACAGCCCAGAAATAAACTCATGCACCTATGGTCAACAAATCTAATACAAAGGATGCAAGAATATAAAATGGAGAAAAACAGTCTCTTCAATAAGTCATTCTGGGAAAACTTGACAGCTACATATAAAGAATGAAATTAAAACACTCTCTAATACCATACACAAAAGTAAATCAAAATGAATTAAAGACCTAAATTTAAGACCAGATACTGTAAAACTCTTAGAGGAAACGATAGGCAGAACACTCTTTGACATAAATTGCAGCAATGTTTTCACATCTACCTCCTGGAATAATGAAAATATTTAAAAAGGGACCTAAAGTTTTTGCAAGCAAAGGAAACCATATGAAAAGATGACCCACTGAATGGGAGGAAAACCTTTGTAAAAGAAGCAGCTCTCAAGGGATTAATCCTAAAAATATAGAAACAACTCACAGACCTCAATATCAAATAAACAACACAATAAAAAAATAACAGAAGATCTAAACTGTTATTTCTCCAAAAACCCCGATGGCCAAAAAACACATGATAATATGCTTAATATCACTAATTATCAGAGAAATGCAAATCAAAAATACAAGGAGGGTCCCACCTTATACCAGTCAGAATGGCCATCATCAAAATGACTGCAAACAGTAAATGCTGGAGAGTGTGTGGAGAAAATGGAACCCTCTTATATTACTGGTAGGGACGTAAGTTGGTACAAGTACAATGGAAAACGATAGGGAGATTCCTCAAAAAACTAAAAATAGAACTACAATAGATCCAGCAATCCCACTCCTGGACATCTGTCCAGAGAAAACCATATTTCTAAATGATACATGCAGCCCAATGTTCACTGCAGCACAATTTACAACAGCCAAAACATGTAAGCAATCTAAATGTCTATCAGAAGGAATGGATAAAGAAGATGTGGTGCATATATACAATAGAATCAATATCACTTAGCCATTTTTATGAAATAATGGCATTTGCAACAACATACATGGCTCTGGAAACTATCACACTAAGTTAATCAGATAGTTAAAGACAAACATCATATAATATCACTTATATGTGGAATCTAAAAAGAAAAGTATACAAACGAACTTATTTGCAGACCAGAAACAGACTCACAGACTTCAAAAACAAAATTATGGTTACAAAGGAGAAAGGTAGAGGGAGAAGTGATGTAGTGAGGGTTTGAGATTGGCATATGCACACTATTGTATAAGGAATGGGAATGGGAATCTGCTGTAAAGCACAGGAAACCTTACTCAATATTTTAATAACCTATATGGGAAAAGAAACTAAAACAATGAATATATGTATATCTATAACTGAATCACTTTGTTGTATAGGAGAAATTACCTCAACATTGTGAATTAACTATAATTCATTAAAACTTACAAAAAACTGTAAGCATAAATTGTAAAATCGCCCATCATAAAACAAATATTAATTGAGCACTTTATCTCAGGCATTGTGATCAAAGACATAAAAATGAATAAGGCAGGGAGGTCTTTTCTCAAAATTTTACCACTTAGCAATGGAAATCTACAAATGTAAAGTGGTAAAAATTTTTTATCTACAGTAAGGCCCTCAAAGTGATATTGTCAGCTTAATCTGACCTTACTGAGAAAGAATTTGGTAAGAACTATGTTTAAGTAGGGTCTTGAAGGACAGTTCTTCAAGCTCATTCACAAAAATATGAGGAGGAATGCCGTGTGCAAAGACACAGTGACATGGAGTGGAGTGTGTGAATGTGGTGCTCTACAGCTGAACATGAAATGCTACTGCTCAATCAATATTTGTTAAATAAGTGAATGAGAGAATGGCAAGCCAGCATCTTAAATGATTGCTCTATAGCCCAACTCAACTATGTGGATCAGAGTTGGAGGATTTTAAGTGTTTTCAAAGAAGAATCTTTTGAAACTTAGGGAGTGGAATGAAAAGGCATAAGCAATTTTAGTCTCTTTATTGCTTTAGAAACATTTTTCAAACATCTTTATGAAGACAATTCTCACAAAATTTTTTCAGGTTTTAATAATACTGTTCCCTGTTACATAGTTCTCAGAAAGAGGCACTGAACCAGAATATGGTTTTAGCCATTGTAGGGCACAAGGCACCCTCTCTAAGTTCTGTGGACTCTGATCTCTTGTGAATTGTTCGGTAAAGTCATGGACTTAAGGATTAGGTCCACTTAGGTGTAGATGTTCCCCTAAGTTTTCATGTGAGGGTTGAATGATTTCTACTTTTAAAAAAGTTTATTCTTTTCATTTTTATCCTACACAAATATTATTGGTTGTCATTTATTTGTCCAAAACATGTCCTTTAAAGTATTTACCCTGGCTCTTCAATATATTTCAATGTAATATCAGGCTATATCTTTGTTTAGACAAAATGACCCACTTACTGATTTTCTTTAGGTATCATGACCATGGACAAGAGAATTTCTTATTTAATTTTTAAAAATAACAATATAAAACAGTAGTTTCTTGATATAATCTATTTAATATCTATAATCTTCAATACAAAACCAACATTAACTAAAATTATGAATATATTTTCCAACTTTAGGGAAAAACTCATGTACGCATTTTAGAAATATTGGTCAATTTGGATTAAATGAAATTTATAGACCAGGCTATCTAAATATCTCATTTAGTTAGTGTATGCAAAGTAAGTTGATTCAGTTGAATTAACCACAAGCTCAAGCTAACTCTTTTTGCATCCTTATTAATCAGGTTAGGATTCCTGTTTTATGAATACAAGCAAAAAAATTGAGCAATTTTGCTAGAGGCTTGTTTCAGGGCATGAGAATTAAGTGGAAAGTCATCCTTCATTCCCTTGATGGACTAAAAACAGCCTGCAGTCCTCAATACTGAGTTTTAGATAATGTGGAATTGCTGTATTCACAGAGCATATACTTTCTGAGGAAAAATGAAGGTCATTTATTATAGGATTGTCAGCCAAGTGCACAATGTTTCTTTGATTAGAGAAAAGTGGTTTTGCATGTTACGCCTTGGGATATTTCTTTACTTTTTTTTTTTTTCCCTCCAAGAGGATTTTGTGGATTGTTGCTAATACTTCACATGCTGATTTTCAGTATGAAATTTGTTACATGATGTTCCAAAGGTGATGCACAAGATAGCTTAAGTTAATTTAGAAAGTTTGTATTTTTCTCTAATGGAGAAAATACTACATAACTTTAGAAGCCCTTGTAAAAGATAGCAGTGAGGAAATAGCCAAAAGCAAAGTTCTTTACTCCTAAGGTTTTAGAATGTAACCATTTTGAAAAAAATGCAATATAGTGGGTGAGGTTTTGCATTTTAAATGTCTGCTACCCCAGTCCCTATATACCACAAACCCATCTTGCTCTTAGATACATCAAGATACCCATGATTGCCTCTTCACTGTGGTGAATATAAGACTTTCTATGAACCAACCAAAAGGATTTCAGGTGAAAACACTCCTCGGCTCTAAATCTGTACAATAGGTTTAGACAATTTATTTCACTGGGTCAAATAATTAAGTGCAGCAACTAAGAAATAATGGAATGTGGTTCACTTCTAATTTCTACAACTTTATCCAATTTTCTGATATTCTGGTTATTTGGCAGATCATGGGATGGAGAAACTATACCTAAGCTTGAAGTACTTGAAGTACTCATTAGTTCATTATTTTACTTGTTCTACCACTGAACAAATGTGCATTGGGCCCTTCTTTAAGCTAGTCCTATACTAGTGAACATATTTTTCCCAAAGGCCTCAGGGATGATCTTTTCTGGGAGCTCTCAGCTCCCTCTATTTTTACCAAAGCAAGCCTCTCTGGTATTCTCGACAGTATAAGGACAACCCAGCAGGGACAGTTTCCTCTCTTTAGTGGCAATGGACTGTCTTATCACTACGGATATATTGGTCACCCATTTGCCCTTCTAGATCCCAGAATAACTCCCACAACTGAACAAAAAGACATCCCCCTTGCCTAAAGAAATCTGTGGAGTCTTATGTATTTACATGGACTATCCCATGAAGCCAACGATGTGTTCAACAAAAGTTAGATCCTTTCCCTTCACCACCTTCTAAAGAACATTTATTTGCTAACACTCTAGCTTATGCTAGAACACACCACCAGCAAACAACTATTGGCCTCCGAGGATGGAACTGCCACTGTTGAGATAACAAAGACAGAAAGTAAAACTTCTGCCCTAGAGGGGGTTTTTGGATGGCTCAGCTGCTGCTATGCTAGCTACTATTGTCACTGCTGCTACGCCACCTATCACTGCCACTGCTTTACACCCTCTCACAGACGTAGTTCTAGCGCCTCCTAATGTTCTGACTGGCACTGCCACTTGGGATTTTTTAAGCTCAACTGATCACTGGAATTTGGACGCTTTATTCCGAGGGGAGCAGATCTGATCCCAGACACTTTGGCACACATATTGGCTATACAAGGGAGATCCCTGCATGACTGGCACTAAGGAACCTGGATAACTGGCTTGATTTTCATGGACCCTAGGAGTGGCAGGTAATACGAGGCTGAGGATGGGTCATCTGTATCAACCTTCTATCAGAGCAAGTCTGGACTACCCACTTATTCAGTGCTTACCAGGAGCCAGACTCGGTACCAGGAATTTAGTATTCATTAGTACTAATCTACACTAACAAATTCTTTTACAGCATAGGGACAGAGAAGATTTCATCACCCAAGGACCCAAAGCCAAAATTCCAACCTCTTCAGCTTTTTAGCTTTGGTACTAATTCCCTGATGGGGTTGATGTGCTAGCCTGAAAACAGCCCATTCAATTAGTACTGTTTTAATACGCCTGGTTCTTTCCAATACCTTTTTTCAAGACATAAACCTGTTTGCCAATATCCCAAGACATTCTCAAAGACTGTTTTATTTGGTAGATTTTATTTGGACAGACTCTGTGGGCCCTGTTGCTAAAATTTAGCTGGCTGAAAACATCATCATCATCTGGAAACTGCTGCTAACTCCACCCACCAGGTCTAATTCCTTGGATGATGGTGTGAGTGATATGGCAACTATCCGTTTTTAAAGTATCAGACTCTTTGCATTTAGTAAGTAATTTATTGCTCACAAAAATTCTACGGTATTGAATTTTCATCTTTGGTTTACAAATGAGGCCCAGAAAATTTAAGCCATTTACCCAAGATCTGTTACTAGAAACCAGATTAAAGCTCAGTGTAGCTTATTCCAAATTCCATATTCAGACCCTTAGAAAATATTGTGATATAGGATTCCATTTAGAGGATCAACTTCTCTGATTTAGGGTGACCAATCATCCTAATTCTCCTGGGACTATCCTAGTTTTAACTGAGACTTGCCTCTTGCAAAAACCCCTAGTCTTGGGAAAGCCAGTGGTATTGGTCCCTAGCCTGTGTCAGAAGGCTTAACTCTGGCTCCTCCTCTCTTCTTTATGATACAATATGGCCAGGCCTGCAATAGACCCAGTGTACCTGCAGATGCTTTGTAGTGAAGGCCAAAGAGACTCCTTGCTGGTATAACCAGGAAAGATTAGAGTCTTCCAGCCCTCTGACCTTGAGAGTTACCCAGTTTTGAGACTGCTTTTTTTTTTTTTTTTTTAATTTTTTTTTTTTGTCTTTTTGCTATTTCTTTGGGCCGTTCCCACGGCATTTGGAGGTACCCAGGCTAGGGGTTGAATCGGAGCTGTAGCCACTGGCCTACGCCAGAGCCATAGCAACGCGGGATCCGAGCTGCGTCTGCAACCAGCTCACGGCAACGCAGGATCGTTAACCCACTGAGCAAGGGCAGGGACCGAACCCGCAACCTCATGGTTCCTAGTCGGATTCGTTAACCACTGCGCCACGACGGGAACTCCGAGACTGCTTTTGAGGTATCCTGGTAAAAAAGTAGGGGGGCATTGGGAAACATGTCCTTTACTCATGCTTTTTTTTTTCTTTGCACTGCAGGTTTGTTTCTCAGTAGTGAACAAAAGAGACAATCATCTTCAGGTGAGCCTAAGTCATCACTCTTGCCAGTCTTCAAATCTGAACAAGTCTTTGGTAAAATGGCCTAACTTACCTTCCCTGGCCTCTCTCCCTGGCCTCTCTCCCTGCCCCATACAAGGCTGAGGTTTGGGAATGTTTCGCCATGGAAGCCATCTACAGCTTCAGAGTCCACGTGCTCTTGGGATTGCTCATGGTTGGATTCCTCAAGTGAGCATCAGAGGTCCATTTACTATGAAGATATTGAAGCTTAAGCTTGATATCTTTGAAAGAATTTTTTCAAAGTCCCTGAGAAAGACTACAACAATGTGTTCACATGATGGAACTTTTTTTTAAATAACAATTTCAAAAGTAGTATATTTTAATCTCAATTGATTAAAACTGGTATTGCTTTTCATTCCTACTATGCTTCCATACATTTTACCTTTGTGGTTGGCTTTAATATAGCTATGACTGTATTTTAGGATCTGGCTAAGGAAAAGGTAAGCTAGGACCACACCAAAGTATATGAAATTTAGAAGGATGTTTTAGAAAGTTGCAATTAAACAAATGGAAATTACAGATAATTGATTTGACTTTGTTTTAAAATTCTCCTATTAAGTATTTTTATAAATTTGGATGAAAAATTAACAAGGTAGGAAACAGAATCAAAAATATATACAAGGAAATCAAGAAAGCAGATCTACAATGAGAAGTAAATTGCAGCACAGTAAAGTCTTACATAATATCAAAATCAATAATTCTTCATATTAGGGGATCATTTCAAATAGAAATAATGAATAAGCACTTGGTTTATTTGACTATCCAATTAATGAAAAGAAGTAAATCATATTAACACATATGAAGAAAAGATTTAAATTACCTGCTGATTTAACCAATATTAACAATGAGAAAGATAATAAAATACTCAGAATACTACCTTACAACAAGAATATCAGTGACAAACTGATTAATGACAATTGTCAATTCAAAGACCATTTGAGAGTAGTCATTGCACAAAAAACCTTGAAATTCCCTGAAATGAGAGAACTAATATATTAAAGAAATTTTAATAGAGGTTTTCACAACTTTGGAAACCATCCCAAATGTCTACATGACATTACTAATACCCAATTATAAATCTAAAATGTTTTCCAAATTACCAACACAAGAATACAGATTTTAATTAACCATGATAAAGGAAATAATGAATTTTCTATGTTTAAAAATTTATATGACATGGAATTTCCAGTAGTGGCTCAGCAGGTTAAGAACTCAATGCTTTGTGAGGATGTGGATTCAATCTCTGGCCTCACTCCGCGGGTTAAGGATCTGGAGTTGCTACAAGCTGCAGTATAGGTCACAGATGAGGGTTGGATCTGGAATTGCTATAGCTGTGGCATATGGACCCCTGGCCCAGGAATTTCCATATGCGGCAGGTGTAGCCTATAAAAAGAAAAAAAAAATGCATAATTGCTGTCATTTTAAGTGGTGATTAAAGATATATGCAGGGGAAAATATTTTTTAAAATATTATGGAAGTGGATCTAGATGATAATTACTTTAAAATAATATTATTTTTCTAAGTTTCTGGGTATTTGTAGTATTTAGTTTTGTTATATTTTTAAAAAATGTGACTTTTAAATTATTTCCTCATTCTAAATAAATACTTATTTTTATAAATAATTTCTTAATCTTTTTCTGAATTTGAGAGGGCACTTCCAATAGTGTCAGCTCCACATCCCATGACGCATAGACCTGCTTGCTTGTTACTCACAATGCCTGAGGGCAGTTGATTCAATCAAGCATGCCACCCGGCTATTTCTGCATGCAGAGTCAAAACCCAATTAACATAACTAGAACTTCTACTTCTTTCTTTAGGCACTAGCTTGAGAACTGAAACTTCTCAAAACTTTCCCATCTTAAGCACAGAAGCTAGTGATTCTCCAAAAAACATCTTAGGAGTATTTTTAATAGGATACAAGAGTGTCCACAACACTTATTTCCTCTAGTACACTTTAGAGTCTGTTTTTTTACTTCATAAAATTTTGGTCTAAATACTACGGAGCACAAAAAATGTTCAATCATGTATTAATCATTTGTGTGCAGTTAGAAGATTTGACAATAAATAGTTTTATAAATTTAGTCAGAAAAACTTAGTAGAATCAGTTGGTTTTGCTTTATTTATTGTCACTATGTTATTGTAGTTGATCCAGCCAACAGCACTAGAACTGAAAAAAAACCTAAACAAAAGATATCAAATATGCTCAACAGGACTACTCCACCCTATCCACCTCAGACCATCTGGTCCTTCACATAGTTTTGATTCTACTCATTTACCTTTAGCATCAAGGAATCTGGCAAAACTAGATCCTATCATATAAAAATGTAAGGCAAATTAAATGCACCATAAACCAATTTACCTAAAATAATGTGAGAAAATAGAATGTATGTGTAACTGGGTCACCACGCTGTACAGTAGAAAAAAAATGTATTGAGGAAATAACAATTAAAAAAAATAATGATTTTGACCTTTTAAGGACTTTGTAGTTATTTACTACTCATGTGAACAATCAAGTTTATTTGAAATATCTTACCTTATGTATTAGAAACAGCACAGGTCCCATGACAGAAGTTTGCTCAAATTATGATTAAAATCCTGATTTTATTCCAAATGTATAACTTATGATTACGGAATATCAGAGCAATAGAATAAAAACAGTACAAGAGTCACAACAGAGCTTCTGAGAATAAATATCTTGGCCCATAAAATGTTTACCAGGAAATAAGACTAAAATAAAATATTTAAAGCAATCATTGGTCTTAAGGCAGCTGAATTTAGACTTTGTGAACACTGGGTTAGGCGTCAGACAGAATTGGGTTTAAAAGCTATCTGACATGAGTAAGTTATTAAATTAACAGAGAAGCCTAACTTCTCTGGTGTGTAAACACAGCACAATAATACTGACCTTCCGAGGCTATTGAGATAAAAGAGAAAGATGTAAATAATAGACAACAATAAAAGGGTGATTATCTTTAACCCTGTTTTAAAATTAGGCAATAAAAAATAAAATAAAATAAAAACAAATAAAATTTAGATAGTGATTTTTTTAAAAATAAGAGTATTGTCCATATGCAAAATATCTTCAATGTTTATTATACTTTGTTTGCCAATGTACAATATTTAAATAATTAGGAACAAAATTCATGTGAGGGGGATATTTCAAAATATATTTGTCAAGGAGGAATCTCAATCTTCTAGAAGAAGGAAGGGAACAAATTTGCTACCATTCCAAAGATGTCAAATGCAGATGAAAAAATTTATCACTCTCAGCAGAGCACACAGCAGAGACATCAGCATAGCAGTGCCAGATCCCGGGTCCCCAAGTCCCATGGGCAATATTATGGACTCAGATGGATGCCTAGAGCCAAGGGACCTGCAATCCTTGTGCAAGCAGCAAACAAGTCGGCCCACCTCCACTAGGGAATGAGGTCATCATATGGTCATCTGGATCTGCTTAGTGTCCCATGTGGCTAACTATGAATCAGGAGATGAATACACCTTGCAGTTTATTCATGTGGCAAGAATATGTAGGGACACTCAGGGCCCCTGGCAATTACTTCCCCTGCAAAGTTATTTTCAAGAAACAACTATCTTCCTTTGACATTAAACACTAATTGGAGATGCTATTGTTTACAGAATCTGATTCTGATTCAAGGATTTTAACTGCTCCAAAATCTAAGACATTTAATATTTTTTACAAATTAAAGTTTTGTAAAATGATGAACTTATTTCTTTGGTGCCTACCTATCTAGATGATTAGATTTACAAATTTGTGCAATATTTCAAACTAGCATGACATTATAAAATGCTCTTGTAAAATAAACCAACCATTTCATTTTGGCTATTAATGTTACTCTTTCTCATCTACACATGTCTTTCCCAGGTCAGTTTCTGCCTCCATCTTCTGCTCAGCCAAAAGAGGATGTGGTTAACAGATAATATAAAAACGCAAAAATACAACAACAACCCACAAAGCATTAGCAGTTAAAAAACAAATAGGTTGATTTTAGATTCTCTCATTGTCCCTCATTCTATACCTTGTTACTGGAAGTCTCTGAACAATTTTAACTTCTACAAAGCAAAAGACGAAAAGGGTATGTAAGATTATGATAAATACCATTTAACACCATAGATTTTCAAATGATCAACTGCCTGATATGATGTTAAATATAGTTGAATGTGGTCCCACATCTCTGCACCACTTTGCCAAGTTTCCGTCGGATGTGATTTGCAACAAGCAACATATTAAACCCCCATAAATAGTCATTATAATGTAAACACTGAACATTCCTTATTGTAGCAGTGAAAGCAGCCTCTCCAAAATATATAAAACAGAAAACAAATCCTTGAATTTCATCTCAGGGCAGAAGGTGGATTTGAATTTGAAGACATGCCAAATGTTAATTTTGGGCACAAATATTTCAGACAAAGCTGATCTATTATGAGTAATAACAGCATATGTTAGTTTCTAAGTCAGTTCGCATATGTCAGCGGAAGCACACCCAATTAGTGCATGAGGCCATTTACACTTTATCAAAGTTATTAACAGTAAATCATAACGAAGTAGGTATAATCAAATTATACATTCTGTTCTAAATATACATAAAATATGACACAAAAGTACCAATACAGAGAAAAATTGAATCTTAAGTAAATTAACTTTCTTTCTTTCTTTCTTTTTCTTTCTTTCTTTCTTTCTTTCTTTCTTTCTTTCTTTCTTTCTTTCTTTCTTTCTTTCTTATTATTAGTATTATTATTTTATTTTCAAATAACCAGCTGCTATGGCTCTTGACAGTTTCTTTTTAGCTGGCTAAGCCTCAGAGGATTAAAGAAGACATTTGGCCTTTATGGTTTTCTGTGTCTGAATGTGTATGTCCCGAGGAGAAAAGGAGCTGTGTGAGAAGCTATTAAGCCCCAATGAGCAAGCACGGATGTGGAAGATCTGAGTTATGTTCACTGAAACAGATGGCGTGTCCCAGAATTCCCTGAGGTGCCTCAGGCTTTTGCTGGTGTCAACCCTGTGGTAAATGGGTTTTCATAATGAATTTACTGTTAATTTTCACACACACACAACCATTAGAATCACATTAAAGGACTGACTAAATGCCACCAAGACTCCAAGCATGACTGTCATTTGTGCATTTGGAAGAAGCTCTAAAGAATCCAGAATCTCAAATCAATCATTCATCCTAGTTTGTGGAGATTAGCAGGCCTTGCTGTGGCTGGAGAGGGACAAATCCTTTTGAGGAGGTTCCTGAATCCCACCCACTAGAGCAAGGCTCCTACTTTTTTCAAAATAATCACAGTAATGATTATTGCTCTTAATACCAAATATAGGGTGTTTTTTCTTTAAGTGTTTTGGTAAATAAATAAAGCAAAAAACTTTGATTGGAGTAAACAATGCAACTGCATTTAACAAATTTATATTCCAAAGGGCCTACCAACTGTGTATGGACTATCTAGAAGGTATAACAGCTTAATATTGATGCTCTGAAGGTAAGAATAAAAAACAACTGGGGGAGTCACAGAGACTGGCTGACAGAAAGACAGACAGGTAAGGGCATTATCAAAAGGAGACTCAAAATGAGATCTGTTTTTCAGAAAATGGCAAAGTTATTAGTACTGCTAAAAATAATAACTATAACAACAATCTCTTCTGTTGAGTACCCATTATCTTTCAAACAATAGTCTAGATGGTTTTCATATGCATCGTATTTCTTCCTCAGAAAAATGTCAAGAATAGAAACTAAAAGCATTTGTAAATGCTTTTTCCATGCCAAGCTCTGTTCTCAACCCCACACCACCAACCCCCATGCCATACTGTTGTCCTTTAAGCATTTTAACACTTGAGGTCATTCTTGCTGTTGAGTTTTCCACTTTTGGAGTCCTTTTATGTCAGTTTTCCCTGTCCTAACCTTGCTTTATGTTTGGGTGTCTTCCTCTTCTCCATAACTTCTCACTTAAAAATCATCTCCTCTGACTGTCTCACCCAATCCTTCCTCTCCCCTCCTCCTTCCTAATTGTATTTTTCTCTACCATGATGCTGTCTTGTTTAGTTTTTCAGGGTACTTTCTCAATGTATAAGTATTTATTTGAGTTTTTATTTGCCTTATTTTTGCCTTTTCCTTACTACAATAAAGCATCACAATGTCAGGTTCTAACTCTTTCTCAGTCACCAATCAATACACTGTATAAAACAAGGAACTGGTGCATTAAACATTCATTAAATTAAAGAAGGTTCTAAATATCTTGCATTAATTCTCTCATTTAATGAATGATCTTTCTGTGAGCTTACTGAGGACTTGTTTTTGTTGCTCTTTTTTCTTCTCTTCTTCTCTTGTTCTCTCCTTTTGTGGTTTGATGACTATCTTTAGTGTTGTATTTGTGTTGATTTTTCTTCTTTGTGTGTGTATCAATTGTAGATTTTTGGTTTGCAGTTACCCTGAAGTTTTGATATAGGCGCCTACATACACAAGATTGTTTCAAGGTGTCGATCTCTTAATTGCAAGTGCATCTCCAGTGTCCTGCATTTGTACCCACCTCTTCTCACGATTTCTGATTTTGGTAGCACATTTGTGCATGGATGATTTCCTACCTTTTCTGTATATATGCCTTTACTGTTGAGCCTTGTCATTTGTGGAATTTTTGTTTCTAGTTGTGGCCTTTTCTTTTCTGCCTAGAGAAATTCCTTTAGTATTTGTTGTAAAGCTGGTTAAGTGGTGCTGAATTCTCTTAGCTTTTGCTTGTCTGTAAAGCTTTTGATTTCTCCTCCAAATCTGAATGAGAGCCTTGCTGGGTAAAGGAATCTTGGTTGGAGGTTTTTTCCTTTCATCACATTAAGTATATCATGCCACTGCCTTCTGACCTGCAGAGGTCCTGCTGAATAATCTTCCCATAACCATATTGGGGTTCCCTTGTATGTTATTTGTTTCTTTCCCCTAGCTGCTTTCAATATTTTCTCTGTCTTTAATTTTGATCAGTTTGATTAATATGTGTCTCAGGATGTTCCTCCTTGGGTTTATTTTATATGGTACTCATTGTGCTTCCTGGATTTGAGTGAGTGGTTCCTTTCCCATGTTAGGGAAGTTTTCATCTATTATCTCTTTGAATATTTTTTCTGTCTCTTTCTGTCTCTCTTCTCCTTCTGGAACCCCTATATATGGTGCGTTTAACCTTGTTCCAAAGATCTCTTAGATTGTCTTCATTTCTTTTCAATCTTTTTTCTCTTTTCTGTTCCACATCAGTGATTTCCACTAGTGTGGTCTCCACCTCACTTATTCATTCTTCTGCCTCTGTATTCTGCTGTTGGCTGCTTCTAATGATTTTTTTAATTTCAGTTATTATATTTTATATTGCTGCTTGCTTAATCCTTAAATCTTATATTTCTTTGTTCAGTGTTTCCTGTTGATTATCCATCTTTGCCTCCAGTTTATTTCCAGTGTTTAGCATCATCTTCACCATCATCAGTCTAAAGTCTTTTCCTAGAGGCTGATAATCTCGAGATCAATTAACTGTTTTTTTCTAGCATTTTTTCTTGCTCCCCTATCTGAGTTATATAGTTCTCTGCCTTTTCATTTTTATAGATTTTTGGTGTGGCCTCCTTTTTCAGACAATAGAGTTGTAGCCTCTCTTACTTCTGATGTCTGCCCCCTTTGTGGCTGAAGTTGGTATGGGGGCTTGTTGTAGGCTTTCTGATAGGACGGACCAGTGCCTGCTCACTGGTAGTGGGGCTGATTCCTATCCCTCTGGTAGGTGGGACATTGTCTCTGTGTGACATTAGAGGCAGCTGTTGGTCTCGGGGGTCTTTTGGCAGCCTGTTTACTTGGTAGGTGGGGCTGATCCCATCTGAGTTATTGTTTTGTCTGGGGCTTCTCAGTGTTGATGTGTGGGACTAGATTTTCCCAAAATGGCCACCTTTTGAGGCACCATGCAGATGAATATTCCTGAGATATTTGCCTCCAATGTCTTTACATCACAATGAGCCACAGTCACCCCCTGTTTTTCCAGGATGGCCTCCAAAAATTGCAGTCATGTCCAATTCAGAGTCTCATGGAAACTCTGCTTTGCCCTGGTGCCCAGCACACATGAAATCCTGTGTGCACCTTTCAAGAATGGGATCTTCATTTCCCCCACTCCTGTGGTGCGCCTACATACAAGCCCCACTGTCCTTCAATGCCAGATGCTCTGGGCACTCTTTATCCCAATTCCAGTCCTATGCATGGGGACCTAGTGTGGGGTTCAGAACTCTCACTCCTGTATGTGACTCTCTGGGATACAGTTACTTTCTAGTCTGTGGGCTTCCCACAAGGCAGGCATGGGGTTGCTTATATCACATACTCGCCCTTCCTACCCTCTTGATGTGTCCTCCTTTGTCTTCTGGAGTAGATCTTTTTGAAATTTTCCATCCCATTTGCTTTAAGGTTTTTAAGCAATTGTAATTCTGTTGTTTTTATGAGAGATGGTCCATATCAGGTAGTCTTGAAAGTGCCATTTGGTTTTGTTTTTAGCTCTATCTTGTAAGATGCAGGAAGCAAGAGGTGAGGAAGAGAGAAATTTCCAATTTGAAATCAGAATGTAAAGGAAATACAGAAAAGCTAAGAGTTTCTTGGTTGAAATATAAAACGGATTTTCATTACCACCCTGTAGAAGATTCTCAGTGTAAGAAATGATCTTAAACAAATATCTATTTTAATATATTTAAATATATAAAATCCTTTGCTAAGATCCCAGAAAGACTTCAGATGATGGTTAGTTGACCTCTACTCAGTCAAAAAGGCCTCCAGGGGGAGGGAGTGGTATGGACTGGGATTCTGGGGTTAATAGATGCAAACTATTGCATTTGGAGTGGATAAGCAATGAGATCCTGCTGTATAGCACAGGGAACTATATCTGGTCACTTATGATGGAGGATAATGTGAGAAAAATTATACATATATATATATATATATATATATCTCACTGGGTCACTTTGCTGTACACTAGAAATTGACAGAACACTGTAAACCAACTATACTGGAAAAAATAAAAATCATTAAATAAACAAATAAGTAAAACCTGAAAAAAAATGCTTCCAAAAAATCAAAAGTGTGTTTTCTCTTATATGTTCAAAATAGTTATCTGTTCAAAAAAGAATTATGTTTATTACTTTGGGGGCAATGGCATCAACCCCAACTAAAATTCATAACAATTTGAAGAGAATGGTACTGATGCAAACACTGCCTTCTTGGACCAAAGAAACAAGAGATTTGGGAAAAAACAGCCTCTGGGACTTCCAGAAAGCAGGCTGAGACAGTAACTTAACTACAAAATCAGTTATTTCTATTAAAAAAAGAAGACTTCTTGGAGAGCAGGAAAAAAAGCCCCAAGCTGAAGCCAAGGTCCAAGAGCAATGGATTCCAGAATCATTCCCAGACTGCAGAACTTGACCCTGTTAAGGAAACTGCCTTGCCCCCAGAGGAGGGAAAGCTGGCAACATGTACCAAATTGTTTTTCAAAATTACTATAAAATCATGACTGTTGTGTGCTTACCACTCTTAGTCTTTTTTTTTAATTTAAATTTTTTTTTTAATTTTTGAGTAGTTTCTTATATTGTTTATTTGGGTTCTTTCTCTCCTCTTCTTGATGAGTCTAGCCAGAGGTTTGTCAATTTTGTTTATCCTTTCAAAAAACAAGCTACTGGTTTTATTGATTTTTTTCTATCATTTTTTGAATCTCTATGTTATTGATTTCCTCTCTGATCTTTATGATTTCCTTCCTTCTCCTGACTTTACATTTTGTTTGTTCTTCTTTTTCTAATTCTTTGAGGTGGTGGGTTGTCAATCTGAGATTTTTCTTCTTATTTGAGGAAGGCCTATATTGCTATGAACTTCCCAATAAGCACTGCTTTTGCAGCAACCTGCTGTATAGCATAGGGAATTATATCTAGTCACTTGTGATGGAACATGATGGAGGATAATGTGAGAAGATTATATGACTGGGTCACTTTGCTATACAGTACAAATTGACAGATCACTGAAAATAAACTCTAATGGAAAAATTAAAAATCATAAAAAATAAGAAACAAAAATATTTAGTTTTATATTAACTGAAAAGATGAAAAATTAATAAAGTTCCAATATACTCCACTTTCACTTTCCCAAACTATTATTATACACTACCATGAAGCATTTGTCACAAGTAATGAACCAATATTGTAATTATAATATTGTAATTATATTACTAGTAATCAAACTTCACTGTTTATTTAGATTTCACTATTTCTCCTTAATGTCCTAATGTTTGTTTCAGAATATTCTGCAACATACCACAGTGCATTCAGTCATTCTCTCTCTTTAGTTTCCTCTGATAGTATCTTAATCTTGTCATTTGATGATCTTGACAATGTTGAGGTGTGCTGACCAGGAATTTTGAAGACAAGCTAGAGGTCTTTGACCATCAGCTTAAGTTTTTCAGTTGTTTTAATGGTTATTCTGCTCCAGCCCTAGAACTCGCCATTTCTTCATGGAGCTCTGGTTCTTTCTATTGTTTAATGGTTTTAGAAAGCAAGATCTGGGTGTTGGATGTGCTCATTGCTCCATTTTTGCGTTTTTTAATGGGAATGTCTATTTCAGTTATTCTGCCCCTCTCTCACCATTGTATACTGACTGTGTTACTGGAAGATCACTTGTGTTTTCTAGTTCCTGTCTCTTAGTATCAAAAGCTACACCTAAGGAACTGGCCCTGAAGAGCTTAATTCATACTGAACCAGACACTGGTCAAGAAATCCTGGACTCAAAGCCTAATGTTATAATTGAGGTGAGAAATTGGAGTCCTTGGATGGGAATGAGCATATTTTTCACGCCAAATGAATGCAAATAATTTGTGTGACCAGAAGTAGGCTCTGATGGATTGTGTGATGGCTAAAACACTATGCATAATGCTTTGCAATGTGCCCCTACTACTTCTTCCATGCAGAGATGGAGTGTATTTCTCCATTCCCTAAAAACTGGGCTAGACTTATTGTGGAAGAAATGTAGGGGAAGTGACATTTTTAGAATTCCTGAGCATCAGCCTCAAGAGGTTTCACAGCTCCTGCCTTCAATCTCTTGGAATCCTAGGACTTCCAGAATGTAAAGAAGCCAAATTTAAAGCCCAGCCTTCTACCCAATCCCAGAGGCGTCCAGGCCCAAGCTATGTCACCAGCTGATTACAGCAAAATGAGTGAACTCAGGGGAGACCAGCAGAATCATGAGAAATGATAAATCACTATGTTTAAAAACATTTTTAAGAAGAAATGAATAATTAACACTACAACTAACAGCTAAAAATATTATTTTCCTACTGATCCAAAATCTATTGCCCTATAAGTTCCATTTACTCAAGTCAGAGTTTCCTAAAGGCAGTAAAATATAGTCAGTTGTAATGGTGAGTTAATAGCTTGATTTTCTCTTTTCATATTACAGTATTTTTTACTGATGATATATGGATTTCATACTTTACTGAAAAAGTGAGTTTTATCAGTAGAAATTTTGAGAGCTGTCACAAATTGGCAAGGTATTTGGAGATTGAAACTTAAGATTCCCTCTTAGATGGCATCTTTCAGATACCTCCTTACTCCACCTGAAAGTACAGATTAGTTATCTGAGAGTCAAGGTTAGGACACTGCAGTATAATTATGACTGGAAATGGCAAGCTTACATTGTTCAATAGAGACAGCAAATTTTTCATGAAGAAAGTTTTATTTACCTCTACAGGTTTACTTCAAGTCACTGGTCTTGTTTATTCTGTCCAAAACACTCAGGCTTCTGGAGGCCCTTGAAGATAGATGACAATCTGTTTTCTTTAGTTGGTTCCTAGGTTTTTAATACCTTTAATAGTTTGGATTTTGACTGACTGATCATTTTACTCATCCATTCAATAAACACATATTAAACATAACATTTAGTGATCCAGGAATACAACAATGATTACTGTTACCTTTAAAAGCATATAAATGAATAATTATGATGAAATGTTGTCAGTTTAACCTTAGAGGAAGGAATGGGTAGGCGTCTAATGTAAACTGGTGAATTGTAATAAAGACACTAACTCCGTTTTTTGACTCACAGCTTTTAAGTCAAACTCCTCTCTTTTCACCTTCTGTATGACATCTGGCTCAACTGATAAGAAAGCTTGGGGAGTATCTCCTCCTTTGTTGTGGGACGTTCAAACCATTTCAAGAACACTTTCCTAGAACACACCCCTTAGCCACCACAGAAATCTCAAGCTAGCCTCCCCTTGATCTCTCAAATCATTTTTTTTACCAGCTTAGGAAGCCTGCTCTGCTCTCCCCAGAATGCTATTTAAGCAGCAAATCTTTTCAAATCTTCTTGGTGCCTATGTGGCATCATCAGTCGCAAGCCAAATTTCGAGTAAGGGTAGCCACCTTGATTCTAAAGAGAGACCATAAAACAAGCGATCACAAAAGTATCTGAATGACATCTTAAACTGTGGGTACTTAGAATGTAGGATTATAATTCTCTTTCTACCTACCTCGCCCAGAAGTATCTGTAATCCTTGAAGGCAAGAAATAATTCTTGTATCCAGATTAAACAGCATGGTACCTGGAATGTACCATGAATGATTTTCAGATGCTAAGAGAAAGTATGATTTTAAGAAAGAGAGAGAAGGCAAAAGGGATCAATAAGACGAATATTAAAAGGTAACCACTGAGTTTGGGAATTTGGAAGTGATCAATTGCCTGTTCCAGAGTGTTATGGGGTCAAAATCAGACTGCAAGGGCCTGAGATGGCCAAGATGAGACTTCAAATATTGAGTATACTTTCAACAAATTCGAATAGAGATTATTCAGGTGAGACTGAGGATAAGCAGAAAGCAGAGCTAGAAAAGAAAGCATGGCCAGATGAGGATTTTTTTTTTTTTTTTTGAGGGAAGTGAATAAGATAACAGAAGACTCAAGTGTTTTTTTTTTTTTAAATAAATTACGGTTACATACAGCCAAGTAACAGAGATTAAGACACTAGAAGGAAGAATTAATTGATAGAGCAGTGCCTCGAAAGGCATGATGGGAATTGTGGATTTAAAAAATGAAGCTAAACTAACAAAGGAAGGTGGTGAGGGGAAAACTCCACATGGCAGATTTGATCTTTCTTGATTAGAATAAAGTACAATTCAACCTATGAGGTTCAAATACCACAAGTACATACTGATTTGAATGTGTATAATTTTAAGTGGCTAGAATCAGTAGGAAATTGAGGGAGAAAATACATAAGAGTTTCCTAAAGGTGCAGGCAAGGTTATCTGTGGAAGACCCCAAGGAATGGGATTTAGAAGTGCAATTAAGGGTGTGGGATGGTTTAAAATATGGAAAAGTAGGAATGACAGAATCATTGAGCACAAAGAAATGAAAGCATTGACAAACATCACTAAAGACCCACCTTGAGGCAGGGACTAGGAATTTTCAGGGTCACTAATCTGCAGAAATGTGATCATCCTCAAGCCACCTCATTTGGATACCAAACAATCTAGCAGTCTGTATGTATCACAAGAGTTGGGATCCAGGATCTCAAGACCATGCATATCAGGTACCCCTCCATTTTTACTGAGACTGCAAGTAATTTTTCTAACAATTATTATGTCCTATTTTGCTTTACCCTCTCTCTTCTTCACCTTGGTATTAACCTGGATGGTTTGCCCTGGGCAAGCAAGGCATGTGAAGATGTGTAGTGAGATGCCCCTCATAGCTCCTGTGGGACTTGCATTGCAGAGCATTGCTGTATAACATTCACTTTAGAACAATTTCTGACTTCTTAAAAAAAGAAATTTAAAAAAGGATTGTGAGATAAAGTTCAAATATATATTTTATTAATTTTTGGATCTTCTTAAAATTTAATGCAATTAAATCCATTACCCATAGAAGGAGATCACTTAAAAATGGGTGGAGAATATACTACAGTATTCCAGAAAAATGAAACCCGAAGGCATATATACATTCATACATATGGCAGCGATTCAGAATTAAATATTATTTTCTCTGTGGTTATGATGGCTTACATCAGCCTCAATCCCCAAACTAAAAGTAGCTGAGTAATATTACTGGCACTATCACTGTATCCTGCTACATTCATGTGGAATAAAAGGTTTTAACTATAATTCACTCTGGTGGCATTACACAAGGAATTTCAATAAAGGTGCTGAAAGAAAATAATTATCACTGGAACCTTAGGGTGGAAAGGAAATCTCTCTCTCTCCTTCTCTCCCCCCACTCTCTCTCTTATATTGTTTCTGATATGTGTGAGGAGCAACTAGAAGATGAGACCTTTTCCTCATATGACTACATTAGTATCTTTCAGGAAAAATGTAAATTCGTGAAACAAGGAGACTGAAATTTCCCATATTTAAAGATATTAAATACAAATTCCAATCTTAGGGAATTCACCAAGGCATATTTGAATAGGGATAGTATGTTTCAGATACTTTCTGACTATGACAAACTCATACTGGTCAAAAGGTGTGCTGAGTTTGACATGGCCCTTTGCCATGTTACACTCACAGTTATACATCCAGTTTTGGTTACTGGAGAATAACAGTGTAGATCCTCTATATATATATATACACACTATATATATATATATATATATACACTATATACACACTGTGACTGAGATACAAGCCCAAATAAAGCAAGTAATGAACATATACTAAGAATGAGAGTATAGGGCTTTTTTCAAATACTAGACTGAAAAAAATGGTGACTATGATTCCAAACTTCAGGGCATAAAACTAAAGGGTTTAAAAATTATTTAAAAATCCTTTTTCACAAGTTCATCCCAAAGAAATTCTGACCCGCTAGGTTTGGGTAGGGTGCTTGAATCTGCATATTTAGAAAATATGCATGGTGATTCTGGTGCAGATATTATAAGAATCACATCTTAACTAAGATTTAGGAGAGAGCTGACACCATCATTTGATTGGTTTTAATTGATTAAGCTTCTACTATCACTACTTCAATCTTTTCATTGGCAGAGCGAGGGGAAAAATAGAAAAAAATAAGGTTTACACAAGACAAGAATTGTATGTCAATCCCAGCTTTGGCTGTTCACATTGCTATTCTCAAATTTTAATACCAGAGCCAAAGCAAAAAAGCATAAGTCCAAGCACCAGGAAAAGCTGATGTGTGGGAAGAATTGTGTTAGGCTTCATAAATACCAGTTCCACTATGTCTGTGTCTTTGGGGTAGGGGAGTGAGGAGACCCTGGTTATCCAAGCCTGCCTGAGGCACACCACTCAGCCTACCTCCCAAAACCACACCACACCACCATTCTCATCCCTAACCTTAACAGCACACTGGACTCCAAAAGAGATTTCTAACCAGGCTTCCTCACCAAAATTTATTTTGTGCTTTGTTTTCTTTGATCCTTGATGGCAATGTCATAAGCTGATGAGATAACTAGTTCTTCTTAACACAGTGCAAGGCAATGGCTTACATGTATTCTTTCTTTCTTATAATATTTACTCCAGCCTAAATAAGCAGATTATGCTGAGAACCTCAGGCCCTTTGGAAGACTAATGAAGTATATATTTGGATTCAGGAGACTTCTTGATATTCCTAAAATCAGATCATGATAGAGTAAATCATACCAACCAAGCTCTTCCTCATCTACTCACTACCTTCTGTAAAACTGCCCTTATCTTCAGTCTTTCTTCTGCCTCCCAAAACCATCCAGTGCCCAGGCACTTTCTCAGGCTCCATTAGCTTAAGAAAAGGCACTTTTATGTAAACAAGAGATCCCTTACTACAAATTTAAATAAAAAATAGGGAGTGTATAAGCTTGGGAGCTCTCCAGGATATAAATTAAGGTTTAAGGAAATGTAGAAGCAAAGATGTTAAATACAAAGTTGATTTGGAAAATTCTTTGCAATCTAAAAGAGTCTTGTCTTTCCTCACTTTTCTGATCTCACAAAGCCAGAAAATACTTCAAAACCAAGAAAATAAGGCAGCTCTATAAATAAAAGAAATAAAGACACAATTCTAGTTTCATTTTATTTTATTACTGAAGTATTTTATTTTTTAATGCAACAACCATTTTTATGGTATAAATTCTTACCAGACTTATTCATGAGCCAATTTCTAAATGTGGCCATAAAATCAAGAGGCTCCAAGAAGAAAAAAATACTACGCAGGTTTCTATACTTAGTAGAGAGAGTGATCTTTATTATTTAGGACAGAAAAGAAATGTTTGACCAAAATGACCTTCCCATTGATGAATCAACATAAAATGAGTGAAGATGTTTATATAATGAACACTCTGAAAGACATAATTTCAGCCCACTTAGCTAATTTGTAGTAACCTAGTATTGTCCTTAAAAAACAACCAACCAAAAAGAAACCAAAAATGTAGAAAGCTTTCACTACAGTTAGCATTAGGACTCTGTTTTGCACCTGTCTCTGTGACAATTGGTAGAATTAAGCATGTCTCTGTGTTATTTTCTTTAAAACAATCAGATAAAGGAAAGCAAACTATCCTCTTAACTGGATGACTAATCATTAGAACCTATCACTGGAATATGATGTCTCAGCTTCTGAATAACTATGGTATACTGCAAACCCATTCCTGACCACTTCACTATGTGTCATGGCCAGAATTTCAACTGAGTAGCCAGGTATGGCTGGTAATGTCTATGCTAACCTACTGTCCCTAGAGAGGTCACAATTAAAATGTCTTTTTTTTGTCTTTTTGCCATTTCTTGGGCCGCTCCCACATCATATGGAGGTTCCCAGTCTAGGGGTCGAATCCAAACTGTAACCGCTTGCCTACACCAGAGCCACAGCAAAGCCGGATCCTTAACCCATTGAGCAAGGCCAGGGATCAAATCCACAACCTCATGGTTCCTAGTTGGATTCATTAACCACTAAGCCATGACAGGAACTCCTATCAAGTTTTTGATGCAAAATATGTGTTAAACATAAATAAAATTATTTATTATGTTAAATATAAATAAAATTCCAGTAAACCTATTTTTCAGAAATAAAAAAGGCACTTTTTTAGTGTATAAGAAATTTGTGACCCCCTACTACAGACTTGTGGCTCCCTAAAATTCATTCACTAAAGCCCTAACACCCCAATGTGTCTGTATTTGGAGACTGAGTGTATAGGGAAGAAATTAAAGTTAAATAAGGTCATAAAGGTGAAGCCCTAAGCTTATAGGATTATAGGATCCTTTAGAAGAGATACCAGAATGCACTCTCACTCTTTGCACCATGTGAAGACACAGGAAGAAAGCAACTGTCTACAAGCTGGAAAAAAGCTCTCAACAGAAACTGAATCAGCTGCCACCTTGATTTCCCAGCCTATAAAACTTTGAGAAACATAAATGTCTATTGTGTAAGCTCTCCAGTCAGTGGTATTTTATTAGGGTAGCCTGAACTTACTAAGACATCCTCATTGGCCACCATTCCTGCCATCCTTTCTTGGGACACAACACCTAATTTCTTCCATATTTTTATCCTCTTTCCTTAATTTATTCCTATTCTTAGCACATATTATCATTTAACTTATAATAAATATATTTAAAATTTATCCCATTTATTTTGTCTTCCCTTGCTAGAACGTAAGCTCCATGAGGGCAGAGACTTTTTTTTCTTTATTCACTGCTATACCTCCAACACCTAGAAGAGCACCTTGTGTTCTTGTCCCTGGAGCAGTAACCTTTTAAATGCTGGAGAAAGTTGAACTCAGCCTAGAAACTCAGGGAAGACAAACCACAGTGTATAAATGAAGAACCCATATAAAAAACTTAAATTACATATTAAGATTAGAACAAAAAGTATTTAAACCTGATGAAAAGGGACTGCAAATGTAGTCTTTCAAGCACAAAGTCCCCTTATTAACCTCCCATAAATTGAAAACAATACCTCACAATTTTATGTTGAAATTTTGTAAAAACAGGTTACAAAGAGTATTAGACACTTCCAGGAATTTTCATCACATAATATTCTGTGGCCAATCTAAAAAGTAGTGTTATTTGCTTTATATGAGAGTAAATACTTTGAAATAATGGACACAAATCCATTTAAACATAGTAGTTATCATACTTCAGTTTATTTCCATGTAAATTGGTTGTTATATGCTGAGTCAATACAAAGGATTACTTAAAAGATAATTAAAAGCATTGAAAAGTATAAAAATATAAGTGTGGCCTCTTAGACTATATAATTTTTAAATAAAAGTCTTTGGATTGTGCAAGCCTCACTTAAGTCCCTATTTAAAATCTGGCATCAAAATCATTGACAAAGAAAAATTCTGTACTGAATTAGACCATCATCTCACAGAATCCAGAATGTGCATTTTTAGGCATTTCAAAAACATACTAATATATTTTGGGAACTACTAAATGTCAAACATCATCCATACAGGGTATTAACATATTAGTGTTTTCACTGAAATAGAGAGATCTCTTTCCTCATTACATTATGTATTTATACAACAGACATCTGCCAAATAAATTATTACAAAGTAGTTCAAGTTAGACTTCATAACACTTGCATATAATCAGGGACAAATAACCTTTAAAATGAAAGACAAATGGTAAAATTTAAGGACATTTAATTTGAATAAATGTAATGTTAACAGTATTTTCCTGGAGATTTATTGTTAATGATCTATGGTTAATTTGTATATGCCACTCTATTAAGTCCTTAACACTCTTATAGGTCAGTTTTAATAATTCCCAATTTTATTTTACCATAGTAACATGGAAATAGTTTATCATATACAAAAATAAGGTAATCTCATTAAAATAATTCATCATGACTAGAAACATTCTACCATCAGGACTCTGTTATAGTTTTGTGTTAATATCTGCTTTGAAATAAACATTCGTGCTTTAGAATTTGTGTATCTGAAACGCATATTCAGCTATTGAGCCCCTCAGAACTCAATTCCAGGGAGCTCCTCCAGATCAACAATCATTGCAACCTTAGTATTCAGAATAAAGGGAGGAAACCCTAGAACTGAGGATTACTTTGGTACATGTTTTGGTCTTCCTTTACATTGAAAATAATGGTAGCATTTGACGTTAAATTTATTGGCTTTGAAGTTTTATCCATTAAACTTCTACTATAAACACTGAAATGCATTTAAATACATCTTCTTAGACAACTGTGTCAGCTTTGATAATAAAATCAAAGAAACTATCCATTTATTAACTGTAGTGATTTTAATGCCATCTACAGTTCATAATCTCTAACAAATTAGAAAATGTCTACAGTGCATGAATTTAACAATAGGCCAAAGCTGTGCAGTGATACACAAATTTATACATAGCAAAATATATATTCTCTTTCTTAACTTCCCTTGACTCATGTTTATGTGCCAATGGCCGGTGGATTAGAGATGATAAATGTTGCCCCATCCACCATGGGAATAATTTAATCAGACAAGGTAGAGTTAAATTCCTTTCTTTAAGGAAATTTTACTTCCAATTATTACCTCTGCCTTTTCTTGGAACAGTATTTGATGGGAATGAAGGTTGGCCTCACTCATTTTAATACAAATTAATGATGAAGAGCTTGAGGCCTCCTGTGAAAAAAACACTTTTTTTTTTTTTTTGAGTTCATACAATCGAAATCGAAATGACTAAATAAGTTGTGAGAATTTGAAATATTTCTTATTCCCCTTTCATTTTATTACACTGTTTAGCTAAAATTTAATGGTAAAAATAAAGGTTATATGAATGTCTACCACACATTTGCTAGGGACTCTTACATCACTTGGCAAACATTAGAATTTACTCATACAGATGTCCAAAAAACACATAAATTACCAGTCTTTTAATTTTGTTTTCAAACTATTCCTAAACTCACTTTAAAGTACTTGGCTTTTTGTTAACTGGTAATTTCTAGAACAGTTAAAATGCCTTAAAACAAAACATGTATCTATACCTAAATGGGATTTGATCATAGGTTTGTTTGAGATTTTCAAATTGCTAGATGAAAATATGAAACTGCATAATCATATGCGATTGAAAATATATGTAAAAACATGAAAACAATAACTTACACAAGTCAGCCTGCCTGTGGAGCTTGCCAAATACCATGTTGTTTCATGGATTTACAGATAATCACTTATCCAAGATCTCCTCTAACAAAAGAAAAATTAAAGCATACTATGGAGATCTATCTATCTATAGAGATCTATCTATCTATATAGAGATAAATATGCTATATTAACTATCTGTCTGAAATAGGAAAGTATCAAACTACTACAGTTAATCCTATATTTGAATATCACAAAGCTCTTCTGCTGGTGATATTTTTTCATGTAAATATCATATTTCTGAAAAATTATAAAATGTGCAACTTCCACATTCTCTGGTTCCAACAAAACTTAAGCTGAAAACAGAGATTTCTATAGGATGGTGATGTGGAAATTAGGGTTACAAGATCTGAAGATCCTAAGCATTTTTAGTATTCACACCAAAGCAGACTAATGTCAAAATCTTGGTTTCTCTGGGGATACCTTAAAAACATTCCTGAAGACTTCCATACATGGAAAGGTATGGAGAACAATGGTTTCTAGTTTATCATTTGTTTTTGACTTATTTTCTGTAAATTACTTATCTTATTGCATGAAATAACATTTAATCTTATTGATGTTTAATGGCTTTCTTGGTAGAGGACTGGCACACTTGCTAAGTTGTTTTTATATATTAGTTACAGATGATTCTGGATTTTTACAAGTGGCTTGCAAATGTTCTAAATATCTTATTACATGATAAAGTATTTCTCAGTTTTACAAATTAACTTACAAAAAAACTGAATCAAAACAACAGAAGATAAAGTGGTATTAAAAAGGAAATAAATTCATGTTTAACTTTCAGTACGCTAAAACTAAATGATACTGATTTTTATAAAATAACAATGTAATAACCTATAAAGTGAATGTGCTCACTAACGAAGATTAGATAAAATTGTTGGCAAACCTTGACCAGTGATTATGTGTTTACTAAATTGCATCACACTTGTCATAGAGGTCATTTGTAGAATTTAAACAACAAAAAAGGTTGTTATGCAAAATGCTTGGGTGTGGCCTCTTCTGGGCAGTTGCTAAAGAAAATAGCTGTACTGCAGCAAAAGAGTCTCAGATTTCACTGTGGTCACTGAATTTGCTCAAATTCTGAAATAGAAGGGGAAGAAATTAGCACTGACTTGACTCTTAAGTTGATACCATAGTCAGAGAACAGTAGTAACTGAAGCACGCTGTCCAGCCAAGCCAAGAAAATGGACACTATCTGAGTCATCAAGCATAGAAGTTTAAAACTCTACATCCAAGGTCAGACTGCTGACTTTGGCTCTACCGCTTACAAATGGTGTAACTCCCCTGGACCTCAGTTTCCTCATTTCTAAAAATAGGTTAAATGATACCCTCTACCTCATAATGTTGTAGCAAATTTAGTGAAGTAATATACGTAAAGCTCTTAGCATATTCTTGGAACAAAATGAGCACTCAATGAATGTTAGGTATATAATAGTGGTAGTAATAATAAAAATAGTATCATTATTATTATTCTATAAATACATACTGTTCTGATTGCACATTTTAGGGGTGACCTAGGGAAGCAACAAATGCTGTGGTGGATATAAGGAAAGGTGAAACAATTCAAAGTCCAAGAAAAATTGCGGGAAATAAAAGCTCTAGGAACAGTTCTCAAACTAAAAGTATTGGAAGATAACTCTGACACTTCAGATCATGGGAGTGCTTGGCTCTGCAAATAGCATTTCCAAAGATGTCAATATGAGCTTAGAGTATCCATCAAAACAGAAAAAAACTCTAAAGTTTGATGTAGAGTTTTTGCATTTGACAGAGGTAGATTCGAATTCCCAAGATACTGGATCCTCTAAGACATATTTATTTTATAAGCAACCAGTTTGCACCTAATAGTTGATCACCAAATCCTCTAAGCAGTGATATTGTTAGAAGATCCAAATTATTAAACAATATTCATAACTTGTCCAAAAAAAAGGAGTGGAAAAATTCTTTACTTGTAGTAGGGGCCCCATTTTAATAGGTTTTTAGATGTCAGTGGCTAATATAAAAAATGCAAAGCCCTTGATTCTACATTCCAATTTTCTTATAATTCCTGCAGGCCAAATTGTTCAACTCACCTTATTTGAGCAAATGTTACTTACTGCAGTAGATACTGATTCAAAAAAAATTGGTTTCTCTGAATCTAGGTTTCCACAGTATTTCATTGCTTTAATCAAGGAAGCTACAAGAAAGCAAGCACATGTGATATAAGGATACATGGAACAGCAGAAGGATCATGTTCAATGTTAGCCAACGATACTTCCTTACCTGTGCAATGGACTAATAATACATCCACACTCTTGCTCTTACAGTCCATATAAACCTGAAAGAATGAAAACAGTAGACCCGTAGTTATTTCAGGGTAGCTGACAGGAAGACAGAATTTTTATTAAAAAAAAAAAAAAAAAAGCTAATGATTATGATGTCAGACCACCAGGGGGAGGCATTGTAACACAGTCAGGAATACTCCTGCCTGCTTCTAAAAGTGAAGGTCTTAGCAAAGGAAGATGAAAGCAGCAGGGCATTTACATTTTTATGTAACTAAGTTTGGCTGCTTCTTACATTTTTCACTTAATTTAATAAAAATAACAACATCACCTTCCCTTCCGTATAAGAATGATATAAAATTGCTCAAAAGTCTTTTATTGGAAGTCAATTTGTGAATATGATGAAATTTGCAAACCTATTGCTTACTTTAATATTTGGCAACAATTTGTATGTATTCACAGATTCTCTAAACCCCATCCATGGGCCTTATAAGAACTTCACTAAATTGAAGACAATCCATCTTTCATTTTTAAAGTCCATCAAGATGAGAGATCCTAACTAATTTTCTTGGTTTACGCAAGGTCTTGCCTGGTTTAAATTCTAGAAAATCGCAAATGGTAACAACCATACTGAAGGCCCTCATCTTAAATTTGCCCAGACCAAGGTGAGTAAAAGCAAATCTAGAAGTTTTAGTAATAATAGGATAGATTTGGTTACATAATAGTTATTCATCTTACACATAAAGTTGAGAAAGCTGCATTTTCAAACATTCTAAGAGTATGCATTGCTGTATCCAAAAATGTCCCTTACATTTTTTCCAGCAATGAGGAGTTCTCTCTATGGTAGAAGAACTATGGAATAATAGAAGATGTATCACTCTGGACATAAATAAACAAGCAAATCAATAAACAGAATAACTAATACATGGACTGAGACTTTGCCATTGAATAAATGGTTCCTGTTTTTGTAAGTCAAGATGACAATTCAAAATAATCTGTCAGTGCTTTACTTTTTAAGCTCTGTGAAGCATAAACATATTGCTAAAGGTGGTTTGTTGATGCTGATAAACATGTTCTATATCCCTGACCTCTCCAGTGTCCTAAGTAGACGAATAAATAGAACTCACTCCTTTTTCTTCAACATATAAGTCTTAGGAGAGTGTTCCTTATACCAAAGGGACTAAGAAAATAACCCAGGTGTTACTAGGAAGCAGGAAGACATTCATGGCCGAAGAGACTCTGTGACTCTTTACTCTGGTCCTCTTTCATGGTGACAGGAACTAAGAAATAGTATTCTTTACAATGATATTATTTTAAGAAATGACTTTCACAAAATGAGAATAATATAAGCTAGCATTATTGACTACTTACTAACTTCTAAAAACTCAGTAATGTGCTTCACAACAACTTGATGGACTATTTCTGCTCCCAATTTATAGGAAAACAAACAAATACTTAAGTCCAGATCCCAGAGTTAGTTATATAGCTAAGATTTAGATCCAGGTTTGGTTTATCTTTAAAGTCTATGTTCTTAACATATCATTTACTGTAACCAAGATGAAATAAATGAAATAGTAATAAGGAAATTAAAAGAGCAAATTGATACAAAACAACTACTTTGTATATACAGATGAAAAACACCAGGGCAAAGGCAAACGCCACTTTCTACTAAATTAAAAATAAAATGCAGGAGTTCCCATCATAGCTCAGCAAAAATGAATCTGACTAGTAGTCGCGAAGACACAGGTTTGATCCCTGGCCTTGCTCAGTGGGTTTAAGAATCCAGAGTTATGAACTTATTAATGATAGCTATTCTGACTGGTGTGAGGTGGTATCTCATGGTAGTTTCGATTTGCATTTCTCTAACAATCAGTGATGCTGAGCATTTTTTCATGTGCTTGTTGGCCATCTGTACATCTTCCTTAGAAAAATGTCTATTTGCCCATTTTTCAATTTGGTTGTTGGCTTTTTTGCTGTTGAGTTGTATAAGTTGCTTGTATATTCTAGAGATTAAGCCCTTGTCCATTGCATAATTTGAAACTATTTTCTCCCATTCTGTAAATTGTCTTTTTGTTTTCTTTTTGGTTTCCTTTGCTGTGCAAAAGCTTGTCAGTTTGATGAGGTCCCATGGGTTTATTTTTGCTCTAATTTCTATTGCTTTGGGAGACTGACCTGAGAAAATATTCATAAGGTTGATGTTAGAGAATGTTTTGCATATGTTCTCTTGCAGAAGTTTGATGGTGTCTTGTCTTATATTTAAGTCTTCCAGCCATTTTGAGTTTATTTTCGTGCATAGTGTGAGGGTGTGTTCTAGTTTCTTTGATTTGCATGCAGTTGTCCAGGTTTCCCAGCAATTCTTGCTGAATAAAGTGTCTTTTTCACATTTTATGCTCTCGCCTCCTTTGTCAAGGATTAATTGACCATAAGTGTCTGGGTTTATTTCTGGGTTCTTTATTCTGTTCCATTGGTCTATGTGTCTGTTTTGGTACCAGTACCACACTGTCTTGATGACTGTGGCTTTGTAATATTGCCTAAAGTCTGGGAGAGTTATGCCTCCTGCTTGGTTTTTGTTCTTCAGAATTATTTTGGTAATTCTGGGTCTTTTGTGGTTCCATATAAATTTTTAATAAGTCCACAAATAGCAAATGCTGAAGAAGATGTGGAGAAAAGGGAACTCTCCTGCACTGTTGGTGGGAATGTAAGCTGGTACAACCACTATGGAGAACGGTATGGAGGTACATTAGAAATCTATACATATAACTACCATATGACCCAGCAGTCCCACTCTTGGGCATATATCCAGAAAAAACTTTCCTTAAAAAAAGACACATGCACCCGCATGTTCATTGCAGCACTATTCACAATGGCCAAGACATGGAAACAACCCAAATGTCCATCGACAGATGACTGGATTAGGAAGAAGTGGTATATGTACACAATGGAATACTACTCAGCCATAACAGAGCACAAAATAATGCCATTTTTAACAACAAGGATGGAACTAGAGACTCTCACAGTGAGTGAAGTAAGTCAGAAAGAGAAAGACAAATACCATATGATACCACTTATATCTGGAATCTAATAAAAGGCACAAAGGAATATTTGCACAGAAAAGAAAATCATGCACTTGGAGAATAGACCTGTGGTTGCCAAGGGGGAGGGAGAGGTGGAGGGAGTGGGGTAGATTGGGAGCTTGTGGTTAATAGATGCAAACTATTACCTTTGGAATGGATTAGCAATGAGATCCTACTGTAGCCCTGGGAACTATGTCTACTCACTTATGATGGAGCATGATAACGTGAGAAAATGGAATGTGTACATGTATGTGTAACTGGGTCACCATGCTGTACAGTAGAACAAAAAATTGTATTGGGGAAATAACGATTAAAAAAATAAAATAATGGTATACACAGAGTACAAACAAGTACATGGGAAATAAGTCCTAATATGTTAAAAAAATACCTCTTAAATATTATTTGTAATGATTTAACTTTACAAATATTTGTTTTTTAAAAATCTCTAAAATAACATATGCAAGATTTTAAAATAATGTTTTGTAGTTATTAAATAGTAGTTTATCTACTTACGTGTTCACTGTTCACTGTAATTATTTTTGAGACAAAGCACATTTATTTAATAAAATATTACAGAAAAAATAATTTTTATTAAAAAAAAAAATCCAGCATTGCCATGAGCTGTGGTATAGGTCTTAGACATGGCTCTGATCCAGCATTGCTGTGGCTCTGCCATATAGGTTAGCGGCTATAGCTCTGAATGGACCCCTAGCCTGGGAACTTCAATATGCCACAGGTGTGGCCATAAAAAGACGAAAGTAAAAACTAAATTAAAATAAAAAATAAAAATAAAATGCACCATCTGACATATTCCTTCATTCTATTGCAGAGTATTTTAAGACCATTAAGATGAATTTTTTAAAGTTCTTTTACAGCATTCCCAATACCTAAATTATTTGAATTCCTCAGACTTTTCAACCTTAAGTCCTAAACTTAGTGGGAATAGGTAAACACTTCCTCCTCTTTGCTAACTCTAAGTCCTGTCTTGCAATAGCTAGAGAGTGCAGCTAATAAATACCAGAGTATGTTCAAAAACAAAATTTAACTACAATTAAATAAAAATATGCATGCTGGCTTTTCTCAGTAAAAGGGCACTCCTAGTATAGTGTTTCTCAAAACATGATTCTTGGACAATCTATGGTTGTCTAAAATGAAGATTCCTGGGCCAGAACCAGGACTCAGAAGACTGCATTTTTTTTCTTCCAGTTTTAGTGAGTTATAATTGAGAGTACTGTACAATTTCTCAGTTTACAGCATAAGGATTTGACTTACATGCATCATGAAATGGATATCACAATAAGTTTGGTGAAAATCTATCATCTAATATAGATACAAAATTAAAGAAGTAAAAAAAAGTTATTTATTTATCTTACAAACAGAAGTTTATGCATTTTGACTGCCTTCATCTATTTCCCCCTCCCCTCAGCTCCCCCACCAGCCCCCCATCTCTATAACCATAAATCTGATTTATTTTGATATGAGGTTTTTTCTTTGTTTCGTTTTGGAGTATAATTGACCTACAACACTATGTTCCTATTACACAACATAGTGGTTCAATATTTCTATACATTTCAAAATGATCACCATAAGTCTAGTTACCATCAAAAGACTGCATTTTAAATAAGCTCCAGGGAAGCGGGGAGTGAGTGGGATGGACTGGGAGTTTGGGGTTGGTAAATGCAAACTATTATATTTAGAATGGATAAGCGATGAGGTCCTGTTGTATAGCACAGGGAACTATATCCATTCTCTTGGGGTAGAACATGATGGAAGACAGTATGAGAAAAGGAATGTATGTAGGTATGACTGGATCACTATAACACAACACTGTAAATTAACTACACTCTAATTTTTAAAGAAAACCCTAAATTAAAAAAATAAATAAATAAACAAATGAATAACTAAGCAAGCTCCCCAGGTAATCCTTATATACACAAATTTAATAGCACTCTTCGAGATCTCCACAATATGGTCAATAACAGTGTCAACACAAGAATTGTTCTATTTCTTGTGGAGACCTCATGGAGATCATGATATAGAGATGTAAACACCATCATAGGAGAGATTGGAGAAAAGCCCCCACACTGGGCATTACTTCAGAGACAGAAAATGGTTTCAGATCTAATTATACCCATCCATGATGTGAAAGAAAATGTCTTGCTATCACCAGGCCACTTGCTCATGGAAGGGACTTTTCTCCCTTTTTCTAGAAGCCCAGGAACTGACTGCCCAGCATGTGCTATGCCCACTGCACCTCAAGTCTATGTTTTGTTCTAGCTACCCATGGGACTACCCTCTCCTACTGCCCACCCCCCTACATACCCAGAAACTTGATCTCATGGGATCTCCTGAAAACAAATCTACCATAGTGGGAGGCATAAAGTTCCACGTCCTTTGGGGAGAATGGGTACAATGAGTACTGAAGATAGCAGGGTTAAGACCCCAGAGCTGAGAGAGAGCCTTCCCTGCTACAAACAAAAACGGAAGGAATTAGTCCAAACACAAGTATTGCAAATACCTCAACAAGCATGGAAACTCCAGAATAGTCAGAAAAGGTCAATCCACTGCAATCCAGGATTAAAGAACACTTATTCAGGCAGGGCTGTGTAGTTTCTTCTGTAGGAGAAACAGAAAGTTGAGTTAGGGAGAATTCTTAGAGATTATCACTGCTAATTTTGTTGAACTTTGAGAAGATTAACAGTGGCCTCATGTTTAACCAATTCTAAAGATTTTCTAATTTTTACATTTTTCACTTAATTACTAATTATTTTTGAACTCTGATTTTTGACTATTCACAGTTATTTCAGGTAATTATTACATAACTCAGATAGGAAGAAGTATAGGTTAATTACCAGTATTGTGTCATGGATAAACAAACTGGAGCTCAGCAAGTTTAGATGATCCTGAAAGGATACCTGGCAAGTTAGCACCAACCATGGATTAGACTCAAGGCCTCTAGAAAGTACTCTTCTATATCACAGTTTCCCTCTGGGGTATGCCCAGAGGTAGAGTCCTGTATTGTGGTGCCTGAAGTTTGTACAATTTTTGAGTCCTATGAAGGAAAAGATTCATGCCTGGAGCTTATCCCTCTGACTTAGAAGGGTTCTGTGTGAGCAGCCCTAAAAATTAAGCTTATTTAGTTCATGGTAAATCTGCCTCTGAATGTACCTGACAGGTTGTTTTTTTTTTTGTTGTTGTTGTTGTTGTTTTTCTTAGGAGTTCATGACTTCTTTTTCACTGTTGTTCTCAGGGCCACAGTTCCCTAGGATGAAATGACATATTTCTAAACAGTGACAGGCCACCACATCTGAGTTCCCCCTAAGGAGTGGTATGGCTCTGAGAGTAGATCATGTGGGCTAAGATTCCCCACAATTAGTAGAGGAATTCAAATAAATATCAATTCATTAATTATTATGAAATTGTCTGAAAATATACATTTTTATATTTAAATTTAGTTTTGCCTTTTAAAAATGTCCATGGTGTTCCTCTCTAGTGGCTATAGAAAAATGGAAATATGGTTGTATCTCAATTAGCATTGAAGGGAAGTATGAGGGAAAATTGAATATTTTAAAAAACTACTGCTTAGAGTTAAAAATACAGAATATTTGTTGTTAGGAAAAGGAGAAAATACAGAATAAATGTTGTTAGTAAAAGGAGAAATGCTACAAAGTAAATTTTTAATGTACTTTAAAAGTGGTATTCAGGTATAGGATTTGTATCCAAGTTTCATCTTTTGATCTATATTCATATTTATTAATTGAAATAATAACTGTAGCACATGAGTACATTCAAGAAATTTTTGAAATGTAGTGAATGATATAAATGTGCAAGATCCTATTCCTTTCTTCTAGGAGCCTATCCTTAATTACCAAGGATGGGACTGGTAAATAACATATGATTAAAGATGAAAAAGAATGGAGATTTATAAGAAAGAAGTCTCTATGGAACAATTAGGGGTGGCTTCATGCAAAAGTAGTCTTAAAAGATATATGTAATCCCAAAAGACAGAAATGATACAGGTTGTTAGCATTCCAATCATATGGATAGCTTTACTTAAAACACTAATGATAGTTTGAGATCTCAAACCCCTCCTGCTCCCATTCAACCAATATTTATTGAATGCTAGGTACTCCAGTAGTGTCATCTGTTTCCCTTTTTCTCCCATGAGAAGGAGGACTAAGATTCAAGATAGAACCTACCTCAATCTATGAAGGGCTTTTATTTTTAGCCTTAGATAAAAATGTGTCCTTGCTAATTGTCAGAGATTGTGGGAGAGGGTTTAAGGTAACAGGAAAAATAAAAATATGTATCCTGAGCAAAGATGAACAGTGGAATGTTGATTGATATTTATTCCTTTTATCTCATATTCTTATTAACACACACACACAGAGGTTGGCACTACATTAATAAGTTTATAGATCTTTTCATTCCATTTTGTTTTGAGTTACAGAGACTGAATTACTAGGTCAATATTAAAAGAGTTGCCAAGACATTTGGCTCATTATTTGTTTGTGGCAGGTATTTCCTTGAAAAGCTTTTATGACACTTCAGCACATTTTAATACGGTTTTGGAAACATCTTATTGAATGTTCAGAGTATAAGAATCTCTCTAAAAAATATCAGATAAGCTTTCTTACAAAAGTTTAATAATTCATACATAAAAATATAATGGATTAGATATTTTCTTACAAAGTTGTACATAAAAAGTTTTAGTAGGACCCTAATCATATTTGCAATGTGCTATTGAGTTCAAAATTGGAAGGTTCCTATGCAGATGTTTTTGAATATATCTGTTTTATAAAATAAAATGTATATAATGTTTTAAAAAGACAGCTCAGACCAGTTCTTTTGACACCTTTTTGGCATGTCAACTGTGTATGTATAAGCCTTATTCTTTATTCCCTAGGAAACATAATTGTCATTAGTAATAGTCAATATAGTTCAATATATATTCAGAACAATTTGAAAATATTAGCAATTGTCCTATTTATAAAGCGTCAATGCACTGCTTTTTATGAAAGAATCTACATAAATTATTACCTATGACTATGACTTTATGGCATGAGTTCTATCATCCCCATTCCTTAGTCAGCCAGACATGGCTAAAAAAATCATGGTCCTTTTTTCACTTAGGTTAAAGAAGACCTTACAGTTTTTATCGATTCAGCACTTCAGGAAAGCCACTCCTAGTTCATAAGAAACTTAATTGTTGATCTGAGCTTACTTCCAGTGAAAAAACAATTGTATGTTTTTAATCAAAGAGATTGATAATTGGGTCATTTAGGAAATGATAGTAAAAGGGTACAGAACATTATTTACAAAACAAGTTATTTTTTTTCCATCCTATCGCACATTTATTTCACTTGTAAGTTATACTTGCCATTCTCTATATTTTCTTGTCATTATTTTATAATTTGTGATAATATATTGTTAACTACGAAAATATTTGGGTTTAATCAATAGCAAAACAAAAATTTTCTTCCATTGTTTCAGAGTGTGCTTGTTTTGTCTTTCATTTTTACATCCGAGTTTCCTCTTTTCTGTTTCTTTAATCAAAATATATGCACATTTTCAGACCAAAATACAATAAAGCAAAACAAAAGAATTGTGCCATGCAGTTATGGAAAATAATATAAGTAACCTTTTTGAAGAGAAGCAATTCATGATGCTTTTGTAATTTAAAAAAGACGTCCTTAATGATAAAGTTGTCAATTCGCTCAAATGAAAATTTAAATACCATGGACATTTCTAAAATCTATCCAAAAATAAGAAGTTTTCTTTCATATAGTCTCTTCTCAGTTCTGCCATTGTACTGATTTTATGGTTATAACCTTGTTTCTAAGCTTCTAAGTAAATCAACCAGTGCAATAAAAATCACTTTGTTGTAGAAAAGAGTGAAGTGAATTCACAGCTAATATCTTGCCTTAAGCAAAATGAGGTAAGCTTGGAACATGTGCAAAGGAGACAACTAATCTATACCCATGTGGAATGTGGTAAATGATAGGCTTTATCTACAAAAAAAAAACATTTCAGAAAGAAATTAACCATCAGGTGTGGGTGGGCAATTAACTCCAGACTGTGCAAGCCAGTTCCTTCCTGTGGAATATTCATTAACTCCTTTAATTAAAAAGTATTCATAGTTGCATAATTTAGGAGTGCTTCTTTTACACTTCAAAAGGTTCTTGACAGTCTATGAGTCACTCATAATTTTTTAAAAGAAGGCACTTTCTGTTGATATGAAGTAACTATTGAGAGACAGATTTATATCTCTAACTTCTCATGAAGACAAGGAGATTAGAAATACTTAGGCAAACCAAAACACGATCTTTGAAAAATATGTGCATATATCATTGAGCATCTCTCTCATTCATTCACTCATTCAAGCGGTCAGTCAATATAGACATATTGGGTGCTTACTCTAAGCACTGCCCTAAGAAACACAGGTAGAATGATGAACAAAAGAGATAATGATCCCTATCTTCAACAGACTCACAATCAAACTGGGAAACCAGTCACTTGAACTGGTAGTCTTAAGTATTACAGAGACTAGAAAAGTTATGCAGAAAGTGCTATGGTGGTACAGGAGTGACCTGGTATGGTAGACAGAAAAATGGCCCCCAATCATGTCCATGTCGTAATCCTTATAATCTGTGGAATATGTTGCCTTGCATGGCAAAAGGAATTTTTTGTATTTGATTGAATTAAGGATTTTGAGATGGAGTGATTACCCTGGTTTTTTGGTGCTGGTGGAGGATGTCTCCCTCTTTATGGGAGGGAGACAGGAGAGTCAGAGTCAGAGAAGGAAATGTGGGGATGGAAGAAGATGTCAGAGAGAGATTTGAAAATGCCATCACTGCTGGTCTGACAATGGAGGAAGGGGCCATGAGCCGCAGAATGTGGATGGCCCCTTTTAGAAACTGAAAATGGCGAGGAATACAAAGGGTCTACCATAGAGCCTCCAGGAAAAAAATACAGCCCTGCCAAAACCTTGATCTTCTCCTGCAAGTTTCATTTCAGTCTTTGTCCTCCAAAACTATAAGATAATAAATCTGTATTGTTTTCAACCACTAAGTTTGCACCAGTTTGTTATAGCAGCAATAGGAAACCAATACACTTGCTTATTTAGGGAATGGGATGGAGGTGGGAAGAGGTGAAGGTGAGGAGTGTATTTTAGACTTCAAGATCCATGCTGACAGAAACTATGCCTGCTTTCTTCATCCTTGAATATACTACACCTGTCATTGCACCTAGGACTTATTAGATTTTCAGCAAATATAAGAAATGTTTGCTGAATTGAACAAGAACATTCATTGATTAATACACAAATGAAAGGAACAAAAGGACATGTAAGCTGAGATCTAGAAGATAATTTGAATTTAAGCAGATGAGACAGTGGTGGAGATGAATCTGAAAAATTGTAACACTAAGAGAGACATTGACTAAAGTGTTCTGGAACACAACCTACTAAATATGGTAATGGAATATTTCTTCACATTTGAGCAGTTTTTGTTTTCATTCAGAGAAATATGATTACTTCTATCTTATTATTTGTACAGTGTATACACATATTTTGATTTTTAATCAAATATTCCTCTTCTGTTAAGACCGTTGGGGAGGAGGTATTTTTCTAGTTCTCTTTCCTCTTTCTTATTCCGTGGCTTAGCTAATATCTCTCCTTGCTGTAGGGACTTCCAGATCTATTCAGTGGTTCCTAAAACCCATAGAAGTCTCCTGGATGGTCTCTCAGTATCTTTTTTCTTTCTTTTTATGGCCGCCCTGTGATATATGGAAGTTCCAGGACTAGGGGTGAAATCGGAGCTATAGCTGCAGGCCTGCATCACAGTCACAGCAACACTGGATCTAAGCGATATCTACAAACTACATCACAGGTAATGGCAACACCAGATCCTTAACCCACTAAGTGAGGCCAGGGATCAAACCCATATCCTCACAGATACTATGTTGGGTTCTTAACCCACTGTGCCACAACAGGAATGCCTGTCTCTCAGTATCTTAAATTCATCATCCTTCATAATAAACTTCCCTTTCCTTTCGGCAACCCACTGGATTCCCTATTATCCCAATTTGAGAGTTTTAAAGCTTCAAATCATTGTTTATATTTCTCTCTCCATTCCCTCAACACTCAAACAGTGCTAGCTGTGTTAATTACATGCTGAAACCTCTTTTAAGTCCATCTTCTGTCTCCATTTTCAGAAGCTTGCAACCAAAGCAGAGGAAGGTGGCACTGTCTCTCACCTCCTTTTCTCTGGGTTAGCACCAATCCACCCTCTTGCCTGTCTCTTTGCAGACTATATCTGGCTCAGAATTCCCAAATCATGGCATTAAGTATACCTTCCTGTATATGTCTGCCTTCAACAGGGATTCAAGTTCCTCTTCTGTCCCTAACTAACTGCGAGATCTTGAGCAAGTTACTTATCTATGGCCACAACTTCTTCTTCAATAGACTATCTTATTACCTATTTGAAAATGGAAGTAGAGGTACCAATTATCTATTTCAGTTATTGAGAAGAATGTCCTTCGAAAACTTGGAAGTGCTATACAAATATTAGCACTGTAATTTTCATTCATTGAACAAATGTTCACTGGACAATGACGGATAATACAATGGAAATGAAAAGCACTTGCTTCTCTTAAAAATCTAGTTGTGAAGAAAATATACACAAATAAAACAACTTTATAACCATATGAGGCAACGTGTGATGGAGTGAAGCCGGTGGTAGTCTCTCCATGTTACTGAGATTTCCATTCTACAGCTGAAGATGCTAAATTCGAGGCAGAACTTGAGTGTATATTCTACCACCTGGATCTGGTTGTCTTCTGTTTCTACCTAATGAGATTGCCAAAGAGTGTTATCCCTTCAACTTACCTTATTCTCTATTAAACCTTAAATAAAGTATAATATTTGGATTGGCAAAAAAAGAAAAAGATGGTTCTAGAAGGAAGAATAAAACTAAAGACTCATAGTCAAGGATGATTAAGTCAGATGAAGGGGGCCATGAACTGATTCATCTGACTTGGATAGAGAACTTGTGGTGAAATGTGTAGTAAAAGGAAAATTAGTTTTGAGAATAAAGGATTTTAGATGCCAAGCTGAGAAGTGGGCACTGGATCCTTTGAAATGAGTCTTTATAATCTTTTAAGCATATGAAAGGGGTTTTTTTTGGGGGTGATTTAAGATTAATTTGTCATTACATCAGAGAATAGAATAAAGCTGGGATGGTAAATACATCTCAGCTTGTGTGTCAACACCAACCATTCACAGTAGTTTCTTGCAGCCCCCTCTGAAGAAGATTCTCAGGTTACTTTGGCTAAGAATGGCAGCAAGTGACTTGATGGATTAGTTCTGTCTGATGTAAGCACAGGAAACAGTATTTTTCTATCTATGGAGTAAGACTATAATGTAGCAATGTCTCATAGCAGAAAAAAAACATGAAAGTCATACTAATTCATTTTGAATACAGTTAGAGACAGAATCAGAATCACAAAAGTGAAAATGTAAAGGCAATAAAACCAATAATTATTGGTCTTAGTAATTAAATTGAGAGAAGGAAATAAAGAACATGAGCAGTAAGCATAACCTTAGTATTTAAAACATAGGGAGGTGAGACCAGGATGGTGACCCTGGACAAGAGGGAGAGATAAGAGAACCCAAGACCCTTTGAGCATTAAAAGAGAGAAGAGAAAGAGGATGCCAGAAAAATATTCTGGTCAAACAGTCCTGACTACTATAAAAAGGCCACTGGGTGCCAAAGTTTTCACAAGGATATAGCAAAGGTGACCACACCCATCAGCTACTCTTCTGGACATAGCAGGCCTGATCTAGTGATGTAGTAGTGAGAACGCCCATAAAAGTTTCCAGATTAGCAGAAGAGTAAGACCCTCAAGAAATGATCTTTAAATAAGTACTATACCAGCATTATACTAATGTTCTTTGGGACCGCAAGGTAGGAGGAAGTAAATTTGCCACAAAAAAATCAGGTAAGACCAGAGGAGCTAATATCTGAAGTGCATCCATGTTGGCATGGGTCATGCAATTAATTCATATATTTATATAGCATTTATTTTATTCTATCATATAATTCTATATGTTGTGCATTTATTTAGAATACATTACATAAAATAACATAATAGATTTAACATGTATTTATTATAATACATATCTATATAAACACTCCACATGTTCTTTATCCACTCTACTGTTGTTCTTGTTTTGTTTTGTTTTTTTCTTTGTAGGGCTGCACCTGCAGCATATGGAAGCTTCTAGGCAAAGGCTCAAATTAGAGCTGCAGATTTCTGCCTATGACACAGCCACAGCAAGGCAGGATCCAAGCTGCATCTATGACCTACACCACAGTTCATAGCAATGCAGGATCCCTAACCCAGTGAGCTGAAGCCAGGGATTGAACTAGCATCCTCATGGATACTAGCTGGGTCCATAACCCTCTGAACCACAAGGGGAACTCCTCCACTCTACTGTTAATAGATATTTTAGTGGTTTCTGCATTTGGGGGAGTTATAAATAAAGCTACTATGAACAATCTTGTATATGTTTCCAAATACAAATATTGAGAGATTCTTTTTAATTGTCTTTAGAAGTAAAAAAATAAATATGTCAGCTTTTGCTGTGTTTTTATGTTTATATAATGGAATCTGAATTTTACAATATGTTTTCCTTTTTCTTTTTATTTTTGCCCAATTATGTTTATGACTCATCTAATTTTTATTATTGTATAAGTATCCATATAATAAATATATCAAATAAAAATTTAAACGTATAAATATGCCAAAGTTATACTTACCTGCTACTTGTCTTTTGAAATATGAGCTGTTTCTAGGTTTAAATAGCTACAAACAATTTTATGTGAACATGATTGTTTACGTAACTTGCTAGGATGTATAACTAGGTGTGGAATTGCTGTCCATAGGGTATAGGTAGCTTCAACTTTATACAATATTGCCAAACTGTTTTCCAAGGTGCTTGTAACAGTTTTCACTCCAACTAGTATTGTGAGAGACTTCTCCTTGCTGTATATCCTCACCAACCCTTGGTATTGTCACACTTTAAAAAGTATCAATTTATATATATATATATATATATATATATATATATATATATAAATTATATATACACACACACATTATATTTTGTTATTTATTTTGGATTTAATCTACCTTTTACCAATAATTATTATGAATAACAGCAGTGAATTTAGCCATATTCTCATATGTTTGAAAAATGTCTCTATTTGTTCATGTCTTTTGACCATTTTTCTAAAGTGATTTTCCTTTTTTCAATCCTTGATGTGCTTAGGAGTACTATTCTTTCTCTATTTTATATGCCACATCTGTCTTCTTTTACTCTGGCTTATCTTTTCATGCTTTATATGCTGCCTTTTGGTAAACAAAAACTCTTGATAATAATCTAGTAAGGTTGAATCTTAATTTTCTGCATTTCTTGTACATATTATCCTATATTCTTTTCTAAATTTGTATTTTGTCTAACACCCTTAGAACTTTGATCTACCTGGTATTGATTTAGGGTATGGTATGGGATAGAGATCTAATTTCATTTATTATAGATACATGATTGTCTCATCATTGTATATTAACAAGACTAGTTTTTCCTCATTGCTCTGCAGTACCACATTTCTCACAAATCAAATACCAATGTATATATTTTTTCCTCACCTCTGTGCTCTCTACTCTGTCTGTTGATCTGTTCATTTATCTCTGGACCAGTACCACACTGCACTGAATATTAGAGCTTTATAATACATTAATATATACATAAGAAAACATGCTCTCCCTCTGTTCATATATTTCAGTTTTGCCTATTCTTGGACACTTGAGTTTCTGTACAAAATTTAAAATGAACTTGTCAATTGCTGTTAAGATGTACCATTGGAATTTTAATTGTGATTAAATTTATATCTATAAATAAATTTGAGAACTGATATCTTTTCAATGTGCATCTAATCAATGTACATTATTTCCTTCTATTTTAAATACATATCATTAATCTAAGTGTTTCAGGTATTTGTAATGCCTCATAGTAAAGTTTTACAACTTCCTTTGTAGTTTATACACCTTAAATTCACATCTGAAAGAGATTAGGAGGATGAGGGGGAGCAAGAAGAGAAGAAGGAGGAGGAGAGAGTAACAGGGAAAAGAGAGAAAAAAAGGAGGAAGAGAGGGGAAAGAGGAGAGGAGAATGAGGCAGGGAAGGGAGGAGGGGGACGAGGGGAAAGAGTTGGAGGAGGGAGGAAGAAGAGTTGGAGAACAGAGGGAGAGGTAGATGAGGGAGGGGGAGGAAGGCAGAGGTAGGAGGTAGAGAGGGAGAAGAAGGAGAAGGAAGATTCATTCGCAAGTCTATACTCAAGCCAGAACACTTAAATTATTTTTTTTTTAAATCTAACTCACCATTGCAATTGCCATTGGATAAAGAATTGAGCAATGTGTTTTGTTCACACTGAAATGAAAACAAATACAGAATAGCATTATAAACATTCATTTCTGTCCCTGAAAAAACCACATCATTCTTTTCTTTTAAAGAGCAAAAACTAGTCTTCAATAATTATTTTACCCTAGATTTTTTTCATAATGATAAATACAAATTTAAATAATAATAAAATGATAAATTGTTCTAAATGTATATTAACTCAGTAGATACTTTAAGTTATCGAGTCAGACTATCTGTAGAAAATTTTCTACAAAGCTAAGCTTATTTTCATTTTTGATTGGAAATTAAACATTTGCATGTGTTTTTCATGTAGCATATCCATAGCATATCCAATCAAAAATTAACCTAATTAACACAGCACCTTCAAAGAGAAAGCACCAACCATACATTTCATATTACACAAAAGTTAGTTGTTCATCTGAAGCTCCATGAAAACATCTGAGAATGTTCTTGATTTATGGAAATGCTGGAGAATGAAAATGACCCTATATATTACAATTACATTTATTGAAATTAAAAATAGTTGATGCTACTAAAATTATAACATGTTATTTAATTTCCCCAAAAATTATCATAGTTATTATTTTAAATGGTGATGACAATTGCTATTTCTTGAATATTTACTATATACCAAGAACTTTGCATTAATTACTTAATACCTAGACTACTCCTGTGAAGCTACTGATCTCATTTTTCATGTGAAAACTGAACAATTTCTAAATTTGGATGACTTCTAAAGACTGAAATGGTTACAAACTTTGACCAAAGTCACAAAGCTAGTAAGAACCTGAGTTAAAACCTGAGCTTATGCCTTTCCACTCAGTACATTATGTTTCAAACTGCTACCTTATACTGATTCTCCCATGAAATCAGCTTTCAACTAGGATGCCTACAGAACATCTATTTTCCCTTCTTAATACCCAGTTGTGTAGCGTATATACTTTGTCTGATTCTTACAATTATCAAATAATTTCCACCAGGTTATTTTACATTTCTAAGTCTCAACCTTCCTTTTTTGTAACATTCAGGTAATGACTCGTATCATGGGGCTGACAACAATTAAGTTATATAGCCTAACTAAGGGGACAGGCCCCTGAGAGACATTCAATGAATGCGAGTTTTCTTTCCCTCCTCTTAAAAAATATCTTTTCTGAAATCTCCCATGCAGAAGAATTTCACATCATTTACGTAGATACTCCACTCTAGAGTAAGCGGAGCATGACTCCACACTACTTAAGTATGGGCCGTACCTAGTGAATTGCTTCCAAAGAGTACAGCATGGAAAGGTGGGAAGTAGATAACTTTACCGTGAAAAAACTGGCAAATACTCCCTCATCCAGGTGAGCAAGTTTAATACAAACAGTGATAAATCATGTTGATATTATGTACACTTGATATGATGTGATGAAAATGGCACTTCACTTCTACAATTTTCCTCCTGTATCCCCAGTCCTATCATGAGAAAAAGAATAGCTAATTCCACTAGCAGGGCATTCTACAATGTAACTGACCAATACTACTCAAAACTGTTAAGGTCATCAAAAAAGGAAAGTCTGTGAAACTCTCACAGCAAGAGGAACATAAGGAAACAACTAAATGTAATGTGATATCCTGGATGGTATTCTGGAGCAGAAAATGGACATTAGGTAAAACACCTAAGTAAATCTGAATAAAGATAGACTTTAATCAATAATAATGTATCCATATTGGTTGATTGATTATAATAAATATGTCACACTGAGGCAAGATGTTAATAATGGAGGAAACTGTGTGTGGTGTGGGGTATATGGGAACTTGCTATATTAACTTGCATTTTTTTTCCTGTAAATCTAATTCTGTTCCCCCCCAAAAAAATAAAGTCTCTTTAAAAAAAAAAATCCTTGCCTGAGTAAAATAAATTTTTTGATAAGTAACAGATTGAAACTTCTCTTACAAAATGAGACCACAAAATGGTGATTAATATCATTCATGACATCTGTAGCCTATACAATAATGAGCATGAATCCATCAAACACTAGCAGCCTAAGATCCTTCTAAGTTTCTGCATTCAGGGATATATTTAATGGTGATATACAGGAAGTATATCATCACAGAAGTATACCATCACATAACGTAATGGTTTATGTTTTGAATAGGATGTGAATCTCCTTGCTCTGGAGTGTTTTAAATGCCCTTACATCACCACCATCTGTTGAAAATGCGGCTGTCAGAGGAAAGAAAATCGAGGCCCTGGCAGAGTACTCAGTTCAAGGCAAAACTATCCACTATCACTGTACTATGTGCAGCCCAATAAAAGGAGGCAAAGCAGCAGTAAAAGTTAATTGATGTGGACTTATAACTCTAAAACTGAATTTAGAATCTAAGTACATAGTCCTTAAAACAAGAGGTAAATATCCTAGAAAGATAGTGTGAGATGATAATATGAGATGCCCAAAAGGGCATCCATACTCAGAACTATCCTTTTAACCATTCTGAACAAAGGTTTAGCCCAGGGCTTCCAAATTGTTATCTGAATCCTTGGTGTGTCTTTTAAAATTCACAGTATATGGATATACATTGATATTTGCATTATTGTCATTATAGTGGAACTCAGATTCAACAAACGTCTTCTCACCATCATAAAGTTCTGAGAATCCTTTTGGGTGTTATTATCTATCAATAACTTAGATCAATTAACTCTATTTGATTTTTAGACTCGAATTTCTTAAGTCGGAAGTAGGTAAAGTCATACATGTTGGAATCTCATCACAGAAGGCTGTGTTAATATTTGTTTCTAAGATATGCTACAATATAAACATATGCTTATTCACAATTTCTGAAAACAAGTTAGAGCAACCTTAAAACTGCAGGAAAAATATTTTAAAGAAAACACTACTGACTGTGGATAAATAATTAGTTATAAGAATTCCCATTTCAGATACTCTACTACATATGATAAAGCCCACCAAGTAGGATATTATTTCAAGAAATAAATTTCCATTTTTGTTAAAATAAGACCATAAATTTCTTGTGGGTTAATTAGGTTATTTGAAGTTCTAGACAGATTTTTCCCACAATACTGTTATGCAAGGTGGTTGAGTGTAACATCAGTCACAAGAACCTATTTCTCTCATAATACAATTTAACACCGCTACAAAATATAGAATGGCTCTGTGAGTAAAATAGGCCTCACATACAACTCAAACAATGAGGAATACATCACCCTCTTTGGCATAAGAGCAAGTTCTTCTTGACCCAAAATCACTGGTGGTATTTCCTAACATTCCAGTGAAAGTGACAACCTAAAGAGGACAGCGGCGGGTAAGAAGGTCTGGAGATATATAGACAGAGCCAGCTTCATGAATTTGAGCCCTATGTAGTCACAGAGCAACTCATGCTTAGATAGGTCTCCCTTTTAGTTTAATGCTCTGTTGTCAACATCTTGAAATGCTTAACAGTTATTGAAAAGGAAATTCACATTTTCGTTTTGAACTGCCCATGCTTTTAACATTGCAGAGGGCTGAAGGATTCAAATGACTGAAGACAGCTCATTTGCATCGAATCAGCCTGATGTACATCTGATTTGCTATCTCTGTTGAGATAATTTATGGAGATAAAGAATGATGGCATTTTAAAATAACATTATCCTAGAGTTCCCATTGTGGCTCAGTGGGTTTGTGAGCCTGTCCACATAGTGGGTCCATGAGCCTGTCCACATAGTGTCCATGAAGATGTGGGGCTGATCCCTGGCCTTGCTCAGTGGGTTAAGCATCCGGTGTTGCCTAGAGCTGTGGTGCCAGTTACAGATGTGGCTTAGATCTGGTGTTGCTCTGGCTGTGGTGTAGGCTGGCAGCTGCAGCTCTGATTTTACCCCTAGCCCAGGAACTTCCATATGCTGCAGGTGCAGCCATAAAATTAAAATAAAATGAAATGAAATAAAATGAAATAAGATAAAATAAAATAAAATAAAATAAAATAAAATAAAATAAAATAAAATATCCTATGACAGCAATGGTTTATGCTTCTCTGAGTCATTGGCCATATTCTCTTTTGGATATAGATTTAATTCTTCTTTCTCTTGGTAAAATGATCCTTTAAATGATTTGTCTTATTTATTTTTCTTTGGGTTAGAACACCTAACACATGTCTATTAGATATATGCTGAATGAATGAATGATAGTGATTACCTAAAAGCTAACTTTAAGACCCAAAAAAGAGTTAAATACAATATAAGGTTTTACTGAGGGAAGAAGTCTCTAAACACTTTATAAGGTATTTTATTTACATGATACTTTTGCTGAATATCATGATAAAGTTACCTGTAGCATGACATAATAATCATGAAAGAGTTGATTCTACCTTGCTGATTTCATCAAGTGGCTGATTGCTGGCATTTTCCTTTTCGATTATGTTCATTAGATCAGTATAAAACTTCTTTGCATTCAGGAAAACAAGTGGGTTGTTTATTGAGATAATTTTCACTTGCTGCAGGGTTTCCTTTTGGAGGAAAAAAAAGGAAGAAATTCAGAGTTCTGAATGCAAGAAAAGAGGTTAATTCTATCCAATGAATCTAAATCCTACAAGTCCAAATATTACTCAATCATGGAAGCAATCTCCTGGCTGATATTTTCATTATTAAAGTCTATTTGGAGAACTTAATATACTATAACACTCCTCAGGGATATTATGTACTTACTTTTTATTAAGAAATATTAATAACCATGAGATAAGTCTGCAGCTTTCCAGAAAATGGCCCTTAGTTCTGCTAATTGGGTTTTGGGGAGGCACCAGCCTATGATATCCAAAGAGTACCATGAAGACTTATTCTCCTAAAAGTATCTCTTTCACTTAATCTATAAATTTAAAGTTCCTTTACCTAGGCATCAGTATTTTTAAAAATGAAAATATGTCTTAAAGTGTCAACTGTCAGTCATTTACCTCATAATGACTTAGCTTTCCTTAGGCTGGAATATAACTTTACAAGTGACTAGTGATAGTTCTAACTTTACTGGTGAGAGTTCTAGTTGGGAGAAAGAAACAAAGAGGTGTTATAAGGAATGTAATTTCACTTTGGGCAGGTCTAGATTACACTGGATTGCCAGGATGTAGGCAAGACATGAAGAAATGGTGAAGGAAAAACTTGAATAATGAAAGGTGTTTGCTTTGGTCATTTGCCCAGGTCTTCCTGGCCATATCATCTTCTCCATGATCTTTGGGGCAGGAGTTTGTCTTAGAAACTGAGATAATGATAAGTTGTATGAAAGGATAACTCCTACCAACTCAGTAAAGGAATACTCCTTCAGACATTAGTACTCAGAGGAGGAGATGCATACAGGCAAATATAGAAAGATAAAAAGAAAATATTAGGTATGTGAATTTGGACAATTCATTTAACCTCTCTTAGTTTCCTCATTTTTTAAAGTTGGTAAATTTTTAAACTATATAATCTCAAAAAGTTTCTATAGCTATACAACTGTTAAACTCTATAAAGGGAGGGGATTTGCTACAAATAAACTATTCAAGAAAACAAAAACGTTTTAGTTACCAAATTAACTTCTAATCAAAAAGAAGTCTCTTACAGCCAAAAATAAAACAATTATTCGCTCATCCTATTTAATTATGACAAAGCCCCATCTCTTAGTCTGACTCACCAATCACACCACGTGTGCCAATAGGCTTTAAGTTAAAATAATATACTATTTAAAGATAGATATTTATTGAGAAATAGAGATTCAAATTGGTCTGGAAAACATATTTTCAATAGAGTTGAATTCACTGAGTTCACTGAACGAGAACTTCCAAATCACGAATGAATGTTTAGCAGGAGAAGGGGTGGGAGAATAAATGCATGGAGAAGAGGAAGACTTTACGTTGGTCAAAAATTCCTTCTCATATTCAAATCTTTGTCTTAGTTTTTTTTTTCTCTCTCTTATCTTTGATACAAAAACTTAAGGAACTAGTGGGGTGTTATATTTTGATAAAATTAAGATTCCCATGTGGTAACACAGTTACTGTTCAGGTAGGTGACTAGACTGGAACCAATTAAGTTTTAAAGACATGGAAAAAATCTGGCATTTTCATCTTCCTACAAATCCCCTCATTCACTTCCTCACATATTTAGCCTGAGAAGAAGGACAGATTAGGTGAGAATTTATTAACCAGTAATCTTTTTTTTTTTTTTTTCTTTTTAGGGCCACACCTGCAGCATATGGAAATTCTCAGGCTAGAGGGGCGAATCGGAGCTACATCTTCCAGCCTAAACTTCAGCCACAGCAACACTGGATCCAACCCACGTCTGTGACCTACACCACAGCTCAGGGCAATGCCAGATTGAGCGGGCCAAGAATTAAACCTGCATCCTCACGGTCCTAGTCAGATTCATTTCCCATGCACCACATACGGAACTCATATTAACCAGTAATCTTGAAACTGAAAAATAGTCAAACTCAATTTCTGTATCAAAGCTAAGCATGCCAAGGCTACTGTATGCAGCTGTATGTGTCAGGTGGATACACAGAGGACTTTGGGAGCCCAAGAGTCAGTCTGGGATTTTGTACAAGCACTAAATTCCCATGGAAAATTTAAAGGAAAAAAAAAGAAATAAATATGAAAAAAAAGAAAAGAAAAGAAAAAGATATATGAAAGAAAAGAACAGTAGGGCTTGTGAAAAACTTGAACTTGAGCCTGGAACACCTTTAATGTCTTTGAGCTCAGGGAGCTTTCTATGAACCAAATCTTTCCATATTTATTAAACACACAAGCCGTTTCCCTGAGTATCACAGAAGGACTTCTGGTGCTACTTCCTATTGCCAGTCTACTCAGCAATACCCTGACACTGACCAATTCTTTGTGAGGGCAATCATGAGGTACTAAAATGAGATGAAAATAATAAAAAAAAAAAAGGCTTAGCCAAACAAAGCAGGTTTAAAACGAGGCGAATTTTTTTAATTGGCAAATTTTTTTTCCTTTACCTTAAACTTGATTTGGTCATCATTCAGAACAAGAAACTAGGACTCAAACACAATTCGTCTGCCTAAACATGGATTGGGAAAGATAATTTATATAATTCGTTTCTTTAAAAAAAAAGTATTCACTGTGCAAGAAAGCTATCCTATTGGTACAAATTACCCTCTGCTAATAACACAGACTCATCAATTGTGTTAAAAAATACCATGAATTCATGGTATTAGTTTTATTCCCCTCCCTAGCACCCCCACCATCATTTAATTTGGAATTAATTATTATTTTAGTTTGACTGTTTTATGTCAACTTAGTAATGGAAAAGAGGTTTCCAAATGCTTGAACTAATCTGAACCATGATTCTACCACAAACTGTACTTGTATGACCCATGTTACCCTCTTATCTGAATGCTGATACAAGATTTCTGTTGTTCTATTGATTTACTGCATGTTGATTGCCATATATATGGTAGTCATATATGTCATTGAAAGTTCACACTAATCAAAAATAGAATTATCATTTTAAAGTAGTAATTTATCTGCTTCTTGTAATGTCTTAAAACTATCTGACAAAAATTATTAATTGCACAAAGGAAAAGGAAACTAAACTTACGTCATCCATTTCTGTCTTCACTTTAAATTCGGTTTCTTTCATATTTTTAATACTCAGAGTCTTTTCTCTAGAATTAAGGCAGATATAAAAGAAAATCTCATTTCCTAATTACATTACATTAAGAAGTAAAAAACATAAGTCATTTTAATGTAACAAAATTTGTTCATAAGACACTGGTTAAGTGTGTATCTCTCCTGGATCCTCAGAAATAGAGTAAAAACAAAAACATCTAAATAGAGATTTTAAAATGCAATTTATCTCATCTGGGCCCCCAGCTACCAAATCTTCAATCTATAAAGGAGAGCAATAAAGGAGAAGGCTAGTATTTGAGAAAATGCTTTTTTAGGGGAAAGGAAGTAAAGAGGGAATGAATGGAGAGATAGGACAAGATAACAATGAATCTACATATATATGTAGATTCACATTCATATATGAATTATAATATATACACTTTGTATATATACTTCATAAAGATAAAATATACTTCATAAAGGTAGTATACATATATATACTTCATAAAGATAGAATCTATAGAGGTAAAACTTAAAATTTTTAAGAACATGTTGTCTCACAAGGAGTTTCAAGGAAAGGATGAGTCATGAATAGAATCATTATCAGAGGATAAATACTGGGAAAACAGGAAAAAAATTGATCAAAATAGGGGAATGGTTTCAGATGTTCAGAAAGAAAGAAGGAAAGAAGGAGGGAGGGAAGGAAGGAAGGAAGGGAGGGAGGGAGGGAGGAAGGAAGGAAGGAAAGAAAGAAAGAAAGAAAAAGAAAGAAAGAAACAAAGAAAGAAAGAAAGAAAGAGAGTGAGAGAAAAAGAGAGAAAGAAAGAAGGAATTCTTTATCTACGAAAAACTAGAGAGATTAACTCAACTTCTGAAAAATTAAATTTGTGGAGGGTATTTGACTTTTCAAGTGATTACATCATTTATTTTGTGCCTTATTGGATACTATGTCCCTTCACTTAACTTTTATTTTTGTCTCTAATTCAAAATAAAACATGAGGTTGTAGTACTATCTATTCCACAGAAATAAAAGTAACTGACAACAGTATATTCTTTGCTGCTGGGCCAGGATAAACAGCATTTAAATAAGATCTTACCTTGGGAAGCGACCAATCACAATAGCTATAGTACACACAACACCAAACAGTAGCCCCACATTGGCAGCAAAACATATTGTAAATATGTATGTACTGACCCATATGCCCTGAAAGAGAAACAGGAAACAGATGATGTGGGGCCTTTGGTTTTCTCATCTCTTTTGTGATAGCTAAATTCCTCACAATCTTGTTCTACATTCCTGTGAAGAAATCGCTCAGCAAGAATATATTATTCAAGAAGTGGTAAACAAAAGCCCAGGAACATAGAAACAAATCCAGGCCCCATCAGACTTCCAGTGGCAGAGGTAAAGGGAAAGACACACTCTTTTATATGTACATGCTGTCAACCCTTAGTTCAGTCCCCAACAAACACTCTATTTAAGATCTGTAAATAGTTGGTTGATGTGTTCAGTTCAAAAGCATGCCATTATTTCCCACTTTCTCCCATTTAATGTTGTAATATTATTATTACAACAATTCTACAGTTGTTTCTTATAGAAAGAAAACAATATATAGAAAGACTGCTATAGAAAGAAAACAGACTGCTATAGAAAGAAAACAGACTGCTATAGAAAGGACTAAGCTAGCTTATTACTACATAAGACTCTCAAAGCCTAAAATTAAATGACAGCTCTTATGACACAACCAAAGCCACTTTTAGAATAACCACTATAAATATGGTTATAATTTTATTTGTAAGGAGTCACTTCTTGTGAAATTGTGGAAGCTAAAATTCAAGACCAACTTAGTTCTTGGGAATATTTCAAATGATTGTGAGAAAATTCTATTTCTCCTTTAGTTGGGATTCCGACGTTATTGCAGTTTTGTCTACCACCTGAAATTACAATTTGCAATAAGATACTGTGTTATAGTTGGCAATTCTAAGTTTATTACTGGGGGACAAAAAGCTTTAAAAGCAAAATAATTTGTGGAAATTAGAAGGTTATATTTTCTAAACATAAAAATTCTGCATTTGGAGTTCCCACTGTGGCACAGTGAGATTGACAGCATCTTGGGAGCACTGGGACACAAGTTTGACCCTTGGCCTAGCACAGTGGGTTAAGGATCCAGCATTGCTGCAGCTATAGCTGATGCTTAGGTTGTGACTGCAGGTTGGATCTGATTCCTGGCCCAGGAACTCCATATGCTGTGGGCCAGCCAAAAACAAACAAACAAACAAACAAACAAACAAACAAAAAATAAATTCTGCATTCATCAAATAGTAGACCAACAAACCAACAAAAATTTCAAACTCTCTCTTTTCACCCAAATCATCTGCATCACATTATCTAGGCATGTAGTTCCTAGTTCATTTCTTTCTTTGCCAATAGCTCTATTACCACTTTAAAACAGCATCAGCAATATAATTCAATTCCATTCACCAATGAAAGGGTTAAAAACTTCTTCATAATCTGAAAACAGCACATATTCTTGCAGGAGCATAGCTGTTTTATTTGTTTGTTTTTTCCAGACAAGTTTGAAACAAATGTTTCTAAAGGGTATTTTTTACTTAAAATTCTCCTTTGTATTATTTACCTACACTGAGCATGAGTGCCTCTGAACACTGGATTACTTTCAAAAGCTAAACTCTTAGAAGCAAGTAGATTTTTATCTGTAAAATTCCTTTTTTATATAGAATAAACAAAATTCAAGAATAAAGGATAAAATATATTTTAAGTGTTCTCATGTTAAGATCCACCACCTACAAATGTCATACTAAATTAGTACTTATTATTAAATTATCCTAAACCTATTATCTAATAGGTTAGACATTGAGATGTTTTTCCTCTATTTAGATGAATGAACAGTCATTTGAATCTTCTACTTACACACAGTATGTTTTTTCCTTCCTAATGTATTATACCAAACTTGATCTTATACAAGATAAGGCTGCAAGTTTTTGATCATTACTTAAAATTGCCATGATTGCTGTTTCTCTCTCATCCCCTAATGCTTGCTGAACCTGCCTGGGTATGGCAGAATATGACCTCACCAAAAGTTCTATAAGTCCTATTCCTCCTGGCCAACCTCCATCATTCAGTATGCATCAGGAACTGAAGATCCTAATCCTGCCATTTAAAAACTACAGAGTTTAGAGGCCATAATTCATCAGAGTAACCAAAAACATTACTACCTGGTTCTATTTTTAAAGCATATTTATTCTCCCACAACATCATCTATTGTAAATTGGGTTTACAATGCTTAGTTATTTCCCAGTGATACATTTATTACTTTGAAAAAAATATCAAATGGAAATTAGTAACATAGACATGCAAATAGTTCCATTGGTTAGATAAACCCTGACAATATTCTGTAACAATTCCTAGTAAGGATCCAAACGCTGGATGTCACAGCTATAAGGAATGAGCTTTGAACCCCTATTTTTTGCATTATATGCTCTTACTTGATCCCTTTCCTATTTGGAACTCATAGCCCTTAAACTCAAGATAACCCAAAGTTAACCTAAAGTAGGCAACACATAAACCCTTGTTCCTTATAGAAAATGTATCAGTGTAAGAGTTCCCCAAATGGCTTCAGCAGTGATGAACCCGACTAGTATATATGAGGACGAGGGTTCAATTCCTGGCCTCTCTCAATGGGTTCAGGATCCGGGGTTGCTGTGAGCTGCAGTGCATGTCACAGATGAGGCTCAGATCTGGTATTGCTGTGGCTGTGGCATAAGTGAGCAGCTACAGCTCCAATTGGACCCCTAGCCTGGGAACTTCCATATGCCACTGTGTGGCCCTAAAAAGACAAAAAGAAAAAGAAAAAGAAAGAAAAGAAAAATAAAATGTATCAGAGTAAAGCACAGTAAAGCACAGTTTAGCAGCTACCCAGTCACTTCACTTCTTTCTTCTCCATCTGTTATTCCATCTTTTTTGGTGACTAATCCATATTTTTAAATTTCTGTATATCTGAATTCTATCTCTACTGTTCTGTTACTTAAACTCAGTTCCAAGCCCATGAGACAGGCTTCTATTTTGGATCCTTATTTCTCATTACCTCAAAAAAGGTTTTGACCTACAACTCAAAGTAGAATCATTATTAAACTGCAAAAAATTTAAAGAAACAAAAAATTATTTTATCTCAAGTGATTGCATGTTTTCTTAAACTTTAAGCTTTCAAATTATTTTACACATACATATAGCTTTGGTAACTTTACTTCCATGACTATCTATTGAGTTATCTGGACATATTCTATCTACTGGGTAATCTAGCCTATATCCACAGTCTATGCAATATTATTACTATAGATACTATGCCCAGATCACATCCCAATAACCCATGGCTTATCGCTGTTGAATTAGAAGCTAGGAATACCTGCCTACTTCAACCATAGAAGGCCATTGTCAAGCTAAATACAATATCCCATATAGTTACCATGCATCTGCTATATTCATGTCACTTTTCTCAACCTTATTTTTTTCCCAAACCACACTGCCTACTTAGTTCACGTTTTCAACTACCACCTCTAAACAGGAGACTCTCAATTCTGAGCCATTAAAACAGTTTTTGAACTAAATAATGCATCCAAATGTAAACTCATTAACTTCAAACCCTAAGTCTGCCCTTATTCCAATGTTCTTTTTCATTTATACCACTAATATTCTTCAAGAAACTACAAACAAAAATCTTGGAATAACATATTTACTATATCTCCTTTTCCATCTACTTGTCCAATCATTTCCAAGTTCTATCAATTACTAATAACAAAAAAGTCTCATATAATATCCTCTTCTCAATTAACTGGTAACACCCAAGTTCACAGTTTGCTATTGTTTCCTATCGTCCCATTAAACTATTCTGTCTCCTACTTAAGTACCAGCTTTTGTTATCTTCATTGTAAAGCATCTGCCATACTGCTGCATACTACCCTTACCTTTCTAAGTGTAGATTTGGATATCAGATTTAGGTTGTACATTAAAATCATTTTTACTTTATTCTTCTCTATTAAAATCCACTCAAAAATAACACAAAAATGGGTATTTTAAGAGGAAAATCATTCTTCAATGAAAGAACATAGTCACAACTTCTAACTATAAAATATGATGTAGACTTGCAAAATTTGTGAGATATCAAGGAGGACACTGGAACCAACAGATTTATCTTAAAGTTCAATAAATTACAGATTTCTCCATGAATGCCATAGCTTTGAAAATTCTACACAGCAACGTTCTGAGAAGAGCTTTAAGTTCTAGGGTCAATGGTGGACCACCTGAGAAGGAAGAAATGTACCCATACGGTATCTATTTGATACCACAGAAAGAAGATTAGTAAGATGAAATGCCATTCGTATCACTTACAACATAGCTTTCTAACCACAGAGAGACTCATGGAGGTGAAGCAAGGTGAAGAAAGTAGAGAAGATATCCAGTATCAGATCACCAGAGAGTCTGTGATTTGTGAGGTTTTATTTCAACCAGGAACAAATCTTCAGATGACATCCCTAAATCAGAGCTGTGGGGTGGGTTCTCCACCTCACTTACTAACTCCTGCCCTCCTCATATTATTTTTCAGCAAATGGCTAGGTCCACTAAAAATACCTCATAATCAACAGATAATTGGATTAGGAAGATGTCGTATACATACACAAAGGAATACCACTCAGCCATAAAAAAAGAACAAACTAATGACATTTGCAGCAACATGGCTGGAACTAGAGACTCTCATACTGAGTGAAGTAAGTCAGAAAGAGAAAGACAAATACCATATGATATCACTTATATGTGGAATCTAACATATGGCACAAATGAACCTTTACACAGAAAAGAAAATCAGGGACTTGGAGAAAAGATTTGTGGTTGCCAAGGGGGAGGGAGTGGGATGGATGGGGTGCTTGAGGTTAATTGATGCAGACTGTTGCCTTTGGAATGGATTAGCAATGAGATCCTGCTGTGTAGCACTGGGAACTATGTCTAGTCACTTATGATGGAGCATGATAATATGAGATAAAAGAATGTATACGTGTATGTGTAACTGGGTCACCAGGCTGTACAGTAGTAAACTGACAGAACACTGTAAACCAGCTATAAATGGAAAAAATAAAAATCTTTATATATGAGGAAAAAAATACATTATAACCATAAAGGAACCATCAAGGAACCAATTTGAAAAAGAAATAAAGTAATTAAATAGAGACAGAGGGTAAGTTTAGAAAGGTAATAGGCAATATAACCTCAGGGGAAAAACCTTCAAAAATAGATATGAAGAGTCAGAAGAAAAAGTACATTTAAAAAAAAGAAAAACAAGGTGATAAAAAATGGAAAATAATTGGATGGAAGTAAAAATATTACAGAGACAAAAGCTATATTTAAAATTTAAAAACAGGATAATAACAACTAGAAATACATAATCAGAGAGCTATACATGCACATACATGCATACTTCAAAATAATCATGGAAAATGTACATATTTTAAGACAAAATAAAATTAAAAATACACAATTAATTATGATAATTGAATATATATATTTGAAAAAATATTAAAATACTTATTAGAGGAAAAATTTTGTATATCATCCTTGATTCTGAGATCACAAAGAAATGTCACTTTCAAATGAATTTGGTACTGGGTGTTCAACCACTAGAAATATTCTGATAATATTACCAAAATTTATGGGCAAGAAAGAACCTCACTGAGCATCCATTTAGGAAAATAAACTCACATAAAATACCAAAAAATTATTTTGCCCTGTGATTTCTCTGCCTTATTTCTCAATACCTGAAGATAATTCAAGTTTTAGAAGTCTTGGGAGAAAACGTTTTAGACTCAGCCAAAAACTCCTGGTATTTAAAAAAAAAAAAAAAAAGTAGATATTTTCATCATGCAATAACTTTGGAAATATAAAATATGTGAGCCCTTCTTGGAAAAGTGCTTGGTGATAACATACAGAATACAAAGGGAGGAACTGGAATAAAGAACTCAGGAATGAGAATCTGCATTTTTTAAAAGACTAAAGGCAAACACTAAATGCATTTAAATAATCTTCCATGTTCTATAACTCAATGAATGACATCTTCCTCAAGTGACGTTCCTAACTGGAGACTTAGAAGCCACTCCAGATTGATACACTTCATGTAAATAATTGCTGTTGACAGCTAACTAATGAAACCTCTGTACAATTTTTCAACTCTATTCCTTCTTTTTGAATCTTGAGTCTTAGTTGTGGTCTAGGCCTTCCTCATTTACTTGCCTGAAATACTGAAGGAGTGTCCCAATTGCTGCATACTACGTAAGTTCAATTCATCTTCCTCAAATTACTCAAATGACCTTTCTAATACATAAATCTTGTTCCTATTTCTCCATTTGGTGATACCTCACTGCTTTCATGATGAAGCTCAATCTTTGTACAACATGAGCAGCCTTTCCCAGTCCAACCCATTCTTAATATTTCCAAGCCCATCTGTTACTACTCCCAACTGCACATTACATTTTCTACCCATCATTTATTGGAAGAAACTTTCCCTGACATCTTTTCCCTTCCAACATGGTAATGAGATCCCCCTTTGGTGATTAATGAGTTAACAATAATTTGTTAGCTAAGTTTGCATTGCCTCATTTTTTCTATTTCCACATGCCACCTCACATATATCACCTTAAAAAAGTCATGACCCTACATCAGCCTGGTTAACTTTGGCCTTTTGGACTGCCCACCATATCCTCACATTCCAGGTATAAGTTTTCCATATTAACCCAGTTAAAATTAAATGCCCTGCTTCTATTTCTCCAGTGATAAGTTTTTACTTTTGCTTCCAGGTTATGCTTTACCATACACAACATAATAAGTTACTATTTCTGTGTCTGCATCCTGAATAAACATTAGTGTCTGAAAAGGACAAGTACTTCTTTATTCATCTCTGCATTCCACATAGCACTCAGTACTGTACTTCAGTAGAAGCTCAGTAATATTGAGACTTAGGAGGATTCTCAGTAAAGTATTCACCAGCATAAATAACCACCCCAAGCCTCTCAGAGCAAAGGATCTGAAGGCAGAGGATGTATAGATAATTGAACTTCAATATGGTGAATGCCATAAAAAGTAGAACAGTGGGTACTCATGAAATAGTTCATCCATGAAGGAAAGGGAGAGAATTTTGGGTGTTCTTGCATAGATACACTTCTTTAGAACAAGTATGCTAAACATTTATCTTAGCAGAAGCCATGCTTTATTATTGTTCAGATTTATTCAATCTGTTCCTAGCAATATATCCTATTAACATAATGCTCCTCTCAATGTAACCCAGTCAAAAAACAATTCATGAAGCTTTTTGTATTTTCCCTATTAATATGTTTACTATTATGGTCACTACTAATATGCTTAACCCATATTAATTCAGCACATATTTCTTAGAAATTAATGCTGGCTTTTCAAATATGTTATATTTCTATTAGTCATATTTCTATTAGTTATTCTTTGATGAGCTTCACTTTCAGAATCAATTCATAATGCAAACTGGGAATCCGCAATCCTCTCAAGTTAAATAGCATTTCTTTAAAAGGTCTTAAACACATCAATCAAAATTTGACAAAATTCCATTTCTGTTTCTTATAAAGACATTTTACATTATAACACTCCTATTAACAGTTGAAAAAATAAATAATAGTTCATAATGTGTAAATCTTAAATGGCTACAACTATTTTCTGCAAATAGAACTATTAAAACTTATTTTGTAACATGTGTTTAAGCCAATGAGGGTAATTTTAGGTTAAATGTCTACTTACCCAATCAATTTTATCCACATTCCAATATTTCTTTAAATCCCGAAACTGAATTAGCATTCCCTTAAGTCCCACGACAATAATACTTGCAAGAACACACTAAAAATAAGACACAAGTTGAGGAAAAAATAAGATAAAGATTTTAACATAAATTTAAAAGAATCAAGATTTTTTATTCCTTTCTTCGTTTTTGAAGTACTTACTAGAGAAAACCAATCACCATTTAGAGACTAAAGTAATATATAGTTTGTTTATAAATAATCTAGTATGGTGCTTTAGGAATAAAATATCAATTCTAGAAAACCACAGGGTAAATATTATGCCATTCTAAAAAAGAAAGAAAGAAAAAGTCGTGAATTATAAGGGTGAATATTATAAGGCCAAATGACCTCTTAACTTTATAATAACTATTCACTGACATTTGTTTGAAATTTGTTTGTTGTAAACATTAAATATTTATATCATTTCTGTATAATTATCTTGAGTATCAATCATCTGGTTTCATCTGCAGATATTTATAACTTCTCTTGAAAAGTGAACTTGATTATTCAAACATCCTCTTATGAAAATGATTTATTCTTACTATATGAATAAAGAATTAGAACAAGAAAGGACCAAGACTGTCTCTGGATCTTTGCACACTACGATCTTACTCGCATCTCTTCACTTGCCCCAAGCTTGTAAAAAGCAAGATAAACATGGATACTAATAGTCTGAGTCATCTTGTATAAAGAAGAACCAAGGGTAGCAAGATGTATTTTGTTCCCTACTTTCTTGCCCAGCATTCATTTTCTAAGAAACCAAGTTTTGATAAAAAATTCTTCCCAAGTCTACTTCTTATAACAGAAATTGGCTAGTTCCACCTTCCAAGTGAGTTCAGAATTAGTCTAATTCCACAACTGCATTCTTTTTTTTTTTTCCTTTTTTTTTCACAACTGCATTCTTATACAAAAACTTAAGAATTAGATAACAGCCATGGTAATCCTCCCATACTCTCCCCATCAAATGTGGTCTTTTTCCACTTCTCCTCATTCAACTATAGCTTACGTCATAGGTTCAGATTTAGGATCACTGAGGTTTTCTTAGAAGAAAATTTAAAATACAATGATTCTCACTAAGAGTAAAGTTTAGAAGTTCCTGTCATGGTTCAGGAGTAACGAAACTAACTAGTATCCATGAGGACGTGGGTTTGATCCCTGGCCTTGCTCAGCGGGTTAAGGATCTAGTGTTGCTGTAAGCTGTGATGTAGGTTGCAGACACAGTTCAGATCCTGCATTGCTGTGGCTGTGATGTAGGCTGGCAGCTACAGCCCTGATTCAACCCCTGGCTTGGGAACTTCCATATGCTGTGGTTGCAGCCATAAAAAAAAAAGGCAAAAAAAGAGTAAAGTTTAAAAGTAAATATTAAAAAGCATTACATACCATGGGGAGCCAGTAAAGCAAAGGTCCTATTACATAGATGACTATCAGGACGAAAATGCAAGATATTAGACAAGCCACCTATAAGATACAAGACAGACAGAAAAGAAAACCTTAAACTTTCTAATTATTCCAAAACTATAAGGGGAAAAAGATAATTCATAGTCTTTCTTGATTAGAAGAAACAAATGTTGGCACATGATTGTTAAATTACAGACTGTCATTATCTATATTTCATAGCTGAAGGAATTCAAATGTGACAGCCAACAAACTGGTGCAATCAAATTAAGTCAATGATGAGAGAAAAGCAATTCTACACAAAGAAATAAGACACCATCAGCATTTATCACACATCAGAACAATAGCTTTCTTTGTTCAATAGTAAAAATGACATTTCAATTAAAAGTCCTTTAGTTATTGTGTTCAGCCTGACTCCTATCCTCATTTTCCAGGGAGTTGTTTGGGTAATAACAGAATATGCAGCTTAAGGTTTCTCTGTGCTGATGACAAATTTCTATGCAGTCCTTTACTCTCCTCTTTGGAATCCTCTGTTACCATAAAACAGTTACATGGGATTAGAGAAGTCTCTGCAGTGAAACAGACTTAATTGTATTAATTCTGAAAAGTCATTACTATTGTGTTCTAACCAACACAACTTGCTGACAAAAGGCAATTCAAACCACCTCACTCCACTGTGCTCCACTTGATAGAGAATCTGATTTCACATAAGCAAACATTCATGTCTTAATAGAAATAGTTAGCCTAACTGTTAACCTAACAAGAAGAAAGAGGGTTTTCACAGGACCGAAAAGATACCTAAAATATTATTATGGAAAAATAAAACAGAATAAAAATAAATACATAAACAAATAACAAATAGCAAGGGCTGGCAAGGGCTCAGAGTAACTAGAGTTTTCAGACATTGCTAGTGGGAATTCAATATGGTACAACCACTGTAAAAATAGTTTGGAAGTTTCTTATGAAGTTATGTAAGATCCAGTACTACCTAAGAGAAATGAAAACATATGACTATGCAAATATATGTAAATATCAATAGCAGTTTTATTTGTAAATATAAAAAAGCAAAAATAACTGCATTGTCCATCAATTGGTGAATAACAAATTTTGGTACTTCCAAATACAATAGAATACTACTCAGTAATAAAAAAGAACAGACTATTGATACATGAAACAGCATGGATTAAACTCAAAACCATTAAATTAAGTAAAAGAAGCTAGATACAAGTTCCTTCCATATTTAGTGGAACTCATCTATAACATCCCCCATAGTATAAAGGGGAAAAAGTCATTCTGAGGGAAATAAGTCACTAGAGAACCAAAGAGTGCCCATAAAGGACATTGTAGTTCACCAAATTGTCACTAAAATGATCATTTAAGAGTAACTGTGGAGAAACAAGATGGCAGAAAAGGAGGAAGTGAATTTCACCTCTTCCCACAAATACATAATAAATATTTCTACAAATGGACTAATCCTCACAGAACATCTACTGAGCACTAGCAGAAAAAACTCCACACCAGAAAGGAGGGATCTCCACAAAACTGGGTATTTCTTCAAAAAAAAAAAAAAGAAAAAAAAGAAAGAAAGAAAAAGGTAGAAGCAGGTTGGGCCCTGTGCCCTAGGGAGGGAGCTAAAGGAAAGGAGAGGTTGCCATACCTGGGAGTCACTAGTGGGGAGACCAGCTGGGACAGGAAAGGAGCTTTGGAAGCTTGGAGGAAAACACAGTTGCTGGTCTGTGGCAAGCAGAACAGAATGAGACATACACAGAGGACTCACAGAACTGCCCTGTGCCCCCAAGCCTGAGACATGAGTCTGAAGATAAGAGCAGGGGCTCAGTGCTGGATCATGGGGTTTAGAGAGCATTCCTAAGGATAGGATGGCTGTTGGCTGTTTGAGACATCCTGGGGGAGTAGAAGGGTGGAGTGCCATAACCAGGAATATTCAGAAAGATGGCCCAGGCCATGGAGGCTAAGCATCTTGTTAGGTGGCCTGCAAGGGACAGGGCCACCATTACAACCTCCTTTCCCACCCAGGCCCCACCTCTGCAAGCTCTTGAAAAGGCTTCCACCTGAGCTGGGCTACACCCCCATCACAGCCCCACACACCTCTCACCTAGGGAAGGCCTTTGCCTCCCTGATCTCAGCCTCACCCCATCTCCCTGCAAGAATCCACTGCTACTCCATCCTCTGCCTCCAAAGTAGTTGCAGGCTCCCTGGAGCCCTATATGCCTGATGCCTTTGGAGCAATCACACATAAAATTGGGTTGCTCACACATAAAAGTGGAGCTGAAACCATAACTGAGACTCAGGGAACCTGCCACTAAGGAAGAAGAGCTGAAACATTTCATCCGAGCTATACAAAGTTCAGGATTACACCTCCACTGCTAACCTTATAAAGTAAATGCTGATGAAACATCTGAATGATGAGTGCTCCTACAGCTGAAAGGGGTCTGGCTTTAGTAGTTGTGGGCTTTGTGGATGACTACACATGAGGCTTGGACCTTTCCAGAGTCTGAGCTGACTCCATAGCATCCACAGTGGGCCTAGAAGCACAAGTACTGCAGCCCTGGGTCCTGATCTTAGTGGATCAGCATTGGTGGCCAGATGTAAACAACACCTGAGAGGCACCAGGACCAAAAACCAACATACCCATGGGAAAGGTGGGACTGAAGGCAGTACCCACCAACGGTGTACTTTGTGAGCCCACCAATGGGTGAAAAGTGACACAACAGAGCACACTCAAAGATGAATAGTTCCAGTGGAAGAATACTGCAATACTTTCCCAGTGGAAATGTTACAATCTTTCCTACCTCGTAACACCACAAATCAGAAACATAGCTCACGAATAGATCTGAACAAGTAGGGAGCAGACAGTATGCCTTATAGGACTGTGATAACAATAGAGCAAATGGAAGGCCCTGCTCGAAATCTAGTGAGGGCTGTAGTCACTACAACATCCATCACATCTCCTACCAAGAGGCTAATGACAAGCATACACTAAGGAAAGAGGTAGCAAGCATGCAAATTAAAAACACCAAAACAATATTGAACCCAGATAGGCTGCCTAGAGTCATACTGAGCCAAAAGCCACCTGATCTAGCTCCACACACAGGTGGGAAGACACCAGTTCCTCCAACCAGGAAGCCTGCACAAATGCCTCAACCAATGGTAAACAGCAGGTGGCAGACACCAGAAGCAAGAGAAACTAAAACCCTGCAGGCAGGAGACCATGAACACAGAAAAATAGACAAAGTGAGATGACACAGAAATATGTTTCAAAATAACAATATAAAAACAACTAAAACAACAAAAACAACTAAATAAAGAGGAAAGGGGAACTCTACCTGAAAAAGAATTCGGAGTAATGAGTAAGGATGATCCAAGATCTTGGAAAAGGAATGTATGGAAAGATTGAGAAGTTACAAGAAATGTTTAATAAAAGGCTAGAATATTTAAAGAGTAAACATGCAAAGATGAATAACATAATATCCAAAATGAAAAACATATTAGAAGGAATCAACAGCCAAATAACTGAGGTAGAAGAATGAATTAGTGAGGTGAAAGACAGAGTAGGAAAATCACTGCCATGGAAAAGAATAAAGAAAAAAGAATGAAAAGAAATTAAGACAGTCGAAGAGACCTGGGGGACAGTATCAAACATAACAACATTCACATCATTGGGATACCAGAAGGAGAGAGAGGGAAATGACCTGAGAAAATATGCAAAAAGATTATAGCTGGAGTTCCCATTGTGGCTCAGTGGTTAACGAATCCGACTAGTAACCATAAGGTTGTGGGTTCAATCCCTGGCCTTGCTCAGTGGATTAAGGATCCAGCATTGCCATTAGCTGTGGTGTAGGTTGCAATGTGGCTTGGATCTGGGGTTGCTGTGGCTCTGGTGTGGGCCAGTGGCTACAGCTCCGATTAGACCCCAGCCTGGGAACCTCCATATGCTGTGGGAGTTGCCCTAGAAAAGGCAAAAAGAAAAAAATAGATTATAGCTGAAACCTTTCCTATTACAGGAAAGGAAAAAAGTAGAAGAAGCATAAAGAGTACTACACAGTATAAACCCAAGGACAAACATGTCAAGACACATATTAATAAAATTTTTAAAAGTTTCTCTACAAAGAAAAAATATTGACAGCCAAAGGGATAACCAACAAATAACATACAAGGGAACCCCAATAAGGTTACCAGCTGATTTTTCAGCAGAAATTCTACAGGCAAAAAAGGAGAAGCAAGATATATTTAAAGTGATGAAAGAGAAGTTCCCATTGTGGCTCAGTGGTTAATGAACACAAGTAGTACCCATGAGGATGTGGGTTTGATCCCTAGCCTTGCTCAGTGGGTTAAGGATCTGGCATTGCCATGAGCTGTGGTGTAGGTCACAGATGCAGCTTGGATCCCACATTGCCGTGCCTGTGGTGTAGGCCAGTGGCTATAGCTCTGATTTGATCCCTAGCCTGGGAACCTCCATATGCCACCTGTGCAGCTCTAAATAGACAAAAAAAAAGTGATGAAAGAAAAAAACCTTCAATGAAGAATATTCTACCCAATGAGATTCTCATTCAGATTTGATGTAGAAATCAAAAGCTTTACAGACAAGCAAAACTAAGAGAGTTTGGCAACACCAAACCAGTTCTTCAACAAATGCTAAAGGAACTTCCCCAGACTGGAAAGAAAAGCTACAATGAAAAACAAGAAAATTACAAATGGGAAAGCTCAGTAATAAAGGCAAACATAAAATAAAAATAGGAAATAATCCATAGCCAAATATGATATCTAAACTAGCAATCATGGGAAAAGGAGAGGACAAATGCAGAATATTGAAAAATGCATTTCTTTTTTTTTAATTTTTTTTTGGTCTTTTTGCCATTTCTTGGGCCACTCCTGTGGCATATGGAGGTTCCCAGGCTAGGGGTCTAATCGGAGCTGAGCTGCCAGCCTATGCCAGAGCCACAGCAACATGGGATCCGAGCCGCGTCTGCAACCCACACCACAGCTCACGGCAATGCCAGATCATTAACCCACTGAGCAAGGGCAGGGATCGAACCCACAACCTCATGGTTCCTAGTCGGATTCGTTAACCACTGTGCCATGATGGGAACTCCTGAAAAATGCATTTCAAATTGAGACTAGCAAATTAAAACAATATATATATTTTTGTCTTTTTAGGGCCATACCCACAGCATATGGAGGTTTCCAGGCAAGGGGTCGAATAGGAGCTATAGCTGTCAGCCTACACCACAGCCACAGCAATGTGGGATCCAAGTCACCTCTGTGACCTACACCACAGATCACAGCAACGCCAGGTCCTTAATCCACTGATTGAGCCCAGGGACCGAACCTGCATCCTCATGGATACTAGTCAGATTCACTTCCACTGACCCATGACAGTAACTCCAAAACACTATTTTATATACATAGATTATTATATCAAAACCTTGTGGGAACAACAAACCAAAAAATAATAGGTACATACATAGAAAAGAAAAGCCAATTCGTATACAACCAAAAGGATAGTCATCAAATCACAAGAAAGAAGAAAAAAAGAAAGAAAAAAGCCCAACAGTAACAAATCTAAAACAATTAAGAAAATGGCAGTAAGTAAATAATATCAACAATTACCTTTTTATAAATCAATGAATTTTATTATATTTATAGTTGCACAGAAATCATCACAAACTAATTTTAGAACATTTACATCCCAAATCCCCAGTACACCCCTCTCTATCCCCCACCTGTCCCATTTGGTAAAACCATAAGATTTTCAAAATCTGTGAGCCTATTTGTGTTCTGTAAATCAGTTCATTTGCATACCTTTTTTTAGATTCAACATCTAACTGATATAGGATGTTTGTCCCTCACTGTCTAATGTCACTTAGTATGATAATTTCTGGGTCTATCCATGTTGCTGCAAATGCCATTATTTTATTGTTTTTATGACTGAGTAATATTCCATTGTATACATGTACCACATCTTCTTTATTTATTCCTCTGTCAATGGACATTTTGTTGCTTCCATGTTTTCGCTATTGTATATGGGGCTCTTATGAATATTTCTGTACATATACATTTTAGAATCACGTTTTTCTTCAGATAAATGCCCAGGAATGGAATTTCTGTATCTTGTGGTAGTTCTATTGTTAGTTGAGGAACCTCCATACTGTTTTCCACAGTGGTTGTACAAAATCACATTCCCACCAACAGTGTAAGTGGGTTCCCTTTTCTCCAAACCCTCTCCAACGTTGACAGTGTGTAGATTTTTTGATGATGACCATTATAGTTGGTGTAAGTTTATACCTGAAGGTAGCTTTGATTTGCATTTATCTAATATTCAGCGATGTTGAGCATCATGTGTCTTTTGGCCATCTGTATTTCTTCTTTGAAAAAATGTCTACTCAGATCTGCTCTTTTTTTTTGATGGGATTGTTTGTTTTCTTGATATTGAGCTTCAGGAGGTGTTTATATATTCTGGAGATTAATACCTTGGTAGTCACTTCATTTGCAAATATCTTCTCCCATTCTTTGGCTTGTCTTTTCCTTTTTTTTAGGGCTTCCTTTGCCATGGTAAAAAATTAAAGTTTAATTATGTCCCATTTTCTAATTTTTGTTTTAATTTTTATAACTCTAGGAGGTAGACTTAGTAAGATATTGCTGAGGTTTATGTCAGAGAGAGTTCAGCCTATGTTTTCCTCTAAGAGCTTTACAGTATCTGGTCTTATATTTGGGTCTTTAATCCATTTTGAGTTTATTTTTGTGTATAGTGTTAGAGAGTGATCTAATTTCATTCTTTTACAGGTAGCTGTCCAGTTTTCTCATCACAGTTTATTGAAAAGGGGATCTTTTCCCTATGTATATTCTTGCCTCCTTTGCCATAGATTATTTGACCATAGGTGTGTGGGTTTATTTCTGGGCTTTCTATGCTATTTCACTGATCTATATTTCTGTTTTGTGCCAGTGCCATGTTGTTATAATGATTTTAGCTTTGTCGGAAGTCAGGGAGCCTGATTCCTCTGGCTTTGTTTTTCTTTCTCAGGATTGCTTTGGCTATTTGAGGACTTTTGTGCTTCCATACAAATTTTTAAAAATTATTTTGTTCTATTTCTGTGAAAAATGCCATTGGAAATTTGATAGGAATTGCACTGAATCCGTAGATTGCCTTGGATAGTACATTTACTTTGACAGTATTGATTTGTCCAAGCCAAGAGCATGGTATACCTTTCCATCTATTTATATCATCTTTGATTTCTTTCATCAGTGTCTTACAGTATTCAAAGTACAGGTCTTTTGTCTCTTTAAATAGGTTCATTCGTAGATATTTTATCCTTTTTGATGTGATGGTAAATGGAATTATTTCCCTAATTTTTCTTTCTAAACTTCTATTGTTAGTATATAGAAATAGTTGATTTCTGTGTACTAATTTTGTATCCTGCAACTGTACCAAATTCACTGATGAGATCTAACTGTTACCTGATAGCTTTAGGATTTTCTATGTATAATATCATGTCATCTGCAAAAAGTGATTGTTGTACTTCTTCCTTTCCAATTTGGATTCCATTTATTTATTTTACTTCTCTGATTGTCATGCCTAGGACCTCCAAAACTATGTTGAACAAAAGTGGCTGTAGAGGACATCCTTGTTTTATTCCTGATCTTAGCAGGAATTATTTAAGAATATCACTATTGGGGATGATGTTAGCTGTGGGTTTGTCATATAAGGCCTTTATTATGTTGAGGTTGGTTACCTTTATGCCTAGTTTCTGGAGGGTTTTTATCAGGAATCAGTGTTGGGTTTTGTCAAAAGCTTTTCCTGCACCTATTGAACTGATCATATGTTTTTTATTCTTCAGTTTGTTCATGTGATATATCACACTGACTGATTTAAGAATATTGAAAAATCCTTACATCCCTAGGATAAACCCAACTTTAACATGATATATTATCCCTTTCATGTATTGCTAGATTTGGTTTGCTAATATTTTGCTGAGTATTTTTGCATCTATGTTCATCTGTTGTATTGGCCTATAATTTTCTTTTTTATGTTATCATTGTCTGGTTTTGTTAACAGGGTGATGGTGGCCTCAAGAATGAGTTTGGGTGTGTTCCTTCCTCTGCAATTTTTTTGGAAAAATTTCATAAGGATACATGTTAACTCTTAAAATGTTTGATAGAATTCACCTGTGACACCATCTGGTCTTAAACTTTTGTTTTTTGATGTCTTTAAATCACAATTTCAATTTCAGTACTTATGATTAGTCCATGAATATTCTCTATTTTTTTCGATGGACGAGTGTATCTTTCTTGATTTTTTTTTTCATTTCGTCAAGGTGTTCCATTTCATTGACATAGAGTTGCTTGTAATAGTCTTTTATGATCCTTTGCAGGTCTGTGATGTCTGCTGTAACTTCTCTTCTTCATTTATAATTTTATTGATTTGAACCCTCTCCCTTTTTTTCTTGATGAGTCTGCCTAAGAGTTTATCATTTTTGTTGATATTTTCAAAGAAGCAGCTCTTAGTTTCATTGGTTTTTCTACCGTTTTCTTTGTATCTGTTTCATTTATTTCTACTCTGATCTTTATGATTTCTCTCCTTCTATTCACTTTGAGTTTTGTTTGTTCTTTGTCTAGTTGCTTTAGGTGTAAAGTTAGGTTGTTTATTTGAGCTTTTTCTTGTTTCCTGAGGTAGGCTTGTATTGCTATAATTTTCTCTCTTAGAACTGCTTTTGCTGTATCCCATAGGTTTTGGATCATTTTGTCTTCATTGTCATTTGTCACTAGGAATAAACCAACATAAAGACCTCTGCTCTGAAAAGTAGAAGACACTGATGAAGGAAATAAAAGATGTTACAAAAATGGAAAAATTTAACATGCTCTTGGATTGAAAGAATGAACATTGTCAAAATGACTGTACTACCCAAGGAAAATGATAGATTTAGTAAAATCCCTATCAAACTACCAATGGCATTTTTCACAGAACTAGAATAAAACATTTTAAAATATTTTTGGAGAGGAGAGGACAAGATGGTGGAGGAGTAGGGGGACACATTCGCCCTCTCCCACAAACACAACAAAAAAAGCACATCTACAGAATAAATGACTCGCACAGAACAGCAACCAATCGCTGGCAGCGGAACCTAAACTCCAATAACGGCAAGAAGTTCGTGACATTATTGGGCAGAACGGGAGAAAAGAGGAGAGTGAGAGAAGGTGAATCCGAGCGGGACGGGCGCTCCCGAAAGGGAATTGCGGAGGAGAAAGGGATCCCACACCCTGGAAAGTCACCTACCGGGGGAAAGATCAAACGAACCGGAGGAATCCCCAGACGCAGAAAAGAGTGTAGCAGTAAGTCAGAATACGGAAAAACCGATCAAGAACCCAGCGGACCATCTGAACTATGGGCACAGTCACCAAAAATTGAGATGCCTGGGTGGGGGCTGGGCACCGAATTCTCGGCTCCAGAGGTTAGTCCCCGGGAAAGGGCCGGGGGACGCCTGGGTGGGGGCTGGGCACCGAGACCTTGCCTCTGAAGGTTGATCCCTGAGAAAGGGCCGGGGGACGCCTGGGTGGGGGCTGGGCACCGAGACCTCACCTCCGAAGGTTAGTCCCCAAGAAAGGGCCGGGGGACGCCTGGGGGGGGGCTGGGCACCGAGACCTCGGCTCCAGAGATTAGTCCCCAGGCTAGGGGGGCGGGGCAGAGAGGAAACTGCTTGGGAGGTCTCTAAACCATTTGACGGGGCAGAGACTGCCTGGGAGATTAGAAAACAAAGCTGTCGCAGAGGAAGGGAGCAATACTCTAGGGGCCGGGAAGTGGAAAGCCGCCTCAGAGGGAACCTGGGAGAAGAGCCTGGTCTGCGCCCTGCTGGGGAGGGGAGAGAAGAAGCGGTGGGTCCCCATAGAATACCCCCCACGCCACAGCAAGCTTACAGGCCCGCTAGCTAGCTGAAAGCTGTGCTTCCCAGTGCATCCCCCTCCCCCCACCCCCGCCACCCCCTACGCTCTCGCCAAACCTGGGGCTGCCTGCCATCCAGGAGGGCTGGCCTCAACAATTGCCTGAAGCCTACCACCGCAGGGGCTCTCCCTGCACAGGCCTGCTTGCCCTTTGGAGGGGCTACACTTCCGCAGAGCAGCACCAAACACCACCAGTCCCCTAGAAAAGGCCTGCAGCCCAGAAAAGCTAGAACAAGCCTAGCCAGGCCGTGAATAGATTGGCCTAATTCTCCAACAGTTTTTCTGAGACGGGCTGCCCCGGGGAGGAGCCTCTTGAGTCTCCAAGGGCCCTGCTACCCGCCCAAGCCCCCAGGGGGTGCTGAGAACTAGTGGACCAGCTGCATAGGACTGCCAGCTCCAGGCAGGACCCCCTGCAGCCCAGAAAAGCTGCAACAAGCCTGGCCGAGTCGGGAAAAGATCTCAGACGGTGTTTCTGAGTCAGGCTGCCCTGGGGAGGAGCCTTTTGGGTCTCCAAGGGCCCTGCTACCCGCCCAAGCTCCCAGGGGGTGCTCCACTCCCGTGAAATAACTGCTCAGCACCACCAGCCCCCTGGAAGAGCCCCTGCAGCCCAGAGAAGCTGCAACAAGCTCGGCCAGACTGTGAAAAGATCAGCCTACATTCTCAGGCTGTCCTTCTGAGTTGGGCTGCCCTAGGGAAGAGCCTCTTAGGTTCTCAGTGACCCAGATAGCTGCTCCAGCCCCCAGGGGGTGATGCACCCCTGAAGAGCAGCTGCCCAACACCACCAACTCCCTGCAAGAACCCCACAGCCTAAAAACACCAGAGCAAGCTCTGCATGACCAAGTGAAATCTGCTACCATCGTGGGGTGGACCTCCCAGTCCTGTCTGCCCTCAGGAAGTCCTCCTTTGCTTCAAAGAAACACTGTTAGTTCCATCAACACTCCAGAAAAGCCACACTGCCTCAAAAAAGACTGACCAACAACGCCAGCCCTCAGGAAATATTCCACGGCAGTGACAAGGCAAACACTACCCGATAACGGAGAGTACAACTCCCTCAGGAGAAAGGAAACAACAAGCAAGATGAAGAAGCTGAGAAACCACCCCCAGTCAAACCAACAGGAGAACTCACCTAAAACAGTCAACAATGAAACAGATCTCTGTAGTCAGACAGACCTGGAGTTCAAAAGAGAAATACTGAAAAGACTGAAGGAATTAAGAGAAGATATGAACAGTAATGCAGATACCCACAGAAAGGAGCTAGAAAATATAAGGAGGAGCCAAGAAAAACTAGAACATTCATTTGCAGAGATGCAAACTGAACTAGGGGCAGTAAAAACCAGAATGAATAATCCAGAAGAACGAATCAGTGATATGGAAGATAGAATAATGGAAATCACTCAATCTGGTCAACAGACAGAAAACCGAATCAAAAAACTGGAAAGCAATATAAGAGACCTATGGGATAATATAAAGCGGGCCAATCTACGCATAATAGGAATTCCAGAAGGAGTAGAAAAAGATAAGGGAATGGAAAATATAGTTGAAGAAATTATCGATGGAAACTTCCCAAATCTAAAGGATACTGGATTCAAGATACAAGAAGCACAGAGGGCCCCAAACAAACTGAACCCAAACAGACCCACACCAAGACACATCATAATAAAAATGGCAAAAGTTAGTGATAAGGGTAGGATCCTGAAGGCAGCAAGAGAAAAACAGAATGTTACCTACAAGGGAACCCCCATAAGAATATCAGCTGATTTTTCTACAGAAACACTACAGGCCAGGAGGGAATGGCAAAAGATATTTAAAGTGCTAAAAGGAAAAAATATGCAACCTAGAATACTTTATCCAGCAAGAATATCATTTAAAATAGAAGGGGAAATAAAAATTTATCCCAACAAACAAAAACTTAAAGAATACAGCAACACAAAACCCAGGTTAAAGGAAATATTGAAAGGGCTTCTCTAAACCAAAAAGAAAGGAAGGAAAGGGAAGAAAAAAGAAAAGAAAAAAAAAAGAAGAAGAAGAAGAAGAGGAAGAACTAGGACTGAGGAAACTGCAATCAGAGAGCAGTCACTCAAATAAGCCAGCATACAGATTTAATCATGAACATGCTTCAAACAAAATAAAATTAAAAAGAAAAAAATAAAAGAGTCATCAAAACCATAAAATGTGGGCAAGGGATGTTAGGAGGTAAATAACCCTTTTTGTTTGTATGTATGTCTCTCTTCTTAATTTTAATATAATAATGAAGTGTTTGAACTTACAGGACCATCAGGCTAAAACACACAATTATGGGAAGGGGTTAGCATACTTAAAAAACAGGGCAACCACAAGCCAAAACCAAATATTGCATTTGCAAAAAATGAAAAAAAAGAAAGACACTCAAGCAGATAATAACATGAGACCATCCAACCAAAAAAAAAAAAAAAAAGAAAGGAAGAATGGAGAACCATAGAATCAACTGGAACACGAGGTTCAAATGGCAATAAATAATCATCTAGCAATTATCACCTTAAATGTCAATGGACTGAATGCCCCAATCAAAAGACACAGAATGGCTGAGTGGATAAAAAGGCAAAAACCTTCAATATGCTGCCTACAAGAAACTCACCTCAGGACAAAAGATACATATAGATTGAAAGTGAAAGGGTGGGGAAAAGTATTTCACGCCATAGACATGACAGAAAAGCAGGAGTCCCAACGCTCATATCAGACAAAATAGACTTTAAAACAAAAGACATAAAGAAAGACAAAGAAGGACACTATTTAATGATTAAGGGATCCATCCAAGGAGAGGATGTTACTATCATCATCATATATGCCCCAAACATAGGAGCACCCAGATACATACAACAAATATTAACAGACATAAAGGGAGATATTGATGAGAATACAATCATAGTAGGAGACCTAAATACCCCCCTCACATCAATGGACAGATCCTCTAGACAGAAAACCAATAAAGCAACAGAGATCCTAAAGGAAACAATAGAAAAGTTAGACTTAATTGATATCTTCAGGACACTACATCCAAAAAACTCAGAATACACATTCTTCTCAAATGCTCATGGAACATTCTCAAGAATCGACCACATATTGGGACACTAAGCTAACCTCAATAAATTTAGGAGCATAGAAATTATCTCAAGTATCTTCTCTGACCACAATGCCATGAAATAAGAAATCAACCATGGGAAAAGCAAAGAGAAAAAACCTACTACAGGGAGACTAAAAAACATGCTACTAAAAAACCAATGGGTCAATGAGGAAATCAAGAAGGAAATTAAAAACTACCTTGAAACAAATGATAATGAAGACACAACCTCTCAAAATCTATGCGATGCTGCGAAAGCAGTGCTCAGAGGGAAATTTATAGCAATACAGGCCTTTCTCAAAAAAGAAGAAAGATCCCAAATTGACAACTTAACCCTCCACCTAAACGAAATAGAAAAAGAAGAACAAAAAAGACCTAAAGTCAGTAGATGGAAGGAAATTATAAAGATCAAAGAAGAAATCAATAAAATAGAGACTCAAAAAACAATAGAGAAAATTAATAAAACCAAGAGCTGGTTCTTTGAAAACGTAAACAAAATTGACAAGCCCCTGGCCAGACTCACTAAAAAGAGGAGAGAAAGAACCCAAATAACCAAAATTATAAATGAAAAAGGAGACATCACAAAGGATACAGCAGAAATACAAAAAACCATAAAAGAATACTATGAACAACTATACAGCAACAAGTTTGACAATCTGGAAGAAATGGATGATTTTCTAGAATCTTACAGCCTGTCAAAACTGAATCAAGCAGAAACAGACCAACTGAACAGACCAATCATTACAAATGAAATTGAAGAGGTCATAAAATCACTCCCTACAAACAAAAGTCCAGGACCAGATGGCTTCACAGGTGAATTCTATCAAACATATAAAGAGGAATTGGTGCCCGTCCTCCTTAAACTCTTTCAAAAGGTTGAAGAAGAAGGAATACTCCCAAAGACATTCTATGAGGCCACCATCACGCTCACTCCAAAACCAGACAGAGACACCACCAAAAAAGAAAACTATTGGCCAATATCATTGATGAATATAGATGCAAAAATTCTCATCAAAATCTTAGCCAACCGAATCCAACAACATACCAAAAAAATTATACACCATGACCAGGTTGGGTTCATCCCAGGTTCACAAGGATGGTTCAACATACACAAATCAATCAGCATCATACACCACATTAACAAAAAAAAAGTCAAAAATCATATGATCACCTCCATAGATGCAGAAAAAGCATTTGACAAAGTTCAACATCCATTCATGATCAAGACCCTCGCCAAAGTGGGTATAGAGGGAACATTCCTGAACATAATCAAAGCCATTTATGATAAACCCACAGCAAATATAATCCTCAATGGGGAAAAACTGAAAGCCTTCTCACTCAAATCTGGAACAAGACAGGGATGCCCACTCTCACCACTGCTCTTCAACATCGTTTTGGAAGTCCTGGCCACAGCAATTAGACAAACAAAAGAAATAAAAGGCATCCATATAGGAAGAGAAGAGATCAAACTGTCACTGTATGCAGATGACATGATACTATACATAGAAAACCCTAAGGACTCAACCCCAAAACTACTTGAACCGATCAACAAATTAAGCAAAGTAGCAGGATATAAGATTAACATTCAGAAGTCAGTTGCATTTCTGTATACCAGCAATGAAACATTAGAAAAGGAATACAAAAATACGATACCTTTTAAAATTGTACCACACAAAATCAAATACCTCGGAATACACCTGACCAAAGAGGTAAAGGACCTATATGCCGAGAACTATAAAACCTTAATCAAAGAGATCAAAGAAGATGTAAAGAAATGGAAAGATATTCCATGTTCCTGGATTGGAAAAATCAATATTGTAAAAATGGCCATACTACCCAAAGCAATCTACAGATTCAATGCAATCCCTATCAAATTACCCATGACATTTTTCACAGAACTAGAACAAACAATCCAAACATTTATATGGAACCACAAAAGACCCAGAATCGCCAAAGCAATCCTGAGAAACAAAAACCAAGCAGGAGGCATAACTCTCCCAGACTTCAAGAAATACTACAAAGCCACAGTCATCAAAACAGTGTGGTACTGGTATCAAAACAGACAGACAGACCAATGGAACAGAATAGAGAATCCGGAAATTAACCCTGACACCTATGGTCAATTAATCTTTGACAAGGGAGGCAAGAATATAAAATGGGAAAAGGAAAGTCTATTCAGCAAGCATTGCTGGGAAACCTGGACAGCTGCATGCAAAGCAATGAAACTAGAACACACCCTCACACCATGCACAAAAATAAACTCCAAATGGCTGAAAGACTTAAATATACGACAGGACACCATCAAACTCCTAGAAGAAAACATAGGCAAAACACTCTCTGACATCAACATCATGAATATTTTCTCAGGTCAGTCTCCCAAAGCAATAGAAATTAGAGCAAAAATAAACCCATGGGACCTCATCAAACTGACAAGCTTTTGCACAGCAAAGGAAACCAAAAAGAAAACAAAAAGACAACTTACAGAATGGGAGAAAAGAATTTCAAATGACGCAACCGACTAGGGCTTAATCTCTAGAATATATAAACAACTTATACAACCCAACAGCAAAAAAGCCAATCAATCAATGGAAAAATGGGCAAAAGACCTGAATAGACATTTCTCCAAAGAAGATACACAGATGGCCAACAAACACATGAGAAAATGCTCAACATTGCTGATTATAAGAGAAATGCAAATCAAAACTACCATGAGATACCACCTCACACCAGTCAGAATGGCCATCATTAATAAATCCACTAATAACAAGTGCTGGAGGGGCTGTGGAGAAAAGGGAACCCTCCTGCACTGCTGGTGGGAATGTAAACTGGTACAGCCACTATGGAGAATAGTTTGGAGATACCTTAGAAGTCTATACATAGAACTTCCATATGACCCTGCAATCCCACTCTTGGGTATCTATCAGGAGAAAGCTCTACTTAAAAGAGACACATGCACCCGCATGTTCATTGCAGCACTCTTCACAATAGCCAAGACATGGAAACAACCCAAATGTCCATCGACAGATGATTGGATTCAGAAGAAGTGGTATATATACACAATGGAATATTACTCAGCCATAAAAAAGGATGACATAGTGCCATTTGCAGCAACATGGATGGAACTACAGAATCTCACCCTGAGTGAAATGAGCCAGAAAGACAAAGACAAACACCATATGATATCACTTATAACTGGAATCTAATATCCAGCACAAATGAACATCTCCTCAGAAAAGAAAATCATGGACTTGGAGAAGAGTCTTGTGGTTGCCTGATGGGAGGGGGAGGGAGTGGGAGGGATCGGGAGCTTGGGCTTATCAGACACAACCTAGAATAGATTTACAAGGAGATCCCGCTGAATAGCATTGAGAACTTTGTCTGGATACTCATGTTGCAACAGAAGAATGGGTGGGGGAAAAACTGTAATTGCAATGTATACATGTAAGGATAACCTGACCCTCTTGCTGTACAGTGGGAAAATTAAAAAAAATATATTTTTGGAAGTTCAAAAGACCCAGAATAGCCAAAGCCATCCTAAGAAAGAAAAGTGGAGCTGGAGGAATCAGGATCCCTGACTTCAGACCATACTACAAAATCATAGTCATCAAAAAAGTATGATTCTGGAACAAAAACAGAAATATAAGTGAGTGGAACAGCATAGAAAGCCCAGAAATAAACCCACACATCTATGGTTAATTAATCTACAACAAAAGAGGCAAGAATATATAATGGAGAAAACATAGCCTCTTCAATAAGTGGTGCTGGGAAAACTGGACAGCTACGTGTAAAAGTGAAGCTAGAACGCTCTTTAACACCAAACACAAAAACATAAACTCAAAATGGATTAAAGATCTAAATAAAAGACCAGATACTATTCTTAGAGGAAAACAAAGGCAGAACACTCTTTGACATAAATTGCAGCAATACCTTTTTTGGCCTACTTGCTAGATTAATGAAAATAAAAGCAAAAATAAACAAATGGGATATAATTAAGCTTAAAAGCTTTTGCATAGCAAAGAAAATAATAAAACAAAAAGACAACACACAGAATGGAGAAGATCTTTGCAAATGACATGACCAACAAAGGACTGATCTCCAAAATATAAAATATCTCATATAGATTTATACCAAAAAGAAACCAGATAACCCAATTAAAAAATGGCAACAGACATTTCTCCAAAAAAAACCACATAAAAGACACTCAATATCACTAAATATTAGAGAAAAACAAATCAAAACTATAATGAAGTATCACTTCACAACAGACAGAATAGCCATCATCAAAAAGTATACAACAATAAATGCTAGAGATGTTATAGAGAACCCTCCTACAATGTTGGTGGAAATATAAGATGTTGCATCCACTATGGAGAACAGTATGGAGGTTCCTGAAAGAAATGAAATATAAAACTACCATATGATCCAGTAATCCCATTCCTGGGCATATATCTGGAGAAAACCATAATTCAAAAATATACATATACTCCAATTTTCATCACAGCACTATTTCAAATAGTTAAGACATGGAAGCAAAATAAATGTCCATCAACAGAGGACAGGATAAAGAAGATGTTGTACATATATAAATGGAATATTACTCAGCCATAACATGAATTAAATAATGGCATTTGCAGCAAGATGGATAGATCTAGAAATGATCATACTAAAGGAAGTGAGTCAGACAGAGAAAGGCAAATATCATGAGGTTACTAATATTTGGAATCAAATAATATGCACACTGTGGTATACAGAATGATTGGCCAATGGGAAACTGCTGTTTAACATAGGGAGCTATACCCAATATTCTGTGATAATATATATGGGGAAAGAATCTGAAAAAGATTAGATCTATGTATAACTGAACCACTTTGTTTTACAGCAGAAATTATCACAATATTGTAAATCAACTATACTTCAATAAAACTTTTGAAACTAAAAAAAAAAAAAGATACAAAAGAACTTACCAAAGAGAAATAGACTCAAAAGATTTTGAGGAGTTCCCATTGAGGCTCAGTGGTTAACGAATCCGACTAAGAACCATGAGGTTGCAGATTCGATCCCTGGCCTTGCTCAGTGGATTAAGGATCCGGCATTGCTGTGAGCTGTGGTGTAGGTCGCAGACATAGCTCAGATCCCACGGTGATGTGGCTCTAGCGTAGGCCAGTGGCTACAGTTCCGATTCAACCCCTAGCCTGGGAACCTCCATATGCCGCAGGAGCGGCCCAAGAAATGGCAAAAAAGACAAAAAAAAAAAAAAAAAAGATTTTGAAACCAAATTTATGATTACCAAAGAGGAAATGTGGATGGGGAGGAGTTTAGGGTTGACACATACACGCTATTATATGCATATTATAGGTAAGCAATAAGGACCCTCTGTATAGCACAGGGTAATCTGTTCAATTAATCTGTCAATAACCTATATGGGAGAAGAATCTGAAAAGGAATGGATATATGTATATTTAAAACTAATATACTTTGCTGTACACATCAATCTTAACCTAACATATATTCAGGTATTATAATTTCAATGTATAATCAATATATAAATCACTCAAGAGTTTTTCTTCCTTTCATTTTTTTAAGTTAATAGTTTTTTAACTGAAGTATAGTTGATTTACCATATTTTAATTTCTTCTGTACAGCAAATGATTCTTTTTTTATATATGCACACACAAACACACACAATTTTTTTACAGTCACACCTGCAGCATATGAAAATTCTTGCGCCAGGCATTGAATGTGAGCTACAGCTACAACCTACTCTGCAGCTGCAGCAATGCCAGATCCTTTAATCCACTGGGACAAGCTGGGGATTGATACTGCGCCTCTGTAGCAAACTGAGCCACTACAGTCAGATTCTTAACCCACTGTGCCATAGCATGAACTCCTTTTTTAATGTTCTTTGCCATGATGATTTATCATAGGGCACTGAATATAGTTCTCTGTGCTACACAGTAGGAACTTTTTGTTTATCCTTTCCATGCATAATAGCTTACATCTACAAACCCCAACCTCCCACTCCATCCCTCCCTCAACTTTCCTTCCCTTGGCAACCACAAGTTTGTTCTCTATGTCAGGGAGTCTGTTTCTCTTTCATAGATAGTTTCATTTATATCATATTTTTAGATTCCACATATAAGTGATGGTATTACTCTTTTGGACTTACTTCACTGAGTATGAGGATCTCTAGTTGCAGTGAATGGCATTATTTCATTCTTTTCATGGCTTAGTTGTATTCCATTGAATGTATGTATGATATCTTCTTTATCTATTAATCTGTCAATGGACATTTAAGTTGTTGCCCTGTCTTGGCTATTGTGAATAGAGATGCAGTGAACATAAGGGTGCATGTATGTTTTTGAATTATAGTTTTGTCCGGATATGTGTCCAGGAGTGGGATTACCAAATCATATGGTAGTTCTATATTTAGTTTCCTGAGGAACCTCCATATTGTTTTCCATAGTAGCTGTACCAACTTACATTCCCACCAACAATGTGGGAGGGTTCCCCTGCCTACACAGCCTCTCCAGGATAACAAATCCTGAATATCCTTTGTTGTCTTCAGGATAGCAAATAACAAAGGGAACCATTCTGACTGGTGTGATCAAATCATTATAGTTTTGATTTGTATTTCTCTAAAAAGTTGAGCATTTTTTTCATGGGCCTATGGCCATCTGTATATCTTCTTTGAAGAAATGTCTATTTAGGTCTTCCGTCCATTTTTCAGTTTGGTTGTTTGTTGTTTGTTGTTGTTTTATTTTTGTTTTTGTTTCCATTGCCTTGGAGGACTGACCAAGAAAACATTTGTATGATTTATGTCAGAGAATATTTTGTCTATGATCTCTTCTAGGTGCTTTCTGGTGTCATTGCTTATTTTCAAGTCTTCAAGCCATTTTGAGTTTATTTTTGTGGATGGTGAGAGGATGTGTTCTAACTTCATTGCTTTTCATGTAGCTGTCCAATCTTTCCCAACACCACTTGCTGGAAAGACTTTCCCATTGTATATTCTTGCCTCCTTTGTGGAAGATTAATTGACTGAGGTGTCTGGATTTATTTCTGGGATCTTTCTTCAGTTCCATTGATCCATATGTCTGTTTTTGTGACAATACCACACTGTTTTGATTAGTGTAGTTTTGTAGGATTGTCTGAAGTCAAGGAGGGTTATGTGCCTCCTTCTTTGTTCTTTTTCCTCAGGATAGTTTTTGTATATCTGGGTCTTTTATGGTTTAATATAAACTTTAAGATTATTTGTTCTAGTTCCATGAAAAATTTATTGGGTGATTTGATAGGGATAGCATTAAATCTATAGATTGCTCTGAGTAGTATGGCTATTTTAAAAATATTAATTCTTCCAATCAAGGAGCATGACGTATCTTTCCATTCTTTAAAATCATCTTAAATTTCCTTTACTAAAGTTTTTTATTTCTCAGCATATAAGCATTTCACCTGCTTGGTCACGTTTATTCCTAATTATTTTCTTTTTGGGAGGTGCAATTTTAAAAGGTATTATTTTTTTACATTCCCTTTCTGATATTTCATTGTTACTATAAAGAAATATGACTGATTTCTGTATGTGAATTTTGTATCCTGCTACCTTGCTGAATTCATTTATCTCTTCTGTGCAGAGTCTTTTGGTTTTCTATATATATATCATCTACGTGTAATGAGAATTTTACCTCTTCTCTTCCAATCTGGATATATTTTATTTCTTTCTCTTGTCTGATTGCTGTGGCTAAGACTTCCAGTACTATGTTGAATAGAAGAGGTGAGAGTGAGCATCCTTGCCTTGTTCTGGAATTTAGCAGGAAGGTTTTCAGCTTTTCTCATAGCTATATTGGCTGTGAGTTTTTCACAAATATCATTTATTATGTTGAGATATGTTCCCTCTATACCCACTTTGGTAAGAGTTTTTTGTGATAAATGAATGTTGGATTTTGTCAAATGTTTTTTTCTTCATCTATTGAGATGATCATTTGTTTTTTTTGTCTTTTAATTATGTGATGTATCAAACTGATGGATTTGCATATGTTGAACCATCCTTGTGAACTTGGGATGAATCCTACTTGATCATGGTGTATGATCTTTTTTATTTATTGTTGGACTTGGTTCGCTAATATTTTGTTGAGAATTTTTGCATCTATATTCATTAAAGATATTGGCCTATAATTTTCTTTTTTGGTAGTCGTTTTGGTCTTGAAATCAGGATTATGATGGCTTCATAGAATGTCATTGGGAATGTTATTACCATTTTAGTCTTATTGTCAAAATAAATCAAGAGTTAAACTTGACTTACTTGCAAAAGGAGACAAACGATGGGTGAAAAGGATCATTTGTTTACTTTAGATGGTAAGTCATATAATGAGATAGCAAATGGTTTATATAAGCTCCTTTAATGCATTACCTCATTGTTATTGATGATGCTCTAGGTTAAAAGACAAGTGCATCTAATTATACAAGAAATCCTTATGAGTTCTGCTCAGTGTATCCACTCTGCAGGCATAGAAATTAATAATATAATAGTTTCTTCCTTCAAAACTCTCAAAATACTTACAGTCTTTGTCTCTATAAATAAGAGATCCAGATGCTAACATTTGAATTTGGAAAAAAAATCTCTGAAAGCATTCAGTCCCAGCCATCACTCCATAGATGACCAGATCATAACTACACAAAGAAGTAAAACAAAGATCAGATATTTCTAGTGCTACAACAGTCTTCTCTGACTTCAGGTTTATAAAATAGCTCGGTTAAGCTACATTTTCAAGTATCACACACATTCTGAATATCTATAAATTCGTATATGAAGTGCTAGTTTCTTATATTTCTGATTTACCTAGAGGAAAAAAATTATCCTGCTGTATAGCACTGAGAACTATATCTAGTCACTTACGATGGAGCATGATGGAGGATAATGTGAGAAAAAGAATGTATATATGTATATGTGACTGGGTCACTTTGCTTTACAGTAGAAAACTGACAAAACTCTGTAAACCACCTATAATGGAAAAAGTAAAAATCATTTTAAAAAATAAAAGAAATAAAAGAGAAAAATTAAAGGCAAGTTACAACCATAAGAGATAAACTTATTTCCCTTTTTTAAACTTAGAAAACAAGCAAAGTGCCCACCTTCTTAGTAAGTTTCAGGTTAGCTTGCATTGTAACTAGCAAAGAAAAATGTTCACACCCCTTAAATTAACCAAATATGTTCTAGGTATTTTACTTTTATTCAACTCTTTCCATTTCGTACTAACTAAATGTCCAAAGATATTTTTTCTAAAATCATAACTACTCACATATGCATTAACTCTGCATACAGGATAATGAAATAATCTGTATTTTCTTTTTGTTATACCTCAATCAAATATGTGTGTTACAGGTTGCTTACAGAGAGGACTTTGCTAATATTAGTGTAACCCATACCTATTGATATGGCTGGAGAGAGAGTGAGATGTCAGCCATTTTCTTCCAAAGCATTTGTCAAGGAATGAAGAAAAGGTCAAGACCTCACTCTTTGAGCAGCTTTGTGGAAAGCAATGGACTGGCGAAAAGAGACTGGAAGGGAAAGAAAGAGACAAAGAAAGAGAGGATACTGGGTAACTAAGGCTAGATTAAAAAGGATTTAAACAAAGTTGGGAGCAATAAGCCAAATTCTGAAGGAATAAAGGAATGTAGTTTGGCAAATTAAAACCTAGAGGCAATCTCAGTGTCACAGAAAAACATGCCAGCTGTTGTTTTCACTATGGCTGAGCTTTGCCTTCAGCACATGCTGTCTCTCATCCTTCATGGTTCAGTTGTGCCTCCCAAACTGCCCAAGAGCAGTAGTGTAGCTACTCTGTTGGAAGCAAAAAGTAACATGCAAGGGAAAGAGCAGGGGCCGTGGTGGGGGGTTGGTACAGTGCTTCCTCCATAATTAACATTCTTTAAAGGTAAGGATCTACAAGACCCACAGCACTTATTCATGCTATATGTTTAAGCAGACCCACAACTTTCTTATTCTTAGACAACCATGCTCTGCATGTCATATTTGAAGGAATTTACTGCAAAAAAATTTCCTGACATGTGGAGAATAGAAATGTCTTCAAGCCTTACTTGGTATTCGATGATGAGTATCTTTGGTTATTTCAATTCAAACATTTGAATTTGAATTTATAAAGAACTGAAAGGCTTTACCATCAACTGATTTGTATGTAAAAGGGTCCTTAATGTACCGTCTAATACAGCTACACATAGACCTTAAGCATTTGAAATCTAGCTTGTGGGTATTAATATATGCTGTAAATGTAAAATACACAGCAGATTTTGAAGCCTTAAAAAAAAGAATATAAAAACATCACTAATAGTTTTCATATAGTCTACTTGTTGAAATAATATTTGCATATATTAAGCAAATTAAAATATAGTATTCAAATTAATATTACCCATTTCTTCTACATTTAAAAATATCACTACTAGAAAATTTCAGTTACCTATGTCGCTCACATTATGTTTCTATTAAATTGCTTCTAGGAGTTCCCATCATGGCTCAGCAGTAGCAAATATGACTGGGATCCATGAGGATGTGGGTTTGATCCCTGGCCTTGCTCAGTGGGTTAAGGACCCAACGTTGCTGTGAACTGTGGTGTAGGTCGCAGACAGAGCTCAGATCCTGCGTTGCTGTGGCTGAGGCCAGCAACTGTAGCTCTGATTTGACCCCTAGCCTGGGAACCTCCATATGCTCATATGCTGATGGGAGCCCCAAAAAGCAAAAAAAAAAAAAAAGTCTTTCTCTAAAGTCTATCATCCTAAGTCTACTTTCAAATGGAACTTTCCTAACTTCAAATGTGCCATATTAAGTCACAATGAAAGCTCTTGCCTGGCTGGACCTGTTCCTTCTTCCCTATCAGGAAAATTGACTAGTTTTATAATTGTAAGATACTTTCATTTTTCATTCATTCTTTCCACACATAGTTATTGAACATGTTCTATGTGCTAGGTCTTGGGCTGGACACTGAGGATATGCTGAACCACAACAGACAAGGGCCTTATTCTGTAGAAACCTAAGAATAGAAAACAAAAAGACAACTTACAGAATGGGAGAAAAGAGATTCAAATGATGCAGCTGACAAGGGCTTAATCTCTAGAATATACAAGCAACTTATATGACTCAACAGCAAAAAAGCCAACCACCCAATTGAAAAATGGGCAAAGAGCTGAATAGCTATCTCCAAGGAAGATATACATTTGGCCAACAAGCACATGAAAAAATGCTCAACATCCCTCATTATTAGAGAAATAAATGCAAATCAAAACTACAATGAAATACCACCTCACACCAGTCAGAAGGGCCATCACTAATAAATCCACAAATAACAAATACTGAAGAAGGTGTGGAGAAAAGGGAACCCTCCTGCACTGTTGGTGGGAATGTAAGCTGGTACAACCACTATGGAGAATGGTATGGAGGTACCTTAGAAATCTATACATAGAACTACCATATGACCCAGAAATCCCACTCTTGGGCATATATCCAGAAAAAACTTTCCTTAAAAAAGACACATGTACCCACATGTTCATTGCAGCACTATTCACAATAGCCAAGACATGGAAACAACCCAAATGTCCATCAGCAGATGATTGGATGAGGAAGATGTGGTATATATACACAATGGAATACTACTCAGCCATAACAAAGAACAAAATAATGCCATTTTTAGCAACATGGATGGAACTAGAGACTCTCATAGTGAGTGAAGTAAATCAGAAAGAGAAAGACAAATACCATATGATATCACTTATATGTGGAATCTAACATATGGCACAAATGAACCTTTCCACAGAAAAGAAAATCATGGACTTGGAGAATAGACTTGTGGTTGCAAGGGGGAGGAGGAGGGAGTGAGATGGATGGGGTGCTTGGGGTTATTAGATACAAACTATTGCCTTTGGAATGGATAAGCAATGAGATCCTGCTGTGTAGCACTGGGAAATATGTCTGGTCACTTACCATGGAGAATGATAATGTGAGAAAAAAGAATGTATACATATATATGTAAGTGAGTCACCATGCTGTACAGTAGAAAACTGACAAAGCACTGTAAACCAGATATAATGGAAAAAAAATAAAAATCACTACATATAAAAAAAAAGGAATAGAAGGCAGACATCAATAATATAATCACACTGATGAGTGTTTAATGTCCAATAGGGCTAAGATCTCTGAAGAAAAGAGTACAGTTGACCCAGAAGTGTCAGTGAGATCTGAAGGATGGAAGGAGCTAACATAGAGGGGAGAGAAGGCAGCCAGAGACAAAAGGAACAGGCACTGGAGCCCAGGAGGAAGGCAGAGCTGTGACTGAAGAGCTGAGAATAAGGTGGAAAACAGTCCAAGATGAGGCTGTAGAGGGAAACACTCGGTTTTGGCAGCATAAAGATTTGAATCCTTTATGTTTCTAAAAGTTGAGAGGTTTTAAGTCTTCTAAATTAATATACTGGGTTTAAGTCTAGTACCTAAGAGAGACAGAGCTATTTAAGGGATTTCTTTGTGAAGTTTTGTCACATAGAGAACTGGTTTCACAAATAACCTATTTAGAACAAAACTTTTAAGACATGGCTACATCCAAAAAAAATCAGAATACACATTCTTCTCAAATGCTTATGGAACATTCTCAAGAATCGACCACATATGGGGACACAAAGCTAACCTCAATAAATTTAGGAGCACAGAAATTATTTCAAGTATCTTCTCTGATCACAATGCCATGAAATTAGAAATCAACCATGGGAAAAGCAAAGAGAAAAAACCTACTACAGGGAGACTAAACAACATGCTACTAAAAAACCAATGGGTCAATGAGGAAATCAAGAAGGAAATTACAAACTACCTTGAAACAAATGATAATGAAGACACAACCTCTCAAAATCTATGGGATGCTGCGAAAGCAGTGCTCAGAGGGAAATTTATAGCAATACAGGCCTTTCTCAAAAAAGAAGAAAGATCCCAAATTGACAACTTAACCCTCCACCTAAACGAAATAGAAAAAGAAGAACAAAAAAGACCTAAAGTCAGTAGATGGAAGGAAATTATAAAGATCAAAGAAGAAATCAATAAAATAGAGACTCAAAAAACAATAGAGAAAATTAATAAAACCAAGAGCTGGTTCTTTGAAAACGTAAACAAAATTGACAAGCCCCTGGCCAGACTCACTAAAAAGAGGAGAGAAAGAACCCAAATAACCAAAATTATAAATGAAAAAGGAGACATCACAAAGGATACAGCAGAAATACAAAAAACCATAAAAGAATACTATGAACAACTATACAGCAACAAGTTTGACAATCTGGAAGAAATGGATGATTTTCTAGAATCTTACAGCCTGTCAAAACTGAATCAAGCAGAAACAGACCAACTGAACAGACCAATCACTACAAATGAAATTGAAGAGGTCATAAAATCACTCCCTACAAACAAAAGTCCAGGACCAGATGGCTTCACAGGTGAATTCTATCAAACATATAAAGAGGAATTGGTGCCCGTCCTCCTTAAACTCTTTCAAAAGGTTGAAGAAGAAGGAATACTCCCAAAGACATTCTATGAGGCCACCATCACGCTCATTCCAAAACCAGACAGAGACACCACCAAAAAAGAAAACTATTGGCCAATATCATTGATGAATATAGATGCAAAAATTCTCATCAAAATCTTAGCCAACCGAATCCAACAACATACCAAAAAAATTATACACCATGACCAGGTTGGGTTCATCCCAGGTTCACAAGGATGGTTCAACATACACAAATCAATCAGCATCATACACCACATTAACAAAAAAAAAGTCAAAAATCATATGATCACCTCCATAGATGCAGAAAAAGCATTTGACAAAGTTCAACATCCATTCATGATCAAGACCCTCGCCAAAGTGGGTATAGAGGGAACATTCCTGAACATAATCAAAGCCATTTATGATAAACCCACAGCAAATATAATCCTCAATGGGGAAAAACTGAAAGCCTTCTCACTCAAATCTGGAACAAGACAGGGATGCCCACTCTCACCACTGCTCTTCAACATCGTTTTGGAAGTCCTGGCCACAGCAATTAGACAAACAAAAGAAATAAAAGGCATCCATATAGGAAGAGAAGAGATCAAACTGTCACTGTATGCAGATGACATGATTCTATACCTAGAAAACCCTAAGGACTCAACCCCAAAACTACTTGAACCGATCAACAAATTAAGCAAAGTAGCAGGATATAAGATTAACATTCAGAAGTCAGTTGCATTTCTGTATACCAGCAATGAAACATTAGAAAAGGAATACAAAAATACGATACCTTTTAAAATTGTACCACACAAAATCAAATACCTCGGAATACACCTGACCAAAGAGGTAAAGGACCTATATGCCGAGAACTATAAAACCTTAATCAAAGAGATCAAAGAAGATGTAAAGAAATGGAAAGATATTCCATGTTCCTGGATTGGAAAAATCAATATTGTAAAAATGGCCATACTACCCAAAGCAATCTACAGATTCAATGCAATCCCTATCAAATTACCCATGACATTTTTCACAGAACTAGAACAAACAATCCAAACATTTATATGGAACCACAAAAGACCCAGAATCGCCAAAGCATCCTGAGAAACAAAAGCCAAGCTGGAGGCATAACTCTCCCAGACTTCAAGAAATACTACAAAGCCACAGTCATCAAAACAGTGTGGTGCTGGTATCAAAACAGGTAGACAGACCAATGGAACAGAATAGGGAACCCGGAAATAAACCCTGACACCTATGGTCAATTAATCTTTGACAAGGGAGGCAAGAACATCAAATGGGAAAAAGAAAGTCTATTCAGCAAGCATTGCTGGGAAACCTGGACAGCTGCATGCAAAGCAATGAAACTAGAACACACCCTCACACCATGCACAAAAATAAACTCCAAATGGCTGAAAGACTTAAATATACGACAGGACACCATCAAACTCCTAGAAGAAAACATAGGCAAAACACTCTCTGACATCAACATCATGAATATTTTCTCAGGTCAGTCTCCCAAAGCAATAGAAATTAGAGCAAAAATAAACCCATGGGACCTCATCAAACTGACAAGCTTTTGCACAGCAAAGGAAACCAAAAAGAAAACAAAAAGACAACTTACAGAATGGGAGAAAAGAATTTCAAATGACGCAACCGACTAGGGCTTAATCTCTAGAATATATAAACAACTTATACAACCCAACAGCAAAAAAGCCAATCAATCAATGGAAAAATGGGCAAAAGACCTGAATAGACATTTCTCCAAAGAAGATACACAGTTGTCCGGCAAACACATGAGAAAATGCTCAACATCGCTGATTATAAGAGAAATGTAAATCAAAACTACCGTGAGATACCACCTCACACCAGTCAGAATGGCCATCATTAATAAATCCACTAATAACAAGTGCTGGAGGGGGTGTGGAGAAAAGGGAACCCTCCTGCACTGTTGGTGGGAATGTAAACTGGTACACCCATTATGGAGAACAGTTTGGAGATACCTTAGAAATCTATACATAGAACTTCCATATGACCCTGCAATCCCACTCTTGGGCATCTATCCGGACATAACTCTACTTAAAAGAGACACATGCACCCGCATGTTCATTGCAGCACTCTTCACAATAGCCAAGACATGGAAACAACCCAAATGTCCATCGACAGATGATTGGATTCAGAAGAAGTGGTATATATACACAATGGAATATTACTCAGCCATAAAAAAGGATGACATAGTGCCATTTGCAGCAACATGGATGGAACTACAGAATCTCACCCTGAGTGAAATGAGCCAGAAAGACAAAGACAAACACCATATGATATCACTTATAACTGGAATCTAATATCCAGCACAAATGAACATCTCCTCAGAAGAGAAAATCATGGACTTGGAGAAGAGACTTGTGGCTGCCTGATGGGAGGGAGAGGGAGTGGGAGGGATCGGGAGCTTGGGCATATCAGACACAACTTAGAATAGGTTTACAAGGAGATCCTGCTGAGTAGCATTGAGAACTTTGTCTGGATACTCATGTTGCAACAGAACAAAGGGTGGGGGAAAAAATGTAATTGTAATGTATACATGTAAGGATAACTTGATCCCCTTGCTGTACAGTGGGAAAATAAATAAATAAATAAATAAATAAATAAATAAAAGACATGGCTTACACAATGTCTTCTTCAAATCATATCAGCTCTAAGTTATGCCCACATAAACCTAATTCTTGCAATGCTACAATGACTACCATGGGAAATCATCCTCGATTTGGGTATGCACATTAATCAGATTCCTTCTCTGTGCAATTTAGTGGGAATTGAACAGATCTGCAACAATCTCAACAAGCAGGAGCTTTGGTTCCCTGATCTAGTGTTTTGTTAGCTACCTTTCATTTCTTCTGAAGTCTGACGAATAGAATACCATAAAGAAAATAACTCTTAAATGAAAAGTTCTTAGAAAAGACCTGTTCTAATCATTCAAACAAGCACGTAGCCTCCAGAGTAGAGAAAAGAAGGGTGCCTTTCCATATCTACCCTATTAGGTGAAGAAATTTATAATCAGCACAAATGAAAAAAATCTCAGATTTAAAAATAACTGTGTGTTTCCTCAATGTATTCTCTCTTTTAGATAGTCAAGAGTGAACATTAAAAAGCTAAATCAGATGGTTTTGTTATTACTAAAATAGTATTAGCAGTGATTAGATGAGCCCAAGGAAACACCACAGATGAACAACATTCAAGATGAAACACCTCATGGATTCTATTCCAAATTTCTCAGTCCATGTTATAGATGAAGACACTACCTTGCTGAAGATCACCAACAAGTTAGAAAGTCATCTTGGACTAGAAACTGCCTTGCTGCATCCCAATCAAGCCAGGATGTTTTAAAATTAAATGTTAACCAGAAAGTTCTGAAAATAATTAATTATGAAAATGCTTAATAAAATCTGTAAGCATTATCATTGGAGATACATTTATGGTGTTCAGACATTGTGCTAAATAAGCAGGTATCAATTCAATCTTTATAACAAATACTTTAATAGCCAAGTCCATTTAGGCTAGAAAGGTCAAGTTACTTGTGAAAAGTCACCCAATCACTAGTGTTGGAGCTAGAACAAAAATCCAGGCTCTGAATCCATGCCCTTAAGACTCATTATCCTTATCTGGCCTGAACATGATGAGAGGACATCTAATACACTCATCTTTGTAAGAAACTAAATGGAAACTACTATAGAATCCTAGATTTTTATAGATAGAAGAGTCTTCAGATTAAAGGATGATGCTTGAGTACACTATGAATTAAACATTTAGATTTAGATTGCAACTATTTGAGTTTGCAAAAATGTTTCTGCCAATACACATGATGAATCTATACTTTAAATCACTGAGGAAAAATCAATCAAACTGCCATGTAAAATGATGCTGAATGAAAATTTCACATCTTAGCTAATGAGTTGTGGCAATTTTTTGTCAAATTATTATACATTCAAAATTCCATGGTACACTCATGAATAGTTTTATTAGTTAGTTTTATGCTATATTTTAATGGCTATTTGCCCATCTTTCTGTTGCCACTTTCCCCCAAGGTCAAGAACTATATCTTTTTCAAATTTATTCTTCTGCAACACCTGCGCCAAAAGGACATAATACAAGGTAGTCTCCTTATAAATGTTTAATTATCACATAAAATGTCTTACGAATTTTCATTCAATTCTAATTTTAAATAAATGTGAATTGTTTTAATTTCTTAAATTGATATATACATAAATTTTCTTGTATAGAACAGTGGTTAAGACTGCAAGATTTGGAATAAATTTATCTGGGTTCAAATCCCAGCTCTGCCTCTCATTAGCTCTGTGGCCTAAGTAAGTTAGTTTAACCCACTCTTCCTCAATTTTGTCATGTGGGAATTTAGGGTAATAATTATATCTGCTTCATAGAATTGTCTAAAAGATTAAATGAGTACATTTATATAAAAAATATGACAGACAATGTGTGGCTATAACTCAATATATGCTTCCACCAATACCACCACCATCACCATCATCACGGAGACATCTTCATTACCATCATTATCATCTTTCAAGTACCTAGCATAATACTTGGTATACAGCAGGCTCTCAAAAGTCAAATTGCTTTCAGTTCCTAAAAATATATAATTGTGTCTTTAAACCAAAATGTGCACAGATATCTCATTATTCATTTACATACCTGTAAATTTATGTAGACATAAATGTCAGTGCCAAGGACTGATTTTGCATATAGCTGATTTCATTTTATTTAAAGGAAGCAAATAAAAATTTTTAAATTTCAAATTGTCTGGTTAGAGTAGCAAAAAGTGCAGAGGTACCACTAGAGGGAGCTTCGGTTCAAAGCTTTACAATAAAGCTGCCATTAATACCAGATTTTTTTTTTTTTTTTTTTTTTTTTTTTTTTTTTTTTTTTTTTTTTTTTTTTGTCATTCAGCTTCTGGAAGGATCATTCATAAGAAAGAAAAGAGATACACTCCTTGAAACTAGTTTAAAAAACTGTAGAAGCAGGAATATTCTCAGGACTTTAGAGAGTAACTTATTCTTCCAATTCTTCAAGACGGAGCGCAAAGGCCCATCAATTCTTTTGATCCTGCTGAATAGCAAAGTTACCTGTGTCTTTGCTCCCGTGCTATACAGGCCAGCAGTCCTTCCCATGGCAGCAGCACTCGGTATGCAGAAGAAAAATGAAGGAATCACATTGCTGAGACCATGAGCCAAAAACTCCTACAGGATTGATAACAGGAGAATATATGATTTCTTAAGCAAAATTAACTTTTAGAGACCAAGGTAAAATGTCATAGGATGAGACTTATTTGTATTCTATTTCAGTTCTCTCCATTGGTTGTAATTTAATCATTATTTTTAAAATAGCTAGTATTTATTGAGGGCTTACAATGAGCCAGAAATTGTTCTAGGCACTTTATTCATTTAATCCTTATAACAACCTTATAGGGAAGTACAAGGTATTTATTGTATCTGTTGCCAAATTCCCTTTTAAATCACTACAATCAAGGCTTTTGTTCCCACCATTCCACCAATGACCTCCGAAATGCTAAATCCAATTACCTGAACTGAAAGTGGCATTTGACACAGTTGCTCATTTCCTCTTCCTTAAAGGCTCTTTCTAGCCCCTGCTAGGTCCTCTCACCCTTTTGGTATTCTCCTGCCTCCCTAGCCACCACTTCCCACTATCCTTTGTGGCTCCTCCTCAAACAACACAAATATTGGACCACTTCTCCCTCTAATCTTGGCTACCCAAATACACCCTGACAGCTCCCGAATTAATGTCTCCAGCCTAGACCACTCTTCTGAGCTTCAGACTGAACCTGCTACTCAGCATTTTCATTTGGATGGTTAACAAGTATCCCAAACTTAACTAATCAGGTTATTGCTTTACACATTCTCACCTTGGTCCTCCTACATCCTTCCCCATCTCAAGTTCCTGTTGTTTTGGCTGCAAGTTTTAGAGATGGTCTTAACTTCCCCTTTTCCCGTATGGCATTCACATCCAATCCAGAATCTATCCACTTCTCAACTCCTTCATTACTGCATCCTGGTCCAAGTCATCAACTGTCACTTGGATTATTAAAAAGCCTCCTAGTATTTTTCTGCTTCTGCTATTACCAGTAAATAACAGACAAATATCCCTGCCTTCACAGACTGGTGTTCTAGGGAGATAATGCTGACAATAAACAAGAGTAATATGGAAAGTAAAGCAGAGAAGGCAGTGGAAAATTTTGGAGTTTAGGATTTTAGCTTACCAAGCCTCTCTGAGAAGGGAACATCTGAATAAAGAAGGCATGGAGCTACCTAGGGGTACAAATTTCCTGGAAAAGGGAACAGCAAGTGTAAATATTCTGAGCCAGAACCACAGTTAGGTGGCTCAAGGAAAAACAAAGCAGTAAGTTCAGCCACAACAAAATATAAAATAAATATAAGAACATAGAGGAAAAGGGCTGGTGCCAAGGTGGGGTAGGGCCTTACAAGCCTTTGTAAAAGGATTTTAACCTGTGTATTTTGGGAAGACAGTGGGAGGATGTGAGATAAGGAAAGACATGTCTAGCATATAGTATTGTATCTATTGTTCCTAGACCAGTGCCTGGTATACAGTAGGGCTCAGTACATATCTGTTGAGTGAATAAATCTGCCTTTTTACAGAACTCAAAACTGGGGCAAATAAATAATTTTAGATATAAAAAATATATTATATCTAATAATATATTTATTTAGATATAAATAATTATATATTATATAATTATATCTAATAATATATTTATTTAGATATAAATAATTTGGCATTCTGTTTTTTTTGTTTGTTTGATGTTTATTTTGTTTTTGTTTTTGTTTTTTTAGGGCTGCACCTGTAGCATATGGAGGTTCCCAGTCTAGGGGTTGGATCAGAGCTGTAGCTGCCATCCTACACCACAGACACAGCAACGCAGGATCCAGGGTGCATTTGCGACCTACACCATGGCTCACAGTAATGCTGGATCCTTAACCTATAAGCGAGACCAGGGACTGAACACACATCTTCATGGAATGGGAACTCCTACTTTTGCATCCTTTCATTTTTCTAAGAGTAACATTAGAATTCCTTGTATTTTGAAATCCATAATTTTTAAACGTCAGCATTCAGTGATAAATATATTTAGATTCTCTCCTAAAAACAAATCAAAGAGAACAAGATGTCCTCCTCTAAAAATAAGTGTATTATAAACTAATTCATGAAATTCAGATTTCCACATTTCTATGAATGACTTGTAGACTTTGTTTTGTTCTACCCATTCTTGTTATATACCTAGGAAAGTTTTATTTATCATAATTTCAACACTTTTGGGATCTGAGAGTACACTATACAATTACGCAATAGCTGTGGAGAAGTGTGGAGAGGGGTTGGGGTATACTCTACCTGATTGTCATCAATTGAATATTTGAATTTTTTGGCAGATCCTTGGGCAAGAGCCAGTGAGGCCACATAACCTACAAGTGCCACTCCAAAAGCTTCAGTGATTACTGCAGAGAGGACATTCATTGGAGGAGCTTTAGGTGGAGGAATTCTATGGAAAGAAAGACCATACTGAAGTCATCAAATTTCATGTAATTTTTGTGAAAACTTGCAGTGAATTCAATTGTGGTAACTACAAGAGTTTACACAGAATATGTGAAACACCCCCGAGAAAACCAAGTTGCCTTGTCTTTAGAAGCCTTTTGTTTTCAATGTTATTTGGCAGAACAGCAAATCAAAGAATACCACAGGGATAGCTCCATGCATTTAACTGGTATTTACTCCCAGGGAATTCAGGTTACAGCACAGAAACTCTGACTCAACAAAAATGTCCTGTATCAGAATAAAAGCAAATCTGGAGCATTCTGTCATTTGAATCTTTTCCAAACGTTTATTTGGCTGGTATTAAAAACTGTGTTTCCTGCCTTGAATACCACAGTATTGTATGCAAACACTAGTTTATTGTGAGCTACAATTCCCGAGCTAATCCTGAAACTTGCCATTAAGTCCATAATCTTAATTATGTTTTTACTTGATCCTTTCACAGTACACTTAACTATTGTTAAAACAGAGACAACAGGAGTTCCCGTCGTGGCACAGTGGAAATGAATCCAACTAGGAATCGTGAGGTTGCGGGTTCAATCCCTGGCCTTGATAAGTGGGTTAAGGATCCAGAGTTGCTGTGAGCTGTGGTGTGGGTCACAGACATGGCTTGGATCTGTGGGTGTGGAGTAGGCTGGCAGCTGTAGTTCTGATTAGACCCCTGGCCTGGAAACCTCCATATACAGCAGGTGCAGCCCTCAAAGGACAAAAGTCAAAAAAAAAAAAAAAAAAAAAAAAAAGAGAGACAACAGACCCTAAATGGAGTCATTTGTGCTAAGCCTCATGTAAGCAAATAAGCAAATGAAAATTAACACCTAATTACTGTAGTTTCAACCTCCCCCAGGAATGTAACTTTAACCAATCAATCTAGAATTACCTGGTCAGCACTAGTGACGTAATTTGCCCTTCTGTCCCCCATAGGAAGATGACGTTGCCTGAAACAATCCACTCTTTGTTGAAAACTTCCTTTTCCTGCCCTCTTCTGACCATAAAAGCCTTTTATTTTCTACAGCTCTTCAGAACTCCATTTGATCTGCTAAGTGGGATGCTGCTCAATTCAGGATTCATTGAAGAAAGCCAATAAGACCTTAAAAAATGGGAATTCCCATTGGCTCAGCAGTAATGAACCCAACTATGTCTATGAGGAGGCAGGTGTGATCCCTTGCTTCATTCAGTGGGTTAAGAACCCGGCATTGCTGTGAGCTGTGGTGTATGTCACAGATGCTCTCAGACCCCACATTGCTGTGGCTGGGGCATAGGACAACAGCTGCAGCTCAAATTTGACCCCTGGCCTGGGAACCTCTATTTTGGGCTTTGACCCTATTCATCATATGTTAGGAAATAGATATATAAAGGCTCCATCTACCCTCTGTTGTGAAAATAGGACCACAGTTAGCTGTCTCTCAATTTAAAATATTTCTTTCAACTAATATCAGCCATTGTCTTATTATCTGTTGAAAACCACTTGAGCCAAAGTACCATTTTTATTTATTCCTGATGATGCTTTGTGACACTGAAACTCCCATCTTAAAAAAACCTTTCTGGGCAAAAATGGGAAGACAATTCATGTTGATTTAATATTGAGCATATAAATTGAATGCTCAGCACTTTCACTGTTGTAGTATTATTTAATTCTCCCCACAATCCCCATACCAAGGGCCATTAATGCATTGTACGGAAGAGAAAACATTTTGAGAAAGTTACATAATGTATCTAAATCACAAACTGAGTATCTAAAAGTAATATTATATATATATAAATATATATATATATATTTGACTTAACTTTGCTGTTTGCCTAAAATTAACACAGATTTGTAAGTCAACTATATTCCAATAATTTTTAAAAAATAACAAAGTAAGTGGTAGAGCTGGAATTCTACCTCAGCTCCATTTCTTTTCAGTGCTATGCTCTTTCTATAATTCTTTAAGAGGATGAATCTGGAAAGGTTACTCAAAATAAAGAGGAATTAGACTGGATGGAGGAGAAACATGATTTTCTTTACCCACTTACCTAAGTTTATCCTCAAGTCAAATTGATTTGTACCATTACAAGCTCTAAGATATATGATATATAAAAGTGCTACCATTTCAAAGGATAAGAACTTTTGTTTCATGAAATTGAGCATGTCTAATTATTAATAATGATCAACTAACCTAGAGAAAAAACAACAATAACAACAGACTTTCAAAGGTGGGAAAGTAGACAAAGCTTTAGAAAACTCAAGTTGATTCAGGTAATCACTCTTACCCTATATCTGCATTAAAGGCTAAAGATAGGATTTTTTTTTTTTTTTTCCTATTTCTTTGGGCCGCTCCCGCGGCATATGGAGGTTCCCAGGCTAGGGGTCAAATCGGAGCTGTAGCCACTGGCCTACGCCAGAGCCACAGCAATGCAGGATCCGAGCCGTGTCTGCAACCTACACCACAGCTCACGGCAACGCCAGATCATTAACCCACTGAGCAAGGGCAGGGACCGAACCCGCAACCTCATGCTTCCTAGTCGGATTCGTTAACCACTGCACCACGACGGGAACTCCCGAGATAGGAATTTTTTAAATTATCTTTTCAATTATCTGAGAATTTTTCAAACCTTGGGACAGGAAGATAAAAATATATAGGACTCAACAGCTCTAAATTTGCTCCAAATTTATAAATATTGATGTATAGTACAGGCCATTAAAAGGGAATAACCCGGAGTTCCTGTTGCGGCTCAGTGGTTAATGAACCTGACTAGGATCCATTAGAATACAGGTTTGATCCCTGGTCTCACTCAATGTGTTAGGTATCTGGCGTTGCTATGAGCTGTGGTGTAGGCTGCAGAGGTGGCTTGGATCCAGCATTGCTGTGGCTGTGGCATAGGCCAGAAGCTACAGCTCTGATTCAACACCTAGCTGCAGGTGAGGCCCCCAAAAAGAAAAAAAAAGTCCTAAAGGAGTTTCCATTGTGGCTCAACAGGTTAAGAACCCCACTGTTGTCTCTGTGAGGATGCAGGTTTGATCCCTGTCCTTGCTCAGTGTCAAGGATTCAGCATTGCCACAAGTTGCAATGTAGGTCAACCCCTGGCCTGGGAACTTCCAAATACTGCAGGTGTGGCTGTAAAAAGAAAGAAAAAAAAAATAGTCCCAAGAATATGTGAGTATAATAGGGAAGACTAAATCCTAGAGCATGACTCTAATTTGGAAATCCAAACTCTCCTTTGTTTTTCAAATAATATACATGTAGTTTCCAAATCTTTTGCCTGAGGCTATGCTAGATAAAATAGTTACCAACATCCAAGTAATAGGTATGCAGGGTTTTTTTATCGTAAATTGTTTGTTCCTATCATTGTAAAATAGAAATTAATTGGAATTTTGTCCCATACAGAGACTTTGGAAGAAATGAAATCCATACCCATCTACCCCCAGTCACTTTCTTCATCAAAAACAAACACACAAGAAGGAAGGAAGGAAGGAAGGAAGGAAGGAAACAAGTCAATAAGAAATCAGAAAAACAAGAAATCAGAAAAACAAGAAATCAGAAAGAAAGAAAGAAAGAGAGAGAGAGGGAGGGAGGGAGGGAGGGAGGAAGGAAGAGAGAGAGAGAAAGAGAGGGAGGGAGAAAAGGAAGAAAGACGAAAAAAGAAAGGACTACATTACCCTTTTGGAATATGACCAACTACTTCTAATCCATATATGTTTTCCATATTGGTACAATAACAAGTAAATGATGCAGTGATAATCTGTGTGGTTCCATTTAAAAAAAGAAAAAAGAAAAAAGAAAATTATTCCTGGTCTTTCAAACATCTTAAAACTATTTTTAAAAGTAAACATTGTTCACATGTCCCATTATTATCGAGTAATATAGCAACTGACAGATTTCTTTTAAACTAAGAAAATTTTTAGAATAAAAATCTCTCTGAGATTTGAGAGCACTTAATTTGCAGTCTCAAAAATTAAATGGCATTCCAATAATATGACTTTCTTTATATCCTTCCCAATTGTGTCAACCCAATTATGTTTGATTTTGAAAGGGAGCAGAACAGACGTGTGTGTGTGTGTGTGTTTGTACAGATACCACAGTCCAATCTAAATACTTTTATCTTGTGACATAAAAGAATGTTTTATAACACAGCAGGTTTTCCCTCCATGGCAGCAACCACCCAAGAGTTTAAGATATTGCATCAATATTCCTAATGTAGGTTAGTGATCAATGATGATTTATAGTTTCCTTGAATAATTTTGAATTTTGAGGTTTTACTATTTCTTGAAGTAAAATACTCTAGTTAATAACATGCTAAACTCAATACTTTTGAAATTACCGTCCTGAACTCTCAGGTGCCTGATCCTCTTTTTTATATGATACATAAATGTTATATATAACAACAAGACCATGTGTTCTATGCAAGTATCTTTAAAATGTATGTTCAGAATTCAGCTTAGCATTTGTTTTATTAGCCAAACCATCTTCATGTTTTCCATCCATTTTCACATTCTCTTTTCACTCTTCTGATAATTTAATAGGTACTGGAAATTTCACACAGTTATTGTATCAGTTTGGAACTGTTTATATACTATAATTTTTGTTAAAAAGGGACATACTAAACACCTATTTAAAGTAAAGTTTTACCATATACATGGTCAGAAAAAAGATATGACAAAATAACACTAGCAAAATAAGGAATAGCTAACAATTAGTGCCCAATAATCCTATTTTGAATGGATTTTTTCCTGTGATTTCTGTTCTCTGTGATGATATTTAACTGAATTTATAGATTTTTTTAAACATCAAATAGACTTAAAAGGCAAAAGAGCCTTTGAGGATTTTTTAAGGCAACAAAACTGTTAAAATTTATGAGTATTATTATATAATATTATTTTCTAGACAGCAGTAGTTAGAATTTTCAGAAGTATTAATGTATTCAAAAATTTCTAAGTCTCTCTCTCTCTCTCTCTCTCTCTCTCTCTCTCTCTATATATATATATATATATATATATATATATATATATTTGCCTTCTCAGGGCCACAGCCACAGCATATGGAAGTTCCCAGGCGAGGGGTCGAATCAGAGCTATAGTCGCTGTCTAGCCCACAGACACAGCAACGAAAGATCTGAGCCGCATCTATGACCTATACCGCAGCTCACGCAATGTCAGGTACCTAAACCACCCATGTCAAACCTGCGTCCTCATGGATACTAGTCAGGTTCCTTACTGTTGAGCCACAATAGGCACCCCAATAAATTTTAATTGTTAACAATTTTCATGACACATTTTTTAATCAGTCAGAAAAAAAACTGTGAGCTATAAAAGGTAAAATACTATAGCCAGAAGATGCTAGATCCTCTTTGAAAATGAAAGAATTTGTGTTGTTCAGTATACATGGCCAATATTAAAATTATGTAACCTAAGTCACTACCCTGGTCTTTCAGAAGGTGTCTTACTTCCTCATTGTATTTCTGTCACATAATTAAGCTTCCTTTATCAGTCAAAAAGATTAGTCCCACTTCAATATTATTTCAATACTATATGTGTATTATGCTGGCACTGCCCCTAGCCTTGGGAGAGGAGACCCAGGCTCAGACAAGCCCAGGGCATTAGAGGGTTATAATCTGGCCCTCATCCAACAGTAACTCTCCCCACAAAATGAGTTTGGTACCCAACTCAAACCTGTGCCCTTATTTCTGGACCACACCCTGAACCCTTAAGAATCTATAATTTCCTGCCCAAATGGCTCCAAATCCACTTCCAGAATACATCCTTCCAATGTGACACAAGGGAAGGCCAAAGGACAGTTATGTTGGTAGAAAAGTGGGGATGTGTTTGGAGCTTGGACACTGGGACAAGGGTATTCACATATATACATATGAATCCTTTTGTAGGTGGGATAGTGCTGGAGTAGGACAAGACAAGTCAGGCCCAGGGACCAGCTTTCCCCTTACTGCCACATTCTGGCAGAACTCAAAGGAACAAGAGAATTCTCTATTTCAACCTGCCTTTCAAGGTTATCACTAAGGTGTTTTAGTCAATCTAGGGAAAACGGAACCTGTTTTATTTAACATTTTTGATCTATAACTCTTAAGTATTTGGGCCCACATTAGTACTTTTGCCTTGGGTCTTGCAAATATCAGGGAAACACTCCATATCCCTTTTGGAGTTTCCATTATGGCTCAGTGGTTAATGAACCTGACAAGTATCCATGAGGATGCAGGTTCAATCCCTGGCCTCACTCAGTGTGTTAAGTATCTGGCATTGCCATGAGCTGTGGTATAGGTCACAGATATGCCTCAAATCCTGTGTTGCTGTGGCTCTGGTGCAGTCCTAACCCCTAGCCTGGCAATTTCCATATGCTGCAGGTGTGGCCCTTAAAAAAAAAGAAGAAGAAGGACTACCTTTTATTTTTTGGTACGGGCAATTTTCACTATTTTTGCACTGAATAAGTAACTTTTATTCAGTATTGAATAAAACAAGTTCAAGTTCAAACACAAACACACATATTATATAAATCACGTTATATCTATCTATATATAGATATGGATATCTATTATGCAGAAACAATTCATATACCTCAGAGACAGTTTTCAATATGCTAGCCTTGTACATCTATATAAACCTACACTATTTCAACAGTAGGAAGGGATATTTCACTAGGTGAAATTATTTGGATACAACTTGTCATATACATGTATAACCTAAAGACCATTAAAAACTAAAGCTAATTAATAATAAGTTAGTTAGTAGACTGTGGTTGTCTTAACATTTCACTTTCAATATAAGGCTTTGTTTAGTTAAGAGTTCTCAATTGAGCCTCTTAAAATTTCAAAATGCATTTATTAATTCCATAAGCCTTAGGAGCAAAGTACAATTTATTGCTTTGCCAACTATGACAACAACAAAATTTCTTAAAAGAATCAGCCCTGGTCAGTGAAAATCATGAGTTTCCTTTCAGTAAAAGCAAAATTAGGTCAGTAAAAAAATGTTAATAAATCTACCAATTAGGACATTTGTCAATTGATAATATTTCTATGCATCATACAGATGCCATATCAGTAAGATGTGGTATCAATTTTTTTTGCTTTAAGGAGAATCATGCCAGGTATCTTTTGAGACTCATCCTTAGAAATGTCTCTTATTTAAAATCTTAGTCTATATGTTCTTTTATATAGCTAAAAAAAAATACAAGCATATGAGAAATGTTGTGAAAACTGAAAACACGTGTGCCTCCTTTTTTAAATTATTGACTCAAAATATTTCCTGTTTTTACATTAGTGTATAGCCACGCAAATTAGCCCTGCTTTAATGAGAGACAGAAACAGCTGTGGGTTACTGTAGACAACATAGCCTCTGCAGGTTACCCACAACTGCAAGAGTTGCAGGGCAGAATGCTATATGCTGATTTCAAACTTACCAAAACTAAGTCAACAGGAAGGACAATTTTAATTTTTCTTTTAAACTGTTCATTCAGCTCTTTAACCAGAACAAGCACCACGATGCTCAGCAAGGATAAGAGCAGTGCTTCCAGTCTCACAGATTTGATGTTTTCAAAGACATATGCATAAATCTATAGTAATGAGGAAAAATAAAAACAAAATTCAGGGTCACCCAAAATCAAAATCTGGCCCACAGATGAACTCAGTGATGTTTTGCAAAATATAGCTGAAGGGGTGGGAAATGGAATGGTGGGATGTAGAAGGGCATTTAGGTGCAAGCTATAATCCATTTACACTAGTACAAAATTGCTTTGCCCTTGATTCTGACATCAAACTTGATGTTTTCTCTGCCCTATGTAAGGATACTACTACACTTCCAGTTCCTTCTCAGACGCTTCAGTGGGCAGAGATGCTAAAACTCATTAGCTCCATGCAAAGTCATGATTAAGAGCAGTGAAGGAACCACAGATTCCCCTGAACCCTACTCTTCCTCAAACCCCAGAATCAAATGTATACACATACTTTAAATACCTATGGCTATATCTGGAAGTTAACAGATCTGGGTAAAGGGATGTTTGTGTTTATCTGTATCTTTCAAATTTTCTTTTCCAAAGATATATCATTTGTGTAATTTTAAAAGATCTTAAATAGGCCTTAAATGCTTATCTTCAAAATGTCCCTTAAGTCCTCCATCTCTTGGAACATCTGATTTTTATAAACTCATTTCTATTTATCCACAGCAAATTTATTAAGTCTAGTTTCAAGTGATAAAAACTAGTTTTTACTTTAGCACACAGGCTATTGTTGCAGTAGCTAAACTTGTTGACATTCTTTGTCCTCTCTTTTAGCACCTCAAAGATAATTTGACCACAACTAAATAACTAGGTTAAAATACTATAAGACAATGGATCAAAATAACTTATATAGATTATGTTCCTTATCATCTTGTAAAATTCTGCTCAGTAAGTTTTCCTCAGGGATCAGATGCATATTTGGTATAGATAAGGTGCATCAGGCTTTCCAAACATGGATTCTATATGGTGAACATTATCATCAGCTCTGTAACTCTTTTAAACAAAGGCACCATACTCAGTTTAAAACGCAGCCTTGTTGGGTGAAAGGGATCAGGGTAATGTAAAATTCAGAATCTCCTCTGTACACAGAGTTTAGGAAAAAAAAAAAAACTGGTTGTGTAATCAGACACATTAAGGAATAATTGGGGTCAGATAGCTTTATTTGTTACCTTTTTCACAGCATTCTATTTTGTTCCACACTACCTGGAAAGAAAACCAGATACCACAATATTGTGGTTATCTGAGGTGCAGACATTTTTCCTCTCTGTCTCTCTCTGTTATGGATAATAGGTTTTCACAGAATTCCTGGAGCAAGTTAGGAAGCAGGTTCTACTTTTCATAGCTATGCTCTCAAGGCCCAGGACAAAAATCCAAAATGCTACTCAATGAAATATATTCCATAGGGGATAAGGTTAGAGGGATGTCAAGAAAACTTTGTCCAAATACATAGCTTTCTGATGATTTATCATACTTCCAAATAAAATTGAGAATACCACTCAGATTTGTCAAGAACAACAACAACAACAACAAATCCAAACATTTTAAAACATTTAGAGGATTATTTCTTCTGTTTTATCCATGGTATTGAAAGTATGCCAGGACAGAGGCCACTCCCTAGTGCCTCATAGTTGCTGCTGCCATGGCTAGTCAGTCACAGGGCATCCAGCAGCTGCTCCAGGCAGAGAAGCCAGCTGCCAAGAAGGTGTCCGAGGCCCGCAAGCGAAATAACCGAAGGCTGAAGTAGGCCAAAGAAGAAGCCCAGGCTAAAATTGAACAGTACTGCCTGCAGTGGGAGAAGGAGTTCAAGGCCATGGAAGCTGCGGCTCTGGGATCCCACAGTAGCTGCAGCACCAAAGTGGAGAAGGATACCCAGGAAAAGACGACCATCCTCCAGACCTAATTCCAGCAGAACAGGGATGAAGTCCTTGATAACCTCTTGGCCTTTGTCTGTGGCATTCTGCTGGAAATCCATGAAAACTACCATATAAATGGATAGGGGAAGAAGGAAAAAGCCTGTTCCATGAATTGGCATTTTAGATGCCTTCATGGAATATGAGGCTTTCATAAGGCTTGAGTTATATTCTTGTGAAAAGGCATTAAATTATTTCTGTATAATATATCATAGGGCACTTCACTTTTTGCAGATAACAAATCTAACTTCTTCATACAAACTTAGAGCTTATCCAAATATTTATCATTTTACTCCATATTTTTAGGAAATTTAATGTGTATACGCTGTCTGTTTTCATATGCCTTTTCACTCAAGCAGCATATATATATCAATACTGACTTTTTCTTTCTTATAGTTTTTTTTTTAATTTTCTTAAGAAAGGAAGGGATTTAAAATTTTCCCCCTAAATCTTCCTTGAAGGTCAGGGGCTTTTATCTATGAAAAAGTAGGAAATAGTTATTTGCAACCTATGTGAAGCAGCAGCCAGCCTTAAAATTGTCTTTTCTGGCTAAGGGTTAGAACAATGGGTACTAGTATAATTGGGCTGCTTTTGGTTTTTCTTAATCAAAATTACTAGATAATAGAATTAAAGAACTTGTTACATACTATTACTTGGTGTACCAATACTATACTGATAAAAGTAGTCACTTATGATGGAGCATGATGATGTGAGAAAAAAGAATGTATACATGCATATGTAACTGGGTCACCATGTTGTACAGCAGAAAAAAATGTACTGCAGAAATAATAATTGATTACAATTTAAAAATTAATAAATAAAATTAGTAATATTAAAAAAAAGTAAAAAGAAAAAGTATGCCATGACAGTGTCTATATAAGAAAGGGGAGAAATATGAAAAATTCCCAAGCCATACCAAATTTGCTGTCATGTGCATTTTGAGAACATGTGTTTTTAGTAATAAAAATGACCACCCCAGAATGAAAGGAATGAGAAATGCCCCCAGGGTTTTTATTAAACTGTCTGTATTAAACTACAATTTGTAGAGCAAAGTATGTCTCACAAGACGCTCCAGAAGAACATGGGAGTGGGCAGGGGCTTGTTACAACAGCATGAAGAACACAATAGAAAAGTTGGTTGATGGGGAGTCATCCTAATGACTATCATGTGGACCCACGTGGAGAAGTCACAGCTAAAGCTGGCTTGTAGATGGGTGGCATATGGAAACAGAGACAGGGATAGGGACGTGAACACACACATGCACACATTTACATATGCTCACTTAATGTAGGTCTAGGCATCCTAAACACACTTTGACATTTCTCATTTCTAGTATAAATCCAGTCATTTGAGTATGCTATCACACACTGCACTTCAGTAGGTAAAAATTCCTGTTGAAGATCATCATTCACTTCCCAGACCTCAGAGAACCAAAGATGGTTTACATGGGTACAGATAAATAAGTCAACTATTACACCAGAACTGACCAATCTCTTTAATAGAATAGGAATCTAGCTCTTTTTGAGACTATACCGTTAATAATTCTTTAAACTGACTATTTTTATAATGATATAAAATGAAAAAATCAATGTGTATAAACAAATCCATTGTAAGATATTTCAAGGAATGAAAATAGCCTTTCTATCATATACATATATTACTTTTTATACATTTCTTTAGAGAGGATACTTTTTCTTAAAGGTGTAATTAAGTTAAAACGAGAGCCATTAGGGTGAGCCCTAATCCGATCTGACTGGTATCTTTACAAAAAGAAGAAATTAAAACATACAGGGAGACACCAGGGACGCGCATGCACAGGGCCTACCATGTAAAGAGGCACGAGGATGGTTACCTAGAAGCCAAGCAGAAAGGCCTCAGAGGAAACCCTCCTGCTGGCACTTTGATCTTTGACTTTCAGCCTTCAGAACTGAGAAAATAAATTTCTGTTTCTTAAGCCACCCAATCTAGAGCAGTTTGTCATGGCAATCCTAGCAATACAGAGGATGAAGGGACTCAGAGCTTTTGCCTTTGAAATTCCCCATATACTCTAGTACATTCCTTCTTCTTCAAGTTAACCAAGGTAGAAATATTTTTAAAACACAAAATGAAACTAAAAAGAAAGCTTTTAGAAACAGTGGCTAAATAAGTAGTACCATTAAGATACCAACTGATTAAGCATCCATCACAGATAAATAGGCAATATGGATAGCTATGCTAAGAATTTCAACTACAATGCCTAATGAAGGCAATATTTATTTATTCATTTATTTATTTTGTCTTTTTAGGACCACATTCGTGGCATATGGAGGTTCCCATGCCTTCATAGGGGTCGAATCAGAGCTGTAGCTGTTGGCCTACACCAGAGTCACAGCAATGCTGGATCCTTAGTCCACTGAGCGAGGCCAGGGATCAAACCTGCATCCTCATGGATACTAATCAGATTTGTTTCTTCTGAGCCATAACAGGAACTCTGAAGGCAATACCTAGAAGACATTTGTCAGAGCTAGAAAGGCCTTAGAAATCAACCAGTTGAATGTACTCATTCTATAGATGTCTAAACCAAGGCTCCACAGATTAGTAACTTATCTTAGGTGACCTGGCTTGTGAGTGACAGAGTCAAGACTGTGACACAGATTCTCTGAACCCTAGACTAACACATTCACCATTTTACCAGTACGTCACACAATATTCTCTTCTTTCAGTCCAGCAAATGATTTTCCCAAATTTCCCTGATGTTTCCTTTTCCACTTGGGATATATGGAGGGAAGATGCCACCGCTTTGAAGGGGAGACTATCATGGAGGATGGATTCTTTGATTTTGGTTGTTGGTGGGATTTGATGGCATCTGACTGCTTTTCAGACAAACAAGTTCTTTTCCCACACTCAGCCTTGGTCTATTTAACATCAGCAGCAGAATCACATCAATCCAAGGGAAGCAATAAAGCCTCCCAACTTGATTATAAAAAAACTGTGAGAACAGGGACCATGACTGTTCTCACAGTTTGGTAAAATTCTACTTGTATCTACACAGTATATTCATCCTAATTCCTTCTTTTCACCTCAAACGGAAAGGAATTTTTAAACTGTTCCTACCACAAACATATGGCAGGAGGGCAGACTGTGGTGGAAAAAGTGGTGGCGGTTGTTTAAACTTCATCATTTCCTAGAAGAGTGGAGGACTTAATATTTATGGGCACTCGGCTAGCCATCTTGTATGCGTGACTCATTTAATTTCCCAGTTACTGCAGGGTGAGCATTATCACTTCTCTTTCACTCTATCATACAAACTGCCTTCGATCACACTGACCAGTTTCCTTCATTAACACTGAGATTATACTCTTCACTAATTTGTTTGTCTCCTCCCATCCTACTTCACATCCCTCCTCAGCATTTCAGTAAAACTCCGTGGGAACAAGGATGTTATTTCTCAACTACAGGCTCAATGCCTATGAAGTAATTAAGTAATATTTGTTGAGTAAATCCATCATAGTGATTCTTGAATCAAGGATGTGTACTGATCTTTTCCCATTCAAATGCAGATTATTCTGTTGAATATTTCTCATTTTGAAACCTCATGTTTAGTTCAACTCACTCACTTTGCAGGTGAGGAGATAAAGTCTGCTGTGGGCCCGGCCTTTTGTTTTTAAGATAGCTTTCACATCCTTGGAGACTTTAAATAGGACCGCAATTGCCCAGGCATACACTTTCCCTGCCCCCGCATACAATTTCCCTGCCCCAACTTGCTTTCAACTTGATTATATTTGAATTCTGCCTCTAAGCAGATCTATATTCCTGCTTAGGGACTGCTAATAACATCTCTGATAATTCAAAAATTGATACTGATGCAAGTTCTCTCACATTTATAATATAATGATATGTACAGGTATGTCTCCTATAAACTTTGCCTACATATCATTATACCATTAAACATTTTAGAATGAGTACTGTTAAGACCAAGCTCCCCTAATCCTTTTACATTCCAAAGTAGCACACACAACCAGAAAAACAAGACTTCTATTAAATTTAAAGTTCAATCCAAGTCTGTTGGGCTCATGAGTACAGACACAGCCCCAAAAGGAAGAAAAAATTACATTCTATTATTTTTACATCATTATATGCAAATTTCTGAGCAATAACTACTTCTCACACTGAAATTTTTCTTTACTTTAAGGGATAAATTAAGTCTCCAACCAAAATGGGATCAAGGGGAAGTGCAGTAAGCTAACTTGCTAGAGTCAACATGGGTGCACAAAACTCACTTGGACTAAACTTACAACCAAGCATGCCAAGGCCCAAGTGGCATCCAGCCATCCCTTGTTTAGAAAACCAAGTTGAATTTGAGTTACTTCAGCAACTGGATTTTGTGGTGATGCATTTTTCAGTGAATTGTGGGGGACAGAGAGCTTGGCCCATGATAATTGAGTTGCTAAAATATTTGCCCTCTGATTTAGAATATTAAAATAACCTTTATTACAAATTCCCATATAATTGTTCTGTATCCAAATTAAACCCTCCACATTTTCTATCCCCTGTATCACTGATTGATTCCAGCTGCAGATGAACATTCCTTTTTTCTCCCCTTCAATTTATTCTGTCCATTTTTTAGGGTGTATTGAATGTCCCTACAATTCACAATAGAAATGTCAAAATAAATGCGGAGAAAATGTGGGCTTTCATAAACCACTAAAGCATGTTCTTGATTCAGAAATCTCAGAGGACCTATGCCTTCAGAGTGGATATGTTCTCCACATAGAAACCTTATTTGCACTTATTTAATTGTGATCTCATTCTCTATAAAAGAAAATGTTTCATTGGCTCTGACTTCCTTCTGACGTTTCTATCCCATTTTATTAACATTCTTGGTTCCTACTTCATAGCCTTCAGGGCTGTCCAAACTAGAAAAGTGCTGTGCTGGTACTTTAGGGATGTGAGTGGTAATGAAATTTCTTTAGAGTTCTGAAACTCAATTTTAAGGAAGGAAAGAAAAACTTCTGCAAAAGGTAGTTGAATATATTGCCAAACTTGCCTTGTGCTCTTGGGTTTAATGTATATCACTAGACATAATTATTTAGAAGAGTACTCATATAAAGCCATGCCAGTGAAAATAGCTTTGCCAAATTTATCATAGGCTGCTACAGGCTGAGACACTGGCACCATCTCAAAGAAACCCACATGTGCTAATATGAACTAGGAATTTTTGTAAGTTTTATTGTGCCTTTTGAAGAAAACATCCTTTCTAATAAAAAGATACATCATCATTTCTCAATGTTAAATACCATTTTTTTTTTTTTTTTGGTCTTTTTGCCTTTTCTAGGGCTGCTCTCACGGCATATGGAGGTTCCCAGGCTAGAGGTCTAATTGGAGCTGTAGCTGCTGCTGGTCTATGCCAGAGCCACAGCAATGCAGGATATGAGCTGCGTCTGCAACCTACACCACAGCTCATGTCAAGGCCAGATCCTTAATCTACTGAGCAAGGCCAGGGACCGAACCCACAACCTCATGGTTCCTCATCGGATTCATTAACCACTGCACCATGAAGGGAACTCCAAATACCAGTTTTTAATTGTGGAAAAGAATTAGCCTTTTCCCTCTTATCTGTGTGGGGAAGCAACTATCAGTCAAAAATGTCAGTTAGATAAAAGCTTTATTTGGTCTTGACCTGCTATCTTCCTTCTCTCTGGCTGCCCTCTCCAGCAGCTTTTAGGCCTCAAAAATTCTCGTAGTTAGACTTTTTCTCTAAATTTTGGTTTTATCAATCAGAGAATTTGCCATCTAATGAGTATTACAATAAATTTCAAGCTTTTTTTTTTTCTTTTTAAAAAAAATCTCTCAAAAAGGAACCCTTATACAGTGTTGGTGGGAATGTAAATTGATGCAGCCATAATGAAAAATAGTATGTAGGTTTCTCAAAAAACTAAAAATATAGCTACCATATGACCCAGCAATTCTAATCCTGGGTATTTATCCAAAAAAAAAAATGAAAATACTAATTTGAAAAGATACACCTACTTCAATTTCACAGAAGCACAGTTTAAATAGCCAAGATATGAAAGCAACCTACGTGTTCACCAATTTAGGTTGAATGGATAAAAGAAGATGTGATACCGTGGAATACTACTCAGCCATAAAAAATAACAAAAATTTGCCATTTGCAACAACATGGATTGACTTTGAGGATATTGTACTAAGTGAAATAAGTCAGAGAAAGACAAATACTGTATGATACCACTTATATATGGCATCTTAAAAAAAAAGCTAGTTAATATAACAAAATAGAAAAAAATTAATTTAAGAACAAGGGATAAAATGATTTGGAGTTCACTTTGTGGCTCAGCGGGTTAAGGACCCAACTAGGGTCCATGAGGATGAGGTTCCATTCCTGTCCTCACTCAGTGGGTTAAGGATCTGGTGTTGCCTTTAGCTATGGTGTATGTTCCAAACGTGGCTCAGATCCTGTGTGGCTATGACTGTGGCATCACAGGCAAACAGCTGCAGCTCTGATTCAACCCCTAGCCTGGGAACTTCCATATGCAGTAGGTTCAACTCCAAAAAGCAAAAAAATAATTATTTAACTAGTGAGCCAGGGTCCCAAGACAGAAGTGACTTGTAATATTATTGCTTCTGCTTATTTTTAAATTTATTTCAGAACTGTTTATAATTTATTAAATGAGTTGTATAACTGCTGGGAGGAGCAACTGAGCTGAATAGATGGACATATCTTAAAATAATCTAAAAAACATAGCATTTCTTTATTTCTGGTGACTAATCCTTACATTTATTTTTTAAAGTTTTATAAATTTTGGAATCATCTTTATTTATACTTTGTAAAACATATTTATACTTATTTATACATCTTTATTTATACTTTGTAAAAAGAGATATAACTTTGTTTTATTATTTAGATTTAATTGATTAAGTCCTCTAGAGAGGAAAAGCATTAGTATGTATTACTTACACAGTACTTGTTTAAAAACTCTTTAATTTGTTATATCCAACTATTCATTAGTAGTACAAAGATGATCACTTCTATTAAATGAACACTTATTATGTTCTAGGCATTTCATTTGGGGAAAGAATCCCAATACATATTTTTTATTTATAATGATTTTTATTTTTTCCATTAAAGCTGGTTTACAGTGTTCTGTCAATTTTCTACTTTACAGTAAGGTGACCCAGTTACACATACATGTATACATTCTTTTTTCTCAGTTATCATATTATTATAACCACTTTATAGAGCAGGTCACATAAAGATATTTGATTATTTAGTCTGAATTTGGGCATCTCTGATTCTAAAGTTCCTTTCTCTGTTGCCTCTTTCTAGGGAAAAAAAGAAGACAGAAAAATTGTCTACCTGATTGCATGGGCTATAATAAAATCACTAGAGCTAAAATTTCACTGAGAAAAAACTAATATTTACCCAATATATAACAGAAGAAGAATGTGCACAGAATATTCTGTGATAATATATATGGGAAAAGAATCTGAAAAAGAATGGATGTGTGTACACATATAACTGAATCACTTGTATAGCAGAAATTATCACAACACTTTAAATTAATAATAAAACTTTTTTAAAAAGAATGTGCAATACTTTGAATGCATTATGAAATATCCATAATTTTAAAAGAAATTTTTATTCAAAGTATATGAATTTAGAGACAAAATTTGAAGAACAAAGGGAAAAGTAAAACATTATATGTAAAGGAATTTAGGAAGACTAAATAAAAAGATGTATTAGACCTAATTCTATTCACTTTTTTTTTTAGAAATATAGGGAAGGTCGGGCATGATAGTATTCCAGCAGCTCCCTTTGCATATGAAGATCCCAGAAATGCTGGGGAAGACACTCAAAAGACCAGCAGAAAGCTTTAGTAGAGTTTAAAACTTCTAGGAGAACACCTCACACGAGGAAACTGGTTAATGGTTTTCAGCAAGAAGAGGAAGGGTGGCCTAAACACCTGTGCCTACTGGAGTTGGTAGCATGTGCTCTGCATTTCAGATGTAGAAAAGAGAGAAGTCTTTTTACCACTCAAAAAGTACGAAGAAAGACAAATATCACATGATAGTGGATATTAGTCTTTGGAATCTTATAAAATGACACAAATGAACTTATTTACAAACATAGAAAACAAACTTGTGGTTACCAAAGAGGGAAGGGAGCTGCCTTTACTTTGTCTTGTTCTGTCTCTATGCTGCCTTCAGCTCTCCTCTTTCACTTCCCACATAAATGACCCAGGGGAAAGTTCAGATTTACACTATCATCATCAGATTCTTTTTCAGCCTAGCTATACCAAAACACACCTTGCAAATGCCCCAGTGTAACCTATGCATGATGCAAAATTATTTCTTAATCTAATGCTCAGATTGCAATTTTTGACTTTGCAATATCAGCATTAATTTTGAAACCTTGGCAAAGAACCAACACACCATTCCAATCCAGGGACCAAACAGTACAGGGCTTTGTGATGTTGAAAAGCAAGGCGAGGTGTTCCTGTTGTTGCTCAGTGGTGATGAATCTGAGTGGTATCCATGGAGATACAAGTTCATCTCTGGCCTTGCTCGGTGGGTTGGGGATTCATCGCTGCAATGATGATGTGTGTGTTGCAGATCTGGCATTGCTATGGCTGTGGCATGGGCCAGGAGCAGTAGCTCCAATTCGACTCCTAGCATGGGAATTTCCATGTGCCATAGGTGCAGCCCTAAAAAGCAAAAAAAAGAAAAAAAGAAAAGTAAGGACAACTTTTCTTTGTTTTCCATCTCTATAAAGCACAGCAACTTCTACCCAGTAATGTGAATTCAGTCAACCATCTAAAAATATTTCTAAATCTGATTCCACTTCAGTATGAAAACTTACAAAAGATCCCTCCCCCAAAAAACAGTGTCCGACCTACAAGGCAAAGAAAAAGTAGCTTGCAATTTATCTTCCAGGAAAACAAAATTAAAAAAAATCATACACAAAGCACTTCTATGTAGCTTCTTATGCATATTGACATCAGAGAAACAGGCTGAAAGACCAAATGTCATTCCCATATCAGATAACCCAGCTTTTTTTTTTTTTTAACACAACTAGTGAAAGAAAGAATGATTATTTGCGTAACATGAATGTGACTGAAGTGGCTGATTTGTAAACTGCACGCATTTCTTTACACTGCACTTGTACAGACAAGCATGTTGTTCCCAGCCACAGAGGTCAAGACAGAATCCAGTACTGATCTGGTTCCATTGGTGCACACCTGGCATCACGAAAAGTCTTAACTCAGCCAGTCACCTGATAATTTACAGCTACTTTGGTCAGCTTTTGTTTTATCTGGAGCTTGGAATTAAGTTGCTTCCATTTCCAGTAGCTGAAGTGTTCTTGTTTTAGTTTAAGCTTTCTCATGATGAATCAATAGCTGGGTATGATATTACTTAAATAACAAAAATTCAGAACCAACTTCCAGCTCCATGTTGCCTATTACTATTGTTATTAACTCCTTAACCAACTAATCAGATAAACCCACATTTAAACAGATGAGTTATATTATTTTTATATATCAAAATGGCAAATTTTTAAAATGGTAATAGAATTGACAATGATAAGAATAAATTATTTGATACTTTTCTGACAAAAATATTACTCACTTTTGATCTAGTGATTCCATAACTAAGAATTTATCTTTTTAAATTTTTTATTATAGTTGATTTACAATGTCCTGTCAAATTCTTCTGTACAGCAAAGTGACCTTTTTTCTCTTTTTCTCACATTACTCTCCATCATGTTCCATCACAAGTGATTAAATATAGTTCCCTGTACTATACGGCAGGATCTCATTGCTTATCCACTCCGAATGCAATGGTTTTGCATTTACTAACGCCAAACTCCTAGTCCATCCCACTCCCTTCTGAAGGGAACCACAAGTCTGTTCTCCATGCCCATGAGTTTGTCTCTTTTCTATAGATCGGTTCATTTGTGCCATATATTAGATTCCACATATAAGTGATATCATATAGGCCAGTATCTTTGTTGTGAGCCACTCGGGAAGTCCAAAATATAAGCCAATATCTTTGATGAATATAGATGCAAAAATTGTCAACAAATTTTAGCCAACTTAAGCCAACAACGTATAAAAAATATCATACATCACAACTAAGTGAGATTCATCCTAGGTTCACAGGGATGGTTCAACATACACAAATCAACTGTCATACACTACATTAACAAAATAAAAGTCAAAAACCACATGATCATCTCAATAGATACAGGAATTTATTTTAGTGAAGTCATCAGGGATGCAAACAACAACATACAAATAAAACTTCATCGAGGTGAAACACCATTAATCACCTCAATAACAGGAATTAGATGAATAAGTTATTGAACTTCCAAAGCTTGAGCTACTATTCAGCCATTTCTTAAGAGTAAGAAAATTAAGAATAGGAATACTCTCATTATAAAACCTTAATGTTATTTAATATATAGCATTACACTGTAGGAGACCAGCATATGCCACTCCAAAGTATGTCTCTTTGGTATAAAAATTATTCTTAGCTTATTATTTTGAGAAACAGCAGACACAGGGAAGCTCTGAAAACAGTATTAATTATCCTTTTGTAAGGGAAATTTATTTTTATAAAGGAAATCTCTTTTTGCAAGGGTGTCTTCCTCTCACCACCAGGAAGAAAAAGATGACTGTAAATCACAATGGAGATTGTCACCCACCCATGTTTACTATACTTTTCATGATCACATTATCATAACTTGCTTCCCCCACACTTTTATATCTTTATTTTAACTGAAGATGGTATTTAAGTTCAATATCTAGCCACTTCTTTTGAGTTACTTATCCCTGAGTTTCTTCCATGTGTATATGAAATATACATGCTAATAGATTTGGGGTTGTTTTTCTCTTATTAATTTGTCTTTTGCTACAGGGCTCCCAACTCCTCAAGGGTAGAAGGAAAAGTAAACTTTCCTCCTCTATAAATCAAATTAAATAAAATGAAGTTTGGTTGCCCTCAACTTCATTAACAAAACATTATTTTCTTATTTAGTGCCAATAGGATGTGACTTCTTGAGCAGTAACAGGTTTTGGATCAGCTCCAGAAAGAGATCAAGGATGTTATGGATAATACATTGAAACCAGACAGATGTTCCATTCTCAGGTTCAAGTGACTTTTAATAACCGATTGTCTGCTGTTGGGTCTCCAGGTTCCAATTTTGACCAGACCTCTGATTTCATCTATTACAGAGTTCACAATACTGGAAGAATGTGGTAGGGTGTATTGCTAAACTGGGCCACATAAGTGGTCAAAAAATTCAAGTTATTTGTTTCTAACTATGTCCCTAAATTACATTTAATTATTTCTTAAAAAGAATTACTTCCCAAATTAGTAGGTTTCGCTCAATAAACTAGTTTCTTGCACTCAATAACATTTAAAAATCCTAAAAGATTTTATTTAAGCCCAAGTTGCTTTAATATAGAAAAATCTCAGGATTACAATTAATTAAATTGTACTTTGTGAAACATACATGCACAAGATATATGAGCAAAGACATGGAAGACTCACGTAAAAGAATCCAAGTGGTCCAGATATATATGGCATTTTTATTCCCAAGAGATATTTGACTTGTGAAGTCACAACGTGGGTGGCAGCCCCAGTTGTCATTGCACTGATCACAGGCTCAGTAAGCAGGAACGTGGCACTGCCCAGTTGTAGCACAAACATGGCCACCTAAGAAGACAAAGGATGATGTAATTTCCCAATATTTCTAGAGGGGTTAATATTTGACACAATTTCATTTTCACTGCACAGACAGAGGGAACTGATATGAAATGTGCTTCTTAAATTGTATATATTTAATAGCTAGAGTTTTCTTGAGAACATTACTAGGTTCTACAACTTTCCAAATGTTTTTGGGCACAATTATAAGTTCTCCAATTAAAGTCAAAAAAATTTTTTCTGAATATTGACTTTTCTTTTTTTTCTCTTTTCTTAATCATACATGTTACAAAAAAAGGAAATATATTCAAATCAGTTAATATATGGGACTCTGTGGGAGAAAATCAAATTTACATTATCATATCTATATCTTCTAAAATCCAAAAGACATGATTCAGTAATTTACAGCCAGTAAGCTTAAAACCACAAAAGTGTTGAGGAGAAAAAGCCATTTCTTAAGTTTTCTCAGGTTCTGTGCAATGGAAACACCCTGTTTTGGCTAGATATTCTGTCAAAAACTGTGAAGGGCCAATATTAAGAAGACATCAGGTTGGATGTGTATATGGAGAAGAGAAAAAGGGAGATAGTTTACAGGGATATGTCTTAAGAAACCCTGGAATCAGTAGGAAAGTCATTTTATTTAAATATTTCCTTTCTGCTCCTAACATCATGTTGCACTGGAAAACTATTCCATGGCCAGACAAAATCATCTCATCTAAATAGAAGCTGTGCATTGAGCTCTGCTGGGCAAAAGATGACATCAAAAATCAAATGTCCTTTCTCAGTTAATACTGCAATGATTATTTCTGAGAGAAAAATTTGAGGAAATGGCAACTCTCTGACTAAATACAACTATATAAACTCAGTCACAGAAATTAACATAGAAATTTTGAAAGTAATATTAAATTACATTCACAAGTATCCACACTGGAAAAGGAACACAAAGTGGGGCATGCTGATATATCTTCTCAATGTGTTAATTATAATATTTAGGCCAGTTCTTAAAATTCTTGTTGAAAAGTAAGATTAATTATTAAAGAAATCAAAGGAAAGAATAGCAATGAGATATCCTTTGATCAAGAGGTCACAGTGATTAAAACAGGAAATATGAAGTGCTAAGTACCACCAGAGTATAACACTGCAAAACATTTCCATCATATCACAATGCCCCTTGGCCAAAAGCAATAATACTCCAAATTAATATTAGCGCTGAGTTTCCTAGGCTTAAATCTGAATACTTAAGTTCTGATCCTGGTGACATAGGTGTAAGTGGAACACAATGACTTGGCAACACTTGATTCACAGTCTGTTGAATTTTCATCCTGAAAACACAATCGTTAAGAAAAAACCTTGAATCTATGTTTCTGAAGCATCTATCTACTAGTTAGTTCCAATTTGTGACTCTTATAGGCCATGATGATGAAATTAGCATATTATTGGGGTAAGATGAACATGAGCATAGAAGGAGGTCTAAGGTGGCAGAGTAGCAGGATGTAAATCTCATCTACTCTCACAAATACATTGAAAATACAACAATATGTGGAACAAATCACACAGAAAAATTGCCCAAAAACTGACAAAAAACCTCAAGATAATGATAGAAAAAGAAAAACATTCCAAACCAGATAGGACATAAGAAAGAAGAAAGAAGAACAAGAGAAAAAGGAGTGAAAGGGACCTGCTCTCCCAGGAGGGAGCTGGAAAGGGGAACAGCTCCTGCATCTCAGGAAGTTCCCCCACCAGCCATGATATCATCCAAAAATGGAGGCAGAGCATCTGAAGCAGTTAAAAAGGAGACCGTCCTCCATAAACAGTCAGTGTGACAGGCAACTATAGGCAGGTGCCAGCAGGTGTTAGGAACTAAAGCTTTGACCTTAGAGATAAGACCAAAAGAGGGAACTGGGGCCCGCTACGTGGGGGAAAAAGCAAGGTTAGCCATGCAGAAACAGCCTGGAGGGACTAGAGTATAGGATGATCACAATGGAGAGCATCTAAGCGGAGGCATCCCAGTTGGGCTTAGAGACCAGATGTCATTGTTTGGAGGTGCTGGAAGGAAGGGGCAGGATCCACCACTACAGCCTTGTTCCCTATGCCCACTTTCTCAAGCTTCAGGACACTTCCTGCCTCAGCTCAGGAACCACTTGGCCTTAGCAGCTGCCTAGCAATGCCTGGGAAGTAGCCGGACCCTTAAGGCTACAAACTTCTTGGAGCAGGTGAAATAACTGCCTGGAGGAGCAAAACAAGTTCCAGGTTCCTGCCAGCAGGGTGCCCAAGCTAGTGGAGCCCAACCTGTTCCGAAAGAGCTGCCAGCAGTGGTGGTGCACATTCCCCCCCCAACTCCCAGAGATCAGGGAAAACACAGGTGTTTTGGCACCATCTGGAGAATCTGCAGAGGCTCTGACCAGCAGGGCATGCTCCATAAAAGCTGCTGGCAGCGGTGCCCACTTCCTGCAAAAGCAGTGACCTACTTGAGCAGGGAAAACACAGGTGTCTCAGCTCCACCCAGAGAGCGTGCCCATTCCTGTGAGAGGGACACCAGTGCCTGCTCCCTACCAATCCAGGAAAACAGAGGTGCCTTGGATCTAGCCAGAGAATCTACAGTGGTTCATGCCAGCAGAGGAGCACCATAAAAACTGCTGGGGGCAGCACCCACTTCCTGCAAAAGCAGTGACCTACCTGAGCAGAGAAAACACAGGCAAATACTGGCATCTCAGCTCTGCCCAGAGAATCTGCAAAGGCTCGTGCCAGCACAAGAGCACCCATTCCCATAAGAGGGCTGTAGACACCCACTCTCCGTCAATGAAGGTAAACACAGGTGCCTTGACTCTGCCCAGAGAATCTGCAGAAGCTCATGACAGCAAAGCAGTGCCCAGAAAACTTCTGGTGGTAGTGCCCATTCCCACGAGAGGGCTGCGAGTGCCTGCTCTCTGACCAAGCTATAGGCTGCCTAACTAGCAAATAGCATAAGATACAGTACCCCTGCCAGTGGCCCTGTAAAGGCTCATGTCAGTGGCACTCTTCCCACACCAGGAGAGCCAGGGGAAGCCCATTAACCCACATTCCAATCTGCAGGGCTACGGAGAGCACTGCTACCAGCAGCAAGGCAGGGGGATGGACTGCCAGAAACACACATCCTGCAGTTACAGAGCGAGCCCATGTGCCCCTGAAGATTTAGAGAGAGATCTCTAGAGTGGCCAAGCAAGGAGAGTGCTGGCAGAAGAGCAGCACCTGCTCCTAAATCTACAGTGAGCAGTCCCTAGAGCCAATCCAGCAAAAAGGTATACATGAACCACTACCACCCCCGAGAACTCCAGGACTGGGCACCTGCTTCAACATCTACATCTGTCAGGGGGATGATAAACAGAAACAACCAATAAGCAGCTTTCAGACAAGGGAGCAAGACAAAAACACACAAAACCACTAAATGATGATAAGATAGGCAATTTACCTGAAAATTCAGAGTAATGATAGTAAAGATGATCCAAGATCTTAAAAAAGAATGGAGACAAATATTGAAAATTAAAAAGTATGTTTAACAAAGAGATAGAGGATTTAAAGAGCAAAATAAATAGTGCAATAGCTGAAACGAAAAATAATCTAGATGGACCAATAGCAGGTTAACAGAGGCAGAACGAATAAGTGAGGTGGAAGACAGAGTAGTATAAATCACTGCTTCAGAAAAGAATAAAGAAAAGAAATGAAAAAAAAAAACAGAGGATGGATTCAGAGACTTCTGGAACAACATTAAATGTACCAAAATTCGCATAATAGGGGTTCCAGAAGGAGAAGAGAGAGATAAAGGACCAAAGAAAATATTTGAAGAGATTATAACTGAAAATATGGAAAAGGAAACACTCAAGTGAAAAAAGCACAGAGAATTTCATACAAAATAAACCCAAGAATAAATACAGCAAGACACATACTAATCAGACTGACAAAAATTAAGTTCAAAGAAAAAATATTAGAGCCACAAGGGAGAAGCAACGAATCACATATAAGGGAATTCCCATAATGATAACAGCTGATTTTTCACTAGAAACTCTACAAGCCAGAAGGGAGTGGCAAAATGTATTTGAGGTTATGAAGAGGAGGAGCCTAGAGCCAAGAATACTCTACCTAGCCAAGTTCTCATTCAGATTTGATGGAGAGATCAGAAGCTTCACAGACAAGCAAAAGCTAAGTATTCAGAACTCCCAAATCAGTTCTACATCAACTACTAAAGGAACTTCTCTAAGCAAAGAAGGAAAAGCCACAATTGGAAACAAGAATATTAAAAATGAAGAAGCCCACTGGAAAAAGGAAAGATAATTTAAAAGCAGGAAATTACCCACTGATAAATATGATATTGAAACTAGCAAGTAAGAGAAGAGGAAAGAACAAATGCAGAACATTGAAAATGCATTTGAAATTAAGGAGATCACCAAGACAAAACAATTCTGCACTTAGATAGATGGATATATCAAAATAGAAGGGCACCCGCTAATCAAATAACTATAATGGTCACACACATAAAAAAGAAAAAGCAAGCTAAACATAACATGGTCAGCAAATCGCAAGGGAAAAAAAAAAGAGGAAGGGAAGAAACAAATACCCAAAATAGAAACTCCCCCAAAATTAAATAAATAACAATAAATACATATGAATCCATAATTACATTGAATTAAATGGATTAAATGCTCCAACTAAAAGAAAAATACTAGCTAAATGGATTCAAAACCAAGACCCATATAATGCTGTCTACAGGAGACCCACTTCAGATCTAAGGACACATATAGACTTAAAATGAGGGGATGGAATAAAATATTACATGGAAATGGAAATTGTAGGCAAGTTGGAGTAGCAATACTCATATCAGACAAAATAGGTTTTAAAATAAAGAAGACAAGAGACAAAGAAGGACATTACATAATGATCAAAGTATCAATACAAGAAGAAATAACAATTTTAAAAATATATGCACCCAACATAGGAGCAACACAATAAATAAGGCATGAAAGGGTAAATTAACAGTAACACAATAATAGGGGGGAATTTAACACCCTACTTACAGCAATGGACAGATCATCCAAACAGAAAATCAGCAAGGAAACACAAGCCTTAAAAGATAACACTAGACCAAATACACTTGACTGATATCTATAGAACTTTTCACCCCAAAGCAGCAGAATATTCTTCCTTCCGAAGTGCACACAGAGAATTCTCCAGGTTAGATCACATCCTGGGACAGAGATCAAGCCTTGATAAATTTTTAAAAATTGAAATTATTTCAAGCATTTTCTCTGATCATAATGATATGACTAGAAATAAACTACAAGAAAAAAAAGCAAAAAACACAAACTCTTGGAAGTTAAAACAATATGCTACCAAACAACAAAAGGATAATTGAAGAAATCAAAGAGGAAATTAAAAGACCCCTGCATGTAAGAGAATGAAATTAGAACACTGCCTAACACCATACACAAAAACAAACTCAAAATGGATTCAATACCTAATGCATGACCAGACACCATAAAATTCCTAGAGGAAAATATAGACAGAATGCTCTTTGATCTAAATCACAGCAACATCTTGTTTGACCCACCTCCTAGAATAATGACAATGAAGACAAATAAACCAATGGGACATAATTAACCTTCTGTACAGCAAAGAAAACCATTAAAACAACAAAAATACAACCCAGAGAATGGGAGAAAGTTTTTTCAAATGACTCAACTGACAAAATATATAAACAACTCATACAACCCAACAACAAGAAAATGACTCAATTGAAAAATGGCAGAAAATCTAAATAGACATTTCTCCAAAGAAAACATGCAGATGGCCAGCAGGCACATGAAAAAATGCTCAACATCACTAATTATTAGAGAAATGAAAATCAAACTACAATGATGTATCACCTCAAACCAGTTAGAGTTGCCATCATTAACAAGTCAACAAATAACAAATGCTGCAGAGGATGTGGAGAAAGGGGAACCCTCCTCCATTGTTGGTAGGAATGGCACTGGCACAATCCCTATGGAAACAGTACGGAAATACCTCAGAAAACTAAATATAGAAGTACCATATGACTCAGCAATCCCACTCCTGGGCATACATCCAGACAAAAATTTCATTGAAAAAGATACATGCACCTATATGTTCATCGCAGCATTACTCACAATAGCCAAGACATGGAAACAACCTAATGCCCATCAGGAAGATGTGGTATATATAAACAATGGAATAGTACTCAGCCATAAAAAGGGATGAAACCATGCCATTTGCAGCAACATGGATGGAACTAGAGACTTTCATACTGAGTAAAGTAAGTCAGAAAGAGAAAGATACCATATGATATCACATACGTGGAGTCTAAAATATGTCACAAACTATAGATCACAGACATGGTCGACAGACTTTTCTTTGCCAGGGGAGGGGAGGGAGTGGGATGGACTGGGAGTTTGGCATTAGTAGATGAAAACTATGATATTTGGAGTGGATAAGCAATGAAATCCTGCCGTATAACACAAGAAACTATATCCAATCACTTATGATGGCAGATGCTGGAGCATAATGTGATAAAAAAGAATGTGTATGTATGATAGCTGTGTCACTTCTCTGTACAGCAGAAATTAAGAGAACAGTGTAAATCAATCATAATAATTTTTTTAAAAAGATTAACATGAACACCAGAGATGTGGATTTTTTTTCTTTTTCTGACCACACCCGTGGCATATGGAAGTTCTTAGGAGGGATCAAATCCAACTTATGCCACAGCTGCAGCAAAGCCAGATCCTTAAACCAGTGTGCCAGGCTGGGGATTGAACCAGAGCCTCCAGAGAGACAAGTCAGATCATTAACCCTCTGTGCCAAAGTGGGAAGTCCAGAGAAGTGGATTTTCATTTGAGCTAAAGGGATCATACGAGCAGTTCACTCTTTGAAATTGTGAAAATTTTTTGTATATATGGAATTTTATCCATACATTGAATGTTAGAAACTTCTTATCTATGTACCAAGAAATTTTATCTTCATTTATTTTGAGAAGCAAACTGCTTTGTGAGGCCTTGTATATATCATCACCATTTTACCTTCCGGTTTTTATTTGTTTCCTAATTTCCAGCACCTAATAGAGGGGTTAATGATTTTTCATGCATGAGAAGCAAAGGTCACCTAACCTGAAGTGATTCACCAACGACTGCCAACTAATCAACATCTTCTAGTAGCAGTTTCTTTGTCATTTCCACAACCTGGATATTAGACCCACAACCTGAGTGTTATAGATGGAAGAATACAGGAAAAGTATAAGATATAAAAAGAGTTTATACATTTCAAATGTTGAAAATATATGTTCCTACCATATAATATAAACCATAAAAGATGGGATATCTTCCTTTAAAACTTATCCAAAGCCTCAAGGTATTTATGTAACACTCTACTTGTACATATTTTCTTTTTCTTTTTTGGCCATACCCATGGCATATGGAAGTTCCCTGGTGAGGGATCAAATCTGAGCCCCAGCTGCAACCTGTGCCCTAGCTGCAGCAATGCACTGGGCCAACGATCAAAACTGTACCTCAGCAACAATCCAAGCTGCCACAGAGACAATGTCAGATCCTTAACCTGCTTTGCCACAGAGGTAACTCTTACTTGTACATATTTTTATGCTTAAAAAAAAATCTTCCCAGCAAGGGATAAATCCCAAAAATGGAGAATTCTTGACTGTGAAAGTTCAATAAGCCCCTTAATACTGCATTTCTCAACAACCCATTATGTATGTAAGTGATGATTGCAAATATATAAGATTTAACTAAAGAGAATTACTTTTTTCTAGAAGATGACATTCTCTATAACTCGGATGGCAGACATTTTAAGAAGGACAGACAGGAAGAGGAGGAGGAGGGATTAGACAAGGAGGAGAAAGAGAAGGAAAAATTTAAGGACTTCCCTTTCCCTACCACCCAAACTTCAACAGTTAATTCACATCAAAATTAGGGATCTAGCATACAGAGGCCAAAGTACACATCTTAAAGGCAGCAAGTACCTGGGCAACAGGGTCTCTTTAAGAGGTATCCACAGATGGAACAGTGCTTTCCAAGATTATCCTGGAACTTAAGTATGTAAAATGAGGAACCTTTTAGAATGTTTCAATTTTAAACAAATATTTTAAAAACTTTAAGCCAATGATTTAATAAACAGTCACATCAGCTCCTTTTACTAATCATGTGGATACTGATAATTCTAATCTGGCTAGCCATCTCCCAAAATTTGCTCATGCAACATTTTAGAAGAAAATAAATTTCATGCAATATGTTTCAGTTATTACAGTAATGTCGATGTTCTGGGTTAATGCTGAAAGCCTCTGACACACTCATTAAGGTTCACTAGCATGATACTCTTTGATAATACTTTTATAAACACCATTTTTCTACATATATTGAATATATCTCAGATTTTACACCATTTTTTGTAAGTGGACTTTAAGTGATGAAAAAAGAAGAGTGCATGGCCAACAACTATACTACCAAGTGGGTGGAATATTGCACACAGCTCAGGATTTATCAGTTTGTCTACAATCTGGCTCTTACATTATACCAAATCACTTGTTTGTTCAATGAATATTTATTTAACACCTACTAGGTGCAAGGCACAATATTGTTGCAGAACACAGAGATAAAGATACACTTCATACTTTAAAAGATCTCAGGAAGAGCAACAAAATGTTGATGTTGAGAGCAGGGAATGTTAACCAGGAGCTTAAAGAACTTGTAAGGTAGGTGTTTCTAAGATGGTAAAGTCTGAGAAGTTGTCTTAGTGGAGCTTAAAACCTAAAAGCCCTTTATTCTCTACTGAGCATAGCATGCAGGCTTGGGGAAGAGAGCTAAATTGCTCATGATAATAGAACAATTGAGCACTGCATATGTATATAGCAGAAAAATCCTCTGTGTGATCAGATTACCTGAGAGAATAAAATGTCGAATGGATAACTACGAAGTTGTTATATGCTGTGGAATTCAGAATATAAAGCCCTTTTCCATATTATTCAGTAATCAAAAGCAATAGTCTATCAAGCCATGCAAAGACATGGGTGAATATTAAATCAATATTGGAAGTAAATGAAGACAGTTTGAAAAAGCTACATACTATATTTTTCCATTTATATGACATTCTAGAAAAAGCAAAACTATAGAGAGTAAGCTGATCAGAAGTTGCCAGGGGCTTGAGAATGGAAGAGTATGTAACAGGTGAAACACAGGGAATTTTTTTTAGGATGGTGAAATTATTGCATATACTACTGTAATGGTGGATACATGACACTAAGCATTTGCCAAAACCCATAGATCTTTACAGCACAAGAGTAAACCTTAATGTCTACAAATTTTTTAAAAATTCATTTGGAGGTCAGGAGACCCCAGGATGAAAGGCAGAATGTGATAAAGAATATAACTGACAGCTACTGCTGTATTTACCTTCTCTATATGTTCTGCCTTTTCCAGAGTGTCATTTAAATGGAAGCATACACTATATAGATTTTTCAGACTGGCTAAATGTATGGGGGAAAAAAAACTACTGAAAGAAGTGCAAAAAAATGTGTTCATGTGAATTAGTAAATGATGTAAAACAAAAACCAGTGAATGTTCATGTGAATGAGTAAAGTATGTAAAACAAAAACCAAAATAAAACACTGTACTTGAGTTGATAAAGTTATTCCCATGGGAGTAGAGGTTAATAATTCTGAAACCACTATAAATTGAACCCTGGAATTGAAAAATTAAGTAAATGGATAGTGGATGGTGGGAGTCTGGTTTCTCACCATTGAAAAAGTTACAGACAAACAAGGGGAAAAGGCTAAATGTTCAATATGGGAAGGGATAAGAGTTGGAAACATCTGTAGGAAACCATTTTCAGTTTAATATAAATATGGATCGATGCATATAGAAATATATAGAGAGACATGTTTACATACATTGGTTGATATGCACTCATAATTTCCTTGTTGTGTCTGATGAAACTGGCTTAAAAGCAATAACGTCCCAGTGGCAATGAGTACACCTAGCACCCAGATCTTGACCTGTAATACCATTCTCCAGTAAAAGAAACCAGGTGTTCTAAGAAAAATGACTGATTTTAGGACTAGAGTAGGATATATATGCTATAAACCTGGATAATCTTGTAGTGCCAAAAAGTAAGAAGGTGCTCCAAAGATAAGTAACAAACGAATAAATAAATGGGAGTATGTCACAAAAAACAGAGAAGCCAACTATAAAATCTTCCAATACTCAAAGCTAGAACAATATGAAGAACAATATAAAGTAGTACTGAATTATAACACAAAGGCTAAAATAAATATCCTTGAGTCCATACTGATATAAAAGAAAATCATGGACTTGGAGAATAGACCTGTGGTGGCCAAGGGGGATGGAGAGGGAGTGGGATGGATTGGCAGCTTGGGGTTAATAGATGCAAACTATTGCTTTTGGAATGGATTAGCAATGATATCCTGCTGTGTAGCACTGGGAACTATGTCTAGCCACTTATGACGGAGCATGATAATGTGAGAAAAAAGAATGCATACATGTATGTGTAACTGGGTCACCATGCTGTACAGTAGAAAAAAATTGTATTGGGGAAATAACAATTCAAAAAAATAAAAAATAAATAAAATCCAATATTTTTCTTAAAAAATTGATTAAATTTTAAAATGAGGAGTTCCCATTGAGGCTCAGCAGGTTAAGAAACTAACATAATCTCTGTGAGGATAAGGGTTCTATCCTTGGCCTTGCTCAGTGGGTTAAGGATCCATCCAGCACTTCTGCAAGCTGCCACGTAAATCACAGATGCAGCTTGGATCCAGTGTTGCTGTGGCTGTGGCATAGACCACAGCTAAAGCTCTGATTTGACCCCTAGCTTAGGAACTACCATATGCCACAGATGTGGCCATCAAAAGAGAAAAAAATTAACTTCAAAATGAGAGGTTGAAAAATCTCCTATTCAGAAAAATTTCAATAATTTCTGTAGATACTCCCCACTCTGTATCGTAATTCCTCCTTTACACATCCCCTACACCTTAAGAATGAGCTGTGTATATTGAATTCTTTCCAAAGAATACAGTACAGAAAAAGGGGAAAATAGAGTAACTTAGAGAAACCTGACAAACAAACACTAGTACAACTAGGTGATCCAGGTTAATATCAAGATTGGTAAGCTATATTGTTAGTCTATACTCTTAATAAAATATGATAAGAATATCACTCTATCTCCCTCCCCAAAACCCACAACCCCAGTTTAACCATGAGAAAAGTATCAGACAAATCCTAGTTTAGGGATATTCTAGACAATGTTGACCAGTAGTCCTCAAAACTGTCAAGATCATCAAAAACAAGAAAAGCCTCAGACATTTTCATAGTTAAAAGAAGCCTACAGGGAGACAAGACAACCAAATGTAATGTATTATACCATATGGGATCCTGGAACAGAAAAAGAACATTAGGTAAAATTTAAGGAAATCTGAAGGTAACATATGGACTTTACTTAACTGCAATATATCAATTGGATTTATTGTGACTAATATACTGTACAACAGGGGAAACTCATGGTTGGTGGGGTATGTGGCAGCTCTATGTACTATCTTTGCAAGTTTATTGAAAATCTAAAATTATTCTAAAGTAAGTTTTTTAAGAATGAAGTTTCTGTGTTTTATTTTTGTTTTTGTTTTTGTTTTTGTTTTTTGTCTTTTTAGGACCACACCCACAGCATGTGGAGGTTTCCAGGCTAAGGGTTGAATCAGAGATGTACCTGCCAGCCTACGCCAGAGCCAAGCAATGCAGGATCCAAGGCGCATCTGTGACCTACACCACAGCTCATGGCAACACTGGATCCTTAACCCACTGAATGAGGCCAGGGATCAAACCCATGAACTCATGAATCCTACTCAGGATCATTAACCATTGAGCCACGAAGGGAACTCCAAGAAAGAAGTTTAGGAAGGGGTTCTTTGAGTACATTCTAAATTAAGAGATCATTAACTTTTTATATATGAACCTCATGGTGACCACAAAACCAAAACATATACACACTCAATAAAAGAAAGGAATCCAACAGTTACACTAAAAATAGTCATCAAATCACAAGGGAAAAGAACGAAAGAAGAAAGGAACAAAAAAAGCCTACAGTCAGAAAACAATTAGCAAAATGGAAATAAGTAGATAACTATCAACAATTACTTTAAAAGTTAACAGACTGAATGCTCCAGTCAAAACTCTACTCCACATAGAGTGGTTGAACAGATAAAAAACAAAAGACTCTATACAGCAGAAATTGGCACAACATTTTAAATCAACCATACTTTAATAAAAAATTTAAAAAACAAAAGATTCATCTCAGAAATAGACACCCACAAGCTGAAAGTGAGGGGGTAAAAATGAAAATGTAAAGTGAGGTGTCCATATTTACAGGACAAAATATACTTTAAAACAAAGACTATAATGAGAGACAAAGATGGACATTACATAATGATCAAGGAATTAATCCAAGAAGAAGATATAACAATTGCAAATATATAAGTACCTAATGAGAAACACCTAAATATATAAAGCAAATATTAACAGACATAAAGGGAGAGATTAACAGAAACACAATAATAGTGGGAGACTTTAACACCCCCCTTTATCTCAATGGACAGATGATTCAAACAGGAAATTAATAAACATTGGCCTTAAATAACATATTAGACTATATGAATTTAGTAGATGCATATAAAACGTTCCATCCAAAAGTAGAAGAATATACACTCTTTTCAAGTGCACATGGAACATTCTCCAAAATAGATCACATGCTAAGCCACAAAATATATCTTGTTAAATTTAAGATTGAAATCATATCAAATATCTTTTCTGGTCACAATGGTATGAGACATCAACAACAAGAAAAACATGCAAAAATACAAACATGTGGAGGCTAAACAATATGCTACTAAAAAATCAATTAGTCAAAAAATAAATCAAAGAGGTGATTATAAAATACATGGACATAAATTTAAAAGGAAAAACATTGGTTCAAAATCTATGGAATACCACAAAAACAGCTTTTATAAGGTTGTTTATAGAAATAAAAGCCTACCTCAGGAAACAAGGAAAATATCCAAAAGAAAAAAGAAAAAATCTTATCTATACCTAAAGGAACTAGAAAAAGAAAAAACCATGCCCAAAATTAGTAGAAAGGAAAAGAATCATAAAATGTCAAAGCAGAAATAAATGAAACAGGATAAACAAAACAAAAACTTTTAGCCAGACTCACCAAGAAAAAAGAGAAATGGCTTAAATAAAAATAGTGAGAAAAGAGGTGAAGTTACAATCAACACTACAGAAATACGAAAGATTGTAAGAGACTACCATGAACCATAGATTACTATGCCCATAAAATGGACAACCTAGAAGAAATGAATAAGTTCTATAAATGTACAATCTACCAACTCTGAATCAGGAAGAAATGGAAAATACCCATTACCAGTATTGAAATGGAATCAGTAATTTAAAAAAAAAAGCAAAAGTCCAGAATCAGAGAGCTTCATAGGTGAATTTTATCAAACATTTAAAGAAGCGTTAACACCTATAATTCCGAAACTATTCCAAAAAATTGTAGAGGAATGTATGCTTCCAAACTCATTCTACAAAGCCAAGCTTACCTTGATACAAAATCTATACAAAGAAGGTTTTTACATCATAAAAAAAATTTACGGGATGATATCACTAGTGAGCAATGATGTAAAAATTCTCAACAAAATAATAGAAAAGCAAATTCAACAATACAGTAAAATAATTATATACCACGATTAAGTGGGATTTGTCCCACAGATGTAAGGATGGTTCAATATCCACAAATAAATCAATGTAATACACCACATTAACAAAGTGAAGAACAAAGATCATACGATCATCTCAGTAGATGCAAAGAAAGCTTTTCACAAAATGCAACATCCATTTATAAAAACACTCAACAAATTGGGTATAGAGGGAACATACTTCAACATAATGAAGACCATGTATACCCTACAGCTAACATCATATTCAATGGTGAAAAGCTGAAAGCACTTACTCTAAGATCAGAAATAACACATGGATTCCCACTCTTGCCACTATTATTCAACATGGTATAGAAAGGCCTAGGAGAGCAGTCAGACAAGAAATAAAAGCAATACAAATTAGAATGGAAGAAGTTGCAAATTACATGACACTACATATAGAAAATCCTAAAGACACCACCAAAAACTGTTAGAACTAATATAGGAATTCAGTAAAGTTACTAGTAGAAAATTAATATATAGAAATCTGCTATTCTTATACACTAAAAATTGAACAATCAACAAGAGAAATTAACAAACAATCCCATTTACAATCACATCAAAAAACAATATAATACCTGGGAGTATATCTAACCAAAGTGGTGAAAGAACTGTTCTCTCAAAGCTATAAGACTAAGATGAAAAAATTGAAGATGGCACATAAAATTGGAGAGACATACTGCATTCATATATTGGAAGAACTAATATCATTAAAATGATCAAACTACCAAAAACAATCTACAAATTCAGTGTAATACTTATCAAAGCACTAATGGCATTTTTCAGAGAGCAGGAACAACTAATTCTAAAAATTTCACAAAAACATGAACGACCCCAATTTTGATAAGGAAAAACAAAGCTGGAGGTATTTTGATCCCTGATTTGAAATTATACCACAAAGCTGTAGAATCAAAACAGTATTATATTGACACAAAAACAACACATATAGATCAATGAAATAGAATAGAGAACCCAGGACCACATACTTACATGGTCAATTAATCTACAACAAAGGAAGGAAGACCATATAATAGGGAAAAGCTTCTTCAATAAATGATGAGAAAAATTGCATAGCTAAATGCAAAAGAATCAATCTGGACAGCTTTCTCACAGCATACACAAAATGGAATTGTGTAAAGATTTTTTTTTTTGTCTTTTTGTCTTTTTGCTATTTCTTTGGGCCACTCCCACGGCATATGGAGGTTCCCAGGCTAGGGGTCCAATCGGAGCTATAGCCATTGGCCTACGCCAGAGCCACAGCAACGCAGGATCCGAGCCGCATCTGCAACCTACACCACAGCTCACGGCAACGCCAGATCATTAACCCACTGAGCAAGGGCAGGGACTGAACCCGCAACCTCATGGTTCCTAGTCGGATTCGTTAACCACTGCGCCACGACGGGAACTCCGGAATTGTGTAAAGATTTAAATGTAAAACTTGAAACCACAAAACTCCTAGAAGAGAACATAGGCAGTATGTTCTCTAACATAAGTGAGCAGCATTTTTTTTAATATGTCACCACAAGCAAGGGAAATACAAAAGCAAAAATGAACAGACGAGACTACATCAAATTAAAGGCTTTCGCATAGTGAAATAAACTATCAACGAAGCAAAAAGACAGCTTATTTAATGGGAAATGATACATCTGATAAGGGTTAATATCCAAAACACATAAAGAACTCATACAACTCAACAGCAATAAACAAACCACCCAATTAAAAAAGTGGGCAGATGATCTGAAACGGTATTTTTCCAAAGATGACAAATATGTCTCCAATACATGAAAAGATGTTCAACATCACATCATTGATCATCAGGAAAATGGAAAGCAAAACTACAATGAGATATCACCCCACACCTATCAGAGTGACTACCACCAAAAAGACAACAAATAACAAGTATTTCCCAGGGTGTGGAGAAAAGAGATCCATGTGAAATGGTTGGAAGTTAATTGGTGCAGCTACCATGGAAAGCATTAGGGATGATACTTAAAAAATTAAAAATAAATTACTACATAGTCCATCAATTTCACCTCTGGGTATTTACCTGAAGAAAACAAAAATGCTAATTCCAAAATATATATTCACATTAATGTACTTTGCAATATTGTTTAAAATAGCCAAGATGGGGGAGGATCAAGATAACAGAAGAGTAAGACGTCACACTCACCTGCTCCCAAACACATCAAAAAAATACATCTACATGTAGAATGATTTGCCCAGAACATCTACTGAACACTGGCAGAAGAACTTAAATCTCCAAAAAGGGCAAGAAACTCTCAACATAACTGGGCAGAACAAAAGAAAAAAGAGAGAGAGAGAGGCAGGGAAAAAAAAGGAATCAGAACAGGACTAACATTCATGAGAGGGAGCTGTGAAAGAGAAAAGGAACCCACACCCTGGGAAGCCACCTAACTGATGGGGAGATTAGTCGAGATGGAGGGACCTCAAAGTTGCTGAGAAAATTGCAGCAACTGGACTGATGAGGGCAAAGTAGAGTAAGAGCCACACAAATCATCTGTACCACCACCCCAGACACCACAGCCATGGGCTGTGCAACTCAGGCATGGGCTGGGCACTGAGACTCAGGCTTCAGAGGTCAGCTTTGGGGAGAGGACTAGGATTGGCCATGTGGAAACATCCTGAGGGAATAAGAAGTGGTGTGCCATAGGCTAGGGAGAAAAATGCCACAGCTGAGGTAACCTGGGAGGAGGTCTGGGCCCACAAGGCACCACTGTTGGGGAGAGCAAAAGGAGGAAGGACAGACTGCCATAGGAATCTCTTTCCCTGCACTGGCTCAGGCTATCTGAGGGTGGGGCACCTCTGGAGCAGACTATGGGTGGTGAAAGCCCACTTTCTCCATCTATGGGAGACCAGGCGCTTCTTGTGTTGGCTACGGGTGGCCAGGCACTTCTTGTGTGGGCTAATGGCAGTGGGAGGCTAGTGCAACATGGTGCCTCTTGCATGGTCCACAGGTGGCAGGGACAAACCACAGCAGTCATCTTAGAAACCAGAGTGAAGCTTGGCCTGCCACTACTAGGGGTCTGGGAAGAGGCTCCACCTGTGGCCCCAGTCACCTCAGAGGTCAGCAAAAATAGGGCACTATAACGGACCACCATCCATTGCTGCTCTCACTCCACTGGTGACACATCCACCCTGCTGCTGCCACCACTGCCAAATGTTCTGGGTAGCATGCACATGTTCGATCACTGTTGTTCACAGGACCCTGCAACTAGGAGCAGCCTGTACAGCACCTCCTGTGTGGGCTCAGTGGGACAGAGTGTTTCTTGTATGGTCTATAGGTGGTGGGGCCAAGCTGCTGCAGTTATCTCTAGCTCCAGAGGTGGGTATGGCCTGCCACCACTGGGAGTCTGTGAACAGGCAATACTTGTGGCCCAAATCATCTCAGAGGGTGTTGCAACTAAACACCACTTGTTGTTGCTCTCAGTCCTCTGGGAACTCACAAACCCAGCTCCTGCACTGCCAAATGTTCTGGGCACCTCCTAAATCTTCCTGAGGCTCATTACCACTTCCCAGAGCCCTGCAACCAGGAGGAGCCTGCACCACCTTCCTGCAGGTCATTGTTACTATCAAGAGACCAGCAAACAGGCACTGACTACTAGCCCTACCCATTGCCTCCTTCTCCCTGGAAACACACTCAGTACTCTGGAGATAAAAGCCTGCTCATGCTGAAGAAAGAGACAGCAAATATCCAAACTCCCATGCCAAAAATAAATAGTAACCACCCACAAAATACAAAAGGGTGCTCTTGCATAGAAGTAACCCTCCAAGACTAGTTTGCTTTCCCTAAACTCACAGAAAAATAAAAACAAAAGCAAGATGAAGATGCTCAGAAACCATTCCCAGTTAAAAGAACAGGAGAATTCACCTGAAGCAGCAAACAATGAAACAGACCTCTGGATTCTGAGAGACACTGAGTTCAAAAGGGAGATGCTGAAGGAATTAAGAGTGAATATGCTGAAGGAATTAAGAGTGAACATGCAGGAATTACGAGCAGATATAAACAGTAATGCAGATTGTGTTACAAAAGAACTAGAAAATATAAGGAGGGACCAAGAAAAATTAGAAAATTCATTTGAAGAGATGCAAACTGAGCTAAAGCACTAAAGAGCACAACTAATAATGCAGAGGAATGAATTAGTGACTTAGAGGATAGAATAATGGAAATCACCTAATCAGAACAGCAGACAGAAATCCAAATGAAAAAAAACATAGAGCATGGGATAATGTATGTGGGTAAATTGATTCATAATAGGGATTCAATAAGGAGAAGAAAAAGAAAATGGTATCAAATATATTTGAAAAAATTGTGGCTGAAAACTTTCCAAATCTAGGAAAGGAAACAGATATCAAGCACACAGAGTCCCAAACATGTTGAACCCAAACAAGTCCACATCAGGATGTAATATAATAAAAACTGCAAAATTTAAAGATAGAGCATTCTAAAGGCAGCAAGAGAAAAACAATGATCTAATTATATATAAGGGTACCCCCATAAATCTCTCAGCTGATTTATTTACAGAAACACTATAGAACAGAAGAAGGTGGCAAGATATATTCAAAGTTCTAAAAAGGGAAAAATTCACAGCCTAGAATAATCTACCCAGCAAGAATATCATTTAAAATAGAAGAATTAAAGAATTTTTCTAACAAACAAATACTAAAATCATATAGCAATACTAAACACATTCTAAAAGAAATGCTGAAAGAGCTTCTCTAAATAAAAAAGTAAGAAGAAATAGGATGGAGGAAATCAAAACTGGAAAGCAATCACTTAAATAAGCCAATATACAGATCTAAAAAGAGGAAAACAATTCCATTGTAAAAGTGTCAAAAAACACAGGGAACAGCAAAAGGACAAACATTAAGATGTTGAAAAAGGACTTCAAAATCATAAAATGTGTGGAAGGGACATAGGAAAATACAGACTTTTTTCTTAGAATATTTTGGAACCTACGTGTCTTACCAGGCTAAATGAAGCAGATATAGCAAGGGGTTAACATACTTAAAAAAAAAAAAAAAAGCGGGGCAACCACAAATCAAAACCAAACATTACATTCACAAAAACTAAAAAGAAAAGGACACAAGCATAAAATAAATGGAAATCATCCAACAAAAAAAAAGAACAAAGGAAAAATACAGAATCAACTGGAAAACAAGGTTTAAAATGGCAATAAATACATATCTATCAATAATCACCTTAAATGTCAATGGACTGAATGCTCCAATCAAAAGATAAAGAGTGGCAGATTGGATAACAAAGCAAAAGCCTATTATATGCTGTCTACAAGAGACTCACATGAGGGCAAAGGACGCATATAGACTGAAAGTGAAAAGGCAATAAAAGATAATTCATGCCAATGGACAAGACAGGAAAGCAGGAGTTGCAATACTCATATCAGACAAAATAGACTTTAAAACAAAGGCCATAAAGAAAGACAAATAAAGACACTATTTAAGGTAACAGGATCCATTCAGAAGAGGATATTACAATTGTCAACACACATGCCCCTTATATAGGAGCATACAGATACATAAAACAAATACTAACAGACATAAAAGGAGAAATTGATGGGAATACAGTAATAGTAGAAGAATTTAACACCCCACACACATCAATGGACAGATCCTCTAGACAGAAAGCCAATAAAGTAACAGAGATCCTAAATGACATAATAGAAAAGTTAGTCCAGGACACTCCAAATTGGAATATACCTTCTTCTAAAGTGCACATGGAATATTTTCAAGGATTGACCACATACTGGGGCACAAAGCTAACATCAACAAATTTAAGAGTGCAGAAATTACTTCAAGTATCTTCTCTGACTACAATGGCACAAAACTAAAAATCAGTCACAGGAAAAGAAATGAGAAAAAACTAACTACATGGAGACTAAACAACATGCTACTAAAAAACCAAGGGGTCAATGAGGAAATCAGAAAGGAAATTAAAAAATACCTTGAGACAAATGATAATGAAGACACAGCCTCTCAAAATCTATGGGATGCCACAAACGCAGTGCTCAGAGGGAAATTCATAGCAATACAGGCCTTCCTCAAAAAAGAAGAAAAATCTCAAATCAAAAAATTAACCCATCACCTAAGTGAATTAGAAAAAAAAAGAACAAACAAAACCTAATGTCAGCAGAAGAAAGGAAATAATAAAGATCAAAGAAGAAATCAATAAAATAGAGATTAAAAAACCATAGAAAAAAATCAATAAAACAAAGAGCTGGTTCTTTGAAAAGGTAAACAAAATTGACAAACCTCTGGCCAGACTCTCCAAGAAGAGGAGAGAAAAAAACCCAAAATAAACTAAATAAGAAATGAAAAAGGAGAAATCACAATGGATACAGCAGAAATACAAAAAAGAATAAGAGAATACTATGAACAAATAAATATACCAACAAATATACCAACAATATATACCAACAAATATATACTAACAAATATACCAACAAATTCAACAATCTAGAAGAGATGGACAACTTTCTAGAGAATTAACAGCCTGCCAAAACTGAACCAAGAAGAAATAGATCAAATGAACAAACCAATCACTAAAAATGAAATTGAATATGTCATAGAAGAACTCTCTACAAATAAAAGTCCAGGACCAGATGGCTTCACAAGCAAATTCTACCAAACATACAAAGAAGGTCTTATACAAAGATCCTCTCAACAAAATTTTAGCCAACCAAATCCAACAATATATAAAAAAGATCATACACCACAACCAAGTGGAATTCATCCTAAGTTCACAAGGATGGCTTGACATACACACACCACATTAACAAAAGAAAAGTCAAAAACCACATGATCATCTCAATAATGCAGAAAAAGCATTTGACAAAGACCAACATCTATTCATGATAAAAAAAAAAAAAACTCTTACCAGGAGTTCCTGTCATGACTCAGGAGTTAACAACCCGACTAGTAACCATGAGGTAGTGGATTCGATCCCCAGCCCCACTCAGTGGGTTAGGGATCTGGTATTGCCATGAGCTGCGGTGTAGATCACAGATGTGGCTCAGAATCTGTGTCGCTGTGGCTGTGACATAGCCTGGCAGCTGTAGCTCCGATTCAGTTGCTAGCCTGGGCACCTCCATATGCCACAGGTGCAGCCCTAAAAAGACAAAAGACAAAAAAAAAAATTCATACCAAAGTTGGTATAGAGGGAAAATACCTTAACTTAATAAAAGGCATTTATGACAAACCCACAGCAAATGTTAATACTCAATGGAGGAAAAGTAAAAGCCTTCCCACTAAAATCTGGAACTAGAATGCCCACTCTCACTACTGTTATTCAACATAGGATTGGAAGTCCTAGCCACAGCAATCAGATAAACAAAAGAAATAAAAGCTATCCAAATGGAAGCAAAGGGGTAAAACTGTCACTGTATGCAGATGACATGATATTATATATGTAAAACCCTTAGGACTCAACCCAAAAAACTACCTGAACTGGTCAACAAATTCAGCAAAGTAGCTGGATAGAAGACTAACATTCAGAAATCAGTCGCATTTCTGTATACTAACAATGAAATATTAGAAAAGGAATTCAAAAATACAAAACCTTTTAAAATTGCTCACAAAAAATTAAATACCTGGGAATAAACCTGACCAAGGAGGTGAAAGACTTATATGTCAAGAACTATAAAACATTAATCAAGGAAATTAAAGAGGATTCAAAGAAATAGAAAGATATTCCATGCTCCTAGGTTAGAAAAACTAATATCATAAAAATGGCCATACTACCCAAAGCAATCTACAGATTCAAAGCAATCCCTATCAAATTACCAATGACATTTTTCACAGAACTACAACAAACAATCTGATTATTTATATGGATCCATCAAAGACCCAGAAGTGCCAAAATAATCCTGAGGAACAAAAACCAAGCAGGAGGCATAACTCTCCCACACTTCAAGCAATATTACAAAGCTACAGTAATCAAGACAGTGTGGTACCAGTACCAAAACAGACAAATAGACAAATGGAACAGAACAGAGAACCCAGAAATAAACTCAGTCACCTAGTCAATTAATCTTTGACAAAGGAGGGAAGAGCATATAATATGGGAAAAACGAGACAGTCTTTTCAGCAAGTTGTGCTGGAAAAACTGTACAGCCACATGTAAATCAGTGAAACTAGAACACACCCTCACACCATCCACCAAAATAAACTCAAAATGGCTTAAAAATTTAAGCATAAGACAAGACACCATCAAACTCCTGGAAGAGAAGATAGGCAAAACATTCTATTACATCAACCTTACAAATGTTTTCTCAGGTCAGTCCCCCAAAGCATCAGAAATAAGAGCAAAAATAAACCTATGGGACGTAATCAAACTGACAAGCTTTTGCACAGCAAAGGAAACCATAAAAAAAAAAAACTTACAGAATGGGAGAAAATAATTTCAAATGATTCAACCGACAAGGGCTTAATCTCTAAAATACACAAACAACTTATACAACTCAACAGCAAAAAAAAAACAACAATCCAATTTCAAAATGGGCAAAAGACCTGAATAGACATTTTTCAAAGAAGACATATGGATGGTGTACAAGCACACAAAAAAACGCTCAACATCACTGATTGTTACAATAACGCAAATCAAAACTACTGTGAGGTAACACCTCACACCAGTCAGAATGGCCATCATCAGTAAGTCCACAAATAACAATTGCTGGAGAGGGTGTGGAGAAAACGGAGCTCTCCTGCACTGTTGGTGGGAATGTAAACTGGTACAGCCACTATGGAAAACAGTATGGAGATATGTCAGAAAACTAAATATAGAACTTCCATATGACCCAGCAATCCCACTCTTGGGCATATATCTGGACAAAACTTTCCTTGAAAGAGACGCATGCACCGGTTTGTTCATCACAGCACTCTTCACAATAGTTAAGACATGGAAACAACACAAATGTCCATTCACAGATGAATGGATTAAGAAGATGTGGTATATATACACAATGGAATACTACTCAGCCATAAAAAAGAATGACATAATGCCATTTGCAGCAACATGGATGGAACCAGAGACTCTCATACTGAGTGAAGTAAGTCAGGAAGAGAAAGACAAATACCACATGATGTCACTTATATCTGGAATCTAATCAACCTTTCCACAGCAAAGAAACCCAAGGACTTGGAGAATAGACTTTTGGTTGCCAAGGGAGAGGGGGAGGGAGTGGGATGGACTGGGAGTCTGAGTTTAATAAATGCAGACTATTGCCTTTGGAATATATAAGCAATGAGATCCTGCTGTATAGCACTGGGAACTATATCTAGTCACTTACAATGGAGCATGATGGAGTATAATGTGAGAAAAAGAATGTATATATGTTTGTGTGACTGGGTCACTTTGCTGTACAGGAGAAAACTGACAGAACAGTGTAAACCAACTATAATGGAAAAAATAAAAATCATTTTAAAAAAAGAAAATAAAATAGCCAAGATATGAAAGTAACTTGAGTATCCATCAACAGATGAATGAATAAAGAAGAAGATGATGATGATGATGATGATGATGATGATGATAGATAGATAGATAGATAGATAGATAGATAGATAGATAGATAGATAGATAATAGATGGACATACATATATGCATACATACATACATACAATGGAATATTACTAAGCCATAAAAGAATTATGTCTGCCATTTGTGACAACATAGATGGATCTAGCGGGTATAACTCTACGTGAAATAAGTCAGAGAAAGACACATATTGCAAGGTCTCACTTATATGTGGAATCTCCAAAACAAAACAAACAAAATTAAAACAGACTTATAAATACAGAGAACATATGTATAGTTGCTAGAATTAAGGTGGGGTAAGAGATAGGGGCAAAATAGTTTAAGGTGATTAAGAGGTACTAACCTCCAGTTATACATTAAATAAGTCACAGGGATACTATGTAAGAAACCTTGTTAATAATACTGCAATAACTTTGCATGGGGACAGATGGACTAGACTAATGGTGTTATCGTTTCATAATGGATACATATGTCAAATCATATATACAAAGATTTGATGTTTTATGTCAACTATGCTTTGATTTTAAAAAAGAATAAGATACACCATTACCAAATAGGATTTATCTGAGGAATATAAGGTTGGTTTGATATTAAGGAATCCATTAAAATATTAGAGCATATAAGAGATTTAAGAAATTCTAGATCTAATTTCTATTAAAACCCGCAAATATAAGACAATAAATAATTTCTTAATAAAAAATATAGACATTATTTTTAAGGCCAGCACTTTTTTTCATATTTTTACTTTGTTTTGTTCATGTTTACCTGAAGCAAGAGTAAAATCAGATTGAAGTGGTGTAAAACACTTGGATTCTCTTTGACCCTACCTTTAATTGGTTTAGTGACCCAAAACAATTCAGTAAGTTGAATTGGAAGTTTTAGCTAATGACTATTAGATCTTTTCACCCTCTAAAATAGTATAGGCTTATGAAGAGTATCTGGGGGGATAAAATGGCTAGCAGAAAAATCTGGGGTGAGTTCTTTCCACCAATGAGTACTCCTGACTTCCCTCATGTCTGAATTTGCCCCATTCCACCATGACCACTTCTTCAGTAACTTCCGATTCTTATTTCTCTACTGCAAGGCCAGCATCTTAACTGGGATGCTAATGGCACTTTGAGCAAGCTTAAGAAAAACACAAGAATGCCCACTGTTTCCACGATTATTTAACATAATAATAACAGTATCACCTAAGGCAATTGGACAAGGGAAATTACAAATTATATGAAATTGTAAAAACATAAAAACATCTCTATAAAAAACTAGAAAATCAATGAACAATAAAATAAATTTAAAGAATGAACTCAATAAGGTATTAAGATATATAACATACAAAAATAATTAGCTTTCAGAGACATAAACGATAACTAGCTAGATCACGAAATGATAAAGAAAGCCCCATTTATAGTAGCAACAAAGATAATTAAACACCTAGGAGTAATCCTGACAAAAATGTGTAAAGACTATAAGAGGAAACACTACTGAAAGAGAATTAGAGTTGAACAAAAGGAAAGACACCCCTGTTATTGGATAAGACAACTCAACATCATAAATATACTAACATTATTCCAATAAAAATATCAACAAACTTTTTTAATGGAGCTAGACAAGTTGATGCTAAAGTTTATAAGGAAAAACTAACATAGGAATAGCTAGGAGCACACTAAGAAATTAGAACTACAAAGGTGGATTAGTGCTATAAGATGTTAAACCATACTATGTCTCCATATCTAACACAGGGTAGTACTGCCACAAGAATTAGAGGTGCAAACCACTAGAATAGAAAGTCCTGAGCTAAGTCCAAATAAAAGGTGACATCTTAAAACACAGAAGCAAAGATAAGCTTCATAATAAATGCTGCTGGCACAACTGGACAGCAACTTAGAAAAAAGAAATGGCTAGATCCATATCTCACACCATACACAAGAATAAACTCCACACTTAGCATGTAACTAAATGTAAAAGAAAATTAGATATAAACATACATATCATGGAAAATAATTTAATAAATTAATGTAAAAAAATGGTGAATTCCTCCACAAACTCAATGTAGGAAAAAGACTTCTCATGCTGATTCAAAACATTTGTAGCATATATCACAGATAAAGAATTAATATACATAATATACAAAGATCTTTCAGATTTGAGAGATAAAAGACCAAAACTTTGATAGAAAAATGGAAAAGATATGTGAACAAACAATTCACAAAACTGATATAAATTGTCTTAAACAAATGAAAATTGTCAAATGTCTTATAATTTAAGAAACACAAATTACCTTCGAATATGATTTCTCACCTACCTTACTGGCTATAATTAAAAAGCCTGTGAGTTCCCGTGTGGCTCAGTGGTAATGAATCCGACTAGTATCCATAAGGACGTGGGTTCCATCCCTGGCCCTGCTCAGTGTGTTAAAGGATCCGGCCTTTCTGTGAGCTGTGGTGGCTCAGATCTGGCATTGCTGGGGTTACAGCATACACCAGCGGCTATAGCTCTGATTCAACCCCTAACCTGGGAACTTACATATGCCCAACTGTAGCCCTGAAAAAGGAAAAAAAAAAGTCTGATAAAACATTCTGTTGGTGAGGCTAAGGGTCCTCTCATACACATCTGTGGAAATGCCAACTGCCACAACACCTCTGGAAGGGAATTTGACTAATATCTAACAAAAGAACACACAACTGATTTTTGGATCCAGAAATTCCATTCTAGGAATTAACTTTGAACTGACACCGTGAATAATATGAAAATTCATATGCACATACACACTAGCATTGTTTACAATTGAAAAATATTAGAATCAATAAAAATTCCCAAATATATGGAGTTCCCGTCGTGGCACAGTGGTTAACGAATCCAACTGGGAACCATGAGGTTGCGGGTTCGGTCCCTGCCCTTGCTCAGTGGGTTAAGGATCTGGCGTTGCCCTGAGCTGGGGTGTAGGTCGCAGACGCGGCTCGGATCCCACATTGCTATGGCTCTGGCATAGGCCGGTGGCTACAGCTCCGATTAGACCCCTAGCCTGGGAACCTCCATATGCCACGAGAGTGGCCCTAGAAAAAGCAAAAAGACAAAAAAAAATCCCAAATATAGATGTGTTAAATCACTTATGATATAGCCACATAATTAAGCATTATGAAGCAATATAAAAGCATAAAGGACCTTTCTATGAGCTAACATGGAATGTTGTAAAATAGGTATATTGTTAAATAAAGCAAAATATAAATGAATACTACCTTTCATAAAAACAAAAAGTGACAAACAAGAAAATATGCAGTATTTTCTCATTTTTCAATAAGAAATACTGTAAGTATAAACCAGGAATGAATGAGATGGGTTACCCCAATAAAGTGGGTGAGACATGGGTAGAAACAATGAGGATATGAGTGGAGAAGGGTGGGAAGAGTGACAATATGGGTGCGCTTTTTTTTAAGTGCCCCCTTCATAAAATAATCATTAAAATCAACAAATGTCAGGCTCAATTATTTTTTTAATCACAAAATTATTACCTGGCATAATATTCGCTATTCCTTGGGTTTTAGTTTCCTGAAATAGGCATATTTTGTTTTACTGCACTTTGCAAATACTGTTTTTGTTTTGTTTTGCTTTGTTTTTCACAAATTGAAGGTTTGTGGCAAGCCTTTAATTACAAGAGCATTTTGCTCACTTGTCTCTGTGTCAAATTTTGATAATTCTCTCAATATTTCAAATTATTTCATTATTATTATATATGCTATGGTGACCTATGATCAGGGATCTTTGATGTTACTGTTACAAGTCACTGAAAGCCCAGATGATGGTTAGTATTATTTAATTAAGGTGTCTACATTGTTTTCCTAGACATAATACTATAGAATACTTAATGGATTACAATATGCTGTAAACATAACATATATGCACTTAGAAACCAAAACTTTATGACTTGTTTTATTGCAATATTCACTTGAGAAGCTGGACCCAAAAGATCTAACAGACCATAGGGTTTTGGTTGACAGTGGACAGATGAGTTTGGAGGTCAAATAAAGTCCAGCCATCTGTTTAAAAATTGGCTAAAACATAGGTCACATGTCCAGGATCAGAACTAATGACAAAGGAAAGCAGATGTTTGATGAAGTTATGAGGCAAAATATATAACTCTCTGGATCAGATCTTACATGTCATAAAAGACCGTGAAAACCAAATTATTTTTATTATCTTTGATAATATCTTGTTTTAATCTTGTGATTCTAGGGAGTTTCATTCTGGGAAATGAGATACTTATTTTTACATTATTCGAATTCTGGCTTTTACTTTTATAGTTTATTATCATTTAAATTCTTAATCCAAATATTCCTGATAATAACAAATACCTGGTAATTAAATTGATGGACAATGATTAAAATAAGGATAAGCAAAAGTTGCTAGATCTTATTGCTAGTTATATATGCTCTTACACTTTTAAAAAATACTAATATACACCTAAAACTTTGCTCCATGCTGAATTGAATAAGAGAAGCTTCAAACCTAGGAAAAATCATAAATTTGAAGAGAAATATGAATGGAAAATATTGGGGACCAGGAAAAGTGTGTTAAAAAGCTATGCTAACCCAAAGATTTTTCTTTTAATGGAACAGAACTAAGGAATATCTGTACCAAATCTATGGCAACATATCCAAGTCTGAATCACCAGTTCATCTGGCTGATTACTTCTGAGATGGACACAGATGATAGACTCACGAGAAAACCTCACACAGGCTAAGCTAGGAGGAAAAGGCCACTAACCCTGCTTCTGCAATTCTCAGGATAGCTGACATTATTCATGTTAAAAATATATAGCAAAGGTTATAAGGTATCCAGGCAACAGGTTTGTACTTCATGAAAGCACAGATTCAGCCATAGAAAACACCTATTGGCCTTCTAGTCTGATATTCTCCTAGGTAAAGCTGCCACTCAGATGATGTGTTTTCTGAGGAAATGTGAACACTGGAGTTCTTATTCATCTTACACCCTTAATTTTCCATCCTTTTTACATAGCTAGAAGGCAATAAAACTCTAAGAATTTTAAAGTTTCCTGCCCTCTAGGTTATATCTTTTCTTCCTACCATCCAATTACAAGCAGTCATCAACTATTTTTCTCCCTTCTTGGCATTTACCATCGTTGACAATGTAAATACTATTATACTGTAAAAGAGCCTCGACCAACACAGAAAACAACCACCAAGGATGTTAATGTATTCCTAAGTCAGTTTCAAATGAGAGAGTAAGCCAAAATGGTTATCAAATAGGCATCCCATATCAAATAGTTAGTACTTGTCTACATTTATTTTATTTTCACTTCTGAGTTATCTAATTTTTACAACTGATTAGAAACAGCAAATTACATAGTCTGATATTTTGAAGAAACAGACAGACTAAAGCAAATCTGGCAACACCACACATGCCTGATGCTGAAAGGGGCAAAGACTGATATAGATCTGAATAGTAAGCCTTCACACCAGCCAAGGATATGGCACAAACTAAATACCATTTGCTACTGATGTAGAAAATAAAATCTTAAAATTGGGAAGGATTCTAGAAATGTAGTCTTGTGTCCTTCCCATTGTAGGAATCCTATAGTTATGATCTTATTTCTGTGTGACTACAAGAACTACCTCATTGCCCTACAAGGAAGCCCACTGCCTTTTCTGAAACACTTTTTAGAAAGCTTGTTCTTGAAAAGTCAAGAACTACTTCCCTCTATTTCTATTTATTTATTCTAGTTCATTTATTTAATCATCACTTATAAAGTAACTATTCTATATAGTAGACAGTATTTTCAAAAAGATAAAACACATCTGCTCTTTTTCCATCTGGAGAGACAAACCCATACAAGAATAAAAATAAAGCACCAGAGGGAGTAGGCAAGATGGGGGAGTAGGGAGACCCTAAGCTCACCTCCTCTCATGGGTACACCAAAATCACAACTAATTACGGAACAACTATTGATGAGAAAGACTGGAAGACTATCAGAAAAAATCTTCTACAACAAAAGCTATAACGAAGGAACCACAATGAGATGGGAAGGAGGGGAAGAGACACAGTACAGTTAAGACTCATAACCCCCACTGAGCAGCCCACAGATGAAGAGGACAAGTAAAACTGGAGATATCCTCCCCAAGGAGTGAAGGGTCTGAGCCTCCTATCAGGTTCCCCAGCCTGGGTGTCCTGCACCAGAAAGAAGAGCACCCTGAATGGGTGGCTTTGAAGGATAGGGGAGCCTACTTTCAGGAGAGTCAGCAGACTGTGGAAATAGAGTCTCCACTCTTAAAGGACACACACAAAATCCCACATGCTCTGGAACCTATGGCAGAAGCAGTAGTCCGAATGAAGTCTGACCCTGGAGAGCCTCCTGGAGAGGCAGGAAGTAATAGGAGCTGACCCTGGGGAGCTTGCCTGTAGCAATTTTAGGGAACTTTGGTACAAGGACACTGGTGCTGACAAAGGCCATTTTGGAATCCTCCCTCTAGCTTATTAGCACTGGGACTCAGTTCAACCCAGAAGCTTACAGGCACCAGTACTGGGATGTCTCAAGCAAATAGTAAGGCATGGATACAGTACCAACCACCAGGAGCTCTGCTGTGTTAAGATCCCCCATGGTCACCTTGGGACCAGGCCCTATCCACCAAAGGGCTCACACTCCAGTGAACCCATACAAGCCTGAGATCCCTCAGGGCCCCACAGTCAGAGATAGGAACACAGCCCCACCCACCAACTCTGGAACTATCAGGATCCTGAAGCCAGAGATGCTGGGACCCAGCTCTACCTACCACTGGGCTGGTACTAGCCTTAGGACAGCCTCACTCCCCAGTGGGAAGGCACCAGCCCCAGGACCAACACAACCCTGGCACCAATGATAAGTGGGCCAGTGCATCAATGTAGATACCAGGAATCCTGCCACCAGAGACCCTGGGACACAGCTCCACCTACCAGTGGGCCCACACTAACCTCAGGAGTTGGCCTCACCCACCAGTGAGTAGACACTAGCCCAAGGACCACTATGACCCTTATCAGGACCCAGTCCACCCACCATAAGACCAACACTAGCATTGAAACACCATGAGCCCTCAGCTTTGGAACACCCTGGACTCCTAGCCAGCTGTGTCAGGAACAAGCCCTGCCTAGTAGTAAGAAAACTCCATCTACAGGACCCCCAAGGCTCTGCAGCTAGAGACCCTAGGACCTGATTTCACCCACCAGAAGGCTAACACCAGTCCTGGGAACCCCCAAGCCTAGCCCCTCATGCCAACAAACCAACACCAGCACTGAGATTCCCTGGACTCCTCAGCCAGAAGCCCTGGTCCCAGTCCGACTCACCAACAGACACCAACTTTGGGAAACTCTAGACACTGACCCCATTCATCAGCAGGAAACACTACATATGGGATTACTGAGCACACAACCACCCACCCTAGAACACACCTCCATACGCCAGTAGGCCAGCACTAGCCCTGGGACCACCCAGGACTCTGCAAACTGATATATCATGACCAGGCCCTGCCCACATGTAGCAGGCAATTTTCTCATAAAGCAAAGCCTAGCAACCAACTGGACTAGGGGCCAGCCTAGTAGACCACTTACAGTAGTCAACCCCCCAAAATAGAACGACATATACAGCCCCAATAGGGGGAAACCTAGAGTGTGTTGCTGGAATGGATAGGACATTTCCTATGAAAGGCAACTTCTCCAAAGTCAGGAAATACAGCCAACCTATCAAATAATAGAAATAAAAACAACAAATTAGGAAAATAGAACAGAGGAATATATTCCAAATGAAGGAAAAAGTGGGGGGGGGAAGCAGGAGAAAAACAATGTGGAGATAGTCAATCTACCCAATAAAGGTTCAAGGTAATTATCATAAAGGTGCTCAGAAAATGCAGGAGAAGACTGGATGAGCAGAGCAAGAAGGCAGAAGTTTTCTTAACAAAGATTTAGAAAACATAAAGAACTAGACAGAGATGAAGAATACTGTAACTTAAATATAAAATACATTAGAAGAAATCAACAGTAATTAGAGGGATGGATTAGCAAATTGGATGACAGAATAGTGGAATTCATGGAAGATGAACTGAAAAAAGAAAATAGTAAAAAGAAATGAGGGCAGTTTGAGAGACCTCTGAGACAACATCAAGCATATTAACATTTGCATTTTAAGGTTCTCAAAAGTGAAAGAAAGGGGCAGATAACATATCTGAAGAAATAAAAGGCTGAAATTTTCCTTAATTTGGGAAAGAAAACAGATATCCAGGTCCAGGAAACAGAGTTCCAAGCAACAATGGCAAAAATTAAAGAGAAAGAGATAAATTATTATAGACTTACTATAGTGATCATTTTGAAATGTATAGAAATTTTAAATCACTATATTATGTAATTTTAAAATAAGTAAGTATAACATGATAAATATAATTAACATTGCTATATGTTATATAAGGAAGTTGTTAAGAGAGTAAATCCTAAGAGTTCTCAACACAAGAAAAATACTTTTTTTCTATTTAATTTTATATCTATATGAGATAATGGATATAAATTAAACTTACTGTAATAACAATTTCATGATGTTTGTATGTCAAATCATACTGTATACCTTAAACTTACATAGTGCAGTGTGACATTTATATCTCAATAAAACTGGAATAAAAATTCAATTGATAAAAAAGTTTAATATAATAAAGCACCAATTTTCTTTCCTTTACCACATCCCCCTTTCTTTATTCCCAAGATTCAGATACTTACCTGAATCACACCTCCCAAGAAGGAAACAGCTGCAGCAATACCAATTCTTTGCATCTCAAAGTCAGATAAGCCCAGCACACTTGTGTTACTCTGTGTGGTAAGATTCCGGCTGCTCATAGGGACAAGCCGTTCTACTGCATTAGCAGATATTAAGGATGTCAAAGCAAAGGTGCCTAAAAGGGATGATGGAATCTTCTATTAATAACAGATTCAATAAACATTCTTGGGTTCCACCATGAAAGTTGAATCCATGATGTAAAACCAAAACAGATCTATTAGAAGCACGGTCCCTTGCACCCCATTCCTCCACTCTTCACTCTACGCCATGGAATAAACAGAAATTCACCTATACATACAATATTTCTTCCACATACAGCCACACCATCCACTTGCTGTTCCCTCCCATATATTTTCCACCTCTCTGCAGATCTACATAGAGAATGTCTCAGGACAGGTATTAAGATAATGGTCTGGACTTGAATCCAGTTCCTCCATTTATCACTATCACAAATTAAAGCACATTACTCTGGATCTAAATTGCCTCATCCAAAGTGAGGGTAATAATGTCTACATTTTAGAGTTTGAAGAGGATATAAATGAGATGATGGCTATGAAGACCTCAATAGGTTCAGTGGATATGTGTGACTCATTGCTGAATCTGGGGCTCTTTGCCTGAAACACTTGTTCCTCTAAACTACCTGTGAAACACTCTTGTCTTTCCGGTCTGGTTCAAATGCCATATTCAACAGAGATCCATCTCCGATCCTCCAGGCCAGGTTTAATATTTCTACTCCCTGTGTTCTCATAGCAGAGTACCTTTATCATAGTATAACAATACTATGCTGTGTCCCATAAAATGAATAAACATATCATTTCTGTCTACTGTACCTGGATAAGATTCAAAGGTGTTTCCTGGCTTCACACAAATGCAGGACCATTTTCAGTGTGTTCCCCTTTTCTTGCAAAGAGTTCTGAGGCCTCTCATCTTGGCACAGTATGTCTGAGGATGCAGCCACACTGGCAGGGAAATGCCAGTTCCCACAGGGAGAGTTCAGCAATTTTGGATTAAAGGGACAAACTGCAGTATTGTGAAACATTCCCCCAACTCATTACTTAAAGACATTACTTTGCCCCAGGTCATAAGTGACATGATCTGTCAAACATATAGAGATATTTGTCATCTCTATTTGTGAAAAAGGGGCTGCAGCAAGATGTAAACATCTCAACAAATGGTATGTGGCCTCAGAGGTCAAGAGAGACAAGTCAAATAGGAACAGGTATCAGTGGGAACCCAACACAGACAATCCTTTGGTTTTACAGAATAAGTGAAGCAGTGTGTGCTGTGATTCAGAACAGTGTGGTGTTTGTAGCCTCCAATAAATCTCACCTTCAATCCCAGCACTGCCATCTCAATCCTATCAACAGATAATATGCCTCACCCATTTGGCTTAAATGAAATAATGTAATATAATCATATTTCACAGTATATGTCATGTAGTTACCACCTGAAAAAGATAACTCTTAATACAATTAAAATCCAAATGCTCTGTTATGGTCTGTTAGTCCATGTTCACTGTTCTATTGAATTGATGGTACATAAATACATAGAAGAAATTGAATATAGGTCGCTTAGGGAGCTAAGTCATTCTCAATAAATCATCAATAAATATCAATCATCACTGTTCTCATCCTAAGGTACTAAATTAAGAACACATCAAGGAATAAATATATCTAATAATTAAAAATAAGATTCTGTCACGCAGGATGGCAATATCAAATAAAGAACATTTGCCATGGAATCTGCTCTTGATAAGACTTTTTTCAAGATATGTTACAATAGAGTTTTTCAGTCTGATATTCCTGAGAGTAATAAAGAAGTGTGTCTTCTGGTCTTTAAACCTCCTAGTGCATAGAGCAAAACGATTTCTACAAAAGCCACTGAACAAATGACTACAGAGACTATCTAGAGTTAATTTTTTAGTTTAGGCCTACCTTTCCTGGGATTTGGAGAAAAATAAGAAGGGATTGAATAGTTTCTTGAGAAAGGCCATCTAAAAGGTTTTGTTGAAAATGCTGGAGAGGGTGTAGAGAAGAAGGAACCCTCCTGCACTGTTGGTGGGAATGTAAACTGGTGCAGCCAGTTACTGTGGAAAACAGTATGGAGGTTCCCCATAAAACTAAAAATGGAATTACCATATGATTCAGCAATCCCACCCCTGGGCGTATATCTGGACAAAACTAAAACAAAACTTCAGAAAGATATGTGCTCCCCTATGTTCACAGCAGCACTATTCACAATGGCCAAGAAATGGAAACAACCTAAATGTCCACTGACAGATGAATAGATAAAAAATATGTGATATATATATATATATATACAATGGAACACTATTTGGCCATAAAAAAGAATTAAATAATGCCATTCACAGCAACATGGATTCAACTAGAGATTATCATACCAAATGAGGTAAGTCAGAAAGAGAAAAACAAATACCATATGATGTCACTTACATGTGGAATCTAAAATATGGCACAAATGAACAAATATACCAAAGAGCAAAAGCAACACACTCACAGACATAGAAAACAGACTTTTGGTTGCCAAAGGGTCCTACTGTATAACAGGAGGAACTATATTCAATATCCTGAGATAAACCATAATGAAAAAGAATGTAAATGTGGGTATAACTGAGTCATTTTGCTGCAGAGCAAAAATTAACACGTTGTAAATCAACTATACTTCAACTATATTTCAATAAAAATAAATTTAAAGATTTTTTTAAAGATTTTGTTGAAATGGGAGTTCCTATCGTGGTGCAGTGGTTAACGAATCTGACTAGAAACCACGACGTTGCAGGTTCAATCCCTGGCCTTGCTCAGTGGGTTAAGGATCCAGCGTTGCCATGAGCTGTGGTGGAGGTTGCAGACGCCGCTCAGATCCTGCGTTGCTGTGGCTCTGGTGTAGACTGGTGGCTACAGCTCCAATTAGACCCCTAGCCTGGGAACCTCCATATGCCGCGAGAGTGGCCCTAGAAAAGGCAAAAAGAAAAAAAAAAAAAAAGATTTTGTTGAAATAAGAGTGATCCTCACCTGTGTATGAGTCATATCCCAAGAACTTCTCCAGGGAGAGACCAAGCCAGCAATGGATATGTGGAAATCCACTATGCCAACAGTAATGGGAGTATTACATCTTTTGAAAGGATGATGCTTTTCTGTTTCTTAAGAACAGTCAAGGATTTTGAGGCTGCTTGTGGCCATGTGAGGCTATTGTGAATGATATTTTTATCTTCTCTATCTTGCTTTCATCTTTACCTCCTCCCTACTACTTCTCTGATCTCTCCCTCACATTCTCAACTTTTACTCTGGTTAGTCTTTAAGCCTACTAGTGGCACCCTTAAACACCACTAAATCCATCTAAGTAACTTAACAACACTGTGGATGGCAGGGTCTAATAGAAAGTAATTTGGGGCCTCAGAAATGGACAGACCCAAGTTTAAATTCCTGATCAAGTTATGTAACCTCTCTCAGCTTCTTTATTTGTAAGATGATGCTAAAATATCTATTACAAAATTTAGGTAGAGATTAAATGAGATTTCTTATTAAAAAAATCTGTCAGGTCCAATCATATTTGGTACATAACTGTTTGCTTATTTTTGTTTCTTTTGAAGAGTATCTTCTATGGTCTCCCTAAGCTTTTCTTTAAATTGCTGAACAGACTTTTTTGTCTAATTTATAAGATAATTATATCCTACAAATTATGACATATGGATTATCTTCAACACTTTTGTTCCCATGGGATTCATACTCAAATTTCTGCTCTTTTCCTTTTTATTCCAAGACATGTTCTTTGCAAGTAATCAGTGATTGCAAGTTCTTGGAAATACTCAATGCTTTATTCCTTCTTAAAATATATATGTATTTTAAATTAAAACAAGAAAATTCCTATTAAGAAAAACAACACATTTAGTGTCTTTATATTCTGGCTTTTGAAATATTTACTTTTAAAGACGTATCAAGCATGATTTATTATTGCATTCTGACTACCTGAGTTGGAAGTAAATCCCAGGTAAAATGATTTTGTCTTTTTTCTTTATAAAGGCAACATCAATCTCTTAATAATAAAATTGAATTAGGAATTCTCACACATGTATATACACACTAAAATAAAGTAAAACTATTTAAAAGATAAATATATTCTCCATACTAAATGTTTGTAGGAACTTTAGATGAGATTCAGTTTGTTTCTATATTTAAGATCATAATAAGATCAAAAATAATTATTTTGTATATTTCTCTTTATATATATCTTATGCAAATAATAATGTTATAATATTAATATTTGTTAAATATAGTCTTATATTAATGGTTTATATGTATATATTTGTGTGTGTATACATAAATAATACCATGAGGTAATAGGATGATTTCTTCTTTACTGATTCTAAAGAATTCTAAATCTATTAGGGTAAAAAAAGAAATGAGAAGTTCCAACTAAAGCTCTATCCTTTGGAGACAGATATTTTCAGAAATAAAATGCTTACGTATTTATTGTGTTATACAGTGACTATAGTAAAGTCTGTAAATTACACATATTTGAAATGTATGTTATTTACCTAGTAGATTACAAGATTCCTATAGCTGATAATAATATTTTTAAACACAGAGTTTTATATAAATGGTAATTTCAAAACCATGCCACCAGTAAAATGATTCCTATAATGATTCCTTTGGAAATAAAGTGGTTTATGTAAATGTACACTTAGGTATATGAGTTAAGTATTTTTAACTTTTTTAAATAATTATGGTTTATTGCAAAAAAAATTTTTTAGCTTTTTCTTTTATTCTTTGTATAACAGAGGAAATGCTTTGAGGTCAGCTCTAAAATAATCTGATTTTTCTTGCTAATGACAAATTTAAAATTTTTGAAAAAAGAAAACAAAATTGTTAAGAAATTAGAAAGCAGGAAAATTTGAATATAATAGCATTCAAGAAGTTCCGATCCACTATTGTGCTTTTCTTCTTTTGCATCAACACAAAAGGAAATTGCATTCTTGAGCAGGTGGTTGTAAAGAAGAAAACCTTGGGCTTCAGATTTTGCCACAGCCACTTGTAATCCATACACCTACAACTTAATCTGTGCTTTAATGGAAACTTCTCTGAAATTCAGGGGGGCATTTTTTAACTTAAATACGCAAATAATAATCTCTATTTAAAATAACTGTATTGAGATAAAATATAGAAAGCTCTTAATAAAGCATCTCATGTATAATACACCTAAGGTTCTCAAATTGAAGCATATATATATTCACATATACATACATATAGATAGATAAATAGATAGATTTTTAAAAACCTGAAGATTGTGTGAAAATGCTGATTCTAATTGAATAGATCTGAAGTGGGAACCAGGATTTTGCATTTCTAGTTTGTGGACAACACTTTCGGTAGCAGTGTTATAAGCGTCCGATAACTGTTGAACTTATCCTCCATGACAAAGTTCATTGACATAAGAAGCCAAATTTACATAAGTAAAACATTTTGTGGTTTAATTTCTGCATGAGAAAATGCATGTGCCAATGTGGTAGGCAGAATTATGGCCTTCCAAATGTGTTCATAGCCTATAAATACATTATGCTACATGGCAAAGAGTGAAAAACATTGCAGATGAAATTAAGGTTGCCAATAACCTTTCAAACAAGCAAATTATCCTAGATTGTCCAGATGTGCCTGATGTAGTCACAGGGTCCTTTAAATATGATAGATGGAAGCAAAAGAGCAGAATCAGAAAGAAATTTGAAGATGCTACCCTGTTGGCTTTGAAGATGAAGGAAGGTCCTTGAGCCAAGAATTCAGGAAACCTCTAGCAACTGGAGCAGTTAAGAAAATGAATTGTTCCCTAAAACCTCCAGAAAGCAATGCAGCCCTACTGACACCTCAGTTTTAGCCCCAAGAGCCTCATTTCAGATTTTTGACCTCTAAAACTGTAGGATAATAAATTTTTCTTGTAGGAATAACATTTCCTTCAATAACACAAACTAACCACTGAAAAAATAGACACAAAATTGTATTATTTACAGATTGAGATCTTACATACACAAAATGGATAGAAATACCTCTATGGATATTTCCTCAAGTCTTTTTTATTACTATTACCTAATGTTTTGTAACGATAACAGCTTTTATTAATTCTTAGGTAGCAAGTACTAAATTAGACATCAATTATCTCATCTAATGTTCACTATAGTCATATTTTTTTGATATTTTACCATCAAGAAGCAGCAAATAGCCCTCTGAAATGTTGTCCAAGGTCATTCAGATAACAAGGAACAAATGAGTCATACACCCTGTTCTAACTCCCAAACCTTGTTTTTAGCCAGGCTGCTCTATTATCAGATTACTGTGGCAGTTCACATTTCATTTGGTAATGCAAAGATAGGCACATAAGAGATATACTAATTATAGGACATTATAGAATCTAGCTTGGAATAAACCTAAAAGATTATTTAACCCAAATATTAATTACATGGTAAATAATTTTCAATATTTGAATAACTAAATTTCACAGTCTTTTCCTCAAAGTGCTTACCTTTATTTCATTATAAATTCAGAACATTTATCTTTCTTTTAGTCTTTTTACAAATTAAAAATGCATATAATCTTTAATAATAACCTTGGTTACATAGCAATAGAGCAATAAATCAAAGTATGTATTGAGGCACAGAAATTTAAATATCTTGCCCTAATATTTGCTGATATTATTTGCTGATAATATTTGCTCTAATATTTCAGCAGTAAAGTTTGAATTGCTTTGGAAATGCAATCAATATCAAATGATCACCTCTGAGTTCTTTTCATTAGTAGCATGAGAAGCATTAGCATAGACAGAAATTATTACCTGTGGCAACATGACGCCCCATTCCAAATATGGCATAAATGATGGCAGGAAATAGAGACCCATACAAACCAAACACTGGGTGCACAGATGAGAGAACAGCAAAGGCCAACCCTGTGAAGAAGACCAGAGTACATAGGAATATCTTATAACTCCAAGATACATTTATTACACAGTAGAATGGATATTGGTTTATTTAATGACGGAAGGAACCATAATTTAATTTTTCTACTTGTTCAGTTCATCATTGTCCTAAGTAACAGAAAATTCACTCATTAACTCTTATTTACATTTCAATTCTAAAACCATTCTTTTTGGCCTACTACTTTTCCCCTTGATTACAAAGATGTCTACAAGAAGACATTAGCTCAGAGTGTTTTCCAGGTAAGGTGATAGCATCATAGCAAAATATCTCTACACACACACTTACAGAATCATTTTCACATGTTCATTCTATTCACACGATAGCATCTGTGAACTAGGCAGAACTAGTTGCAAAATCTCTGAAAGATAAGAAGGCTGACATGAATTATGACTAAAGCTGGGGCAAAAAGGATGCACACAATCAGATTTGTCTGGTTGGGTGGCTAGCTGGCTGGCCAAAGATTGTGTATCACAGTCAGTGGTCAGGCCAGTGTATAAATCCATGCATGTTTTATAACTGAATCCTAGCCTATATTCAAATAAAACTTAGAGTGAAAAAAATTATTTATGTTTATTTAAAGAATAAGTAAGGAGTAATTCATAACTATTCATTTTTATTCTTCTTAGATATTACTGCCTGCATAGTTTGTTTGCTACAGGCACATAGAAAATTTTCCTAGACATGTCTAAATTACCACTAGCCATTTAGGTTAAAGATGTGGCTCAGATCTGGCATTGCTGTGGCTGTGGCATAGCAGCTATAGCTCTGATTCAGCCCCTAGCCTGGGAACTTCCATATGCTGTGGGTGAAGCCCTAAAAAGCAAATAAAAAAAAAATCTTTTTTTGTGATTGATCCTTAGAATCAAACAGCTATTTCAGCTAGGTTCTGAAAAATACATTCAAGTAGTTTGTACAATTAATGATAACCATTTGAATGAGCAAAATGGATTTAACAAGCTACAAAATGATTTAAGGAAGGAAATGGCATTAGAATCTAGATTACCTGAATATTAGTCCAGTTAATTATTCATATCATGGAGCCTGGCAATCTGGTTCCTATATCAGTACTTTTTACTGTTTAACTTCTTTTAAAATAAATAAACTCTACTTTTACATCAAATAATTTTTCAAGCTGTATAAGACACTTCAGTTATGATCAAAACGCATTATAGATCTACCAATGACCAGTAGTCCCTTCTTTATTTTTAAAAACCCACTTGGGTTGCTTGTTTATTGACAATGTATTCCTAAAGTTTGATGAAAATAAATAAAAAGTGGTTATAAAAGAGTCAATGGCAGAGGCTGCTCTAGACTTCCATACAAGCAGGATGAGAAGCAGCAATCTTGTCATTGAGAAACGTGGTATGAAGGTACAGATCTCATTGTAAAGCTAAATATTCCCCCACCTCCGTAACAAACACCTCCTGGCATTTCTAGCATAAGTAACTTTGTAGAAACATTGTGTGTATTACATCAGTCAAATGGAAATCTAGAAAGCAACTTTGTCTCTTCCATTTTCAGAATGAGCTTCCTGATAAAAAATACCTATCAAGAATACCTGTCAAATACAGAATGCTTCCAAGTAAGAAAAAATGTTGCCCACATTTCAGAAGATCACTCAGATCTATTAAATCGGTGATGGAGGGAAAGGGAAATATGCATGTGGCATATTTATCAAAAGCACCTTGGCAGAATCACACAGACATTAAATTCTGATATATGTGGCAAATATCAATAGGATCAGGTTTGCCAGAGGTAGACTACCTGGCTACATTGGTACTCTACCTGCAACAGCAAATGCAAATACAAAACTGGAAGCAGCTTGATTCTTTTCTCTTGCCTTGTGAATAGTTACCTCATGTTTATCTGTTTGCTTTATTATAATTACACTCACCTCTCAGTCTCTCAGTTTATTCCAAGTAAAAACTATAAAAAATTAGTTCAAAAAGAGAATTTCTTTGGATCTCATAGTCCTATCAAAATAAAATAAGAATAATCATGGAAAAAGGAGAAATCACAACGGATACAGCAGAAATACAAAAAAACCATAAGAGAATACTATGAAAAACTATACGGCAACAAGTTTGACAACCTGGAAGAAATGGACAATTTTCTAGAATCTTACAGCCTGCCAAAACTGAATCAAGTAGAAACAGACCAACTGAACAGACCAATCACTAGAAATGAAATTGAAGAGGTCATAAAATCACTCCCTACAAATAAAAGTCCAGGACCAGATGGCTTCACAGGTGAATTCCATCAAACATATAAAGAGGAATTGGTGCCCATCCTCCTTAAACTCTTTCAAAAGGTTGAAGAAGAAGGAATACTCCCAAAGACATTCTATGAGGCCACCATCACCCTCATTCCAAAACCAGACAGAGATACCACCAAAAAGGAAAAATATCACCCAATATCATTGATGAATATAGATGCAAAAATTCTCAACAAAATCTTAGCCAACCGAATCCAACAACATACCAAAAAAATTATACACCATGACCAGGTTGGGTTCATCCCAGGTTCACAAGGATGGTTCAACATACGCAAATCAATCAGCATCATACACCACATTAACAAAAAAAAAGTCAAAAATCATATGATCACCTCCATAGATGCAGAAAAAGCATTTGACAAAGTTCAACATCCATTCATGATCAAGACCCTCGCCAAAGTGGGTATAGAGGGAACATTCCTGAATATAATCAAAGCCATTTATGATAAACCCACAGCAAATATAATCCTCAATGGGGAAAAACTGAAAGCCTTCTCACTCAAATCTGGAACAAGACAGGGATGCCCACTCTCACCACTGCTCTTCAACATCGTTTTGGAAGTCCTGGCCACAGCAATTAGACAAACAAAAGAAATAAAAGGCATCCATATAGGAAGAGAAGAGATCAAACTGTCACTGTATGCAGATGACATGATACTATACCTAGAAAACCCTAAGGACTCAACCCCAAAACTACTTGAACTGATTAATAAATTCAGCAAAGTAGCAGGATATAAGATTAACATTCAGAAGTCAGTGGCATTTCTGTATATCAGCAATGAAACATTAGAAAAGGAATACAAAAATACGATACCTTTTAAAATTGTACCTCACAAAATCAAATACCTCGGAATACACCTGACCAAAGAGGTAAAGGACCTATATGCCGAGAACTATAAAACTTTAATCAAAGAAATCAAAGAAGATGTAAAGAAATGGAAAGATATTCCATGTTCCTGGACTGGAAAAATCAATGTTGTAAAAATGGCCATACTACCCAAAGCAATCTACAGATTCAATGCAATCCCTATCAAATTACCCATGACATTTTTCACAGAACTAGAACAAACAATCCAAACATTTATATGGAACCACAAAAGACCCAGAATCGCCAAAGCAATCCAGAGAAACAAAAACCAAGCAGGAGGCATAACTCTCCCAGACTTCAAGAAATACTACAAAGCCACAGTCATCAAAACAGTGTGGTACTGGTGTCAAAACAGGTAGACAGACAAATGGAACAGAATAGAGAACCCGGAAATAAACCCTGACACCTATGGTCAATTAATCTTTGACAAGGGAGGCAAGAACATACAATGGGAAAGAGAAAGTCTATTCAGCAAGCATTGCTGGGAAACCTGGACAGCTGCATGCAAATCAACGACACTAGAACACACCCTCATACCATGCACAAAAATAAACTCAAAATGGCTGAAAGACTTAAATATACGACAGGACACCATCAAACTCCTAGAAGAAAACATAGGCAAAACACTCTCTGACATCAACATCATGAATATTTTCTCAGGTCAGTCTCCCAAAGCAATAGAAATTAGAGCAAAAATAAACCCATGGGACCTCATCAAACTGACAAGCTTTTGCACAGCAAAGGAAACCAAAAAGAAAACAAAAAGACAACTTACAGAATGGGAGAAAAGAGTTTCAAATGATGCAACCAACAAGGGCTTAATCTCTAGAATATATAAACAACTTATACAACCCAACAGCAAACAAGCCAATCAATCAATGGAAAAATGGGCAAAAGACCTGAATAGACATTTCTCCAAAGAAGATATACACATGGCCAACAAACACATGAGAAAATGCTCAACATCGCTGATTATAAGAGAAATGCAAATCAAAACTACCATGAGATACCACCTCACACCAGTCAGAATGGCCATCATTAATAAATCCACAAATAACAAGTGCTGGAGGGGCTGTGGAGAAAAGGGAACCCTCCTGCACTGCTGGTGGGAATGTAAACTGGTACAGCCACTATGGAGAACAGTTTGGAGATACCTTAGAAATCTATACATAGAACTTCCATATGACCCCGCAATCCCACTCTTGGGCATCTATCCGGACAAAACTCTACTTAATAGAGACACGTGCACCCGCATGTTCATTGCAGCACTCTTCACAATAGCCAAGACATGGAAACAACCCAAATGTCCATCGACAGATGATTGGATTGGGAAGAAGTGGTATATATACACAATGGAATACTACTCAGCCATAAAAAAGAATGACATAATGCCATTTGCAGCAACATGGATGGAACTAGAGAATCTCATACTGAGTGACATGAGCCAGAAAGACAAAGACAAATACCATATGATATCACTTATAACTGGAATCTAATATCCAGCACAAATGAACATTCCTCAGAAAAGAAAATCATGGACTTGGAGAAGAGACTTGTGGCTGCCTGATGGGAGGGGGAGGGAGTGGGAGGGATCGGGAGCTTGGGCATATCAGACACAACTTAGAATAGATTTACAAGGAGATCCTGCTGAATAGCATTGAGAACTATGTCTAGATACTCATGTTGCAACAGAAGAAAGGGTGGGGGAAAAACTGTAATTGTAATGTATACATGTGAGGATAACCTGACCCCCTTGCTGTACAGTGGGAAAATAAAAAAAAAATATTAAAGAAAAATAAAATAAAATACTCTTTTGAAAAAAAATAAAATAAAATAAAATATTAACTGAAGTCACCCACAAATTAGCAGAAGTATATACCCTTTTCTCCATGTTTAATAAAATAGGGTTTTCATTTCAATCAGAGTAGAATTAGAACTCTCTAACTGTAATATTTTAGGGGAAAATTGCTGCAATTAACTGACAGATATTTGTATTACTTTATCTCTCTTGGATAAGAGTGAAAACAACACAGCAAACAAAAGTAACAAGGATAAAAACAAAATAGGTATATTTGGGCCAAATGGTGACAAAAGAGTCCAGAAGAGGAAGTACAGAAGGAAGAGGGTTGGGGACAGGAGAGAGGGAAAGGGAAATTGGAGGAGAACACTCGTAACTTGAGGTCTTCAGATGGATGATTAATTTTAAAAACCAAAAATCATATACTGGTAGTGCAAGTCATATACATCCACAAAAGAATGGTCACTAGAGGGCCTTGAAAGGTGCAATTTTTAAGAAAATATGGTTTGTAGGTGTAGTAATGGTTATTTTAGTGGAAGAGACTCCATATCCCCACGTCAATATCATAAGTAGTTTCAGGGCCCCCCATATTTTGAGAAGTCCTGAGTGTGAAGCTGGACCACCAGCACCCCTCACCCCTTCTACCCAGGCTGCAGTGAAAATGGCTTCCCTGGACAGAGTGCCTTACTCCTGACCTAAGAAAAACACAAGAGCAAATAGGTAGCTCACTTTCTGCCTCTTCTCCTACTATAATCTCTCAGCTGAGATTGCTATAAAGTGACAATCACTGCTGATGAGAAAGAGAACTATTTACCACAGAGAAGATGATGTTTTATATTTTAATATATAGGGTTTTAGCTCAGCTTTAGACCAGTTTGATCTGGATTTGTATGATAGCAATTTTTTTAGAAAATGAAAGAAAACTAAAACTGCAAAAGATCATGTCTGGAAATTGAATAATGTATCTGAAGTTGTGAATTGGTACTATAATTATATATAGAGAGCCATTCTATTGGGAACTTTATATTTTCTTGGCTTCATCAACTCATTTCTTTATTGTGAATTCAGGCATCTAAGATTCAGAGGCACTGGTTTTATTCCCCTCAAGCATGAATACAGAAGAACAGCTTATCTCTGGAATCTAATACATAGCACAAGTGAACCTTTCCACAGAAAAGAAAATCGTGGACATGGAGAAGAGACTTGTGGTTGCCAGGAGGGAGAGGGATGGATTGGTAACTTGGGGTTAATAGATGCAAACTATTGCCTTTGGAATGGATAAGCAATGAGATCCTGCTGTATAGCACTGGGAACTATATCTAGGCCCTTATGATGGAGCATGATAATGTGAGAATAAAGAATGCATACATGTATGTGTAACTGGGTCACTGATGTACAGTAGAAAATTGATGGAACACTGTAAACCAGCTATAATGGAAAAAAATCATTATTAAAAAAATATAACAACAGTATTTCATAGACTGTAGCACTTAGTTATGGCACTTCAAATACTACCCAGAAAACTACAGTTTCCACAACTCAATGAAACAACTATTCCAGTAGAATTCAATGCTCCAAGAATATCATTTCTTTTCATAAAATAACTTTGGGCTTTCTTATGGGATGAACTGCGTACCACCACCATTCATATGTTGAAATCGTAACTCCTAGCACCTCAGAATATGACCTTATTTGGAAATAAGGTCATTTCAGATGAAATTTATTAAGATATAGCCTTTCTTGAATAGATGGGCTCATAATTCAATATGATTGATAAAAAGAATCCCATGTGAAGAAACAGAGAAGTGCACAGGGAGAATGCCATGCAAAGATGAAAGCAGAAATAAAGACAAAAATTCTATATGCCCAAAACATCAAAGATTGCCAGCAAACCACCAGAAGCTAGGGAAATGGCACATACAAATTTTCCTTCATGGCTCTCAGAAGGAATCAACTCTGCTCACACCTTGATTTTGGATTTCTATCCTCCAGCACTTTGAGACAACAAATTTCCTGTTTCAGTCACCTAGCTTGTGATATTTTGCTATAGGACCCCTGGAAAACATACAAGTGTTAGTTTTTGGAAGGGGCAGAAAGTGAGAGATCATTTGATGCTGGGACGTTTAACAAGATTGAAACTCTTGTCCTTAAAAAACGCTAAATAATATTACAAACTTTGAATTTATAATTCATAATCTCTAAATCTATATAATATCATTAAAATTTTGTATTTTTAGTCATCTAAAATAGCATCTAAGTTCCTAAATAATGTGTCTAAAAATTAAGTTGATAAATGTTAATCTTCTACAGACTGCTTACTTAAAACTCATATTAAGAAGTTAAAGCCCTATGCAACCTCTGCTATACATGGCACCATCACTGGAAGTTGTATTGGCAGGAGTCTCAAGAGTACTATTCTTAGGACTCGGGTTCTATAACTTTAAGGAAGTGGAGCCTATGGAATATTTAAAAGCAAAAGTGACTAAATTGGTACCAAACACATTTGGAACTCTGGTCAGGCTTTGCAGAACTGAGTTTCCATAAGAGGTAATACAATTTAACTGTCTCATTAGTCTCCCCAATTTCTAGCACACAAGAAAGAAAATATTTGTAAAAATTCTAAGATGAACCCATGTTGACCTGATCAGGCAAAGCCCTCAGAGGCTCTTGGCCTCTACTGCCAGCCTGCATCTAACCCCACCTGCTGCTAAATCATTCAACACCCTTGTGTAAATTAGAAAAAGGGACCCCCAATAAATGATGTCATCAACCTTATTTGAGAAAAATGATTGACAAAATGCAATTCATAAAATCATTGATAGCTTCCCCCTATCGTATGCAAAACTGGAAAGTTTGAGCCAATTCTGAAAATACTCATTTCTCAAAGTCAGGTTGAAGTGCTGTATTTAATTTTTTAAAGCTGCCAAGCAGAAGCCAAACAATGATTTTCAATTTTAAATACTGGGCTCACTGGTGAATTGCTGCATTTGGCTATGATAAAAGAGGGGATATTTATTTTAAAACCAAAGCTAAGATTCTTATCCTAATAATTCATATCACAAAATAAGTCACAGCACTATCCCTCAAGAGTGCACCCCTGTGCACACTCAGAAGAGAGCAAAGATGGATTCAGGACAGAGACTGTAATCACTGGAAAGTGTCCAGCACATCCCTGTGCACATTTGGGAAGGCGCAGCTCAGTAGTGTAGCACCACCCTCTCCGACTCATCTAGCCTCTAACCAAGGTGTGTACACTGGATAAAAACTGAAATTAGCATAGAAGTGACGCTCCAAGCAATTAGGCCCTAGCCATCTCCCAAACCATGGTAGAGGCTTCCATCACACTCCAAACAAACCAAACTCTGCACTGTTTCAGCCCCTCAGGCCCCAAATATAATAGGGCAGTGATGACTACTGAGCATTGAAGAAACCCAACTTGCAATTGGCTCTGGTTCCAGCCACTCCAATTCCAGACCACCCACCAAAGTGGTAGCTCCCAGCACACCCCAGGGGAAGAGGAATTCATGATCACTTCAGACACAGCTTCTCCACCAAAGCCAAAGGCACATGTAGACTAGATTTTGATGCTCCCACATAAGGAAACCAGGAACACACAGACTACATAGGGATGACTTTAAATTTTTCGCCTCATTTCATAGAGACAGAGAAAGTTAAGGAAATTGAGAAGAGAAAAGAATAGTTTTGAAATTAAAGAATCAGAAAGAAGTCCTGAAAAAAAAAATCCTAATGAAACAGATAATTTATGTGATAAGGAATTCAAAGCAATAGTAATAAGAATGCTAACTGAACAGAGGGAAAGAACAGATTAACACATGAGAATTTTAATGAAGAACTAGGAAATATAATAAAGAACCAGTCAGAGATGAAGAATACAGTAACTGAAATTAAAAATATACTAGAAGGAGAGTTCCCATTGTGGAGCAGGAGTAATGAATCCAACTCATATCCATGAGGATGCAGGGTTGATCCCTGGCCTTGTTCAGTGGGTTAAGCATTCTGGCATTGCTATGAGCTGTGGTATAGGTCACAGACATGGCTCAGATCGTGCATTTCTCTGGCTATGGCATAGGCCAGCAGCTGCAGCTCTGATTTGATCCATAGCCTGGGAACTTCTATATGACACAGGTACAACCATAAAAAGCAGAAAAAAATTACACTAGAAGGAATTAACAGCAGATTAGGTTATACAGAAAAATCCAGAAGTAATATGCAAGAATAATGAAAATCACCCAGTCAGAACAGGAAAAAAAAGAAAAGAAAAGAAAAGAAAATTTAAAATAATTAGGATAGTTTAAGAGATCTCTGGGACAACTTCAAACATACTAATATTCTCATTATAGGGATCCCATAAGGAGAAGAGAGAAAAGAGTTGAAAAAATATGTGATGAAATTATGACTGCAAAATTTTCAAGCCTGAAGACTAAAACAGATATCCAGGTAAAAGGAGCACAGAGAGTCCTGAATCAGAGGACTCTAAAGAGACTCACATCAATACATGTCATAACTAAAATGGCAGATGTTAAAGATAATTTTAAAAATAACAAGAGAAAAAAAAAGAGTCAGATACAAGGGAAACCCCATAAAGGGGAGACAGGATTAAGACAGTGGAGTGGAAGGACTGGAGCTCACCTTCTCTCACAAAAGCAACAAAATTACAACCAACTGCTGAACAACCATCAACAAAATAGACTGAAAACTATGAAAAAAAGATATCCTATTCCAGAAGACAAAGTGGAGGCCACATTGAGATGGTAGGGGGGCAATATAAGAAACCCAATGCCCTCTGGGTGGGTGGCCCACATACTGGAAGGTAACTATATCACAGAGGCCCACTCATGGGAGTAAGAGTTCTGAGCCCTATGTCAGGTTCCCCTACCTGGGGATCCTGCATTGAGAGGAGGAGCCCTTGGAGCATTTGGCATTGAGGGTCAGCAGGGCTTGTTTTCAGGGGCTCCATGGGACTGGGGGAAATGGACACTCCACTCTTGAAAGGTGCACATGGGCTTTCATGTGTACAAAGCAGGGATTCCATAGGAATTTGAGTCAGACCTGCCTGCAGTTCTTGGAGGATCTCCTGGGGAAATGGGCGGTGACTGAAGCTTGTTGTGAGGGCATTGGAAGGAAAGTTCTCAGGGATAATCATCAGTATGAGCTCCTCTAGAAGGGGCCATTTTGGAAAACTCTGGCCACAACCATCAGGGGTAAGAATCTCCAGGCCAAACAATAATCCAGTTGGAATCACAGCCCTACCCATCAGCAAACAGGCCACCTAAAGATCCCCCCAGACACACAGCCACCTCTAATCACACCCAGAAACATAGACCAACCCACCAGAGAGATAAGAATCAGCTCCACCTACCATTGGGAAGGCACCAGTCCCTCCCATCAGGAAGACTGCAACAAGCCCCCATAACAACTTCAGCCACAAAGGAGCAGACATCAGAAGCAAGAGAGGCTACAAGCCTATTGTCTGCAAAAATAAGACCACACCAAAAATCTACACAATATGAAAAGGTAGAGAATTATAATTCAGATAAGAGAACAAGAAAAAAATCCATAAAAACAGCTAACTGATCTAGAAATTATCAACCTCCATGAAAAAGACCTTAGATTTATGATAGTAAAGATGATTCAAAATCTTGGAAATAAACTGGAGGCAAAGATTGATAAATGACAAGAAACAGTGAGCAAAGAAATAGAATATTTAGGGATCAAGCAAGCAGAGATACAAAATAACAGAAAAATAACTGAAATAAACGATTCACTAGAAGCAACCAACAACCCAATACAGGAGGCAGAAGAACGAATAAGCTAGGTGGAAGATAAGACTAGTTGAAATCATTGATGTGAAACAGAAAAGAGAAAAAAGATTGGAGTTCCTATCATGGCTCAGTGGTTGGTGAACCTGACTAGCATCCATGAGGACATGGGTTCAATCCCTGGCTTTGCTCAGTGGGTAATGACCTGGTGTTGCTGTGAGCTGTAGTAGAGGTCACAGACATGGCTCAGATCCCACATTGCTGTGGCTGTGGCATAGGCTGGCGGCTGCAGCTCCAATTCAACCCCTAGCCTGGGAACCTCCATGTGCCACCGGTGTGGCTATAAAAGACAAAAAGACCAAAAAAAAGAGAGAGAGATAAAAAAGATTGAAAAGAAATGAAAACAGTCTCAGAGAACTCTGGGACAACATTAAATACACCAACATCCATATTATAGGGGTGCCAGAAGGAGAAAAGAGAGAGAAACGCCAGAGAAATTATTTGAAGATATAATAGCTGAAAACCTCCCTAACATGGGAAAGAAATCACTCAAATCCAAGAGGCAAAACAAGTATCATATAAAATAAACCCAAGGAGGAATACCCCAAGACATATATTAATCGATCTGACCAAAAATTAAAGACAAAGAGAAAATATTGAAAGCAGCTAGGGAAAAGAAATAAATAACATACAAAGGAACCCTGATAAGGTTATCAATAAAGTTATCAATAATTTTTCAGCAGAAACTCTGCAAGTCAGGAGGGAGTGGCATGATATACTTAAAGTGATAAAAGGGAAAAAACTTCCAACCAAGATTACTCTACTCAGCAAGGCTCTCTTTTAGATTTGAAGGAGAAATCAAAAGCTTTACAGGCAAGCAAAATCTAAGAGAATTCAGTACTACTAAACCAGATTTACAACAAATACTAAAGGAACTTCTCTAGGTAGAAAAGAAAAGGCCACAAATAGAAACATTACAAATGACAAAGCTCACCAGGAAAGGCATACATATAGTAATGGTAGGAAATCATCCACACACAAAAAAGTTACCAAAACCAGAAATCATTAAAAGAGAGTACAAACGCAGGATACTGGAGATGCACTTGCAATTAAGAGACCAACAACTTAAAACAATATTGTGTGTGTGTATATATGCACATACACACACATATACAGTCATCAAAACAGTATGGTACTGGCACAAAAACAGAAATATAGATCAGTGGAACAGGATAGAAAACCCACAGTTAAAGGCACACACCTACGGTCAACTGATCTGTGAAAAAGGAGGCAAGAATATACAATGGAGAAAAAATAGCTTGTTCAATAAGTGGTGCTGGGAAAACTGGACAGCCACATGTGAAAGGATGAAATTAGAACACTCCCTAATACCATACACAAAAATAAACTTAAAATGAATTAAAGACCTAAATATAAGACTAGATACTATAAAACTTTTAGAGAAAAACATAGGCCAAAGACTCTCCAACATAAACCACAGCAATATCTTCCCAGATCCACCTCTTAAGAGTAATGACAGTAAAAACAAAAATAAACAAATGGGACCTAATTAAACTTAAAACTATTTGCACAGCAAAGGAAACCTTAAACAAAATGGAAAGACAACACACAGAATGGGAGAAAATATTTGGAAATGGAGCTACTGACAAGGTGTTAATCTCCAAAATTTATAAACACCTCCTGCAGCTCAATACCAAAAGAACAAACAATCGCATCCAAAAATGGGCAGATCTAAACAGAAAATTCTCCAAAGACATACACATGAAAAGATGTTCATCATCACTAATTATTAGAGAAATGCAAATCAAAACTACTATGAGGTATCACCTTACACCAGCCAGAATGGCCATCATCAAAAAGTCTACAAGCAATAAATGCTGGAAAGGGTTTGGAAAAGGGAACCCTCTCACACTGTTGGTGAGAATGTAAATTGGTTGGTGCAACCACTATGGAAAACATATGGAGATGTCTAAAAACTAAAAATAGAATTACTATTTGATCCACAATCTCACTCCTGAGCATCTATCCAGAGAAAACCATGACTCAAAAAGATACCTGTACCCCAGTGCTCATTGCAGCACTATATACAATACCAAGACATGGAAGCAACTTAAATGTCTATTGACAGAGCAATGGATAAAGAAGATGTGGATATTGGAATATTACTTAACCATAAAAAAGATGAAATAATGGCATTTGCAACAACATGGATGAACCTAGAAATTATAATGCTAAGTGAAGTTAGTTAGACAGTGAGACACAAATGTCATATGCTATCACTTATATGTGGAATCTAAAAAAAGGATACATTGAACTAATTTGTAGAACAGAAACTGACTCACAGACTGAAAAAACTTATGGTTACCAAAGGAAACAAATTGCAGGGGAGGGATGGGCTGTATTGTTTGGATGTAAATGCTGTAAGATTAGTTTGTAATGATGGTTGTACAACTATAAATAGAATAAAATTACTTGAGTTTTTAAAACACTGGCAATATGTGAACGGTACTCATCAACAATAATTTAGAAAAAGTGTTGCCAAAGGCCAATAAATGTTTATGGCTAAAAAAAAATGTAGATATGGTTATAGGTTAACATTTTTGAGCTCCGTGATAACCACAAATCAAAAACCTAAAATAGATATACAAATTTAGAGAGAGAAAAAAAACATAACACTAAAAAAATAATCAAACCATAAGAGAAGAGACTAAAAGATGAAGAACATAACAGAGAAGAATGACAAAGAAAAATAAGAAAACAAATTAGAAAATGGCAATAAGTACATAGCTAACACAATCAATTTAAGTATCAGTGGATTAAATGTACCAAACAAAAGACACAAAGTATCTGATTAAATTTTTTAAAAAAAGACTCATCTATATGGTGCCTACAAGAGACTTACTTCAGAGCTAAAAATAAACACACTGAAAGAGAGGGGATAGAAAATGATATTCCATGAAATAGAAAATAAAAAGAAAGCTCTGGGGTAGCAATATTCATACCAAAAAAAAGTAAACTTTAAAACAAAATTGATAGGAGTTCCTGTCATGGCGCAGTGGAAATGAATCCAACTAGAAACCATGAGGTTGCAGGTTCAACCCTGGCCTTGCTCAGTGGGTTAAGGATCCGGTGTTACTGTGAGTTGCGGTGTAGGTCGCAGATGTGGTTCGGATCTGGTGTTGCAGTGGCTGTGGCGTAGGCTGACAGCTATAGCTCCAATTAGACCCCTAGCCTGGGAACTTCCATATGCCATGGGTGCAGCCCTAAAAAGCCAAAAGTAAGTGAATAAATAAATAAATAAATAAAATTTATTTAAAAAGACAAGGACATTACACAATGATAAACAAATCACTACAAAATATGAATGATACAGTATTTAAAAATCTATCTGCACCTAAAATAAGAGTGCCTAACTATATAAAGCAATTATTAACAGAAATAAAGTGAGAAATTGACAGTAACATGGTAATAGTAGGATAATTTACCTATAGACATCAATGGACATATCATCCAGACATAAAAATCAATAAGGAAACAGTGGCCTTAAATGATGTACTAGACTGTTTAGATTTAGTAGATATCCACAGGACATTCAATCCAAAAATAAAAAAAAAAATACACATTCTTTTCAAGTGCACATGGCAAGCTTTCCAGGATATACCATAGGATATGCTGCAGAATAAGTTTCAACAAATTTAAGAGGATAGAAATTATATCAAGCATCTTTCAAACTACAATTGTATGAAACTAGATATCAATTACAGGAAGAAAAAGGAGAAAAACACAAAGAGAGGGAGACTAAACGACTTGCTAAAAAAACAAAAAAACAAAAAAACAGCAGAACAATGAAGAAATCAAAGAGGGAATCAGAAAATACCGTGAGACAAATGAAAATGAAAATGCAAATTTCCAAAATCTCTAGGACACAGCAAAAGCCATACTAAGAGAAGTTTCCAGTGATACAGCCCTACCTCAAGAAACAAGGAAAATTGTGGCTCAGAGGTAATGAACCTGACTAGTATCCGTGAGGATGCTGGTTCAATCAATCCCTGGCTCCACTCAGTGGGTTAAGGATCTGGCATTGCCATAAGCTGTAGTGTAGGCTGCAGATGCTGCTCGGATCATGTGTTGCTGTAGCTGTGGTGTAGGCTGGCAGCTGCAGCTTGGATTTGACCCCTGGTAACTTCCATATGCCTCAGATGTAGCCTTAAAAAGCAAAAAAGAAGAAGGGAGGGGAAAAAAAAACAATAAAAATCTCAAATAATCAACCTAATCTACCATCTAAAGGAATTAAGAAAAGAAGAACAAAGCCTAAAAGTCAGCAGAAGGAAGGAAATAGTAAAGATCAGAGAGGAAATAAAAGAGTTCAAAACAGAAAAAAGAAAAAAAAATCAATGAAACCAAGGGATAATTTTATGAAACTATAAACAAAATTTGTAAGTATTTAGCCAGGCTCAGTACTTGAGAGATAAAAAAAGAGAGGATTCAAACATAGTAAGATATGAAAGAAGAGAAATTACAATTAACATCACAGAAAGACAAACTATTGTAAGAGAATTCTATGAACAGTTTCATGCCAATAAATTAGACAACATAAAACAAATGGCTATATTCCTAGAAATATAAACTTCCAAGACTGAATCAGGAAGAAATAGATAATCTGACAGACCAATTACTAGTACTGTAATTCAATTAAAAAACTCCAAACAAGGAAAAGTCCAAAACAGATGGCTTTAACAGAGGAATTCTACAAAACAAATAGAGAAGACTAAATAACTATTCTTCTCAAACTATTCTAAAAAATTTGAGAAAAAGGAATACCCACAAATCCATTCTGCAAGACACCACTATATTGACACCACACCAAAAAACACCACAAAAAATAAAAAAAAATCACAGGACAATATCACTGATGAATATAGATGTTAAAATCTTCAACAAAATATTGGCAAATCAAATTCAACAATGTGAAAAGATCATGAACCATGATCAAGCTGGATTTACTGCAAGGACATCAAGATGTTCTGACATCTGCAGATCAATCAATGTGATATACTACCTTAATAAAAGGAAGGATAAATATCACATGATCATCTGAAATCTCAATAGAAAGAAAAAAAGCATTTGACAAAATTCAACATAAAGTCACAATAAAAATTCTCATCAAAGCAGGTATAGAGGAACATACGTCAATATGGTAAAGGCCATTTATGAAAAACCCACACCAAACATCATATTCAGTAGTGGAAAACTTAGTCTTTCTTCAGTCTTCAGAAATAAGACAAGGATACCCATTCTCTCCACTTTTATTTAACATAGTATTGGAATTTATAGCCACAACAATCAGATAAGAAAAAGAAAATGCAACCAAACTGGAAAGGAAGGAGTAAAACTGTCACTATTTGCAGAAGACATAATGCTTTATAATGAAAACCCTAACATCTCCACCAATATCTATTAGACTTAATAAAGGAATAAAAAAAATTTCAGGGTACAGTATTAAAGAAATCCATTGCTTTTATATATGCTGATAATGAACTTACAGAAAGAGAAATTAAGAAAACAATCCCGTGTTGAGTTTATTTTTGTGCATGGTGTGAGGATGTATGCTAATTTCATTGCTTTGCATGCAGCTGTCCAGTTTTCCCAGCAATACTTACTGAAAAGACTGTCTTTTTCCCATTTTATGCTCTGGCTTCCTTTGTCAAAGATTAATTGACCATAGGTGTCAGGGTTTATTTCTGGGTTCTCTATTCTGTTCCATTGGTCTATATGTCTGTTTTGGTAGCAGTACCATACTGTTTTAATGACTGTGAGTTTGTAATATGGCTTGAAGTCTGGGAGAGTTATGCCTCCTGCTTGGTTTTCATTGTTCAGGATTTCTTTGGCAATTTTGGGTCTTTCGTGGTTCCATATAAATTTTTGGATTGTACTTATACAACTCAACAGCAAAAAAGCCAACAACCCCATGGAAAAATGGGCAAAAGACCTGAAGAGACATTTTTCCCAAGGCAGAGGTACAGATGGCCAAAAGCACATGAAAAAATGCTCAACATCCCTCATTATTAGAGAAATGCAAATCAAAAATACCATGAGATACCACCTCACACCAGTCAGAATGGCCATCATTAATAAATCCACAAATAACAAGTGCTGAAGTATGGAAAAAAGGGAACCCTCCTGCACTGTTGGTGGGAATGTAAGCTGGTACAACCACTATGGGGAACAGTATGGAGTTACCTTAGAAATCTATACATAGAACTTCCATATGACCCAGAAATCCCACTCTTGGGCATATATCCAGACAAAACTCTACTTAAAAGAGACACATGCACCCGCATGTTTATTGCAGCATTATTCACAATAGCCAACAGCTGGAAACAACCCAAATATCCATCAACAGACAATTGGATTAGGAAGACATGGTACATATACACAATGGAATACTACTCAGCCATAAAAAAAGAATGACATAATGCCATTTGCAGCAACATGGATGAAATACTGAGTGAAATAAGTGAGAAAATAAGTCAGAAAGAGAAAGACAAATACCATATGGTATCCCTTATAACTGAAATCTAATATACAGCACAAATGAACTTTTCCACAGAAAAGAAAATCATAGACTTGGAGAATAGACTTGTGGCTGCCCAGGGGGAGAGGGAGGGAGTAGGAGATATCAGGAGCTTAGGGTTAACAGATGCAAACTATTGCTCTCAGAATGGATTTACAATGAGATCCTGCTGTGTAGCATTGAGAACTATGTCTAGATACTTACATCGCAACACAACAGGAGGAAAAACTATGTATACGTATATGTGTAACTTGGTCCCCATGCTGTACAGTGGGAAAAAAATAAATAAATTTTAAAAAAGAAAAATAATACAATCTCATTTAAAATCACATCAAAATAATAAAATTCCTAAGAATAAGCAATGAGGTAAAAGACCTGTATGCTGAAAACTATAAAACATTGATGAATGAGATGATACAAATAAATGGAAAGATGATTTTGGATTGAAAACATTTAATATTGCTAAAATGGCCATACTAAACAAAACAATTTACAGATTTTTTTCCAGCCACACTCACAGTATATGGAAGTCCCAGGCCAGAGACCTAACGTGAGCCAGAGCTGTGACCTGCACCACAGCTACAAAAACACTGAATCCTTAATCCAATGCAACAGGCTAGGGATCGAATAGGCACTTCCATAGATATAAGCCCAATCATTAACCCACTGGACCACAGTGGGAACTCCAGCAATATACAGATTTAATGTAATCCCTATCAAATACCCATGATCTTTTTCACAAAACTAGAACAAATTATCCTAAAATTTGTATGTAACCACCAATGACCACAAATAGCCAAAGCAATCTTGAAGAAACAGAAAAAGCTGGAAGTATCATGCACCCTGATTTCAGAATATACAAAAAAAGCCACAATAAAATCAAAACAGTATATTACTGGCACAAAAACAGATACACATATCAATGGAACTGAATAGAGAGCCCAGAAATAAACCCACACACATATATTCAATTAATCTTTGACAAAGAGGTCAAAATATACAATGGAGGAAAGACAGTCTCTTCAATAATTGGTAATGGGGAAAATGGACACCTAAATGTTAAAGAATGATGTTAGAATATCTTCTCACATTCTGTAAAAAATAAACTCAAATTGGATTAAAGACCTACTTGTAAGACTGGAAACCATAAAATTCCTAGAAGAACATAGGCAGTACACTCTTTGACAAAAATCTTAGCAATATTTGCTTGGATCTGTCACCTCAGGTAAGGGAAATAAAAGCAAAATAAACAAATGTGATCTAGTTAAAGTTAAAAGTTTTTGTACAGCAAAGAAAACTATTGACAAACTGAAAATATATTTTCAGACATATGCCTGATAAGGAGTTAATATTCAAAATGCATAAAGAGAGAGGACAAGATGGCGGAGGAGTAGGGGGACACGCTCGCCCTCTCCCACAAACACAACAAAAAAAGCACATCTACAGAAGAAATGACTCGCACAGAACAGCAACCAATCGCTGGCAGAGGAACCTAAACTCCAATAATGGCAAGAAGTTCGTGACATTATTGGGCAGAACGGGAGAAAAGAGGAGAGTGAGAGAAGGTGAATCCGAGCGGGACGGGCGCTCCCGAAAGGGAACTGCGGAGGAGAAAGGGATCCTGCACCCTGGAAAGTCTCCTACCGGGCGAAAGATCAAATGAACCGGAGGAATCCCCAGATGCAGAGAAGAGTGTAGCAGTAAGTCGGAGTACGGAAAAACGGATCAAGAACCCAACGGACCATCTGAACTACGGGCACAGTCACCAAAAATTGAGACGCCTGGGTGGGGGCTGGGCACCGAATCCTCGGCTCCAGAGGTTAGTCCCCGGGAAAGGGCCGGGGTACGCCTGGGTGGGGGCTGGGAACCGAGACCTCGCCTCTGAAGGTTGGTCCCCGAGAGGGGGCCAGGGGGACGCCTGGGTGGGGGCTGGGCACCGAGACCTCACCTCCGAAGGTTAGTCCCCAAGAAAGGGCCGGGGGACGCCTGGGTGGGGGCTGGGCACCGAGACCTCGGCTCCAGAGATTAGTCCCCCGGCTAGGGGGGCGGGGCAGAGCGGAAACTGCTTGGGAGGTCTAGAAACCAGTTGACGGGGCAGAGACTGCCTGGGAGACTAGAAAACAAAGCTGTCGCAGAGGAAGGGAGCAATACTCTAGGGGCGGGGAAGTGGAAAGCCGCCTCAGAGGGAACCTGGGAGAAGAGCCTGGTCTGTGCCCGTGCTGGGGAGCGGAGAGAAGAAGGGGTGGGTTCCCATAGAATACCCCCCACGCCACAGCAAGCTTACAGGCCCGCTAGCTAGCAGAAAGCTGTGCTTCCCAGTGCATTCCCTCCCCCCACCCCCGCCACCCCCTACGCTCTCGCCGAACCTGGGGCTGCCTGCCATCCAGGAGGGCTGGCCTCAACAATTGCCTGAAGCCTACCACCGCAGGGGCTCTCCCTGCACAGGCCTGCTTGCCCTTTGGAGGGGCTACACTTCCGCAGAGCAGCACCAAACACCACCAGCCCCCGAGAAAAGGCCTGCAGCCCAGTAAAGCTAGAACAAGCCTAGCCAGGCCGTGAATAGATCGACCTAATTCTCCGACGGTTTTTCTGAGACGGGCTCCCCCGGTGAGGAGCCTCTTGGGTCTCCAAGGGCCTTGCTACCCGCCCAAGACCCCAGGGGGTGCTAAGACCTAGTGGACCAGCTGCATAGGACTGCCAGCTCCAGGCAGGAACCCCTGCAGCCCAGAAAAGCTGCAACAAGCCTGGCCGACTTAGGAAAAGATCTCAGACGGTCTTTCTGAGTCGGGCTGCCCTGGGGAGGAGCCTCTTGAGTCTCCAAGGGCCCTGCTACCCGCCCAAGACCCCAAGGGGTGCTGAGACCTAGTGGACCAGCTGCATAGGACTGCCAGCTCCAGGCAGGAACCCCTGCAGCCCAGAAAAGCTGCAACAAGCCTGGCCAAATCGGGAAAAGATCTCAGACGGTCTTTCTGAGTCGGGCTGCCCTGGGGAGGAGCCTCTTGAGTCTCCAAGGGCCCTGCTACCCGCCCAAGACCCCAAGGGGTGCTGAGACCTAGTGGACCAGCTGCATAGGACTGCCAGCTCCAGGCAGGACCCCCTGCAGCCCAGAAAAGCTGCAACAAGCCTGGCCAAATCGGGAAAAGATCTCAGACGGTCTTTCTGAGTCGGGCTGCCCTGGGGAGGAGCCTCTTGAGTCTCCAAGGGCCCTGCTACCCGCCCAAGACCCCAGGGGGTGCTGAGAACCAAGTGAAATCTGCTACCATCGTGGGGTGGACCTCCCAATCCTGTCTGCCCTCAGGAAGTCCTCCTTTGCTTCAAAGAAACACTGTTAGTTCCATCAACACTCCAGAAAAGCCACACTGCCTCAAAAAAGATTGACCAACAACGACAGCCCTCAGGAAATATTCCACGGCAGTGACAAGGCAAACACTACCCGATAACGGAGAGTACAACTCCCTCAGGAGAAAGAAGACAACAAGCAAGATGAAGAAGCTGAGAAACCACCCCCAGTCAAACCAACAGGAGAACTCACCTAAAACAGTCAACAATGAAACAGATCTCTGCAGTCAGACAGACCTAGAATTCAAAAGAGAAATACTGAAAATACTGAAGGAATTAAGAGAAGATATGAACAGTAATGCAGATACCCTCAGAAAGGAGCTAGAAAATATAAGGAGGAGCCAAGAAAAACTAGAACATTCATTTGCAGAGATGCAAACTGAACTAGGGGCAGTAAAAACCAGAATGAATAATGCAGAAGAACGAATCAGTGATGTGGAAGATAGAATAATGGAAATCACTCAATCTGGTCAACAGACAGAAAACCGAATCAAAAAACTGGAAAGCAATATAAGAGACCTATGGGATAATATAAAACGGGCCAATCTACGCATAATAGGAATTCCAGAAGGAGTAGAAAAAGATAAGGGAATGGAAAATATATTTGAAGAAATTATCGCTGGAAACATCCCAAATCTAAAGGATACTGGATTCAAGATACAAGAAGCACAGAGGGCCCCAAACAAACTGAACCCAAACAGACCCACACCAAGACACATCATAATAAAAATGGCAAAAGTTAGTGATAAAGAGAGGATCCTAAAGGCAGCAAGAGAAAAACAGAATGTTACCTACAAGGGAACCCCCATAAGAATATCAGCTGATTTCTCTACAGAAACACTACAGGCCAGGAGGGAATGGCAAGTTATTTAAAGTGCTCAAAGGAAAAAATATGCAACCTAGAATACTTTATCCAGCAAGAATATCATTTAAAATAGAAGGGGAAATAAAAATTTTTTCCAACAAACAAAAACTTAAAGAATACAGCAGCACAAAACCCAGGTTAAAGGAAATATTGAAAGGGCTTCTCTAAACCAAAAAGAAAGGAAGGAAAGGGAAGAAAAAAGAAAAGAAAAAAAAAAAAGAAGAAGAAGAAGAGGAAGAACTAGGACTGAGGAAACCGTAATCAGAGAGCAGTCACTCAAATAAGCCAGCATACAGATTTAATCATGAACATGCTTCAAACAAAATAAAATTAAAAAGAAAAAAATAAAAGAGTCATCAAAACCATAAAATGTGGGCAAGGGATGTTAGGAGGTAAATAATCCTTTTTGTTTGTATGTATGTCTCTCTTCTTAATTTTAATATAATAATGAAGTGTTTGAACTTACAGGACCATCAGGCTAAAACACACAATTATGGGAAGGGGTTAGCATACTTAAAAAACAGGGCAACCACAAGCCAAAACCAAATATTGCATTTGCAAAAAATGAAAAAAAAAATACACTCAAGCAGATAATAACAGGAGACCATCCAACCAAAAAAAAAAAAAAAAAAAAAAAGAAGAATGGAGAACCATAGAATCAACTGGAACACGAGGATCAAATGGCAATAAATAATCATCTATCAATTATCACCTTAAATGTCAATGGACTGAATGCCCCAATCAAAAGACACAGAATGGCTGAGTGGATAAAAAGGCAAAAACCTTCAATATGCTGCCTACAAGAAACTCACCTTAGGACAAAAGATACATATAGATTGAAAGTGAAAGGCTGGGGAAAAGTATTTCATGCCAATAGACATGACAGAAAAGCAGGAGTTGCAACGCTCATATCAGACAAAATAGACTTTAAAACAAACGACATAAAGAAAGACAAAGAAGGACACTATTTAATGATTAAGGGATCCATCCAAGGAGAGGATGTTACTATCATCAACATATATGCCCCAAACATAGGAGCACCCAGATACATACAACAAATATTAACAGACATAAAGGGAGATATTGATGAGAATACAATCATAGTAGGAGACCTAAATAACCCCCTCACATCAATGGACAGATCCTCTAGACAGAAAACCAATAAAGCAACAGAGATCCTAAAGGAAACAATAGAAAAGTTAGACTTAATTGATATCTTCAGGACACTACATCCAAAAAAAGCAGAATACACATTCTTCTCAAATGCTCATGGAACATTCTCAAGAATAGACCACATATTGGGACATAAAGTGAATCTCAATAAATTTAGGAGCATAGAAATTATCTCAAGTATCTTCTCTGACCACAATGCCATGAAATTAGAAATCAACCATGGGAAAAGCAAAGAGAAAAAACCTACTCCATGGAGACTAAACAACATGCTACTAAAAAACCAATGGGTCAATGAGGAAATCAAAAAGGAAATTAAAAACTACCTTGAAACAAATGATAATGAAGACACAACCTCTCAAAATCTATGGGATGCTGCGAAAACAGTGCTCAGAGGGAAATTTATAGCAATCCAGGCCTTTCTCAAAAAAGAAGAAAGATCCCAAATTGACAACTTAACCCTCCACCTAAATAAATTAGAAAAAGAAGAACAAAAAAGTCCTAAAGTCAGCAGAAGGAAGGAAATTATAAAGATCAAAGAAGAAATCAATAAAATAGAGACTCAAAAAACAATAGAGAAAATTAATAAAACCAAGAGCTGGTTCTTTGAAAAGGTGAACAAAATTGATAAACCCCTGGCCAGACTCACTAAAAAGAGGAGAGAAAGAACCCAAATCACCAAAATTATAAATGAAAAAGGAGAAATCACAACGGATACAGCAGAAATACAAAAAACCATAAGAGAATACTATGAACAACTATATGGCAATAAGTTTGACAATCTGGAAGAAATGGACAATTTTCTAGAATCTTACAGCCTGCCAAAACTGAATCAAGCAGAAACAGACCAACTGAACAGACCAATCACTAGAAATGAAATTGAAGAGGTCATAAAATCACTCCCTACAAATAAAAGCCCAGGACCAGATGGCTTCACAGGTGAATTCTATCAAACATATAAAGAGGAATTGGTGCCCATCCTCCTTAAACTCTTTCAAAAGGTTGAAGAAGAAGGAATACTCCCAAAGACATTCTATGAGGCCACCATCACCCTCATTCCAAAACCAGGCAGAGATACCACCAAAAAAGAAAACTATCAGCCAATATCATTGATGAATATAGATGCAAAACTTCTCGACAAAATCTTAGCCAACCGAATCCAACAACATATCAAAAAAATTATACACCATGACCAGGTTGGGTTCATCCCAGGTTCACAAGGATGGTTCAACATACGCAAATCAATCAGCATCATACACCACATTAACAAAAAAAAAGTCAAAAATCATATGATCATCTCAATAGACGCAGAAAAAGCATTTGACAAAGTTCAACATCCATTCATGATCAAGACCCTCGCCAAAGTGGGTATAGAGGGAACATTCCTGAATATAATCAAAGCCATTTATGATAAACCCACAGCAAATATAATCCTCAATGGGGAAAAACTGAAAGCCTTCTCACTCAAATCTGGAACAAGACAGGGATGCCCACTCTCACCACTGCTCTTCAACATCGTTTTGGAAGTCCTGGCCACAGCAATTAGACAAACAAAAGAAATAAAAGGCATCCATATAGGAAGAGAAGAGATCAAACTGTCACTGTATGCAGATGACATGATTCTATACCTAGAAAACCCTAAGGACTCAACCCCAAAACTCCTTGAACTGATTAATAAATTCAGCAAAGTGGCAGGATATAAGATTAACATTCGGAAGTCAGTTGCATTTCTGTATACCATCAATGAAACATTAGAAAAGGAATACAAAAATACGATACCTTTTAAAATTGTACCACACAAAATCAAATACCTCGGAATACACCTGACCAAAGAGGTAAAGGACCTATACGCCGAGAACTATAAAACCTTAAAGAAATCAAAGAAGATGTAAAGAAATGGAAAGATATTCCATGTTCCTGGATTGGAAAAATCAATATTGTGAAAATGGCCATCCTACCCAAAGCAATCTACAGATTCAATGCAATCCCTATCAAATTACCCATGACATTGTTCACAGAACTAGAACAAACAATCCAAACATTTATATGGAACAACAAAAGACCCAGAATCGCCAAAGCAATCCTGAGAAACAAAAACCAAGCAGGAGGCATAACTCTCCCAGACTTCAAGAAATACTACAAAGCCACAGTCATCAAAACAGTGTGGTACTGGTATCAAAACAGACAGACAGACCAATGGAACAGAATAGAGAACCCGGAAATAAACCCTGACACCTATTGTTAATTAATCTTTGACAAGGGAGGCAAGAACATAAAATGGGAAAAGGAAAGTCTATTCAGCAACCATTGCTGGAAACCTGGACAGCTGCATGCAAAGCAATGAAACTAGAACACACCCTCACACCATGCACAAAAATCAACTCCAAATGGCTGAAAGACTTAAATATACGACAGGACACCATCAAACTCCTAGAAGAAAACATAGGCAAAACACTCTCTGACATCAACATCATGAATATTTTCTCAGGGCAGTCTCCCAAAGCAATAGAAATTAGAGCAAAAATAAACCCATGGGACCTCATCAAACTGAAAAGCTTTTGCACAGCAAAGGAAACCCAAAAGAAAACAAAAAGACAACTTACGGAATGGGAGAAAATAGTTTCAAATGATGCAACTGACAAGTGCTTAATCTCTAGAATATATAAGCAACTTATACAACTCAACAGCAAAAAAACCAATCAATCAATGGAAAAATGGGCAAAAGACCTGAATAGACATTTCTCCAAAGAAGATATACACATGGCCAACAAACACATGAAAAAATGCTCCACATCGCTGATTATAAGAGAAATGCAAATCAAAACTACCATGAGATACCACCTCACACCAGTCAGAATGGCCATCATTAATAAATCCACAAATAACAAGTGCTGGAGGGGCTGTGGAGAAAAGGGAACCCTCCTGCACTGCTGGTGGGAATGTAAACGGGTACAGCCACTATGGAGAACAGTTTGGAGATACCTTAGAAATCTATACATAGACCTTCCATATGACCCCGCAATCCCACTCTTGGGCATCTATCCGGACAAAGCTCTACTTAAAAGAGACACATGCACCCGCATGTTCATTGCAGCCCTATTCACAATAGCCAGGACATGGAAACAATCCAAATGTCCATCGACAGAGGATTAGATTCGGAAGATGTGGTATATATACACGATGGAATACTACTCAGCCATAAAAAAGGATGACATCATGCCATTTGCAGCAACATGGATGGAACTAGAGAATCTCATACTGAGTGACATGAGCCAGAAAGACAAAGACAAATACCATATGATATCACTTATAACTGGAATCTAATATCCAGCACAAATGAACATTCCTCAGAAAAGAAAATCATGGACTTGGAGAAGAGACTTGTGGCTGCCTGATGGGAGGGGGAGGGAGTGGGAGGGATCGGGAGCTTGGGCTTATCAGTCACAACCTAGAATAGATTTACAAGGAGATCCCGCTGAATAGCATTGAGAACTATGTCTAGATACTCATGTTGCAACAGAAGAAATGGTGGGGGAAAAACTGTAATTGTAATGTATACATGTAAGGATAACCTGACCCCCTTGCTGTACAGTGGGAAAATAAAATTTAAAAAAAAATGCATAAAGAGCTCATATCACTCAACCACAAAAAATAAACAACCCAATTAAAGAATAGGTAGAAGACCTGAATAGACATTATTCCATAAGGGAAATACAAATGGCCAAAGGCACATTAAAAGATGCTCAGCATCTCTAAGCATCAGGAAAATGTAAATCAAAACAACCATGAGCTATCACCTCACACCTATCATAATAGCTATAGTCAAAAAACAACAAATAATAAATGTTAGCGAGGATATGGAGAAAAGAGAACCATAGTTCACTGTTAGTAGGAACATAAATTGGTATAGCCACTATGGAAACCAATATAGAGGTTCTTTAAAATTTTTTAAATAGAACTACCATTGATTCAGCAATTTCACTCCTTGGTATGTATCCAAAGAAATGAAAACATTAATTAGAACATACATATAAACCCCAATGTTCATAGCAGCATTATTTACAATAGCCACGATCCAGAAGCAAATTAAGTGTACAACAGATGAATGCATAAAGAAGTGGTATATATACAGGATGAAATACTATTCACTGATAAAAAAGAATGAAATATGGTCACTTGTGGCAACATGAATGGACCTTGAGGGTATTATTGTGCTTAGTGAAGTTAAGTCAGATAGAGAAAGACAAACATTGCATGATCTCTTATATGTAGAATCTAAAAAATAAAATGAATGAATACAACAAAACAGAAACAGACCCATAGATGCAGAGAAAAAAAGCAGTGGTTACCAGTGGGGAGAGGAGTGAGGTGTGGGGCAAAATAGGGGAAGTGGATTAAGAGATACAAACTAGTAGGTATTGTGGACAAAGAATGTCATCTGCCCTGTCAATAAACAAAGGATGGTACAACCATCAAGCCAGTAGCCACTGCAGCTGCCATCTCCCAAACGTGCACCCTGGAGAAAAAGAATAGGATCCTGGCTCTGAATATTTAAGGTGCCTATCAAAGGAATAATTTCATAAAGTCCATACTCTTGCACCCTCCCATATATAGAAAAGTGCTAAATTCATCGACTTGAGATGTCTAATTTTTTTTAATTAGCAGTAATCTTTTGAGGTCTGACTACCTGTTTTTTATTTTATTTTATTTTATTTTATTTTCTTGCAAAAATTCCTATATATCATCTCCTCATATACTTCTTTGGAACATCTCTCAGAGCTATCTAAGAGGCTGTCTCCTTGGACTTAATTAAGTCCTCAGTAAGTCTGCCAAATAAAACATAATTCTCAACTTTTAGGTTGTGCATTTCTTTCAGTTAACTATACAAAATAAATATAATACAAGGATATAATGTACAGCACATGGAATATAACAAATATTTTATAACTTTAAATTAAGTATAATCTATAAAAAAAAATCAAAGCATTATGTTGGACACCTGAAACAAATATAACATTGTAAATCAACTATACTTCAATAAATAAATAAATTTTTAAATCATCCATAAAACATGCCCTCAATAAAAATATTTCATATGAGTAAAACTTAGACATTGACAAAAATTAATTTCTTTAAAAATGCCTGGTAGTAGAAACGACAGAGTGATATATTGAGTATTGATCATCACAGGTGTTTTTTTTCTTTTTACAGTTGCATATGCAGCATAGGAAAGTTCCTGGGCCAGGGGTCAAATCAGAGCTGAGCTGCAGGCCTCTGCCACAGTCACAGCAATGCCAGATCCTTAACCCACTGAGTGAGGCCAGGGATCAAACCCACATTCACGGACACAGCGTTAGGTTCTTAACCTTCTGAACAACAATGGGAACTCCATCAGAGGTATTTTTGCATGCATTTCAGAATTTATTCTAAAACTAGAACTGGTAAAAGTAGATGCACTTAAAAGTTCTCATTGCAAGGAATAAGGGCTAAGTACCAATAACTCCATTAGTAAAAGAAAGAGTTTAGAACTGGAGAAAATACTAACAATGAGACCCAACAAAAAGAAATGAAAAAAAAATGTAATTGTAATGTATACACGTAAGGATAACTTGATCCCCTTGCTGTACAGTGGGAAAATTTAAAAAAAAATTTAAAAAAATAAAAAAAAGAAATGAAAGATTCAATCCTGGGCTGCATTTCTTGATCACTGACTTAAGGTTCTTATGAGTAGCCTTTCCACTGAAAATGAAAGAGCAGCCTATATAAACAAAGGATATGGAAGGCAAAGTGAACCTGAGGCAATTTTCTAGCCTAATAATTATAAAGAAGAATAGCTGCTTAATGAAATATGAAGGCATTACACAATTCTCTTCTCCCTCCCTCCAACTCTCTCTCCCCGCATTTTTCCTTCTGAACTTTTCTATTTCTCTATTTTTAAACTAATTTTATGTTTTCTCTGATTCATAAAGATGGTGGAACTATCTGGAGCCTCTGAACATTGGGACAACGGGAAAATAATAATCTTGAGTTGCCGCAAATGGCCTATCAGCTATACATACATTTTTTCTTCAAATAAAGAGTCATTTGTCCAAGGAATAAAGGCAAACCTGATATATTTTTAAATCTAATAATGAAAGCTATTATGCATATGTGTGCACACACACAAAGTCAGGACTCACATACGATGTGAATGTTTCTGGATGCATGACTGGCAGACTAAACAATGGGAATTCCATATTTTCCATAGACTTTTAGCTTCTCTAGAGAAGTAGGCCTAGACCTATCCTCACTCCATACCTGGATTCTGTTCAGACAAACCTCTAAGTTCTTAGAAATCAAAGTTGATTAGTTACTACTTACTCCTATATACTGCTAAGAATATTCACTTCTCAATTCTAGATGGGGTATATAAGCTTCATAGGGTAAACAAAATGGACAAGCACTCCAAGTTGATCGAGTTGCCCACCACCACTCTAGGCTAACTGAACTTTTCCTGAGTCAGATTTTACTAATAAGGTGATACATGTTTAAAACTTCAAAGCCTCAGTGTTTCTGTTCCTCTAATGCTCCCATTGGATGAAATCCTTGTCTGCAACATGGGAACATCATCACCCACTTGCCTCCTAGATGAAGAGGCAATTAGTTCCTATTGCTGTAAAACATTTGCATGTTTTAACCACCCAACTCCATTCTCCCTTCTTTCAGTAGCAGCACTCCAATTTCCCTCAGGAAGCCACTCCTTCCATAGTACATGGGATGAGAATGAGGTAATTAATCTCTACCCCAAACTATAGGCAAGGCCACATGGCCTAGCCCAACCAATAGGACGTTTGTATTCCCCTCACCATAATAACTGGTTTAGAGAAGGGCACAGGGTGCATGTATGTTCAATAAAATCTCTTTACACTTTTATAGGATTTTTGGATGAATACATAGTCACATAAGAATTACATAAGAATCTATTCTTAATACTGTGTATTAAAATACTTTATGTGGCAGTTAAACATGGAAATGACCTGAATGCCCACCAATATAGAGAAGATTAGTCAATTTTTGTACAAGGCTGCTATGGAATAGTATGCACCTGTTTAAAAAAATCTGAGTTAGAACCATATCCATTAATCTGGAGACGTGTTCAGTGTACATTGTTAGACGCAATAAATTTCAGGCTCTTTTTTTTTTTTCTGTCTTTTTCCCCTTTTCTAGGGCCGCTCCCGCGGCATATGGAGGTTCCCAGGCTAGGGGTTGAATCGGAGCTGTAGCCACCGGCCTACGCCAGAGCCACAGCAACACCAGATCTGAACCGCGTCTGCAGCCTACACCACAGCTCACGGCAATGCCAGATCCTTAACCCACTGAGCAAGGCCAGGGATCAAACCCACAACCACATGGTTCCTAGTCGGATTCGTTAACCACTGTGCCACAACGGGAACTCCCCTCAGGCTTATTTTTTTTTTTTTGTATGATAATTTACATAAAAATCCAAGAACAAGGCTACTGATATGTTTTATACATCTTGAAAGATTTTTTTCACCTTGTACAACAAGTTCATAAAACCTATACAATTTAATTTTTTATAGAGACTTTTTAAAGAAATCTGAACATTATCATGAATATTATAGAAGCCTTTTAGGAATTTCAGGAGCAAGGTGACAAGGTTTGCATTTTAAGTGATTGACAAAAAGTTATATGGAACTAGATTCGTGGAAAAAAGAACAGTTAGAAAGCCACTGCTGATATTCAGGTAGTGGCATGAGAGAAAAGGACAGCATTTATCATGGAAATATAGTTCCATCATATATAAATAGATGTTAGATACATTTAAAAAAGAAATTATTTCCATGTCCTGTGGCTTTAGCACAGAACACTTTCTTCCTAGAACATGCCACAGAGCCAAAGTTGACTGATTGGATGTGAGTGGGAAATGACAGAAACCACATAAAAGACTGCTGAAGTCCTGGATTAGGTCAACTCAAAGAGACCGGTCAGATTAGAGTAAAATAAACAGAAGGCTGAGAGCCTTGGTCAACACCAGAATTCGAGGAGTAAAGGAACTGCCTGACGCACGGCGAGGGGGAGAAACTAGGTGAAAAGAGAATAAAGAAACCAGGGACAATTGTCTGCAGCATTTCCACAGAAATGGTATTCATTAAAAAGAACAGAAACGCCTGTGGAATGTAATGATACAGGTGTCATGGTGACCTTAAGAAGAGCACTTCTTGGGAAATCAAGGGTATAGGAACTAAGTGGGAAAAGTTTAAGAAATAGATATAAGTGGAGGAAGAAGAGTCAGGAAACATGAATTAATCTGAAAAATCTTGTTTTCAAAAAGAAGAAAAAGGCTTGGTGCCAAATGAGGACGTGGTTTAAAAAAATTAAGTTTGTGGAGTTCCCGTCGTGGCGCAGTGGTTAACGAATCCAACTAGGAACCATGAGGTTGCGGGTTCGGTCCCTGCCCTTGCTCAGTGGGTTAACGATCCGGCGTTGCCATGAGCTGTGGTGTAGGTTGCAGACGCGGCTTGGATCCCGCGTTGCTGTGGCTCTGGCGTAGGCCGGTGGCTACAGCTCCGATTCGACCCCTAGCCTGGGAACCTCCATGTGCCGCGAGAGTGGCCCAAGAAATAGCAACAACAACAACAACAACAACAATAACAACAACAACAAAAAAGACAAAAAAAAAATTAAGTTTGTTTACTTGCTTATTAGTTTTCGGATAGGATGGATAAACTTGCGTGCAGGAGTGACCCAAGTTTTGTGAAAGCTAAATCTTACACATTTGGGGACCTTCCTTAAAATTACAGCATAAAATTACTTAAAAAGGTGAATATTTATTTAGAATGAGCAATCACACAAAATTATAAATTTTAAAAAGCTGACCAACTCCATGATCAACTAGCCAAAAAAAAAGCTATAATATTTTTATTAATTATTTGCCTTATATACCTCTATAATACCTTTTTCCCTTAGAATTTTAAGCGTATATTCTTTGAACACTTCTTCCTATTACAGTGATTTTTGCAATATTTTCTAAAGGGAGAATGAAAAGGTAAATTTGATTTTCCTCTTGCATATTAGACATTACTAATACATCACTTCAGTGTTGTTGGCCTTGCCAACAACTTCATCAAGTCAGCTTTTTGTGGCAACTTACTCTTAGCCAGACTCCCAAAATATCTGCAGCCACTCCAATGCCACCAGACATAAGAAGCATGACTCAAGGGAGGTTGAATTGGGAAAAGATAGTGTTCTTAATTTCATTTAAAATATCTTTGGAAATTTTACAAAAATATATGACCATGTGAAGACAACTGGCCTTGGAAGAGGCTGATGCAAATGGAGATGCAGTACTGAACAGGACATTTACTGAGCATATAAATGAAAGTGTGGTGTTTTATACATGAATTATCAAGGGCAGTGGGAGAATGACTTGCCTCCACTTGAGAGGGGATGTTCAGGAGATAAAGCGTTTGAGAGAGTCAGCTCTTAAGAAAGGCAAACATGCAAAGAGATGTCTTGTGAAGATTCTGCAAGTGCAGAGTCTGTACCTATGGAAGAGTGGTTCCTGAAGGTACGTTGGTAAAGGCTGGCCATGAAGCTGTCATTGAAAGTACAGCCAGGGAGAAAGACACACATGGCAGTGTAAGAGGAAGAGAATGGAGAGGCAGGATGATTAAGAAAGGGCAAAAGTGTGACGACGAACGATGACATCAACCAGAGACAGGAGTGTAAAGTATAAATGCAATTATACATGACAAATGCCATTTTACTGTCTCTTCTTATCATATTTACATTGGACTCTGAGACTCTCTGATTAGGAAAAGAAAGAGGTTACCAAATTGGTCCCTGGCTTTCTTGGTCTTAAAGTAGGTCAATTTGAAGGATTTATTTTAATTCCTGTGTGGCTCAGTGGTTTGAGGATCCAGGGTTATCACTGTTGCAGCTCAGGTCACTGCTGTGGCACAAGTTCAGTTCCTGGCCTGGGAACTTCTGCATGCCACAGGTGCTGCCAAAATATGAGGACTTTTTCCTTGTCACATTTATCTTTTAATATTATCAGTGAAAGAGATGTTACTTAAGCATATTAAAAATTGCAATTTTTCAGAGGAAAAAACAAGTAATCTCTTAGCTTTAGTGACAGAGAATTTTATAAGTGAACCTCAGACCATGAATGTGAAATTATATCACTTTCCAGGTTTTGATGGCTTAATTTTCTGTTTAAAGATGATCTAGCTACTTCTAGAGAGGATTTGTTAGCTCACCAGCTTCAAGTGACTAAGTGTGCAAGAGCAAACACCAAGACCCACATGAAAATAGGGAAATACTGAGCAGAGGAAAGGCATACATAGATAATCTCTCACTCTAAAGAAAACTGTCCGGGCAGACCTGCGCAGAGAGCTGCAGTCAACCTGGCACTGCCTTCGTACACAATATAGCAGTAGAGGAGGAGGCAGCTTGGCCACACAGATAGTACCAGGACAATAATACTGATGCTTCTCTCTGCACAGTGCCATCCTCCAGCAATACCCCAGTTTAACAAAAATTATCATGGACCCCCAGGATACAAATAACTGTTAAAATGTTCTTTTACTTAGTCATGGATATGAATATTGGTTCACATGCCTAGAGACTGAAACAGAATGACACAATGAACCTAAAAATGCCTATTAGTTTATTTACCATCTCTTCCCTTTCCCTTTAAGAATTGTTTATTTTCATTTCTGTTTCTAATTTTAACTGGGAAGACAGGGGGTGGGGGAGGAAAGAGAAATGAGGTAGAGATGTGCACATTCATACACAGAGTACCTGCAAATGTTAAATGATATCTGTCTAGCACTTGACATCAGTAATAGCGAAGATTTGAAGAAAAAGGATCCAAGTTCTTATCTTTCGTAAATCTGGAGGGTGCCCTTGGAATTTTGTAAGATGCTTAGACTTTCTCTAATTTATTTGTTTTGAAAGATTTCTTGAAAAACTGATATTCTGCATTTTCTTACCTTCCTCTTATCTTCAAGTATCAAAGTAAAAAATCTAGAGGTAGAAAAACATATACCTAGAAATAAACAGCTATTATGTGCCAGGCACTTGAGATACATCAATTAACAACTGAAATAAAAAGGTCCAACTCTGTGGCATTTCTTTCTTATGGGAAATAGAAAATGATAATAATAATATTAAAATAGCATTTATTGAACACTTCTTCATAGTATAGTTTGCCTTGGGCACCTTATTTTCTCTCTTTAGACTCTCCAAAGTAACTCTATGTACTAGGCACTATTATTCCCATTATACATATAGAAGGTTTAGTCTTCAAGAAGCTAAAGAACTTGTCCAAGTGATGTATCTGGAATTCAAAACTGAGGTCTTCCTCACTTTTCCTACAAATACTCATAAAGCTCTTACTATGTTTCCAACCTAAATTAAATTCCATGATTGACATAAAGGAACATGAAATACTAACTCTAAGATACTTGCCTAAAACAAACATTATCCAACATTAAAAATTATATGTGCAGTTTACAGAACAATCAGTATAGTCATGGTTCAGAGAAGATAAATTATGAGAGACATACAGAAAATTTTTTTGGAAAATTATAATTTAAGTGTGGGTTGAATGATGAACAGAATTTTTACAAGTTTTTTCCTACAAATTGCCCACATTCCTGAAGAGTTGTAAAGCACTTTGTTCAGGTACAACTGATTTTGTCATTAAGAATATTTTCTAGGGCTCTCATTGAATTTTACTCGTTTTGGTTTCTAAGCATTATTCCTTTTGTCCTAGGTACCCATTTCATAATATACATTTTACCCTGTTAAACACACCTTTTTAAAGTTCTTGTCTGTTGGTTCCCAGATCACCATAATGTTCATGGATCATGTCTTCTCATTCCCCTTTGCTAGCTACTCAGCCACTTAAACATCAGTGTTTCTCAAGGCTTCTCCAATTCTGATTCCTCTTTTTATTCTATAAATTAACTGATGTCATCAGACTAGATGAGATAATCATGGCTAATGCTAATATACCTTAATATATCTCCTAAACTCCAGACCCAAGTGGACTTCAGTGATCCCACCCACAGGCACTCACATAAAAAATTAAAAATGGAAATTATTTATGAATTATTTATTTTGATCCTTCCCACCATCAATCCTGCCATAACAACAAAACAATATGCATTTAAAACAAAACAAACAGGAAGTTCCCATGTGGCACAGCAGATTAAGGTCCAGCATTGCCACAGCTGTGGCACATGTTGCCATTCTGGTGCAGGTTCAATCCCTGGACTGGAAACTTGCACATGCCATAAATGTAGCCAAAACCAAACAAACAAACAAAAACCACTGGTGGTTCCTTGTTTATTTATGCCCTATCTCAGCAAATGACATTGTAACACATCTAGTCACCCAATTAGAAAAACCTAGAAGTTATCAAAAATGTTCTCTCGGAGTTCCTGTTGTGGCTCAGCACAAACAAATCTGACTAGCATCCAAGGGGACACAGGTTCGATCCCTGGCCTTGCTCAGCGTATTAAAGGATCCCGCATTGCTGTGAGCTGTGGTGTAGGTCACAGACACAGCTTGGATCTGGCGTTGCTGTGGCAGTGGCATAGGCCAGCGGCTACAGCTCTGATTTGACCTCTAGGTTGGGAACCTCCATATGCCTTGGGTGTGGCCCTAAAAAGACAGAAAAAAAATAATGTTCTCTCTTTTTCACCTCACATTGCAGAGCACACCAATCACCTTATGTATTCCATTAATACTGGAGGATTCTGTTCCTCCTACTGCTACCACTTCTGCTTTTCTCTGTTCAGACCACAGTGTTTTCTTTCCTAAATAGAATTTCTCCTAACTAGTCTTTTCTAACTAGTTTCTTGCCTCTGTCAAATATGTAACACAAGCCTCTGCCAGAGTGATTACATATAATACAAACCTTTGCCACTCCCTGCCATCCCTCAAGATCCACCTATGCTCTCCATCACCTTGGAAAATAAGCCCAAACACTTTTTCCATGTTATTCAAGAATGCTTTTATTATCTGGACTCTGCTAAATTTTCAGCTACAACTCTCACCAAAGTAGATTAATGATGAATATTTATACAAACTATGTTTTTTTTAACTCTTCTAATCATTGCATATTTTTCTTCTTTCTGTAGTGCCCTTTATCTGGGAAACTCTTTTTTTTTTTTTTTTTTATTAGGGCTGCACCTGAGGCATATGGAGGTTTCCAGGCTGGGGGTTGAACTGCAGCTACATGAAGCTGCCAGCCTATGCCACAACCACAGCAATGCCAGATCTGAGCTGAGTCTGCGACCTACATCACAGCTCATGGTAATGCAGGATCCTTTAACCCACTGAACAGGGGCAGGGATTGTTCTGTTTCACTCCAGCTTCGTCAGATCTATGTGTTAAACACTAACTCAACTAATAAAGTGGGACAGATTCCCTAAATGTTACCTGTGTTTATAGTTCCCTTGAGATCCTCTCCAGAGAAGCAGTAATTAGCAGGACATGATTTCTTAAAACTCCATTTCATATAATACAGTGTATACGTAGCTAATGAAATCTCACCAGCTTTTTAAGACTATCACTTTTTCTCTATGTTGATACAGTTTTTACCACCAAATATCCATTTTATGCCATGTTATATAGGTAGGATTGTATTACTCTTCATGTTTCTAAATAAAAACAGAATTTTTTGGCAGCTCCCTAGGTTATACAATCTACCCAGAGAGGCTGAAGCCAATACTCTCAAAACTTTCATTAAGAAAATGTTCCCATCCTACATACCCACATAAGGATGACTTCAAGATTGAAATAACAAGATCATTTTTGTGCATTTTTGTACAAATTTCTGAGGAAGGAAAAAATAATAAGGCCCTTGTGGGCTGGACTATTGTCTTACACTTACCTCTTTCCAAGAACATAGCAAAAGACTGTATTTTTTTTCAAATATTTTTAAAATAGAAATGAATAAAGGACCCTAGGAACACAGACTAGTATTCTTGAAAACAAAATAATTAGGTGGTAGTAGGCACTTCCAAGAATTACATATAAGAAACTAAACACAAACTGTGTGGGTAATGATGAAAGTTGTTTCCTTCTGGCAACTGGTTTTTGGTGGTCTTAGCACTGTTATTAGCAAACTACAGTATAATCAGCTGTCTGGTTCACAGCATCAGTGAGCTCAATGTTAAGCAATATACAACTGTATGAAAACAAAATTCCTATAGTCACGCATACTCTTGGTTCACAGACAAATATTGTTAATGAATGATCATTGGTTCTAATCACTAGAGGGGTTAAGACAAATCACCTCATGCTTTCATACTGTAGCTTTATTACACAGGTGAGATCTCACCAGAGTGAAAATAAAGAATTACCATGATAACAAAGTTTGATGAGGAGTTACCGTCATGGCTCAGTGGTTAACGAACCTAACTAGTGTCCTTAAAGACTCGGGTTCTATCCATGGCATCCCTCAGTGGGTTAAGGATTCGGCACTGTCGTGAGCTGTGGTGTAGGTCACAGATGTGGCTTGGATCCAGCATTGCTGTGGCCATGGCTGTGACCAGCAGCTGTAGCTCCAATTCGACCCCTAGCCTGGGAACGTCATATGCTGCAGGTAATGCCCTAAAAAGACCAAAAAAAAAAAAAAAAAAAAAAAAAAAACTTCCTAATCAATAGACCTATAAGCTTAAATATGAAAACCAGTAAGAGATTAAAAGTTTCCATGGGGAGAGCAGCCACTGAAAGGAGGGGCACAGGAAAGCTCTATCCCAACAACTCAAGTATTTTTTTTTTTTTTTTTTTACTGTTAAGATACAGTTAAGCACCTACTATTTGATAGGAGCTGAAAGGATTTCCTAGGACTCAGGACATTTGCTGCTAAAATTAGGGTGGTTGGTCACCCTAAACTTTTAATAGTCCCTGCCCTCAAGGAGCTTACAGCTTAGAAGAGAAATTAAATATAAATCAAAAACAAATATGATAGAGTGAGTTAAGTGGATAAGTGAGGGTACTATGGGGAAACAAGACAGAGGTAGTAAGCACTTTCTGAAAGCCATAGTTCTCAACCCTAGGGGCTCATTGTACTTAATTTTTTTTATCATTAGTTGAAGCAGCTGAGGCATAGAACAGTAAATTATTTGCCATAAATTCCTGATAGATATTGATTTAATTTGCCTAGGATTTGGGCATGAGCATTTTTTTGAAGCACCAAAAGAGACTATAACATGCAAGCAATGTTGAGAGCTACTGAATTAAATCCAGGCTGAGATGTGCTAAGATATAATTAGATGAAAGGGACCAGAAGAGAAAGATTATCCATTTTAGAGGGAGCAGTATGTGCAAATGTCTTGAGGCAAAACAAGCACGATACTTTAGAACACTAAGCACCATTTAGTATAACCAGAACATGGAATGAACATAAGAGATGTGAGATTCAGATTTTTAAGGGCCTTGAAAACCATTTTCAGAAGTTTGAGCCTGTGTAAAGAGAGAAAAGTGATCTCTTTAAGCCACAACTACCTTCTAAATAGTGTTTGCTTTTTATATAAAATACCTTTTCTGTCGGCTTTCATGGATTTGGACCATCAAGGCCTCCTTGTTCTGAGTTTGAGAACTTTCTGCTCTAGATCTGAAGAAGATGAATAACAGGAGTGAAGTGGCATTAATGTAAAAGGTAGGAAGTGTTAGGGAATATTACAAATTACAAAGTCCATGCCAACATAGAGGGTGCAAGCACCAGTCAACCTCAGCCTTTCCAATCAAGAATATTATCCTTTTGCTGCTGGATGATTAGCTTTAAATGAAGGAATAAATTTGATTTTAAAATGAAGTCTTCTAATATTTATACATTGGCTCCCAACATTATGCAAGCCAATAAAAACATACTTGCAGTTTCAGTTCCAAGTAAGTATTTGGAGTTCTAGGGCAAGTTCTAGGCAGCCAAGAGGGGAGGGGTGAGAAAAAAGATAGCAAGGGAAAGTGAGAGAGATCAGTAGATGGTGGGAAGCAAAGATGCTATAAAGAGTGAAAAAACAAACTAAAAAGCCATTTGCAATGGTGGTAGCTGAAGAAATTTAAGACAAAGGCACCAATATCTATGTCAATTTTTTGTTGCAGTTTGTAAATAGATGATAGAGGGACAAAACTATAAATGAGAAAACATTCTAACTGGCAAGAAATGAAGAATAGCTCTCAATTAAGATAGGAGCATGGACTCGAGCTTAGAAAGACATTTAAACACCATCTCTGCTTTACAGAAACAGTACTACCGTGTACTACAAGCAAACTAATCAGCATTCCTTCATCTGTAAAATATAAATAATAACAGTATCAAACTCTTAGGTTGTTATGAAAATTCAATAACTTAGAATGCAATGAATATTTAGCACAGCTTGTGACACATTTTAAGCATTTAGCAAATGCTGAAATATCTACTACTACCAAGGAGGTTGTCACAAGGACAATGAGTATGAGATATATTTGAGAAACATTAAGAGGAAAGAATTTGTAGAACTTGATTAATTAAATACAGCTGAAAGGGGAAAAGGCAGTAAAGATCCCCACCAGACTTCTGGCATAGACAACTGAATAGATGGGGGTGACTTTCAGTATAATAAAAAATAGAAGATAAGGACGATTTTTCCCTTTTATTGCTCCTTAGCTTTTAGTAAGCTATGTCACCTCTGCCACATAGAAAAAGCTACTGTTCACTGATGCTCAGGCCAGCATTAAAGCACATCTCCCCTCCCTCCGTCACCCTTAACTAGTCTTTCAGGGGGAATGAGAGGCTCTCAAGGGAAAGAACAGGATCTCTAAGTACTTCTTCCCACTGGCACAGCCCTCTTCCCCTCCCAACCCAGAATTTGGGTTTTACTTTATCAAGGAAGGTGACATGTTATTACAGGAAAGGGCAGCCTGAGAGGATGATGTGAAAGGAGACTTAGGCGTTGTGCTGCCCGGTGTCAGTCTTAGTCCCACTCAGGTAATGTCTGTTATAATCAAAGCAAACTGGAGAACAGAAGGCAGCGAGGGATGAGGGATAGAGCCCCACAGATTTCCATTTCAACGCCTCTTAGCAGTGCTAGAAATGGGGACAAATCACCCAGTACGCTAAACTTTAAACTCCTATTCTCACAAAAAAAGGAGTATACATACAAAGTATAGTAATATCCATTTTGCTTGATTTTACAAAATTAGAAATAATTTGTATAACATTTAAATTGTAGTAACACTCAAATGTGTAGTTAAGGTAATTAGAAGTAACCCAACATAAACCTAATTAACAAAAAAAAAAGTGTTTGCACATGCAAGTGAGAAGTTAGAAGTGAATTAGCTATCATCAGAACTCTGCTACTCTCTGCAGTGCCCTTTGACGGGGTAGCTTCATTTTCAGGCTTTGAAAGCCCTGGGAAGCTGTAGAGGCATATCATCATTACTGTCAATAGTTCCAGCACAAAAGGACGTCTTCTCTTCTTCCTGAAAAGTTCCCAGGGTCTGGGATGATTGGACCACTCAGGTCTTTTGTAGTACCGTCACTATTTTAAAATAAGAAATAACTGGTTTGTTGTGTGGTAAACCCATAGCCTTGTGCCTGGGGGAATATATCATCATTGAACCAGTCACTAGCCAGGTGTATGGAATTGTGCTAATTATCAAGAGGAGCCACAAGTCTTCACCTGGAATAATAATTCTGGATGCAGCTCAAAACACTGTTACACATTAGAATTGGGGACAATTGGACAAAGAAGAAACACAGAGCCTCAGTGTCTGGGAACCACTCCCTGGAAATCCAATTTAATTGCTTGAGAAGGGACCGAGGTACCAGTGTTCTTCTAGGTCCCAAGGTGGTTCTAATGGCCCCTCAAAGTTGAGAATACTTGTGAAGGGCGATGGTTTACTTATCAGCCTAGAAGCAAAATTAGAACCCCACCTAGACCATGTATACTAAAAATGGAAGAGGGGTTGTTCCTCAAAACAAATCCAAGGCATAGCTATTAAAAGAAGCAGAGATAGATCCTAGCTGTCAAAAAGAAAAGTCTCCTACTATATAAGCCACATGCCTTATCCTCACAACCACTGCCAATCTTTTGTTGCAAACTTTGCTAAGTTCTTAGTACCCTAAAATGGAAGGTCATCATTTGTCCCTGTGAATAGATATAGATATATATAGGGAGAATTATTCAAAATGCAGAAGCACATAAATAATACTTTAATATACAAATTAACATTATTTTATGTTTAAGGGGGAAAAAAGGAAATCAGAAGTGCTGAATGAAGACTAGAATTATAGGTGAGAGCATGGGTCACAGGATGAGGTGATATGGAGAAGTGAAAAGCCATCAGTGTTCCTAGCTCCTGGGTACACTTTTACAGAGGTCAGACAAGTGTACTTTAGATTTATTTAGCAATATTTAGCTGCCATTGTTCCCAAAGAAAAGTTACTAGATATAATAAATTATGATCTCTCTAGATTATAATCTATATCTGTATAGTGAGTAAGAGGCTTGGGTTAGAGATATACAGCTAATGCTATAGTTCTGAATCTTCAAGACTGAGACCATGCAGAGAAAAATTCTCAGATAAGCTTTAAGCTTCACAGTGCAGTATGCTTCAGTAATTTCCACTTACTGTTCAACATGTCACCAAGCTGCCCTCAAGAGTTCAATGAAGATCAGCCATCACACGTTTTGGTGCCAGTAATGCCACAAGTTCTACATAATTATAAGGAACATATACATCTTTCGTCTGTGACCCAAAACCTGTGGTTTGAACAGCAGGCAGCCCTATGGCAGCATAAAATTTTCATGGTTGGCAACAAAAATTCTAGGTGATCCCCTGGAATGCGAGTCAAAACATTCTCAGATTCCTCCTCAGTGGACTGGATTTTTATATGGCAAGTCATGCATTTTAAGTTTCCACCCTGTCTCAAAGCTTGAGTTTTCAGAATGAAAACAAAGAAAATATTCCCCCCAAGTAGTCATCCAGGCAATTGTGTGAACGAAATACTCTAGAGATGAGAGTTTTATACTGTTTAGCTTGCCAACCATGTTGGTGACTGTTTAAGTCAATGATATTCTCTAGAATGTTTGCTCATCTTCAAACTGTCTTCTGTAGTGAGGCCCTACAAGATGTCAATTGAAGAATATTGTGGGAGATGCCAGCTATAAAGTTTCTTTGCTGATGTAAAGAATGTGAGCTCCCAAATTTCTTTAATATTTTTGTAAATATAAATAATTTCTAAGAAATATTTGAACACGATGAAAGGATGATCTAAAGTTCCTTTTCTTCTCTAAAATGAGCACACCTACATTTCTATTTATTTACTCTGAGGACCCCTTTAGCAGTCTGGTACAGCCTGTGGACTCCTTTCCAGAAAATTTTCTTAAAATAAGTAACAGAAAATACATAGGATTATAAAGAAATGAAATATATTAGACTATGTTAACACAGGTTCACAGACCTGAAGGTTCTATGGATATAAATTAGGAAGTTAATCTTATGTAATCTCTTTTAAAGGTTGTATTGAACAGTAAGCAAGTTCAAGGCATTTCAACAAAACATGTTAGAAAGCGTCTTGGCAGGGGAAAATAATTCAGACCCTAACAGGGCTAGGCAAAGATGAGGATACCAGGAGGAAGTTGTGGCACTAGATGTGTGAAAGTGGGAATTGTGACAAAATGCAAAGTGCATGCCCTGTCTGCAGGGAAGCCAGCAGACTTTTGCCACAAGGAGACTCGAGCCCTGTAAGGCCAAGTTTTCTCCTTTTTCAAGAGAGGCCAGGCATCCAGATTTTCACATGACCTATATGAATGTGTTAATAATGTTGGCTGGAGAAAAAATCAAACACTGAGACAAAGGAAATACATTCAAATCTTTTACCAGGTTTATCTGGAGGGCTGCAAGTTTAGAACTTCAGGAAAGTAAGATAAATCGGAAGAAATTATTCTCTATTATCAATTTTTTAAATTTGTTATCAATTTTTATTTTGTTATTATCAAAATCTTTATTACATTTATTTTGAAAACATAATAAATAATTTAAATTTAATGTATTTCATAGAGCAGGAGGAAGGACATGCATGTTACCATAGAATAATCAAAGGCTTCAGAGTTAAATTGCGTATTTAATGATTCCAAGAAGCATATTTGTTGAAAAACCTACATCTGCGCACCAAGCAATAAACAAGTCAGCAAGAATACAAAGATTAAGACATTGTATCCAAAGGTTAAATACAAGTGTGTGAAGAGTTGAACCAAAAGATTACAATACAATCTGTTAAGGCCTATCAGAGAGATATGTAAAAAGTACAAAGGGAGTAGGAGGTAAGCAAACATACAATCTCCCAGGAGATTTGGAGGGATTCTCAGAGCAATGAACTCTTCGAATATTCCTTTGTATCAGGGGGCCCAGATTATTAATGATCTAATAGGTTATTCTGAAGAATGCAGCTTTTATCCTAGAGGGAACTGAGGGTCATTGAAGAATTCTGAACAGGGAAGTGATATGTTTAGATTTTCAGGATCATTTCAGCAGCATTAAGGAATGGCCTACAGGAGGAGACAGTGGAGAGTGAAGACCCACAAGTTTAGACCCACATAGTTTAGTCAGCTAGGGCAGTAGCAGGGGGCATGAAGTAAGATTACTTGGAAAGAATCTGTTTAGGGAATAAAAACAACAGAAACTGGTGGCTGATGGTACCCTATTGGAAAAGTTAAGAATGGCTCAAGAATTTCTAGGAGAGGTAGTCTGGTATAAGTGTGAAAGCATAGGCCATGTTTGGTCCATAATTAGGTTCAAGTCCTATCTCTTCTAATTCATTTACTGTTCATCTTTAAGAGTTATTTATCCGCTCTGAGCCTCAGTTTTGTAAGTCAAGCGTTCTTTCAAGTGTTCACATCTGCACCTAAAAATTACTGATTTTGTTATTATAATTCTGGTTAGGATGGTGGTTTCATTCAGTTTATTTGTTTTTGAAGACTAATGTTGCATTTGAAATGCTTTTAGAAGATTTTAGGTTTGTAGAGTTGAATATGTGGATCTTTGTGCTAAAAAGAAAATCTCATTAGGACAGTTACAGTTATAGATGAAATAATCTAAGGTATTTTCAGAAAAGAAGATCCAGGGTTTGGATCTCCAGGACACTAATGCAATGGATAGATAGAGTAGGAGGTAAAATTTGCAAAGTCTCATAATAAGAAAAGACTGGAAAGGTGATGCAAAAGGTAAATAAAGAGCAGTGTCTAAAACTCGAGAAGAAAGGGTTTTAGAAAGAGTGTAGTCAACATAGAAAACACCATTGTGGGGGAGTTCCCGTTGTGGTGCAGTGGTTAACAAATCGACTAGGAACCATGAGGTTGCGGGTTCCATCCCCACCCTTGCTCAGTGGGTTAACGATCACGGCATTGCCGTGAGCTGTGGTGTAGGTTGCAGAGGTTGTTGTAGCTCTGGCGTAGGCCGGTGGCTATAGCTCTGATTAGACCCCTAGCCTGGGAACCTCCCATATGCCGCGGGAGCGGCCCAAGAAATGGCAAAAAGACAAAAAAAAAAAAAAGAAAACACCATTGTGGAATCAATTATGGTGATGACTGAAACTATTTTTAACAACTGGGAAATCTTTAATAAATTAATTTAAAATAGCTTCTTGGTATTTTATAGAGAAAACATTAAAATGTTGTTTTCCATTATCATTAATTTTAAATATATTTCTAGAGAGAGAAGAATTAAAAATGACTACTAGATTGAACTATATAATTTTCTGTATTTATAAGGGTAAAAAAACCATTGAATTCAACAATATCCTATAATTTAACTATGCTAAGTAACTGAAAAGTTGCTTCCAAGATTAGTAGGGTAAAAACAGGTATTTATTTCTATTGTTTGTGTTATGATGCAAAAGTAAGAAGTAATTTTTTACCTCTTACTTCTAACTTTTCCTTAAAAACTGGAATTAATAAAGATTGCCAGAGTTCCCGTTGTGGGAACAAACCTGGCTAGGAACCATGAGGTTTCAGGTTCAGTCCCTGGCCTTGCTCAGTGGGTTAAGGATCCGGCATTGCCATGAGCTGTGGTGTAGGTCACAGATGCAGCTCGGATCCTGCATTGCTGTGGATGTGGTATAGGCTGGCAGCTGTAGCTCCGATTGGACCCCTGGCCTGGGAACATCCATATGTCACAGGTGTGGCCCTAAAAAGAAAAATATATATGAAATAAAAAATAAAATAAAATAAAATAAAAATGATTGCCAATACTGTATTCACAGATATAGAAGGTAATGATATCTAAACATTTTCCTTATTCTATATTCTCCTGCAATTATTTTTCTGGTCATGCTGGCTTTGAGTCTAAAAACTACAGGGGTGAAACCTAAATGCAAAAAAAAGGTAATTTGAAGGAAAAGATATTCGCACCTTTCCAAAGAAATGCCTTCTATTACTAACAATATTAGTATTATGAAAAAATTTAGTTATTTTGGCAGTGTAGAGTGTTATGCATAAGATGTTGAGTGTTGGCTTTGGAAAAAGTCCTGACTCTACCACTTATCAGGTATGAGGTCTAGGGAAAATTTTACTTTTCTAAGCTTCTACTTTCTCATGTGGTAAATGAAGGACTGCTATCTTTTGGAATTTTGTTGGAATAGGGAAAAATAATGTATATAAGGGTTTAGCACAGTGCCCATTACAACAAATGGCAGCTTATGACATTTACCCATAGAGGGTAAGAATGAGAAAAACAATTCAACAGAATTGTTTTTTTAAAAAATAGGTACTTTTAAAAGAATAGGTACTTTTTTTAGAAGGATTAGTATTTCTGTACACCAACAAAAATCTTTCAGTTCTTTCTTTTCTCCTTGCCCAATCACTGGGAGCCTTCTAAAAGAACCAATAGCCAGATCCATAACTTTCAAGATGCAAGGGCTGAGTAAGCTTTGTACTTTTCATAAGTTGGTGGCTAGCCAATGTATTTCTTCATAACCAATGAAATACATGACTCAAAACAAAACCTCTCAAGTATCTATTCCCAAAGAAAAGCCATAATATTAACCGCCAAAAGATGCAAGAATGGTAACACTAATGATTTATCACAGGTATCTTTATCATATCCCCTAATTTTCTTATTAACATAATATTTTACAAAGATGAAAAGACAAATAACTTTTAAAAATATATTTCTTTCACTTTACATTAAAGTAAAATAAATTTGTAAAGTGTACTGAAACTATCTAGTGAAAAAGCCCTTGTAAGTTCTTCACCTTAGTTTCAAAGTACAAGGCAGTATCTCATTTTGAATTTAAAATTGAATAAAAACAATCCCAAAAATGTCCTAACCTGTAATTTACTTTGCATTTTTATGAGAAACTACTATTTGCTGTTGGTAAATTGGTCATTAAAAATATAATAGAAGGTATTCATAGAAATAGAATCCCACAAAGTATGATAGTATTATGGATTTAAAAAAAAAAAGTGCAGATGTTCCTAATCAGATGAAAAACACAAACATACAAACCAGTTTGTTCCAGCTACAGAATAATTCAATTAGAAAATTGCTTTATAATTTAAGTATATGAATAACAGTTCGAGACAGGGAGTTAGTGAAACTGCAAAGAAATATAAATCTACATAGTCTATGCCAAGGAACATTTTACAAATTCTCAAGGCTGAGAAACCAGTTCCTTTTCTTGCTACAGGTAGGAAATTACTACTTGAAGCAGTTTTTTTAAAAATACAGTGAACATACCTTTAAGGAAAATACACACACACACAAATCACACACATGCCCACACATTGCAAGCATACCTAACAGCTTTCAGAAAGAGAAACACCTATCTAAATCCAGAATATTACACATAATCTGCTTTGGGAAAGCTAAAATCAGACTTCTCACCAGTTTAAATTTCTTACTGAGAAACACAGTATGTAATGTGATACAGAATTGAATTGGCTTTCACAGTAAAACATAAGCTCTAAGTACATCCAGGATTCTCTTTGCAAATAGTGATCTTGGCAACGAGCCTCCTTTATGTACAGAAAACTGTTCCTTGCCTATAGGAACTCTCAAGGCTACAACAGGTAATCGTGTGCTGCCAATTAGGTTTACAAATGATATGTTCAAGCCAGAAGATATATTATTACTTGATTCAGCTTAGGTAAATTATATCAGCAAGGTCAAACTATAAAAACTCATTCTCCCACAACTATTGATATTTTATCATATAGTATTCAATTTTAACATTGCAAGTATATAAACCCACTCAAAGATTGGCTCAATGCTTAATAGCTATCAAATATAGCAAAAAACAAAGACAACTAGGAACATTTTTGTATACAAATATTCAATGTGCTTATTCCCCCCAAGTTATTTAAAATCCATTTCATTAACTAAACTGTAGATCTTAGGTCACAACACTTCCAAGAATGCAAAGTGACATCAAGGCTGAAAAAAAAAAATAGGAAAATCAAATGCAGTACATTACCTTGCGTCACCTGTTGAACTGCCAACATTATCCCAGATACAGTGTCTGGAAGCAAGTTTTCTTTCAGATTGTAATGAGTTGCCCATTCCAAAATAGGTAGTCGCCTTCTACACCACTGTTTAAAGTCTTCACAATGGGGGGTAAGCATCTTGCTCCAAAGCACACTTTTCTTTTTTCTCTTTGCCCCTTTCATTTTTCTGATTCCCTCTTGTAGAAGCAAACTTCTTTAAACAAGGAAAGGATTGTTGCTGAACGCCTCCTTTCAATGCCAGGCTCCAACTCGTCTGTGGTTTACAATATCAAAGCTATCCAGAAAATAAATCAATAAAAGAGAGAGAGAGAGGGAGGGAGAGAGATTAACAGAAGCACAAAATATATTCAGCCAGGCTGTATGTCTTACTACAGTACAACTAATTATTACAGATAAAAGATATAGATTAAAACCTCGAATTCTTATCTGATGGATAAATGGTTCCTGTTATTTGTAATATTTTTCAGATCTTGGAAAAGTAATGGGTTCAGTGTTAAGTTGGTCTGGAGCTCTCTCACCAGTAATTCTCCTTATATTCACTGTAGTCTCATGTTTTGGCTCAAATCCCAATAGCTAATGAGGTAGTTCTGGGCGTGTGTTGGAAGAGGGCTGGATTATGCTAATGAAACCAGGAAGCATTCAGCTAGTCAAGTCTCTCCCTACAGGCTATGCAAAATCATAAAACTGCCAGAGAGTTTTGTCATGCAAAATACTTCATAGAATCTAGATTTACTTCTTTGAGAAGTGTATACTTTCAATATATCAAACGACTGCCCGACTGCCCGTTCTAAAAAAACTGAGAAACATAAACGGCTTTGCTAAACGTCCTTATCTTTTCTTTTCCCTGGGAGATGAGATTTTCATTAATACAAAAACATTCACACAACCACTGCCCAGTCTACAATCAGAATAGCCAGTTCTCATAAACAAACTGAAATTTCATCTCATGGGCTAAGAAAAAAACCATACAATGAACAATTAATTGTTGCAACATTTCTTCCCTGGCTCTGAATTGTTCATTCAGTTTTCCCTATTTTTCTAAGTTGTATAATTCTCACACTCTTGCTAGTTAATTTCTGAGGAACAACATATAGTTCATACTATTTATTGTTTGAAGTGTCCCCAAATTTTTGTATGACGCTACCCACTTTTCACATGACTTTTTTCTTTACTGTAGAAAAGACGTTACATTTTATAATATTGAAGACAGGCTGTCCAAAGCCTTTATTTTATGATTGTAATGCCCAGCCCCCAGAAGAAGCCTGCATATATGAGCTATGCCATTGGAATTAAACCAAAAAGCCAACATATTAACTAAAATTGTGAAGCCAAGAAAAAGAACAGCATGTATATAGTGTGCTGCAGCACTTTTAATGCCTATTTGTCCAGAGAGGAGAAAGCTGGTTTCTGGAAGCCTTTGGAATAATAAAATACTTGGATTCCTTGGCTACTTCCAAAGCCCCCTGCTGTACCTTTTCCCATTGTTTTTAAATTAAGGTGAAGAGCCACTCTCAGTTTTCCAAAAATGACATCACTGGCTTTCTATCTCTGCCAAAATCTTTCTTTTTAAATCCAGTGAATCCCAAATATGTAGTGATATATGTACACTTTATTCACATGTACAGAATAGAATTTGCTATGTATTTTTCCAATTTTTTTACATAGTTACATTTACAAACCTTTCTTTAGTTTAGATTTGGGGTCCCACCAGTGACTCAGTTGTAACATTTTAGCCCTATTTTTTTGGTATGAGAGGTAGATTCATGAGATAAGTAAATCCACTTTTAATAGAGGTACTATCCTGCTTTTCTTCACAAAAAAAAAATACCATCTAACCTTATTTTATAAACTCTCCTCATTGCATAAACAAAGGAATTCAGAAGCTACATAGAAACTGGGTATTATTACTTTCATAACAAAAATTAACACTAAAGATATTTTTTCAAAACATATCTGGGCCAAAAATTCAAATCCATCTTAACAAAAAGAGAAAAATAATTGAAAGTTTGAGTGAAATCATCAATCAACAGCTATGATTTGTGTAAGTTCAATCATGAAAAAAAAACCTTTGTATTAAATGTTAGTAGCAAAGAATTCACATGAATAATATTTTTATAACTGAAGATGAATCTATATAGAAGTACCTAAGCCTATTAGTGCCAGCAATTGCTTTAAAACATCCTAAAATCGGGAGGGAAAGAAATTAGCTTGATAAAATAGTTCTGTAGTCTCTCATTAAAACAAACAAACAAACATAACAACTCCTAAAATTTAGAGTAAGTCTCTCCTAAAAATATTTTAAGTATAAACCTGGAATTCCAATTTCATGTTTTCTTCCAACTCCATGCGCTTACACAATATTTAAAACATGCCAAAATCTCACTCCAAAATATAGCATCAAGTGCAGGATTGATTGATTATAACACACAATAACAAAAAACCTTTATGAAGAAATTTATTCACACACCATGAGACTCTCAGAGTACTTTACTGGTCCATAAAATTTAAGACTAAATGTATTTATTCAAAAGATTCGATGACTAAAATTAGCTTAAATTTCATCTACATGAGACATCTCTATCCAAATGTCCAGGCAACAACTATATAAAGAAAAAGATGAACTTAATACCTTCCACCTTCCATGAGGAACAACAGAAAAATTCTTTTTCCTCAAATATTTTGATCACCTCCCTGACATGTCCAAACTTCCAGTGATTTCCAATATTGCACTTAACTCATTAGCACTCATTAGTGGACCCTTGCTCCACTTCCCTAACCCTACTCTGACTAGCTACCCATCAACTCTATTTAATTCAGCAAGTTTTAATTGATCAATCACATTTTGTTAGACTGTGTGAAATGCTGTGAAAGGATAGGGGAGGGGAAAATGTCTCTATTTTCCAGGGGTTATTTAATGAAGAAAATAGAAAAAGGCAGAATGGGGTAAATTAATCAAGTCACACAACAGCACCTCAGAGGATGGAGAGTTGCATTCCTACTTAGAAAAAAAAGGCTTCCCACCTTGCCCAGACCCTATATTCTAGCAGTTAAGTATATCTCACTATCTATGGCACTCAGATTCTTCAGTTTATCTTGATACTAATTTCTTGATACTAATTTCCATGGCTTTTTCCCTTGTCTAAACATTTACTCAGTGCTTACCTCTTCCATGGAAATTTCCCTGGCTTCCCCACAGTTCTGTTCTTGCTGTACCCCTAACATCCAGGTAACCTTGAGGCTATTCATGGGTGAACAGCTACAGTAATTTTCACCATCTATTGATTTTCTTCCTTGAAATCTATTGCATGTGATCTTATCAAATCTGGCTCATGAGACTGCAAATTCCTTGTGAGTAGGGATTAATCACATAACTTCCTCAGGATCTAGTAGAAGGTTCTGCAGACAGAGAATCCCCTCAAAAAAGTATTAACATATGAATGCTCCTACTCCTGAAATTACCAAAGAATCATTTAGTCTACCTCAGCCTCACTTCAAGGCTGTGCCACTTAAGAATCAGGAAAATAGGTAGAGATAGAAAGACAGTTAGAGGTAGCAGTGGGAAAATAAGGAGAGATTTTTATTTTTACCAGCTCAATTTCTTCCCATTCTTTTACAATCTAAGAAAAATTATTTTTCAATACAATTCTTTTTTTCTAATATCATAGAACCTGAAGAATGTAGAGAGGAAAACTAGAGTAAATGTAGAAGAAAGAGAGGAGACAAAAGAGGGAAAACCTCATGGACTGGAGTTTCACAGACAATTTTAGAGGGTTATTGTGTGAAAGCAAAATTGCTCTGGAGCAGTTCTGAAAAATGAGGGAACTGAGTCAGGAACAAAAATGAAGAGAAAGTCTTTTAAGAAATGTGCACTATAAGCTGGATCACATTTAGTAGTTTTAGAGAGACACTAGTAAGACTGAAATTCTTCTCACACTATTTTTGATTGTGACATTATGCTTCTTTGAATGTGATCTATGTGCAGACCAGCAGTGATTTATATTCAGGTTACCCTTGGAAATGGAGACATAAATCTCAGAGGACATTAACTCCAGAGTCAAGCCTACTTCAAGAAGTGGATCTATAGCACTTCTAATAAGAGGACATTGCAAAATGTTCCCTTCTGAATAGGAAAGTAGCAGCCGAAACCAAATCCATGTTCTACTGAGTCACATAACTGGCATGATGACACATCAACACAGAGGGAGAGACTTTTATTGTCATCCATGAGAGAGGGTACCTTTTTCCCAATTTAACCAAAATGTTGGCACAGCCCTGAATTTAATCTCTGTTTTAATACTTATAAATAACTGTAATTAATAAACTTAGAAAAATAGTCTATTCCAATTTTCAGATGCTCTAATTGTGAGAACATTTTTCCCAATTATTAGGCCAAGCTCCGCTATTTAAAATGTCCATTCTATAGTCTTTATCCTAATCCCTGTGACACATAAAAATCCTTCAGCTTGAGGACGAATTCATTTAGTGCTATTCCCTAAATGCTCTGATTCTTATGGTGTTGTTCATTTCAGAAATACTGTTACACTTAAATGTGGATGCACATATATATATATATATATATATCAATTACAATCCTAAACAGTGCAGTTAATATTTTACTCATGACAGGCCAACCAGTAGAGCAGAACAAGCAAAATCCTGTGTTCCCAGTGCAGGATTGTTAATGTGAGTTACTGTGCTTTCTTTGTATTAAATAACAATTTCCAGTCTGTTTCTTCTCCATGTTTTTTCCTTCTGCCATTATTTTATGTTCTGTAGCTTATTTTGACTCATAATAGGGGTCAAAGGAGATAGATCTAGCGAAGAAAAAAAAAACGCCTAGGGAGAATCACTCGTACTTTCAAATGCATGTTTTATAAGGATCCAAGGCATTTTCAAAGAAAAAGGAGGGAAGAAATGAGAGAAGTGGGGAGGAGGGATGGAGGGAAATAGGTGGGGCTGACAGAAAGTGTTAGGACTGCAGGTTTGTGTCCCCCTAAAATTCTTAATGTTGAAACCCTAACAGAGATGGTATTAGGAGGTAGGGCGTTTTGAAGTAATTAGGTTTACAGGAGGTCATGAGGGTGGAGACAATGATGGATTAGTGAGGATACAGCAAGGTGGTTGTCTACATGCCAGAAGAGGGTCCTCATCAGACATAGAATCTCCCAGTGTCTTGGTCTTTAGTTCCAGTAATGTGAGAAATAATTTGCAGTTTAAGCCACCCCATCTTTGGTGGTTTTGCTATGGCAGCCTGAACAGAAAGAGAAAGGAGGGAGGGGGGGAGGGGAGAAGAGGAAAGATGAAAAAAGGAAGGAAAGAAACAATAAAGAATAGCAGTTCACGGAGGACTACTAAAAGCCCCTTCTTATTTCTGACCAACAGTTGATAAACTATGGCTAGGGATCTGATGATACCAAAAGAGGAAATTACACAGTACAGGGGTAGAAATTCACTTCCTATGAACTGCATTATCGTGGATCTATAACTGCTGCTTCAGCTGACCTATTTCTAGGAACAATAACAGTCATTTTAAAGGATAAATGTGTAAATTGGAAGATTATGATTGTTCTCTATTTCCCAGTTATTCTGTTTCTTCATTTATTGACCATATATACCTTTCATCTTTTTAGTTTTAATCTATTTATGTCTTTATATTTAACATGGATTTCTTGAAGGCAGCATAGAGTTGGGTCTTGCTTTTGTAACCCAGTGTAACAATCTCTCCCTTATTTGGAGTATTTAGACCATGTGATTATTAATATGGTTGGGTTTAAATCTATCATTCTGTTATTATTTTCCTATCAGATTTTTTTATTTTTCCTTTTATGATAATCTTTATTACTTTTTATGATTCTATGTATCTCCTTTATTGGTTTATTAACTATAATTTATTTTGATGATCACTTTAGAGTTGATAGTGTACATCTTTAACTATCACAGTCTATCTTCAAATGATAGCAAACCACTTCACATTTAGTGCAAGGACCTTACGACTTCATACTTGCATTTTCTTTGTACTACAGTTATCATACATTTATGTCTACATGCGTTATAACCCCCAAAATATATTATTACTTTTTGCCTTAAAGTTGATTATTTTTGAAGACATTAAAATGATTTCAAATGTATTTTATATTTACCCACAGTTATCATTCTGCTGCTCTTCATTTTTCCTTGAAATAGTTCCAGATTTTCATTTGGTATGATTCTCCTGCTTGTAGTACTTCCTTTAACATTTCTACTAGTGCAGTTTTGCTGGATGAATTCTTCATATGTATGAAAAATGTTTTATCTTGCCATTGTTTTGAAAGATATTTCATTAGGTGTAGAAAACTAGGTTGGTAGGATTTGGGAGCATTGTTTGTTTGTTTTATTTTTGCTGTTGTTGTTTTTCGTTTTAGTACTTTAAAGGCATTGCTCCACTGTCACCTAGCTTGCATTGTTTCCAATAAATTTTTTTGTATTTATTGTTCTTTTGTAGAGGTTTTTTTAAGATATTCCCTTTACTACTGATTTTAAGCAATTTTTTTATGCTGTACCTTGGTGCTTCTTCTAACATATTTTGCTCTTTTTTGTGTGTGTGCTTGCTGTTTATTGAGCTTCTTCGATCTGTGAGTTTACAGTTTTATCACATTTGGAAAATGTCTGGCAATTATCCAAAATTTTGTTTTTCTCTTACATCCTTTAGAGATTCCAAATAAATGTATATTAGGCTATTTCTTGTCGTGCTGTTTGATGACATTTTGTATATTTTTTCAGGTATTTTTATCTTTCATTTTGTGTAGTTTCTACAATTATGTGCCCAAGTTCACTAATTTTTTATTCTGTAATATCTAATTTGCTGTTAATTCTATACAGCTTTTATTTTAAATCTCAAAAATTAAAAGCCAAACCTGAAAGAAGTATACCAATAGGTGGGACAAGAGCAACATTTATTCCCACTATTGGGACAAAACTCATTGCTTACATGATGTTCTGTGGATTATGGAACCTTTACTCTGGCTAATTGAAACATGAACCTTGTGTGAATCTCTAGGCTTGCTCCTTCTAATCACTTCCCCAGTGTCTGTATATTCTTTATACTTATGTGCTGATCTTTACTTAGCTTAACACTCTGCACATGTGCAGATATCTGGGGCTCTCTCTCTCTGTACAGCTCTCTTCTCTCTGGTGCTCTGCCACATGAAATCTAGCTGCTTCAGCCTGTCTTCAGACCCTTCTTCTCTTCAACTTAGACTACCTGTCTCCTCCTGGGTTCTCCCCCAGCCTCATACTCTTCTGCACAATGGCCTGGAAGCTCTCCTAGCAGTAAACTGATACATTCATTGAGCTCACTTCATTTGGTCCAACCTTTCCAAGATTACCGTCTTTTCTTGTTTGATATCCAAAATCTTAACAATATTGTTTTGTGTATTTTGTCAGGTTCTTATTGGTTTCAGGTAGGAGAGTAAATGTCTCTATCATTCCATTCTAGCTGAAAATTAAAGTTATTCATCATACAATATGGCTTTCCATCCATCCACCATAATGATGACTCTCCTCATGATTTTCTGCAGTTTGCCAATTTTCCTTTTAGATTGTGATACCAAAATTTAACAGTGCTCAGCTGTATTATGACTTGAAAAGTATAAATAATACCATACAATTAAATTCTAACTTTTTCCAAACCCACTCTGTTAAGTGATACATTCTCCATTCTTTATTATGTAGGAGACTTTTTATAAAAATCTAAGCACCAAGTTTTATATTAACTTATCAGACATATTGAATCTGATCAATTAATTCATTGTGACAAAATCTTTCTGAATCTTATCCAATCATCATCAATACTAATAATTATGTACTTTACTTAAACATATTAACTGTTCCTGCAAACATTATTTTAATATTGATTAATACTTAATATTACCTGTATTACTAGTCAGCTCAGACTGCCATAACAAAATACCATAGAATGGATATATTAAACCACAGAAATTTATTTCTCACAGTTCTGGAGACTGGGAAATCCAAGATCAAGGTACTTGTTAATTTGGTTCCCAGTGAGGGCCTTCTCTCAGGCTGGCAAAGAGCTACCTTCCCATTTTGTTTGCACAACAGACAAAGAGAAGGAAGAAGCAAGCTCTCTGGTATGTCTTCTTATATGTGCAGTAATCCCATCATAAAGGTCTCATCCTCATGAGACCTTTAGATGACCTAAACCTAATCATCTCCTGAAGGCCCCATCTCCAAATACCATCATATTTGGAGTTACAACTTTAAAACAAACAAACAACAGCAGCTCCCTCATACTCAATGGGATAAGGACACAGTGTTGTCACTGCTGTGGCGCTGGTTACAGCTATGGCTCAGGTTCAATCCCTAGCCTGGGAACTTCTGCATGCTGCAACATGTGCTTAAAAAAAAAAAACTTTAAAATATGAATTTTGGAGGGACATAACACAGTCCATAACAATATTCAAAAACTGATTAACACGTCACATAAGCCCTGATTCAAATCAACAAATAAGAAAACACATATATACTTTAATAATAAAAAACTAAATATTTTTAAAAGATGACATGGAAACAATAAAAAAAAAAGAAAACACATATCCATCTACCTGACTCTGTCTTTCAGATTAAAATTTATTCTTTAGTAGGAATTGAGAACAGCCAAATAGATTTTTTTTCATTTTGTCCACAAAGGTATCTTAAGAATTCATATCAAACTTATTACTAAAATAAAATATACTATGTCTTCAGCAGTCATATAATTTTTAAATCTAATACTTTCATTAAAATAGATAATAGGGCTTGTCTAATAACTTCATTAGGCTCTCCCTCTGGGTACAGAGTCCTCACCTAGAATGTGTCATAATAACAGAGAAAAAAATGGCCTCTGGAATAGTATTACTCAGAAGAAAAATATCTAAAATACTCTATACGGCCTGTATTGCTGCAAAGTGATCAGTCAAAAAAGTTTCCCCAAAACTACCAGTGTTTCATTTATGAAGTTACTTTTAGTTTAAATATAATGCTCAATGGATCTTCTTACTTCATTAAGTATTAAGTCTTAAAGTTGAAATAATACCTAGAGGTGACTCCTAATGAGGAGGATTCAAGCAGTGCGATCATTTTTATCGCATTTCTGAGAAACAGTCACTCAGCTTTTTATGCATGAAATAAGGGTCTAGTCTAAGATTCAAGACTAATAATTACTCTTAGGATCTCACTTATTTGTAACAAGAAGTGTTTTTATCAAAAGTAATTATTGTGAACATGAAATATGAGTAAACTTACAAAACTGAAAAATAAAATACACTCATATATAGATACATATTAAAATATTAAAACATAAAACTCAAGTTCTTACTATTCCATTGCTTTAACTTTCAATGGTCAACTTGCATGTTTTTGTAAACTTTGTGTCAAATAACTACGGCAAAATGCAGAACAGTTGCACTTTGATAATAATTCAGAAGCTATTTTTCCCAATATTTTTCCTTTTTTTTTAAGTAAAGGATTTTATTATAGCATAATTTATAATTTTTTTTTCATTTCCCCAATACAACCACTATGGAGAACAGTATGGAGGTACCTTAGAAAACTATACATAGAACTACCATATGACCCAGCAATCCCACTCTTGGGCATATATCCAGACAAAACTTTCCTTTAAAAAGATACATGCACCCGCATGTTCATTGCAGCACTATTCACAATAGACAAGACATGGAAGCAACCCAAATGTCCTTCAACAGATGATTGGATTAAGAAGATGTGGAATATTTTTTCCCAATATTTTTCATTTCTCTGGTTATTACATAAGCAAAATACTATTATAAAAAGAAGCTTTGTAAAGTATAGAAAAGGTGTTTTTTAAAAAGAAAGACATGTTGCATAATTACATTGTTAAAATTTTAGTATAGTTTGTTCATTTTTTTGTTTGAAATATTTTTCTTTACATAGTAGAGACAACACTGTACACATAATTTTTATTTAACTGATCATTATACTATAAGCTTTTGCCATCTCATGAAAAACTCTTAGAGAACTTCATTTTTTTTAATGACTGCAAGATAATTCTCATAAATAATGTACCAAAGTTCAGATAACCATTTTCCTAAGGATAGATACTTTGGTTCTTCCAATTATATGGAGGTTACTTGGGGGGGGGGGGTGTTTGGTTTTTTTATTATTTTCAGATAACACTGGGGTACACATCTTGCTAATAAGGTCATTTTATTGGAGGCTATTGTTCTCATGCTCTAATGAGGCTTTTTTGGTTAATATCTTACATCAGCCATGATACATAATAAATTCATCTTTTGAGTGATTTTATTGGGATGTTCTTTAACATGTTACATGTGAACTTCCACAGCACTTAATGTTCAGTTTTCTGGAACAACTAACTTCCCAATGGAAATTTAGAGTACTCATACTTAGAATTTCCTGGGATCTTGAAGCTGTGAAACACATCTTTCTTTGGAGCTAGTTTTTCCTGTTGGTTTACATTCCATATGTGACAATGTAATTCAAATATGAGCTGCTACCACTAATGTCTTATTACAAAATGCACATAATAGTATTCAGAAACTCTCAGTACTCAAGCTTATTTGTCCTTAGGAAGTCAAATTGGGTGGCCTACCATAAATCAGACAGTGGAGTCAAATAAAAAAAGAAACATTTATCATTTATTGGAAGATGGAGACAAATAGTTGAATCACTTTATCAAAAATTCAAATTTTTAAGGTATTTTTAGGCCTTTCAAGAGTAGCATAGAGTGAATAGTACCAGAGTTCTCATTCTCCCAATTAATTAGTGGCATAACTGAAATTTATACCATGCATTGCAAGATCGACATTGCACATGGATTACAGTGATATTCTGTACCATTTTCACTACATTTTTGGCAGTAAAAAAAATACATATCCTGGAGCAGATAAACTAAGCCCCAAGGGAACATGACTTTTTATTCATGTCAAAAGGCGAACTAGAAAAAATAAATATTTGACATGTTGTATTATGAAGCCAGATAATCAACAACCATTAGCGAGCAAAGCTGAAATTCCGTGCCAACTTTTCAAGGTCTTTGAGGGGAAGATTTAGATAAGTAGAGTACCAAGGACAATGTCTGCAGTATGGGAAAGGCACTGATAAATGCTGGTTGTTACCTCCTTAAATTTATTTAATTAGTTGCTAAGTTGATTTGAACAATATATTTCAATAGTTTTGAACTGCGTTTTTAATGTCTTAATGCCTGAAAGCATAAAGAAATAAAACTTATTTCCCATCATTGTTCAGTTAGAATGGAGTGCTTTTTTCTTCTCCTGAATGGACTATCATCCAGTTTATAGTTTTTTGCAAACCAATTTACTTGAATAACAACTCAAATCTATTTCCATCTGCCTTGCTTGAACACAAAAATCTGATTTGGAGTACAGCATTATTTATCCTTAAAAAATGATCAAATATCCCTGTTTGGTTTAAAGATCCACATGTCAACTCCATTCTTTTTCAAACCAGAGCATGTTCCCAAGGTGGCCCTGAAAATTCCTAGACTCTTAACTATCTTCTGGTATTTACCTTCTACATTCCAAAAATGGTTAACAAAAAAGCCATCCATATCCTGTGTCAATACAGATGAATTATTCCTTCCAGCTGAATTATCAAAATAAGAAGAATTCTGAAGCAGTACATCCATGCTCAGCAAGAAAGCCTGCATAGATCTCTTAAGGATCTGCCATGGTTATCAGTAGGAGTGTCAATTTACCATTATTGCTCTAACAGTTTTTAATCTAAAGCAATTCTTTATGAGAGCCAGTAGAACTATTTTCTCATATTTTCATCTATGAATTGCTTTTAAAAAGTTGACTGTGGGTCTCAACATAATCTATAACAACAAGGTTTTACTGTCCCTAGAAATTAAAAACTAGTTTGAAGGAAGAAACACTTAGTAGCACATAGAATTGATAGTATTTATTACTATCAATTCTTTTAGCTGCCTATACAGAAGGGATTACTTTTGGTGGGCAGTCTATTAACCTGTACTTAAAAGAAATATTCCACTTAATATATACCCCCTAGCACTTGCGTTTCTTTTTTTTTTTTTTTTTCATTGGTGGACAAATACTTAGCAAAAATAAATTCTCTTTTGCAACTCAGAATTCATTGTTCAATATGAGTTTTGATACAGATAAAAAGGAACATGATGAAAAAATATATATACTCCAAAAGTCTCCAATTCAATGAACATTATTATTTGAAGCCACTGTTTTAATGGGTTACTTGAAAAATTACAACGGAAAGCACTTCTCTAAATTAAAAAAAAAAAGTAATAAGAATTACAATGGAGGAAACTGCAATTGGAAAGCAATCACTTACATAAGCCAGCATACAGATATAAATATGAAAATGCTAAAAAAAAAAAAGACATCAAAATCACACAGTGTGGGGAAGGAAAGTAAAAAAAATATAGATCCTTTTTTTATTTTAAGGATGTGTTTGAGTATATCACTATTGGGCAAAAGCAAGCAGATATAGGAAGGTTAATGTACTTAAAAAACAAGGCAACCACAAATCAAAACCAAACATTACATTCCCAAAAACTGAAAAAAAAATACTCAAGCATAAAATAAATTGAAACCATCCAACCAAAAAAAGAAAAGAAGAAAAGAGAAACATAGAATCAACTGGAAAACAAGGTTTAAAACGGCAATAAATAATCATCTATCAATTATCACCTTAAATGTCAATAGACTGAAGGCTCCAGTCAAAAGACACAGAGTGACAGATTGGATAAAAACACAAAAACCTTTAATCTGCTGTCTACAAGAAATTCACCTTAGGACAAAGGACATATACAGATTCAAAGTGAGGGTATGGGAAAAGATATTTGATGCCAATGGACAAGACAGGAAAGCATGAGTTGCAATACTCATATCAGACAAAATAGACTTTAAAACAAAGGCCATAAAGAAAGACAAAAAGGACACTATTTAATGGTTAAAGGATCCATTCAAAAGGATATTACAGTCATCAATACATATGCCCCTAATATAGGAGCACCCAGATACCTACAATAAATACTAACAGACATAAAAGGAGAAATTGATGGGAATACAATCATAGTGGGATACTTTAACACCCCACTCACATCCATGGACAGATCCTTTAGACAGAAAATCAATAAAGCAACAGAGATCCTAAAGAACACAATAGAAAATTTAGTCTTAATAGACATTTTCAGGACAGTGCATCCAAAAAAATCAGAATATACATTCTTCTCAAGGGCACATGGAACATTCTCAAGAATTGATCCCATATGGGGCACAAAGCTAACATCAACAAATTTAAGAGTATAGAAATTATTTCAAGTATCTTCTCTGACCATGATGGCATGTAACTAGCAACCACAGGAAAAGAAATGAGAGAAAAACCTATTACATGGAGACTAAACAACATGCTACTAAAAAAACCAATGGGTCAATGAGGAAATCAAAAAGGAAATTAAAAAGTATGTACAGAAAAATGATAATGAAGATACAACCTCTCAAAATCTATGGGATGCCTCAAAAGCAGTGCTCAGAGGGAAGTTCATAGCAATACAGGCCTTCCTCAAAAAAGAAGGAAAATCTCAAATTGACAATTTAACCCACCACTTAAATGAATTAGAAAAAGAAGAACAAACAAAACCTAAAGTCAGCATAAGGAAATCATAAAGATTAAAGAGGAAATCAATAAAATAGAGATTCAAAAAGTGATAGAAGAACTCAATAAAACCAAGAGCTGGTTCTTTGAAAAGGTAAACAAAATTGACAAATCTCTGGCTAGACTCACCAAGAAGAGGAGAGAAAAAAACTCAAATAAACAAAATAAGAAATGAAAAAGGAAAAGTCACAACAGATACTGCAGAAATACAAAAAAAAAAAAATACAAGAATACTATGAACAATTATATGCCAGCAAATTTGATAACTAGGAGAAATGGACAACTTTCTAGAGACTTGCAGCCTGCCAAAAATGAATCAAGAAGAAAGAGATCAACTGAACAAACCAATCACTAGAAATGAAATTGAATCATGTCATAAAAACACTCCCTACAAATAAAAGTCCAGGACCAGATGGCATCACAGGTGAATTCTACCAAACATACAAAGAGGAATGTATACCCATCCTCCTTAAACTTTCTCAAAAAGTTGAAGAAGGAACACCCCCAAAGATATTCTATGACACCACCATCACACTAATTCCAAAACCAAAGATACCACCAAAAAATAATATCTTTGAGGAATATAGACACAAAAATTCTCAATAAAATTTTAGCCAACCAAATCCAACAACATATAAAAAATATCATACACTATGACCAGGTGGGATTCATCCCAGGTTCACAAGGATCATTCCACATACGCAAATCAAACACCATATACCACATTAACAAAAGAGAAGTCAAAAACCAAATGATCATCTCAATAGCTGCAGAAAAAGCATTTGATAAAGTCTAACATTCATTCATGATCAAAAATCTTACCAAAGTGGGTGCAGAGGGAACATTCCTTAACATAATAAAAGCATAATAAACATTCCTTAACATAATATAACAAACCCACAGCAAATATAATACTCAATGGGGAAAAGCTGAAAGCCTTCCTACTAAAATCTGGAACAAGACAAGGATATCCACTCTCACCACTCTTATTCAACCTAGTACTGGAAGTCCTAGCCACAGCAATCAGACAAACGAAAGAAATAAAAGGCATCCAAATAGGAAGAGAAGAGGTGAAACTGTCACTCTATGTAGATGACACGATACTATATACAGAAGACCCTAAGGACTCAACCCATAAACTCCTTGAACTGATCAACAAATTCAGCAAAGTAGCAGAATGTTTTCTGATGCATCTCCACAGATTACTCATTACCAAGAATGAGGAAGCATTATACTTTAGGAGATGTAACTTAATTAGGATTGTAAACCCAAGAACAATAGATGCAAAAGTTCAAGGTTAAACTTCCCTTCTGGAACTGCTTTCTGAGATTGAGAATAAGGAAAATTGTAAGTATGATCTTTTCCACATTTTAACTAATATCTTGAGCAGATAATGCCCAAAACAGTGAATACAGTGAAAGTGCCTATATCACATTCATCAATAAAGAAATTTCTGAATATGATGATCCACTTTAGGAACAGGATAAAAGAATTATTTTCATATTCCACCTCCATTCTTATGGACTAGAAGATCATTGTCAAATAGCAACCAGTTCAAGGCAGAGAGTTTATCACTTATTCATAAGTCAAAAAGAAAAAAAAGAATCTCATCACAAGAATATGTATTTTATTCCTAACCGCACCAGTAAAATCTTCAGTTAAGGAGACTATCATGCGAAAGATGAAATATAATTCCTTTCCTGTCAATCTTAAGTCTTTTTGAAAAATCTTCTTCCTTTTGGTGATAATATAATCAGATTGAAAACCAAAACGAATGAGTATAAATACAAGAAGGTAGTAGAGGTAGAAGCCACAAAATACACCCAAAAAAATGCGAGCCAAAAAATGTCAAAGAGGAATGTTTTTTATGAGACTGAATATATGGTGATGCCATTATTACAATGGAGAGAGAATCTCAGAATGTACAACAAGAAGGTTATGATTCATCCAAGAGAAAAAATACAGAGAGATTAAAAGAATTACACATGGCACACCATCAAACACAGAGGAAAAAAGAAAGATGAGGGCTTAGAAAAGAATGGAATTCAGAAATTTAAAAATTGCTGAATGAGTTTTGGGAGAGAAGTTTTATTACAATGTTAGGTACAGAAACTAGATTGCAGTTGTTTGAAGAGTAAATGGGTGATAAGAAAACAGGGGATACTCTTTGAAGAAGTATAACTAAATAGGATGCAAAAGAAGCTTGACGTTTTTGAGGTAGAAATCTCTAAATATTTTCAAATGGGAAAAAAGACATGGTAGTGAGAAAAAGAGTAAAAATGAGATAAGCTTGATGATACCAAATGGAGCAAATCTGGAAAGCAGCTGCAAGCAAGAGAATAAAGGATATAGATCACAGGATCATCCTCTAAAAGGACAAATATATATTACTTACATATTGGGAATGGAGGAAGAGATAGAGAAGGAGGAAAGTCCAAGACAGAGAGGAAGAAAATTGAGTGAGTTCTGTTAAACTGCCCCAAATTAACTAAAATGACAGGTAAAGTAATATTGACAGATTTAGCAAATTAAAATACGGGACATACCTAGTTAAATTTGCACTTCAGATAAAGAAAAAAGTGTTTGTTTTAAATATAGATATGTCCTATGCAATATCTGAGACATACTTATACAAAAATAAATATATTTATTATTTATCAGAAATAAATATTTTTTCATGGAACATACTTATGCTAAGAAGTTCTTTATCTAAAGCACAAATTTAAATGGACATCCTGCATTTTACCTAACAATCCTAAGTTAAGGTCTTCTGCTGTAAATAAAGACTGAATTTCAGCCCTGCCACTTAGTTCTGTAATCTTTCACAAGTTTTACTGACAGAAATAAATAATTTACCTAAAGTAAAAAGCACAAAGGTCATCACAGACCTGACAAATATTAGACATTGGTTCATCAGTGAATGGAACTAAGAGCGGCAGCAGTAGTAGTACTTAGTGGTTTGTTTTATTATAAGCATGCGTAAATTTTATATAATAAATCGTACTCTCAGAACTGTTTGTAATAATGTTGACAATCAGTATTAGTTCAGTTTCAAGCTAATATAAACAGTAAGTGCTTCCTGTGTAACTTCTATGTAGTTAAATCGATCTTCCTATACTAACTTAGCTAAGCAACAGTGTCACCTAGTGGCTGTTAAGTAAATAATGAACAATTAAGAACATTTCCATAAAGGCTTGTATCTGCACAGAACCTAATGAATTTATGTCAGTAATAATTTTTTCTAGTAATTAATATTTTCCATAATATATTATATCAATTCATCTCATTCTGCATAAAATGCACACTCTACCTACAGAAGGGTATTGGTTATCTGCTGCCTTTACTTACCTGACAGTCTAACATACTTGATACTTTGTTAAAGAAACATATTACTGCCGTCCAGGTTGTTTTAATTATAAAATTACTAAAATATATTTTAAACCTCTCACAGCTTCCTAACTACTACTCCCTGAAAACCTTAGAAGAAGGGGAGGTTGAGGTGGGGAGAGCTGGAAATATGAAGCTTGAGGCCTACTCAATTACCAGCTTCAAATTTTTTTTACCTTCTATTCAGATTAGAGGTTTCTATTTTCTTTCTCATGCAATCTAGAGGATCTACGATTTTCTTTGGGAAAAGAAAAGATGTTACTTTCCTGAAACTCAAATTGAGATATATTTGATTAAAATTTTTGTTTCTGTATTAGTTGGGGACCAGTGCCTACTCCAGTTATATTTTATAGCTTTTGTCCTGGAGGCCTATCAAGGAGATAAGAGGTTTGTAGCTCTTAGGGTTATTCATGAGAGTGAAAAAAAATTTTAAACTAATGAATAACACAATTTTTGTTCACTTCCAATAATGTCAAGACAAATTAAGAACCCCAAGTAGGAGTTCCTGCCATGGCACAATGGATTAAGAATCCTGCAGTGGCTCAGGTCACTCACTACAGAAGCTTCAATTCCTGATGTCACACAGTGGGTTAAAAGGATCTGGCATTGCCATATCTGCAGAGGAGGTCACAGCTGCAGCTCCAGTTCAACTTCTGGCCCAGGGTACTCCCATATGCCATGGCGGGGGTGCTGCCATAAAAAATAAAATTAATACCAAGCAGCCTTTAGGGGAGACGTTACTCTGATCCTACTAAATCTATTTCTTACATGAGAATATTATAAAGTAAACATGGCATTAAAACTGGTAATATATCAACTCAGAAATGACTCAAGAGTTATTAATCAATGACTGGTAGAAATATTTCCTGAGTTTGTGAAAAATAAATAAATAACTATACACATATATAGTTTAAAGATCCATTAGGAATCATTCCTTTTAAGGAACCAACCTTTTTTTAAGATATATTTTTAAATTCCCAATGATTCCCAATTATCAAAATATTTCTGTGGCTCCCAGAACTTTCACAGCTCTTTCTTCCCTGGGCTCTCCTTTAAAGCTTTCATAAATACTTCATAGCTGACTTGTTTCACAATGTTCCTAGACTGGTGGGAATTATGATTTCTTTTTCTTCTGATAAGAATGAGTAAAAATATGTACATGGATAATATATTAGAAAGCCATGCCAGAGTCCATAAAATCAATTCTAAACATGCAAAAATATATCTCCTCTAAGATTTCTTTCCACCTCCTCTAGTTGCTCCTTCTCTTAATGGTTATTTTTAGGACTTAGGAGTACTAAGCCATCAATGCCCAGAAGTAGACAGCTTAGGTAAAATTCTACCATGCAGAAATCCCAGTCACAGCAACAAAGACTGAGTACTTCATCCTATAAAAACCTCCAAATCCAGCACACCTGGAAAACTAGTTCACTAATTCATGTCATGTCTATTCACAGGGCATCAATGACTGCTACAAGAAGAAAAGCTAAATTTGAAGTAACAGGAGATATCGCACAACCCACTTGACCTTATTTATGTCAGTCAAGGAAAAGAATGACATGCTCTCCTTGACTGTACTGCTTATCTGAATGACTATAAAAAACCAAGTAGCAAACAAGACAGTTTGTCCGTAACATGTATTCATTGAATGAGAAAACTGTTTTCAATCATAATCATTTCTCATCTGAAAAAAATATAGGATCTTGGAATTCCCGTCATGGTGCAGCAGAAACAAATCCGACTAGGAATCATGAGGTTGTGGGTTCAATCCCTAGCCTCACTCAGTGGGTTAAGGATCCAGTGTTGCCGTGAGCTGATGTGTAGGTCACAGATGCAGCTCAGATATGGCATTGCTCTGACTGTGGAGTAGGCCAACAGCTATAGCTCCAATTCGACCCCTGGCCTGGGAACCTCATATTCCACTGGTGCAGCCCTAAAATAGCAGAAATATATAAATATATATATATATGGGATCTCATTCAACTTAGGTTATCTTATTTGAGAGCATCAATTACCTAAAAGTTAATTTCTTAATTCCCTCATTAGAATTGAGAATTGGCTGGGTATTTTATGCAGATGAAAAGAAGGCAAAAATATGTACCCTTCAAGGCTAAGGCTCTCTGCAACATTTTTGTAAATAATAGAGGAGGCACCCAATTTTAATTCATGCAAGAAATATGACATATGTGTGTATATACATACGTATATACCTGCTTTAGTAATGATTTAATGGTAAGCAACTATTATACTATATAATCTACTTCTTAAGAGAACTATAAGAATTTCCTAATACACAAACCAACTAATGAAGCTTTTGAAGAGCCACTCTGAAAAAATAATAGTTTCGACACTTTCACCAAGAATTTTTTTTTAATTTTATTATAAGGCCAATTAACTTATAAAGCTAGTGATCACCAAAATATATTCTCGACCAATAATCCACACCTATAGGGATGTTTAGAAGAAAAGAGATAAAAGGGCAGAGTAAAGGAGGGTCACAGGGCTGGGAGGCAAAAACTGCATTTCAGTGTTAAAGATAGCAACAAGGAAAACTATAAAGAAATGCATAGCAATTATAAAGATATGTTGTAGAAATTCTGGTTCCCTAGAAGACTATGGGCAAGGTACAGGGATAGTTGAAATAAAACGCATTGAATTAAGCAGGGAGCTAAGAGTTTAGGCTTTTCCTCTGACACACTCTATAATTTTGAACAAGTTCCTTTATCTTTTCAGGTTTCCAAAACATTTGTTTGAAAAGCAAAACATCAGGTTAAATGATCCTTGCCATGTTTTCTGCTGCCACACTGTCCCTTCAGTGACCAATTTCTTGATCCTTTTTTCACTTCACATTTCCTCTTCCCTCCTTCTGGGGCTCACTCAGCTTTGCATTAATATAAGGGTAAATCTGGAGTTCCCGTCATGGCGCAGTGGTTAAAGAATCTGACTAGGAACCATGAGGTTGCAGGTTCGATCCCTAGCCTTGCTCAGTGGGTTAAGGATCCAGCGTTGCCGTGGGCTGTGGTGTAGGTTTCAGACGCAGCTCGGATCCCGCGTTGCTGTGGCTCTGGAGTAGGCTGGAGGCTACAGTTACAATTAGACCCCTAGCCTGGGAACCTCCATATGCCACGGGAGCAGCCCAAGAAATGGCAAAAAGACCACAAAAAAAAAAAATATATATATATATATACACACACATATACATATATATGTATATATACATATATATATGGGTAAACCTGAGGAGTCTTAACTAGGCTTAAATAAATTATCCTCTGTTTCAGGGGTTGCTTCTTCATCAGGTGCTCAAAAGCATACCAAAAAAAAGTATCATTTAAATAAAATCATTCATGATGGCATCTTGCAAATCCAGGGCGTTCTCCACCAACTCGGGAATATTGCCAATATACTTCAGTTCTCCCATTGAACATTGAGCAGCTTTCTTCACCAGAGCTGCCAAACCTTAATTTATCAGTAGTCACCAGTTCAGAAATGCATAGCCTTTCTTGGAATCACAGGAGTAGAAAGAATCCCAAGAGATCACCTCATTCATTGTGTTGTCTAAATGTTTTCCCCCTAGAAAAATCAACATAGTGCCTGATTTTTTTATACAATACCTAGAGTCCTGGGGTTGTTAATTCATCAAACACTACACCATGAAATAGACCAAGTCAGCATGCCTGGCAACACCTTCACTAGTTTTCTCCCTCCTTGTCACCTGCTCAAGGATCCTGGCTTTCTGGTTTCCCCATGCCAAACAGCTGTGATTTCCTTAGATGCTTCTGAAATTCAGCAGGATATGTTCAACCACAATTGATTATGGGACATGTTCCCTGGGAAATCTATCAGTACTAAGCAAATGGTAATAATACCCTTAGCACTGTAAGAAACATAGTGCAGTAGAAAAATATATTTCTAACTAAATAATTCACTTTATGAAACCAGAAGCTTGGACTCAGTGGTAAGATACCTGGTGTCTGTTACATTCTCTCACTTTCTCTAAATATCTCCCTAAAAACATAATTAATCCAAATTATATATATATATATATATACACAAAATATATATACAAATTATAATACAGATCCTCATATGAACAAAAATACAAATAACATTTTACGAACAGATTCACTTGGTTAGATAACCTCTGAAAATACTTAGATAGAAATAATTTAATTCCATGAATATTTCTATCAGATACGTACTCACATATACATTTTTTTTCCTTTTCTTAGTTTTTTGTAATGATTTTCATTTTTTCTATTATACCTGGTTTACAGTGTTCTGTCAATTTTCTACTGTACAGCAAGATGACCCAGTTATATATATATACACATTATTTTTTCTCACAGTAATGTCACATATACTTTTAAAATACATCCAGAGAAAAATCCAGAGAAACTTCAGATCAGTTTTTTTTCTTTTTAGGGCCACGTTTGTGGCATATGGAAGTTCCCAGGCTAGAGGGCAAATCAGAGCTATAGCTGCCAGCCTACACTACAACCAGAGCAAAGGGGGATCCAAGCTATGTCTGCAACCTACACCACAGCCCACGGCAACTCTGGATCCTTAACCCACTGAGTGAGGCCAGAGATAGAACCCATATCCTCATGGATACTAGTGGGGCTCATTACCACTGAGCCACAAAGGGAACTTCCAGTTTCTTTTTTCTTAACAAGTAATTCTGTCCTAAAAGGACTCCTTGGCTTGTAAATCCTAGGTAACTTTTGTTACATTACACTCTATTATACAGTATAATAGATGAATATTACATGCACCTATTATTCTACTATTATTCTATGCCACAGAAAGAGAGGTTAGCGATAGAGGCCTGGAGAAGTTAACAAATTTGCCTACAGTCACACTGCAGTAAGTAGAGGAACATGAGCAAAATGCCTCAGGCAACCAGTAGAACGAAATAGTGTTGCAATTGGAGGGAGCTAATATAAAAGGCTGAAAGTGGAAGTAGCATGGAAGGTTCAGGGCAATGAAAGGAAGATGGCTGGGGAGTAGTGAGCTTAAGCAGCAAGAGGTGAAACCAGGGGAGAATTAAAAAAACTAAATTGCAGAGTGAGCCATGATAAGGAGTTTGAACCTTATCTAGCACATAACTGGCAGCCATTGAATGTTTCTAAGAATGTTTTGGTTGATTAACAACTCATTCCTAATAGACAGAAACTGGGAAAAGCCCAAGGCAAAGAAGGGATGAATAAACAGTATCAGTTATATTGTAGAACACTATTCAACAATAAAAAGGAACAGATTCATGATATATATATATAAACAATATGGATGAATCTCAAACCATTAGTCTGAGTGAAAAAGTTTTACAGAAAAAAAATATATAGTATGATTCCTTCTATATGAAGTTCTGAAATAGGCAAAATCTATGGTGGAAAAATATCAGAATAGTTGACTCTGGGAGATGAGGCAAGAATTTACTAGAAAGTAGAGTTGCTGGATAAATTACAGAATTCCCAGTTAAACGTGAATTTCAGATAAACAGCAAAGAATTTTTTGTATAATTATATCTTATGGAATATTTGAGACATTTTTATATTAAAAATGTATTAATTATTTCACTGAAATTCAAGTTTAACTGGGTGTTGTGCATTTTTATTTATGAAATCTGGCAATCTTATGAAGAAGGGATATGAGAGGCTTTTCTGGGATGATGGTAATGTAATGCTCCATATCTTGATAAGGGTTTATAAATGCATTTGCTGAAACCATGTAAATTTGTGCATGTAAATGTGTAAATTTTACCCCAGAAGATAAAGAGAGATACAAATATTGAACTCTAGTTAGGGACATGCACACTGAAATATTACAACAGAAATCACAGATGTCTGAAACTTCAATATTTGTAAAAAATAAGATTAATGGCTGGAGGGATGAATAAAGCAAGTATAATAAAGTGTTAAGTTAATGTAGAATCTAGGTGATAGGCTTATGGTACTCACTGTAAAATTCTTCTCAATTTTCAATACATTTGAGAATTTTTATAATAAAATGTTGGGCGGGGGGAAGCCCTGCCCTGCTTTCAGGGAATTTATATTATAGTGGAGGGAGACGGACAATAAATAAAATTAGTAGGTAAATTATAGAATGAAGTAGAAGGTGAGAAGACATGGAAGGAACAAGCAAAAGGAAAGAGGTTAGTGAAGGCTGGGGGTGAAACTTAAATTTTAAATTCAGTGACCGGGAGGCACTGCCTGCAGGATGTCGGGGGAATGAAGAGCAATCAGATAAGAGAATGAGAAAAATGAGAGTGAGATTGGTGAGTTTGATATGATTTATTTTAAAGGAATTCTCTGCTCATTGTATTAGGAATGGACAGAAGCTCTCTAAGGTTTTGTCCATTCCTAGGTTTAGAATGTCTTCTCTTTTGGAGGTATCAAGAAATATCCCATTGTGGCATAGCAGAAACTAATCTGACTAGTATCCATGAGGACGCAGGTTAGATCCCTGGCCTCACTCAATGGGTCGGAGCTCCAAAGTTGCCCTGAGCTGTGGTATAGGTCGCAGATGTGGCTCAGATCACAAGTTGCTCTGGCTGTGGTGTGGGCCAGCAGCTGTAGCTCCAATTAGACCCCTAGCCTGGGAACGTCCATATGCCACAAGTGTGGCCCTAAAAAGCAAAAAAAAAAAGATATGTTGGATAAACAATTATAAACATAAAATGGACGCTTTCAATGGAACAAGTATATTTTATTTTTTAAGTACTTTTTTCTTTGAAGCCAATATTAGTTATTTGAGACATTTTAAATAGTAAGTATTTAAACATTATTGTCTTCTATTTGGAAAGATAAAATAATAAATCACATGCCATCCCTGATTTATACTGGAAATCAAAGCCTTTGGAGATTTTTCTAATATACTAGGAGAGTGGTGGCTATATATCATCTTTTTCCCCTGCACCCAGCTTTCCCATCCACCAATACACTTGCCTTTTTCCTCTCTCCAAATTTTTATCAACATATTTAAGGGAATAAAAGAAAGAGATTTCCCATAAGACAGCCCACGTGAAGATCCTCTGCCACATAGCCCCTGCTCCATGTTGTCTGCCTGCAAGACATACTACAATCTTAATACCAATAAGCTCCCTTACCTTGAGTCTACAGTGCTGCTAACTAACCCTATTTCTCCTCTTGAGGCCCAAATGCTTGCCCTTGAATGTTTCAGATCTCTCAGCTGCCTGACTTAACAAGATTACAAATCCTTCCTTTTCCCCATCCCATTTTCTAAGGCATTCTTGCTCTTTTAGCTTTTGTAGTTCACTGAGCCACCATCAACCCCCATTGCTTACTTATAATGTTGTGCTATTAGCCATCTTCGCTTATGCCAACACTGTGCCTAGAAACGGGGCATGTGTCCTGGACTCCCTTCCACCACAGCTGACTTCCCTGGACCCTCAGGACACCCACTGTAGTGGGATGAGAATTATTGAAAAGTCTATTCCTTAATACTGATGTGCCAGGGCTGATCCAGGTCAATAGCTTTCATGTGACTTGGAGCCCTGTGGCCTACAGAAGGCTCCCAAAATTCCAGCAGGGGGTTTGCAGAAAAGTTTCCAGGGACTGTCTCTGTGCCAAGAAGCAAACCAACTTTTTAGCAAATGCATGAGACTTCCAGCCATTTATTATCTCATAGCTGCAGCTGAGAAAATAACCTAGACAACAAGGAAAATGCATAGAGCTATTTTATGAAGAAATGCCTGTGAGGGTTCCAAGTGTTATTTTGGAGACTTTAGAAGATTTATCGGCCAAAAAAAAAAAAAATTAAATCTACTTTTAAAACTTTCTCAGTAATCTTCATTAATAAATATGATGTATAAAGAAAGCAATGTTTTTTAACATAAAGGTCAAAAAAAGCAAAATCCTTAATGGCTTAACTGCTTTGATTATAGCAAAACTTTAGCTAGAGCTATTGATTCTTTCTTTACCCACTGGATCCAGCATCCTTCTGAAAACTTATTAGAGATCTTGGGTAATTAAATGGAGAAAATCCATCTTAGATTGTGTAGACAAAGAAATATACAAATATTAATAATCAGAGATTATGCTTGAATTATTCACAGTAACCAAGGACACAGAAATTCATTAATAGAATTAATGACTGGGAAGAAATTAATAACTAGGGACAAATAGAATTTATTAATAATCCTAAAATATATACTCTATTTGAAATGATTTCCCCACAAGACACATGATAACAGTTTATAACAGTAAAATAGACTTGAGTTTCTCTTTTTTACTATCCTATGTCCTCCTGAGGCAATTGTGAGTGAATTAAAAAAATTCTGGGAGTTCCTGTCGTGGCGCAGTGGTTAATGAATCCGACTAGGAACCATGAGGTTGTGGGTTAGATCCCTGGCCTTGCTCAGTGGGTTGAGGATCTGACGTTGCAATGAGCTGTGGTGTAGGTCGCAGAGGCGGCTCAGATCCCGCATTCTTGTGGCTGTGGCGAAGGCCGGTGGCTACAGCTCGGATTTGACCCCTAGCCTTAGAATCTCCATATGCCACAGGAGCAGTCCTGGAAAAGGCAAAAAGGCAAAAAAAAAAAAAAAAGAGGAGTTCCCGTCGTGGCGCAGTGGTTAACGAATCCGACTAGGAACCATGAGGTTGCGGGTTCGGTCCCTGCCCTTGCTCAGTGGGTTAACGATCTGGCGTTGCCGTGAGCTGTGGTGTAGGTTGCAGATGCGGCTCGGATCCCGCGTTGCTGTGGCTCTGGCGTAAGCCGGTGGCTACAGCTCCGATTCAACCCCTAGCCTGGGAACCTCCATGTGCCGAGGGAGCGGCCCAAGAAATAGCAACAACAACAAAAAAGACAAAAGACAAAAAAAAAAAAAAAAAAAAGAAAAAAAGAAAAAGAAAATTCTGGAGTCAAAAAAGGAAAAGACTTAAATCCAAATAATTCACAGAAAATGCTCCAGATACTTCAACTTCACTTGAATAAATAAAGGTCAGTTGTAATTGTTAGAAAATAAAAATATTTTGCAGTGTTTCAGATTCCAACATAATGTTTCAGATAGATTACAGATTGGCAAGAAGAGATCACAAACTCAAATGCATATAGACACGCACATATATGTGGAGTAACATTAATTAAATTTTGAACTTAATTAAAAATGATTCAGAACATAGGGTATCCCCACAGGGCAGAGGCAGATGCATCCTTCTCCAGTCCAGTTCCCATGGTGACATGTGATGCACTATCATGCATCCAACAATAGTAAATCTCCTGACCTCAGAGTCATGCTCTCTTTAGCATTCATTCAGTTATTCAGTCCTTTCTAGCATCATCCTGCACTTTTTCCTTACACTCAGTTGATTCTTATTCATTATACCCACAGAACTCATTCCCTCATTTGCTTCATATCTCTGATCAAATATTAGCTTATCAAACCCAGACTGCTCTCTATAAAAACTATTCCCATCATTCTCTACCTCATGAATCCTATTTTACTTCTCTTCAAAATGTGTAACACCATATTATTTGTCTGGTTTTTCTTGTTTGCCTCTCCTTCCCTATCAGAACATAAGCTTCCTGAAATCAGAGACCTTGTCAGTTTTGTTCATTGCTATATCCCTAGAACAGAAAACAATGCCTGGTAGACAGTAGCCTCTCAATAAATACTTGTTTAATACATTAATAAATAATTCATGAAGAAGAGAATCAGTCCTATTTTAGATACACTGAAATTGAAGAGATTGGAAACATGGATTGAAAATAGAAAAAGAGATTTAGGGAGTTCCTTTTGTGGCTCAGCAGATTAAGAACCCGACATAGTTCCATGAGAATGAGGGTGTGATACCTGGCCTCACTCAGTGGGTTAGGACCTGGTGTTGCCACAAGCTGCAGAGTAGGATACAGATGCACCTTGGATCTAATGTTGCTGTGACTGTGGCACAGGCCAGCAGCTTCATCTCTGACTTGACCCCTAGCATTGGCACTTCCTTATGCTACAGATATGGCCATAAAAAATTTAAAAAAAAAAAAAAAGAAAGAAACTGGTGGGAGTAGATGAGTTCCTTCGGTTAAGGAAAAGTGCTAAGAGAGAATAAAATGGAACTCAGTAGAGAAATCTCAGAGAACCCTTATTTTCAAATGAAGGTATAGAAGAGAATTCTATATGGGAAATAGGCCATCAGAGAAATAAAGAATAACCCTAAGGTATATAGTTCCAAGAGGCAGAAGATGGTCAATCAAGCCCAAAACTAAAAAGAAGAACAGCCGTATGAGGACAAGACAATTGGCAGGAAGTCACCAATGACCTCTGAAAGACCAGTTTTGGAATGGTAGGACAGAAACCAAGTTTCAGTACCTTAAGATATGAAGAGGACATGGTGAAAAAGTGGATGGAGATAGAGTCAAGAGTATCTTCATGTCACCCAAGCTTCAAATACCTAAAATATTTGTTGAATAAATGAGTACATAAATGAATCAATAGATACAATTTTCTTCCCAGAACCAAGATGGCACATAAATTGCAGTTGAGGTTATAAGAGTAAAATGGTAAACAAAGCATTCTTTTCAATAACATAGGTTGTATAAAAATATTTCCCTAGTCAAAATAAATTTTCTCAGCAGTTTTCCCTCAATAAACATACAGTTTATTTCTATAACTCATTTTTAATGAGTTCCTATGACTTTCATTTGTACTTTGGTTTTTTTTAATTTTTATTTAAAATGCATTCTTTATTTTTTTTAAAATGGAGCTTTTAGAAATTTACCTTGAGGGCCCATCTCTGTTTCAGTGGAGCCTGACTTTTGCATTCTATGGAACTGAGAGCCTCTCAGCTGTGCTCCATTGATTTAGCTTCCAAGGTATGCCAGAGGCAACTCTGATGCATGAAGGAGAATGTCCTGAAGTGAACCAATAAAGGGCCTAGTTAGGAAAGTACCATGGTAATAAGATATATGGAAGATGAGAAACCACTTGGATTTCCATAAGAACTACAAATAGTTACAAGAAGAAACATATTTTGAGTATAGTTTACATGTTCAAAATTATAATTAAATATCTGGCTTTTCTGAACCCACAGCAAATTTATCTTTGTCCCTGTGGTTTTCAAATCAGAGTGTGCATTGAAATCACCTGGATGGTCTGTTCAAACAGACTGCTGGGCCAAATGCTCTGTTTCTGATTCAGTGGTCTAGAGTGAGGACAGGTAATCTGCACTTCTAACAAGTTCTCAAGTGATGTGGATGTTTCTAGGCAGAACCACACTTCCAAAACAACTGGTCTATGCACACTATCTTATATATATTTTTTCATAATTTTTTCCCTACTTTTCTGTTGTCCTTCAGGGAAATGTAGCCAAAATTTCATCCCATCACTACTTCCCTGACTTCTGTCAGTTCTTTTTGGGAAAAAAAAAAGATTAAAAAGCTTTAAAAACAAGAACAAAGTGATGTTAAGAGTAACTAAGCCTAGGTTTTCAGTTTCTACTCATTTTTTAAGTGGAATGAAAAAGTTCTGTCTTAGTTCATAAGGTGTTAGCACCCCTTAGAAAAAAAAAGAACAAAGCTAGAGGTATCACACCACTGATTTCAAATTCTACTACAAAGTTATAGTAATCAAAACATCACAGTATTGACAGAAAAACATATACACAGATCAATGGAACAGAACTGAGAGCCCAGACATAAACCCACACATATATAGATAATTAATCACAACAAAGGAGCAAAGAACATACAATCGAGAAAGGATAATCGCTTTGATAAATGGTGTTGGGAAAACTGAACATACATATAAAAAAGAATGAAAATAGACTACTATCTTACATTATACACAAAAAAATCATCACTAAAGATTTGAATGTAAAATCTGAAATGATAAAATTTCCATAAAAAAATGTAAGCAATACATGCTTTGACATTGATCTTAGCATTATCTTTCTTGCTATGTCTTTTTGGGCAAAGGAAATAAAAGCAAAAATAAATGGGACTATATTAAAGAACAACAAAGGAAATATACCAAATGGGAGAAGATATTTGAAAATCATATATATAATGTTATTAATATCCAAAGTATATAGAGAATTTATAAAATGCAATAGCAAAAAAACTGATTTAAAAACAAGCAGAGGATTTGAATAATTATTTTTCCAGAGAGATAGGATTAAGATGGCAGATTATAAGGACTGGAGCTCAACTTTTCTCCTAAAAACAACAAAATTTACAACCAAATGTTGAGCAATCTTCAACCAAATGGACTGGAAAATTTCAAAAAGATATCCTATTCCAGAAGACAAAGAGGAGGCCACATCAAGAAGTAGGAGGGGTAATGAGGCAATATAAGCAACCCCATAACTCCCAGGTGGGAAGCCCCACAGACTGGAAAGTAATTGTATCACAGAGACTCCCCTACAGGAGTGAGAGTTCTGAGCCCCACATCAAATCCCCACACATAAGGATCTGGCACAGGGAGAAAGAGCCCCCAGATAATTGGGAATTGAAGGCTAGTGGGGCTTGTGCACAGGAGCTCCATGGGACTGGGGGAAATGGGCACACAGATTTCCACATGCACTGGGTCCCAGGGCAAAGCAAAGTCTCCACAGGAATCTGGGTCAGACCAGAACTTGGAGGACCTCCTGGGAAAATGGGAGTGAATGAGGCTTATTGTGGGGGAAGGGCAACAGAAGAAAAGCTCTTGGGAATATTCAGCAGCATCCTTTCTCTGGAGGTGGCCATTTTGGAAAAATCTGGGCCAACCAATCACTGCTAAGAAGTCCCAGGCCGAACAATAATCCAGGTGGGATCACAGCCCCACCCATCAGTAAACAGGCTGCCTAATGACCCCCCAGGCACACAGCTTCCTCTAACCTCACCCAGAGATAAAGCCCCACCCATCAGAGGGATTAGAATCAGCTGCATCTAACAGAGGGAAGGCATCAGTCCTTCCCATCAGGAAGCCTACAGCAAGCCCCCATACCAGCTTTAGCCACAAGGGGGGCAGGCACCAGAAGTAAAAAAGGCTATAACTCTATTATCTATAAAAAGGTCACCACACACACAAAAAAACCTATGAAAATGAAAAGATAGAGAACTATGACTCAGATAAGGGAGAAAGAAAAAACCCCAGAAAATCAGCTAAGCGATGAGCTTTTCAGCCTCCAGTAAAAAGACTTTAGACTGCTGATGCTGAAGATGTTACAAGACACTGGAAATAAACTGGAGGCAAAGATAGATAATCAACAGGAAACACTGAGCAAAGAAATACAAGATATAAAGCTTAAGCAAGAAGAGATGCAAAATATAATAACTGAAATAAAAAATTCATTAGAAGCAGCTAACAGCAGAATACAGGAGGCAGAACAACGAATAAGTGAGGTGGAGGACAGATTTGTGGAAGTCAAAGATGCAGAAGAGAAAAGAGAAAAAAGATTGAAAACAAATGAAGAGAGTCTCAGAGAACTCTGGGACAATATTATAGGGGTGCCAGAAGGAGAAGAGAGAGAGAAAGGTACAGGAAAAGTATTCGAAAGAGATAATAGACAAAAAATTCCCTAACATGGAAAAGGAACCACTCATTCAAATCCAGGAAGCACAACGAGTACCATATAAAATAAACACAAGGAGGATCACCCTGAGACACATATTAATCAAATTGACAAAAATTAGACAAAGAGAAAATATTGAAATCAGCTAGGGGAAAGAAACAAATAACATGCAAGGGAACCCCAATATGGTTATGGGAAGATTATTCAGCAGGACCTCTGCAGGCCAGAAGGCAGTGGCATGATATACTTAATGTGATGAAAGGAAAAAACCTCCAACCAAGATTCCTTTACCCAGCAAGGCTCTCATTCAGATTTGAAGGAGAAATCAAAGCTTTACAGACAATCTAAAGCTAAGAGAATTCAGCAACACTAAACTAGCTTTACAACAGATGCTAAAGGAACTTCTCTAGGCAGAAACGAAAAGATAGCAGCAGGAAACAAAAATACGACAAATGACAAGGCTCACCAGTAAAGGTATATATACAGTAAAGATATGAAATCATCCATGCACAATTATGCTATCAAAATCAGAAATTGTGAGAAGAGGAGGGTACAAAGCGGGACACTGGAGAGGCACTTGCAATTAAGAGATCAAGAACTTAAACTCGTATGTATATAGACTCATATCAAAACTTCAGAATAACACCAAGCCAAAAATCTACAATTGATACCCAAATAAGAAAAATCAACTCAAATACAACACTAAATATAATCATCAAACCTCAAGAGGAGAGAACAAGAGAAGAAGGGGAAAAAAAAGAGCAACAAAAACAAATCCAAAGCAATTAATAAAATGGCAAGAAGAACACACATATCAATAATTACCTTAAATGTTAATGCACTAAACACCCCAGCCAAAAGACATAGACTGGCTGAATGGATACAAAAACAAGACCCACATACATGCTGTCTTCAAGAGACCCACTTCACTTCTAGGGACACATACAAATCGAAAGTGAGAGAATGGAAGAAAATATTCCATGCAAACGGGAATCAAAAGAAAGCAGGAGTAGCAATACTCATAACAGACAAAATAGACTTTAAAATGAAGAATATTTTAAGAGACAAGGAAGGTAACTCCCTAATGATCAAAGGATCAATCCAAGAAGAAGATATAACAAATTTAAATATCTACGCAGCCAACATAGGTTCACCACAATATATAAGGCAACTGCTAACAACCTTAAAAGGAGAAATTGACAATAACACAATAACCCCACTTACAGAAATGGACAGATCAACCAGACAGAAAATCAATAAGGAAACACAGGCCATGAATGAAGCATTAGACCCAATGGACTTAATAGATATTTATAAGACATTCCATCCAAAAGCACAGAATATACATTCTTCTCAAGTGCACAAGGGAACATTCACTAAGATTGATCATATCCTTGGCTACAAATCAAACCTTGGTAACTTTAAGAAAATTGAAATCATATCAAGTATCTTTTCTGACCACAATGCTATACAACTGGAAATCAACAACAACAAGAAAAAAACTGCAAAAAACACAGCACATGGAGACTAAACAACATGCTACTAAACAACCAATGGATCACTGAAGAAATCAAAGAGGAAATTAAAAAATACCTAGAAGCAAATGACAGCAAAGATACAACACTCCAAAACCTATAGGATGCAGCAAAAGCTGTTCTAAGAAGAAAGTTTATAGCATTACAAACCCATCTCAGGAAACAAGAAAAAGCTGAAATAAACAAGCTAACCTTACATCTAAAGCAGCTCAAGAGAGAAGAACCAGACAAGACCTAAAGTTAGCAGAAGGAAAGAAATCATAAAGATCAGAGCAGAAATCAATGAAATAGAAACAAAAGAAAAGCTACAGAAAAGATCAATGAAAGGAAAAGCTGGTTCTTTGAAAAGATCAACAAAATTGATAAACCCTTAGCCAGATTTATCAAGTAAAAAAGAGAGAAGACTCGAATCAATAAAATTAGAAATGAAAAAGGAGAAGTAACAATGGACATCACAGAAATATAAAGGATCATAAGCAAGTACTATATGCAACTCTACAACAATAAAATGGAAAACCTAGAAGAAATGGACAAATTCTGAGAAAAGTGCAATCTTCCAAGACTAAACCAAGATGAAATAGAAAAGATGAACAGACCAATCACAAAAACTGAAATTGAAACTGGGATTCAAAAACTTCCAACAAACAAAAGTCCAAGACCAGATGGCTTCACAGGAGATTTCTATCAAACATTTAGAGAAGAGCTAACACCTACCCTTCTGAAACTACTCCAAAAAATTGCACAGGAAGGGACACTCCCAAACTCATTCTATGAGGCCACCATCACCCTGATACCAAAATCAGATAAAGATACCACAAAAAAAGAAAAGTACAGGCCAATTTCACTAATGAACATCGATGCAAAAAGTCCTCAACAAAATATTAGCAAACCACATCCAACAATACATTAAAAGTATTGTACATCATGATCAAGTTGGATTTATCCCAGGGATGCAAGGCTCCTTCAATATCCGCAATTCAACCAGTGTGATATACCACATTAACAAACTGAAGAAAAAAAAACATATGATCCCCTCAGTAGACATAGAAAAAGCCTTTGACAAAATTCAACACCCAATTCTGGGCATAGAGGGAACCTACCTCAACATGATAAAGGCCATATATGACAAACCAACAGCAAACATCATTCTCAATGGTGAAAAGCTGAAAGAATTCCTGCTGAGATCAGGAACTAGACAAGGATGCCCACTCTCACCACTACTGTTCAACATAGCTTTGGAAGTCCTAGCCACAGCAGTCAGAGAGGTAAAAGAAATAAAAGGAATCCAAATTGGAAAGGAAGAAGTGAAACTATCACTATTTGCAGATGACATGATGCTATACCTAGAGAGTCCTAAAGATTCTACCAGGAAACTGTTAGAGCTCATCCATCATTTTGGCAAAGTCGCAGGATACAAAATTAACACACAGAAATTGACTGCATTTCTATATACTAACAATGAAAGAGCAGAAAGAGAAATTAGGGAAGCAATCCCATTTACCATCACATCCAAAAAAATAAAATACCTAGGAGTAAACCTACCTAAAGAGACAAAAGACCTGTACTCTGAAAACAATAAGACACTGATGAAAGAAATCAAAGATGACACAAATAGATGGAAAGACATACCATGATGCTCTTGGATTGGAAGCATCAATATCATCGAAATGACTCTACTACCCAAGGCAATCTACAGATTCAATGCAATCCCTATCAAATTACCAAGGACATTTTTCACAGAACTCGAACAAAATATTTTAAAGTTGTTTGGAAGCACAAAAGACCCAGAATAGCCAAAGACATCCTGAAAGAAAAATGGAGCTGGAGCCATCAGGCTCCCTGACTTAAGACTATATGTACTACAAAGCAACAGTCATCAAAACTATATGGCACTGACATAAAGACAGAAAAATAGATCAGTGGAACGGGATAGAATTAAACCCACGCACCTATAGTCAACTAATCTATGTCAAAGGAGGCAAGAATATACAATGGAGAAAAGACAGCCTGTTCAATAAGTTGTGCTGGGAAAACTGGACAGCCACATGTAAAACAATGAAATGAGAACACTCCCTAACATCCTACACAAAAATAAACTCAAATGGATTAAAGACCTAAATATAAGACCAGATACTATAAAACTCTTAGAGGAAAACATAGGCCAAACACTCTCCAACATATACGACAGCAACATCTTCTCAGATCCACCTCTTAGAGTCATGACAATAAAAACAAAAATAAACAAATGGGACCTAATGAAACTTAGAAGTTTCTGCACAGCAAAGGAAACCCTAAACAAAACAAAAAGACAAGCCACAGAATGGGAGAAAATATTTGCAAATGAATCGACTGACAAGGGATTAATCTCCAAAATTTACAAACACCTTCTGCAGCTCCATAGCGAAAAAACAAACAACCCCATCAAAAAATGGGCAGAAGATCTAAACAGACAATTCTCCAAAGAAGACATATGGACGGCCAAAAAACATATGAAAAGATGTTCAACATCACTCATGATTAGAGAAATGCACATCAAAACCACTATGAGGTATCACCTTACACCAGCCAGAATGGCCATCATCCAAAAGTCTACAAACAATAAGTGCTGGAGAGGGTGTGGAGAAAAAGAAACCCTAGTACACTGTTGGTGGGATTGTAAATTGGTGTATCCATTGTGGAAAACAGTATGGAGATTCCTCAGAAAACTAAAACTAGAAGCACCATTTGATCCAGCTATCCCACTCCTGGGCATCTATCCAGAGAAAACCATGACTCAAAAAGACACATGTACTCCAGTGTTCACTGCAGCACTATTTACAATAGCTGAAACATGGAAACAACCTAAATGTCCATCAACAGAGGAGTGGATAAAGATATGGTACATACACACAATGGAATATTACTCAGCCATTAAAAGGAATGAAATAACAACATTTTTAGCAACATGGATGGACATAGAAATTATCATGCTAAGTGAAGTCAGTCAGACAATGAGTCACCAACATCAAATGCTATCACTGACATGTGGAATCTGAAAAGAGGACACAGTGAACTTCTTTGCAGAACAGATACTGACTCACAGACTTTGAAAAACTTATGGTTTCCAAAGCGACAGTTCAGGGGGGTTCTGGGGGTGTGGGATGGAAATCCTGTAAAATTGGATTGTGATGATCATTGTACAATTATAAATGTCATAAATTCATTGAGTAATAAAAAAATTTTTCCAAAGAAGACACATAGGCACATAAAAAGATGCTCAACATCGCCAATTATTATGGAAATGCAAATCAAAACCACAATGAAATGGCACCTGTCCTCCTGTTACTATGGATATTATCAAAATGGCAAGAAACAACAAGTGTTGGCAAGGATGTGGAGAAAAAAAAAACCCCATGGAATATCATCGAGAACGTAAACTGGTGCAGACACTGTGGAAAACAGTATGGAGAATCCTCAAAAAATTAGGATATAACTATTATATAACCCAGCTATTCCACTTGTGGGTATTTATCTGAATAATACAAAAATACTAATTTGAAAAGATACATGTTCCCTACATTCACTGCAGCATTACTTATAATGGCATAAATATGGGAATAATCTAAGTGCCCATCAGTGGATGAATGGATAAAGATGTGGTGTATATACACTATATGTGTATACACATGTGTATATATGTGGTGTATAGCATACTTTATGTACTATGTAACACTCACACACTATATATATGTACTATATATATACACACACATATATATACAGACACACCACATGTACTACACACACACACATGCATGCTATATGCACTATATATATGGTACCACTCAGCCATAAAAAAATAAAGATGTAAATTTGCCATTTGTTACAATGTGGATGGACCTTGAGGGTATTACACTAAGTGAACTAAGTCAGAGAAAGAAAAATACCTTATGATTTTAATAATGTGTGGAATTAAAACAAAACAAAATAAACAAATAAAAACAAATACACAAATTAGAGATCATATTAGTGATTACCAAAGGGCAAGTTGGTTGGGGAGGGTAAAATGGGTACAGAGGATTAACTGAATGCTAATGGAAGGAAACTAAACTTTTGGTGGTAAGCACACAATAGTGTATGCAGAAGTTGAAATATAATATTGTATACATTGAAACTTATATAATGTTATAAACTAATGTTACCTACATAAATTTTAAAAAAAGAAAATGATATTAGTGCCTCTTAGAAAATAAGAGCTCAAATGAAATCATACAAATGCAATTGAACGTCTTAGCACTAGAAAGTGATTCTCTTTCACTTACAGAACATCCATACAAGAAATGCTTGTCCCCACCAAAGTCCTTCATACTAGAAAAGGAAGGTAGTAGTCATAAAATGACAGTAAAAATAATACTCATTTGCCACACTGATCTTATTTTTCCATTTTTTATTTTGTTTTTAAGTCCAAGAAGAAACAGCACACCTAGAGTCTAAACAATCAACAGGTAGACTGCAGTGTTTAAATTAAGACCTTTACAATTAAATAATTCTTCCTTTACTTAATGTATTGTCTGAGAAGAGCAGGGTATCATAAGCAGGGCATAATCTGAGTACTGTGCAGAGCTGACAGGGAAAGTCATGTGAGGCTCTAAATGAGCTTCTTACCTGCTCTACACTTGAGCAATTCCAAAGAGGTTGGGATCACGTTGATTAAAACATTTGTAAGAACAAATTAATACTCGAAGAGGTACAAACTGTAGATTTCTGCTTATTTTCCAGTTCTAAAAAGTAAAGATTAAGAATAAAATTAAGTCAGTGCTCAATAAATATTTTTGAATAAATATTAGCTTTCTCAGAGATTTCGGAACATTGATTTCTGAAGAACACACTGAACTATTTATGCTTGATTTGCTTTTTTCTCATATACAAACAAACAAACAGCTAGCTAAGGAGGACACACAACACTAAAAACAATTCAAATGATAAAAGACCATATACAGTTTTATCCAAATGTATTATTACATTGTCTCGCTGTAAAGTGTTTGGAATAAAGGTAAAAAAAAAAAATGATGCAGAATCCACACAAACCTGAATATGTCCTACAGGGATGTTAATTTGATCAATCAGCAGAGATTTACTGAATGCCTCAATAGAATCTCAGTTTTACATGTCTAGCACCCATTTCCCAGGGATATTTATCTTCCTAATAACTCTGTTCATCATCTGCAATGTTCATTAAGATCTACATCGACTGGGTTTCAGTCGAGTTACCTGAAACATGACTTAAGTCTCTGTACTTAAAATATCTCTGATCTTACTTCTCCATGTACAAAAAAAGACAGTCAAAAACCCTGTTAGGCAACTTAGTGTACACGTCCGGACCATATTTGAAATAATGGCAACATCCAAGGTGAGCATTTGTATGCTTTATAAACAACTTCTAAAGTCAATGCAGCCGCAATGAGAGACTCCAAAACAGTCACACAACTAGCAGTTTAATTGGTTGATAATGTTACTAGTTTTATCATTAACCCACTGGGCTATCACCATCACAATCCACAGTGAGAAATTTCATTACTGTTCTGTTTACTCATCCACAAAAGCACTCTGAGGGCCCCATTTAAAGGTTCAAGCACCTAAGCACATTTATTAATCCATCCTTTAGAGAGTAAAAACCTTTCAACCTTGATGGTTAATCAATGGGAAGCCAAAGTCAAATGTCATATCACCTTCACATCTACCTTCAACAGTGACTATGAAGTGCCTGGATAATAACTGAATCTCTACAAACCTGACTTTCCTCCTAGAAGGAAGTTTGCTTGATCAGTCAGCAAACATTTACTGATTTTCCCAATGGGCATCTTGATTTTGCCTGTCAACATCCATTTCCCTTCTGCTGGCACAAAAGCCCACCTTTTCCTTTAAGGAACACTCATTCTCCAATTTCAATGCAAATATTATGAAAGAGAGCAGGCAACTGACTCACTTCCCGGCTCAAGGCAAAACCATATAACTCAAGCCCAGCACAACACAGTCCAATAAAACCAATAATCATCAGCCCCAAAACTTTCCCTGGATCTACCGAGAGAAGAAAGCTCTCCCTCTACTACTAGAAGACACAATTTAGGGAATTCTCTCCTGAGAGCAAAGTCAAGACAAAGAAAAGCTGGAAGACAAATTCTTGATGATAAATTTGGTTGCCTTATCCAACATGACTAAATATTTATCCAGCTCCATCCTTGGATCTTCTACATTATTTGAATTAGTGTGTGAGTTGTGTTTCTTTAACTTGCAAACAAGAATCCTGACATATTACAAGCAAGCTAAAACCTGCACCACATTAGGCAAAGTAACAAGGATGCAAAGATATATAACAATTCCTGCCTCTAAGAATCTTCCAGCATCTAGCTGGAAATATAAGACATAAATACACACACACACACACACACACACACAATATTAAGGCTCAACCCAATGACAGGTTCTATACAAGTGCAGAGAAAGGAGACTCCAGTACAGGCTGTATATTAAGCAAAACTTCATGATATAAAAAAATGGTAAACTAGGTTTTGAAGGATGACTAGTGTGTGGCTACCTGGAGAAAACATGAAAAGATATTCAGGAAAGGTGAACTATGAGAACAGGAATGTGCATTTTGTATTAGGGAAACAATACAGTATAAACAATGAATAGACTATAAAATATTGAATCATGGAATATTAACAATAAATATATTAGTTCAATGATAAAAAGAATTCATAAGTAACTGTCCAATGATAGACACATAATAATATTTTAAATCTACTCTGTATGAGAACATATTGATTCCGGATTATAATGGCTTAATGTTTAAATTGCCCTTCAAGAACTAGTGACAAAAGCCAAAATCTAAATGTGGCCTTCTCCCTTTCCATACACATAGCAGATAAACCTCCTTTATATTACTGTGACGCATCTCATTCTAGAATTAAAGGGCTATTGCAAAAAAAAAAAAATGCTACATACACTTCACTCAGCTTCTCTTTGAGAAACTAGGGCAGGTGATATTCCAGAAAAGATGGCAGAGGAGAAAGGCTCAAGCCCAACTTCTCTCACAAAAACACCAAAACCACAACTAACTGCTGAATAATTATAAATAAAACAGATAAGAAGTTACCAAAAAAAGATAACCTACACCCAGTGACAAAGAAGAAGCCACAATGAGATGGTAGGAGGGGCACTCTCGTGGTGTAAACAATCCCATACCCACTGGATGGGCAACCCAGGAACTGGAAAGTAACTACTCTGCAGATGCTTTCCCACAGAGAGAGTTCCAAACTCCATGTCAGGTTCCCCAGCCTGGAAGGAGGAGCCCCTAGAGAGTTTAAAGTTAATAGGACTTGAGCACAGGAGCTCCAAAGGACTGGAGGAAATAGAGACCCCACTCTTGAAGGACTCCCACCATATTTGGAGATATAATAACTGAAAAATTGCTTAACATTGGAAAGAAATCACTGAAGTTAAGGAAACTAAGTCACATGTAGAATAAATTGAAGGAGGAACACCCCAAGTATTAATCGTACTGACCAAAATTAAAGACAAAGAGAAAATATTTAAAGAAGGGAAAAGTAACGACATACAAGAGAAATCCCATAATGTTATCAGCTAATTTTTCAGCTGAAACTTTATAGACCAGAAGGGAGTGGCATGGTATACATAGAGTGATGAAAGAGAAAAACCTACAACTAAGACAACTCTACCCAGCAAGACTCTCATTTAGGTTTGATGGAGAAATCAAAGCCTTTACAGACAAGCAAAAGCTAAGAGCCTTTCAACAAACCAGCTTTTCAACAAATACTAAAAGAACTTCTCTAGGCGAAAAGAAAAAAAGAAAAAAAGACTACAACTGGAAACAAGAAAATTAATAAATGGGAAGCCTCATTGGTAAAGGAACACATATAATAAAAGCAGGAAATCATCCACACACAAATATGTCAAAACTAGCAATCACAAGGAGAGTACAAATGCAGAATGCGTAAATGCCTTTGAAATTAAGAGACCAGCAACTTAAAACAAACTTGTGTGTGTGTGTGTGTGTGTATAGACTCCTATATCAAAATATCCTAGTAACCATAAATCAAAAATATACCCTAGATACACACACAAATAAGAAAAAGCAATCCAAACACAACAGTAAAGGTAATGACCAAATCACAGGAAAAAAGACCAAAGGAGGATGGCAATAAAAATGACCAACAAAAAAACAAATCCAAAACAATTAACAAAGTGACAATAAGACCATTCATTTTATTTTCTGGTTTTTAGGTCTGCACTCGTGGTGTATGTAGGTTCCTGGGCTAGGGGTCTAATTGGAACTACAGCTGCCAGCCTATGCCACAGCCACAGCAATGCCAGATCTGAGCCACATCTGTGACCTACACTGCAGCTCACAGCAACACCAGATCCTTAACCTACTGAGTGAGGCCAGGGATTGAACCTGCAACCTCATGGTTCCTAGTTGGATTCACTTCTACTGTTGTCATGATGGGAACTCCCATATAAATAATTACTTTAAATGTAAATGGATTAAAAACTCCAACCAAAAAAAACATAGACTGGCTGAATTGATACAAAAACAAGACCCATATATATGCTATCTACAAGAGATCCACTTCAGACCTAGGGACACATACAGACTGAAAGTGAAAGAATGGAAAAAGATATTCCAAGCAAATGGAAATCAAAATAAAACTGGAGTAGCAATACTAATATCAGACAAAATAGACTTTAAAATAAAGATAGTTACAAGAGACAAAGAAGAACTTTACATAAAGATCAAAGAACTTTACATAAATATATATGCAGCCAATATAAGAGTACACCAATATATAAGGCAACTACTAACAGCCATAAATACGAAACTGAAAATCACACAATAATAGTGGGGACTTTAACACCCCACATCCAGACAGAAAATGAAACACAGGAATCAAAATGACACATTAGGAGTTACCGTCGTGGCACAGTGGTTAACAAATCTGACTAAGAACCATGAGGTTGCGGGTTCGATCCCTGGCCTTGCTCAGTGGGTTAAGGATCCGGCGTTGCCGTGAGCTGGGGTGTAGGTCGCAGACGTGGCTTGGATCCCATGTTGCTGTGGCTCTGGTGTAGGCTGGCAACCACAGCTCCGACTCGACCCCTAGCCTGGGAACCTCCATGTGCCATGAGAGCAGTCCTAGAAAAGGCAAAAAGACCAAAAAAAAAAAAAAAAAAAAAAAAAGACACATTATACCAGATGGACTTAATTGATATTTCATAGAACATTCTTCTCTAGCCCAAATGGAACATTCTCCAGGATGGATCACATTCTGGGCCACAAACCAAACCTTGGTAAATCTAAGAAAATTGAAATCATACTGAGCTCTTTTCTGACCACAATACAATAAAACTAGGAATCAACTACAAGAATAAAAAACTGCAAAAAGGACAAACGTGGTGATTAAACAATATGATACTAAGCAACCAATGGATCACTGAAGAAATCAAAGAGGAAATCAAACAGTACCTAGAGACAAATGAAGATGAATACACAATGATAAAAAACCTGTGGAATGCAGCAAAAGCAGTTCTAAGGGGAAAGTTTATAGCAATACAAGCTTACCTAACAAAACAAGACAAATCTCAAACAAACAACCTAACTTTACACCTAAAACAACTGAAGAAAAAAGAACAAACAAAATCAAAAGCTAGTAGAAGGGAAAAAAATCATAAAGATTAGAGCAGAAACAAATGAAATAGAGACAAAGAAAACATAGAAAAGATCAATGAAATTAAAAGCTGGTATTTTGAAAATATCAACAAAATTGATAAACCCTTAGTCAGACTCATCAATAAAAAAGGAAGATGGCTCAAATCAATAAAATCAGAAATGAAAAAGAATTTACAATGGACATCACAGAAATAAAAGCATCATGAATAAATACTATAAGCAACTATATGCCAATAAAATGGACAACCTAGAAGAAATGGACAAATTCTTAGAAATGTACAATCTACCAAGACTGAATCAGAAAGAAATAGAAAATATGAATGGACCAATCATGAGTACTGAAACTGAAACTGTAATTTAAAAATTTCGCTTCCACTGTGTCACAAACAAAAGCCCAAGATCAGATGGCTTCACAAGTGAATTCTATAAAACATTTAGGGAAGAGTTATCACCTATCCTTATACAATTATTCAAAAAAATCGCAAAGGAGGGAAATCTCTAAAACTCATTCTGTGAGGCCATCATCACCCTAATATCAAAACCATGAAACGATGCCACAAAAAGAAGAAAATTATAGGTCAATATTACTGATAAATATAGACGCAAAAACCCTGGACAAAACACTAGCAAAACAAATCCAACAATAAATTAAAAGGATCATACACTGTAATAAAGTGGGATTTATCCTAGGGATACAAGTATTTTTCAATATCTGAAAATCAGTCATTATGATACACCACATTTGAAAAACTGAAAAACAAAAATCACATGATCATTTCAATATATGAATAAAAGGCTTTTGACAAAATCCAATACCCATTTATGAAAAAAATCCTTCAGAATGTGGGCATAGAGGAAATCTCCCTCAACACAAAAAATACCATATATGACAATCCCATGGCTAACATCATTCCTAAAGGTTAAAAAGCTTAACGAATTTACACTAAGATCAGGAACAAGACAACTATGTCCACTTTCACCACTTTTTTTTAGCATAATTTTGGATGTTCTAGCCATGGGAATCAGAAAGGAAAAAGAATTAAAAGGAATCAAAATTGGAAAGGAAGTAAAAGTGTTGCTGTTAGAAAATGACATAATACTACTGATAGAAATCCTAAAGATGCTATCAGAAAACTACTAAAGCTAATCAAGTAATTCAGTAAAGCTGCAAGATACAAAATTAATACATAGAAATATCTCACATTTCTATACACTAACAACAAAAGATCAGAAAGAGAAATTAAGGAAACAATCCCATTAACTATTGCATCAGAAAGACAATACTAACAAATAAACCTGCTGAATGTGGCAGAAGACCTGTACTCTGAAAACTATATGATAATGTTGAAAGAAATTGAAAATGACACAAACAGAAAGATATAACATGTTCCTCAGTAGTGTCAAAATAACTATACTGCTCAAGGCAATCTCCAAATTCAGTGCAATCCCTATCAAAGTACCAGTGGAATTTTTCACAGAACTAGAACAAAATTTTGTTAAATTTGTATGTAAACATGAAAGATCCCAAATAGCCAAAGCAATCCTGAGAAAGAAAAATGGACCTGGAGGAATCAGGCTCCCTAACTCATAGACTATACTACAAAGATACAGTAATCAAAACAGTATGGCACTGGCACAAAAACAGAAATATAAATTAATGGACTAGCATAGAAATCCCAGAAATAAGCCCACACACTTATCATCAATTAATCTATGAAAACGGAGGTAAGAATATACAATGGAGAAAATACAATTATCTCTTCAATAAGTGGTGCTGGGAAAACTGGACATTTACATGTAAAAGAATGAAATTAGAACACTCTCTAATACCATACACAAAAATAAACTCAAAATAGATTAAACACCTAAATATAAGACTTGATACTATAAAATGTTAGGGGAAAACATAGGCAGAACACTCTGACATAAACTGCAATATCTTTTCTGATCTACCTCCTAGAGTAACAAAAATAAAACAAAAATAAACAAATGGACCTAATTAAACTTACAGGTTTTTTCACAGCAAAGTAAACCATAAACAAAATGAAAAAACAACACAGAATGGAAGAAAATATTTGCAAATGAAGTGACTGACAAGGGATTAATCTCCAAAATATACAAATAACTCACATAGCCCAATATCAAAAAAACAATCAACAAATGGACAGATCTAAATAAACATTTCTCCAAATATATATAAATGGCCAAAAAACACATGAAAAGATGTTAAATATTGCTAATTATTAGAGAAATATAAATCAAAACTAAAATGTGGTACTACTTCACACCATTCAAAATGTCCATCATCAAAAAATCTGCAAACAGGGAGTTCCCTTCATGGCACAGCAGAAATGAATTTGACTAGTATCCATGAGGATGCAGGTTTGATCCCTGGCCTTGCTCAGTGGGTTAAGGATCCAGTGTTGCCATGAGCTATGGTGTAGGTCACAGATGAGGCTTGGATCTGGCATTGCTGTGACTGTGGCATAGGCTGGAGGCTACAGCTCCAATTCAACCCCTAGCATGGGAACCTCCACATGCCACAGGTGTGGCCCTAAAAAAAAAAGAAAAAGAAAAAAGTCTACAAACAGTAATACCTGAAGAGGGTGTGGGAAAAAGGGAAAACTTCCACACTGTTGGGAGTGTGAATTGGTGTAACCACTTTGGAGAAAAGTATGGACGTTCCTCAAAAAACTAAAAATAGAACTACTATGTGATCCAGTAATCCCACTCCTGGGCATTTACCATGAAAAAGCATAATTCAAAAAGATACATGCACCCAAACGTTCATTGCAGCATTATTTACAATAGTCAAGACATGGAAGCGAACTAAATGTCCAACAACAGGGAATGTATAAAAAAGTTGTTGTAAATATGCACAATGAATTATTATTACTTAGCCATAAAAAAAGACTGGAGATTATCACACTGAGGTAAATCAAAGAAAGACAAATATATGATATAACTTAGATACAGAATCTAAAAAAAGGATACAAATAAACCTATTTGTGGAACAGAAACAGACTCACAGACTTTTAAAACAAACTTCTGGTTACCAAAGTGGAGGGATGGATCAGAGCTTTGGGACTGGTATATATATGCACACTGTGGTATATGGCCAACAGGGACCTGCACAGAGAACTCTACTCTATACTCTGTGATAATCTATTTGGGAAAAAGAATCTGAAAAAGAATGGATGTGTATATACATATAACTGAATCATTTTGTTGTATAGCAGAGATTATCACAACATTGTAAACTGTCCTTTGATAAAACTTTAAAAAATGAAAAAAAGAAAGAAAAAAGAACCTAGGACAAAGAATAGAGCCATGAACCAAGAGGAAGAGGTTAAAACATGACATATAAACCAAGGAAGCAAGAGTGGCCACACATTTACCCAATTAATTTTGTCCAGTTTCTCCATGAAGTGAAAAGTTTATAACAGAAAACTATTAAAAGCACTTTCTATTTGCACTGTTTTTAGCCATTTTCTCTTGTGTCATTAAGAAATTGTATGGGTGGACAGAGCTTGGGTTGGGTCTTGTTGTAAGCATGAAGCAAAGTGTCTGCATCCCTCATTCCCCTTCTCAGGGGTATTCTTGTTTAATTAATTAAAATAAAATATTTTGTTTAACTTTTTAGGAGATTATTTAATCAAGGACCATTATCAATTTTGTACAGAATGTGAAACTTTGCTCGTGATTCTCTGACTTAACAATTTCTATTTCTGATATGATATCTTTCATGGCTATGAATTGTTTCCTGGAATTTTTACTGAGAAAAATAGATTCAACATAATTCCCTGGTAACATACTTTTCCATCCGGAAGTCATTGAACTCAGTAATATTTACATGAAAAAAAAGAACATCTCTAATACCTTGCTTCTTGATATCCCTATAAGTTTCTATTTCCATTTGTGGTATCATTGCCAGTGTAACATATATTTCCACTAGTATGACATATGTACATTTGAAATAAGCATGTTACAAAGAAATAATGACACACACTCTTATCATAGACATCTCTTCACAAACCTCAAATAATAAAATCTCACAACTCCGCCACAGATAATTACTGCTTTGGTCATTATCTACGGGTGGAAATTGAAATACTAAAAGATCCTTCTTGCCAAGCCAAAGTCAGAGAAGAGGAAAAAGAGTTGATCTATGATTAGACTTGCATTTATACTTTTTTAGCAAAAAGCTTTACTATTTACAGTGAAAAGCATTATTTCCTAAGGCAAATAAATATATGGTTATAATCCTCTCTCTATTTTTGGGAAAAGTAGTTTTGCACTTTAAAGATGCATGTTTACTAAGTTTTGCTTTTGTTGAATGGTGGAATTGAGAAGTTTTTAAAAAAAATTTCAACATATGCCTGTGACAATCACTACATATTTTAAACCTTGAGAAATCATAATTTATCAAAATATAGATTTATGTCATAGTATAAAGTAAAGCTTTTGATAAGGTTTCAATATTATATGAAGCACAAGGAATAGGGAAAAGGGATAGGTTCCTGTTTTCTCAGGAAAAGTTATGGTAGACAGGACAAAGGCTCCCCAAAGATGACTAGGTCCTAATCCCTAGAACCTGTAAATACATACATTACCTTACATGGAAGAATGAGCTTTGCAGGTATGATTAACTTAAGGACCTTGAGATGGGGAGGTTATCTTGAATTATCCAGGTGACCCAATTTCGTCACAAAGATCATTAAAAGTGGAAGAGGGAGGCAGAAGATAAGGTCCAAGTGGTGTGGTCAGAGAAGGACCAGATCTGCCAATGCTAGCATCGGGGATGCAGGAAGGATACAAGAGCCAAGGAACGTAGCCTCTAAAAGCTGGAAAGAGTAAGAAAATGGATTTTCCCTTAGAGTCTCCAGAAAGGAATACAGCCCTGATGACACACTGATTTTAGGTAAGATTGATACTGGACTTCTGACCTACTAAACTATAAGATAATAAATTTTCATTGTTCAGATACCAAGTTTACAGAAATTTGTTACAGCAGCAATAGAAAACTAATGCTAGCTTTATGTTCCAAATTATCAGGACTATGACAAGCATAACTATGACATTGCCTCTAGCCCTTATGAAATCAAAATACTCTGGAGCTAGAATAGATTTTGGTCTAGTCACTTCATTGTCCAGATGAGGAAATTAGTCCAGATATAGTGATAAGGAAGGTAACTTACCTTAGGCCTCATAGTTTGAGGCAGAGACATAGCCAGAATCTAAGTTCAGAAAATTCTAGATCAGTTTTCATTTTAGCTTCCATATAAAGCATAGAAGTATGTTGCTCTGCTGTTCAATTTGTCTCTAACTGCATGATTTAACATATTCACTTGAATTACCCATACATCACTTGAAACTCAACATGTCTGCAATGAAACTTGAGAGTTTGCTTCCCATATCAGCTCCCCCTGGAATATTCTGGTTTTCTCCTTCACACCCCTCTGAGGTTTCCCATATCCAATCCATCACCAAATTCTGTCATCCTTCCTTCCTTACGGTGCTTCCTTTACTTGCATTTTTACCACTACCCCTTATACCCTATTGCTCTAACAATTCTCTGTTCTTCACTTTCTCTTCTCTTCAAACTCCAATTAATTCAGCACTATACAGCTAAATGACTCCTAAAATATGCATTTCCTTATATCATTGACTTGTCCCCACACATTCAGGAGGACTTCGTTTTCAAAGAGAATCAAGTTCAAACTCCTTATTTTATGTTATGACGGGATCATAGAATTTGACCCTAATTTTTTTAATGTCTCCTTCTCACACTCCCAGCCTCAAACCAATTTAACTGACTCACTATGCTATGAACATGACTTATTCTCATTCATATTGTTCTCTTCTCCTAAAATTTCTTCTCTGATTCCTTCTCCATGAATTCTACATGAATTCTAACTATGTTGAGGTCCTTTGTACAAGTTCCAGCATCCACCTGGGCACTTTCTAGGCTTGACAACCTACAGAAATCCCATCTTATACTTTGAAGCCCTAAAACAATTGGTCTCTACCATTCATTTAACATTTAGTTTTTATAGCTAGTGTCTTCTACATCTTAAGAGTTTAAAATCTTAGATTTTAACCATTTGGAACAGACTAGGTCCCCTACTTCTCTGCATGGTATTTAGGACCCAGTTTCCTGCTTAAAGCAGGTTCTCAAATATTCATGGAATGACTGAAAATAATTTTAAAATCCAAGAACATTCACAGTGACAATTCCCCCATAGCAGCAGTGATAAGCACCAGCAATGAGCATTTCTCTAAAGTTAACCACCCCATTTAGAAAATGCAGCCACACATTCAGGTCTCAGTCCTGACTTTCTGCTGATTTTCCAGTTAGTAATAATGTCCATGTTCACTCTCAAAAGCATCCTGGCTTAGATGATACATTATATATGGTCGTTCCACCCTTAGAGCAGTTGGGACTGTAAGAGCAGAAATCAAAAAGAGAATCTGCTCATGTTCCAGCTACCCAGCCAGCTACACAGCATTTTCTCCACTGCAAAGTGATCCTGCTCTTCACCACCACCTCTGCATAGGCAGTGCCCTTTGAATTTCACACAGGAGGCTCAAACATTTTTGTGATTCCCATCTTCAGATAAATGTCCCAAAGTTAAATACAACCTAAGATTCTTTAGAAGGAAAAAATCATATATACTAAGTATAACTGTACTTCTATTTAGCAGTTTAGGAACAAAAGGGACAGTTCTCTAAAGGGAAAGAAGAGTTCAATGAATCCCCACAGAGCAGAAGTAATCAAGACATGAACTATAATTATTTGGCTATTTTCTGAATAAAATAATAAGAAACATTCATGCCACTTCAATTTTTCTGAACAATAAATATATACTACTTCCATGATGATTTAGAATTAGAAACACAATGTCTTCTGATCCTGTAAGTGTCTGATGTAATCAAACTAACTATCCACCAAATAATTTTTTTCAATTTTTTAATTAAAATATAATGTTTCTTCAATATCTATTGTATAGCAAAGTGAATCACATGCAGTTTCCTGTGCTGTACAGTAGGGCCCCATTCCCTATCCATTCCAAATATAACAGTTTGCAGTCCAAATCCCCGAACTGCTCAGCCATCCAATTCTCTCCCCACTCTCCCCTGGGAACCACAAGTCTGCTCTATTGGCCATGATCTGTTTCTGTTTTGTAGATAGGATCATCGATGCTATGTTTTAGAATCCACAAAGAAAGTGATATCATATGCTATTTGTCTTTTTTCTTTCTGCCTTACTTCACTTAGTATGAAAATCTCTAGTTCCATCCATGTTGCTGCAAATGGCATTAGTTTATTTTTTATGGCTGAGTAGTACTCCATTGTATATATGTACCACATCTTCTTAATCCATTCATCTGTTGATGGGCATTTAGATTCTTTCCATGTCTTGGCTATTGCAAATAGTGCTGTGATGAACACAGGGGTGCATGTATCTTTTTCAAGGAAAGTTTTGTCTCAGTACATGCCCAGCAGTGGTCTTGCTGGATAATATGGTAGTTCTATATTTTGTTTCCTGAAATACCTCCATACTGTTTTCCACAATGGTTGTACCAATTTACATTCCCACCAACAGTGAAGGAGGGTACACTTTTCTCCACACCGTCTCCAGCATTTGTTATTTGTTGACTTGTTAATGATGGCCACTCTAACTGGTGTGAAGTGGTAGCTCATTATAGTCTTGATTTGCATTTCTCTAATAATTAGTGATGTTGAGCATTTTTTTTTCATGTACCTGTTGGCCAACCATATGTTTTCTTTGGAGAATTGTCTATTTAGGTCTTCTGCTCATTTTTCTATTGGGTTGTTTTGTTGTTGAGTTGTATGAGTTGTGTGTCTATTTTGGAGATTAGGTCTGTTGCATCATTTGCAAAGATTTTCTTCCAATTTGTGGGTTGTCTTTTCAATTTTTATAAGGGTTTCTTTTGCTATGCAAAAGCTTTTTGGTTTAATTAGATCCCATTGGTTTATTTGTGCCTTTATTTTCATTTTTCTAGGATGTGGGTCAATCAAGATGTTGTGATTTATGTCAAAAAGCGTTCTGGTTATGTTTTCCACTAGGAGTTTTAAAGTATCTGGCCTTACATTTAGAACTTTAATCCACTTTGAATTTATTTTTGTGTATGGTGTTTGATAGCATTCATTTTCATTCCTTTACTTGTAGCTGTCTAGTTTTTCTAGCACCATTTATTGAGGAGACTATTTCTTCCACTGTATGTTCTTGCCTCATTTGTCATAGATTAGATGACCGTAAGTGCTATGGTTTATTTCTGAGCTTTCTATCCTGTTCCATTGATCTATATTTCTGGTTTTGTGCCAGTACCATATTGTTTTGATAACTGCAGTTTTGTAGTATTGTCTGAATTCAGGAAGCTTGATTCCTTCATTTTTGTTTTTGTTTTTCTTTTTTTTTTTCTTTTGTCTTTTTGTCTTTTTAGGGCCACACCCATGCGTATGGAGGTTCCCAGGCTAGTGGTCTAATTGGAACTGTAGCCACCTGCCTACGCCACAGCCATAGCAACACAGGATCCAAGCCACATCTGCAACCTACACCACAGCTTACGGCAATGCCGGATCCATGACCCACTAAGCGAGGCCAGGGATCAAACCCACAACCTCATGGTTCCTAGTTGGATTCATTTCCACTGTGCCACGACAGGAACTCCAATTCTTGTTTTTCTTTTTAAATATTGCTTTGACTATTTGGGGTCTCTTTTGTTTCCATACAAACTTTAAAATATTCTTTTCTAGTTCTGTGAAGAATGCCCTTGGTAATTTGATAGGGATTGCATTGAAACTGCAGATTTCCTTGGGTAGTATAGGCATTTTAACAATATTGATTCTTCTAATCCAAGAACATGGTATAAATGTTTTAAAACCTACATCCACTTTGACAGTTAACTGGTTGAAATGATGTTTCATAAATGAATGTCAGTGGTATCTAAACAGTAATAACTTTTTCTGCAATGCAAAATGTAGCTCTATAAGCAATGAGTAAAATTATTAAATGTAATCTTATGTTTCATTACTAGCAGCTTTTCATAAAAAAGGAATTAAGGCTGCAATTTTTCATTTATTTTCATAGAGTAGATCAGCTTTTTCACTCATTTGTAATGAAACCTACTCAAACTAATCTCTTTTGAGGGTAGTTTTAATTGCATTACATCATTCAATACAGGGTTGAGAGTTCATGTTCCAAACTGTTCCCTCCTTAAACTCTTCAACTTTAAAGGAATCTAGGGAAATGTTAAGTTCAACTAATGTAACTATGCAAAATGAAAACCATCAAATGCATATCTTGGGCACTGAAGCACTCAAGTTTGGAAATAATTTTATCAGACTATTTAAGTAACTTCTAAGTCACTATTTTAATTGTGGCCCAGGTTGTTAGTAACCAAAAAGGATTAATTTTGTTGCTGTTTTGAAGCATTATATCATTAGTAGTTAATACTTAAATTTTCTGTAATTGCGAAGGACTAAATGGACTCTGATGGCAAGGGCTACAACATCTGGAAAGACAAAACATGTGAATGAATCACAGTAAAAGTAAATATTTGAGATTGAGTAAAATTTTTCATTGATTACTTTCCAATCCTCATCTCACTATTTCAGGAGATAAGAATGACATAATTTCATATTCACCTAAATAGAATCATTGACAATTTGATATTTTGTTGTTTCTAGTTTTCTTTTATATCAAGAACAAAGACCCATTCATCATCAAGTGTCTTCCTTCTTTAACTGTGCTCTCAGATAACATATCCATCAGAGACAGAACATTCTATAAAGCACAACAGGGTAACTAGACACTGGCATTGTCAAATTGGGCTCTTCTTTCATGATAAAGTATTTACTATAAAAGTCAGCATTCTCTAAGTTTAGTTCCTGAAAAGATATTAATAAGTTGAATTTTAAAAGTAGAAATGGAGGTTTCTAGGCAAACTAGTCTTTGTATAATCTCTCTCTACTTAAAAGGAAAAATAGCATAAAATCTTAAAAGTATATAAAAGTAACATTTTACTAAAATGGTTAATCTGATTATCATCCCGATGTATTTTGTGCATATTCTCACTCAAATAACAGGAAACTCAACAATCCCATTAAAATAACATTTCAATTGCCAAGCACCAGGTAATGTATATTCCAATCTAAAATTTTTAATCCAATTGTTAACAATTCTTAAATATCCTTACATTTATTTAGCATAGTTTATAAAGTCATACTATACACACAGTCTAATTCCTTTGCCATATTCTTTTTTCACTGTCATATACTTACTGTTACTTGTTTAACTTTTTCAATTATTTTAAGATTACAATCAATGGTTGTTCCACAGCAAATAATTTTTCTTCTCAAAATTTTCTCACAATTTTCCAACACTCCCATGTACTTTGCCTTCAAAATTATCTAGACATATAATTCCAGATTTTGAGTTATTTTCTCTTAGTGCTTTGAAGATATTATGTTATTTTTTGCTTGCTTCTTCTTCCGATCCATTGTCATTTCTTTGTAGGTAATCAATTTTCTAAAATTTTATCTTTAGCTCTAACTAGCTTCTCTTTTGTAGTATGTATTTTCACCAAAATGCGTCTAGGTGTAGATTTGTTCTTGTTTATTCTAGCTAGCACTCGATGTGCTTTTTCAATATAAGGAATCATGTATTTGAACATCTTCTGCCATTAGCAAGAATTCACACCCAAGTATCTTTTTTTAACCATTATGTTTTTAACTCATGCTATATTCTTATGCCATTCTTTTGCAGTTTTTATAATGCACTGAGACATATTTAATTGATAAAAATGTATTTTTACTTCTCTTTTAGTTTTTAAAATGAAGGTATGTAGATGCCAAATCCTTCTATTTTCCTATGCTTTCTTCCATCCTTATTGTTTCTTTAGGGATAACTAGTGTTAAGCACACAAGGCATGCACACGTGTTGATGTGTGAGTGTATATGTGTGCATGTGTGAAATCCTGAAGGAAAATCCTTCCATTCCATTTATCTGGGCCTGAATACCAGTAGTTTTATGTTCCATTCTACAAGAAAAGAAAACCCTCATCTCTCTTCTACATGACAGTTTTTTAAATATAAGAAGGTAACTGTTGTGAATAATTATACCACAATCAATGAATTTATTTACACTTCGTCTTCCAGTTAAAAATAAACATGTTCATACTATAGTTAGCAAGAAGTGACCTGAAGGTGGTATCAGGAGGCATTAACTAAAGTCCTAATTCTGTCATTTCATAGATTTGAAACTTATGAACAAACTATTTCACTTACCTAGTTGCCTTACCATGAATGAAGACAATGAAAACTAAGTCACAAATTTAATAAAAGGATCAAGGACTCACATTACTCAAATGTCACCTCCTCAGGAATGTTTTCCTTAAGCCTCCTGCTATAGGCTGAATGTTTGTGTCCCCTGCAAAATTCCTATGTTAAAATCCTCCTGACTAATGAGGAGGTGAGGCCTTTGGATTCAGTAGAAGAAAAAGTAAGAAAACCATGTATCTTGCACATCTGTGTTTTATAGCTTGAAAATTTGTGGCCACTCCACCTGGTTTTGCCCCTCCCCCACTGGCTGCAATTTCTCATGCTCCTTTGCCAACTCTGGCTTTTGCCTGCTCCTTTAATAGTATTGTCTTCAGGGTTCTGCCCCTCAGGCCTTCTCACTCCACTGCGTAAATTTCCTCAGGCAATCTTTATTCCCTGGCTTCAAATGTCACACTTACATAATCTTTAAATCCATATCACCAGCTCCAACATTTCTTTGTTAAAAAAAATGTCATCTTGCTACTCCCTTGCTTCAACAACTGTAAGTAGCTGTTATGGACTGAACTGTTTCCTACTCACCAAATTTATATGCTGAAGTCTTAACCCCCAGTACTTCAAAATGTGACTTACTTGGAAATAGTCTTTAAAATGGTAATTAAATTAAAATGATGTCATTAGAGTGGGCCCTAATTCAATATGACTTGCGTACTTATAAGAGGAAATTTGGACACAAATTTGTACAGAAGCAAGATAATATAAAGACACAAGGAGGAGTTCCTGTCATTGCTCAGTGGCTAGTGAATCCGACTAGGAACCATGAGGTTGCAGGTTTGATCCCTGGCCTTGCTCAGTGGGTTAAGGATCCAGCATTGCCATTAGCTGTGGTGTAAGTCGCAGACGTGGCTCAGATCCCGAGTTGCTGTGGCTCTGGTGTAGGCCAGGTGGCTACAGCTCCGATTAGACCCCTAGCCTGGGAACCTCCATATGCCGCAGGAAGCGTCCCTAGAAAAGGCAAAAAGACAAACAACAACAACAACAAAAGGACACAAGGAGAAGATGGCCATCTACAAGACAAGGAGAGGCCATGGAAGAAACCAAGCCTTCTGACACCTTGGTCTTAGACTTCTAGCTTCCAGAATTATGAGAAAATAAATGTCTAATGTTTAGGAGTTCCTGTCATGGCCCAGCAGTTAATGACCCAGCTAGCACCCAATGGGACACGGGTTCAATCCCTGGCCTTGCTCAATGGGTTTAGGATCTGGTGTTGCCGTGAGCTGTTGTGGAGGTTGCACATGCGGCTTGGATCCAGCATTGCCGTGGCTGTGGCACAGGCCAGCACCTTCAGCTCCAATTCGACCCCTAGCCTGGGAACCTTCATATGCCATGGGCATGGCCCTAAAAAGACAAAAAAAAAATTCTACTAAAAACCACTCTGTCTTGTGCTACTTTGTTATGAGAGCTGTGACAAGTTAATGAATCAGCTTTTGAAATTAAGTTCCAACTTTACACACAAGAGCAATCCTGATCTCATAACCCTAACCTCATCTCCCATACATCACACTCAGTGAGTTCCCTGTACTCATTGAGCAATTTATTTGTAGAGTATCACCTTTGAACAGACAGTTGCCTCACCTAAAATGCCTGTACACTGGTTCTTCATCTATTCTGATGCCTCTCTATCATTCAAAGCACATTTACAAACAAAACCTACTGAAATAATTTCAACATGTATTATGTATTTGCCAAGTGCCAAGAACAATCACCATGCTGGGATAGACCAGAGAATGCCTCCATTTAATTGAGACTGTTTCTCATAGCACCTTGTGCTCTCCATCATAGCACCTATTACAAAAATGTGGTAGAATCTGTCTGAGTCTGAATTTGTCTGAATGAAGAATGTGTTTGAAAAATCTTTCTGAAGTCTTGATTTTTTTTAATTTGCCCTTATGAAGTAAATAACATGTACTACCTTTATTAATCACTGTTGCTAGCACAGTCTATGCATTACTTTCTACCACTCATCACATTCCAATTTTACAGATAAAAGCTTAGCCTCAAAGAGGAAATTAAGATGACATAGGAGGTAAGTGGTACATCTGATCATCAAGCCCAATTTGTCTGATTCCAATCACCTTACTATACCACTTCTCTTAGGAATGTGTGAATTCCTGGAAGGCAAGAACTCTGTATTCCCAGCCCTTGGTAAAGGACCTGATATAGCAGTGAAAAAAAATGAAGTGTTTGAGTGGATAAATAAATGATGACAGAATAAGGTTCATTAACATGAATGCCTTAATTCAGTCGAAGTTAAAGAGGAATAACTAAGTTGAAAAGCATAGGAAAGATGGTCCTGCATCTGTCTGGTTAAGAGATTCCTTCCCCAGAGCCTCTTCTTAACAGCTTTGTGTACTTGGCCAAATTACTTTGCTCCCATGAACTTTGGTTTTCTCACTGGTGTTATGGAGTTATTCTGACATTAACTGAGGTATTCCAGGTGACATGCTTAGCACAATATCAGACTCACTCAGTACCAAATAAATTTGGGCTGTGGTTGCTATTATTAGGTTGCAATTTCTCTACATGAAATGAGACTAATAGATCATCACGTGATTTTAGAGGGAATCTATCCGTGCAAGAACATCTTTCACATGAAAGATGTTCATTGGGAAAAAAATGAACATGGCAACTTGTCCATGGTGTTCATGTCATATCCAGTGGAAAGTGTTTTGGAAACTTTTGCCAAGTAGCATAACATGTGTTCTACTAGTTAGCATCTCTTGAATATAATAATATATTCCAGATGATAATGTGAATGATTCATAGGTTTTATAAGTGACCAGGATTACAAATTTATTCCCACCTTGAGAACAAACATATTTTTTTAATTTTCATGTTACCACTGATGATCACTTTTATCTTGGTGTTTAATGTCCAGCTGATTCTTACTTTTTTTTTTTTTACATCTTTTTTTTTTCCACTGTACAGCAAGGAGATCAAGTTATCCTTACATGTATACATTACAATTACATTTTTCCCCCACCCTTTCTTCTGTTGCAACATGAGTATCTAGACAGAGTTCTCAATGCTACTCAGCAGGATCTCCTTGTAAACCTATTCTAAGTTGTGTCTGATATGCCCAAGCTCCCGATCCCTCCCACTCCCTCCCCCTCCCATCAGGCAGCCACAAGTCTTTTCTCCAAGTCCATGATTTTCTTTTCCGAGGAGATGTTCATTTCTGCTGGATATTAGATTCCAGTTATAAGTGATATCATATGGTGTTTGTCTTTGTCTTTCTGACTCATTTCACTCAGGATGAGATTCTCTAGTTTCATCCATGTTGCTAAAAATGGCATTATGTCATTCTTTTTTATGGCTGAGTAGTATTCCATTGTGTATATATACCACTTCTTCTGAATCCAATCATCTGTCAATGGACATTTGGGTTGTTTCCATGTCCTGGCTATTGTGAATAGTGCTGTAATGAATATGCGGGTGCATGTGTCTCTTTTAAGTAGAGCTTTGTCTGGATAGATGCCCAAGAGTGGGATTGTGGGGTCATATGGAAGTTCTATGTATAGATTTCTAAGGTATCTCCAAACTGTTCTCCATAGTGGCTGTACCAGTTTACATTCCCACCAGCAGTGCAGGAGGGTTCCCTTTTCTCCACAGCCCCTCCAGCACTTTTTATTTGTGGATTTATTAATGATGGCCATTCTGACTGGTGTGAGGTGGTATCTCATGGTAGTTTTGATTTGCATTTCTCTTATAATCAGCGATGTTGAGCATTTTTTCATGTGTTGGTTGGCCATGTGTATATCTTCTTTGGAGAAATGTCTATTCAGGTCTTTTGCCCATTTTTCCATTGATTGATTGGTTTTTTTGCTGGTGGGTTGTATAAGTTGTTTATATATTCTAGAGATTAAGCCCTTGTCGGTTGCATCATTTGAAATTCTTTTCTCCCATTCTGAAAGTTGTCTTTTTGTTTTCTTTTTGGTTTCCTTTGCTGTGCAAAAGCTTTTCAGTTTGATGAGGTCCCATGGGTTTATTTTTGCTCTAATTTCTATTGCTTTGGGAGACTGACCTGAGAAAATATTCATGATGTTGATGTCAGAGAGTGTTTTGCCTATGTTTTCTTCTAGGAGTTTGATGGTGTCCTGTCGTATATTTAAGTCTTTCAGCCATTGGGAGTTTATTTTTGTGCATGGTGTGAGGGTGTGTTCTGGTGTCAGTGATTTGCATGCAGCTGTCCAGGTTTCCCAGCAATGCTTGCTGAATAGACTTTCTTTTTCCCATTTTATGTTCTTGCCTCCCTTGTCAAAGATTAATTGACCATAGGCGTCAGGGTTTATTTCTGGATTCTCTATTCTGTTCCATTGGTCTGTCTGTCTGTTTTGATACCAGTACCACACTCTTTTGAGGACTGTGGCTTTGTAGTATTTCTTGAAGTCTGGGAGAGTTATGCCTCCTGCTTGGTTTTTGTTTCTCAGGATTACTTTGGTGATTCTGGGTCTTTTGTGGTTCCATATACATTTTTGGATTGTTTGTTCTAGTTCTGCGAAAAATGTCATGGGTAATTTGATAGGGATTGCATTGAATCTATAGATTGCTTTGGGTAGTATGGCCATTTTTACAACATTGATTTTTCCAGTCCAGGAGCATGGAATATCTTTCCATTTCTTTATATCTTCTTTGATTTCTTTGATTAAAGTTTTATAGTTCTCAGCATATAGGTCCTTTACCTCCTTGGTCAGGTGTATTCCGAGGTATGTGATTTTGAGGTGCAATTTTAAAAGGTATCGTATTTTTGTATTCCTTTTCTAATATTTCATTGCTGATATACAGAAATGCCACTGACTTCTGAATGTTCATCTTATATCCTGCTACTTTGCTGAATTTATTGATCAGTTCAAGGAGTTTTGTGGTTGAGTCCTTAGGGTTTTCTATGTATAGTATCATGTCATCTGCATACAGTGACAGTTTGATCTCTTCTCTTCCTATATGGATGCCTTTTATTTCTTTTGTTTGTCTAATTGCTGTGGCTAGGACTTCCAAAACTATGTTGAAGAGCAGTGGTGAGAGTGGGCATCCCTGTCTTGTTCCAGATTTGAGTGAGAAGGCTTTCAGTTTTTCCCCATTGAGGATTATATTTGCTGTGGGTTTATCATAAATGGCTTTGATTATATTCAGGAATGTTCCCTCTATATTCACTTTGGCGAGGGTCTTGATCATGAATGGATGTTGGACTTTGTCAAATGCTTTTTCTGCGTCTATTGAGATGATCATATGATTTTTGACTTTTTTTTTGTTAGTGTGGTGTATGATGTTGATTTATTTGCATATGCTGAACCATGATTCTTACTTTTAAATTTCACCTTGACATTAGCCCTCATTGGCAACAGCTCTGTCAGATTTTTCTCTATAATACATTTGATGAAATATATTAATGACCTAATAAAACACAGGAGATGGTATTAAAATCCAGTTCTTGTGATTTATCAGTCTTTCTTAGAAATGAAATTTACAAGCACTGTGCTAGCTAAGATCTCCTTATATAATGGGTAGCCATTCTAACCACCTCTATTCAATATACTACTGAAAATCCTAATCAGGCTGAAAAATGAAATAAAAGCCATCCAAATAGATAAAAAGAAGTAAATTGTAGATGATATTATATTATATTATATATAGAAAAACCTAAAGACTCCTCCAAAAAAATGCTACAGCTACTCACCAAATTCAGTAAGGTTGCAGGATACAAAATCAACATGCAGAAAACAGCTTCATTTCCACACACTAGTAACAAAATATATGAAAAATAAAGAAAATCCCAATCACAATAGCATCAAAAACAATAAAGTTCTTGGAATATATCTAACAAGAGAGATGAAAGATCTATGCATGGGAAACTTCAAGATTTGGATGAAAGAAACTGAAGAAGACACAAACAAATGGAAAAATATTCCATGTTAATGGATTGGAAGAATTAATATTGTCAAAATGCCCATATTATCAAAAGCTATCTATAGAGTCAATTCAATCCCTATCAAAATTCCAATGATATTTTTCAAAATTTCCAATGAATTTTATACTTTCAGAAACAGAAAATACAATACCAAAAATGTATGAGAGGCCACAAAGGACCCCAAATAGCCAAAGCAATCCTGAAAGAGAAGAACAAAGTTGGACACATCACATTTTCTGATTTTAAACTACAAAGCTATAGTTATCAAAAAAGAACAGTACTGGCATAAAAATAGACACATAGACACATGTAACAAAATTGAGAGCCTGGAAATAAACCCTTGCATTTAAGGTCAACTAATATTTGACAAGGAAGACAAAAATATACAATGAAAAAAGGATAGTCTCTTCAATAAATGGTGTTGTGAAAACTGGATAACTACATGCGGGAGAATTAAATTGGACCTCTATCTTACAACACTCACAAATACGAACTTGAAATGGATTAAATACTAAAATTTAAGGACTGAGACCACAAAACTCCTAGAAGAAAACATAGGAGAAAAAAAATTCCTTGGCCTTGGTCTCAGAGATGATTTCCTGGATATGACAGCAAAAGTACTGGCAAAAGAAGCAAACATAAACAAGTGGGATTAAATCAAATTACAGAGCTTCTAAACATCAAAACAAACTCAACAAAATTAAAGGGTAACCTAGAGAGAAAGACAACCCTACATAATAATTCTTATATGTGGAATCTAGAGAGACAAACTTACAGAAACACTAAAGTGGGAGTTACCTGAGGTTGGGGAGTGATGGAAATGAAGAGATGTCAGTCAAAGCATACAAACTCCCAGTTATAATGTTAACAAGTTTGGAGATCTAATGTACAGCATGGTGATTACAGCTAATCATACTGTATCATATATTTTAATGTCACTAAGAAAGTAGATCTTAAATGTTATCATCAGAAAAAAAAAAGCAGTGATAACTGTGACAAGATGGAGATAGTAGCTCAAACTGTGGTGGTAATCATTTTGCACTTATAAATGTATCAAACTAACATGTTGTACCCTTAAGCTTACACAATGTTATGTTTAAAATATATCTTAAAAATATGGGAAAAACTCATTATATCATCATAGAAGTCAATTCTTAGATATAAATGTAATTAGTATTGGTTGACTTAGATACAGACAAAGAATGAGGGGAGGTCATATGCTCATATTCACACAAAAAGCACCATTTACCTTAGATGGAGGGAAAAATTTAACACATTCCAGCCATGTGGTTAAAAAGTACTTTCCACATATCGCACATTTTCTTCCCTGAGAGAGTATGCTCCTGACCTGTGGGTACCATTTTATGGCTTGCATTAGGAAAGGATTCTTTGCTGCTAGCTGATTCATTATAAATCTTGATGTTGTTTCCTAAATTAAAAAAGAATATAGATCCTCAGATTATTTTTAAGATAACTATTTTACATTACATTGATTCCCATTTCACTAATTTATATTTTTACCTTATTCCTCACAGTTTCTGTTAAATTAGATTTCCATAGTATACATAATGAATTAAACTGTCAATGACTAGAATTGTGTTTTGTTTTCAACATGATACAAAATTCAAATTATTTCCATTGTAATATTTCTATGTCTCTGACATATAGAATCCAAGTTATAATAAATTTACATTAATAAAGTTTAGTTTCACATTTTGTACTTATTACAATAGGCAAGAACCATACAAATATTCAGACTGAACTCAAAAATTAAGTCTGTCAAATTCACTAAGGTCTAAATCCTTACTGCTTAAACTGCAGGTCACACATCAGTAGAATCTGCATCACCTAGAAGCTTTTTAGAGATTAAGACTTAGTTGCACTTCAGAACTACTGAACCAGAGTCTGCAATTTAACTAGATTCCCCAGATATTTGTATGTGTGTTAAAGTTTGAGAAGCACTAGACTAAGTGTTCTCCTGTGCTGAGTACCTGAATTGAGCCATATTGTTAGAGTACTGATATCTATTAACCAAATCAATGAATTTAGTATGCATTAAACCTATCCACACAAATATGTCCAGAAACTTTGCTTTAGACAAATATATTATTATAACATTAAATACCCCAAAATGGATATTAAAGAAATATAAGTTGACCTTCACCACGACCATCAACACCATCATCTTAATGTAAATAAAATACAACTCATAGTTTTTATCTTTACTTACCAAACAATATAAACATTTGATTTACTCCAGTAATGGCCCCCATTATTTGTGCCAGTAGCATGAAGTCCTGTGTAAATATTACAAAAACACTGCATGAATCTTAACAGTGTATGAGACTTTTTTTATGGGCAAAGCGAAAGATTTTCCACATCAGGCTCTGACAGGAATCTTTGGAAATACATGCATACATATATATATACACACACACACACACAAGTGAAAGATTATGTCTTTCACTCATCTACCCCAATTAAAATCTTTAAGGAGTTCCTGCTGCAGTGCAGTAGGTTAATGATCTGGCATTGTCTCTGTGGCAGTGTAGGTTCAAGCCCTAGCCTGGTATGGTGGTTAAGGATCCAGCATTGCTGCAGCTATGGTGTAGGTCACAGCTGCAGCTTGGATTCAATCCCTGGCCCAGGAACTTTCATATGTGGCAGGCACAACTAAAAAAGAAAAAATAAAAAAAATAAAATAAAATCCTTAAAAATAAAAACAAAATCCTATAAACTGCTGTCCACCTGTTCCTTATTACTATTCCACTTAACAAACACCTGGAAAAGCTGCCTTTATACACAAACAGGCCTGAGCCTGTTCCTTAAATGTCTGATCCTTCAAGAGCATAATCTCCTACACATTATAGCTTATTCTCTGGAATGGCTACATAATGAAGTCATCCTTTCTGAAAGAATTATCCTATTACGCCAATATAACAGGATTCCTAAATTGGATGTCTATATCATCCCTTTCTAACAACTTACACAGAGCATAGCTTGTGATTCTGAATGAAATACTGATTTTAGAGGTAAGTTTTAACGACCAGAATGAAATGGCTATTCTCGCTATGAAGCTGCAGAAATGTAAATATAAAAATTTTCTCCCCCAAAACAGCAGACAGTAGAAGAATTTGCTGAAATACATGGGACCCATAAATAGGTCACAATTCATACAGTTCACTTTTTCCATTTATGATTTCTGGAACCAAAAATGTTTGTAGCACTTGGTATGTCTCTTAACAACACTTACATTACCCATTATTTTTTTAATTTATTTTTTATTGTTTTTTCCCACAACACACATTTTTTTTTCCATTGTACAGCATGGGGACCCAGTTACACATATATGCATACATAATTTTTTCTTCCATTGTCATGCTGCATTGTAAGTATCTAGACATAGTTTTCAGTGCTGCACAGCAGGATCTCATTGTAAACCCATTCCATGAGCAATAGTTTGCATCAGTTGACCCCAAGCTCTCAGTCCCTCCCACTCCCTACCCCTCCCCCCGGGCAACCACAAGTCTGTTCTCCAAGTCTGTGATTTTCTTTTCTGTGGAAAGGTACATTTGTGCTGTATATTAGATACCATATATGAGTGATATCATATGGTATTTGTCTTTTTCTTATTTCAGTCAATATGAGATTCTCTCTAGTTCCATCCATGTTGTTGCAAATGGCATTATTTTGTTCTGTTTTATGGCTGATTAGTATTCCATTGTGTATATATACCACTTCTTCCTAATCCAATTGTCTGTCAATGGACATTTGGGTTGTTTCCACTCTTGCCTATTGTGAATAGAGCTGCAATGAACATGCGGGTGCATGTGTCTTTTTTACAGAAAGTTTTGTCAAGATATATGCCCAAGAGTAGGATTTCTGGATCATATAGATTTCTAAAGTACCTCATACTGTTCTCCATAGTGGCTGTACCAGCTTACATTCGCACCAACAGTGCAGGAGGGTTCCCATTGCTCCAAAACCTGTCCAGCACTTGATCTTTGTGGACTTATTAATGATGGCTATTCTGACTGGTGTGAGGTGGTATCTCATGGTAGTTTTGATTTGCATTTCTCTAATAATCAGGGAGGTTGAGCATTTTTTCATGTGCTTGTTGGCCATCTGTATATCTTCCTTGGAAAAATGTCTATTCAGGTCCTTTGCCCATTTTTCCATTAGGTTGTTGGCTTTTTTGCTGTTGAGTTGTATAAGTTGCTTGTGTATTCCAGAGATTAAGCCCTTGTCAGTTGCATCATTTGAAATTCTTTTCTCCCATTCTGTAAGTTGTCTTTTTGTTTTCTTTTTGGTTTCCTTTGCTGTGCAAAAGCTTTTCAGTTTGATGAGGTCCCATGGGTTTATTTTTGCTCTAATTTCTATTGCTTTGGGAGACTGACCTGAGAAAATATTCATAAGGTTGATGTCAGAGAATGTTTTGCATATGTTCTCTTGCAGAAGTTCGATGGTGTCTTGTCTTATATTTAAGGCTTTAAGCCATTTTGAGTTTATTTCCATGCATGGTGCGAGGGTGTGTTCTAGTTTCATCGATTTGCATGCAGCTGTCCACGTTTCCCAGCAACTCTTGCTGAAAAGACTGTCTTTTTCCCATTTTATGTTCTTGCCAACTTTGTTCAAGGTTAATTGACCATAGGTATCTTGGTTTGTTTCTGAGTTCTCTATTCTCTTCCATTGGTTTGTCTGTCTGTTTTGGTACCAGTACCACAGTCTTGATGACTGTGGCTTTGTAGTATTGCTTGAAGTCTGGGAGAGTTATGCCTCCTGCTTGGTTTTTGTTCCTCAGGATTGCTTTGGCGATTCTGGGTTTTTGTGGTTCCATATAAATGTTTGGATTGTTTGTTTTAGTTCTGTGAAAAATGTCATGGGTAATTTGATAGGGATTGCATTGAATCTGTAGATTGCTTTGGGTGTATGGCCATTTTCACAATAATAATTTTTCTTTTCTTTTCTTTTTTTTTTTTTTTTTTTTTTTTTTTTGGTCTTTTACCTTTTCTAGGGCTGATCCTGTTGCATATGGAAGTTCCCAGGCTAGGGGTCTAATTGAAGCTGTAGCCGCTGGCCTACGCCAGAGCCACAGCAACACCATATCCAAGCCGTGTCTGTGACCTACACCACAGCTCACGGAAATGCCAGATCCTTAACCCACCGAGCAAGGCCAGGGATCAAACCCGCAACCTCATGGTTCCTAGTCAGATTCGTTAACCACTGGGCCACAACGGGAACTCCACAATATTAATTTTTCCAACCCAGGAGCATGAAATATCTTTCCATTTCTTTACATCTTCTTTAACTTCCTTGATTAATGTTTTATAGTTCTCAGTATATTTTTACCCCCTTGGTCAGGTGTATTCCCAGGTATTTGATTTTTGTGCTGCAATTTTAAAGGGTATTGTATTTCTGTATTCCTTTTCTAATATTTCATTGTTAGCATACAGAAATGCTACTGATTTCTGAATGTCCATCTCATACTCTGCTACTTTGTTGAATTTGTTGGTCAGTTCAAGTAGTTTTGGGGATGAGTCCTTAGGGTTTTCTATGTATAGTATCATGTTGTCTGCATACAGTATCAGTTTTGTTTCTTCTCTTCATATTTGGATGCCCTTTATTTCTTTTGTTTGTCTGATTGCTGTGGCTAGGACTTCCAAAACTATGTTGAATAGCAGTGGTGAGAGTGGGCATCCCTGTCTTGTTTCAGATTTTAATGGGAAAGCTTTCAGCTGTCTCCATTGAGTATTATATTTGCTGTGGGTTTGTAATAATGGCTTTGATTATGTTAAGGTATGTTCCCTCTATACCCATTTGGTGAGAGTTTTATCACAAATGGATGTTGGCCTTTGTCAAATGCTTTTTCTGCATCTATTGAGATGATCATATGGTTTTTGACTTTTCTTTTGTTAATGTGGTGTATGATGTTGATTGATTTGCATATGTGGAACCATCTTTGTGAACCTGGGATGAATCCTGCCTAGTCATGGTGTACAATCTTTTTTATATGTTGTTAGATTTGGTTGGCTAAAATTTTGTTGAGAATTTTTGTGTCTATATTCATCAAAGATATGGGCTGATAGTTTTCTTTTTTGGTGATATCTTTGTCTGGTTTTGGAATTAGTGTGATGGTAGCATCATAGAATGTCTTAGGGAGTATTCCTTCTTCTTCAAACTTTTGGAAAAGTTTAAGGAGGATGGGCACCAGTCCGTCTATGTATGTTTGGTAGAATTCACCTGTGAGGCCATCTGGTCCTGGGCTTTTATTTGTAGGAGTGTTTTTATGACATGATTCAATTTCATTTCTAGTGAATGGGCTTTTCAGTTGATCTGTTTACTCTTGGTTCAGTTTTGGCATTCTGTAAGACTATATAAAGTTGTCCATGTCTTCCAGATTGTCAAACTTGTTGGCATATAATTGTTCATAGTATTCTCTTATGGTTTTCTGTATTTCTGCAGTATCCATTGTGATTTCTCCTTTTTCATTTCTTATTTTGATTATTTGGGTTTTTTCTCTCCTCTTCTTGGTGAGTCTAGCCAGAGATTTGTCAATCTTGTTCACCTTTTCAAAGAACCAGCTCTTGGTTTTATTGAGTTCTTTGATTGTTTTTCAAATTTCTATTTTATTGATTTCCTCTTTGATCTTTATGATTTCCTTCCTTCTGTTGACTTTAGGTGTTTTTTGTTCTTCTTTTTCTAATTCATTTAGGTGGTGGGTTAAGTTATCAATTTGAGATTTTTCTTCTTTTTTGAGGAAGGCCTGTATTTCTATGAACTTCCCTCTGAGCACTGCTTTTGGGACATCCCATAGATTTTGAGAGGTTGTGTCTTCATTATCATTTGTCTCGATGTATTTTTTAATTTCTTTATTGATTTCCTCATTGACCCATTGGTTTTTTAGTAGCATGTTGTTTAGTCTCCATGTAATAGGTTTTTTCTCCTTTCTTTTCCTGTGGTTGATTTTTAGTTTCATGTCATTGTGGTCAGAGAAGATACTTGAAATAATTTCTATACTCTTAAATTTGTTGAGGTTAGCTTTGTGCCCCAATATGGGATCAATTCTTGGGAATGTTCCATGCGCACTTGAGAAGAATGTTTATTCTGGTTTTTTTTTTTTTTTGGATGTAATGTCCTGAAAAAGTCAATTAAATCTAAATTTTCTATTGTGCCCTTTAGGATCTCTGTTGCTTTATTGATTTTATGTCTAGAGTATCTGTCCATTGATGTGAGTGGGGTGTTAATGTCTCCTACTATGATTGTATTCCAATCAATTTCTCCTTTTTTGTCTGTTAATATTTGTTGTAGGCATCTGGGTGCTCCTATATTTGGGGGCATATATGTTGATGATTGTAACGTCTTCTTCTTGAATGGATCCTTTAACCATTAAATAGTGTCCTTCTTTGTCTTTCTTTATGGCCTTCATTTTAATATCTATGTTGTCTGATATAAGTATTGCAACTTCTGCTTTCCTATCTTGCCCATTCCCATACCCTCACTTTCAATCTGTATGGGTCCTTTGTCCTAAGGTGAGTTTCCTGTAGGCAGCAGATTGAAGGTTTTTGCTTTTTTATCCAACCAGCCACTCTGTGTCTTTTGATTGGAGCATTCAGTCCATTGACATTCAAGGTGATAATTGATAGATGTTTATTTATTGCCACTTTAAACCTCGTTTTCTAGTTGATTCTATGATTCTCCAGTCTTTCTTTCTTCTTTTTGGCTGGATGGTCTCCAATTATTTTCTGCTTGAGTAATTTTCTTTTCATTTTTCAGGAATGTAATGTTTGGTTTTGATGTGTGCTTGCCCTGTTTTTAAAGTATGTTAACCCCTTCTATTATTGTGTGTTTTAGTCTGATAGTCCTGTAAGCTCAAAAACTTCATTACCATAATAAAATTTTAAAAAAGAAAAAAAAGAATCTATTCATTTCCTTACTTCCCTTGCCCATGTTTTATGATTTTGATGTCTTTTTTGAATTTTATTTTTTTATTTTAAACATCTTCATAATTAGATCTGTATGCTGGCTTATTTAAATGACTGCTCTCTGGGAGTTCCCGTCGTGGCGCAGTGGTTAACGAATCCGACTAGGAACCATGAGGTCGCGGGTTCGATCCCTGGCCTTGCTCAGTGGGTTAACGATCCGGCGTTGCCGTGAGCTGTGGTGTAGGTTGCAGACGCGGCTCGGATCCCGCGTTGCTGTGGCTCTGGCGTAGGCAGGTGGCTACAGCTCCGATTCAACCCCTAGCGTGGGAACCTCCATATGCTGCGGGAGCGGCCCTAGAAATAGCAACAACAACAACAACAACAACAAAAAAAAAAAAAAAAAAAAAAAAAAAGCTTTAAATGACTGCTCTCTGATTGTGGTTTCCTCCATCCTAGTTCTTCCTCTTTTTTTTTTTTTTTAATTTAGAGGAGCCCTTTAAGTATGTCTTTTAGAATGGGTTTTGTATTGCTATACTCTTTCAGCTTTTGTTTGTGGGAGAAATCCTTTATTTCCCCTTCTACTTTAAATGATATTCTTTCTGGATAGGGCATTCTAGGTTGCATATTTTTTCCTTTTAGTGCTTTAAATATCTCTTGCCATTCCCTCCTGGCCTGTAGAGTTTCTGTTGAGACATCAGCTGATAGCCTTATGGGGGTTCCCTTATACGTGACACTTTGCTTTTCTCTTGCTGCCTTCAGGATCCTCTCTTCATCATTATCTTTTGTCATTTTTATTATAATATGTCTTGGAGTGGGTCTATTTGGATTCAGCTTTTTTGGGGCCCTCTATGCTTCCTGTATCTTGATATCAGTTTCCTTTAGATTTGGAAAGTGTTCAGCCATAATTTCTTCAAATATATTTTCAATCCCCTTTTCTTTTTTTCTCCTTCTGGAATTCCTATTATGCATGGATTGGCCCACTTTATATTATCCCATAGGTCTCTTATATTTCTTTCATGTTTTCTCATTTGGTTATCTGTCTGCTGTCCTGTTTGGGTGATTTCCATTATTCTATCTTCCACATCACTAATTCATTCCTCTACATTATTCATTCTGGTTTTTACTGCCCTTAGCTCTGTTCGTATCTCTGCAAATGAATTTTCTAGTTTTTCTTGGCTCCTCATATTTTCTAGTTCCTTTCCGAGGGAGTCTGCATTAATGTTCACATCTTCTCTTAATTCCTTCAATAGTTTCACTATTTCCCTTTTGAACTCCAAGTCTGTCAGACTGCAGAGGTCTGTTTTGTTGTTGATGGCTTTAGGTGAATTCTCCTGTTAACTTTAACAGGGAATGGTTTCTGAGCTTCTTTATCTTGCTTATGTTTTTCTTTTTCATGGTGGAGGTGCACTCCCTGTGGCTGGTCAGTGTTTGCCCTGGAGCTGCTGCAGAGTGCTTCCTGAGGGTGGGCAGTATTGGCTGGCCTGCTTTGAGGCAGTGGGGCATTTCCCAAAGGTGGGTGGGGCTACCCATCTCTCTCGGAGGCAAAGGAGCACTTTCTGAGGGTGGGTGGGACTGGCAGGTGGGCACTGCAGTGGAGGTGCACTTGCTGTGGCCAGGCAGGGCTCACCCTGGTGCTCCTGGGCTGCGGAGCTCTTCCTGAGGGTGGTTGGTTCTGGGCGGCTTGTTCCACTAAAGTGCAGCACTTCCCTAGAGCGGGTGAGGCTAGCTCACTTGCTCCAAGGCAAAGGAGCTCTTCCTGAGGGTGGGCAGGACTGGCATGTGTGCACCGAGGTGGAAGCATACTTCCTGTGGCTGGGCAGGGCTTGCCCTGGCACGCCTGGGCTGCAGAGCTCTTCCCTAGGGCGAGTGGTGCTGGCTGGCTTGCTCCACAGGAGTGGGGTGCTTCCTGTGTGCAGGCAGGCCAGGCCAGGGAAAAGCACGGTGATGGATGGCTTCCCATGGTGATGGATAGCTTCTGACCAGGCATGCATGGGGCTGGTGATGCACTGGGAAGCTCTGCTCTCTGCTAGCTGGGGGGCAAGTGCGCATTCTGGGCGCAAGGTGTATTCTCCTTCTCCTGGCGGCATGCTCCTCCTCCTCTCCCCTCCTCTCTCCTGTGGGTCCAGACCTTCTCCCGGGTTCCCTCTATTGCAGCTTTCCACTCCCCAGCCCTTAGCATATTTCTCCCTCCACCCGCAACACACCGCTTCCTAGTCCCTCAGGCTGTCTCCACACCATCAACCCCAGCCCACTCCCAGGAACTAAACTCTGAGGCCTAGGTCTTAGTGCCCAGCCCCCACCTGAGTGTCTCGGTTTTTGGTGTCTGTGCCAGTGGTTCAGATGATCTGTGCGGCTCTCACTCTGCTTTATAGATCTCAGACCTGCTGCTGCACTTTTCTTGGATTCTGGAGATCCCTCCAACTAGGTTGATCTTTCTGTAAGTTAGGTGACTTTCCAGGGTGTGGGTTCCCTTTCTCCTTCACAGTTCCCTCTCGGGAGTGCCAGTCCGGTCCTGATGTCCCTTCTCCCTCTCTCTCTCTCCTCTTTTCTCTTGTTTTACCCAGTTATGTCAAGAGATTCTTGCCATTTTGGGATGTTTAGGTTCTCCTGCCAGCATTCAGTTGTTGTTCTATGCGAGTCATTTTATGTGTAGACGTGTTTTTTTGTTGTGTTTGTGGGAGAGGGCGAGCATGTCCCCCTACTCTTCTGCTATCTTGCCTTGTCTCCATTACCCATTATTTATATCCTTCTGCTATTTGCTGCCAAGGTGTCACTTTGGAAGAATTAATATATACTACTGAAATATAAGGTTATTACTTGGAAGTGAAGTATAAGTATATATAAAATAAGATAATTTTGGTATGACCAATATTATCTTTTAGGAAACCTCTTAAAGATACATGCAATGCAGTTTATGATAATATACAACTTGATGGCCTAATTGTGGCATTATTTTAAAGTCAAGAAATCTTTTATGGACAAAATTGTTCCTTTTGAACAGTTTATATGCTATTCTGTTAAAATATTTGTTAGCTAACTAGAGAGCAATTATTCCTGTTTTAAACAATCACAGATATTAGTTTCAAGTGTTTCTTTTATTTTTCCCTACATAGGATGACTTTCAATTGAATTTTAGTATTATCCATATAAAATTATATTTGTATAAATATAAAAATTGTAATATATAAAAACAAATATGAATCCTTAGAAGGAATTATGAACTTTGGAACTGTTGTATGATCAATTCTTACTGTATCATGGGTGCTAAAACAGCATCAGGAGCAAAGATTATGAGTCAGATATCTAAATTGGTGCAAATCCTGGCTCTATGACCTATTAGTGTGATCCTATTTGGATAAGTCCTTAACTTCTCTGATCTTGGATACCTCACCTGTAAAATTTTCCAATACTATACTATCCCATTGAGGTCAAAGAATTAAATTAGATAACACATGTATAAGTTTTAGCCTGGCATCTGCTAATGCAATATATTCTGGATAATATTTTGTTATAATATAGTTATCAATGTTAAATTTTAGTTTACAATTCTCTGAGGTGAAGAAAAGTTTTTAGAAAGTTTAACCAAGGCATAGCCTGAAAAAAATCCCTATAGTTCTTTGACAACCCAAATAGTTTAATCAGCAATGTTAATCAAATATCCAGTAGAAATAACTTTTACTTTAAGTTCAAATATAAAATACATAATACACAACACCTAAGAAAACTTCTTAGAGGTACTTTGAAAAATACCCAAATCATTTACATATTGTAAGTAAAAATAATTACTTCTACTAAATACACAAAACAAAAATCCAAAAACTCTTATGCTCCTGAGTCTTAATGTTTTGAAAATGAGGAGGAAGAAATATTGCTCTCTCATTCTGCACCTGGGTCCCACACATAGGGTAGCATTCTTACCCTCAAGGGCTTCCTGTTAACCCCTACCACAATGGATTATCTGCTCAACCCATCCCCTCCACAAACCAGAACCTCTTCCAACCAGAGACTACCCCTGTTTCTCTTTTCCCTCACTTTCGGCAGCCCTTTTCTGAGGCAATATTGCAGCATGGGATCTGGAGCCCAACTGCTTAGCCTGGAATCATCATCCCCAAAACTAACTAGCTTTGTGAACATGGACAAGTTACTTAACTTCTCTGAGTCTCAGTTTACCTATAAAAGGGGAACAATAATGGCACCTACTTTTTAAGGGTTATCGTAGGACTAAATGAGTTCATTCCTGTTAAGTGCTTGGAACAATGCCTTGCTCATGCTAATCTTTTTATATATATATATATCTTTTTGTCTTTTCAGGGCCGCACCTGCCACATATGGGGGTTCCCAGGTTAGGGGTCTAATCAGAGCTACAGCTGCTGGCCTATGCCACAGCCACAGCAACATCAGATCCGAGCCATGTCTGTGACCTACATCACACCTCATGGCAACACCAGATCCTTAACCCACTAAGCAAGGCCAGGGATCGAACCTGTAACCTCATGGTTCCTAGTCAGATTTGTTTCCACTGCATCATGATGGGAACCCCCTTCATGCTAATCTTAATAAGTGTTAGTTGTCTATTATTATTTATTATTGTGATGATGAAGTGCATATTCAAAGAGAACAATTAGGTTATAAGGAATTAAACAAATTAAATACTCCAGTTTTTACAACCATTTATAATTAAATTTCAGATTAGATTTTTTTTTACACGAGAGTGGGAAATAATACTATTTGTGGAAATATAGATTGATTCTCTGGAATCAATTTGAAAAGAGCTAATCAAACTTTAAAAGATTAAAGTTCTTTGCCTCAGAAATTTCACTCATAGAGATAATATGGACATGTATGGACATGAGAAGAAGACCATCACTGTAGCCTTATTTATAAAGCCCCAGAAGTTAGAAAATTATTAATATCCAAGCATCTAACTGTAGGAAAGTAGTTTACAATATTATGGTACAATTACATAGCAGAATATTATGTATTCATCACAAAAGTTTTCATAGACTTATTTTTTATTGATTGGAAAGACATTCTCAATAATTTGAGTAAAAAAAAAAGTCTCTAAATAGTGTATGGAGTTTGAATTCATCTTTAATAATAAAAATTTCTGAATGCATGGAAAGTTCTAGCACAATAAATGTCATAGAGAACAGTGGTTGTATCTCTGCAAACTGGATTTCTGAGTATTTTTAAGAAGATCAATTGCCTTTTTTCCTAGTTTCTATAAATAAGCTTGTTACTGTTATAAATAAATTCTTAATCAACTGGCATTATTACTTACTCACCTGCAGTTTCTAGTTTTTCTGTATTAAACATACATTACTTTGCAATAATGGGAAAACGTTATTTTAAAAAAATACTAGAGTTCCCGTCGTGGCGCAGTGGTTAACGAATCCGACTAGGAACCATGAGGTTGCAGGTTCGATCCCTGGCCTTGCTCAGTGGGTTAATGATCCGGTGTTGCCGTGAGCTGTGGTATAGGTTGCAGACGCAGCTTAGATCCTGTGTTGCTGTGGCTGTGGTGTAGGCCGGCGGCTACAGCTCCAATTTGACCCCTAGCCTGGGAACTTCCATATGCCGCGGGAGCGGCCCAAGAAATAGCAAAAATACAAAAAAAAAAAAAAATACTAAACCATTAAACAAGGTTGGTTGTTTCTTACAGCCAGGATACTTGAACGTTTTAAGACAATTTCACATGTTCCGATATAGACCTAAAAGACCTGAGAAATCCAGATTCATGATGGATACTTATACTCAGAATGTGGAAAGAGTTGCAATCTTTATCACTAGAGGACACAAAGAGATTCCTTCAATATACTTCTCTATTCCTTCTTTTAATATCATCAACTTATTTGAGTAAAGGAACATGATTCTGGATCATATTTATCCATCCACTAGGAACAGCAGCAAGTAAAAAGGAGACAGAAGAGGAAAGACACCCCAGTAAGAAGAAATCAAATATATCCTTAGATACCCCCCTGTTTTTCATGCAACCAAATGTTTAAATATCTCTGAATTTGGTCACTCTGGAAATCAGATAGGATTACAATGGATTCTGCAAGAAAGCCAAAAAAGATTATGACTAGGATCTACATTGCCAATAGAGTAGGGTTATATTAATCATTTCCTGGCTTGGCAAGAATGCTTTAGAAGAAAACTTCAAAACTTAAATAACAGCTTTAGTTTGAAGACCTTGAAGAATGATATAAGGCTTCACCTGTAGACTCCAGACATCCTCTTGTTTTACAGCATTAACTGGCTGCTTCAGGAAGAGTGGGTTTCCTTCACAGTAGAACTCCTTCAGCTTCAGACCTTGAAACTTTCAAAACAAACAAACAAAAACCCACTTAATTACATAGCAAAATACACTTTATTTCTGAAGCTACATCTTCAATAAAATTAGAATAAAATTGTTTTGTTTATGACATATTCTATATTAGTATTTTAGCAGCAAGACATACGCCAGTAATTAGAAGCTTAGAATCTTCATGTCAGCATGGATGATAATGAACTAAGTTAGTCACTGATGGCATCCCCTCTGCTAGACAGCTGAGAAAACTTGTTCAGGATCATAGAACTGGTTAGTAATAGAATATAGGTTAATTAATCAAATTCTGGGAACAGTTTGTAAATAATATGTTTGTTAGGAACCAAGTATGATAAAAAAAATAACACTCTAATATACACCAAAATCTAGGTCTCAAATACTGTCCTATGATCCATCCATTTGTGATCAGTGAGGAAGATAAGGTAAGCAGAAACATCAAAAACATTTTCATTATATTGAAGTACAGTTAATTTACCTGTTGTGCACAATGAAAATAAAAAAGGAAAATGTACAACTCACAGGGATATTTAATCCTTTATGAAGAAAACCTAAATTCAACCGGATTCCACCCCTTGGGTAGGAAAATAAGGAACTCTCTTTTTTAATATTATGCCTTGATTCCCAAGAACTCATGTAGTTTTTTAAATTAAACTCATTTAGGGAGTTACTTTTCTGAGACTTGGTTTCATCTGTGAAGTGGGGACAATAAGACCTATCTTCAGTTGCATGCAGGTAAAATCATTCTCCAGAAAGAAAAAGAAAAAAGCCCTGATTTGTGGCATGATTTCATTCTATGGTATAAATACTCCTACCGTGGCTGATTCTAGTCACTGAACACTGATTTGGGAAGAGATGTGGAAAATCAGCTCTTGTGAGCCTGATAAGCCAGTACCATTACACCACTGCACCCCACATTTACAGAAAAATTAGAGATATTTCCTTGATTTCAGGCCAATATTTGAAACATAGCAAGCACTCAACAAATTAAAACATCTTTCCAGGTCATTAGATCTCAAAAGTCTCCAGAAATTTCTACAACATAGATAAGATTTTAAAACAAAATACAGAGTTCAAAGCTACACTGGAGTCACCTACAGACATTTTGACTTTCTTAATTCAATTTCCTGTGTTATCAATAAACAGGGAGCACGCTAGAGAGACAAATCCAGTGGCAGCCCCAAGTCAGTGCTGGGTGTGCTGAAATGAAAAGAGCATTTCTTGTGCTTAACGAAACTATCATTTTTCCCTTCCAGTCCTAAAGGAAAAAATTCTATAATTATACCTAAACTCATAGCCCTTTTTTAAAAAACTGATATAAACTTGAATACCTTGATATATGCACATACCATTCACACATATGAACCTTATTTCAAAGCTGAACATAGTTCAAAGGGCATACATTTTTCTCTCGGAGTCATGTTTCTCTTCCTTCAAATCTTGTTACTAGTCTTCCATCAAACATGGCAATGAGTTACCCAGCTTGTTAACTTACCATACATAATATATCAGAAAGAAATTATCTTAATGAAAAGAGATTAATAATGAAATTTATTACCATGTATTTTTTAGCAACTAAGTTTCAATAATCTCAAATCACATAATCTCTCAATGTCCATTCTGAATATTCTCAAGGGCAATATGTTTTAATATCCTCTCTCTATATGAAACCCATGGTTTTCTGTCACCTCTCCTTCTCAATAGAACGATATTATTTGTTAGTGTCGTCACTCCAGCAGCACGATCTCTTCTGCTAATAAAATGTTGTTAAAGCTCTTCAGAGTCTCTTTGCACATGCCCACTCAAACAACCACTGTGATGAAAGCTAATCATAGGCCTGATCCAAGCATCTGGGATCCAATGGGCTCACCTAATCATATACTCCTTGGAGAATTTGAATAAAGAAATATGGAAATTATCCATTTAGCTCTGGAATCTGGAACAGAATAAGGAGCTGGAGAGTCCATAGTAGGTTATGTGTATGTTGAAGTTTAAGGGGAACAGAAACAAGGTATAAGCAGAACAAGCATTTGGGCTATGGCTACATTGTATCAGCAGTACAATAATTGTGATAACCTAGCAGTCATGCTGTTAAGCTGACTTGAACTGATAACCAGAATCTGCTTGAACTGAGGACCACACACTTGATCCAGTACCTCTGAGTTCTGCCCAGTTTTACCATATTCCCTTCTTGAATCCCCATGAGATCCTCATTACTCTTTCCTATGGAACGTTAATTAAACTCCATTTATATCACAGTCAAAGAACCAAAATAAAACATGTATGCCAATTTCAACATGTCATAAAATTCATTTGTCTCACCTACAGAAGACCAGCAGTCTCTCTCCAATGTCTCTGAATTAAACTAACCTTCTTGTGTCCTTTTTTGTGAATATTTCTCTGAAAAACACAAAAACCTACTTCCTTCTCTCAATCTAGCTGAGACGTTCAAACCTTAGTAACTCACTATTTAGAAACAGAATCAGAGTTCTCATTGTGGCTCAGTGAGTTATGAACCCAGCTAGTATCCATGAGGATGCAGGTTCGATCCCTGGCCTCATTCAGTGGGTTAAGGATCCAAAGTTGCCCTGAGCTGTAATGTAGGTCACAGATGTGGCTCAAATCTTGTGTTGCTGTGGCATAAGCCGGCAGATGTATCTCGGATTCAACCCCTAGCCTGGGGACTTCAATAAGCTGGAGGTGTGGCTCTAAAAAGATGAAGGGAGGAAGAGGGGGAGGAAGGAAGGAAAGCAAAGAATTAGAAAGGAAGGGAAAAGTAAACAGTCTCCTTTGCAGGTTTTGAAAGCAAATTATATTAATAGCACCTTTGCACTGGATGGGGAGCCATATAGTGCAGAGAGATACTCTTTCACCTACATTTCTAAATCTCATAGACACAATTACAGAGAAAAATCAGAAATGAGTAGTAAGTAAACTATAAAGGGCACTTTTCCAATGACAAAGTAATCAAAGTTCCCAACCAATGCCCTGGATATTCTACAATTTAAAATGAAAAATTCCATTTTAAAGTTTATTCAGACCAGGCAACAATTCAGAGAATTGAACTAGAAGAAAGACATTGAAAGATTTTGTGAAAGCAGTTTATGGTTTGAAAACCAATTGTGAGATTTTTTATCTTTTTTTCTGACAGGAAATTAAAATTTGAGTGGCCAGATACATGATGGGAACTGTAGAAAGAATATCAGTGTAGATCTGCCTTGGTTTCCCAATAAGCCCTAATGTGGTTACAAATAAAGCCTCTCAAAGACATAACACCTTTAATTCCTCCCCATATATCTTTGTTCTTCTTTATTCATATTAAACACCAATGATTCAAGGGATTATTGAATGTTTTTCTTCACCTTCTCTTAAGTCATCTCTATTTTATCCAAACACTCCTTTATTTTAAGCTTTTCATATGACTTCATCTATACTTAATAGTAAAATAGAGAAAGCACTGACTTTAAAGACTGGGGACTGGTTTCAAATCCATTTCTTTCACACAACCCCTTAGTACAAGTCATTCAGATATCTGAGCCTGTTTTTCATGTTTAAATAGATTTAATAATATCCACCTCACTGGATCATAAAGATCAAATGAGAATGTATTAAGTACTTGATTAATTATAAGGTATCCTAGAAAAATAAGGTACTACACCAACATGTAGTCCCTTGTCTAAAGTAGGCAAGCCATATCACTTCTCTCTCAATAGTAAAGTCTTATTAGAATCAGCCAATATTCTGTCTTCCATTTTTTTCAAGCTCTGCTAGACAAGGATCAAGGCAATTTTATATACTGCAAATGTATAAGCACACTGATACAAATACTTCTAGTTTTAATATGGTGAAACAAAGCATGTTTAGCAGTCTCCCTCTCCCATGTTAAATCCCAGAAAAAAGAAAATAACTTTTAAGATAATAAACAACCACTTGAAAAGAGGAAGATAACAGAGTTCCCTTGTGCAGCAGATTAAAGATTAGGTGTTACCGCAATTGTCTCGCAGGTAGCAACTGTGGTGCTGGTTTGATCCCTGGCCCAGAAACTTCTACATGCCGCAGGTGCAGCTAAAACAAAAAACAAACAAACACAAAAATAAACAGAAAGATAAATTTTCTCAGTTATGTGTAGACAGTTATCAAGTGAAGGAGGAAGCAACAAGCCAGAATGACTATCGAAGCCCAAGGAAGAAAGCCTCCAAAGAAGTGGAATTGAGGGAACTCAATACACAGAGGTAATAAGAGCCTCCAGAGAAGAATGGGATAGTGGAGCAATATACAGGAGGATTACTCTACACTTTCAGAAGCAGTGAACTCACCCACCCACTCTTACCCCATTGCCATACTCCATCTCCCACTACTTTACCTCCTTTCCCTGAATCCCACACACCTATACCCTAATTAGTGGCAGTGTTTTGAATAGAGAAAGATAATATGGGGCCCCAAGAGCCTGGCAACACCAAAGAGGAATGAGGAGCTGTCAGAATGCACTACACCTGCTGGAATAGTCCAACCTTTTCTGCATTCACAATGCAAGCTCCTGTAAGAACTTTCTCTTCTCCCATAATGTTAAGTGCAGAGATAGCTGCCAGTCTTTCAAGGAATTTTAAGTGTCCCAAATTTAGTAAGCTGAAAGTTGGAAACTGAAATTACCTGATAAGCACTGAGTGTCAATAGCATTAAAGATAATAGATGCAAGAATTTATACCAGGAAATAAAGCTGATAGGATAGGATTCTAAAATAGTTAGTACAATTAACATCTTCAAACTAGATATGTGAAATGTTGCTTATACAAAGCAAGAAAAATAATCAATTTTAAAACTTGAAAACTTTGAATCATATAAGCCTTCTAAATAAAAAATCTGGCAATATTTATCATCAGTAAAAGTATGCACAATATTTGACCAGTTACACTTCAAGAAATCTTTCCTAAAGGAGTAATTAATGGTACGTACAAAGATTAGCTATGATGGCATTAACTGAAGCATCTTTATTGTGGCAAGAAGTTTGAAATACCCTACCTGCCAAAAGATAAGAAGATTGCTTAAATATATATAATATCAATGTGACGCAGACATTAGAAACAGTGATACAAGAAAAATATTTAAACCATGGGGAAATGTTTACAATAAAAACTGATAAGGTATGTTATGAAACGTGTATATGAATAGTACACTAATATATATATAAATAATACTAATAATACTACGACATTAACATGTGTGAATATTCCATTACTTAAAAAAAAAACTATATCTGCATGTATACAATGCATTTATGGATTTAAAAAAAAAAACAGAAGAGAAGAAATAAACCAATATGTTTACAGTGTGTTTCCCCTCGCTGTTGCCTCATATGGTTAAATTATAGGTAATGTTACTTCTCTTCTTACTTATCTCTATTTTTCAAATAGTCCATAGTGAAAAGAAATTTTTAAATGTTTTTCCAGGAATTATGAAACTTACATTACCCTAATTCTCATTGCCAATCTGCAAACCTTCAGAAGACAAATTTGGGAATGGGAGCAACAGGAAATAGATTCCTGTATTGGGTTAAAAGGCTGAAAATACAACTTTACAAAGTGAATAAAATTTTCACAGGGCTAAAAATATTTTAAGGATTTCAAGAAAGCTATCTCAACATTTGCGCCGATTCTAAGATTTTCTCGGAAGTTTGAAAATTCTCCCACATATCTGGCCCATGAGGTATAAAAGCAGGAATGTAAGAAATATTTTTTCAAGTTCTGTAATGGTTCAGCTCATAAATTTCAACAGCGAGAGTGGAAGCATTATCCCCAAGGAGGTGAGAATTGGTTTGGGGGAAGGAGAAAAAAAAATCTTAGATATTACAATGGTTTGTGGCCCTCAAAATTCAATCCTACCTGACAATATAAGCACTTATACAGTATATCTCTGGTATTAAAATTTAATGAGGTGAGGGAGGAGCTATTAGGGAAGAGCATTTTAATGCTCCTCAGCATTCACCACTTTTATTTTTTTAACTATACATGCACACACACACATATGTATACATTCCCTTTGTCTTAGAAAGCTCTATCAATTGACTCTTCAATAGCTTGCTTCTATATTGAAATTTCTAGACCAAAAAGAATATTTTATAAAGTGCTGGATTTTCTAAGCATTGTGTTGCCTTTTGTTTTCAGATATAAGTGTTTAAAGCTTTGAAGAAGTAACTACTTATAGCTAACATTACCCCAAGATTTTAGACATAGTTGTTTTGTTTTTCTTTTTTTTTTTGACTCTGGAATCATTCACATCATTATAACTTCTGTAATAAAGCACAAATTAGAGGTTAAAATATTTAACCATTCTTTATTAAGTCCTTAAGTCCAATTAAGTCCTTTTTAATATGAAGAACATGTATTAATTATAATATTAATCTTCATGCTTGTCACCTTATAGTCTCATGGTACCTGCTAATTCTCAAAGAAGTCCAAGCATCATAGATAAGGAAATGAAGAGGCAAGAGGTAAAGGAGGTTAGTGGGAACCAGATAAGTATGTCCAATTTTACTGGGAAAATAAAAGCTTTCTTAGAAACCTCATTGAAAATATTTCTACTTATTTTTCTCTCTCCAGAACTGTGACACATGGCCACTCCCTCTGGAAGTAGTTCAGAGAAGAGGGTTGGAGATGATGGGGGGTTTCAACCAGCTACCCCAAAGCACCTGCTACATTTGATCTTTTATATCACTTAAGTCTCTCTGATGACATGTCAGCCCCTCAAAGTGCCTTTCTTGACAGTCCCACTTAGAGTAGCAGACCCCTCCTTGATGTTCTGATTTGTTCTTGCACTGCTGTAAGCATTAAGGCTAGAGCAGTGCATAAAATACACAAAAAGTCCTGCCTATGTGTTTCCTTTATAACCTAAAATTTTAATAGTGTTTGTTTACATGCTTATTATCTGTCTTCCCCTGTAGAATGTAAGCTCTCAGAAGGTAAGGAGTTTGTTTTATTCGCCTCTGTATCCAGAATGCCTAGAACAGCAGTTCCTGGCATACAAAGACATGTAAATATATATTGAATAAAGGAATTACTGAAAAAATAAATGCGGCTTGGGGAATTTAAGGGTTTTTTACCCAAGACCAGACAGCTAATAAGTGGCAAGGCTAATATCTTAAGAATCTCTGACACGAAAGAAAGATATGTCTTTTAAAATTCATACCAGTTCCTCCCTATCCCATCAGTGTGCCAAGGCTACTGCCACTGATGTGCTGATTGCCATTGGCTCAGGAGAGTCAATTTTGAGCATCAGTCTCCAACCTGGCTTTCAGTGATACCATGTTGATAACCTGAAACAGTCTATGGTGAAAATATTTACCCCACAGAAATTAGCAGATACCACAAATCAGGGCTCCCGCCTTCTGGCAGATAGCTGACTGTTAAACCATTGAATAAATCACTGAGCAAACCACCGAATATTTCCTTCCCATCCCTCTTCCTTGTCTCTCTTAGTGCTGAAAGCACTTACATGTACTATCCAGACTTCTCTCCCTAGGAGCACTCTTTTGTTTTGCTGCTCCTGTGGAACTCATTGTGTTGTCAGCATGGTGCCCTTCTTTTGCTATCTCCACTTTCCAAATCTCTAAATCTTTGAACAAGAATCACAGCCCACCAGGGTTGGAGCAAAACAGTTACTAAAAATTGTGACTATTCAGCAAACAAAGCAGGCAAGGTCACCAGGATACAGGTGAGGAAAGAGAACACAACAGAATTTATAACCAGCTTTGTCTATGAAAATGGGCAGGAGTAGAACTTTTGAGAGACAGCACTTGATTGGCAATCCTGGCTTACTCTGAAAAGGAGTTAGTGCTGGACTGACTTTACTTGTTATTCCCCAAAAGGCATTCAGTGGAACTTGTATCCTAAACATTAAATACCTCAATAAAAATTATGTGAGAGTGCTGTAAAATAATGTGTCTGCTTCTACTCTAATATTAAGCACAAGCTTTGTTGTTTTGTTTTATTTTATCTTGCTCTTGCTTTACAGAGTACCTGTTTGATCCATGAACATAAATTGTAATTCCTCTTCCTGCCCATACAGTTTTTTTTAAATTGCTGCTATTAAATTAGATTTCAAACAATACTAATCTGATATTCATAGGTTACTTTCTTCCCAACCTTTTTCCCACTCGTTCTCTCACAGTCTGAGTCAGATTGCTCTAGGAATATGTAAGGCATAACCTAGGGGAAAAAAGCAGAGGAGGAAGCAATAATTACACCTTCCAGCACAACTTATCTAAAACCTTAACATCGTACTGCTGTAACAGTGTGTATGTGATGGGGGAACATGTTTGCGCATTGATGGTGACAGGCAAAGTTAGGAATTAGGACTAACATAATAAAGCAATAGCTCTCTTTTTGGAGATTTACATTTTCTAGCATAGTCAATTATCAGCCAATATTATTTGTATTGCCATTTTTTTTAAGATAAAAGAACTGAAGTTCAGGCCCTTAGAAAACTTGCCCATAGTCACATAACCAGGAAGTTTCAAAACTGGAATTCATACACAGCCCATGAAAGTCTGTGAATCTTCTACTACACAATGCTGCCTACAATGAATATTAGCACACTAGCTCTTCTTCATTGTGTTATGACCTAATAAAGAAGTCACTATCAAAATCTTGATTCACCACATTTCCCTTGGAAAACTAACTTGTAAATCCACCAAGAAAAACCTGTCTTCTTTTATGGCCAACTCAGGGATCTCTTGCAATGGGCTGTTATCTGTGGGAATAATAGGAAATCAAATGTAAGTGTCAAAGCCATAATTCAAACCCAGATTTGTCTGGCTCCAAGCTCTATCTATCTCCCGTTTTCACCCGTCATGCTTTTCCACTAATGTAAAAAAGAAATTTCAAAATATATCCAACATTACATAAAAGTGGAATAATTATTAACTACATGTGTTTATTAGAGTTGGGCATGTGACTTGATGCAGCTATAATTCTTAGGTCAGAGATGCACGTGGAAAAAAGTTTCAAGTAACAAATAATCACCCAAAGAGTTGAGAGAATCTAGCCACCAAACAACTTTAAAAGATTAACGCAAACTCCCTATTTACAAACATAAGGGAAGGTAGCCAAAATTTTTGTATTCTGAAGCAAAGAACTACAGTATCAAAAGCCTCAATCTCCCACAGTGACACACAACTTTCTTCAGTGTCTCCTACTGTCTTCCCATCTTTGAAGTCAGTTCTGTGACATCCACTGCACAGCTTAATTGTTAAGCCTTGTATTAACAGTGTCTTCTGATTGAAATTATTCCCTTGATTTATAGTTTCACTTTCTCGTTAAGAGAAAGCCACTCCTGAAATTTCCTTGAAGTTCCCCTTTACTCTAGGAATGCCATCAACAGATTTTCAGACGTGGTGTCTGAAAATACTCTCCAACCCCAGTACCCTTTCTTCCTCTCAACAATAAGTTTAGAAGTTATAGGGATTCCAGATACTAAGTATTGTGAAGCACAAAAAGTATGTTTCAGCAACAGCATTCAGAGTCAACTGCTAATCTCTACTTCTCATCTCAAATGAACCTATGTTCTTAGTTCTAAAGAACACATTTCTAGGAGTCTTGACTTTAGTTTTATAAAGTAAACTAGAGCTCATAGGAGCACAGGGTGCTAGGCAGCAGGGGAAGAGGGTTCAGAGATCGGTCCTTCCTCTGGCTAGTTCAACTCAGCCATGCCTTCCACAATAATTAAGAGAGCATACATATGATCCAGCAATCCCAGCCCTGGGCATATATCCAGATGAAACTACAACTCAAAAGATACATGCACTCCCTGTGTTCATAGCAGCACTATTCACAATAGCCAGGACATGGAAACAATCCAAATGTCCATCAACAGATAAATGGATTAATACAATATGGAATACTACCCAGCCATAAAAAAGAAAAAATAATTCCATTTGCAGCAACATGGACGCAACTAGAGATTGTGATACTAAGTGAACTCTGAAAGAGCAAGGCAAATACATATGGTATCACTTATATGTATAATCTAAAATGTGGCAGAGACTGGAGTTCCCATCATGGCTCAGTGGTTAACAAACCCAACTAGTATCCATAGGACTTGGGTTCAACCCCTGGCCTTGATCAGTGGGTTAAGGATCCAGCATTGCTGTGGCTGTAGGTCGCAGATGCGGCTTGGATCCAGCATTGCTGGGAACCTCCAGTGTGGCCCTAAAAAGATAAACAAATAAATAAAATAAAATGTGGCACAGAATCTACAGAACAGAAATAGACTCACAAACATGGAGAACAGATTTGTGGTTGCTGGGGGAAAGAGGGAGAAAGTGAGATGGAGTAGGGAGTTTGGGGTTAGTAGATGCAAACTATTGCATTTAGAATGGATAAGCAATGAAGTCCTACTCTACAGCACAGGGAACTATATCCAATCGTTTGTGATAGAACATAATGGAAGATAATATGAGAAAAAGAATGTGTATATATGTATGACTGGGTTACACTGCTGCACAGCAGAAACTGACACAACATTGTAAATCAACTGTATTTAATTTTAAAAAATTAAAATACAATCTTGAAAAATAGGAACAATATACAATAAACTGGCATGGTATGTTTCTAAAAGTATTATTGGTATTTTAGTTTATTTTGACTTTGAAGTAATCTAAGTTTCAATTTCATATGTAATGTTGAGGAAAAGTACAATAAATAGTCTCTTCTCAAAGCTGAGTTTTCTATATGTAAAATGGCAATAGTAATAGTACTTATAGAGCTACAATGAGGATTAAATAAGATGATACTTCTAAAGTTATTAGCACAAAACCAACCACATATTTTTCAAAGAATATTAGTTATCTTGTTTCTTTTTACATGGTAAAAGACCCAGGTTGATGAAACTCTCACTTACAGTTCTGAGTATATTCCTCTTATGATGGCTTTTGCCCATCTCTGATGATTCTTCCCTAATTGTCAGGCTCCAGTCTATGGAATTTTCTTGCCAGAATTTCCTAAAGGAAAGCTGCACTGTTTCTGACAAAAGAATAAACTTTGCACCTTCTGAACCTAGTTCTCTGACACCTCTGGGTGGTTGTCTTCTTGAGAGAGAAGTGATTTTTTTCTCCCCTCTCATTATGTTCTAAAACTTCCTGTATTTACTGTCACTAATCACTATACCTATCACCATTATACCTTCTCTGCTCACTACAGTGTGATTTTCTGCCTACTTGCACTCACGGGAAAAAGAGAAAGCTAAATTTATGGAGTAGTAGGCAGTTTTTAATAAATTTATTTGATCCTCACTTTGCAAAAATCCTAGGAATAATGAGAAAGTCGATCCTCCTCCATCCTATCCTCACTGCTGATGACAAATAAAATATTCTGAAGTACCATGCAGTTTTATATAAAGAGCTTTGAAATTCTTTTGGGATACTTGAGTTTTTATTTTTGTTTTGGTTTGTCTCAATATATTCTCAATTGTCTTCCAAGAACTTTAGGAGGTTTATAATAGGATACTTATACATTAACGTCAATAAAGTTAGAGCTTAAAAACATAGAAAAGATAATTCTAAAACTGCAATCTCTTAATTTTGTTCTGAACTTCCTGGTATCCAAGGCAAAAAAAAATTGTTTCTATAATTTTAACTATAGTTTAAAATTAAAAAGGAAATAGAACTTTAACGGAAATGTGATGTAGCTACAAAACAGAGCTTAATCTTAGAGTAGTCTGGAAGATTAAGGAACAGAGTTCTCTGGAGGACAAATGGAGCAGGAAAGCAATATATGACCAACCAAATAAAGTGGAAGTTGGAGGAGGTAGGAACAAGATGGAGATAAGTTCTCACAACAAAGAGAAGATTCTTGAGACTTTCTCAGTGTTTGTGATTTATGGGCATTAGATGAAGAGTAGGAAGACCAAACAACAGATAAGATCATCCCATTCAGTCATTTGTTCATTCAACAAATACATATTGTATGCTTAACTATTTGCCAAGCACTATTCTAGGCTATAAGAAATATAACAATGAAAAACAGGCAAGCATCCTGTTCTCATGGGAACTACATTCCATTGGTAATGAAAGAATGGAGGCTGAATGAAGACAACTAATAACCATGTAAACAAATAAATATATTTATAACAATATTACATGCCATAAAAATTTTTTTAATTGGTTTAAGAGAATGATGAGATGGCTACTTTGTTGGGTAGTGAGGCGAGGCTTTTCTGAAGCATTGGTATTTGAACTGGTATGATACAGAAGAGCTAGCAATGAGCTAGCAAAATCAGAGGAAAGTCTGTTTCCTCACAAAAGCAGGAAATAAGGAGACCACTTAACCAGAGGGCCAGATCTAGTACCTATGCATCACCAAGAGAATGGTTTAAGCCAGGTAAAGTGCTTTGCTACTTCAAATTTTGATATCTGTAGAAGAGAGCTAGAAATGAGCAGAGGTAAGTGTTTATTAAAGAAAAGGAAATGCATTTCTATTAGGGAAGGTATATAAGTTTTTCAGAATGAAGTCACTAAAGTTTTCTCAGTGTAGCAATAAAATCTAACAACAGTTTCCAATTCAAGTAATGGACAACAAAGTAATTCAGACAAAACTTCCCATTATATTTTACATAAAAGTAAATATTTTTTAAATCTTCTTTTTTTGATTTAAATGTGTTTATTTCTACTGTATAGCAAAGTGATTCAGTTATACATATATATATATAGGCTTTTTCATATCCTTTTCCATTGTGGTTTATCAGAGGATTTTTTGTATTTTTTTTAATTACTCAAATGAATTTATCACATCTGTAGTTGTATAATGATCATAACAATCCAAAGGCACCAAAGAGCTAATAAGAACATCAGAATAACAAAATCTAGGAGCTGACAGATATTCAAAGAAATGAGTCTCACATTTAAAACCACTTTTACCACACTGAGATCAGAAAGGGATTTTTACATAGAAATAAAGGTAAATCAGTAATTATCCAGGCCCAAACAGATAGAAGCCCAGCTTTGAATTTTCTGGGTGACCCTTATGCACTAAACATAGACCAAAGTGGTACCATGTTATTAGTGTCTCCATATTGGAAGGATGTATTATATTGCTTTTTCATGGGAAAAGCAAATGAAAACTTCTCTAGGAAGTTACATATCTGAGTTCTCAAGTTATTTTCAAAAATAACTTTTCAAATACAATGTCCAGGATGTAATCAAATCTAAATAAGCATCTGAAAAAAGATGGTGCACTGTGATGAATACTGCCCCTCTGGAGAACTCTGATACAGACAAATGAAACTTCACAAACAACAGATGACAGAAATCAACCCAAAAGTACTCTCTGATATTGGATCTGACTCAGACAGCAAAACAACTACACTTAATATGTTCCAGGAAATAAAAGCTAAGCATAAAAATTTTAGTAGATAACTGAAAAATAGAAAAAGTAGCATAGTAAATTTGATAAAGAACCAACCAGAAGTTGTAACATTTAAATAAACAACCTAATGGATGGATTTAAGAGCACATTAGATACAGGTGGAGAGTAAATTATTAAACCATAAAATATATCAAGAATAAATATCTGGAATGAAGCACAAAGAGACAAAAGAAGAAACACAAAGAGAGAAGGAAAAAAATAAAATAATAAAAAATAAGAATAACATAGGAAATTAGAATTACGAAATAAGGAGAGAATAAGGCAGAGCAATATGAGAAAAGACAATGACTAAGACTTCCAAAAATAATGAAATAACATCAATATCATATTTAAGAAGTCAAATAAATTCTAGGCAGGATAAACAATATGCAATGTACACCTAGACACATCATATTTGAAATGTAGAATAAAAGACAATGAAAAAAGTTTTAAAGCTGCCAGGATAAGAAAAACAGATTACCTAAGGAGGAGCAACTGTTGTACTTCAGCATACCTGTCAAAAGCAATGATGGAAGATAGAAGATAGTGAAGTGAAATCTTGAAAGTAGTGAACTATAATACTGTCAATTCAGAATTCTATACCCAGTAAAATTAATCTTCAAGAATAAGCTAAAATAAAGATAGTTTAACTCAAACCACCACTGGAACAATAAACCACCAGCAGACTCATTCTAAAGGAAGGGCTAAAGAATATTATTTGAGCTGAAGGTAAATATAAAATCTCTAAAAGGAAGATTGAAGGTCAGGAAAAAACGAATAACAACAAAAATGTTAAATCTGCAGATAAATCTAACTGAATCTTATCTGTGTAAAATAATAATAATAATATTTTTAAAAAAATAAACTGGAGTTACCATTGTGGTTCAGTGGTTAACAAAACCGACTAGGAACCATGAGGTTGCAAGTTCAATCCCTGGCCTTGCTGAGTGGGTTAAGGATCCGGCATTGCTGTGAGCTGTGGTGTAGGTCGCAGACATGGCTCGGATCTGGCCTTGCTGTGGCTGTGGTGTAGACTGGCGGCTACAGCTCTGATTAGACCCCTAGCCTGGGAACTTCCATATGCCACGAGAGCGGCCCTAGAAAAGGCAAAAAGACAAAATAAAAAAAAATAAAATAAACTTTTAAAATACAGAAAGAATTGTAATACATACAAAGTATCAAAGAATGGAGGTGGGTAAACAAAAGTGTTGTAAATTTCTTGAATTGCCTAAAATGGAGAGTACCAATTAATAACACACGTCTATTGGCACAGTGGGTTAAGGATCCAGCATTTTCACTGAAGCGACTTGGGTCACTGTTGTGGTGTGAGTTTGATCTCTGGCCTGGGATAGTCCATAGGCTGCAGGCAGAGAAAAAAAAAATATATATATGTGTGTGTGAGTATATATATATATATACACTCACACACATACATACATATGAACACACACACACATATATATGTGGATATATATCCACATATATATGTATATACTTTCATAAAGTAGAATTTTTTTATTTTAAGGTAGTCAATTAAAAGAATAAGTTGTACAAAAATTCCTTTCACAGATTTTAAAAATGAATCCATAAAAATATCCAATCAGTTCAAAAGAAAAGAAGTAAAGAGGGGAAAAAATATAGAACAAGTGGAACAAATTAAATATATATAGGAAAATATTAATTTGGCCCCATATAAATCAGCAATTACATTAAACTTAAATGAAATAATATTGCAATTTACATTCAAAGACTTTCACACCTTGAGTTCCCATTGTGGCTCAGGGGTAACAAACCCCACTAGTATCCACGAGGATACAAGTTCAATCCCTTGGCCTTGTTCAGTGGGTTCAGGATCAAGAGCTTCCATGAGCTGTGGGGTAGGCTGCATATGCAGCTCAGATCCTGCACTGCTGTGGCTGTGGCTTAGGGTGGCAGCTGCAGCTCCAGTTCAGCCCCTAGCCTGAGAACTTCTATATCCCACAGGTGCAGCCCCAAAAAAGCAAAAAAAAAACTATCACACAGGATTTTTAAAAATTAAGATACCATTTATATAAAATATGTCTTAAGCCTAAAGATATAAAAAGATTGAAAGGAATTAAAATAGATATATCCTGTAAATATGAATCAAAATTGAGCTGATATAGCTAAATTAATATAAGAAAACTAAATTTTGGAACAAAAAGCAATAGCCACATTCAGAGTATATTGGCATGGGGCCAGGACAAAATTTTAACAAGCACCAAGGCTGATTCTTATGTATTCTAAAATCTATTTGATAAATAAATATTTTATAAGGATTATAGCCTGGAAAACCATAGAGAAATAAATAGTAAATCCCTAAAACCAGGGTTTCATACAGCTTACATTTACATTGTCGGTGGGGGTGTAGAAAGGACTTGTCTAAATGAAAATCAATGCCTAAACCGGATGCATAAAAGCTGCATTATTGGATTTCAGTCAAAGCCTTCTTTACAATTTTTCCCATTTTTATTAGGTTTATTATTTGAAAAATACTGGCCCTCATTTTGAAATCACTTAAACTTCTCTTTTATCACAAAGCAGAAAAGACAGCAGCTCTCTCTGACTTGATGAGGAAATAACCTTATCTTCCTTTCCTCTCAACAAGTGAAATGGGTATAGCTTATATTTTAGAATCTCTATTTTGAAGATAAGCAGCATCATTTTTAACTCTTGAATCACTTCCTTTATATATTTGACTAGAAGCAAAAATTTCCAAGGATAGCTAATGATAGCTAAATAGTGTTCACCAGCCACCATAAATGTGGAACAGGATCCTTTGAAGCACTTACAGCCTTCCAGAACCAGCCTGTCTTTAATTCCAGAGGACATATAGAAGTAGAAAGGCAAAGCCCAGACTATTTAATTTAGCTAAACAGGGAAAAACATTTACACCTCTTAAATTTTTTTAAGACCTCAATTTTTTAATCAGAGTTTTAACAAAACCATCAATGCATCATATGCATTGTAATAGTTTGTGGATCTTCCCTATGTTTTTCATTTCAAAATGTCTGTCTCAGGAAATTTTAGAATTAGAATGGCAAAAGAAGCAATCACATATAATCTAACACCCTTCTCCTTGCCCACCCCACCCCATGTAAGAAACTGAAAACATGATCTCATTCTCATAAAAGTAGTGACAGGCAAAGAATTTAGTCAAGTTTTGGAACTCACTAATTCTATATTAGTTAAGCTTACATCACTTACATAAAACCACAGAGCCCACAAGGGGTTTTCATTAGACAAGCTGGCTTGTATCCCATTTTTTTAAAGGTCACTGAATGTTGTTTTAAACATATATCTCCTAATAAGGTTGAGCCACTGTAGGCAGCACTGACCACCCAAGAAAAACATAGTATTTTCAAATGAAGGCCAAATTTCAGAGAGGATGTAATGAGCTCCAAGGATAGAGCATTTTCTTTAATATTCAACAGAGACAAAAAGTAAACTATAGATATGGAACAAGAAAAAAGAGGATCTCTAATGTTGCTAATGTTCAAAAGAGGCAGAAAAGCAAAAGGAATGGAGGTGGACAACTGGAATGTCTCATGGCTACTTGAGCAAAGTGCATACTTCAAATCACTAGACTTGGAGATATTTAGAGATGTTCTTATCTGCATCTTTATGGACATTTCTCAGCATGTCATTTTATACTTTTAGGCTATTTTTAATCATTTTGCAAGAGTTTCAAAAATTTTGATAGAAATTTGGTACAAGGTAAACGTCACAATTTCACTCTCCCAAGTTCCTTCCCACAATTTTTTTGGGTTTTGACCACTCAAGGACATTTTTGTTCACAGACATATTGAAACTGGATACAGCCTTTCTCCAAGTGTTCAGTTAATTTCACAAAAATACTTATCTTAATCCAAAACTAAATGGCCTCACTATGCCTTTGTGCACTTATTTGTGTTTAACTGTTCAGATACGGAAATAATTCTGTTGAAGCCAGGAGAGCGCATTTGGAAATGATGAGAATCATCCAAAAATAAAATGACTTTCATCACAACTTTGGATTAAACACACAAAGCAAGTAAAACAAAAAAAGGCACTGGGAACATTTGTGAAATATTTAGGCTTTATAAATTAGACAAATATGAAGCCAAGAGTGACAGTTTGCCAGGGTCTATATGCTAGATATCAAGCAAGCGTCAGGATAGCAAGATATCCTTACACTGGCATGGATCAAAGTCAATCAGCATTGTCTATAAACAGAGAAGTCATTTAAATTTTAAAATATTCAAAGAAAGAAAGGACATTGAGGTAAGCAATAGGTAACAAGTTGAGTAAAGGGTCTAATAAAAAGGGAATTCAGTAACGAGGGCTCTTATTTTTAGGTGAATCTAGTGTGAAGATCAGAAACCAAGTGAGCCAAAGGCAGGGGGAAAACATAAGACAGAAAGGTAAAGATCCAGAAGTGAAGATCCAAAGGGGGAAAAAAAAGACCTCTTTCAAGGAGATAATTTATTGGTAATGTTTTATTGATTAACCAAGGTAGGCCAGAAGAATGTAAATGGGTCTGTAGAGGAAATTAACCCAAAACAGAGACTGCATCCCCCCTTATATACCCTTGCATACAGAACAGTGGGCACCCTGCAAACTCCAAGTTAGAATCATCCAGGTGCTCTCATGGCTTTGAAAGCATAAAAAGACATCCCTGTATTTGGGATGGATTCAGCAGCAGGTAGCTCAGCCTAAACTTTAAAATAAAAAGAAAATAATATTTAATATCTATTATGTGCAAATCATTAATAAAGGATTTAGTTACATTATCTCATTTAATCATTCTTTCATTCTATATTGCTAAGCTCTGACTATTGTGTCAGATACTTTCCCAATTATGTTACGATGTAAGCTTTTAATATCTTCAACTTACAGAGGGAAAAACCGAGTTATGCGCTCAGGATCACACAACTGGTAAATTGTTACCTAGGTAAATTTAATTTTTGTTTGGGAACCTCAGATTCACATCTTCTCGTCTATTGAAAAGATTTGTGCTTCTGAGAGAGTGCTTACATTTTTTTCCCCTCTCCTGTGTTTCTCATATTGTAAAATGAAAAGTGCTCACAGTATTCTCAAATTTGATTTATGGTAACTCGGAAGTTTCCTGAAGGAAAAAACAGGGTATTGATTAAATGGACTAGGGGCTATAACTATTTCCCCCCATAAATAGTCCAAGCATGATTTTTCTCATGGCAACACCATTGCAAGAGGCTTTCTCTCCTTGTGTTCTTTTTTTCTTATAAAAACATTATGTGGAGTTCCTGTTGTGGCTCATTGGGTTAAGGACACAACATTGTCTCTGTGAGGATGTGGGTTTGATTCCTGGCCTCGCTCAGTGGGTTAAGGATCTGGCATTGCTGCGAGCTGTGGCACAGATCACAGATGTGGCTCAGATCCAGTGTCGCCATGCCTGTCCCTAGCCTGGAAACTTCTATATGCTGCAGGTACAGCCATAAAAAAGCAAAAAATCAAAAACAAAACAAAACAAAAACCACTATGCACTGACAAACCCTAAGGGTATACAAATACTTAAGATTCTTATCTCCGACACAGAATCTGCTTATGGACAGCACAGAATGAATGTTAATATAAATTTGATGAAAAACCAGCAACTTTGGAAAATGTAGCATTGCCTATGATTTACATATTTCTTTAATGTCTATTCTCCACACAGTGCTTTCTCACAAGTTGTCACATTTATATGTGTCCCTGTAAATGTTTTAGCTAAACAGAAATTTCACTTCTAGATCCAATGCAAATAGGAAGTTTTATAAAGACAAAACTCAGAAACAATGAGAAGTTAGATGATAAGGATTTTACCTTGCCAAACTTTCTCTAAAATAAAATTTAGTGTTTCAAGTCACATGCTAAGAACCTCTCCAATGTTTAGACTGGCCAAGGAATACACATTTAAGTTATGTCAATGGTATATATGCACCAAGTACATCCACAGAGCTGCTCAGAAGGATTAAGTAACATATAAAAATCAGCTTCCAACTGAGTTATAGGCATTCCTTGTGTTCACTTACCAAAATCCTAGTTTCTATGGCAAGTATTTTCCAGGCTACACAATAATTTTATTGTTCAAGGAATGTTCCTTGAGTATCATTTTAGTCAAGGACACAGGAAAATTCTCAATGAAATGAAAAAAAAAAAATGTCTTCTTTATTTGTGTAGCATAACAGCGACTGCCCCTGCCTGTCACTCTCGAGACAAATAGATTCCTCAATACCTTTTTTCTCTAAGAGGCAAGGTTCTAACATAAGCTTGCAGCAAAAATCTTGAGTGCAAGCAAGCCCAAGCTCTACTACTGCTCTATACTCCAAGTGTGGTCCACAGACTTGCAGCAACAGCAACAACTAAGAAATTAAATGCAAATTCTAGGGCTCTCCAACCTACTAAATCAGAAACTCTAAGATTAGAGTCCTGGAGTTAACAAGTCCTCCAGGAGACTCTGATGCACATTCAGGTTTGAGGGCAACTGCTGTTATGGCAAATTACTTCTCTGAAGCGTCAACGGCCTCAGCTCCAAACTGAGATAATGATACCAAATCTTACTTCTTCAAAGAGCTATTCAATATCAAGTATGTTTGATATTATACAAAATTACTTTGCAAATCTAAAAATTACTAGATAATTGCAATGTATTGCTTCAGAAAGATAACTTTTAATGCCATTTTTCTGTCTGAAAAGTAGTGATAATAGTTCAGACGATTAGACAGATTGCTAATGGAAGATTCTGTTTAATCAAAAGTGTTACAGAAATATGAAGGGTTTTGTCAGATTTGAAAATATTTTACATATGATATTTTGTTATAAACTTCACATCAAAAATAAATGTCATTATGCTACGTGGTGATGATCACGAACATTTTTCTCACTTTTGTCAACTTTTTCTTCGAATGATTGTAGTTTGAAAAATAACCAAGCTCTGGAGGGAAAGAGGAGCCAGAGAAAGATCTTTCCTTGAAGATTTAAAACAAAATTTTTTTAATTGTTTAAAGATAACTAAAAAACTCAGTAATTACTCTTCTCCCTTGAAAAGAGAAAAGGCTGAATCATAACTACTTCAGACTGAGTTTTCTACTCTTTTAGAATCTAGAGAGAGGTTGATAACCCTTTCTTCCTAGAAATCCCACTGTAATAGCCTAATCTAAAGCCCCTATGCAGTAAATAACAACAATACAGGGTATTCCCCCATCATTTAAAGTTATGAAGGCAGCTGATTACTCTCTCCCTCCATATTTTGAACTCAACAATGAAATTACCACCTATTTACCTCCCTTCTAATTAATGCCATTTTCTTTAATTTTTCTAATTTTAAATTTCTAACTTTCTATTTTTCTTATGATCTCTCTAAGGCCCACTTCAATTTCTAAAGCTTTCTTCAAACTTGAATCCCAAAGTTCTATAAAACAACATCTGTATTTGTTTACTTGCCTTCCCAGAGAGCTCCCTAAGAACAGAAATTCTTCAAATCTTCATGCCCAACACGCAGAGAGCTTAGCTTAATTGAATTGAATTGTCATATAAGCCTCACATTGGGGAGTTAAACCTATCACACAGGTGCTAAAAGAGTTATTAAAACTCAATGTTCTACCCAAAATATAATGTTTATTGGCATGCCCCCAAATGTGCATCCACCTAGAACCCCAGAATGTGACCTTTTTAGAAAGTCTTTATAGATGTAAAAACGAGAATGTATTAGATTAGCCCTAATCCAAGGGGTGATGTCCTTACAAGAAAACAGGATATGTTATTTTAAGGCCCAGTTTGTGGTACTTCATTACAGCAGAACCAGAAAACATAAACCAAGCATCACTGTTTCCTGCACTACCTGAACAACTGGCGATGGTTCCATGTGGTTCATTCTCCATCACAGGCCAGGTTTCAATTGTTACATTCCCAAAAAGAGATACAAATAAAAGACATTTGGGGGAGGGAAGTATTGGGAGTTCAGGATTAGCAGAGGCAAACTATTGTGGTTCAGTGGGTTAAGAATCCAACTGCAGGAGTTCCCGTCGTGGCGCAGTGGTTAACGAATCCAACTAGGAACCATGAGGTTGCGGGTTTGGTCCCTGCCCTTGCTCAGTGGGTTAACAGTCCGGCGTTGCCGTGAGCTGTGGTGTAGGTTGCAGACGCGGCTTGGATCCCGCGTTGCTGTGGCTCTGGCGTAGGCTGGTGGCTACAGCTCCGATTCAACCCCTAGCCTGGGAACCTCCATATGCCGCGGGAGCGGCCCAAGAAATAGCAACAACAACAACAGCAAAAGACAAAAGACAAAAAAAAAAAAAAAAAAAAAGAATCCAACTGCAGCAGTTCAGACCGCTGCAGAGGTGAGAGTTCAATCTCCCAGCCCAGCTCAGTGGACTAAAGGACCCAGGGTTGCCTCAGCTGCAGTGTAGATCACAGCCATGGTTTGGATTCAGTCCCTAACCAGGGAACATCCATACACTGTGGATGCGACTATAAAGTTTTTTTTAAAAAAGGATAAACAACAAGGTCCTATGGTATAGCAGAGGGAACTATATTCAATATCCTGTAATAAACCATAATGGAAGAGAATATTAAATATATATATATATGAATAACTGAATCAGCTTGCTATACAGCAGAAATTGACATAACATTGTAAATCAACTACATCTCAATAATTTTTTAAAAAACATTTTATTTCAGGTCATCCTTTTCCTCAAAGGCTTATTCATTCAAAATCTAAGAACAATTAATTAAATAAATTAAATAAATCTAATTAATCAATAAATTAAAATGTAAGAAAAAATGAACATATGATAAGAAAATGTGGAAGGACACCTAGTCATTAAAAATCACATATTTGAAGAACTTTCATTTAAGGAAAGTGCTCAAAATCTAATGTTAAATAAAAAAGCAAGATACACATTTCCTATGCAATATGCTTTCAATTTTTTAAGTGCACAAATAAAAATAAGATACTTGAAAAATAAAACCCTCTCTGGGAGGCAAACCCTGAGGCACCTTTGCTCTTTCTGTACATATTTATTTTCTGGATTTTCTACAATTCTATGGAATTAGTTACTTGTATAATCAGAAAAATGCTAGTTATACAAGGTTATTTGAAGACAAGAGAGCTAAATGGGAGGAAAGAAAACAGCTATCTTTAAAAAAAATCTTAATAATCCCTATTAATCCAAGAAGCACAGGACACTGGAAAATATTAAAATGAATAATTTTGACATCTCTTAGATAGGAACTGGATATCAGATCATTTTATCTGAGGCTCTGAGAATTTCTTCAATTTGTGTAATGATGTATCAGATCAAGAAAACAGCTCCAGAATTTTACTTTCTCTCTATTGATCTTTCTACTACCAATAACATTTTTACATACTTAGATTGTACTCCTTTAAAAAGAAAATTTTATTTTATTTCATTTTATTTTTTCTTTTTAGGGCCACACCCATGGCATATGAAAAAAATCCCAGGCTAGGGGTCAATTGGAGCTACAGCTGCCAGCCTATGCCACAGCCACAGCAACGTGGGATCCGAGTCATGTCTGCGACTTACACCACAGCTCACGGCAAGGCCGGATCCTTAACCCACTGAGCGAGGCCAGGTTTCAAACCTGCATCGTCATAGATCCTACTTTGGTTCGTTAACCATTGAGCCACAAAGGGAACTCCTGAGACTTTTATTATTATTATTCTGTATTCTTTTGTTGTTTGAAACTTTTATTATTATTCTGTATTGCTTTGTTGCTTGAAGAATGTATAATTCGTACAACTTTCAAAAAAGTTTTAAGTTTAAATCAAGAAAAAAGAAATTAAAGAATGAAATTGAAGTCTTAGTGTTCTAGATCTGACTACATGGTAATAAAAGAATCAATACATTTCTAAAACAGCTAATTCACTATGTGATTAAGAAGCATTTTTCTTAATAAATAATCCAGAAACTTTTGAATCAATATAAATGAACAAATAATTATAATAGTCCCACTGTCTTACTGCAGATCTCCATTTAATGTACATTCTTACATTAAAAATCCTTGTGAAAATTCGGTTTCAAATATTTAAAAGCCATGGGAATAAAAGATACACTTCTCTGAAACAACTACATTTTCCAAAGAGCACACCAAGTTTCAGGTCATAAAAGAGCAGTCTTAAATAAAGCCCTATTTTTTAAAAAGAGAGAAAAAAAAATGCTGTGAGGCAATAAAATAATCCATTTAAAGACACTGGTACAGAACACATTTTTAAATCTTTCCGTTAAAACTACAGTAGGTACATGGAGTTTCCTTTTGCTCTTCTCTCTGTTTTTATATATGTTTGAATAATATACCTTTACATATATTGTTTACAATAAAATAAGCTTTTAAACCATGTACTTCTCAAGGTTAACTCATTATTAAAGCTAAGTACACAGTAGATGATCACTATAATCATATATATTAGTAATATTTCACTGTTGGTATATATTGTATATACAATATATAAGCATTCCATTTCCATTTCTTGAATGCCAACTGTGTACAAAACACTTTATAATCATTATCAGAGTTAACCTTCTTGAAGTTAGTGGTATTAATATACCCATTTTACAAATAACAAAACAGCAATTTGGAGAAGTTGGGCAAGTTGTTAGAGATTTAAAAGACTACATAGAAAATTAGGACTTTAAACTCATGTGGATGTGGCCCCAAAGTCTATGTTCATTTCTATATTATTCTACTTACTAAAGAGTATGGCCTAATTGTTTTTAAAGTTCACTGCCATTACTTTGAAACTTTCTTTCTCTGGTAATCATGACATGATCTAGGGTCAATCGTCTATCCTTTATGTTCATCATTTACCCCATTAGTTGCCCCTATCTATCAAATGTGGAAATTTTATTAATTTCAACCAGTTGGACCAATGCTCAGATGAGTTCACAGAATATCTTATTTCAAAGTTTTCAGAAACTTCTGAATAGATGCTACTATTCAGATTCTGTCAAAATTATTCTAAGTAATGGTGTTTTATCAAAACTGTAAGTTCACTATAGAATTCACAATATTACTAAAGAAAATACTACTAAAAAACACTATTTTTGTTTGTTTAACAAATATTTATTCAATTGAAATCCAAGACACTGTGGGTATAAAAGGAAAAAGAGTATTTCTTTTCTTTGGAAACTTACAGTCTAATGGGAAGACAGACTTGAAAAGAATTATATTACTTTGTGGTATGTACAAACTACAGTGGTACCAGAGAAGAGGCAGCACCAGAAGGCTGCTGTCACAGTCACAGAAGGCAGCACGGGGTAGAAAGGAGTTGAACTAAGACATGCAGTATGACTAAAATCTTGCAGCATTTACCAATTCAGTATTAACAACATCCAATTCTTATTACATATTCAAAACTGCATTTTTAGAAAACGATTTGGCAATTCTTTAAAAAAAAATTAGGACATAGAATTACCATATGACTTAGCAATTTCACTGCTGGGTATATACCCCAAAGAAGTGAAGGCAGGGACTTGAACAGATATCTGTACATCCATATTCACAGCAACATTATCCTCATTAGCCAACCTAAGGGTCCATGCACAGATGAATCAGTAAATAAAATGCAGCAACATACATATAATGGAATATTATTCATCCATAAAAAGACGGAAATTCTGACAAAGGCTATAACAGAGATGAATTTTGAAGAATTATGCTAAGTGAAATAAGCCAGTCACAAAAGGACAAATATTGTGTGATCCTGTTTATATGAAGTTTCTAGAGTACTCAAATTCTTAGAGACAGGAAGTAGAATGATGGTTGCCAGGGGCCAGAGGGAAGGGGTAGTGGGGAGTTAATGTTTAACAAGTACAATTTCAGTTGAAAAGATGGAAAACTTCTAGAAATAGGTGATGATGACAATTGTGCAACAACATAAATATACATAATGCCACAGAATTGTACACTTAAAATGATTTAATTGATAAACTTTGTTGTGTATAATCTACTACAATAAAAAGCTGTACATTTTTTCTAAAACATGGGCATTAAAATTATTTTCGTATTTGAGTCATCTTCAGTGTAAAACATTGCTCGGGGCTAAAAATGACTGAAATCTCAATTCAGTGTTGATCAATCAGAATAAGTAATTGAGGGAGTTCCCGTTGTGGTGCAGTGGTTAACGAATCCGACTAGGAACCATGAGGTTGCGGGTTCAGTCCCTGCCCTTGCTCAGTGGGTTAACAGTCCGGCGTTGCCAAGAGCTGTGGTGTAGGTTGCAGACACGGCTCGGATCCTGCATTGCTGTGGCTCTGGCGTAGGCTGGCAGCTACAGCACCAATTCGACCCCTAGCCTGGGAACCTCCATATGCCGCAAGAGCGGCCCTAGAAATGGCAAAAAGACAAAAAAAAAAAAAGAAGAAGAAGTAATTGAGGGATCAGCAACTACTTATTGAATACCTTCTGGATTGACAGGCTCCTAAATATAACCTTGCATGTGGAAACGTGCTCAGTCCTATATAAAAATACAATATGAAAAGCTGAAATTTCCTGAAAGTTAGAAGTTGCCAAGACCAACTGTTTCTCAGTTACTTAAAGCAAAGTCAAAATTAATTTTCAAATAGAAAAAAGTGCATTTTTCATTGTTTATGGCTTAAGAACAACTAACAGAAGAGTTTTCTTTGTATTAATTACAAGGATAAAAATTTATGCTCTGAAAAATATTTTCAAAAAGTCTGAAATTACCAGAAACAGTACGTATGTGATTTTAAAAACCACTTAACCATAACTAATTTATTAAAATATTTATGACAGCAATCAGATTTCACTGAATTCAAACAAGTTCAGCAGGCACAGAACACAAAGGAAGAAAAGGAGAGAAGAGATTTTGAAATTTAGAACAAAGCAAATCAGAGTCATCTGTATTAGTACAGGTTTTACTGGCTGTCTCTTTTTCTATTCCCAATAGCATCAACAAAATTATTTTTCAGTTGTAGTAGAAGTTGACAGTACTTACTCCTGGTGGAAACATCTGAATAACATTTCCAGCTATGTCTAGGATTCTTAGGTTTAAAAGATTACAAAGTCCCTGTGTCAGGAAACAAAAGGGGGAGGGACAGCTTTTTTAAAATCCAATATATAGAATCATAAATATTCCTTATAAGTTTAGATTTGATGGGATTGACCACCTTTCCTAATTACCTGATCAGTTCTTCAGTATATCTCCCCAAGGAGATCACTATGCCTGGATCATCATATTCTTTGCGTTCTTTGAATTAATTCTCCGTTTCCTCTGATCACTCTGGGACAGCATAATATGGTGGCCAAGAATTAGATTATTTTTAGTAAATATTTGCAGATTCAAATTCACCTGACCTTTACTGTGTATCTATGGGCAAATTTCTTAACCTTTGTACTTTAGTTTCTCTGTTTGTAAAATGGAAATGTTAATGGAAGCCTCTACCTTCAGCATGGTTGTTGAGGGGATTAAATAAGTTACTAATCAGAAAGTGCTTACTAAAGGGCCTAATACACAACACTTAATAGATATTTCTATCATTAAAATAGAAAGAAACTTTGGGAAACAGAAAACAGACATAATCCTAGAAAGCTGTAGCTATCAACAATTCCACTGGCATTTATTTCAACATCTCTCTTTTGCATAGCACTGTGCTAAAACAATCTTTTCCCCATAAGAGGAAAAAACCATGTTAGTCTCTATCCATATGCACAGTGTGACTGGATGAGCATATATAACTCATATACGTGTGCGGACAGACACATAATTTACAATGTACAAGGAAGTAATTCATAATTTACTCATTATCAAAACAAATGAGTATTTTCTGTAATATCTTATCATTTATAATGCAGGCCAAAAGAACAATGGTAGACGGAATCATATTAAAGGACATAAAAGGACATATTAAACGACATAAATGATCATAGGCATTCTTCATATGATAATTCAGGACAGGACTTTTCATCATTCAAATTTTTTAAAGTCTAAACACCTTGGGATTTTAAAAATTGTAGTAAGATTATTGATTTGGAATAAAGACTTTTAAGTTAAATAGGATCTGAGCCCCTTTTAAGTTAAATAGGATCTGAGCCCCTTTCTGGACCTTTGCAAACTGTGTTCAAGCCACATAAGCTCTCTGATCTTTATTTTAAAATGGGTATAATAAGAGCTATATGATAAAGTTGTTATGAACACTAAATAATGCTTCATGATGATCCTGTCACTGTTGTTATTGTTTTTCCCTCAAATAAAGGGAGACACACTTTTAAGAGGTTTATTCTATAATTCCAAGATATTTTCTTGTTTATAGTTAAGTAGGATTTTTAAGGAATATAAGAATAAAATTTTTGAAGTAAATTTATTTACAGCCTACACCTTGGTAATTACATATCACATTATAGTGTGCACAGAATTTTCAAAGGGAATACCTTTTTGAGAGAAAAATGACAGTAGGTATTCTTCAGTTTACTATATGACATGCATTTCCTCCCATCAAATTAATTCTAATTTGCATAAGTAAGGAAGGTAACAGGTTCCTAACAGGAAACAGTACTGTCAAACTGGGAAATTTAAGGAGAATTTTTAATAAAGCCACTATTTATAAAAGTTTGACAGGATTTAGGGAAACCAATAAGATTCTCTAAACCAAGAAAGATAGTTCCTTAAACCCACAAAGTTCCTAAATGCCAGCAATAGCAGGGAGTTCTATACCACCCCAGGCCCCAGGGAATATAGTAATATTCATCAAAAGATCCCCTGACATTAGCTATGACCTTCTAGAAAGTCAGGCAGGCAACTCACAGTACCCTATCAAGGAGGGGGAACACCATCTAGTACACACTCTCCTTCTGCCCTTTCACCTCCTGCAAATGCCTCTCATTGGCCATATCCAAGAGGAAGCCAGAAGACAAAGAGGCTCACTGTTGCCCATACAGGTCAGTCTTCCAGGCACAGAGCAGCCTGGAAAAGGATGGGGAGTTGATATAAAGGAAGAATAGAAGATATCTAGCACATATTCCAAAACCAAAATGTATTTATATTTTGTGCTATATCTAGAGTTGCCAGATAAAATATAGACTACTTAAATTTAAAGTTCAGACCCCCCCAAATTTTTTTAATGTATAAAAGTATGTCCCATGCAATACATATCTGAAATTCAAATTTAAGTAAGCATCTTGTATTTTTCTCTACTAAATCTGGCACCCCGGCTATACAAAAAAATCCAAGTTATAACCCTCCTTTGTCATAAGCGTTTGGGAACTGACTACACCTAATCAGAGGGAAAGCAAACCAAGGCCTGTACTCAGATGCCCAAATCTATTCTAAAACTGCTCCCCATCATGGTGTAGTGAGTTCTTCCCCGACAAAAGAAAATTTGGTTCCATCTTTTGCTTACCTCTGGCAAATATTCAATGTTGTTCCTGCTTAGAAGAAGCTTCTGGAGCTTCTTTAAGAACTTAATCTCTTCTGGTATGCAAATGAGCTGATTGTAGTTAAGCTGAAGTTCAGAAAGAGTTTCAAGAAAACAAAGTTCTCTAGGAATGCTGACTAGATGATTATTATTTAGACTCAAATATGTAAGGCTTTTTAACCTAAAACATAAACAAAGCATATGAATGAAACTCACAAGAATAAGAAAGTTCATTATACCACTTATCAGAGCCATGTGTGAATTCATATTTTTTTGTAGCTTATCTGAGCCTTACCTCAGTCAAATGTTCATGGCTACTATAAATTATTTGAGCATGAAAGTCTTTATTGCTGTAATCTAACTTTTAAAGATATTTTATAATCAGACAGCTTGTGTTAAAATATTAAAACCTAGATTTAAGAAAAAGAAAATTCTATTTCAACTCTTTGTACAGCTACATTGGCTATACTGAAGAGGAAGCCAGAGGACAAAGGAAGACATATACACACACAGATATAGATAGATACAGATATAGATATAAATCATATATAGATATAAATCATATATCCTATACCACTAGTTTCTATGGAAGATTCGAGGACAGATTGGCCACAAATTCTGCCCTTATGTATGTCATGGTCCAGAGGAGATATTAGATAGAGTCATAAAATGAGGATAGAAAATGCCAACAAACAGGAAGTAAAGGATTAAGATTTGAGTTTGTAACTGCAGATATAGTACCTAAGGTCTATCATAAGCATTTTGGAAAAACTGACATTTTAAACTTGGCCTTGAATAACAGAACTTGTAAATTAGGGCGACAGGAGGGCATAGCAAAACTGAGAAAATGTTAATACTCTGAATAAAGAAGCAGGAAGAAATTAGCACTACTGAGCACCTGTGCCTTACATTTCATCAACAGCATGACACTAAGGTTGAAATTACTACTCTTAATCCAGAAATGAGGAAAACAAAAGATTAGAGGCAGTGAATAACTTGCACAACTTACCAAGAGATAACAGTGTCAAGATTCAAATGCAGGTGTGTCTGCTTGCAAAGCTAAGAATGACAACTCGAGTAATGATCTCAAGGTTGAATTTTTGAGATTAAAGTAGTAAGAGAACAAGGAGACATTTCTAGACAGTTAAAAATGGGGGACTAGGAGTTCCTGTGGTGGCGCAGTGGTTAACAAATCCGACTAGGAATCATGAGGTTGCGGGTTCAGTCCCTGCCCTTGCTCAGTGGGTTAACGATCTGGCGTTGCCATGAGCTGTGGTGTAGGTTGCAGACGCGGCTCGGATCCTGCATTACTGTGGCTCTGGCGTAGGCCGGCAGCTACAGCTCCGATTCGACCCCTAGCCTGGGAACCTCCATATGCCGTGGGAACGGCCCAAGAAATAGCAAAAAGACCAAACCCCCCCCCAAAAAAAAATGGGGGACTAGAGCTCAGGCGAGTGGTCAGTGCTAGTGAGAGAGATTTGGGGAAAGACACTACGAATCCAACAGAGGAAGCCAAGTGAATAGATGAGACTGACAGAAAGAACAACAACGAAAGGGCAGGAGGAGACAGAGAGGAAGCCAACAAAAAGATTCTAGAGAAATATGAATATCTGCCCCCCCCAAAAAAAAGGCATCCAGAGGAGGCATGAGCAGAAAAACAGAAGATGAACCAGGTTAACAGGGAATATCTAAAGGTATGGGAGAAAAGTATTTCAAAAATGAAAGAGACAGTCAAAACACTAAATGTTAAAATGTTAAAGACAGGTAATACAAAAAACAAAACCTACCAGAAGTAAAAGTAGGGTCACAGACTACAAAGTCACAATATAAAATCTTTTGTCTATATTGTAGCCACAGACAATTGAAAAATAAAAGTTTTTAAAATTCCATTTATGACAATATCAAAAAACCTACAAAAAATAGTTAAGAATATATTTAATGAAAGACAATATTGTACTTTGTTCTCCAAAAAGACTTAAGTTTACTAGATTTTGAAATCATAATACATGCTATATAGCTGCAAGAATTTTGAAGTTCATATCCTCAAAATTCTTCCTTTAAAGATGAGAAAGCCAAGGTCTAAGACAGTTAAATTACTTGCCCAAGGTAATAAGGCTAGCTGCACAAAGATATGACATGAACCTAGTTCAACAGATCTTCCAAGGTGTCCATTACATCACAAACATCAATTGGTTAGCTGAATAGGTAAAAAAAGCAAGCAGACAACTACTGGCATTTTCATTTCTATACATGTTCCTCCTCTTCAGGAATTCAATAGCTCCAAACTTTTTTCTGTTACTCTGACTTAAAGCATTACTTTCTCTGTAAGAATATCTGGAGAAAAAAATCATTGACTAGAGGTATACACAAGTGAATTGGAATAGACCTTAGGTGCTACAGAAAGCCTTTTATTGAAAACTATTCACAGTTTTGTATCTTCCTTTAAAAATCTGAATGCTCTTATGTTATAATACATCTGTTTCTGCTCAACAGGCAATAAAGAGAGTCTCCAAAGTAAACCCAAGTAGGGTTCTCTCTCCGTCAGAAGAAAAGCCCAAGAAGGTATTTCACCTGCAGAAGGATAAGGCCTTCAGCTGGTTCCAAAGTCACTGAAACAGCAGCCCATCTGCACACATGTGCAGATAAGGAAAAAGAGTATTTTATTCTTTTTTTTTTTTTTTCTTTTTTTTGGTTAATGATTTTAAAAAGTTGAGGGTTTTTTTATGAAAATGACATCTTGGTTTTAAAGTGTCTGAGTTTATATTACCTTTTCCATCAGATTGAAACTGTTTCACAATACTAATATGAAATAAAATTTAAAATCCCCAATTCTTCAGTGAAGCAAGCTCCAAGAACCCCACAGCTGAGAAATCAATAACATAAGCAACTTTAGACCTTTGTTTCAAACCCTCACTTTTATAGACCACCAAGTCATGCTGTTTCTCATTTCTCTGACATGTTTAAAGAATCATCTGCTTAAAATTAGTGGCTTGCTTCAGTCCTTCAGGTGCCTCTGAACTAGGTATGTACAAATCCCACAAGCACCTAAGGCTACGTATACACATGGATGATGGACAGAGTCGGGGGGGAGGAGGAAAGCTGGGGTTGAGGGTAAAGTTGGGGGGAGGGAGCAATAACCAACTCTCATTATTAACAAAATTACCTGACAATTTCCTGAGGAATCCATGTAAGCTGATTGTTGTTCAGATTAAGCAGGATCAAATTTTGTAAGCCATCTGTTAGAAAATAATTTTAGTCATTTTATCTGTTTAAAATAATTTTTTTAGACACTTTTCTATACACCTTTTGTTTTCCTCCCTGTTTCTTGCCTTGACCAAGTCTCTTTGGGCTGCTGGTAACTGACAGCCTCTTAAATTAGTTTAAGCAAAAAAGCAGAAGTTATCACAAAGTCACAAAGCTAAGTCTCAGCGCCTGAGGAGAGAGGAGAGTATAACCAGACTCACCACAAAATGGAACCAAAAACTAAAGGGCACCAGAACCCAAGGTTACTTTAGTTTTTGTGTTAGAAACTCTGAACGGTCGTCCCTTAAATGTTTGCTAAGCGAATGAAAATGAATGAAGTCTAAAGGGTCTTTTTGACAAGCCAACTCAGCCACCCAACAAAAAACCGTGGCGGGAAATCAGGCAAACGCACTACAGCCCACAGGCACCTTTGTGTGCACACTTAGGGCGATGTTGAACAAAGGCCGCATCTCCTCCCTGCGCATATGCACGCCTGACCTGCTACAGCCCGGCTCGCCTCAGTTGCACGTGGTTCTTTTCTCTTCAGTCCCACCATCTGCGCGGCTTCCCAGCACTGTGGTCTCTTTGGCACCAAGCAACGAGAAGTTCCTGGAGAAGTGGGTGAAATGGACATAAAGTGTGTTCAAGTGCTGGAGCATCTCCAGGGTCGGGGTCATCTTGAAGTGGAAGTAGACTTCTGTTAGCTTAGGAAACAGCTGCTTGTTGATGTTCTTCACTGGAGACTCGGAGGAGCTGGGAAATTCTCTGCCCTATTTCGTGGGGAACAAGTCCTCCTTGGTCACTAGCTTCTGCAGGGCGCTCGAGACAAATTCAACATAATAAGGGCCGGTATGACCACCTTCCCCGCCGGTTGTGCCGGTAACTACCCTGTGGCCTGAGGTGGTCTCCTGGCATCCACTCCTGTGCAAAAGGCTAAGCTGGCGCCAACCTGCATATTGATGTCGTGGAAACCATCATGGTGCTACTCACCAGGCTCTCCTTGAAGTCAGTGTTCACCACCAGCTCCTTGAATTCGAAGTGACTTCTGACTTGGTGTACCCAGCTTTACAGGTGCCTCTTTTCCTGGGTCAAGGTGGGAAGGTTTCTCCCAGTTGGACTTGGCCTTATACTTCCCCATGAGCTGTGGGGCCTCCCACATCCTACGTTCAACGTGCTAGCCCCTGCGGCAGCCGAGTCAGCAGGTCATGTTAATATAAATATATGCATATACATGCGTAAAGTATATACATAATATATAATTTTAGGCTCATATATGAAGATATACTGTAGACCCTTGAACAATGTGGGAGCATTAGGGACACAGACCCTCTGCAGAGTGGAAAAAGTCAACCCTCCTAACTGCTTTTCCACTGCAACCCAGGATTTATCCAACCCTGTGACTGCAGTGCTTCAGTATTCACCTTTGAAAAATCCAGCCCTACATGGACCCGCAGTTCAACCTGTGTTGTTTGAACTGTAAGTATGGGTTACGTTATACTTAGCCCTTGGGCTGCTCCTAATAGTCACAGAAATATTCATGCTTGGGTCTCCTGGGTTTATGATGCTTCTTCTGAACCACTGCACCAGGTTGTGATGTCCAGGGATACCTCCGCCAGCTCAAGGCTAATAGTTTCTGCCCAGGAGCTTCTCAAAGTCTAGTAGATTATATTCTCTGGAAATCTCTGCAGAACATAGAGTTTCCTTTCTTATTATAGCTTCTCTCACTTTTATATTCATATGCTCTCTCTTTCCCCCACTCCTCATTCCTTAACTTTTTTTTTTTTTTTTTTTTTTTTTTGGTCTTTTTGCCTTTTCTAGGGCCGCTCCCGCCGCATATGGAGGTTCCCAGGCTAGGGGTCTAATCGGAGCTACAGCTGCCAGCCTATGCCAGAGCCACAGCAACTCAGGATCCGAGCCGAGTCTGCGACCTACACCATAGCTCACGGCAATGCTGGATCCTTAACCCACTGAGCAAGGCCAGAGATCGAACCCGCAACCTCATAGTTCGTAGTCGGATTCATTAACCACTGGGCCATGATGGGAACTCTGTCATTCCTTAACTTTTGAATAGATTTTCTTTACTTTTCCATGTGTCCATATAGACATCCCACAACTCCTGCATTTGAATGGTCACGGAGTAGAGTTCTCAAATTGAAATGCCTAGGGGAACCAAGAAGATAATTCAACGTACAACAGTGGGCCTAGCAGGAGTTTAACCTGGTGGAAGTGCCCTGAACAGGTGAGCACATGCTTTTTCCAGCAGGGCTGCTGCCATTCAGCTGGCTCCTGCCAATTGCTGTGACATGGGAATGTGAATCCAATTTTGCCTAACCTTTCTTTTGTAAAACAGTCAAAAAAAGAGCTAGAGAGTCTGTAGATTGCTTTGGGTAGTATGGCCATTTTTACAATATTACTTTTTCCAACCCAGGAGCATGGACTGTCTTTCCATTGCTTTACATCTTCTTTAATATCCTTGATTAATGTTTTATACTTCTCTGCATATAAGTCCTTTACCTCCTTGGTCAGGTGTAGTCCCAGGTATTTGATTTTTGGGGGGTAAAATTTTAAAAGGTATTGTATTTTTGTATTCCTTTTCTAATATTTCATTGTTAGTATACAGAAATGCAACTTATTTTTGAATGTAAATCTTTTATCTGGCTACTTTGCTGAATTTGTTGATCAGTTCAAGTAGTTTTGGGGTTGAGTCCTTAGAGTTTTCTGTATATAGTATCATGTCATCTGCATACAGTGACAGTTTTACCTCTTCTCTTCTTCTATGGATGCCTTTTATTTCTTTTGTTTGTCTGATTGCTGTGGCTAGGACGTCCAGTACTATGTTGAATAACAGTGGTAGGAGTGGGCATTCTTGTCTTCTTCTAGATTTTAGTGGGAAGGCTTTCAGCTTTTCTCCATTGAGTTGCATGCAAATCAATGAAACTCCTTCACACCATTCACTAAAATAAACTCAAAGTGGCTTGAAGAATTAAATATAAGACAAGACACCATCAAACTACTGCAAGAGAACATAGGCAAAACATTCTTCCACATCAGCCTTTCGAATATTTTCTCAGGTCAGTCTCCCAAAGCAACAGAAATAAGAGCAAAAATAAACCAATGGGACCTAATCAAACTGACAAGCTTTTGCACAGCAAAGGAAACCAAAAAGAAAACAAAAAGACAACTTACAGAATGGGAGAAAAGAGATTCAAATGATGCAACGGACAAAGGCTTAATCTCTGGAATATACAGCAGTTTATACAACTCAACAACAAAAAAGCCAACAACCCAATAGAAAAATGGGCAAAAGACTTGAATAGAACTTCCATATGACCCCACAATCCCACTCTTGGGCATCTATCCGGACAAAGCTCTACTTAAAAGAGACACATGCACCCGCATATTCATTGCAGCACTATTCACAATAGCCAAGACATGGAAACAACCCAAATGTTCATCAACAGATGATTGGATTCGAAAGATATGGTATATATACACAATGGAATACTACTAAGCCATAAAAAAGAATGACATAATGCCATTTACAGCAACATGGATGAAACTAGAGAATCTCATCCTGAGTGAAATGAGCCAGAAAGACAAAGACAAATACCATATAATATCACTTATAACTGGAATCTAATATCCAGCACAAATGAACATCTCCTCAGAAAAGAAAATCATGGACTTGGAGAAAAGACTTGTGGCTGCCTGATGGGAGGGGGAGGGAGTGGGAGGGACCGGGAGCTTGGGCTTATCAGACACAACTTAGAATAGGTTTACAAGGAGATCCTGCTGAGTAGCATTGAGAACTCTGTCTAGATACTCATGTTGCAACAGAAGAAAGGGTGGGGGAAAAAATGTAATTGTAATGTATACATGTAAGGATAACTTGATCCCCTTGCTGTACAGTGGGAAAATAAAAAAAAAATAAAAATAAAAGATCTGAATAGACATTTCTCCAAGGAAGATGGACAGATGGCCAACAAGCACATGAAAAAAATGCTCAACATCCCTGATTATTAAAGAAATGCAAATCAAAACTACCATGAGTTACTGCCTCACACCAGTCAGAATGGCCATCATTAATAAGTCCACAAAGAAGAAATGCTGGAGGGTGTGTGGAGAAAGGGAACCCTCCTGCACTGTTGGTGCGAATGTAAGCTGGTACAACCACTATGGAGGACAGCATAAAGGTAACTTAGAAAACTGTACATAGAACTTCCATATGACCCAGAAATCTCATTCTTGGGCATATATCCAGACAAAGCTTTCCTTGAAAAAGACACATGTTCCCACATGTTCATTGCAGCACTATTCACAATAGCCAAGACATGGAAACAACTCATGTGCATTGACAGACAATTGGATTAGGAAGATGTGGTATATATACACAATGGAATACTACTCAGCCATAAAAAAAGAATGACATAATGCCATTTGCAGCAACATGGATGGAACTAGAGAATCTCATCCTGAGTGAAATGAGCCAGAAAGACAAAGACAAACACCATATGATATCACTTATAACTGGAATCTAATATCCAGCACAAATGAATATCTCCTCAGAAAAGAAAATCATGGACTTGGAGAAGAGACTTGTGGCTGCCTGATGGGAGGGGGAGGGAGTGGGAGCTTTGGGTTAATAGATGAAAACTATTGCTTTTGGATTGGATTAGCAATGAGATCCTGCTGTGTAGCACTGGGAACTATGTCTAGTCACTTATAATGGAGCATGATAATGTGAGAAAATAGAATGTGTACATGTGTGTGTAACTGGGTCACCATGCCGTACAGTAGAAAAATAATTGCATTATAGAAATAACAACTTTAAAAAAAAAAGATACTATTGCAATCAAGAACAAGAAGAGCTGTGGAGAGCTTTTCTTGATTTGACTTTCAACTAGTCTTCACTCTGGCCCAGAGAAAGGGTACCCAGATTCAAGACTCTAAATGTACACTGATTTGAAAAGTAGAGAATTTGCTAACACTAATGCTTACTTATTTTCTTAGCTCTATAAGAAATATGTAAAGAAATATGTAATATGGTAGTTGAAAACAAATGTTGTTCCTCAAATTTCCTAATTTCAAGTGTACATATCTCTAACCAAAAAAAGTTTAAAACGTAAAGTTCCTTTTTCACTTTAGTACCAAATTGATACTGTAATGATGCTCTTCTTTGACTAACTTACCACATGCTCCAGGTGCAAATCTATGAATCCTATTTCCAAATAAATGGAGCTTCTTCAAGGATGTGAGGTATTTCATCTCCTCTGGAACTTCTTCTAAAAGGTTGTTTCCCAGATTTAGTGTTGTCAACTGCAAACATATAGAGATTAATGAACTCATACATTATTTACATTCAAATGAGAAGAAAGAAATAATTAAGCCCCTTTGCTGAGATCCAGTAAGCTAAGAAAACATCAACATAACCTTAATTATTTCACACATACCTAAAATTTGCTTTATAAATAAAGGTCATTTGAGTTCCATGTTCAAACACTTTGTTAATTTAGGAATCATGACAGTTTTGACAAATTATTGTTAACACAAGACAAGAAAAACAATTAAAAAGAAAAGTTAGGCAGTTTATCATTTATATTTAAATACCATCTGGGAGTTACCATATTGGTGCAGCGGAAATAAACCTGACTAGGAACCATGAGATTGCAGGTTAGATCCCTGGCCTCGCTCAGTGGGTTAAGGATCCAGCGTTGCCGTGAGCTGTGGTGTAGGTTGCAGATGCGGCTTGGATCCCGCGTTGCTGTGGCTCTGGTATAGCTGGCAGCGACAGCTGCGATTAGATCCCTAGCCTGGGACTCTCCATATGCCAGGGCTGTGGCCCTAAAAAGACAGAAGACAAAAATAAATAAATAAATAAATAAATACCATCTGGTATTTTGTATGGATGTATGGTAATTATTTAAATTAATATTAAAAATTAAGTTTAGGAGTTCCCGTCGTGGCGCAGTGGTTGACGAATCCGACTAGGAACCATGAGGTTGCAGGTTCGGTCCCTGCCCTTGCTCAGTGGGTTAATGATCCAGCGTTGCCGTGAGCTGTGGTGTAGGTTGCAGACACAGCTCGGATCCCGCGTTGCTGTGGCTCTGGTGTAGACTGGTGGCTACAGCTGCAATTCGACCCTTAGCCTGGGAGCGGCCCAAGAAATAGCTAAAAAGACAAAATAAATAAATAAATAAAAATTAAGTTTAAATTTAAAATTATAAAAGTAGACTTAGATATATTTACAATGGAATTCCTTGTCCTTGGAATCCATACATGCTTTCCTCTGAGAATTACCACTATCCTATAAACAAAAGATAACACATCTAAATAACATCTTGGAAGCCTTAGTCTTTGTGAAGTCTTTTAAAATATATCACGTAGCCATTCTAATGAAGAGACTTAACCCAGAGTCTGTGACTAATTTGTTTCCTATTGCAGCTGCAACAAATTATCACAAATTTTGTGGCTTAAAATCATACAAATGTATTATCTTACAGTTCTGGAGATCAGCTATCAGAAATAGGCCTCACTGACCAAAAATCAAGGTGTTGGTAGAGGTCTCTGTGTTTTGGAGACTCTAGGGTCGAATCTGTTTTCTTGCCTTTTCTAGCTTCCAGAGGCTGCCCACCTTCCTTGGGTTCTGGCCCCTCTTCTCATCTTCAAAGCCGGCAATGGCTCATCAAGTCTTTCTCAAATCATCACTCTTGAATCTCTCTTCCCATGTAAAGACACTCATAATTAATACCGGGCTCACCCAGATAATCCAGGATAATTGCCTTATCTCAAAGTCATTGACTATCAACTCTAATTCCATTTTCACCCTTAAATTCCTCTTGACATGTAACGTAACATATTCATGGATTATGGGGATTAGGATGTGCGCATCTTTGGGGGACCACTATTTGCCAACCATAGTAACAACTTGGAGTCTCTTTTCCAAAAAGAAGATAAATTTCTTTCTTTTGCCTCAATTTAGTGAAAAATTCACAGTAGTCAACTAGTGCTGAGAGCAGAACCCCTTAGAGAAATAAAAGATTGTCAGGACTGTGAAAGTTCTGAGATTTTACCCAATTTATAAGCTCATAGTTTACCTGTCACAGTTTCATAGATGCTGATAGAAAGCATGATACCTCTTGGCAAGAGACAAAGGACAGTTTATTACTTATAGCAAGAGAAGTGCTCAGAATATTGCTACTTCTGTACCAGCAAGGCAGAGAGTCAGATGATACCCAAATTGCACAATGTGTTTGTTACAGAAAGGAACCATTACTTTAGGGAACCTGAATCTTTTGTAATGGGCAGTAACTGTGCCTGTCCTTTGCTCCAGAGGGAGACACTATCTCTAATTTTCAAGGCTATCTGCTGTATAAACATCTTTTAAAAGTTAGTCCAAAACAAAGGCAGTCAGTGCTTCTGCTTAGAAAATGTGCAGATGCTTAAGAGACTCATGGAGAATTGTCTCCAACAAAGAGATGGCAACATATATTTTTAAAAGTAAATAGGTAACAAGGACCGGAGCTTGTGATTTCCCACACCATCAATGCTGTCCAGGTATTTCTGCATAGACTTTGATACACTCATTTTGCATATTATGCTATGAATTCTCATGTATGAATTATATTTTTTCCATTGTGTTTTATAGCATCTAAGGGTATGGCCCAGATACATGAAGATGACAAAGTAATTTGACTTCATGGTATAACAAAGAGAAATCACAGGATATAACCAGGCTTGACTAACAATTGGGTTTTTGCATTTTTTAATTTTTTTTTAATGTTTAGGTTTTGTCCACACCCGTGTGGAAGTGCCCAGGCCAGAGACTGAACCTGTGCTATAGCAGTGACCTGAGCAGCTATAGTGACAATGCTGGATCTTTAACCCACTGTGCCACAAGGGAACTCCCAGGTATTTGCTTTTTGATGCTTAGAAATATATCTACAAGTTATTTTGAAAATGCAGTCTAAACTGACCATGTAATCATCTCTAAGAAAATCATTCATTTAGAAATACATATTGGAGTTCCCGTCATGGCTCAGCGATTAACAAATCCAACTAGTATCCATGAGGAAATAGGTTCGATCTCTGGCCTTGCTCAGTGAGTTGAGGATCCAGTATTGTGAGCTGCAGTGTAGGTCACAGATGCAGCTTTGTATCCCTCATTGCTGTGGCTGTGGCCTATAGCAATAGCTCCAGTTCAACCCCTAGCCCGGGAACTTCCATATACTGAGGGTGCAGCCCTAAAAAGACAAAAATAAAATAGAAATACATATTGTATGCCTACTATAAGCCACTACTTCTAGGGTAGAATCAGAGCTGTATCTGCTGGCCTCTACACCATAACTCACAGCAATGTCAAATACTTAACCCACTGAGCGAGGCCAGGGGATCGAATCCATATCCTCATGGATTCTAGTCAGGGTTATTACTGCTGATTACTGCTGAGCCACCGCAAGACCTCCGAGACATTTAAGATCTTTAATCTAAAAGCACTTACACAGTAAGACAGCAACAGTTGAATGAATGAATGGCTAAACAAATTAATAAGAAAAATAACAGCATCAAGTGCTCTGTAGATAATTAAAAGAATGAGGAAACAGTGATTGGTTGATCAAGGAAACTTGTCTTAGAAGTTGATCTTTAAACTGAAATCTGAGTGAAAATAAGAAAGGAAAAACCGCCAAAATAAATACATCCACCCAGGAACATTCTTGGTGTGGTTAAGGAGCCAAGAAATGTGGCTGATGTTGTTGAGCATAGAGGGTAGAAGGAAAACCCAGCAAAAAAAAAAAAAGTGTTGGAAAGATATGTTTGGGTCAGATTACATATGGTTGTAAACCTGGATAAGAGGTTGGAATTTTCCTCTGAATTTAGTGAGACATGACTGTAGGATTTTGAGCAGGTGTGTAGCATTTTTTGATTTGTGTCTTAGCAAGAGCACTCTGGCAGCTTTATAAATAAATAGTCTTTGGGAAAGCAAAAGATGAAGCACAGAGATCACGCAAAAGTATTGACTGCAGTGGTACAGACAAGAGATGACGATGACTTGGGTTAGAATCGTGGTGAAAATAGAAAGAAGCGGATGAATTTGAGATGTTTGTTGCATTTAGAGCTGGAAGTTTGAGAAGTCTAAGAGAAAGGGAAGAATCGTGGATAGAATCCAGCGTTTGGGCCTGAACACCTGAGAGCTGAACACTGGAATAAGAGCAGTTTTGGAGGAAAGTCAAGGAAAAAAGAGTTGTTTGATCCATGTTAAAATTAAGACACCTTTTAGATGGTTAAGTGAAAATTTCAAATAGGCGGTTCTAAATGCAAGTCTAGAATTCTCTAAGGTGTTCAAGACCAGAGAGTAAATTTGTGAGCCTTCAGCAAGTAAAAGCTGTCACGTGGGATTATAAAAGATTACCAAGGATGAGAGTCAGGGAAGAGGATTGAGACTAGTAAAAAAGGAATGGCCTGTGAAGAAGGGAAGGACCAGATGTCTCCAGCATTTCATGTACTAGATCCCTGTTAGTGAGCCAGTGTTCAGTCTTGCTGTGGAAATTTCCTGTTGAAGACTGTGTCCTGCATCCTTCTCTGAAGAATTTCCCATGGCTACTAGGAGAAGCTTTACCTGGAGATGCATGGAAGTTTTATGCCTCTACTCCACCTTCCCAGGGTGGCCTATATAAATCATCACGGATATGGGGAAATAACAACCAGCCTCTACCTCTGTGGTGCAAGGCATGCTCCAGAACTCTAGAGGGATAAGGCTGAGGCTAAATTTCTATTGAAACCACGACTTTTCCTAGGTTCTTTGTCTGCTCTGCTCTGCTTTCCTTATATCCTTACTCCTGAGAGCACACCCTCAATAAATTACAAAAATCAATGACTCAAGCTTGCTAAGGGTCACAGAAACCAATGGGAAAGAAAAAGAAACATAAGCTATCTTAAGAAGGAAGATTTGAGCCAAATCCCAAGGGAAGTTTAAGTAAAATAAAAGCATAGAAGTAACCACTGGATTTAGCAGCCTGAGAGTTATTGGTGACCTTAACAACAGAGGTGAGATGCTGGGGAGGAAACTGAAGCATGCTGTGGAGAAAATGTGAGAAAGCCAAGACAATGACTAAAAGACAATTATTTAAAGATCTTCTGCTACAAAGGAATACTAGAAAATCAGGCAGGTGCTGGAAGTTTTGTTTCCCCCATAATAAAATATAGTACAGCTTATTAAAATGCTGATGGAAATAATCTTGTAGCTAATGAGACACTAATGAGATAAGGAGGGGGATAATTGCAGAATCAAAGTCATTTAGTATATGATCAAGGAAAGGCTCTAAAGTAAAAGTGGGTGATAGCCTTGAATAAGAGCAGGAACTTGTCATTAGGGAAGTATGAAGGGAAGTAGAGAAGGTACGTGCAGATCAAGGCAGTGGATAGATTTGGTGATTGAAAGATGAGGGAGTTTGCACTGTGCCACAGTGGGTTAAGAATCCAGCATTGCCACAGCTGTGGCATGGGTTGCAGATGCATCTCAGATTCAGTCCCTGGCCTGGAAACTTCCACATGTTGTGGGTGCAGCAAAAAAAGGGGGGAGGGGGTTCCTCACTGACAGTATCTGTTTCTGTAATGAAATATGAAACAAAGCCATCTACCTTTGGCTTTGGAGGAGAAGATGTAAGAGCTTTAAGGGACGGTAATTTTGAAGAGAAATCTAGAAAAATGTCATGGGTGACTAACAGCCACATCTAGTTTTCTCATTCAGTTTAGCTCCCAAGAAGATGATATAAAACGGATAGGTTGGAGTTCCTGTAGTGGCTCAGTGGTTAGTGAATCCGACTAGGAACCAGAGTTCAATCCCTGGCCTAACTCAGTGGGTTAAGGATCTGGTGTTGCCGTGAGCTGCGGTGTACTTTGCAGGTGCGGCTGGGATCCCGCCTTGCTGTGGCTCTGGTGTAGGCCAGCAGCTACAGCTCCAATTAGACCCCTAGCCTGGGAACCTCCATATGCCACGGGAGCGGCCCTAGAAATGGCAAAAAGACAAAGAAAAAAAAATGGTTAGGTAACTCAAGAAGAGGCACTTTGTTTGGGTAACACATTACCTACATGGCCCTTCGGCTAGAGAGTGCTGCCATGTGAAGTTCTGAGCTCCAAACCAAGAATATGACATAGAGAAAATAAAGACGGTTCAACTGAAAACTTCAACGTTTAAATGATTTCAAAATTAAACTAAAATGAAGTGAATAGAACTGGTGTTATTTTTAACAGAATAGGATAACTTAAAAAAAATTCACTAATGGCCTTTAAATTCATAAAGGTATCTTAAAAACCAGATGGTTATACTCTATCATGATGGCAGTCAGAATTTCACTCAATCCCCTAAAAATACAGAGACATCATAGCAAGGACTGAGCTGCCTTTTAAAATATCTCAAGCCCCAACCTAAATATTTCATTAATCCAGTCATGCTAATTATATGTCTATTATGTGCTTGGTCTATTCTGAATGTTGGAGTGAAAAAAAAAGACAAAGATCCATCCCCCTTTCATAGTGCTTATATGTTGGGAAGTGAAATAGACAACAAGTTAGTAAAAAATAATTTCTATTAGTGTTAAGTGCAAACATTTAAAGGAAAGAAGACAAGATAATGGAATAAAAAAGTGGTCAGATTGAGTCATTCAGGAAAATTTCTTGGAGGTGGTGGCATTTGAGGTGAAATATTTTAGGATCCCTTGACAAGGTTGTTCCAAATAATGTTTTATTCACAGAGGGTTTCAGAAATAGAAAGCATCCAGAAAGAGCACATCTGTCTGTCATTAGTAACTCTGGATGTTTATGGGTAGTTCCTGAGGGAAGGCTTTAGTCATAAGAGAGAAAACTACTTGTTAAGTTTAAAATTTACATGACTTCAATAGTTATCCATAGTGAAGTTCTGTTGATATTCTGAGTGTAACTCTCGTGTCCTTTGGAATCTAGAATACTGACATAGATTGAAAGACACCATGGCTACTAAAAGGTTTCTCTTGGACCCATGACCCAGGGAATTATAGCGTCTTACAATAAGAAAGAACTTTCATAAGTCACCTAGTGCAGCACATAAAATGCAAGTGACCAACTATACACCTTTCTTATGTACACACTTAGTAATGGATAGCTCTTTAATCTTGTTAGGCAGTTTTAATTATTTATTTACTTATATATATATTTTTGTTTCTCTAGGCGCTATATAACTTCTATCCAATTCTTCCTGCAGTAATCATAAAAAAATAAATTTATTCCCCCACCTCTCTCCTACATAATATAGCAATCTTTAAAATATTTGAACTGCTATCATATTTCCCCTGAATTTGTTCCATTCTTCCTTAACCATTTCCCTCAGGACATATTTTCCAGACATCCTCACCATACTCTAATTTTTCTGAGTACCCCTCTCTGGAAACATGGTGCCTAGGGGGAAACAGGAAATGTGATCTCATAGCATAGATCTGTTGGGACCATGGAATCTCCCTTAGGCGGATGACTACACTCTACTGCAGCCTAACATGGCACGCACTCTCTCAGCAGTGGGGCACATTGTTGATGCATAATTAATTTTGTCTGTGGCCAACAAAAATCCACTGTCAAGGAGATAACTATCAAGGAGATAACCCGTGGCCTGAACATATAGAGTTGAATTATTTTCTTAAAATTTAGGAATTTACAGTCATCCCTATTAAAATTGCATCCTGTTGGTTTTGGCTCAAAAAATATTTCAAGTAGATGTGATGTTGTTGCTCTAAATTCAAAGTCTAAACCTGACAATGCCAGTTAAAAAAGGTGGTCTTTTTTTCCCATCCCTGCTTTGGTTAATGCCCTAACCTTTCTCATAGTCATATGGGAGCCAAACTTTCAAATCACCTAGAACTTTCTCTCTCTTCACCTAAATTCAATCAGCCATCAAGTCCTATTCTCAAAATTCCTTTTAGATGCATTTTTACCATCTCTCATGCAACCACCCTAACACTAGTATTCATTACTGCCTGCCCGTAGCATTACACAGCTGAAGAATCTAAAGATTGGGATGTTTTATCATTTAAATTTCTTTTTTCCTGTCCTCCTGTATTATATATAAAGAGCAGCCCTAATTATCAGTCCGTGAAGAATTTCCCTACCTAATATGTCCTAAATGTTTCCAGTCTCCACGTCACCTTTTCTATATCTTTATTTGTGTACTTGTCCCAAATACTGTCTCTCAAATCTTCCTAAATTTGGATTGGTTTATTTAATTGTGTTGGCCTACTCATACCTCTAAGTTATAACCTATCTGTGGCCTGCCTTGAACTAGATGTGTGTGTTTCCTCTTACATCTTGGATGTGAAGTAAACATGTCAATGTCCATTGATGCCTCTGGATTATGGGTTCTAGGTTTAATGCCGTCTTTGCCTTAGGAGAGATGACAGTAAATTTAAGAAGAAAAGGTACTGACTGGATTATTAATAATAATATCAATGACTAACACTTAAATAGAATTTAGTGTGTACCAAATACTGTGCCATACAACTTTGTACATTGCCTCATGTGGACTTAACAGCACCCCCAATTTTACAAAAAGGGATCTAAGGTGTAGGCTATGATTTATGGTGCAATAACAAAGCTTCACCCTATGGCCTATACTCCTTTTTTTTTTTTTTTTTTTTTTTTTTTTTGTCTTTTGTATTTTGAGGGCGGCACCCACGGCATATGGAGTTTCCCAGGAGAGGGGTCCAATCGGAGCTACAGCTGCCGGCCACAGCCACAGCCACAGCAACACCATCCAAGCCGTGTCTGCAACCTACACCACAGCTCTCGGCAACGCTGGATCCCTAACCTACTGAGCGAAGCCAGGGCTCAAACCCGCAACCTCATGATTCCTAGTCAGATTCGTTAAGCACTGCGCCACGACGGGAACCCCCTACGGCCTATACTCCTAATTTATACATTACATACACTGTTTACAGTAATTTAAAACTTTTTTTTAAAAAAAATTATTGTTGCTCAGAATTGTCATGTGTGCACATAATACATTCATTCATACACACATACACTCATTATATATGTACACACACACACATACAGCAGAATTGTATGCAATATATGGAGTCCTCATTTCAAATAGTCTTGCACTATGGGCTCTTCTGGACACCTGCCACACAGAGAAAGAAGCAGAAGTTCCAGTAGGGGTGCAGGAGGCTTAATGCAGGATTGGGCATACAAGAGAGGCAAAGGAGGGAGGAAAGTGATATTAGAGAGAAGAGAATTCACTAGGTGCCTGTGTGCTGGGACAGGATACAATAAACCAGTATAAGAAAGCCTTGTTTTGATAGAAAAATCAGGCTTAGAAAACAGGAGGCATTATCTACTTGACGGAGGAAGAGCACATTTCCAGGCTTGATGCTGACAAACAGTACAAATAACATCAGATTCTTTCTGTTCTTCCAGGCTTTGTGACCAGAATGCCCAAGGAGGAAGAGATAGGGAAAGTTGTTGCTCACACTTTTTCTCTTGCATGTGCCTGTGCAAAACTCCATCCTTCAGATCTTACCTCACTTGCACTTCTCAGGACTACCTTCCCTTATTTCTCTGGCTGCAGTTCCTCATAACACAATATAATTCTTCTTCATGGCATTTTGCACAATTATACTTTTACATCTATTTGTATATTTGATTACCTTTCTCCACTAAACCTGAGAGTAGGGGCACATGAATGTTTTTATTCCTTTTTGTATTGTCAACATCTAGCAGAATGCCCAGTCCACTGGGCACAGTGACCATTTGTTGAACATAGGAAAGAAGGAAGGAAGGCAAGAAGGGAAGGAGGAAGAAAGGTGATTAGGCTGGGGTCATCAAAAAGGACATTAAACGTATGAAAAGGTGAGACTAGGGACACAGTAACAATTTATAAACTACCCAGCTCTGCTTAGAGTTGCCTTTATTTACTGTCAATTGTTTATGGTCAAATAAAAGGTTATGGCAGATTATATCTTTGTCCTGGGCAGCCACACATGTGAGCCACTTAAGGGGAACATTGCTGTACTATCATTGGCCTTATGACGCATGTCAACAATGCTGTACACAATTAGAAAGGCTATTTGTTTCTTTGTGGACTTTATAACTGATTCACCTATGAGGGATCTTTATTCCTAGACACTGCCATAATCACTGTGTTTAATTAAGTTGGACCTTGAAAATGGCTTACAATCCCATTCTACTCAAGCTGATATTTGATGGTTTACTAAGTGCCAGGCACTAGGGGCAAAACAAGGTCTCTACCCTCGAGAGTCATAATAAAGTACTTTTTTGAACGCCCTTCCTATCCCAGCATTTCATTAGTCCTAGGCCAAATGCATTCACCATAAATTATAAGACATTAACCCATTTTTATCATGTCATTAGAAGTAACTGAAAATTTCCAGTTTCACTACTCAAATTAGCAAAGAAAAAAAGAAGGGGTAGAATCTGTATTCACTAAAGAATCTGCTCCCATTTTATCATTGTTGCTAGTTGGACCATAATGGTAATAATAATCATAACAGCAACTCTAATTTATGGAAAAGTTCCAATTTCAGGCACTGAGTTTTGCATATATTAACATTTGATTTAACTCCTAAATATGAAGACAAAGACTGATTTTTTTTTTTACACTTGTATCCTCAGGATCAGCATAGACACAAGGAGATGGAAATTAAATGTTTGTCAAAAGAATGGGTATGTAGCAAAAGGAGAGTGGGAACATTCCATGGAGTGTTCAAATCTTCCATTTTTAGGCAACCCAGTTTTCAGGGTTTTTAGCAGCTATAAATTGGACTCCCCACCAATTAAGTGTACAGAGTAATAATAGAGCTGAAAGCAACCTCAAAAGAGACCTAATTTTATACTTGTATTCACTTGTTAAGGGACTTTGACAAATGGCTTAACTTCTTCCTGAACCATGAATTTTGTCAACCATATGAGAGTAATGATAATAACTGAGTTCAAAACGAACAGAGTTCCTAGCATTGTGCCTGGCTCTCAGTAAATGGTGGATATTGTTATTCTATTGCATATCATTTTATGAGTGCAAAAATTTTGAACTATTAATTTTGTCTTAGGAATTTAGAAGATATCAAAACTATTTTAATGCTGTGCATTCTATGGAAAATATGATCCCTCCCCAAAAAAATCAGTATACTGGGGCAAACTGGACTTCCTATTGTGATAAAGGAAACACTAGTCAAAAGGCAAGCACAGTATCCATCCCCCCCAAAATATGCTAGAAGGATAGTTTCAATCATTATTAATAAAAGTACAACCCGTAGCAATACAAGAAAGAATGCAGACTAACTTTTATAAAACACATTCAGGGGTTTCACAGAAAATTTTTAGAGTAAGAATTTTTATGATCTTTAAACTATGACATAATTAAGCATCACCAAGTTCTGAAGACCACAAGGCCACTGGGCAGCATTTACGCTGAATGTCACAATGTGCCCTGCCTGCTTTCTCTGCTTTATTTTTCTCCTTAACAGTAATCACTTCCTCATATCTTGTTTGTTCTGCTTGTTTGTTTCTTGCATGTCTTCTGACTAGAACATAAACTCCATGAGGTCAGGTATTTCCATCTTTTTTTTTTTTTTTTAAGATGCCAGATCACCCAAGACATAGCCAGTGCTCAATACTTAAGTATGGCTTTGAATAAATGAAGGCAAAAGTTGAGACCCAGTGAATGTAAATGCCTTATGTTTAGTTGGTAAGTGGCTGAACTGGTTAAAGTATCCAGGACTTTTATGTTTAGTTGGAAAGTGGCTGAACTTACCAATTAAAGTATCCAGGATCTTCAAACACTCATCCAGGGCTCTGAGCACTCTCTAGCCTCTTTCTCTGGAAGCTTTTTCTGCCTCTTCTATTAGCGACCGTGATAATGAGCAGTATTTCTAAGCTGTATAAATAACATCTATCCATCTTTTGAGGGTTTCTAGCACATTTTATTCAATCTGCTTCTAGAATTCCCATTATAAAGGAGAAATAGATTTTTTTTTCAAAATTTCACAAACTTGGAGACTCTACATGAAAAAAAATTGCGAGTTCACAACAGCTAAACAATAATGCCATTAGCCTAAGTATGACTTGTAAAGCACTTTAAAGATAAACCACAAGAAGCCTGGCTTCTAATGAGTTAAACTGTTCCTTAAAAATTAAATGGGATTTCTCTTTAAAAGTAAGGGCTGAGCTAAGCCAACTCCCTGTTTAAGAAGGTTGATAGTGAGCAAAACAGAAGTCAAAACCTAGGGTGTCTCCTAAATAGTAGAAGGATGAAGAGGAAAGTAATGGAGGAGCCACAAGAAGCCAAAATAATGATGGTTCAGACTCAGGCTTTTTTTCTCTAAAGAAATATATTTTATAATCTGTAGTTTTTTTACTAAATAACTATTAATGAAAAAGAAGGCATTCCCATCATGGCACAGTGGAAAAAAATCCAACTAGGAACCATGAGGTTGCAGGTTGAATCCCTGGCCTTGCTCAGTGGGTTAAGGAACCGGTGTTGCCATGAGCTGTGGTATAGGCTGCAGATGTGGCTTGGATCTGGTGTTGCTGTGGCTGTGGCTGGCATAGGCTGGTGGCTACAGCTCCAATTAGACCCCTAGCCTGGGACCCTCCATGTGCTGCAGGTGCGGCCCTCAAAAAAACAGAAGACAAAAAAAAAAAAAAAATGAAGAAGGATACACGTGTTTTCAGATATGCAAGAATTCAAAATATTTAACTACCACATACCTAGACTAGGGTAGTATCTGGAAACTTATTCTTAAAATATAAGTGAGTAAACCAAAAAAAGAAAAATACAGTTATAGGAAATAGTGGATCCTGTTCAGGAGAGCTGCGATATGATATCCAGGCTGACAGTATCCAGCAAACCTAAATAGTGGATCCTGTTCAGGAGAGCTGCGATATGATATCCAGGCTGACAGTATCCAGCTTAAGCTGGAACTGGAGGACAGAGGCTTCTGGAGGGAAGTCACTCAAGGAAAAAGCACATTTGATAGGCTAAGTAATGTGATCAAGTTTAAAATAAAATGAGACCACAGTGAAGGCAAAAGTCACAAGAACAAATGAAAGACAATTATAAACTCCAAGGGAACAAAAATGACATATGAGGAAGAAAATATAATCATTTTACATTAATTGGCTCCATGTAAATGATATTTACTTATTAACAATATACATTTTAGACTTCTAGAATTCTCTGAGAAAGATTTAATCACAATTATAACTGAACACAATGTAAATCCCATACATATCATAAAAGTAAGAAGTTAATAACTTATGGAAGGGGAAGTGGGAAGGAGACCTGAAGGTCGGTTACAGATGCTAATACTGCCACCTTACCAAGTGGGCAGTAAAAACACAGTCTTTGATGAAAAAAGAAAGATGTAAAAATGAGGCAGAATACTAACTCAGGTAGTCAGTGTAGGAGCATGGGCTTTGATGCATTCTTTGATACAGCTATTGATTAACATTTGTGGTTTAAGGACTCCAGAGAGTATCTCCACAGGCTTTGTTTACTATAGGAAGTGTGCCTTCCCCACAGGCCTTGTTTATAGGAAGTGTATCTACCCCACCATGGATCCTAATCTCTAACCCACTCCTCAACTGATAGAAAAGGAATGAGAAGAATGGTGACTCAATCTAAGGGAAGAGAAGGACAAAGAAACCATAAAACTTACAGGACATTTCCACCCCTAGAACCCCTATTGGACAAGGACTTGATATAGGTAACTGGGCAAGGCCAATGGAGAAAATCACATCTTTCTGGACTCCACGTTGGTACCCTAATCTTTAGGGATTAAAAACCCCTATAGAGAGTCGGGGGCTCTTCTCCCCCCATCCAGCAGCCCTGGGAGCTATTTGCTTTCCTGTAATAAAGACTTTGCTTGCTTGCTGCCTGTGTGTTCACGGAGTTCATTCTTCAATTGCATGAACAAGAACCCTTAACATCTTTTGGCATCAAAAATATTAAATTTAAAAGATAACATGGAGAATCTAAACATATTAGTGTAATTATATCTCCAAGATGAAGAAGGGTGATATCTAAAATGCACAAATAAAGAAAACAAAAGAGGAGTTCCCGTCGTGGCGCAGTGGTGAACGAATCCGACTAGGAACCAAGAGGTTGAGGGTTCGGTCCCTGCCCTTGCTCAGTGGGTTAACGATCCGGCGTTGCCGTGAGCTGTGGTGTAGGTTGCAGACGCGGCTCGGATCCCGCGTTGCTGTGGCTCTGGCGTAGGCTGGTGGCTACAGCTCCGACTCAACCCCTAGCCTGGGAACCTCCATATGCCGCGGAAGCGGCCCAAGAAATAGCAACAACAACAACAACAACAATAATGCCGAGGGAGCGGCCCAAGAAATAGCAACAACAACAACAAAAAGACAAAAAAAAAAAAAAAAAGAAAAGAAAACAAAAGAGTTAAAAGTGGTTATATATGGAAATCAGAACTGCTGGGGGGGGTAGAGCAGAAGAGAGTTGCTTTTTATTATAAATCTTTTATAGCATCTGATTTTCTTCGAACAATGCATTGTTACTTTAACGGAGAAAATTCAATCAGAGGCAGGTTCTTGGCTCAGTCAAATCCCCAATTCTTTTTAATAGAAAGTCCTCTGTCCCATTAGAAAAGTCCAAATCCTTGTTCTCTAACTATAAATGCACTTTTAGAAGTTACTATTAAAGGGTGATTTAATATTACTGTATTTTTTGGACACAGATTACAAACTCAATTTTGTAAACCTAAAAGGAAATAAGGTAGGTAAAGGTAAGAAAATAGAGGGGTTTTTATCCCCCCGAACACTGAACTCAAAACTAATGAACTATAATGAACTACAACTTGGCTGGTTATAGTTCTGTCAGTGCTGATGACAATTTATAACTGAACAAAAAGAAAACTGCAAAGTTAATATCCCTTGCCTTCTTCCAACCTCAAGATTTTAGCAGCTGGAGTTTCACATTGTTCAGCAGAAATCTTTAACACAAGCATCTGGGATTCATTCATGTCAATTGTTGCTCTTTAAGAAGGATATTCTTTATTTAAAATACTAACCTTCTTTTAAAGCCTACTTCAGAAGAAATGAATGTTCCCTCCTTTCCATTTCCTGCCAACACTCCATTTCAAAGTTCAGCCTGCTCTAGGAAATTGAAAAAGAACCCTTTCTTAACATCTGTTACATCACTTCATTCCATATACAAGAGCCCCAGGATAGACCCCAGGGCAAACAGCATCAACAGGATCTTCAAACCCACTTCCAGATGGAGCCCCTGGTAGACAAGTAGATCCAAGCTCCCAGTCCCTTTCCAGATGACAGCCTCCAGAAAAATGAGTGTGGCAGAGACCTAACCCTCTGATTCCAGGAAATATCTTCCCCTGCCATATGTAATTCACTAAGGGAGAATACCTTCTGAGGCCTCTCCAGCAACAATCCACAGAGGGCTCCAGGGAGCTAAATCTCTAGAGAGTAAAGCCTTATTGTTCTCTCATCTCTTTTCTCTCTCCCTGTTTTCTATCCTCAATTGAAAAAAAAAAGAAAAATATGCTGTTCCTCACCTGGGTCAGGGTGCTTATCTCTGGGCACACTTTGGGGATTAGGTTATTCTGAAGGTCTAGTGTCTTCAGGCCAGGTAGTCTTTCTAACACTGAGGGCATCTTTGTTACCTTCTTTTCATTTAAGGTAACAATTTTAGTGTATTTACCACCCTTCAGTGCTCTTATTAACAACCTTTCAGCCATGGGCTTGGAAGAGAAGTAAGTTCTTTATTATGCATGTTTAGAACTTCAAATTGCAGAATTGGTGTGTCATGGAAACAAAAACATTCTGAGATCTACCATGTTGAAGGTGGAAGGCATCAGATAGTTTCCTGTGTAAAAAGATAAGAGAGGAAAAATAGCTGATTTCCAGGCTTGGAGCAGGAAATGCACAAGATGAGCCTAGAATATCTTATACCAGAGACATGGAAATTATCAAGGACTAATGAGATAAAGGACACAGAGGCCACTGCCGAGTGTTCCCACTGATCTAATGTGGGGAAATTTGAAAATCAGAAAGAATGATGAGTGGATTGAAACCTCAAAATACATTAAAATCAAATAATTTATAATAATACTATAAAAATAAAAGACACTCATTTGATTATGTTGAGACTTGTTAGGGACCCAACTCACAAGACTAGAAATTGAAAAAGGAAAAAAGCATGAAGATTTATTCTACTTTTCCAGTAAACTGCATTTTGGTATATTATCATAAAGTTCTTACAGAAAAATTGAAGCCAATAAATGAGGAAGAAAAAATAGAAAAATTACCATTTTTGTAAATCCTAATAACGGATATACACAAAGATCATAATTGAATGCTGAAAGCACTACATGACAGGAACTTTACAAGTAAGAAAGGCTAAATAACCTACTTATCAATTTTAGCATCATAAAAATTGAGACAATAATATATTGCTTTAAGTCTCATGAGGTGATGAAACTGATAGCACTTATGGCTTGAACCTAGCCAGAACCCAGCTTGGGACTTGAACCCATGTTCCAGGACTTGAACCCCCAAGCCAGGACTCGAAACCTAGCCTAAACCCCAATAGAGACTTGAACCCATGGTTTTTAAATTAGAATCACTCACCCAGTGTCTGGACTTACTAAGATTTAGGTTCTTTTTACCTCAGAACAGAAGGAATTCAGCAAGAGACAAAGCAATAGGCAAAAAAGAGGTTTATTAAGATAAGGCACTTGCAAGAGATGCTAGTGTGCAGGCAAGGAGGCTCTGCCCCAAGGATTAGGTGGGCTATAGTTTTATAATCCAAGGGGAGGGAGAGTGGGAAAAGACCAACTCTTCCTCTTTCTTCAAGTAGTAGCTCCTCCTTGGTATCTGGTATTAGAGTATTTGATGTTATAAGGTCAAACTAGGACAGTCATAGTGCTTACTCAAATCAGAAGGGTGGTCCTTAAACTCCTGCCCTTGGTCTGAACTTGAATGCAGTCCTCACCCCATCCCCTACCCAATGACCTGAGGCACATCTTAAGCCTCCACTAGTCAAGCAAGGCTGTCTCATTCTGATGGCCCTCTTGAGCAATTATTAACTGACAGTGATCTCCCAAAGTTCTCCAGGTTTCTCTATCTTATGGTTCTTTACTGGGACTTCTACCTGTATAACTATCCTACTCTATCCTTATCAGTGATGCAATAAAAATTACACAGCACCACCTATGAAATAGTCTTACCCAAAAATTGAACCTGAGTCTGTCTAATCATGCTTATAGATCTAACTACAATTTACAGAAAATACGAGGACCAGAGAACAAGCTAAATTAATCTCAGGCAAGCAGTCAGCCAAATCTTAAACAAGGGAAATTCTACAGGGCAAATGACACAATGTTTAACCAACATTGTGTTTTGTTGTTTAACCAACCAAGTCAACGCATTAATAAAAAGGAGGGGAAACTGTTTTGAAATAAATGAGACTTAACAAAAATAACAGCCAAGTGCAATCTGTAGATCTTGTTTGGATCCTGATTTGAATAAAAACATTTTGAAGTCAATTGAGGAAATTTGATCCTTGACTGGGTATTAGATGATAGGATTAGCTAATTCTGTCATGTATCATAATGACATGGTGGTGGTATTTTTTAAGATATACTTAAGGTGTAGAAATACAAATTTTCTGTAAAGTGTCTCTGTGGCAAGGACTGACCTGAAACTATGCAGGGTAGGGAATTATGAGATACAGTCTGAGCTGATCTAAATCGATTCAGTACAAATCCACACCACACCCTTCACACCTGTCTGCTTCTTTTTCCACTGCTACTGTCATAGTCCAGAGTTTCATCCTCTCTCCCCGTACTACTGCCTGCTTCCATTATATACACTGCCACTTGTTATATACATTGTCACTGTCATCAGTCATCTTCCTGCAATAGATCTATAACTGTAAAAAAATCTTGTAATGGCCTTTCATTGCCTATAATTTAAATTCCAACTGTTGAAATGGTATTCAAATCTCATCAGACCACTGCATCACATACGGTTTGCTTTCACAAGCTCTCTCTTTCAACCACCTGCTATTCCTCAGAAGCATCTAGTACATTTACTTCTTTGCTTATGCTGTTCATTTTGCCTGTATGCCTTTTATACCTATTTGCCTAACTTTTCTTGACCCTTTGAATCTGCTCAAATATTTCCTCTATCATTTTCCTTGAACTGTGTGACCTTCTCTCTTCTCTCTGTATACAAATAGAAGAATTTGTCTAGTATACAAATAGACGTCAAGGAGCTTACAGTCTAGAAGAAAGTTAGAAATGTAAGTAAGTCATCAAATTTTTTTTCCAGTTTTACTGATGTAACTGACATATACATTGTATTAGTTTAGGGTGTACAACATAATGATTTGATATGTGTGTGGTGCAAAATGATTATAATAATCACATATTTATCAAGTACCCATTACATACTAGGCACCATTATAGCACTGAGGCATGGGGACGTGGTAATAAACTAGACTCTCTGTCTCCTGAAGCCAACATTTCAATATAATAAATGCTAATTTAAATAAGTATTTCTTGCTGTTGACTGCTGAGTCCAGTCATAATGTTTTTTAAAAAAACTCAACTAGTTGATGAAATAAATGTGAGGGGGGGAAGCATTTAAATAAAAGGAGCATGAAAAAATGTTGATGGCATGAAATACACAGGGCCATGGGGAATATAAATAATTCTGGTGCATAAATCTAAAGAAAGGAAACTTAAATTGAAATTTAATCCAAATGGAGCAATTGACTTAATATGTAAACTTAAGTCCGTCAAACTAAGCTTATATCTCTCATTAGTAAAACAGGAAAGAATACCAAACTACTCCACTGAGATATGTGAGAAATAGCTAATGACTATAAACTACTGTGGAAGCATAAAGTGCTATAAGAGTGCTGAAATATGTATCATTCCTGAATCTCAAAGGATCTTAAAGTAAAAACAATCATTAATTGCATTGACACAGAGAGGCCTTGTTCCACTTATTAATACTCTATTAATACCAAAGAACCTTGGTAATTTCTACTATGACAGGGGCCCCTATGACAATTTAAAGGGTTTTGAATACTGCAAAACTGCATGGAAAACTGGATTTCATAAACACAGGTTATGGGAGAACCAGTACACTTAATTTGATTTGTTTTGGCAAGCTTCTTTTGTGATTAAAACATGATCTGAGACTTGGGGCACAAAGACAACCCCAAGGTATAATTTCTAGATATGAGCAGATGCTTCATGTACTAGAAGTCTACTACAGATATTCTCTCTCCTGTAATAAAGAAGGGTATTGGATATCTCTTAGCTCTCTTTAAATATGGAAATTGAAGTTAGAAGTTTTGATTTAGTGTTCTAGATTCTCAAAGGCCTGCCTCCTAGGGTCAGCCTTGCCATTTACTAGCCATGTTTGCTAGCCAAGTTATTAATTCTTAACCTCTGCAAGTCTCATCCTCATCATCTATAAAATAGAGTATAAGTATTAGGCACACCAATCTCTGCTGGACCTCAGCTCCACTATCCTCTTCTTTATCCATCACTACTTCAACTTAGCACACAGCAGGAAGCCTTAGCTCCACTATCCTCCTCCTTATCCATCACTACATCAACTTAATATGCAGCAGGGAGAAAAGTCCTCCACACAGTAGGCCCGTAAGCAGAATCTTCTGTCAGCCCCAAGAGAGCGCTACATACTTCAGCTTTAACAAAAGGTGAAGACCTTAATTTAAATGTCTTTGTGAGGCTTCACAAAAGAAAACATACCTACATTTACTAAGCATTTACTATGTGTCAGGCAGCAGTGCTAAATTCTTTATATAAGTGGGCTTAGTTCTCATAGAAGGCAAGGGTTGGTATTCTAAGAAAAATCAGAAGAAAGATTATAAATCATCCCTGTTCAGAAAAATTTAGCAGCCTTGTAGAAAGGCAGTAATTTGTTTCAGCCTCAAGACCAAAGAAAGAGCCCAGAGTCAGCGACAGAGACATCAATGGTTTAATGGATTGGGAAGCTTACACTTCTGAAGCTAGGTCTGGAGTGATACCTTGCTGTATGCAGCAGAGGGCAGGACTTGAAAGTGGCAATCCTTGAATATGAGAATCTGTGACTGTACTATTTTCAATGACATACGAGAACAAAATAAAGGCTGAATAAAATTCTAAAACAAAATGAGTTTTCTCTTTCTAAATTCTAAAATTATTAAAGAATAACAACTTGAAAAAATGTTGATTTAATTCATTCTTTTATTTTTCTTTTAACAACATCAGATAACATGAGCAAAATTATATTGCTCACTATAGTTACACACATTCTTTTTTGCTTTATATAGGTTGTAAACATATTTATGTGGATAAAATTTTTGACTAAAGATATATTCCAGAACTCTGACATATATTTTTCTGAGTTAGGACAAAAGAACGCTTATGAAACTTCCATAAGATACCAGCATGACATCTGCCATTTTTTAAGAGTTTAATTTTATGTTACAGCTTTTAAAATAACTTTTACTGAAGTGTTATGAAACAAAGAAGCTGACTATACAAATCTTGTTCATAACCATACTGGTCATTTAAAAAATAAAAAAAATAATAAATTTCACTCAACCAGCTAGAAAAAAATAGCTACCATAAGTTAAATACAGTATTTTAGAATACTTTAAATATAGGTGGAATTTATAATGACTAATTTCATTCTATCTTGTTTTATTACTTATTAATGCTTTTCTTTTAAAGTAACGTACTACTTTAAAATAAAGCCAAGCTGCTTAGTATTTTATAATTTCATACTTTTTTTATAAATTTCAGACCCCCAAAACTTCAGAACAAGGATTACAAAATAAATAGGCTTCAGAATATATTTTGTTTGCAGGCAGAATGATTCTTAATCTTTGGAAGTAGAAAACCTTCACGCAGTACTTACTTGCTCTACCTGTCCATAGCAGTTCCTATCAGCCACCTACATAGTCACCCCCTGTGCATATGATACTGACACATTTTTTAATATTATAAAACCCAGTATTTGCTTATGAAAATTAGTTGCATTCACGGAGAAAAAAATTCAAATATTATAAACTTAATGCAAACTCTTGCTACTTATTTCTTATTTGAGAAAAAGATCAAACCAAAAAGGTCTCATTTTCATAAAACCTCCTTACAAATTACCAGACACACTTATATATATATAGGAACTATCTCTTTAGAGAGAATACTGTTAGAAGTAACCTAAAATCTAAGTTAGACAAATTATTCAACTGAAAAGTATTGTACTGATTATATAGCCTTGGTTCCCAAACAGTGGCTTTCAACTTTATCCATATACATAACATAAAAATCCTCAAATATCTGTGAACATTTGTCTCAAATATTTGAGGAAAGGTGACATTAGTAAGGCAAACAAAATAACAAGTAACAAAGGCTTTCTTCTAATCCTAGAGAACGAAGCAAAAGAAAGATCTTGTAGGACAAATTGGAAAAGAGAAGGAATTTGAAGTAAATTTAACCTTGGACCCTTTTATTACATTGCTACTCTTTCTATTTGCACAATTTAAAGAATAAGAAAGGCCAAAAACTATTTCTTAGTGGAAAAGGCTGCAAGGACAGCAAAGCAGCTGAATACTGATGGAGAAAATACAGCAAATAATATAAAAATTGATACTTATGAAAATAATCAAGAAATAATGGTATAACCATTCTGAACTTTAAGAAACAGCTAGTATAACAATGAATTAGAAAGGCAGTAATCTGCTGAGTCTTCTTAAGTTATACACCAAAGATTTATATGTAATTCTTTAGACATTTAAATCTGTTTGGGAACACCTATTTACCTATGAATTTGTCTCATTTCTTAAAACTTAATAACTGATTCCCATCTGAATATTTTAAAATTATTAAAACAAGCTTCTTAGCTGCACTTTGATGGGATTATATTGAAAGCTTCAAAACACTAATCCCATCAACACCAAGGTTATTGTAATCAAGTACATTTAGAAGCATTAATTAAATTTGCTATCACCATCACCACATTATTGCAATGTCACAGAGACTGAGTCTTTCCTTTCTTCAAGACAAATTACATTAATATGGTTACTGAAAGCTTTCAGTAATAGGGAGGAAAAAATGGTTTTTATCTTATTTCAACACAGAACAGAATGTTGAGGTTCTTATATTAATAAAAATATCAGCACTTGATCTATAAATGATGTCCACCACAAGGGACTTACAAGTGTTTTAAAGACACCACTAGGGGACACTTGTTAAAATTTATCTCTGATACATTTTTTTAAAACCTATTAGTAACTTTGCCTTAAAACTGATTTAAGGTAGTTGAAGGTAGTTGTGTTTTTCAGAAACATTTGAACAATCCAATACTTGGTATGAACACTCAGCTCAGCACACTGTACTAAAACAAAACTGCAACACTTTATAAGACTAACTGCAATTTTCAGTAGCTGTGTTCAACTGTGTAACAGAATTGTAGTGTTCTCCTAAGCCATATGCATGTCTCATATATCTGGAATGAAAAAAGGAGAAATGAGTAGTTTAGTCAAAAAAAATCATTCTATATTAATGTTTATTATGTATATAAAACCAAGTACTCTGAATTAATCACTACACAGGGATATCTTCAATAGACTTCATTGATATATTACTTAACACCATTTGAAAAGCTGAGCAGTCAGTATGATCTGGTTCAATCACTCCACTGAGTCTGTCGAGTAAAACACAATCATTGGAGTGAAAAAAGAAAGACTGAGATGCTGAGTGCTCAATAAGCTTAAATTTTTACCTAAACCCAAGCCATTAATGACTACCTTAGTAGGTTTAGCTAATAAACACCAAAGCCAATGGTAAACTCTATGCTATGTTTCAGAGAACTGTCAATCAAGTAAAATACTTTTACAGTATGAAGAAAAAATTTCTAAGGAAATAAACAATCAGACAACATGAATGTATTTCAGCTTTTACGCTTGTTGAAACTTTTAGCATTATTAATGTGAAATCAGAACAATATGAAAACTAATCCTAAAATAACTATTATCTTCAGAAATGATTTTATTCTTAACTCATACACAAGAATAAATCACTAGAGGTATGAACAGTTATCTAAATCACAAATTTTGACAAGGCTAATTCTGTAATTCCTTTAACATAAAATAAGTATAATTAATGCTGCTGAAGATAGATTTGTTTTGATTTATCAACATATAGCCTAAAACCTTTTCATAATCCTTTGTGTTTTAATTATGAAAAATATTATCAGCAGGAATTTCTAAGTACTTACACAAGTATTAACGGTTTTTTTGAGTATTCTTCACCAACTACAATAGGAGGAGAATCTGCCTGTATTATCTCTATTGGTGATCGTAAAATGTGAGATAAGGCTCTTAGCTACAGAAAAGAAAATGTAAAACAAACAAAAATTAAAAAAAAAAAGAAAAAAAGAAAAGAAAGAAAATATATTAGTAAGGAAAATAAGGAGGTAAAACTTATCCAAATCATATACCGCTGAGTTTATGAGTAGGGCAACCAGTCAGAGCAGGGATCTGCTCTTGTTCCTCAATGTACACACCAAGATCCTGGCACATAGTGGGCTCTGTGTGAATACATATTTGTTCAAAAAAAATATATATATATATATATAATATTTATTAAATCAAATACATAAGTTTCAAGCCCTGGCTCCACAACAGCTTTTTGGAAATATCTACGCCATAGTTAATGAAGCAAGGTGTATGATTAGAATGGGCTCATTATACCAATCTATCTTTTTTCTTATACCTAAAAATAACATTTTTTAAAAAGCTAGCATGATATGGAGGGTGCAAAACAAGCTCTGAAAATCCTAACATCCTATTTAAATCTTCAGAAATCATATAAAGAATTTCTCTTTAATAGTTTAAACTCACTCCAATGTGAAAACAGCAACTTAAGAATGAATTTACAAACAATTTATGAGAAAATGTCCTTCAAAAGATGTTTTAAAGTTTTTCTCAATTTAAAAAGAGTTGCTTAGGTCTCCAATCCTCATATTAATTTGCATTCTTATAAAAAAGGTCAGGCATCTTCAATTACATCTAATGTAGTCACAAAGCTATTATGAAAACTTGCTGAGTTTCAGAGAGAAAGGATATAAAACAAATGGACATAGTTCCCTCTGGTGGCTCAGAAGAGGTACAAATATAGAGACTGCTGAGAAAAAGACCATGAAGAACCATTCATATCTTCAAATAACATAGTTCTTTAAGTAAAATAGAGCCACAAGCTAAGATTAATCATCATTACACAATAAAATTAATAATACCGCTAGATGCATCCATCTGGCACTTTAGCTTACAAACTTCTATGTATATACTCTTTCCCTTATTTAATATCCACAAATGGCCTTCCAGGTACACGTAGGGGTTTTATTATCCCTATTCAACAATTAGGAAACTGGAACTGATTCCTCAAGGTCCAAAACTGAGAAGTAAAAGAAAATAACCAAGACCTTTCTTTCCTCTTACCTCCTGAATTTCTAATGCCCTAGGCTACCTCATCACCACTTGACTTTAATGAAACAAGTTAACAGTAAGATAAACAATTGGAACTTAAAAAAAATTTGTGATAACGCCTTATAAGTGACTGAATATATTTTTTTTACAAGTGAACTTTAATGCATCATATATTGCTTCCACATCAATCGGTCAGTATCAACTAGGAACTCAAGACACAACTATAATAGATGTGGCAAGATTTGATCTGTAATCTCACACAAAAATAATGTTTTCTATTTCTGATATGAGATGTTACTTTTTCCAATAGTGATTTTCATCAGTTGAGCCACTAAGGTAAACTTTACCAAACTTGATTAAAATCTTCAATTTAAGAAAGTCCATAAAATCAAATATATTGCCAGTAGCAACATCACAAATGGAAACATGCAGATGCAACACTAGCCTCACCAACTCACAGACCAAACACTGGGCTATTTAAAATGACATAGTGCTTCAGTTCCCAAAGGCACATACTTTAATTGAAAGCCTAAGAATATGAACTCCCTATTTCAATGTTTTTTCATTAGAGAGATAGCAAATATATAAAGAAAAGGAATCTTCCAAGAGAAATTTGGATCATCTGAAAAATGTCTGAAAACTACAGAAGAAATTTTAGAAATACAATCCTCAATCACTATGAAAAGTTATAAACTTACCTCAAGCTGACCTCCCCATGCAGCTGTGTTTACAATATCATCACAGTACTTTCCAAACTCTTCTACAGAGAACAGATCAGAATACAGCACTTAATTTTTATAACTCATGTTAGATCCTTTTTTATAGCTCCCACATTTCCTAATGAAACTGCTGATGTTATAAACATTATAAACTCCTTTTTTACCTGTACTCTCCAGTATTTATTTCCCAAATCCAAACTCAACTCACTCTTAACTGTCTATCAACGAGCAAAAGCAATTCATTTCTGCTTCTCTCCCTCAGCCTGAGGCCCAGTTACCTTGACTGCATTACAAGCCCAACTCTTTCTTTACCGAGGCAGTGACCTCTAAAATTGTCACTATTGTGACATATATTTTAAAGTCCAAATCTGCATCTGAAAGAATGGGCTGAAAGACTAAAAAATGTATCATCTATAAAATCAGGTTCACTGTAAGATTATAAGATATATGAGAAGAGAATCGGAGTACAAGTACAAATGAGCTGAACCTCCTTTCCCAGTGATAGCATCAAATAGTGCCTCCACATATTTTGGAAATGTTCATTTTATTTGCATCAGTATAGGTTCTAGCCACAGAAAGGTCTTTCCAGATCAGTCCTGAGAGGAAGTAAAAGACCTAATCAGAGTTCAACAGCATACCTTGAGCATGTACACGTTTACACACAAAGTTAAAATGGGAAACTAACACCCCCTTGTTTGCAGGAAGGGAAAGAACTATGGGCACCTAGGAGAAAATATGTCCTGTGTGTCTGTCTCATATCCTAACACTCAGAACAGTGCCTAGAACAATTCTTGGCACACTGTGGCCTTCAATAAATATTGGCTGAAGGAAAGAAGATAGTTTTTCATCTTTTTCTGATTTAGCATGCTGAGTTGCCACCTCCTCTCCACTGCCCTACAGCTAGCAAAGTTAAGGACTCCAGCTCTATTAAATAAGAGATGACCTTGACCTTCCCCTCTTCAATACAACCTGGCCATATATATAACTTGCTCCCTGTGAATACTGCCACACCTGCTGCCTTATCTCAAGGACTAACTTTCTCCTTTACTCTCCTTTCTCTTTCAGAAATTCTTCAGTTTTTGCTCTGTCCTTTATTTGCTAGTTTTGTATCTTTTTAACCTTCCCATAAATATTTTATCTTAATTATCAAAGATATTATAGAGACTAATAAGGCAGGTTATTAACTGATTTGTTTTTGGTTTTGCAAAGTCAAATCCCGCCTGAATATTATAGCTTACTGAAAATAAAATTAAATCTCCCAGGAGTTCCCGTTGTGGCGCAGTGGTTAATGAATCAGACTAGGAACCATGAGGTTGAGGGTTCGATCCCTGCCCTTGCTCAGTGGGTTAACAATCCGGTGTTGCCATGAGCTGTGGTGTAGGTCGCAGACGCGGCTCGGATCCCCCGTTGCTGTGACTCTGGCGTAGGCTGGCAGCTACAGCTCCGATTCGACCCCTAGCCTGGGAATCTCCACATGCCACAGGAGTGGCTTAAGAAATGGCAAAAAGACCAAAAAAAAAAAAAAAAAAAATTTAAATCTCCCAAAGCACAGGATAAATGGAAGAAATTAGTTTTCCTAATCATTCTCTACTTACAGTCTTCAGGCCCTATACTTCCAGAGACTAGTCAAAGCTTAACTCTATGAAATATGAATTTATGACACATTTTTAAAAGTAATGATGAATCTTATTTCTATTTTTATCTTACATAAAAGATTAATATATTTAACTATAAAATGGATAAGTACTTAAAAGATCTTAATTTACCAAAATGTGGTAGTATCTATTAACATTATCTAAATTAATTTTGCCTCAATTTTGAGTTTTTTTCCCCCCCCAGAAGGACTTTTCAGGTTTTTCTTATTTTCAGTTACAAGAAGCCCTTGGTTTAACAACCAACACAACAAGAACATCAACAACACACAGTAAAGAAAAATAAATTACCTGGCGTATACATCTCTCCTGTATTAGGATTCGTTAAAAATGGCAGGAAGTCTTCCACATGACTTTGCATATAGTCAGCAGTTTGACTTCTTAATGCAGCCACAGTCAGAGTGCACTCCTGTTCTTTCAGTTGATCTTCAATGGCTCTATACATACAGTGCCCATCAGATGGAATCTGTTTAATTTCCAACTGTCTAGCTCCCAGTATCTGAGCAAGTTTTTCACTTTCTACATGTCTAGCTCCAGTTAAGTTTTCAATTTCAGCTTCAGCTATCCTTTCTTCCCGCTCCTTTTCCAATGCAGCTTTCTTTTCCTGTGGAGAGAGGAATGTAGGAAAGTTAATTCCTAAAAATTAGGGCTAATTTACATTTATTATGGGGATAGAAATATAAGATTCTCAAAATTTTTGGCCATTTTTCTCCATTCTCCCACAAGTACTACCATATCAGTGATCTCATCACTTAGAGAATTTTCTATATTATGAACTCTATTAAAAGCAAATAACACTTTTCATCTTATTGAGAATCCAACATGTAGCTCCGTACTAGGACAAAAAATTCCCTCAAATTTTTTTGAAGTCTATTTAAAAATTATATGCCAAGTTTCTGAAAACTTCACTTACTGATTTCAAAGTACTATCTTAGGAATGAGTTCTCCTAGGCATTAAAGCAACATCAGTTTCATATTTAAGTCTAAGCTAATCCAAACTTTTTAAGTATCACTCCACCAGTGAGGTCTTAAAGTGCTCAACTGCCAGCTCACCAGTGAGGCATTAACATGCCAAGGCCATTACAAGGGTACAGGAACTATTTATCCTACTTAAAAAAAAAAAAATGTGTGTGTGCATACACATACACACATTTAATTAAAGTAACAGATAAAAACATTCTTCTTTATGAAAAATTAAAATATTACAGATAAAGTTTCCCTTAAGGACCATTGCCAATCACAGTGACTACTCTAAAGGTCTGGTGTGTATCTTTCGAGATTTTTTTATTTCTATGTATACTTATCAATACACATGTACCCAAAGAAAATGTATAGGAAAAAAATATCTTCACAAAAGTGGTATCATGCATTACATCTACAACTTGCTTTCCTTACTCAAATGTCATAAGAAATCTTCCCATGCCAGCATATACAAGGTTGAGATGGGGAGAGGGCAATGAAAGATTTGTGACATGAAGGATGGATAGGAAAAAGTGGGAAGGTTGAGGAAAAAAGGAAAAAATTCCTAACAGTTGGAATAATAAGAATCAAAAGCCATAAAACACCATATGTTTCACAGCTGAACACAGTCCATATAGCTAGAGTACCAGAGAAAAACGTCAAAAGATAAGGTTAGAGGCAAAAAAGATGGTATATAGTTAATATACATGGAATCTATGCATACATACTTAAAAAAAATAAAACACCAGAAGAATATACATAAAATATTTATAGTGCTTTTCTATAGATGGTAGTTTTATTTAGTGTTTAGCCTGCATGTATGTGTGTAAGAACATCTAAGTCTTTATATTTCACCTGTATACTGGGATCAAGTGCTTTTTAAGAGAATAAAAAGAAACTAAATTCTATAAATCTTGATATTGATAGCAAATCACAGTGAAGGATTTGGATAAACCAAGAAAAAAAAAGTAAAAGGTAAAGATTTTTACGTCCCTAGCTCTAACCTCTCCTTGGGGCAGAAGATGTAAACGCAAAGGCAAATTTCAGTGTCACTTAACGCCACCTGCTTGTATTATATGCCTGTAATGTGCCAAAGTTACATAAATCAAAAGCAGTATTATCTTCCTACTAAACCTATTTAAGTTTTTCTTCCCAACTCCAACCATTGCCAGCAGTAATATGAAACAACTTACATTTCACTGCATACCTACAACTGTGGATCATAGTGGCATACAATCTTAAAACACAAGATGGCACTACTACTTTTTAAAAGATTATAAAAAAACATTTTCAGAGGGGAGAGGAAGGATAAGCACCTTGGATATCATTTAATCCAAAACCCCTTATTTTCCTCTTCTGAGGAAACAGCACGCAGAAAGATTTCCAAAGGCCATACAGCTGGTTAGAAGCAGAGTAGGGACCAAGGACAACATAGAGAGCTCCTTCTATCCAGGCACCTAAATCAGAATAAAAGTTGGAGCATACAGGAGCTGGAGTTAATGATGTCATGTACTAGTTACTGGAAGAGTGGAACTTTATACTCTCTGTAAAACCTTAATATAAGCCTCTAAAATGCTACTCCAATCACTTCATTTTTTTTTTTTTTTTTTTTTTTTTTCGCTCATGCTCTCTGCTTCAATACTACAAAGCAATTGTGTTTCCTTTCCAGGGCATTAGGTATGAAACCCACTCGATTCTTTTCCCAACCATGTAGAGTTTTCCAAAGGAATGAGGCACTTTCCTTTCTACAACCCTAGCACTGGGGATAAAAATGGCACCAGTAAATTCTAATAAAAATGTATTTAAGATGAAAACAGTACATAACTCTTGAATATACTGTCATTAAAACTAGTCATGTTGAATAGTAATATAGCAAAAATAATCCTAAAATCTTAAGAGTTGGGTACTTAGTCCAGGGGTTGTATCAAACCTTCAGTATGCCATTGAAACAAGCTAGGCCTCAGCTTTCTCATTTGTAAAGTAAAAAACTGATCTAAATCTCATTCCAAGCTCTCAAATTTCATATTTTTGGAAGCCAGTTCTAAGTTCTACTTCAGGATCTTTCCACCATACCATTGAGCTTTCATTGAAGTTCTCTCAAGTAAATGAAATACTTCCTATGCTTTTCCACATTAAAAATAAGGCTTTGGCTCTATAATATTCCAATAATAAATCTTCATATAAAGTTTTGTCATGTTTTTCTATCAGAGAGTTGCTTCTCTCCCAGTTAACTGGCTCTTCATTCCTCGGTGCCACAGGCAAAAAAAAAAAAAGTGATTTGACGTAGTCTAATACTCAATTATCCACTGTTTCCAGGTTCCATTTTCTTAAATACTACAAATGTTCAGTGTTTTCTGTTCCAGAATCCTATTAATATAATAAAGCAATAAGAAAATTAAGGAAGTTTTATTTTTTTTAGTAATATATCATGTTAACATAGAAGGAAATATTTATAAATCATTCTGAAATAATTGTTTCATATATTTGTAGTTCGCTTAAATATTCTGAAAAATATTTTGAGATGGAGTCGACAACTTTAATTATAAGCTTTCAATTGTTTTCCAAATAAAGACATTGGTAAAAGTATTTAAAATAGATGACCTCTTATACCAATATTCCTGCATGTGACAAAATAAGATGGTTGTATATATTAAAAAATCTATTGCAATGGTCAGATGCTCATTACTAAAAAGTCTGAAAGAAATCAGGCCATGAGAATTAAAAATTTTAACGAAGAGGAATTAACATTTCCTACAACACTTTTTCTTTAGGCTACTCTTGTCCATTCCCTTCACAGGCATTTGACATCACCAAAGGATGGGAAGAGTTGTGTTTATTTCAAAGAGAGATCAGTTCAGCATTTTTGAAAATGCGCCAGCAAGACAGAAACTGTTCAAATAATTAATATGCATCAATACAAAAGTTAGGCTGCTTTTTTAGATGGCAGGATATCTCATATATTCACATAATTTACTTTTGATTCAATGATAAGAAATTTTATTCATTACTTTCCCGAAACATAAAGAGATTGTTTTGTACACTGTATTTTGATACTTACATTCTTATTGTTATAGTCTTTACTGTTTTCAGTGAAAGTTGTATGTGTCTTAAAGGTATAAATCTTCCTTTACAAAACTTTACAAATTTCTTTTTTCCTTGATATCTTATTAACAATTCTCATCACAATCTGAACCATAAAGATCCAATTAGTTTTCTTTTGACCAGAGTTTTCTTTTTTTGATAAGGTAGCTGTGGATTTTATTTATTTGGAATCTCTGATCTCCACTCACAGTAGCCTTGAGTTTCCCTTTACGATATACAATAGATTTGGGGGTTTTTGTTTGATTTTCCTTTTTCAGATTCTTTTCCCGTTCGATTTTCATAGAATATTGGTTAGAGTTATGTTTTCCAAAATTAAATAGGTGCTACTCTTAAATACAGCAATTACTAAGCATAGGTAATTCCAACAAATATTTTATTATGCTTCCGCCCAGCAAAATTTCTGCCCTTTACTTTTGATCTATAGAAAATAGAGGGTAATTATAAGGCTATAACAGAAAGAATACTAAATTTCATAAGCCTATGAAAGTCACAATTATAATTACTCAAGAATAAAGTTTTACATTAGTATGAGAAATATTTAACAATTTGCAACTTGAGCAACTTTCAAACAAACAAATACTTGTCTTAGGTTGAATTTTAAGTACTATGCAGTACTTAACAGTGAACAATACTATTATTGTTCACAACTAGGTCAACCAAGTTGTTCTCCAGGCCTGTGTTAAGGCTTTGGAAACAGTAAATTACTTAAGTCACAATAACTCTATGCAGTAGGTATTATTTCTCCCCATTTTATACATGTGAAACTGAGGCTTAAAAATGTTAAGAATCTTACCCAGGAGTTCCCGTCGTGGCGCAGTGGTTAATGAATCCAACTAGGAACCATGAGGTTGCGGGTTCAGTCCCTGCCCTTGCTCAGTGGGTTAAGGATCCGGCGTTGCCGGCGTTGCCGTGGGCTGTGGTGTAGGTTGCAGACGCGGCTCGGATCCCGCGTTGCTGTGGCTCTGGCGTAGGCCGGCAGCTACAGCTCCAACTGGACCCCTAGCCTGGGAACCTCCATATGCCACAGGAGTGGTCCAAGAAATGGCAAAGACAAAAGAAAAAAATCTTACCCAAAGCCACCACAGTAAGTGGGATTAAAAACTCCCATTTGAGTTCCCATCGTGGCTCAGTGGAAACGAATCCAACTAGGAACCATGAGGTTGTAGGTTTGATCCCTGGCCTTACTCAGTGGGTTAAGAATCCAGAGTTGCCATGCACTGTGGTGTAGGTCGCAGACGAGGCTCAGACCCTGCGTTGCTGTGGCTGTGGTGTAGGTCGGCAGCTGTAGCTCTGACTCAATCCCTAGCCTGGGAATCTCCATATGCCTCAGGTGTGGCCCTAAAAAGCAAAAAAATAAAAAACTCCATCGGACTGACACTGAATTTAATGCTCTAATAAATTATGTACTACTAAATTATAAGATACAAAGCTAGTTTAAAAATAATCATTTAAATCCTAGAAAACTTCAAAATCGGATTTTCAAAGGGAAAAGGCCTAACCTAATCTAATCTCATTCTCATAATTTTGATATCATAAACTCATTATATCCAATAAATCAGTTTCTTATAGCTCTGATGATGCAAAATGTCATCCCCATACCTGTTTTTGCGCATGTTGTTTCTTTCTTACTTCAAATATCCTAACTAAAAATTATACATCCTTAAAATGACAACATTTATTTAACATTTAGCATAAAAAATTTTTCCTTCTCTGAATTTTCATCACAACTAACCAATACATATATACCTACATAATTCTGATAAGTTTGTACACCTATATATCTTGCCTAACTTCTAGGTTCAAATTCTTATTTTATCATGTAATACCACAGTTTTTAACCAAAGCTGTACTTCAGAATCACCTGGGCTCACACTCTTAAGATTCTAAACTGTTAAGTCTGGGATAATATATTTGGAAAACATATCCTTTGCATACCCCACTTCCTAGCCTCACCCTCCTATGAGAACTGCTAACTGGACATATTACTTTATACTGGCTTCAGCCTATTTTCCTCTCTATAATAGGGATAAGAAATTCTACTTCATAGGATTACTGTTAGGACTAAATGAGATTTCATATAATCTAAAGCCTAACATAGTCTCTAGCACATGGCAAGTACTTAATAAATATCAGTTAAGGTTCTTTAGCAAGGAACTCCATTTTTTTTCCTATTCCCTTCCTATACAATACCTAGGATAGTATTAAGCTCATAGTACTAACAAGTATTTGGTGACATTCATACCCGTCTCTTTTGTGCTTTTGATATCCGAAGTGGCTGATTCTCAAGAACCAGGTTTGAAATATTAACAGCAACAGAATCTATCTGAAGGAAACAAAAAACATTAACAAGTTAAATAAAAATACTTTAAAGTTATTATTCAAAGTGTTAATCATTAAATTATTATTGAAAGTCACAAATATGTGTCATCTCACAATTCAAATTTGAATAGCACCAATACTAAATGTCATAGCTTTGTCTCCTCTATTTTTAAGGGAGAATCTGTCAGATTCCCAAGACCTTTCCTTATGGTTCTTCAAAGATTCCTACATGGTTTCCTTCCTTCTTAGAATGCCTACTGCATTCATCTAAATATTTCCTATAAATGCTAAGTCATTCACCACTCCAACTTCCATTCTCTAAACGTGCTGACTCAGTTCATTACTATCTTCATAACCTCAAAAATGGTGGCAAAGACCTTTCTCCATCCTCATTAGCTGGAACCCGATGAGCACTGCTTCATGACCCTAGTAACAAACTGAGTTTCTTCTATCCTTTCCCATCTACTGAAAAACTATAAGTATAGGAGTTCCCGTCGTGGTGCAGCAGAAACAAATCCGAACAGGAGCCATGAAGTTGTGTGTTCAATCCCTGGTCTTGCCTAGTGAGTTAAGGAGCTGGCATTGCTGTGAGCTGTGGTGTAGACTGCAGATGTGGCTCGGATCCTGCACTGCTGTGGCTGTGGTGTAGGCCGGCAGCTGTAGCTCCAATTTGACCCCAGCCTGGGAACCTCCATATGCTGCAGGTGTGGCACAAAAAAAAAAAAAAAACAGAAACAAAAACCCTGTAAGTGTAAAATAATTATCATTATTACAATGAATCTTAATCATCACATAACCATTATGTGTTTGCTCTAGAAAAAAGATACTAGACTTATAACAGGATTAGCAGCTGGTATTTTAATACTGCAACTATAAGTTAAACTAGTTTTTAGCATGACACATACATGATACATATTAAGGCCTCTAATAACAAGAGTCTCCAAGGTTATGGCCCAAATGATCAAAATATCAAAATCAGATTAAGGCTTCAAAGAGTGCTTATCAACTTTAGGGAAATTAGGATTCCTAGATTTTTCAGAGGAATTTGCTAACATTTACAAATGGCCATAATGACAACAGGCAAAATACAAAAAAGCATCTGAAAATAAAGAGAAAGCAATGACAAAAGAATTCAGGTAACTTTCAGGGGTTTCAGTTAAAAAAAAAAAAAAAGATAATAGTTCAAAACAAAATGACAGTTTGTATCTTAACATTTGAACAATATGTAGCTTATCAAATATTTTTTTTGTCCTTAGAAACCTAGGAGATAAATCTCAAGTTTGAAAGGCCTGAGAAAGCAACAAAACTATCTCACCATTAGAAAAGATAGGGAGACAATTAGGAATACGCTGATTGTGACAACACAAACACCTGAAGCATTATGCCTTGTTACTTGGAAAGAGAATATGTTATAGGCACTGAAGGCCAGGATCTTGATGACTGCCTAAAAATTTAAGAAAATAAGACTATATTTATTATAACAACCACTGTAAATCAATACAGATAAGCTGTTTTCCCTGTTAGGAGCAGATCAAAAATGAATGGAATGAAATAAAATAAAATTTATTTATGGTAGATAAAATGTTGCATGTACATAGGAACTTTCTATCAAAAACAGGAGTGAGGTTATGAGGTCTAGGATCTTTGATATCTAAAACCCATGCAATAAACCAGATAAGATGGTAACAATTCAGTATTCACTTTCTGGAGTAAGACTGTTCTGATTTTGAACTCTGGCTTTGGTACTTAATAGCTGTTATAAAATCAGAACAAAGGTTTTAATCTGAGTCTGTCTCCCATTTGAAAAAGGGGGTTATCTACACTTACTTCAAAGGTAATACTTCATAGTGTGTTACTGTGGGAATTATATGAGATAACACATGTAACACGTTAAAGTGTATTGCAGACAATACATTGTGCATGGCTACGGTGATGAAATAAATATTAGCTAAAATGATGATAGTTAACAGACTCCAATTTAACCAAGAAACGTCAATACATTTCCATTCATTACAAATTGTTAATAAAGAACTTTTTTTTTTTACTACTTCTCTTGGAGCATATGGAAGTTCCCAGGCTAGAGGTAGAACTGGAGCTGCAGCTGCTGGCCTACACCACAGCCACAGTTAACACCTGATCCAAGCCACATCTGCAACCTCTCCTCCTTAAAAGGAGAGGTTGCTTAAAAAAAAAAATCAGTAATATTTATATCATATGAATGTGAAGAAATTTATGCTCAAGAAAGTTAAGCAGCTTACAATCCAATAACCAATTGCCCAGGTTACAATCCTATTTAATGTCAAGTCTAGAAGACTGGTCTTCCAACCTCCATTTGGTGAAGCTTCCTCTAGTCCATCTTATCAATCTGTTCATCTTTGGGGCAAGTGAACAGTTAAAGAAGTGGACTTTCTTTGCTGTCCTCCCTTAAAAAACACACTCATGTAAATCTGGTCAGAAAAATATCAGAAAGGTGATGCGAGAGATTTCTTTCCCTCCAATTTTGTGATTTATATATAAGTAAACGGTTTAAGAGAAGTGCACAATTGCTATCAAATGCTGTAGACAAAAAAGGAACATTACTTCACATACTTTACTCTCCTTAGAAGTCAGCTTCAATTGCTCCAGTTCCTTTCTATGTTTCTGTTCCATTTCTGCTTCTAACTTAGCAACATCTTCAGTGAGTTGCTTCCTCCTCTTTTTGTCATTCTTGGGAACAACATTCTTCATACTCTGAATTTTGGCTGGAAAGCCACGAAAATCATTAGATCAAAAACCCAGGGATTCAGAAGAAACAAGAAATAGTAACAATAAGAGGATGGTAAGAGAGGAGGGTTTAGAAGTAATTATAATAGCAAGAAGAGTAATTACATAATAGTTACAGAGAAGAGCCCAGAAAAATATGGACTGCCCCCCCAACCCCAAATAAAATCTAGTAACACAACCGTCAGTTTGGTGTGGTAGGAGTAAAAAGAAAAAAAAAAAGACTCAAGTTTTTAAATCTTTCAAGCATCCCTTCTGAGGAACTAGGGAAGGAATAGGAAATGGAGCTGGGAGAGGGCCCTGTGTCCAAGTTCGTAGTTTCCAGGTGTTTCCAGGCACCCGCACCAGGACGGTAGCGGACTTAAGAAGCAGCTTCCGAAGATCTGGGGGATTATGGGACCCAGGGGAGGCGGGAGGGAAGAAGTTACTGGTTACTCTGGAGAAGCCTCGGAAGATCCAGCTCCGGAACTGGCCCGCCACGCGCCCTTCCCTGGGCCCTGGCGTCTTCTAGGTTCCCATTCCCCGTCACCTTGCAACTCCTTCTTCTCTTTGCGATGCCTTCTCACCAGCTGCTCCTCCTCATCAAGCTCCTCGGTCAAGACTGCCTCCATGACGACCAGGTAAGCCCAGCACACGCGCGGGAAGAAACCAGCACGACCAGCTACAGAGCACCTTCCACCCTTCAACCCTCACCTTCGGCGCCATTGGCCGCAGCTGGGACCCAGCCCCGCCTTCAAGGCGGTACCGGATCTGAGCCGAGCCTTAGGAGCGAGGAGGAAGAATGGCGTACTAAGCATGCGCACCCCCGCGTGACGCGCTCTGATGGGACGGGGCGGGGCGGGGCGGGGCGGGGCGGCGGGGGTGGAGCGCAACGGTTTGTGGGGGTGTGGCTTAACCGACTGAAGTTTGCAGCCTGCAGTTGACCCCGTCGCTAGAGCGCTTTTGGCAGTAAAGCTACTGTTGCGTCTGCTGACCAGGCCGTGAAGCGCGCAAAGATGACGTTGTAGAAACCATTTTGGATGTTCTTTTTGTTTTGTTGGGTACCTCGGACCGTGTCCTTTAATCTTCGTTTTTGGTTCCATTACTAGGAAGTTCTTTTCAAAAGGTAAGAAGGAAAAATAAAAAAATTTCAGTGAAACTTTTAATAAGTATGAATGAGGATCTTTGTGCTGCGTAAATCAAACAGTAGGGAATTAAGTTCTGTTTATTATTTTCAAGGTTATAATACCGCAGTTCCGAAGAAAAACAGCTAAGTAATTGAGAAAATGCCGCCTCTTGAAACGCCTGTAGCGATGGAAACAGAAGAGATAATAAGGACTAAGTATCATAGAACACAGGAGTTTAAAGACCTAATCTCAGTGATAAAGAAGCTATTGTCAGAGCGTTTGAAAAGTATCAGGGAATTGAGATAACAGAAATGTGCAAGCCTGATGGGGCAGGAGATCGATTTACTTAAGTTAAGCCAAACGAGAAATTTTTACAGCATGCAAAAAAAAAGAAAAGAAATCAAGTAAAGCGAAGAGACACCTAGAGGGCCTGTCCAGGAGGTACAATCTTGGCATAATAGGAATACCTGAAACAGGACAAATCAAATGAAGCTGAAACTATAATTAAGGAACTAATCGTAGAAAAATCTACAGAGTTGAAGAAGGAACCAGATCTGCAAATGGAAAAAGTTAACAGGGTATCATTAAAATTTAATGAAAGCAACACCCTGACATATCCTGGTGATATTTTTAATTTGAAGGGATAAAGAAAAACTTCTACAAGTATCCAGAGAAAGCAAGTTTCTTTACATGGGTGAAAGTCAGGCTGACTTCACATTTTTCACTTGCAAGTCTTAAGTGCCAGAAAACAATGGAACAATGTCTTCAGAGTTTTAAGGAAAAATAATTTTGAAACAAGTATTATATACTCTGCCAAGTTATCATTTCTGTACCAAGGCAGCTGGAAGACATGAAGGGGTAAAGAAAATGTATCTTTTGAAGTTCCCCTTGTGGCTCATCAAGTAAGGCAAGAACCCATCAAGTAAGGCGTATCCCCAAGAATGCTGTTTGATCCCTGGCCCCACTCAGTGGATTAAGTAGCCAGTGTTGCCCTGAGCTGGGGTGCAGGCTGCAGCTCCTATCCATATTCCCTGGGTGCAGGCCTAAAAAATAAGAAATTGCATCTTTCAAGTACAATCCTTGACAAAGTTGCTAAATGATATTTAGCTAACAACATGAATTAAAATGCCTCGAGGAAGCAATTGTATGAGAAAGTTACCGGTAAATATTAAACTAGTTAAACAGCATTAAAGTCAAATTGTTACATAGAGTTACAAAACGAAATGCAAAAATAAATTTGTAAATCCTGTCTAAAATTTCAGTTTAGGTCCTTTTAAATTGTGAAAAGGCATGCCAAACATTTAATGAATAGTTTTATTTTTAGCATTATAATATAGATAAAGATATCCATGTTCCTAAGCTAAACAAGTAGATAACAGGACTTTGTCACTGTGGACAGAACCTGTAGAATAACGGTATATCAAATGTTAATCTGACAAAATAGGAAAACCTGTCAATCAAATTTGCTATTCCCTATTTTTAAATACCGAGGGTGGGGGGAATAGCAAATTTGTCTGTAATGTAATATTGGTAGTGTAAAAAAAATTCCCATATCACTGGTTGGGGGGCGGTAGTAGTTTAAAACCTTGTTTTATATACATCTTGCCTACAGAAAATCAGTACCTATTGCTTCATGTAGTAGCTCATTCTAGTAAATTTGAAAATGAGATAACAAATAAAAATAGAAAACATTCCAGTTTTTTGGATTGGAGAGGAGGTGGTGAAAAACAGCATTAAAGCATTGAAATTAGATTGACACAGGAATATAGCTAAGTTATTTCACTCATAAACTGGTTAAATATTCCTACCAAAAAGATTAAAATTGGATCAAAAATCAATCTCTAACCCTGGATACATTAGTATAAAACAAAGGATAAAAGAGTTTAAAGACAATGGAAACTATAAGTCATAGAAATGGATGTAGGGAGCAATATTTTTATTAGAACTCAAGCTTATAAAATATAAGTTCTTGTGATATTTAAGAAGCTTTATGTGGTAAATAAATGGCATTCATATGTAAAACAAATGTTCAGTACTTTGATGTGAGTGTTTTAATGATGTACACGTTATTGGACTCTGAGTTCATACTTATTAATCAAGTAAATGATGGAGTTCTCATCACGGCTCAGCAGAAATGAATCTGACTAGCATCCATGAGGACGCAGATTCGATCCCTGGCCTTGCTCAGCATTGCCGTGAGCTGTGTGTGGTGTGAGCTGTGGTGTAGGTCGCAGACATGGCTCAGATCTGGTTTTGCTGTGGCTGTGGCATAGGCCAGCGGCTATCCCTCCGTTTCCACCCCTCGCCTGGGAATCTCTATATGCAGCTCTGTGGCCCTAAAAAGACAAAAGACAAAAAATGAAAAGTTGAGATGGTTAAGGAGTTGTTAAATAGTTGAGGTGTGTGTGTATTTGCATTCTTTTCATATTGTACAGAAACATTTCTAAATTATTTAATACTAGGGTATGGGGAAAACTTAAATTTCTAGAAAGCACAAATGATCACATTGCAAAAAAGCCTACAAACTAAGTCTAAATGCTGAAGTCACACACTTTTTCAAATGCTCTTAGGTAACTTTTGGGTCAGAAAGGAAATTATTGGAGTTCCCATCATGGCTCAGTGGTTAACAAACCTGACTGGTAACCATGAGGTTGTGGGTTCAATCCCTGACCTCACTCAGTGGGTGAGTGGCCTCATTCAGTGGGACCAGGCATTGCCATGAGCTGTGGTTCGGTTGCAGATTTAGCTCAGATCCCACATTGCTGTGGCTGTGGTGTAGGCTGGCGGCTACAGCTCTGATTAGACTCCTCACCTGGGAACCTCCATATGCCACAGGCGCAGCCCTAAAAAAGATACACACACAAAAAGGAAATTATAACAAATGCTGATAATTTAAGAACTGCAACAATTAGGACTTTCTGAAATATATGGATTATGAAATGGGTGTACAAAAGGTAAGAAACTAAGCATGGGAACACTAGATGAAAAATGGAATATACACCTAGGAAAGACCTAGTAACTGGACCTTTTAAATTTTGCTACCTCCGATTCTAAGTAGTGGATTTACTTCAATATAATATTCTCAGTGCCATAGTTAACTTCTTAGTGACAGATTTTTCCCAACTGAGTTTTATCATGATAGATTCTAAGGAGCTAACAGTTGACTCTCAGAAGCCAAATTCTCTTCTATCACCAGCACCACACATGTCACTGTTTTTATTCTCCCTCTCTCAGATCTCCATAGAATACCTCTTGTTCTATGTCATTTTATTGAAAAGTATAGTCTTCAGAAAAGTAGCATCAGCATTGCCTGGATGCTTGTTAGAAATACGGTATCTCAGATTAATAGCAGCATGGGATTAGATTATAAAATGTTATGCATCTACAAGACTGTCTCACACAATGTATTATAAATATTTAATAAATGTTAAAATAGTATTAGAATCTAGAAACAGGTTTGCTTAAGCCATATTATTGTATGAGAGATTTTGTGATTGAATTTAAGCTATTGCAGCATCCCTATTTGAATTAAAGATTTGGTCACATTTTCCAAATATTTCAGGTGAGAATTGGTACTCCTGTTTTTCTTCAGTCTTGGAAATTTGTAAAGATGAGACACAAAGGAAACTTCAGATTGAACAATTCAAATTTTAAATTTTGAAGGAGTAGAATTTAAAATGGTAAAGAAAGAATGAGCCTTTCTCTAGTGAATAAAATAACCATGGAATAGATTTAAATTAGATGTTTCAAAGTTTCTGTATAAAATCAGACATCCATCTACAGCAGCTATAAAGGGCCTGAATTATATATAGTGGGTAACAGGTGGATAAATAGCATTGGCAGTAATTGGAACAGTAGCTCTAGCAAGTTACACACAGGACATTTTAATTCTTAAATGTTCTGTTCCCCCAAAGGTGATAGATAACACCCTTGTATTAGCAAAGGTGGGCTAGACCAGTACTGCTCAAATTTGAATATGCGAATAAGTTGGGAGGATCATATTAAGATGGAGATGTTGATTTACCAAATTTAGAGTAAAGCTGAGATTCTGTATTCCTTGCACGCCTGGGTTGTTGATGCTGCCAGTCTGGGTGCTTACCACACTTTCAGGTAGAATAATAACAAAACCTATGCTGTATATACTATCCATGAAAATGAGGCTCAAAATCAGTAATTGGCTTAAGACCACACAGTAAGTATTAGAAACAAATCTGATTTCAAGACTAATTTCTATCATCTACATAATCCTGCCTTTCATCCATACCACAGTACCTACTTAGAGGATCATGGAGAGGATAAACTTTACATAATAATGAAGAAAGCCCATTACCTCAGAGAAGGTACATATGCCGAAAACAGTATCTCACAGAGGGGAAAAAGGAGTTTTGTTTATAACCTATTGAGCATGATTTGTTACAGGGACATTTGTGGATAAGTCAGACAGGTATTTAGAAATGCAGGTCCAGAGCCAGAAGAGATGTCAAATTTTGGTTTTAGTTTTCTGATTTGAAGGTGGTATTTGAGGACAGAGAAGAAAAAAGGGAAGGAAGTTAAAACTTAAGGAACACACCTGTGTTTACTGGGTAGGTATTAAAGAAAAATGGAAGATTTAGATTTAAAGCTACAACTAAACACAGCAAACTATGCACTACAGTCAACCCTATAACTTTGAGTTGAATAATAAGGAGTAGAAGGGGCTTTTATCTTTGTACCAGGTTTTTTTAAAACTTAAAATTGGCAAACTATAAAAAAAAATCTATAATGGCACACATTATTCCATTATACCTTCTAATTTTGTACTTCACTACTACATAGCTGTACCTAGTTGATTTTTGTTACTGGTGGCAGTTATGTTCTTAAAAGTTTCTCAAAGACTGAATTAGTGAATACTATATGATTGTCCCCAGGATTAGATTCCTGAAAGCCTTTGGTCACATTATTGTCACCAACTGACCTTGTTTTAGTATACCTTTTTTAATATCAGTTTTAGATTCACTAACATTGAACTCATGGCCACAGAACTAGGATGTCACTTTGTCCCACTTATCTGGGATTGTACATATCAGACTGACTCAAATTTTCTTTGCTGCTCTGTACATACACATGAAAGGGCCATTTATGTTTGATTTGGGGTTACTAACTTTAGTAAGTGAACTCTCAAATACAAAATCTATGAAAAATAAGTACAGACGAACTAATTTAACATGTATTTTTTTTTAGGGCCACACCGACGGCCTGGAGCCCTATGGAGGTTCCAGGTTAGGGGTACAATCTGAGCTGTAGCTGCTGGCCATGCTGTAGCTGCTGGCTGTGACTGTGGTGTAGGCTGGTGGCTACAGTCCAATTCCACCCCTAGCCTGGGAACTTCCATTTGCAGTATCTGTGGTCCTAAAAAATAATTAATTAATTAAAATATTCCTGTAGAAATTTTGAAAATACAGATGATGGTAAGTGTTACCCACTATCAAAACCATGCAGAGATGTCCTGAGAACAGGGTATTTCTTTCCAGAAATCACTTTTAAATTACTTTCAAATTTAGAATAATACTATATATAAAATTCTTTTTGTTCACCTGTAATTATAATATAGACATTTTTCCAAGTCAGTTATTCCTCAAAAACATATTTTAACTGCTGCATATTTCCCCATCGCATAGGACAGCTGTCAAAATCACTTTTCAGCCTATAACTTGCTTAATTTCTCAACAATATTAGACACTATTGACTATTCCTTTTGTCTGCATTTCTACTCAAATGTGGATGAAGCCTGGTCTTGTCCCTCCATATAAAAAGGAGTGTCCTCTTCACACTCAGCTTTCCTATTGCCCTGTTTAACCTGCTTAATGTCTCTCCAAAACAGTTATTGCCATCTGATATACATACTCTTCTCAAATTGAGTGTCGTCTGTCTCCTCCATAGCAAAGATAAAGGAACAACCTAAATGCACATCAGTGGATGAATGGATAAAGATGTGTAATGGAATATTACTCAGCCATAAGAAAGAATGAAAGTTTGCCATTTGCAACATGAATGGACTAAAGGGTATTATGCTTTAATAAAATAAGTGAAATAAGTTAGAGAAAGATAAATACTGTATTTTTATCTTTTTATATGTGGAATCTAAAAAATAAAACAAATGAATATAACAAAATAGAAACACATCCATAGAGAACAAACTAGTGGTTACCAGTGGAGAGAGGGAAGTGAGGAGGGGCAACATAGGAGTATGGGATTAAGAGGTACAAGCTACTATGTGTAAAATAGATAAGCAACAAAAATATGTAAGATAGTACAGGGAATCATAGTCATTATCTTATAACTTTTAATAGATGACAACCTTACTGAATCACTATGCCGTATAACTGAAACTAATATAAAATTATAATTCAACTATAGTTCAATTAAAAAAAAAAGCTGTTACCAACTATCTAAGTAAACTTATTCAGTTTTCTCTTTTCATGTAAATTAAATAACTAAATTTTGAACCATATAACAAAGTGTGGATGATTTATTCATTTCATCAGTCTATCCAACAATATGTTTAAGGCCCTGTTATGTAATGTGAAAGGAACTAAATAGTCATTCTTCCCCTAAATATCCCAAGTGTTAGTGGTCAAAGGTTCTTTCAGTTGAAACTGAGAAATATCCATTAGGATGCAAGAAACAGACACCTCGAGGGCTCCATCTGGTATAATATCATATTTGTTTGACCACATATTTACTTGTTTAAACAAGCAATAAAACTGCTTCTATAATTTTTTCTGTTTTATTTTTACTGAAGTCCAGTTGACAGCCACATATTTTTATTGAAGTATAATTGACTTACAATATTAGTTTGAGGTATAAAACAATGATTTTGTATTTTCATACATTACAAAATGGTTATATTAACAAGTTACCATCTGTAACCATACAAAGTTATTACAGTATTGTTGACCACATTCTCTATGCTGTACATTACATCCCTGTGACATTTTATAACTGTAAGTTTGGACTTCTTAATCATCTTCTTCATGTTTCACCCATTCTCCCATCCACTTCCACTCTGGCAACCACCAGTCTGTTCTCTGTAACTATAAGTCTGTTTCTGTTTTATACTTGTTCATTTGTTTTTTTTAGATTCCACATACAAGAGAAATCATGTGGTATTTGTCTGATTTACTTCACCTGGCACAATACCCTCTAGGTCCATCAAAGTTGTTACAAATGCAAAGTTTCATTTTTTGATATCGCATATATATAGACATATAGAGATATATTAGATTTAAATATATATTAGAATATTCAAACATATATATTATAGGATTTTATTTATTTATTTATTTATTTATTTTAGGGCCGCACACATGGTATATGGAAGTTCCCATGCTAGGGGTCAAATCAAGCTGTAGTTGCTGGCCTACACCACAGCCACAGCAACGTGAGATCTGAGCCATGTCTGCAACCTTCACCACAGCTCACAGCAATGCCAGCCCCATGACTCACTGAGCAATGCGAGGGATGAAACCAGCATCCTCATGGTTACTAATCAGATGTTTCTGCTGAGCCACAACAGGAACTCCTGATCACATGATTTTAATCCTTCATTTTGTTAATATAGTGTATCAATTTGATTTCTTTGTGAATATTGAATCATCCTATCTCTGGCATAAATCCCACTTGATCATGATGTATAATCCTTTTAGTATTGTTGAATTCAGTTTGCTAATATCTTTTGAGGATTTTTGCAGCTATGTTTATCAGTGATATTGGCCTGTAATTTTCCTTTTTTGTGATGTTTTGATAGATTGGGTATGAGTGCAATGACAGCCACGTATTTTTTGTGTCAGTGGTTTTATATAATGATTTTTATTTTTATCCATTGCAATAAATACATATCTATCAATAATCACCTTAAATATCAATGCACTGAATACACCAATCAAAAGACACAGAGTGGCAGATTGGATAAAAAAGCAAAAATCTTCAATCTGCTGTCTACAAGAAACTCACCTTAGGGCAAAGGACACAGATAGATTGAGAGGATGGGAAAAGATATTTCATGCCAATGGAAAAGACAAGAAAGCAGGAGTTGCAATACTCCTATCAGACAAAATAGACTTTAAAATTAAGGCCATAAAGAAAGACAACGAAGGACACTATTTAATGGTAAAAGGAGCGATTCAAGAAGAGGATATTACAATTGTCAATATATATGCCCCTAATATAGGAGCACCCAGATACCTACAACAGATACTAACAGACATAAAAGGAGAAAGTGATGGGAATACAATAACAGTAGGACACTTTAACACCCCACTCACATCCATGGACAGATCCTCTAGACAGAAAATCAATAAGGCAACAGAGATCCTAAAGGACACAATAGAAAGTGAGACTTAATTGACATTTTCAGGACATTACATCCAAAAAAATCATAATATACATTCTTCTCAAGTGCACATGGAACATTCTCAAGACTTGATCACATACTGGGGCACAAAGCTATCCAGACACTTTTTTTTTTTTAATTAGGCCCTGAACATTTAAAAATCTGATAGCTTAAAACTAAAAAAAGAAGACTTCTAGCTTCTCTTGAAAAACTGAGCTCTGACAATCAATGAAATTATAGAACAGCAGGAGTGTGTTACCCTTCATTTGGAGTTATGTTTTCTCCAGCTCCCCACATTTTTCCATTTCAGGTTGTCTCCTCCTCAATGAGGTCAGGTGTCAAGGCTGTTTATATGGCACTTGCACAGCTGGTTTTCTTATACTGGAGTTGAACATGACCTGTTTTTAACATCCATGTCTCTACCATGAAAAATTAAAAGCTAATCCAAGGAGATACATGTTTTAAGAAAAATGGAGAAAGCACAATTCTTTAGGAAGTGAAGAGTACTCTTTATATCCAAATATGTTAAAAAAAATTATGTCTTAAAAAAAAATACAGTTTAAGAAACAATTACCCAAAAACTTCCAATTGATATTCTCTAATATATTTTCAGCATTAAGAAGGAATTAGGTTAGTCTTGTGTCCCACCGATCTCTTACGCTACACATATTTCTAAAAATACTGTAAGCACTAAGTAAATATTTGGAATATTATAAACATGGAGAATATTACAGATATAAGGGAGAGCAGGAACTGCTTTAATATTAAGTATCAAATATAAGTTTGAAATGTAATAAATCCGATAATTGTTTTTCTTCCCCTACAATGTCTACTTTTCTAAATTTGGAAGTAGAACTACACACTGCTTCTCCCCCCATTTCTCCATCAAAGCCAAATCAAATCAAGTATAGAATTTTTAAATGTGTATTAAAAACAACTCCTTCTCCCTTCTTCCCGCTGATAATAAAATTTATTTTATTATGCTATGGACTAGGTACAGTGATAAATGCTGGGTAAACACTGAAGAGCTAAAAAGGTATAAGTCTTTTTATAAGGACTTATTAATGAGCAAGTTAATAAATATATTATTTGATATACAAGTAAACAGATAAGTAGGTAAGTACATATTGTATTAAGTACTACAAAGGAAACCAAGTATGCTATAATGGAGAATAACATGGGATGGGAATGGGAATCTATTCAGCTTTGTCAGGGAGGATCTAGATCTGAGAAGGTAACACATAGGCAAAGATCTGAATGAAACATAAGGAGTCAATCTTACAGAATAAGTGGGGCCGGCATTTTCAAAAAAGCCAGCATATTTCACACTATTTACTTATTGATCTTATCTTGAACAATGGGTTCTTTGTTTCATGGCACCTTTGACACCAAGAGATGCAGAGTGATGCCTGTTCAGAAGCAGATGTAGGTAGGTTTCTGTTCCTGATCTCCTGTGGAAAGAAAAATCAATGGCAAGTAAAACCAAGCCATTAGCTCAGATAGGGTCTGCTACAGATGATATTTTGTTGCCTGTAAGAGTAAATGGGTACTCATCTTAGTCAAAACCACAGAGGTGGAGTTTATGTTCATTGTTCTCCCATCTCCCTTTGTATGACCCTCTCCCAGTTTCTGACACTCATACCCACTACAGCACGAGAGCAAGCAAAAAAAAAAAAAAAAAAAAAAAAAGCCATATGCTGTTCTCTAAAGAGAGAACCCAGTTGTTCTATCCCTTTCCTAGACATCACAACTGTATACTCCCACATCCTCATATATAAAAGAAAGGAAGGAATGGGGAGAAAAGGATCCTTCTAAAAAAATCTCAGGTGTTGAAAAATGTCGTTTATTAAACTTATTTGAGACAAAATGAATGACCATTGCTAATAAATGTGTCATAGGCTTTTCTAGAATTTTTTAATGTGAATGTATCTCAATTTGATAGATTTAAAGGGTAAAGAAAATGATATATAGGAGATGGTCTTCTGACACCCCTTTCTTCACATTTGCCATCATAGAGGTAAGAATATCAACAGTGATGACTTCTGAAAGTTTGATGATCAATTAGAAAAACAAAAACCAAAAAACAGTAATGTGTTCTGGATCAAGTGTACTTTGGGTCAAATAAAAACGGTATTTCCTGGATCTCAAGATCTGCTTGTTCACTTCTTAAGAAAATAGACTTGGCTTCGCCTTTCTTAGTGTGGGATTTTTCCCTGCAGTCTCTTCCATTTTTTTAAAATATTAAAATAAATTTTACAATTGGTCATTATTAGTATACAGGAATACAGTTGATTTTTGTATGTTGAGCATGTACATTATTTCTTTTTTTAATGGCCATACCAGCAGCATATGAAAGTTCCTGGGCCAGGAATCGAATCCAAGCCACAGCTGCAACCCGAGCTGTTACTGTCCGATTCTTAACTCACTGTGCCACAGTGGGAACTCTGAGCATGTACCCTATTAATTCATTAATTCTTTTGGCCTTTTTGTATGAATTTTTTTTCTCTGAAAAAGTGTATTAATCACATACAAGGAGAATTTTTCATCTTTCCAAAAAATAAAAAATGTATTTAAAATAAAATAGTCCATTCCAGAGTACACCAGGAATTGTGATCAAAGACACTTATTGAGTTGCTGCTGTTAAAACGCTTAGTATATAAATAAGAAATAAACACGGAATAAAAGGTAAAAAGGAAGTTAGGTTTTAGAGAAACCTGAGAATTTCAAATCTAAGCAATGAAGCAGAATGCATCAGAAGATAATGTAGAACTTTTAACATATGGAGGAGCAAGGATTCAAATGAAATCAAGGGAATTCTCACTGTGGCTCACAAGCTTAAGGACCTGATATTGTCTCTATGAATACACAGGTTCAATCCCTGGCCTGGCTAAGTGAGTTAAGGATCTGGCATTGCTATAAGCTGCATTGGAGTCACAGATGCAGCTTGGATCCAGTGTTGCTGTGGCTATAGCCTAGGCTGCAGCTGCAGTTGCAGCTCTGATATGACCCCTGGCCCAGGTACTTCCATATGCCATGAGTGTGGCCGTAAAAAGAAAAAAAATATATGAAATAGAGAATTGCTGTTGAAAACAGCTCCACTATTTGTCATGATAATTACCCCTTTCCCCCAAGCAATTATAATGATTAGAATAATGCACTATTAATGTACTTTTCTTGGCAGGACTTATTTTTTATGTAGGAATTCATGTTTATTTTGTTTAAAAAATCAGATTTTAACTTAAATTAGTAGGAAAAGAAAGTATTTTGCCATTGTGATATGTCTATCAAGGTATGGAAGCCTTAAGACACGTCATTAAAAATCTTTCTAGCATTTTGATTATACTAAAATTGGGTAATTAGTGGTACCTATTTTGAGTAGCATGATAAGTAGAATTAAGAATGGAGTGCCCTGGGAAAGGAAAAACAAAAGCACATCAAAGATTTCCAACACTTTACTCTCTTATATTTTAAAGAAATGTTTAATTAATTTATTTTTTGCTTTTTAGGGCCACACATGCAGCATATGGAAGTTTACGGGCTAGAGGTCAAATCGGAGCTACAGCTGCAGCCTAATCCACAGCCACAGCAATGCCAGATCCAAGTCATGCCTGCGACCTACACAACAGATTATGGCAATGCCAGGATCCTTAACCCACTGAGCAGGCCAAGGATCAAATCCACATCCTCATGGGTACTACTTGGGTTTATAACCTGCTGAGCCACAACAGGAACTCCAAGAAATGTTAAATCTATTTCGTAAACAGCTACAAATTATAATAATTTATAAATAAAATAATAATTTTAAACAAAAGCTATAAATTATCAAATGGAAAGAAATAGTGAAAAAATTATACTATCATTTTAAAAAATGTATTGGAGTATCATTGACTTACAATGTTTTATTAGTTTCAGATGTATAGCTAAGTGAGTCAGTTATACACATATGTATGTGTGTGTATATATATATAATCATTTTTAACAGTATTAAAATTTCAGCTTTGTTAATACTGATTTATTTACATATTTCCTCAGATAATTTCACTCTTTTATCCTTGCATAGTAATTAATTTTTCAGTACCGAAGTCATCCTTAAAATATTGTATGAAACCATTGCACCATATAGTATTTATTTAATAGTCTTTTTTTTTTTTTTTTTTTTTTTTTTTTTGTCTTTTTGCCTTTTTGTAGGGCCACTCCCGCAGCATATGGAGGTTCCCAGGCTAGGGGTCAAATCGGAGCTGTAGCCACCGGCCTATGCCAGAGCTACAGCAACGCAGGATCTGAGTTGCATCTGCAACCTACACTACAGCTCATGGCAACGCCGGATCCTTTAATCCACTGAGCAAGGCCAGGGATCGAACCCGCAACCTCATGGTTTCCAGTCGGATTCATTAACCACTGAGCCACAACGGGAATCCAATAGTCATTTATTTTTAAAAAAATGTTTGTGAGTTTTATTAGTTTATTGAGATATAATTGACAAATAAAATTGTGTATATTTAACGTATTCAATGTGATGATTGGGATATATGTATACATTGTGAAATGACTGCCACAATCAGGTTGAGTAACACATTTGTCACCTCACATACTTACCTTTAGTGTGTGTTTGGAAGCGCTTAAGATCCACTCTTAAAAAATTTCAATCATACTATACAGTCATCACTATAGTCATTATGTTGTGTATTTTATCTACAGAACTTATTTATCTTGTAATTGAAGGCTTGTACCCACCATTCTACTCTTTGTTTCTATGAGTTCAACTTTTTTTTTTTTCCATGCAGTATTTGTCTCTGTCTATGTCTGGCTTATTTCACTTAGCATAACATCCTCCAGGTTCATTTTGCCACAAAAGGCAGGATGTCCCTCTATCTCTTGGCTAAATAATATTCCGTGTGTGTGTGTGTATGTGTGTGTGTGTGCACGCACGCACACATGCATGTGTGAGTGTGTGTGTGTGTGTGTTGTATGTATCACATCATCTTTATCCTGGACAATTAGGTTGTTTCCATGTCTTAGCTATTATGAACAATGCTGCAATGAACTTAGGAGTACAGATATCTCTTTGAGATATGGATTTTGTCTCTTGCAGATACATACTCAGAAGTGGTATCAATGGATCATCTGGTAGTTCTACTTTTAATTTTTTGAGGAACCTCCATTCTGTTTTCCATAGTGGCTGCACCAACTTACATTCCCAACAGTGCACAAGAGTTCCCCTTCCTCTATAACATTAACAACGCTTATCTTTTATCTTTTTTTTTAAATAAAAGCCATCCTAATAAATGTGGGGTGATAACGCATTGTGGTTTTGATTTGCATTTCCCTAATGGTTAGTGATGTTGAGTGTCTTTTTGTGTACCTGTTGGTGTTCTTTTTGTGTACCTGTATATCTTTTTTTTGAGAATACTGAAGTGTATTAAAATTTTAAGGATTAATTAAAAATTTAAAAATATATTTAAAATTAAAACATACATTAGAAATTTCTTTAACTGATTTCAGTCCCAAATGTGACTACTGTTAATGAAGCCACTTATTATGAATAATAAACTAGGAATAGCACCATTGCCAGTTGTACTAATTTCCTCAGACTGCTATTTAAAAAGTACAAAAAACAGGTGGCTCAAAACAACAGGAATATGTTGTTCTATGGTTCTGAAAGCCAAAAGTCTGAAATCTAGGTGTCAGCAGGGCCATGCTCCCTCTGAAGGCACTAGGACTCTTGAGTTTTATCATTTTCTTTCTTCGCTTGCTTGACATTTGATTTGCTCTGTTTGTTTCTAATGTCTTAAGGTGGAAGCTGAGACTATTGGTATAAGAACTTCCTTTCTGATATAGGGATTTTATGTGATAATTTTTTCTCTGAGGATTGCTTTAGAGTATTCCACAAATTTTACATTGTATTTTTTGTCCAATTCAAAGTACTTTCTAACTTCTCTTTTGAGTGTTTTGACTCATGAATCATTTAGAATGTGACTTTTCAAACACTTTTAATTCTGATTTAATTTTAGATTCACTTAAAGTTGCAAAAATAATAGAGGGAGTTCCTGTGTACCCTTCAGCCAGCTTCATAGAATTTTATCAAAACCAGGAAAATGTCATTGGTACAATACTGTTAACCATAGATTTTATTTTGATTGCACCAGTTTTACAAGCATTCTTTTTTTGTGTTCTATGTTATTCACTACATGTATAGATTTATTTGATCACCAGCAAAATCTGGGCACAGAACTGCTCCCTCACATCACAGAGACTCCTTGTCCCATCAAATCAGTCACACCCTTACTCTAACACCTTCCAAACTTCTTTTGTTCTTGAACATGTTATATTTCTTCATCTATGCATTTGTTCTTGCTTATTTATTTATTCATTTATTTTTCTTTTTAAGGCCACATCTGTGGCACATGGAAGTTACCATGTTACGGGTCGAATAGGAGCTACAACTGCCGGCCTACATCACAGCCACAACAACACCAGATCCAAGCCACGTCTGCGACCGATGCCACAGCTCATGGCAATGCCAGATCTTTAACCCACTGACTGGGTCCAGGGATGGAACCCAAATCTTCATGGATACTAGTTGGGTTCATTTCCATTGAGCCACAATGGGAACTCCTTGTTCTGGCCCTTTTAAGCTCTTTATTTTTTATTTTTTTGTCTTTTTGCTATTTCTTGGGCCACTCCCGCGGCACATGGAGGTTCCCAGGCTAGGGGTCGAATCGGAGCTGTAGCCACCGGCCTACGCCAGAGCCACAGCAACCCGGGATCCGAGCCGCGTCTGCAACCGACAACACAGTTCACGGCAACGCCAGATCGTTAACCCACTGAGCAAGGGCAGGGATCAAACCCGCAACCTCATGGTTCCTAGTCGGATTCGTTAACCACTGCGCCACGATGGGAACTCCTTAAAGCTCTTTAAAAATATAGGTTCGAGACAAATACCATATGATATCATTTATATCTGGAATCTAATATGAGGCACAAATGAACCTTTCCACAGAAAATAAAATCATGGACTTGCAGAATAGGCTTGTGGTTGCCAAGAAGAAGGAGTAGAGAGTGGGGTGGCTGGGAAGCTTGGGGCTAATAGATATAAACTGTTGCCTTTGTAATGGATTAGCAATGAGATCCTGCTGTGTAGCACTGGGAACTACATCTGGTCACTTATGATGGAGCATGATAATGTGAGACATTAGAATGTGTACATGTACTTGTAACTGTGTCTCCATGCTGTAGAGTAGAAAAAAAAAAATTGTATTGGAGAAATAACTACTAAAAAATAATAATAATAAAAAAAGATTAAAAAAATATATAGGTTTGGAGTTCACGTAGTGGCTCAGCAGTAATGATCCAGTCTAGTATCCATGAGATGCAGACCACTGGCCCAAAAACTTTTATACACTGCAGATGCAATGTTAAGAAAAAGTGGGGGAGGGGTAAATAAAAGGAAAAGAAAAAATAAAGAATGAGAGCAGTCTTCTGATTTCTTCTGATGCCTTCCACCTCCTGATATCAATTTCTATAATAATTCACCCATCATTTGTAAGCTCTTAAAGTAAATTCCCAAAGATTGATTTCTGCCTGACAGGAATTTGACCTATATTCCTAAAAATGCCCTCTCTGTCCTTTTTCCATTTTGTTTTTGTTTTTGTTTTGTTTTCTTTTTAAGGCTACACCTGCGGCATATGGAAGTTTCCAGGTTAGGGGTCCGATCACAAATGCAGCTACTGGCCTACACCACAGCCACAGCAACACAGGATCCAAGGCATGGCTGCAACCTACATCATGGCAATGCTGGATCCATAACCCACTGAGCAAAGCCAGGGATCCAGCCTGAATCCTCATGGATACTAGTTGGGTTCTTAAATGGGAAGTCCCTTTCTCCATTTTCTAAATATTGAAATATGAAGAAAACACATTCTTGTACAATAACAAATTAGAAAATGTTATTAAAATAACAAAAACATTTTTCCAAAAATTTGTGGATTCAGCTGAGCTTGGTTTCTTAGAAATTTTAACTTTTTTAGTTTTTACTACATGGCTAGTTTCTATATCCTAAAGTAAATAAAGTAAATAAAGTAAATAAATTTTCTTAACTCTATCTGTCTAACTATTTCACTATCAGTCATCTATCTATCTGCCTACTTATCTGTCTCTCTGCCATCTATGTATGTCTGCCGGTCTATCACCTGTCACTTTCTAAACAGGTTTGTTGTAAGTTTTCTATTGTTTAGTTAATAGCTCTTATGGTAATAAATTTCTATGGTTAGGCTTATTGAATAGAGTTGATAAGTTCTTATAGAGATATAACTTGTCCAATAACAAGAGAATCATCATTACTATAATTCTTTACCTCTCCAAGTATAAACTTCTTTATACTGCATTTTGTTTAAAAGTAGTGTCATTCTTAAATGTTTTTAAGTAAGTGCATTAAAAGGGACATTTAGCTTATCTTTTACCTTATCAGTAAATAGCATTTTAGCTAAGACTGGGTACATTATTTTCTAAGGTTTGATTGCTTAAGAATTAGAGCTCTCTTAACTGTTTTCATGGTGTTTTCTTTCTTTCTTTCTTTTTTTTTAGGGCCGCACCTGTGGCATATAGAGGTTCCCAGCCTAGGAGTCAAATTGAAGCTGTAGCCACTGGCCTACATCTGTGACCTACACCACAGTTCATGGCAACGCTGGATCCCCAACCCACTGAGCGAGGCCAGGGATCAAACCTGCATCCTCACTGGATGCCAGTTAGATTAGTCTCTGCTGAGCCACAACGGGAACTCCCCATGGTGTTTTCTTTATATATCCATTAGTGCAGGAGTATTTTATTTTTTTTTTTGAGTCACAGTAGACTGTAAATGTCTCATAATTAGAAGTCATGCTTTATTCATTTTCATGCACTCACACTAAGGATAGTGCTTGGTATTAAGTAAGCAATCAATAAGTGATTTATATGATTATAGAAAAGAGTAGATAAGAATATCTGCTAGGACAAAACAAACACACAAACGTTTGAGTTTGAAAATCTGATATTGTTTTAATTAAAGAATTTCTAGTATTCTAAAAGTTTATATTATTGTACTGATCCTGCACAGCATTTTATATTGATTTATGTTTCTGATCCTCTGGTTCATTAGAAATATTTATTTAGGCTTACATGTTTTATTTTAATCAGTGTATCCTAAATGGAAATTTATACTATTATCTTCAAGAGATATTTTCAATTTTTAAGAAAAAGCAAGTTCCCACTCCTAGGCATATATGTGGAGAAAGCCATAATTCAAAGAGGTACAAGCACCCCAATGTTTACTACAGCACTATTTACAATAGTCAAGACATGGAAGCAAACTAAATGTCCATTAACAGTGGAATGGATAAAGAAAATGTGGTACATATACACAATGGAATATTACTCAGCCATAAAAAACATAAAATATTATCATTTGCAGCAACATGGATGGACCTAAAGATTATCACATTAAGTCAGAAAGAGAAAGAAAAATACCATATGATATCACTTATATGTGGAATCTAATAAAAATGATACTAAAAAATCTTATTTATAAAATATAAACTCACAGACTTTGAAATCAAACTTATGGTTACCAAAGGGAAAACTAAGAGGGGGGAGTGTAGGATAAATTAGGAGGATGAGATTAATATATACACTACTAAATGTAAAATAGATAACAAGGGGACCTACTGTATAGCACAGGGAAATCTACTCAGTATTCCATCATAACCCATATAAGAAAAGTGGATATATGTGTAACTGATTCATTTTGCTGTACACCTGAAACTAATACAACATTGTAAGTCATCCGTATTCCAATAAAACGTTTTTTAAAAAGACAAACCAAGTCATACATAAGTACAGACCTTTCTTGTATCAGCCCAACTAAAAGTTACCTATTCATTTCTGGTAACTCTGAGTTGAATTAATGGTATTTCTAATCAAGGGGTTATTTCTCATACAATGGTGCCACTTTTGTTGTTTTACATTTTAGTTTCTTCTAGATTTTATTTTCACTTATGTTAACCAACTCATATTAATTAGGGAAAAATGAAGAAATTAAGAACTGAGATTTTTCTCTGAAAAAATTTCTGCACCAAGTGGTCCATGACTAGACACAATTTAAGAGTCAAGAAAAGACCACGGGTGGGGAAATCCTCCTATGGGAGGTAGAATGATGTCTCACCAAAGATGTCCATCCATATACTAAACCCAAGAACCTATGACTATGTTAACTTACATGACAAATGGGACTTTGCAGATAAAATTAAGTTAAGGATACTGAGATGGAAAGATTTCCTGTACTATCTATGTGAATAATCACAAGGGTTCTTATAAGTGAAAGAAGGCAGGAGGGTCAGAGATAGATTTGAAGATGATGGTTTTGAAGATTGAAGAAAAGAGCACAGAGAAGGAATGCTTATTGCCTCTTAAAGCTGGAAAAGGTAAGAAAATGGATTCTCCCCTGGAGCCTCTACAAAGGAATGCAGCATTGCTGACAGCTTAATATTAACCTAGTGAGAACCATTTAGTACTTCATATAGAAAGCCCTGTGTGATGAGTTTAGCTGGTCTGACCAATTAGTGTTGATTAGTGTGGACAAGGTTATCAGTAAGACCAGTGAGAAAATGTGATAGGTGAGGTCAATGACAAACCGACTAGCCATACAAGGCAGGGTCTCTCAGAAAGACTGAGTGACCTAAAATATATCCTTAAGAGTCAGCTGACCAAAAGGGAAAGTGAATGGGAGTGAATAAGGCATGAGAAGGACAAAGCAAGAAATGGCACTCTGCTCACTTGTGCATCCTATATTCTGGGCTCAACCTGAATTGAGAAAGAATGAGGTTAGGAATTATACCGGCGAAAGAAGACAGTTTGATATTTCATGGGCTATAAATTACAGAGAATATAAAGATAATGTATAGTGGAAAATTAGAGCCCCATTAAGAATATACAACAGTGGGAGTTCCCGTCGTGGAGCAGTGGTTAACAAATCCGACTAGGAACCATGAGGTTGCGGGTTCGATCCCTGCTCAGTGGGTTAAGGATCCAGCATTGCCGTGAGCTGTGGTGTGGGTTGGAGACGCGGCTCGGATCCTGCGTTGTTGTGGCGCTGGTGTAGGCTGGTGGCTACAGCTCCGATTAGACCCCTAGCCTGGGAACTCCATGTGCCATGGGAAGCGGCCATGGAAAAAGGCAAAAAGACAAAAAAAAAAAAAAAAAAAAAAAAAAAAGAAAGAAAGAATATACAACAGTGGAGTTCCTGTCGTGGCGTAGTGGTTAATGAATCTGACTGGGAACCATGAGGTTGCTGTTCAATCCCTCGCCTTGCTCAGTGGGTTAAGGATCTGGCGTTGCCTTGAGCTGTGGTGTGGGTCATAGACACGGCTCGGATCCCGCGTTGCTGTGGCTCTGGTGTAGGCTGGTGGCAACAGCTCCAGTTGGACCCCTAGCCTGAGAACCTCCATATGCTGAGGGATTGGCTCAAGAAAAGCAAAAAGACATACACACACACACACACATACACACACACACACACACAGAATATACAACAGACAAAATTGAAAGACAAAAAATAAGCTAGAAAAAAATGTGTGTCTTATTTATTACAGGTGTTTAAGTTTCAAAAGTTTTCCAGGCCTCAAGAGCACAGATGGCTATGCTATTCAGGACACTACAATGGGAATAATAACCAAAAGGAGTGTTTCTTAGAAAATGGGACTAAGAGGGAGTTTAAATGGCAAAGAAACAAAAATGGCAGAGTGTCAATTGCAAGTCTGGTGACCAATCAGGCAGGTGTCTTTCAGAAAACGTGTGTGTGTGTGTGTGTGTGTGTGTGTGTGTGTGTGTGTGTGTACATGTACACATGTGAGAGAGAGGCAGAGACAGAGTGGACCAAATTCAGTCCACTGTGTCCTGTTCTTGGAATTGTTAACTCAAAGCAGGAATTGAGAGGAGTAGATCAGTAACTCAGCATGAGGGAACATGGATGTCAGTATATACTCAGAGAAGAAAATTTCACATTTTTCCACACAGGCAAAAGATCAAAATATTTACTGTATGAAGATAAATTATGTATAACTCTCTTCATATATGTCTATATTAATTAGTAAAAACACCTTCTACTATACTAAATGAACTGAAATTTCTGTGGCTTAACACAATGAAGAATATTTCTTACTCATAAAACAGTTCAGAACTGTTGTTCTTGGTGGGCAACTCTCGTATAAGCAGTGATTTAGTGTCTCAGGGCCTTCCTTCCTTGTGCCGTTCTCAACATGTGACTCCTCCAGTCCCCTTGAGGGTCATCTTCCACATTCTGTCTTAGAGGGGAAAGAGCATGGAGGATGATGTGAGAAGGTTTTTATGGCCTGGTCTAAAGTAGTCTATATCACTTCTACAAAACTTTGGCCAAAATTTTGACATGACCCCTAAGTGCAAGGATGGCTGAGAAACGGAGTTTAGCTGTACTCCCAGGAAGGAAAAGGGAATGGGTTTTATCAATCAATAAATAAAATTTAAATTAAACTTATAAGTAAAATTATGAATTATAATACAATGATGAACTCCCCAGTGGAAAAATGTCCAATGATAAATAAAAATATTAACTAATATCCAGAATCAAGGATAAAGTTAAATAAATTACAAAAATAAGACTAATAAGACTATTAAGACTTCCATATTAAAATTCCATGTTATTTATCTTGGCTCTTGAGAAACATAAAGTGTCAGACACCACAGGTGAGGGTAAAAAATGATTCTCAGATTTTAAAGGGCAATTGACAATATATATCCAAAGATTTAATACTGTGCATAGTCTTTGATCTAGCCTACCAAGACAAAACATTTATCAGGAATAAATAATCAGTGTTCTAAGATTGATTGATGTTATCCTTAACTTCTGTATTTCATAAACTACATGAAATCAGGAAATCGTGTTAGATTCATTTTCATAATGTATCCAGAATCTAATCACTTCCTTCTACCTCCATTGCTTCTGTGTTTCTTACCAATTGTCCATTTTATTTTATTTTATTTGCCATTTCTTGGGCCGGTCTCACAGCATATGGAGGTTCCCAGGCTAGGGGTCTAATCGGAGCTGTAGCCGCCAGCCTATGCCAGAGCCACAGCAACACAGGATCCAAGCCACGTCTGCGACCGACACCACAGCTCACAGCAACACCGGATCCTTAACCCACTGAGCAAGGCCAGGAATCGAACCCGCAACCTCATGGTTTCTAGTCAGATTCGTTAACCACTGCACCACAACGGGAACTCTGCCAATAGTCCATTTTAAACAATGTAGCCATTGTGATCCCTTTAAAGTATGTCATATCAAGTTACTCCTCTACTCAAAAGCCTCTAAGAGTTACAAATTTTTCTCATCTTAGAGGAAAATCCAAACTGCCTTAGTGTGATCTGCCCCATATGGGGTCCATGCCAAACTTCTCTGGTCTCAGTTTTTACTCCACCACCCCCCCAGAAGCCCCAGCTCAGTTTGTTCAGGCTCCTCAAGCTTCTTTGCTATTCCTGCTTATACCAAGCAGGTTCCCTTCTCAGGGTCTTGCTCACTATCCACATTTCTGCCCAAACATCAGTGGAGCCTATCGTAGTTCCTCCATGTTATAAAGAAATGTGTTCCCTTCACTCATCTTCCCCATTTCCCCTTACCCTGCCTTACTTCCTTCATAACATTTATCACCCTATTATATATCCTTGTTAAACTGAGTATTAACCTGTCTTCTTTGTTATAATAAGGTCAGGGATTCTGTAACCTCTAAAACAGTGCCTGGCACATTTGCTGAATGAATGAATAAATTGCAAAATACCGCAAAAATTCTGAAATATTAAAAAATAGATGACCGGTTTAAAAAACTGGGATGATGTTCTTAAGGGTCAGGCAGATAAGAAGATTCAGAGGCCTAGAAGTGTAGAAAATAAAACTAGAATGGGGTTCTGTATCTCACAGAAGGAAATGCTGGGAATCTCAATTTCTAAAGAGGTAACAGGTATTTTTCTTACCCAACTGGTTTCTTAAACCATAGGAAAAGTAAGTTTCTTATCATAAAATGAGTTTTGTTTTTTTTTTTTTTGCTATTTGCATATGGAGGTTCCCAGGCTAGGGGTCTAATCGGAGCTGTAGCCACTGGCCTACGCCAGAGCCACAGCAACGCGGGATCCGAGCCGCGTCTGCAACCTACACCACAGCTCACGGCAACGCCGGATCGTTAACCCACTGAGCAAGGGCAGGGACCGAACCCACAACCTCATGGTTCCTAGTCGGATTCGTTAACCACTGCGCCACGACGGGAACTCCTATAAGATGAGTTTTTACATTTATCAACTGATTCTGTGGCCTCAAATAAGTTTCTCTGTGAAATGTGTGAACATGTGTCTCCAAGGGCTAAAAGGATTTTTTAAAAGACATTCTATTATTTGTAGATTGTATTAGCTCAAGCTGCTAAAACAAAACACCACAGACAGTTTAAACAATAGAAATTTATTTCCTCACAGTTCTGAAGGCTGGAAGTCCAAGATCAAGGACTCAACTTCTGGTGAGGACCCTCTTTCTGGCTTACGGATGACTGTCTTCTCACTGTGTCCTCACATGGTCTTTCCTCAGTGCAGATTCATGGGGAGAGAGACAGAGACAGAGAGAGAAGGAGTCAGAGGGAGGCCCAGGGGAGAGAGGGAAAGGGAGTGAAAGAAAGAGAGAGGGAGATCTGGTTTCTCTTTTTATAGGGACACGAATTTCATTGGATCAGAGCCCACCATTAGGACTTCATTTAACCTCATTTACCTCTTAAATGCCCTATCTCATCTTTGTAGCCCCAGCATGTAGTACCAAATACTTGTAATTATTAATAAAAAATATTTGAATCAAGGAAAGCTTGAATTTGAAGCAACAGTCATATATATTTCTATATCTGTCCATATCTATCTGTATGTCTGTCTGTCTCTCTATCTCTACAGGTTATTAAACAAGTAGAACTCAGCAAGATACAAATAAGAAACAGTTGTAGTTTCCTCCAAATACTGCTCCAAATTCTTCCTTGCTCCTATAACAGATATCATCACATTATCACATCTTGGGTAGATTCTGTAACTTCCTTGTTAATTTCAGTAATTAAAAATCTATCCATCTAAATCTCCAATTTTATATCCAAATCAAAAATTTCCTCTTTTCTGTGATCTGCTAGCACTGTGGCTTGAAGGACATGAAATGGGGAGAGGGTATGGTCTTCTCTTTATCTCTTTCCCATTTTACACATTGGAGGAAAGAATATAGTTTACCTCTGGGTTTCAGGTCCTTCCTACCTTTCCTAGTTCCTGGCTCCTCCAAGAAGTGGACACAGGGAGGAGTTGGAAGGAGTCAATGGGCTGTCACTTCCTGGAGCTGTTTGACACTAATTATTGGACCGAAACTGATTGGCCATTGACAATGCGCTCTTTACACCACGAACTCAAATACTGTATTTCTAGAGGAGGGACAAATGTGAGTTCTTTAGGGTCTTCTCAACCTGTAGTGTCCTAACTTCTTCCAACTCTCCTCACTCTTGCCCTCAGTGAGATACCCTATGGGTTCTGGTTGCTGGTTTTTTTGTTTGTTTCATCCAGCAGTTAGCATTTTGGTGGTGGTGGTGGTGGTGGTGTAGGCACGATGGCACAAGCCCAGCTATTTTTTTTGTGGTGCTAACGTGTCCTACCAGGAACTCACATTGACATCAAAGCAGAAGTGACAGCTGAGCTATACCACAGGCTTTTCTGTTTGCCCTGCTATCATTCACTAATTCTTCTTTCCTTTTCACATAGACTTTGGGAAGTTCAGCTGGTCTATGTCCTAATTTGATGTGCAACTAGAAAATGAGGTACTAGTCTTCCTTTTATGCAGATACTCCAGACTTTGCAAGTAATTCTCTTAGGGCATTCTCACTTGGCTTTTCAGAAAAGGCCAGGGGGAAGCCACAGAAGAACTCCCTAAACCAACAATTCATGACATCAATAATTTCTATTTTCTTCCTTCTCATTCTCCTGCTTATATTGATTGGGGTTAATTGTAGTTATTGAGGGGACAGTTCTGCTGATTTAGCATGTGGAGATACTTACTCCTTTTTTTTTGTCCTCATCTTTGGACCCTAACTATCAGTTTGGCAGCAACAGGGAATGTTCCACACAAGTTCAAGTCACATGTCCTCTGTGGAACTTTGCATTTCACTCTGTTCTGCTGAGAGATGCTTGTAGAGCTTGGATCTTATTTTACTCTTATAGTATTATATGAGATGTAGAATAGCTATCCCTTATTTTGATGATGAAACAGACAATAAGAGGCAATCTAGAACTAATTAATTGGAAAAAAAATCAACTCTTCTGTAACTGCAGTCAAAACCTTCAACCCATCCTCCATTGTTTCTGTGAAATGTATCTATTTCAACTTCAGAACAGGGCCTTATACTCTCAGAGTTATAATTCTGTCTGCTGGAGAAGTAAACAAAATCCTTCAGAGCTGAAGATAAAGCTTGTACCCTAGGTTTAAGTGAATGTGTATCCATTCTTCAAGTTCTCCTCACCTAAGAACGAGTTTCCTCCCTTTTCAGGGAATACATATAAGGAAAGGGCATTCATGTGAAATCTAAAATCCCTATTTCCTTGGACCTGACAATGCTTCTTAAAATCCCTTCTACCAGGCATTTCTAAAAGCCTCAGGAACATTCATGCATAAATACAACTCCCTCAGGCCTGCTAGTGTTCTTGCATTAAGCATGCAGACTTCTCACTGAGATGCTACCATGCAATAATAGTAAGGTGAATGTAAGTGAATTAATGAGTTAAAAAATACAAACATGTCCCAGCCCATTGTGCTTCTAGCTTAGTTCAGTGATGCCTATCTCACTTTCCCTTTCTACAGAGTTAAAAGGGAAGAGTGGTTTTAAAAAAAGAAACATATTTATGGCAAATCTATGTGCCAAGCATAGTTACATTCCATAATTTTCTCATTAAATTGTCGTAAATACCCAGGAGGTAGGTTATTATTATCTGTTTTACAGACTAATTAAACAACTGAAGTGTAGAGAAGTTAAACTAACTTAACCAAGATCACCATTCAGAGGCATTGAACTTAAATATAATTCTATGTGATTTCCAAGGCTGGCTCTCCTGGCGCAGAGTAGAGAGACAGAGGTCAGGGTGAGAGAGTGGGGGTGGTGTCCTGGTGTGCACTAAGGAAAGCAGTTATAACCCTTACAAGAACATTTTAATAATAGATATACTTTACAATACATAGATATTCATAAGGTATCCTTCTCAGATGGACTTTAGAATTTCAAATTAAACTTCCCCAAAGCATCATGTCCCTTAAAGAATTTTGTTTTCTTTCTCTGAGCCTTTCTAACACAAAAGATTGTTTATGCTTGTGACAGATGATTATAAAATGACCTCCAATGACTCATACCTCCCTACATCCATGACCCTCTGCATGAGACACGGCCACAAGTTCCATCAAGGGACTGAATTTAGCCCTCTGCCTGTTTGAATGTAGGCTGGCCTTTGATTTGCTCTGACCAGTAGAATGTAGTAGAATTAACCTTGTACCTGTTCCCCAAACCTTGGACTTAGGAGGCCTTGGCAGCATCTGCCTTTGCCCTCTAAGAGCACTATTCTGAGACTACCATGCAACGAAGAAGCCCAGGATGAAAGCGCATTTGGCAACAGTTCAGCCAAGCCAGCTTTCTCAGCTGAGCTCATTCCCCAGCTGATTCATCACCTGAATGTATCTTTTTGAAAAAATAATCTATTGTTGTTTTAATCCACTAAATTGTAGGACAGTGGATTTTTACTAAGCAATAGATAAATAAAACAGAAAGCAGTGATGGAAGTAAAAAGCAATAGATAAATCCAACATAAACTGGTACCAAAAGTACAAAACCATAGATAAATGTAACAGCAATTACTATTGCTCTAAAAAAGAAAGAAAGGAAGAAAGAAAGAACGAGAGAAAGAACGAACCTATGTATATGCCTTCAGAACCAGGCAGCAAGTGAATACTGAAAGGGGTAGAAACTGTTAGCAGAAGCTAGAAAAGGCAGGGAGGAAATTGATATGGGGGACCAGAGAACAGAGGTTTACCAATTAACTACTGCATGTGGTAAATTGGAAGAGAGAAAAATGTACCTAATGAATTTATTGATCTTACTAATTTCCATGTAGATATAGAAAGCAGCAATCAGCTTCTTTTAGCTTTGTTTGATGAGAGGTGGCATTTTATATTGCTATCATTAAAAAATTACCACAGATTTAGCAGCTTAAACAACATAAGCTTATTACATCCAGAAACAGTAAAAATGAAAAACAGATCAGTAAAATAGTATCAAATAAGAGTATATCATGTACAAAAGAATAGATTGCAAATTGGGACTCTTCAAATCCAACACCAACATGAAACTTAGAGGCATGATGTCACAGGATGGTTTATACAGTAGAAGTAAAAATTTGTTTAACTTTTACAATAATTGGGCATTACAATGGGCTTTCCAGGTGGCAGGGCATTGATGAAAAGTGATTATCTTATGCCATTTTAGGAAGATGATTATCAGAGGCACTTACAAGAAACAACTTAAACTAAGCTGATTTTTTTTTTTTTTTCCCAGGGCCTCACCATCCACATATTGAGGTTCCCAGGCTAGGGGTCAAATTGGAGCTACTACTGCTGGCCTACACCACAGCCACAGAAACGCAAGATCTGAGCCATGTCTGCAACCTATACCACAGCTCATGGCAATTCCAAATCCTTAACCCAATGAGCGAGGCCAAGGATCCAACCCGCAACCTCATGGTTCCTAGCTGGATTCATTTCTGTTGTGCCACAATGGGAACTCCTAAATTGACTTTTACTTATGTTCATGAAATAAGCTAGATTTACTTTGTTTAATATGGCTTAAATGATTTTGTCTGCTTCTGGGATTTTCAAGCCTGGAAATAAAATTTTCAAATTTTATTATTTTAGTAGTTCTGTGTAGGTCAGAGGTCCAACACAATTCTCACTAGACCAGAATCAAAGCATCAGCTGATCTGTGTTCTGCCTACAAGCTCTGGAGGAAGATTTATTTGTTGACTTAAAGAAAAACACACAATATAAAGGGTTGTGAGTTGAAGGTTTTATTCAGGGTTTTACGGAGGAGTATAACCAGGAGAGAGCTCTGAGGAAGTGCTCTGAAGAGGTAGGAGCGAAGCCAGAATGGCTAGGAAATACATGTAGTCAAGCACACATCTTGGTCAAAGATTACTGCTAATCACAAAGCACAAACATCTCAAGTTAATGGTTTTAGCGCTTTTCTATGTATGAAAGATGTAAGAATCTGAGGTCATTGAAATTCTTTCTGAGATATGCATCTATCTAGAGGCCTGTTTATCCAACACAGAATGTCTCATCTTGTTTTTTGTCTTGTATTCTTATTGGAAGCTACTGCAGTGGGCTTCAACCTCCCTTGTGTAGCTGAGTGATGAGCCATGCTCTCTGTTCTTCTTTATTCCCAATTTCCTTGCTCATTAAAGTTGTTTATAGAAACCAGTTCTTTGTGGTTATAGGGCTGAAATCCTCACTTCCTTGCTGCTATCAGCTGAGACTCACCCTAGCTCTAAAGGCCACCCATACTCCTTGGTCCCCTTTCTCCATCTTCAAAGTCGACAATGGTAGCTTTGTCCTCCTCACACTTCTAATTACTCTTTATTCTCCTGTAAGTATCATTAACTACAGCCAGGAAGGTTCTCAGCTTTTAAAGGCTCATTGGCCCACCTGGATAATCCAGGATAATTTTCCCATCTTAAAAATCTGCACCCCTTAATCATATCTGTAAAATCCCTTTTGTTATGTAAAGTTTCCCAGGTTCCACAGATTGGGGTTGTAGACATTTGGGGGGAGGCATTATTTTGCCTGGCATAGAGATGAACTAAAACAAGAACTTTCTGTTTACAATAGAATTTAGATGAAATATAGGAGGACTCGGGACAGTCTTTCATCTAGTAAAAGATTTTTAATATAAGAAATGGCATCAAAAATTCAACTCAAGGGGATGGCTATAAAACCCCTTGTTAAAACCTTTGTAAGATTCAGGGCAGTGACTTGAAGACTTCCTAAGATAAGACAAAGGGGTTTCCATGAATTTGAAGGGCCTCAAATATGGCCCAATGTAAAGAGACACATATCGCAAAAAGAATTACATCTGTGGCTTTGGGGGCAGGACATAAACCCCAAAAAGATTTAGAAGAAGCCTACAAAGTTTTTAAGGGTGTAGTATCATTTGAATAAAAAAGAACAGAGATAGTTCAAAATTTTAAAAAGGCCTCTGGGCCTCTTTCTTTGGGCAAAAGGCAGGCTGGGAGAGTTACTCAGCTAAAAACAGGAGCCATATCTTACAAAAAAGAAAGGACTCAATGGCAGGGCAAAGAGCCAAGAAGAGCACTATATGAGGAAACCTAGCAGCACCAGGATCAGAACTATTGCCCTAATAAAGAAAAACTCTCTGGCTCTAATGCTATAGAGCTAGAATGCTATAGAGTTCTATATACTATAGAGATCTATATGCTATAGAGTCATATCTCTAGATTGCTAGATAATGGTCTAAAATGAATCATGCTTCCCTATGTTCCACAGCTTTTTGCAGTGTGACTGTCAAGGGAGCTAGTGAAATATATTCAATTGAATTTCAGAATTCTGTAGTTGAGTGTATGCTATGTTCTTTCCACTCTAAATGCATATCACTTCCCTCCCCTCACTTTATGAAACTAGTGTTTACTGCTATTATTCTGCTCCTAATTCTCTAATAGATGTTGGAGGCTAGGACAGGGGGAGATGAGGAAGGCACATATCTTTTCAGTGCATAGCTCTCTGAACAGGTGCAATATCCGAGGAACTGAACCTTTGGATCATACCTGAGGAACTTTATTTAGGTGATGAGATATACAAAGATGACTTTGGTGATTAAATGAGATGTTGGGGGTCTTAGGAATGGGGAAATATAGATTTCTTGTGCTTGTGAGAAGGACATGAACCACTGTGGCCAGAGGATAGACTAAGGTAGATTGCTATACAACGGTCTATGATGAATCAGGCCTCCCTATGTTCCACAGTCCTTTGCAGTGTGACCGTCATTCCATCCATGAAGATATGGAATCTATTCCTCCAATGGTCATGTGACTACCTTTGACCATGAAAAGAGGCCTCTGGGTCCCCAAATTTCTTTGGGCAGGAGGCAGCCTAAAGGAGGTAGAAGAATGATGAAAGTAACATTATTTGAGGTCCAGAGGTTAGATCTTAAGAAGTGCCATGGCTTCCACAATCATCCTCTTAGAATACTTCTCTGAGACTACTAGGCATGTGAAGAAGAAGCCTGGTTTGAAAGACAGTACGGAGAAAGACAGCTAGATATCCCAGTTATCTCAGCTGAGCCAGCTGCCAGCTAACCTGAGCTGAATGCAGCTGCCTGAGTAAAGCTAGGCAAGACCAACATAATATCCATGCAATTAAGCAAAAGAATGATAAAAAAATAAGAAATCACATTGTTGTAAACCACTAGGTTTTGGTATGGTTTGTAACTGGAACTGTAGCTTAATCAGCTTAAGTAAGAAGTAAGATATGGCTCTTCTTGTTCACATATTATCTGTTTATATTGTACTATTATTCCTTTATTCCAAAAGTGAAAGTGAATAGTGATGGCAAAGTATCATAATCATAAAATGTCTTGGATTGAGTAGTATTAACATTTAGTGAGTAACCATAAACTATAGCATTATCTTCAAACTAGAATTAAGTGATGCTCATCTAATAAAAGCTTTTTTTACTTTTTGTTAAATTTGACATTGTTTCAAATATAATCTCAGTACAGCCATTAACTGTATCAACCTCAAATGAGTTCTGAAATGAATAGAGAAGCCATATAAAGAAGGAAAAAAAAGATTATACTGATTATTATTATCTGGGCAATAAACTTTAGTTGTAAAGATATAATGGAACAATAAAAATAGATTACAAGGAGTTCCTGCTGTGGCCCAGAGGGTTAAAGATCTGGTGTTGTCTCTGTGGCAGTGTGGGTTCAATCCCTGGCCTGGCCCAGTGCAGTGAGTTAAGGATTTGACATTGCTGCAGCTGAGGCATAGGTTGCAGCTGTGGCTGAGAATCAATTCCTGCCCTGAGAACTTCTGTATGCTCTGAATATGGCCGAAAAAGGAAAAAAAAAAATTGATTGCAAAACCCATCTTCATCAAAAAGTCAAGAAATGCTCAACTTTTTTCCTGCTAACAATTTGTTTTAGTAAGATTCTGGAACTGTGTAGGATTTGTTCATACCCTCACTTGTTTAATCATTTAGTAAACATTTGTTGAATGCTTATTAATGTGCCAGGTATTGAGTTAGATACTGGAGATATAATAATGAATGGGAGAGATTTGGTTTCTGACCTCATAAAGTCAGCTGGGGATAAAAGGTAAGTAGGTAATGTAAATGCAAATATACTATTACAGTAGAGTGTGACAGGTGAGAGGACAGGACACTACAGTTACCCCCTGTCCCTCTGTATTTCTGGGGGATTGGTTCCAGACACCCTTTAACCCCTTTGCAGTGGATACCAAAATCTGCTGATGCTTAAGTCTCTTACATAAAATTGTGTAGTAACTGCATAGTATGGATATAACTTATGTACCTGCTTCCCTATGCTTTAAAATACCTGATACAAAATAAATGACATGTAAACAGTTGTAAATACAATGTAGATGACATGTAAATAGTTGCTGAAGCGTGGCAAATTTAAGTATTGTTTCTTGTAACTTGCTGAAATTTTTTTCTCAAAAATTTTTGACCTGTGGTTGCTTGAATCTGTGGATGTGGAAACCCATGTATATGGAAGATAACTGTATAGAAAGAGGATTTTGTTGATTCTTCTTAAAAGTTTCTTTAACTCAGGAGCTTCTAGGCTGCGACTGTAACAACACTGCTGTTTCTTTTGTAAATTGTCCATTTTTGCCAGGAGTGCTACATTTTCACCCCTCACATTCCATGTTTAAGTGCCCTTGGATTAAATCCTATGGGAATCCTTATATTGTATTGTATCTTGATACTACTGACCCACAAAACATGCTGCATAATAAAAAATAGTATTCCTTGATTTTCCTTTAAGATTTCCAGCTGGTGCTTAAGCGGATTTCTTTTCTTTTTTTTTCAGAAGAAAGAGTATCTCCAGAGAGCATGTAATATAAGTAGCTTCAAATGTCTTAAATTTGCTTCTCCTCATGCCCCTTTATATCTACAACTGGGACTACCAGCCTCATTTTTGGTTTGTTTTTGATTATGCTACCTCACAGGCATCTTGAAGAACAAGACATGCCCTGTTCATCTTTGTAGACCAGTAAGCACATGATAAATGTGTGAAGAATGACTTAAAGAATTGGTGCAGAAAAGTTACAGGTTTGAGACCATGACTATTTTCCTATTGCATTTTTTAATCTGGGCATGTTCAAAACTTTGTCTTAACATTATCCATAAACTTTATTGTATATGTGTCAAGGACAACATAGTACAAAAACAAAACTAAAATGACAACCTATTTTGTAAAATGAAACTTGCAAAAGCCAACAACACACTATGCATCATTTCCATACGGTAGTTACTAAAGTGCCAAACGGTTATTTAAAAATTAACAAGGAAAAGGAGGTGGCACTGCTCATGCAAAAACCTACTTCCTTTCAGACAACAGATGTTGAAAAATGATTTTCTGACAAAAGCAGCAGTCCTCGAGAAGGAACTGATAATCCTAGAAATAAGCTTTCTTCATTTAACTGCTGCAAAGTTTGAAAGCAAAGAACCTCTCTTGCTTCCTGGAGGGGGAGTTAAACTTGAGATTTGTGTTGGCTGGAGTCTTCCTATAATCAAGTCAGAGGCCTTTTACCCCCTTTCAGACTGTAAAACCTTCTTCTCCTTAATTAAGGAATCGCAGAGTACTAAGAGGAAAAAGTTGTAACCCTTCCCTCCCGCTTACCTCCTCTCCACCTATGGTTACTTCGCACCTTCTCTTCCCCACTTTGCCTTGCAGGCAACCCTACTGCGTTCCCAGGGCTCCTGCTCCTCCTCTTCTCCCCTCCCCCAGCTCTCCCGGGCCCTTTCTTTCTTTCTTCCCTCCCCTCTCCCAGACGTGCTTCCCAGAGCGCTTCCCTTCCCCCCCGCCTCTTGGTCCTGCACCCTCCCCTCCCCGCCTCTTACCTTGTGACACTTCCCAGGTCTTTCCGGGGAAGGCTGCAGCGGCGGCAACACTAACCACCACCTCCTGCCGGAGCCGCAACCCCCGACTCAGCCTCCCACCCGCCCTGCCGCTGCCACCGCTGCCGCAGTCATGGCTGCTGATGGGGTGGACGAACGCTCGCCTCTGCTGTCCGCATCCCATTCAGGAAATGTCACTCCCACGGCCCCACCATACTTACAAGAAAGCAGCCCCAGAGGTAAGACCAGCATAGACATTTCTACTTTGTAAGGAAAAGCCTAGAATGTTAAAGACCAGGGAGCTCTGAGGCGGAGGCCAGCTTCTTACTTGGGCTGGCAGGGAAGGATGCTGACTGTGCCTTCTGAAGCAGAGCCTGTCTGCCGGAGAGAGCTTCACCGCAGGGCTTTCTGGTGGTGTACTGTATGTGTGTGTGTGTGTGTATGTGCGCGCGCGTGTGTGTGTTTCACCCTTTCTTACCCACCGGTATGGGATGTGCGTGTGTGTGTGTGTGCACCCTGTCTTATCCACTGCTGTGGGGTTGTGTGTGTATGTGTGTATGTCACCACTTCTGACCCAGAGATACAGGATGTGACATGAATTTCCCCAGACTGGGCTTTGCTGTTTTGGAGCAGCCCCTAAGTGCAGCTGGGTGGTGTACAAATCTTTCACAATCATTCACAAATACTTTCAGGTTGCTGAGAAACCTGGACTATTGCTCACCTTGGCATCTGTCCTTGAAAGGGCTTAGCCAGAAAATATGCATCTCCTACCATTCACCCACCGTTGCGCTGTTCAATCAGGGAATTGCCTTGCCAAAAGGAATAGAGTTAGTCAATATTCCTAATATGTCTGAAATCTCTGCTCTTCATTATTACTCCTACTTGTAAGAAATATGTGTTAATTTTAGTGATAAATGAGGAGAAATAGAAGGGAAGATGGGATGTTTTTGATGTGAGATTGAAATGAACTTTTAAAAGTAACCCAAGATAATATTGCATATATTTCTATTATCTCTCTTCTCAAGATAGAATCAAAAAAGATTTGATGGCAATGGGGTCTGGAGAAAGAAGGGAGGGATCTATTCACTGAACTATTGTTTATTCAAAGATATTTGTTCTAAGACTTTTAGTTGATTCCTATAGTAGAAATAAGGCGGAGTCAGGAGTTAGAGAAAATGGAAGGCAAGACTTTGAAAAACCTCTTAGAGTAGTGAAAAGATTGGTTCAATATGGCACTTGCAAATTAGGTTAAGTGCCTCCCTCTTTTTTGGCTGGATGGGAGTGAGAGGTCTAAAAACCCAGGGAGGCAAACCTTTTTTTCAAAAATGCTTTTGAAAATGTGGGTGGATCATGTTTCTTGTAACACAACTTTTTCTAAGCTCAAATCTGGAATTGGAGCAGCTGTAGAGCAGGTTGAACTTGTCTGGTATTTAAAAATTTCCATTTGACACATTATAACTTGAAAGCAAAAATCCAGATCTCAATCCACACCTAACAAGAAACAAGACAGAGGAAAAAGCTGTTTAGCTGTGAATAATTCACTGTGATTGATGAGTTCAGAAATAAGGTACAAATGGTACCTTATTTCTGTACCCGTAGAAAACCTACAAGTCATGCTTGTTGGTCAGCATTAAACTTGTGTCAAAAGTCACCAGTAGGGAGAATTTCCTTTAATGGACAAATTTAGTGTTAATATGTTTACTGTTATCTAAATTGTATGAGCCTACAATAGGTTTATAGATTTATTAATGAATATTTCAACTTCATCAAGTCACTCGTTTAAGACAAAATATTTGACAATTTATTGAGAGACAGTTTAGATTTAAGAAACTGTCCTATAACATATTTTCATGCCCCTGTCTTACATGTATTTTTTTTTATTTAGTGGCTAAATTATCCCACAAAATGGTCATAGTCATGGACCTGCTCGTATTTGTAGACTTATCATGTGCCATATAGTTGTTTAATCTAAGACTCCTCAAACCATACAGAAGGTACAATTTCCAGCTCAGCCGAGAAAAAGAATTTTCTTTTTTTTTCTTTTTTAAGAAATCTATTAACAACCAAGGAAATTCAAAGTGTTAAAAAAAACAAAATTTAATTGAGTAAATTTTAAAGACCTTATTTGCTTTATACAAGGATTTGTGAATCAGGTAGCAGTCCATCTAGCAGTTAGAAAGGAGTTCCAAGGAGCTATGCAAAATTAAAGACATACATGCAGAAGGGAGTGGGACAAGGAAGTTATACAAGCAGAAAGTGGATTGGTTGTGGCAAGGTCACTTTTCTTTAGGGGATGGCAGAGGTCTTTCAGGCAGATTACCTCACTAGTGCTGATCAGTGATTCCCAATTGATTAGGTTAAGATTCTGTTTCTGAGAGAAGCATAAGTGATTCCATTTTGGGCCTATTTTTCTTATTTTTAACAAGTTATTTAGCAAAAAGCTCTTTCTGCTATTTCTTAACTGGTGAATTAGACAAATTAGATAATCAGAAATACTAATTTCATACGGCATTATACCTGGGAAGCAAGAAGCATAAATGAGAAGTAAAAGGCATTTTATTTGCACTTTGACAAAATATCTTTTCTCAATAAATAACAAATAAGAATCTTTATAAATACTTCAAGTAATATGCAAGATCTGTTTCTAGAAGACCGGTGCTGTTCACTCATAGTAATTCATTGGGCAGCACAATGTGCCAGAAACTGCTCTAAACAAGACTAACCAAACCCATGCCCTCATGGAGCCCATGTTGTGGTGTGGACAAAAGTATTAAGTAAAGACATGGTTAAATTAGTTCAGATTGTAACAAACATTCTGTGACTAGACTAGATGTTTTCAGTAGTTGACAATAATTAGAGTTGAAGCTTGGGATTCAACAGACCCAAAATAGAATATACTTTTTGAAAATGAACTTTGGTTTATGCTGACATCTATAATTACCCAGACTTTAAACAATTTTTTAAAGTAGTTAATAGCCATAACTAGCAAATATTTTCTTCATTTCAGCCCTTTGGTATTTGTGTAACCCTCTAAGAATAGGAATGATAGACCTCACCCCAAGATGAAATATTCCATTTCAAATTGAAAGTTGGTAGTACTTATTTATATACAAGCTATTGATCATGTAGTGGGGAGCAGTTAGTATTTTGCATCTGTTTTCTTTGTGGTCTGTGTAACATCCTCCTGGATTTCTAAGTGGAGTGCTTCTAGTGGTCTTTACTGTACTTTCCTGCATATGGTAGGAAATCACCTCTCCTGTGATACTCCATTTAGTATACTTGTCAGCTTTTGTTAACTTGTAGAAATTAAAATCCAAGACAATTTTAGGCTCATTTGGAAGCAGACTGTGAAAAAATTGTACACAACTTGTGTAATTTGCCGATATTTATTTGTTTTCTTTATACATCTGCTAATTTTATAGGTAGGATATAGCAATTGAATATGATATTTACATTTATGAGACTTCTGCTATGAAAAATGACTTGTATTTAGGTCATCTAATTATCTATTATTGAATACAGGAATGTGATTATCTGCTTCATTTTAATTCTATAGGGAAAAAGTTACTTTGTTACACAGAGATAGTTTCATTTACTTAGTTTATTTCTGTTATTCATTCAGCAAATAAATATTTGAGTACCAGCCAAGTTCTGTGGTAAGAAGGGAAAAATAGACATGGCTCATTTTCCAGTATAGTGGGGAATATAAAGACATAAATTACATAATCATTCAAACAAATGTAAAAACTAGTGAGGATGAGGACTGTGCTAGAAATAAATTCAGTGCCAAAAAGATTTAACCTGGTTAGGGAAGTCAGAAAAGGCTTTCCTGAGACTTCTTTGAGGTCTGAAAGCTGAGCAGTGCTTAACTTGGCAAGGGGGGAATTAGAAGAACATTCTTACCAAAATAAATAAATAAATAAACAAATAAAAGGTATGTGCAAAAGCAGGATATAGTATGCTAAATGCAAGGAATGAAAGAAGGCCAATGTACTGAAGGAAGGAAGAGCAATAGGGACTGTGCTGCAAAATGGGATTGGAGAGGTTGGTGTGGTTGGTATTCTCCAGAGACTCTCCTTCCTTTCCTCAGAACTATGTTTTTTGATATTCAAGTCCTTGGAGAGTTATTCTCCTTGAATCTGGGCTGACATTGTGGTTCAGTTTGGGCCTGTAGAATAAGGTAATGGAGAGATATATGACTTCGAAGGCTAGGTCACAAGAGGTCTTGCAGCTTTTGCCTTGGGTCTCTTATAAAGCACACTCTGAGAAAAGTAACTCATCATGTAAAAATTTGAATGCCGTGAGACTGCCATGCTTCAAGGAACCCTTTTAACTGCAGAGGCTGTAGGGAGAGAGGGATGCCCAATCAACCGTCAGACATGTGAGTGAAGAAACCACCTTGGTGGTATACACAATAGAATATTCCTCAGCCATTAAAAGGAAATAAATAATGGCATTTGCATCAACATGGATGGACCTAGAAATTATCATGCTAAATGAAGTCAGTCAGACAATGAGACACCAGCATCAAATGCTATCACTTACATGTGGAATCTAAACAAAGGACACAATGAACTTTTTGCAGAACAGTACTGACTCACACACTTTGAAAAACTTATGGTTTCCAAATGAGACAGGTTGGGGGTAAGAGGATGCACTGAGGGTTTGGGATGGAAATGCTGTAAAAATCTGGTTGTGATGATTGTTGTACACCTATAAATGTAATAAAATTCATTAAGTAATTAAAAAAAAAAAGAAACCACCTTGGATGTCCATTTGAGCCTTTACATGACTCCAACTCAAGCCAAATTCTTATTCCACCTTCATGCCAGATTCTAGATGATAACCATACCGAGTCTGAACAATCTACTGACTCATGATAGCTAATATTAAATTGTTGTTTTAAGCCCTAAATTTTTTTGTGATTTGTTTTGCAGCAGCAGATGAATAGAATAATAAATATTAATGAATGCATGCAGGAATTATTGGTCATGTTGAAGAATTTTTCCATAAGCAAAGGGATGATCTGATTTGGTCTTTTACTCTTTTTTTTAAAAATCGCTCTATTTATGGATTAGAGAACAAATTAGAGAAGGACTAGAGTAGATGAGGATAGATGACTTTAAGAGGCTACTTTAATGATTTGGACAAATCTGATAAACTGTGAAGATAGCTTGGACTCAGGCAGTGGTAGAGGTGATGGAATAAAAAGATGTTAGGCATTAAATTGAAGAAGGATTGATGGTAGATTGGATGTAGAAATGAGAGGCAGGTGGCATGAATATCTCCTAGAATTTTGGCTTCTATTACTTGGTGTGATTACCTACACTGACACGGAGAACACCACAGGAGGACCAGCTTTTGGGGAACACAGATCATGAGCTTAGTTGTAGACATGATACATTTAAGATGCTTTCAGATATCAAGAAGAGATGTCAGGTAGGCAACTGGAACTACAGGTGTAGGACTAAGTAAAATGAGGCCTGGGATGAAAATATGAAATTAAGTTATTTATATTTGGCAATAGTCAAATAAATGGATCTTAATTTAGAGCTTTCTGAAGCCCCACCAGTGTGCCATGGGCTATGCTGAGATAGAGTGTACATGTGTTAGGATATTGATTAACCTCAGTCGTTAGACTGGCAGAAGGCTTTAGGCCAGTGGCTTTCATCTCTGAGTAGTTATATCAGTATTGTCATTTTCTCTGTGTACTACAATGTGAAGAAATTTGGGAAGCTTTATATGAGACCACTTAAGGAGAAAGAATAAAAAGAAGAAGAGGAAAGAGCCTAGGATAAAGCTTTAAGAAACTGCCACATTCAGTAACCAGTCAGGAGAAGATGAATCTGCAGAACTGCTGATAAATGTCTTCCAGTGAGATAGGAGGAAAACCAGGAGACTGTAATATCATAGAATCAAGGCAATAAAACACTTCAAGAAAGGAGCAGTCAAACGTGTCAAAAGCTGCAAGAAAGAGCAAATGGTCTAAAAAGGTGTCGTTTGAACTTAGTGCCATTGAAATTATTTGTGACCTTAGAATTGTTCATATATGTTTATATTTAAATCTTTTTTTTTAAATTAAAGAATTGTTCATTTCCACCTAATGTAATACTCCAATGTGAATTAATTTTAACGGTTAAATTACCGCCAGGCCACTTAACTTCAATGAAGACACTAATATTCCTTTATTCTGAAACACGCTTAGATTTCTTTAGGAACATAATTGCATTTTAGAAGGCATTCCCATTTCCTTTTCACCTTTAAAGAGTGTTTTGCTTTAAAGAGCGTGTAAATTCAAAATTGCTTGAAGAAATTTTTTTTGACTACAAAATAAATTGACTTCTGGTTTGAGAGATAATTTAATATGTATCCTTGTACTTCTTACTTAGAAATTGAACAGTATATAAGGTATTTTTTTTTTCAGTAATTCTCTTATGACCTCTACCTGATGAAAACTAAAGTTAAAAGTGGTACCTACCTTACTTTAAAGCAGGTCAAAGTCTTATTTCACTTAGAACTATGTTTCTACACTAGACTAGAGTTTTACTAAGTGTCTTGGTTCAAGCTTTTATAAGAGAACACCATACACTGGGTGGCTTAAACAGCACACATTTATTTCTCACAGTTCAAAAGCCTGGGAAGTCTACAGTGGAAGTGCCTACAAATTATCTCTGTAGGTGCCTCAGGTTTCTAGTGAGTGCTCCCTTCTGGGTTGCAGACCTCCAGCATTTCCTTGTATCCTCATGTGGTGGAAAGAAAGCAAGAGACCTCTCTTGGGTTCTTTTCATAAAAACACTACTCACATATATGAGAGCTCTACTCAGATGACCTGATTATTTCCCAGGGGTCCCATCTCCTAATACCATCACATTGTGGTTAAGAGTTCAACATATGAATGTCGAGGGAACACAAACATTCAATACATTGCCCTGAGTTAGAGTCCTTAAATCTACTCGGGCAGTCTTTTACATTTCTGAACCTCCTTGCATCCTTGAAGAGTTTAAGGTTGGCTCTGGATTGGCAGGACGAAATGATGTAGACTCAGAGACATATACCGTATGCACAACCCTCTGTAAGATGTAATTAATTTCTCATTTTATTTGCCAAAGATTTTGAAACCCACTGGAAGTCAGGTTGTCATAACAAACAGAAATAGAAGAACAGCCACCCAAAGTTCTCCCAAAGTCCCAATAGGAGTGTGTAGTTGGGTGATACTGAAAAAGTAGGGAAGGTTGATTTTGTGCTATGCTAAAGCTAATACTCCATTTAAGGGAATTTCTTCAAAATGGGTTTTTTTTGTGTTTTTTTTTTTGTTTGTTTTTTGGTCTTTTTGGCATTTCTTGGGCCGCTCCCGTGGCATATGGAGGTTCCCAGGCTAGGGGTCTAATTGGAGCTGTAGCCACCAGCCTATGCCAGAGCCACAGCAACGCGGGATCCGAGCCGTGTCTGCAACCTACACCACAGCTCATGGCAACGCCGGATCGTTAACCCACTGAGCAAGGGCAGGGACCGAACCCGCAACCTCATGGTTCCTAGTCGGATTCGTTAATCACTGCGCCACGACGAGAACTCCAAAATGGGTTATTTTTTGTTTGTGTTTTACTGAAGTATAGTTGATTTACAATGTTTTAGTTTCAGATTACAGCAAAGTGATTCAGTTATACATATACTTTTTCAGATTATTGTCCATTATACCTTATTAAAAGATAGTGAAGAGTTCCCCTTGTGGCGCAGCGGAAATGAATCTGACTAGGGTTTGATCTCTGGCCTCGCTCAGTGGGATAAGGATCCAGCATTGCCTTGAGCTGTGGTGTAGGTCGCAGATGCGGCTTGGATCTGGCATTGCTGTAGCAATAGCGTAGGCTGGCAGCAATAGCTGTGATTAGATCCCTAGCCTGGGAACCTCCGTATGCCTCAGGTGCGGCCCTGAAAAGACAAAAAAGACAAAAAAAAAAAAAAGATAATTGAATATAGTTCCCTGTGCTATACAGTAGGCCCTTGTTGTATATAATGTATTGTTGTACATAATGGTTCTTGAATCCAAAATCTGCTCTACTGAAGACCATGTAGAGAAAATAGAGCCCACACATTGGCAAACTATATCTCCTTCCAGTTTTCTGGTATTGTGGCAAGCCCATTTCCTATTATAATCCTTTTCCATTATTCAGAAGGCATCAAACTCCATGATTCTTTTATTCTCTTTTGTAATGTCTAATTTCCTCCCGGATCTACTCTGCATCTTTAAAACATTAATCGAGAAGTGTTTCTTTCAGTCAGTTATCATCAAATATTTGAGCACCTATTATACTGTTCCAGATGCTGGGGAGCTTACACTTCAGTGAAAGATACATTTGGTGAGCATTATAATTTCAGAGAGTGAAGAGAATAAAGCAGGACATGAGGCTAGAGTAAATGGAGGCATGGGAAGTATTTCAGATGGTGTGTTCAGGAAAGATATCTCAGAGGTGACAGTTGCACAGAGACCTGAAAAATTAGTCCAAATCAGCTGTTGTAAGATTTAGGGGAGAATTTCATCAGGCAGCTGAAACAACAGATACGAAACATGCTGGTTTTTTTTAAAAAAAAGGACAGTGGGGGGATTCCTGTCGTAGTGCGTTGGAAACGAATCTGACTAGCATCCATGAGGACACAGGTTTGATCCCTGAATTCGCTCAGTGGGTAAAGGATCTGGCGTTGCTGTGAGCTGTGGTGTAGGTCGCAAACACAACTTGGATCTGGTTTTGCTGTGCATGTGGTGTAGGCGGGTGGCTATAGCTCCGATTTGACCCCTAGTCTGGGAACCTCCATATGCCACAGGTGTGGCCCTAAAAAGAAAAAATAAATAAATAAAAACAATAAATAAGGATGACAGTGGATTAGAGTGTGGTGATGTAGGGGAAGTGTGGTAGAAGAGGTTAGAGAAAAACCAGGAGAAAGGTTAGGGAAAACCAGAGGTTAGGGAAAACCAGGAGAGCTTTGTCTGCTGGGGGGTGGGGAGGATGCACAACATTAGAGTTATCAGTTGTTTTATTTGGGGCAAAATGATGAGTATAGCCTGGGAGACAGCCTCTCAGCTCTGAGGAACTGCTCTGGAGAAGTAATGGGGGAGGTCAGTGTGTATACGGCATTAGTGAAGGGGGTATATGTACAGTCAAGCACACGTTTTGGCAGAAAGTTTTTCCCAGTGATGAGGAGCAGATGTCTCCATTAAGGATTTTAGTGATTTTCTAGATATGAGACGATGTAAGAAATTGGGCTCATACAATCTCCTGAAAAATATCTAACTCTCTGAAGGCCTGTTCTGCCAGTTTTTCCCAGAGGACAGAGTGCCTCATTCCTGACCTCTGCCCTAAACTCTGACAAGCAACATTTTTTCATCCACAGTGCCCCATCATGGTCATAAATTCAATCATGGTTTCAGAGCCATTTCATAACCATTTATTTTGTCCCATGGTGCTATGAATGCTCATTCCTAGGTTAGGCAAGGATTTCTCTGATAGTCATTCATTGTGCTTACTGGACTAGGCCCTATTAGCAGTAGCCGAAAGTCTGTGGACCACTTGTTTTACTAGTTTTTTCCTAGTTCAGGAAAAGATTCCTTCTGTTGCTTCCCAAATCCGGAGTTACATTATTACAATCATCGATGTCATATAGAACTATATATCTGCTCAGTGGCTTCAAGTCAACTAGTCATCATCTTATCAAAGGCTTAGTCACATTTGGCAGTGCAAGAAACAACAATTTTGTAAAATAGGCAAAATACAAGTGTTACTGAGGTCGCAAGTAAGAATTTAAGCCAAGAACTTCCATTAGATGTGAACCAGTATATCCCCAGGTCACTTAGTCTCTTCTGTACCAATTCTTATCTTTAACAAAAGTGATATACAGGCATTGTTCATAAGGCACCTAGCCTAATTTCCTAGTGGTTTAATTGTTCCCAACATAAGGGGAGCCTTAAACTTTTTTTTTTTTTTTTGCCTTTTCTAGGGCCACTTCTGCGGCATAAGGACGTTCCCAGGCTAGGGGTCTAATCGGAGCTGTAGCCGCCAGCCTACACCAGAGACACAGCAACGCAGGATCCAAGCTGTGTCTGCAACCTACACCACAGGTCATGGCAATGCCAGATTCTTAACCCACTGAGCAAGGCCAGGGATCAAACCCGCAACCTCATGGTTCCTAGTTGGATTCATTAACCACTGAGCCACGACGGGAACTCCAAAACTTTAATGATCATAGCCATATAAATCCATCCCAAAACTAAGGTAGGCTGTATTCTTTGGCTGAAATTTTGCTTGTGCTCTGATTGAGCTTGAGTAACTTTAAAAGAAAATTTTTATTTATGGCGATAGAGCAAGTATGATTTGTCAACTAAGGGAATCCCATCTAGTAATATCAATAATGGCCCAAATAGAACTGTAACTTCTTTCTTCCAGCATCTTTTTTTTTTCTTCTTTTTTTGTCTTTTTGCTTTTTCTAGGGCTGCTCCCACGGCATATGGAGGTTCCCAGGCTAGGGGTCTAATCAGAGCTGTAGCTACCAGCCTACGCCAGAGCCACAGCAACATGGGATCCAAGCCGAGTCTGCGACCTACACCACAGCTCATGGCAACGCCAGATCCTTTAACCCACTGAACAAGGCCAGGGACCGAACCTGCAGCCTCATGGTTCCTAGTCGGATTTGTTAACCACTGCGCCACGACAGGAACCCCTCTTCCAGCATCATTTTTTAAGGGCCACCCAACTAGAGCCCTGGAGTAGAAAAATCCACAAAAGTAACCCAGGAGTGCTGGATATAGATAATTTACCATAAATCCAACATTTAGATCAATTTTAAACTCTACATAAGACTGTGAAGTACATTTAGTTCATAAGCAAAGTAATTGGCATAAAGCCCTGGTCTGGCGTCTTTTGTCCCTTGTCTACTTCAGATGTCATTGCCTTCTCATTATGGTCTGATAGTTTCTCCTCTGAGCATTGTATTAAGGTGATTTTTGAAGTCAGCAGTCCTCTCTATAGGCAAGTCCAGTGCAGGGGTCCTTTCTAAGTGGTAAATATTAATCCAAGAATCAATTCCCTTCAGTTTTGCTGCACATGAGCTGGTTAAGAGTATCTGATAAGGGAGTTCCCGTCGTACCTCAGTGGTTAACGAATCCGACTAGGAACCATGAGGTTGCGGGTTCGATTCCTGGCCTTGCTCAGTGGGTTAAGGATCCAGTGTTGCCATGAGCTGTGGTGTAGGTCGCAGATGCGGCTCGGATCTGGTGTTGCTGTGGCTCTGGCGTAGGCCAGCGGCTACAGCTCTGATTAGACCCCTAGCCTGGGAACCTCCATATGCCGCGGGAGTAGCCCTAGAAATGGCAAAAAGACAAAAAAAAAAAAAAAAAGAAAGAAAAAGAGTATCTGATAGGGTCCTTCCATCTAGGTTGGAGATAATTCTTTAATGATGTCTTTTTTAGTATGTATAATTCCCCTGGCATGATCTCTCTCTCTCTTTTTTTTTTTTTTTTTTTTTTTTTTTTTGTTTGGCCTTATTAGCGGCATAAGGAAGTTCCTGGACCAGGGATCAAATATCTGAGCCACAGCTGTGACCTGATCCTTAACCCATTACACTGGGCCAGGGATCGAACTTGTGCCTCAGCGGCGACCCTAGCCACTGCAGAGACAGTGTCAGATCCTTAACCCACTGCACTACAGTGGGAACTTTGGGGGGCATCTGATCTTTATCTAAAGGTAAAAAACTTTACCTTTAGATAAAGGTAAGCTTCGGAGATAAGCTTCAGAAACAAACTTAGAGTGTCCTTTTAAAAAGTCAGTCTAACTTTACAGTAATATAACAGCAATGATATTAGTCTTAGTAAATACAGGCCTCAATTAACAAAACTAGAATTTAATATCTACTGAAACATGATATTTTTCTTTCTGAATTTACCCTCCTTTCTACCAAATATAGCCAAATTAAGACTGCTTTGTTTGGCAATTAAGTCTGGTTTCAGTAAACTTGGCCTGATGATTTACATAAGTATAATTGATCTCATACATTTTTTTGAAAATTGGCTTTGCTTGAAAATTTTGTATAGAATCTCATTGAATTTTTAAAAGGCAAACCAGGAAAGCTGAGCTTGTTACAGATTTTTCCTGTGATTTTTATAGATTTGGATGAATTCCTCCCTTTTTAAGGTCCTCAAAATACCTTGAGGTTACTGTACCTATTAGGAACTGGCCTTCCTAATTTATCTGATAAGGTTTCTGGGAACCTAAGAGTTTCCAATCTCTGGAGGAACAAGGTAGAGAAAAAGAAGAAATGTGCCAATTCTGCTTACAAAGATATTATTTACCAAATTGGTATAGTCATAATTAGCTTGAGGGGAAGGGTTTCCTTATTTTTTGGAAAATACAGATTAAAGCCAGTATTATTTCAGACAAAAACTATAAAAATTATAGTCATATTCACCTGTTTGCTCAGCTCTATGTAACTAATCCTTTTTAATAATTATGAAGCCGTCAGGTTTTCCATTAGAATTCTTTGATCTCTTACTAAGTCCAGCAGGATAATCTGAAAGTTATCCGAAATCAGTACTTATCTAAAAGTCCTTGCTATGAGTCTTCTTGAAGAGGAAGCATTTTTGCAGGGAAATCAGAGTAAAACAGTAACTGTCTGTAAATGACAAAGACTTAAGAAAGATGGTTAAGGACCTGATTACAATATAGCTGACAAAGAAACTTATTTATTGCTGTAACCTACAGCGTTTTAAGATACATACTAACTAGAATTATGACTGATAATATTTTACCAGTGGTGATAATATTTCACCATATTTTTAGGAATTTCGTATAACTTTTAGAATATCTAGATTAGTAACATATACCCATACAATATAACCTAAGAAGATTTATTACTCATTTGACAATGCTTCTCATGTAATTTAACATACCAAATGAACTTAACTTAGTTTAATGTCTGTCTATCTTTGCGATATTTCAAGAGCCCTTTGAAGCACCCCAAAGTTAGCTAGAGGTCAATGGAACTTTATTAGAATTTGGTTTGGAAAGTTTATGAAAAAGATATCAAAAAGGTTTAAAACACTTGCATAAATAGGATTATAGGTCACTTAACCAAGTGATAATAAAAGGATTCAAAGGCACATATAGAAGGTTAATACAGATTACCATTTAAAGGTAAAAAAAGCTTTATCATCTGTTATCAAAAGCAAATCAACATTTTAAGAAAACTTTGTCCTCTTAACAGAGAGATTAAGGTTTTACACCAAATTCAGGTTTTACATACCAGTTTACTTTCAAAATTTATTTACTCAAATTTATTCTAAACTTAGCTAATCCTGACTATGCACAAAACTCTTTTCTCAGGGTTCCTTTTCCATAAATCTTCCATAACTTTCTGTATCCATATTAGTTGGGCCCTTATTTTTGCCCATCCAGAAACAGCCATCCCTAAGACGAAATTGCTTTCTTTTTCCTTAATAAAATGCAGTTCCATTCCTCTTACCTTTTTTTTTACCAAAAACACACATCCTACTTTCCTAGTGTACACTGAAATGTTTCTCCTGTTATTTCTAGTAGCTTTAATTGCATATGTAAATTCTAGTAGCTTTAATTACATATGTCATTCTTAAGAATCTTAATTTCTAATGAAAAACTAAGAAATAAGCAATTATGAACTTTTTACATTAGCATTCTGTAGATTGGCAAACACAATAATAATTTCTAAAAACATATGCTTTCTTATAGAAAATATCTCAGTATGTCACCAAATATATTTATTAATAGTCATAAATAATTTTAGTTTTCTGAAAAGGAAGCCAGTGTTCAGTGATTAATGTTTGAGTATCTTATTGGGGAATCACATAACTACTCAGTAAAATTCCATTATTTAACTTAATTTAGCACAGTTCTAAAATTTCAAGTTATCAAATATCTGGAGTTTTGTTTTTTTGTTTTGTTTTTTGTCTTTTTAGGGCCATACCCATGGCATACGGAGGTTTCCAGGCTAACGGTCGAATCAGAGCTGTATCCACTGGCCCACGCCACAGCCACAGCAATGCCAGATCCCTGCCGCATCTACAACCTACACCATAGCTCACAGCAATGCCAGATCCTTAAACCTCTAAGCAATGTGAGGGATCGAACCTGCGTCCTCATGTATGCTAGTCAGATTCTTTTCCGCTGAGCCAAGATGGGAACTCTTAGAGAGATTATTTTTAAGTAAACATTCCTAAAACATAATTAGTCATAAAGAATTCACTCAAAAGTTCTTATCTTCTGTATATTTAATTTACTTATTAAAAAAGTTCATCATACTGAGCTATTTTTCTTGCTTACAAGTTTGTAACAGATAGAAAAGATCATAACTTTAAAATATAGATGTTATTATCTTTTCTTACCTCACTCTTACACTTCCAATATCCCTCTTTTACGTAAATTTCTATTTCTTCCAATACCCTTTGAAAATTGCAAAGATGGTATATTGAACATTAAGGAGTGTAACATGGCTCTTTTAAACATCAAAAGCCCAACTAGCACGCAGTATTTTTTTTTTCCTTTCATAGAAAGTATTTGTATGTACCACACAACCGGTTAAGGCATTCTATTCAGAGCATGTATTTGTAAAGGCGGTTGCAAAATCTTTTTTCATCTCATATTGAGGAAGGATGTCAAGTTGAGATATTTAAGTTTGGTAGAACCATAATATGGTTTTAAAACAAATATACAAGAAAGCTCCTAATAGTTCAGCGTTTAAATGTGTGACTTCTACAAGGGGAAACTTAAATCATAGAAATTCCCAAATTCCCATGATTTCTATTGAGTTGTATGGGTTCTACCAATTAATACAAAATTATTTTTAAAATTTATAAGAAACCCATTTTCTAAATTTACAGAATTCAGTGATCCTATTCTGGTTCTCTGTATAGAATGCTTTGCCTAGCTCACCAAAAGTAGTGTTTACATTTACTGCCAGTTCCTATTGAGTCTATAGGTTATTATTAAAGCTATCAAACATGCCCGCATACAAGATGATCTAAGTGGAAGCCAAATGGTCTTTTATGACCTAGTCTCAGAAGTCAAATACAGTGTCACTTCTGCCATGTTCTGTTGGTTAAAACAGTTATAAACCGCCTGCACTTATGGTGAAAAAACATAGATTCTACCTTTAATGGGAGGAGTGTCAAAGAATTTGAGGTCATATTGTAAAACCACCATGATAAGTTGTGATATATACTCAAACTGGAACACTATGGAAAAGAAACGAGAAAACTCTATGTATCATTGTGGAAAGTTTGCCAGGATATACAACGAGGTGAAGAGGGAGTTCCCATTATGGCTTAGCATAAATGAATCTGCCTAGTATGCATGAGGATGTAGGGTTTGATCCCTGGTCTTGCTCAATGGATTAAGGATCTGGTGTTGCCACAAGCTGTGGTGTAGGTCGCAGATGCGGCTTGGATCCCACATTGCTGTGGTTTGAGCATAGGCTGGCAGCTAAAGCTCCAATTTGACCTCTATCCTGGGAACTTCCATATGCCCCAGGTGAGGCCCTAAAAAAAATTTTTTTTTTAAATAATATAAAGTGAAGAAAGCAAGAAGAAGAAGAATGTATAAGACATATACCATTTTTTGGAAGCAAGATGAAAAAGAATATGTGTATATATGTATATTATCTGTTGTAGGTTAAAGAAACACTGGAAGGATTCAAAAAATAATAATTTACATGGAAATTTCTGAAGTAGGGCATGATGGATTGGCACAGAAACTGGAGTAACAATTCTAAGCATTCACTTTTTTACATTAATATTGATTTTTGAGCCATGGAAATATGTTACTAATAAAAATTTAATGTATCAGAAAGCACTTTGGCCATATTATGATTGATCCTTGTAGAGTTTATCCTGGACTAGGACCCTGAACACTTTAACAAACGCTATTTTTGGAACCTCAGCCGAGTTATGAATAGAGCCCCTGTCAGTGTCATTGTTCCATTCGAGGTGATACTTTGTAAGGTAGCCCCCTTTCTACACATCAGGTGATAAGCACTATTGAAAATAATATACAGGGTAAAGAAAAAGAGTGCGGGGGATGGTAAGCTGTTCTTCTTTGTAAAGCATGTCAGAGGCAGCCTTTAATAAGAACTGAGGGAGCAAAGCCTGGAGATAGTGCAGGGAAGAGTGACCCAGGAACATGCAACAGCAAGTGCAAAGGCCGTGAGGCAGGAGTGCATTTGGACTATTCAAGGACTAACAAAGATACTGGTGTGGGTTGTGTAGAGTGGTTAAGAGGCAGGAGGGTAGGAGAGAAGTCAGTGGGCCTTTTACAGACATGGGCTATTACTCTGAGTAAATACAGTTTATTATAGAAATATGAACAGAGGGGTGACATGATTTGACTTGTGTTTTAAAAGGATCACTTGCGTTACAAGCTGAGGGAGGACAGTTAAGAGAGCTACTTGGATAGTCCACACATGGGGAATGGGTGTTTGGAAGAGGTTGGTGTGATGTTACATGGAAAGAATACACAGGCACAGACAATGTAAAATCTTCCTAATAAATATTAGAACTAGAAAAAAAATGCTATTTTTTTAGACCATATCTCTGTACAGATCCTTGTAGTGGCACTTTACATTTCATTGTGTTTGATTTCATGACTCCAGCTTGTCGAGATCTTAATAGGAAGTATCCTGTTTTGAAATGGGAAACATATCACTATGCGATAAGACCAAACTCATTGCCTCATACCAGCATCATTTATTAGCCACTTCTAAGTCTTTTCTAGATGAGGATTTACTTTTTGCTTTCTATAGGTAAATGAGTAGGAAAGGGATTTTGGAAAAAGAAGCATTCAAAGTCTATCCATTCATCAAAGACCTTTCTTTTCATGTAACCTTTCTAATTTCTGTTACTGGAAGATACATGTCCCCAAAGCAATATCTCTCAATATTTCCACTGTACATTTTAGTACACATTTGTGTACATGATCTTATCAAGGGAGACAAGGAGGATTCCTGTACCTTTTCATCTCTGAGTTCTTTGTAGCCTCTTGCACCTGATCTTATATTTCTGGGCAGTCAACAAGTAGCAGTATGAATAAATGATAGTGTGAGAAAGCTAGGAAGGATGCCATGATGACAATTTTGAAGTCATTTAGGGAGTGGAGGTTTTATGGGGAGCTAGAAGAACATGAGAATAAAATAGAATAGCAGAGCATGTAATAAATCCTTGTCTTTATTAGAAACATGGCAAAGGAAGCAGCTACATCACTTCCTGCTCCATACAATGAAGAATTCTCCTCATAATGGATTAACCTCTGGATTTCTGTAGCAATATCTATATTGTATAATGAAATTAGGAGTTCCCAGTGTGGCACAGCAGGTTAAGAATCTGACTGCAGTGACTTTGGTAGCTGTAGAGGCGTGGGTTTGATCCCTGGCCTGGCACAGTGGATTAAAGATCCAATGTTGCAGCTGTGGTGTAGGTCATAGATTTGGCTTGAATCTGGCATTGCTGTGGCTGTGGTGTAGGTCTGCAGCCGCAGCTCCAGTTTGACCCCCCAGCCCGGGAACTTCCATGTCCTTAGATGTGGCCCTAAAAAATTAAATTAAATTAAAATAAATTTGGCCAGCCCACGAGGTGAAAATATCAAGCACCAGAATTTAAGGGGTTTATTCACTAAATATGCCTAAAAATAAGTATTGTCTAAGAGATTTAATTCATTCCATATATTGTGTCTGATTTTGCTTAGATATATGGTGAATATGTCCCAAGTCCCCAAATTACTAAACTGGTGACTTTCTCATCTGTAATCTGTTAATCCCTAGGTCATTTTTTAAATGAGTGAACTATTTCAAGACAAAAAAATACTGAGTATAATATAATCATTCATATATCTTACCATGTAACTATCAGACTTTAACAGTATGCCATACTGTTTCATATATTTAAGCAAATGAAACAACGCAAATACAGTTGAATCTTTTCCCTTCATATGCTGAGGTCATTTCCCCCTTCATGTTTTCTCATCTGAAATGTGTTAAAACAAATTTGGGATTCAAGTTTGTTTAGGTATATGTTATTATAACCATAAATAAAAAATAAACACAATAGTTGATAAAATGAGAGAATAATACTTTACTTATAAACTGTCAATCCTTGAAGGAAACACTGCTGCCGCAGATGAAATGCATTAGAATGAGGTTAGGGTATTGCCTAATGAGAAAGAACAGAAGCTTTTGTCATCTAGGAATTGGTTATTGGCAGGTCATTGGGCATTTCTTGCCAGCATCTCCAATTATATGGCAGTATTTTAATACAACCCAAATGCCTAAATCCACTAAGGGAGGGGAAAATAGCAGATAAACTGCTCTGAGTGGAATTCAGTACTCATCATCACCTGCTATATGAGAATGCCTAGTTTGTTGTTGCTTTGGGGTCTACCATGGCCGACATAAGCTCCTATGAACAATCCTGGAGGCACTGGGATGTAGATTGATATTGGTCCCAAACTGATAGCACAACCACACTTAATAAGGTATGGCTGTTTTTCTAGAGCTACTGATTGGAGAAAGGAGTTAATGGTAAAAATAGATAGAAAGATTGTAACACTTGAAAGTTAAATTGTGCTAGAGTGACTCTTTGTCACTACACTTCTCTTCCCTTCCCTTCCCCACACCCCTGAGGCGCTGAGCCTTAGTCAGATTTATATGCCCTCTTCTGTACTCCCCAAATCCCAAGTGTGCTTATCAGAGCACTTTCCATCATACTTGTAGTTTTATTGCCTTTCTACATGTTAAGAATTTGAGCTCTTTGAGCCCTGGAGCATGTCTCCTTCTCCATGGTATCCCTGGCATATGTTCAGTGCAGTGCCTGGTACAGAGTAAATGTTCAAGTACTTGTAGCTAAATGCTAACTAACTCCTGGAAATTCATTGTAGAGGACCTGGCAGGCTGCTGCTTGTTGCCTGATTGTAGCTGAAGGTCTCTTGGCTCTTTCCGGCATCAGAGCTCATAGAGGGGGCTTATATCACAACTCCTCAGTTACAAAACTAGAATTGCCCTGAAACAGCCGTCAGACTTAGAGAATGAGAGTTGAGGGAAGATGTGCCAGTTGTCACCACTCCTACGTCTTTCATATCCTCCACGGTGGCACTAATCTCTGCAATCCTCCCAGGGATGTAGAATTGCTTTTGGTAGAAGTTCCAGGGGCCCTGGATGTGACCCAAATCTATGGGTCAGAGAACCAGTTTAGATATTTTGCCAATTTCAAAGAATGTCTGTTCCAATTATATATTCAGGAACTGGGAGAATAACTTCAGAGTGGGTCCCCAGATCTACTGAGACTACCATGGGTTGGATCTAGGGTAAGACTCTGTCTATAACTGGATGGCCATCTCTATCATCTTTGACTGGTGGACCGCAGTAGAATTTTGAGTCTTCAGGAATTAGCGCCATTTAAGAGCCAGTTTCTAGAAATCCCTGAAAGATCTGGATATTTTCTTTTTCCCCAGTGAATAGTCACCCAAGTAAATGGTCTGAGATGTCTTTAGGGGAAGGCTTGGAGATTTTAAATATATATGCTTATGTAGTGCTGTTGGGTTATTCCTCGGAGGCATCGACAAACCCTTCAGTAAAGATGCTGTGGGTCTGTGAACTTGGATTTGTTGGAAACTGGTTGAAAAACTGGGACTCATCACGGTGGCTACTCATGTCAGGTTGCTGCTTTTAAGACCTAGTTTTTTCTGTTAAATATAACCAAGTAACATTTGTGTAGGTTACCCATCCATTTCACTCTTATACTTATTTTAGTGAACCACTGCGCAAGTTCTTGTGGGTCAAATTTTCCTAATATACACTATTTCCTGCTAAAATATATGTAACCACCTTGTCTTTGGCTCTTAAGTGCTGCCATTTGGCCTCTGTTACCTTGGGATTCCATAATCTCAATTGCAGTCATCCTGCACTGTAATTCCTGGCCTCTGTAGGAAAGCCACGTAGCAGAATGCTTGTGTTCTCCTAAATAATGTATAAATCAATGCCGTAGTGGAAGGCATATTCTCAGAGTTTTCTCAGAGGATATACTTGGGCATGGGTGTGCAGATTTCATATGATTATTCACTCCAGCATTCCTGACTCCCTAAACTTTTGATTGCCTCTTTTGCATTATGCTAAGGATGTTTTGGCATTTCAACCTCGTTAAATGTAAGGCCGAGTCTCATCAGCCGAGTGAACTGGTAAGAGCTACTTCTAGCTTTAAAACAAACATCAACTCCAGAACATCTGGCAAACACATCTATAATATTAAATTTGGTTCAACTCAGTATTATGTTCCATTCTCTTTGCTTTAACCCCCTAAGGATTCACTCCCACACAATGTTCTCCAGTTTTTTGACAACATATTTCATCAAAACCTTGCAATTCTCTTGATGTATACATAGCTTCTTTCTGAGTTACACTTTGTATTTGCTCTCCTAGAAATTACTGAGATCTGATCCTAGTATACAGGTCTTGAGGTAACAAGAAACTTGAGGGTGGATCTTAAGGAAAATGCTTGTCCCCTTGTAAGATAACTGTTTCACATGAGGTTATTAAGTTTTTCATTACGATGAGGCTCATCTCTTCAGACATAACAAGAAATGTTGTGTTCAACTCACAGGGGAGGCTCAAAGTGACTCAGGGGTTTAAGATTCTCAGCTCTGTTTGGGTACAACCAGATGGCCGCATTCCAAGTTTCAAAGTTTCCCCCCTTTGCAATCAATGTCCTAAGGTTCACATGGCACACTTGGTAAGGCTGTGGATCTACCTAGACATTATGAGTTAGCAATGTGCACAATTAAATTTTGTATTTATTTCCAGCAATAAGCCCTGTGACAATTAGAAATAAGCAATACTTTTAGGGCTGCAATAGAAGTTCTCTGGTTCTCTGACCATGACTTATACTGAGAATTTAAAGACCTGAGCTTCTTTTTTTTTTTTTTCTGCAAATGCTCTAGTGCATTCATGAGAGTCTAACCCCATATCACAGTCCATAGAGTAATTATTACTGCCATAATAGTCATTTGAAGGAGCCAAAATGTCACAATCATCTGTAGGATATAATACAGATTCACTGGGATGCCACTGAGTGCCATCAGTTACTACCATACCATGTCTCACTGGCAAAGGAGCTCAGCACTGCATTCAAGCCCAAGGCATGACCAGCCCATTTCTCCAGTCCCATTTTTGAGTGTCTGGTTCCTGAAATTACTGCTGGTGTAAGTTTTTGTGACAGTTAGGACAGGAAGATAGAAATCACACAATAAGAATATGACAGAAAGAATTGTTAATTAGATATCAAGTTGTTAACTAAAAGGTAAAGATATTACTCTTAGATATCAAATAGATATTAAATGCAGTAAGCAGCTGTCACTTCTAGATCTGAGAGAAAAAAGGGAAGAGGTTGGAATTATTAAAATTTAGTAATTTCGAGGAACAGAAGTGAAACATGACCTCTAAGAGGCACTGCCCAGCCGGTGCTGATGTCTCTGAGCTCTGGAGAAAGATTTTGTACACCTGGGGAAAGGGCTACAAGTCCCTTCTTCCTCCTCCAACCCTTTAACACCTCCTTTTAACAGAATGCCATCTGCAGCCAGCTGGCAAAGCAAAAATGTGGTTTGCAGAGTTTTAGTTCCAGCATGACAAAGCAGAGAAGGGTAGATTTGCAACTGAGAGCACATTTACCTTCCCATCTGATTTCAGCCAGATGGATCCTTCTGAGAGTGTCATGGTTTTAGAAGAACCTAGGAGTCTCCTGGAATTGTTTCATTTCTTTGGTTTCAGAGAGGGGAGGAACAGAAAGTGGTCTTACCTTTCTCTGTGCTGAACTGGAGAGTTATAAACAAGAAGTAAATATCTCATTGTAGGCAAGCACAGTCTGTCCCTAACCATACTCTCTACAAAGAGCCCATGTAGGAGAAAGGCCAAAGCTTTCTTATAGGCTGGTTCATAATACTTTTCTTGCTCATCCTTAATTTATAGTGTTCTAAAATGTCTCTCATTTTAATTGGATGTCATCTTTCAATTTTGATACAAAATCTCTGTCAAAGCCCTAAAGGATTAAATGTAAAGATTGTATTAGCAGAAAAAGAAAAAAAAGAGAGTGTATTAGTGAAATAAGTGAATTAAACTGGAAAATATTTGACTTATAAAATAATAACTAGATAATAAAGGTCAGACCTATCCAGCAAAACAATTTCAACCTTTAAAATGCTTGAAGATGTAGCTGGTAAAAAATGAAGTATGTAATATACCAGGATGAATTAGCAGGAAGGAAGGGCTTTTTGGCATAAAATAGATAAATTATGTCAATGTTTGTGACGGGAAAGTATAATTTGATCACTTGCAGTTTTACAGAATAATGGTCCTTTGAGTGTTTTAAGGAAAACCATTATGTATGCCTTGTGATCTATATTATTTCATCTTGTCTCTTTTAGGAGTCTCAGTTTTTCTATGAAATTTTTATCACAAACTAATTCTTTCCTTATATTCTATATTATTTTTTATTTTCCCTGACTATTCTTTCTCCTCCTAATCCCCTTTAACTCAGATCTGATTCTTATCTAAATATTTCTGCAGAATCCTTATTAGTCCTTATATCTTTTCTCTGTATTAAATAATTTTTCAGTAAGAGAGGCAACTGTCATTATGGAGATTTCTGGGAGTCAGTCAGCTTTTGGCTTTGTTGAAGTGCTATGTAAAAGTCTTTTCAAAAGTTAGAATCTCTGGGAGTTCATGCTGTGGCACAGTGGGTTAAGAATCTGACTGAGTGGCTCGAGTCACTGCAGAGGAATGGGTTCAATCCCCAGCCTGGCACAGTGGGTCTACAGCTATGGCTTGGATCCAATCCCTGGCCAAGAAACTTGCATATGCTGCCATTTAAAGAAAAAAAAAAAAAAAAAAGACAGAAAGAAAAGTTAGAATCTATAGGCTTCAGTTTTTCTCTTCCATAAGATGAGGAAATTAGACTTTATAATATACAGATTTTGCTTGAATTTCTAACATTGTAAACTTATGGAACTTTGAGGGAGTTTTTCAGGATTGAGAATTATTGGTCTAACAAATACTGCTCTAACACGGAGAAAACAAGATTTTTCAGCTAGGCAAACCCCATAGAGAAAATGATCATTGTTTAAATAACAAATAAGACTCTTCCAAAATGAAAATTTTTTTCTGACTCTTAATATCTAGTGGTTCCAAGGTCTGAGGCTACAGTGGACTTTTTAACCAGGGCATAAATTTAAAGTATGTGTTATAGTGGTGATCTGTTGAAAGTGAAAAGAGACAAAATGGGCAATCTAAGTTGCTAATTACTGCATTATTCACAACTGTGAAATAAAGGGATTACAAGTCCTTTACAAGAGAAGATGGAGTGGTAGGTGAAGGTTTTCAAGTGAAAAGAGACAAAATGGGCAATCTAAGAGACAAAATGGTCAATCTAAGTTGCTAATTACTGCATTATTCACAACTGTGAAATAAAGGGATTACAAGTCCTTTACAAGAGAAGATGGAGTGGTAGATGAAGTTTTCCTTGGGATAAAAGTATAAGAAATATCTTTAAATCAGTTTAGGACTGAAGTAATGGACAGAAAATTGAAATCATAGGCCTGAAATCACTGTTTAGTGGAGCAGTTAGGCTGCAACATCTGTCATTTTATTGATCTTAAGGATTTATTGTACTTATCTGGTGGACTAGGCCACTGTCCCCTGACCACCTACTCTCTCTTGGGGCATCATTTGGAGAGGGTATTCTCTATGTAGACGAGAGCCTTTTTTTTCTTTTTTTCTTTTTTTTCCAGTCAAGCTGTACTCTGCTACAAGGACCCTAGCTCATCTTCAAGGAGAGTAGTGGTAATATACTTAGTGTCATTTTCCCAAGAGAAACAGAGATGTCTAAAAAATTTCAGTGATTCACTAACTCATTTGTCCATTTCATTCATCCATCCATCCAATAAATATTTATTGAGCATCAGGCACTCTGACAAGTGCTGAATCAGTCCTGAACAAGCCAGACATGGCCCTGGCCTCATGGAGCTTAGAGTTTCTCCCATTTTAGACTCCTAATTTTCATTTGTTCTTTCCCTCCCTCACACTTCCTAAGCCTCCAGAAGATAAGCGCATATTTTTTGGGTCATTGAAAGCTTTTTTTTTTTTTTTTTTTTTGCTATTTCTTGGGCCGCTCCTGCAGCATATGGAAGTTCCCAGGCTAGGGGTCCAATCGGAGCTGTAGCCACCGGCCTACACCAGAGCCACAGCAACGCAGGATCCGAGCCGCGTCTGCAACCTACACCACAGCTCACGGCAACGCCGGATCGTTAACCCACTGAGCAAGGGCAGGGATCGAACCCGCGACCTCATGGTCCCCAGTCGGATTCGTTAACCACTGCACCACGACGGGAACTCCTTTTTTTTTTTTTTTTTTTTTTTTTTTTTTTAACAGGTTAAAAATTATGCAGTACAAATTTTAGAGGAAAAGTTCACAAGGTTTCATTGGTTCTGATATACTTCAAATGGCTTCTTAAGATCACACATTGAATTCTTTAAGAGATTCCATTGAGCAAAATGTTTGCCTGTTGAAGTAGATGGATTTTACCATCCTTTTATGTAGCTACAATGTGTGACCTCCTCCCTTCACCCTCAGTGCCTTATTTTCTTAGTGAAATTGTCTTGTCTTTATTTCTTTTCTATTATACTACGTAAGATAAAGAACTAGAATTATGGGAAACTACTTTACATTATAATTCAAGGAAAAGGCAATTTATTAATAATACTATTTCTAATAATTATTAAAAACAATATTTATTATCACACATTAGACAGTGTATCTTGAATTTCTACTGTGTATATTCTTTTTCCCAGAACAATACCTTCCTTACTGATAAGTGATAAAGTAATCTACAGATTTCGAGGCCTCAAATGTATTGTTGTTGACTGATTGATATTTTAACCTGTTTTTGATTAATACATTACAGGTTACCCCATATCAACCTCAATTTCTTTCAAGGATTTCAAACTATTTTTATAATATAAGACATCTATAGCTTCTTTTCAAGTTCACTGTTTGGCAGTGTTCTGGTATAAAGTCTTCCAGAAATGTGTGCATGTTGTCATTTCGATGTGGCCTCTTTCAGAGCCTTGGCCACTGCAGAAATTTAGCTTATTATGAATCATTTGAATGAATAACACTTGTTGCTAATCCTTTGCAAGTCTAAAAAATTCATACCCCAAGGATGCTAGGTGGTAATATGTGGATTCTAAACATTATATGTATAAAGTGCTCTATTTAACTCATTTTAAGCTATCAAAGAGTTCAGAATCTAATCCAGTGTATAGAAAAATCCCTATTTCAAAAACAGGATTTTTTCATGATTAGCTATTGTGATTGTGTTCAATAGTGTCACACAAGCCCCTTTGAAATATCAGCTCTCTTTAGTGGGGATTCAATCATGTGTTAAAGTATAGTCTTTTCTAGATACCCTATGAAAATATTTTAACTTGAAAGGGCCTCCTATGCTTGTAATTAAGATAGCTACAAAATGACGTTAGGCTTTCCACTTTAGAAATTCCATTCCAGAGTAATATATCTAGATTCCCTTTTTCTGACTTTCATAACAAATAAATACTTATGGTAGATGAACATAATTCTGAAATTGGGCTTCCACCTTTTTCCCAGTCACCCAATAAGTTGATCTTAGGACTCTCCAAAAAACAGTGTGTGGCAGGGGGATATATGTGTTTGTGTGTGTCTTTGTATTCTGGAAATTTTTAAACACACGCAGAAGTAGTAAGAACAAAGTGACCTTCTAGGTCAGGCCGTTGGATTCATCAGTATCACCATTTGGCTACTCTTTTTCTGCTGTTAACCCATTGTTTTCCTTAGAGTATTTAAACTTAATCTCAGACATGTTTTACCCATAAATGCTTGGATACATTTATTAGGGTTTTTAAAATTAATTAATTTATTTATTTTGCTTTTTAGGGCCAAACCCATGGCATATGGAGGTTCCAAGGCTAGGGATCCAGTCGGAGCTACAGCTGCTGGCCTACACCACAGCCACAGAAACGCAGGATCTGAGTTGCGTCTGCGATCTACACCACAGCTCACCGCACAGTGCCAGATCCTTAACCCACTGAGCAAGGCCAGGGATCGAACCCACAACCTCGTGGTGCCTAGTCAAATTCACTTCTGCTGCACCATGATGGGAACTCCACATTTATTATTTTTTAATGTTAGATGAAAGTTAGAGACTAAGATTGTTAAATTTCCTTCATTCTTAGTTTTTGTCTGAAATTGTCATTGTTCCATTCTAATTAGAACATGTTCCATGTCGATAAGTTTTAGTTTTTTTTTTAGTTCATTTTGTCTCTCCTGGATGGCCATCAAAACCCTATCTCGTTCTTGTCATAGCCAGTAACTATTATACTGATTCTGTATAAACAGAATACAACAATTACACAATTTATGTGTATCTATAACTAATTTAAAAACTTCATTCTTGTTGACTATTTCAATTTGGGAGTCAGATCATTATTAGTGTAAGGTGATCACTTTCCTATTACAAACTGTATGAATGTACACATAGGATAGATGGATATTTTGAGTATAGGTTAGTAAAAGGAAACAGGGTCATTGGTATAAACCTAGGCAGAAAAGACTTGGATTTTAGGAGTTAAGACTTTATTCTACTTCACAAGATAGTCCTATGTGTGTTTCTTCTCTGAAACTGTGATAAATTGGCCAGCTTTAAAAGCATAAATAAAAGAACAGTAGAAATTTTTTAATAGTTTCCCACTTTATTTCCATTGCTTGTATGTTCAAACCAGCCATATATCTCTGAGAGTCTGATTCGGTGGCTAATATCTTTTTAGCGGAACTCCCACCTCCGTATACAGCCATTGCCAGTCCAGATGCCAGTGGTATTCCAGTAATAAACTGCCGGGTGTGCCAGTCTCTCATCAATTTGGATGGCAAGCTTCACCAGCATGTGGTTAAGTGCACGGTTTGCAATGAAGCTACAGTAAGTAGAGATTTCCATTAATAAAAGCACAAATTATTATCTGATGTCTTCTCCCTAAGAAAATACTCCAATAATGTTACTTAAAAGTGGATGTGGGCTGGGTACAGATAGGACCTTTTTTTTTTTTTTCTGTCCTTTCTTTCTTCTCTCTGGCTCTTTTTTATGATAAAACGATGCCTCCAGGTGTTTAAATCCATTACGAAAATTTCGCGATGAATTTAAATCTAATGCTATTTGGTTCTTTACTTTCTAAAATGAGACTGACCATCGATAGTTGTTTATAATTATCTTCAGTGTCTAGCCACATAACGACTAACTCATTCTGATTTTCACCAAAATGAAATATACTAAAGTTCACTACAATGTGGACTTTACCTATTACATGGAAAATTATTTAAATTTATTTTGTATCTGTAGGATGTCAGTATGATTTTTCTGGGCCTTTGTGATTATACATTTATTATTGACACCCGTGTCAAAGTGTTTACAAACAGCTTTGTATATATTATTCCATTTACTTGATATTAACTTACTGAAATATTAAAAAGTTTGAAGAGCACATTTTTTTACTGAACTTTGGGAAGAATAAATTTTAAGTAAGTTTTTTTTTTACAGTTTTAAGTAATAAACTGATAATGTGTATATTGATTAATTTAAATATATTTCTATTTTCATGGTTAGGCTTTATTTTTAAATTTTCAGTCTGTCTCAAAATTTGCAATTAAATGTTAACTTTCAATATCTGTATTTTTTTCCTCTTTAGAAAAGTCTAAAGAAAGTCAGCCAGTGATTATCATGTCTCTAAGAACCATAAAACATGAATACTGGGGGCTTTATAAATTATATAGAAAGTTATAAAATACAATCTTATGTCATGAATCAATGTATTCAATCATAAATTTTTTTCCTATAGGGGATATAATTTGAAGAACTGTATTGTATAATAGGTGTTACCTATAAAATCATCTATTTCAAGTTGAACACTCCAACTCAACTTAAAAAGAAACCTAAATAGTAAATTTAATTACTGTTAATTCCTTAGGGCTCGTTTTAGAGTTGGCAAGCAAACAAGTATTGTTAGACACATTAACAAAGAAAAAAAAAACATTGTCTTAAAGGTTTCCTTGGACTTGGCATTAATGTTGAATTTTTTCCTCTTTCTTCACCTATACAAACTTTGTTTTTTAATGAGTAGAAAAAAAGGAAATTTAAAGCTTTATAATTATACTTGGAAGTAAATAAAACGGAGTAGGCCATTTATGCAAGAATCTCAAAGTCACTATGGATTTAACCAACAGCCTCAATCTGTTTACTTATAAGTGATGAGTTCATTTAGGATCAATAGAATTTGGCTTCAGGTAAGCTACTTCTGGATGTAAATAAAATTGTGCTAGAGTTCCTGTTATGGCTCAGTAGGTTAAGGGTCTGATGTGGTCTCTGTGAGGATATAGGTTTGATCCCTGGCCTGGCTCAGTGGGTTAAGGATCCAGCATTGCCATAAGCTGCAGCATAGGTCACAGACATGGATCAGATCTGGTGTTGCCATGGATGTGCTGTAGGCCGCAGCTGCAGCTCCAGTTTGACCCCAGCCCAGGAACTTCTGTATGCCACAGGTGCAGCCATAAAAAGAAAAAAGAAAATTATACTGAAATTTTTATAGCATTACTATCCCTGTTAGTAAAGAAATATAAATGATTATGAATATTCTAGAGAAAATGAATAGTATTTAATAACATTGCCTTGTATGGAATTAGTAATATTATAAGGGAGGAAAAAAGTGAAAAAAAGTCCTGAGGAATGCTCTAACATATGATTTGCTAATGTTTGCAATGTAATTTGATCCTAAATTTATGAATGAAGAGATGTTAGGCAACCAGCAGCTTCTCTGGAAAAATTCTAGGTTGAAAAGAACAGATATAATGGATAGATATTATGTACCAGGGTCCAAAAGAACAGTTCCCTTGTTTCACTATCACTGTTCCCTGCTCAGTTTAACTGTGATCATTCTCCTTAAGTCATCTAAAGCAGAATATCAGTGTATCTATTCTCCTGAGCAGACAGCTTTAATAGGAACCAAATATTCCTGTGGAGATTGAAAAACTAAAACTTAACAAAAAACAAGGTTAATAAAAGTTCTTTTTATTTCAGTAGATAGAATTGAGAAGGGAAGTAAGGTGTGTGTAGGTGTGTGTGTGTGATAGAGAGAGCAAAAAGAATTATGGACAAATTTTAGCAAGATTTAGAGAGTAAAGAATTTAAACTTAAAGGAAGGCAATCTCTATGACTAGTTAGTGGAAAATTTGAGAGGTCTTGGAGAAAGAGTGGAGCTAGATGGCTGCATAACTCATTAAATCCGAGATTTGGAAACTGATATACTGGGGTTTGAATCCTAGCTCTGCCACTTAGCATTTTATCTTTGAGGATTTTTGTAAATTGTGGCTCCTTATGTAAAAAGGTATAGTAGTAATAATACCTAACTCTTAGGGTTGCTATTGGATTATAGAGGTAAAATGTCCAGCACAGTGCCTGGAGCATATATGTTTATTTTGCCAAAGTTAAGACTTCTAAATCTTATGCATAATTACAATGTCATCCCCTCCCACCCATCATTTTACTGCAGACTAGGCATGACATGTTGTGGGCTAGCACTGAAGACCAGGCTTGACATTTTCTAGTTCAGTCTCCTTATTTTACAAATGAGAGAACTGAGATCTAGAAGTATAGTGGGAATAAAATATAGGCATACCTCAGAGATATTACAGGTTTAGTTCCAGACCACTGCAATAAAGCAAGGAATATGAATTTTGGGCTTTCCTCTACATGTGAAAATTATGTTTATATTGTAAGTGTGCAATAGCATTATGTCTTAAAAAGAACATACCTTAAAAAATACTTCATTGCTGAAAAATGCTAACCACCATCTGAGCCTTTAGTAAGTTATAATATTTTTGCTGGTGAAGGGTCTTGTCTCCATGTTGATGGCTGCTAACTAATCAGGATGGTAGTTGCTGAAGGTTGAAGTGACTGTGGCAATTTCTTCTTTTAAAATTTTTACTTATTTTTATTGAAGTATAGTTGATTTTCAGTGTGGTGTTAGTTTCAAGTATACAGTAAACTGATTCATTTATAAATAAATGCAAATGTGGCGTATGTATATACCACAGATCCTTAACCCACTGAACAAGTCCAGGGATTCCTTTCCCTTATAGGTTATTAGAAAATATTTAGTATAGCTTTCTCTGCTGTTCAGTAAGTCTTTGTATGGCAGTTTCTTAAAATAAAGCAGCAATGAACCATTTCTTTGTAACATGCTGTTTGATAGCATTTTACTCATAGTAGAACTTCTTCCAAAATCGTAGTCAAGGAGTTCCTATTGTGGCTCAGTGGGTTAAGAACCTGACTAGTATCCATGAAGATGCAGGTTCAATCCCTGGATTTGTTGAGTGGGTTAAGGATCTGGTGTTGCCACAAGCTGTGGTGTAGGTCATGGACGTGGCTGGGATTTGGTGTTGCTCTGGCTGTGGTATAGGCCAGCAGCTGCGGCTCTGATTTGACCCCTAGCCTGGGAACTTCCATGTGCCACAGGTGAAGCCCTAAGAAGACAAAAAAAAAAATGGAGTCATCCTTCAAACCCTCCTTTATAAACTGCTACACCTTTTTCAACTAAGTTTACGTAATATTCTAAATGCTTCGTTGTTATTTCAACAGCCTGCATCAGGAGTAGATTTTATCTCAAAAAACTACTTTCTTTACTCATCCATAAAAAGCAATTCCTTATCTAATCAAGTTTTATCATGAGATTGCAGCAGTTCAGTCACAATTTCAATTCTAATTCTCTTGCAATTACCACCACGTATGCAGTTACTTCCTCCATTGAATCTTGAACCCTTCAAAGTCATCCATGACAGTTGGAATCAACTTCTAAACTCCTGGTGAAGTTGATATTTTGACTTCTTTCCGTGAATCACAAATGTTTTTAGTTCATCTAGAAGGTTTTCAGTTTACTTCACACAGATCCATCAGAGGAGTCACTATTTATGGCAGCTACAGCCTTATAAAATCTTTTTTTTTTAATAATGAGACCTGAAAGGAAAATTACTCTTTGATCCATAGGCTGCAGAATAGATATTGTGTTAGCAGGCATGAAGACAACATTAATCTCATTGTACATCGCTATGAATGCTCTTGGGTGATCAGGTGCATTGTTAATGAACAATAATATTCTGAAAGGAATTTTTTTTTTTTTTTCTGAGCAGTAGGTCTCAACAGTGTGCTTAAAATGTTTGGTAATTATATTGTAAACAGATGTGCTATCATCCAAACTTTGTTTTTCTATTTATAGAGTAGTGCCAGAATAGATTTAGCATAATTCTTAAGGGCCCTAGGATTTTCAGAATGGTAAATGAGCTTTGGCTTCAACTTAAAGTCACCAGCTGCATTAGCACCTAACAGGAAAGTCAGTCTGTCCTTTGAAGCTTTGAAGCCAGGCATTGACTTCTCCTCTCTAGCTACGAGAGTCATAGATGGGGTCTCCTTCTAATATAAAGCTGTTTCATCTACATTGAAAGTCTGTTGTTTAGTTAGCTGCTTTCATGAATCATCTTAGCAAGATGTTCTTGCTGTAGCTTCTACATCAGCATTTGCTACTTCATCTTGCAATTTTATGTTATGGAGATGGCTTCTTTCCTTAAACCTCATAAACTAACCTCTGCTAGCTTCAGACTTTTCTTCTACAGTTTGCTTACCTCTTAGCTTTGATAGAAGTGAATAGAATTAGGACCTTGCTCTGGATTAGGTTTTGGCTTAAGAGAATGTTCTGTCTGCTTTGATTATCTATCCAGACCACTGAAACATTCTCCATATAAGACTGTTTCACTTTCTTATCATTTGTATGTGCATTCGAGTAGCACTTTGAATTTCCTTCAAAACCTTTTCCTTTGCATTTATAACTTAATTGGTGCAGGAAGCCTAGCTTTTGTCCCATCTCAGCTTTGGACATGCCTTGCTTACTAAGTTTAATAATTTCTAACTTTTGATTTAAAGTAAGAGATGCGTGACTCTTCCTTTCACTTGAACACCCAGAGGCCACTGTAGGGTTTTTAGTTGACCTAATTTCAGTATTAGTGTGTATCAGGGAATAGGGAGACCTTAAGAGGGGGAAAGAGATGGGAACAGTCAGGCAGTGGAACTGCCAGAACACACACAGAATTCACTGATTAAGTTTGCTGTCTTACATGGATGTGATTTGAGGCACTCCTAAATAACAGTGACATTAAAGGTCACTGATCAACGATCAACATAAAAAATATAATAATAATGACAAATTTTGAAAATCGTGACAATTACCAAAATTGTGACACAGAGACACAAGGTGAGCAAATGCTGTTGGGAAAATGATGCTGGTAGGCTTGCTTATCACAAGATTGTCACAAGCCTTCAGTTTGTGAAATAACACAGTAAAGTGAGGTATGCCTATATAAAACAAATTTTGCCATTTGCTAGCACATAGTTACTTAATGGTATTATTTGTATATAGAGAAATTAACTCAAATTCTGGTTCTTGATACTTTAGGATTTATAGCAATACATTTTGGATGTATGTAAATTTTAGAAAGTCAGATTTTTATTTATAATATAGTTTAATAAATTGCAGATGACTTAATAAGTTATACATATATAATTCTCATATAAAATATTATAAAATATGTATTTCCATCAAGGTTAACTTAATATTTTTTAATCTTTTATAAGATATTGTTGCAGACTTACAGAAAATTTAGAAAAATAATTTTTCTATTTTTAGAACAATTATAGTACTAATGGTACATAGTAGCATAGGCTCTTCACCTGCATTCCCCAAATGTTAACTTTTATATATATTTTTGTTTTGTTTTGTCTTGTTTTTTTGAAGTATGCTTAATTTACAAAGTTGTAATAATTTCTGCTATATAACAAAGTTACCCATTCATACATATACACATAATGTATAACAAATGTTAAAATTTTGATGCATTAGCTTTCTTTGTCTAAATAAATAAATAAATAATCTTTTTAGAACTTTTTAAGGCAATTGCAAACATGGGTACTCTTCTACCTCTAAATATTTTAGTGTGAATTTCCTAAAAAAAAAAAGAAAAAAAAAGGACATTCACCTATACAGTCATGGTACAGTTATCAAATTCAGGAAATTAACATTGATACAATACTGTTTTCTAATCTTTTGAACAATTCATGTTTGCCCACTTGTTCCATTAAAAAAAAAAATCTGTTCCAGGAGTCCAAAACAATATACTTCATTTGGTTATCATGTTTCTTTAATCTCCCTTAATCTGAAGCTTAGTCTTTGTCTTCTATTGCCTTGACATTTTTGAAGAGTACAGGTAAGATATGTTGTAGAATGTTCCTCAACTTGGGTTTGTCTGATAGTCCATTGTGATTAGATTCAGGTTTTACATTCTTAGCAAGCATGCCCCAGGAGTGTTGTTCTATTCCTCTCAGTGCATCATAGGTTATTTACTTTACCAAGCTTAAGGAGTGTTTTCTTTAGCTTTATTCTAGCTTTTAAATTTACAGTAAAGTTAAAGAAAAACAGAAATGCTAACATTAAAAGTTATAAAATGGTTTTTTTAAGCTAAAAGATGTCATAAAATTAATTACTTCTTATATTGTAGTGGGTAAAATTTAAGACAAATTCAGATTTGTGATATACTTCTTTTTCCCCACAATTCTTTTTGAGCTTGTTTTTTTCAGACAAATGCCAGAATGCTCAGTGAATGTTTGCTCCTGGCCAGGCAGACAGATGACCTTGTCTTGTGAACTTTAAATGGAAAACAACTTCAGGCCAATACAAACTAATTTTGAAATATGCCCCTCATAATTAAATTTCTATAGTCCCCCAAACTTTATAGAGTGTTTGCCAATATCTGAGGTATTTAAAATCACTTATGATGCACTTTTCATTAAACTGTATTTTGGTAACACTGTGGGGAGACTAGTTTTTAGGAATCATTCCCCTTTTTATACACAAACGAGCTTTGGCAATCTGTACTTTGGTTAATTTTATGTGGTTGTATTTTCTTCCCTTATATAGCCAATCAAAAACCCTCCAACAGGGAAGAAATATGTTAGATGCCCTTGTAATTGTCTCCTCATTTGTAAGGACACATCTCGGCGAATAGGATGTCCGAGACCCAACTGGTAAGGCATAAAGATTCATTCATTCATTCATTCATTCACCAAGAACTTATTAAAGATCCATTATGTGCAAAGTTTTATTCTAAACAGAGTCTTCGTCCTCAAAATAATCATAAGACCTGCAATACCTTTTTTCTTTGTTTAAAGGAATGATATTGCTTAGTTTGAAGTTAATGGTCACAGGTATTTGTAAAATAATATACTTGAAAGAGCAATGAAAATTTATTGATGGTATGTAAGTACTTAATGCATGCAATAAATCAATGACTTATTAAATTTAGTTAAAAAATAACCAACTATTTTATCTTTGACCTGGAAGTGTTTTAGTAATCATTGTGTACTTTACCATGTGTTACACTAGTCTGTGCTGAGTATAATCGATACAATAAATTCTGGAGTTATTTGCCCATGCCAGATGCCATATGGATGTGCCCAGATAGGAGTATATCAGAACCTTAACTGTGTTTTTTCTGTGATTTCTGTCTTTTTGACATTACATAAATTATTTGCAGCCCCATCCGATGATAGACTGGAAAACAGTAAGGAGGTAGCCTTCCATTTTTCCTTCTGTCCTACTCTGATTAAATAGACGTAAAAGGGAATTCCCATCGTGGCTCAGTGGTTCATGAACCCGACTGGTATCCAGGAGGACGCAGGTTTGATCCCTGGCCTCGCTCAGTGGGTTAAGGATCTGGCATTGCCTTGAACTGTGGTGTAGGTCGCAGACACGGCTCAGATCCTCTGTTGCTGTGGCTGTGGCATAGGCCAGCAGCTGTAGCTCTGATTTGACCCCTAGCCTGGAATTACCATATGCCACGGGTACGGCCTTAAAACAAAAATAGACATCAAGGAATACCAGCCTACCCAAGAGAAATTTGGTTGTGATTCAGAACTTTGGTACCTTCATGGCACACACATATTTGTTAATGCAGGATATTTTAACTTACCTAGCCTTCTACCAAACTCAAGTTGTCTTCCTAGATAGGGAATGATCAGAACTATTTTCAGATTTTAACTTACAATAAATTGGAAATGGCAGGTAAATGGTTCCCAAGATCATTTGATTAGGATCAACACCATAATTCATGGTTCCCATCCCATTCCAACTGTTTATTTTTATTTTATTTTTTTTGCTTTTGAAGTATTGACTATTGCTATTTTCTTTGATTTCTAAAGAAATTCACTTAATTTATAAAACAAGTATTTAATTCACTTAATTTATAATACAAGTATAACCTATTTTCAATACTATATTCCATATTTTGATTCTATTTTTCAGGTATTGCTCTCAATCCATGTGGGAGTAATGAAGTTGTTACCTTTCTCTTTCCACAGTAGACGCATAATTAACCTTGGCCCCGTAATGCTTATTTCTGAAGAACAACCAGCTCAACCTGCATTGCCAGTGCAGCCAGAAGGTACAAGGGTCGTGTGTGGGCACTGCGGAAATACATTCTTGGTATGTAATGACATTTGTTTCAGGGACGTCAGTCTGCAAATGTAGCTTATGGTCACATAGATTTAACTACTGCTCATAGTCTTACAATTTTGTCCAAGTACAGATTGATCAAAAAATTAAAACAGAGCCTATTTTTAGAAAGACAGTAAATTGTGCTGCAGCTGCTTAATCAGTACTGCATCATTTGTGAATTACATATATGATGCATCCTCAAATTTGCAGAAAGGGCCTCTGTGGGTAGGCCTCTGTGGGTAGGTACCCTGATCTCTAGGCAGAGCAACATGGGTATCTTGGCTTAGTGAGCAGCTGAATCTACCTCCTACCCTCACCTCCTCAGCAGAGCACAAAGTGCACAATCTCATGAAATGGCCTTGTTTTGTGGTTATAGACTCAAGAAATATTCTTGTTATAATTTATCAATTTTTTTCTGATTTTTAAATATGAAACTTGTACTAAAGGGAATTAACTCTGGTATCTATAGTTAGAAAAACCACTGGATTAAAAAAATAAGAAGGTATAAGTATGAGCAAAAGTTATGGGAGTTCTTGTTTTACCACTTTTAACTTTAACCCTAAGCTTCATTTTTACAAAGTTAATTTCGTAATGACTTAGCCCATCAGGAATCATAAGAACAGGTTTTCTTTATTATTCAGCCTTCAAGTGAGACAAAAGATTTTCCCTAGAACCCAAATACTAGAGGAACTTTCTGGAGTGTTGGCATGGGAGAGCTGAGGTTACAGTGGTTTATAAGCAAGAACTGCTATCACTAGGGATGAATGAGCTTAAGAAAGTGTGGATTATTTGCTCTTCTTTCCTTCTAATTTTTATTTTTGATAAAGTAATTCTTGTACAGTAACATCGAATGTCAAATAGTACTGTAAAGCTTATAGGGAAATTGGTGGTCATTTCTATCTAGCTCATCCCCAATTATCATCCACCAGATACTTTCAGCTCTTTCAGATGCTCTTCCAGTATGTTCTTTCAGGTATTTAAATTGTTTGCTTGTATTTTATCTTTTTTATTAAGCAATTTTAGATATTACCTATTATTTTGTAAAATGCAAATTGAAGATTTAGCACCCTTACCACTTCTGCCTGCACTCGTAGTCTTTTTTCTACTTTCATACTCACTGTAGAGTTATAGCATATTATTTGATTAATACTTAGTGTTTACATTTTTTATATAATTAAGTAAATTATTTTCATAGCTCTGCCAAGTAATATATTACCTTTCTCTCCTGAATGACTTTAACATTTTCTTTGATATCTTAATTTTTTATGTTCAAACCGTTAGTTCTTCTCATATTCTTTTATAGAATTATAAAATTCCTGTCAATATAGTCAAACATATCAGGGAATCTATTATTTAGTCTTCCTGCTACACAGTTGTCATCCTGTGACTTCCCTTCCCCTTATCCTAGGAATTCCTATTGCCTCTTTCCTATTTTGGATCCCATGACATCCTTATAGTTCTTGGTTGATTCCCTCATCTTGTTGGAGCACATCCTCTCTTAGCTTTCTGAGAAAAGATGCAGGGAAATAAATTTGAGCCTCTGTAGTTCTTAAATGGTTTTTCTTCTAATCTCATTTCACTTTATAATTGTTCAGATATAGAATTATAGGTTGCCAATTGTTCAGAAATTTGAGGGCTTTGCTGCACTGTTATCTTTTCTTTCTTTTTCTTTTCTTTTTCTTTTTTTTTTTTTTTTCTGTCTTTTGTCCTTTTAGGGCCACACTCATGGCATATGGAGGTTCCCAGACTAGGGGTAGAATCAGAGCTGTAGCCGCTGGCCTACGCCACAGCCACAGCAATGCCAGATCCCAGCCATAGCTCATGGCAACACCAGATCCTCAGCCCACTGAGCAAGGCAAGGGATCGAACCTGCATTCTCATGGATACTAGGCAGATTTGTTTCTGCTGAGCCATGACAGGAACCCCTTTGCTGCACTCAATGTTGATGAGAAGATCAGCTGCTGTTCTGACTCCTGACCCTTTCCATGTGACCCTTTTTTCTCTCCATTTTCTCTTATTTTCCTCTTTCCTCTTGTATTTCTCCAAGGTTCTAAAATTGTATTAGAATTTGCCTTGAAATCTTTTTTAACTCTTTGTCTTGGTACTCAGTGGACCCTTTTACAGTCCACTGTATTTTTCTTCATTCTGTTTTTCTAGAACTTTAGAGATTAGATCACCTGAATTGATGTTCTCTCTCCCTGTCATTTTTTCTTACTTTTTTTTTTTTTTTTTTTTTTTTTTTTTTTTTTTTTTTTTTTTTTACTTACTGGAAAATTTCCTAGACTGTATCTTCTACCCTTAATTTAAAATTTTAATTTCAGATGATCTAAATTAGATTTTAATTTCTAAGAGTTCTTCCATGTTCTCTGATTAATTTCTCTTTCTTCTAAATAGCATTTTCTTCTTTATGACCTCTCTCTGAAACTATTATATTTTGTCTGAAGTATTCTTCTTTATGCTTTTTCTCTGTTTTCTCGCCACTTCTTCTATTTGTTTTTCTGGTTTGATAGTTTTACTGAAAAGCTCATTTGTATTTGAGAGTAAGTTGGTAATTGGAGTATCTTAAGTATGCAGAGGGAGCTGAACTTTTTCTCCTCCCTTCCTTTCTGCCTTCCTGCCTCCCTTCCTTCATCCCTCACGTTTTCCTTTTTTCTCTCTTCTCCCCATCTTCTTTCTTCCTTTTCCTCTTCTCCTTTATCTCTTATCCTAAAGAATTGCCAACTATTATTATCAATAAGCCTTTTTTAAGGCAATAGTCCTCTGATCTCTTGTAAGAATACCTGGGAGACAGCATTCTAGGAGCTAAGAAAGGGTAATGGGGTGAAGCTTTCATCTACTGTTCAGACTGTATGTAGACTTTGACTTAATTACTTTAGAATGGTATTTTATTCTTGCCTTCTCCTGTGCTTGGTATGCCTAAGTTCATAAGCTTTCTAGATCAGTTTATTTAAGAGAATAAACCACTCTTCTCTTTCATGTGTTGGGGAGAGAGGGGTTTTGGGTTTTGTGTTATGGAGGGAAGACTTTAGAATTCATACTCCTGTTTTTATCACTTTCCCTAACTCCCACCTTTAAAAGCACCTTGTAGCCCCAATGCCTAAACTATTTTATGGTTTTTTAGTTGAATCATCCTGCTTTTCATTGGCTATCTCTCTGATGGCAGTCACATTTCAACATCTTTTTCATTAAGTTAGTTACCAAGTCTCCATCAGCTTTCCATTGTCCAAAAATTCATGATCATTTCTCCTCAGATTCTCTTTGCCCTTATGGTATTATACATTTATAAATCCAGTTTATTATCATTTTAGTCAAATTTGGGAAAGGAAATAGAAATGCATGCATTTGTCCTGCTTATTTCATTTAATAAGAATTTATATGATTTTTCTGATCTAGTAGAACAAGATAAATTTTCTCTGCATTTGTATTTTATTGTTTAAATCAGTGACAAAGTACATAAAGTAGTGGGATATATTTATGGTGGGGATAGTGAAAAAATTTATCATTAAAAATCACTATTGATTTATTATAGGATGACTCCTTCGGTAGGCATTCATGTATCAAGTGAATTGACTAAATTAAATCATAAAATATATTTATCATTTCCTTTCTTAAATGCAAACAAATTAGATTTTGAAATATCATTTAAAAATCTTCAAAATCAATTTTTTTTCTCTTTACTTCCTTCCAGTAAGCTCCCTTCCACAGTTACCTTGTACTTGAATTTTGCCCAGTTATATTTTATATTCTAAATCCTTATTATCAATAATCCTTATAGGCTCATTATAAGTAAGCTGATTTCATTTGTTCAAAAACACATATTGAGTGTGTACCAGACACTGGGCTGTGTGCTGGGGAAATAGGGAGGTGCATTCCCTGCACTCATGGGATTTTCTAATTTATTAGGAGGAGAAAGACAATGAAAACAAGAGTTATATGACATATATCTAGGCTACAGCAGGGAAATTCAGAGTGTTCTTAGTGTACATATGGAAGCACCTTGACTAGAGAAAGTGATATTATCCTAAAAGTCTTAGAAAGCTATAGTAGAGCTTTGTAATTAGTTCTTTGCACATGGATGCTATGTGTATAATAGATTGCATTCGGGCAAGACTGAAGAAGCACAAAACCAGATATTTAGGTTTTGTTACTCAGAAAAGTGATGATGATGGTCCTAAATAGCATAAAGAATTTGAGAGAGAATTGGCCATACTGATATTAGTGTAGATAAGGGCATAAGGAAAAAAGTAAAATTAAAGACAGCTGTTACAAAGGTTTATATTTAATTTTTTGAAATCACCTTGAAGTGAATTCTAGAGAATGATCCAAGTCAAGAGGTTAGATAGATGTGTATATGACATGACTTTTATTATTTTAAAAAATAGTTTATGTATTTAAATATTTTCCTCACACAAGAGAATTATTAAAGTAATATGCAAGCCAAAGATGCACTTCTAAAAGGAACTACTTCTTACTTAATATTCAGTGCAGGCAAGTGAATCATGTTAGCATGGTAATTATGATTTAAAAACTTTGTCTTTAGCAGGAAAAGGTGTTTCAGAATAATATATAATATTTAAAGATGATTTCAAAATTCCCCAAAAATCAAGTCTTTGGTGATTAGGAGAATGCAAAACATACCTGTAGGGTGACTGTTACCTTTGAGAATTCCAGATTAATGAGAGATGCTGAGTGTTATGAAGAATTAACAGACCTAGAAACTCTCGATTCTGACTTGAGAACTTGACCTTATCCTTATTATTGTTATTATTATGCCAATCCACGCAGTCTTATATCCTTTGTAGTATTCTTTGCTCTTCAAGCTTTTAGCTAATAGAATAGTTCTTCTACTTATTCTGTACCTGTTTCAGCTTTTGCTTATAAGGCATAAAGTTGAGAAATTGAGATAAGTTATAAAGTACAATAGCATTGAAAATAAAATAAGAAAAAAATCAAGCAGAACCAAAAATAGGGAAGAAATATGAAAAAGTCATGCATAAGAATATAAGTATGCATAATATTTAATACTGGGCATTTGGTGAAATTTGACTGAATTTTAGCTGTGAGCCTTCTATGGCCAATGAAAAGAGCAAACATGACTATTACAATATATTCATGATGTTTTCTTAAAAGTTCACATAGGAGCTTTTATTGCAATACTAAGACCTGAGAGTATTATTCCTATGGATTAAGATGAAAGAACAGTATAATGGATGGTGTCCTTAATAACATACTTCATTTATAGTAATATAATATAATGTAATTTAATATCACTGTTATAATGCTAAAATTAAATTCACTAGATTCACACTATTCACACTATTCATTTCACAGCCTGGCTGGAATCATGGATAATGTTTACAAAGCTAGATTTGTGTTCCAAAGTATATTCATTAGAACATTCATTTTATAGGCTAATGAGTCTTATGTGAGTAAAAAGTACCAGAATCATTAGGAATTGCTAGGATAAAAAAAAATTAAATAGAATTTTGTATGTATGTGTTTTGTATGCTTTTTAGCATTTTGGTATGTATTACTGTTAAAATCCAAGAGGAAGTTTTATGTGTATGTGCAAAAATTAAAAAAAAAAAAATCTGAACAATTTTGAGAGGATCATCTAGCCAGACCAGTGTTTTGAGGGACATTGTTTAGAAAAGAACTTTCCAGAATAATAAAGGTAATACACACTATTCCTCCATGAATGTAAAGGAGTTTCTTAAAACAACAACAGAGTTTAATTTGCATCTGTGTGGGGCAGATGTTCCCTGTTGCTGATGAAAGGCAGATCATGCTGTCAAGGAGTACTTGACTGTAGGGTCGGCATTCTCCAATAAGATCTAAAACAACCTACAATATGTGCCTGAATCATAGATGATGGTTCAGACTTTTCCCTGAAGTGGGCCAGTGTAGTACCTTTAGACAGGTTCAAATTTTCTGTACTTGTTCACAGGGTCCTATGATTTGGTGGCTTAGCAGAGAGTAATAACAGTTTTAACTTGAACATAATTGAAAGTAATGACACCAGTTGCCTATTGTATCCATTAGAAATAAAATCTAGTAGGGTACTATCAAATGACTAGCTTTTAGCAGTGTAATTTTCTTATATGCCTTCTAAGATTGATTTACAGATATACCTTGGGGAAGGAAAGTTGTTCATAGGAGAGAGTGTTTTGTTATATAGAATAAGCTACTATAGAACAGAAAGCAGTTTCCTGACATTAGTTTGCTTGTATCTATTTTGTTTATTTACTTTGTGCCTTTTCCACAGAAGTAGAATAGTTGCATTTTTAGTAATGAGTCTAAATATTCATGTCATCAATATTTACAGGAAAAACAACTTTGACGGTACATGAAATATGTTTTTGTTTTCTGGCAGTGGACTGAGACATAAACCTGAAATAAATGACCTTGGTTACGGCATTACATTCAGTTATCATTGTAAAGAAAACCTAGATTGCATCAGAACCTTGGGAAAATCATGGGAACTGTTTCACAGGGGAATCCCAACCTTTATTTTAAGGGAGGGAGAGATGTGTTGGAGGGGAAAAGCTCATGCAACCATGAAAGGTTGATGGATTCTGCTGTGATCCCTGAGGACATTTGAACTAAAAGAAACATCTTATCAGATTGGATGATTTTCAGTTGTTTTTCTTTTCAATCTCTCTCCTTATTTATTTTACAGTGGATGGAACTAAGGTTCAACACTCTGGCAAAATGCCCACACTGCAAAAAAATGTAAGTTTCCTACTATAGGAAATTCTATTGAGAAGTATTTGAGAACAATTTAAAGAGTACAGAATTCTCACTTAAGTAGGTTTTGATTTTTAGACATACTATGGAATGAATGCATGTTTAATATATTTATGCTTTTTAAGACTAAAAAGATATATCTTTAAGTGGATTAATATATTCCATTTTTAAATTAAAATGATTTTGCTTATCTATTCTGTATAGGAAAATCAATTTGTAAGAAAACAAAATTATAGTAACCTGATGGGAATTTTCAAATGTAGTACGAGGTTTAATCTGTTGCAAATAATCTAAAATTTATATTTTTTAAATGGGCTGTAATCTAGGAGAAAACCAAATTTTGTATGTGAATGGGTTATAATTATGTAGTTGGATGACAAATTTTTTATGTTTATTTATCTCTCTTAATTACTCAGTCAATTTTTCTGTATTCCCAAGTGGTGTACCTAAGGAAGATAACAGAAGGCAATATAAAAATGGGAAAAAATAAAAAGGCATTTTGATTACAGACATTTCAGGCTACTTGTGTTGGGAGGCCCTAAGTCACCCCAAAATATTTTGACTTACTAGGAGAACTAATAGGAATTGATATACAGTTGTACTCACAGCTTTACAGTGAAAGTATGTAAAGCAAAATCCGCAAAAGAAAAAAGCACATGGGGGCAAAATCTGGAGGAAACAAAGAGCAAGCTTCCTAGAGTCCTCTCCCAGTCCAGTCATATAGGACTTAATTCCTCCAGCAGTGAATCGCTACAACATATACAAAATGTTTTTGACCGGAGGAACTTATTAGAGACTCATAATCTAAGATTTAATTGGAGCTGGTTACATAAGCAGCTGCTTCATAGCACATACCACAATTCCATATTCCCAGAAGGAAAGCAGGTGTTCAGCATAAACCATATTCTTTGCACAAACAATTTAGGTATAGCAGGCCACTCTTATCAGTAAGGGAATAGTTTGAACTTTTTTGAAATCTAAATTCCCAGGTGTTAGCCAGGGGTCTACCTCATAAGCCGACTTGTCTAAAGATAGCAGCCTGCTATACTAACTCTTTTTCTGCATAGCATCTATTTTGGTAATAAAAATTTAATTCAAAAATTGCTATTTTTCCACTTACATGTGTGGAAATTGAGCAAAGAAAATTAAACTGAAATGTTTTGATAATTCAGTATTTAAAATAAAAAATATGGAGTTCATGCTGTGGCATAGTGGATTAAGAATCCAACTGCAGCAGCTCAGGTTGCTGCCCAAGTATGGGTTTGATTCTCAACCCAGCGCAGTGGGTTAAAGGATCCAGTGTTGCTGCAGCTGTGGCATAGGTTGCAAGTGTAGCTCAAATTCAGTCCCTGGTCCAGGAAGTTCCATATGCCATCGGTGCAGCCATTAAAAAAAAAAAAAGAAATATTAGCTCATTGTTAATATTTTGTGATCTTGAGAATAATATAAATATTATATCTATTTTGAGAGTGAAGTAATCCTGAGAATGGTTTATAGGACAAAAGAAAAGTGTCTCCAAAGTATAATACAACAAAATATCTCCATTTATCTGTGCTAGATCTGATTCCAACTAAATGTATTCTGATAAGAATAACTTCTTTACAGCATATTTGTAGCTTCAATTGAACAGATATTTCCTTTTTTATTTACTTGTGAAATTTTTTAACATCTGAATGCTTAACTCAGTTGAATCCAGGATAAGTCCATAAATGGAGAAGCAAAGTGGATAACCCATATAAGTACACAGAAAAATATATACTTGAGGAACCTCCCAAACACATGTGTGTGAATATGTATGTGAATAGTCTATATTTGTTTATCTGTATTTTAACAAAAATGAAGAAAATTATATATATCTTCATCAAGAACATTAAATTGGATCATAAAAATCTTATAAAAAAAACAGAGACTTCTTGTGATTAGCAGACTGTGTGCCAGCCACAGTGATCGTTACTTTGTATACACATATATATTAATCTGTAATCTTTACAACAGTCTTGGGTAGTAGGATATTATCCTCATTTTACAGAGGGGGAGCTGTTGGAAAGGATAATGATTTTGCTTAAGTGATTTGCTTGGTTAATTATTTTACAACAATTGCATTATTTTACTAATACTAAAGGAGTTATTGCCTGTCTAGATATTCTATGGTTAGTTAAGGTATCACAAGACAGTGAGTGTATTACTGTGAAGAAAGATTTTTATCAATTACATAAAGAACTATTTGCTAAGAAATTCACATGAAATGAATCAGCTTAAATACCATTCTTAGAGAATGTTTATAGAATTGGAATCACCTGCGGAGCATAGGAGGACTCAGGGCATTAATGAGTTTGAGCAAAGTTGCTGTTATCACATGAACTTACAGCTCATATCTAGATTCCTTTTCTCTTTGAATGAATGTTTTGTTCATAACAAAATTATAAGTCATTTTTTGAAGTAAGTTTCTTTAAAAATTTTTTATTATAGTTGACTTACATTGTTGTGTTTCTGCTTTACAGCAAAGTGATTCAGTTATATATATTCTTTTTTATATTCACTCTGAGTAAACTCTGAGTTTTTATTTCTTTAAACTCAAATAGCAACTCTCCTAAAATTGTTATTGAAGTTACTAAATCATTGCTATGAAAGTAGCCTGTTATTTTTATATCTTATAAAACAAGTGAGCTCCAGAAACCAAGAAGCATTTTTTAATCTCACTGATTCTTACTCATATAATAACTGAGGCTATTGTAGCTGAAGGTGAGATATTTCTTTCATTTGGGCAGCTTATGGCCACTGGCCAGACATGAGATGTGATCCTAGTACACAGAAATGTTCTTGGACCATATTTCCATGAAAATGTTATAATGGACCAAAGATTAGTAGACATGATGATTTAATCCATGGTAAATTATCAATGACTATCATTCCATCTATGTCACTGAGATACTTTTATGTAGATCTCTTCTTGCCATTTTAAACAATAGCAGACTTATTCTTAGAAGTTATCCTTTTATTTTCTGTTTAGTGCTTTATTTTATAATTATTGATTAATTCATCAGTCCTATGCTAGATACTAGTTGCTCAAAGTAAAGATTAACCTTGTCTTCAGGGGACTTAGTCTTGTGGGCATAGAGAAGAGAAGAGACAATTACAGTAAAGTTTTTTATGCTTTAAAATGGTATGCCAGCATCCTCTGCTCTGAAGAGCCCCTAATCTGAATTAAAGGGAAAGGGAAAATGAGAGAAGGTTTGTAGGAATGAGGAATATATGAAATAAGTGATCCAAGATGAGTGGGAATGATATGAAAAAGGGGGCAGATGGCTCGTTATAGAATAGGCCACTGAATTTGCTCTTACAAAATTAACATCTCCTTTACAAATTCTAATAGATCTGTTCTATCTTCATCTAGTTGTTTACTCTGTAGTATTTGATTCTATTGATCATCCTGTTTTGTTTTGTTTTTTCTTTAGAATTTGCTCTTTTCTTGATTTCCAGACATCACTTTCTCCTGGTTTTTTCCCACTTCTCAGAACATTCCTTTCTGATCTCCTTTTTTGGCCTCACTTCCTCTTCCAACTTGTCAAATATTGCTGTTCTCTAGGATTAGAACTTAACTACAATAAATCTGTGCTTTTTCTTATGTTTTTATGTTATTTGTATGCCACTAAATCACAACCAATATACCATTAAACCACTCCAGATCTCTCTTCAGAGCTTCAGATGTAAATATACAATCTGTATTCAACATTGTGCCTATAGTTATTTCAACCTGGTGTCCCATAGGCATCTCAACTAGAACATCTCCAACTCCCCACCCCACTCTACAAACTAACCTTCCTTGTGTATTGATGAGTAATTTACATTAATAAATGTTTTGGGAGTTCCCGTCGTGGCGCAGTGGTTAACGAATCCGACTAGGAACCATGAGGTTGCGGGTTCGGTCCCTGCCCTTGCTCAGTGGGTTGACGATCCGGCATTGCCGTGAGCTGTGGTGTAGGTTGCAGATGCGGCTCGGATCCTGCGTTGCTGTGGTTCTGGCGTAGGCCGGTGGCTACAGCTCCGATTCAACCCCTAACCTGGGAATCTCCATATGCCGCGGGAGCGGCCCAAGAAATAGCAACAACAACAAAGACAAAAAGACAAAATACAAAAAAAAATAATAAAAAATAAATAAATAAATAAATAAATAAATGTTTTGCTCTCTGCCTAGCTGACCAAGCAAAAACTGAGTATATTTTTATTCCCCATACCCAAATTTTAACAAGTTCTGTCATTTGTCTCTTGATATTTCCATTCTGTTCTCTTATTCTCATGATTCCTACTATATATAGTTCAAGCATTCAGGATCCCTCACCAGAACTACTCCAATAGCTTTCTAATTTATTCTTCAGCTTTAATAGGGCTCTTCCCATTTATTAGAGTAATGGTCCCCACATGCAAATATAATTTTAAACTGGCTTCAGACCTTTGAGTAGCTCCCAAATGCATGGCATGGTATACACTTGTGCAAGTTGTATATTGTACAACCCACGGAGGTCCCATTTACACTGTTATTCTAGGTTTTTCTATTAGTGCCATATATATTATCCTGAGGAAGGATATTCTCTATTTATTGATATAAATGTATCACATAGATTATTGCCCCATTGCCTAAAGTCCAAAATCAAATTCCATGCTTCTTAACAAGATTTATACAACCCTCTAAGTTTAAATATTTGCCTAAATTCTCTATGGGTATTTTTGTTATGTTTTCTTCCACCTGTACACATACCGTCAGCCTCAAGAAATTCTTCTACTTCCATAAATATACAGTTCAGTTTCTTGTTTCTGTCCATTAATCTCCTGCTAGGCCTGGAATGACCTGGCTTGTCCCTTTCTCAATCCTGACTGCTTGGAAAACACTTGCATTACTTCGAATTAGCTTGTAATTAGAAAAATCCCTTGTTTTTACTCAGGGACACTTTCTCTGGGAGAAAAATCTGCTGCTTATTTCTTGAGTGAAATCTATTTTTTCATAGCTGAACAGTACATCTTTTCTCAGCTAAGATGACTTACTCTCCCATCTAATCACATCTTACCTTATCTGTAAGTTCACCTACTAAAGCCTTCACTGGCTACGTCATCTGAAAATTATGCTTAAATAACACTGCTTAGCACCATCTTCATTCTCCAGGTATCCTTCATAATGCTAGTGTTCCACAGGGGAGTTGTGAATGGGAAGGCAAATAGTTTGAAGAGTGATTAGTTGAATGTTTGGGAAATCTTGCATGATATTTTCCTCTTGGATGTTCAGTGTCTACATTTTTGTATATTAGAGGATCTTGACTTTCATATCCAATAATATGAAAGACTAGTTAACTGTTACAAATATCCTTTTTTCATTTTTAGAAATTTTATTGAAGTATAGTTGATTTACAGTGTTGTATTAATTTCTGCTATATAGCAAAGTGATTCAGTTATATGTACAAGTTGATCCACTCTTTTTTCAGCTTCGTTTCCCATATAGGTTATCACAAAATACTGAGTAGAGTTCCCTGTGCTATATAACAGTTCCCTGTTGACCATCCATTCCCTATATAGTAGTGTGCATATGCCAGTGACAAACTCCCAGTTCATCCCTCACCTCTACCATTCCCCTTTGGTAACCAAAAACTTGTTTTTAAAGTTTGTTTCTGTTTTGTAAGTTCGTTTGTATCATTCTTTAGATTAACATGTAAGTGATATATAACATTTGTCTTTATCTGACTTATTTCACTTGGTATGATAATCTCTAGGACCATCCATGTTGCTACAAATGCCTTTATTTCATTTTTTTTTTTATGGCTGAGTAGCATTCCATTGTATATATGTACCACATCTTCTTTATCTATTCCACTATCAACGGACATTTAGGTTGTTTCCATATCTTGACTATTGTAAATAGTATTGCAATGAACATTGGGATGCATGTATCTTTTTGAATTATGGTTTTCTCTGCCCAGAAGTGGGATTTCTGGATCATATGTTTAGTTTTTTGAGGACCCTCCATACTGTTTTCCATAGTGGTTGTACCAATTTCCATTCCCACCAACAGTGTAGGAGGGATTCCTTTTCTCCATACCCTATCTAGCAACTTTTTAAATGCATAGTTCAGCTTATATGAATGTTAATTCGGAAATCCCCAGGGACCAGAAATGGAGAACAAATTACAACCAGTGCTGTTCCCAGGGCAGTTACCAATACTAGGGTCTCAGAGCCTTGTGTTTCAGTGTTCAAATGAAGAATGACAGGGAAGGCCTTGGCCTTGAATAAGGTGGGGAGTTGGAATACCATCCCTTCCCACCCCCAATAAAGTTCTTAAAGGACTATTCTCCATGAAAAGAGTAGGTCAAGGAAAAAAGTCCCCCAGAAAAGGAAGAATTCAAATGGATATTTTATAAGAACAGTGAATTTTTTTATATTAAGGTTTGTCAAAGTAAGTTCTCAACAAAACCACCAAGCACCTGAGGAAACAAGATACCATAAGCAGAACTGGCATTGATAATAAACAGAATAGTTAGACTTCTGAGGACTTCAGATATTATCATTATTTTAAGAAGGTATATTATAACCATGTCTAAAATATTTTTTAAATAGAAATAAGAGAAAACAGATAAGAGTCTAAAAAATGATTGCAGGCACACACAATAGCCTATACACAAATGTTCATAGCAACTTTAAACTTAATAGCCCCTAACTGGAAACAGTCTAAATGTTCTTCCATGGCTGAATGGGTAAATAAACTGAGATTTATCCAGATCTTGACATACTATTCAGCAATCAAAGGAACAAATTATGGTTCATTCATGCAACAGTTTGGGTGAATCTTTGGGAATTTATGCTAAGTGAAAACCAGTCACACGAGGTAAACTACAATAAGATTCCTTTTATTTGATAACAAAATTTTAGGAATAGACAACAGGTTAGTGATGGTGTGATAGGTGCAGGGGCTGAGTAGGCAGGAGGAAGAATCCTTGAGGCTTTGGAACTTTTCTATATCTTAACTGTGATGATGGATATGTGAAATTCCAAGTAGAATAAATTATATAGAATTAAATATACACATACACACTAATGAATATAAGTAAACCAGGAAATATGGATAGGGTATCAGTAGATTATATGAATGTCAATATCCTAGTTATAATATTGTACTGTAGATTGCAAGATATTACCATTGGGGGATATTGGGTAGGGAACAAATGACATTTCTTTGTATTGTTTCTTAAAGCTGCTTATGAGCCTACACTTGTTCTAAAACTAAAATTAATTAATCCAAAAAATAACCACAAAGTTTTTAAAAGAAGCAATAAACTTCTAAAAATTAAAAATTAGAGATGTGAAGATGGTGGAATAGAAAGACTGCAGCTCAACTTCTCTCCTAAAAACAACAAAATTAAAACCAAATGCGGAGCAATGTTCAATCAAATGGACTGGAAACTTTCAAAAAGATATCTTACTCCAGAAGACAAAGAGGAGGCCACATAGGAGGTAGGAGGGGTGATTACATGATATAAGCAACCCCATACCTCCTGGGTAGGAAGCACCACAGACTGGAAAGTGACTGTATCACAGAGACTCCCCTACAGGAGTGAGAATTCTGAGCTCCATGTCAAGTCCCAAGAGCATCTGGTATTGAAGGCCAGTGGGGCTTGAGTGCAGCAATTCCATAGGACTGGGGGAAATGGAGACCCCATTCTTAAAACCTGCACACAGACTTTCAGGTGCACTGGGTCCCAGGGCAAAGCAAAGTCTCTATAGGAACCTGGGTCAAACCTGACTGTAGTTCTTGGAGGAACTCCTGGAAAAACAGGGGTGAATGTGGCTTCTAATGGGGGAAGGGCATTGAAAGCAAAGCTCTTGGGAATATTCATCAGTGTGCATTTCTTTGGACGTGGCCATTTTGGGAAAATCTGGGTCCACCCATCAGTGCTGAGAAGCCCCAGGCCAAACAACATTCCAGGTGGGATCACAGCCCCACCCATCATTAAACAAGCTACCTAAAGACCCCCAGGCACATAGCCACCTCTAATCTTATCCAGAGACAAAGTCCCGCCCACCAAAGGGATAAGAGTAGCTCCACCTACCAGTGGGCAGGCACTAGTCCCTCCCATCAGAAAGCCTACAGCAAGCCCCTGTACCATATTCAGCCACAAGGGGAGCAGACATCAGAAGTAAGAGAGGTTACAACTCTATTATCTGTAAAAAGGTTGCCACACCAAAAACCTATGAAAATGAAAAGACAGAACCATAATTCAGATGGAGAATGAAAAAAACCCCAGAAAAACAGTTAAGTGATCAGGATATTCTCAGCCTCCATGAAAAAGACATTATATTGTTGATGCTGAAGATGATGCTAGACATTGGAAATAAACTGGAGGCAAAGATGGATAATCAACAGGAAACACTGAGCAAAGAAATACAAGATATAAAACTTAAGCAAGAAGAGATGCAAAATATAATAACTGAAACTTAAAAATTCATTAGAAGCAGCCAACAGCAGAAAACAGACAGAACAACAAATAAGCGAGATGGAAGAGAGATTTGTGGAAATCATGGATGCAGAAGAGAAAAGAGAAAAAAGATTTAAAAAACAAATGAAGAGAGTCTCAGAGAACTCTGGGACAATGTTAAATGCACAAACATCCATATTATAGGGGTGCCAGAAGGAGAAGAGAGAGAGAAGGGGACAGAAAAAATATTCCAAGAGATAATAGCCAAAAACTACCGTAACATGGGAAAGGAACGACTCACTCAAATCCAGGAAGCACAGTGAGTACCATATAAAATAAACCCAAGGAGGAACACCCCAAGACACATATTAAGCGAACTGACCAAAATTAAAGACAAAGAGAAAATCTTGAAAGCAGCTAGGGAAAAGAAACAAGTAACATATAAGGGAACCCCGATAAGGTTATCGGCAGATTTTTCAGCAGAAACTGCAGGCCAGGAGGGAGTGGCATGATATAATTAATGTGATAAAAGGAAACAACCTCCAACCAAGATTCCTTTAACCACCAAGGCTCTCACTGAGATTTGAAAGAGAAATCAAAAGCTTTACAGACAAGCAAAAGCTAAGAGAATTCAGCAACGCTATACCAGCTTTACATCAAATACCAAAGGAAAGTCTCTAGGCAGAAAAGAAAAGGCCTCAACCAGAAACAATAATACCACAAATGACAAGGCTCATCAGTAAGGGTATATATACAGTAAACATACAAAATCATCCATGCACAATTACGCCACCAAAATCAGAAATCATGAGAAGAGGAGGGTACGAATGCTGGACACTGGAGGTGCATTCCCAATTAAGAGACCAACAACTTAAAAAAATCTCAATATATATGGAATCATATCAAAACTTCAGAGTTAATGCAAACCAAAAATCTACATTTGATACACAAATAGGAAAAATCAACTCAAATACAACACTAAAGATAGTCATCAAACCACAACAGGAGAGAACAAGAGAAAGGAAGAAAAAGAGCAACAAAAACAAATCCAAAGCAGTTAATAAAATGGCAATGAGAACATACATATCAAGAATTACCTTAAATGTTAATGGACTAAATGCCCCAGCCAAAAGACATAGAAAGGCTGAATGGATACAAAAACAAGACTCATCTATATGCTGTTTTCAAGAGACCCACTTCACTTCTAGGGACACATACAAACTGAAAGTGAGAAGATGGAAGAAAATATATCATGCAAACGGGAATCAAAAGAAAGCAGGAGTAGCAATACACATAACAGACAAAATAGACTTTAAAATGAAGAATATTTTAAGAGACAAGAGTATTTTAAGAAACACTACCTAATGATCAAAGCATCAATCCAAGAAGAAGATATAACAATTTGAAATATCTATGCACTCAACAAAGGTTCACCACAATATATAAGGCAACTGCTAACAATCCAGGACAAATCAACAATAACACAATAATAGTGCGGGACTTTAACACCCCACTTAAAGCAATGGACAGATCATCCAGAAAGAAAATCAACAAGGAAACACAGGCCTTGAATGAAGCATTAGACCAGATGAAATTAATAGATATTTATAGGACATTCTATCCAAAAGCAACAGAATGCACTTTCTTCTCAAGTACACATGGAACATTGGCTAAGATTGATCATATCCTGGGCTACAAATGCAACCTTGGTAACATTAAGAAAGTTGAAATCATATCAAGCATCTTTTGTGACCACCACACTATACGACTAAATCAACAACAAGAAAAAACTGCAAAACACACAAACACGTGGAGACTAAACAATATACTACTAAACAACCAATGGATCACTGAAAAAATCAAAGAAGAAATAAAAAAATACCTAGAAGCAAATGAAAACGAAGATACGCCACTCCAAAACCTATGGGATGCAGCAAAAGCCATTCTAAGAGGATAGTTTATAGCAATGCAAGCCCACCTCAGGAAACAAGAAAAAGCTCAAATAAACAAGCTAACTTGACATCTAAAGCAGCTCAAGAGAGAAGAACAGACAAGACCTAAAGTTAGTAGAAGGAACGAAATAAAGATCAGAGCAGAAATCAACGAAATAGAAACAAAGAAAACCATAGAAAAGATCAATGCAAGGAAAAGCTGGTTCTTTGAAAAGATCAACAAAGTTGATAAACTCTTAGCCAGACTTCTCAAGCAAAAAAGAGAGAGGACTCAAATCAATAAAATTAGAAATGAAAAAGGAGAAGTAACAACGGACATCACAGAAATACAAAGGATCATAAGAGACTGCTATATGCAACTATACTCCAATAAAATGGAAAACCTAGAAGAAATGGACAAATTCTTAGAAAAGTGCAATCTTCCAAGACTAAACCAAGATGAAATAGAAAAGATGAATGGACCAATCACAAGAACTGAAATTGAAACTGGGACTTAAAAACTTCCAACAAACAAAAGTCCAGGACCAGACGGCTTCACAGGCGAATCCTATCAAACATTTAGAGAAGAGCTAAAACCTCTCCTTCTGAAACTATTTCAAAAAATTGTAGAGGAAGGGACACTCCCAAACTCATTCTATGAGGCCACCATTACCCTGATACCAAAACCAGACAAAGATACCACAAAAAAAGAAAACTATAGGCCAATTTCAACAAAATACTAGCACACCGCATCCAACAATACATTAAGAGGATTGTACATCATGATCAAGTGAGATTTATCCCAGGGATACAAGGGTTCTTCAATATCCACAAATCCATCAGTGTGATACACCACACTGACAAACTGAAGAATAAAAACCATACGATCATCTCAATAGATGCGGAAAAAGCCTTTGACAAAATCCAACACCCATTTCTGATAAAAACCCTTCAGCAAATGGGCATAGAGGGAACCTACCTCAACATGATAAAGGCCATATACGACAAACCCACAGCGAACATCATTCTCAATAGTGAAAAGCTGAAAGAATTCCTGCTGAGATCAGGAACAAAACAAGGATGTCTGCTCTCACCACTACTATTGCACATAATTTTGGAAGTCCTAGCCACAGCAATCAGAGAAGTAAAAGAAATAAAAGGAATCCAAATTGGAAAGGAAGAAGTAAAACTATCCCTATTTGCAGATGACATGATGCTATACCTAGAGAATCCTAAGGACTCTACCAGAAAACTGTTAGAGCTCATCCACAAATTTGGCAAAGTCGCAGGATACAAAATCAATACACGGAAATCGACAGCGTTTCTATATACTAACAATGAAAAAGCAGAAAGAGAAATTAGGGAAGCAATCCCATTTCCCATCACATCCAAAAGAATAAAATACCTAGGAGTAAACCTACCTAAAGAAACAAAAGACCTATACTCTGAAAACTACAAGCCACTGATGAAAGAAATAAAAGATGACACAAATAGATGGAAAGATTTACCATGCTCTTGGATTGGAAGCATCAATATTATCAAAATGACTCTACTACCCAAGGCAATCTACAGATTCAATGCAATCCCTATCAAATTACCAAGGACATTTTTTCACAGAAATCGAACAAAATATTTTAAAGTTTGTTTGGAAGCACAAAAGACCCAGAATAGCCAAAGACATCCTGAAAAAGAAAAACGGAGCTGGAGGAATCAGGATCCTAGACATCAGACTATACTACAAAGCAACAGTCGTCAAAACTGCATGGTACTGGCACAAAGACAGACATATAGATCAGTGGAACAGGAGAGAAAGCCGAGAATTAAACCCACGCACCTATAGCCAACTAGTCTATGACAAAGGAGGCAAGAATATACAATGGAGAAAGGACAGCTTGTTCAATAAGCTGTGCTGAGAAAACTGGACAGCCACATGTAAAAGAAATGAGAACACTCCCTGACACCACACACAAAAATAAACTCAAAATGGATTAAAGACCTAGATATAAGACCAGACACTATAAATCTCTTAGAGGAAAACATAGGTCAAATACTCTCCGACATAAACGACAGCAACATCTTCTCAGATCCACCTATCAGAGTATTAACAATAAAAAGAAAAATAAACAAACAGATTCAATGCAATCCCTATCAAATTACCAAGGACATTTTTCACAGAAATCGAACAAAATATTTTAAAGTTTGTTTGGAAGCACTAAAGACCAAGAATAGCCAAAGACATCCTAAAAAAGAAAAATGGAGCTGGAGCAATCAGGCTCCCTGACTTAAGACTATATATAGTACAAAGCAACAGTCATCAAAACCATATGGCACTGACATAAAGGCTGAAATATAGATCAGTTGAACAGGATGGAAAGCCCAGAATTAAACTCACGCACCTATAGCCAACTAATCTATGACAAAGGAGGCAAGAATATACAATGGAAAAAGGACAGCCTGTTCAATAAGTGGTGCTGAGAAAACTGCCCAGCCACATGTAAAAGAAAGAAATGAGAACACTCCCTAACACCATACACAAAAATAACTCAAAATGGATTAAAGACCTAAATATAAGACCAGATACTATAAAATCTTAGAGGAAAACATAGGCTAAACACTCTCTGACCTAAATGACAGCAACATCTTCTCAGATCCACCTTAGTGTAATGACAGTAAAAACAAAAATAAACAAATGGGACCTAATGAAACTTAGAAGTTTCTGCACAGCAAAGGAAACCCTAAACAAAATGAAAAGACAACCTGCAGAATGGGAGATAATATTTTCAAATGAATCGACTGACAAGGGATTAATCTCCAAAATTTACAAACACCTCCTACTGCTCAATACCAACAAAACAAACAACCCCATCAAAAAATGGGCAGAATATCTAAACAGACGTTTCTCCAAAGAAGACATACAGATGGCCAAGAAACACATGAAAAGATGTTCAACAGCACTCATGATTAGAGAAATGCAAATCAAAACCACTATGAGGTACCATCTCACACCAACCAGAATGGCCATCATCAAAAAGTCAGTAAGTGCTGGATAGGGTTTGGAGAAAAAGGAACCCTATTTCACTGTTGGTGAGATTGTAAATTGGTGTAACCATTGTGGAAAACAGTATGGAGATTCCTCTGAAAACTAAAAATAGAACTACCATTTGATCCAGCAATCCCACTTCTGGGCAGGTATCTAGAGAAAACCATGACTTGAAAAGACACATGTACTCCAACATTCATTGCAGTGCTATTTTCAGTAACCAAGACATGGAAACAACCTAAATGTCCATCAGCAGAGGAATGGATCAAGAAAATGTGGTACATATACACAATGGAATATTACTCAGCCATGAAAAGGAACAAAATACCAGCATTTTAACAACATGGATGGACCTGGAAATTGTCATGCCAAGTGAAGTCTTTTAGATCATGAGACATCAACCTCAAATGGTATCACTTACGTGTGTAATCTAAACAAAGGGCACAACGAACTTCTTTGCAGAACAGATGCTGACTCACAGACTTTGAAAAACTTACGGTTTCCAAATGAGACAGGTTGGGGGGTTGGAAGATGTACTGAGGGTTTGCGATGGACAAGCCATAGGGTTTTTTTGTGATGATTGTTGTACACCTGTAAATGTAATAAAATTTATTAAGTTAAAAAAGGATACAAACTACTAAGTATAAAATAAACAACAGATTTATGATAGAGCACAGGGAAATATTACTGTTATTTTATAATGCCTTTAAATGGAGTGTAATGTTTAAAACTATTGAATCATTATGTTATACACCTGAAACTAATAAAATGTTGTAAATCAGCAGAAAATAAATAAACACATAGGACTGCAACAATTAAAATTTTTTATCTGATCAAAAATACATTAGAGATGTGAAAATGCAATGGAATAGGCTAAACAGCAGATCAAACTAAGTTGACAAGTTATAGATTAGAAGGCAAAGGCAAGTAAATTACCTAGAATCCATCCAAGAGATAAAGACGAAAATAGTATTAAGAGAAATATAGGAGTTCCCATTGTGGTGCAGTGGTTAACGAATCCGACTAGGAACCATGAGGTTGCAGGTTCGATCCTTGGCCTTGCTCAATGGGTTAAGGATCTGGTATTGCCGTGAGCTGTGGTGTGGGTCAGAGATGCGGCTTTGATTCCTCATTGCTGTGGCTCTGGCATAGGCCAGTGGCTACAGCTCCAACTAGACCCCTAGCCTGGGAACCTCCATATGCTGTGGGAGTGGTTCAAGAAAAGGCAAAAAGGCAAAAAGGCAAAAAAAAAAAAAAAGTATATGTGAGGACATCTGATATATTTCTGATCTAGAAGGAAAAACTAGAAAATGGGATAGAAGCATTTTGAAAATTTTCAGATCTAATGAAAGAGTAACCTGTAGATTTAAAAAAGAAAACAACAATGAAATCCAAGCAGAATAAATAATGCTTTTTAGTGAAATTGTAGTTAAATAAGCTAAATAAAACATATTAAAATCAGAGACAGAAAAGGCAATTTTTTTTAAGTTTTATTGAAGTATAGTTGATTTACAATGTTATAATTTCTGCTGTACAACAAAGTGATTCAGTTATACATGTACACACATCCGTTCTTTTTCAGATTCTTTTCTTATGTAGATTATCACAGAATATTGAGCAGAGTTCCCTATGCTATACAGCAGGTCCCCATTGGCCAGCCATTCCATACACCACAGTGTGCATATGGATAGGCAGATTTTTTTTGTATGAAAATGGTAGCAGTTCTGTCATCAGACATCTCAACAGCAGCAATGGAAGCCAAAATGTTTAAAAATATTTCAAAGTACTAAGAGAAATGAACTATCAAACTGGTATTGCAGACCTATCTAAAATACTACAGACTAATGGAGGTAAAATAAAGATATTTGCAAATGCAGAACCAACCAATAAGAACAATCAAAACATAGTGTTACAATCCTGATAACCTCACTAAAGAAGTTGATAGAAGGTGAACTTAGGAAAATAACCCAGAAGGAATTGCTAAGTCCAAGAAAGGATAAACCTAGAAATTCCTTTTTTTTTTTTTTTTGTCTTTTTGCTATTTCTTGGGCCGCTCCCACGGCATATGGAGATCCCCAGGCTAGGGGTCGAATCGGAGTTGTAGCCACCGGCCTATGCCAGAGCCACAGCAACGTGGGATCCGAGCCACGTCTGCAACCTACACCACAGCTCACGGCAATGCCGGATCGTTAACCCACTGAGCAAGGGCAGGGACCGAACCCACAACCTCATGATTCCTTGTCGGATTCGTTAACCACTGCACCACGACGGGAACTCCTAAACCTAGAAATTCTGTGCATTCCTCAGGAAGGAACCCTGACTGTATAAAACAGCAAAAACAATAACAGTAATACTATTAATGCTAATAAGTTTGGAAAAATAAAAATAGAATTGAAATATTAGAGAGCAAGAGCATGTAAGATGATAATGTAATGTTTGGAGTTAAAACTTTTTAAGATCTGGGAGTTCCCATTGTGGCACAGTGGAAACAAATCCAGCTAGTATCCATGAGAATGCGGGTTCAATCCCTGGCCTCACTCAGTGGGCTGGGAATCTGGCATTGCTGTGAGCTGTGGTGTAGGTCACAGACATAGCTTGGATCTCAGGTTGCTGTGGAGTAGATGTAGGCATAGGCATAGGCCAGCAACTGTACCTCCAATTTGACCCCTAGCCTGGGAACTTCATATGCTCCAAGAGTGCAGCCCTAAAAAAAACTTTTTAAGATCTGTGCACTTATTGGGAAGATAGATTTACCAAATGATTTTAGTTGTTAAATGGTTCACATATTAAAATTTTAAGTGTAAGTGCTAAAGAATAAAAATAAATTGTAAAACTTTCTAAATAGTAGGTAGAAAATGAAATAAAAGTCATAGTCAATTCAAAAAAAGTCCAACAAAGGGGGTGAAAAAGCAAAGAAAATAGAAAACTAATAGAAAGCCTAAATGAGATAGACGAAATAATCAATATATATTATCAGAGTATATATATAATTATACTAAACTTGTCAATAAAACGTGCGAGAAATTATCAAACTAGATTTAAGTACATCTATATGTAAAATGAAGAAGAAACATACTAAATATGAGCACATAGAATGAAAGTAAAAGATGTTAACACTAACCAAGAAAAGATACACCAGGCAAATCTAACCAACAATGAAATAGTAATAGTAGTTAAAATAGCAGAAACTGCCCTTCTTTTCCTTACAATGAAAGAACTGTCGGTCTTAATGGCCACCCAGATAGAGAATGCACTTCCTAGCCGCTTTTGCAGATAATTTTGACCATGTGTTTATGTTAGGGCTAATTGAATATGAACAAAAGTGACTAATACATCTTCCTGATACCCTCCTTAAAGATAAAACTGCTTCTCTTGCTTTTCCCTCCCTCCTCCAATTGGCCAGAAAAGGCAACTGCAGCAGGAGACTTGTTACCGTATTGTGTCAGTAGCAGTCATGGAATGGAGCTCTAGGCTGCATGTTTACCTTTGCTTTCTTATATACAAGAGAAGACTTAAAGCTGCTATATTCTGGATTTCTCTGTTACAGCATTTTAGCATATACCCTAATTATCTCAAATACTTTAGAGTAAAAATAATTATTTTTACTATGGTCATTTCATCAGAAACATAAATTCTGAATTTGTGTGCACCAAATAATCTAACTTTGAAATCTATAAACTAAAAATTGATAATTATGGAGTTCCCGTCATGGCGCAGTGGTTAACGAATCCAACTAGGAACCATGAGGTTGCGGGTTCGGTCCCTGCCCTTGCTCAGTGGGTTAACGATCCAGCGTTGCCGTGAGCTGTGGTGTAGGTTGCAGACGCGGCTCGGATCCCGCGTTGCTGTGGTTCTGGCGTAGGCCGGTGGCTACAGCTCCGATTCGACCCCTAGCCTGGGAACCTCCATATGCCGCGGGAGCGGCCCAAGAAATAGCAACAACAACAACAAAAAAGACAAAAGACAAAAAAAAAAAAAATTGATAATTATAAGGACTCTGCTGTTGTAGATTGACATAAATTACAAAATGCAAAATTTTAATGCTTTTAGAAGAAAGGACAAAAATATTTTTATGACAGAAGTAAGAAGGTATTTCCTAAACAAGGTATAAAATGTACAAACCTTAAATGAAAAAATTAATAGTTTGGACTTTATTAGAAGTACTTTACATTATTACACTGATATTACTAGTGAACACTCATGATGAAAAGATGTTATTAAAAATGTGTTTATAAAAACAGATTGCAAGAAGATACGTGTAGTATATATAGTTGCCTGGAATAGTATGCAGATTATAGAAATATCACCTATGCATCAATCAGTAAGCTCAAGACAGCCCAAGACAAAAAGACAATAGGTATGAACGAGCAATTAATGGAAAAAGAAAACCAGCATTTGAAAAGATGTCCAAATTCACTACAAATTAAGTTTATAAATAGTAAAAACCTCAATGAAATACCATTCACACTCATGAAGTTGTTAAATGTGAGAACAATATCAAGTGTTCAAGTGTTGATGAAGATGTGAGTGGAGCAATGGGAAGCTCTCTCATATAGTGTTGGCGGAGATAGAAATTTGGCCTTGGTAAAGATATATCTACAGTACAACCCCACAATTCTATTCCTAGGTATTATGTTTGAGAAATTCCTTCATAGGTACATAAGGGAACATAAAAAATGTGATAGAAATAGCCTTGTTATAATAGCAAAAACAGAAAAACTAAAACCCTGATTATATGTCAACACTGAGAATGAGTAAACTGTGTTATTTTCATATAATGGAAGATGTAAAAATTAATGAGCTAAATCTCCACATATGGATATGGAAGAGTCTCATGTAGAGCACTGAGGGAAAAAAAAAGCAAGTCACAGAAGGATACAGCTTAACACATACACCTGTAAAGTTTTAACACTTTCAGAACAATACTATGTATTGTATACAGATACCACATATATATTGAATGCATAGGAGATTTTATTATCCATACAATAGGTGTTTTTGGTCATTGCCTTATGTCTATGATAAGATGGCACTTGGACTGTAGAGTAGCAGTAGATTATTTCTTTCCTGGAAAGAATTCCCAGAGGTAGTGACTGTTTAAGATGAGTGATGAACAATGAAGCATGGGTTTTCTAAGCAGAATTCACGCACTGAAATTAATGTACTAAATTGTGTTCCTTTAGCTAGCAGAAAAACTGCTCCAGTATTCACTTGGAACCTTTTGATTTACTGAGTGTATTCTAGTAAATTTAGTTGACTTCTAATCTATGGTAGATTAGACTGCCAGAGGCAGCTACATAGGTAAATGAGAAATGATGGCCAGCTGTGATATATCAGGCAGGAGAAACTTCAAAATGTGCAAATAGTTATTAAAACTAAAAGTAGTCTAAGACTAATTATAACATGAAGGCAATGAATCACAGATGCTCTAATAATTCCAGATAGCAGGCTGTACACTACTGCAATTAATGATGACCCCCAGGTCATCCATATGTTTCTATTTTGATTCATGTATTCAGGAGTTTTTATGATACATATTTGCAATCATATTCATCAATTTTAAAAAATATTTAGGACTTAAGTTATTTTTCTGTTCTGCAAAATTAACTTTTCTAAAATATGCCTAGTAAATGATGCATATCTGTATTTATTTAATTTATTCAATAGACAGTCCATGAATAATTTACTCTGTGATAGGCATAATGTTGACACTGGCCATACACAGACAAATCAGATGTTTCATTATATCGTTCACTAACACAATGTGTGATATATGTTATGTGTTAATATATGTTTATTTAGGAAGAGAAGAAAGTGCTAATGTGGCTTTTTGATTTTTGCTATACTTTTATCCTTTTGAAAATTTAAAAAAAAATAGAGGTAGAGATAACTAAAAACAACTGGATTTGGAATTTCAGTTGAGAAATATGTTTTATGAATTTCCCAAAGGTTTATTGCAGAATTTATTAACGATTTTTAAAAGTTTAATCCCTTTATTTTATAATATTAATTCTAAAAATTTATTTTAAGAAAATAATGAAAAGTAAGCACAATTCATTTAGATGATGTTTAGCTGGCGTTATTTATAAGGAGGAAATTGCTAAGTGTCCATAGGGAATGGTTAAATTATGTTATACTTAGCTATCAAAATTCCAGTTTGAGAATACTTAATGATGTAGGCTAAATTGGTAAGTTACCAAAAAATAGCTAGAGAAAAATACACCAAAACGTTCAGTGGTATTTATGGTAGTGGAGTTATAGATAGGTAGTTTTCCTTTTCCTTTTTTTTCTTACTCTTATTTCCAAATTTCCTACACTAAACATATTCCGACTGTTATAACTGCAAAAAATAATCATATTATTTGTAAGATAAAACTGATTTTCCATTTTGGAATACATTTTTTTTTGAAATAAAATTGTATCTTAGAAGATAATTATTGACCACAGTTGTTTTCTTTTGGGTATTGTCAATGACCAAGACTTGAATTTTATTTAAAGCCACAGTGATATATCACAAATTCATCAGTTAGGATTTTGGTCAATCATTAAAAATAACATTCTTATGCATGTTCTTGTCTCTCAAGTTGAAGGAATAAATGGAAGTATATGTGTTACTAAACCATAGTCAAATTCTCAAAAAAATGGAGTGGAGAATCTTCATGTAAATACTTAATGTTTTTTGTTTTCACAAATTTGCAGTTCCTCAGTGGGTAGCGCACTTCCGCGAAGACGCTGTTGTGCATATATTACCATTGGAATGATATGTATTTTCATTGGAGTTGGATTAACTGTGAGTATTACTCTACTAAACTGTTAGAATTCTTTCCTCTCAACTTCATCAATGGTAAATGGTGAGGTCTGGAACTACCTTCAGTGATCCCTGAAGAGCCTGTATTCCCTGGCATACCAGGCCAAGAAGCTTCTGAAAGACTGTGAGCAATCTGCAGCCAATCCATAGGCCTGTCTTCAGTGGAGCTTGCTGAACCTGGTGAAATCATGACTTGGGACGCCTCTGAAGGTCCTTGACATTGGGAACTTTATCATCTATTTAACAAATCCCATTTGTGTTTGTTTTGTGCCTGAGCCAATTTTGCCATGGTCAAAACCGTAACAATATTCATTCAGCTAAGGAGGTCTGAAAAACCACTTTTCTTTCTATTCAAGTCAACCAGAAGTACATTATCAGTATGGGAATAGCATAGGGGTTATATAGATTAAATTCCTTTTATAAATAACATTTTAATGGGATTTTTTTCTTCATAAAATTTATAGTTAATATAACAAGTAACATCATTTTATTAAATTTCACTCTGTCAGTGGTAGTCAACAAATACAGCAACTCATATTTTGTAGGGATTTTGTGGGCTCAGGAATATATTTCATAAAAATTGTATGTAAGCCAACACAAGTTGTCTAAGCAGATATTTTCTTACAGTTTCTAACTTTTTGTTTTTATATTGCTTTTTATTTTAGGTTGGCACCCAAGATTTTGCAAGGCGATTTCATGCAACCTATGTTTCTTGGGCAATTGCTTATCTCTTAGGTTTGATCTGCCTTATCCGAGCTTGTTATTGGGGAGCCATAAGAGTGAGCTATCCAGAACAAAGTTTTGCATAAGCTTGTTTATGATTTGGTGATGCAGGTGAGAGTATCTAGCAGTTCTTGATAAGCTACTCTGGACATCTTTAAATCATTTACCTAATGGATTTCATTCTGGTTCATGTATGCAGTTTCAAGACTTTGGGAGTCTTTTATGAACAAATGTTCATTGCACTACATTATATGCAAATAGTTTGTTTTGCTGCTGAGTTTTCAAGCTCCATATAATAAAGCTTAATCCTCATGTTTTTTCACATATCTTTTTTTTGGGGGATTTTCTCCTAAATATTACATGTAATATCACCCTTTCATTATTTTTTAATCAGTTATTCCATTATTTGCAGATCTGTGAGTATTCCTAAGAAGTGTTTATAAATGTTGTTATAATAGCCTCACATTTATATTTACATTTTAATTAAACAGTATCACGATTGCTTGCTCTAAAATCTAAGCAATATACATTTTGCTTGAACTGCTTACTGCAACTTTAACCTAAGATCATAGTGACCTTATTCAGGAAAAAAAAAATTTGAGTGTACCTTCAAAGACTTGACCTTCTTGTCAGATAAAGACCATTTCTAGATACTGTATGCTTGTTTTATGTTGTTTGTAGAAAGATATAATATTTTGGTAGTAATTTAAAATATAAGAATAAAAATATTTATTTGTCCACAGTTGGATATATGTTGGATAAATGTTTTTTCTCAAAGATCACAGAACTTTTGTCTTTCATTTTTGCCTGTTTTGTAATTTACTAATTATAAAAGTTCTGGCTACATTTATGGAATTTAATGTTAATCAGCTATATGTATTCCTTTATGGATCCAGAAGGAAGTATTTTACGTAACATGTTTCATAATATTTAACCATTTACAAAGATGTACCTGCACTGAGTTTTTCTCCTTTTCATTAGATTGTGGTAAATTTTTCTTATTGGGATAATTATGGAGTACTTATATGTGAAGGGAGCCTGTGACATTTTACTCTGGCTAAAATATTGAGATTAAATGCAGTTACTTTTACCATTCTTCTCAAATATAGCTGTCAAATAATTACCAAATTAATTCAAGAATATAGAACAAAGGTAACAAGCAGCATAGTTTCCTAAGAATTCACTAGAATTTAAGGAATCGGCTCTTGCACTGCCCATCTTTGCAGTTTTGAAAAATAAATAGCTTAGCTGAGAAGTAATATTCTAAAGCTGCTGAAGTGTGAATCAGATAATGAGATGAAGAGTAAGTTAATTGGCTATTCCAGGGTTAAGAATAATATTTTAAATTATTTATGTTCCTGATTAGTATAAAAATGTACTCATCATAAAATTTGGGGCAAGATACACATAAACTTCAAAGAGTAAATGATAAATGTATAGATTCAGTAGCTCAGGATTATATGTACCTTTGAAAATCCATTAATAAAGATTATTGTTCAAAAATTACCTTGTTCTATTCTATTTTAAAAATATAAGAGGTCTGTCCAAAATTGCCTAGAGGTCTTACTATAATGTTTTCATGTTTACGAGTGTATATGATATTCCTTTATATAATACTCACTTATGATTTTCCCAATTTTCATGCCATTATTCTAAAAATATTTTAATAAATTTTTAATACACTTGCTGTTAAGTATGAATAACTTAACTAGATAAGAATCTAATTTATTTCTTTACTTAGTGGTTGGCTAGTTGTAGCAACATTGTATATTGAGTAAAACCTTATTTCCCCATTAATTTGAAATCCTACATTAAATTATATGCTGCTGATCATGTTCCTTTTGGAATATTACTCCATGATAGCAGACACCTTGGTCTTATTTGCTACCATTTTAGAACAATGCCTAGTGTGTATGTGTTCAATAGATACTAATTGCATGAATGAATAAATTGGTATGTTAAATTCTTATATGCATTTGGATCTGGATTTTATATTTGTTCCCAAATGTATTGGTAAATATTTATATAATCTTGTGGTAAGAAAAAAATTTTCCAAGTAGATCTCCAAAGCAGAAATTAATAGGAAAGAAATTCAACATTCATTGCTGATAAAAACTTTTTAAAAAGCGAGTGTAGAGGGAACATACCTCAACATAATAAAAGGCATATATGACAAACCTGCAGTACCATCATATTCAACAGTGAAAATCTGAAAGCATCTCCTCAAAAGATCAGGAAAAAGACAAGGATGACCACTCTTGCTGCTTTTATTCAACATAGTATTGAAGTCCTAGCCACAGCAGTCAGACAGTAAAAATAACTAAATGTAATCCAAATTGTTAAGGAAGAAGTGAAACTGTCACTTTTTGCCATTGACAAGATACTATATAGAGAAAATCCCAATGATGCCACCAAGAATCTCTTAGAAGTAATAAATGAATTTAATAAGTTGCAGGATATGAAATTAATATACAGAAATATGTTGCATTTCTATACACTAACAACAAACCATCAGAAAGAGAAATTAAGAAAACAGGAGTTCCCATTATGGCTCAGCAATAATAAACCTGACTAGTAACCATGAGAATGCAAGTTCAATCCCTGGCCTGGCTCAGTGGGTTAAAGGATCTGGTATTGCTGTGAGCTGTGGTGTAGGTCAAAGATGCAACTCAGATCCCGAGTTGCTGTGGCTGTGGCATAGGCCAGCAGCTGTAGCTCTGATTTGACCCCTAGGCTGGGAATTTCCATATACCATGGGTGTGGCCCTAAAAAGAAAAAAAAGTCCATTTACAATTGCTTCAAGAAAAGAGTAAAATACCTAGGAATAAATTTTAACCAACCTTTTACAGGAGGTAAGAAACCTGTACTAAGAAAACTATGACATTAATGAAAGAAATTGAAGATGACACAAATGGAAAGATATGTCATGTTCATGTACTGGAAGAATTAATATTTTTAAAATGACCATATTCTATTCAAGCAAACTACAGATTCAATGTAATCCATATCAAAATGCCAATAACAAGAAGTTCCCATCATGGCTCAGCCAAAATGTATCTGACTAGCATCCACGAGGATGCAGGTTCAATCCTGACCTCGCTCAGTAGGTTAAGGATCTAGTGTTGCCGAGAGCTGTGGAGTAGGTCACAGACACAGCTTGGATCTGGTGTTGCTGTGGCTGTGGCATAGGCCAGCAGCTACAGCTCTGATTTGACCCCTAGCCTGGGAACCTCCATATGCTGTGGATGTGACCCTAAAAAAAAAAAAAATACCAATGACATTTTTCACAGAAATAGAACAAATAATCCTAAAATTTGTATGGAAATACAGAAGTCCCCAAATAGCCAAAAGAATATTAAGAAAACAGTACAAAACTGGAGGTATTGTGCTCCCTGATTTCAAACTTTACTACAAAGCTGCAGTGATCAAAACAGTATGGTATTGGCACAAAAACAGACACATATTATTAATAGAATAGAATCAAGACCCAAAAATAAACCTACACATATATGGTCAATTAATCTACAACAAAGGAATATATACACTGAGGAAGAGACAGCCTCTTAAGTAAATGGTGCTGGGCAAACTGAATAGCTGGATGTGAAAGAATCAAACTGGATTGATACCCGTACAAGAATAAACTCAAAGTGAATTAAAGATTTAGTAGTTCCCATCATGGTGCAGCAGCAACAAATCCAACTAGGAATCATGAAGTTGAGGGTTTGATCCCTGGCCTTGTTCAGTGGGTTAAGGATCTGGTGTTGCCATGAGCTGTGGCGTAGGCCACAGATGCAGCTCGGATCTGACATTGCTGTGGCTGTGGTGTAGGCCAGCAGCCACAGCTCCAATTAGACCCCTATCCTGGGAATGAATCTCCACATGCCTCTCAGGTGTGGCCTGACACAAAGGCAAAAAACAAACAAGAATATATCAGCTTAGCAATATTTTTATGGATATGTCTCTTCAGGCAAGGAAAACAAAAATAAGCCAATGGGACTATATCTTAAACTAAAAAGCTTTTGCAAAGCAAAAGAAACTATTAACCAAACAAATGGTAACCTACTGAACAGAAAAAGATATTTGCACACAATGTATTTGATAAAGGGTTAATATCCCAAATATACAAACATCTCATACTACTCAATATAAAAACAAAAACAAAACAGAAAACAAAAAAACCAACAATCCAATTTAAAATGGGCTGAGGACCTGAACAGATATTTTCCCAAGAAGACATACACATAGCCAACAGAGACATGAAATGATCCTCAACATCACTAATATCACAGAAATGCAAACTTAAACTTGCACCTGAATCCTTATTTTCAAAAAGATAACAAATAACAAGTGTTGGTGAGGATGTGGAGCAAAGGGAACTTCTCAAACACTGTTGGTGTGAATGCAAATTGGTACAGATACTATGGAACACAGTATGGAGCTTCCTCAAAAAAAACTGAAAAAAGGACTACTGAAGATCCTGCAACTTCATATCTGGGTATTTTTGTGAAGAAAACAAAATCGCTAATTCAAAAAGATATACACGTATTCTGATGTTCAGTGCATCATCGTTTACAATAGCCAGGATATGGATGCAACCTAAGTGTCCATCAATGGGAGAATGGATAAAGATGTGGCATACCTAAACATAAAAAAGAATGAAATCTTTGCCATTAGAAACAACATGGATAAACCTAGAGAGTATTATGCTAAGTGAACTAAGCCAGTGCAAATACCATGTGATTTCACTTACAGGTGAAATCTAAAAAACAAGACATACAATAAAACAGAAACAGATTCACAGATACAGAGGAAAAACATGCAGTTGCCAGAGGGTATGGTTGTGGGGATGGGGGATGGGTGAAATAGATGAGGAAAATTGAGAAGTACAAACTTCCAATTAGAGAATAAGCCACAGGGATGTGATGGATAACACAGGGAATATAGTAAAAAATATTTAATGACTTAATATAGAAAATATAGTAAATAACATTTAATAACAGTGAAAAGTGGTACCTAGATTCATCATAATGATAGTTTTGTGGTATATAAGTATATCAAATCTGTATTGTACAGTTGAAGTATAATATTGAGTCAATTACACTTCAATTAAAAACAAGAAATTGGGAAAGTATTCATAGATTGTATGATTAATAGAAAAAAATCATAAGTAAAGCCAAAAGAAAGACTAGTGAAGATCTTTACAAAATAGTACAAAGAGTTAATCTTTCTAATATGGTAAGGGATTGAAGCTCTGAAAAAGTGATTCACAAAAGACAAAACACAACAATTAATAAATGTGAACTTTAAAAAATTTTGCCAATAATCAAAACCCGTAAGTTAAAACAAAGACATACTGTTTTCACTTACCATATTAACAAAGCTGAAAAGAGCAATAGTATTCCTGCAATTTTAAAGATATGGGAATGTATACAGATATACCTTCTCTACCCTAGTGATTGCCACTAAGAATTTATTCTAAAGGGGTTAAAGATAACAAATATGTATATAAAATGTTTATCACATTTTTGTTTGTAATAGGAGATAAAAAGAAAATGTCTAAAAATTCAATAATGTGGACCAGGTGAAATAAATTACGGTACATCTATAACTGTAAAATAACAGGCTGTCATTTAAAATGTGATGAAGATTCTCATTTATTCAATCGGAATGGTTTACAAAATATGGTGGTAATTATAGGCTTCAAGTTCCCTTTAAGGAGATTAAACCCAAAAGCCTCTGGCCATGTCTCATTGTAATGCCCTTTCCCCCACCTTGACCAACCTGGGCTGCTCACTCCTTGCCATAGAAAGATTGTCACCTATTCCTCACCCTGCCTCTATATAACCAGTTCCCCATGCAAATAAGGTATCCTCCCCAAGTCCAAACAGAAGATCAAATTGGTTCTCCACTCAGTCCACATTGTGGGGTATAAAGACTATTGCAGAGGAGTTGGACCCTCTTTTAATCTGCAGGCACACGAGTCCTCTCTCTCCCTCTAAGATGTACTTTCACTTTAATAAATTTGTAAAACATCTGCTGTTCTGATGCTTTGCTATGGCAAGATGGGGACTGAGGAAACTGTGACTATCAGTGGGAAAGATCAGATCACAAATCAATATGTTAGAATATAATCCAATTTAAAAAAAATGATTTTGCATGTTATGTGTTCTAAAAAAAGACTAGGGAAAATTAAGCACTAAAAGTTAAGAATAGTTATCTAAGGGTGATGGAAAAGAAATGATTTTCATTTTATTTCTATACTAGATTAACTAATAGTTGGAAAGTGTAAGTTTCTTTTTGATAAATAGATAAGAATGATAAGTATGATCACATGATTATTATATTTTCATTTAGATTACTGAAAAATTTTTAAATATATTTATCAAAATCTAAACCAATTAATTTCATTCATAAAACTTTATATTTCAAAGTAATCAAATTAGGAGTTCCCATTGTGGCTCAGTGGTTAATGAATACAACTAGGAACCATGAGTCTGCGGGTTTGAGCCCTGCTTTCGCTCAGTGAGTTAAGGATCTGGCGTTGCCATGAGCTGTGGTGTAGGTTACAGACGAGGCTTCGATCTGGCATGGCTGTGGCTCTGGCGTAGGCTAACGGCTACAGCTCTGATTCGACCCCTGGCCTGGGAAGCTCCATATGCCATGGGTGTGGCCCTAGAAAAGACAAAAAAAAAATAATAATAATAATAATAAACATATTATATATTCAAGTGAATTACCATAAATCTTTAATTAACTACAACAAAATTTATGACATTTTATACTTAGTTTTATTCAAAGTAGAGCATGTCTTCCAGTGACTAGTATAGTAGTAGAACACAGAAAACACTGGGAAAATGTACTGGAAGGAGTGTAACATAGTCACTAATCAGAAAAGGAAGGATTTGTTTGTCCCCTGCTGTCCAAAGATGGGGGTGCGGGGAGCCTTATTTCTTCGAAAAGAAAGAAAAATTAAACCATGATCAGGTATTTTTGAGCAAGTAATTTAGTCATTTGTGAGTATACATACGTTGTTTCAGAAGAAAAGAAAGAATCCTATAATGACATATGGCTGGTAAGGTGCTTGCCTCTGAACACAAGCATGTCATGTTTAATATTCACAGTGTCAACTTAAAATAATGCACTACCTAAAAGTTGACTGTTAAAGGTTTTATTTGGAGCAAAATTAGGACTTAAGTCCAGGAGTCAGCATCTCAGGTTGCCCTGAGAAAACCCCCAAGTGGTAGTCAGGATATATAGGAATTTTTTGCAACAAAGGGCAGAGAGTAAGAACAAGAGATTACAGAAAACCAGATATCTCATATTAAGGAATTTAGCACTTTTCTATGGGAAGATGCAAAGGTCTGGGCTCACTGAAATCATTCCTTCGAAATGCATCTCAGCTATTGAGGCCAGTGGATATCCTCTGTTTTCACAGCCCGAGTTTCCTCAAGGCTGGCTGTTAGGAGTGGCTGCAGTCTGATGGCTGCTAGATTGCAGTATTCTTTGTCCCCTTCCTGAATTCCCCCAGGGCTCCCTGGCTCACCCTTGGATGTGGCTGCATTGGCAGGTGATTGTGTCATTCTTTCTTTTGTTGCCTTAACTGCAGTCTAAGGCAGATAACTTTGAAATACAGCTCCCAAGAAGCTGGGGGAATAATATCAGTGTACGTGAAGGTGAAGGGGAGGTGCATGCAACCATACACGCATCTTATAAAAGTTTGTTTCTCATCTTGTGAAGGTTACTACTAGTCACAAGGAGCAGACATTACCAGAAGGAGTTTAAGTGTTTTTCTAGATGTGAAGAGATGCAAGAATTGGGCACATGAAACCTTCTCCTAAAAATATCTAACTATCTGAGGACCTATTCTTCCAGTTTTCCCAGAGCACAGAGTGTGTTTCTCCTGGTCTCCACCCTGAGCTCCAGTCACGGGGTGCTGCATGTCTGAAGCTGCAGTGGCTTATGATTTAATCCACATAGAGGCAGATGGCAAGTGCCAAACTCCAGTTCACAACAGCAATGGTAAAAAGTAAGGATTCTTGTTTCTGCTTTACCAGAGGAAATTGAGGTGCCACTTCCATAGATCTGAAAAAGATTTTGAGTAGAACAGGAATCCGCATTCAAAACAAGCACTCACAAATGGTGCTGATGTTGGTTTTTCCTGGATCATACTCTGAGAAACACTGTACTAAATCATGCTAGAAATATGCACAACTTGTGTTCCTATGCAATTTCTCTGGCATTTACATTTTTTAATGTAGAAAAAGCTTTGATTGTATTTGAGTAATAACATTTTTTCTTTTGTTTATTTTTGATCTAGCTATACTAGGGCTTCTAATGCTATCATGAAAATCTACAGCCATTTCCATGTTCATAATCTGCAAAACTTACTATAAAATCTAAATTTGCATTAATTCAGTGTGGTTTTGATGCATATGTAGATATTTATATAGTAAGCACTGAGGGAAAAAACTTACTTTTATTGAGCTGCACATTTAACCTCTATGTCATAGTTGTCATGGTTCTAAGAAGTCAGAGAGGTTAAATAATTAAAGATCCCTCAGTTTGTGTATAATGGAGTCATTTGAAATCCTTCAGTCTGTGTACCTCCAAAATTTATCTGCTTTGCACTACTTAAGATCTATTGTGGAGTTCCCATCGTGGCGCAGTGGTTAACGAATCCGACTAGGAACCATGAGGTTGCGGGTTCGGTCCCTGCCCTTGCTCAGTGGGTTAACGATCCGACGTTGCCGTGAGCTGTGGTGTAGGTTGCAGATGCGGCTCGGATCCCGCGTTGCTGTGGCTCTAGCGTAGGCCGGTGGCTACAGCTCCGATTCAACCCCTAGCCTGGGAACCTCCATATGCCGCGGGAGCGGCCCAAGAAATAGCAACAACAACAACAACAAAAGACAAAAAGACAAAAGACAAAAAAAAAAAAAAAAAAAAAAGATCTATTGTGCTTTGCTATGTAGAGAGTAACTTCTTAATGTCTGTGCTCCTTGCTGTTCTTTGTGTGTAACTCCTCTCTAGAAAGAAAATTTGAAAATATTTGCCCTAAGTATTTGTTCTGCAAAGAATAGAATACTCTAGCTTAAAAAATATTTTTTGATTTTCACGGTATATAAAACTTTATTGCTTATAGCATTTTCCTCAACAAAATATTATTAAATGTATTTATTTTTTATAATGAACATAAAATCATAGGAAAATTAGGTAGGAATATTACATATTAAATATATGGAAATATACAATGTTTTAATTAATATAACATCTTTTTCTTGTAATTTTTATTGTAATGATTATTAAATTGTACAAGATGCTAAAAAAGATTTGTAAAGGCTTTTAATTTTTAAATTCATTTTACATGCTTAGTTACAAATTTAAATAAATACTAAGGTTTTTTATGTTTGATAAATGTATGTTTTTCACCTTTAATGGAATACCATGTGAAAAACAGAAAAATAAAATTATATACCCTTTCGGGAGTGCCCCTGGAATAAGTTTTCAGATAAGGCTAAAGATGTGAGTACAATTTACAATTTAACAGGTGAGAGTCTTTTATCTACCATGGAGATAGTCTTCAGTTCTGTTAGTATAATTAAGACTCTTTTAAGGTAACTTGCTAAATATGAAATGATCACACACATTGTTCTCACTGAACTTTTTAAGTGAATTATGCTATGTGTAATGCTTGGATGTAAAGCTACGGTAGCTCCCAGTAATCAAATAAAATTTCCTGAAAAACTTTGCAACAGCGTCTGATACTCTACTTCAAATATACCATTGGCTTAAGGTATTGAATATTAAGTAATCTTGGAGAAAATGCATTAATTTTTATTAGGTATTAAGCCTTTAGCAAGAGTAAGCTTAGGACATTTGTGAAGAATTAGATGGGACCAAATGTGTACGTTGTGTATATGTATTACATACCAAATGTGTATGTCCAAATGCACATATGATCTTATCATACCTACCTAAAATCCTTCAATATCTCTCCGCATCCTTATAAAAGTGATAAAAGATTTTTATCCTTCTTTATCTTAGGAATGTTACAGGCTTCAAGGGCCCTTGAAGGAGATTAAACCCAAAAGCTCTGGCCACGTCTCATTGTAATGCCCCTTCCCCCACCTTGACCAGCCTGGGCTGCTCACTCCCTGCCAGAGAAGCAATGTTGCCCATTCCTCACCAGGCCACCAGATAACCTGTTCCACATGCAAATGAGATCCTGCCCAAGACCAATTAGAGGATCAAATTGGGTTTCCATTCAGGTCTGCATTGTGGGGTATAAAGACTATTGCAGAGTGAGTGGGGAACTCTTTTTAAAGCTGTGCTCACGTGAGTCCTCTCTCCGTCTCTGAAAATGTACTTTTGCTTTAATAAATTTGTAAAATGTCAGCTGTTCAAATGCTTAGTTACAGTGAGACAGGGACCAAGGAAACTATGACAGTAACAATATTGAACAACTACCCAAACACTGCCTCGTATTTTGTGTTTTTGCAGTACTGAGTTATTGGTATTGGTGGAGGGTAATGACTGCTATTTCTTTTCTCTATGCATTTGGACATGCCCTTCCGCCTGCAAGGAATATTTCTGTCTCAGTTGGCAAACTCCTTTTTATATTTGAAAAATCCTGCTTAGGCATTATCTCCACTGTGAATCCTTCCATGCTCCTTCCCTTACACCCACAGACAGAATTCTTTCTTTCCTTGTGCTACTTCTATTCCATATAAATACTTCTACTACTGAGACAGAATACTAACTCAGGTAGTTGGTGTAGGAGCAAGGGCTCTGATACATTCTTTTGATATGGATATTGATTAACCTTTGTGGCTTAAGGGCTCCAGGGAATAACACTTCCACAGGCCTTGTTTTATTATTGGAAATGTGCATTCTCCACAGACTTTGTTTACTGTAGGAAATGCCCACTCCTTAACTGATAAAAAGGAGTGAAAGGAATGGTGACTTTAAGGAAAGAAAAGGACAAAGAAACCACAAAACTTAACAGGGCATTTCCAACACTCAAAGCCCTACTGAACAAGGACTGATATAGGTAATTAAACAAGGCCAATGGGAGATAGCCACATCTTTCTGAACCCCATGCTGGGACACTCCCCACCCCCCCCACCTTTAAGCAATAAAAACCCATAAAGGACAATAGAGAAAGGAGGCTCTTCTCACTGCTCCCAGCTGTCCTGGGAGCTATTTGCTTTTCTTTAATAAAGACTTTGCTTGCTTGCTACCTGTGTGTTCCTGGAACTCATTTTTCGACTACTGTGAACAAGAACCCAGATTCCAGTATCACTCCCATATACTACCCTCTATTTTACTTTTTGGTTTTTGTGCCTTAGTCATGCTAGTCTTATTTCAGTTTGTTTTTTTATGTCCTCAAGCCTTGGCACGTAGTAACTTTTTCCTTTTTTTTTTTTTTTTTTTTGAGCTGAGCTGATTGGAACCAAATCTCTATTATAGCTTTTAATGTATTCCTTTAAAGGTTATATGTGTATGTGTTTATGTGTATTTTTTCATAACATGCTTTGTAAATGTTTATGGGATGAGTGAGAGGAAGAATACAGGCAGGGGACTGATAAGGAGATCATTTGGTAAACACTAGCTAATGTTACCTCTTCAACTTTACCCAACTTCCCAGGCTTTCAGAAGCACCACACAGGCACATAGGCACACTGTGAGTGCTTTTATCTTTACAATTAGCTTATTGAGTTGGAATTATTTGTTTGTGTATTTGCACCCTCACTAGACAGTACCACTGAGAACAGGAAACTGTTAGGCAGTAATATAAACTGGAAGGAGAATACCAAACGGATCATGTAAGAAAACCCTATCATCAAGATCCAACCAGGCTCCAGACATTTCAGCTGACCAAACAAACAGGAAAAACAGTCTCCAGCACTGATGAAGGCCCCAGGACCAAGATAATTTAAGGAGCTATTAAACCTCAGAATAAACAGAGCCAAAGGAACTGTTAAAATTCACACTTAATGACCTAAATCCTCCTTCCCTGTTTCCCAAACCCCCTCCCCCTACATGACCTACCACAGGAAACCCTAACTATAAAAAAGCCCAGATAGCAGGGAGCCTGAGTTCTCTCTGCTTAGTGCTTCCAGCCACTATGTTGGTTGATAAACTTGCTTGCCATCTCACTGCTCCAGCCTCTGTTTCTCTCAACTTCACTGTCCTAAAAGAAACCAATTTGTGTGTGTTAACTTGTGCTCCTACAGGTTTTTTAAAAATAAATGTAAGATACTGTGAAGGTAAAGTTAAATAAGCTATGAAAATAAAATTGTAAATTAAACCTCTACTTATAAGTAACAAGACACACTTAACTATGAATTATTATCCTTCTAATTGGAAACTGGGATTCCTATTTCCGCTCTTAGCTTTTCCTCATTACATTCTCATTCTCAAACCCTTTTTTTTGAACCAAAGTAAATATTTCCTTAGAATGAGAAAAGCAATGCAATAACAACAAATTGAAAAAATTTAAAAGCTGACAAATAGCAAAAAGTCCATAAATATATTTTTATTATTTATTTATTGATTTATTTGTATTTTTAGGGCTGCATCTGCAGCATATAGAGGTTCCCAGGCTAGGGGTCAAATCCAAGCAGTAGCTGCCGGCCTATGCCACAGCCACAGCAATGCCGGATCCTTAACCCACTGAGCGAGGCCAGGAATCAAACCTACAACCTCATGGTTCCTAGTCGGATTGGTTTTTGCTGTGCCACGAATGGAATTCCCATAAATATATTTTTAATTAACTGCCTGAACCACCTTTATATTTCCTTTGTATTTTTAGTTTTGTATTTTTGATTACTTCTTTATTTGAAAACAATTTTATAGTGTATTTTCTTTGTGAGAACAAATAATTTGTTGCTTTCAGGATAGGCAATCAAAATTATTTTTTATTATTGAAAGTTTAGAAAAGTTAAATTCAGTCACAACGTGTTAGGGAATGTCCATTTTCGTGTTATTGAAACCGTGAACCAGACCCTAAATCTTTGTATTTTGAAGTAAAAGACTTTCCCTTTAGCTTCCCAGGCCTCCCCTCAGTTTCAAAGGCTGACTCAAGATTTAATGATTAAGAAATATTGCTATAGCTAAAAACTAGTTAAAACAGTATCTATTATGTTATGTCCTATCTTGGCCCACTAACTTATTACTAATGTTTACTTTCTAGTAGAGTTATATTTTACCTAGTATCTGCAATAATCAGACACTTGATTAATTGCTTTCTTTTACCAATGATTACCTTCTATTTAGAGTTATATTGCACCTATATTTCACTTTTTGTAATTCAGACACTTCCTAACACCCCTTCCCTGTGAACAATCTTCATTCCAAAGAAAAGGTCAAGGAATAATAACCCAGAAGACAACCAGAAACCATCATTGGACCCACTGACACCGGCCTTGACAACTCTGAAATAATCTATGGATAAAGAGTAATATAGACACCTTAATCAATAACCCTGTCTTCTGAGCTAAACCTAAAAACCTCTTGCTCTCCTCTCTCAAGTCAGGATATAGTTTTAAGGCATTAAGCCTACCGTGTCCTCCTTCACCTGGCAAAGCAATAAAGCTGTTCTTTCTCTTCCTCAAAACCCTGTCTCTGAGACCTAACTGGTGCTGGCGTACAGAGGACGAATTTTCTGCTACATTGTTAAATTTGAGGAAATCTGTTATGACTTTATTATGTTAGCTTCATAATTTCAAGGATTTCTAGTTTTCTTAGGCAGTATAATAATTCTTAAATACTCTTTAAAATTGCTCATTAACCTGTTGTCAAGTTCTTTTTGTAGAAGTACATTGTGAGTCTAAATTATCCTTGTAGATGCCAATATTTCTTGCCAAATCAACAAAATATTTTTTTTAAGTTTCAATATGTTTATATAACTTATTTTTCTTCATCATTGACTGTCAATAAATCAGGGGTCTACTTATTACCTCTATCTAAAATTTATCTATATCTCCCACTCCTGGGCATCTATCCAGAGAAAAACATGACTAGAAAAGATCCATGCACTCCAATGTTCATTGCAGCACTAAATACAATAGCCAAGACAAAGAAACAACCTAAATGTCCATCGACAGAGGAGTGGATAAAGAAGTGGTACATATACACAATGGAATATTAGTTAGCCATTAAAAGGAAAGAAATAACAGCATTTTGCAGCAACATGGATGGACCTAGAAATTATCATGCTAAGTAAAGTCAGTCAGACAGTGAGACACCAACATCATATGCTATCACTTACATGTGGAATCTAAACAAAGGACACAATGAACTTTGTAGGACAGTATACTAACAGTTACTCAGACTTTGAAAAACTTATGGTTTCCAAAGGTGACATGTTGGGGGGGGTTGGGGGGATGTGCTGGGGATTTGGGATGGAAATGCTATTGTTTGGTTGTGATGATTGTTGTACAACCGTATATGTAATAAAATTCATTGAGTAATAAAAAATTCTGAAAAAAAAAATAAAATTTATCTTTACCTCAAAATAGATAACTGATTTTGGTTTTATTTGAAGTTTTTTTCCTTCCAATCCATTTTTATAACAATTTCTATTGATTTTATTTAGGAATATGTGCCAAACGATTTTATTATATGATGTACATATAATCATATATGTAAACATTGCTAAACATATTCCTCAAGAATAAAACTTCTATTTTGACTAGATTAATGAGAACTGAATCTTACACCTACAACCTTTTACATCTGGGTGTTGAAAGTATTTATTGACTTCACTGTCCACAGAATTCTGGTGCCTCATGCCTCTGACCCCCACTTTACTCTCTGACATTAGGCAAGCTGTCTCAGTAGAAGGTAGGGGTGTTCCTGGAAACCATTTCTACACCTAAATAGCTAGCAATAACTTGACTATGCATGGAAGTGACTGTAAAATCCACACCTTTTAAAATAGTAAATCCTACCATATTACTGTCCCACCTAAACTCTTCAAGCTTCCCATTGCTCTTAAAATAAAATTCAACCTCCTTACTAGAACCTACGAAAACACTGTAGGACTTCAGTTTTTTCTCTCTCTCCAAACTCATCTTCAACATTCTCTTCTTGCTTTCTTTAACCCAAGTATACTAGTCTTACATCAGTTTCTGAAATATGAAACTTTTTTCTCACCCTATTACATTAATACTTGATACTGAGTCCAATCTTGTTCTGCTTGCTGCACAACAAGCCAATAAATAGGGAAACAAATTGTTGGGGCATGGAATAATGACTGTAGTCTTTTAATCAGAAAGTCAGCAAACTGAGAAGATAGAAGACTAATGTCTCAAAGAACCATCATCCCCCAATCAGAATTAAGGCTTATTTTGTATAAAAAGGGGGAGGGGTGGTTGTTGCACACTTCTTGGTATAGAAATCCTTTATTCTTACAGCTGTTCACACAGGTAAATTCACAGCCAGGTTATGATGTTCCTGTAAACCTCCAATAAAACAAATATTTATTCCCTTATTCTTTGTTCTACAACCTTTTAATCTAAAAATGTAATACTCTTAAGCATAGCCTTGAGAATAGGCTATCCTTTATGTTTCAAGCTATAGGCAACTTTTTTTTGTGTGTGTGTATCTTTTTGAGGTTTCGCTAGCAAGCTTACCGAAGTTCCCAAGCTAGGGGTTGAATGGGAGCTGTAGTTGTGAGCCTATGCCACAGCCACAGCCATACCAGTTCTGAGCTGCATCTGTGACTTACGCTACACCTAATTTCAATATTTATCTTTTATGAAGGGCAACCTTAGGTCTTCTAAGGGGTCACAACCCATTGCTCTCTAGGACTTTCAGGAATTGTGTTGTTTTCTGATGACAGTGGTACTACTTTAAACTAAGTTTGATGTATCCATGGCTTTACTCCATTTAACAGATGAATGTGTGGTAAGTAGTAGCACATCATGTGGCCCTATCCATCTTGCAGTTACCTGGTGTTTAGGCCCTGGTTCTCTTTGGTTTTTAGAGAGTACTCTTTCTCCAGGCCAGAAACAACATAAAGCTTCTTCAGTTGGATAGGCAGACTGCTGGAGGTAAACTCATGAACAGAGGTTAGTATAGTGCCCATGGTTTAAACATGATTGGCAACTGCTAGGTCACTGAGAGCATTTATAGATTCTCTGACCCAGGTGACATTCCAGACACCTGGAACGATATGCCATACAATATTTCAGAGGGGCTTAATTTAAGCCTGCTTCTGGGAGCCGGAGTGGCGATTCTGTACAGATTCTATCTGTAGCAGGGCAACTGGCAAGACTTTTCCTAAGTTAAATCAGTCTCTTGACATATTTTAGCAATGCTCTTTTTTAATGTATCATTTATTTCCTCAGTTCTTTCTGTTGATTGTGGTTTCCAGGATGAATGTAGCTTTCAATTAATTTGCAGTGCTGTGGAAATTTGTTGGGTTATGCTAGAGACAAAAGAGTCCCATTATCACTTCAAAAGGGGATTAAGGTTGTGTGAAGCAGGGGATAATCTCCTAAGGAGGGCTTTAACCACTGTCAGGATGGGATATGCCTCCACCCAAGTGTCAATAAAACTAGCATGTCTGTTTGCCAGTGTGGCAAGTTCCTCTATATTGCGTCCCCATCTGGGGGGACTGACAGTAGTGTTTGTGTAATTTTTAGCACAAATCATGCAAATTTGAGTGATTTGCTGGATGGTCTTTTGTAGGTTAGGCCCTTATACATAAAATAAATGTTTATTAAAGTATAGTTAACTGATTTACAATGTTGTGCCAATTCCCATTATATATTTTTTGATCCATTGTAAGGTGGCATCTCTCCTGTAATGGGTACTATCATGAATGTGCTGCAGTAGTGTCCAAGAGGGCCTCATGGATCAGAACAATTCCTTGTGCACTATACTTCCAGCCAGCTAGGCGAGGTGTGGTCAAGAATGAGTCCCCACTCTTTGGCACTCTCCTTGTCCTTTTTTGAATACACTGGCTGATATTGTGACAAGTCAATCTGCGGAGGAAGTGGCTTGATAATTGTCTTCCTTTACTGCCTTCTCCACAGCTTAGTCAGTTTACAACAAATTGCCTTTTATGAATTTCACCCTTTTGGTGGCCTGGGAAGTGCATTATGGTCACTTGTGAGGGCTTATGGATGGCTTCTAATAGTAAGAGGATTTCAGAAGTATGTTTTATGTCTTATTATTTGAAGTAAGGAGCCCCTTTCCAGACTGCCCTATGGAGAATGCATAACGACAGTCTGTGTATATATTTGCTTCCCTTCAGTGAGTTTCTCCCTTCTGAGCTGAGCTCCCTGGGGGCAGGGCTGTGGTTAAACAATCTTTTTAAGGGTTAACACCAGTATGTTGCCTACCTTGGTCCATGAAGCTGCTTCCTTTGGTTCCAGTTCTGTAGTCAGCCAAGGATTGGTCCATTAAATCCGGTCTGCTAGAGCAGAGGAGCTCCATGACATGCAGACAGTCAGGCTCTGTGGATGGTGCATTATCAATCTAAATTGAGAGCATTGTGGCTGGATTCACGATTGAAGTGACCTGAAGTCTTACAATGGGATTTTCTAAGAGAATGGTTTGGCACTTTCCATTTCTCCCGGGAGTCAGCCAACAGCCCCCTTTTTGTTCCAGTAAAGAAAGGACATGGCGAGGGATATACACAGTAGTGGGTTTCCTTGGGATATACTTCTCAGCTTCCTGAACTATGTCAGAAGTAGCTGCTACAGTTAGAAGAGAGCCATTCCTTGACAGTCTGTTCTGGCAGTTTTGAGAAGAAGGCAACCGGTCAAGGGATAATCCTCAGAGTTTGAATTAATACTCCTAGTCTTATGCCTGACATACACTTTGAAAGAATTCCTTAAGTCTGGTAGTCTCAAAGCCAGGAATGAAACTAACTTTTTTTTTTTTATTGTTTAAAATGCTGTTTGGCACTCTTTAGTCCAAATAAGGGGTTCAAAATCATGTCCTTTTAATGCTTCTTAGGTGGCCTTTGCTATGAGCCCATAATTTAGGATCCAAATCCAAGAGAACCCTTTCATTCCCAGAAAGCCCCTCAGTTGTCTGCAAGTCTTGGGTGTTCCCAAGCCTGCAATTGCCTGTTTTCTACCAGGCAAAATCCTGCTGTCCTTGAGAAAGGACAAAGCTCAGATACTGGACTTGTTGCTTATATATTTGGGTCTTTTTCTGGGAGAGTTCTACCCACAATTGGCCAAATAGTTCAAAGTTCTGATGGTATTTTGTAGACACTTATCACATGTAGGTTTTGCTATGAGCAAATTATCCATACATTAGATAAAGAGTCCTTCATCCAAAATTAAGTTTCTAAGGTCCCTAGCCAACATTTCCCCAAACAAGACAGGGGAATTCTTAAATCCTTGAGGCAGGATTTTCCAATGTTTCCAGGTCCTGCCATTCAAAAGAATACAGCTGCTGTGATTCTTCTGCAATAGAAATGCAGAAAAAAAGCATCTTTCAAATCCAAAACTTAGAACCAGCCATAGTTTCTCAGAATAGTCGTGAGCCCAGTGTATGGATTAGGTGCCCCAGAGTGCAAATCTTGGCCTATTTCATTAATAGCTCTCAAGTCTTCGACAAAGTGATACTCTGCTGAGTTTGGCTTTTTGACCAGGAGAATAGAGGTGTTATATTTGGACCTGCAAGATTTAATCAGTTCTGTTTTCAAGAACTTTTTGAGAATTGTCTGAATTCCCACTGGGGGCTCTTGCCTCAGAGGATACTGTTTTAAATTATGTGTTCCTGTGTTCCTTTTTAATGGAATTTGAATTGGCCATGCATTTTTGGCCTTCTCTGGGGTGCCATTAGCCCACATTTTTGGCCATACCTTTTTGTAGAACTGGGGGTAGGGGGAAGAGTTCTGTCTCCTTTTCTGGGGTGTATGTGAGTACTATTGGTAGGCTTACAGCATGCTCCAGTGGGACCCTGATATCAAGATGTTCTAGCAAAAAAGTTACTTGAGCATTTATTTTACAAAGGAGATCTTGGCTCCAAAGGTATTGGACATACTGGCATATTTAAGAAAGTGTGTTTCTGGGTGAGGTCCCCTAATTAGCATTCTAGAGGTTGTAAGAAAGAATAATTTTGTACTTCTCCAGAAATTCCCATGAACAGAATGGACTTAGATATTTTCTGTGCAACCTTGCTGTTTACCACAGAATATGTTGCACATGTATCTATCAGAAAGTCAATCAACTTGTCCCCCACTATCAAAGTTACCTGGGGCTCCTGTGGGGAAATTGGGATTGAGTGCCTCAATCCAAGAGAGCCCCACCCCAGCCTCTTCATTCATCATCAGAATGTTCCTCTCTTTATACCATATGAGAGTCTCCCATATTTTTTATAGTTTTCTTTCTTATTTTTTAGTCTAGAGCAATCAATTTTCCAATGCCCTTACTCCTACGGTATGTACATTGTTCCTTCCCTAATGGTGGCTTACCTGTCTTCTGGTTACTGGTTACTTGACTTCTGGGAATCCAGTGGTGATGCCAGATGAGTGACATTCTATTTTGCATTCTCTTTTTTCTATCATTATTCCCTGTTGTTAAATACGTTAAATGCAATGTCTGCCAATTGAAAAGGGTTCATTAAAAATGCACCATCTATGGGATAAAGTATAAAATAAATTTCCTATTTGTCCTGCATATTTTCCATTCCACTTCTCCAGAGGGAGTCACTTAATCTTTTTCTTAAGATCCATGATATAATAATCTGTGTGAATGTAATTGTGTTTAAATATATGTATTTTATTCTGCAAAAAATAAAAAATAAAAATAAAAACTCAAAAAATGCACCATCTGGAGTTCCTGTCATGGATCAGGAACTAGCGAACCCGACTAGTATCCAAGATGACAAAGGTTCAATCCCTGGCCTCGCTCAGTGGGTTAAGGATCTGGACTTGCCATGAGCTGTGATGGAGGATGCAGACATGGCTCAGATTGTGCATTGCTGTAGCTGTAGGGTAGGCTGACACCTACAGCTCCGATTGGACCCCTAGCCTGGGAACCTCCATGTGCCATGGGTGCAGCCCTAAAAAGAGACAAAAAGACAGAAAAAAAATAAAAATAAAAATGCACTATCTAACTTTCTTAATTTTCTTCTTATATCTGGGGTGCTTTGCCCAGTGAGGGTCATATTTACTCTTTTGATATTTTGGGGGGGAGGGGCACAGGGTCTGCATCAATGTAGCACCTAAAAGCTTGATAAAGTTTTTTTTAGAAAATCTGATGGATTTTCATTGAGTTTTTGGTTATCTGCTGAATTTCATGACGTTTTGCCTAGGTACCTCCTTTTAAAGGCCCACTAATATACACATTCTATAATGGTCTAGGTGCAGCACTCCTCTCAGGAGTGCCAGTCTGGACCTGATTCCCCTTCTTTCACTCTCCTCTTTTCTCTTGTTTTACCCAGTTATGTCACCAGATTCTTGCCATTATTGGAAGTTTAAGTTCTTCTGCCAGCATTTAGTTGCTGTTCTGTGTGAGTCATTTAATATGTAGATGTGTTTTTTTGGTTGTGTTTGTGGGAGAGGGAGAGTGTGTCCCCCTACTCTTCCGACCTCTTGCCTCTCCTCATCTGTTCGAAGCATGATTTTTTAACGTGCTTAAAAAACAGGGGTACCATAAATCAAAACCAAACATTACATTCACAAAAAATGAAAAGTACTTAAGCATAAAATAAATAGAAACCCCCCAAACCAAAAAAGAAAAGAGAAACATAGAATCAACTGGAAAACAAAGTTTAAAATGGCAATAAATACATATCTATCCATAATCTCCTTAAATGTCAATGCACTGAATAATCAAAAGACACAGAGTGGTAGATTGGATGAAAAAGCAAAAACCTTCAATCTGCTGCATAAAAGAAACTCACTTTAGGACAAAGGACACATAAAGATGGAAAATGAGGTGATGGGAAAAAATATTCCATGCCAATGGGCAAGACAGGAAAGCAGGAGTTGCAATACTCATATCAGACAAAATAGACTTTAAAACAAAGGCCATAAAGAAAGACAACGAAGGACACTATTTAATGATTAAAGGATCCATTCAAGAAGAGGATATTCCTGTTTTCCACATATATGCCCCGAATATAGGAGCACCCAGATATATACCACAAATATTAACAGACATAAAAGGAGAAATTGATGGGAATATAATCATAGCAGGAGACTTTAACACCCCACTCACCATCCATGGACAGATCCTCTAGACAGAAAATCAGTAAGACAACAGAGATCCTAAAGGACACAATAGAAAAGTTAGACATATTTTACATTTTCAGGACATTACATCCAAAAAAATCAGAATACACATTCTTCTCAAGTGCCCATGGAACATTCTCAAGAACTGATCACATACTGGCACACAAAGCTAAACCTCAACAAATTTAGGAGCATAGAAATTATTTCAAGTATCTTCTCTGACCACGATGGCATGAAACTAGGTATCAACCATAGGAAAAGAAATGAGCATAAAACCTACTACATGGAGACTAAACAGCATGCTACTAAAAAACCACTGTGTCAATGAGGAAATCAAGAAGGAAATTAAAAAGTACCTAGAGACAAATGAAGACACAACCTCTCAAAATCTGTGGGATGATGCAAAAGCAGTGCTCAGAGGGAAGTTCATGGCAATACAGGCCTTCCTCAAAAAAGAAGAAAAAGCTCAAATCGACAACCAACCCAACACCTAAATGAATTGGAAAAAGAAGAACAACAACAACAACAAAAAAACCTAAAGTCAGCAGAAGGAAGGAAATCATAATGAACAAAGAGGAAAACAATAAAATAGAGATTCAAAAAACAATTAGAAGAACTCCATAAATCCAAGAGCTGGTTCTTTGAAAAGGTAAACAAAATTGAAAAACCTCTGGCTAGACTCACCAAGAAGAGGAGAGGAAAAACCCAAATAAACAAAATCAGAAACGAAAAAGGAGAAATCACAACTGACACGCAGAAATACAAAAAGCAGTAAGAGAATACTATGAACAACTATATGCCAACAAATTTGACAACCTAGAAGAAATGGACAACTTTCTAGAGACTTACAGCCTGCCAAAACTGAGCCGAGAAGAAACAGATCAACTGAACAGACCAATCACTAGAAATGAAATTGAATGTGTCATAAAAACACTCCCTACAAATAAAAGCCCAGGACCAGATGGCTTCACAGGCGAATTCTACCAAACATACATAGAGGATCTGGTGCACATCCTCCTTAAACTCTTTCAAAAGGTTGAAGAAGAAGGAACACTCCCAAAGACATTCTATGACTCCACCATCACCCGAATTCCAAAACCAGACAAAGATACCACCAAAAAAGAAAACTATCTACCAATACCCTTGATGAATATAGATGCAAAAATTCTCAACAAGATCTTAGCCAACCGAATCCAACAACATATCAAAATGATCATACACCACGACCAGCTGGGATTCATCCCAGGTGCACAAGGATGGTTCTACATATGCAAATCAATCAATGTCATATACCACATTAACAAAAGAAAAGTCGAAGACCATATGACCACCTCAATAGATGCAGAAAAAGCATTTGACAGAGTCCAACATCCGTTCATGATAAAAACTCTGGCCAAAGTGGGTATAGAGGGAACATACCTTCACATAATCAAAGCCATTTATGACAAACCCACAGCAAATATAATACTCAGTGGAGAAAAGCTGAAAGCCTTCCCACTAGAATGTGGAACAAGACAAGGACGCCCACTCTCAGCACTCTTATTCAACATAGTACTGGAAGTCCTAGCCACAGCAGTCAGACACACAAAAGAAATAAAAGGCATCCAAATAGGAAGAGAAGAGGTCAAACTGTCACTGTATGCAGAGGACCTGATACTATATATAGAAAACCCTAGGGACTCAACCCCCAAACTACTCAAACTGATCAATGAATTCAGCAAAGTAGCAGGATACAAGATTAACATTCAGAAATCAGTTGCTTTTCTGTATACTAACAACAAAATATTAGAAAAGGAATACAAAAATACAATACCTTTTAAACATGCACCCCAAAAAAATCAAATACCTGGGACTACACCTGACCAAGGAGGTAAAGGACTTATATGCAGAGAAGTATAAAACATTAATCAAGGAAATTAAAGAAGATGTAAAGCAATGGAAAGACAGTCCATGCTCCTGGGTTGGAAAAAGTAATATTGTAAAAATGGCCATACTACCCAAAGCAATCTACAGACTCAATGCAATCCCTATCAAATTACCCATGTCAGTGTTCACAGAACTAGAACAAACAATCCAACAATGTATATGGAACCACGAAAGACCCAGAATTGCCAAAGCAATCCTGAGGAACAAAAACCAAGCAGGAGGCATAACTCTCCCAGACTTCAGGCAATACTACAAAGCCACAGTCATCAAGACAGTGTGGTACTGGTACCAAAACAGACAGACAGACCAATGGAAGAGAATAGAGAACCCAGAAACAAACCCAGACACCTATGGTCAATTAATCTTTGACAAAGGAGGCAAGAACATAACATGGGAAAAAGACACTTTATTCAGCAAGCATTGCTGGGAAACCTGAACAGCTGCATGCAAATCAATGAAGCTGGAACACACCCTCACACCATGCACGAAAATAAACTCAAAGTGGCTAAAAGACTTAAATCTAAGACAACACACCATCAAACTCCTCGAAGAGAACATAGGCAAAACATTCTCTGACATCAACCTCATGAATATTTTCTCAGGTCAGTCTCCCAAGGCAACAGAAATAAGAGCAAAAAGAAACCAATGAGACCTAATCAAACTGACAAGCTTTTGCACAGCAAGGGAAACCAAAAAGAAAAAAAAAAAAAAAAAAAGGACAACTTACAGAATGGGAGAAAAGACTTTCAAACGATGCAACAGACAAGGTCTTAATCTCCAGGATATACAATCAATTTTTTTTGTCTTTTTGCCTTTTCTTGGGCCACCCCCTCTGCTCATGGAAGTTACCAGGCTAGGGGTCGAATTGGAGCTGTAGCCACCGGCCTATGCCAGAGCCACAGCAACGTGGGATCTGAGCGGCATCTGCGACCTACACCACAGGTCACAGCAACACCAGATCCTTAACCCACTGAGTGAGGCCCAGGGATGGAACCAAAAACCTCATGGTTCCTAGTCGGATTCATTAACCACTGAGCCACGACAGAAACTCCTAGGATATACAATCAATTTATACAACCCAAAAACAAAACAGCCAACCCCCAATTGAAAAATGGTCAAAGGACTTCAATAGACATTTTTCCAAGGAATATGTACAGATGGCCAACGAACACATGAAAAAATGCTCAACATCGCTGATTATAAGAGAATTTCAAATCAAAACTACCACGAGATACCACCTCACACCAGTCAGAATGGCCATCATTAATAAATCCACAAATAACAAGTGCTGGAGGGGCTGTGGAGAAAAGGGAACCCTCCTGCACTGTTGGTGGGATTGTAAGCTGGTACAACCACTATGGGGGACAGTATGGAGGTACCTTAAAATCTATACATAGAACTGCCATATGACCCAGAAATCCCACTCTTGGGCATATATCTGGACAAATCTTTCATTAAAAATACACATGCACCACACATTCATTGCAGCACTATTCACAATAGCCAAGACATGGAAACAACCCAAACGTCCATCGGACAGATGATTGGATTAGGAAGATGTGGTGTATAGGTACACAATGGAATACTACTCAGCCATAAAAAAGAACAAGATAATGCCAGTTGCTCCAACATGGATGGAACTAGAGACTCTGATATTGCGTGAAATAAGTCAGAAAGAGAAAGACAATCACCATGTGATATCACTTATATCTGGAATCTAATATATGGCCCAAATGGACCTTTCTTCAGAAATGAAAATCATGGACTTGGAGAATAGACTTGTGGCTGCCCAGGGGGAGAGGAAGGGAGTGGAAAGTTGCTTGGGCTTAACGGATGGAAACCTTTGCTCTTGGAATGGATTTACAATGAGACCCTACTGTGTAACATTGAGAACCATGTCTAGAAACTTACATCTCAACACAACAATGGGAGGAAAAATATGTATACATGTATGTGTAACTTGGTCCCCATGCTGTACATTGGAAACAAACAAACAAACAAAAATAAAAAAAGTGCTTCCTATATCTGCTTGCTTTTTCCTATAGTCCTATAGGCTCAAACACATCATGAAAATATAAAGAAATCTGTATTTTCTTACTTCCCTTCCCCACATTGTATGATTTTGGTCTTTTTCTTTCTTTCTTTCTTTTTTTAACATCATGTTTAGATCTGTATGTTGGCTTATTTAAGTGACTGCTTTCCAATTGTGGTTTCCTCCATCCTAATTCTTCTTTTTTCCTTTTTTTTCCCTCTCTCTCTCTCTCTTTTTTTTTAATTTAGAGGAGCCCTTTCAGTATTTCTTTTAGAATGGGTTTCATATTGCTGTACTCTTTAGATTTTGTTTGTTGGAGAAATTCTTTATTTCCCATTATATTTCAAATGATATTCTTGCTGGATAGAGTATTCTAGGTTGCAAATTTTTTCCTTTCAGCACGTTAAATGTATCTTGCCACTCCCTTCTGGTGTTTCTGTAGAGAAATCAGCTGATAGCCATATGGGGGTTCCCTTATAATTAACGCTTTTGTTTTCTCTTGCTGCCTTTAGACTCTTCTCTTTCTCTTTTTTTATTATAATAATAAGCCATTTTTATTATAATATACCTTGGTGTGGGCCTGTTTGGGTTCCACTTTTTTGGGGCTCTCTGTGCTTCCTGTATCTTGATATCAGTTTCCTTTAGATTTGAAAAGTTTTCAGACATAATTTCTGCAAATATATTTTCAATCCCCTTTTTCTTCTCCTTCTAGAATTCTTATTATGCATAGATTGGCCCGCTGTATATTATCCCATAGATCTCTTATATTTCTTTCATGTTTTTTCATTTGGTTTTCTGTCTGCTGTCCTGTTTGGGTGATTTCCATTATTCTATCTTCTACGTCACTATTTCATTTCTCTATTATTCATTCTGCTCTTTATTGCCTTTAGCTCAGTTTGTATCTCTACAAATGAATTTTCTAGTTTTTCTTGGCTCCTCCTTATATTTTCTAGTTCCTTTCTAAAGGAATCTGCATTACTGTTCATATCCTCTCTTAATTCCTTCAGTATTTTCAACACCTCCCTTTTTAACTCCAAGTCTGTCAGGCTGCAGAGTTCTGTTTCATTGCTGATTGCTTTAGGTGAATTCTCCTGTTCCTTTAACTGGGAGTGATTTCTGTGCTTCTTCATCTTGCTTGTGTTTTTCTTTTTCTGTGAGTTTACGGAAGCCAAACTGTAGACTTGTAAGGCTAGTTCTAAGCAAGAATAACCCTTTGTGTTTTTAGGGGGTTACTAGTTATTTTTGGCATGCGAGTTTGAATATTTGATGTCTCTTTCTTTGGTGTAAGCGGGCTGTTGTTCCCAGGATGCTCAGTGTGTTTTCATGAGGAGGCGGCAATGGGTAGGGCAGGAGTCAGTGCTTGGTCATTGGCCTCTCAATAGCAGCAAGGACCTGCAGGAAGGTGGCAAGGCTACTCCTGGTTTCAGGGCCCTGGGAAGTGGTAATAAGCTCTAGGCAGATCTTCAAGGTGACCAGAGCATTTAGCAGTAGCCACAGCAGGGTGCATGAGTGCCCAGGGGAGTGAAAGCAACAACAGCTTGTATTAGATTGCATTGCCCTCCTCTGAGGTGATTGGAACTTCAGGTGCTGCCTGTTCAGGGACCCCTATTTGGAGCAGGCCATGACTATCTCTAGAGTCATTGATAACTGCAGTAGTTTGCCTCTGCCACCTATAGACCATGCATGAAGCAACCCGTCTCAGCCCACATATGAGCAGCTGTATACTGTGCTCCTAGTTGCAGGATCCTGGGATGTAACAGAGATCAGGCATGTGAGTACTGCCTGGAATGTTTGGCAGTGGCAGCAGCAGGGTGGGTGTGTTCCCAGGGGTGCCTGAGCACTGACAGGTGGTGTTCGGTCACAATGCCCTCCTTTGTGGTGCCCTTTAGGTCAATGGGACTGCAAGTGATTTTTGTTCGGGTATCTCCAATGGCAGTGGGCCACACCCACCTCTGGAATCAGGGATAACTGCAATGGTTTGCTCCTGCTGCCTGCAGACCATGCAAGAAGCACCCTGTCCCACTTAGCCCATGCAGTAGGTGCTGCACCAGCTGCTCCTAGTTGTAGGATCTTGGGAAGGACAGTGACCAAATGTCTGGCCGCTGCCCAGAGCCTTTGGCAGTGGCAGCTGCAAGATGGGCGTGTTCCCAGTGGAGTGAGAGCAACAACGGTTGGTGCTTGGTTGCAGTGCCCTCTTTTTTACTTTTTTGCCAACCCCTGAGGTGACTGGGGTTGCAGGTGGTGCCACTCACAGGCCCCAGTGGTGGCAAGCCACGCCTCCCTCTGGCCTCTGAGATGACTGCCACATTGTCCCTGCCACCTCTAGATTGTGCAAGAGGCACCACGTTGTACTTAGCCCCCTTATGGCCTTAGCCCACACAATAGGTGCCTGGCCACTGGCAGCCTGCACAAGAAGCTCCTAATCTCCCTTAAACAAGCAATAGACTTCTTGCCACCTGTAGCCTCCACAGAGTCACCCGGCCCTCTAAGCTCCCAGGCTTGCGCAGGATCCAGAGCAGGGAGTTTCCTATGGCAGCCCACCTCTCCTCTCTCCCCTCCCCAACAATGGTGCCTTGCCTCTCTTCCGGGTCCGGAGCTTCTCCCAGTTTCCCTCTGCTGTGGAGTTCACTGCTCCTTAGCCCCTCATGCCATCACCACTGCTGTCCCCAGAACTGACCTCCGGAGCCTGAGTCTCAGGGCCCAGCCTCCACCAGAGCATCTCAGGCTGTGGTGCCTAGGCAGGTGTTTCAGATGATCTGCATGGCTCTCACTCTGTGCTGTTCTCAGTCCAGCTGCTATGTTTTTCTTGGCAACTTTGTGGTCCCGCGGCTCTCACTCTGCTTTACTGTTCTCAGTCCAGCTGCTGTGCTTTTCTCTGCCAACTTGGCTGATCTTTGTCAGGTAGGCGGCTTCCCAGGAGGTGGGTTCCTTTTCTCCTTCACATCTCCCTCTCGGGAATGCTAGTCCCATCCTGATTCCTTTTCTCTTTTTTCTTTTGTTCTACCCGGTTATGTCAAGAGTTTCTTGCCCTTTTTGGAGGTTGAAGTTCTTCTGCCAGTATTCAGTTGATGTTCTGTGTGAGTAGTTTTACATGTAGATGTGTTTTTTTGATGTGTTTGTGGGAGAAGTTATGCATGACTTCTTCTCTGCCATCTTGCTCTGCCCGCCCCCGTTTTCCTTTTGTTGTGGAAACTGCAAAACCGTGGCAGTGGAAGGAGACAAACAGCACTCAGAGATATGGGAAAGCAAGGTTTATTCAGCACCAGTGCAGGCTCAGAGGAGTCACCTCCAGAGTCTGAGCACCAGGTCGTTGTTCTCAGTAACTTTTATACACTACAAGGTCTTGATTTTCCCTTATAAGCATCCCGGACCTCCCCCCCATCCCCAAGCAGACAGTGTTCCTCCCTAAGAAACTGAGCAAGAAAGGTTACAGAAGCAGAACTGATAAGCAATGTTGGGTACATGATTAGCAGGGCTGCTGGCTTGGACACAGGGCACACAGTTGTTACGTTATTACAAGAAGGGTGGTATAGTGAGGAGCATAGCTGTAAAGGCTTGCAGCTGCCTTCTTAGCCAAGGGGGGCGGTTCTTTTTTTTTTTTTTTTAGTTTATTTATTTATTTATTATTATTATTATTTTTTATTTTCCCACTGTACAGCAAGGGGGTCAGGTTATCCTTACATGTATACATTACAATTACATTTTTTTCCCCACCCTTTCTTCTGTTGCAACATGAGTATCTAGACAGAGTTCTCAATGCTATTCAGCAGGATCTCCTTGTAAATCTATTCTAAGTTGTGTCTGATAAGCCCAAGCTCCCGATCCCTCCCACTCCCTCCCCCTCCCATCAGGCAGCCACAAGTCTCTTCTCCAAGTCCATGATTTTCTTTTCTGAGGAGATGTTCATTTGTGCTGGATATTAGATTCCAGTTATAAGTGATATCATATGGTATTTGTCTTTCTGGCTCATTTCACTCAGTATGAGATTCTCTAGTTCCATCCATGTTGCTGCAAATGGCATTATGTCATTCTTTTTTATGGCTGAGTAGTATTCCATTGTGTATATATAGCACTTCTTCCGAATCCAATCATCTGTCGATGGACATTTGGGTTGTTTCCATGTCCTGGCTATTGTGAATAGTGCTACAATGAACATGCGGGTGCACGTGTCGCTTTTAAGTAGAGTTTTGTCCAGATAGATGCCGAAGAGTGGGATTGCGGGGTCATATGGAAGTTCTATGTATAGATTTCTAAGGTATCTCCAAACTGTTCTCCATAGTGGCTGTACCAGTTTACATTCCCACCAACAGTGCAGGAGGGTTCCCTTTTCTCCACAGCCCCTCCAGCACTTGTTATTTGTGGATTTATTAATGATGGCCATTCTGACTGGTGTGAGGTGGTATCTCGTGGTAGTTTTGATTTGCATTTCTCTTATAATCAGCGATGTTGAGCATTTTTTCATGTGTTTGTTGGCCGTCTGTATATCGGGTTGTTCTTTAGTTAATACTCTATTTCACTTTCAGATTGCTGTACCATAATAATGTGGCAGACATCTGACTTCCTTCTAATACAATAGCATAAATGTTTCTACAAATGGAATGTCATCATTTTAACCTACTCTTTCTCAAAACAATTCTAATTGCAAGGTAGTATAATAAGGTGAGGTATTCCAGGGCCATCACTCTACTGATCCTAATATGTATTGGGATCTCCCACTATTATAATAGAGTATCATCTCTTTCTTAGTCACAGGCCCACAGCTATATTTTGCACAGTTATTTAAGATATGCCCCAAAGGGCTTTTCTTAAGGGACAAATGGGATATTTCCCATATTTATAATTTCAAGGAAAAAAAAAAAAACACTAAAAGCACAAACAAAATTTCAATACCAAAAGGACAAAGGTTTCATTACGAATGAATGCAAAAACAAAAGCAAAGAAACCAGTTCACAAAGGGGGTTGAGTCCGACAACAATTCAGCTGCCTGAATTGAGGGGGAGAATGCTCCAGGTTGTATACACCGAAGTAACTTATACTACTGTATGGAGCCAGCTGGTTCTGAAATGTCGATTACTTTCTCACCTTCTAAGTACTGAGGCAGCTGATGCCACTTCAGGGAATTTTGAAGGGAAGAGCCTCAGAACAAGTGGTCCCAGCAGCTGCTAAGGCCTTACCTGAAAATTCCCCAACTGCGGCTGGCTGGCCACAAGCAGCAAGGCTCCTGGCTGGCCTAGCCAAAATTGATACCAAGTTCAAGTCCTTTTTGCTTGCCTCATGACAGGCCCATAAATTGTGGGACAATTGTGGCAAGGAATAATGACTTTAACTGGAGAACCAGCAGACCTAGAAGATGGCAGACTAGTGTCTCAAACAACCATCTCCCTCTCATCAGAAATTAGGCTTAATTTATATAAGAAAAGTGAGCTGGAAGGCGAGTATGGTTGGTTAGTTGTTGCAAACTTGGTGCAGAAATTCATTGTTCTTGCAGCTGTCCAGGTAGGTCAAGTCACAATCAGAGCATGATGTTCCTATAAACCTGCAACAAAACAAATGTTCTGTAACTTTTTATCTAAAAGTGTAATAACCTTGGAATTTGCTTAGTTGCTCAGCGCTAATGAACCTGACTAGTATCCATGAGGATGAGAGTTTGTTTCCTGGCCTTGCTCAGTGGGTTAAGGATCCCATTTTGCTGTGGCTGCGGTGTAGGCCAGGAGCTACAGCCCTCATTGGACCCCTAGCTTGGGAACTTTCATATGCTGTGGGTGCAGACATTAAATAAATAAATAAAAATAAATAAAAGTGTTACACTCTTAAGGGTCATAGCCTTGAGAATAGGATATCCTGTACATTTCTCACTATAGCCAGCATTCTTTTACAAAAGGTACAGAGCCAGCATGACTAAGCACAAGCACCAGAACAGATCTAATACAAGTCAGATTTGTTCTTCCCTATCACATACCTACAGTTCCCTTTACCTAAACACACTTTTCCTATTCTACATCAGCCTTTGGGCCTGACTTAGATGGTCTTTTTTCAGAGAGGCACTATATATCTTCAGTTACCCCATTCTAGTCAAGATTTATTTGCCTTTACACAGCCTCCTTTGGAGGTCACTCATCTTTTGCATCCTCTTACCAAGTACTTCTTTCATAATCAGTATCCCTTTCCAATGTTCCAATTTATCTATAATGTAATTGTGTATATGGTATATATTTTCTGTGTATGCATATAAAATAGCTGTTTGAATACCTTAACTTGAACATCCCATTTTAATAGAATGTTTACAAATCCCATTCTGAACTCATCATGTAACAGCAAAGAGAAAAAAATCTGACTCCATATTAGATCTGTTCCTTTTTACTTCGTTTTTTCTTGTTGTTTTTGTTGCCTGTGCTTAGTCATGCTGGCTCTTCACATTTTGTAAAAGAATGTTGCCTATTGCCTGAAATATACAGGATAGCTTATTCACAAGGCTCTGACCTTTAAGAGTCCATTCATATAGAGATAAAAAGTTGCAGGACAGAAAATAACATTTGTTTTGTTGTAGGTTTACAGGAGCATTGTGACCTGACAATGACCTGCTGCACAGTTGCTAGAACAACAACAACAACAACAAAACAGAGGCTAAGAAGTTTGCAACAACTAACTACACCCGTCCCTAATCTTGCCTTTAAAAAGTCTTCTTAGGTGTTCCCATATTGGCAAAGTGGAAACAAATCTGACTAGAAAACATGAGGTTGCAGGTTCAATCCCTGGCCTCGCTCAGTGGGTTAAAAATCTGGCATTGCTGTGAGCTGTGGTGTAGGTCTCAGACGAGGCTCAGAGCCTTCATTGCTGCAGCTATGGCATAGGTTGGCAGCTGTAGCTCTGACTTGACCCCTAGCCTGGGAATCTCCATATGCCATGAGTGCAGCCCTAAAAAACAAAAAGTAAGAAAATAAATTAATAAATAATAAAAATAAAAAGGCTTCTTAGGCATAAGCCAACCATTTCCTGGCACAGCCCTGCAATAAACCTTTTTTCTATTCCCAACCCTGATTTTCAGTATTGCTTGGCCTCACTGTGTGTCAGGCACACAGACTTGCATCTGGTAACAATCCTTTCCTCCTCAAACCAGTTCTGCCTCTTGTATTCCCTATCTTAATGTCATCACCAGCTATTCACTTGTTCACCCAATTCAGAAACCCCAAGAATCACACTAGATTCTCTTACTCATGTCTTTCAACCAATCTGTCACAAAACTATTGATTTCACTTCAGCAACATCTCTCAGATTTACTCCTTCTTCTTTATCAAACATTATTGTTGGAGCTATTACAAACACCTTCCAGGAAGCCTTATATATAAAATTTTTGTCCTTTTTTTTTGCCTTTTCTAGGGCTGCCTGCGGCATATGGAGGTTCCCAGGCTAGGGGTCTAATCGGAGCTGTAGCCACCAGCCTACACCACAGCTCACAGCAATGCTGGATCCTTAACCCACCGAGCAAGGCCAGGAATGGAACCCGCAACCTCATGGTTCCTCGTTGAATTCGTTAACCGCTGAGCCAGTAAGGGAACTCCCAGGAAGCCTTCTTATAGCTTGTTTAATATTGCTATATCTTACACTTGCCCTCCCCCAAATCTAACCTCCATAGCGCTACCAGAATGAGCCTTCAAATATTCAAAAAGTTATGAAAGATTCAAAGTTTGATTCATGTCCACTTCTGTTTTATTTCCCCACTGCTAGCTCCTCAACTCCAACTACTCCATACTAGACGAGTACACCCCCCACCCCGCCCCTTTCTGGACTTCTTTCTTGCCTTCTTCCCCCAGCCAATTGCAACAAACCATCACCTGCTCTGAAAACAGCTATGACATTCCCAGACTAAGGGTCAATTTAGATATTCTTTGTACTATGTTCCAAACTTAGATCTATTACTCTATCACAATGCTTACTTAGTACAGCCCACAGAATTGCCCACCAGCCCAGAGGCCCACCGAATTGTGAGGAACTGTCCTGTTTACCCGTGTTCTGTCCCCATGCCCCCTGGTATAGAGTTGGTTCCAAGAGAGACTCAAAAATAACAATGAAAAACCGAGTAAAAGAATAAAGGTGAAGATTAAAAATAGAGGATTCAGATTCAGACGAATTCGCTTCAACTCATTTTGTTCCTTTCAGTGCTGCAGTCTGTGTGAGACGCATCTCAAACCCCTTACTCCCAGAATCCTAGCCCCATTATAGACTCCTCGGGATGTTGGGGCCCGTGGCCGCTCAGACGCGGGAGGGGGCTCAGTCGTCAGCGCGCGGGAGGCCTCGCTCACAGACGGTGCCTGGAGCCCGCGCAGGCGGCTCCTCCCGCATCTCCCAGGCTCACAGGACCGCCGGCTGTCGGTCCCCAGGCTGTTCATAAGGGCGCGCTCCGTCCAGGTCGAGCCTGTCAGCACCTTGGAGAGGCCTCCCGCCTCCTCCTCCGCACGAGGCAGGGTCCTAGAAGCGCCGCGCCTTCCCGTCGCAACCAGCACGTCCCGGAAGCGCGCGCCGCGGGTTTAACGGTTCTGCTCCCGCCGGGCTGCGCCCGCGCTCGAGACCCGGAGCCCAAAGCACCGCCCTGCGCCCGCCCCTGCCCCTCTGAGCCGCCGTCGGCCCCGCCCCGCCCCCACCGTCGCTGCCACCAGGCTCTCGAGGGGAGGCGCGGCCCGAGCCGTTCCCGGACAGGCGGGGGGGGGCGCTGGGCCACCGCGTCTGGTCTGAGCACCGCGACGCTGCTGCCCCGAAGTCCTCCCGGATCTTGAGGCGGTAAGTGGCCGGGGAGGACGAAGCCCCACGGCGAGGAGAGAAGTCAGGCCCAGGGATTAGGAGGCGGGCCGGCGGCGTCTCCCCAGGCAGGAGCATGGGAAAAGTTGAGGTGACTGAGGGAAGCTCCGGGATCTGTGGGGACAAATCAGGCGGGGACCCCACAGGGTCCACAGGGTAGCTCTTAGAGTGCGAAGGGAGCAAGCGGGTCAGAAGGAAAGAGGTGAGGGCTGGGGTGGAAAACCCGGCGAAGGGCAAGTGGTTGAGGGAGTTAATCTGCTGAAGGGATGCTGATGAAACAAAACAAGCAAATAAAATGCCCCCCGAAGTAAGAGCACGTCGCCCTCAGTCCCAGGACCTGGTCCTAGGTAGTGGGATGGTTAGAAGACTGTCTCATTATTTTGGTGCATCAGTTTATTATTGAGATTACCGTGGTTTGTTTTTATTATTAATAAAATAAACATTAATTACATAAAATTATATACAGTAAGAAAACTCAGTAGGAAATCAAAAGGAAATCCAGTGGTTAATGAATGTTGAAGGTGTTCTGCACAACTTATAAGGATAGGCCTTTTTAAAAAAGTTGACATGTAACAGTATATTAGTTTCAGGTATACAAAATATTTGTATCAAAAGTTTTTTTATTGCCTTAAGAGTTTAGCAAAATTATTTAAAAAGAAAAACTGTAAAAGGACAGTTACATCAGTTATGACAACCACAAACACCCATAACCTGGACAGTTTTATCCCACCTAAGTGTTAAATTGCATGTATGTTGAATGGTGCTTCAAAAGAAAAATTTTTTTTTTTGGTCAGAGGTGTGAGATGGAAAATAAAATGGAACACTCTGGGCTTATAACTTTTTCATATTTTAGTTCTACTTTTTCATGAATATGGCACCCTTATTTGTGGAATATAAAATGTCTTTCATCACCTAAGTCTAACTAGTTTATCCTTTATTCTCCTTTATTTCCTGTATGTTATTTTTTATCTATCAGTTTATCAGTTTAGAGTTTTTTTACTTATAAGCAGCATTTGGCTTTAAGGGATCTTAACTTTGTAAAAAATATTTTGAAATTGAAAATTGAGATTAAATTCTATCTAGTATAATCCTATATGGGAAATAACACATGAAATAAATGAAGCATGGTCTTTCTCTTCTTTCAGCCTATTTCTTTACACCAAATATTCAGCAAGGTTTTATACATAAATGTTCTCTTTCATAATTATTATTTTTTCCAATAAACAGTGTCCACATGGAACAGTGGAGAGTCAGGTATCTTTTACTTATCCGACATACAGGTTTAGAGACGGACATCAACTTTATAGTCAAAACCTCATTTCTACCAATTATTGTGTGAACTTGAACACGTCTCTTATTCTTCTGAGCTTCGGGTTTCTCATCTGTAAAGTAGTCACTTTTCTGATGGATTTTCTGCAACAGTTAATGGATGGCTCAAAATTAAATGTGATAATATATGTAAAGCAATTAATGTGTAGTAGGATCTCAAAAAATGGAGTTTTAAATAAAAAAGAATGGTGTATGTTGGGTAATGAAATTGTGCCCCAATTGGTCAGTGTATGTGCTTACTATCTCTTGATACTATATTTTATAAAATTTTAGGTTAATTTATAATTTCAGAATTGATGGACTCTTAGAATTCATATTTAGTTTGATAAGATTTAAAAAAAAACCCTAAAATATAATTATTCTACATGTAGAATAGCAACTACACTTAGGTTTCCAGACTTGCAGAACAGTGTTCTGTTCATACCCCTAGGCCTTTTAAGGTGATTTGTTAAATATGTGTAAACTTGAAAAAAAAACCGCTTTATTCAGTAACCATTTCTCAGCATGTATTAATGGAATGAATTTTTGAGACATTGGGTCAAAACGTCCTTAAAAATATTTATACCACAAAACTATATATTTACATTTCAAAGACAACTCTATGACAGGCCCAGTGTTGTAAATGAGATTGTTTTTTTGCAACAGTTATTTCTAACACTTGATATCCTAAATGCCTATCCTAGGTAGCATCTATAGTTTTCAAAGGGAACTTTCGAAGCTCTACATTCAGTGAGTGATGTAGACATTAGAGTTTAAGACTAAAGTTATTTTATGTACTGACGTTGTAGTTGTCTATTTATTTATTTATTTATTTTGTCTTTTTAGGGCCGCACCTGTGGCATATGGAGGTTCCCAGGCTAGGGGTCTAATCAGAGCTATAGCAGCTGGCCTGCACCACAGCCACAGCAATGTGAGATCTGAGCCATGTCTGCGACGTACACCACAGCTCACGACAATGCTGGATCTTCAACCCACTGAGCAAGGCCAGGGTTCCCAGTCAGGTTTGTTTCTGCTGCACCAAGATGGGAACTCCAAGTCTATTTATTTTTAACCCAAACTGAGAATTGGGTTTTGGGTTGTAGAGTCCTGTCTTTCATAGATTACAATCTTGGACCAATATTTACCAGATGATACTTGCCTTTTCCTTTAGTAACCCTAAGACATGATGCTGTTATGTAGTACACATCCCAGACTTACTCCCTGTAATATAACTTTCTCTATGCAGGTATAGTTTACTTTAAAAAAAAGGCATATTAAGTAGATTACTGTGTAGTACCATCTTTTCTAATTTCCTTATGTGGATTTGCTGTAGTTTTCCTACTACAAATTAAAAGAGTACGTTGTGCTGAAAGATCTTTGTTTATTTACTTATGTTGCAAAATCATATAATAGTTCTGTAACTCCCAACTCTTGAAAATCCCTAGTTTGAATACTGTGGATTTGCATTGCTCAGCAACTGGAAAAGACTTTACAGCCTACCAACTCAGTTTCAGCTGAGCAAGGAAAAATAAGAAAGTGTGTGTCAAAGTACTCTATTGTATCCTGATTCATTAGTTTCATATGGGAAACAGGATGGAAAGTTACTACTACTTTTATTATGGTTCTAATTAAAATGGCTAGGATAAACATTAAATAATGCAATGTTAGATTGCTTTTTTGGTCCATATTAAAATATTCCCTTCCATACAGAAAATATTCAGTAAATATTTTTTTTATTGTTTAAATTTTTATTTTTTTTTACAGAATAAAATACATATATTTAAACACAATTACATTCACACAGATTATTATATCATGGATTTTAAGAAACAGATTGAGTGACTCCCTCTGGAGAAGTGGAATGGAAAATATGCTGAGACAAATAGGAAATTTATTTTATACTTTATCCCATTTTGTATGGCTTTCATCTTTACTATTTAGTATTATCTGTTACATTTCAATTTTTCTTTAAATATTAACATTATATTAAAATTGTGTATATTATGCAACTAAAATTTTATATAGAAGAAAGCCTTATATACCATTAAATATTTTACATAGCAAAATAAAAAGAATAAATTAACTATAAGAATAACAAAAATAATAAACCCTCTGAAAATAAGTAAAATGTAAAATGCGTAAATTGGTTAAAAAACAGTGTAACTATATAAATATATCCTCACAGTTTGTTACATCTTATTGATCCTTCAGTATAGGCATTACACCATTCGAGGCGATGTGATAAGACATTGTAGACCTTGCATTGTACCATGAAGAGAAATGGTTATTAATAATACAATTGTAGAACTGTATTATTTAATTGTACAGTTGCATTATTTAATTATAATTATCATAAATTCTTTGATGGAGAGGAAATCAGAATCAGATCTAAGGAGACTTCAGCATTCCAAGAATGATGTCAAATGACCCCTTTCATGGTGGATTATGCACTTACTTACTATGAGATATATTTCTTCTCCAGAGATTCCTTGTTTATGTATCAATTGTAGATTTTTGGTTTACAGTTATTCTGAAGTTTTGATATAAGAGTCTATATGTACATGAGATTGTTTTAAGTTGATGGTCTCTTAATTGCAAGTTCATTTCAGGTGTCCTGCATTTGTACCCACCTCTTCTCATGATTTCTGATTTTGGTGGTATAATTGTGCATGGTTGATTTCTCAATAAATATTTGAAGTGCGTTTTTTTTTGCTACATATGCTTATAACTTTTTTTTTTTTTGTCTTTGCTATTTCTTTGGGCCGCTCCCGCGGCATATGGAGCTTCCCGGGCTAGGGGTCGAATCGGAGCTGGAGCCACCAGCTTACGCCAGAGCCACAGCAACGCGGGATCTGAGCCACGTCTGCAACCTACACCACAGCTCACGGCAACGCCGGATCGTTAACCCACTGAGCAAGGGCAGGGACCGAACCCGCAACCTCATGGTTCCTAGTCGGATTCGTTAACCACTGCGCCACGACGGGAACTCCCTTTTTTTTTTTGTTTCCTGTTATATCACAGTTGTAATGCCAACAAGTATAAACAGTATTAGTTTTGTTTAGAAGATTATTAATCACCATGTTGAAATACCGGTTACATAGACATTAAGAAGGTAGATAGGTGTTAACTTGGAGTACTTGGGTGCTTGTCTTCAAAATATAGGAAAAAATATTTTGTGTTTAGTTGTCATTGCTGACTTTGAGAGGTTGTTTATAAATTTATGATTTTTAACATTTAAATATGTTCAAAGAGGAAAGCATTTCTTTTGAGCTAAAAGAAAGTTATTAACCCTATTTTATACTTAAGGACACAGTCACTTAGACTAACGTCAAGTCAAGACCTTATGTTTACAGTGAGTTTCTGGCTGAGCAGGTGCAAATTCAGATGGAGTTTTACTTTTGACTTTGTCTTGATAGGCATCAAAATTTGGAACACTTTTGATCCATTCAGCATCATATTTTCATTAAAAAGGAGGTATTTAAGTTTATATATTTATTTAGTAAAACTACTAAGATACAAAAATAAAGTGTAGTTTTTTTTGGCTTCAGCTAATTCAGTCTAATCAATTAGACATGTAATAGACTTTATAGGATACATTTTTAGAAAAATTAATAAGAAAAATGCAGTATGGACTGGTGGAGGAAGAAATAAAATTTTTATCATTACTATTATTGTTATTTTACCGTCAACTATTTGTTGGAAACTAAAGAACTTCATATGAACTTTTATTTAATGTTAGTGTTGGGACATGAGGCTACTTTCCAAGGAAGTAGCAAGAACTTGACCTTGGTCTTGAGGATGAATAGAAATTTGGGAGAAGAGCAGCAGGGAGAGTGAGGGAATTCTGGACAGAATACTTGAATGTACAGATAAATGGTGAAATAGAATAAATTTATGAATTCAACAATTTATTGAACATCTGTGTATCAGACACTGTACTTTTGTGTTTGTGTATTCCATCTTAAGTAATAGTTATCTTCAAATGAATGTCATGGTTATTTGTATATGTACTCAACAAATAGATTATCTTGTCCAGAAGATAAAATGTATTTTTCCCTTCTAAAGTATGGAATCTCAAGGTCTTTGTGATAATGGAAACCAAAAAATTGATTGGTAAACCACTTCAACCAGCAAGACCTGTTCGTCATCTGACTTCTCCCCCTGGTGAGTAATCTAGGGTACACTTTTAAGAATATTAATAAGTTAGTGGATAATTAGTACTTCAAAGGCTGAATAATACATAAATAATATTATATGAATTGTTTATGGTGGAGATTTAAAAACCAGTGATCTCTAAAGAATTTAAAAGCATTACCAGAAAGATTCTTTTTTTAAAAAATTGAAGTATAATTTATTTTTAATATTATGTTAGTTTCAGGTTTACAGCAGTGATTCAGTTATCTGTACATAATTTTCCATCACAGGTTATTATAAGATATTGAATATAGTTAATTGTGTTATATAGCAAATCCTTGTTGCTAATCTGTTTTATGTATAGTAGTTTGTGTGTGATATATAGTTTGTATGACATGCTATTGTATTGTCTTTCTCTGTATTGACTTACTTCACTAAGTATAACATTCTCTAGGTCCCTCCTTGTTGCTGCAGTGGCAATATTTTGTGCTTTTTAATGGCTGAGTAATATTCCATTGTGTATGTATAACATATCTTAAGCCAGTTGCCTATTGATGGGCACTTGGATTGTTTCCATTGTCTTGGCTATTGTAAATTGTGCATTATCTTTTTGAATTAGAGTTTTTGTCTTTTCCGGATATATAACCAGGAGTGGGATTGTTGGGTTCTATGGTAACTCTATTTTTAGTTTTTTAAGGCATGCCCATACTGTTTTTCATAGTGGTATTTTCGATAGTGGCTATACAATTTTCATTCTCACCGACAGTGAATAGAGTTCCATTTTCTCCAACCTGCACCAGCATTTATTATTTGTAGACTTTTTTTTTTTTTTTTGTTCCTGGGCCAGGGATCAGATCCAAGCTGCAGTTGCCACCTAGGCCACAGCTGCGGCAGTGCTGATCCTTAACCCACTGTGCCAGGCCGGGCATTGAACCTGTGTCCCAGCACTCCCAAGATGCTGCCAATCCCATTGCTCCACAGAAGGAACTCCTGTTTGTAGGCTTTATGATGACAGCCATTCTGACCAGCGTGAGGTGATAACCTCATTGTGATTTTGATTTGCAATAAAAGAATATTCAAATGGTCTACTAATCCGTAGTCTACCAGACCAACAGAAATGGGAAGCATAGTTCTAGTCTGAGAGCAATTTGTGTGTGTGTGTGTGTATGTATATATATATACATATATATATATATATATATTTTTTTTTTTTTTGTCTTTTTATCTTTTTAAGGCCTCACCCACGGCATATGGAGGATCTCAGGTTAGGCTTTGATTCAGAGCTACAGCTGCAGGCCTACACCACAGCCACAGCAACACCAGATCCAAGCTGCATCTGTGACTTATACCACAGCTCACTGCAATGACAGATCCTTAACCCACTGAGTGAGGCCAGGGATTGAACCCACAACCTCATGGTTCCTAGTTGGATTTATTTCTGCTCTGCCACGATGAGAACTCCCTGTATATTTTTTTATGTCTCATTTTCACGGTTGATAGTTGGCTTCTGCTCAGAATAATACTCACAATACAAATTGTGTCTGGTGATTATGATTTTTGCAGAATAGTCACGCTGTAGCGAGCATTAACCTTTATAAAAATATTCCTAATTGAAAAAATTAGGATAAAGCAACACTTACAGATTAGGGCTATGCTTGAGCTGGAACATAAAATCTAATTTTTTAGGAAATCTAAATTAAAATTTCTAAAATTAAAATATTTTCTTTTGTCCATAAAACTAATCTTTTGTACAAATTCTTGAAATGCTTGGTATTTAATTCGTAAATTAGAATGTTAACCTTTTTATGCCTTTCATTTCTTGTTATGTATATACTCATATATAATACATATACATATATATACATAAAATGTGAAACATTCAGATTCTTTTTAGTTCGTGTATTCACCTAAATAGCTACTTGGAAAAAGCAAAAAATTGCCTTTTTATTATTATTTTTTATTGGGTGCAAAGATTAAGCAGGAACGACAGAAATGACACAGTTCTTTAGTCCTCCATTTGTTCTCCCATCTTTGGTTCCTACAAGGAAGGTTATGTCTACTTTGGTCATGTGTCCTCTGAAGATGGCTGTGACTTTGGACAGACAGTTAAGGAAATTAATGATATTAAGGTAACTTGTGGACCAAAGCTTAGCAGTGCCAACACCATATCTTTCTGGTGCACTGAAGAAGCAATTGTATAGGGCAAGTCTCAGATTTTATCCTAAGGGAAGGAAATAAAACCATTGGGAGCTACTCTTTTCTATGGCCAGTCTCCTCCCTTCCTCATTTGTACGGATTAAGTTTTTCACTGATCCTTTCCCTCAAAGGCTACTACAGGGATGAGAGTGGGCTGGTTGCCCTTATCTCTCATTTAATTACGGCTTCTTAAGACCTGGACAGGGGGAGGGGTTTATTAAGTAGAAAAGTTAAGTAAATCATAAATTAACTTTAGGCCTTTCTCAACATACTTCTGTACTCCCTGACCAACTCTCATCCCCAAGCAATCTACTTTTTCTTTATGACCCAGATTGAACTATTTTTCTTTGTGAAACCTTCACTAATACCCCAAAGCCCACTCTACTCTCCCATGGTATCTTCTTTCTAGCTCTCGTATACTTATTTTTATTATAGTCATTATTTATGGGGTTGTTTTTAAAAATAGGCCATGAACTCATTTAGTTCAAAACTATTTTTTATGCTTACAAACCCATCCCCTAACATGGTGGCTGACATTTCATTGTGTTGAGTAAATGAATTATCAGGAAACATTTAAAAACAGTTCCTAGAATATCCTGGATACTTAAGGTATATATAATGTAAGTGACATTATATCATTTATTGAATTAATGGATATTTAAAGTAGTTTCTTTTTTCCTTTCCTTACAGGAGCAGTATTCCCATTTAACTTTCAGAATGAATATACATGCAACACTCAGTGCTTACAAAGTGGAGTTAGCAGAGTAAGTCTTCGAAGTTATAATAAAACGAAGCATTAAAAATAGGAGAGTTACACTTGTTAGTATCATGCTATTGTGTGCCACATACTGTACTAAGTGCTTTATATGCTTTTGAAAAAGTTAAGATATATTTCAAGCATATATTAGAATAAATACTCATTATACCCATTTTTATTTTTCTTATTTTTTTATTTTTACTATGATTTTTATTTTTTTCATTATACCTGGTTTATAGTGTTCTGTTAATTTTCTACTGTACAGCATGGTGCCAGTTACACATACATGTATAGATTCTTTTTTCTCACATTATCATGCTCCATCATAAGTGACTAGATACAGTTCCCAGTGCTATACAGCAGTATCTCATTGCTTATCCATTCCAAAGGCAATAGTCTGTATCTATTAACCCCAAATTCCCAATCCATCCCACTCCCTCCCCCTCCCCCTTGGCAACCACAAGTCTTTTCTCCAAGTCCCTGATTTTCTTTTCTGTAGAAAGCTTCCTTTGTGCCATATATTAGATTCCAGATATAAGTGATATCATATGGTATTTGTCTTTCTCTTTCTGAATTATTTCACTCAGTACGAGTCTCTAGTTCCATCCATGTTGCTGCAAATAGCATTATTTTGTTTATTTTATGGCTGAGTAGGACTCCATTGGTATATATACCACATCTTCCTAATCCAGTCATCTGTCAATGGACATTTGGGTTGTTTCCATGTCTTGGCTATTGTGAATAGTGCTGCAGTGAACATGAGGGTGCATCTGTATTTTTAAAGAAAATTTTGTCCAGGAGTTCTTGTCGTGGTGCAGTGGTTAATGAATATGACTAGGAGCCATGAGGTTGCAGGTTCGATCCCTGGCCTTGCTCAGTGGATTAAGGATCCGGTGCTGTACTGTAACCTGTGGTGTAGGTTGCAGAGGCGGCTTGGATCCCGTGTTGCTGTGGCTCTGGCGTAGACTGGTGGCTACAGCTCCAATTTGACCCCTAGCCTGGGAACCTCCATATGCTGCGGGAACAGCCCTAGAAAAGGCAAAAAGGAAAAAAAAAAAAGGAAGTTTTGTCCAGATATATGCCGAAGAGTGGGATTGCTGGGTCATATGGTAGTTCTATGTATAGATTTTAAGGTACCTCCATATTGTCCCACATAGTGGTTGTACCAGCTTACATTCCCAGCAACAGTGCAGGAGGGTTCCCTTTTCTCCACACCCCCCTCCAGCATTCATTCTTTGTGGACTTATTAATGATGGCCATTCTGACTGGTGTGAAGTGGTATCTTGTGGAAGTTTTGATTTGCATTTCTCTAATAATCAGGGATGTTGAGCATTTTTTCATGTGCTTTTTGGCCATCTGTATAACTTCCTTAGAGAATGGTCTATTCAGGTCTTTTGCCCATTTTTCCATTGGGCGGTTGGCTTTTTTGCTGTTGGGTTGTATAAGTTGATTGTGTATCCTGGAGATTAAGACCTTGTCTGTTGCATCGTTTGAAAGTCTTTTCTCCCATTCTGTAAGTTGTCCTTTTTTTTTTTTTTTTTTCTTTTTGGTTTCCCTTGCTGTGCAAAAGCTTGTCAGTTTGATTAGGTCTCATTGGTTTCTTTTTGCTCTTATTTCTGTTGCCTTGGGAGACTGACCTGAGAAAATATTCATGAGGTTGATGTCAGAGAATGTTTTGCCTATGTTCTCTTCGAGGAGTTTGATGGTGTGTTGTCTTAGATTTAAGTCTTTTAGCCACTTTGAGTTTATTTTCGTGCATGGTGTGAGGGTGTGTTCCAGCTTCATTGATTTGCATGCAGCTGTTCAGGTTTCCCAGCAATGCTTGCTGAATAAAGTGTCTTTTTCCCATGTTATGTTCTTGCCTCCTTTGTCAAAGATTAATTGACCATAGGTGTCTGGGTTTGTTTCTGGGTTCTCTATTCTCTTCCATTGGTCTGTCTGTCTGTTTTGGTACCAGTACCACACTGTCTTGATGACTGTGGCTTTGTAGTATTGCCTGAAGTCTGGGAGAGTTATGCCTCCTGCTTGGTTTTTGTTCCTCAGGATTGCTTTGGCAATTCTGGGTCTTTCGTGGTTCCATATACATTGTTGGATTGTTTGTTCTAGTTCTGTGAACACTGACATGGGTAATTTGATAGGGATTGCATTGAGTCTGTAGATTGCTTTGGGTAGTATGGCCATTTTTACAATATTACTTTTTCCAACCCAGGAGCATGGACTGTCTTTCCATTGCTTTACATCTTCTTTAATTTCCTTGATTAATGTTTTATACTTCTCTGCATATAAGTCCTTTACCTCCTTGGTCAGGTGTAGTCCCAGGTATTTGATTTTTTTGGGGTGCATGTTTAAAAGGTATTGTATTTTTGTATTCCTTTTCTAATATTTTGTTGTTAGTATACAGAAAAGCAACTGATTTCTGAATGTTAATCTTGTATCCTGCTACTTTGCTGAATTCATTGATCAGTTTGAGTAGTTTGGGGGTTGAGTCCCTAGGGTTTTCTATATATAGTATCAGGTCCTCTGCATACAGTGACAGTTTGACCTCTTCTCTTCCTATTTGGATGCCTTTTATTTCTTTTGTGTGTCTGACTGCTGTGGCTAGGACTTCCAGTACTATGTTGAATAAGAGTGCTGAGAGTGGGCGTCCTTGTCTTGTTCCACATTCTAGTGGGAAGGCTTTCAGCTTTTCTCCACTGAGTATTATATTTGCTGTGGGTTTGTCATAAATGGCTTTGATTATGTGAAGGTATGTTCCCTCTATACCCACTTTGGCCAGAGTTTTTATCATGAACGGATGTTGGACTCTGTCAAATGCTTTTTCTGCATCTATTGAGGTGGTCATATGGTCTTCGACTTTTCTTTTGTTAATGTGGTATATGACATTGATTGATTTGCATATGTAGAACCATCCTTGTGCACCTGGGATGAATCCCAGCTGGTCGTGGTGTATGATCATTTTGATATGTTGTTGGATTCGGTTGGCTAAGATCTTGTTGAGAATTTTTGCATCTATATTCATCAAGGGTATTGGTAGATAGTTTTCTTTTTTGGTGGTATCTTTGTCTGGTTTTGGAATTCGGGTGATGGTGGAGTCATAGAATGTCTTTGGGAGTGTTCCTTCTTCTTCAACCTTTTGAAAGAGTTTAAGGAGGATGTGCACCAGATCCTCTATGTATGTTTGGTAGAATTCGCCTGTGAAGCCATCTGGTCCTGGGCTTTTATTTGTAGGGAGTGTTTTTATGACACATTCAATTTCATTTCTAGTGATTGGTCTGTTCAGTTGATCTGTTTCTTCTCGGCTCAGTTTTGGCAGGCTGTAAGTCTCTAGAAAGTTGTCCATTTCTTCTAGGTTGTCAAATTTGTTGGCATATAGTTGTTCATAGTATTCTCTTACTGCTTTTTGTATTTCTGCGTGTCAGTTGTGATTTCTCCTTTTTCGTTTCTGATTTTGTTTATTTGGGTTTTTCCTCTCCTCTTCTTGGTGAGTCTAGCCAGAGGTTTTTCAATTTTGTTTACCTTTTCAAAGAACCAGCTCTTGGATTTATGGAGTTCTTCTAATTGTTTTTTGAATCTCTATTTTATTGTTTTCCTCTTTGTTCATTATGATTTCCTTCCTTCTGCTGACTTTAGGTTTTTTTGTTGTTGTTGTTGTTCTTCTTTTTCCAATTCATTTAGGTGTTGGGTTGGTTGTCGATTTGAGCTTTTTCTTCTTTTTTGAGGAAGGCCTGTATTGCCATGAACTTCCCTCTGAGCACTGCTTTTGCATCATCCCACAGATTTTGAGAGGTTGTGTCTTCATTTGTCTCTAGGTACTTTTTAATTTCCTTCTTGATTTCCTCATTGACACAGTGGTTTTTTAGTAGCATGCTGTTTAGTCTCCATGTAGTAGGTTTTATGCTCATTTCTTTTCCTATGGTTGATACCTAGTTTCATGCCATCGTGGTCAGAGAAGATACTTGAAATAATTTCTATGCTCCTAAATTTGTTGAGGTTTAGCTTTGTGTGCCAGTATGTGATCAGTTCTTGAGAATGTTCCATGGGCACTTGAGAAGAATGTGTATTCTGATTTTTTTGGATGTAATGTCCTGAAAATGTAAAATATGTCTAACTTTTCTATTGTGTCCTTTAGGATCTCTGTTGTCTTACTGATTTTCTGTCTAGAGGATCTGTCCATGGATGGTGAGTGGGGTGTTAAAGTCTCCTGCTATGATTATATTCCCATCAATTTCTCCTTTTATGTCTGTTAATATTTGTGGTATATATCTGGGTGCTCCTCAATTTGGGGCACATATATTGACGATTGTAATCCTCTTCCTTTTCTTTTCTTTCTTTTTTTTTTTTTTTTTGCCATTTTTTGGGCTGCTCCCATGGCATATGGAGGTTCCCAGGCTAGGGGTCTAATTGGAGCTGTAGCCACCTGCCTCTGCCAGAGCCACATTAACGCGGGATCCAATCACGTCTCAGCCTACGCCACAGCTCATGGCAACGCTGGATCCTTAACCCACTGAGCAAGGCCAGGGATCAAACCCGCAACTTCATAGTTCCTAGTCGGATTTGTTAACCACTGCGCCACAATAGGATCTCCAGCAGTATCTTCTTCTTGAATGGATCTTTTAACCATTAAATAATGTCCTTCTTTGTCTTTCTTTATAGCCTTTGTTTTAAAATCTATTTTGTTTGATATGAGTACTGCAGCTCCTGCTTTCCTGTCTTGTCCATTGGCATGAAGTATCTTTTCCCATCTGCTCACTTTCAGTCTATCTGTGTCCTTTGCCCTAAGGTGAGTCTCTTGTAGACAGCAGATTGAAGGTTTTTTCTTTTTTATACAATCTGTCACTCTGTGGCAGAGTATTAAGTGCATTGACATTTAAGGTGATTATTGATAGATATGTATTTATTGCCATTTCAAACTTTGTTTTCCAGTTGAGTCTATGTTTCTCTTTTCTTTTTTTGGTTGGATGGTTTTCACTTATTTTATGCTTGAGTATTTTTCTTTTCAGTTTTTGTGAATATAACGTTCGGTTTTCATTTGTGGTTGCCCTGTTTTTTTCAGTATGTTAACCCTTTTTTGTATCTGATTGCTTTAGGCTGATAATTCCTATAGGCTCAAATATCATTAAAATAAAAAAGAGAATATATATTTTCTTACTTTCCTTCCCCACCATTGTATGATTTTGATGTTTGTTTTAACATCTTCATGTTTAGATCATATGCTGGCTTATTTATGTGATTGCTTTCCAATTCTGGTTTCCTCCACCCTATTTCTTCTTACTGTTTTTTTTTTTTTTTTTTTTTTTTTAAATTTGGAGCTTCTTCGTCTTGTTTATTTTTTTTCTTTTTCTGTTTGTTTGGGGAATCCAAACTGTAGTGTCCTAAGGCTACTTCTATTCAAGAGCAGCCCTTTGTATTTTTGCAGGGATTACTATTTATTTTTGGTCTGGGAGTTGAATAGTTGTTGTCTCTCTCTTCAGTGTGTGCAGGCTGTTATCCCCAGGATGCTCAGTGTGTTTTCAGGGAGCATGAGGCAATGGGTAGGGCCAACAGTCAGTGCCTGGTTGCTGGGCTCTCAACAGCAGCAAGGACCTTCAGGAAGCTGGCACATTCTGCTCCTAGTTGCAGGGCCTTCGGAAGTGGTAATGAGCTCTAGGCAGATCTATAAGGTGACCAGAGCATTTGGCAGTAGCAGCAGTAGGGTGCATGAGTTCCTAGGGGAGTGAGAGCTACAACAGCTAGTTTTTGATTGCAGTGCCCTCCTCTGAGGTGATTGGAACTGCAGGTGGTGCCTTTTCAGGGTCTACTGGTGGTAGCAGGCCATGACTGCCTCTGGAATCAGTGATAACTGCAGTGGTTTGCCTCTGCCACCTGTAGATCATGCATGAAGCACTCCTTCTCACTTAGCCCATGCGGGAGGTACTGTACCAACTGCTTCTATTTGTAGGGTCTTGGGAAGGGACAGTGATTGTGTGGCTGGGTGCTGCCCGGAGCGTTTGGCTGTGGCAGCTGCAGGGTGGGTGTCTTCCCAGGGGAGTGAGAGCAACAGCGTATGGTACTTGGTTGCAGTGCCCTGTTTTGTTTTGTTTTGTTTTCAACCCCTGAGGTGACTGTGGCCACAGGTGGGGCCCTTCACAGGCCCCAGTGGTGGCAGGCCACTCCTCCCTTCAGCCTCCTAGACAACCTACGTGATCTGTCCCTTGCCACCTATGGATCATGCAAGAAGCACCACATCGCATTTAGCCCCTTGATGCCCTTAGCCCACACAAGAGGTGCCTGGCCAGCAGTGACCTGCACAGGAAGTACCCAGTCTCCTGTAAACCAAGCGAGAGGCTTCTTGCTGCCTGTAGCCTGCATCGGAACCGCTCCGCCCTCTGAGAGGCCTCAGTCTCTCTTGCACGCTCATGCACAGGAAGTTACATATAGGGTCCACCCCTCCTCCTCTCGCCCTCCCCAACGAAGGCACTTTGCCTCTCCTGCGGGTCCGGACCTTCTCCTGGGTTCCCTCTGCCATGGTGTTCCACTCCCCAGCCCATACCACACCATTCCCCCACCCGTGGCACACTGCTCCCTAGCCCTTAGGCTGTTTCTACACAGCCGACCCCAGTCCTCTCCCCAGGATTGACCTCCAGACCCTAAGTCTCAGCACCCAGCCCTCGCATGAGCATCTCAGGCTCTGGTGTCCGGGCCGGTGGTTCAGATGATCTGTGTGGCTCTAACTTTGCTTTGCCCTCCTCAGTCCAGCTGCTATACTTTTCTTGGAGACTTTGAGGTCTCTCCGACTCGGCTGATCTTTCCGTCAGTTAGGTGGCTTCCCAGGATGTGGGTTCCTTTTCTCTTTCACAGCTCCCTCTCAGGGATGCTAGTCCCATCCTGATTCCTTTCCTCTCTCTCATTTTTCCTTTTGTTCTACCCAGTTAGGTCAAGAGTGTCTTGCCCTTTTTGGAGGTTTAAGTAATTCTGCCAGAATTCAGTTGATGTTCTGTGTGAGTCATTTTACATGTAGATGTGTTTTTTTGATGTGTTTGTGGGAGAAGGTGCTCACCATTTTTAAATCTAAATATTTTTCGATATTTGTTTTAGAAAATTTTAAAGAAAAATCCTTACAGATGTAGTTAAAAACACTGTCCCTGCACCATCCTACTTCTTTTCTACACCTCCCAAAGATAATAGTCCACAATTTGTTATTGTTTCCGAAAGGTATTAGTACTTTTGCTATAACAAATAGAATTGTTTTTACTGTTTTATAATTTTATATAAATAGCATATTATCTATGTATGTTTTGCCGTATGTTTTCACATAAATTTTTTTAATACAATTTTTGACTAAAACAGTCACAGATTGAAAATTCAAAACATACAAAATGGCATTTAGTGAAGTTTTTTTTCCAGTCTCTATCCCCCAGTCACCTATCCTCTGATCAGAAGTAACCATTGTGGAGTTCCCGTCGTGGTGCAGTGGTTAATGAATCTGACTAGGAACCATGAGGTTGCGGGTTCGATCCCTTCCCTTGCTCAGTGGGTTAAGGATCTGGCATTGCTGTGAGCTGTGGTGTAGGTCGCAGATGCGGCTCGGATCCCACGTTGCTGTGGCTCTGGCGTAGGCTGGCAGCTACCGCTCTGGTTAGACCCCTAGCCTGGGAACCTCCGTATGCTGCGGGAGTGGCCTAAGAAATGGCAAAAAGACAAAAAAAAAAAAAAAAAAAAAAGTAACCGTTTTACTACTTTCTTATCTAAATATGTGCTGATACAGAAAAATCTCTTTATATTAAGATACCACATTTTTTGTCTCATTTTTTGTCAATGGCCATGACGCTTGTTTCTATTTTATAATAAATGCTACAGTAAACAGCATCTATATGTTATATTTATACATGTTTGAGAAGTTCTGTGTGTTTAAAACTGGAGTAGAACTGCTATACACTAAGTGATTTGTACAAGCAGTGCAAGAAGGTCTGTTTTTTTTTTTTCTATGTTCATACCTTGTTATTGTCAGACTTTCATTCTTTTTTCATGTTTAATGGGTGAGAAATGTACCTTTTGTTTGTTTTAATTCTTTATTACTTTGGAGTGTAGCATCTTTTAATGTTCATTTTGGCCATTTGGTTTTTCTGTTTTGTGAATTAATCAGTTTATATCATTTGTCTATTTTTCTTGGTCTGTGAGAATTATTTTGTTTTTTTTTTTTTCAAAAGTTTAAAATCTTAATGTAGTCATATCAATTTTTTTTATGATGTCACTTTTTATGTCATTGTTTATGAAGTCTTCCCATTCCTAAAATCAAAAAATATTTTTCTTACATATTCTTCCACAATTTTTAAAGTTTAGCTTTTATTTTTAGGTGTATAGTCTACCTGAAATTTTTATGGTATGAGATAGAAATCTGTTTTTTAATATAGATGATCAATTGTAAAGTACAAGTCATAGAATAATCTATATTATTTCCTCACAGACTTATGCTGTCTTAGTCTTATTCATAACTCCTTGGAACCCTTGACCTTTTAAAAATTTTATATGTAAAAGTGAATATATTAACATTGCACATTTTATAGAGAAAATCAGTTAATTAAATCTACTTCTAAGTTTAAAATTTTGTCTACTGCTTCATTTATAATGCAAAAAAATACCAGAACCTATGTCAGAAATAACACATAAACTTTTTTGTAATGCTGTGCAGTTTTTTAAACCAACTTTATTAAGGTATACTTTATATACAGTAAAATGAACTCATTTGCTCAATAAGTTTTGATAAATTGTAAAGCCTGTAACCAACGCCACAATGAAGATATATAACATTTTTACCTTCCTCCAAAATGCCTTTTATTCCTTTAGACAGTAATTCACCATCCCCAGTTCCACTAATTCCAGTGCTCACTCCTTCTCTAGGATCTGCTGATCTGCTTTAACTACTAGTTTTAGCTGTTCTAAAATTTCATGTAAATGAAAACATATAATCCATTATTTTTTTCACTTTTCAAATTTTTTCCCTATAGTTGATTTACAATGTTCTGTCAATTTATGCTATACAGCAAAATGACCCAGTTAATCATATGTATACAGTCCTTTTCTCACATTATCCTCCATCATGTTCTATCACAAGTGATTAGGTATAATTCCCTGTGATATATACAGCAGTCTCATTGCTTATCCACTCCAAATGCAATGGTTTGCATCTACTAACCCCAAACTCCCAGTCCATCCTACTCCCTCACCCTCGCACCAGCAAACAAGTCTGTCCTCCATGTCCATGACCTGTTTCTGTTTTGTAGATAAGTTTTTTGTGCCATATTTTAGACTCCATACATAAGTGATATCATATGGTGTCTCTTTTTCTCTTTCTGACTTACTTCACTCAGTAAGAGAGTCTGGTTCCATCCATGTTGCTACAAATGGCATTATTTTGTCCTCTTTATGGCTGAATAGTATTCCATTGTATATATATACCACATCTTCCTAATCCATTCATTTATCAGTGAGCATTTAGGTTGTTTCTGTGCCTTGGCTATTGTGAATAGTGCTGTGGTGAAGATAAGGGGTGCATGTCTCTTTTGCAATGAAAGTTTTGTCCAGATGTGTACCCAGGAGTGGGATTGCTGGATCATGTGTTACTTCTATATTTACTTTTCTGAGGTATTTCCATACTGTTTCCATAGTGGTTGTACCAACTTACATTCCCACCAACAGTGAGGGAGGGTTCCCTTTTCTCCAAATCCTCTCCAGCATTTGTTGTTTGTTCATCTGTTAATGATGGCCACTCTAACTGGTGTGAGGTGGTACCTCATTGTAGTTTTGATTTGCATTTCTCTAGTAATTAGTGATGTTGAGCATTTTTTCACGTGCCTGCTGGCCATCTGTATATCTTTTTTGGAGAAATGTCTGTTTAGGTCTTCTGCCCATTTTTTGATTGGGTTGTTGGTTTTTTTTGTTGTTGAATTGTATATTTTGGGGATTAAACCTTTGTTGGTTGAATCATTTGCAAAGATTTTTGTCCCATTCTGTGGATTATCTTTTCATTTTTTTAATGGTTTCCTTTACTCTGCAGAAGCTTTTAAATTTAATTAGGTCTCATTGTTTTTTTTTTGTTGTTGTTTATTTTTTTATTGTCTTTATTTTAGGAGGTGGGTCAAACAAGATATTGCTGAGATTTATGTCAAAGAGCATTATGCCCAAGTTTTCCTCTAGGAGTTTTATAATATCTGGCTTTGCATTTAGGTGTTTAATCCATTTTGAGTTTATTTTTGTGTATGATGTTAGAAAATGTTCTAATTTCATTCTTTTTATGTGTAGCTTTCCAGTTTTCCCAGCACCATTTATTGAAGAGAATGTCTTTACTCCACTGCATGTTCTTGCCTCTTTTGTCATAGATTAGTTGACCTTAGGTTTTTGGGTTTATTTCTGGGCTTTCTCTCCTGTTCCATTGATCTATATATCTGTTTTTGTGTCAGTATCATATTGTTTTGATGATTATAGCTTTGTAGTAGGGTCTGAAGTTGAAAGCCTGATTTTTCAAAAGTGCTTTGGCTATTAGACGTCTTTTGTGTTCCATACAAATTTTAAAATATTTTGTTGTAGTTCTGTAAAGATTATCATTGGTAATTTGATAGGGATTGCATTGAATCTGTAGATTACCTTAGGCAGGATTGTCATTTGATAACCAAAATCATGCTATATCATTCCATCTATCTGTGTCTTTGATTTCTTTCGTCAGTGTCTTATAGTTTTCAATGTACAAGTCTTTTGTCACTTTAGGTAGATTCATTCCTAGGTATTTTATTCTTTTTGATGTGATGGTAAGTATGATGGTTTCCTGAATTTCTATTTCTGATATTTCATTATGAGTATATAGAAATGCAGTTGATTTCTGTGTGTTAATTTTGTATCCTGTAACTTTACCAAATTCATTGATGAATCCCAATAGTTTTCTGGTAGTGACCTTAGGATTTTCTTAGGATTTTGTCGTCTGCAAACAATGGTAGTTATACTTCTTAAATTCCCATTTGGATTCCTTTTATTTCTTTTTTTCTTTGATTGCCGTGGCTAGGATTTCCAAAACTATGTTAAATAACATTGGTGAAAGTGGACATCCTTGTCTTGTTCCTGATCCTAGAGGAAATGCTTTCAGCTTTTTTTCTGTTGAGAATGATACTAGCTGTTATATGTCATAAATGGCTCGTGTTACCCATTTTCTGGAGAGTTTTTATCAGGAATGAGTGTTGAATTTGTCAAAAGCTTTTCAGGATCTATTGAGATGATAATACAGTTTTTATTTTTCAATTTGTTGATGTAGTGTATCACATCGATTTGTGGATATTGAAGAATCCTTGCATCCCTGGGATAAATCCTACTTGACCATGGTGTACGATCTTTTTAATATATATTTATATGCATTAGGCTGATATTTTGTTGAGGATTTTTTGCATCTATGTTCATCACTGATATTGGTCTATGATTTTCTTTTTTTGTGATATCTTTGTCTTGTTTTGGTATCAGGGTGATGGTGGCTTCAGAGAATGATCTTGTCAGTGTTCCTTCCTCTGCAATATTTTGGGGAAAATTTCAGAAGAAGAGGTGTTAACTCTTCTCTGAATGTTTGGTAGAACTCCACTGAGAAGCCATCAGGTCTTCCACTTGTGTTTTTTGCAAGTTTTTAAATCACATTTTCAGTTTTAGCACTTGTGATTGGTCGGTTCATAGTTTGTATTTCTTCCTGGTTCAGTCTTGGTAGATTGTACCTTTGTAAGAATCTGTCCATTTCTTCTAGGTTGTCCATTTTATTGGCATATAGTTGCTCATAGTGGTCTCTCATGATTCTTTGTATTTCTGCAGTGTTGGTTGTAACTTCACCTTTTTTATTTTTAATTTTATTGATTTGAACCTTCTCTTTTTTTTCTTGATGAGTCTGGCTAAAGGTTTATCAATTTTCTTGATCATTTCAAAGAACCAACTTTTGGTTTCATTGATCTTCTCAATTGTTTTCTTTGTCTCTATGTTATTAATTTCTGCTCTAATCTTTATGATTTCTTTTCTTCTACTAATTTTGGGCTTTGTCTATTCTTCTCTGGATGTGTAAGGTGTAAGGTTAGGTTGTTTACTTGAGTTTTTTCTTGTTTCCTGAGATAAGATTGTATTGATATAAACTTCCCTCTAAGAACTGCTTTTGCTATGTCCCATAGGTTTTGGATTACTGTATCTTCATTGTCTTTTGTCTCTCTATATCTTTTAATTTCCTCTTTGATTTCTTCAATGATCCGTTCATTGTTTAGTGGCATATTGTTTTGCTTCCAAGAGTTTATGTTTTTTTGTTGTTTTTTTCTTATGGTTGATTTATAGTCTCATAGCATTTTGATCAGAGAAAACGCTTGAAATAATTTCAGTTTTTAAAAATTTACCAAGGCTTGATCTGTGGCCCTAGATGTGATCTACCTTGGAGGATGTTCCATGCGTACTTGAAAAAAAAGTATAATCTGCTTCTTTGGGTGAAAAGGTCTATAGATATCAGTTAAGTCTATTTGGTCTAGTAATTCATTTAAGGCCTGTGTTTCCTTGTTGAATTTCTGTCTGGATGATCTGTCCATTGCTGTAAGTGTGGTGTTAAAGTCCCCCACTATTATTATTATCAATTTCTCCCTTTATGGCTGTTAGTAGTTGCCTTATATATTGTTGTGCTCCTATGTTGGGTGCATATATATTTAAAATTGCTATTTCTTCTTCTTGTATTGATCCTTTGGTCATTATGTAATGTCCTTCTTTGTCTCTTGTGACCTTCTTTATCTTAAAATCTGTTTTGTCTGATCTGAGTATTGCTACTCCTGCTTTTCTATATTTCCATTTCCATGTAATATTTTCTTTCATCACCTCACTGTCACTCTATATGTGTTGTTAGATATGAAGTGGGTCTCTTGTAGGCAGCATATATATAGACTTTTTTTTTTAATCCATTCAGCCAATCTGTATCTTTTAGTTGGAATATATAATCCGTTTATATTCAGTGTAATTGAGGGTAATCATGTACTTACTGACACTTACTTAATTTTTTTGGATTGCTATTTTGGGTCTTTTTTCTTCCCTTCCTCTCTTTATTGTCTTCTTTGTGATCTGCTGACCATCTTTAGTGTTACATTTGGCTTGCTTTTTCTTTTTGGTGTATTATTTGATTTGTGGCTCCCATTGCATTTTGTTATAGTAATCCGTATGTGGGCAGAATTGTTTCTACTTGCTGATCTCCTTTCAAATGCATTTTCAGTGTTCTACATTTGACTTCTCCTCATGCTTTCTAGTTTTGATATCATATTTGTCAATGGGTGATTTCCTGCTTTTAAATTATCTTTGCCTTTACCAGTGAGTTTTTTCATTTTTAATATTATTTTTTCTAATTGTGGCTTTTCCTTTTCTGCTTAGAGAAGTTCCTTTAGTAGTTGATGTTGAGCTGGTTTGGAGGTGCTGAATTCTCTTGGCTTTTGGTTGTCTGTAAAGCTTTTGATCTCTCCATAAAATCTGAATGAGAGCTTTGCTGGGTAGAGTATTCTTTTTTTTTGTTTTGTCTTTTTGCCTTATCTGGGGCCGCTTCCCACGGCATATGGAGGTTCCCAGGCTAGGGGTCCAAACGGAGCTGTAGCCACCTGGCCTACACCAGAGCCACAGCAATGTGGGATCTGAGCTGCGTCTGCAACCTACACCACAGCTCACGGCAACGCCAGATCCCCAACCCACTGAGCAAGGCCAGGGATTGAACCCGCAACCCCATGGTTCCTAGTCGGATTCGTTAACCACTGAACCACAACAGGAACTCCTTGGGTAGAGTATTCTTGGTTCTAGTTTCCTCCTCTTCATCACCTCAAATATATCTTGCCGCTCCCTTCTGGCTTGTAGAGTTTATGCTGAAAAATCAGCTGTTATCCTTAAGGGGGTTCCCTTGTGTGTTATTCGTTGTTTTTCCCTTGTGGCCTTTAATATTTTTTCTTTGAACTTAATTTTTGTCTGTTTGATTAGTATGTGTCTTGCTGTGTTTCTTCATGGGTTTATTTTGTATGGAATTCTCTGTGCATCCTCCACTTGAGTGAGTGTTTCCTTTCCACATTGGGGAAATTTTCAGCTATAATCTCTCCAAATATTTTCTCTGGCCCTTTCTCTCTCTTCTTCTGGAGCTGCTATGATGTGAATGTTGGTACATTTAGTGTTGTCCCAGAGGTCTCTTCAACTCTCCTAGTTTTTTCATTCTTTCTTCATTACTCTTTTATGTAGCAGTGATTTCCACCACCCTGTCTTCCACCTCACTTATTCATTCTTCTGCCTCTGTTAACCTGCTATTGGTTCCTTTTGTATTATTTTTAATTTCAGCTATTCTGATATTCATCGTACTCTTTAAATCCTCTAGCTCTTTGTTAAACATTTCTTTTAAATTCTCAATTTGTGTCTCCATTCTTTTCCCAAGATCTTAGATTATCTTTACTATCATCACTCCAATAGTAAAGATAATCAGGTAGATTGGCTTTCTCCTCATCATTTAATTTTTTTTTTTTTTTTGGTGTGTGTGTGTGTGTGTGATTTTGTCTTATTCCTTTGTCTGGAAGCTGCTTCTTTGTAGTCTTGTGGTGTCTTTGGGGGCCTTCTCCCTAACTGTTGCTAAAAGGCTCTTTCCGTAGCTGAAAGGATGGATGTTTCTGGTGGTCCCTCCCCCTGCCTGGCTGCTGATAGGTGTGCTCTCTTTAGACACAGAGGATTGGAATGTGGGTTAATGGGCCTCACATAGCTCTTTGGTTTGGAATGAGTGCCACTGATGTGGGCCTTTGCACAGCCACTGGTAGGGGCCTTGTATCTTGTGCTTTTCTCCACTTGGGCAGCCTGCTGCTCTGGCAAGGAGTGGGCACCAGCAGCCCTCTCTTGGCTCTTTTTTCTGCAGATTGGGTGCTGCTAGCATGAGCCCCTGCAGAGCTTCTGGGTGCAGCTGAGGCGCCTGTGCTTTTCCTGATTGAGCAGATTACTGCTCTCCTGGGGAATGGGCAGTGCTGCCAGCTCTTCTGGCACAGGTTGGGGCCACCAGCAGGAGCTGGGAACTTATGTTATTTCCCCAGGAGGTTAATCTGCCTGCTCCAGTAAGTCTGCAGCTCTAGCATAAGGTTACAGTTAAATGAAAATGGGGAATCATCCAAAAACTATTTTCCTTGTTTTTTGCAATGCAACATAATTATTACTTGGCCTCCTAAATTATATGCATTAAACTTCTTCTAAAAATGAAGGGTGGGGCTGCTTCCCAGCTATTGCTAGGCAGCCACTACTGCCAAGTGATTTCCCAAGCCAAAGAAGGTAGTGTCCTGCAGTTTGAGCCAGTGCACACAGGGAACAAGGCTTTAGTGGTGGATCCCATCCCTTCTTTCCAGCTCTCCCAAACAGTGCCATCTAGTGTCTAAGCCTAACTGCCTTGCCTCTGCTTAGACCCTCTGAATTGTGGTCACCCTATACTGTAGTCCCTCCAGGCTGTTCCCACATGGCCAGCCCTGTTTTTTTCCCATGTAACAAGCCACAGCTCCCTATTTGGGTCTGATCTCTAAGGCCAGAATTTTATTTCCTGACACCTGCTGGTATCTGCCTATGGTTGCATGTTGCCCTTAGTTCTCACCATTTGTGGAGGACTGTCTCCTTTTTAAGGGCTTCACACTATTTGTCTAGAGTTCCTCCTCCTTTTTTTGGCTGCTCCTCCTCCCTGGTGGGGGAACTTCCTGGGGTGCAGAAGCTATTCCTCTTTCTAGCTCCCTCCTGGGAGAGCAGGTCCCGGCTCTCTCACTCCCTTTCACTTCTTTTTCTCTTCTTCTTTCTTCTTTCTATTGCCCTATCTGGTATTGTACTCTATCATATTCTGAGGTCTTTTGTCAGTTTTTCACAAATTTTCTGTGCTAATTATTCCACATGTAGTTGTATTTTCAGTGTATTTGTGGGAGTAGAGGAGTCTCATGTCCTGCTACTCCACCGTCTTAGACCTTCCACATGTATATTCTTTAGTGTTAGTTTTTTTTTTTTTTTTAGTTAGCATAATGCTTTTGAGATTCTTCCATGTTGTATATATCAGTAGTTGGTTTCTTTTTAATTTAGAATAATATTGAGCTGTATGAATAAAGGACAACTTACATATTAATCAGTTGATGGACATTGGATTATACCTAGTTCAGGGGTATTAAGAATAATGCTATTGAAGATAATTGTGTTCTAGTCTTTGTGTGGACGTATATACAATACATAGCAGTGGAATTGATGGGGGCGTTACATGATAATTTGGTTTAGTTTCATAAGAAACTGCCAAAGTATTTTCCAAACTGGTTGTACCATCTTACATTCCCACCAGTAGTGTGTGCGATTACAACTTGCTTCATATTTTCACCAACACTTGGTATAGTCAGTCTTTTCATTTTTAGCCATTTTAGTGTGTAAGTAGTTGTATCTCATTTTAGTTTATATTTGCACTTTCCTAAGGATTAAGTATATTGAGCTTGGTATAGTCAATCTTTTTGTTTTTAGCCATTTTAGTGTGTGAGTAGTTGTATTTCATTTTAGTTTATATTTGCCCTTTCCTAAGGATTAAGTATATTTTTATCATGAGTTTATTTGCCCTCTGTTTTTTTCTTTTTGGCAAAGTGTCTGTTCAGAGTCTACTGCATGTAGTAAGTATTTGGGTTGTTTGTCTTTTTAGCACTGAATCATAAGAGTTTGTTGAAAATCACTGTATCATGCATTTTTAAATTTATTTCTAAACTCTGTTGTGTTCTACTGATTTATATGTTTTTATTCCAGTTTTATTGAAATATAATTGACATAATATTATATAAGTTACGGTATGTGTGATGATCTGATACATGAGTATGTTGCAGAATGTTTACCACAGTGGATTTAGTTAGCACTTGCTTCATTTCATGTAATTACTATTTTGTTATTGTTTTGTTGTGATGAGAGCATTTAAGATTTACCCTCTTAGCAGTTTTCAAATATACAATACAGTATTGTTAACTATAGTCACTATGCTATACATTAGATCTCCTAGCAGTCTATTTCTAGGTCAGCATCACACTTTACAGAGTGCTGTGGTTTTCTAATAATCAAGTATCAGGTATGAAAGTTCACTAACTTAATTTTTTTTTTTCAAATTTGTCTCTTTTATTCTGGGTCCTCTGCATTTCCATATCAGTTTTTTTTTTATTATTTTTTTTTGCAGGGTGCACCTGTGGCATATGGAAGTTCGCAGGCTAGGGGTCATATTGGAGCTGTAGGTGCTGGACTACACCACAACCACAGCAGCTTCCTCAGCCTACACTGGAGTTTCCAGCGACACCAGATCCTTAACTCGCTGAGTAAGACTAGGGATCAAACCCACATCCTCACAGAGACAGTGTTGGGTCCTTAACCTGCTGAGCCACAATGGGAACTCCATTTTGTATTTTTTGTAAGTGGTATTTTTTGTAAATTTCAAATTCCATGTGTCAGTTTCTAGGACACAGAAATATTATTGGTTTTTGCACATTGGCCTTGGTAAACTCGCTTCTTAGATCTCATAGCCTTTTTATAGAGTATTTTCTGCCATTCTTGTGCTATTGTAATGGTTTTACTTTAGTTTGTACTATAAAAACATAATACATTGTTACTGTTTTGGCTTTTGTATATTATCTTTTAAAATAATCTTATAAAATAAAAGAATGAATTTATTTTACTATCATTTCCAAAACTCTTAATTTCTTTGTGTAAATCCATGTTTATGTCTGGTACTACCTTCCTTCTTTCTGAATAACTTTTTTTTTTTTTTTTTTGGTCCTTTTGCCTTTTCTAGGGCCATTCCTGCAGCATATAGAGGTTCCCAGGCTAGGGGTTGAATCGCAGCTATAGCCACCGGTCTACACCACAGCCCACAGCAAGGCAGATCCAAGCCATGTCTGCAACGGCAATGCCGGATCCCTAACCCACTGAGCAAGGCTCGGGATTGAACCTGCAACCTCATGGTTCCCAGTCAGATTCATTAACCATTGAGCCATGACGGGAACACCCTGAATAACTATTTAAAATCTGTTTTTTATTATCACTTCATAAAACAGTATTAAAAACTTTGCCTTAACAAGTTATTATCTTTCATGGGTCTGTGTGCTGAGTGGGCTTAGTTGGCCATTTCTTTCTCTTTCTTTCTTTTTTTAATGTGTGTGGTGGTTTTTTTGTTTTGTTTTGTTTTAAGCTATGCTGGCAGCATCTGGAAGTTCCCAGGCTAGGGACTGAATCTGCGCCACAGCAGCAACACAAGCTGCTGCAGTGACAATGCCAAATTCCTGTACCGCAGGAAAACTCCTAGGTGGCCATTTCTTAGTAGTGTGGTTTTAGTCAGATAGCATATGGGTTGGGAGTGCTTGAAACACTGGACTGGACTGGATGGCTAGATGGTTCACTCACATGGCTGGTAGTTGATGCTGGCTGTCAGATTTAGTCCTCCTGTAGACTGGAGGAAGCACTTACAGTTGGCTTCTTCAAGTGGCTTGGGGTCTCTATAGCACCATGTCTGGGTTTTAAGATTAAGGCCTGGAAGCCAGCACAGTGTCATGTCTGTCATATTAGATTGGTCTGAGCAATCACAGAGCTTGCATAGAGTCAAGAAAAGGAGATAAAGAATTTACTTGGGGTAGGAGGAATGTTAAGAATTTGCGGCCATCTTGATCGCTTAGTAATATGAATTTCCTTTCATCTGTATTACCAGTTCATGGCCTTTGTTCATTCTTTTTTTTATATGATATTTCCCCCAATTGTTTCCCTAGGAGCTCTTTTATTTTTTATTTTTATTTCTTGGGCTGCACTTGTGGCATGCAGTTGTTCCTGGTCCAGGGATCAAACTTTTCACCAGAGCAGTGACTGAGCCACAGCAGTGACGGTATCAAGTTCCTTTATCCTTTAGGCCACCAGAAAACTCTTTTAGGAGCTCTTTTATACTACAGAAATTAGGTCTTTATGAGTTAAAGTACTTTTCCTATTTACCTTTTGTCTTTTGATAGTGTTTATAAATCTTTTTTAATTTTTGTTTTAGGAATGGATGTTGATGTGAATTTGTCTGTTCCTGTTCTCCTTCCTTATTTTAGTGGTGTAAATTTGTTTAAGATGGGTGATAGGGTCTAGAAACATTTTTCCTATGAAATTGAAAAGGCTAAATAGAATATCCAGGTATTGTATCACAAATTACAAAGAGCCTTGACTTAAAACTAAAAAACAAACAAACAAAAATACCCGAACCACTGATGTTTATTTTGCTTTACTAAAGCCTGTTCAACTTTTTTCATTTCCTAAAAACTAGTCATGTTATCCTATGCTATCTAGCACAAGGCTGCTTTTCTTTCATAAACATTCATTTTTTACTTGTCAATCAACCTAACTCCTGTTAATCCTACTAGTGTTGTTTAAGCATCACTTCCTATGTAAAGCCTTTCTAGAAATTTCTAAGTCAAATTTGATAACCCTTCCATTGCACTTCTGCATATATTTATTATAGAACTGAGTTCTCACGTTTTATTGTGACTTGACATTTTATTTTTCTGCCTACCTTTTATTTTGTGAGCCCTCTGAAAACACATACTGGAATGTCACGTTCATCTTTGTATTCCCAGTACAAAGCACAGTGCCAGTCATGTAATAGGCACTCTGTGTTTGTTAAATGAGTGGGTTTATTAGTAGGGCCACTACTACACATTTGGTGCTTTTACAAGAATTAGAATACAGATTTTGTTAGAATAAAATACTCTGCCACCATCTGCTATGACATCTGCAACATGTATGCTGGGAATGGTGCCCCTGTAGATACACAGCCTTCATAACTACTTGTAGTTGCCCTGAGTTTCAAAAGCTAGCTCAACTGTCTCTTAGCTGTGTACTTTTGGGTTTGTTACCAAACACTTCTTATCTTGATTTCTGTTGCCTGTAATATGGTGATAATAACTTTTGCCTTATTTCCTTGTAAGATTATGATGATTAAATAAGACATAATCATTTTATAAAATTTTAGTAGGTGTGTGAAAGATTTGAAGTAATATAAAATTTTAGTAGGTGTGTGAAAGATTTGAAGTAATATATATTTTTATTATGTGCAGACATGACAAAGTAAATTTACTTTTTAAAATTTGAGATATGATTAAAAATACAAATTTAAGATATTTAGGTTGTATCACATGATTTTTTTAAAAAGGTATACAACCTGATGATTTAATAGATACATACATTGTGATATGATTACCACAGTTCCTCACATCATGTGGTTAACATTTTTTTTGTATGTGTTATGATCTACTTTCTCAGCAAATTTTAAGTATATAATACAATATAATTATCATCACTATGCTGTGTGTTAGATCCTCAGAACTTATTGATCTTATAATTGGAAATTTGTACCCTTTGACCATTTCCCCTACCTCCAGCTCCTGGTAAACCACCATGCTATTCTCTGATTCTATGAGTTGGAGTTTTTTAGATTTCATATATAGTGATATTATACAATATTTGTGTTTCTGTGTCTGACTGATTTCACTAAGCATAATGTCCTCCAGTTTTATCTGTGTTGTTACAAATGGCAGAATTTTTCTTCTTTTTTTGGCTGAATAATATTCCATTATTCATAGAATAATACTCATATATATATAAATATGATATATTGATGGACACTTAGGTTGCTTCCACACCTTGTCTTTTGTGAATAATGCTGCAGTAAACATGAGAGTGCACTGTCTTTAATAGTAACTTATTTTACTTTGGATATATACCCAGAAGTGGGATTACTACATCAGATGGTAGTTTTATGTTTTCATACTGCTTTCCATAGTAGTTGTACCAATTTATACACCCACCAACAGTGTACAAGAATCCCCTTTTTCCCGGTCTTGTCAATACTTGTTATCACTTATACACTCACACACACTTTTATTTATTTATTTAGGCCACACCCACAGCATTTGGAAGTTTCTGGGCCAGGGATTGAATCTGACCTATTCCATAGCTGCACGGCAATGCGAGATCCTTAATCCCTAAGCCAGGCAGGGGATTGAACCCACACCACCACATAGACAATGCTGGCTCTTAAAGTGCCATACCACGACGGGATCTCCCCACCTACATTTTTGTTAATATTCAGTCTAACAGGTGTAAGGTGATATCTCATTGTAGTTTTGACTTACATCACCCCAATGATTAGTGATGTTGACCATCTTTTCATGTACTTCTTGGTCATTTGTATGTCTTCTTTGGAAAAATATTTATTCAGGTCCTCTGACCACTTTTTGATCAGATTTTTTTTTGCTATTGAATTGTATGAATTCCTTATATACTTTGGGTATTAACTCCTTATTGGATATATGGTTTGCAGGTATTTTATCCCCATTCTGTATGTTACCTTTTAATTTTGTTGATTGTTTCTTTTGCTGTGCAGAAGCTTTTTAGTTTGATGTAGTTGCACTTATTTATATTTGCTTTTGTTGATTATATTGTTGGTGTCATATCTAAAAAAATTATTGCCAAGAGCAAACACAGGGAGCTTTTCCCCTATGTTTTCTTCTAGGGTTTTTATGAGTGCATGTCTTATATTTGTCTCTAATATAGTTTGAATTCATTTTTTTGTGTGTGTAATGCAAGATAAGGGTCCAGTTTCATTCTTTTGCATGTAGATATCCAATTTTCTTACTTTTTTTGAAGAGACTATCCCTTCTCCATTGTATATTCTTAGCTCCCTTGTCAAAGATTAGTTAAATGTATTTGTGTGGATTTATTTTGTGGCTATTTTGTTCTGTTAGTCTTTGGGTCTATTGTTATGCCAGTACTGGACTATTTTGATTATTAGAGCTTTAAAATATAGTTTGTGGTATTAGAAAAAATTCTCAACATCACTAATTATTAGAGAAATGCAAATCAAAACTATAATGAGTTACCACTTCACATCAGTCAGAATGGCTATCATTAATAAGTCTACAAATAACAAATGCTAGAGAGGGTGTGGAGAAAAGGGACGCCTCCTATACTCTTGGTAGGAATGGGTACAACCTCTGTGGAAAACAGTATGGAGATACCTCAGAAAACTAAATATAAAACTAAAATATGATCTAGCAATCCCATTCCTGGACATATCTGGACAGAACTTTCATTGAAATAGATATAAACTCACCCCTATGTTCATCACAGCATTATTCACAATAGCCAAGACATGGAAAGAACCTAAATGTCCATTGACAGTTGGATGGATTAAGAAGATGTGGTAAATGTACACAATGAAATACTACTCAGTCATAAAAATGACAATGCCATTTGCAGCATAATGTGGGTGGAACTAGAGATTCTCATACTAAATGAAGTGAGTCAGACAAGAAAGACAAGTGCCATATGATACCACTTATATGTGGACTCTAATATATGGCATAAATGAACCTATCTACGTAAGAAACAAACTCATGGACATGGAGAACAGACTTATTGTTGCCAAGGGGGAGGGAGAGGGAGTGGGATGGACTGGGAGTTGGGGGTTAGTAGATGAACGCTAGTCCATTTGGAGCAGATAAACAATGAGGTCCTGCTGTATAGCACAGGGAACTATGTCCAATCACTTGTGTTTAAACATGATGGAAGATAATGTGAGAAAAAGAATGTTTTATAGATATATATATGTATAGCTGGATCATATTGCTAGACAGCAGAAATTGACAGGACATTGTAAATCAACTATAATAAAGAATTAAAAAATAGTAAGTTCTAAGGAAAAAAGAAATGCAGTTTGAAATCACAGAATGTAATGTCTCCATATTTGTTCTTACTCAGGTTTACTTTGATTACTCAGGGTCTTTGGGGATTCTGTGTAAATTTTAGGACTTTTTTCCTATTTCTATGAAAAATGCTATTTTAATTTTGATAGGGATTGCATTGAATCTGCAGATCATTTCAGGTAGTATGGACAGTACTACCACTTAATAGTTACAGGGTATCTTTTATTTATATCATCTTCAATTTCTTTAATCAGTGTCTTACAGTGTTCCATATACAGATACTTCACTGCCTTTGTTAAATTCATTCCTAAGTGTTTTATTTTTCTGATACTATTTTAGAGAGATTGTTTTCTTGATTTTTTTTGATTACAGTTTACTTTTGAGTTTGATTTTAGATATTATACTTAAGTAGTGTTACATATATAGTGAAGTCTGCCTCTGCCAAAATTTTCAAATTTAAGAAATTAATTTTTTAAAGGACCATATAATTTATATTATAGTTTTTTAAATCTAAAAGGCAGAACTTTGGAAAACCAGAATCTTTGGTATTTCTCTATCTTTTCTTACTGCTATTTAAAAATTTAAAAATTCTAAATTTGATTTTTTTCTGGTATCTGAGTAGTGGAGAATTACACTACTCTTCATTGTGTCATAGGGTAGAAAATTAATCCTTTGGACTTTAGGCAAAGTTACCTTGTTCGAATTTGCGGATATATAAGGAATGAGCTACAACTTGCTGGTATAGTGATTAATGGAGCAGAGATCTTTATTTTTCAGGACAGATGTCTCCAAAGAATCCCACCTTGGTGAATTACCTTGGTCTCGGGTCACGTTTACTGTTTGCTAACTGATATTTGTCAGCATAAAGGGAGATCATCTCTTAGGGGTAGATCATATTGACCAAATTCATGGAACTTGTTTATAAAATAAGAAAGCCTATTATTTTATGAGAAATCTTGCTGTCTTGTGCTCTGTGATTTGTTACTGTTTTCACTAGTGTAGTATCTGGTCTAAGGAGATTTATGGGAAGCTAAATTGTAATCAAGATACTGCTTAGTGAGCATGGAATCAAAAGGAGTTAGTTAAAAAGATTTTTTCTAAGGTCATCAGATTAATTTACCAATCTCATAATAAAGATGGTCCTGCGAGTAGGTCTAGAAAACTGGGCTAATGCCTCCCCCTCCCCAAGACATTGAACTCTACCAATGTTTCTGCTTTCTCTTTGCCTCATTGGCTAAAGTAGTTTTTTCTTATTTTCCCTGTTTCCAAAGTGTTAGATGAAATAGCCCATATGCTTGTAGACTGACATCAAAAATTACTTCACATGAGATGAAATAAAGTAAATACTCTAATATCATTGCATCTTTTTAACAAATATCTGTTTTCATGAACTAAAATCTATTTTTAATTACTTTGGAATTATTTATCTTTATGATCAAATAATTCATCTTTGGCTTTTTGTTTCCTTTCAAAAATAATTATAATAATGACAAAGTAGTTATAATTATATGTGAATTTATTTTGAAAGATGTTTTTGTTGCTTCTTTTTTTTTTTTTTTTTTTTTTTTTTTGTCTTTTAGCTATTTCTTGGGCCGCTCCCCACGGCATATGGAGGTTCCCAGGGTAGGGGTCTAATCGGAGCTGTAGCTACCAGCCTACACCAGAGCCACAGCAACTCAGAATCCGAGCCGCGTCTGCAACCTACACCATAGCTCACGGCAACGCCGGATTGTTAACCCACTGAGCAAGGGCAGGGACCGAACCCACAACCTCATGGTTCCTAGTCGGATTCGATAACCACTGCGCCATGACGGGAACTCCTTGTTGCTTATTTTTAATAGACGTTCTTAGTAAAGTTGCTTATCCTTAGCCCCAAAATATGTCTTGACTAATGCTTTGACTGTTTAGGAAAATATTTTTGGATGGTAACAAAAAGGTTATATAAAAATTTTAAACCCTAGTTAAAAAATGTATTTTCTTTTTCTTTTAATAGTGTAAAACGAATGGAATGCAAGCCTTTTCTCAAGGTCTTAATGAACAACAACATCAGTCTTCAGTTAAAAAAGGTAAATTTTTACCATAATTCCCAAATTTCATAAGAGAGTCTTAGCATTCATGTAAAATTAATATTTGCTTAGCTATAAAACTTATATATATAAGATATTTTTAATATTATTTTGGTTGATTTCTGTCTGTATTAGGCTCTAGGTTTAACTGCTCTAAAGGGGAGATCATAATAACAGTGGCTTTAGCAAGACAGAAGTTTATTTCTGTATCTTTTGTATCATGTAAAATTTTGAGCTGGTATACTCATTCTGTACTGTGATGTTGCGCTGTCCCCAGTATTACACTGTTGTATGGCTTTTCCCTCTTTACCACATGGTCAAGATGGATGACTCTACTCCAGCCAGCATGTCCCCTTTCTAGCCATCAGGAAGTAAGTGACGAAGAAAGTTCTTCTTAAAAGTTATGACCCATAAATTGCATATTTCACTTCAACTTAATGTCTCACTGGCCAGAGCTTAGTCATGCTGTACAAAGCAGACTGGAAATGTAATCTTTAACTTTGTAGCCAGCTAATTTTATTACTGATGGGGAAAGGAAGAACTGTTCTTGGGAAGATCTGATAGCCTCTCCCACCCAGCTACTTTTTAGTAAAACAGATTATTTATTCATTTAGTTTCCAAATTTTTGACAATCTATGTGTGTAATTTTAAAAGTTAACCATTTATTAAAATACTCTTATTAGCATTTTATTCTAGTATTTAACTGCACATTCTCAGTAAAATATTTAAATTATTTCCATGTTTCTCATTTTTTTTTCCTTTTTATGGCCGCACCTGGAGCACTATGGAAGTTCCTGGGCTAGGGGTTGAATTGGAGCTGCAGCTGCAGGCCAGTGCCACAGTCATGGCAACACCACTATCAGCCACATCTGTGACCTATGCTGTAGCTTGTGGCAACACCAGAACCTTAACCCACTGAGCTAGGCCAGGGATCAAAGCCACATCCTGACAGAGACTATGTCAGGTTCTTAACCTGCTGAGCCACAATGGGAACTCCATGTTTCTCATTTTTTGATATCATATTTTGATGGCCTCTTTTGAAATATGAGAACTTATGTCTTCCTCGTCAGTCTTCTCACTTCTTTAGCTCTTCTATCTAACCTCTCCCTACCACATAGTTACTTCATAATTTTCAGATAAAGCATTATCAGTCTTTATATTATTTGCCTATAAATGTAGTTGCTTAGCCAAGAGGTGCATGTCTCTGTTTTATACAATCTATCATTTTTCCTGGACCTAATGTTTGCCTTGTTTTTCTGTATAACTTGTTAACTTTGCCCTTCAGTCGTTCCAACAACTCTGCCACACGTATGTATAATATTTCCTTATGATCAGATACATCACTTGGTATATTTTCCCCTGGAGGAAATTTAACCATTTTAAATGTATAATATCATGCAGCCATCACCACTATATAATTTGAGAACTTTTATTCACCCCTGAAGAAACCTCATACCCATTAAGAAGTAAACTCCCCCTCCCCCAGTTCTCTCCTCTGTGTAGCCACTGGCAAACTCTAACCTGCTTTAAACCATTTTAAATGTACAATATTGTGTAATCATCACCGCTATTTAATTCAAGAACACTCTTTTCACCCCCGAAGAAACCTCAGAAATATTTATCACTATGAGTTTTATAGTTTTAACTCTTACATTTGGATCTTAGATCCATTATGAGTTAATATTTGTATATAGTGTGAGTTATTAAGCCCACATTCACTTTCGTTATTGAGGTATAGTTGGTGTACAATATTATATAAGTTTCAGGTGTACAACATACTGAATCAATTTTTTAAAGTTATATTCCATGTATAGTTACTGTAAAATATTGGCTATACTCCCTCTGTTGTACTGTATATCCCTGTAACTTACTAATTTTATATATAGTAGTTTGTACATTTTAATACCCTACCCCTATACTGTCTCTCCTTTCCCTCTCCTCACTGGTAACCACTAATTTGTTCTATATATCTATGAGTCTCTTTCTTTTTTGTTATATTTAATAGTTTTTATTTTTTAGATTCCACATATAAGTGGTATCATATAGTATTTGTCTTTTTTTCTATCTGACTTATTTCACTTAGCATAATACCCTCCACGTCCATCCATGTTGTAGCAAATGGCAAACTCATTTTTTAATGGCTGAGTGATACTGTATAGTGTATATATGCCGCATTTTCTTTATCCACTCATTTGTTGGATGGATACTCAGGTTGTTGCCTTGAGCATTGGGATGCATGTACTCTTTCAAATTAGTGTTTTCATTTTTTTCAAATAAATACCCAAGAATTTATTAAATAAATAACCAGGAAAATATAATCAAATAAAAAAATACCCAGGAATTCCTGGGTCATCTGATAGTTCAATTTTTAGTTTTTTTGAGAAATATCTATTCTATTTCCTTAGTGAATACACCAATTTATATTGCCACCAAAAGTGTACAAAGGTTCCCTTTTCTCTACATCCTTACCAACATTTGTTATTTGTATTCTTCTTTATTTTGTAAAATTTTTTAATTTTTTTTTTTTTTTTTTTGCCTTTTAGGGCCACACCTATGGCATGTGGAGGTTCCCAGACTAGGGGTGTAATCAGAGCTATAGCTGCCAGCCTACACCACAGCCATGGCAATGCCAGATCCAAGCCAAGTCTGTGACCTACTCCACAGCTCATGGCATCGCTGGATCCATAACCCCCTGAGTGAGGCCAGGGCTCGAACCCACAACCTCATGGTACCTAGTTGAATTTGTTTCTGCTGCGCCATGGCAGGAACTCCCTAGATTCTTTTTTATGATAGCTTTTCTGACTATCATAAAAGTGATATCTCACTGATTTTAATTGGCATTTCTCTAATGATTAACAATATTGGACAACTTTTCGTGTGCTGGTTGGCCATTTGTATGGCTTATTGAAAAATTGTCTATTCAGGTGTTTTCTCATTTTTAATTGGGTTATTTATTTGACATTAAATTGTATGAGCGGTTTATATATTTTGAATATGAACTCCTTATTCATCAGAAGTTTTTAAGAGGACTGATTTGTTTATTTTTGCTTTTATTTCCTTTGCTTTGCGAGACAACTCCAAGAAATATCGCCACAATTTATATCAAAGAGTATTCCATCTATGTTTTATTCTAGGAGTCTTATGGTTTCTGGTTTTATATTTAGGTCTTTGAACCATTTTGAGTTTATTTTTGTATATGGTATTAGAGACTTTTAGTTTCATTCTTTTATGTGTGCCTATCCAGTTTTCCCAGCACCACTTATTGAAGGTACTCTCTTTTTCTCCACTGTTTAGTGTTGCTTCCTTTGTGGTAGATTAATTGATCATAAGTTCATGGGTTTATTTCTAGGCTCTCTATTCTATTCCATTGACCCATGTGTCTCTTTTTGTGCCAGTACTATACTGTTTTTGTTTAAATTGAAGTGTACTCAATTTACAATGTTATGTTAGTTTCTGATGTGCAGCAAAGCGATTCAGTTATACATACATTTTCCTTTTCATAATATTTTTCATTATGGTTTATTACAGGATATTGAATTTAGTTCCCTGTGCTATACTGTAATATCTATAGTGTCTTGATTACTGTAGCTTTGTAGTATAGTCTGAAGTCAGAGAGCATGATTCCTTCAGTTCTCTTCCTCTTTCCAAGATTGTTTTGGCTATTCAGAGGTCTTTTGTATTCCCATAGAAATTTTAAAATCATTCTAGTTTCTGTGAAAAATGCCACTGATATTTTGATAGAGATTGCATCTGAATCTATAGATTGTCTTGGGCTGTATAGTCATTTTAATAATATTAATATTCTTTCAGTTCATGAACAAAGTATATCTTTCCATCTGTTTTTGTCATCTTCAGTTTCTTTCATCAAAATATTAGCAAACCAAGTCCAACAATATACCAAAAGTATCATACACCATGAGCAAGTGGGATTTATTTCAGGGATTCAAGGATTTTTCAGAATTCACAAATAAATCAATGTGATATCTGACATTAATAGATTGCAGAATAAAAATCATATGATCATCTCATTAGATAAAGAAAAATCTTTTCACAAAATTCAACATCCTGAAAAAAAAAAAAAAAGCTTAAAGCTGAAAACACATTTCCTTTAAGATCTGGAAGAAGACAGGGATGACCGCTCTCACCACTTTGGTTCAGCATGATGTTGGAAGTCCTAGCCACAGCAATCAGACAAAAAAAATGAATCCAAAAGAGAACTGGAAAAGTAAAACTGTCACTGTTTGAGTATGACATGGAAGATCCTAAAGATGCCATAAAAGCACCACTGGAGCTCATCAATGAATTATTAAAGTTGCAGGAGAAAAAATAATACAGTGTTCTGTTTCATCTCTATACACTAACAACTAATGATCAGCATGAGAAATAAAAGAAATAATCCCATTTACAGTCACATCAACAAAAATAAAATACCTTGGGATAAACCTACCTTGGGAGGTAAAAGACATGTTGTTGGAAAATGGTAAGACACCAAGTTTATTTATTTTTGCATTGGCTTTCCAGTTGTCTCATCACTATTTGTTAGACATGACACCTTTGTTGAAAACTTTTGACCATAGGTTTATGTGTTTACTCCTGGACTTTTGGTTCTGTTCACTTGATCTGTATGTTTACCCTTATGTCCAAATCACAGGCTTTGTTTACTATAGCTTTATGGTAAGTTTTGAAATTGGTAGATATGTGTCTTCCAACTTTGTTTTTTTTTCCAGTTGTTTGGTTATTTGAGAGCCCTCGGAGTTCCATGTATTTTTTAGGATCTGCTTTTCCATTTCTGCCGAAAACAGGTTGTTGGAATTTTGAAGGGATGGCATTGGATTTGTAGATCATTTGGGGGCATTATTGCCATCTTAACAACATTAAATCTTCCAATCCATGAACATGGGATATATTTCCATTTTTTAAAGTATTTTTTTTCATGGTTCCTAGTGCTACACAATGGGATCTCGTCACTAATCCATTCCAAAAGCAATAATTTGCATCTGATAACCCCAAGCTCCCCATCTACCCCACTGCCTCCCCTTCCCACTTGGGATCCACAAGTCTATTCTCCAAGTCCATGATTTTCTTTTCTGTGGAAAGGTTCATTTGTGCCTTTATATTAGATACCCGATATAAGTGATATCATATGGTATTTATTTTTCTCTTTCTGGCTTAACTTCATTCAGTTTGAGAGTCTCTAGAGAGTTCCATCCATGTTGCTGCAAATGGCATTATTTTGTTCTTTTTTATGGCTGAGTCATATTCCATTGTGTATATATACATATCTTCCTAATCCAGTCATCTGTTGATGGACATTTGAATTGTTTCCATGTCTTGGCTATTGTGAATAGTGCTGCAATGAACATGCGGGTGCATGTGTCTTTTTCTTTTTTTTTTGTCTTTTTGACATTTCTTGGGCCGCTCCAGTGGCATATGCAGGTTCCCAGGCTAGGGGTTGAATCGGAGCTGTAGCCGCCGGCCTACGCCAGAGCCACAGCAAGGCAAGATCCGAGTCGCGTCTGCAACCTACACCACAGCTCATGGCGACGCCGGATCGTTAACCCACTGAGCAAGGGCAGGGATCGAACCCGCAACCTCATGGTTCCTAGTCGGATTCGTTAACCACTGCGCCATGACGGGAACTCCGCATGTGTCTCTTTTAAGGAAAGTTTTGTCTGGTTATATGCGCAAGAGTGGGATTGTTGGGTCATATGGTAGTTCTCTGTATATATTTCTCAGGTATTATTTAATTTCTTTCAGCAGTGTTTTACAACTTTCAGTATACATGTTTTGTACCTTTTTGGTTAAGCTTATTCCTATGTATTGTCTTTATGTTGCTAATGAACTTGTTTTCTTAATTTCTTTTTTGGATTGTTGATTAATAGTGTAAAAAGTACAATTGGTTTTGTGGCGACATTAATATGAGCTTAAAAAGAACAATGATAATAAAAGTATGAATAATAAATTGTGTACCAAAAAATTAGGTAACTTAGATGTAATGGTAAAGTTATTGGAAATACAGAAATTACCAAAACTTATTCCAGAAGAAAGAAAATCTGAATAAATTTATAGATTAAGTAATGAGATTGAATTTGTAATTAAAAAAATCTTCTAACAAAGAAAACTCCAAGATTTGATGGCTTCGCTGGTGAATTCTAGAGGACACTTAAAGAAGGATTAATATACCAATCCTTCTCACACTCTTTCAGAAATTGAAGAGGAGGGAACACTACCCAGTTGTTCTATGAGGTCAGTATTACTCTGATATAAAAGCCATACAAGGATATCACATGAAAAGAAAACTCCAGACCAATATTCTTTAGAATTAGCTGCAAAAATTCTCAGTAAAATACTTGAAAACCATCTTTAGTAGCATAGCAAAAAAGATTATACACGTTGGCCAAGAGGGATTAATCCCCAGAATGCAAGTGTGGTTTAATATAGGAATATCAATCAGTATAATACACCACATTAACAGAATATAGGAACAAAAAGGGCATATCACTTTCACATTTGATGCTGAAAAGACATTTGGAAAAACCCAATAATATACCCTTTCTTGATTAAAAACTCTCAGAAGGAAGGAATAGAAGGGGACTTCTCAGCATGATAAAAAGTATGTATGGAAAACCCACAGTTAACATCATACTCAATGGTGAAAGACTGAAAGCTTTCCTACCTAAGATCAAGAACATGTAAAGGATGCCCACTTTCATTCAGCATTATGAAAGTTCTTATGGGAGCAATTAGTCAAGAAGAAGAAATAAAAGATTTTCAAATAAGAAAGGACAGAATATTCTTTATTCACACATGACACAGTTATGTATAGAAAATCTTAATCTGCATAAAATTAGAGCTAATGAATTAAGCAAAGTTGTAGGCTACAGAATCATTGTCATTCATGTTATTAGTAATTTGAATCTTTTTTTCTTAGTCTTTGTAGGTTTTCATCTCTTCAAATAACCAACTTTTGGTTTTCTTGACGTTCTCTTGTTATTCTGTCTCTATTTCATTTATCTCCACTTTAATCTTTCTTATTTCCTTTATTCTTCTGGCTTTTGATTTAGTTTGTTCTTATTTTTCTAGTTCCTATAATGTTTGATGTTAGTTATAGATTTGAGCCATTTTTTTTAAGGGTAGGCATTTGTAGCTATTCATTTTGCTCTGAGTCCTGCTTTTGCAGCATCCCAAAGTTTTGGTATGTTGTCTCCTTGTTTTCGTGTCTCAAAGTATTTTCTCAGTCTTCTGTTGTTTATTCTTTGACCCATTGATTAAGAATATGTTTTTAATTGCCATGTATTTTTCTTTTTTTATTAATAAAGTATAGTTGATTTACAATGTTTTATCAAGTTCTGCTGTACAAGAAAGTAACCTAATCACACACATTTCTGTGTTGCACAGTAGGGTTCCATTGCCCATCCATTACAAATATAACAGTTTGCATCCAAAAAACCCCCCAAATGCCCATCTATCTCACTACCTCCCCTTTCCCCATGGGAACTCCAAGACTGTTCTTGGCCATGATCTGTTTCTTTCTTTCTTTCTTTTTTTTTTTTTCCAGATAGGATCATCTGTTCCATGTTTTAGGTAACACAAATAAGTGATATCATATGGTATTTGTCTTTTTCTTTCTGGCTTCCTTCATTTAGTATGAGAGTCTCTAGATCCATCCATGTTGCTGAAAGTGGCATTAGTTTGTCTTTTTATGGCTAATATTCCATTGTGTTTGTGTGTGTGTGTATGTGTGTGTATATATGTGTGTGTATGTGTGTGTGTGTGTATGTATGTATACCACATCGTCTTATTCCATTCATGTGTCGATGGACGTTTAGGTTGTATGTCTTGGTTATTGTGAATAGTGCTGCTATGAATATAGGGGTTCATGTATCTTTTTCAATGAAAGTTTTCTCTGTATGTATGCCCAGCAGTGGAATTGCTGAATCATATGGTATCTCTGTATTTAGTTTTCTGAGGTACCTCCATAATGGAAAGATTTACCATGCTCTTTGATTAGAAGAATCAATTGTGAAAGTGACTGTACTACCCAAGGCAATCTACAGATTCAGTGCAATCCCTATCAAATTACCAAAGACATTCTTCACAGAACTGGAACTGAATATTTTCGAATGTGTATGGAAACACAAGAGACCCTGAATAGCCAAAGCAATTTTGAAAAAGAAAAACGAAAATGGAGCAATCAAGCTTTCTGACTTTAGACAGTACTACAAAGTCATCAAAACAATATGGTATTGGCACAAAAACAGAAATATAGACCAATGGAAGAGGATAGAAAGCCCAGATTAAAACCCAAGTACCTATGGTCAAGTAATCTGTGACAAAGGAGGACAGAACATACACTGGAAGAAAGATAGTGCTGGGAAAACTGGAAAGCTATATGTAAAAGAATGAAATTAGAACACTGTCTAACACCATATACAAAAATAAACTCAAAATGGATTAAAGACCTAAATATCAGGCCAGATAATATAAAACTCCTAGAGGAGAACATAGGAAGAAATGCTCTTTGACATAAATCACAGCAACATCTTGTTTGATCCACCTCCTAGAATAATGACAGTAAAGACACAAATAAACTAATGGGACCTAATTAAACTCATAAGCTTTTGCACAGCAAAGGAAACCTTTAAAAAAACGAGAAGACAACCCACAGAATTGGAGAAAATCTTTGCCAGCAATGCAACAGACAAGGGCCTAATCTCTAAAATACACAAACAACTCATGTAACTCAACAACAAAAAAACCAACAATCTAATTGAAAAATGGGCAGAAGGCCTAAATAGTTATTTCTCCAAAGAAGACATATGGATGACCAACAGGCACATGAAAGAATGCTCAACATCGTATATTAGAGAATTGCAAATCAAAACTACAGTGAGGTACCACCTCACACCAGTTAGAATGGCCATCATTAACAAGTCAACAAATAGCAAATGCTGGAGAGGGTATGGAGGAAAAGTTACCCTCTTCCATTGGTGGTGGGAATGTAAATTGGTACAACCACTATGGAAATTTCCACATATTTTTAATTTTTATTTATTTATTTTTTATTGTAAGAATATTTTACCTTGGTGTCTAGTTTTCCATTAAAGGTTACACATAAGCTTTGATTCATATTAAATTTCCTATTAAAGCAGTCTTAAATTCCATTAAACACAAATCTGTTTCCATTTTAATTCACACACAAGTGCTGTATGATCAGAAGGATGGGAAACACTAGGTAAGGCCTGGTGGGTGGTGATTTCTTCATGACTTGGTAATGGAATCACCTGTTCAACCTCTAAAGCTTTTAAGTCAATGAAAATGTAATCCAGATATCCGTGAAAACCACCAACATAATTTATGTAAGCAGGTTCACTACAAGCACTTTTCATTTTGAAGAAATGGGTAAGAAACATGTTGCTTGGTTCTTCTTCCCCATTGGAAGCCCAGGCTTCATGATCCTCTGGAATGTTGCCATTGATGACAAAGTGATACATTTCTGTTAATGGGGTACTATTAAAGCCCCCACAAAATATAACTGATATGCCAGGATACAAAATACAAGAGACATGTCTAACATGAGCCAAGGCTACTGCCATTTGAATGAGATGAATGTACCCACCTTTGGGCTGCCAGTAGAGATGGGTATTAGCAACACATATGTTTTTAGAGGAGTCCTTTGTAGACTGAAGAACAGAAACCTGAAGGACAGAAGATCTCTGAAACACCTTCTTCTGTGCTGATGGGTACAAAACCAGTTTCTCTAGCAGTTCTTTGTGAAGTGGGTCAGACTGCAGGGCCTCATGGAAAGCAATGTCATGCTGGCTAAGGAGGTTGAACTTGGACTTTTGGTAAAAAGTAGCGAGGCCTTCGTGCTGCTTGATTCGAAACACCCCCTCCAGCCCAAAGGCCTTGAAGGCCCGCACCAAGCTGTCTGTAAACACATTGCGGTCAACTTCCTGCAAACAGACGAGGTCAGCGTTGTAGCCCGTGAGTTCCTTTTGGATAAGCTTCTGGCAGTAGTTGAGTTCCAGGGTGTAAGGGGCACAGTACAGGTACAGGACCATCTGTGAGAACTCAGTCTAGACATATGTGTCAGCCAGAAGGTTATAGGAGACAGTGCAGATGAGGGTCCACACATTTTTAAAATTTTCCAATTTTACTTCTTTTATTGGTTTCTAGTTTCAGTCCATTGTGGTCAGAGAAGATACTTTGTATGATGCCAGTGTTTTAAAATTTACTGAGATTTCTTTTCTTTTGTGGTCTAACAAATGGTTTGTCCTGTAGAATGTTTCATGTGTACTGCAGAAGAATGCATATCCCGCTGTTATTGAGTGAAGTGTTCTATTTCTGCTAGGTCTATTTGGCTTATAGTGTTCTTGTCCTCTCTTTCCTTGTTGATATTCTGTCTAGTTTATCATTCATTATGGGCTTCGAAGTCTCCAGTTGTTACTGTTAAAATGCCTATTTGATCCTTCGATTCTGTCAGTTTTCCCTGCTTTTGTTAGGTACATATATGTTTATAATTGTTATCTTCTTAATGAACTTACCCCTGTAAAAATTGTTAATGTTTGTTTTTTATTGTTTAAAGTTTTTTTTTTTTAATCTAAGTTAGTATACCCACTCTTGGTTGCTGTATGCCTCAAATATCTTTTTCATTCTTTCACTTTTCAACTTATTTTGTGATTGGCTCTAAGGGAGTATCTTTAGACAACATACAATTGAATCATATTTTAATCCATTCTGACAATCTGCTTTTTAATTAGAGGGTTTGAGACATTTAATGTAATAACAGATAAGGAAGGGTTAACTCTACCCATTATGTTATTTGTCTTCAAGTATTTTATCTTTTTTGGTCTTCAGTTCTTTCATTAATGCCTCCTTTTGTGTTTAATAGATTCTTCTTAGTGTATCATTTTTATTTCCCTTGTCCTTAATTTTTTAGTTATTTTCCTAATGGTTGCACTTAATTTATAACAATCCTGTTTGAATTAATATTGGTTTATTTTCAGTATTATATAGAATTTTACTCCTAGTAGCTACATCACACCTATATGTTTTATTGTCTTTATTCATATTTATACATACTTGTACATGTCTTTATACATTGTATAATCTATCAGCCTAGATTTATAATTATGCCTTTTTATACATAAAACAACAGTTCTTGGTTGACAGATTTTTTGCTTTTTCAGTAACTTTGTCATCCCAATGCCTTCTAGCTTCCATGGTTTCAGATGAGAAATCAGCTTTTTATCCAATATTGAGAATTGCTTTTAAGTGGTAAATTACTGCTGTCTCTAACTTCAGGAATTTCTTTTAGGCTTTTAACAATTTGCTTATAATGCATCTCAGTGTGAATCTCTTCGAGTGTATTCTATTCGTAGTTCATTGAGCTTCTTGAATGTGTCAGTGTATTTCATTAAATTTGGGAAGTTTTCTGCTGTTATTTCTTGAAATATTTTTCATGCTTTTTCTGTTTCCCCTCTCCTCTTGGGTCTTCCATTATGCATTATTTATTTATTTATTTTGGTATTCTTGATATGCTCCTATAGGTAACTTAGGCTCTGTTCCTTTTTTTTTTTTTTCATTCTATATGTTTCCACTCATCAGACTGGATAATGTCATTGACTTATATTTCTTTTTTCTTTTTAAGGCTGAACTTGTGACATATGAAAGTTCCCAGGCTACAGGCCAAATCAGAGCTGCAGCTGCCAGCCTAAGCCACAGCCACGGCAGTGCCAGAGCTGAGCCATATCTGTGACCTATCTCACAGCTTACAGCAATGCTGGATCCTTAACCCACTGAGTGAGGCCAGGGATCAAACCTGAATCCTCATGAATACTAATCAGGTTCTTGACCTGCTGAGCCACAATAGAAACTCTTGTAATTTTTAAATTTGCTGATTCTTTTGCCTCCTCATACCTGGTATTAAACTTTTCTAGTGAATTATTTGCTTCAGTATTGTACTTCAATTAATATGCTAACTGTGGAGATCCAATTTTTCACTCTTCCCAGGGTCTGTTGTTGCTGCTTATTGTAATTGTCATTTCTTTAGTGACTTTTATAAACTAATATTATGAAGTCTGTATGTGTCATGTGTGGATGCTCTAGTCTCTTGTGATATCTTCATGGTCAGCTAATGATTCAGCAAAGATTTCCTTCCATGCCTAGATCCAAAAAACAAAACAAAAAATTCTCTCTCAGTATTTGTGTATGACCTCTGTGCGTGTGTATTGGGGTGTGCCTTCAGTACTCAAGTCAGGCAGTTTACAACTCTGCCTTTGCCTTTACTTTTTGCTTGTGAGGGACCTGAAGGTAAGCCAGGGATAAGAGCTTGGGCATACTCAAGCCTTTCTCTGAGTAGGAGTCTATCTAACTTCCTCCAAACATCTGAGATTCTTTCAGTGCCCTTATTCCCAAACAGATCTCTTTTCCTAGCCTTTCTTCCCAAGCTTTTCGTTTTGCCTTTTGTTTGTTCCAGTTGTTACCCTTTGTCCTAGGTGGAAGTGGCTAATACATTTCCCTATAAATGTGTTGACAAATGGATTCATTAAGTAGCCTCAGACTTTGGAGAGTTCTTAGGTGAAATATAAGCAAGTCCTTTGAGATGATTCCTGAAGGAGCTACCAGACAGGTCAAAAAACAAAAACAAAAACAAAAAACACCCACTACAATTATTTGAGACTAGTCTCTACTGCTCTCTCTGGGACTGTGAACCTGTACCAAGAATGAGGCCTATTTTCAAAACCATAGGCAAGCTGGACTGGGGTTGATGTTCCTAGGCAAGTTAAAATGGCACAAAATTCTTCAGCAAATTTAGCTATCATTTCTTCATTAAGCATTCCCCTAGCAGTCTGTATTAAATGGCTCTTAATTCTATCAACTCCAGTGCCATTTTGATTCCCAATCCCCCAAGGCCCTTTATAAAGGTCTTTTTTTTTTTTTCCCTTTTTAGGGTTGCACCTATGGTATATGGAGGTTCCCAGGCCAGGGGTCTAGTTGGAGCTGTAGCTTCCGGCCTATGCCAGAGCCACAGCAATGCAGGATCTGAGCCATTTCTATGACCTACACCACAGCTCACGGCAACGCTGGATCCTTAACCCACTGAGCAGGGCCAGGGATTGAACCTGCAACCTCATGTTTCCTAGTTGGGTTCGTTAACCACTGAGCCATGACAGGAACTCCTGAAGGTCTTTGTTTAATATTTGCATTTTGTTTTGTTTTGCTATTGTTGCTCTGGATATATTTTAGATTGTGTATTTTTCTTTTCTGAAATTTCCAAATGTTGTACCTTTGTGTAGTCTTTTTTTTTGTTTTTTTCCTCAGTTTTTTACCCTGAGCAATTAGTGAATTTCTTCAGTCTCAAGACTTAGGTTCTTCTAATGTGGAAATTTGTGGCTGTTTCTTAGATGATGTTTCTCATCTCCATTTTCTTCTCTGTTTTCTTCCTGAAACTATTAGTAATATATTAGTAATATTAGCCTACTTACCTGTCTGATTGATACTCTTAATTTTCTTATATTTTATTTCTTATTTTCCATCTTATTATTCTTTGGGTTTACCTTCTAATAGCCTTCCTCAATTTCTTTTTCTGGCAGCACAGTCTAGAGAACAACTTAGAACTGAGTACTAGCCATTTGTTCTTTTAAAAGGCACCAATCACTTCCATCACTGGAAAATTCTCATTCACTTCTAACACGTTGTGTTCCTCCCTACTGTTGTTTTTCATTCTCTAAAATCAAGACTCCTTACCCCTCAATTCCCATTCATTTTTAAAAGATCTTCATTAAGGTATAATTTATATTTAATAAAATTCACCATTTTAAGTATGTATTTTGTCTTTTTAGTAAACTTGCAGTTGTGTAACCATCAGCACAACTTAGTTTTAGAACATTTTCATCATCACAAAAAGAACCCTGTACATATTTTCAGTCAATTCCCAGCTCTAGCCCTAGCCCCAGGCAGCTGATACTAAGCTCTGTTTATGTCTGTTGATTTGCCTTTTCTGGACATTTCATTTAATTGTAATCATACTATATGCAATCTTTTGCTTATAGCTTCTTTTACTTAACATCAATATTTCATTCCTTTTAATTGTTGAATAAATATTACATTTTATGGCTAAATTTTTAAATTTTAAACCAAATTTTAAACCAAATTTTAAATTTTAAACCAAATTTTGTTTATCTATTTACCAGTTGATGAAAATTTTTATTTAAAGCCTTCAGTTTTGACTGACATTTCATAATGTTCTTTGAACATTCCTGTAAAAATTTTTGTGTGGATATATATTTTCATTTCTCTTGGATAAAAGTGGAAATACTTGATCATATGGTAAGTGTTTGTGAAACTTCAAGACAAATTCTTTTCAAAGTGACTGTGTCACTGGCAGTATCTACAAATTCCAGTTGCTCAGAGTCCTTGACAGCACTTAGGATTGATAGTTCATTATGACTTTTTAGTTGTAGAAATTTTAGTAGGGCCTGATTTCCAAATTGCCACATAAACTCAGCAGTTTATACCAAAGGGAAATGAAAAAAGTAGGTGTACACAAGAACTTGTAATATATCCATTTCATCCAGGTTGTCAAATGTCACCTTGAAGTTGTTCATAGCCTAAGTAGACATTTCGCCACAGAAGACATAGAGATGGCCAATAGGCACATGAAAAAATGCTCAACATCACTAAATATTAGAGAAAATCAAAACCACAGTGAGGTACCACCCCATACTGGTCCAAATGGCCATCATCAAAAAGTCTACAAATAATAAATGCTAGAAAGGGTGTGGAGAAAAGGGAACCCTCCAACTCTGTGATTGGGAATGTAAATTGGTGCAGCCATTACGGAAAATAGTATGAAGTTTCCTTAAAAAAACTGAAAATAGAGTTACCATATGATCCAGTGGTTCCACTCCTAGGTACATATGCAGAAAAGATGAAAACAACTTGAAAAGATACATGTACCCCAATGTTCATAGCAGCACTGCAATAGCCAAGGCATAGAATCAACCCAAGTGCCCATCAACAGACAATTGGCTTAAAAAGATGTTGATATTTGTATATAATGGAATATTACTCAGCTGTAAAAAAAGCATGAAATACTACCATTTGCATCAACTACCAACATGGATGGACCTAGAGAATATCATACTAAAGTGAAGTCAGAATAACACAAATATTATATGATATCACTTATATACAGAGTCTAAAAATAATGCAAATTAATCTATGTACAAAACAGAAACAGACTCATAGACATAGAAAACAAACTTATGGTTACCAAAGGAGAAAAGGAAGGAAGGAGGGATAAATTAGGAGTATGGCATTAATAGATACAAACCACTATTTATAAAATAGATAAGCAGCAAAGATTTACCATATAGCACATGGAACTATATTCAATATCTTATAATAACCTCTAATGGAAAATAACCTGAAAAAATATGACTGAATCACTTTGCTCTACCTCTGAAACTAACACAATATTGTAAATAAACTGCACTTCAGTAAAAAAGAGAATTTGTAAGTTTCTCTTGGAGCACTACTTCAGCTGCACTCTACCAATTTTGAATGTTATATTTTAATTAACATTAAGTTTAAATATTTTAAAAATTTCATTATTATTTTATACTTTTGAATTATTAAGAACTATTAATTTCCAAATTATTTAAGGTTTTCCTAAATACCTTAAATAGATTTCTTTTTCCTTTTTCTTTTCTTTTTTTTTTTTTTTTTTGGCTTTTTGCCATTTCTAGGGCTGCTTCTGCAGCATATGGAGGTTCCCAGCCTAGGGTCTCATCAGAGCTGTAACCGCCAGCCTACACCAGAACCACAGCAACGCAGGATCCAAGCTACGTCGCAACCTACACTACAGCTCATGGCAACACTGGATCCTTAACCTACTGAGTAAGGCCAGAGATCAAACCTGAAACCTCATAGTTCCTAGTCGGATTCACTAACCATTGAGCCATGACGGGAACTCCTAAATAGATTTCTTAATTTACTTTGTTGTCAAAATTTTATAGTCTATATGATTTAAAGCTTAAATTTTTTATTTTTATTTTTTAGCATTTTTTATTGAGGTAAAGTTGACATAATACATTATATTAGTTACAGGAGTACAACATGATTTGGTATTTGTATAAATTGGGAAACAATCACTGATTAAAACATCTGTCACCGTGCATAGTTAGAAAATTTTTTTCTGTGAAGATAACTTTGAAGATTTATTGTCAGCAGCTTCCAAATAGGCAATATGGTAGTATAAACTATAATCACAATATTATACATTATATCCCTAGGACTTATTTTATTTTTATTTATTTATTTATTTATTTTTTTGTCTTTCTGCTATTTCTTTGGGCCGCTCCTGCGGCATATGGAGGTTCCCAGGCTAGAGGTCAAATCAGAGCTGTAGCCATCAGCCTATGCCAGAGCCACAGCAATGCGAGATCTGAGCCACGTCTGCAACCTCCACCACAGCTCACAGCAATGCCGGATCCTTAACCCACTGAGCAAGGGCAGCGACCAAACCCGCAACATCATGGTTCCTAGTCGGATTCGTTAACCACTGCGCCACGACGGGAACTCCAGGACTTATTTTATACCTTGAAATATATACCTTTTGACCCCTTTCACCCTCTTCACTCACCCCCAACCCCCTCCTCTCACTATCATGAATCTGTTCTCTGTATGTCTAAGTCCATGGGTGTTGTTTTGTTTTAAGATTCCATATATAAGTGAGGTCATAACAGTATTTGACTTTGTCTGTCTGACTTAGCATTATGCCCTCAGAGTCCATCTGTGAGCTGCAAATGGCAAAAATCCGTTTATTTATGGCTGAAAAACATGCCATAATGTGTGTATATGTATTCGCTTTACCCATTCATCCATCAGTGGACACTAAGGCTGTTTCCTTGTCTTGCCCATTGTAAATATACTGCAGTCAACATGGGAGTGCAATTATGTTTTCAAATTAGTGTTTTTGTTTTCTTTAGAAATATCCATAAGGGGAATTGTTGGATCATATGGTAGTTCTTTTATTGACTTTGAAGAACTTTCATATTGTTTTCTGTACTAGTTGCACAAATTTTACCTTTCCATAAGCAGTTGACAAGTGTTCCCCTTTTCTCCACATCCTTTGAGATACTTGTTGTTTTTTGTCTTTCTGATAATTGCCTTCCTAACAGGTGGTATCTCATTGTGGTTTTGATGTGCATTTCCCTGATGATTAGTAATGTTGAGCATCTTTTCTTGTTTATGTTGGCCATCTGTATGTCTTTGGAAAAATATCTATGTAAATTCTCTACCTATTTTTTAATTAATTTTTTTTGCTATTCAATGGTCTGAGCCCTTTATCAGAAACATTATTTGTAAATATTTTCTCCTATTGAGTAGGCCACCTTTTCATTTTGTTGTTGTTTTCCTTTGCTGTGCAGAAAATTTTTAGTTTGATACAGTCCCACTCATTTATTTTTAACTTTTGGTTCCCTTTTCTTTTAAAAATAATTGCCAAGACCAATGTAATGAAAATTACTGTCTATGTTTTTTTCAATGAATGTTATGGTTTCAGGTCTTAAATTCAGGTCTTTAATCCATTTTGAGTTAATTTTTGTGTATAGTGTAAAATAAGGGGCAAGTTTCATTCTTTTTGCAGGTGGATGTTCAGTTTTCCAAGTATCCTTTATTGAAAAGACTTTTTCTCATTGTGTAGTTCTGGCCCCTTACATCCGTTGACCATGTATTCATGTGTTTATTTCTGGGCTCCCTATTCTGTTCCATATATATATAAAATCTGTTTCAGGCCAATAACACACTGTTTTTATTACTATAACTTTGTAATATAGTTTAAAATCAGAGATGTGTTGTCTCCAGCTTTGTTGTCCTTTCTCAAGATTTCTTTGGCTATTTTGGGGTCTTTAGTGATTCCATACAAAGTTTAAGATTTGTTTATTCTATTTCCATGAAAATGCTATTGAAATTTTGATAGGTATTGCATTGAATTAGATTGGTTTGAGTAATGTGTACATTTTAATGATATTATTTCTTCTGTCCATGAGCAAAGACTATCTTTCCATTTATTTGTGTCATCTTCATTTTTTGAATTCATGTCTTAGAGCATACAGGTCTTTCCCTCCTTGATTAAATTGATTACTGGGTTTTTTATTCTTTGATATGGTTGTAATTTGGATTGTTTTCTTAGTTTCTCTTTCTATAGTTTATTAGTATGTAGAAGCACAACAAATTTTTGTATATTGATTTTGTATCCTGCAACTTCACTGAATTCACTGACTAGTTCTAATAGCTTTTGGTAGACTCTTTAGCATTTTCTGTATGTCACCTGCAGACAGTGACATATAGAAATGTCTTTTCCAATTTGGATACCTTTTTCTTTTTCTTGCCAATCTACTCTGGCTGGGACTTCTAATATTATATTGAACAAAAGAGCTAAGAGTGGTCATCCTTATTTTGTTCCTATTCTTAGAAGTAAAGCTTTCAGCTTTTTACCATTCAGTATGATGCTAGCTGTGGGCTTGTTATATGTGTCTTTTATTATGTTGAGGTATATTCCATTTACACCCACTTTGTTGAGAATTTTTATCATAAACAGATGTTGAATTTTAGCAATTTCTTTTTTGTATCAAGATATCATGAGATTTTTATCATTTTGTGATGTGGTATATAACATGATTGATTTATGGATATTGAATCATCATTGCATCTCTGAAATAAATCCCACTTGATCATACTGTTTGATCCTTTTAATGAACTGTTGAATTTCGTTTCAAAAAAAAACCGTATTAAACTATTAAGTTTGTTGAGGAATTTTACACCTAAGTTTATCGAGGATATTGGCCTATAATTTTCTTTTCCTGTGGCTTCCTTTTCTGATTTTGGTATCAGGGTGATGCTGGCCTCTTAATATGAACTTGAGAATGCCCCCTCCTCTTCTGTTTTTTGGAAGAGTTTGAGGATTGGTATTAATTTTTTCTTTGAATATGTGGTAGAATTCACCAGTGAAGCCATCTAGCCCTGGACTTTTGTTTATTGTGAGGTTTCTGATTAGCGATTCAATTCCTTTAATAGTAATCAGTCTGTTCACATTTCTATTTCATGATTCAACCTTGGCAGATTATGTTTCCAAGAATTTATGTTTCTTATGGGTTGTCACATTTGTTGCCTGTAACTGTTCAGAGTATTCTCTTTTTTTTTTTAATTACTCCAATGAATTTCTCACATCTGCAGTTGTATAATGATCATAACAGTCCAATTTCACAGGATTTCCATCCCACAGCCCAAGCACATCCCCCCGCCCCAAACTGTCTTCTCCGGAGACCATAAGTTTTTCAATGTCTGTGAGTCAGCATCTGTTCTGCAAAGAAGTTCAGTCTGTCCTTTTTCAGACTCCACATGTCAGTGAAAGCATTTGATGTTGGTGTCTCATTGTATGGCTGACTTCACTTAGCATGATAATTTCTAGGTCCATCCATGTTGTTAAAAATGCCAGTATTTCGTTCCTTTTAATGGCTGAGTAATATTCCATTGTGTATATGTACCACATCTTCTTGATCCACTCCTCTGTCGATGGACATTTAGGTTGTTTCCATGTCTTGGCTATTGAAAACAGTGCTGCAATGAACACTGGAGTACATGTGTCTTTGTGAGTTGTGGTTTTCTCTGGATAGATGCCCAGGAGTGGGATTGCTGGGTCAAATGGTAGTTCTATTTTTAGTTTTCTGAGGAATCTCCCTCTGTTTTCCACAGTGGTTGCACCAATTTACAATCCCATCAACATAGTATTCTCTTATCCTTTGTATCTCTGTAATATCAGTTGTAATGTCTCCCCTTTCATTTCTGATTTTATTTATTTGAGCCTCTTATATTTATTGAGACTTGTTTTATGGTGAGCATATATGATCTATCTTGGTTACCTACTTGAATATATTTTGTATTTTGTAGTTGTTGGTGTAGTTTTTATAATGGACAGTTAAATCAAGGTGGTTGATAGTATTTTTTTTTTTTTTTTAGGGCCACACCCACCGCACATGGAGGTTCCCAGGCTAGGGGTAGAATCAGAGCTGTAGCCACTGGCCTATGCCACAGCCACAGCAATGCCAGATCTGAGCTGCGTCTGTGCCCTTCAATGCAGTTCATGGCAATGCTGGACCCTTAACCCACTGAGCAAGGCCAGGGATCAAACCTGGCATTGTCATCATGGTTATTAGTCAAATTTGTTCCCTCCAAGCCATAACAGGAACTCCTAGTTCATAGTGTTTTTAAGATCTTTGTCTTTTCTGATTTTTTTTTTTGTCTAGTTATATCAATTTCTGAGGGAGTGGTTTTTACATTGCATGGTATTTTTATGGAATTATGTGTTTCCCTCTTTACTTCTATTAATTTTTCCTTCATACATTTGGAAACTCTCTTTGAGCACAACACATGATGATTGTTTTCTCGTTATCTAATTTTTTTTTTGGCTTTTTGTTTTTTTAGGGCTGCACCCACAGCATGTAGAGGTTCCCAGGCTAGGGGTCTAATGGGAGCTATAGCCACTGAGCTACACCAGAGCCACAGCAACGTGGGATCCAAGCTGCATCTGCGACCTACACCACAGCTCATGGCAATGCCGGATCCTCAACCCACTGAGCAAGGCCATGGATCGAACCCCCATCCTCATGGATGGTAGTTGGGGTTGTTAACCACTGAGCCATGACAGGAACTCTTCATTATCTAATTTTAAGATAGCTACTCCAGCCTTCTTATTCTTAGTCTTTGTGTGGTATATCTTTTTAAATCCATTTACTTTCAGCCTTTCTGTGTCTTTATATTTATATTAAATATATTATATTTGTATCTCTTGCTGGCAGCATATAACAGAGTCTTCTTTATTATTTGTTGTGTCAGTTCATGGCCTTTAATTGAAGTGTTAAACTTAGGAGTAAACCATGGCCCTCAGGCCAAATGCCTGTTTTGAAAATTATATTTTATTGGAATGTCACATGCTTATTTAGTTATTATCTGTGCTTGCTTTTCCACTATGAGACATAGTTGAGTAGTTTGACTCTATGTCCCCAAACTCCTTGAATATTTTACGCTGTGGCCCTTTACAGAAAAATTTTGCTGACTCTGGTTTAAACCATTAAGATTTAATGTGATACAGATGAATTTATGTATATCATTTTTTTTCTGTTTGTCTTGGTTTTTGTTTATTTTTGTTTTTCCCCTTCACTGTTACAAATTCTTTTAGTTTGCTTTCATCTGATTTTTTTTTTTTTTAACTTCATCTGAATTCCTATAGGATTTTTTCACTGGCAACGTGTAAGGGAGAAAAAGCCACTCCTCCTGTGTTTTTCCTTTTGTTTTTGGATATTTTTGAAGTTATATTTTGGTATTCCGTTATATATATTGTATTTTTAACTTTTTTGTACTTTTATAAGTGATTGGTATAGAGATTGTAATATCTGACTTTCTCAGTGTACTTGCTACTTCATGCAAAATGATAATAGTAAAACTTTGCAACCATATGTAGATTCCTTTACCTTATACCCCACTGTATTGACCTTTTTGCTATAGCTATATGCATTATATCTCCATACCTTGAAAATCCCACCAGTATTATCAGAAATCTTGCTTTCAACAGTTTTGCATGCTGTCAGAAACTTAAGAGAGGAAAAAGGGAGTCTTATGTTTATCTGGATCTTTACCATTTCTCTTTTATTCTCCCTTTAAGCTGAAGCTTAAAATGTTCATCTGGTATCATTTCCCTTCAACCTGAAGAATTTCCTTTAGTGTTAATTCTAGATCAGTTTAGCTGGTTACAAATTCTTTTAGTTTGCTTTCATCTGAATTTTTTTTTTTTTTTTTTTTTTTTTTACTTCATATGAATTCCTATAGGATTTTTTCACTGGCAATGTGTAAGGGAGAAAACGCCACTCCTCCTGTGTTTTTCCTCTACCTTCAATACTCTATTGTACTCATAACACTTCTGACACTAGGTGTGTGGTATTTTTTTTTCCACATATCAATCAATTCTTTGCAAAACCAACTTGTGTCCTATAAATCAACTCAATTCTAACATTATCTGGAATTAACATAGACCCCATAGATTAAGGGCCTAGCCCCATAAGAGTACCCTCACTTCAGATGACAGTCTCAAGAGAGATTCTCAAGACCCCCTCCTTTGACTCTGTCATTTCTTTGGATGGCTCACAAATCTTAGGGAAAAACTACCTACTTAATAGTATGGTAAAGAATACAGATGAACAGCCAAATGAAAAGATACATAGGGCAGGGTCTGGAAAGGTCAAGTGCAGGAGCTTCTCTCCCCATGGAGTTGCACCGCATTCCTAGCATGTGGATGTGTTCACCAACCCAGCAGCTCTCCAAATTCCTTACTTTGGGGAATTTTAAGGAGGCTTCATCATGTAGGGATAGTTGATCATTAACTCAATCTCCAGCATTTCTCCCTTTCCCAGAGGATGTAGGAGTGGGGCTGAAAGTTCCCAACTTCTAATCATGGCTTAGTCTTTCAGGTAACCAGTCCCCATCCAGAAGCTCACCAAGAATTACCTCATTAGAGCAAAAGACCAAATCCCCTAGGAAAGTTCAGCTCTTAAGCTGTGTCAGGAACTAGAGTCAAGGAAAAAATAGAACGAAAGATGCTCTCTGTGTTCTTATCACTTAGGAAATTACTAGGGAAAGGAGCTCTGAGCAAGGAACCAGGGACAGAGACCAATACATATATTTTTTCTATTATTTCACAATATGAAAATCAAGGTGGCCAGCCCTTTTCTGTTAGCATTTTAAAGCTTGTAGCTCCACTGTTTCTGGCCCAATAAATGGACTAGTATAGACCAATGTGGTGATAGTCTCTAATGAGAAATCTGCAGATATTTGAATCATTGCTCCCTTTGAAGATAGAGACTTTAACTTGCAGCTTTTTTGCTATTACCTTGCATAGGTGTACAATAAATGCTTCTTGAACTTATTTTGATTGCATTAATTTTTTTAGTAAGTTAATATAAAGATGAGATAGGCTTATTAGGGTTCCATTTTGGCAGGATCTGAATTGCCCAATAAGTATTACAAATGTTATACTTTATAATACAAGATTGTTCTACTAGATAGGATTAACTAAATAAAAGAAGCCATACACTACCATTTTTCTGAAAGGATTCTCTTTCAGTTTTCCTTGGATAGTCAACTTCATTTCCATGTAAAAGAATTGGAGGCAGTAGACATTTGTCATAACTTTTTCCCCCTTTCTCTTTTACATAGAAACTACTTACCATTTTATAAAGTAATGGACAGTTAAGGGACATCCAGAGAGAAATAAGCCAAAAAGTGTTTGGGAGAGTTCTGTGCTTTTGTAACATTACATTTGATGTTTAATATCTACAGAGAGAATCAAATACAGCAGAGATTTCCTATTGAAGCTCTCAAGTGTTTCTATCTGCAGAAAAAAACCAGACTTTCTACCTGATCATCCCATTGTACTTCAAAAACCAGTGAGTAGTTTTCTAATTTTGTATTTTTAAAATTCTAAATATTTATCTTTTAAAGATTTTTGTATGTTTAATTTCTATAATATTTTCCTTTAAAGATTTTTGATCTTTCTCATTATGCAGTATAATTCAGAAAAGTATATAAATTTAAATGTATGATATAACCACATAGTGTAAGTAACTACCACTCTGGTCAGTAAATAGAATGGAAGCATCATATTTTAGGAAATATTGTTCTACTGGGAGGTCATGGAAAGAGATCCCACATTATCTTCTAAAAGTTCCATTGTTTTAAGATTAAGTTTTATAATCCACTGGAATTGATTTTACTAAATCGTGTAAGTTTTATTTTTTTTTTCTGCGTGGATATCCTAGCTATACTAAGTGAAAGTATAGTCCTCTGTCACCTTTGTGGCAATATATCTATGCGTGGTCTGTTTTGGGGCTGTCTGTTCTGTCAAGTCTTTCTATACAACACTCACTACTCTTCAACAGGTCTTTGCTGTTTCTTAACCCTTTATATTTCTGTCACCTCATCAAATTCTATCAAAACAATACACAGTGAATACATATATGTATCTTTTAGGATATTTGATTGGAGAGGGCATGAGGTTTGGCATCAGGCTTGGGTTCAGGTTGTAGCCTCACCTTGTGCACTGATATACTGTTGAAACTTAGGCAAGTCACTTAACCTTCTTTGAGCCTCAGTTTTGCAATTGTAGATAAAGATGATGATCTCTAGTTATTAGGATTACAAGGGATTTATGAGAGTGCTTTTAGTATGGTACTCATCTCTCATTATGTACTCAGTAAATGTTGATTCCCATCTTTTATGGTCTTACATTTTGACTGGAATTTTACTTTATTTTATTTATAGTTTTTATAAGCACCACTGCATATAGGTAAAAGCATGTAAAAGATAGACAGGCATACCTCAGAGATATTGTGGGATGGGTTCTAGACCACCACAGTAAAGTGAATGGCTCAATAAAGGGAGTCACATGAATATTTTGGTTTCCTGGTGCATATAAAAGTTATGTTTACACTGTACTGCTATTAGTTGCTCAGTAGCCTTATGTCTTAAAAAACCCACATACATACTTTATTGCTAAAAAATGCTAACCATCCTCTGAGCCTTCAGCAAGTTGTAATCTTCTTGCTATAGTAATATTGAAGATAACTGATCAGAGATCACCATGACAAATATGGTAATGATGAAAGTTTGAAATATTGCGAGAATTACCAAAATATGACAGATGCAAAGTGAGTAAATGCTGTTGCAAAATGATGACTATAGGCTTGCTTAGTGCAGGGTTGCCACGGTCCTTCAATCTGTAAAAAATACAGTATCTATAAAGCACAATAAAGTGAAGTATGCCTAAGTATACTATTGAGATGAGTTAAGAATATAGGTATGTTAAGAATGACTCAAATGTGATATATAGAGTATCTCCTGTGTTCTCCATTTGCGGGATTTCTAACCCTTTGGAATCTGTAGCTTTTTTTTTTTCCTAATTACAGATTTTTGTATTTTAATTTATTCATAGTGCATATTAATGTTTCTTAATCTAAACTCCTTACCTTGCAGGCCTCCCACCAATTATTTTTAAAATTAAAGCATAAATTTAAAAGTTTTTGTTGTAATACTTTGCACACAGGAATATTTAATGAGGAAAAGCATCCTTGATACTTGAATGTTTCTACCTATTTAGAGATCTTAGGGCCATGTAATCCTTGGTCTGTAAGAATAAATCTAAACTTCAACACTGTATAAACTATAGTCGCTTTTTCATTTTGAAGGTTTTCCATCTCTAACATTTTATTTTGTCAGTAAAAGTTTGACTTACACTTTATTTTGAACAAATCTTATACATTACAATTGAGTTTATTTACTTTTGAATTTTATGCATTAATAACATTTAAAAAACCTAGGTACCACAAAAACAGAACAACTGGGTTGGAATACAGTCTAATATAATTAAAAATGAATTACATATGTTTCTCTAAACACAGGAGAACTTTATTTGAAAAGTTCTAGTTACTTTAATAGTTTCTTCACTAACATGCATTTAGATCTGTAAACAGTAGGATCACAGTATTTGGCTTGATAAGCTAATTAGTAAAAGCTGCATTCATTCAATCTAATTGACAAATGAACATTTTCTTATTACAGGAAAACAACCAAAGCTTTAAGTAGCACTTTAAGAACATATATATTTGAAGATAAAGAATTATTCATATTTTGGACACCTGCAAATGAAGTGGATCTAGCAACAATAACTATAATGGACTGTGACAATTCAATGTATTTTTAATTTTGATGGCTGGGAATTTGGTTTCTCCTAAAATGAGAAAGAGATACTTTAAACTATAAAGAATTTTCTAATCAGTTTCAGCTTTACAGGCAGTTTCCTGCATAAATTGAGACATTAATTTGGTTAGTGAAATGGGAAGACTGTATTTATAATTTGCATGCTACTTGCAAATTTTTCATCACTTGTAATAATGGAATGTAAGCTGTAAAGATGCTCAAATATAAAGTATTTGCTACAGTGTATATATGATACATAATTTCTTGTGTCTTTTAAAGTTGCTTTTGTTGTTTCCCACTGATTTCATACCAGCATTTGAAAAGAACTTTCCTATCTCTCTAGAGGCTCAGAATAATTCAGGATGTTCAATACTTAGTTCTCAATAAGAGGGAGAACATTTTTAAAAAGGTATTTCTTTTCAAATATATGATCTATCTCTAGGTTTGTGATAATACCAACATTGTCAAAGATTGTTTTATTGCCAAAAGAGGAAAAATTTGGGCATTTATAAATAATTGAGGTACATTAAGTTTTAATTCTCTAATTTCTTATAACAAGAATATATATGGATGAAGAATTTGGGAGTTTAAACTTTTAGCTCCCAGAAATTTTTATTCAATATATCTCCTGCAGTTTGTCACTCTGGATGTTACTCGTTAAAAAAATAAAAGTTTCTTCCAGCACAGTGCCAGAAATTTTGCTGATAGAAAGGTAAGTGTAAACTCTCAGTAGTTCTGTTCTTTCAGGTTTTCTCAGATCTCAGGTCTACTGGCAAGGCATTCAAGGGCATCATTTGGCAGAAAGTTTACCTTAAACTGAATTCTGAACTCCTAAAACCAGTACCTTTTTCTTCACTGGTCTCGGGGCTTGTTATCCAGATCAAAATTTAGTCCATGGCAGGTTACCCCTCTTGGTCTTTAGTATACTACTTTTGATTGCTTTGTTCCCTAGAAAAAGATTTCTTTTTAAATAGGGGATAGAAAAGCTTCATTAGCAATAAATCTATTGGTTATTTTAAGATTACTTTATACCTACAGTGTAGTTTTTTTCATTTGTTTTTGCCCTATTTCCCTTTATATTATAGGCGCCATTATTTATATGTGTATGAATATAAACACACTCTCATATACATACATAAACTACATGTATAATTTATGTAAGAGCTGGGGTCATCTCAAAAAATATAATAAAAAAAGAGCTGTGTTCAGAATTACCATATAATTAAATTGGTTTGCTTTATTATTTGCCTATTCTCAAAGTCTTTTTTTAACTTTAGTTTAAAGATGATAGAATCTATTCCAATTGATTGTATCTAAAGAGAATCAAAAGAGCCTTTCAACTTAGCACTGTTACTGAGGACAGAAACTTTAAAGTCATACTAACCTTCTACTTTGGAAACTGCCTCGTATCCAAAAGACCTGTTGTACTTTCTAAATATGATACTGAATTGGACTGGTCAGAACAATGTATTGATTGGCTATAATTGTATTTTTGAAGCCATTGTTTTCAGGAAGAGTTTGTACATCAAAAGTCTCCAAGGTTTCAAAGTCTTTTGATCCTTTCTTACTATATATAATCAGAGTGAGACTGAAAAGACTATTTTATTATCTGTTTGCCTTTGTACATATGTATAGCTTGTTTGAATAATCATTGTACATCTCCATTAATGTTATTCTTTGCTTGTATATAAATTAAAGAGTAGAGATAGATGTTATTTCATTGTGTTCATCATCTGTAGAAGTGACCATACACACATTTTATGTATATATACACACAAATATATGTGCATATGTCAAAATTTACTACCTAGGTTTAGTAGAAGCTATTAAAATTAATTTACTTTTATTTAAATTGAATGAGGACTAAGTGTATATAAAGATATTGTTAAAAAGTTAATATTCCATAAATTAGTTTGAGAAAATATTTTAGGTCACTTTTATATTTAAAAAATAAAATTTTAGTTCAATCTTCCCTTTGTCTGAGTTTTCCAATAGTTAAAAAAAAAAAAAAAATTGGAAAAATTCACCTTACATTTGCTTCCTGGTAGACCTGTGGTTGTTTCAAGGGAATTTGGATTAGAGTGTGTAACATGGTAACAAATATCTATATGCATTGCATTTTCATTAGCATTTATAAGAATAAAAGATTTTATTAAAAGATTTAATTTATGAGCTTGTACAGCAGAGCATAAAAGGTACATAGTTACAGTTGTTCTAGTGAACTGAGATTGTGGTTATTCCAGTGCTGAAACTGGATAATAGATGTTTTTTGTCCACTACATATTTTATTATTTCCCTAAAGTTTCATACTTGTTTTCTATTTCTTCCTTATTCATTTAGGTTAAAATTTTGTTTTTAAAATACTTTGAAATCATTATTTAAATGGAAATTTCTATTTTTCATAAGTTAAAACCTGAGTCACATATACTCTTGATCATGTGCCCAAAATTCCAAACCATATTTTTTCAAAGTAAAACTCTCCTCTTTTCTTGATTTGTTTAACTTACATACATGGAGTTATGGTACTAATAAATGATATAACAGTGTTATATTATTAAATGGTACCCTGTCAAAGAATTTTTCCCTTGTGAAAAACCAGTTTATAACCTGACAGATGGATAGAGATTCTGTCAGTTATAATGAGGGTTGTTTTATGCTCATGTATTTACTTTTTAAAAGCTCAAACAACAGAAAGATATTTTCTCATAATTCTAGAGACTAAGAGTCCAAGAGTGCTAGCAGAGCTGGATTCTCTTGAGGCCTTTCTCATTGGCTTGGTGTTGGCCACCTTCTTACTGTGACCTCATGTGGCCTTTTCTCTGTGCACATGTATCCCTGCTGTCTCTCTGCATATAAGGACACCAGTCATATGGATCATATTATTCTACGTAATATAACGTGAATAGACATAGATCATGAATTGGGAATGGAGCAGGCATTACTCAAATATAAATTTCAGTTGCTGAAAATTAGATACTTAAAAAATCACAAAACACTGATTTAAGCTTTACAGTTTATGACATCTACAAAAGCTGTTCTAGGAAGTAATATTCTAAATAAAAGTTCTCACTGTGTCATAATGATTTTGTTCCTTTATGTGTACACTTTTTCACATATTAGGATTTTGTGGCTACTGGGTTTTAGGTTACAGTATAGCAATACATTAGCACATATTGAGAATAATAGTGAACTTAGAAAGTTGAGCTAAAATACATATGAAAGATAAAGTTATAGAAGACATTTAAGAAATGAGTGCACATTTTAGGGTAAATAAAACCAAAGAGAGTTGACTAATAAGTACAGAGAATTTTCTAGTTCACATTTTAGATAAGAACACTTGTTTTTCACTTGGAACCATAAAGAAAATGTTTAGAAACATCTAGTTGTTCAGGATCCACCATGAAGCTGAAACAGAAAAACAGTTTTTTGAGAAAATGAAAATAACTGTCAGGGCTAAGTTCAAAGTGCAAGTCATACTTAAAGAGACTATTTTCCCTCACCTTTAGTCTGTATATTTACTTATATTTCAAGTCACTATTTCCTGACTTGATTGAATTTTTCTATGTAATTGTTAGTCATGTATCTTTTGGCACTTGGTTGTAGTCTAACAGAAAAATTCTTGATATATATGAGTAGAGTTTTCTTGACAATGAGATTATAAATGCCTTGAAGTTAAAATCATGATGTTATTATTTTAATCATACTCAGTTCAGAAAGATCGAATACAAGCAAATGGATATGTTGTAAACAATATTTTTAATGTATATCTCTATTATCAAATTGAAATTGTTTTCCCCAGTAAATACAATTATCCCACAGACAAATTTAGGGCAAAGAAATAAGATTGGTGGGGGTTCTCATTTGTGGCTCAGCAGAATTGAACTGAGTGAGTATCCATGAGGATGCGGGTTTGATCTCTGGCCTCGCTCAGTGGGTTAAGGATCCTGTGTTGCCATGAGGTGTGGTGTAGGTTGGAGACATGGTTTGGATGCTGCATTGCTGTGGCTGTGGTGTAGGCCAGCAGCTGTAGCTCCAATTCAGCCCCTAGCCTGGGAACTTCCATATGTCACATGTATGGCCGTAAAAAGAAAAAAAAAAAAAAAAAAAAAAGTAAAATTGGTGGAATGAGGTGAGAAAGAAACAAAAAGGATTAAAATTTGTTTTAAAAGCTGTTTAAATGATACACTGATTGGCAATAGGATATTTCTTGTGTAAACTTTTTTCCATAATTTTAGGCCTTTCTTCTTTGTCAAGGGATATTCTGCTCCACAGAGGTTTCAAGTTTGGAGAATTGAAAATGGATATGATGTCAGATACAAAAATTACAAATGTCAGGACTTCTTGGGAAATTTATGACAAATACCAATGCATTTATGATGATATCAAAGTCCTTATTTATTCCTTCATTTAGAAAATATCTGTTTCCATGTGCTATACACTGTATTTTAATCCTGCACTAGAGGTTGTAAGGTTAAATAATGTGTGCTTTCCTGCATTCTACACACCAAAGCTGTAGCAGTCATATTTACAGAAGTTATTTGAACTAGAACTAGTTATTTTCTTCTCATTTGTAACAGTCCAAATCTGGTATGATAGTTAAGCTAAAACTTGTCTAGATCAATTTAAGGCAGTCACTCAAGTCTGTTCCTTAATAGCCTTTGCTACCACACGCACCTACAACTTTCCTGAAGCTATGGTATTTCCTAATTTAAACTGCATGAGTCAAATTATTAATCACAAGAAATTTCAACCATATTCTTGGCTTTCTTATTTGAGGGTTAAATCTTAGATACATAGCAAGAGAAATTCTACAAGTCTACTGTCTTTAGGTTAGGTAAACCTGTTTTTAAGATCTAGAGTAAATATATAACTAAAGCTCAGCCTGAGACTATCAGAGTTGGCCAACTCCAAAGCATTCACACCTGATCTCCCCCATTTTCTCACCTAGCTTCAAATTTCAGAATTTACTTTTTCACTTTCCACCTATTGCCCAATCTATCAAAATATATCCTAATTTAAAAATTTCTATCATTTTGTTAAAACTTCTCTCATCAAATCCAATTTCCAGTCCCATTCTCTTCAGTCATACTCCACTACATAGGCCCCCTGAGGAGCACTGTTCATTGCATGTTACTCTTTTGGTTTTCTTGTTACTCTACTGCTGTGACACTCCTAATCTCTGATGGGTTCCCCTCTATATCCTTAATGAAAGGAGGCTCTTCTCCCCCAATCTTTTAAATAAAGGCATTTCCTCAGGTTTCTGTTAGATATTTTGTTCTTATAGTCCCAGGCTTCAACCATCATCTTGCTATGGTTAACTCCTGAAAATTTTATCTGCAAGGGAACTCCCAGGGTACCTTCTTGGTTCAGATGCTTTGTTTCCTTCGCCTAGATTATTGCCCTGCATAACCAGTTTCTATCCTCCCTATGACATTCACCCTTCTGTCTCCTGCCGCAGTTACTACTGATTAGAGCATACACTAGCCCTCTCAAAAAACTTAATTACGTATTACTGTACGAAGAAAGTTTAAACTTCTTATTATGACATTTGCAATTCTCATTTCCTATTCTCTCCTCTCTCTCCACATGCACCACATAAAGCCTTATGTTTTAGTCATATCTTTGTACTAATTAACGTAGCACATTTGCTTTTTGTTCATGTCTACAATTTGCCTCTATCAAAGTACCCTTCTTTATCTTTATTTTATCCAAATCTCATATTTTAAAGTCAGCTTAAGGATCATCTCCTAAAATTGGAGCTTAATCAGAAAACAGGCCAGACACCCAACTATCGCCAGTGGCTACGACTTATTAACATTCATAAAAATGTTTAATTGGTAATTGAATGGCTGATTAGTTAAATGAATTTTGGTTCTCAATTACCTTAAATAAGCTTTGGCTAGGCCAGATTTCTTGGACAATTTCATTTCGAATCTCTCCTTTCCTTCTCCTTTTTTCCAAATTACAAAAAATTTTAAGTATTATGATAAAAATATTCTAACATAATTCTAATCTCCAATCTATGGGTCACCTTTTCAAAGCTATTCAAAACACTATAATATGGTAAAGCCTTTGAATAATTTTTTGAAATGCCATGATTTGTATTTTGCTTAATATTTTAAAAGTGACTAGCAAATAATTAATACTAGGTTTAATACAGCCAGAAATATAAATAGAGTCAAACTAAGGAATAAAAGCAATAGAAAAAAATATACATAGATCTCTCACTTCCTCCCTACACTTAAGATGTATAACGAAAAAACAAAGTGCCATTGATAAAAGGGAAGAGGTGAGAGTGTGCTGTCTTATTTATTTATTTATTTTATTTATTGTCTTTTTGCCATTTCTTGGGCTGCTCCTGCAGCATGTGGAGGTTCCCAGGCTAGGGGTCAAATCGGAGCCGTAGTCGCTGGCCTAGGCCAGAGCTACAGCAACGCAGGATCCGAGCTGCATCTGTAACCTACACCACAGCTCATGGCAACGCCAGATCCTTTAACCCACTGAGCAAGGCCAGGGATGGAACCCGCAACCTCATGGGTTCCTAGTCGGATTCGCTAACCACTGAGCCACGACGGGAACTCCCTGTACTGTAAAAACGAGAAAGGCAGAATGAAAGCACATAGAATTGTGATACCAGGATAATTACCAGGAACTAGCATAGTAGATGTGAGTTCTGGAGTTTCCAAGAAATCCACATTACTTCTTTGGAATGTCTTGCTATAATTCATCTGAAGGTGGCTGTATAAATAATTACAGGTTAAGGCTGTGCAATTTATTACAATCTTCCTGAGTGTAATACAGTTTAAATTTAGTCAAGGTAGCAAGGTTTCAGATGATCTGGATTAAGTGCCTGAATACAATTCTTTTCATGGTTGTTTAACCTTAAAAAGAACGACTCATGAGTAATTTAACAATTGTCATCAGAATTTTTTATAGAGATATTTAAAAACTGGAGAGCATTAATTCTCTACAGAAAATAAAAGGAGATAACTGTAATTGCAGCAAGAAATTTAAACAGAAGGAAAAATATCTTGGCTGTCAGGATGTTTAAAAATAGAATAGCTAAGAAGAGGAACTACAGATTCTCCATCTCTAGAGAAAAGAAAGAAAAATCATCTAAAAGTATAGGCCTGGAAGTAAGGAGTTGAGTAAGTTACTGTTAAAGCGCCCTTTTATGCCTGAAAACTCTTTTGGTGTCTTTATGCATTATAACTTAAAGTGCTTAAAATAGCCAAAAAAACAAAATATTTAGGTGAAATATGTATTAACTACATTTCCAGGTATTAACATGCAAAATATTGACTTGAGAAATTAGGAAGTAAACATTTTTTTCATCTTCCCTTTTCTGTATCCTTTGTCTTCCACCCTTGTATACCTTAGACACCCACGACCACTATCTAAATGTTTATCTGAAAGTATCAGTAAAATGGCAGTATTTAAAGTGGGGTCATTATCAAAAGTCTTTGTGCTTCAAAAGGAAAATGATTTCTAATCCATGAAGAGTGGGATTTAGAGAAATGAACAAATGGGACAGGTTTTAAGGTGAGATAAAGGGAATGGAGCTTTTCTACATGTCCTAAAATTATATCATGTATATTACCACCTCTCTGGTGAAAAAATAATAATTAAAATAAGGCCTAGTCATAACTTACCTATTCCATACATTACTATCTTCCCAGAATTCATAAATCATGTAGCGAGATTCATTTGAAAGCTTCTGTATAGAAATACTGAAATGGAAAAAAAAAAGGCATTATTAGCTATGGAAAATTAAATACAAGAAGTAAACTAATATTTTTATCATCTCTATATGTGGTTTGAAACAGTCTTATTCAGTCATATAGAAGATACTTAAGGTTCCTATATGAAAATCAAAATTTTGTCAAGAACTGATTAATATGTTGGCCTGTTTAATATAATTTTTTAGTTTTCTGGCTTGGAATCATGAAGACTTTCTTAGAAATATTATAGACATTACAAATATAACTTCTGTAAAATTTCACTCATATATCCATTCATTCAAAAAGATTTATTGAGTTCTGTTTTGCCAAGGTTTAGAAAAATGTGAGTGCATGCCACTTTCCTTGCCCTCAAGTCTGCCTCTTCAGATCAACCCAAGGAGTCCTTCCGATCAACCTCCAAAGCTCTTGCCAAATTATTTTCCTTACCTCTATTCTTGGATTGACAGCTTTTGTTTGTGGTCCTGCTGCAAGCGGTTTGAGTTACTTGGACCACACTGCTGCTGTCCTACTGTCTCCATATGCCCAATATTGGTCCTCCTCCTTTCCCTTTTACACACTCACACTTCTCAAATTTCTCTCTGTTCAGATCAAGTTTGAATCCACATTCTGCCATAACTGTAATTTTTAAAAATTGCTTTTCCAATTTTGGGAAGACAAATTTGTTCCCTCCAGCTCTATGGACTAGCCTGAGAGTGACTAATAGCCTATATAATACGTTTTGGAAGAGTGAAGAGAGGGAGGTGGGTGAAAAGACAAGTTGAGGTTGAGACTGGATTTAATTCTGTGGCAATGAGGAGACACTAAAGGGTTTAAAGCAGGGAGAGACCCATGATTAAAGTTGAGTTTTAAAAAATCCTTCTGGGAGGATTGGATTAAGATGGTGGAATAGGAGGACTGGAGCTTAACTTCTCTCCTAAAAACAACAGAATTCACAACTAAAGACTGAGCAATCTTCACCAAAATGGACCGGAGACCTTAAAAAAGATACCCTACTAAAGAAGAAAAAGAGGAGGCCACATCAAGAGGTAGGAGGGGTGATTTCATGATATAAACAACCCCATACCTCCTGGGTGGGAAGCTCCACAGACCGGAAACTAACTGGTTCACAGAGACTCACCTACAGGAGTGAGAGTTCTGAGCCACACATCAAACTCCCATGTGTGGGGATCTGGCACAGGGAGAAAGAGCTCCAGAGCATCTGGCATTGGAGGCCAGTGGGGCTTGTGTGCAAGAGCTCCACGGGACTGGGGGAAACGGAGACCCCATTCTTAAAAGGCACACACAGACTTTCACGTGCACTGAGTCCCAGGGCAAAGCAAAGTCTCCAAGGGAATCTGGGTCAAGCCTGACCGCAGTTCTTGGAGGACTTCCTGGGAAAACAGGGGTGAACATGGCTTGTGAGGGAAGGACATTGAAAGAAAAGTTCTCAGGAATATTCAGCAGCAGTGCCTTTCTCGGAAGTGGTCATTTTGGGAAAATCTGGTCCCACCCATCAGCTGCTGAGAAGCCCCAGGACAAACAATAACCAGGTGGAATCACAGCCCCACCCCTCAGTAAACAGGCTACCTAAAGACCCCTCAGGCACACAGCTGCCTCTAATCCCATCCAGAGACTAAACCAAACCCACCAGAGGGATTAGAATCGGCTCCTCCTACCAGGGCAGGCATCAGACCTTCCCATCAGGAAGCCTACACCAAGCTCCCATACTGACTTCAGCCACAGGGGGGCAGACATCATAAGTAAGAGAGGTAACAATTCTATTATCTGTAAGAAGGTCACCACACAAAAAACCTATAGAAATGAAAAGACAGGGGACTAAAACTCAGAAGAGGGAGAAAGGAAAAACCTCAGAAAAACAGCTAAGTGATCAGGAGATTCTCAGCCTCCAGGAAAAAGACTTTAGACTGTTGATGCTAAAGATGATGCTAGACATTGGAAATAAACTGGAGGCAAAGATGGATAACTTAGAGGAAACACTGACCAAAGAGATATAAGATATAAAACTTAAACAAGAAGAGATGCAAAATGCAATAACTGAAATAAAAAATTCACTAGAAGCAGCTAACAGCAGAATACAGGAGGCAGAAGAACAAATAAGAGAGGTGGAGGACAGATTAGTGGAAATTACGGATGCAGAACAGAAAAGAGAAAAAAGATTGAAGACAAATGAAGAGAGTCTCAGAGAACTCTGAGACAATGTGAAACGCACCAACAACCGTATTATAGGGGTGCCAGAAGGAGAAGAGAGAGAGGAGACAGAATAAATATTCCAAGAGATAATAGCTGAAAAAGTCCCTAACATGGGGAAGGAATCACTCACTCAAATCCAGGAAGCACGAGTACCATAAAAAATAAACCCAAGTAGGAACACCCCGAGACACATACTAATCAAACTGACCAAAATTAAAGACAAAGAGAAAATCTTGAAAGCAGCTAGGGAAAAGAAACAAATAACATACAAGGGAACCCCAATAAGGCTATTGCCAGATTTTTCAACAGAAACTCTGCAGGCCAGAAGGGAGTGGCATGATATACTCAATGTGATGAAAGGAAAAAAACCTCCAACCAAGATTACTCTACCCAGCAAGGCTCTCATTCCGATTTGAAGGAAAAATCAAAACCTTCACAGATAAGCAAACGCTGAGGGAATTCAGCAACACTAAACTGGCCTTACAACAAATACTAAAGGAACTTCTATAGGCAGAAAAGAACAAGAGAAGAAGGAAAGGAAAAAGAGCAGCAAAAACAAATCCAAAGTAATTAATAAAATGGCAATAAGAACATACATATCAATAATTAACTTCAATGTGAATGGACTAAACGCCCCAGCCAAAAGACATAGACTGGCTGAATGGATACAAAAACAAGACCCATCTATATGCTGTGACCCTACCTCACTTCTAGGGACACATACAAATTGAAAGTGAGAAGATGGAATATTCCATGCAAATGGGAATCAAAGAAAGCAGGAGTAGCAATACTCATAACAGACAAAATAGACTTTAAAATGAAGAATATTTTAAGGGACAAAGAAGGACAGTACATAATGATCAAAGGATCAATCCAAGAAGATGATATAACAATTTTAAATATCTACACACCCAACACAGGTTCACCACAATATATAAGGCAACTGCTAACAACCTTAAAAGGAGAAATTGACAATAACACAATCATAGTGGGGGACTTTAATACCCCACTTACAGCAATGGACAGATCAACCAGACAGAAAATCAATAAGGAAACACAGGCCCTGAATGAAGCATTAAACCAGATGGACTTAATAGATATTTATAGGACATTCCATCCAAAAGCAACAGAATACACATTCTTCTCAAGTGCACATGGAACATTCTCTAAGATTGATCACATCCTGGGCTACAAATCCAACCTCGGTAACTTTAAGAAAACTGAAATCATATCAAGCATCTTTTCCGACCACAACGCTATACGACTGGAAATCAACAACAAGAAAAAAACTGCAAAACACACAAACACGTGGAGACTAAACAACATGCTACTAAACAACCAATGGATCACTGAAGAAATCAAAGAGGAAATTAAAAAATACCTAGAAGCAAATGACAGCAAAGATACGCCACTCCAAAACCTATGGGATGCAGCAAAAGCCATTCTAAGAGGATAGTTTATAGCAATGCAAGCCCACCTCAGGAAACAAGAAAAAGCTCAAATAAACAAGCTAACTTGACATCTAAAGCAGCTCAAGAGAGAAGAACAGACAAGACCTAAAGTTAGTAGAAGGAACGAAATAAAGATCAGAGCAGAAATCAACGAAATAGAAACAAAGAAAACCATAGAAAAGATCAATGCAAGGAAAAGCTGGTTCTTTGAAAAGATCAACAAAGTTGATAAACTCTTAGCCAGACTTCTCAAGCAAAAAAGAGAGAGGACTCAAATCAATAAAATTAGAAATGAAAAAGGAGAAGTAACAACGGACATCACAGAAATACAAAGGATCATAAGAGACTGCTATATGCAACTATACTCCAATAAAATGGAAAACCTAGAAGAAATGGACAAATTCTTAGAAAAGTGCAATCTTCCAAGACTAAACCAAGATGAAATAGAAAAGATGAATGGACCAATCACAAGAACTGAAATTGAAACTGGGACTTAAAAACTTCCAACAAACAAAAGTCCAGGACCAGACGGCTTCACAGGCGAATCCTATCAAACATTTAGAGAAGAGCTAAAACCTCTCCTTCTGAAACTATTTCAAAAAATTGTAGAGGAAGGGACACTCCCAAACTCATTCTATGAGGCCACCATTACCCTGATACCAAAACCAGACAAAGATACCACAAAAAAAGAAAACTATAGGCCAATTTCAACAAAATACTAGCACACCGCATCCAACAATACATTAAGAGGATTGTACATCATGATCAAGTGAGATTTATCCCAGGGATACAAGGGTTCTTCAATATCCACAAATCCATCAGTGTGATACACCACACTGACAAACTGAAGAATAAAAACCATACGATCATCTCAATAGATGCGGAAAAAGCCTTTGACAAAATCCAACACCCATTTCTGATAAAAACCCTTCAGCAAATGGGCATAGAGGGAACCTACCTCAACATGATAAAGGCCATATACGACAAACCCACAGCGAACATCATTCTCAATAGTGAAAAGCTGAAAGAATTCCTGCTGAGATCAGGAACAAAACAAGGATGTCTGCTCTCACCACTACTATTGCACATAATTTTGGAAGTCCTAGCCACAGCAATCAGAGAAGTAAAAGAAATAAAAGGAATCCAAATTGGAAAGGAAGAAGTAAAACTATCCCTATTTGCAGATGACATGATGCTATACCTAGAGAATCCTAAGGACTCTACCAGAAAACTGTTAGAGCTCATCCACAAATTTGGCAAAGTCGCAGGATACAAAATCAATACACGGAAATCGACAGCGTTTCTATATACTAACAATGAAAAAGCAGAAAGAGAAATTAGGGAAGCAATCCCATTTCCCATCACATCCAAAAGAATAAAATACCTAGGAGTAAACCTACCTAAAGAAACAAAAGACCTATACTCTGAAAACTACAAGCCACTGATGAAAGAAATAAAAGATGACACAAATAGATGGAAAGATTTACCATGCTCTTGGATTGGAAGCATCAATATTATCAAAATGACTCTACTACCCAAGGCAATCTACAGATTCAATGCAATCCCTATCAAATTACCAAGGACATTTTTCACAGAAATCGAACAAAATATTTTAAAGTTTGTTTGGAAGCACAAAAGACCCAGAATAGCCAAAGACATCCTGAAAAAGAAAAACGGAGCTGGAGGAATCAGGATCTTAGACTTCAGACTATACTACAAAGCAACAGTCGTCAAAACTACATGGTACTGGCACAAAGACAGACATATAGATCAGTGGAACAGGAGAGAAAGCCCAGAATTAAACCCACACACCTACAGCCAACTAATCTATGACAAAGGAGGCAAGAATATACAATGGAGAAAGGACAGCTTGTTCAATAAGTGGTGCTGGGAAAACTGGACAGCCACATGTAAAAGAAAGAAATGAGAACACTCCCTGACACCACACACAAAAATAAACTCAAAATGGATTAAAGACCTAGGTATAAGACCAGACACTATCAAACTCCTAGAGGAAAACACAGGCCAAACACTCTCTGACATAAACGACAGCAACATCTTCTCAGATCCACCTATCAGAGTATTGACAATAAAAAGAAAAATAACCAAATGGGACCTACTCAAACTTCAAAGTTTCCGCACAGCAAAGGAAACCCTAAACAACACAAAAAGACAACCTGCAGAATGGGAGAAAATATTTGCAAATGAATCGACTGACAAGGGATTAATCTCCAAAACTTATAAACACCTTCTGCAGCTCCATACCTAAAGAACAAACAAGCCTATCAAAAAATGGGCAGAAGATCTAAACAGACAGTTTTCCAAAGAAGACATACAGATGGCCAAGAAACACATGAAAAGATGTTCAACGTCACTCATTATTAGAGAGAAGCAAATCAAAACCACTATGAGGTACCATCTCACACCAGCCAGAATGGCCATCATCCAAAAGTCTACAAACAATAAGTGCTGAAGAGGGTGTGGAGAAAAAGAAACCCTAGTACACTGTTGGTGGGATTGTAAATTGGTACAACCACTGTGGAAAACAGTGTGGAGATTCCTCAGAAAACTAAACATAGGACTACCATTTGACCCAGCAACCCCACTCCTGGGCATCCATCCAGAGAAAACCACGACTCGCAAAGACACATGTACTCCAGTGTTCATTGCAGCACTGTTTTCAATAGCCAAGACATGGAAACAACCTAAATGTCCATCGACAGAGGAGTGGATCAAGAAGATGTGGTACATATACACAAAGGAATATTACTCAGCCATTAAAAGGAATGAAATACCAGCATTTTTAGCAACATGGATGGACCTAGAAATTATCATGCTAAGTGAAGTCAGCCATACAATGAGACACCAACATCAAATGCTTTCACTGACGTGTGGAATATGAAACAAGGACAGACTGAACTTCTTTGCAGAACAGATGCTGACTCACAGACTTTGAAAAACTTATGGTCTCCGGAGGAAACAGTTTGGGGGGTGAGGGGATGTGCCTGAGCTGTGCGATGGAAATCCTGTGAAATCAGATTGTTATGATCATTACACAACTACAGATGTGATAAATTCATTTGAGTAATAACAAAAAAAGGAAAAAAATAAAAGGAAAAAAATAAATAAAAAATCCTTTTGATGGCAGTGTGGAGTATCCTATGGACACTGTTATGCAAAGCAGGAAGAAAAGCTAAAAAGGTAGTTTAATTAGCTTGGGTAAGAGATGATGAGGATTCAAACTAAGGTAGAAAGAAAGGAAGAGGGGATAATTCATAAGCTTTAAAGGGAGACTAGGAGACAAATATAAAAAGATGCCTTTAAAAATTAATTCCACAAGTCTAGCTTGTTCAGCCTAATGTTTCAAAATATAGTTGGATTAAAAATCAAAATGAGAGGTTAGAAAACCAATAATTATATTGATTTAATAGAGAAAAACAGAATATACCAGTAAAAATAGCCAAGCTCAGTACAGAGTTTACTAAGTATGACCAGCAGGTGGTGGTAACTACACAGAAATTTTCATATTTATTTTTCTTTCTTTTGACTGTAAGCAGTTTGGTCTTTTTCATAAAGCTTTTGCTGTATTAAGCTATGATGTAGACAATATTGTTATTATTTCAATTACAGATTTTCTGGGGGACAGGTTTATAAAATTATCAAAGGAATTGAATAGAATGTGAAATTGGAGATTTTCTAATTCCAGAAGTTCATAAATCTATTTGGAGGGGGAGGGTTCCTTGAAATCCCAGAAGTGAGCTGCATATTTGCTTTTTCCTGGGAAGAGAATCTATGGTTCCCATCATAGTATTAAAGGGTGTGTAATCTCCAAATGTAATCTGAAAATGTAATGGACAAATTTCAATCCATAACTATTTTTTGAGATAAAGTTTAAAGTACCCAGTTTAGTATTTCCAGTGCTTTATGAGCTGTCTCCTAGAAACTAATTTATTTATATTACTACATTAAAAATCAGTAATCACTAATCCTGTTATTTGAACCTTCCCTTTTCCTGACTGGCCACAAGAAATTGACATAATTTTAGCCTGATATTCAGGAAGGATTGAAGAAGGTATCACATTGTGATAAGGAAGTGGTTTGGAGTGTGGGCATACGGGCATGTCTTCTACAACCATGCATTAGAGCTTTGTCACCTTGGGCTCATTACTTAACCTGCTTCCTCACCTGTGAAATGGTGGCAAAAATAGCACTATGAGGATTAAATTAGGCATTGCTTTGGCCAGTCCTTGGTGTGTGTGAGTGTGTTTAACTAGCTGTTAGCTCAGTAGCAAAAAAGGAAGTACCTCCATTCAGTAGGTAGCTATGAAAGCTAAGCCTTAGTGGTGCCCAAGTTGAGAAGCATGACAGAAGTAAATGGAATAGGAGAGAAAGGAAACTGAGGGGAAATATCTTCGATAATAATGAGAAGTAGTAAGCCAATAATAATGTTGCTAACACACATTGCTCTGTCCCAGGCCCTGGTCTAAGCATTTCTCATGGATTAAGTCATTTTTACCTTCACAGACCCTCTGGGGCTCATATGGCAGATACCGTCTGTTGACTTCCCAACTGCTGTTATTCCCCCCTTTCAAAATGAATCCTGCCATTGTTCAGTTTGCAGTATATCCAGTGTACCAATCAGTTCTAAGCTGAGACAGTCATCACAATCTCCTTTCTGCTGGATATTTGTTTCCTAACCACCCCAGTACCCAGGAATGGCTGAGTGACTTGAGTTGGGCCAACAAGATGCTAAGGGAAGTATGCAGATAAGCAAGGACTTCTGGGAAACTTTACATCCTTAGGTTCAGACATGAAAGGATGGCTTGTAGGTGTTGCTCGTGTATAACACATATGCACATACACACGCACACTCACATACACACTTGCACACATACATTGATTACTCTTTTCACATATTTTGTTGTCATGAAGACTTATCCCTATGTTTGGCATGGAGAGGTGATGTACACAGTGTATTCTCAGGACCATACTTGACTTCAGAGAGAATGAAACTAGTTTCTGCTTCCAAAGATCTTAGAATCCAGTTAGGAAAATACTACTCATTCATGAGCAATTAAAGCCATGTAGTTGGAACAGAAGGGATCTTGTCTATTCTACTCCTGGTTAATCACAGACAGTCCAGGAATCTAATTCAAGGATGACCAAATACTTGCAAGAAAGATTAAATGTGGGTTTTGGAGTCGGACAAATTTGGGCTAGTTATTTAACTTCTGTGAGCCTGTTTCCTCCTGAATTGGATGTAATACAAACTTTAGATAATTGCAGTGAAGATTAAAAAAGAAAATGGGTACAAAATGCCCAATCTCATAAATCCTTAATTTCCATTTTATTTTATGCCAGTGTTTCCTCTCTAACCATGGTGAGGCCAAGCCAAACATTGTGGGCGAAGAAGAAACTGCATAACTCTGATAATTCACAGAGCTTTATTTTATCAGCCAAGCCTCAGGCAACCATGCTGAATGCATTAGAGCATGACTGAAGACATGAGTGGCCCATTTGACTCTTCATCAATTAATACAGACAGAAAATTAAATTTGATTAACTAGTGCAACTGGATTTAGACAGGCACACTCACATAGCATGTATTCCACCATATTTTCCATTTGTGGTTGAGACTTATTTTCATCTAATAAAGTTTACTTTTTGGAAATTCCAGTAGAAAAAAACTGAAAAAAATCAGCAATAAGAAGTGAGGGAAGAGTTAAACAAACCAGTCTTACAATGGAAAAAGAGGGTCTTAAAGTCTCAATTTATCTTACAGGAAAAGGATACTTTCCTTTCCCTTTACTTCACATCTGGAGCTGAGGGAGCAATTTTGTGTGCTCACTGGGAGACCAGAGTTTGCAGCAGGCGGCACAAATCTGCTTCTCTCTTATTCTCCCACAGCCTGTTTCCCTTACCCTGGGGCTATTCTAGTTGCTTTAGATCATTTTCCCAATGCACATTAATGTGGTGTTTCTGAACCTTAAAAAGTAATCAAACTTTGTACCATTTTTGCAAATGTAAAATATCTAATCTATCCTAGGAATTGTGATACAACAAACCAGACTTTATTTTCTTTATAGCTTCACTAACCAAAAAAAGTTTACTGAGCTCTACTTTCTACGGTTCACAATGTGGAGTTTATAAGTTCTTTTTTCATTTTCCAAAAACCTTATCTTTAAATGAGCAGCCTTTTAAAAACTACATATACTCTCACTTTGGCAGATCTCTTTTAAGTCACTGAAATAAAAGGACTAAAATGTGGTTTTGATCTCTGCCCTTCTGAGCCCATTGAGAAGTACAGTAACAAAAATAAAAAGTAATGACTTAGTTACAAAGGCACTGCTGGGAATATGGTGAACTGTATGACATGAATGGCAGTAAGCAAGTCCTCTTCTACATCAGAAAGGAAGTCAGCCAGCCACACGACAAGGAACCAGTAGTAAGTGCAGCAGTAATCCCAGCTCATGTTTCCTGGTCCTTAGTTGATGGGAGGCACTCTGCTGTGCACTCAGTTAATCCTCAAAACCCCTTTCTGAGGAAACGAGTCTTCGAGCCAGCTGGGATCTTTCTCAAAATGACAAAGTTAGTACAATCCCATGTTTAATTCTGGAGCCAGACTTCTTAGCTGGGAAAGTGTTCTGCCAGAGTGAGAATGAGATTTAACTAGTAATCACTGGGAGGAACACCAAAGCACTCAGAGACATGAAATATGTGTTTCATTGTGCACATATGTGCTAAAAAGCTTCATGCATGCACATACGTGCTAGAAAGCTTTCTTAAAGCAATGTTCTAAGAGCATTATGAAACACAATTTAAACAAGCTCCCAAGGTAGGGATAGATTTGGTTCAGTTTTTCATGAGCAGGTGAGTCTAGGCTCTTGGCTTGAGGTAGAGCATGGGCTGGCTAAGACCTGAAGCTGGGTATACACTTCTGGGAAGGAGAATGGCCAGAACTAAGGCACAGAATTAATAGATGTACATATAAGCTCAAAAGGCAACATGCAGCTGGGCACTGTTGAAGCACAGTGCTCAGGTGAGGGAGAACAAATGGTAGCAGTGCTATGGATTTCTGGGGGACTGTAATAGTATAAATGTAGGGTCAGGATACATTTATAGCATTTGATAAGGTACTCATTACTTCAGGGTTCTGATTATGAGAATTCCATGATAATTGTTTCTGGAAAATTATGATTTTCCACTTGGAGTGGAGAAACTGAAGATGAGCTATATAGTTATTTTTTTTTAGTAGCCTGAGCTAACAGAAGCCTGCAGAAGTAACTTTTTTTTTAATGACAAAAATAAACACTTGACAAAAATCAAGATGGTGCAATTTCATAATGAATGGCTGAAATGGTGGTTATTAGGCCATAGTACATGCTCCCAAGGGAGCAATCAGAGCTAGATGCACTAAAGCTGGAGCCTCATGTACCAGAAATGATTAGAAATCAGAGCGTGAGCCTGCCTGAATGCAAAAGGGGGATTTGGTCTATTTGAAACTCCTCAAATTGTTCTCTTCAATTTATTTACCTCGCTGCTCCTAATACTCAAATCCATATAGAGTCAAGAGAAAACAGTCTATTGAACTCTGCAAAATGCATCACCCAAAGGGCTGGAAGGATCAGCACCTTATATGAGGATTCTCAGATGTGGTCTTCCAGACCCCTCCTCATCTGGACACATGTGCAGGCGTACCTACCGCAAGCATCCACTTTGGGAGGAAGCACTCTCCACATAGTGTTTCAGAGCAAGCTGGAATTCTTCCAAGTCCTCTTCTCTCACAGACATCTGACGCTGCACAAGCATGATGTGCTGCAAGGGGGAGGGGAGAATGTCAGTGTGTTGACTATCACAGAGCCTCCCAAAGCTAACCCCCTATTGCTCATCCCCATCCCTCCTCACAAAACAAACAATTCTCATCTAAAAGTATGACCAAAAAGGCCATGATTAGGAGTTCCCACTGTGGTACAGTGGGTTAAGGGTCTGGCATTACTGCAGCTGTGGCACAGGTGCTGAAGAAAGTATCCTTCATAACTTTCACAATGATGTTTCCCTTTTAAAAGCAGTGGTTCTCCATCAGAATCACTGGGGAGGTTTTAAAATTGCACTTGGATTTCCTGTCATGGCTCAGTAGAAACGAATCTGACTAGCATCCATGAGGACACAGGCTTGACCCCTGGCCTTGCTCAGTGGGTTAAGGGTCTAGCATTGCTATGAGCTGTAGTATAGGTTTCAGATGCGGCTTGGATCTGACATTGTTGTGGCTGTGGCATAGGCCAGCAGCTACAGCTCTGATTTTACCACTGGCCTGGTAACCTCCATATGCTGCAGGTGCAGCCCTAAAAAGCAAAATAAAATAAAATAAAATAAAATAAAATAAAATAAAATAAAATAAAATAAAATAAAATAAAATCGCATATATATCAGAATCTCTTGGAGTGGGATACAGGCACAGGTATTTATAAAAACATCTCCAAATGACTCTAATGTGCAGCCAGGGTTAGGATCACTAGAGTCACTTACCAAATTTTAGAGAGAATTCCTACTGTAAACAGGGGACATCTCCAAATTCTCCTTGGAAAATTCGTGCTGATAGACATATTATGAACATCATTACAAAAAATCAAATTAAAAAAATGTGTGTGTGTGCATTTCCAAAGGTGCATTAACCATCGCAGGGTTCTCATACATATTACCCACCTACAATAGACTCCACTCAAAATCTCATGGCATTAGATGGAGCCTGTGTTTAGTGGATCACACTGGGTTGGACGTTAACTGTTTCTTGTATCAAATCCTTTTACCATTATAGCATTTGTAGCTTGAAGACTTAAAGATCCACCTATGGGCTTCTCAAGGTATTTTTATTTTAAGATTAATCCTTTCCTCATCAAATGTTGGTAGTAAATCATAAATGTGCCAAAAACATAAGGATTGGAGGTGAATCATAAAATTACAAAGCAACAATGCAAGGATGATTTAGAATATGAGGAAAATAACTTGCATGATATTACCCATTTCTGTAGCACTACAGCTAGAATCAAGCCCCTGGTTTACTGTCTCCTATTCCAATGAGCTCTTCCATTCATGTTAACAGCTATCATTTGTTGAATACTAATTATACTGTAGGTATTATGCTAGGCACTTTATATATTCAACAAATGTTCCTACTTTGTGTTCTAACAGGTAGTTACCAAGTGCTGGATTCAAGGTATTCTAGTAATAGATTAAGATATAATTCTTGCCTTCATAGGTTTTAGTAAAGAAATAACAAATCTTTAAAAGTATGTCTAAGGAGTAATTTTAGGTGTGCTCCATGAAACTTATTGTATGTAAATTGATCAGAATTCTACTAAAATTTTGACCAACTGTATTGCCAAATAAATCTTGACCCTAGTCTTAAAAATCCTTTGTCTAAGTTTATTTATTTTTCTTTTTTTGTCTTTTCTAGGGCCACACCTGCGTCATATGGAGGTTCCCAGGCTAGGGGTCTAATTGGAGATGTAGCCACCAGCCTACACGAGAGCCAGAGCAACACGGGATCCAAGCTGTGTCTGCAACCTACACCACAGCTCATGGCAATGCCAGATCCTTAACCCACTGAGCAAGGCCAGGGATTGAACCTGCAACCTCATGGTTCCTAGTCAGATTTGTTAACCACTGAGCCATGATGGGAACTCCTATTTAAGTTTTAAAATAATATTTGGGCCCACAAACTCACATCAGTGGGAAGCAGGCTGTGAATATTGCATAACTGTCAAGAAAGATAATATTCCCCAGTGGCATGTTTTAGGTGTGGTTATGGATGATAATGGACCAAGAAGAAACTCTATTTTTTTTTTTTTGTCTTTTCTATGGCCACTCCCATGGCATATGGATTTCCCAGGCTAGGGGTAGAATCAGAGCTGTAGCCGCCGGCCTATGCCAGAGCCACAGCAATGCGGGATCCGAGCCGCATCTACAACCTACACCACAGCTCACGGCAATGCTGGATCCTTAACCCACTGAGCAAGGCCAGGGATCAAACCTGCAACTTCATGGTTCCTAGTCGGATTTGTTAGCCACTGCGCCACGATGGGAACTCCAGGACCAAGAAGAAACTCTTAAAAAAACAATAGACAGCAGAGTTCCTCCCAGAATAGAGATGTCTAGTTACGGAACTTCCTTTATTAACAAATATCTTCTCAGCAACCAACCAGTGAATGCTGTAGAATTCCCTTTCATTTGTTTTTTGTATGGCAGTTTTTATGGCATTTATTCTAGCCTAGTTTTATCACTGTGTATTTTATCTGTGTGTGTGTGTGGGGGGGGTGTTAGAAGAATTGGGGGAGGGGAGTCAGACCTCAAGGGGTTACCAAGAAAAATGTACGTCATCCATGGATGCTGGATTTTGAGCTAAAAGCAGTAACTGGAGGCGATTTTGTGTTCTACATATATGACAAGAAGGGTGCAAAAGAATATTTGATGACTAGAAGGTAGATTAGCAGACTCCAAGCTGTGTATAAAAATCCATTTCTTTCTTCTTTATATATATAATATATAGTTATATATAGCATATGTTATATAACATATTTTATATCACATAATATAAAATTATAACTATAATTTTATAAAATATTATATTATAAAATAATATACTATTATACATACTATAGGTATTATAGCATATATGGTTATATATATTATATATACTTATGTATATTATATATATATGAGCGAGAGTTAAACTATATATTCCATCATCCCTTGCAGTTAGGTGTACCCAACTGATGAGTTCTTACCGGTAGAATATGAGCAGAAGTGAAATATACCACTTCACATTCTCTTTCCCTGTTCTGTTAGCTGGATGAAGACCTGCCTTAGGAATGGCAGAGCCATAGATGAAAGAAGATCTCTTATCTTTCTCACAGATAAGAGAAACCTGTGTTCCTGAATCACTGTGTAGACTGTTTATTGGACAAATTTTTATCAGATTGGAATCATTTTACGTTTTGGGTCTATTTGTTTCCATACATAGTCATCTAAATGAGTTCAATTATTTTAATTGAGCTTTATTTTATTTCCCTTCAGGATCAGTGATCAAAGCCTATTTTCTAAGATTGTGTAATGAACAATCAGCCTCCTATCTGTCTCTCCCAGGACCTGGTTTTAATATCAATAAGAGTTAAAGGTAATCTCTACCAGAATAATTATGAACATATTCTTTTGAAAAAAATTCACAGAGGTGACTTGGACAGGTATTTGTGATAAACAATAAATCACATAATTCTTACAGCTTTCCTAATGAGATGTCTAAATATATCCACTTATTCCATCACAGTTATTTTAGTCTTAAGGCAACTGTTATGTGAGTCAGATTATTAATATGACCAGAGAACCCATGTCCTTTGAAATGTGACTTTTCAGTTTTCCATCAATACCTGGATTATTATTATTATTACTATTGTTTACTTTTAAGGGCTATACCTGCAGCATATGGAGGTTCCCAGGCTAGGGTCTAATCAGAGCTACAGCTGCCAGCCTACATCACAGCCACAGCAATGCCAGATCTGAGCTGCATCTGTGACCTACACCACAGCTTATGGCAATGCTGGATCCTTAACCCATTGAGCAAGGCCAGGGATTGAACCTGCAGCCTCATGGTTCCTAGTCAGATTCCATTTCCACTGTGATGCAATGGGAACTCCGACACATGGATTCTCTTTCCCCTTATCTTGGATCTGGGTTAGCCTTCCAACTTATTTTTGCCAATGGAATGTGACAGAAGGGATACTGTGGGATTCATCCCGAGTTCACAAGAATGGTTCAACATATGCAAATCAATCAATGTCATATACCATGTTAACAAAAGAAAAATCAAAACCAAATAATAATCTCAATAGATGCAGAAAAAACATTTGACAAAATCCATCATGGTGGGAATATAAGTTGATGCAATCACTATGGAGAACAGTATGGCGGTTCCTCAAAATACTAAAAACAGAACTACTATATGATCCAGCAATCCCACTCCTGGGCTTCTATCTGGCAAAAAAACATAATTCAAAAAGATACATGCACCCCACTGTTCATTGCAGCACTATTTATAACAGCCAAGACATGGAAGCAACCTTAATGTCCATCAACTTAGGAATGGATACAGAAGAAGTGGGGCATATTTACAAAGGAATATTATTCATCCATAAAAAGGACGTAATGCCTTTTGCAGCAAGGTGGATGGGCCTAGAGATTATCATGTTAAGAGAAGTAAGTCAGACAGAAAAAGACAAATATCAGATATCACTTACATGTGGAATCTTAAAAAATGATCTAAAAGAACTTATTTACAAAACAGACTCACAGATTTCCAAACAAAATTTATAACCACCAAAGGGGAAACATGGAGGGAGGGATAAATCAGGGGTTTGTGATTAACATATACACATCACTTATTATTATTATTGTCTTCTTAGGGCCACAGATGCAACATATGGGAGTTCCCAAACCCAAGTGGAGCTGAAACTGCCAGCTTAAGCCACAGTCACAGCAAGGCAGGATCCAGGCCATGTCTACAATCCATACCACAGCTCACAGAAACATAGGATCCTTAACCCTCTGAGTGAGGCCAGGAATAGAACCCACATCCTCATGGATGCTACTTGGGTTCATTTCTGCTGAACCACAAGGGAACTCCACATCAATTATGTATATATAAAATAGATAATTAACAAGGACATACTCTATAGCACAGGGAAATCTACTTAATACTCTAAACCTATGTGGGAAAATGATAAATATGGCTATATGTATAGGTATAGATGATTTGCTTTGCCATATATCTGAAAATAATACAGCACTGTAAGTGAAGTATAATTCAATAATTTAAAAAATTATTTAATACATTTTATATATACAGTATCCTTTCCAGAAAAAGATTTGAGGTGGTCCAATCTATCATCTCCATCTTGCATTCTTTTCCCTTTTCTCTCTAAGAGCAGATGTAGACTGGATTCATTTTTACTAGCCACCTGGCCTTGAATAAGTTACTTAATCTTTCTCAAGTCTTCTGATACATAAAACTGGAAGTTTTTATGAATGGATAAAGAAGTGGTACGTATATGCAAAGGAATATCACAGAGTTTTGAGGAAGGTTAAATTATATATTATACATATAATTATATATAATATGAAATTACACTGTTTTGATGAGTCATCAAAACAGTGTGGTACTGGTATCAAAACAGACAGACCAATGGAACAGAATAGAGAATCCGGAAATAAACCCTGACACCTATGGTCAATTAATCTTTGACAAGGGAGGCAAGAACATAAAATGGGAAAAGGAAAGTCTATTCAGCAAGCATTGCTGGGAAACCTGGACAGCTGCATGCAAAGCAATGAAACTAGAACACACCCTCACACCATGCACAAAAATAAACTCAAAATGGCTGAAAGACTTAAATATACGACAGGACACCATCAAACTCCTAGAAGAAAACATAGGCAAAACACTCTCTGACATCAACATCATGAATATTTTCTCAGGTCAGTCTCCCAAAGCAATAGAAATTAGAGCAAAAATAAACCCATGGGACCTCATCAAACTGAAAAGCTTTTGCACAGCAAAGGAAACCCAAAAGAAAACAAAAAGACAACTTTCAGAATGGGAGAAAATAGTTTCAAATGATGCAACTGACAAGGGCTTAATCTCTAGAATATATAAGCAACTTATACAACCCAACAGCAAAAAAACCAATCAATCAGTGGAAAAATGGGCAAAAGACCCGAATAGACATTTCTCCAAAGAAGATATACAGATGGCCAACAAACACATGAAAAAATGCTCCACATCGCTGATTATAAGAGAAATGCAAATCAAAACTACCACGAGATACCACCTCACACCAGTCAGAATGGCCATCATTAATAAATCCACAAATAACAAGTGCTGGAGGGGCTGTGGAGAAAAGGGAACCCTCCTGCACTGTTGGTGGGAATGTAAACTGGTACAGCCACTATGGAGAACAGTTTGGAGATACCTTAGAAATCTATACATAGAACTTCCATATGACCCCGCAATCCCACTCTCAGGCATCTATCTGGACAAAGCTCTACTTAAAAGAGACACATGCACCCGCATGTTCATTGCAGCACTCTTCACAATAGCCAGGACATGGAAACAACTCAAATGTCCATCAACAGATGATTGGATTGGGAAGAAGTGGTATATATACACAATGGAATACTACTCAGCCATAAAAAAGGATGACATAATGCTGTTTGCAGCAACATGGATGGAACTAGAGAATCTCATCCTGAGTGAAATGAGCCAGAAAGACAAAGACAAATACCATATGATATCACTTATAACTGGAATCTAATATCCAGCACAAATGAACATCTCCTCAGAAAAGAAAATCATGGACTTGGAGAAGAGACTTGTGGTTGCCCAATGGGAGGGGGAGGGAGTGGGAGGGATCGGGAGCTTGGGCTTATCAGACACAACCTAGAATAGATTTACAAGGAGATCCTGCTGAATAGCATTGAGAACTATGTCTAGATACTCATGTCGCAACAGAAGAAAGGGTGGGGGAAAAAACTGTAACTGCAATGTATACATCTAAGGATGACCTGACCCCCTTGCTGTACAGTGGGAAAATAAAAAAAAAAGAAATTACATATAGAAATAATTATATTGTATATATATTTATATTTATTAGTAAGTATTATTTTATAATATAAATATTATATATTTAAAGTATACATAAAGATCTTGTCCATGATTGATAGTCAACAAATGTTACTTCTCTTACTCTAGTCAGAGAAAAAATGGACTTAAAAAGAATTATATGCTGCACTCATCATTATGTAATGGCTCATATCCAGAAAAACAGTATGGCAGCTGCTAGTATTCAGGACTTTTGCTGTGTGCTTAAATAAGCCTACCAGATAATCTGCTCAACTCTAATGATAGGAAATCTCATGAAACAGAGTCATCTACTACCTTATGACCACACTGGTAAAAAGCAGCTCTACTTTAGTGCTTGGAAGTATCACAAACACTAGATTAGGAATATTACAGTGTGTTGAGGAGTGTAGGTCTGGAATAGAACTTCTAGGGTTCAGCTATGATATTTAAAATTTTCTACACATTAATTTCTTCATCTATTAAATTGGGCAAATAACAGCACCATCTCATATGGCTTTGGAGAGGATTATGACATTTACATATGTGTGGCTTTAACACAACATTTGCACATAGCAAGGGCTCGGTAAAGCTTAAATTAAAACAAAGTATATAATAAAAATTTATGCTTTGTTCTTAATGTTTCGTTTTTTTTTTCCAAATTTCTAATGCATCCAATAATGGAAAAGGAAAAATGTCTCTCCAGTCAATAAATTCTAAAAATGGTTTTGATCATCAGGTAAATCGCTGATCACACAGTAACGTACAATAATGAGTGCCAGTTGTGAAACAACATGAAAAATTGTTTTTGTCATTCTGAGTGTAAATGTTTCATAGGAATTGATAGTGATGCATATACTACCACTAGTAAAAAATTCAAATTTTTTATGAAAAATATCTTATGGGTAAAAAAAACCAAACTAGTTCAGACTATTACTATATGTACATTCTCATAGAGCATAATTATTTTACTTCTACATATGGTTAAAAATAAGAATATTCTTTCCTGCTTTTAAATAATTTTGACAACTGAACTACCCAGTTCTTTTTCTCTAAAATACTTCCATGCACTGTTGAATTGGAAATGCTATGTGGGTTGATAGATCTTTTAAAATAGATCTTGCTCTTCTGTCAGGGACCAGAGAACAGAAGTCTGTACCTTTCATAAACAATCCCTAGAAATTTTTCTCCTTCATAGATAGTGAGAAAGAATATTCATATTAAGAAAAGACAACAGTCTCTCCTAATACTAAAAAAGTGTTCATTTTTCTTAATTGGCATATCGTTTTCCCTACATGCAAACCTAAGAGACGATACAGATGCAAGACTTCAAGGTCACAATCCTGTGCCTGTGGGGACTGCACAGGCTTGCTAGTCATAGAATCTGTGCTCAGTACCTCTCTTCCCTCACCTTTCCACTCAAATCTACCACTATTTATTTATTTATTTAATTTATTTATTTATCGGCTGCCCCATGGCATATGGAATTTCTTGGGCCAGGGATCAGATCCAAGCCACAGTTACAACTGCTGAACCCTTAATCCACTGGGCCAGGCTGGGGAATTGAATCTATGTCCCAGCACTCCAGAGATGCCACTGATCCCTTTGCACCACTGTGAGAACTCCTAAAATCTACCTACCCCTTTAAAATTCTGGGGGCCTGATGAATTAACATAGACCACATCCTTATCTTTGGAGGAATAAAAGTACTGAACCTGTAGTGAAAATATACTTTATATCTAGGGAGTATTTCTGTATCTATAGGATTCTAATCATAATAGCCATTATTAAACTATTCTGAAAAGCCTTAAAAGCTTCCCCTTTGAAAATTTCCTTTGTGCTCTGAGTTTGGACAGATAAACAGGAGCTGACACACAGGTGATTCTCACCTTCTATCACATAGGCAGTGCCTGTGGAACAAGTACATGGTACAGAGATGGAAGATATTTCCTATCCTTGTTTACTATAAATGTGACTGATCCTACAAGATATATACAAAATATTTAAGGTATTAAGAAAAATGATTTTCTGTAGATACTCAGGATTTTAAAGCGCAAACTTCCATTTTACTGAACGTAAATGCAAACATACAATTTCCCAAAGCAGAAGTGCTATAAATATTTGCCTTAGAATAAAGTAAAATAATAAAGCATGGTATGTATTGCTTTTCAATTAGTTAATTTATTCATTAATTTCATTTGTCACATTTAATGAACCTACATGATTGCTTTGTCCTTTTTCTTTCAGTCTCCAGCAATTGTAATCCCCTAGATAGATATCTATTCCCTATGTGCATGAATGTTCACTTTTCTCTAAGCATCATTTCTTTTTCTTTGAAAAGTGATTTCTGAGCATCTATAATGTGCCTAGCCCTGGGCTAAATGCTGGATATACAATAATTAATAGGGCCAAGTTTTGGCTCAGATGTACTATTCAGACTATTTTTTTTTTTTTTTTTTTTTTTTTTTTTTTTTTTTTTTTTGTTGTTGTTGTTGTTGTTGTTATTGTTGCTATTTCTTGGGCCACTCCCGCGGCATATGGAGGTTCCCAGGCTAGGGGTTGAATCGGAGCTGTAGCCACCGGCCTACGCCAGAGCCACAGCAACGCGGGATCCGAGCCGCGTCTGCAACCTACACCACAGCTCACGGCAACGCCGGATCGTTAACCCACTGAGCAAGGGCAGGGACCGAACCCGCAACCTCATGGTTCTTAGTCGGATTCGTTAACCACTGCGCCATGACGGGAACTCCTATTCAGACTATTTTATGATACAATTTGAATGTTGTCCTTCTCTGCTAGTCATATTTATTCAATTATTCAATAACTCATTGATTTATACATGCATAAAAATTTCATTTTGCACATATTACATACCAGGTGCTTTCACAAAACCCCTATGAAGTAGGCATTAGTCTTCCACAAACCACAATTTAGAAAATATTACTGAGCCATACAAAATAAAACATGCCCACGTTTAGTTTATTAGTTTTTCATATTTTCACTGAGATAGTAATGTTTTTGGTGTTTTTTATGGCCACACCTATAGCTTATGGAAGTTCCCAGGCCAGGGGTCAAATGGGAGCTGCAGTTCGGGCCTACACCACAGCCATGGAAGCACTGGATCTGAACTGTATCTGTGACCTATGCCACAGTTTGTGGCAGTGATGGATCCTTAACCCACTGAGTGAATCCGGGGATCATATCTGCATCCTCATGGAGATAATATCAGGTCCTTAACCCAATGAGCCACATTGGGAACTATGACAGTAATTTTGAAAAAAAATCATGTTTTAAAAGTACATATATACAAAATTTTTACCTAGAAAGAATACTTACATATTTAGTATTCCCTTCAATAACTTCTTCTAGAGGTTCAAGTTTGAGATCCTTTGGTTAGAGGAAGAAATGGGGATAAAACCAGACATTAGTTAAATGAAACATATATTTGAATGTTACAGCACTTTTATGGCTAATATTGAACCAAAATAACTTCCTCATCTGAAAGGAGATGAAATAATTCTGATTTTTATGAGCTCTTCCAATAAAGATTATTTTACCCATTGTAGCAATTGTAAGGAGCCGTTTCAAATGCGTTCAATTTGTTATTACTTTGAGCTTACTTCATTGATGCCATTAAAAGAGAACAAAGTGGACAGAAGACTCATTAAAGCAGAGAGGAAAAGGATAGAAAAATTAAAAGAAAAAGACTGAGTAGGTTGATAGCCTTTGCTGCGGGTATATGGCAATATACTTGAGATATAATGAAAAGATATTCACATTCTAAGTGCTAACTTTGCTTTGTTAAAAAGTGAAATAAAAAGCAAATTAAATCACTATTAATATTTGTTAAAAACAAAAGACTACTGAAAAGACAGAGCTTTCTGTGGTGATCAATGCATAGTGTGCTAATCTCACCTGTGAAACCAAACATGTAGTCTCTGAGGAATTCATTCTAAGAATATATATACTAAAGAGCAACATTGCCACAATGGTGATATATGTTGGTTGTTGGCTTTGCTTCCCCTCACAAGAATAACAAACAACTGTTAAGAACAAGATACCTCTGAGAGAATCCTACAGCAAGGCTAAAGCACTCTCCTACACCACAGAGACCAAGATAGACTGCACTAGAAGATAAGAGAAGTGGCAGCATTGCCACATCCCTAGGCCAGCATGCACCACTTGGACAAATCTCCTGAGCCTTTGGTTCCTTCAGTGGAAACAGAGAGCCTGGGGGGACAACTAGCCTCACACAGCATTGTGAGTTATTTTGTGAAAGCCCCTACTCTGATCTACCAAGAGAGATTGCAGTGAAATCTGTGGTGTTCATCCACTGGGAATCTGACTTTGACAGAGAAGAGGGAAGAAGCTTGCAACAACCAGCACACAGATCTTGGAAGACCAGGTTCATACTCCAGTGCCCAGGTAGTAAATCCAACAAGCAGCTTTGCTTGTCTGCAGAACAAAGTTTGGGATGTATTCTTGACGAGGGGACTTACGTGTAGTGCAGATCTGCCTGATTTAGATCCTCTTAGGACAAGTTTTGTTGGCCCTAGAGCCCATTTTGCCCACATCCAGGCAAGGAGCTGAATCACATTCCCACCACTGCGGGGAGTGTTTTCCAAGCTGATCTTCAGAGGGCTTTCAACAACTTCTGGAAGCAATGTGGCCCAGCAGTGCTCAAGCCAAGAGGTAAGAGAGTAAAGCTGATTACCCTGAACAAAACCAGTACCAGGTGTGGAATGTCCCAATGATAAGCACAGGCAGGGGAATTAATTTATAGACAAGGCTAAGAGTAGTTCCTGACATCTTCCACTCTGAAAGCCTGTTTGGGAAAATAATTAGACTAGCCGGGAGTGAGCCCTCACTCTCCTGCCTAGGCAAGGAAGTTGAGACATATATATGTTATGGAGGGCATCTTCTGGCCCCATCCCAGAAAGGCTAGTGGAAACACCTGGAAACTATGCAGCCCAGTGACACCTGAGCTAAGGAGGCAGGAAGTGCCAATAGTTTCCAGAGCAAAGACAGCAGCCATGTTTATTCAGGGAACTTTTAACTTTAAAACAACTTTTAACTTTAAAATAACAAGGAACTTTACCAGCTTTAGAGCTACTTATCCTGCTGTACCCAGGCAAGGAATCTAATTCATAGTGCTGCTCATTGCTGATGAGCCTTCAACCTGTCCAGCCAGGAAACTTAACTAGAGCACACAGGAAGCTACATAGCTTATTCGACAGCCCTACATACAGTGGCATTTGAACAGAGAGCACAGCCCATGGACCCATATCTTAAACTACACACAGAAATTAATTTAAAATGGATTAAAGGACCGGGTTAAAAAATGGCTGAGGAGTAGGACATGAGGCTCACTTACTCCCGCAAATACATTGAAAATCCCTCTATGTGTGGAACTACTCTTACAGAAAATTAGCTGAATGCTGACATAAAAACTCAGGATTCTGACAGAACAAGAAAAACTTCATGAAACTGTGTAGTAAAAAAGAAAGGAGAATAAAAAGAGAGAAATGGAGAAGTGAAGCAGGTCGGGTCCTGTGTGCCTAGGAGGGAGTTGGAAAGAGGAACAACACCTCACCCTGGGAAGTTCCCCACACCAGCAAAGAGACCAGCCAAGACAGAAGAGGATATTTGCATTACTGGAGGAGAACACAGCAGTTGGTGTAAATGGAAACAGTCCTCAAGAAAAAAAGTCTAACTGCCCTGTACTTCCCAACCATAGGCTGATGTGATCGGGGGTGGGAACTGAAACTCCAACTTTGGAGATCAGACTCAGAGAGAGAGCTGGGGTTGGCTACATTAGCAGCACAGAGACAGCGTGAAGGGGCTAGAGTGACCACATTTGAGGCTATAAGCTGAGGAAGTTTGGCCAGTTTGGAAGCTAGAAACCATTGTTAGGTGGTGCTGGAGAGAAGGGCCAGGATCCACCGCTATAGCCTTACGCTCTCAAGTGATCTCAGGTTGCAAAACCTGCAAACAGCGCCTGCTACAGGATCAGTTCCAGTTACAGAGAGCCTCAATTTACTTAGAGGGTGGAGAAAATTATCCCTGAAACAGTGCAAATGATCCTGGGAAGGGGCCTCCTAAGTGGGAGGAAAGTTGTTATTTGTCTATGAGGCAGAAGGTGAATTGTGAAGCAGCATGGACAGTGCAGGAGTTCATAAGGGGCCCCCTGGGTGGGCAGAGATCCTTAATTTACCTGGAGGGTGGAGAAAAATATTCTTGAAACAGTGCAAGCAATCCTGAGAGTTGGAAGGGGGAAAGCTGTGATTTGTCTAGAGGGTGGAAACAGCTTGGACTGTTCAGGAGTCTGCACAGGGCCCCTTAGATGGGCAGAGGTCCTCGATTTTACTCGGGGGTGGAGAAAGTTATTTCTGAAACAAGATGAAGAATCCTTGAGAATAGCACAAGCTCCACGATCCCAGCCAACAATCAAGTAGGGGACTGTGGAAGCAGCATACATTGCATGGCTATCCAAAGGAGTCAAGAGGGTCCTGAAGGTGCATGCCACTTTGCAGAGGCTACAGGGAGCACTCTGCCATCAGTCTGTTAGGAGGAGAGACCTTTGGAATGGTGAAGGGGCTACAGCAACAGAGAGAGCTTTTAAGCAACAGATTGGGAGGATCCCACACCCTTGAGAATACAGAGAATTCTCCCCCAACCAGCCAAACAAAGGGAGTGACTACAGAAAGGCATCTGCCCCAGCAGCTACAGAGAGAAACCCTGAGAGCCTCCCCAACAGAGGGACTGCTGGAGCAGCTGCTGTGGTTACCAACCGCAGGAAGTTGTCCTGAGAACTACCTGCAAGCAAGAGGAACCAGTGTTGCCCCCACTCACAAAAGCAAGCCTGTGAACCATGAACCACTGCAACTCATGGACGCCATTCCTTGCAGCCACCTGGATAATACTACAGTTCACATCACTAGCTCTGAGTATAAGTGAGCCACTACCACTCTTGAGAACTACAAGACTAGGGGCCAGATGCTGCATCTACATATCTGCCATCAAGGGAACAATAATCACAGAAAGGTGGAGATTATGAGATGATGAAGTATCTATTAGACAAAGGAACAAGACAAAAATCACAGAAAAACAACTAAATGAAGAGATATGTAATCTACCTGAAAAATAATTCAAAGTGATGATAATAAAGATGATTCAAGATTTTGGGAAAAAAATGGAGGCATAGACACAAAAGTTACAAAAAATGTTTAACAAAGAGATTGAAGAGATAAAGGAAAAGCAAACTAAGATTGGTAGCATAATATCTGAAATGAAAAATAATAGCAGGATAACAGAGGCAGAAGAATGAATAAGTGGTGTGGAAGACAGAGTGGTGGAAAAAATAAATAAAAAATAAAAAGAACTTGGGAGAGTCTAAGAGATCTCTGATACAACATCAAACATACAAACATTTGTATCATAGAGGTCCCAGAAGGAAAAGGAGAAAGGCCCAGAGAAAATATTCAAAGAGATTATAGCCGAAAACTTCCCTAATTTGGGAAAGGAAGCACCTACTCAAGTTGAAGAATGCAGAGAATCTCACAAAGGATAAACCCAGAGAGAAACACAGCAATACACATACTAAACAAACTGCCAAAAATTAAATACAAAGGAAAAACATTAAAAGCCACAAGGGAGAAGCAACAAATAATATACAAGAGAACCTGAAAGGATAATAGCCTATCTTTCAGCAGAAACTCTGCAAGGTAGAATGGGGTGGCAATATATACTCCATTGCTGTATAAGGGGAAGCATCTAGAACCATGGATAATATTCTAAGCCAACTTCTCATTTAGATTCAATGGAGAGATTAAAAGCTTTCCAGACAAGAAAAAGCTAAGAGAATTAAATACCTCTAAACCAGCTCTACAACAACTACTAAAGGAACTTCTCTAGGCAGAAAAGAAAAAGCTACAATTAGAAACAAGGTCATTTCAAATGAGAAAACTGGTAAAGACAAAAATAATATAAAGGCAGAAAATCACACACTGACAAATATATCAAAAATAACAACCATTAGAAGACAAATGCAGAACATTGAAAATGCATCTGAAAATAAGAGACTCAAAACCCAAAACAATTCTGTACACTTACAGTTGGATATATTCAAATCTCATGGGAACCACAAACCAAAGAACTATAATTGACCAAAACAGTTAACAAAATGGCAATAAACACATATTTATCCATAATTTCACTGAGTGTAAATGGATTAAATGCTCCAACCAAAAGACACAGACTGATGAATGGTTAAGAAAACAAGACCAATTACCTACAAGAGACCCACTTCAGTCCTAAGGACACATGCAGACTGAAAGTGAGGAGATGGAAGAAAATGCTACATACAAATGGAAATCAAAGAAAGGCGGGAGTAGCAATACTCATAACAGGCAAAAATACTTTTTTTTTTTTTTTTTTGTCTTTTGTTGTTGTTGTTGCTGTTGTTGCTATTTCTTGGGCCGCTCCCGCGGCATATGGAGGTTCCCAGGCTAGGGGTCTAATCGGAGCTGTAGCCACCGGCCTACGCCAGAGCCACAGCAACGCGGGATCCGAGCCGCGTCTGCAACCTACACCACAGCTCACGGCAACGCCGGATCGTTAACCCACTGAGCAAGGGCAGGGACCGAACCCGCAACCTCATGGTTCCTAGTCGGATTCGTTAACCACTGCGCCACGATGGGAACTCCGCAAAAATACTTTAAAGTCACAAGAGATAAAGAAGGACACTACATAATGATCAAAGGATCTATCCAAAAAGAAGATATAACAATTGTAAATATATATGTACCTAACATAGGGCCACATCAATATATAAGGCAATTGCTGACAGCCATAAAAGGAGAAATCAACAGTAACACAATAACAGTGGGGGACTTTAACATCCCACTTACACAAATGGACAGATCATCCAGACATAAATTCAACAAGGAAACACAGGCCTAAATGACATCATAGGCCAGTTATGTTTAACTGATATTTATAGAACAGTCCACCCTAAAACAGCAGAATACACATTCTTCTCAACTGCACATGGAACATTCTCCAGGATAGATCATGTCTTGAGCCATGGATCAAGCCTTGGTAAATTTTTTAAAAATTGAAATTATTTTAAGCATTTTCTCTGACCACAATGCTGAGACTAGAAATCAATTACAAAAACAAAACAAAACAAAACAAAACACAAAACCCCCCAAAAAACAGCAAGAACACAAACTCCTGGAAGTTAAACAATAGGCTTCTGAACAACCAATGGGCCATTGAAGAAATCAAAGAAGAAATCAAAAGATTCTTAAGAGATGAACGACAGTCTTCACAAAAATCCAAATCCTTTGGTACACAGCAAATGCAGTTCTGAGAGGGAAGATTATAGCAATAAAATCTTATCTCAGGAAAGAAGAAAAAGCTCAAATAAGCAACCTAAATTTATACCTAAGGCAACTAGAGAAGAAAGAACAGACAAAGCCCTAAATTAGTAGAAGGAAAGAAAACATAAAGATCAGGCAGAAATAAACGAAATAGAGACAACGAAAACAACAGAAAAAAAATCAATGAACCCAAAAGCTGGTCCTTTGAAAATATCAACAAAATCGATAAACCTTTAGAGAGACTCATAAGAAAAAAAGGGAGAGGGCTCAAATAAATAACGTCAGAAATATAAAAGGAGAAATTACAACTGACATTGCAGAAATACAAAGGATCATAAGAGACTAGTATAAGCAACTATGTGCCAATAAAATGGACAACCCAGAAGAAATGGACAGATTCTTACAATGGTACAACCTACCAAGACTGAACCAGGAAGAAATTGAAAATATGAATAGATCAATCACAAGTACTGAATTTTAAAATGTGATTAAAAAATTTCCAAAAATAAAAGTCCAGGACCTGATGGCTACACAGACAGAATTTATCAAATATTTGGAGAAGAGTTAACACCAACTCTTCTGAAACTCTTCCAAGAAACAGCACAGGAAGGAGCACTCCCAAGCTCATTCTACTGAGGCCACCATCATGCTAATACTGAAACCAAAGATACCATCAAAAAAAAAAAAAAAAAAAAAGAATTTATTTTCGTGCATGGTGTGAGGGTGTGTTCTAGTTTCATTGATTTGCATGCAGCTCTCCATTTTTCCCAGCAATTCTTGCTGAATGGACTTTCTTTTTCCCATTTTATGCTCTTGCCTCCTCTGTCAAAGATTAATTGACCATAAGTATCAGGGTTTATTTCTGGGTTCTCTATTCTGTTCCATTGGTCTGTTTTGGTACCAGTACCACACTGTTTTGATGACTGTGGCTTTGTAATATGGCTTGAAGTCTGGAAGAGTTATGCTTCCTGCGTGGTTTTGGTTCTCAGGATTGCTTTGGAAATTCTGGGTCTTTTGTGGTTCCATATAAATTTTTGGATTGTTTGTTCTAGTTCTGTGAAAAATGTCATGGGTAATTTGATAGGGATTGCATTGAATCTGTAGATTGCTTTGGGTAGTATGTCCACTTTTACAATATTACTTTTTCCAATCTAGGAACATGGAATATCTTTCCTTTTCTTTACATCTTTTTTTGTTATTTGTTTTGTTTTGATTTTTTATTACTCAAATGAATTTATCACATCTGTAGTTGTGTAATGATCATAACAATCTGATTTCACAGGATTTCCATCGCACAGCTCAGGCACATCCCCTCACCCCCCAAACTGTCTCCTCCGGAGACCATAAGTTTTTCAAAGTCTGTGAGTCAGCATCTGTTCTGCAAAGAAGTTCAGTCTGTCCTTGTTTCATATTCCACACGTCAGTGAAAGCATTTGATGTTGGTGTCTCATTGTATGGCTGACTTCACTTAGCATGATAATTTCTAGGTCCATCCATGTTGCTAAAAATGCTGGTATTTCATTCCTTTTAATGGCTGAGTAATATTCCTTTGTGTATATGTACCACATCTTCTTGATCCACTCCTCTGTCGATGGACATTTAGGTTGTTTCCATGTCTTGGCTATTGAAAACAGTGCTGCAATGAACACTGGAGTACATGTGTCTTTGCGAGTCGTGGTTTTCTCTGGATGGATGCCCAGGAGTGGGGTTGCTGGGTCAAATGGTAGTCCTATGTTTAGTTTTCTGAGGAATCTCCACACTGTTTTCCACAGTGGTTGTACCAATTTACAATCCCACCAACAGTGTACTAGGGTTTCTTTTTCTCCACACCCTCTTCAGCACTTATTGTTTGTAGACTTTTGGATGATGGCCATTCTGGCTGGTGTGAGATGGTACCTCATAGTGGTTTTGATTTGCTTCTCTCTAATAATGAGTGACGTTGAACATCTTTTCATGTGTTTCTTGGCCATCTGTATGTCTTCTTTGGAAAACTGTCTGTTTAGATCTTCTGCCCATTTTTTGATAGGCTTGTTTGTTCTTTAGGTATGGAGCTGCAGAAGGTGTTTATAAGTTTTGGAGATTAATCCCTTGTCAGTCGATTCATTTGCAAATATTTTCTCCCATTCTGCAGGTTGTCTTTTTGTGTTGTTTAGGGTTTCCTTTGCTGTGCGGAAACTTTGAAGTTTGAGTAGGTCCCATTTGGTTATTTTTCTTTTTATTGTCAATACTCTGATAGGTGGATCTGAGAAGATGTTGCTGTCGTTTATGTCAGAGAGTGTTTGGCCTGTGTTTTCCTCTAGGAGTTTGATAGTGTCTGGTCTTATACCTAGGTCTTTAATCCATTTTGAGTTTATTTTTGTGTGTGGTGTCAGGGAGTGTTCTCATTTCTTTCTTTTACATGTGGCTGTCCAGTTTTCCCAGCACCACTTATTGAACAAGCTGTCCTTTCTCCATTGTATATTCTTGCCTCCTTTGTCATAGATTAGTTGGCTGTAGGTGTGTGGGTTTAATTCTGGGCTTTCTCTCCTGTTCCACTGATCTATATGTCTGTCTTTGTGCCAGTACCATGTAGTTTTGACGACTGTTGCTTTGTAGTATAGTCTGAAGTCTAAGATCCTGATTCCTCCAGCTCCGTTTTTCTTTTTCAGGATGTCTTTGGCTATTCTGGGTCTTTTGTGCTTCCAAACAAACTTTAAAATATTTTGTTCGATTTCTGTGAAAAATGTCCTTGGTAATTTGATAGGGATTGCATTGAATCTGTAGATTGCCTTGGGTAGTAGAGTCATTTTGATAATATTGATGCTTCCAATCCAAGAGCATGGTAAATCTTTCCATCTATTTGTGTCATCTTTTATTTCTTTCATCAATGTCTTATAGTATTCAGAGTAGAGATATTTTGCCTCTTTATTTTTTTTAACCAATTTCTTTTATTTATTTACTTATTCAATCATTTTTTTTCCCCACTGTACAGCAAGGGGGTCAGGTTATCCTTAGATGTATATATTACAATTACATTTTTTTCCCCACCCTTTGTTCTGTTGCAGCATGAGTATCTAGACAAAGTTCTCAATGCTACTCAGCAGGATCTCCTTGTAAATCTATTCTAAGTTGTGTCTGATAAGCCCAAGCTCCCGATCCCTCCCACTCCCTCTGCCTCCCATCAGGCAGCCACAAGTCTCTTCTCCAAGTCCATGATTTTCTTTTCTGAGGAGATGTTCATTTGTGCTGGATATTAGATTCCAGTTATAAGTGATATCATATGGTATTTATCTTTGTCTTTCTGGCTTATTTCACTCAGGATGAGATTCTCTAGTTTCATCCATGTTGCTGCAAATGGCATTATGTCATTCTTTTTTATGGCTGAGTAGTATTCCATTGTGTATATACACCACTTCTTCCGAATCCAATCATCTGTTGATGGACATTTGAGTTGTTTCCATGTCCTGGCTATTGTGAATAGTGCTGCAATGAATATGCGGGTGCATGTGTCTCTTTTTAGTAGAGTTTTGTCCGGATAGATGCCCAAGAGTGGGATTGCGGGGTCATATGGAAGTTCTATGTATAGATTTCTAAGGTATCTCCAAACTGTTCTCCATAGTGGCTGCACCAGTATACATTCCCACCAACAGTGCAGGAGGGTTCCCTTTTCGCCACAGCCTCTCCAGCACTTGTTATTTGTGGATTTATTAATGATGGCCATTCTGGCTGGTGTGAGGTGGTATCCCATGGTAGTTTTGATTTGCATTTCTCTTATAATCAGCGATGTTGAGCATTTTTTCATGTGTTGGTTGGCCATCTGTATATCTTCTTTGGAGAAATGTCTATTCAGGTCTTTTGCCCATTTTTCCATTGATTGATTGGCTTTTTTGCTGTTGGGTTGTATAAGTTGTTTATATATTCTAGAGATTAAGCCCTTGTCAATTGCATCATTTGAAACTATTTTCTCCCATTCTGAAAGTTGTCTTTTTGTTTTCTTTTGGGTTTCCTTTGCTGTGCAAAAGCTTTTCAGTTTGATGAGGTCCCATGGGTTTATTTTTGCTCTAATTCTATTGCTTTGGGAGACTGACCTGAGAAAGTATTCATGATGTTGATGTCAGAGAGTGTTTTGCCTATGTTTTCTTCTAGGAGTTTGATGGTGTCCTGTCCTATATTTAAGTCTTTCAGCCATTTTGAGTTTATTTTTGTGCATGGTGTGAGGGTGTGTTCTAGTGTTGTTGATTTGCATGCAGCTGTCCAGGTTTCCCAGCAATGCTTGCTGAATAGACTTTTTCCCATTTTAGGTTAATGCTTCCCTTGTCAAAGATTAATTGACCATAGGTGTCAGGGTTTATTTCCGGGTTCTCTATTATGTTCCATTGGTCTGCCTGTCTGTTTTGATACCAGTACCACACTGTTTTGATCACTAAGGCTTTGTAATATTTCTTGAAGTCTGGGAGAGTTATGCCTCCTGCTTGGTTTTGGTTTCTCAGGATTGGTTCGGTGATTCTAGGTCTTTTATTGCTCCATATAAATTTTTGGATTGTTTGTTCTAGTTCTGTGAACAATGTCATGGGTAATTTGATAGGGATTGCATTGAATCTGTAGATTGCTTTGGGTAGTATGGCCATTATTACAATATTGATTTTTCCAATCCAGGAACATGGAATCTTTCCATCTTCTTGCTTTCTTTGATTAAAGTTTTATAGTTCTCGCCATATAGGACCTTTACCTCTTTGGTCAGGTGTATTCCGAGGTATTTGATTTTGTGAGGTGCAATTTTAAAAGGTATCGTATTTTTGTATTCCTTTTCTAATGTTTCATTGCTGGTATACAGAAATGCAACTGACTTCTGAATGCTAATCTTATATCCTGCTACTTTGCTGAATTTATTAATCAGTTCAAGTAGTTTTGGGGTTGAGTCCTTAGGGTTTTCTATGTATAGTATCATTTCATCTGCATACAGTGACAGTTTGATCTCTTCTCTTCCTATATGGATGCCTTTTATTTCTTTTGTTTGTCTAATTGCTGTGGCTAGGACTTCCAAAACTATGTTGAAGAGCAGTGGTGAGAGTGGGCATCCCTGTCTTGTTCCAGATTTGAGTGAGAAGGCTTTCAGTTTTTTCCCATTGAGGATTATATTTGCTGTGGGTTTCTCATAAATGGCTTTGATTATATTCAGGAATGTTGCCTCTATTCCCACTTTGGTGAGGGTCTTGATCATGAATGGATGTTGGACTTTGTCAAATGCTTTTTCTGCATCTATTGAGAGGATCCTATGATTTTTGACTTTTTTTTTGTTAATGTGGTGTATGATGCTGATTGATTTGCGTATGTTGAACCATCCTTGTGAACCTGGGATGAACCCAACCTGGTCATGGTGTATAATTTTTTTGGTATGTTGTTGGATTCGGTTGGCTAAGATTTTGTTGAGAATTTTTGCATCTATATTCATCAATGATATTGGGCGATAGTTTTCTTTTTTGGTGGTATCTCTGTCTGGTTTTGGAATGAGGGTGATGGTGGCATCATAGGATGTCTTTGGGAGTATTCCTTCTTCTTCAACCTTTTGAAAGAGTTTAAGGAGGATGGGCACCAATTCCTCTTTATATGTTTGATAAAATTCCCCTGTGAAGCCATCTGGTCCTGGACTTTTATTTGTAGGGAGTGATTTCATGACCTCTTCAATTTCATTTCTAGTGATCGGTTTGTTCAGTTGGTCTGTTTCTTCTTGATTCAGTTTTGGCAGGCTGTAAGATTCTAGAAAATTGTCCATTTCTTCCAGATTGTCACACTTGTTGCCGTATAGTTGTTCATAGTATTCTCTTATGGTTTTTTGTATTTCTGCTGTATCCATTGTGATTTCTCCTTTTTCATTTATAATTTTGGTTATTTGGGTTCTTTCTCTCCTCTTTTTAGTGAGTCTGGCCAGGGGTTTGTCAATTTTGTTTAACTTTTGAAAGAACCAGCTCTTGGTTTTATTAATTTTCTCTATTGTTTTTTGAGTCTCTATTTTATTGATTTCTTCTTTGATCTTTATAATTTCCTTCCTTCTGCTGACTTTAGGTCTTTTTTGTTCTTCTTTTTCTAATTCATTTAGGTGGAGGGTTAAGTTGTCAATTTGGGATCTTTCTTCTTTTTTGAGAAAGGCCTGTATTGCTATAAATTTCCCTCTGAGCTACGCAGCATCCTGTAGATTTTGAGAGGTTGTGTCTTCATTATCATTTGTTTCAAGGTATTTTTTAATTTCCTTCTTGATTTCCTCATTGACCCACTGGTTTTTTAGTAGCATGTTGTTTAGTCTCCATGTAGTAGGTTTTTTGTCTTTGCTTTTCCCATGGTTGATTTCTAATTTCATGGCATTGTGGTCAGAGAAGATACTTGAGATAATTTCTATGCTCATAAATTTATTGAGATTCGCTTTGTGTCCCAATATGTGGTCGATTCTTGAGAATGTTCCATGAGCATTTGAGAAGAATGTGTATTCTGATTTTTTTTTGGATGTAGTGTCCTGAAGATATCAATTAAGTCTAACTTTTCTATTGTTTCCTTTAGGATCTCTGTTGCTTTATTGGTTTTCTGTCTAGAGGATCTGTCCATTGGTGTGAGGGGGGTATTAAGGTCTCCTACTATGATTGTATTCTCATCACTATCTCCCTTTATATCTGTTAGTATTTGTTGTATGTATCTGGGTGCTCCTATATTTGGGGCATATATGTTGACGACAGTAACATCCTCTCCTTGGATGGATCCCTTAATCATTAAGTAGTGTCCTTCTTTGTCTTTCTTTATGTCTTTTGTTTTAAAGTCTATTTTGTCTGATATGAGCGTTGGGACTCCTGCTTTTCTGTCATGTCTATTGGCGTGAAATATTTTTCCCCACCCTTTCACTTTCAATCTATATGTATACTTTGTCCTAAGGTGAGTTTCTTGTAGGCAGCATATTGAAGGATTTTGCCTTTTTATCCACTCAGCCACTCTGTGTCTTTTGATTGGGGCATTCAGTCTATTGACATTTAAAGTGATAATTGATAGATGATTATTTATTGCCATTTTGAACCTCGTGTTCCAGTTGATTCTATGGTTCTCCATTCTTCCTTTCTTTTTTTTTTTTTTTTGGTTGGATGGTCTCTGATTATTATCTGCTAGAGTGTTTTTTTTTTTTTTTCATTTTTTGCGAATGCAATATTTGGTTTTGGCTTGTGGTTGCCCTGTTTTTTAAGTATGCTAACCCCTTCCTATAATTGTGTGTTTTAGCCTGATGGTCCTGTAAGTTCAAACACTTCATTACTATATTAAAATTAAGAAGAGAAACATACAAACAAACAAACAAAGGGTTATTTATTTCCTAACATCCCTTGCGCACATTTTTATTTCTTTTAAATTTTATTTTTTTTGAAGCATGTTCATGATTAAATCTGTCTGCTGGCTTATTTGAGTGACTGCTCTCTGATTGCAGTTTCCTCAGTCCTAGCTCTTCCTCTTCTTCTTCTTCTTTTTTTTTCTTTTCTTTTTTCTTCCCTTTCCTTCCTTTCTTTTTGGTTTAGAGAAGCCCTTTCAGTATTTCTTTTAGCCTGGGTTTTGTGTTGCTGTATTCTTTTAGTTTTTGTTTGTTAGAAAAAATTTCTATTTCCCCTTCTATTTTAAATGGTATTCTTGCTGGATAGAGTATTCTAGATTGCATATTTTTTCCTTTTAGCACTTTAAATATCTTTTGCCATTCCCTCCTGGCCTGTAGTATTTCTGTAGAGAAATCAGCTGATAATCTTATGGGGGTTCCCTTGTAGGTAACATTCTGTTTTTCTCTTGCTGCCTCAGGATCCTACCTTTATCACTAACTTTTGCCATTTTTATTATGATGTGTCTTGGTGTGGGTCTATTTGGGTTCAATTTGTTTGGGGCCCTCTGTGCTTCCTGTATCTTGAACTCAGTATCCTTTAGATTTGGGAATTTTCCAGCGATAATTTCTTCAAATATGTTTTCCATCCCCTTATCTTTTTCTGCTCCTTCTGGAATTCCTATTATGCGTAGATTGGCCCGCTTTATATTATCCCATAGGTCTCTTATATTGCCTTCATGTTTTTTGATTTGGTTTTCTGTCTGCTGACCGGATTGGGTGATTTCCATTATTCTATCTTCCACATCACTGATTCGTTCTGCATTATTCATTCTGGTTTTTACTGCCCTTAGTTCAGTTAGTATCTCTGCAAGTGAATGTTCTACTTTTTCTTGGCTGCTCCTTATATTTTCTAGCTCCTTTCTGAGGGTATCTGCATTACTGTTCATATCTTCTCTTAATTCCTTCAGTATTTTCACTATTTCTCTTTTGAACTCCAGGTCTGTCTGACTGCAGAGATCTGTTTCATTGTTGACTGTTTTAGGTGAGTTCTCCTGTTGGTTTGACTGGGGGTGGTTTCTCAGCTTCTTCATCTTGCTTGTTGTTTTCTTTTTCCTGAGGAGTTGTACTCTCCGTGACCAGGCAGTGTTTGCCTTGTCACTGCCGTGGAATGTTTCCTGGGCTGGTGTTGTTGGTCAGTCTTTTTTTGAGGCAGTGTGGCTTTTTTGGTGTGTTTATGGGGCTAACAGGGTCTCTTTGAAGCAAAGGAGGACTTCCTGAGGGCAAACAGGACTGGGAGGTCCACACCACAATGGTATCAGATTTCACTTGGTCAGGCAGAGCTTGCTCTGGTGTTTTTAGGCTGTGGGGTTCTTGCAGGGGGTTGGCGGTGTTGGGCAGCAGTTCCTCAGGAGTGCAGCACCTCCTGAGGGCTGGAGCAGCTATCTGGGTCACTGAGAACCCAGGAGGCTCTTCCCTAGGTCAGCCCAACTCAGGACAGCCTGGGAATGTAGGCAGATCTGAGAATGCAGGCCTGAGAATGTAGGCAGATCTTTTCACAGCCTGGCCAAGCTTGTTGTAGCTTTTCTGGGCCGCAGGGGGTCCTGCAGAGAGCTGGCAGTCATTTGCAGCTCTTCTGCAAGAGTGCGGCTCCCCTCAAGGGCTGGAGCAGCTAGCTGGCCTGCTGAAAACCCTAGAGGCTCTTCCCCAGGGCAGCCCGACTCAGAAAGACCGTCCGAGAATTAGGCAGATCTTTTCACGGCCTGGCTAGGCTTGTTCTAGCATTTCTGGGCTGCAGGCCTTTTCTCGGGGAATGGTGGTGTTTGGTACTGCTCTGCGGGGGTGTAGCCCCTCCAAAGGGCAAGCAGGCCTGTGCAGGGACAGTCCCTGTGGTGGTAGGCTTCATTTTGCCTCTTTAGATAGGTTTACTCCTAGGTATTTTATTCTTTTGGATGTGATGGTAAATGGGATTGCTTCCCTAAATTCTCTTTCTGCTCTTTCATTGTTGGTGTATAGAATGCTGTTGATTTCTGTGTATTAATTTTGTATCCTGTGACTTTGCCAAATTTGTGGATGAGCTCTAACAGTTTTCTGGTAGAGTCCTTAGGATTCTCTAGGTATTGTATCATGTCATCTGCAAATAGGGATAGTTTTACTTCTTCCTTTCCAATTTGGATTCCTTTTATTTCTTTTACTTCTCTGATTGCTGTGGCTAGCACTTCCAGAACTATGTGCAATAGTAGTGGTGAGAGCAGACATCCTTGTCTTCTTCCTGATCTCAGCAGGAATTCTTTCAGCTTTTCACTATTGAGAATGATGTTCGCTGTGGGTTTGTCGTATATGGCCTTTATCATGTTGAGGTAGGTTCCCTCTATGCCCATTTGCTGAAGGGTTTTTATCAGAAATGGGTGTTGGATTTTGTCAAAGGCTTTTTCCGCATCTATTGAGATGATCGTATGGTTTTTATTCTTCAGTTTGTCAGTGTGGTGTATCACACTGATGGATTTGTGGATATTGAAGAACCCTTGTATCCCTGGGATAAATCTCACTTGATCATGATGTACAATCCTCTTAATGTATTGTTGGATGCGGTGTGCTAGTATTTTGTTGAAATTGGCCTATAGTTTTCTTTTTTTGTGGTATCTTTGTCTGGTTTTGGTATCAGGGTAATGGTGGCCTTATAGAATGAGTTTGGGAGTGTCCCTTCCTCTACAATTTTTTGAAATAGTTTCAGAAGGAGAGGTTTTAGCTCTTCTCTAAATGTTTGATAGGATTCGCCTGTGAAGCCGTCTGGTCCTGGACTTTTGTTTGTTGGAAGTTTTTAAGTCCCAGTTTCAATTTCAGTTCTTGTGATTGGTCCATTCATCTTTTCTATTTCATCTTGGTTTAGTCTTGGAAGATTGCACTTTTCTAAGAATTTGTCCATTTCTTCTAGGTTTTCCATTTTATTGGAGTATAGTTGCATATAGCAGTCTCTTATGATCCTTTGTATTTCTGTGATGTCCGTTGTTACTTCTCCTTTTTCATTTCTAATTTTATTGATTTGAGTCCTCTCTCTTTTTTGCTTGAGAAGTCTGGCTAAGAGTTTATCAACTTTGTTGATCTTTTCAAAGAACCAGCTTTTCCTTGCATTGATCTTTTCTATGGTTTTCTTTGTTTCTATTTCGTTGATTTCTGCTCTGATCTTTATTTCGTTCCTTCTACTAACTTTAGGTCTTGTCTGTTCTTCTCTCTTGAGCTGCTTTAGATGTCAAGTTAGCTTGTTTATTTGAGCTTTTTCTTGTTTCCTGAGGTGGGCTTGCATTGCTATAAACTATCCTCTTAGAATGGCTTTTGCTGCATCCCATAGGTTTTGGAGTGGCGTATCTTTGCTGTCATTTGCTTCTAGGTATTTTTTAATTTCCTCTTTGATTTCTTCAGTGATCCATTGGTTGTTCAGTAGCATGTTGTTTAGTCTCCACGTGTTTGTGTGTTTTGCAGTTTTTTTCTTGTTGTTGATTTCCAGTCGTATAGCGTTGTGGTCGGAAAAGATGCTTGATATGATTTCAGTTTTCTTAAAGTTACCGAGGTTGGATTTGTAGCCCAGGATGTGATCAATCTTAGAGAATGTTCCATGTGCACTTGAGAAGAATGTGTATTCTGTTGCTTTTGGATGGAATGTCCTATAAATATCTATTAAGTCCATCTGGTTTAATGCTTCATTCAGGGCCTGTGTTTCCTTATTGATTTTCTGTCTGGTTGATCTGTCCATTGCTGTAAGTGGGGTATTAAAGTCCCCCACTATGATTGTGTTATTGTCAATTTCTCCTTTTAAGGTTGTTAGCAGTTGCCTTATATATTGTGGTGAACCTGTGTTGGGTGTGTAGATATTTAAAATTGTTATATCATCTTCTTGGATTGATCCTTTGATCATTATGTACTGTCCTTCTTTGTCCCTTAAAATATTCTTCATTTTAAAGTCTATTTTGTCTTTTATGAGTATTGCTACTCCTGCTTTCTTTGATTCCCATTTGCATGGAATATTCCATCTTCTCACTTTCAATTTGTATGTGTCCCTAGAAGTGAGGTGGGTCTCTTGAAGACAGCATATAGATGGGTCTTGTTTTTGTATCCGTTCAGCCAGTCTATGTCTTTTGGCTGGGGCGTTTAGTCCATTCACATTGAAGGTAATTATTGATATGTATGTTCTTCTTGCCATTTTATTAATTACTTTGGATTTGTTTTTGTGGCTCTTTTTTCTTCCTTTCTTCTCTTGTTCTCTCCTCTTGAGTTTTTATGACTAACTTTAGTGTTGTATTTGAATTGATTTTTTTTTTGACTGAATTCAAAAACACTTCAAGTTTTATTTTGAAGAGCTGACTCAAAGAACAAAGTTGTTGTTTTTTTTTATAATTTTTTTTGTTTTCCCACTGTACAGCAATGGGGTCAGGTTATCCTTACATGTATACATTACAATTATATTTTTCCCCCACTCTTTCTTCTGTTCCAACATGAGTATCTAGACAAAGTTCTCAATGCTACTCAGCAGGATCTCCTTGTAAATCTATTCTAAGTTGTGTCTGATAAGCCCAAGCTCCCGATCCCTCCTACTCCCTCCCCCTCCCATCAGGCAGCCACAAGTCTCTTCTCCAAGTCCATGATTTTCTTTTCTGAGGAGATGTTCATTTGTGCTGGATATTAGATTCCAGTTATAAGTGATATCATATGGTATTTATCTTTGTCTTTCTGGCTTATTTCACTCAGGATGAGATTCTCTAGTTCCATCCATGTTGCTGCAAACAGCATTATGTCATTCTTTTTTATGGCTGAGTATATTCCATTTTGTATATATACCACTTCTTCCGAATCAAATCATCTGTCGATGGACATTTGGGTTGTTTCCATGTCCTGGCTATTGTGAATAGCGCTGCAATGAACATGCAGGTGCACGTGTCTCTTTTAAGTACAGTTTTGTCGGGATAGATGCCCAATGCATTGATTTTTCTTATTTGTTTGTGTATCAAGTGTAGATTTTTGGTTTGCAGTTATTCTGAAGTTTTGATATGAGTCTACATATATATGAGATTGTTTTAAGTTGTTGGTCTCTTAATTGCAAGTGCATCTCTAGTGTCCTAAATTTGTACCCTCCTCTTCTCATGATTTCTGATTTTGGTGGCATAGTTGTGCATAGATGATTTCATATCCTTATTGTATATATACCTTTACTGGTGAGCCTTGTCATTTGTCGTATTTTTATTTCCTCTTGCTATCTTTTCTGCCTAGAGAATGTCCTTTAGTATCTGTTGTAAAGTTGGTTTAGTGTTGCTGAATTCTCTTAGCTTTTGCTTCTCTGTGAAGATTTTGATTTTTCCTTCAAATCTCAATGACAGCCTTGCTGGGTAAAGGAATCTTGGTTGGAGGTTTTTTCCTTTCATCATGTTAAGTATATCATGCCATTCCCTTCTTGCCTGCAGAGTTTCTGTTGAAAAATCTGCTGATAACCTTACTGGGGTTCCCTTGTATGTTATTTGTTTCTTTTCCCTAGCTGCTTTCAATATTTTCTCTTTGTCTTTAATTTTTGGTCAGTTTGATTAATATGTGTCTCAGCGTGTTCCTCCTTGGGTTTATTTTATATGGTATTTGTTGCATTTACTGGATTTGAGTGAGTGGTTCCTTTTCCATGTTAGGGTAGTTTTTGACTATGATCTCTTGGGATATTTTTTCTGTCCCCGTATCTCTCTCCCCTCCTTCTGGCACCCCTTAATACAGATGTTGGTGCATTTAATGTTATCCCAGAGTTCCCTGAGACTCTCATTTGTTTTCAATCTTTTTTCTCTTTTCTGCCCCACATCCATAATTTCTACTAATCTGTCCTCCACCTCACTTATTTGTTATTCTGCCTCCTGAATTTTGCTGTTGGCTGCTTCTAACTAATTTTTTATTTCAGTTATTGTATTTTGCATCTCTTCTTGTTCAAGTTTTCTATCTTGTATCTCTTTGCTTAGTGTTTCCTGTAAGTTATCCATCTTTGCCTCCAGTCTATTTCCAATGTCTTGCATCATCTTCAGCATCAAAGTCTTTTTCCTGGAGGCTGAGAATCTCCTTATCACTTAGCTGATTTTCTGTTTTTTTTTTCTCCCTTATCTGAGTTATAGTTCTCTGTTTTTTCATTTTCATAGGTTTTTCGTGTGTTGACCTTGACAGATAATAGAGTTGTAACCTCTCTTACTTCTAGTGTCTGCCCCCTTTGTGGCTGAAGTCAGTATGGGGGCTTGCTGTAGGCTTCTTGATGGGAGGGCCTAATGCCTGCCCACTGGTAGGTGGAGCCGATTCTAGTTCCTCTTGTGGGTGAGGCTTTGTCTCTGGAGGTATTAGAAGTGGCTTTGTGCCTGGGGGTACTTTAGGCAGTCTGTTTACTGATGGCTGGGGCTGTGATCCCACTTGGATTGTTGTTTGGCCTGGGACTTCTCAGCACTGATGGGTTGGGCCAGATTTTCCCAAAAAGGCCACCTCCAGAGAAAAGCATGCTGCTGAATATTCCTGAGAGCTTTGCTTCCAATGCCCTTCCCTCACAACAAGCCATATTCACCCCTGTTTTCCCAGGAAGTCCTCCAAGAACTACAGTCAGGTTTGACCCAGATTCCCTTGGAGACTTTGCTTTGCCCTGGGACTCAGTGCACGTGAAAGTCTGTTTGCACCTTTTAAGAATGGGGTCTCCATTTCCCCCAATCCCATGGAGCTCCTGCACACAAGCCCACTGGCCTTCAATGCGAGATGCTCTGGGGGCTCTTTCTCCCTGTGCCAGATCCCCACACATGGGAGTTTGATGTGGGGCAAAGAACTCTCACTCCTGTAGGTGAGTTTCTGTGAAATACTTTCCATACATCTTTAGTTTCCTTGATTAATGTTTTATAGTTCTCAGCATATAAGTTCTTTACCTCCTCAGTCATGTGTATTCTCAGGTATTTGATTTTTTCGGGTGCAATTTTAAAAGGTATTGTATTTTTGTAATCCCTTTCTAATATTTCATTGTTAGTATACAGAAATGCGACTGATTTATGAATGTTAATCTTATATCCTGCTACTTTGCTGAATTTGTTAATTGGTTCAAGCAGTTTTTGGGTTGAGTATAGTATTATGTAGTCTGCATACAGTGACAGTTTTATCTCTTCCTATTTGGATGACTTTTATTTCTTTTGTTTGTCTATTTGCTTGGCTAGGACTTCCACAACTATGTTGAATAGCAGTGGTGAGAGCGGGCATCCCTGTCTTGTTCCAGATTTAAGAGAGAAGACTTTCAATATTTCTACATTCAATATTATATTTGTTGTGGGTTTGTCATAAATGGATTTGATTATGTTCAGGATTGTTCCCTCTATACCCACACTGATGAGAGTGTTTATCATAAATGGATGTTGGACTCTGTCAAATGCTTTTTCTGCATCTATCGAGATGATCATATGGTTTTTGACTTTTATTTTTTTAATGTAGTGTATGACGTTGATTGATTTGCATATGTTGAACCATCCTTGTAAACCTGAGATGAATTACACCTGGTCAAGAGCTTAATGTCTAGAATATACAAGCAACTTACACAACTCAACACCAAAAAAGCCAACCACCCAATGGAAAAATGTGCAAAAGACCTGAATAGACCATTCTCCAAGGAAGATGTACAGATGGCCAACAAGCTCATGAAAAAATGCTCAACATCCCTGATTATTAGAGAAATGCAAATCAAAACTACCATGAGATACCACCTCACACCAGTTAGAATGGCCTTCATTAATAAGTCCACAAATAACAAGTGCTGGAGTGTGTGTGGAGAAAAGGGAACCCTCCTGCACTCTTGGTGGGAATGTAAACTGGTACATACCATGGAGAACAGTATGGAGGTACCTTAGAAATCTATACATAGAACTACCATATGACACAGCAGTCCCACTCTAGGGCATATCTCTAGACAAAGCTTTCCTTAAAAAATACACATGCAGGAGTTCCTGTTGTGGCTCAGTGATTAACGAATCCTACTAGGAACCATGAGGTTGTGGGTTCGATCCCTGGCCTTGCTCAGTGGGTTAAGGATCCGGCATTGCCATGAGATGTGGTGTAGGTTGCAGATGCGGCTCGGATCCCACATTGCTGTGGCTCTGGTATAGACCAGCGGCTATAGCTCCAATTTGACCCCTAGCCTGGGAACCTCCATATGCTGCGAGAGTGGTCCAAGAATATGGCAAAAAGACAAAAAAAATACACATGCACCTGCATGTTCATTGCAGCAGTATTCACAATAGTCAAGACATGGAAACAACCCAAATGTCCATCCACAGATGATTGGATTAGGAATACGTGGTGTATATATACACAATGGAATACTACTCAGCCATTAAAAAGCACGACATAATGCCATTTTCAGCAACATACTGAGTGAAATAAGTCAGAAGGACAAAGACAAATACCATATGATATCACTTATAACTGGAATCTAATATATAGCACAAATGAATGTTTCCACACAAAAGAATAGACTTGTGGCTGCCAAGGGGGTGAGGGAAGGAGTGGGTGAGATTGGTAACTTGGGGTTAATGGATGCAAACTACTGCTCTTGGAATGGATTTACAATGAGATCCTGCTGTGTAGCATTGAGTACTATGTTTAGATACTTATATTGCAACAGAACAATGGGAGGAAAAAGTATGTATACATGTATGTGTAACTTGGCCCCCCATGCTGTACAGTGGAAAAAATAAATAAAAAAGAAAGAAAAAGAAGAAAACTACAGCCCGATATCACCGATGAACATAGATGCAAAGATCCTCAACAAAATATTAGAAAACTGCATCCAAATATATTTAAAAAGGATCATACACCATGATCAAGTGGGATTTATCCCAGGCATGCAAGGATTCTTCAATACCCACAAATCAATCATGTGATACACCACATCAAACTGAAAAAGAAAAAACATATCGTATCAATAGATGCACAAAAAACTTTTGACAAAATTCAACACCTGATTCTGATAAGAACTGTACAGCAAATGGGAATAGAGTGAACCTACCTCAACATAATAAAAGCCATATATGAAAAACCCACAGCTAACATCATTCTCAATGCTGAAAAGCTGAAAAATTAAACATAGGACCTAAAATATAAGGTCAGATACTATAAAACTCCTAGAGGAAAATGTAGGCAGAACACTCTTTGACCTAAATCACAGCATCATCTTGTTTGATACACCTCCTAGAATAATGACAACAAAACCAAAAATTAACCCATGGTACCTAATTAAACTCAAAAGCTTTTGTACAGCAAAGGAAACCATTAAAAACATGAAAAGACAACCCACAGTATGGGAAAAAATCTTTGCAAATGATGCAACAGATAAAGGCCTAATCTCCAAAATATATAAACATCTCATACAACTCAACAACAACAAAAAAACAAACAACCCAATCAAAAATTAGGCAGAAGATGTAAACAGACATTTCTCTGAAGAAAACATATGGATGGCCAACAGGCACATGAAAAACTGCTTAACAACACTAATCTTTACAGAAATGTAAATTAAAAGTACAATGAGGTACCACCTCACTTTGGTCAGAATGGCTATCACTAACGAGCCAAGAAATAACAAATGCTGGAGAGGGTGTGGAGAAAAGAATGCCCTCCTTCACTGTTTGCTGGAATGTAAGTTGATACAACCACTATGGAAAACAGTATGGAGATACCTCAGAAAACTAAATATAGAACTAACATATGATCCAGCACTCTCACTCCTGAGCATATGTCCAGATAAAACATTCAATCAAAAAAACACATGCACCCCTATGTTCATCACAGCACTATTAACAATAGTCAGGACCTGGAAACAACCTAAATGTCCATTAGCAAATGAATAGATTAAGAAGATGTGGTGCATATATACAATGGAATACTACTCAGCCATAAAAAAGAACAAAATAATGTCATTTTTGGCCACATGGATGGAACTAGAGATTCTCATAGCAAGTGAAATACCATATGATATCACTTACATGTGGAATCTAAAATATGTCACAGATGATCCTATCTACAAAACAGAAACAGATCACAGAGATGGAGAGCAGACTTGTGGATGCCCAGGGAGAAGGGAGGAAGTGGGTTGGATGGCTAGTTTGGGGTTGGTGAATACAAAGTATTGTATTTGGAGTGGATGGGCAATGGGTTTCTACTGTACAGCATAGGGAATGGTATGTGATTTGGTCACTCTGATCTACAACAGAAATTGAAGAAACATTGTAAATCAACCACACTTTAACTTAAAAAAAGAAAAAGAAACGAATTAAAGACTAAATTGTAAGTTCCGAAATCATGAAATTCCTAGAAGAAAACACAAAATAAAGCTCCCTGACATGATTATTGTTAATGATTTTTGGATGTGGCACCTAAAGCACAAGGAAATAAATAAAAAGTAAACAAGTGGGATGGGATTACATCAAACTAAAAAAGCTTCTGCACAGCCAAAAATAAAAGTTAATGAATTGAAAAGACCAAACTTTGGAATGGAACAAAACATTTGAAAACCATATATCTAATATTTGAAATACATAGAGAATGCTATACTTCAATAGCAAAAACAAAACAAAACAAAACAAAAACCAAACAGGAAAGGACCTGAATAGACATTTCTACAAAGAAGATATATGAAAGGCCAACATGAACACAAAAAAATATGTTAAATATCACTACTCATTAGGGAAATGCAAATTAGAACCACAATGTGATATCACCTCATGCTTATTAGAATGACCAGTATCAAAAGACAAGAGATAACATGCAGATGTGAATGCAGAAAAAGGGAACCCTTGCACATTATTGGTAGGATTGGAAAACAGTGTGGAAGTTCCTCAAAAAATTCTAAACAGAACTACCACATGATCTAGTAATTACATTCCTAGAAATATATTCAAAGGGAATGAAAACATTAACTTGAAAAGATATATGCACCCCTATTGTCACAGTAGCATTATTTACAACAGCCATGTAAACAACCTACATGGAAGCAACCTAAGTGTCCAGTGATGAATGAATGGATAAGGATGTTGTGGTATATCATCTATATCTGTATCTGTATCTATATAATATCTACATCTAATCTATCTCATATATATGAAGATGATGCACAATAAATTCCTTCAAGTAGATAAGAAATACATTGAAAGTTATAGAAATAGAGACTTTTTGAAATAGTATAAGCCTGTTAATAGAGCTATGTAGCTCTAGCTATGCTATTTCTTGTGGTAGAATTTTATGCAAGTTAACTTCTCTGCAGTTCATTTTTACTTTTTTCTCTGCCTTAAATTCTCTATCCCTAGGTTTTCATCTAGTATCTCTTTCTCATATTTCCAACTTTAACTCAAATATCACATCCTTAGAATGATCTCCCATTACCCACTTTAAGTATCTAACCCTCCATCTTCATCATATTGCCCTACATTTTCCTCATAGCACTTTACCCTATCTGAAATTACTTCATTAAATGTTGAATAAACTAATGGCTGAATGAATGCCCATTTAAATCACAACTCCTCGGTGAAGATAAATTTATATATGGATATAGAAGTGTATTGAATCTTTAAAAGTACATAGAGAAACTGCAATAATAGTGATCTTTTTGACTGCCCTTTCCATAACAACAACTCAGGCACACTTTTAAGTTCTACTTTCTTTAATCTAAGGTAAGAATAACTTAAAACAAGATGTATCAGTGCGACATCCTTAATTACATCCCCTTAAATATGGATTTCCTGTGATCCAATGACACACTTAGGATTTCATGAAGATTAAAGAGGTTTTGTTGTTGTTTTGGTTAACATTAAAGGTGTTATCTGCACAGGAAAAAATGAGATATAACCACAGTATATCCCATAAATACTCATAGAGGTCAAAGAGGAAAAAAGGAATGCCTGAAGAAACTTGTATCAATTTCAAGTGCTATCACCCCCCCAATAAGTGGTTTTGGGTTTGGTTTACAGTGCTGGAATGATTTATCATAAATACTTAACAGAGAGAAAAGATAATATATACTCCACTGTAAGTGCATTTCTTTATAATGTGGAGATCAAACCTAGTTATAATGACTGCAGAAGACAAAATAGCCAGCAGTGAAATAATATGCACTTAGCTACTGTTTGGCAATTGGGTAGTTTTTCCTCAAAAATCTAACTCATCACAGTACAGACAAAGTTGTAGAAAAACCCAACTTGCACTGCTTTTCCATTCATTAAGACAAATCATGCTGAGCCCCCACATAGCTGGAGCCCCATGCTGAAGCCCATCGCACTGTACTTTCAATAACTTCTCAGACACTGTTCTCATAATGAAACACTTTCATAGGAAGGAAAGGAGAAAAAAGCCTAGGAAAGAAAAAGACATGATAATACTTTGATTTAAAGTTGGGGAAAAAAGGCATGACCTGAGTTTGAGCTATTCATTTAAAATAAGGACACAAACTTATGACACCAAAGGAAGACAGGTTTGCCAAGAACTTCAAAATTATTTTAAAAAGAGATACTGTATTCTTTAAATCCAAACTTATTTAACAACTGAATCCTAATATTTTAACAAGGTTTGGTTTTCAAATAGGGTCCTGCATTTCCAAATTTTCCACAATTGGGAAAGGAATTTTCATAGTTACTGTTTTTCCTACTAATCTTTTTAGTCTCAGTCCACATACCAATGTGGAAAGGAGGAAAGTTGATTTACAGCAAACTCTTAGTTTATTTTATTTGCCCCAGTAAGTGGTCACTTTAAATTTAACAAACAATAATATGGTGGCAGGGGGACAGGAACTCTCCAAAGCTGCTTCCCCTAGACTTGGTTGGTTCTTCTTTGTACAAAATCTCCATTCCAGAGAACTTACCGTACTCAGGACTTGAGGTTTCGCCTCTGTAGAGATCTTAATCTGTTGGTTTGTCTTCTTGCATACTTATCTAACAGGATGTTTCTACTTAGGTGTCCTATTATATTTTGAAATTAATACATTTAATGAACCAATTCACTTACTCACCTCACCTTATCAATTATCTCTCATTGTCTCTCCCTTGTCTGTTAATGGTACAATTGTATCTGACACTTAGGCTTAAACCCCCAGGCTCCTGTTTGAGATTATTTATCCTGTCCTTTGCCCATCATGCTCATTCAATGGTCCTTTAATTTCACATTGAATCTTTCAAATTTGCCACTTTCTTTCCAGTCACCTAGTCCAGGCCCATCTCTTGCTATACTTGATCTCAGTGGGCTCAGGTCTACAGCTTGCTCTTTAAAGTCATTGTTATCATAGCTGGCTTTGGTGGCTCTGACTTTGAATCTTCTTGTTTGAATCCATTTTTTATTCTTGCTGCACTATTTTCTATCTAAAGGATTTTTATGTCATTTATCTGTTTAGAGATAATAAATGACTCCTGTTGTTGCCAAGATTGAGTCCAAATTCCTTAGTCTGTTATTTAAGGCCATTCACAATATGGCCCCATTCATTCACACAATTTTGTTTTTGTCTTTCTAGGGCTACATATGTGGCATATGGAAGTTCCCAGGCTAGGGGTCGAATCAGAGCTGTAGTTGCTGGCCTATGCCACAGCCACAGCAACGCTGGATCCAAGCCGTGTCCCTGACCTATAACACAGGACACAGCAATGCCAGATCCTGAACCCACTGGACAAGGTCAGGGATCAAATCCGAGTCCTCATAGATACTAATCCGGTTCATTAGGTTGAGCCACAATAGGAACTCCCATTCACACAATCTTACTAGTCACTATGTCCCTAAATGAAAGACTCTAACCAGGCTGGTCTACTTAATCTTTGTTCATGCCATCATCCCACCTGAATGCCCTCTCTAACTGTTCTCTGTACTAAAATTTTTACTTTTCCATAGCCAATATTCGCTCATTAGTTTGTTATCAAACATTTATTCCAACATTAATTCCAATACAATTTCCTTCAGTGAATTATCTAATCTCCTTTCAATACAGACTCTGGGACTGTTAATCAAGAGAGTGTGACAATAATAAGACCCTCTCTCCTTGGAAAGTGGAATTTTGGGCAGAGTGCCCACAGACTGGAAATTATTGGAACTCATTTAGTCCAGTGAAATAACCTGAGAAACTGTTGAGAGACTGTTTCTTGCTTACCTTGATCTCTAGAGTTATCTTATCTCCTGACATTCCCAAGTCTGGATCTCTAGACTGTCTGTTGATTCTGTGCTGATTCACTCTCATTCCTTCCAGAGATTTCTTTTTTATTAAAGAGGTAATTTCTGTTGCTTGCACTCAAAACTCCTAACTGTCAGCATTTAAAAAAGCCCACTTAAGTCCTTTGTGCCACACAAGGTCCTTTCCAAGCACTCCAGCTTTCAATAATCATTCCCTCAGTTTAGCATCTGTAGATTTTGGTATATGCTCCATTCCTTTGGCATGTCTCAGTCAGTTACCAAGTATTTACTGAGCATTAACTATTTACTGAACCTGGTTCTAGGCTACTGCATATTGTAAAAATCTGTTAACTCATTTTTTTTGAGAACAGAATATTTTTACAAATGGATTCTGGGTTCTTCAAAGTCAGTAACTTTGTCTCAAACATACATGTTCCTTCCTTGGTGCCTGGTATGTACAGAAAACACATATTCTTACTTATGGGCAAAAGCAGCCTCTTCCATTAAAGCTGTTTAAGAGGAATATAACTATAATATCAGGATTTCTTGATGCCAGTAGAATTACTCAGTAAAAATACAATAACTGGAAATATAAACTATAGTTCTAAAGAACTTGCCATCATATCTTAACTTGCTAGATAACTTGGTAGTTTTTATGAAAAAAATCATCAGTTAAGATGCTCTAGAAGTTGAGTGTGCAATCTCATATTTTAGCGCACAACATCTCCATTTCCCTAAATCACTTTGAAATAATCCTAAGAGTCAGCCATGTCATCCCTGAGAGCTTCACTTTGCATCATTCAAGTACACTGCTATCTTACATGACTGATAACCTAAGAGTCAGGCAATGTAGTAGATTTATTTAACTTTAAACCTTATATTCTATTTTAGCTATAATTAGGGATGGTTTTGGGAGGAATGAGAATTAATGCAAGCTTCTACTTTTGCTTTAACAAAAATTTCAAATAACTACCAACCAGCCATTGGTAGGTAGCATCACTGAGATCCTGGTTGTTACCCTATCCATGGGGCAGCCATGGATATTAGGGCAATAAGGAAAAATGAGTAATAATCTATTGACAACTGAGAGGGAGAAGAAAGAAAGAGAAGCACTCACTTTCTTTTCCAGTCTGTCAATTAATTTCTGGAGTCTATTTATCTGGGTCATCCATTGGTTATCTTCTTCTAGTAAACCTTGAGGGGAAAATCAAGAGGGCAGTGTGTTAAGTTCTAGACAGAGCAGGAAAAATTTGGCATCTCAGAGCTTTCTTTTGCCCTGAAGGAAAAACACAGCATCATTGACTAATTAACACATTACACACACACACACACACACACACACACACACACACACACACACCCCTACACGAGTCCTTTCTAAGGTATTGTTTTCCATAGGTCCATGCACCCCAGTTGGTTCATTTTCACAAGTCTGTTTTTTTTTTTTTTTATGTCATTGTCTGAACTGGCCTTTGATAGTCAAAAGAGCAGATCCTGCTGAACCATTTTTACCACCCCATGATGTGGTTGATTTTTCTTTTGGAAAAAAGAAAGCACCAAGGAAATTATAGTCCTGATCACAGCAACGGGCAAACTGTTAATCAAAAAGAAGTATAAAGCAAAATAGCAAGTATCTTCTAACTTGAGTGGGCACAATGGTCACGGCATAGCAGGAAAGAGTACAGGCTCTGGAGTCTGCTGATTTGGTCAAATTACTTGATTCCTTTGGCCTCACTTTTTGTATTTTTATTTTTTAAAACTTTTGCTGCCCTATGGCATATGAAGTTCCTGGGCCAGGGATCAGATCTGAGTCACAGTTGTGACCTGTGCTACAGTTGTGGCAACATAGGATTCTTTAATTGACTGTGTTGGGCCAGGGATCTAACCTGTGTCCTGGTGCAGCAGGGATGCCACCAAATACTCTGCACCACAGCAGGAGCAGTACTTTTCATATTTTCTCCCATTCTGTAAGTTGTCCTTTTTTATGGTTTCCTTTCTGTGCAAAAGTTCATCAGTTTGATTTGGGCCCATTGGTTTATTTTTGCTTTTATTTCTGTTTCTTTGGGAGACTGACCAGAGAAATCATTTGTAAGGTTGATGTCAGAGAATGTTTTGCCTATGTTCTCTTCTAGGAGTTTGATGGTGTCTTGTCTTATGTTTAAGTCTTTAAGCCATTTTGAGTTTATTTTTTTGCATGGTATGAGGGTGTGTTCTGGTTTCATTAATTTACATTAATTTACATCCTTACCTTTTTACAATAAAATGTTCTAGCTGTGTGCAAAGTGGCATTGATATTTTTACAGGGATTTCATGGAGTCTGTAGACTGTCTAGGGAAGTATGATCATCTCAACAATATTAATTCTTCCAATCTATAAGCCCACTATCTTTTTCCATCTGTTTGTATTGTCTTCAATTTATGGTATCAGTTTTCTCAGTACAGATCTTTTACTTCCTTAGATTTATTACTAGATATTTTGTTACTTTTGATAGAATTGTAAATGGGATTATTTTCATAATTTCTATTCCTGATACTACATTGTTAGTATATAAAATGTAATAGAATTATGTATATTAATTTCGCATCCTGGAACTTTATGTAATTCATTCATGAGTTCCAGTAGCTTTTAGGTGGTGTCCTTAGGATTTCCTATGTACAGTATCACATCATCTTCAAATAGTGACAGTTTTACTTCTTCCTTTCCAATTTGGATTCCTTTTATTTCTTTTTTTATCTGATTGCTGTGGGCAGGATTTCCAATCCTATGTTGAATAGAAGTGGAAAAATTTGACATCCTTGTCTCATCCCTGATTTTAGAGGAAATGGTTTCAGCTTTTCACCATTGAGTATGACATTAGCTGTGGGTTGTCATATATGGCCTTTATTTTGTTAAGGAATGTTTCCTCTATACCTAATTTCTGGAGAGTTTTTAATCCTAAGTGCATATTTAATTTTGTCAAAAGCCACTTCTGCATCTACTGAGATGATTATGTGATTTTTAGTCTTCAAGTTCTTAATGTAGAGTATCATAAATTGACTTGCAGACACTGAACCATGCTTGCATCCCTGGGAAAAATCTGTTAATATATTGCTCAATTTGTTTGCTAACATTTTATTGAGGAATTTTGCATTTATGTTTATCAGTGATATTGACCTGAAATATTTTTTCTGTGAGATTATCTTTTCAGGTTTTGGTATCAGGGTAATGCTGGCCTTGTAGAATGAGTTTGGATGTGTTCCCTCCTTTGCAGTTTTTTCAAATTATTTCAGAAGGATATGTGTTAATTTCTTTTCTAAGTATTTGGATTCACCTGTGAAGATAACTGGTCTTGGACTTTTGTTTACTGGGGTTGTTTTATTGCTGTCTAAATTTCATTGCTCATATTTGGTCTGTTCATATTTTCTATGTTCTATGTATGTATATGTTAATTTCATCTTGTTTAAGGTATTATTTAAGGCCATTGTTTCCTTATTGATTTTCTGTTTATATGATATGCCCATTGATGTAAATAGGGTGTTTAAATCTCCTACTCTTATTATGTTACCATCAACTTCTCCCTTTATGGCTGTTAATATTTGCTTTATGTGTTCAGGTGTCCTATGTTGGGTTTTTATATATTTGCTATATTTTATTTGCTATATTTACTATTGTTATATCTTAATCTGGGATTGATATATTTGTATTGCTTTCTCTTTTTTTGTGTGAACATCTATTATAGATTTTTGGTTTGTGGTTACCATGAGTTTTATATAGACCAATCTATATGTATCTGTGACTATTTAGTGTTGCTTATCTTTTGAGTTCAAATCCATTCTAACAGCTCTGCATTTTTATTCCCACCCATACATTTAATGTTTTTGACATAGTATTTTGCATTTTTATGTCCCTTAACTTTTGTGGATATAGACGATTTTACACTTTTGTCCTTTAGTCTTCCTACTAGCTTTATATGTGGCTGTGTTACTACCTTAGTGCATATTTTCCTTTACTAATGAGACTTTTCCTTTCAAAATTTTCATATTTCTGGTTTTGGCCTTTTCTTTTCCACTTAGAAAAGCCCCTTTAACATCTCTTGGAAAGCTGGCCAAGGGGAAATGCTATATTTTAGCTTTTTTCTTTTCTATGAAGTTTTTGATCTCTTTGTCAAATCTGAATGGAAGTTTTGCTGGTTGGAGTATTTTTGGTTATATGTTTTCCCCTTTCATCACTTTAAATGTGTTGGGCATCCTCAACAGCAGAGTTTCTGCTGAAAAGTAAGCTGATAGCCTATGGGAGTTCTATATGTTAACTTGTTGCTTTTAATATCCTCTCTTTATCTTTAATCTTTGCCACTTTATTTTTATTTATTTATTTATTTATTTTGCTTTTGGGGGCCGCACTTGTGGCATATGGAAGTTCCCAGGCTAGGGGTCAAATTGGAGTTGCAGCTGCTGGCCTATACCACAGCCACAACAACATGGGATCTGAGCTGCATTGTGACCTACATTGTGCTCAGGGCAATGCCAGATTTTGTGTGCAAACTCTATTCCCCATAGTCTTCCCCCAAAAATAAACTCTGCTGGCCTTTGAAGTCAAATGTTCTGGAGGTTTGTTTCCCCAGGGCAGGATCCCCAGGCAATAGAGCCCAATGTAGGGCTCAGACCCCTTGCATGCTTGTGGAGAACATCTGTGATTGTAATCATCCTCTCATTTATGGGTCAGCCTCTTAGGACTCCGCATCTCATTGTGTTTCCTTTTTTTGTATTTAGTTGTAGAAGATCTTTACTGTCAGTCCTTGGGCTTCTCATCAGTAGTTGCTCTGTTGTAATTCTGGTATCCATGGGAGAAGGTGAGCTCAGGGTCTTCCTACTCCACCATCTTGGCCACTCTGAGTGGTTCTAAATGAGCTGTGTTTTTTTTCCTGGATGTTTGTACTTTTGATATTCACCAGGAGACAATACTGTTCCAAGTAGTCACTGATCCTAGGAGGCTACCTGAAGAGTAGAACTGAACCCAACTCACAACCAGCTGACATCACACAAATCACACAATCTAACATAGAGATCCATGAGAGAAAAAAAACAAATATTTCCCATTGTAATTACTGATATTTTGAGGTTATTTGTTTCACTGTAAAAAATGGAATAATAATCTCTTACCTCTGAACAAACTGCTTAAATTTCTGGGGAAATTGATATACTAATACCTATCATAAGTTAAAATAACAATGTTGAAAAAAGAACTTTGAAATCTTTCAAGTACAATCTGTACATACAGGATATATCTATATATTGATTTTGTGAAATAGTAGATATTTAAATATTCATTTGTGTTACAATGACATGTTCAAGTGATATGTGCATGTATATATACACATACATATAAACATGTAGATATATTCACACTTCATAAAAATTATTCTAGGGAATTCCCATCTTGGTGCAGCAGAAATGAATCTGACTAAGAACCATGAAGTTGGGGGTTTGATCCTTGGCCTCGCTCAGTGGGTTAAGGATCCGGCATTGCCATGAGCTGTGATGTAGGTCACAGATGCAGCTCAGATCCCATGCTGCTGTGAGCTGTGGCATAGGTTGGCAGCTGTAGCTCTGATTCGACCCCTAGCCTGGGAACCTCCATATGCTATGGGTGGGGCCCTAAAAAAATTACTCTAATACTTAGCAATGTAAGTTTTCATATTTCAAATTAATTTTAAAGTAATTAATATAAATTATATGGTTAAAATAACTATTGAGGTCTTAGTCTAATAAACTATACACTTTGAAAGCATGGCTATGGCTTTAATCCTACCACAAAGGAAATGATAATCCTTTTCCTAAAATGAATTTAGAGAATGAATGAAATGCTTAGGCAGGCTTAGGGATCTGGAGTTAGGGGGCAGACTAAAGGGTACCCCCTTTGTTTAAAGATGATGAGGATTTCTATAGTCTCAAGTCTTTCACGCATATTCCGTATCCATCATGTCTCTATGTACTGCCCAGATACAACCGCTAGGATTCTGACAGAACTGATGATTAGGATCATCACCACAGTACTTAATACTCAGATTCTTCAGCATTTTGGTTTCAGACAAACTTTTTTGGTATAAAGAAAGCATTCCATTATTATTGTTTTAGCTGCCTTTTTTACATTTTAAAATAAGTCAATATGAATATACAATTGAGTAAATCTGAAGAAGAAAAATGACAAAGCTTCATTACCTGGACTGTAGACATTAAACTGAGGGCTGTTGGGGGAGAAGCTGTTGTGTCTCTGGACTCGGCGACTTGATCGTTTTCCAGGCCATTGGATTGAAAGGACTTCTGGCTTAGTTGGCCCTTGTCTTGAACAACAAAGATAATATTTAACCTCAATGTCAGGGCTTCAGTCTCTTATCTCAAGGAACATATCTTCAAATATCAGTTACAAAGATTTTCTAGTGCAGTGAAATGAAAACATATGAGAATTATAGCTTGGCAACATGGTCTGGAGATGTGTAATAATATAATAATATAATATGTCAAACTAAGGAAAAGATATTGGAATTTTTTTATTCTTGCAATTAAACAGTTTGAGTAAAAATCCTACCTTAATTTTTAATATAAAAAATTCTTTCTTTATTGTCCAAATCATCAATGGAAAAAATGTTTACTTGTACACTGCCATTGTATTTTGTTTAGTTTGAGAAAACCTATGGAGTTTCTTTTTCTTTTATTCAATTTTAAAATAATTGTTTAAATCTGGAGTTCCCATCATGGCACAGTGGAAACGAATCTGACTAGGAACCATGAGGTTGTAAGTTTGATCCCTGGCCTCACTCAGTGGGTTAAGGTTTCAGCTTTGCCGTGAGCTGTGGTGTAGGTCACAGACACAGCTCAGATCTGGCATTGCTGTGGTTGTGGCTTAGGCTGGCAGCTGTAGCTCAGATTAGACCCCTAGCCTGGGCACCTCCATATGCCGCTGGTGTGGCCCTAAAAAGACAAAAAGACAAAAAAAATACTTGTTTAAATCAAAGCTAAATATAAACACCATATTGTATCAATAGTCAAATAATCCTATAAATTTATTTCTAGAAACAGAACCTCCCCTCTGCTATACCATGTCTCCATTTCCTTTATACAAAGAATGATTTTCAACCAGTGTTTATATGTATATAATATGCTTAAATTCCTATTTGTTAGGGATGCGTGGCCAAGAGATGGTGAAGTAGGAAAATGCTGAGCTTACCTCCTTTCATGGGTACGCTAAACTTATAACTATTTACAGAGCCACTATTGATGGGAACAACCTGAAGACTCGCAGAAAAGATGTTACACAAATAAAGGAATCATTTATTTATTTGTCCAATAATGAGATTGGTAGGACAAATGGAGATACAACATGGTAAAGATTCATACCCATAAGTAAGCAACCCACAACAAAAGGAAAATGACTACTGTAGTTCTCCGAAGTGAGGGGTCCAAGTACAATGCTGAACTCCCCAGAACATATAGCTTTGAAGGCAGTGGGACATGCATATAGGTGATCTGGAGGGCTCTAGGCAACAGAGACCCCACTCTTAAAGGGCACAGGCAAAAAACTCACACAATCTGAGACCCACAGTGGAAGCAGTAATTTAGGAGGAATCTTGACCAGACCCAATTGCTGATCTTAGAGAGCCTCCCAGAGAGGCAGAAGGCAACTGTGACTCTCCCTGGGGACAGAGACAATGGTGACAGCATTTCTAAGAAGCTGCTCCACCACAAAGATATTTGAGCTGGAAAGCATAATTTTGGAGTCCTCCTTTTCACACTCTAGTTATAGAGGTTTATGCCTACATTAATAAATTGACATCAGTCCTAGGAACACCAAAATTGTCAGCCAGGCACACAGGAACCCAGTCCTGCCACCAATTGCCCCAGGACCAATTGTGCAAACAGCAGCCTTTCTTCAGCCTCTGATACCCTGGACCCTACAATTAGCCACCCTGGAACATGACACTTCCCAGCGATGGACTGACATCAGCACTAGGATACCATGAAGCAAGCCACACCAGGACCTAGTCCTTCCTACCAGCTACTATAAGGCAGGGACTTGTAGCTAACTATGTCAGAGGAAAGCCCTGCCCACCAGTGAACCCATTAATAGTTGGACCTACCACAACAGAGGGCCCATGCAGTCCACATAGTGGGAACTCCTAGAGCATACAGCTCTGGTAAGCAGAAGGTAGTGCTTTTCCAGGCCCAATAGGACATTTTCTATTTAAATCTACTTCTGTAAGATTGAGAAACATAACCAACCTACCTAACACACAGAAATAAAAACAGAGAGCTTGGCAAAATGATGTGAAAAAGGTATACGTTCCAGATAAAGAAACAAAATAAAAACCCAGACGAAGAACTAAGCAAAGTGGAGATAAGCAATCTACCCAATAAGAGTTCAAGCTAATAAATCATACTCAGGAGAAGAATGGATGAACATAGGAGTTAAAGAGATAGATATAAAAAAGAACCAAACACAGCTGAAGAATACAATAACTGAAACAAAAATACACTTGAAGGAGCCAACAGTACAGTAGATAATACAGAAGGAATGGATCAGTGACTGGAAGACACCAAAGCTGGTGTAAATTACCAAAGCTGAATAGAAAAAAGGAAAAAGAATTTTACAAAGTGAAAATAGTTGACGAGACCTCTGGGACAACATCAAGGTAACTAATCGTGCCTTTATAGAGGGCCCAGAAGAAAAGAGAGATGGGGGAAGAGAATTTACTTGAAGAAATAAAGGCTAAAAATTTTCTAATGCAAGAAAAGAAATAGACATCCAGGTTTAGGAAGCATAGAGGTCCCAAACAAAATGAACTCAAAGAGATCCACATCAAAACAAATTGTAATTAATATAGCAAAAATTAAAGATAAAGAGAGAATCCTAAAAGTGGTAAGAGAAAAGTAACTAGTTACATACAAGGAAACTTCCATGAGACCATCACCTGACTTTTCAGGAGAAACTTCAGACCACAAGTGTGTGGTAAGGTACATTTAAAATGATGAAAGAAAAAACTTACAACCAAGAATATTCTACTAGGCAATGCTGTAATTCAGATTTGAAAGAGAGATAGTTTTATAGATAAGCAAAAAGCCAAAAGAATTCAGCCCCACTAATCTAGCTTTACAATTAATGTTAAAAGGATTTTTCTAAATTAAAAAGAAAAGACTACTATTAGAAATATGAAAAATATTAAAAGAAAATCTCATTGCTAAAGGCAATATGCAGTAAAGGCAGTAAATCAACCAAAAAGCTAGCAGAAAGGTTAAATGACAAAACTAGTAAAATCATTTATATCCACATTATGTAGTTAAGGGATACACAAAAGATAAATATATAAAATATGGAGAGGCCATATTTTATATCTTAGGAGATCAACAACTTTAAATAATTACATATATGTAAATAATTACATATATATGGTTATATATTTTTATACGTAAATGCCATGGTAAATGCAAACCAAAAACGTATATAGAGATACACACAAAAAAGAAAGAAGTCCAAACAAAATTACCTATCAAGTCAAAAGGGAAAATAGCAAAAGAACTAAGGAATAAGAAAGAACTTCAAAAAGTAACCCCAAAACAATTAACAATATCTATCAATAATTACTTTAACTGTAAATAAGCTAAATCCTTCAATCAAAAACATAGCATGGCTGCAGGGACAAAAAAGAACAAGACCTGTATATGCTGACCACAAGAGACTGACTTCATATCTAAAGATACATAGGCTGAAAGTGAGGGAATGGAAAAGTATTTCATGCAATTGGAGATAAAAAGACAGCTGGGGTAGCAATGCATACATCAGACAAAACAGATTTAAAAAAAAACTGTAAAAAGAGACAGAGAAAGATATTACAGGAGTTCCCATTGTGGCTCAGTGGCTTAAGGACACAATGTTGTCTTTGTGAGGATGAGGGTTCAATCTTTAGCCTGGTTCAGTGCATTAAGGATCTGGTGTTGCTATAAGCTATGGCATAGGTTGCCAATGTGGCTAAGATCCAGTGTCGCTATAGCTGTATCACAGGCCCCAGCTGTAGCTCCGATTCACCCCTGGCCTGGGAACTTCCATATGCCACAGGTGTGGCCATGAAAAGAAAAAAAAGAAAGAAAGAAAGAATGATATTACAGAATGATAAAAGGATCAATTCAACAAAAAGGTAAAACAATTGTAAATGTATATATACTCAACATAAGAGCACTTAAATACATACAGCAAATATTAACAAATATAAAGGGAGAATTAACAGTAACACAACAATAATAGGAAATTTAACAGCCCTCTTACAACAATAAACAGATCATCCAGACAGAAAATCAACAAGGAAACATTGGTCTTAAAAGAAAAAGTAGACCAAAGGAACATCTCCCACTTATGAATCAGGAAGTCACAGAAAATACAAACAAACCAATTACCAGCAATGAAACTGAATCAGCAATTAAAAAAACTCTCAAATAAAAAAAAGTATATCACTACATGGCTTCAAAGGTGAATTCTACCAAACATTTAAAGAAGAGTTAATGCCAATCCTTTTCAAATTATTACAAAAATTTGCAGAGGAAGGTAAACTTCTGAACCCATTCCAATGAGGCCAGCATCACCCTGATGGAAAAATGGCCCAAAGACACCATGAAAAAAGAAAAGTACAGGCTAATATCACTGATGAACATAAATGCAAAAATTCTCCATAAAGTATTAGCAAACTGAATTCAACCAAAGAATAATATACCATGATACATAAGATTTATCCCAGGGATACAAATATGGTTCAATATCTGTAAATCAATCTATGTGATACCGTACATTAAGAAAATAAAGAATAAAAATCATATAATCATCTCAACATATGCAGAAAGAGCTTTTGACAAAATTCAACATCACTTATTATAAAAACTCCCCATAAATTGGGTATAGAGAGAACATTCCTGAACAAAATAAAGGTCATATATGACAAGCCAAGCTACCTTTACACTCTACAGTAAGAAGTTGAAAGCATTTTCTCTAAGGTCAGGAGCAAGACAAGAATTCCCACTCTCACAATTTCTATTCAATATAGTAGTAGAAGTCCTAGCCACACCAATAAGACAAACAACAACAAAAATAAAAAACTTTCACTGCAGATGACATTATATTATATACAGAAAAGTCCTAAAGATGCCACCAGAACTATTAGACTATTAGAACTATTAGAATTAATAAATTTGCAGGATAAAAAATTAATACATAAAAATCTATATACTATCAATGTTTCTATACATTAACATCAAACTATCAGAAAGTGAAATTAAGAAAACAACTTACAATTGCATGAAAAAGAATAAAATTTCTAGGAATAAATCTAACCAAGTAGGTAAAACTACTGGAGTCAGAAAACTATAAGACATTAATGAACTTAAGACAACATAAGTAAAAGTAAAAGATATCCTGTACTCAAGGATTGGAAGAAAAAAATTATTAAAATGACCATACTATCTAGGCAATCAACAGACTCACTGAAATTTCTACCAGAAAAAAAAAGGTATTTTTCACAGAGTTAGAACAAATAATTCTAAAATTTGCAGAGAAACACAAAAGACTCTGAATAAATTAAATAATCTTGAGAAAGAAGAACAAAGTAGGAAGTATCATGCTCTCTGATTTCAAACTATACTACAAAGCTATGATAATAAAAACAATATAGTACCAGCACCAAAACAGACACCTAGCTCAATGGAACAGAATAGAGAGGTAGAAATAAACTCTCTCACACATGATTAATTAATCTAGGACAAAGGAGGCATGAATGAACAATGGAGAAAAGAGCTTCTTCAGTAAATGTTAGGAAAACTGAATGGCTACATGCAAAAGAAACAAACTATTTTATAATACCATATACAAAAATAAAATTGAAACTGATTCAAGGCAAATGCTGTGGGTTTGTCATTTCCCCAAAGAAGATATATGGATGGCCAAAAGGAACATAAAAGATGCTTAACATCATTAATTATTAGAGAAATAACAATAATACAATGATGTGCCACCTCACGCAAGTCAGAATGGCCATTAGTAAGGCTACAAACAACACATGCTAGAGAGGGTATGGAAAAAAGGGAACCCTCTTATACTGTTGGTAGGAATGTAAATTGGTACAACTACTATGGAAAACAGTATGGTGGTACCTTAGAAAACTAAATATGACAAGCTTGTGGTTGCCAAAGGGGAGGAGGCAGGAAGTAGAGTGGACTGGGAGTTTGGGAGGGGGGTTATTATATGCAAACTATTACATTTAGAATGGATAAGCAATGATGTCCTACTGTATAGCACAGAGAACTATATCCAATCTCTTGGGATAGAACATGATGGAATATCATGTGAGAAAAAGAATATATATATATATATATATATATATATATATACACACACACACACATATATATATGTATATAGAAAATGACTGGGTCACTTTGCTGTACAGCAGAATTGTCACAATACTGTAAATCAACTATACTTTAATATGAAATTAAAGAAAACTTAAATGCAAGAGCTGAAATCACAAGACTCCTAGAAGAAAACAACAGTACACTTTTGTTGTTATCATTATCTTTTTTTTAGGGCCATACCACCCATGGCATATGGAGGTTCCCAGGCTAGGGCTCGAGTTACAGCTGTAGCTGCTGCCCTAGTCACAGCCACAGCAACATGGGAACATGGGATCCAAGCTGTGTCTGTGACCTACACCACAGCTCACAGCAATGCTGGATCCTTAACCCACTGAGCGAGGCCAGGGACTGAACCCACATCCTAATGGAAACTAGTCGGGATCATTAACTGCTGAGCCATGATGCAAACTCCTGCAGTACACTTTTGATATCAGTCTTGGCAATATTTTCCCCACTGCCTCCTCAGCAAGGGAAACAAAAGCAAAAATAAACAAATAAGACCGCACCAAACTAACAAACTTTTGCACAGTGAAGGAAAATATCAACAAAATGAAAATGAAGCCTATTGAATTAGAGAAGATATTTGCAAGTGATATATATGATAAGGGGTTAATATCCAAAATATACAGAGAACTCATACAACTCCTCAACATCAGAAAAAGAAATGTTAAAAATGGGTGGAGGGGAGTTCCCGTCGTGGTGCAGTGGAAACGAATCCAACTAGGAACCATAAGGTTGTGGGTTCGATCCCTGGCCTCGCTCAGTGGGTTAAGTTCTTGAGGCTTTCTGAGGTTATGTGATACAAATTGTATTTCATCTTGGCTCTTATACTACATGCTTACATTTTAGCTTTCTCAGATCTCCTAAATCAGAGCTTTATCTCCTAATTCTGAGCTTTATCCTATTGATTCTTTCATCTGTCTTATCATTGTGGATTTGGGACTCCTTTTTTCTAGATGCTTTAAATGCCATTTTTGAGAGGTTTAGGGAGGGACCAAAATAAATAATCTATGTTTACTCTCCAATCTTTAACTAGATGTCCTTCTAGATTTCCCTTAATTACAAGAAAGTCAACTTTCTAGCAACTTTGGTGGTAAGGAGGAGATGATTAGAGCATTCCTTCTTTATGTTAAAGCTAAAGAAATTGATGTCTGAGCTTTTACAATCAGTTTGTGAAATTAAAGCTTTTCCTTACTTCTATAACAGACAACCATCAAAAGAAGAAAAATAACTTCTAAGCCCAGAAGTTGTCTTTCTGGATAAAGAACAACTTTGGAAAATAGAACAAAATTGCAGATTTTGCTATAAAAAAGAAATTCACATAATTAAATTGTATTCCCAGAAATCTAGTTTGTGAGAAAGAAAGGTTTATGTAAGAGGACAGGTGTCCTCTAGACAGAAACTTCAGTATAACCTAATGATTGTTCTTGTCTTTGGCTATTAGGTACTTTCAAAGACACAGAATTAAGTGGCTCCCATTAAACCAGTTTGCCAAAGCAGATACAATGAGTGTTACATAATGCCATCTGAAAATATCACCTCTGTGGTATTCCAGCTGTATGCATCTTTTCTCTCTGAAACTGCTATTTTCACATGAATAGACACAGACATTTTGCTCATCACAGCACGTCTAACTCATTACTGCAGGATGAATGATACTATGTGATTACTCCCTGGGGTTGATAGCAGAATAGATGGCTTCTCAATTTTTTTCTTTATTTCAACAAGTCATTGTAACTCGAAGCTTCACAAATATTAATCCCCAGAGTAATATTGATGCTGAAGGGGAAGCAAATTATCATAACCCTGAAATTTTTAAAGATATCTGTGGGTTGCAACTTTTGACTGCACAGAGCCTCATGAAATCTTCTTTTATGATATAAAAAAACAATGCAGGAGTTGTCTCACAGTGCAGTAGATTAAGGGTCCAGTGTTGTCAATTTAGCGGTTTGGGTCACTGCTGTTGCATAGGTTCGATTCCTGGCCCTGGAAATTTCATGTACTTTACGTTGGGCCAAAAGAAGAAAAAAAAAAAAACTAATGCATTTTTTAGGGGGGATATACCTATTTGACCTCTCCTCTCTGAGCTTGTTCTCCTCTCCCTCAAATTTACTACATACTACTGTGAGACTAATTTCTCTTAAACCTCGTCTTTATTATATTTCTCCTTTATTTATAACCTATGACAATCTCTGATCATATGGAGTCTAAACACATTTGTCTAGCTTTAAAGACCTATCTTAACCCTGTCTCTCTATGTCCCAGGTCTTCATCTGATGATCCTCTATATAGCTTCCTGTACCTGGAATCCCCCCTCATTTATTCAGTGTCATATATTTAACACATAGTTGTGCCAGGTATAGGGAAGCAAGGCAAAGCCCCTGCCATCCAGAAACTCAAAGTCTAATTGGAAAGGTAAGTGAGAGACTGAGATTGGAAGTAGATATAAGTAGAGGGTACTAAAGAGAGTACATGGTGGTAGAGTGGGAGGTATAACATTCTGTCTTGGGAGCAGTGAAAGCTTCTTAAAGAAAGTGTTGCCCAAGCAGTGACCAAAAAATCTAGGAGGGGTTAGTCAGATGAGAGACATGGGTCTTAAGTAGTGGATGAGGATACTCATCCCTTCAGGAAGATATCACTGTCACTAAATGCACCCAAAATATCCAAGTCAAGTTTTGTCTCCTCATGAGGCTTCTTCACTGATCTCTTGTTTGATATCACAGGAAAAAGGGCAGCCATAATTCCTCTCTGTCTTTTCTCCAATGAGGAGCTCTCTGGGGCTCTTTACTTTGGTGTCTGGTGGCTAGCTGACTGGAAGATGGAGCCTTGGGAGCCAAATAATCTTGGGCTCAATTCACATGCTTCAGTCAGAGTAACCAAAACTTCACATCAGATATTATGGGCACAAATCCATAGTGGAACCTTGTTTTCTGTTTGACTATTCATGTAGTTCCCCCCCTCCCCCGGAAATCTCCCTGGGGAGAATATTATGGATTTGGGGTAGGATTTGGGCATTCTGGGTGCCTTAGTCAAATGCTATACAATAGCACTCCCCTAAACTGACATCAGATCCACAATATTTCCTATTCTCCCAAGCTGTTTTTGAGCTAGAAACCTAGAAATAAAAGATTCATTAATTCTCTAGTGTCTTCTACTTTCCTTAAACTCTGAATTATCATGCTTTTTCTCATTAACCCCAGCTGCTATGCAGCTGTTGTCAGGGGTCACAGGAGTTCAAGATCAGCCTGTGGCCTAACACAAAGAACAGTTGTTCATTATACATTCACTCTATGGTGGTGAGTGTAGAATGCAAGTCTGTAGGAGGTGACTGTGGAAAAAAACCTAAAGTGCAGGTAAAGAAGCCTTTTTCAAGCCTCTTCTCGGGTGGCAAAGGATTGATTCTAAAAAAGGGAGAATCCATTTTATGTGAAGAAAATCTGAAGAAAAGGCAATAAATCAGGTCTCACTTTCTCAAGAGGAAAATGAAATCAGTTTCACTGTGCTTTAAGACATTCCGTCATCCTCTGTTCAAACCTGAGGAGATGGGTTGTTGCTTTTCTAAAGCTAATTGCTACACTTTGCTATCTGATATGGAATCACCCAATATAATGAAAATACTAAATTTATATTGCTAAAATGCTGCAGAGAACCATCGAGGAATGCACGTCCATGTTCATCAGCTGCACAGGCTCATTAGATCTGAAATTACAGGCTTTTTTTGTTAGAATTAGATGATGCTCACTCATTTTTACATTGTAAACATAAGGTTGAAAATACCACTGTTTTTCTGAGATGTCCTAATAATTATGTATCCATTAATTTGTTTAGAAAAATTGGCCCTACAGAGTAGTCTGTTATTAGCCTCCTTAAAAAAATGTACTGTGTGGTTCTCCCTAAAATTCAGAAATTAAATAAGCCATATCCATAGGTCTAAAGTAGCACATGCAAAAATATCTTGCATAACCATGGGTTTTGCCAAGTGCTTCTCTAGCTTGCAAGGTAAAAAATGATAACTTAAAGTACCAGCTGTTGGTGGGAATTATTTTGATGTCTGCTTTACAGACATTTCTAATCCAAGGTTCTCTTTAGCATTAGTGCCATCATTTACATAACTATTATATTATCACCACTTATCTTCTCAGTGATATCAATTGGTGGTATTGAATTTTGAAACTTTTTCCCATTATTCAATTTTCTCTATTTCCTTAAATAATTAGGCTTGTTGAATTCTTAGGTATCCTGCTATATCTAGGTTCACTGAGCCTGTAAGACTTTTTTCCTATCATTTCCATATTTTCAAATATGCCCATTAACAAGATTAGCTCAAATGTCATCAAGAACCTCCATGAAACTTGTCTTTTGTCCCTTGGCAATTTCCCATTCTCTCTGGTATTTACCCTTTTGTACATTGCATTATAGTTTCAGTGTTCACATTTTATTTATCTTAATAGACTTTAACCTCCTTAGGAACTGGGACTATGTAAAATATACCTTTACATTATCACAGTGGCTTGTAAAGTCTTCTCCATCTAATAAATTCTCAATTAAAATGTGTTGAATACATGATAGTAGAAGAAAAATGAGAATGGTCTTTTTAAGAGCAAATATAAGGCTAACATACAATGGAGGTCCCTGCCATTCTGTTTAAATCTATTCATTCTCATTTTTAATTTTCTCTAGTTTAACTAGGATGCCTTTCATCTGGTCTTCCATAAATATGGAGTCACTAAAGAGATATCATATGAAATCATCTAACTTGCCTTTCTTGACGGGTTTGCTCCTCAGTAGTTTCCATGGCACATTCGAGAGAATTCTGGAGAGACTGCAGCTGATTCAAGGTCTCTTTCAATAAAAATCGAGTTACAAATTGTTCCAAATTGGAGGCCTCTTGATAGTCCTAAATAGGACAAAACAAATGCTATTAGAAGTATGGTAGGAAAAAATAACCAGGAATGTTTTATTCTCATGATCCCATCAATCTCATATTAATCCTTGAGAAAAAGAGACAAAAAGGAGAGAAGACATGTTGGGCCCTGGAGGCTGGAGCAGAGTTCTATCTACCCACCATAAGTTAAGTAAGAGAGCTGCAGAAATGACTAGAATGTCTCATCTCCATTGCACAGGATTAGAAAAAAAGGACAAAACCTAGTTGAATTATGCAATAGACAACTACAGAAAAGAAAAAAAAAATATCTGGAGAAAGGTTGGAATGTGACTAACTCTGGGCTTGTTTTCTATTACCAACTAAATGCAGTCACATGTCAGCAATTGTCTTAATTCCCTCTTGATGTATTATATGCCTGATCTGAAGCCAAAGGAAATCATGTGTAGTTATCTCAAATTTCAGAAAATGTTAAACTTGGAATATTTACACAGTTTGTTAAATCTGATTATGAATTTTACCTGAATCTCATCTGGATCTAACATCTAGATTGAAGAAAGAGAATAAAACCATATTGTTGTGGAATGAAACATGTAGGAATCACTTTTTTTTAGGTCATGGGACAGCCAGCTAAATCTGATTTTCTATATTCTCAGGAGGGAACAATAGTTTGTTCAGCCAAAGAAAGGACTTATTTGGCTCTATCTCTAAACAAAATGATTATTTCATGGTTGAAAATACAAAACTGAAAGAAGTAATGGTGACAAGATAATGCCAGGAAATACAGTGTGCTGAGAAATCTTGGGGTATGGCTGTAAACCCAAGCAAACAAGATTTAGTTAATTAACCTTTCTAGGTCTCAGCTTTCTCACTTAAAAATCAGACCAAGTACTCTGGCATACATCTGAACTCAAAAATATTCTGAGCTTCTATCAACTCTAAATTAGGAAATATTGAACTTCTGGCCTCCTGGTATAAGTTATTTTAGAATTTTATTCTGTTAGCAGAACAACCTAGTGTCATAGAAAACTTAACTTCTTTCCTAACTTGAAATAACAAAAGGTTTCAATCATCAGTCTCTCTTTAAGTTCATTTTTGTTTTTTTATTTTTGTGGATGAACAATACAGAAAATTTTCTTATCGCCCTATCTTATTTAAAAATTAAAATTTTTTATGTCTTTAAATTCCACCGAACAAATTAACCCTAAAACAAGACATTCCTTACTATAATCAGAATTTTGTGTGTTAATTCAATGTAAAAATATACAAAATATTTAATTTGAACATATAGCTTGTCATTTAGCAGCAATAAAATCTTCAAAAAATTAGTTCTTAGTGTGTTTTATAAAACTGAGTAAAGCTTTCCTTTGAGATGAAAAGAAAATGTGATGATAGAATAAAACAGTTGTGCTTGATGGATGTCCCATAGTTATAACATTTTTCTAAAGCACATTAAAAAGATAAAATGTATTAAAATGATGAGATGCAATTGTGTAGTCAGAGATCACGCCAACTGTATTTGTACTTCAGTATATACTACACTAATCTAAAGCAAATGATAAAGGTTTATACCTATTTATTGACAGCATATAAAAGTAAAGGGGTATGCATTTTTTTTTAGCTGTGCAGCATTGCATTGGCCTCAACCTTTTCTCATTTAAATGTTAGCTATTTGTCATGTTAAAATTATCTATAGAAAGGAGATTTTTACTTTTGAGTTATCCAGTTTAAATGCTCTGGTCACTGTGATTAGATTTTAGCTTCTTGGACACAAAGGTCATGCCTTATGCTTTTGTATGCCTCATGGTACCCAGAGCAGATACTCATTCAATACTTGAATGTTTGCAGATAAACTCCTAATTCTGAGAATCGATTGTGTTCACTATTATGGTCTTAATTGTTACATTTCTCTATTTCTTAAAAATTTTTTCTTAAAAATTTAAGAAAATTTTAAGAATTAATTAAGAATTGTTGTGCCAAGACTTGCATCTCACCTTGAGAATTTACTATCATCACTACTGACTCTCCAGATAACATTAAGAGATGGCACAACACAAATGGTACATTTGAAAGAAATGTTGATGCCTTGACATTGAGAGGAGTAGTAGGTGGGTTTGAGGATTTAAATGATTAAGTTTTTTGAGTCAATTATGAAAATCTGCTGTTATGTTCTGACCTTGATTGGCAAAGAGAAAAAAAAAATGCTTGTTTTCTATCTTTCCTATTTATCCTTCCAAACCCAGTTCATGTGTGGCTTTTCCTCCCTTTGAATAAGCATTTCTCTTCATAGGATTAGGAACAGGCCCTTTCCCTTCTGTGTGTTCTTGTAACAACTCTTCCCTACCTAGGATATAAATTTATCATTTTATACTATAGTATGTTGTTTGCTTGTCTATTTCTGCCATCCTGGGTCAGCTCCTTAAACGGTATGGAATATGTCTTAATCATTTCTGCCTCCAGAATGTCCAAAACAAAACCTGGCTCACAGCCTCTGATCCATAAATGCTTAAAAACTATATGAGGAACAAGGAACCACTTGGGGGTTCAGGAGATGGAGGTAGTATCTGAGCTCTGGGAACTGCTCTTGCATCTCTCCAGTCACTGGCTGCCTTCCCCTGCATCTAGCCCTTGCTGGTGGTAGACACTGCTGTTCAGCTTGTTTAGTCATATGAGCTCTACAATAAAAGGAAACACAGCTTTATTTTATAACAGAGTGTTTGTCCTCATTTCATTTTCTGTACCATTGTTGGTCTTCTTCCCTAGCCTTATTCTGGATCCCAAGGTTTAGGACTGCAGTCCCAGGTGGTATGGATCCAATCTTCCTTCCCTTCTCTCAGATGTGCAGTGGATGTTCATTGAGATGACAGTGGCAAAAGAAGCAGATGGAGAATTAAATAGATAATAAGCTGGAAAATGTCAAAGCCTGGTCCTTTTTATTCTCAACAAATGTGTTGGTAGTAAAGGTACAAAAAGGGATCTTTGCATGCTGAACTCCCACAATATTCTATGGTGGCTTAAGTACATATTCCTTTGGGCACAACCTGGAACCTGAGAAATTGGTAGAAAGAACTTCTACTGGTCTAACAAAGCAGTAAAGAAAATGTACAGATGATACCTGATATCCAGTCCTTCATGTCTATAACAAAGGATGTGGGCAAATGAAGGCTAACTGTATGTTTTTCAGGTCCCAATAATGTTCATTCAATTCATTGATAACTGTTCAATTAATAATAAAGAGGAAATTGTTAATAAAGCAGCCTTAATATTTCCATTTGTACCTTGGAAAGCCAGAATGTATTTCAATCCACATATATCCTTTGTGTGGAGCTGGAACAGGGCGAGGAGTCATTCAGGTAAAATTCTTAGCATTAGCAGCACAGTGCTTTGAAAATCAGGCTTCTGAGACTGTGCATTTTAACTGTCAGACAGCAAGCCCTTGCCCATCTGGTATGATGGAGGTTTGGAAATCTTAGCTATTAACCTACTATGAATCATCTCTGTTAATTATAAAAATCAGAGCATAGTCTTTCCGGTTTGTGTTTGCCCTATTTGAAAATTAATCAAGTCAGTGACATTCAGTCTCAGTGTCATCTTGTTTACGAGATCAGATACAATCACATTTTGCAGGGGGTACTGCTTCTGAATGCCTTTTGATCTAAGCCCTGTAGCATTCCCTGTTGTGTGAGACATCTGGGCCAGCTTCTATAATAGGAAAAAATTCACTTTCACAAAAATAAGGTTTTTTTTTTCCCTCTTTTTCTACTTTTCCCCAAATTGTAACTTTTAAAATATGAACTGGCTTATCCTCTTATCTATGTCCTATTTCTTTAAATATTCTTAGACTTTCATTTTAAATGACACTTTTCAAACTAGGGGAACACATATCAAGTTTTGGCCTTACTAAAATAAAAAATAAGAAAATAGTCCTTAATTAAGTGTCTTAAAGCTGGACTGTGGCTAATTCCAGATAGGTCTTTGAAAATCTGAGATGACAGAACAAGAAATTAAAATATTTTCAAACTGTAGATTCCCAAGTATTAAGGGAATTGTAGTTTTTAAGGTCAGTGATAGAGAAAACTAGCTCTAATCTGTTATAAAGGGCTCATCCTAGAGATGTCAAGGATTTACTCCATGTAGATTTCTTACTTCCGGCTTCTTCTATTGCTCTGTCTAATACCAGCATACCCTAACAAGAACATACGGTTCCTTAAATGTCTTTGCTTAAAGAGTAATCTCAGAGTAATCTCAAATTAATCCTCTTTGAACAAGTAGAATTTCAGGAAAATTTACATGGGTATTTCCTTAATAGCATCAATCTCATAAACTTGTAAGGATTAAATGAAAAGTACATGGCATGTAAAGCACACCATATGATGTCCAGCTTGTAGTTTTTGATAAGTAAGTATTCACTATTGTTATAAATCCATTAGTGGAAGAATATTACAAAATGTAATAGATAGATCATTGGCCTAAAATTCACAAGACCTGGGTTTAAATGTTGTGATAATGGTTCACTTCATAATTTTTGATAGGGTAAATATATGGTCCCTGTTTGGAATGTAGCAGCTTTCCACAAATATTAATTTTTCTGAGTTCTTTCTACCTATATTTAGTGCTGCACATCTGCTACCCTGATTGTTCGAAAATGTATACTTTTTACATGCACATTTGTTACCATATTGGAACTATGACTCATGAAATTTGATATCTGAGGATTTGCAATGTAGAGTTCAAATGCAAAATTAATTTGAAAGTGTTTCCATTCTTGAATTTTTTCTCATCAAGAGTAATACATGAGATCTAGTTTACAGATCTAAACACTTCTTGCATCATCTCTTTTATCTACTCTGAATTCGATCAACTGTATCTTCTTCTAGACCATTTCACTTTCCAGAATCTCTCAGTCTTTAATGTTATTTTACTCCTGTTTTCTCTTCCAGATTTGTATTTGTACACTGGCTAAGATTTCTTTCCTTCTCCTTAAGTCATTATGAGTGTGGCTCTATTAATATGTTCATCCCTTATTCTGAATCACAGAAACACAGAAACCAGAAAAATAATAACAGAAGGAACTAGGGAAGATATGCATATCAGTGGCATTGTTTTTGAAACTCCAAAAACTTTCACCTAAAAACAGGTAGTGCAAATAGATTAAACACAATAACAACAAGACCCCAAAGGTACCAAATACAACTAAACTAGGTTTTAAGGGTGTCAACAGGAACTGGAAGTGATAAGTGGCTAAGGACAAAATCTCTGATGGCCACAAGATCTGCATTGCATGGTGTCACTGGGTGTGTAGGAAGAAACAGAGAGAGTAATGGGATCTGTGAAAGCCCTGAAGATAAGAGAACTCCAAAACAGCCAACAAATATTCATAAGAAAATATAATTGGTTGACTTGAGAACAGCTAAATCTGGGAAGAGTTTTATTCAAAAGTAGGTGAGCATAAAAATCTTAGTAAAGCCTAAAAAGGCTGGAACAATGAGGTCCTGTGAACTTTTGGAATCAATTAGCCAGGATGTTATGCTAGGAGGGTCCCACACTGAAAAGAAACTGCAGGGACTCAAATCAAAACTTAGCAGGGTTATAGAGATCAAGAAGATTCAGATAACAGTCAGGGAGAGCAACAGAGCCAGAAATCTCAGAAGAGCCACTATATATTTTTAATACTACAAGACAACCAAGAAGGAGCTCTGTGAAGTCAGAAGAACTATTTTGAACAGATCCTTCTTTGAAAAACTCAAGAAAATCATGTTAAAAATAGGCAACAGAAAATTATTAAGGTGAAGTTCTATATAATGGTTATTATTAAAAAGGGAAATAAAGAGTAAAATAATGTTCCTGCAGACAATGGGTGTGCACAGAAAGATAAGCCCACAAAACAGATCAAAACTATAACCAAGTATTTAAAAATGAGCTAAAAGACATTAACAAAAAATTGAAGAAAACAAAAATAAGGAAAAGAAAGAAAAAGGATTTGAGAGGTGTCGGGAGATGTTTCTACAATCTTTTCTTAGCCTCTCTGCTTCTATTTTCTATGCTGAAAACTCCATCTTGTCCTGCTCAAACTTTACCCTATATTCCTGCTTGAAAAACAGTTGCTGTCCTGGTAAATAACTTAAGCTTAAGAACAAAGACCAAAAGGCATAAGTTATTCATGTGGTCAGCTGAATGAGAACATAATGTGTTGGTCTAGGCATGCCTGACCTGTGCAGATAGGCATGTTGTTTTGCACAGCATGATATGTCCTGTTAAGATAAGAGGAAGATGAGCCTCATGGCCCCAAGGGGTTTATGAGGGGTTGTTAGCAGGATATGCATTAGCAAGGAGATTAAGGTGCAAACCTAGGCACTCCGGGTTGCCACAGTTAGGTATGACCTCTGCAGAAGCACAATGGTGGTTTTCTAGATGCTATGCATAGACAGCTGATGCCAGGCTTCCTCAGTGCTAATGACTGTTAAATGCGTAAAGGTCAGAGTAAAGGCTTAACCAGCTATGTGAGTTTTAAAAAAATAAAAAAACTATATTCTACACCTACAGTCCCCTCCTCACTTGACATAATCCCAAAGAGCACAATAAAAGCAGTGTGTTTTCTTGAGGCCATGCTCTTGGTCCGTGAGACCTTGAGTCCCCAGTTCCCAACTTTGATTAACATAAATGTCTCTATGTTTTGTTTTATGTTAACCATTTCTTAAGTTTCACAGCACCCGTTCTCAGCCTTCATCTGCTGAGTTGGTCCTGGCAGAGAGGAAGTGAAAAATATTGCAGATAAGCAAAAAAAGACCTACCATACTTATAATAGAGTTCCTTTAAGAATAAATCCAGAAATCAACAAAGGAACAGAACAAATCCTAGAATCTAACATTCAAGAATGCTTTTCTGAAATAACAATATTTAAAATTAGGTACTGAAAGCATACTGCATGTGTAAGAGTAACAAGTAAGCACAAACAGATTAAGACACATTTTAGTAAAATTACTAGACTTTAAAAGACAAAGTCTTTGTGCAGTTACACATAAAGATCAAAACACTCCTAGAGTTTTTTAAAAATTATATTATTTTGATACATTCCAAAATCAACACTTTTTTACTAGAAAAAGTAGAGAAATATATTTAATATATACAAAGTAAAGAAATGGAGCCAAAAATTTTATATCAGGAAACATTGACTTCTAACTGTAAAGAGAACTGAAAAAAAATTTTTTTTTTTTGGTCTTTTTGCCATTTCTTTGGGCCGCTCCCACGTCATATGGAGGTTCCCAGGCTAGGGGTTGAATCGGAGCTGTAGCCACTGGCCTACGCCAGAGCCACAGCAACGCGGGATCCGAGCCGCATCTGCAACCTACACCACAGCTCATGGCAACGCCGGATCCTTAACCCACTGAGCAAGGGCAGGGACCGAACCCGCAACCTCTTGGTTCCTAGTCGGATTCGTTAACCACTGCGCCACGATGGGAACTCCTGAAAAATTATTAACATGCAAAAACTCAGATTAAAATGTTCCCAAGAGCTCCTCCCAAGTAACCTACTAGAGAATGAGCTTCATATATCTAAAATAACTAGAGTGTTCAACATAAAAAATAATGATGTAGGACAAGCAGTAGCAGACTTTTTTAAAACAGAGAATTATATAGTAAATATTTTAGACTCTGTTAACCAAGACACCACAAATATCACTGTATCATGAAATCATCAGCAGATAATTCTTAAAAGAATGATTCTAGCTGTGTTCAGAGAGCATATAACACACGTGTTTGGCAGAATCTGGCCAATGGCTAAAGTTTTATAACCCCTAATACAGGCATTGACTATCAAAGGCTGCCAACATCAAAAGAGACATCTAGAAAGTACGTGCTTTGTGATGTTGCCAAATAAGACTCTGGATTCATCAGACTATTTGAGGTAAAAACAAAGTTCAGAAGAACATGATAAATTGTGCCGTGAGAGGCAGCAGTGAAGTCTAGATGGTGAGAGTTGTGGGAATAGACAGATATGGCCTGTAAAATTCAAGATTCTTTGGCACGCAGTAGAAACACTCCCAAATTAGTAACTTTTATCACCTCTCATATACTGGCTTCTCAACTGCTGTTTTGCATTTTTCTGGGGTGTAACAGAGAACCAAATGTTATATTTTTCAGTGTAAAGAGCAAAGAGCTATATTTATGAATAAATTTGGCTCAATATATGTTTGTTGATATGGATAATGAAATATAACCAAAATTTCTTCTCCCCAAATATGCTTTTTTCCACCTTTTAGCCCACACATTTTTTTCTTTGAAGACAATTTTTAAGTACATGAAATACCTCAAGAGTAACAGTCATTTATAATTTGTCTCTTCCTAAACAGTATATATGTCAGATGAATATATATTTTAATGATAGTCATATAATACTGAGCATTAATATGCCTAATTTACTGAATTTTTCAAAGACAAATACACATTCAAAACATCATATATGATTTTTCTGTTTTCAAAAACAAATTACTCTTGTCTTGATCTAAATAAATTCTGTGCCAGAGGAATAATTGGGTATTAAAATATTGTGAGCACTGCCAAATGGTCTAATGCATTGGAAATGGTAGATACTTAATATATTTAAGCATTGGCACATTTTTGGATTAATTCACCTTTGTGACCCATTTATGAATAGAATAACAAAGCACTCCAGTAACTTTTTATTCAAGATCAAATGTTCCTAGGAATAAAAAACCTTCTTCAGAATAACAACTAGGCAATTTTTTTCTTTTAAATGATCTTTATTTTTTGCATTATAGCTGGTTTACAGTGTCCTGTCAATTTTCTACAGCAAGATGACCCAGTCATATATACATATATACATTCTTTTTCTCACATTATCCTCCATCATAAGTGACTACATATAGTTCCTAGTGCTATACAGCAGGATCTCATTTCAATGGGACTTAAAAATAATATTGTGAGAGAGATCAAGATGGTGGAGTAGGAAGACACAGCCTACTCCTCCAATCATGAACACATCAAAAATACATCTACACATGGAGGAACTTTCACTGAAAATAAACTTGATACTGTCCAAAAGTCTCTTCTTACAACTAAGGCTGTAAAGAAAGATCCATAAAGTTGGGTTAGAAGGGAGGAGAAGCAATCAAGTTGGAACCCATGTCCCTAACAGGTGACACAGAAGAACAGGGGAATATCATGGGTTTAGGGACTTTCCGAGGGGAGTGAGTTCAAGCCACATATTGGGCACCCCAGCCATGGGGTCCAACACAGGGAAGATGAGTCCACTTAGCTTGTTTGAGAACCAGTGGGGTTTACTGGAGGGCTGTAAGAAACTGAGACTCTGCTTGTGAAGAGTGCACGCACACACAAGTTAATCCCCAGGAACAGCATAGGAGCAGCAATTGAAAACTGCTTAGGGCTCTTGCCAGTTTCCTGCTACTGTCCCAGTGAGTACCCGAGGTGGCTGTTTCATTAGCACAGCTTTCAACTAAAGCAAAGGATGCTGTTTCCAAGGAGAGCATGAACACTTAGAAAGAATGGAGCTGGCTCAGACAGAACCCTGCCTCTCAACGGAGGAAGGGCAGCCATTGTTTGCATGCATGCAGAGGCAAAAGATTAAGGGATACCTGTGGCTCTGACTGGCTTGATAGAACTGTTGAAATGTGTGCCTCAGCTCATGCCAGGTGCTCATTCCAGGCCCTCTCATTCCAGTGCTTCCGTCTACTAGAGTGGAAGTGCCATTGTCCTGAGGAGTGCACACACTCAGAGAGAAAGGAACCAGCTCAGATCTGACCTCAAGGAATCTGCTCCAGCACCTTAGTCTCACTCCTATCCTAAATAGGGAAGTGACTAACACTGAGGGAGAAGGCCCAACTCAAACCTGGTTCCAGCTCCACCCCCGCCCCCCCCACCTCCAGCTCTACCTACCACCAAGGTAGTAGCTGCCAACAGACCCTGAAAGAAGTCATGACCCACATTCACTTTAAATTCAGTTCTCCCACCAAAGCTACTGGACACACCCAGAGTGCATAGGGATGCCCTCACACAAGGACACTGTTCAAGAACATGAACAGATAGATGTTTCACTCTGAAGCTTCATAGAGATGAGAAATTTAACCTAGATTAGGAGAGGAATATATTTCAAATGAAAGTACAAGAAAAAAGATGTCTAATGAAACAGAGATAAATAATTTACCACATAAAGAGTTCAAAGCATTAGTAATAAGAATGCTAACTGAAGGAGAGGAAAGAATCACCAAATCAGAACAGGAAGGAAAAGGCACATTTGTTTACAAAACTAGGAGTAGGGACTTCTGGGACAACATCAAGGATAATTATAGGAGTCCCAGAAGGTGAAATAACTGAGAAGAAGTAGAAAGTTATGTGATAAAATTATAGCTGAAAAATTCCCAAACTGAAGAAGAACAAAACTGATTCCAGGTACAAAAGCATAGAGATGCCCAAACAAGATGAACACAAAAAAACTCACATGAGGGAGTTCCCGTCGTGGCGCAGTGGTTAACGAATCCGACTAGGAACCAAGAGGTTGCGGGTTCGGTCCCTGCCCTTGTTCAGTGGGTTAAGGATCCGGCGTTGCCGTGAGCTGTGGTGTAGGTTGCAGATGCGGCTCGGATCCCGCGTTGCTGTGGCTCTGGCGTAGGCCAGTGGCTCCAGCTCCGATTCGACCCCTAGCCTGGGAACCTCCACATGCCGCGGGAGTGGCCCAAAGAAATAGCAACACAAACAAACAAACAAACAAACAAAAAACTCATATGAGACACAGCATAATTAAAGCGACAAATTTACAGAGATAATTCTAAAGGCATCAAGGGAGAAACAGAGTCATATACAAGGGAACCTCCATAAAGCTATCAGATGATTTCTCTGTAGAAATTTTGCAGGCCATAAGGGAGTATGATATATTTAAACTGCTTAAAGGGAAAAAAACCTACAACCTAGAATACCCCTAATATTCAGAATTGAAGAAGCAATACAGAAATTCTTAGAAAAGCAAAAACTAAAAGAGTTCATCAATACTAAACAGATCTTTCAAGAGGTGTTTAAGGGTCTTCTTTAAGTGGATAAGAAAAGGCTATAATAAGAAGTAAGAATTTATAGGAAAGAGAAAATTCCATTAGTAAATCAAAATATAGTAAAGATTTGGATCAACCACTTAGATATGCTGGTATTAAAACTAAAAGACAAAAATTGTAAAATCAGCTATAACTACAATAATGGATATACATAAAAATGCAAAATATGATATGAAAAACAGAAAACATGGGGGAGGGAAATAAAAAATTTAGATCTTTTAGAATGTGTTTGAAATTAAATGAATAAAACAAGTACATATAGATCAACGTGTAAAACCCCATGGTAACCACAAATCAAAAATATACAATAAATACACAAAACCTAGAGATAAAGGAATGCGAGCATAATATTGAAAAAAATCATCAAACCACAAGAAAAGAAACTAAATAAAAAGAAAAGAACAGAGAACAATGACAAAACAACCAGAAAATAAGTGACAAAATGACAATAAGTTGACATCTATCAATAATCACTTTAAATGTCAGTGAACTAAATGGTACAATGAAAAAGACATAACATTGGATAAAAATATAATAACTAACTATATGCTGCCTAGAAAAGTCACTTCAGAACTCAAGACATACATGGGCATAAAATGAGGAGATGGAAAAAATATTCCATACAAATGGGATGACAGGAAAAGTTGAGTAGCAATACTAATATCAGAGAAACTAAATTTAAAACAAGATATATAACAAAAGACAAAGAAGGGCATTATATAAGGGTACTGGGATCAGTGCAAGAAGATATAACATTGTTATCATATATGAACCTAACGCAGGAGCACCTACATATATAAAGTTAATATTAAAAGATGTAAAGAAAGGAAATGACAATAATACAATAATAGCAGGAGACTTTGAATACCACACTTGCATCAATGTACTGATCATCCAGACAGAAAATCAAAGGAAACAGTGACCTTAAATGATGCATTAGACCAACTGGACTTAAAAGATAACTACAGGACATTCCATCCCCAAACAGCAGAATACACATTCTTTTCAAGAGCATATCAAATATACTCTGGGATATATCGAATGCCATGGCAAAAAACAGGTCTCAATAAATTTAAGAGGACATAAATTATATCAGGCATATTTTTCAAGTCAGATTGAAATCAATTACAGGAGGAATAAAACAATAGGTCAAGGAAGAAATCAAAGAGGAAAGAGAAAATACCTTGTGAAAAATTAAAATAATAATAAAAAAAAACTTTTCGGGAGTTCCTGCTGTGATGCAATGGGATTGCCAGTGTCTCTGCAGCACCAGGGCACAGTTTTGATCCCTAGCCTGGCACAGTGGGTTGAAGATCTGGAATTGCTGCAGCTTCAGCATAGATCACAACTATGGCTTGGGTCTGATCCCTGGCCTGGGAACTCCATATGCTGCAGGATGGTCAAAAAAGAAAAGAAAAGAAAAAAAAAAAACTTTCCAAAATCTACATGATGAAGCAAAAGCAGTTCTAAGAGGGAAAATTACAGCAATACAGGAACCCACCCCAAACATGAAAAATCTCAAATACAACCTAACCTACACCTAAAGGAATTAGAAAAAAGAACAAAGTCCAAAATCAATAGAAAGAAAGAAAAAATAAAGATCAGAGAAGAGATCAATAAAATAGATTAAATAATACCACAAGAGAAATGGTCAATGAAACCAGGAAGTGTTTTTTTTTTTAAAGATAAACAAAACTGATAAGCCTTTAGCCACGCTCATTAAGAAAAAAAAAGAGAGAGAGAGAGAGAGGGGACCTAAATAAACAAAATGAATGAAAGAGGAGAAATTATATCCACAGAGATAAGTCTTAAGAGAATAATATGGACAGTTAAATGCCAATAAACCAGACAGCTTAGAAAAAATGAATGAATTCTTAGAAACATATAATTTTTTCCAAATTGAATTAGATAATCTAAACAAACTGATGACTAGTAGTGAAACTAAATCAGGAAAAAACAAAAACAAAAAACCTCACAGCAAACAAAAGTCCAGTACCAGGTAGCTTCTTTTTGGTAGGGGAATTCTACTAAATTCTTCATATAAAAAAGACATAATATCTACCTTTCTTTAATTATTCTAAAGGAACACTCCCAAGCTCATTCTGCAAAGACACTATTACCCAGATTACCAAAACCAGACAAAAACACTACAAAAAAGAGAAAATTATAAGCACATATTTGTGATGGATATCGATGCAAAAATCTTCAATGAACTGTTAGGAAATCAATTAAACAATATATAAAAAGAATCATATACCTTAATCAAGTGGGATTTGTTCCAGGAATGTGGAAATAGTTCAGTGTTACCAAAACAATCAATGTGATATACCATATTAACAAAAAGAAGGACGAAAATCAAATGATCATCCAGTAGAAAGAGAAAATGCATTTGATGAAATTCAACATCCATTTATGACAAAAACCCTTGTCAAAGTTGGTATAAAGGAAACATATCTCAACATAGTAATGGTCATTTATCAGAAGTCCACAGCAAATATACTCGATGATGAAAAGCAAACAAAACAAAGCATGCCCACCCTCACCACTTCTGTTTAACATAGCATTGGAAGTCCTAGACATACCAATCATACAACAAAAACAAAAATGAAATAAAAGACATTCAAATTGGAAGGGAAGAAGTAAAAATAATCATTTTAGACCATGATACAGACCATGATACTATAGGTAGAAAACCCTAAAAACTCCACCAAAAAACTATTTCAACTAGTAAATGAATTCACTAAAGTTGCAGGATATGTGATTAATATACAGAAATCTGTCATTTTTCTGTACACTAATAATAAGCTATCAGAAAAAGTGAGAAAAGAATCTCATTTAAAATCATACCAAAAAGATTAAAATACCTAGAAACAAAATTAACCAAGGAATTGAAAGACTTATACCCTGAAAACTGTAAGACATTTATAGAGGAAAATGAAGCAAAACAAAGATGTCAAAATATATCCCATGTTCATGGATTGGAATAATTACTTTTGAAAAAATGTCCAAACTACCCAAAGCAATCTACAGATTTAATGCAATCCCTATCAAAATACTCATGACATCTTTCACAGAACTAGAAGAAATAATACTAAAATGTATATGGAATCTCAATATAGACGAAGCAATCCTGAGAAAAATGAACAAAAGTGGAGGCATTATGCTTCCAGTTTCAGTTAAAGCTATAATAATTAAAAGAACATGATGCAAAAATAGGCACATAGATCAATGGAACAGAATAGAGAGCCCAGAAATAAACCCATACACTTATAGTCTATTACTTTTACAACAAACGATGCAAGAATATACAATGGAGAATTTCCCAGGATCTTCAATATGCTGCTGGGAAAACTGGACAACTATCTGTAAAACTGGACAAGAATAAAATTATTACACTTACACCACATACAAAAAAAATAAGCTCAAAATGGATTAAAGACCTAAATGTGAAAACAGAAACCATAAAAATTCCTAGAAGAAAACATAGGAAGAACATGCTTTGACATAAATTGTAGCAATATTTTTTGGTCTGCCTATTAAAGCAAAGGAAAGAAGAGTGAAAGTAAACAAATGGGACCTAATTAAACTTAAAAGCTATTTCACAGACTGGGTCACTTTGCTGTACAGTAGAAATTGACAGAACACTGTAAATCAACTATAATGGAAAAAATAAAAATCATTAAAAAACACAAAATGAATGGGAGAAAAATATTCACAAATTACATGAATGATAAGGGATTAATATACAAAATATATAAGCAGCTCACACACTTAACACTTAATGTTAAAAAAGGCAGTAACCTGATTAAAAAATGGATGGAAGACCTGAATAGACATTTTTCTAAAGAAGACATATAGATGGCGCATAAAAAGATGTTCAACATTGCTAATCATCAAAGAAATCAAATCAAAGCCACAATAAGATATCATCTCAAACTTTTCAGAATGGATATACTCAAAAGATCACAAATAACAAATGTTGGCAAGGATGTAGAGAAAGGAGAACCCTAGTTCATCACTGGTGGGAATGTAAGTTAGTGAAGCCACTACGTAAAACAATATGGAGTTCCTTGAAAACACTCTGATTAAAGGTGTGTTACAACTTCTCACTCAGTGCTTTATGTCTCTTAATCTCTTTCATATTTTCTGGCCACAGTCTATGATATCTTCAGTTCTGTCTACCAGTTCACTTATTCTCTTTTTTGCTATATTTAATCTACTGTTAGTCTCCTGATGTTTTAATTCCAAATTGCTTTCATTCTTAGCAAATCATTTTTGTTTCTTTCTCAAATTTGTTTTGTCTTTTTTTGTTTTGTGTACTCATGCTCATTTCTCATATTTTTAATCCTACCAAGTACTTATAAAAATGTATTAACATATTTATTCTTAAGCTGTATTAAGTTTTTGTGTTTCAATTTTTTTTTTTTTTTACTGTCAGTTTATATTATTTGTAAGATTACTCTGTGGAGGTATTTACATATAAATTTAGAGAGAATTTAATCTTTCTTTTGCCCAGCCCTGGGGGCACCAAAATATTGGAGTAAATTTTATTTATTTCTAATTTTTATTATGTTTCTTTTTTGGCCATTTTCTGGAAATGGAAATTTCCAGGCCAGGGATTGAATCTGAGCCACAGAAATGGCAACGTCAGATCCTTAACCTACTACCCTTGGCCAGGGGTTGAGCCCATGCTGCTGTAGAGACAATGCTGGATTCTTATTGCTGCACCACAGCAGGAATTCCTGGAATAATTTTAAATTAAATTATTGGCTTGAGCCTATCCCCATCACCCAGGAAGTTTAAATTTGGTTTGAGATTTCACATGAGGTCCAAACTGTAGTTGCAATTCACAGGACAAACTCTTTCCTTCTCTTTTGTTTATTCAGTGTTCAGGATCATTAGGGGTAATTTTCCTTAATGTAAGGAGTAAAGCCCTTTGGGTTCCAAGTTTATACAATAGGTATCCTATTGGAATCCCTACCTTGGAGAGGAGATGATTGTAGCCAGGCTTTCTGTATTTCCACTGGGGTTTCAAAAGGCTCAAAAAATAAAATTTAAGGTTACTGGATTAAAGTCAGATTTCTTGTACTTATTTGTTTGAGTGCCCTCTTTCACTTAGATTTTGGCTCCTGAGGAGTATTTGCTCTTTAACCAGGAAATTGAAATATTTAAAAGTTTTAAAAATATATTGTGTGTAATATTTTTAGTTTGTTTCAGCAACAGGCCTGTTCAAGGAATTTTCCCCCCAATAAATTTACTCCATTTACTATAATGGAAGTTGATAATTATTTTTAATGGATACTTTATTTGATCCTCACAAACTTGATCTAAGAGATTAATTAACCTACCTAAGGTAATATAGCTAATGGATAAATTTTGACTTTAGTGTTCATATGTTATAAATGAACCACAGAAAAAAATTAACAAAAAATCTTTGTTTTTCATAATTAGTTTAAAAATCTGACTTTATCATAACAGACATACTCTGAAATGACTGAAACAATTTTTCTACAGATACATTATTAAAAATTTTTAATTAATTTAAGTATAGTTTACCTACAATGTTGTATTAGTTTCAGGTGGACAGCAAAGTCAGATCGTATGTGTGTGTGTATAAATAATATAATATATAATTATATATATGTGTGTGTATATATAGAAATAAATATTTCATATCCTTTCCCATTATAGGTTATTAACAAGATATTGAGTATAGTTCCATATGCTATACAGTAGGTCCCTGTTGTTTACCTGTTTTACACACAGTAGCATGTATACGTTAAGCTCAAACCCCTAATTTCTCTCTCCTCCCACCTCTTTAGTTAACATAAGTTTGTTTTCTGTCTATGAGTCTATTTCTGTTTTGTAAATAAGTTCATTTGCATAATTTTTTAAGAATCCACATATAAGTGATATCATATGATATTTGTCTTTCCCTGACTTACTTCACTTAATATAACAATCTCTGAGTCCACCCATGTTGCCGAAATGGCATATTTCTTTATTTTTATGGTTCAGAAATATTATATTGTGTGTGTGTACACACACAATATCTTCTTTTACATTCATCTGTTGATGGACATTTAAGTTGTTTCCATGTCTTGGCTATTGTAAATAATGCTGTGATTAATATTGGGGTGCCTGTATCTTTTTGAATTACAGTTTTCATCTTTTACAGATATATGCCCAGGAGTGGGATTACTGGATTACATGGTTACTCTGTTTTTCATTTTTTAAAAAGGAACCTCCACACTGGTTTCCATAGAGGCCATAACAATTTACCTTCCCATCCAACAGTGTAGGAGGGTTCCTTTTTCTCCACACCCTCTCCAGTATTGGGAAGACCTTTGGATGAGGGCCACTCTGACTTGTATGAGGTGATAACTCATTGTAGTTTTGATTTGCCTTTCCGTAATAATTAGCAATGTTAAGCATGGTTCATTTGCCTCTTGGCCATCTGTATGTCTTCTTTAGAGAAGTGTATATTTGGGCCTTCTGTTAAGTTTTTAAAAATTGGGTTTTTTTTTCATATTAAGTTATATGAACTCTTTGAATATTTTAGAAATTAATCCCTTGTTGGTTTTAACATTTTCAAATATATTCTTCCAGTCTTTAAGGGTGTCTTTTAATTTTGCTTATGGCTTCTTTTGCTTATGGTTTTAAGTTTAATTAGGTACCTTTTGTTTATTTTTGTTTTTATTTCCATTACACTAGGAATAAGGATCAAAAAATATTGCTGCCCCTAGCCTGGGAACCTCCATATGCTGTGGGTGAAGCCCTAAAATGACCAAAAAAAATTTGTTTTAGATCTATGAAAAATGTCATTGGTAGTTTGATAGGGACTGCACTGGATCTGTGGACTGCCTTGGGTTATGGCCATTTGTACAATATTGATTCTTCCAATCCAAGAACATGGTATATCTTTCCATCTATTTCTATGATCTTCGATAGCTTTCATCAGCATCTTAAAGTTTTTCACCCTTTATTCTTTTGTTATCTTGTGATTTGATGACTATCTTATATGCTGTGTTTGAATTCTTTTTTCTTTTTTTTTTGTGTATCTATTTTAAACTTTTATTTTGAAGTTACCAAGAGGTTTTTGTATAGTGGTCCATATATATGTGATTATTTTAAGTTTCTGATCTCTTAATTTCAAACGCCCTTTCAAAACACTTGGTATGTACTCTCTTCCCCTCGTGGTTACTATTTCAATGTCATATTTTATATCTAATTGTTTTGTGTAGCCTTTAACCACTTGTGGATACAAATGATTTTACTAATTTTGACTTTTAACCTCCTTACTAGCTTTGTGTATACATGATTTCTTACCTTTAATGTATGTTTGCCTTTAGCAGTGAGCTTTTTCATTTTGTAATTTTCTTGTTTCTAGTGTGACTTTTTCTTTTTCATCTAAAGAAGTTCCCTTAGTACTTGTAATAAAGCTGGTTTGCTCTTGCTGAATTCTTTTAGCTTTTGCTTGGATGTAAATGTTTTGATCTCTCTATCAAATGTAGATGAGAATCCTACTGAGTAGAGAATTCTTGGTGTAGTTTTTCCCCTTTCATCACTTTAAATATATTATACCACTCCATTCTATAGTGCAGATTTTCTACTGAAAAAAACAACTGATAACCTTATAGGAGTTCTCTTGCATGTTATTTGTTTATTATCCCTTTCTACCTTTAGTACTTTCTTTTTAACTTTTGTCATTTTTGATTATAATGTGTCATGGTGTATTCCTTTTCAGTTAATCCTGTATGGGACCCTCTGTGCTTCCTGGACTTGGGTGACTGTTTCCTTTTCCAGGTTAGGGAGATATTCAGCTAGTATCTCTTCAAATATTTTCTTGTTCCCTTTCTCATCTCTTCTTCTGGGACACCAATAATGCGATTATTAGTGTAGTCTCAGAGGTCTCTTGAACTTTCCTCATTTTCAATTGTTTTCTTTATTTCTGTTCAGTAGCAGTGATTCCCACTACTCCATCTTCCAGCTCACTGATCTCTTCTTCTGAATCATTTAATCTACTATTAAGTCCTTCTAGTGTATTTTTCATTTCAGTTATTATATTCTTTATTTCTGGTTGTTCTTTATATTTTCTTTTCTGTTTTTTTTCTTTGTCTTTTTGCCTTTTCTAGGGCCTGCAGCATATGGAGGTTCCCAGGCTAGGGGTCTAATCAGAGCTGTAGACACTGGCCTACACCAGAGCCACAGAAACACAGGATCTGAGCCGCATCTGTGACCTACACCACAGCTCACGGCAACCTTGTGGTTCCTAGTCGGATTCGTTAACCACTGAGCCACAATGAGAACTCCATATATTTTCTAATTATTTGTGAAAAACTTCCAACTGTGCATCCATTCTCCTCCCGAGTTCTTTGATCATCTTTACAATCATTACTCTGAACACTATCTTGGGTAGATTGCTATCTCCACTTCACCTAGTTTTTCTTTTAGGGTTTTAACTTGTTTCTTCATATGGAACATATGCTTCTGCCACCTAACTGCTTAAGTTGCCATTTGTATTTTTATGCATGTGGTAGGTTAGTTATGTCTCTCAACTCTGGAGAAGTGGCATCATCCCAGGAGAAGGAGACATTCTATACATCCGAGCAGTGCATTTCCCTCTTGTCACCCAAGCCATGTGCTCTAGATGTGTACTCTAAGAGGGATGTGTGGGTCACTTTGTTGTGGCAGGCTGACTGTGTGGGTGGTCTAGTAGGCTTTGTTGACCCTTAGTGTAGTAGGCTGCCAGGCCCTGCTTTGTGTGAATGCTGCTGGCTCTGTTTAGCAGTACCTAGTCACCATGCAGCTGGATAAAAGACCTCCTAGGAGGCCCTGTGGCTAGGGCTGCCTCATTGGTTGGCCCAGTCATATTCCTGAAAACTCTGAGGTTTTACCTACCCACTGGCAGGTGGAGCCAGATCCTGAGTTAGTACTTCTAACAGGAAGAGTTTGATCTTGAAGTCTAGCTTCATGATCTTAGTATCCCAAAGATTGTTTCAGATCATTGGTGTGTGTGTGGAACTAGTTTGTGACTAGTTAGGTATGGGGTCTGACATGTTCCACAGGTTGCATTGCCCTGCTACTGGGCAGGTCCAGGGCCCAGTTGGTCCAAGAGCAGAGCAGAGTGTGGCCTGCTGTGGTGGACCACAATCAAGTGAGATTTATCCCTGGGATATGAGGATTATTCAATATATGAAAACCTACAGATTAAAGGGTAAAAAAATTACATGATCACAACAAATGCAGAAAAAGTATTTGACAAAATTCTATATCATTTTTGATTAAAAAAACTCTCAAGAGGAGTTTCCATTGTGGCTCAGCAGGTCAATAATACAGCTAGTATCCATGAGGATATGAGTTCAATCCCTGGGTTAAGGATCTGGCATTGCCATAAGCTGTGGCATAGGTTGCAGATGTGGCTCGGATCTGGCATTGCTGTGGCTGTGGAACAGGCCAGCAGCTGCAGCTCTGATTTGACCCTTAGCCCAGGAACTTCCATATGCCACAGGTATAGCCCTAAAAAGAAAAAATAAAAACAACATAACAGGAATATTTCAACACAGTAAAGGTCAAATATGAAAAGCTCACAGCTAACATCATGCTCAACTGTGAATAACTGAAACTTCTTCCTCTAAGATCAGAGTCAAGGCAAGAATGCATATTCTGACCATGTCTCTTCAACACAGCACTAGAATTCCTAGTGAGATTAATTAAACAAGAAAAGAACATGAAAGATATTCAAATCAGAAAGAAAGATAAAATATTATCCCTATTTAAAGACATTTTTATATATAGAAAACCATAAAATAGTCATAAAAACATCTTATAACTAATAAGCAAATTTGGCAATATTCTAGGACACAAAATCAATATTAAAAATTCAGTTGTATTTCTATACACTAACAACAAACTACCTGTAAAGGAAAATTGAAAATAATCCCCTTTTCATAATAACATAAAAAAGTATAAAATAATTGAGAATATACTTAACTAAGAAGGTGAGAGATTTGTACACTTAAAACTATAAAACACTGAATTTAAAGTGGACACAAATAAATGGGAAGACATCCCCTGTTCATGAATTAGAAGAATTAATATATATATATTTTTTTATCTTTTTGTCTTTGTTGTTATTATTGTTGCTATTTCTTGGGCCGCTCCCGCGGCATATGGAGGTTCCCAGGCTAGGGGTCGAATCAGAGCTGTAGCCACCGGCCTACGCCAGAGCCACAGCAACGCGGGATCCGAGCCGTGTCTGCAACCTACACCACAGCTCACGGCAACGCCGGATCGTTAACCCACTGAGCAAGGGCAGGGATCGAACCCGCAACCTCATGGTTCCTAGTCGGATTCGTTAACCACTGCGCCACGACGGGAATTCCAGAAGAATTAATATTATTAAAATGTTCATACTACTAAAGTGATCTACAGATTTAATGCAATCTCTATCAAAATCCAAATTACACTTTTTACAGAAATAGAAAAAATTATATAATTTATACATATCCATGAAAGATCTAAACAGCCATAGCTACTCTGGGAAGGAAGAACAAAGTTAAAGAAATCAAACCTCTTTATTTCAAAATTCATTTAAGAGCCACAGTAACCAAAACAGTATTACACTAGTATAAGACAGATATAAGACAAATAGAACAGAATAGAGAGCCCAGAAATAAATCCATGCATATAGAAACAACTGATAAATGTGCCAAGAGTGCCTAGGAGAAACAATCATCTTTTCAACAAACTGTGTTAGGAAAGCTAGATTTCCAGAATAAAAGAGTGAAATTGGACACTGACTTTACACCAGACACAAAAATCAACTCAAAATGGATTAAAGACCTGAGCATAAGACCTGAAACTCTAACACTCTTAGAAGAAAACATAGGGAAAGTTTCATGATATTGATCTTGGCAACAAATGCACCTGGCAACAGAAGCAAAAACAGGTAAATGGCACTACATTAAGCTAAAAAGTTTCTGCAAGCAAAGGAAACAGTGAAATAAAAAAGGTAATCTCTGGAGTGGGAGCAAATATTTTTCAAAACATGTACCTTATAAAGGAATAATCTCCAAAAATATCTGAGGAAGTCTTATAACTTAAGAGGAGAAAAGCTAACAACCCAACTTGAAAAAAATGGGCTAATGTCTTGAGTAGGTATTTCTCCAAAGAATATATACAAGTAGCCAACAGTTATATGAAAAAATGTTCAATATTACTAGTCATCAGGGTAATTCAAATAAAAACTTCAATGAGATATAACTTCACACCTGTCAGGATGCTATTATTAAAAAAACAAACAAAAAAAGACAAGTGTGGAGAAATTAGAACTCTTGAAAAACACAGCTACTATGGAAATTATTATGGAAATGTCCCAAAATATTTAAAATAGAATTACAACATGATCCAGAGATGGTGGCATCTTAGTACTTATTTAAAATATTTTAAATTAGTATCTTGAAAAGATTAGCACTTTCATGATTATTGCAGCACTATTCACAATGGCCAAGGTGTGGAAAAGACCTAAATGCCCATAGACAGATAAATGGAAAAAGAAAATGTGGTATATACAAATAACGGAAGACTATTCAGCCTATTCAAAAAAGGAAATTCTGCAACATGGGACAATATGGATGAATCCTGAGGACCATTATGCTAAATGTAATAAGCCAATTGCGACAGATGATTCAATTGTAGACAAAGAAGTTCACTTGCCATATAAGTAAACAAAGGATCTTGTGGTTATCAAGCCATCAGCACGGCACCCACCCTCAATTATGCACACTGAAGGGATCCAGGATGTTGAAAAATAGGATACTGGCCTAGATAGTTAAGATGCCTATCAAAAGAATAGTTGCAATGTGCCCAGACTCTTACATTTTTCCATACATATAAAAGCACTAAATTCATTAACCTGAGATGTTTGGTTTTTCTTTAATTAACAGTAATCTCTTGATGTTCTCACTACCTGGTTTTTGCTGCAAAAACTCCTTTATATTCTGGCTTCTCATTTACCTGTTTGGAACAGTTCCTCTTACCTATCTGAGAGGCTATCTTCTGGGCTTAAGTCTTCAGAAAGTCCACCCAAAACCCCCAGAATTCTCAACTTTTTGGTTGTATATTTTTCATCAGTTATATACATTAGGTATCTAAAACAGGCAAACTCAAATAATGAAAGAGTGGAATGGTGGTTGCTAGGAGCTGGGGCAGGGGAGTGGGAAATGGGAAGTTACTAATCAACAGGCCTAATTTTAAGGTGAGAAAGATAAATAAAATCTAGAAATTTGCTGTATAACATTGCACCTGTAGTCAACAATAATGTATTGTACACTTAAAAATTTAAGAGAGTGGGTCTCATGTTCATAATAAAATGAAGGGATAGTAAGTAGATATATTTTTAAAAGTCTAAGAAACACTAAAAAAAGATGAAATAGTTCCAAACATCTATTTATCTATTTTCAAATTGTTTTTATCACACACAGAGCATTTTTTAAACAAAGCTTTACTTTAAAATTATTGATTAATCTACACATTGGAAAATAAGAAAGAATAAAATTTGTAGATGGGTACTTCTATTATTTATTGCATATCCCTTTGTAAATATAGATGTGTAAGTTGCATTTAAAATGAAAATAAAAAACAACTTGATTTTACAGTTGTTATTTGTTAAAATAAATTTATTCCACAAATACATATTAATATTAACACACACAAAACACTGATAGAATACAAATAAGGTTTTAGCCAAACATGAAATACACATGGGGTCTACTAATTAGGACACATTGCCATTCCTCCACTGATTGAATATAATTACCAAAAAGTCTCACTTGCATGAAAGAGATATTTAATTATTAACAAGAACAGGGTATCTATAGTCTGTTGATGTACAAAAAAATACTTCAGTCTTTGAATTTCATAGGAAAGCAGTTAATCAGACAAATATAATGCATTATAGAGCTGGAAGGGGTCACAGAATACAAGTCCCCTCATTTCCAAAATGAGGTATAAATAGATTAAGGATATTTGCTCAAGATTACAAAGCTTACCTAAAGTAGACTATCATACAGTTGTCTTTTTCCTGCTGCATCATATAAAAAAGTGTTTAAAACACAAAAATCCTTTTGATGATTCTGGGTTGATGTTTAGTATCTCTGGAGAGAAACAATTTCTAGTAATTTCCTGAGGCTATAAGGTGCCCTAAAGGGCACAACTGGAAGAAAAGCTTTTCAGGGAAGAGAATGAACAATTAAAATGAAGGGGAAATGACCTCTGAATTGCAGCTTTATTGCTATTTAAGCTGATAGTAGCAAAAGGGGAGCATAATTTCTGAAAATTGGCTTTTCTTGATTAGAAACATTTAAATTATATCAGCTTCAGAAGGTTTTTCTCAGAGACATTTAAGGCGTCACATAAATATTCATCAAAGTCCATGCTGAAATGAATATCTCCAGGCTGCCAGTTATTTAATTTATCATTTCATATTTCTCTTTCACATTTGATATATAGATTTTCTGGATTTTGTATTGAATCAAACACTCAAAAAACTTAATCTGAAGGTAAAATTTAGATTTTAGAAGAAATAAATAAGTTGTAACATTGCTATCCATCAAACTGTTTTTCATATATGAAATCAAAACCTTCAGTTATTCAGAATAATTAAAGGGTGTTTATATATCTGAAAAACAATCAAGAAACTAACAGAGAAAAATTAATTAAGTTTTTATATAATCAACAAGAGCAAATTTCAATTAGCATTTGGAGCTCTAGGCTTGGGGTACTATGGAGAATGAAAAGACTAGAAAACAGTGATGAACCTATGATTAGAATCTTGATCATTTCTTAAAAAAGTTTTCATTTTAATCGGAAGTTTAGATTTTGCACCTGTGTAATGACAACTGATGCAGAATCCTGTATTTGGAAAGTTATGGTGATAATTTTCCTTAAGCTCAGAACTGGCCCTGTGTTAACAGTTTAGTGAATGGACTGAAAGGAACTGACCAGTTGTTTCTACTCAATTCTGAATAATATTTTTTTGGACCTCATAGAGGATCAAATTCCATGCTGGGTGACAGGATTTTCCATTAATTGTAGTGTGACTTTAAGTAAGTCCACCAATTCCCCTGTTTGTTTCCTTAAATATATGAGATGAGAACACTGGGCTCAGCTTCTACCCCAGAACAGATTAAGACTGTGTTCACCAGTTCCTCTAGCACTGGGTGGGAAGAAAAGAATCATTTTTCTTCTTTTTTTCTAATAGGTGAAGCAATTTTCTCATGCCCACTCTACCCTTCTCTTCTTGCTCTGCAGCCTCAAAAAACCTCAATGAAGAGTACACAGATTCTGCTGCATGAATTATGATAATCTGACATGATTCCTGAATCTTCCCACTTCAGTATGTAGGAGCTAAGCTTGGCTGTTTCACTATTGCGCAACTATTTATTTTCTTAGGGAAACTCAGAAAATAATTATAATATTTAAAAAGTGGTGAGGAGGATGGGATTAAGATGGCAGAGGAGTAGAACATGGAGCTCACCTCCCACAAAAACATTTAAAATACATCTACAAGTGGAACGATTCATATAGAACATCTACTGAAAGCCAGCAGAAGACCTCAGACTTATAAAAGAGCAAGAAACCCTCAAGGTAACCAAGTAAGACAAAAGGAAAAAAAGAGATAAAGATAAAAGAATCAAGATGGGGCCTGCATTCCGAGGAGGGAGCTATAAAGGAGGAATAGTTCCCACACCCTGAGAAGTCCCCTTAGCAGCAAGGAACTCGGCCTGGAGGAGGAAGAGCTTTAGAGCCTAGGAGGAGAGCCCAGCAACCAGTTGCCAAAGGCAAAATGTAAAATAATCTGCAGAGAAGGTTAGCACCACTGCCCTGAACTCCCCAGCCTGAGACACTCATCTGCTGTTGTGGGCTGGGTTTTGTTGCTGAAGATCAAGCTTCAGAGATCAGATACAGAGAGGACTGGGGTTGACTGTGTGAAGAACGCCTGAAGGGACTGGACTGTGGCAACTGAGGGTGTAATTGGAAGAAGGCTGAGCCCACCAGAGAGGCAAGGTGACATTGCTAGGAGTGTGCAACAAGAGGAGCATAACCTCAATAAAAGCTTCTTTCCCTGTGAGTACAGTCAAGCAATAAGACACCACCTTCAGGAGCTCTGGGGGTAAGCGGTGAGCTGCTGCCACCATCATGGGCTCCAGAGGTGGGCATAGGCTGTGGTCAACCTTACAAGAACCACAGGCAGGCTCCAAGACCTGCTCCCACTCTCTGGGGAGTGCACAGGCTGCAGATACCCTTATAAGACCTGTGAACAGGTGTAAGGCCCTGCTCTCACTGACTGGGGTGTGTATAAGGGCCACCACATCTGTACAGACCATATCAAGGGACTAATAGCCAGAAGAGACTAAGGAAAGAGGCAGCAAGCATCCAAACTAAAAGCAGCCCCTCAATTCCAGCCAAGATATTCGAGTAAAAGGATTTGAATTCCCCTCCTCTCAAAAATACCAAAATCATAATTAACTGCTGAGCAATCTTTGAAAAAAAAAAGAGACCGGAACCTACCAGAAACAATATTTTGTAATCAAAGACAAAGAAGAGACCAAAATTAAATGGTAGGAGGGTGGACTTCCATGATATAATCAAACCCCATACCCACTGGCTGAGAAACCTTCAAATTGGAAAATAATTACATCAAAGAGGTTTCTTTACAGGAGTGAGAGTTCAGAGCCTCACATCAGACTAGACACAATAACAATGAAAAAATAATCCAAAAACTATGGGAATGCAGCAAAAGCAGTTCTAAGAGGGATGTTTATAGTGATAAATCTTACCTTGGGAAACAAGAAAAAGTCATACTGCCTCACCTTACACCTATAGCAACTAGAGAGAGAAGAACAAACAAGACCCAAAGTTAGTAGAAGAAAAGAAATAATAAACATCACAGCAGAAACATGTGAGGTACAAATGAAAGAGTAAAAAATATCAATGAAACTAAAAGATGGTTCTTTAAAAAGATAAACAAAATTGATAAAACTTTAGCCAGGCTCATTAAGAATAAAAAGGGAGAGGGCTCAAATCAATAAAATTAGAAATAAAAAATGAGAAGTTAAAATAGGCACTACAGAAATACAAAGGATGATAATAGACTACTAGAAGCAACTCTAAACCAATAAAAGGGACCACTTAGAAGAAATGGGCAAATTCTTAGAAAGGTGCAAATTTCAAAGACCTAACCAGGAAGAAATAGAACATATTCACAGGTATTGACATTGAAACTGATTTAAAAACTTCTTAAAAACAAATGTCCAGGACCAGATGGCTTCACAGGCAAATTCTATCAAATATTTAGAGAAGAGTTAACATCCATCCTTCTGAAACTACTCAAAAAAATCACAGAGGAAGAATCAATCTCAAGCTCATTCTACGAGTTTGCCATTGCCCTGACACTAAAACCAGATGAAGATAATACAAAAAAAAAAAAGAAAATTACAGGTCAATACAGCTGATGAAAACAGATGCAAAAATCCTCAACAAAGTATTAGCAAATAAAATCCAATCTACATTAAAAGGACATCACAAACAGAGTTAGACAAAATGAGATGACAGAGAAATGCATTCCAGATGAAATAATAAAATAAAACTTACAAAACCAACTAAATGAAGAGGAGAAAGACAATCTAGATGAAAAATAAATCAGAGCAATGACCTCAGAGTAAAGACGATCTTAGATTTTGGAAACAGAATGGAGGCATAAACTGAGAAGATACAAGAAATACATAACAGAAGATTTAAATAACAAACAGAGATGAACAGTACTAAATGAAATAAAAAATACACTAGTCAAACCAACAGCAGAATCAAGCAGGCAGAAAAGCAAATAAATGATTTGGAAGACACAGTGGTGGAAATCACTGCCACAGAAAAGAATTAAGAAAAAAGAATAAAAAGAAATTTATCCCTTTCATTTCATTTTCTCTTCTGATTGTTGTTTAGGACTTTCAAAACAATGTTGAATAAAAATGGTGAGAGTGTGCATCCTTGTCTTGTTCCTAATCTTAGTGGAAATTCTTTTCAGCTTTTCACCATTGACAATGATGTTAGCTATGGGTGTTTCATACATGGCTTTTATTATGTTGATGTAGGTTTCCTCAGTATCTACTTTCTGGAGAGCTTGTATCATAAATGAGTGTTGAGTTTTAACAAAAGCTTTTTCTGCATCCATTGAGATGATAAGGTTTTTATTCTTCAGTTTGTTAATGTTGTATATCACACTGATTGATTTGAAATATTGAAGAATTCTTGCACACCTGGGATAAATCCCACTTGATCATGGTGTATGATCAAGGCCGGAGATCAAACCTGCATCCTCTTGGATACTAGTTGGGTTTGTTACCATTGAGCCACAATGGAAACTCCAAAAATGGGATACAAATTTGAAAAGAAGAAGCAAAACTGTCACTGTTTGCAGATGACATTATACTATACATAGAAAATCCTAAGGACACTACCAGAAAACTACTCAGGCTCATTAAAGTATTTGGTGAAGTTGAAGGATAATAAAATTAATACCCGGAAATCTCTCACATTCCTATACAGTAACAAAAATATCAGAAAGAGAAGTTACCATCCCATTTACCATCTCATCAAAAATAATAAAATACCCAGGAATAAACCTACCTAAGGAGGCAAAAGACCTGTACTCAAAAACTACAAGATATTAATGAAAGAAATCAAAGATGACACAAATAGATGGAAAGATGTACCATGTTCTTGGATATCAAGAATCAATATTGCCTATACTACCCAAGGCAATCTACAGATATAGTGCAATTCCTATTAAAGTACCAATGGCATTTTTCTTAGAACTAGAACAAAATTTTTAAAATTTTCATGAAAACACAACAGAGCTCATATAGCCAAAAAATCCTGAGAAAAAAGTGCAGCTGGAAGAATCAGGCTCCCTTGCTTCAGACTATACTGCCAAGCTACAGTTATCAAAACAGTATGATACTGGCACAAATACAGAAATACAGATCAATGTCACAAGATAGAAAGCCCAGGGACGAATGCACATACCTATGATCAATTACTCTATGACAAAGGAAAAATACACAATGCAGAAAAGATAGTCTCTTCAACAAGTGGAACTGGGAAAACTGGACAGCTACATGTAAAAGAATGAAATTTGAAACTTCTCAACACCATACAGAAAAGCAAATTCAAAATGGATTAAAGGCCTAAATGTAAAGTGAGATACTATAAAACTCTTAGAGGAAAACAGGTGGAAAAATATCTGAAGTAAGTCATAGCAATAGATCCTTTGATCCACTTTCTAGAATAATGAAAATAAAAGCAAAAATAAACTAATGGGACCTAATTGCACATAAAGGCTTTTGCACAGCAAAAGGTACCATCAAAAAAAAAAAAAAAAAAAAGAAGAGACAACCCTTAGAATGGGAGAAAAATCTTTGCAAGGAAGCAACCTACAAGAGATTAATCTCCAAAATATAAGAAAATCTCATGTTGCTCTATGTCAAAAAATGGACAGAAGATCTACATAGATATTTCTCCAAAGAAGACAGATGGATGGCCAAAACAAACAAACAAACAAACAAAAACAACAACACATGAGAAGATGCTCAACATCACTAGTTATTAGAGAAATGCAAATCAAAACTACAGTGAGGTATCACCTCACACAAGTGACAACTGCCATCATCACCAAAAAATTTACAAACAAATGCTGGAGATGACATGGAGAAAAGGGAACTTTCCTGTATTGTTGGTGGGAATGCAAACTGGTATAACCACTATGGAGAAAAATATTTAGTTAAAAAAACTAAATATAGTGGTTCCCATTGTGGCTCAGTGGTAACAAACCTGACTAGTATCCCTGAGGACACGGGTTCAGTTCCTGGCCTCATTTAGTGGGTTAAGGATCTGGCATTGCTCTGAGCTGTGGTGTAGATAGCAGATATGGTTCAGATCCTGTGTTGCTGTGGCTGAGGCTGCAGCTGTGGAGTAGGCCAGCAGCTACAGCTCTTATTTGACTCTTAGCCTGGGAACTTCCATATGCCATGGGTGCGGCCCTGAAATGACAAAAAACAAACAAACAAACAAAAAACTAAATACAGAGCTACCATATGATCTAGCAATCCCACTCCCAAGTGGATATCTAGAGAAAAATGTAATTCAAAAAGATACATGTACCTCAATGTTCATTGTAGTATACAACAGTCAAGACATGGAAGCATCCTAAATGTCCACTGAAGAGAGGAACTGACAAAGATGTACATATGGAATACTACTCAGCCAAAAAAAAAAGAATGGAGTAATGCCATTTGAAGCCACATAGATGGAGAGATTATCATACTAAGTGAAGCAAGTCAGACAGAGAAAGACAAATATCATGTGATATCATGTATATGTGGAATCCAATAAAAAAAGATACAAATGAACTTATTTACAAACCAGAAGTAGACTCACAGATTTTGAAATCAATCTTATGGTTACCAAACTGGAAAAGTATGTGGGGGGGATAAATTAGGAGGTTGAGATTAACATATATACATTACTATATATAAAATAGATAATCAACACAGACCTACTGTATAGCATAGGGAACTCTACTCAATATTTTGTAATAACCTATATGGGAAAATAATCTGAGAAACAATGGATATACGTATATGTATAACCGGTTCACTTCACTGTACACCTGAAACTAACACAAATTTTAAATCAACTATACTTCAATAAGATTTCTGTAAAAAGATCTTCAGGCATTTCCTGGTGGCTCACTGAGTTAAGGATCTGACGTTGCCACTGTTGCTACTTAGGTCACTACTGTGGGTCGTGTTTTGATCCCTTGCCGAGGAAAACTTCTGCATTCCATGGGTGGAGCCAAAAAAGAAAAAATGATCTCCATAGGAAATTGAGTATCAATGTAAAAAGTAAATAAACTGGCTTTGATAAGAGCTTATGCTTTATGCTATTTAAAAAAGAGAAAGAAAATGTGCAAACACTAAGCAGAATCCCAGAGAAAAACAGAGGAAAGCTTTTATTATTTTTGATTGGAGAGGGTCTCTTTAGAACACCCTGTTAAACATTACTGTGGTCTTCAAAGCTCCACATCAGGTACTCAGTGTTTATGTAGCAATGGTCATTATTTTTACTAGTGTATCTGACTCTAGGAAGGAATGTTAGGTTTCCTTCTCCCACGTTATCAAATTTGGGTCTCACAGTATTCCCAGTACACTCTAGGAATTATAGCATTTAGTTTCATGTAAAACTGTATCAGGAGTAAGAACCTATCTGAGGTATGTTTTTCCTATGATGAACAAAGAAGCATTTCTGGATCAAATCAGTGTGTACTAAATATACACAAAGCTTTTTATTGTATCTTTATTTTTATTTTTTATTTTTAGGGCCTCATCTGCAGCATAGGGAAGTTCCCAGAGATCAAATTGGAGATATAGCTGCTGGCCTATATCACAGCCACAGTAAGGCCAGATCAGAGCTGTGTCTGCAAACTATGTGACAGCTCACCACAACGCCAGATCCTCAACTCACTGAGCAAGGCCAGGGATTGAACCTGCGTCCTCATGGTTACTAGTCATGTTTATTACCACTGAGCCATGATGGGAATTCCACATAAACCTTTCCTGATCAAAGCAGGGTGTACTAAATACACCCAAAAATCAAATACACTATGTACTATTACATACAACAAGGTAAGATTTAAGCATTTTATATCACAAACTATGGCAAGGTTAGATTTAGGCCTTTCTGCACATCTCTCTCTGTCCCAGAGTTTCTCATCTTGCTCCAGTTCAAAAGTTTTGAGTTCCATCCTTTCACTCCTAGCAAGCTTTCAACTTTATTAAGTTATTAGATAAAAGAAATAAAAAAGGCAAGGTCCTTCCCTTACCATGGACATTTGCTTTTAAAACCTAGTTAAGACTGGACTTTTTTTTGTCTTTTTAGGGCTGAACCTGTGGCATATGGAAGTTCCCAGGCTAGGGGTTGAATCAGAGCTGTAGCTGCTGTCCTATACCGTAACAACAGCAACTCAAGATCCAGGCTGTGTTTGTGACCTAAACCACAGGTCACAGGGACGCTGGATCCTTAACCTACTGAGCGAGGTCAGGAAACTAGCCAGTTCATTACCACTGAGCCATGATGGGCACTCCCAAGCCTGGACTTTTAAAGACTGAAAATCCTTTGAGACTTTTTTTTGAGAGGTACTATCACGTCTCAGCAGTTGGCGAACCCGACTAGCATCCATAAGGATTCAGGTTTGATCCCTGGCCTTGCCCAGTGAATTAAGGATCCAGCTTTGCCATGAGCTGTGGTGTAGGTTGCAGATGCAGTTCAGATATGGCATTGCTGTGGCTCTGGTGTAGGCTGGTAGCTATAGTTCTGACTGGACCCCTAGCCTGGGAACCTCCATATGTCACAGGTATGGTCCTAAAAGACAAAAAAAAAAAAAAAAAAGTGCATTTTTAAAGATTTCTGAATAATTGCCTATGTTCCTAAAATCACATTCTGGTATATAGTAAGTACTCATGGCAGCTATGGAGGTGCTACCAGGGAGAAACTGTCAAAATAATGTACCTATTTGACAGCCTCTGGGTACTGTACTTTAGGGGTTCTCTGAAATGTTCATGCTGTAGCCACATTCTCTCCAGGCTATTCTAACTAATGACTAACACAGTGAAGATTCAAGAACTGGGCCATTTATGCCTGATGTGGAACTCCTCTTTGGGCAGCCCCTTTGCTCTATGGCTCCCCACAGGCCTGGACAGGACTTCTTTAGAGGTTCTTTCTGCTCAGCTTTCATGTCTTTGATGTCAGATCTGCATCATGATGTAAAGGTTCTTCCTGTACTCCTGTGTCCTTTCCCCTTCCCTTCACAGGTATTTCTTCCAAAAAATCTTGCACTCCTAGTTCCATCTTAGCATCTGCTTTCCAGAAGATTTGAGCACCAAAGTACTCCACAAATATTTGTTGGCCCAGATAAAGGAACCTCAGGAGAAAATAAATGAATAAAGGAGGTGAAGAGAAAGGTAAGGAAACAAAATTGACTACATATCATTTGCCAGATTGCTTGGCTGCAAGGGAGTCTCGTGCAGTTGGGCTAAAAGATTAGTTAAGATAATATATATGCTCAGTGGCTGATATATAAAATGCTCAATAAATAGAAACTATCCTTATTATAAAGAGTTACATTGGATTTTGTGCAAAAAGGTAAGATGGGTATGAGATATCAAGAGTCATGGAAGATGCAGAGACCCAGGCAAGAAAAGAGATCAGGGATCCAAAGAGGGTATGGTTCAAGCAGTAATTTGAACTCAATCAATTTAGCATGGCTGAGAAGAACTCCCTAGGAGCTGTTGTTCCTACTGAAGGCCTTCTGAGGACATTCATTCCTACATAGCACCAAATATTAAATTGGTCCCTTTTTCAAGGCTCTATGATTTTAGGGGTCCCTAAATGGTTAATATAATGTCTGATTTCAGTGAAGCAGGGAAACATTGGTATCAATCTATAAATGGTCCTATTCTAAATACATGGCTATATTTTTAAATTTGGATTTTGGGCCCTAAATGGTGTAGGAAGAGGGGAAGTGAGCACAGACAGGCCTTGGTGTGAAACTTGGCTTCCTTTCCATCTGAACTTGCTCCTATAGAGAACTCCCAGGCTTAGCAATTATTTTTTTCCATCTGCTCAAAATGTAACACTAAAATTAGGTGTGTGATTATGGACTTTTCTTAATTGTAATTTGATTAAAGAGAGTTTCTAGAAATAAGACACAATTTTGAGGTCACACTATTTACCTCCGAAAACGATACAGGTTATAACTAGGAAAATTCCAACAGAGCACTACACATTATAAGAAAAGAGTTTGTAAAGAAGCAATAATTAACCTCATCCTATATCAATATAAAAAGGAATTCTTTAAATCAATCAATTATGCTCAAAGCCATCTAAGGCATCTATCAGTGACTTTTAGAATGTAGCTCTGGATTCCTTTTAGTAAATTAAGACTACAGGTGAAAGCATTCTTAATTCATACATGTCTGTATACCTGCCACAAACATAATTAGTGCAGTCTCATGACAATATCATTTTGAAAGCTTAATAAATCTATCCATACTTTCCACATTGCACCAGGGGTCAATTTTCACTAGGATATGCATGATTTGTTCTCCTGCCCTTGAAATACAATGAATTCTTCCAAGAATTTGTAGGGTTTGTTTGTTTGTTGTTTGGTTGGTTGTTTTTTGGTCTTTCTGCGTTTTCTAGGGCTGCTCCTTGCGGCATGTGGAGGTTCCCAGGCTAGGGCTCTAATCGGAGCCACAGCAACGTGGGATCTGAGCCACATCTGCAACCTACACCACAGCTCACAGCAACGCCGGATCCTCAACCCACTGAGCAAGGCCAGGGATTGAACCTTCAACCTCATAGTTCCTAGTCGGATTCGTTAACCACTGCTCCATGATGGGAACTCCAGTTTTTTAAAACATATCACAGGCAAATTCTACCAAACATACAAAGAGGATCTGGTGCCTGTCCTCCTTAAATTTTTCAAAAGGGTGAAGTAGAAGGAATACTCCCAAAGACATTTTATGATGCTACCATCACCCTCATTCCAAAACCAGACAGAGATACCACCAAAAAAGAAAACTATCGCCCAATATCATTGATGAATATAGATGCAAAAATTCTCAACAAAATCTTAGCCAACCGAATCTAACAACATATTAAAAAGATCATACACCATGACCAGGTAGGGTTCACCCCAGGTTCACAAGGATGGTTCAACACATGCATCAATCAATGTCATACACCACATTAACAAAAGAAAAGTCAAAAAACACACGATCATCTCAATGGATGCAGAAAAAGCATTTGACAAAGTCCAACATCCATTCATGATCAAAACTCTTGCCAAAGTGGGTATAGAGGGAACATACCTGAACGTAATCAAAGCCATTTGTGATAAACCCATAGTAAATATAATACTCAATGGAGAAAAACTGAAAGCCCTCTCACTCAAATCTGGAACAAGACAAGGATGCCCACTCTCACCACTGCTCTTCAACATAGTTTTGAAAGTCCTAGCCACAGCAATTAGATGAACAAAAGAAGTAAAAGGCATCCAAATAGGAAGAGAAGAGATAAAACTGTCACTGTATGCAGATGACATGATACTATACATAGAAAACCCTAAGGGCTCAACCCCAAAACTACTTGAACTGATCAACAAATTCAGCAAAGTAGCAGGATATAAGATTCACATTCAGAAATCAGTCACATTTCTGTATACTAACAATGAAATATTAGAAAAGGAATAAAAAAATATAGTACCTTTTAAAATTTTACCCCCCAAAAATCAAATACCTGGGACTACACCTGACCAAGGAGGTAAAGGACTTATATGCAGAGAACTATAAAACTTTAATCAAAGAAATCAAAGAAGATGTAAAGAAATGGAAAGATATTCCATGCTCATGGATTGGAAAAAAATCAATATTGTAAAAATGGCCATACTACCCAAAGCAATCTACAGACTCAATGCAATCCCTATCAAATTACCCATGACATTGTTCACAGAACTAGAACAACAATCCAAAAATTCATATGGAACCACAAAATACCCAGAATTAACAAAGCAATTCTGAGGAACAAAAACCAAGCAGGAGGCATAACTCTCCCAGACTTCAGGCAATAGTACAAAGCCACAGTCATCAAAACAATGTGGTACTGGTACCAAAACAGACATACAGACCAATGGAACAGAGTAGAGAACCCAGAAATAAACACTGACACCTATGGTCAATTAATCTTTGACAAAGGAGGCAAGAGCATATAATATGGGAAAAAGAAAGTCTATTCAGCAAGCATTGCTGGGAAACCTGGACAGCTGCATGCAAGCAATGAAATTAGAACACACCCTCATGCCATGCACAAAAATAAACTCAAAATGGCTGATAGACTTAAACATAAGACAAGACACCATCAAACTCCTGGAAGAGAACGTAGGCAAAACATTCTCTGACATCAACCTTACAAATGTTTTCTCAGGTCAGTCCCCCAAAGCATCAGAAATAAAAGCAAAAATAAACCAATGGGACTAATCAAACTGACAAGCTTTTGCACAGCAAAGGAAACTAAAAAGAAAACAAACAAAAAAAAAAACAACTTACAGAATGGGAGAAAATAGTTTCAAACAATGCAATGGACAAGGGCTTAATCCCTAGAATATACAAGCAATTTATACAACTCAACAGCAAATAAGCCAACAAAAGACCTGAATAGACATTTTTCCAAGGAAGATGGACAGATGGCCAACAAGCACATGAAAAAATGCTCAGCATCCCTGATTATTAGAGAAATGCAAATCAAACCTACCATGAGATACCACCTCACACAAGTCAGAATGGCCACCATTAATAAATCCACAAATAACAAGTGCTGAAGAAGTTGTGGAGAAAAGGGAACCCTCCTGCACTGTTGGTGGGAATGTAAACTGGTTCAGCCACTATGGAGAACAGTTTGGAGATATCTTAGAAATCCATACATAGAACTTCCATATGACCCAGCAATACCACTCTTGGGCATATATCTGGACAAAACTTTCCTTAAAAAAGTCACATGCACCTGCATGTTCATTGCAGCACTATTCATAATAGCCAAGACATGGAAACAACCCAAATGTCGACAGACGATTGGATGAGGAAGATGTGGTATATATACACAATGGAATACTACTCAGCCATAAAAAAGAATGACATAATGCCATTTGCAGCAACATGGATGGAACTAGAGACTCTCATACTGAGTGATATAAGTCAGAAAGAGAAAGACAAATACCATATGATATCACTTATAACTGGAATCTAATATCTAGCACAAATGAACCTTTCCACAGAAAATAAAATCATGGACTTGGAGAATAGACTTGTGGCTGCCTGATGGGATAGGGAGGGAGTGGGAGGGATCGGCACTGTGGGGTTATCGAATGCAAACTATTGCTTTTGGAATGGATTAACAATGAGATCCTGCTGCGTAGCATTGAGAACTATATCTAGATACTTATATCACAACAGAACAAAGGGAGGGAAAAAAAAGTATACATGTAAGTGTAGCTTGGTTCCCACGCTGTACAGCAGAAAAAAAAATAGTATTGCATTTCACCATTGATGAAGCATAAACTCTGGTGGTTTGAAAGAATAATCAGATCTATAACCATATCATATACATTAACATAGCCATCTCAACTTGATCTTTATTGAAACTATCAGGGCGAAATATGTTTCAACACTCAGAATTTTTAGAATCTAGAAAGGTAATACCTACTATACTATCTATCATGTAATATTCAGGGTCTGAGATAGCATCCTATAATGATTATATTGATATTTTTGCAACACAATCTTTTTTTTTTCTTTTTTAGGGCTGCACCTGTAGTATATGGAATGGCCAGGGCTAGGGGTTGAATCGGAGCTGCAGCTGCCAGCCTATGCTATAGCCACAGCAATGTGTGATTGGAGCTGCTTCTGCTACCTATGCCGCAACTTGTGGCTATGCTGGTTCCTTAACCCACTAGTGAGAACCCATATCCTCATGGACCCTATGTTTGTTTCTTAACCCCCTGAGCCACAACAAGAGCTCCCTGCAACACGATCTTGAGTGTGAAAATAAGTTTTGCTACCAAATGAATTTAGGTGCTAAGCTTATTAAACAAAAAACAACATTAAAACAAAACCAAATATTCAGTTTTCAAAATTTTATGGATTTTGGAATTTCAGATAAGGAGTGGTAGTGAACTTGCATCCTAACTCAAACAATCCTATGATGACTGTGGGAACAGAAAAGAAAGAGTCGCAAAGGTTTAGCTTAAAATTAAAGTGGGAGGCAGGGTTGGTGTTGCTTTCTACCTGCTCATTCTAGAAGACTCATTTACAAGACGTCTCTTGGGCTACATAAAATATAGACTCTCGGGAGTTCCCGTCGTGGCGAAGTGGTTAACGAATCCGACTAGGAACCATGAGGTTGCGGGTTCGGTCCCTGCCCTTGCTCAGTGGGTTGACGATCCGGCGTTGCCGTGAGCTGTGGTGTAGGTTGCAGACGCGGCTCGGATCCTGCGTTGCTGTGGCTCTGGTGTAGGCCGGGGACTGCAGCTCCGATTGGACCCCTAGCCTGGGAACCTCCATATGCCGCGGGAGCGGCCCAAAGAAATAGAAAAAAAAAAAAAAAAATATAGACTCTCTATATAATGCTTTGTCTAAAATGAGTAACTTGCAGGAATTATTCTTTTACTGATAATCAGCTCATGGAGCTTTACTTGTGCCTCTGATATGCATGAGAAAATATACAAGGGGGTGGAGACTAAGAATTAAAGGAAGAAAACAGCCCTTCCAGTTATTCCCCTTTTCCTTGTGGCCACAGGTCCATTCCTCACAGTAGTCTCATCCTTGCAAAGAAGTTGAAGAGCTATTTTGCACTGAGCTTTGAGGGACAAGGAAGAGGTGTTACATAATTCCCTGCTGTTTCTCTTTATCAGATCAACAATCACTTTATCAATTGACTAAAAAAATTCTGCAACACAATGATCAAGATAATAGAATAGCTATTAATAAAAGTGTTTTTGTTATATCATTGGAAGGTAATTTTTGTTTCCTATTATAATCTTCTTTGTGCTAAACACCTGGCAACACCTTGAATGTGGTAGGTGTTCTAGTGTGCTTATTAAGTTGGGGTGAGAAGGCACCTTTAGGACCTTCACACCACACCCTTTTTGTGTGTGTGCTCATTGCTTCTTTTTTTTTGATTTTTTGTCTTTTTCAGGGCCGCACACATGACATATGGACATTCCCAGGCTAGGGGTCTAATCAGAGCTACAACAGCTGGCCTATACCAGAGCCACAGCAACGCCAGATCCGAGCCGCACCTGCGACCTACACCACAGCTCACAGCAACACCAGATCCTTAAACCACTGAGTGAGGCCAAGGATCGAACCCGCAACCTCATGGTTCCTAGTCAGATTCATTTCTACTGCTCCACGATGGGAACTCCATGCTCATTGCTTCTCAAAAGAAGACCGTGGTTCCCAGTGTTGAGGCTACTTTTTCTGTTTTTACTGAGGCATTTAGAGGCATTGGATTCTGCTCCTGATGCTATTTATAACTCTGGGTAGGCAGGTTCCACATCCCTCCTTTGTACTTCCAAGTGGGTTGCAGGAGTATATATTCTGTCACTGCAGATTATCTGTTTTGATTACACAAATGAGGAGATGAGACTGACTAGGAGCTGTGCTTCCTCTCCAGTTATTCTCCTATATTGGTACAAATTCATTTGTTGGATTTTTTAAAGTTTTATTGGAATATAGTTGATTTACAATGTTGTGGTAATTTATGCTGTACAGCAAAGTGATTCAGTTATACATGTACACACATACATTGCCTTTCGGATTCTTTTCCCATATAGATGATCATGGAATACTGCGTAGAGTTCCCTGTGCTATACAGCAGGTCCTCATTGGCCAGTAATTCCAAATCCCTTGATGTGTATATGCCAGTCCCAAATCCTCTGTCCATCCCTCCCCCACCTTCACCTGTCCCCTTTGTAACCATAAGTTTGTTTTTAAAGTCCACGAGTCTGTTTCTATTCTGAAAGTGAAAGAGAAACATCATATGATATCATTTAGATGTGGAATCTAAAAAACAGTTTACAAATGAACTTATTTGTGGGACATTTCTGTTGGATTTTGGTAATTATGTTATTGACAGACATTTTACCTTCACACTATCATGTGTGTCTCTACCATTAAGTAGTGATTGGCCTGTCATTTAGGGATATGCATGAACTTCTGTGTATTCACAAGACAAGTTCTCTAAGAAACAAGCCCATTTTGCTTCATCACTATTAAAAATACTTATGTGGGAAAAAGTGTTTAGAACTGTTTTATGTTATCAGCCTACTTTATATGAAATTTATGCCATATATCTCTTTTTCCTCCTTGCTTTTTTGATTAGCAGCATGAAAATGAGGCTTCTGTTTCTAAGAAACTCTAAAAATATTACTCACCTGCACCTACCATGTTCTGCCAACATTATAATCTTGGTTTATAGCTCTCAAAAATATCAGAGAAGAAGCTCATGACATGAAGATGTGCCATAGACAAAACTATTTTAAATCAAGTTCGACATAATGGATTATGGAGAAAAAATCAAACCATGAGAAAACATGATGAACCACATTAAAAAAAAAAAAAAACCAGCGTCCTTTACAAAATACAAATTGTATAAGCACTATAAAACTGCTAATTCCTTTCTTTTTTCAGCCCTCTCCAGCTGGCCACAAAATGCATCTGGCCCCTTGCCAGGGGGCTGTGACTCCCTCTGGCACCAGGCAGGCTGGAGATAGGCAGTTCTCATTTCATGTTTTGATAAATTCAGAAAGAATATGTTGCTGCCCTGAGCAACTAAACATTCCAAATTTTAGAAACAATTTAGAGTGGAAATTTTGTGAATCTGCTCCCTCCTTAGTTTTTCCCTAGTACCTGGAAATAGTCACATTGGCTCTTAACCTGTCCAGAATTGTATTGCAGTCACTGAGCCCCTCTTCCCTTCTAGCTGACACGAGATCAGAAGTGGCATATTCTTGCCTTTCCTATGAACTAGTCTATTTCAATAAATGTTACTGAATGCTTTAATTAGCCTTAGCAATATTACACCTTTAAGACAGTAAAAAGTGATAGGAACAATCACAGGAGTATGACTGAGGTGATTTCAGAGCACACAACTCCCCTTGGTGGGTCAAGGCAGTCTTCTCTGGGAAAATGACATTTAAACTGAGCCTTGTAGCATCACCAGGATATTATAGGACCATCCAGATGGATAGAAAATGGATAACTGGAACCCTGAAAAAAAAACCTAGGGAGAACAAAGGAATTCATCCACGCAAAAGGACCACTCTACGGCAAAGTCCAGAGTGGACAGAGACTAGGCAGAATTCAGGGGGTTGTAAACAGCTAAACGTGGCTGGGGCAGAAATCATCTAAGACTGGCAATAGGTGGGATTAGGGAGTTGAGCAGTGGTGCCAGATGGACAAGGAGGGCCCAGCCAGTCTTGTGTGCCCTGGGCAAAGGGTCTGGGCTTTTTCCTGAGGGCAATGGGAGATAGATATTGTAAGCTTTTAGGTAGATGAAGGAAAGCCTTATTTTCTGGAAAAATTTCTCATACTGCAGTGTGGAGCATGATTTACAGAGAACACTGGTAGAAGAATAATGAATTTGGTATCTGTGGCAAATAATCCCAGTGAGAATCATGGCAACTCTGCCTAACATGGCCCAGACAGTGGGATGTGAGCAACATTAAAATGAGTAAGTCATGGGGACTAGATGACTGATTCAACCACAGGGGATAACCAGAAAGAGGAGAAGGCAACAAAGAACAAATGTGAAAACTAGCCTTTTTATTTGAGTGACAGTCACATGGGTGGTCTTTTTCATTTAAAATATTTCTTTATTGTTACAGCGTCTTTTAAAATATTGTCTATATTACAAAGAAAATTTGATAGTTATAATACTTAGTGATCTAAAGTTTTTAAGATAGAAATCATGATACTAACAAATGTTAAGATTATTATTGTTCATATTTGATTGATTCAGAGGTAAATCAAAATGCAATTCTCTCCCTTAAGAGAGAAAACCTGTGAGCTGATCTCTCACCTACCCTAATTTCATTTAATTGAAATACTTATTTTCAAATGGGCAGAAGACCTAAATAGACATTTCTCCAAAAAAGATATATGGGTGACCAGAAGGCACATGATAAAATGTTCATCATCACTAATAATTAGAAAAATGCTAATCAAAACTACAGTGAAGTATCACCTTGCACCAGTCAAAATGGTCATCATCAAAAGGTCTACAAATAACAAATGCTGGAGAGAGTGTAGAGAAAAGGGAACCCTCCTACACCATTGGTGGGAATGTAAATTGGTACAATCCCTATGGAAAACAGTATGGAGGTTCCTCAGAAAACTATACATAGAACTACCATATGATCCAGCAATCCCACTGCTAGGATATATATATATATATATATCCAAATAAAACTATAATTCAAAAAGATACATGCAGGCCTATGTTCAGAGCAGCACTATTCACAAAAGCCAAGATATGGAAACAACCTAAACGTCTATCAACAGATGAATGGATTAAGAATATGTGGTACATATAAACAATGGAATACCATTCATCCATTAAAAAAGAACAAAATAATGCTAATACAGATGGAACTAGAGAGTCTCATACTAAGTGAAGAAGTCAGAAAGAAAAGGACAAACACCATATGATTATACTTATATGTGGAGTCTAAAATAGGGGGAGTCTAAAACAAGGGAGAGAAAGGAGGGAGTGGGATGGACTGGGAGTTTGGGGTTAGTAGATGCAAACTATTACACTTAGAATGCATAAACAACAAGGTCCTACAGTATAGCACAAGGAAATATACCCAATCTCAGAATTCCCATTGTGGTGCAGTGTAAACGAATCTGACTAGGAGCCATGAGGTTGTGGGTTTGATCCCTGGCCTCGCTCATTGGGTTAAGGATCCAGTGTTGCTGTGAGCTGTGGTGTAGGTTAAAGACACGGCTCAGATCTGGTGTTGCTATGGCTGTGGTATAGGCCTGTAGCTACAGCTCCAATTAGACCCTAGCCTGGGAATCTCCTTATGCCATGGATGCAGCCCTTAAAAGACAAATAGACCAAAAAAAAAAAAAAAAAAAAAAAGGAAACATATCCAATCTCTAATATAGAATATGATGGAATATAATATGATAAAAAGAAAAAAATATATATGTGTATATATGACTGGGTCACTTTGCTCTACAGCAGAAATTGGCAAAACATTGTAAATACTTTAATAAATTTTTTTTGAAGAAAAAAAGAAATACTGATTTTCAGAGTAATACAGAAAAACAATATGACCATATGAGGAAGAAAGAATGATAACCTACATATTTTGATGTTCCTAAGAAATAAAAATACATAAATATTTTCTGAAAATTTTGAATAACGATTTGTTGTTGTAAGCCCAAAACTCTTGGCCTTTATCCATTACTTTTTGATCATATAAAAATATACACAAATAGAAAAAACAGGAGTTTCCGTTGTGGTGCAGTAGAAATGAATCTGACTAGGAACCATGAGGTTGTGGGGTTGATCCCTGAACTCACTCAGTCAGTTAAGGAACTGGCATTGCTGTGAGCTATGGTGTGGGTCACAAATACGGCTCAGATCTGGTGTTGCCATGGCTGTGGTATAGGCCGGAAACTGACCCCTAGCCTGGGAACCTCCACATGCTGGGTGTGGCCCTAAAAAGAAAAAGAAAAGAAAAGAAAAACAGTGTTGGCAACCCTGGCTTTATGCTTCTCAAGTCATTTTGACCGGCAACAACCAAAAAAAAAAAAAAAATCACATCAAGAATGACATTTTTAAAAGTGAGGAAATTCATAGTTTCATTACATTTCTTTCTATGTGGATATACAATGCTTGCAGAAAAATTTTCTAGAATTCATAAATCACCTAGAGTCACAAACACATAAATATTCACAAAATTGCACAATGTACACAATAACTTTTCTTTCAAAGACTAAAGATCAATATAACGACTGGAGTAAACGTTAGACTCATTTTAGACACTGCAGTCAGAAAACCAAATAAGTTTATATGAGAAAAGTAAGAGCTTGCTTAACTCCAGGGTATTGACTCTTCCCTGTGTTAAATTTTTAATGGCCCTCCACTGCTTAAACTCTCAATTTCCCATTCTGAACAACCACTAGCATTCAAAATAGCCTTATGCTTCAAATACACTTTATTCTTGTCTTTCCATGAAGACACACTGTTTCTCACACATTTGCTGATGTTATTTCTTTTCTTGAAAGTGATGTCCATTCTCACTATTACCCCAGCAATCTCTGCCCATAGACTTTCTTTTCATTCTTTGAAGTGCAGCTTAAGTGCCTTTTACTCCTCAGTAACTTTCCAAATTAGTTGATACATTTTTCTATTCTTACCACTTGGTTTGAACCATTCCTATCACATCTATTCAAAGCTTTGCATTACAGACAATCCTGAGTTACCCATTCTGCTCTATGGTAGGCCTCTTGAGGATATAGTGTTGCAAAACTTAGATTCCTTTCCACTTTCTAGCACTGGATATCTGCTGAATGAGTGACTGAATGGAGTTATTCCTAAAACACAAGGATTTGCAGTCATTAAAAAAACTGAAACCCTCTTTGAAAGCTGGTATCTTTGAAGTACTTCCTTAAAAGCTTCTTTTAGACTAGTCATCTTTAATATTAAATTAACTCAAACATATAAAAATGTATTTCCTCCCTTGTTATGCATGTTTTGACTTTTTGATAGTTCTTTAATCTTAAATATATTTGTATATGTGGCTTGAGGCACAGTTTTAAAAAAGTAACTGATTCTTACTATCTTTCAGCATTGGTAATACTCAACTAAGACAAGGAATGGACATGTTTGTTTTAATCAATTTATTTCTTTTAATGGGGGCAAATACTAATGGAGAAAAAAAGATAAAGATCCCCTTCTTCCACCACTCCTTTCAAAACACACACAAACACAGTTAAAAGCAGACTATTATGGTGATTTTAAAGATATCTGATCACTTGTGATGGAACATGATGGAGGATAATGTGAAAAAAAGAATGTAGAAGGGGGTGGCGCAAGATGGTGGAGGAGGAAGAGGTTACACTCAAGTTCTCCCACAAACACATCAAAAAAACACATCTACATGTAAAACGACTCACACAGAACATCAGCTGAATGCTGGCAGAAGAACTCAGACCTCCAAAAAGGGCAAGAAACTCTTGACATACTGGGCAGAACAAAAGGAAAAAAGAGAGAGAAAAGGAATCAGGACCACACTAGCATTCCAGAGTGGGAGCTGTGAAGGAGAAAAGGAACCCACATCCTGGGAAGCCACCTAACTCTTGAAAAGGTCAGCCAAGTTGGATGGACCTCAAAGTCACCAAGAAAAGTGTAGCAGCTGAACTGAGAAGGGCAAAGCAGAGTGAGACCTGCACAGATCATCTGAACCACTAGCCCTGACACCACAGCCTGAGTGGCTCAGGTGGGTGCTAGGCACTGAGACTTAGGCTCTGGTCAGTCCCCAGGAGAGGACTGTGGTTGGCGGTGTGGAGACAGCCTAAGGGGCTAAGGTGCAGTGTGCCATGGGCAGGGAGAGCAGTACCCCACAGGCTGTGGAGGGGAACACCATGGCAGAAGGAACGTGGGAGAAGGTTCGAACCCGCAGGAGAGGCAAGGGGCCATTGCTGGGGAGGGCGAGAAGAGGAGGGGCAGACCTCCACAGGAAACTCCCTATACCCAAGCTTGCGCATGTGCCTGTGGGCTCTCAGAAGGTGAGGCAGCTCTGGCTCAGGCCACTAGCAGTGAGAAGCCACTTGCTACTCTAAAGAGATACAGCGGTTCTGGTGCAGGCTGCATGGGGCGAGAAACCACACACCAGTCTGTCGGGGACCAGGTGGCTCTGGTGCAGGATGTAGGCAGTGAGAAGCCTCTTGCTTGTTTATGGGGGATTGGGTGCTTCTTGTGCAGGCTACCTATATGACTGTGAGGTTAAAGCAAGCAGATATAAGAAGGGGTTAAAATACTTAAAAAACAGCACAACCACAGATCAAAACAAAATATTACATTCACAAAAACTGAGGAGAGTACTTAAGCATACAATAAATGGAAACCATACAACCAAAAAAAAAAAAAAAGAAAGGAAGAAAAGAGAAACACATAGAATCAACTGGAAAACAAGGTTTAAAATGGCAATAATACATATCTGTCAGTAATCACTTTAAAGGTCAATGGACTGAACACTCCAGTCAAGAGACACAGAGTGGCAGATTGGATAAAAAAGCAAGAGCCTACAATATGCTGTCTACAAGAGACTCACATTAGGGCAAAGGACACAGATAGATTGAAAGTAAGGGGATGGGAAAAGATATTTCATGCCAATGGACAAGACAGGAAAGTAGGAGTTGCAATACTCATATCAGACAAAATAGACTTTAAAACGAAGGTCATAAAAAAAGACAAAGAAGGACACTATTTAATGGGTAAAGGATCCATTCAAGAAGAGGAAGTTACAATCGTCAATATATATGCCCCTGATAGAGGAGCACCCAGATACCTACAACAAACACTAACAGACATAAAAGGAGAAATTGATGGAAATACCATAATAATAGGAGAATTTAACACCTCACAGACATCAATGGACAGATCCTCTAGACAGAAAATCAATAAGACAACAGAGATCCTAAAGGACACGATAGAAAATTTAGACTTAATTGACATTTTCAGAACATTACATCCAAAAAAATCAGAATATACATTCTTCTCCAGTGCACATAGAACATTCTTAAGAATCAATCACATACTGGGGCACAAAGCTAACATCAACAAATTTGAGAGTATTGAAATTATTTCAAGTATATTCTCTGACCACAATGGCATGAAAATGGAAATCAACCACAGGAAAAGAAATGAGAAAAAACTTACTACATGGAGACTAAACAACATGCCACTAAAAAACCAATAAGTCAGTGAGGAAATCAAGAAGGAAATAAAAAATACCTCGAGACAAATGATAATGAAGACACAACCACTGAGAACCTATGGGATACTGCAAAAGCAGTGCTCAGAGAGAAATTCAAAGCAATAGAGGCTTTCTTCAAAAAAGAAGAAAAATCTCAAATTGACAATTTAAGCCACCACCTAAGTGAATTAGAAAAAGAAGAACAAACAAAACCTAAAGTCAGCAGAGGAAGGAAATCATAAAGATCATTGAGGAAATCAATAAAATTGAGAATCAAAAAACAACCAAAAAAATCAACAAAACCAAGAGCTGGTTCTTTGAAAAGGTAAACAAAATTGACAAACCTCTGGCTAGACTCACTAAGAAGAGGAGAGAAAAAACCCAAATAAACAAAATAAGAAATGTAGAAGAAGTGACAATGGATACTGCAGAAATCCAAAAAAAAAAAAAAATGAGAGTATACTATGAACAATTGTATGCCAACAAATTTGACAACCCAGAAGAAATGGACAGCTTTTTAGAGACTTACATCCTGCCAAAACTGAATCAAGAAGAAACAGATCAACTGAACAGACCTATCACTAGAAATGAAAAAGAATATGTCATAAAAACACTTCCTACAAATAAAAGTCCAGGACCAGATGGCTTCACAGGCGAATTCTACCAAACATACAAAGAGGAACTTAAACCCATCCTCCTTAAATTTTTTCAAAAGGTTGAAGAAGAAGAAACACTCTAAAAGACATTCTATGATGCCACCATTACCCTAATTCCAAAACCAGACAAGGATACCACCAAAAAAGAAAATTATAGGCCAATATTCTCAATGAATATAGACACAAAAATTCTCAACAAAAGTTTAGCCAACATATAAAATCAAATCCAACAACATATAAAAAAGATCATACACCACGACCAGGTGGGATTCATCCCAGGTGCAAAAGGATGGTTCAACATTTGCAAATCAATCAATGTCATACACCACATTAACAAAAGAAAAGTCAAAAACTACATGATCATCTCAATAGATGCAGAAAAAGCACTTGGCAAAGTCCAACATCCATTCATGATCAAAACTCTTACTAAAGTGGGTACAGAGGGAACATACCTTAACATAATTGAAGCTATTTATGACAAACCCACAGCAAATATAATACTCAATGGAGAAAAGTTGAAAGCCTTCCCATTAAAATGTGGAAGAAGACAAGGATGCCCACTCTCACCACTGTTATTCAACATATATTGGAAGTCCTGGCCACAGCAATCAGACACACACAAAAAATAAAAGGCATCCAAATTGGAAGAGAAGAGGTAAAACTGGCACTGTATGCAGAGGACATGATACTATATATATAAAACCCTAAGGGCTCAACCCCAAAACTACTTGAACTGATCAACAAATTCAGCAAAACAGCAGGATATAAGATTCACATTCAGAAATCAGTCACATTTCTGTATACTAACAATGAAATATTAGAAAAGGAATAAAAAAATATAGTACCTTTTAAAATTTTACCCCCCAAAAATCAAATACCTGGGACTACACCTGACCAAGGAGGTAAAGGACTTATATGCAGAGAACTATAAAACTTTAATCAAAGAAATCAAAGAAGATGTAAAGAAATGGAAAGATATTCCATGCTCATGGATTGGAAAAAAATCAATATTGTAAAAATGGCCATACTACCCAAAGCAATCTACAGACTCAATGCAATCCCTATCAAATTACCCATGACATTGTTCACAGAACTAGAACAAACAATCCAAAAATTCATATGGAACCACAAAATACCCAGAATTAACAAAGCAATTCTGAGGAACAAAAACCAAGCAGGAGGCATAACTCTCCCAGACTTCAGGCAATAGTACAAAGCCACAGTCATCAAAACAATGTGGTACTGGTACCAAAACAGACATACAGACCAATGGAACAGAGTAGAGAACCCAGAAATAAACACTGACACCTATGGTCAATTAATCTTTGACAAAGGAGGCAAGAGCATATAATATGGGAAAAAGAAAGTCTATTCAGCAAGCATTGCTGGGAAACCTGGACAGCTGCATGCAAGCAATGAAATTAGAACACACCCTCATGCCATGCACAAAAATAAACTCAAAATGGCTGATAGACTTAAACATAAGACAAGACACCATCAAACTCCTGGAAGAGAACGTAGGCAAAACATTCTCTGACATCAACCTTACAAATGTTTTCTCAGGTCAGTCCCCCAAAGCATCAGAAATAAAAGCAAAAATAAACCAATGGGACTAATCAAACTGACAAGCTTTTGCACAGCATAGGAAACTAAAAACAAAACAAAAAAACAACTTACAGAATGGGAGAAAATAGTTTCAAATGATGCAACTTACAATGGCTTAATCTCTCAAATATACAAACAATTTATACAACTCAACAGCAAATAAGCCAACAACCCAATTGAAAAATGGGCAAAGGACCTGAATAGACATTTCTCCAAAGAAGATATACAGGTGGCCAACAAGTACATGAAAAAATACTCAACATTGCTGATTATTAGAGAAATGCAAATCAAAACTACCATAATGTACCACCTCACTCCGGTCAGAATCACCATCATTAATAAGTCCACAAAGAACAAATGCTGGAGAGAGTGTGGAGAAAAGGGAACCCTCCTGCACTGTTGGTCAGAATGTAAGCTGGTACATCCACTGGGGAGAACGGTATGGAGGTCCCTTAGAAAACTCTACATAGAACTACCATATGACCCAGCAATTCAACCCTTGGGCATATATCTAGACAAAACTTTCTTGAAAACACACATGCACCAGCATGTTCACTACAGCACTGTTCACAATAGCCAAGACATGGAAACAACCCAAATGTCGACAGACGATTGGATGAGGAAGACGTGGTATATATACACAATGAAATACTACTCAGCCATAAAAAAAGAGCGACATAATGCCATTTGCAGCAACATTGATGGAACTAGATACTCTCATACTGAGTGAAGTCAGTCAGAAAGAGAAAGACAAATACTACATGATATCACTTATATCTGGTATCTAACATACAGCACAAATGAACCTTTCCATAGAAAAGAAAATTATGGATTTACAGAACAGACTTGTGGTTGCCTAGGGGGAAGGGGAGGGAGTGGGATAGATTGGGAACTTGGAGTTAATAGATGCAGACTATTGCCTTTGTAATGCACAATCTTGCTGTATTGCACTGGGAACTGTGTTTAGTCACTTATGATGGAGCATGATAATGTAAGAAAAAAGATTGTATGCTTGTATATGTAACTGGGTCACCATGCTGTACAGTAGAAAATTGACAGAACACTGTAAACAGGTATATGAAAACCAATCATATTTAAAAAAAAAGAAGAATATATATGGATATATGGCTGGGTCACTCTGCTGTGCAGCAGAAATTGAGAGAACATTATATATCAACTATGATAAAATATTTTAAAAAGATATTTACACATATTCTATGGTACTTTTTCCTTAAATAAGTGGAGTTTAATAATTTTCCTCCCCTTGAGGAGGGCTGGATTTACTAATGAATAGGATATGATAGAAGTGATATGATATTACTGCCAAGACTATATTGTAATCTTAATCTCTGTCTTATTTTAGGGTTTCTATGTGTCTCTTTGTCTGTCTCTTTTTTTTTCCCTCTTTTTGTGCTTGCTATGGAGAAATCTAGGTGCCATGTCATCTGAACAGCCCTAAGGAGAAGCCCACATGATGAGGAATTAAAGCTACATGACTAACTCTCTATTGCCTCCTAATATGCCAACAACAGCTGCTCAGAAGCAGTTCCTCAAGCACCTTCAGATGTCTGCAGTGTCAACACAAAACTTGACTACAACTTGAGTCAGAATCACCGAGTTAAGCAACTCCCAAATTCCTAAGTCTTAAAAACTGCTAGAAATAACTTAATTTAGGAGTAAAATTTATTGCACAGTAGTAAATAATGGTTATAACTAACCAAGTCCTGAAATATTTTTTCTTTTCTCTCCAACAAACCATGATTTTTGTCATCTTTTCAAGAAATTGACTGGAAATCATGGTGGCTTCAAGACAAGAAGGCTAAGAAGAAATTGGCAATGCATCAATTTTGAGATTACTGTCTACATCTTATCCATATGACCTAACACTTTTTTGCCTCAGTCTCTTTATACACTTATGGGAACAAAACAGAACCTACCTAATAAAATATTAGGATTAAATAAGATACTAAAATGAAAGTGTTGGCATGGTTTTTGGTAAGTGTTAAATAATACGTTAGCTATATTATTATTATTTTGTTTCAAAAAATCTAAGAGGTTGCCGAAGTAGACATTTTAATCTCAGAGTAATAAGACACAGCTAATATTTGGGCACTTAAGTGTACAATTAATGAAAACAATCTCTCTTTTTTTTTTTTTTTTTTTTTTTTTTTTCTTTTTAGGGCCTCACTTGCTGCGTACAGAAGTTCCCAGGCTAGGAGTTGAATCAGAGCTCCAGCTGCCAGCCTTCACCACAGCCACAGCAACACAGGATCTGAGCTGCATCTGCAAATTACACAACAGCTCACAGCAATGCTAGATCCCCAACCCACTAAGCAAGGCCAGGGATCAAACCCAAATTTTCATGGATACTAGTTGGATTCGTTTCTGCTGTGCCACAACAGGAATTCCCCAATCTCATTTCTATATTGTCAGAAGTCAAGTCACTTACAGGGCTTGGTAGTCTTAAAAAGTGAATTATGATCCATTATAGAAATTCAAACTGAATATTGTCCTGGTTTAAAGAAACTCTAATAAGAGTGTGTAATTTTTGCACCACACCAGAGATCCCGGACCAGGCTACACCCCTGTAGAGCCACTAGAGCTACAGACCATTGCTAGTACACAACTGTCAGATCATTAAATAAATCACTCCAAAGAGGACAGCACACAGCACATGAGGCCATGAGCTCTATTGTCCTGTAGCAGTCACACAGGAAACACAGGTATAATGCACCATATACTTATTTTGTCTTTGAACATATTATTCAATTGAAGACTTTGGCAAAACTAAATAGTTAAAATAATATTTAGTACATTTGTATACTAAATAGCAAACAAGAAACAGAAAGGACAACTTTAGCATGGTAATAACTGATGCCTGTTGAATCTGAGAAATATAACACAGATAAATTTTTAATCTTTCCCTCTTTACTTTTACACTTTAGGCAAAATAAATGAGTCATATCAATTTTGATTCTCATGACAGAATCACATGCTGTGCTGTATATCCCCTAGAAATGTTTGTATTAACTTCTCTTTCCCTCATCTAGCTTTACACATTTCAAAGATCAGTTTTTTAGAAATAGGGCTATTCATGAAGGCAAATCCTTAAGCAAACCATCTTTTCTGTTTAAATAAAGTGGTGTACTTTGTACTCATTACTTCATTAGGCAGAAAATCAACCCCAATTTCTCTTAAGAACAAAGTGTTCCAGTCAGCAATTTAAGCTACATTTTAAAAAAGATTCTCATGAAGGAAACAAACAGTTCCAAAACTATATGTGCATAACACAAAATACAATAATTTCTCACTATATCTTATTTATGGTTGGGTGGAGGGAGAGGAATAGGGTTGGAAGGATTAGTAGGATTGTCTAAAAATAAAAGTGATCATGAAAAAGGGTGACTACTTATATAGGGATCCCTATGGTTTTGGGGTACACCAGAGATTTACCTGGGGCCTGTAACTATCACAGCTCTAAGGATTTGCTGAGATTTTTTCAAGTCCTTTCAAGATTATAGGCAAGATCATCATTTGCTATTATACACTCATTCAGGAAGCATAAGGTAAAGTGTAGCAAACTGCTGTCAGTACAACCTGATCCTACCCACTGGTAAATCACAGACCTTTTTGGAATGAAGGCCTCTGGCAGAACCAGGCCCCAAACTGCCTACTTAAGTGGTCAAAGATGTGTAGTTACCTCTATCTTCTTTCTCTTTTAAAATCCTGCCCATTCTTACCTCCTTATTTAAATCTCACCCCCACCCACCAACATTTTATCTGGTTAGATTTTCTGAAAGATAGATGAAATAGGTTGATTATTCCACTAAGTGGCAATGCATCTCCATGTTCAAACCTGTAATATTAGTTAAGGGAAATAAATAGACTGTCACAGCTGGAGCAGCCACTGAAAATGGTAGCTAATCTGCTCACCAAAATCATATACAAAAAAAAAAAAATCAATCATTTTCTAATATACTGCCAATATTGAGTTAGGAATATGGAGAGACAGAGTTCCCATCATGGCTTAGTGGTTAATGAATCCGACTAGGAGCCATGAGGTTGCGGGTTCGATCCCTGGCCTCCCTCAGTGGGTTAAGGATCCAGCGTTGCCATGACCTGAGGTGAGGGTTGCAGATGTGGCTTGGATCTCACATTGCTGTGGCTGTGGCATAGGCTGGCGGCTACAGCTCTGTTTAGACCCCTAGCCTGGGAACCTCCATATGCTGCAGGTACGGCCCTAGAAAAGACACACACACACACACCAAAAAAAAAAAAAAAAAAAAAAAAAGGAATATGGAGAGGCAGACCATTTATAAAAGCAACAAAAACATAAAATAGCTACAAATCAATTAAGACATGTCTTGAAACTATATGAAGTATCAAAACATTTAATGAGACAAAAGAAAGTTTGGATAAATGAAGAAATATGTATGCATATGCATGGGAAGCATAATATTAGCAAGATGACAATCTCTCAAAACTACTTTACAAATGTAATGAAAATCCAATAGCTTTCACAAGGAAATTTCCCTTAGAATTGAAAAAAACAACTTAAAACTTATATTAAAATGACAAAACAGGAAAAACACCAACACTTTGGTAAAGAAAAACCAGGGTAGACTTGTACTTTTTCATTTTCAAACATACCCAAATACTCAAGCAAGAATTAAGACAATGTGTTAATAATACTAGAACAGTTCTATCAGTGGAACAGGACAGTTAGCTAAGATACCCACCCAAGTATAAATATATAGCAAATGTTAAATGTGGAATTTTAGGTAAGAAGTGAAAAGTGGGGGTTGTCTTGTAGTTCAGTAGGTAAGGATCCAGCATTTTCACTGCAGTGGCTTGGGTCACTTAATCCCTTCCAAATGCCATTGGCATGGCCAAAACAAAAGAAAAAAGAAAAAAAGAAAAGTGTAATAGTTAGCTAGCTTATTTGGCAAAAGCAGCTGGACTTCTATTTGGATGCTTTGGGATCCTAAATCTACCCAGAGCTCAGAGGGCCACCAGCAGTTTTGCATAGTGCTCACTAGCTATTAGCTCTCCTTTTAGATATATTTAATTCTTCAAGCAAAAAGCTAAATATGGTATGTTACATCTCTTGTTTTCTAATTAACATTTCATCTATTTCTTTGATGACAATAGACTATGTATATTAAAATGTATGAACTTCCTTGTCTAGAATGTTGTATATGCACCATTTACTTTTTTTAATTTCAGCATTTAATTATTTTAGCATTTAATTAGCATCTACTTTTGTCTATGATTTCTTTCATATTTTCTTCACATATTACACTAAGCTCTGGGCACCTATTTGTTCACTTGCAAAATTGAAAATAACTTTATCAGAGAAGCCGGATGTCTCCAGTCTGCTGAAGAGTTTAATTGTTTCAAACATTAATTTTTTTTTTTGTATTTTTTTAGGGTCTAACCTGTGGCACATGGAAGTTTCTAGGCTAGGAGTTGAATCTGAGCTGTAGCTGCCGGCCTGCACCTCAGCCACAGCAACACTGGATCTGAACCATATCTGTGACCCACACCGTAGCTAGCAATAATGCCCAATCCTTAACCCACTGAGCGAGGCCAGGGATTGAACCTGCATCCTCATGGATACTAGTTGGGTTAGTTACCACTGAGCCACAATGGGAACTCCTCAAACATTAAACTTATCTAACACTAGAAATTTTTTGTGCCGTGATACAACTTAGGGTTACATATTTATAAAATGTTCAGTATGGAACCACATTTCAAATGAAAATCACTTGGCTTAAAACTCACTAAATTTATGATATTAATAAATAAACTAAGCACTTTGTGACTCAGTTTCTACATTTTTGAAATAAGTATATTTTCATTTGCCTAATATTACTCACTAAGATGTTACAAAGAATAAATTAAATATTGTACATTAAAGGATGTTGATAACTCTAAGCACTATATAAATGTTAGTTGGCACTTATTGTTAATTCTCATTCACTTTTTGTTCAGAACTACTCAAACCTTAAACTAGTAGGGAAGAAGAGGCTCTGTCTAGCAACTTGGCTCAGAGAAGTCAGTCAGCAGTCAGGTAATTTGGTAGAGCTGTGGCAACAGCTAGAAACAGCTAACAGTGTGGTTTCCAGGTAGGTGCCAATCCAAGTTTCCAGCCTGCCTAGGCTACACTGTCAGCTTCTGTCCCTTATCCTCCTAGTTTTCACCTTGTTGATGATTGCCTGAACTAATCATTCCCCTGTGGTCTAATCTACAGGTAATCTCATCTTTAAATTGCCGCCAAAACCATACTCACATGAACTGGGTCAGGTCTGTGATCTCAGTTCTGCTCCCTCCCTCCACAGACAGAAGTGGCAAGTTCCTCTGCCCAGGACTGCTATTCTATAAATCAGCAAGTACTTCAGGTTCCTTCAGGAAACCATGGGTCTCCTAGAGGACTCTGTCCCCCACGACTTGAAGCAGGTTTCCAATCACCCAGCATTTCCCTTTGCCAGAACTGGGCAGAAGTCTGGCCACCTTTGTAAGGAGGATTCTAAGGATTAGATCTGACACAGGGCTTCTCTGTTATTGGGCCAAATCTGCAAGCTCAAGACAACTTCTCTCCTATTTTCCATGCCCTTAGTCTCGATCTTCTTTTTCCTGAACACATTTATGTGAAAGGTAATTTCAAGGAACACATGGGATATCAAATAATCTTTTTGGAAAATGTTTTCCTATGGTCACTCTGAAGTCCAAGAATATATTTTTCATTAATAAAATTTAATAATTAAAAGGACTATAATTAAACTATAATGAAGGATGAAAATGTCCGCCTTCTATAAGCCTAAGAGGGTTACTATTCCATCAGAGTAGTATTTTAGCTCCTATATTCTGCCTGAAACATGGGAAAATTTTCACTATAAATCCAATGTAAAAATCATAATTAATGATTTTTTCCAAGATAGGAATTCTTAGACCTATTGCTATTTCTTTTTTTCTTTATAAGACAACTTTTTATAAATGAAATGGTTATAATTAACTAGTGAACAGAATATGGCACCCTGGGGGGCTGACATGCTAAATAGAAGGAAATAAACATAGAGGAGAGATGGAAAGGTTGAAATGATGTTATATACCGATGCTGGGGAGACAAACAGCATAGATCCCAAAGACAGATGTTAAGAGGCAAGAGAGAGATAGGTGCTCAGTAGTGCTAAGACTCAAGTTCATATTTTTCTTAAAATCATTGATGCTATATTGTAGGATGTGCTTACTAGAAAAACGACTTTTAGGAGCAAAATAGAAAATATGTATACATTTTAATTTTGACACATCCCCAGGTTCACTCAGCAGCATGACTGTTGCACCCTAAATAATTATTTTAAGAACACCACTCTTCACTTTAGCTCATAATCTCCTTTTAAGCCCTACCAATGAGCCTTAAGGGCATCCCATTTATTCTTATATAACTCAGTACAAGATGTTTTCACTTAAGCATCAGAATTCCACATGTGATTTGATATTACAAGCATATTGCATACCGAGGATATGTTACTTGTCACCCCATTGTAGAAAGAAGAGAAACAAAGGGACAAATCTACTTGTGTGTGTGTGTGTGTGCGCATGTGCGTGTGGGTGTGTGTGCGTGTGTGTGTTTGTATGAAACCCAAAATCAGGGAAATCTGGTTTTAGCTACCTTCAGGGCTTTCAAATGATCATGTGAAATTTGACATATCATGCTTATTTCAGAAAAATAAACAAAGTAAAATAATCCAGTTAACTCCTGAGGATCTAGCAAAGGGCTTGTGTTTAAGGAGGAGGAAGGGAAAATAATGACAGACTATATCTGTGCCAAGTCACCTCTTGAAGTTTAAGTTAAGCAGTGGTAACCCATTTAATCCATTCTCTGACACAGTAGACAAATGTATTACCAGTGAAGATATACCGTAAATGGCCTGCATTTCATTTTTCATAAAAGTCTTGAACAGTCAGCCCTTCCTACTGAGACAGGACCTTTCATCTGGGTAAAAATATTTAGGAACTCTCAAAAGGAAAATACTAGATTTCTCAATCAGAATTCATTGCATTAGATAGAATGGACAAGATGTCAGTTTAACAGTGGCTTGAAAAATGTCAAAACTTCTGCATTTCACTCATTCTGAGCTATCACGCATACCTTTCTCACTTTATTTTTTTTTTTTACCATTTCTTATTTTCTTTCTTTTTAAAAAAATCAAATACATTATCTTTGATTATACAGTATGATTATATGGCCAAAATGCTTTTTAAGGGTCCATGCTAAGAAAAGACTTTGTACTTAAGAGACCAAAATAATGGATTGATCTTAATTTAAATTGCACAAAGCCTCATTGTATTACTACAAGGAGAAGAATATTTTAGTGCAATCTGTGAGAAAATAAGAAATACTATATACTTGCTTTTTTTTTCCTATTAAAAGAAATCTGAAAGCTTCTTCAAGGAATTTAGGAACAATTTTTCTTTCAGAAGCAAAAATACTTAGCATATGGAATTTCATCAGTTTACTCAATCACTACATTTACTGAGTTCATTTTAATTTTCAGGTCCATTTTAATTGCTAGTTTCTGGGTATTCAAAAAAAAAGATACTTTCTCCTTCCTTACAGACAACAAACAAAAATACATAGTTACTCATCCTGATAACTGCTAGCAAGGAACAAATGAAATATTCTGATAAAGACAATTTTTTTATTTTATGTATCATGTATGCATGTGTGTATTTATTTATTTTTGCTTATTAGGGCTGCACTCAAGGCATATGGAAATTCCCAGGCTAGGGGTCAAAGCGAAGCTGCCCTTACCAGTTTATGCCACTGCCACAGCAACACCAGATAAGTGCATCTGCGACCTACACCACAGCTCACAGCAACGCTGGATCCTTAACCCACTCTATGGGGCCAGGGATTAAATCTGCATCCTCATGGATACCAGTCAGGTTGAGAACCCAATGAGCCACAAGGGGAATTCCCTGCCTTGTGTTCTTTGAGTGTGTGGAATAGTGCTTTGAATTAAGAAGCACAAAGTTCACTATTTAAGATATTCTAATCATGGATGCCAGTCAGGTTTGTTACAGCTGAGCCACAATGGGACCTCCAAGACAACCTTATTTAGATAGGTGGTTTGAGAAGACCTTTCCGAGAACATGGCATTTAAGATAAGATCTAACCAAAGAAGTTATATCAAGCAGAACTTTAAAAAATTACCATTTCTGGACAGATGGTCCCAAGGGATAAAACTTTATGTGATTTCTAAATGCTCCTGAAGAGGTCAAGAGAAAATCCATTCAGATTTCTTTTTTTTGTTTGTTTTTTTTTTGTTTTTCTCTCTTTCTGGAATTTGTTATTTGGATATTGGACATCTTAGATTGATACTCCATTTTTCATGTCATATTTTGCTTTATTTTTTGGAGCTTTTTTAAACTTTATTTTCTAAAACTCTGTTAAATCGTTATTTCTGCTCTCTTACTTAAACCTCCAAAAGCATTTTCTTATTTTCCTGTGGCCCACTGTTTGTCATCCTGTTCTTGCTTCATGGATGTAATATCTTCTCTTACATCTTCGTGGGAGTAAAGGGCATTACTTTGAAGTTTCCATCTCCATGCATTGTCTGCTGAATTAGTCCCTCCCTCTTTCTTTTTCAGTTTGTTTTGGTCTCAGTCTTTCCTGTAAGAAGTTTAGTGGCACTTGAATGACTGCATATTTAAGGATGGACTATAAATAAGCTGATTATGCAATGGGAGGAGAGATCAGACCAAGCTCCATCATCACTGGAGAATTTATAGGTCTTTTCCCTTGTTTGTAATGGTTAGACTTTTCCTGCCCTTCTTTCTTGGCCACACCTATGGTATGTGTAAGTTCCCAGGCCAAGGATCGAACCCATGCCACAGCAACCTGAGCCAATGTGGTGACAATGCAGGATCCTTAATCTGCTGTGCCACAAGGGAACTCCCAGTTAGACTTCCCAGAGACAGCCTCTTGTTATCTGCTTGGAGGAAAAATGCCTGGTTGCCAACACTTGAAGTTAAGTAAGAGAAGAGTGCTGGATGTATTTTAACGTAGTATATTAACTTTTGTTTCATCCCTCAACTATGACTAATACCACCCCAAGGCTCTCCTTTACCTTTTCCGAGATCAAGAATATATTTCTTACTTGGATGCAATTGCTTAGCTGGGTAGAGAACAACAAGGGATCTGGGGATCTGGGGACCTAACTGCTTCCTATTCAGATTTCCAATAAATCACCTTGTTTTAGCCCTACCATTCCCCTCCTTTTCCAGTGACAGCTAGTGCCACAAATTCCTGAGTCTTTTTACAAATCAAGCTAATGATTTTCTCCTTTTTCTCATTGTAAGTGAAGCAGTCAAATGTTTCAGGTCTTCTGTCAACTACTGCTTGTCCATTTGCTTTTCAGTTTCTAAATTTTATTGCTATAAATTTCCCTATTTAAAAAATCTAGTTTCAGGAGTTCTTTTGTGGAGCAGTGGGTTAAGGATCTGGCATCTTCATTATAGTGGCTTAGGTCACTGCTGTTGCTTGGGTTTGAGCCCTGGCCTGGGAGCTTCCACATGCCACAGGCATGGACAAATTAAAATTTTTTTTCTTTTAAAAATCTAATTTCACTCTTTTTCATGAAGCTTCAATAGCAAGCAGAATTCCTTGTATATATTATTCTGCTGTCTTTATCCAGAAATTCCATATATACTTTAATTTTCAAAATTTCTTGTTATGTACTGTATATGAGCAGGAGAACTATGTCTAGATACTCATGTCGCAACAGAAGAAAGGGTGGGGGAGAAAACTGTAACTGCAATGTATACATCTAAGGATAACCTGACCCCCTTGCTGTACAGTGGGAAAATAAATAAATAAATAAATAAATAAATAAATAAATAAATAAAATGCCTTTTTTCTGACTTACTGACAGTGGAAATTTTAATTCTCATCTCTCTTGACCTCTTCATAGTGTTGCCCACTTCCTACCTCTTGACATACTCTATCTCCGGCTTTTGGACATTACATTTTCATGGCTTTCCCCCATCTTTCTTCCCACTTTGTCTCAGCTCATTCTCCTCTACTCACCATCAAAAACTGAAGTTCCCTAAGCTCAGTGTTGGGTCCCCTCCTCTTTTTAATTTATACTCTTTTACGATGATGTATCACTCAAGTTCTCTGCTTAAGCATTAACAATTCGCAAGTTATATATCTCGTATACACTTAGGTCTCTCAGATCTAGGTCTATGTATCTAACGGCTTATTTGACTTTCCCTAGATGTCTTGAAGATAGCCTAGATCCTGTATGTCTGAAAAGTAACTTATGATCTTACTTCCTTTTTTTAATGGCCACACCCACAGCATATGGCTCCTGGGCCAAGGATTAAATCCTAGCTGCAGCTGCGACCTACACCACAGAGGTGGCAAAGCCAGATATTTTAACCCACTGCACCAGGCCTGGGATCAAACCTGTGCCTAAGCAGCAACCCAAGACACTGCAGTCAGATTCTTAACCAATTGCACTGCAGAAGGAATTCCTAATCCTATCTCCCTAAACATGGTCCTCTGTCAGCATTCTCTGTCTATATAGTGCCAGTACCAAGATATTCAAGCTTAAAACTAGGATTCATCCTTGGCTAGCCTCCTCACTCATCTTCCTTTTTCTATCCTTCCACATTTTCCACATTAATCCCAAGCTAATTCTTGCATGTTTTTTAAAAAACACTACATGATTTTTCATATCTCTGCTTAAAATGGCTGATTTATTTGCACTTAGCATACAGGTCTAAATCTAACATTTAGATTTAGTAAATACAGGTTTACTAACACACATGATGAAAGATGCCACCACTTCCAACCACACCAGTTTTATCTGACATCATGACACTCTTGATTTTTCCGAGTTTTAGCCTTATTGGCCATCTTCCTTGAATGCCCCATGTTCCTCCTGACACAGGGCCTTTGCACACGATGTTCCTTGCATCTGGTTCTTTGCTTAGATATAACTACTTCTTTTAATTCAAATTGCTCAGGTGTTATATCCTCCAGCACGAATTAGGTGTTCTATATTGCGCTTTTCTCTGTTGTACTATATGTGAATCACTCGTTCATGCGCTTGTATCCCCACCAGAATAAGAATCATTTGGAAAGCTCTTTGTGTCTTTGTATCCTTAGCATGAAGCACAATATCTGCCATCTGGTGAATTTTTTATAATTGAATTGCAAATAAATAGGTCATTTATATCAAGAAAAATAAATTATCAGTGATAAAAACAAATCTATACTTCTAAGATACACTAGAAAATAGGTATGATTTTTAAGAAAAATATTTTTCAAAGAGATTTTATAAAAATAATCAAATTTTCTTACTTTTTTTGTTTTTCCCATTGCCTTCAGGATAGAAATATTTAAGTCTTCAAGTGCTGCTAGTACATTCTCATACTCGCCCAAGTGCTGAGAAAAATATTCTGAAATGTGAAAATATTGAAATAAATTTTTCAATGCAATAAATGTTTGTATTTAGGTAATGTTAGAATATCAACTAATGATTTACTCAATAAATAAGTAAAACAAATAGAGGAAACTGAACATTTTTCAAATAAGACTAACACTAAAGCATCAATATACTTTCAAAAAATTAAACTATATGTTATTCTTTCTTCTAGGAGGCATTTTAGAAAGGCATGCTTTGTTTAAGGTTACGAATTGAATAAAACACAAGGCACCCCCTGCGAGTAACTATTCTTGTAACAATGTAATTTTTTTTACCCAATTTGGATAGAAGAAAACACATTCTAACACATTTTTCAGTTGATTGGAATAAATGCTACATTGGATATTACAATTAAAATTACAGGCATGGAATATATGCTGATCCCAAACTAGTACTTTGAAACATAATAGAGATAAATGCAAAATATTATATTTGTACCAAAGAAACTGGACACACACAGTCTGCACAGGGATGCTACTATATAACACTCCACTTCAAATGCACAATACATAACTGTTTCTCCTAAATTCAAAGAGAAGTTCAATTTAAGTAAAATTAAAGGGCAGAAGAACTGCTCCCAATTAAAAGAGCAAAAGAAAACACTGAAATAACAATTAATTAGAGATAATCAGTCTACCAGACACTGTGTGCAAAAGTTGGCAATAAAAGTGCTAACTAAATAGGATTTCCCATTGTGGTACAGTGGGTTAAGAATCTGCAGTGGCTCAGGTCACTGCAGAGGTGTGAGTTTGATCCCCAGCCCAGCACAGATTGTTAAAGGATCTGGTATTGCTGCAGCTATGGCATAGGTCACAGCTGTGGCTTGGATTTGATACCTGGCCCAAGAAGTTCCCTGGACCATGGGTGCAGCCATAATAAAAAAAATGCTAACTGATTAAAGAAAGAGCACTGTTTAAGAGTAAACACAAATCTTTTTAACATGGACTCAAAAACATGCAGCCTGTCAAGACTGATTAAGAAGATATAGACAATTTGAACAGACTGATCACTAGAAGTAAAATAGAATCTATAAGTTAAAAAACAAAAACCAAAAAACAAAACACACCTCCTTGCAAACAAAAGCCTAGGATCTGATAGCTTCACTGGGGAATTGTACCAAACATATAAAGGAGAATTTATGCCTATCCTTCTCAAACTAGTACAAAAAATTGAAGAGGAGGGAATATTTCCAAATTCATTCTACAACATTACCATTAACCTGATACAAAAATCAGACAAAGAATTATAAACAATACCAAAAGACCAATATCTTTGATGAATATAGATGTAAAAATTATCAACAAAATATTAGCAACCCAAATCCAACAATGTGGAAAAGGATGACACACCATGATCAAGTGGGATTTATTTCAGTATCACAAGGATATTTCAACATATGCAAATCAGGAGTTCCCATCTGGCACAGTGGAAACAAATCTGATTAGGAACTATGAGGTTGCAGGTTTGAACCCTGGCCTTACTCAGTGGGTTAAGGATCTGGCATTGCCATGAGCTGTCGTGTAGGTCACAGATGCAGCTCAAAACTGACATTACTGTGGTTGTGGTGTAGGCTGGCAGCTGTAGCTCCAATTTGACCCTTAGCCAGGAACCTCCATATATGCTGTGGGTGTGGCCCTAAAAAAGCAAAAAAAAAAAAAAAAAAAACCCAAAACATGCAAATCAGTGTGATGCACCACATTAACAAAGGAAAAACATGATTATTTCAACAGACACAGAAAAAGCAAGACAAAATTCAACATCCATTCATGATAAAGACTCTCATCAAAGCAGATGGTACAGAGAGAACATATCTCAAGACAATTTAGGCCATTTATGACAAGTTCACAGCCAACATTATACTCAGTAGTGAAATATGAAAGCCTTCCCCTCAAATTCAGGAATAAGACAAGGATTCCCATTCTAAATGCTTCTATTTAACATAGTATTGTAAATTTTAGCCACCACAATCAGACAGGAAAAACAAATAAAAGGCATTCAGATTGGAAGGGAAGAGGTAAAACTGTTACTACTTGCAGATGACATGATATTCTACATAGAGAACCCCAAAGTCTTCACACCAAAACTGATAAGAACTAATAAATGAATTCATCAAGGTAGCAGGTTAAAAAATTAATATAAAGAAATCTATTGTGTTTCTATACACTAATAGTGAACTATAAGAGAGAGAAAAATTTTGAACCTATTTAAAATTCCATTAAAAGGAGTTCCCTCTGTGGCAAAGTGGGTTAAGGATCTGGTGTTGTCATAGCTGCGGAGCAGGTTGCAGCCAGGGCTTGGGTTCAATCCCTGGCCTGGGAACTTCCATATGCCACTGATGTGGCCAAAACAAATTACATTAAAAAAACCTTAAGATAAATTTAACCAAGGAGGTAAAATACCTACACTCCAAAAAAGATAAAACATTCACGAAGTAAACTGATGACAATTGAAGAAATCAAAAGGTATCCCATGCTCTTAGATGAGAAGAATTAATATTGTTAAAATGGCCATACCACCCAAAGAAATCTTCTGATTTAATGTAATGCCTACCAAAATACCCAGGTCATTTTTCACAGAACTAGAACAAATAACCTTAAAATTTATATGAAACCGTAAAAACACCCCAAATTACCAAGCAGTCATATGAAAAAGGAACAAAGCTGAAAGTATAACCCTCCAAAACTTTAGACTATACAAAAAAGCTATAGTGTTCAAAACAGTGAGGTACTGTCATAAAAACAGAAACATAGATCAATACAGAACAGAGAGCCCAGAATAATCTCATGCACCTATTGTCAATTAATCTACAACAAAGGAGGCAAGAATACAATGGAGAATAAAGTCTCTTCAACAAGTGTGCTGGGAAAACTAGGCAGCTACATGTAAAACGATGAAATTAGAACATTTACTCACACCACATAAAAAATAAACTCAAAATGGTTTAAAAGCCTAAATGTAAGGCACGAAACCATAAAACTCCTAGAAGAGAACACAGGAGAAACACACTTTGACATAAATCATGGCAGTATGCCAACTACAGCATTTGGAGTGGATAAGCAATGAGATCCTGCTGTATAGTACAGGGAATTATATCCATTCACTTGTGATGAAATGTGATGGAGGATGATGTGAGAAAAAGAATGTATATATATGCATAACTGGATCACTTTACTATACTGCAGAAATTGACACAACATTGTAAATCAACTACAATAAAAATTTTATTAAAAATATTTTCTTGGTTCAGTTTTCTAAAGTAAGAGTAATAAAAGCAAAAATAAACTAATGAGACCTAATTAAACTTGAAAGCTTTTACACAGTGAAGGAATCCATCAACAAAACAAAAAGGCAGCCTATGGAATGGGAGAAAGTATTTGCAAATGATGCAATTGACAAGGAGTTAATATCCAAAATATGTAAATAGCTCATATGACTCAGTATCAAGAAAATGAAAATCCAATAAAAAATAAGTGAAGATATGAATAAACCTTTTTTCCAAAGAAGACATAACAGATGTCTATCAGGTAAATGAAAAGATGGTCAACCTTGCTAATTATTAGAGAAATGCAAATTAAAACCACTATGAGGTTTTATATATATATATCACATCTTTTTAAGCCAATAAAAGAATAATCTTTTCCAGAATAATCTCATGCACCTATTGTCAATTAATCTATACAAAGGAGGCAAGAATACAGTTGAGGAGAAACAGTCTCTTCAGCAAGTATATACACACATACACATATACAGTGGTATAGTACTCAGCCATAAAAAAGAATGAAATACTGCCATCTGCAATAATGTGGATGGAACCAGAGAATATTATACTTAAATAAGATAGGTAAAAAAATAAAAATACTATATGATATCATTTACATATGGAATCTAAAAAATAATACAAACAAATCTATATGCAAAACAGAAACAGACTTACAGACATAGAAAACAAAGTTGTGGTTACTACCAAAGGAGAAGAGAAGTGGGAAGGGACAAAATAGTTTATGGGATTAACAGATACAAACTACTACCTATAAAATAGATTAAGCAACAACAATATACTGTATAGGAGAGGGATTTATACCCATTATCTTGTAATAACCTATCATGGAATATAATCTGCAAAAATACTGAATTGCTATGCTATATATCTTAAACTAACACAATATTATAAATCAACTATACTTCAATAAAAAACATAAATAAATACATATTTTAATTCACATATATTTGGCTTAAACAGTGAAGGTCCCTGGAAAGAATATAAGTTGTCTTTCCACCTTGAAATCAAACCTATGTATTCATGTGCTGATAGAGCACATGAGAAGACAAGGATTAGAGGTCTTAGAGGAGACACCTATCTAGCCTGCCCTCCTTCTTTCCTTCCTTTCTTTCTTCCTTCCTTCCTTCCTTTCCTTTCCTTTTTCTTTCCTTTCCTTTCTTTTCCTTTCCTTCCTTCCTTCCTTCTTTCCTTCCTTTGTTCCTCTCACCTTTCCAAGTAGTTAGGAAAAAACAATCACTCCCCAAGCAATATCACTTGGGAAATCACTCTGAGAAGAGAGAATTACAACATCAAAGCTCTGAATAGAGAGTTTAAGTTGTGAATAAGTATGAGAGTTATCTTGATGTGGTACAGTTCAGTGTTATTCAAACTGTTTTTATAAGTTACACACTGAGGGACATACGCCAGGGCAAGTAGGCTCCAATTAACTCAAAGAGAGAAGTTGGGTGAAAAAGTCAGAGACATTTAACATAGATAAAAAGAGATAATTCCATCTCTCCTTTATCATAATGTGGGTTCATTTACTCAAACCTAGACTTAATGCACATATTTAGTGCCTGTTATATATACTAGGAACTTGGAATACAAAGATGAAAAAACAGAGACAATTTTAAGGAGCATACAGTCTGGTAGGGGAAATAAATACTCCAACAAATAACTTCCCTACACATGATCACTGTTCATGACAAGGATCAATAGCATTTACAGAGCAGATACATGAGGAATAGAATGCCCAAGCATTCAATACAGAGCAAAGAATGCCCAAGCTCACCTGAGTAAATCAGAAAGAGCTTCATAGAGGAGATACCAATAAGGTCTGAATTAACAGGTATGTGAGAATCTGTTGGATAATCAGAAGAAGGGTAAACAAAGACATGGAAACATATATCTTGTTAGCAGGAATATGTGTAGTTTATCATTGCTAGGATATAAAGGATAGGATTGGGAGATATTTAAGGATAAGAGACACCAAGGAAGCAGGATGCTACAAATCATGATGAGAGAGGAAACTCAATGTGTTGGAAATTCCTTGCTATGTGCTCTAAATTTTATCCCTAAGTCTAGGTAAGTGTTTTCGACCATCTGCATTGGATACTCTAGAGAATTCCCTAGAGCTTCACGGCTCAAACTTTGTCCTATGGAGCGGCAGCATCAGCATCACCTAGGAACTTGTAGAGCGCAGTATCTCAAATCCACTTCAGATCTATTGAGTCAGAATTTGCATTTTAATAATCCCCCAGATGAGCTGTAAGTACATTTAAGTTTAAGAAACACTGCTCTGGAGTACTTATTAGAAACGAATATTATTCATAAGGTCTCATCTATTAAATCAGAAAATTTGGGGTGAGGCCCAGGTTTAAGCAATTTTTTGTAAGTTCACTAGGAGATTATTAGGCAGATTAAATGTGAAGAGTGTTATGAGCAATGGGAAGCCTTGGAACAGTTTTGAAAAGGAGAATGACATACTCAAATTTTTCTATTAAAAAGATCTGAATACACTTGGAAGGTTTGGAGAATATTGGTGATATACCTCAGGAGAGACAAGAGTAGTGTCGACTGCCAGGAGTAATTTAGTCATAGTAAAAGGACCATAGGTCATACCAAAGCTATGAGGTAGAAGTGGGAATTTCAGCAGTAAATCTGCATACCCCAAAATATAGCAAAGTCAGTGACGGCTTTGGAAATGGCTAAGCTTGGACTAAGGTATTATTCATGTTATTATGACTCATGTTCCTTAATTGAATCATGCTACCAATGTGAGCTGAGCAAATGTGTTTAGCATTACGGATAAAGAAAAGTTCAGAACAAATGTTTATTCCTTAAAACCCTTGTCCATTGTAAGTAGGATAACTTCCAGGAGAAAAGACCTATTTTTATTGAAGCCCACATGTTTTTTTGGTGAAGGTCATGTAGAGTATGTGACCACAGATTGACCTACAAAACTATACCCAGAAAATTGGAGGTGCCTCATCTCCTTTCCTGCCCTTGAAATGTATGCTTCCTCACCCTTCCCGCAGTGGGAGCCATTTTCAAGGACACATCTTCAGAGAGCAGTCTGGATAGTGTAGGTGACTGAATCCAATTAAGGACTCTATATAAACTTTTAAGATTCTTGTGGGAGGGTGCAGAGATCTACTTGTTTTGTAGCTGCCCACATCTAGCCTTATATGCAAATTTCCCTGTCTATTAAATCTGCCACTAACAATTTGGAATGCTCTGCCTCTTTCTCTGGTCTCCCTGTGCCCTCCGTGTACAAGGGCCAATTTGAAAGCCAATAGGATTCCATGGGCAAGAGCTAAATACGATTGTATAGTACATATGGAAATGTGTGAGGAAAAATTCACCTCAATAAATAAAGAATCTTCCAAAAGAGTCTGGGCATTGAGTAGAATGAAAGAATAGAGAAAGAGTTATAATTAGATGTATTTAATAAATTATCTGTCAGAAAGCAAATCATCTTCTCATGGATATTTAATGCCAACCAAAGGTTAATTTCTCCTTTCCTTACTGTATGTGATTGGAGGTGTCACATCACCAAATTACAGAGTTTTCTATTCTGCATCTCAGTCTTACAAGTTGTTGAGTTTTCAAGTCTGGCCCAGGAATTCCAGGTCAGAACAAGAGAACCTGTAGCTGCCACAAAGGCCGTACTGGGAACTAATCTCACAAAGCATTTTCATGAGTTTAGATGAGTCCCTAAATATAGGTACAAGATATGTACCTTGCTATAACTTCCCAAGTAATATACTAGATAGGAAAGAAAATAGCAGATGACAGAGAAAGAGAGAGTTTGTATATCCATGCTCCGAATAAAGGCATCAGTTGGAAACCTAAACATGAGTTATTTTGAGGGGATACATATCAGTGTCACACAAGCTATTTTGCAATTCTTTTTGGTGATTTTATAAATGTGCCAAGTACATCTGGCCATAGCTCTAACAGCATGGAATAGAGACTTTTGATTTTCTAGCACCCAGACTTGGCAGGGACAGGTTCATCAGCACTTCCCAGGCTCTGGCAATGCAAGGTCATGCTCCTCTATGTCTGACTAGGTGTGTCTGGGGCACAGCTACTTAAAGGAACTTTGTGTATGAGGCTTAAAAAATGTTTATAGGAATTTCCTTCACCTTCAGTTTTATAGATCTTATTTATAGACTTTATCTAACTTTCAAAATAACTTAATATTTTGTAGGTAAAAACTAACTAGATGAGAACTTAGACTATTGAATATATTCAACCTTGCTCATGAAGCTTTCTTATAAAAGATGCTTTCAGATCAAGCACTGTAGCTATGTGAACTTTCATTGCAATCATTCGTCACCTGTCTATAAATATCTCAAAATACTCAGCTGCCAAGTTCAAGAACTGCAAAACATTTCAGTAAAAATGAGTAAGAGCATAAAGTTATAAGCTGGGTAAGAGCAGTAAAACAATGATTTTGCTCCCAGCAGATTTTAGATCACAGCTAAAAATGGCACAAACAGAAAATCAAAGACTCAGTGTTAGAGTTCAAACACAGTTACCTAATTAAAATCAAGTTATGCATTGACTAACAGGAATAAGCTATAGCCTAAAGCTTCTACTTAGGAAAGTGAGTAATATTGACTTGCCTATACACTGCTTGTGGGCATGCACATCAGAAGAACCTGACCAAGTAATTATACTTTCGGGAGTCTATCTTACAGAAAAACTTGTACGAGAGTGCCAAGAGAATACAAACAAGCATATTTACTTCAGTACTGTTTGTTCCAGTGGAAAGCTGGAAACAACCTGAAAGCCTACTAAAAGGGACTTGGTTGAAAAAATTAAGGTAAATGAGGCATTATCAAGCTTTTAGTTTTATTTCATTTTATGCTATTTAGGGCTATACCCACAGTACATGGAAGTTCCCAGGCTAGGCATCAAATTGGAGCTACAGCTGTCAGTCTACACCACAGCCACAGCAACGCTGGATCCATGACCCACTGAGCAAGGCCAGGGATTGAACCTGCATCCTCATGGATACTGGTTGGATTCATTACCACTGCGCCACAAAGGGAACTCCACTGTGGAGTTTTTTAAATAAAATGAGGTAGAACAGTGTGCACTTGTACTGATCATACAGTATGATCTCATTGTTGGAAAAAATATACACATACATATCAAAGTCAGTATATGTATAAAACGTCTGGAAGGATATATTCCAAGCAGTTAGGAAATTAGTAGCAAGGGAAAAAAGAGGCAAGTGAGACAGACTTTGGCACTTTATCTTACACTCCTACACAATTCTATGTTGCTAAATTTTAAAAAATAAAGTTACTTTCATAATTAAAATAAGAAATATATATTTATATATACATTATTTTAATATATTTTTGAATTTTAGATTCACAATTTAGTCACTGACAAACTGAATAAAAGCAACAGAAAGTTTTAGAAGCCTGGACCTTTTAATCAGCTTCTACCAAAGAGAACATGAAATCCATTTTCCATGCCATTTGCTCCTTCCATGCACAAGGAAGAATTTATGCTGGGTGTGAGTCAACATATCTCACTTGCTAGCACTGAAAAATTTGGTTTTGCTTAGAATCTATTTTGACTCCCACCAGTGAGGAGGTCAGCTGAGACTGAGGAGGAACTTTAGAATAATGGAGGAGAAAACAGCCATTGTTTTGATGCAGTTAAAATGGCAACAATCTTCCACAAATGGTCACTGCTACAGCAAGGTCAGTGCTATGGCAACCATATGCCAGTGTCAACAAGTGTCAGGAACTAAAAATCTGGCCTAATAGATCAGACTCAAACAGAGAACTGGAGCTGACTACATGGGAAAAAACTGGGGTTAGTCACACAGAGACAGCCTAGAGGGACTAGAGTTTAGGGCAACCACATTTGAGGGCATAAGCTGAGGTAACCCAGTCAAGCTTAAAGGCGAGGCACCATTGTTTGGGGGTGCTGGAGGGAAGGGGCAGGATCCACCATACAACCTTATTCCCTGCATGCTCTAAGGCTTCAGGACACTGTCTTCTTCAGCTCTGGGAGCCATCTAGCATCAGTGACTGCCTAGCAACAAATGGGAAGCAGTCATACCCTTAGGGCCACTGAGAACTCAGAGCAGGCAGAGTTACTGTTGGGGGGAATAACACAATCTTCTTGGCTCCTGCAAGTGGCTCACACACTAGCAGTGGCCATTCAGTACCAAAAGAACTGTGAGAGGGTGTCTGGCACATGTTCCCTGAAGGTGACACAAACTGCCCGACTGGGAAAAGCACAAGCTCTGCAGCAGCTTGTGCTGGTGGTGCCCATTTGCACCAAAAGAGCTGCAAGGGGGCTGCTGGTGCATATTTCCTGCAGAGCCACAAGTTGCTCTACCAGGAAAAGCACCATTTCTGTACCTCCTGCCAGTGGTCCTGTGGGGGTCCATGCCAGTGGTGCTCCATCCATGCCAAGGCAGCTGTGGGAGGCCCACTGGCCCACATATGATCTGTGGTAGCAACAGAGAGCACTCCCGCCAGTAGCCAGGTGGGAGGAAGGACCACCAGAAGTACATGTCCTGCAGCTACAGAAAGAGCCTTTTAGCAACAGTTAGGGACCAACCCCCACCCTTGTGGCTACAGAGAGATATCCCTAGGGTGCGCATACAAGGAGAGTGACTGCAGAGTGACACCTTCCTCTACAGCTACAGAGAGCAGTCCCAAGAGCTTCCCTGGCAAAAGGAGGAACTGCAGGAGCAACTGCTGGCATTGCCAGCTACAGGAAATAGTTCTGAGAACCACGTGGTAGCAGGAGGGGTTGCAGGAGCCACTGCTGCCCCCACATAATACAAAAGCAATCCTGTGAACTGCGAATCACTGTCACCTTCCTTGAGGACTCCATCCATATCAGCCACCCAGCCCCAGGAGAGGGGCTTCTTTTTCTAAGTAGAAAAGGAAAAGTGTGTGATACTGCTGCTCCCATCACATGCTCTAAGTACACATGAACCAGTACCACCCCTGAGAACTTCAGGACTGGGCATCTGCTGCTGCATCTATATACCTGCTGTCAAGAGGACAATACACAGAAAGGTAGATATTATGAGATGACAAAGAAGTAGCTTTCAGAAACAAGAAAAAAGCACACAAAAACAGCTAAATGATGAGATAGCCACTCTACCTGAAAAAGAATTCAGTGATGATAGTAAAGGTGGTCCAATATATTGGGAAAAAAATGGAGACACAGATCAAGATGTTAAAAGAAAAGTTTAATAAAGAGCTAGAGGATTTAAAGGGCAAGCAAACCAAAATGAATAGCACAATATCTGAAATGAAAAATACACTAGAAGGAATCAAATGCAGGATAACAGAGGCAGAACGAATAGGTGAGATAGAAAACAGACTGGTGGAAATCACTGCCACATAAAAGAACCAAGAAAAAAGAATAAAAAGAACCGAAAAGAGAGTCTAAGAGACCTATTGGACAATGTTAAATATACCAACATTTGGGTTCATAGGGGTTCCAGAAGGAGAAGAGAGAGAGAGACGGGGCCAGAGAAAATATCTGAAGAGACTATAGCTGAAAATTTCCCTAATATGGGAAAGGAAACACTCAAGTACAGGAAGAACAGCATGTAGCATATAGAATAAACTCAAGAGGGAACATGCCAAGACACATTTTAATGAATTTGACCAAAATTAAAAACAAGTTGTGGAAGCATAGAGAATCCCATATAGGATAAACTCAAGGAGGAACACAGTGAAAACATACTAATCAAGCTGACAAGAATTAAATACAAAGAAAAAATTATTAAAAGCCACAAGGGAAAAGCAACAAATAACTCAAAAGGGAGCCCCCATAACGATAAAAGCTGATTTTTCAGCAGAATCTCTACAAGCCAGAAGGGAGTGGAAAGCTGTAATTGAGGTGATGAAGAGGAGGAACCTAGAACCTAGAATACTCTACACAACAATGCTTGCATTCAGATTTGATGGACAGATCAAAAGCTTTTCAGACAAGAAAATGCTAAGAGAATTCATCACCTCCAAATCAGCTCTACATCTATTACTAAAGGAATTTTTTTCTAAGCAGAAAAGGAAAAGCCAAAAATATAAACAAGAACATTACAAATGAAAAAGCTCACTGGTAAAGGCAAAGGTAATATAAAACTAGGAAATCACTCATTGACAATTATGATATAAAAACTAGCTAGCATGAGAGGAGAGACAAATGCAGAATACTGAAAATACATTTGAAATTAAGAAACCAGCAACCTTAAACAATTCTGCACTAAAGACTACAAGAAAACTGTTAGAGATCATCAACAAAATTGTTAAAGCTGCAGGATACAAAATTAATATATAGAAATTGATTGCATTTCTATATATTAACAATGTAATATCAGAAAGAGAGATTAGGGAAGCCATCCCATTTACTATCACATCAAAAAGAATAAAATACCTAAGAATAAACTTATCTAAAGAGCCAAAAGACTTGTACTCTGAAAACTGTGACATTTATTAAAGAAATTGAAGAGAACACAGATGGAAAGATGTACCATGTTCTTGGATTGGAAGAATCAATATTATCAAAATGACTATACTGCCCAAAGTAATCTACAGATTTAATGCAATCCCAATCAAGTTACCAAGGACATTCTTCACAGAACTAGAAGAAAAAAATTTTAATTTGTATTGAAACACAAAAGACTCTAGATGTCCAAAGCAATATTGAAAAGAAAAAAAACAGAACTGGAGAAATCAGGCTCCCTGACTTCAGACTATACTACAAAGCTACAGTCATCAAAAGAGTATGGTACTGAAAAAAAACAGAAATGTAGATCAATGGAACAGGATAGAAAGCCCAGAAATAAACCCAAGCGCCTATGGTCAACTAATCTATGACAAAGTAGGCAAGAACATACAGCAGAGGAAAGACAGTCTCTTCAATAACTGGTGCTGGGAAAACTGGACCACTACATGTGAAGAGAATGAAATCAGAATATTCTCTAACACTACACATAAAAATAAACTAAAAACGAGTTAAAGACCTAAATGTAAGGCCAGATACTATGAAACTCTTAGAGGAAAACATAGGCAGAACACTTCTTACATAAATCACAGCAACATCTTGTTTGTTCTACCTACTAGAATAATGACAATAAAGATATAAATAAACCAATGGGACCTAATTAAACTCAAAAGCTTTTGCACAGCAAAGGAAACCATGAAAAAATGAAAGACAGGGAGTTCCTGTTGTGGCATAACAGAAATGAAGCTGACTGGTATCCAGGAGGATGCAGGTTTGATCCCTGGCCTTTCTCAGTGTGTCAGGGATCTGGCATTTCCATGAGCTGTTGTATAGGTCACAGATGCAGCTAGGATCCCACATTGTTGTAGCTGTGGTGTAGCCCAACAGCTGTAGCTCTAATTTAACCCCTAGCCTAGGAACTTCCATATGCCATGGGTGCGACCCTAAAAAGCAAAAAAAAAAAAAAAAAAAAAAAAAAAAAAAAAAAAAATGAAAAGATAACCCAAAGAATGCGAGAAAATATTTGCAAACGATGCAACTGACAAAGGCTTAATCTTCTAAATATACAAACAACTCAGCAACAAAAAACCAAACAACCCAATGGAGAAATTGGCAGAAGACCTAAGTAGACATTTCTCCAGAGAAGACATACAGATTGGCAGCAGACACATGAAGAAATGCTCAACATCACTGATTTATTAGAGAAATGCAAATCAAAACTACAGTGAGCTATCACCTCACACCAGTCAGAATGGTCATATTTAACAAGTCAACAAATAACTAATGCTAGAGAGGACATGAAGAAAAGGGAACCCTCCTTCACTGTTGGTGGGAATGTTAATTGGTACAACCACTATGGAAAACAGTATGGCGGTTCCTCAGAAAACTAAATATAGAACTACCATATGATCCAGCAATCCCATTCATGGGCATATATCTGGATAAAACATTCATTCAAAAAGATGCATGCACCCCTAGGTTCTTTGCAGCACTATTCACAATAGCCAAAACATGGAAAAAACCTAAATATCCAATGAAAGATGAATGGATTAAGAAGATGTGGTATATATATATATATATATATATATTATATATATATATATATAATGGAATACTATTCAGCCATAAAAAAGGACAAAATAACGCCATTTGCAGCAACATGGATAGAACTAGAGATTCTCATACTAAGTTAAGTAAGTCAGAAAGAGAAAGACAAATACCATGTGATATTACTTACATGTAGAATCTAAAATATGGTGTGAGGGTGTGTTTTTATCTACAAAACAGAAACATATCATGGACATGGTGAGCATCCTTGTGTCGGCTGGGGGAGAGGGGAGGGAGAGAAGGGGATGGACAGGGATTTTGGTGTTGGTAGATGGATACTATTAACATTTAGAACAGATGGGTAATGGGATCCTACTGTACAGCACAGGGTACTGTGCACAGTCTCTTGGGTTAGAACATGATTGGAGATAGTATGAAAAAAAGAATGTGTGTATGTATATTTATAGCTTGGCTGTTTCAATGTACAGCAGAAATTGAAGGAACATTGTAAATCAACTATACTTTTTTTTAAAATTTTATTTTCCCACTGTACAGCAAGGGGATTAAGTTATCGCTGCATGTCTATATATATATTTTTCCCCACCCTTTGTTCTGTTGCAACATGAGTATCTAGACAGAGTTCTCAATGCTACTCAGCAGGATCTCCTTGTAAATCTATTCTAAGTTGTGTCTGATAAGCCCAAGTTCCTGATCCCTCCTACTCCCTCCCACTCCCATCAGGCAGCCACAAGTCTCTTCTCCAAGTCCATGTTTTCTTTTCTGAGGAGATGTTCATTTGTGCTGGATATTAGATTCCAGTTATAAGCGATATCATATGGTATTTGTCTTTGTCTTTCTGGCTCATTTCACTCAGTATGAGAGTCTCTAGTTCCATCCATGTTGCTGCAAATGGCATTATGTCATTCTTTTTTATGGCTGAGTAGTATTCCATTGTGTATATATACCACATCTTCCTCATCCAATCGTCTGTCAATGGACATTTGAGTTGTTTCCATGTCCTGACTATTGTGAATAGGGCTGCAATGAACATGCGGGTGCATGTGTCTCTTTTAAGGAGAGTTTTGTCCGGATAGATGCCCAAGAGTGGGATTGTGGGGTCATATGGAAGTTCTATGGATAGATTTCTAAGGTATCTCCAAACTCTTCTCCATAGTGGCTGTACCAGTTTACATTCCCACCAACAGTGCAGGAGGGTTCCCTTTTCTCCACAGCCCCTCCAGCACTTGTTATTTGTGGATTTATTAATGATGGCCATTCTGACTGGTGTGAGGTGGTATCCCATGGTTGTTTTGATTTGCATTTCTCTTATAATCAGCAATGTTGAGCATTTTTTCATGTGTTTCCTGGCCATCTGTATTATCTTCCTTGGAGAACAGTTTATTCAGGTCTTTTGCCCATTTTTCCATTGATTGATTGGCGTTTTTGCTGTTGGGTTGTATAAGTTGTTTATATATTCTAGAGATTAAGCCCTTGTCGGTTGCATCATTTGAAACTCTTTTCTCCGATTCCGTAAGTTGTCTTTTTGTTTTCTTTTGGGTTTCCTTTGCTGTGCAAAAGCTTTTCAGTTTCATTAGGTCCCATGGGTATATTTTTGCTCTTATTTCTATTGCCTTGGGAGAATGACCTGAGAAAATATTCATGACGTTGATGTCAGAGTGTTTCGCCTGTCTTCTTCTAGGAGTTTGATGGTGTCCTGTCTTATGTTTATGTCTTTCAGCCATTTTGAGTTTATTTTTGTGATGGTGTGAGGGTGTGTTCTAGTTTCATTGCTTTGCATGCAGCTGTCCAGGTTTCCCAGCAATGCTTGCTGAATAGACTTTCTTTTTCCCATTTTATGTGCTTGCCTCCCTTGTCAAAGATTAATTGACCATAGGTGTCAGGGTTTATTTCCGGGTTCTCTATTCTGTTCCATTGGTCTGTCTGTCTGTTTTGGTACCAATACCACACTGTTTTGATGACTATGGCTTTGTAGTATTTCTTGAAGTCTGGGAGAGTTATGCCTCCTGCTTGGTTTTTGTTTCTCAGGATTGCTTTGGCGATTCTGGGTCTTTTGTGGTTCGATATAAATTTTTGGATTGTTTGTTCTAGTTCTGTAAAATATGTCATGGGTAATTTGATAGGGATTGCATTGAATTTGTAGATTGCTTTGGGTAGCCTGGCCATATTTAGAATATTGTAAATCAACTGTACTTTAATAAAAATATTTAAAAAGAGATTGAGGAGGCAATTTATTATAGAAAGTAAAAAAGGAATCCATTTTGATTAGAAAATATTATATTCACAAAAAATAAAATTCACTCTGGAAATTAAAATGCATGTTCTTGAAGAGAAGGGGAGGATTGTAACACACAATTAGGGATACAATCACTAGGTTTAAAAATACATAGCAATTCTGCTGAATTAACCCCCACCAACTAGTTCCCTGAATAAAACTATGGGAACAAAGCAGAGTCAAACTTTAAAAAAAAATAAAATAAATACAGAGTAGGTTCTTAATCTAGTTTTATTATTATAGAAGAAAAATTCTTCATAACAAATAATAAATTTCAAAAATATTTGCATTTCATATTTATAGCCTCTGATTCTGTTTCCACCCACAAAAATGGAGAAAATAAATGAAAAGTCCGTTAAATCAGAAATTTGTGAAGACTTCTTTCCCTACTGAATCACTTGTTTTACAAGCAACATTCTAGAATGGATTTGGCAGGTATGGAACAAGTTGTTTTTAAATGTCAAGGGGTCAGGTTTGCAAAACAATTACAAAAGGCCCTGCACAATATATTTGAAGAGAATAATGAAGTTCTATTAAACACTAGTTTAAGAATATATTCAAGCTGGTGGAGAATTTGCTCTCGTGAAACTGATTGTACTAACTATAATCAATATTGTCCTCCTGTGAACACATAAGGCCCAACTCCTTCCTCAGTGAAATACATACTTCAGTAACGCATGGATAAAGGTAAATTCCTTGAGATATTTTACTTTATTCCAGACCTTCTAAACTATGACGTTTCTTTCAGGGTATATAGAAATATATGACAGTATATTTTTTATTCTAAAGCAAGTAATGAGTTTGATTGGCTTAAAAAAACTTACCACATAGTTCTTCTGTGTCAAGATTGCTGAAAAGATAAAAAAAAAGTATTATTACTTTGGTAATATTTAATTTTAAGTATTTGAATACAGTTATCCCTTAATGTATACTATCCTATTAATAGATGATATGTAGTTATAGTATTTCTCTCTCACATTCTATATTGATTGCTCATATATTAATAATGATTATCAGCTTTTATCCTTGAACAAATAATTCTTGGCATTTGGGTGTCATGAATTACTTATTCATGTCATGCTGGGGAAGGACTGCATAATTTTGAGAATGTAAGCTCTGAGCTAGTACACTTGAGTTCAAATATTAACTCCACCGCTTAACATCTACACCCTGAGTACTTTGCATCTATGTGTCTCAGTTCCTCAGGCCCAAGATGGGAGTAATAATTTCTATTTCATAGGAATGTCATAGGATTTAAAGGGGTTAATAAGTATAAAGCATTTAAAAGAGTAACTGGCACAAATTAAACACTTAATGTTAGCTGTCATATTTCTGACTTGACATAACAGCTAGAACTTCCATATCTAAATTCAAATTTTGGGCTAAGTTTGATTCTGCTCATTTCAAATTATTTGTAATATATAATGAAGAGTTACATTGTTTAATATTTATATATAAACAATCAAAATTTGTTATCATTATGAATATAACTGCAAAAGAGCCAGATGAACTGTTAGGTGATCTGATACATTACTACCAGAAGAATAATGGTACCAAAAAGATACGGTACAGAAATTCCACAATGGTCCAATATCAGGTACTAAATAAATATCACATATTTACATCATAATTCAAAGGAGAAAAACCTTCATGTTAACAAATACTAAATGGGAATTTAATAAAATTCATCTTTCATTCCTATTTTTTAAAGTTTAAATAAGAATACAAGTAAATCCCGCTTGGGTTATGGGATGGAAATCCTGTGAAATTGGATTGTCATGATCATTATACAACTACAGGTGTGATAAATTCATTTGAGTAATAAAAAAATCAGAAAAAAAAGAATACAAGTAAACCTCTTAAAGATGAAGACTGCCAAAAATCAACTGCAAACATCAGTTAACTGAAAATCTTTGACTACATACATATCAAAACTCAATGTAAATAAACTTTATAATTCAGTCCTCCTTTAAGTAGCCGTCAGGGTTGACAGAAGGGACACTGTTGTAAGCATTTCAAACAACCAGTTATTTTGCCAGTTACATCCACAAATTTGTCATGTAATTTTAAACTCAGGATTTTATCCTAACATGCTAAATATTTGATCTTAGGTAAATGATATCTCCATATTATAGGAAATATTTTTGTAAAGTAGTATTTGCCTTCAGATAGAATATGTAAAGTCTTCTGCAATAGTTTTGGTGTGGGCTCCTGTTCATTCATCTATTTATCCCATAAACATACACTTTATGTGTCAGGCATTGTTTTGGCTGCCATGGCTAATTAGGCTGCATTAGATAATGAGCTGAATATAGCATATCACTAGTCTCTAGTAGCTCAATTTAGAGGTAGGCTCACGCAAAAAACAATTAAAATGTAATAAAATAGTTGGTAAGAGCGGAAATTGGCTAACTTGCAAAAGTTACCAGGGATTACATAAAAGAGGATATACTTGTGGACTAACTCTCAAAGGTTAAATAAAAGTGAAAAAGGCAGACAAGGGAAGAAAATTCCAATTAGAGAAATGCTATTTGCAACAAAAATTAGAAGTGTGAAGAGTATTTTACTAAATTTCTAAATGACTGAGTAGTTTATAGCTGAAACATAAGGTCAGACTGAAATCAGAATGAAAAATGAAAAGCCTCATTCTAAGAAATTTCTACTCTATCTTTGCTAACTTGGATCAAAGAAGAATTTAAAAGTGAGTGATATGATTATATTTACACTTTCCAAAGGTTCTGACAGATGGATTAAGATGGACCAGAAAGAGAGTTTAAACAAGGACCTACTGTGTAGTGTAGGGAAGTTTACTTGATATTCTGTAATAACCTATAGGGTGGAAAATGGATATATGTATCAGTATAATGGATCCACTTTGCAATAAACATGACATTAATACAACATTGTAAATCCACTATACCCTAATAAATTTTTTTTTAAAAAAAAGAGATTTTTTTTTTAAAAAAATGGACTAGACCAGTTTAGAAGTTATTATTATGGTGTGGGAAAGAATGGGACAAACAGTATGCAGTACTATCCACAGGAGTGGCAATAGGAAATACATTTTTATTTTCTGGAAAAATGTATTTCATTTATTTTCACTCAGTTTTACTGAGATATAACTGACATACAGCACTGTATAAGGTGTACAGCATAATAATTTCACTTAAATGCATCAAGACATGATTATCATAATACATTTAGTGAACATCCATTATCTCATGGATACAAATTTTAAAATTAAACAAAATTTCTGTGTGATAAAAATTCTTAGAATTTAATCTTTTTTTCCCTTTTCCAAATATATATATATATTTTTTATATATTTTTTATTTTCCCACTGTACAGCGAGGGGGTCAGGTTATCCTTACATGTATACATTACAATTACATTTTTTCCCCCACCCTTTCTTCTGTTGCAACATGAGTATCTAGACAGAGTTCTCAATGCTACTCAGCAGGATCTCCTTGTAAATCTATTCTAAGTTGTGTCTGATAAGCCCAACTCCCGATCCCTCCCATTCCCTCCCCCTCCCATCAGGCAGCCACAAGTCTCTTCTCCAAGTCCATGATTTTCTTTTCTGAGGAGATGATCATTTGTGCTGGATATTAGATTCCAGTTATAAGTGATATCATATGGTATTTGTCTTTGTCTTTCTGGCTCATTTCACTCAGTATGAGAGTCTCTAGTTCCATCCATGTTGCTGCAAATGGCATTATGTCATTCTTTTTTATGGCTGAGTAGTATTCCACTGTGTATATATACCACTTCTTCCCAATCCAATCAACTGTCGATGGACATTTGGGTTGTTTCCATGTCCTGGCTATTGTGAAGAGTGCTGCAATGAACATGCGGGTGCATGTGTCTCTTTTAAGGAGAGTTTTGTCCGGATAGATGCCCGAGAGTGGGATTGTGGGGTCATATGGAAGTTCTATGGATAGATTTCTAAGGTATCTCCAAACTGTTCTCCATAGTGGCTGAACCAGTTTACATTCCCACCAACAGTGCAGGAGGGTTCCCTTTTCTCCACAGCCCCTCCAGCACTTGTTATTTGTGGATTTATTAATGATGGCCATTCTGACTGGTGTGAGGTGGTATCTCATGGTAGTTTTGATTTGCATTTCTCTTATAATCAGCAATGTTGAGCATTTTCTCTTGTGTTGGTTGGCCATCTGTATATCTTCCTTAGAGAACAGTTTATTCAGGTCTTTTGCCCATTTTTCCATTGATTGATTGGCGTTTTTGCTGTTGGGTTGTATAAGTTGTTTATATATTCTAGAGATTAAGCCCTTGTCGGTTGCATCATTTGAAACTCTTTTCTCCCATTCTGTAAGTTGTCTTTTTGTTTTCTTTTGGGTTTCCTTTGCTGTGCAAAAGCTTTTCAGTTTCATTAGGTCCCATGGGTATATTTTTGCTCTTATTTCTATTGCCTTGGGAGAATGACCTGAGAAAATATTCATGATGTTGATGTCAGAGAGTGTTTTGCCTATGTTCTCTTCTAGGAGTTTGATGGTGTCCTGTCTTATGTTTATGTCTTTCAGCCATTTTGAGTTTATTTTTGTGCATGGTGTGAGGGTGTGTTCTAGTTTCATTGCTTTGCATGCAGCTGTCCAGGTTTCCCAGCAATGCTTGCTGAATAGACTTTCTTTTTCCCATTTTATGTGCTTGCCTCCCTTGTCAAAGATTAATTGACCATAGGTGTCAGGGTTTATTTCCGGGTTCTCTATTCTGTTCCATTGGTCTGTCTGTCTGTTTTGGTACCAGTACCACATTGTTTTGATGACTGTGGCTTTGTAGTATTTCTTGAAGTCTGGGAGTTATGCCTCCTGCTTGGTTTTTGTTCCTCAGGATTGCTTTGGCGATTCTGGGTCTTTTGTGGTTCCATATAAATTTTTGGATTGTTTGTTCTAGTTCTGTGAACAATGTCATGGGTAATTTGATAGGGATTGCATTGAATCTGAAAATTCCTTTGTGTAGTATGGCCATTTTTACAATATTGATTTTCCCAATCCAGGAACATGGAATATCTTTCCATTTCTTTACATCTTCTTTGATTTCTTTGATTAAAGTTTTGCAGTTCTCTGCATATAGGTCCTTTATCTCCTTGGTCAGGTGTATTCCCAGGTATTTGATTTTGTGAGGTGCAATTTTAAAAGGTATCGTATTTTTGTATTCCTTTTCTAATGTTTCATTGCTGGTATACAGAAATGCCACTGACTTCTGAATGTTCATCTTATATCCTGCTACTTTGCTGAATTTATTAATCAGTTCAAGTAGTTTTGGGGTTGAGTCCTTAGGGTTTTCTATGTATAGTATCATGTCATCTGCATACAGTGACAGTTTGATCTCTTCTCTTCCTATTTGGATGCCTTTTATTTCTTTTGTTTGTCTAATTGCTGTGGCTAGGACTTCCAAAACTATGTTGAAGAGCAGTGGTGAGAGTGGGCATCCCTGTCTTGTTCCAGATTTGAGTGGGAAGGCTTTCAGTTTTTCCCCATTGAGGATTATATTTGCTGTGGGTTTATCATAAATGGCTTTGATTATATTCAGGAATGTTGCCTCTATTCCCAATTTGGTGAGGGTCTTGATCATGAATGGATGTTGGACTTTGTCAAATGCTTTTTCTGCATCTATTGAGATGATCATATGATTTTTGACTTTTTTTTTGTTAATGTGGTGTATGATGCTGATTGATTTGCGTATGTTGAACCATCCTTGTGAACCTGGGATGAACCCAACCTGGTCATGGCGTATAATTTTTTTGGTATGTTGTTGGATTCGGTTGGCTAAGATTTTGTTGAGAATTTTTGCATCTATATTCATCGATGATATTGGGCGATAGTTTTCTTTTTTGGTGGTATCTCTGCCTGGTTTTGGAATGAGGGTGATGGTGGCATCATAGAATGTCTTTGGGAGTATTCCTTCTTCTTCAACCTTTTGAAAGAGTTTAAGGAGGATGGGCACCAATTCCTCTTTATATGTTTGATGGAATTCACCTGTGAAGCCATCTGGTCCTGGACTTTTATTAGTAGGGAGTGATTTTATGACCTCTTCAATTTCATTTCTAGTGATTGGTCTGTTCAGTTGGTCTGTTTCTACTTGATTCAGTTTTGGCAGGCTGTAAGATTCTAGAAAATCGTCCATTTCTTCCAGGTTGTCACACTTGTTGCCGTATAGTTGTTCATAGTATTCTCTTATGGTTTTTTGTATTTCTGCTGTATCCGTTGTGATTTCTCCTTTTTCATTTATAATTTTGGTTATTTGGGTTCCTTCTCTCCTCTTTTTAGTGAGTCTGGCCAGGGGTTTGTCAATTTTGTTCACCTTTTCAAAGAACCAGATCTTGGTTTTATTAATTTTCTCTATTGTTTTTTGAGTCTCTATTTTATTGATTTCTTCTTTGATCTTTATAATTTCCTTCCTTCTGCTGACTTTAGGATTTTGTTCTTCTTTTTCTAATTCATTTAGGTGGAGGTTTAAGTTGTCCATTTGGGAGAATTTAATCTCTTAACTTTCATATTAACACACAGAAGTGTTAATTATACTCATCATGTTGTATATTACATCCCTAGTACTTAAATACCTTATAACAAAAAGTTTGTACCTTTTGACTGACTTCCTCAATTCTCCCTCCCCTTCTGGTAACCACAACTACCTGTCTCTAGTAATCACAACACCCGGTCTCCAGTAAGCATAAACCTGGTCTCTGAGATTGTTTGTTTCTTTGGGTAGTATACTTGACCTACAGCTCTGTTAGTTCCTGTTACACAACATAGTAATTTGGTACTTCTAAACAGTTAGAAATGATCACCACAAGTCCAGTTAATACCTGTCACCATGCAAAGATACTGCATGCATAATAATTATATGCCCCATGCTATACATTTAATACCCATGACATTAACTTTACAACTGGAAGTTTGTACCTTTTAATCCCCCTTACTATTTATTTTCTTCACCCACTCTATCCCATCTGGCAACTACCTGTTTGTTCTCTTGTATCTATAACTCTGTTTCTGTATTATTATATTTCTTCATTTGTTTTGCTTCTTAGATTCCACATATAAATGAAATCATACAATCTTTGTCTTTATCTGCTTGCTTAATTCACATAGGATAATACTCTCCAGGTCACATTATTGCAAAAGGCAAGTTTTCATCATGTTTTTTATGGCTGAGCAATAATTTATGGTAGTGTATATACATACACATGTATATGTATATATGTATATACATATATCACATTTTTTATCCATTCATCTATCTATAGGTACTCAGGTTGCTTCCATATCCTCCCTATTATAAATAAATATATAAATAATGGAGATAAGGCTGCTTATATCTGTTCTAATTGGTGATTTCATTTTCTTCAGATAAATATCCAGAAGTGGAATTGCTGGATTTTTAACTTTTGAGGAATTGTATTCTACAGTAGCTGTACCAGTTTATATTTCCACAAATAATGCATGAGGGTACTCTTTTCTCCACATCCTCACTTACACATGTTATTTGTTGTATTTTTGATAATAACCATTGTGACATGTGTAAAGTGCTATCTCACAATGAGAAATGATTTGCATTTCCTTGATGATTTGATGTTGACCATTTTTCATATGTATTATGGCCATCTGTATGTCTTCCTTGAAAAAAAAAATGTCTATTAAGATCCACTGCCTGTTTTTTAATCAGGCTGTTTTCTCTTCTTATGTTGAGTTTATGAGTTTTTATGTATTTTGTAATATTAACCCCTTATCAGATATGTCACTTGCAAATATCTTCTTCCATTCAGTCGGTTGTTTTTTCATTTTGTTGATAGTTTGCTTCATGGTGCAAAAATTTTTTAGTTTGATGTAGTCCCATTTATTTTTGCTTTTGTTTGCCTCGCCTGAGGATAAAGATCCAAAAAAATATTACTGAGATTGCTGTCAAAGAGCATACTGTCTGTGTTTTCTTCTGGAGTTTTATGGTTTCAGGGCTTACAGATAAATCTTTAATCCATTTCGAATTTACTTTTTTGTAAAGGGTAAGAGAGTAGTCTAGTTTGATTATTTTGTGTGTAGCTGTCCAATTTTCTGAATACCATGTGTAGAAGAAGATATCTTTTCCCCACTGTATATTCTGTATATTATTATGTACTTCATCATAGATTACCTTACCATATAAGTGTAGGTCCATTTCTAGCCTCTCTCTTCTGTACCATTGATTATGTGTCTGTTTTTGTGCCAGTATCATATTGTTTTGATTACTGAGGCTTTGTAGTATAGTTTCAAATCACAGAGCATGATACCTCCAGCTTTGTACTTTCTCAAGATTATTTTGGCTGCTCAGGCCTTTTGCATTTCCTTGCCATTTTAGAATTATTTCCTAAGTTCAGTGGTAGTTTGAAATTCCATTGGTAGTTTGAAAAGGGTTGTATCGAATCTGTAGATATACCTGGGTAATATGGTAATTTCTTTTCTTTTCTTTTCTTTTTTTTTTTTGGTCTTTTTAGGGCCACACCCATGTCATATGGAAGTTCCCAGGCTAGGGGTCAAACAGAACTGTAGCTGCCAGCCTATATATACCACAGCCTCAGCAAAGTGGGATCCAAGCCATATCTGCAACCTACACTGCAGCTCACAGCAACGCTGAACCCACTGAGTGGGGCCAGGGATCGAACATGCATCTTCATGGATACTAGTCAGGTTCATTACTGCTGACCCACAATGGGAACTCCTGTTATGGGAATTTTAACAACAGTAACTCTTACAATCCATAAACATATCTTTCCATCCATTTGTGTTGTCATCAATTTCTTTCAGTCATTGTCATAATTTCCCAAGTACAGGTCTTTTAACTACTTAGTTAAATTTATTTGAAGGTTTTTTATTCTTCTTAATATGATTTTAAATGGGATTATTTTCTTAATTGCTCCTTCTGATAATTAATATATATAAATGCAACATATTTCTTTTTTTTTTCTTTTTACAGCTGGCATATGGAAGTTCCTAGGCTAAGGGTGGAATTGAAGCTGTTAGTTGCAGGCATGTATTACAACCAAAGCAACACCAGATCTGAGCTGCATCTGTGACTTACACTGAAACTTGTGGCAATGTTGGCTCCTTAATCACTGAGCAAGGCCAGGGGTCAAATCTGCACCCTCATAGACACAACATTGGATACTTAACCTACTAAGCCACAATGGGAACTCCAACCACAACAGATTTCTATATATTAATTTGTATCTTTCAACTTTACCAAATTCATTGACTAGTTCTAGTAGATTTTTTTGTAGTGTTATTTAGCATGCTGTTTAGTATCATGTCATTTGCAAACACTGAACATTTTATTTCTTCCATTTCAATATGAATTCCTTTTATTTCTTTTTCCTGTGTGACTGCTGTGGCTAAGACTTCCAATACTATATTGAATAAAAGTGGTGATATTGTACATCCTGTCTTGTTCTTTATCTTAGAATAAATGCTTTCAGTTTTCCACAACTGGGTAGGCTATTACTTGTGGGCTTGTTACATGTGGCCTTTTGTTAGTTGAGTATATGTGTTCTATGCTCACTCTATTTAGAGCTTTTATCAAAAATAGATGTTGAATTTTGTCAAAAGATTTTTATGCATCTATTAAGATGATTATGCATCTATTAAGATGATTAAGACTATTCTTCAATTTTTTTTTTGTCTTTTTTTTTTTTGCCATTTCTTGGGCCGCTCCTGCGGCATATGGAGGTTCCCGGGCTAGGGGTCGAATCGGAGCTGTAGCTGCCAGCCTACGCCAGAGCCACAGCAACGCAGGATCCGAGCCGCGTCTGTGACCTACACCACAGCTCACGGCAACGCCGGAACCCTGACCCACTGAGCAAGGGCAGGGATCGAACCCGCAACCTCATGGTTCCTAGTCGGATTCGTTAACCACTGTGCCACGACGGGAACTCCTATTCTTCAATTTTTTAATGTGATGTATCAAATGGATTGATTTATGGGTACTGAATCATGCCTGCATCCCTGGACTAAATTCAATTGATCATGGTGTGTGAAGCATTAAATATAGTGTTGAATTTGGTTTACTAAGATTGTGCTGAGGATTTTTGAATTTATATTGGCATATAATTTTTTTGTATGCATCTTGGGTTTTAGTATCAGGGTGATGCTGATCTTCAAGAATGAGTTTGTAAATGCTCCTTTTTCTGCAAGTTTTTGAAATGTTTGAGATGGATAGGTATTAACTCTTCTCTAAATATTTGGTAGAATTAATCTTTTGTTTCTTGGGAGGTCCCCCCCCCTTTTATAGGGCATCATGTGGAAGTCTCCAGGCTAGGGGTCGAATGGGAGCTGCGCTGCCAGCCTATGCCACAGCCTCAGCCACACAGGATTTGAACTGTGTCTGTGAACTACAACACAACTCATAGCAATGCCAGCTCTTAACTCACTGAGTGAGGCCAGGTATAAAACCTGCATCCTCATGGATACTAGTTGGATCCATAACCACTGAGCCACAAGTGTCAATTCCAGTAACTTACTGGTTCAATTTCACTAAGAATAACTGGTCTATTCTTGTTGTCTATTTCTTCCTGGTTCACTCTTGATAGATTGTACATTTTTAGGAATTTATACTTTCTTCATTTTATTGTCAGTTATTCATAGTCATCTCCTATGATCCTTTGTATATCTGTGGTGTTTGTTGTAATTTCTCTTTTTTCATTTTTATTTCACTGATTTACGTCCTTTATCTTTTTTCTTGATGAATATGTTAAAAGTTTATCAATTTTGTTTATTTTTGCTAAGAGCCAGCTCTTAGTTTCATTGATCAAATTTGTTCTTTTTTAGAATCTAATTCAAACTGAGCTAAAGGCACTAAAGAGCAGAACAGATAGTTCAGAGGAAGGAATTAGTGACTTGGAAGATAGAATAATGGAAATGACCAAATCAGGACAGTAGTAGAAGACCAAATGAAAAAACACAAAAGCTGTATAAGAGAGCTATTGGACAATTAATAAAGGAGGCCAATCTATGCATAATAGGAATTCCAGAAGGAGAAGAAAAAGAAAAGGGGATTGAAAATATATTTGAAGAAATTATGGCTAAAAATTTTCCAAATCTAAAGGAAACAGACAACAAGATACAGGAAGCACAGAAGGCCCCAAACAAGTTGAACCCAAATATGCCCACACCAAGACATATTATAATAAAAACGGCAAAAGTTAAAGAGAGGATTCTTAAGGCAGCAAGAGAAACACAAAGCATTAATTATAAGGGAACCCCCCATAAAGCTATAAGCTGATTTTTCTACAGAAACACTACAGGCCAGAGGGAGGGGAAAGATATATTTAAAGTTCTGAAAGGAAAAAAACTGCAGCCCAGAATACTCTATCCAGCAAGAATATCATTTAAAATAGAAGGGGAAATAAAGAATTTCTCCAAAAAACAAAAGCTAAAAGAGTACAGCAATACTAAACACATTCTAAAAGAAATATTGAAAGGGCTTCCATAAATAAAAAAGAGAAGTAAGGATAAATAGGATGAAGGAAATCACAATAGGAAAGCAATCACTTAAGCCAGCATACAGATCAGAAAGAGAGAAAAAAAAAAACCTACTATAAAAGTGATGATAAACACAAGGAAGAACAAAAGGACATCATTTAAAATTATTTTCTTCCATTCTGTAAGTTGTCTTTTTGGTTTTTTTTTTTTATGGTTTAAAACTTGTCAGTTTGATTAGGTCCCATTAGTTTATTTTTGCTTTTATTTCTGATGCTTTGGGAGGCTAACCTGAGAAAACATTTGTAAGGTTGCTATCAGAGAATGTTTTGCCTATGTTCTCTTCAGGGAGTTTGATGGTGTCTTGTCTTACATTTAAGTCTTTAAGCCATTTTGAGTACAGGAGCAAATGGCTTCACAGGTGAATTCTACCAAACATACAAAGCGGAACTTATACCCATCCTCCTTAAACTTTTTCAAAAGTTTGAAGAAGGAACACTCACAAGAATTTCTATGATGCCACTATCACCCTAATACCAAAACCAGACAAAGATACCATGAAAAAAAAAAGCATAGTCCAATATCTCTGATGAATATAGATGCAAAAATTCTCAAGAAAATTTTAGCCAACTGAATCCAACAATATATAAAAAGATTATACCTCACAACCAAGTGGGATTCATCCTAGGTTCACAAGGATGGTTCCACATATGCAAATCAATCAATGCCATACACCACATTAACAAATGAAAAATTGAAAACCATATGAACTTCTCAACAGATCCAAAAAAAGCATTCGACAAAGTCCAGCATCCATCCATGACACAAACTCTTACCAAAGTGGGTATAGAGGGAACATACCTTAACATAATCAAAGCCATTTATGACAAACCCACAGCAAATATAATACTCAATGGGGAAAAACTGAAAGCCTTTCCACTAAAATCTGGAACAAGACAGTGATGCCCAACTCACCACTATTATTCAACATATATTGGAAGTCCTGGCCACAGCAATCAGACACACAAATGAAATAAAAGGCATGCAAACAGGAAGAGAAGAGGTAAAACTGGCACTGTTTGCAGGTGATATGATTCTATACATAGAAAACCCCAAGGACTCAACCCAAAAACTACTTGACTGATCAATGAATTCAGCAAAGTAGCAGGATATAAGATTAACATTCAGAAATCAGTCACATTTCTGTATACTAACAATGAAATATTAGAAAAGGAATAAAAAAAAATACAATACCTTTTAAAACTGCACCCCCAAAAATCAAATACCTGGGAATGCACCTGACCAAGGAGGTAAAGGACTTATATGCTGATAAATATAAAACATTAATCAAGGAAATTAAAGAAGATGTAAGGAAATGGAAAGATATTCCATGCTCCTGGATTGGGAAAATCGATACTGTAAAAATGGCCATACTACCCAAAGCAATCTACAGATTCAGTGCAATCCCCATCAAATTACCCATGACATTTTTCACAGAACTGAACAAACAATCCAAAAATTCATATGGAACCACAAAAGACCCAGAACTGCTAAAGCAATCCTGAGGAAGAAAAACCAAGCAGGGGGCATAACTCTCTCAGACTTCAAGAAATATTACAAAGCCACAGTCATCAAAACAATGTGGTACTGGTACCAAAACAGACATACAGATCAATGGAACAGAGTGGAGAACCCAGAAATAAACCCAGACACCTACAGTCAATTAATCTTCAACACAGGAGGCAAGAATATAAAATGGGAAGAAGTCTTTTCAGCAAGCGGTGATGGGAAAATTGGACAGCCACATGTAAATCAATGAAACTGGAACACACCTTCACACCATGCACAAAAATAAACTCAAAATGGCTTAAAAACTTAAACATAAGACAAGACACCATCAAACTCCTGCAAGAGAACGCAGGTAAAACATTCTCTAATATCAACCTTACAACTGTCTTCTCAGGTCATACTCCCAAGGCAACAGAAATAAGAATAAAAATAGAATGGGACCAAATCAAACTGACAAGGTCTTGCATATTAAAGGAATCCATAAAAAAACCAAGAATACAACTTATAGAAGAAAATAGTTTTAAATGATGCAACTGACTAGGGATTAAGCTCTCAAATATTCAAACAACTTTTACAAATACAACTCAACAGCAAAAGAGCCAACAACCCAATGAAAAAGTGGGCAAAGGACCTGGATAGACATTTCTCCAAAGAAGATATACAGATGGCCAACAAGAACATGTAAAATGCTCAAACAGCTTATACAACTCAACATCAAAAAGCCAACAACCCAATGGAACAATGGGCAAAAGATCTTAAGAGACACTTCTGCAAAGATACACAGATGGGCAACAAGCACATGAAAAAATGATCAACATCCCTGATTATTAGAGAAATGCAAATCAAAACTACTATGAGGTACCATCTCACACCGGTCACAATGGCCTTCATTAATAAGTCCACAAATAACAATTGCTGGAGAGGGTGTGAAGAAAACGGAACCCTCCTACACTTTTGGTGGGAACGTAAATTGGCAAAACCACTATGGAGAACACTATGGAGGTACCTTAGAAAACTATACATAGAACTACCATATGACCCAGCAATCCCACTCTTGGGCATATATTCAGACAAAACTTTCCTTAAAAAAGATACATGCACCCACATGTTCATTGCAGCACTATTCACAATAGCCAAGACATGGAAACAACCTAAATGTCCATTGACAGATGAATACATTAAGAAGTTGTGTGTATACACACACACACACACACACACACACACACACAATGGGATACTACGCAGCCATCAAAAAGAACAAAATTATGCCATTTGCAGCAACATCGATGGAACTAGAGACTTTCATTCTAAGTGAAGTAAGTCAGAAGGAGAAAGACAAATACAATATATCACTTATATCTGGAATGTAGTATAGGGCACAAATGAACCTCTACACAGAAAAGAAATTCATGGACTTGGAGAACAGTCTTGTGGTTGCCAAGGGGGAGAGGGAGGTTAGTGTGATAGACTGGGAATTTGGGGTTAACAGATGCAAACTACTGCTTTTGGAATGGATAAGCACTGAGACCTGCTGAATAGCACTGGGATAGCATATCTAATCACTTATGATGGAGCATGATGAAGGATAATGTGAGAAAAAGAATGTACACCTATGTATACTATTGCTTTTGGAATGGATAAGCACTGAGACCTGCTGAATAGCACTGAATAGCATATCTAATCACTTATGATGGAGCATGATGAAGGATAATGTGAGAAAAAGAATGTATATATTTATGTATGCTGGGTCACCTTGTACAGTAGGAAATTGATAGAACACTGTAAACCAGCTATAATGGAAAAAATCATTTAAAATAAAAAAGAATCTAATTCATTCACTTTTAGTCCGAAATTTCTGATTTTTATCACTCTACTATGCACTTTTTTTTTTCTAGTTCATTTAGGTGTAAGGTTAGGTTGTTTGTTTTGAGATTCTTCTTGTTTCATCAGGTAGGCTTGTTTCACAGAAAACTTCTCTCTTAGAACCTTTTATGCTACACCCCATAGATTTTGGGTTTTTTATCATTTTAATTTTTTCCACTATAGTTGATTTACAGTGTTCTGACAATTTCTACTGTACAACAAAGTAACCCAGTCATACACACACATATATATATTTTTTTCTTTTTCTCACATTATTCTCCATCATGTTCTATCACAAGTGATTGGATAGAGTTTTACTGTATTTTCACATTAATTTGTCTCCCAAGTATTTTTCATTTCCTCTTTGATTTCTTTCATGATCCATTTATTGTTTAGTAGCATACTGTTTAGCCACTATGTACTTTTCTGCAGCTTTTCTCTTTAGTTGATTTCTAGTCTCATACTTTTTTGGTTGGAAAAGACGCTTGATATTATTTCAGTTTTCTTAAATCCACTGACACTTGTTTTGTGATTAAGCCTGTGCTCTATCCTGGAGAAGAGTCCATGTGCACTTGAGAATTCTGCTGTTTGGGGATGAAATGTTATCTATACATAACAATTAGTCTAAAGTGTAACTTAAAGCAAGTGTTTCCTAACTGATTTTCTATCTAGATGATCCAAGTTGGTTGTTAAAATCTCATACTATCATTTTGTTAATGGCAATATCTCCATTTATGTCTATTAATACTTCCTGTGTAATTAGGGGCACCTATGTTGGTTGCATATAAGTTTATAATTATTAAATCTTCTTTGAGTTTTCCCTTGATCATTTATTTTACTTCCCTTCCTGGTCTACTGTTACAATCATTGTTTTAATGTCTATTTTTTTCTGATATAAATATTTTTACCCTGGCTTTTTCATTTCCTTTTTCATGGAATAACTCTTTCCATGCCCTCACTCTCAGTATTTGGGTGTCTTTAAATTTGAAATGAGTCTCTTTAGGCAGCACGGATATGGGTCTTGTTTGCTATCCATCCAGCCTTTATGCTGTTTGATTGAGGCATTTCACCTATTTACATTTAAAAGTTATTGATAAGTATGTATATATTGCCATTTCGTTAATTCTTTTCGGTTCATTTTTGTAGTTCTTTATTATTTCTTCCTTTTTCTTTTGTACTCTTTCCATGTGATGACTACATTTAGTGTTTTTGTAAAATACCTTCATTTTGTATGTGTATCTATTTTGTCTTTATTGTGTATATCATATATATGTGTTTATACAAGCACACATATATATTATTATGAAATGTTGATCTCAATTTCAAACACCTTTTAACAACCATACATTTCTACTACTCTCCTGCCATCTTTTTTTTTTTTTTTGTCTTTTTCTAGGGCCATACCCATGGCATTTGGAGGTTCCCAGCCTAGGTCTAATTGGAGCTGCAGCTGCCGACCTACATCAGAGCCCCAGCAACAATAGATCCAAGCTGCATCTGCGACCTAAACCAAAGCTCAAGGCAACACCGGATCCTTAACCCACTGAGCAAGGCCAGGGATCGAACCCACAACCTCATGGTTCCTAGTAGAGTTCTTTAACCACTGAGCCATGATGGGAACTCCTCTCCTGCTGTCTTTAAATATGCTTTTGACATATTTGACATCTTTTTTGTCTTGTGTATCCCCTAACTACTTATTATGGACATAGATGATTTTACTACTTTTATTTTTCAACCTTCCTACTGGCTTATTTCTGGTTGATTTACTACCTTTACTGTATATTTACCTTTACCAATGAAATTTTTCCTTTTAATATTTCTAGCTGTTGTAAAACTGATTTTGGGGGTTGATCTTTTTGTTTTTGCTTGTCTGTAAAACTTTTGACTTTCCACCAAAACTAGATGAAAGCCTGCCCAGAAAGAATATTCTTAGTGTAAGTTTTTCCCTTCCATCATTTTATGTCATGCTTCTCCCTTCTGATCTGCAGTATTTCTGCTCAAAAGTGAGCTGATAGACTTATGTGTGCTCCCTTGTAGATAATTTGTTGCTTTTCCCTTGCTGCTTTTAATAGTATCTCTTTATCTTTAGTCTTTGCCATGTTACCTACAGTGTATTTTGGTGTGGTCCTCTTTGGGTTGATCCTGTTTTGCACTGTCTACATTTCCTGAACCTGGATGTCTATTTCCTTTCCCAAGTTAGGGAAGTTTTTAGCTATTATGTCTTCACATATATTTTCTGTGTCTTTCTTTTTCCTTCTGATACTCCTATAATGTGAATGTTAACGTATTTGTCTTATATTTTTATTCAGCTTCAGTGATTTCCACTACTGTGTTATTGATTACTATTCCATTTTTTCTGTATCATATAATCTATAATCTAATATTGATTCTTTCTAGAGTATTTTTATTTCAGTTATTGTATTCTTGATCTCTGCGTGGTTCTTTACCTTTTCTAACATATTTTATCAGAGCTACAGCTGCTGGCATATGCCAGGGCCACAGCAACAGGGAATCTGAGCCACATCTGGAACCTATGCCACAGATTGTGGCAACACTGGATCCTTAACCCACTGAGTGAGGCCAGGGATTTAACCTGCATCCTCATGGACACTGTGTCAGGTTCTTAACCTGCTGAGCCACAACAGAAACTCCTCTAACTCTTTTTTAAAAACTTCTAACTTCTTACTCTATTAATCCAATCTTCTCTCAAGTTCTTTGAACATCTTTATAATCATTACCTTCAACTCTTTATCAAGTAGATGCTAAACTGTACTTTACTTAGTCCATCTTTTGGGGTTTTATCTTGTTCCTTTATTTGGAACATGTTCCTCTGTTACCTCACTTTGCCTAACTTTCTGTTCTTATTTTTATGTATCTGATAAGTTGGTTATATTTCCTCACCTTAGAGAAGTTACCTTTTGTTGGAGACAATGCTACGTGCCACTCCTCTGTGTTCACCAGACTACGTGCTCTAGGGGTGCCTTCTTGTTCACTACATGGGTATTTCTTGTAGAGAGTTGACTACCATGGACTGTCTGGTAGGTGTGGTTTGCCCCTGATATAGTTATTTGCTAGGCTCTGCCTCGTGCATAGGCTGTGTGGGGCCAGATCATGAAATGGTTGGCTGTGGAGCCCTGGGAGGTTTCAGGGCTAGTGATGGCCCAATGATGGGAGGAGTCAGACTCTGGGGCATGTGGCTTAGGGCCCTTTTGATCTCAAAGCTAGTGTCAGCCTGCTGGCAGGTTGGGACCAGGACCCAGAGGATCAGGGCTGTTGATTGCCTGTTGGTATGTGGAACCAGTTCTTGATACAGTTGGCAATAGATTCTGGGGTTCCTGAAGCAGGTGTCAGACTGTTAGTGGGTGGGGCCATATCTCAGGACAGCCAGCTGATGGGCCCAATATGTCCCAGGAGTGGTGTCTGTCTGCTGGAAGCCAAGGGGTCTCATGGCTGGTACTGGTCTGCTTAGGTGGGTTGAAGCTGACTGTCAGCTTTGCTGCAGTATTCCTGGTATTGGTGTGCCCACTGGTGGTTGGGACTTGGCCCCAGGGGATCTGGAGCTCACTGGTAGTTTGAGCCAGGTCCCAAAGTCTCTGGCTGCAGGGGTCCTAGAGTTGATGTGTCAGCCCAATTGTGGGTGGGGCTGAGTTCTGGTCCCTCTGATGGAAAGGGTTGGGTCCCAGGCCAGCTATGGGATCAGGGGCCTTATGCAGCCAGCATGCTAGTAAGGGGGTGCTATTTCTCCACATGGCTAGCTGCTTTTCTAGAGGCCTCTTAGTACTAGTGTCCACAGATTGGTCAGCCGGGCCAGGTTCCAGTGCTAATAATGGCACTTTCCAGCACCACGGTGTCCTTGTGGTAGAATGAGCTCCCAAAATGGCTGCAGAAAGTGTCTGTGTCCGCAGGATGAGCTTTTCCCCTTGCTTCTCTAGGAGGTTCTCCAAGATCAGCAGGGCAGTCTTGTTCAGGAGCTTTTCAAATTACTGCTTTTGCTCTGGATCCCAGAGTATGTGAGATTTTGTATGCCTTCTTTAAAGTGGAGTTTCTGTTTCCAAAGCCCTCTGCTTTCCTGAATGTAAGTCCTAATGGTTTTTGAGTCAAATGTTTTGAGATCTTTTCTTTCCAGCGCAGTACCCTCAGTATGGGGAGCCTATTGTGGGACATGAAGTCTCCTTGGGAAGAACTTCTGCAATTGTAATCATCCTGTTTGTAGGTCATCCACCCCAGGAGTATGAGTCTTGACTCTACCAGGTCTCCACCTATTCTACACATCTCATTGTGTTTCCTTCTTTATATCTTTCATTGTACAACAGTTTTTCTCTTAGATTCCAGTCTTTGTCATCAATAGTTGCTCTGTAAAATTAGTGTAATTTTGATGCCCATGGAAAGAGGTGAGCACAGGTTTATGTTTGTGACTCTCTGTGCTTCCTGGATCTAGATGTTTGTGGCCTTTTCAGGTTAGGGATGTTTTTAGCTATTATATTTTCAAATTGTTTTCTGCCCCTTTCTCTTTCTCTTATCCTTCTGGGACACCTAAATGTGAATGTTAGTATATTTGATGTTGTCCTAGAGGTGTTTTAAACTGTCCTCTTTCTTTTTATCCTTTCATTTATTTGTTTGCTTGTTTGGCTTTAGTGATTTTCAATACCCTATGCTTCAGCTCACTGATCCATTTCTGTATATCATTTAAACTTACTGAAAATCAAATTACTTGCAACATATTATAAAATATATATGTAATCTACATGAAAATAGATCTACAGTAAAAGAACATGTAAAGTTAAAAATTGTCACCTCAAATGTTCCCTTTTTTAGCAGTTTACTACCAAAGCCATGTATATTGCAATACCTATCAAAATTACAATGTCATTTTTCATAGAAATAGAACAATTTTAAAGTTTTTATGGAATTGCAAAAGACCCTGAATAGCCAAAACAATCTTGAGAAAGAACAAAGTTGGAGGTATCACACTTTGTGATTTCAAACTATATTACAAAGCTATAGCAATTAAAATAGTATCATCATTAAAAATGACATATTAATCAATGAAACAGAATAGAGAACCCACCAAATGCAAAGGCAACCAAAGAAAAAAGAAGAAAAGAGAAAAATGGAACTGCACCAAACTAAAAAGCTCTGCATATAAAAGAAAACCATTAACAAATGAAAAGGCAGACTACAGAATGATGGAAAATGTTTGCAAATTACACATTTGTAAATCATATATCAAGATACATTATATATGATATATATATAATTATATATATAGGGTTATATATCCAAAAGGTATGAAGAACTTATACAAGTCAATAGCAAAAACAAAAAAAAATAAAACTGCTCAGAAGACTTATACATTTGTCCAAAGAGGACACAGAGATGGTCAACAGGTAGATGAAAGATACAAAGCTCACAATCAGGGAAATGCAAGTCAAAATCATAATCAAATACCACCTCAAACTGGTCAGAATTGCTCTCATCAAAAATACAACAGCTAGGTGCTAATGAAGATATGGAGAAAATGGAATCTTTGTGCACTGTTGGCAGGTATATAAATTGGTGCAACCAATATGGAAAACAGTATGAAATTTCCTCAAAAAAAACCAAAACAAAAATAGAGATACTACATAATTCAGCAATTCTACTTCTGGGTATATACCCAATGAAAATGATATCTGCACTCCCATGTTCAATTCAGCATTATTTACAATAGTCAAGATATGGAAATAACTTAAGTATCCACCTCTGGAAGGATGAATAAAGAAAGTTGATATACATGTGTATGGGGTATATATACCATGAAATATGGCATGAAGGGAAGAAAATAAGGCAAGACTGTGGAGACACAGGAAAACGGATTCAAATGAAGGGAGAATGTTATTTATATAGACTGGAACCAAGAGACCGAGAGGAAAGAGGAGGTAATGGGTGGAGAGATACCAAGCAGAGACAGGAAGGAGGCATATGAAGCACAGTCATAACCTCAAAAATGGGAGAAGGCATATTTCTTTCTCCCAACTTAAAACATTTTTTTTAAGGCAGAAATCTAATAGGTTCATAACTGTGTCTATTTTCTAGTTTAAGGGTTTCTAAATATGGCTGAGCATCTGAATCAGCTGAAGAATTTTTTAAATGCAGATTTCCAGGACAAACTCTTAAAAATTATACTTCAGAAATTCAAGATATGACTTTGGAGTCTCTTTAAGGAAATTAGCAAAGAGATTTCAGTAGTCCCTGGATACTTGTAACACTCTCTCTCAAATAAAATAAAATATTTTTTAAAAATTTACATATTTTTGTAAATATACCAAAAGTATCAGAAAATTGTCCAAATTTAACTAAGTTTGATATGACTAGCAATGTTTCAATTTTTTCAAAACAAAAAAAACCTGACAGAAATAAAAAGTTTACTTTGGAGAGTAGGAAAAATGATGGGTTTGGAGTACATTTATACCTTTCTTTTTATGCAATAAAATGCATCATTATGCATAACTCTGAATCTAGCATGCTTCATAAAATGTTTGATCTTTCTTATTATCTCTAAAATTCAATCTTGAGGGCCTATCTCAAATATTATTTTGTCTTTGAGATTTCAATCTTTGTCATTAGACAGACAGTATAAAAAAGGGAAGAATATTTTTTCAATATTTTTCAATACAGCAGAGAAAGACAGCTTTATGAATGAAAAATGAATTCTTTCCCTTTTTTCTTAAGATCAGCATTATGTTTTCACCAAAATCCATTCAAGGGCTTGATATGTACATCAATTATTTGGGCATATATATATATGTTATTTGAAAGGCCAGAAGTGGCAAAAATTAAGCAGAATTTTCATTTTAAGTGAAAGAAGAGGGAGGTTATTATGTGTTACCAAGATACATGGCATCTATTGCAACACTCCCAGGTACTATTAGCAAGTATCTGATGTTTTGAATTTTATATGTGACTGAGGAAGGGAAAGTACAGAAAATACCCTGTAGAAACATCTTAGACTTCGCATACATTTTATATCTCCAGTATCCAATATAGTTCCTTCCATTCCAGTTATTAATTTTTGTCTTTCTGGGATGCATCCATGGCATATGGAAGTTACCAGACTGGGCTTGAACTGGAGCTGCAGCTGCCTGACTACAGTCAGAGCAACGCCAGATCCGAGATGCGTCTGCGACCTACAACCGCAGCTCGCAACAATGCCTGATTCTTAACCCACCAACCTGGGCTAGGGATTAAACCCATGTCTCAAGGATACTAGTCAGGTTCATTACTGCTGAGCCACAAGGGAAACTCCCCAGTTATTAATTTTAACAACTCAAAAGTATAGTTGGGTGGTAATTCTATATTAAAAACAAAAACAAAACCAAAAAAAACAACCTCAAAGGAAAACTATACAAATTTTAAAATAATCACATATAAAAGCCTGCATATACGCACTGAGAAATGTATTCCTTCAATGGCCTGCTTATCCTCCTTCGGAACCAGTATATGAACCTGTTTCACTGATTTGCCTCATAAAACACCTTGTTTTACTGAGATTTCTGAAACTCAATTTTACAATCTTATTTTAAACATCACAGTTGCCATTGAGAACAGTATACTTGTTTGTTTGTGCAGGTAATGATTATGTGTACATAACATAACATCATAACATTCAAAAGATAAAACAGCACCCCCAGTGAAAAGTCTGTTTTCCTCCTACCTCATCTCCTAGCCACACAGGTCACTTCTAGTAGGGGTGTATTTCCAGTTTCATGTGTATCTTTCTAATGATACTCCTGTATTTATTAACACATTTATGCATATATTTTTTCATTTTAAATAAAAAGCAGCATATTATACAGGCTATTCTATATGTTACTGATTTATTTGACAATATATCCTGGACATCATATACACACACACACACATATACAGATATAAAACTGTCTCATTCTTTTTAATACTTGCATAGTTTTCTACCAAATGAATGTACCATAATTTATTTATAGAGGCCTTATTCAATGAGTATAACTGTTAAGACAGGCTACCTCCACACTGACTGAAAGAAGTCATACATATAGAGAAGTCCTGAGTCAATGTGCTCGCCTCTAACTACTCTTAAGTCTAGGCAATTCCCTCTCCAATTCATTATATCAGATGACATCCCATTCTTAATGTATAGTCTCATTTTTGAAATCTTGGTTTAAATATGTACTTTGAGGCAGTATCTTGTAGTGAGAGAGGATCAGGAAATTTGAGTTTATTCTTGGATCCACAAGCATAAACTTGTGGATCATCTAACTGACCTTAGGCAAGTTGCTTACATTTCTAATCTAGAGTTCCCTCATGTATAAATTAGGGTCAAAGATAATTATACCTTTCTCAGTGTATTATCTTGAAGATTGAATAACTTAATATATTTAATGCCTTTAGAGCATTGCTTGACACATAATTAGTATCTCTCAAAGTTCCTCTGATTCCAAGGAACACTTAAATACTTACTCTTAGCAGATGAAAGGGGTGAAGGATTCTTTGTCATTTGCCATGTGACAGCATTTCCTTTACCTTTAACCATATGTGATTGATTACTTGCTATTAGGAGAGAATGACACCACTCTTAAGGCCTGGGCCATTTTATTTCCAAGTGATCCTATGTTATTATGACAAGGTTTCTCTAAACACATGAGATACTATTTTGCATGCTTGTTTCTTTGCCAGAATCTCTAATGAAGAAGAGAAAGGTGAAATTATATGTCACCACTGCCAGTCATATTGGGTTGCCTTGAGAGAGAGAAGTTCCTGTTTTCAGAGCATGCCTGTGGGTGAACCTCTCCTTGACTGTCCCTTCTAAGATCACAGAAGGCATTTTGGGAAGTTTATTAAATTCTCCTTAGACATGAAAGCAACTCCAAAAGAGACCTCATCATCAGAGAAATATGAAGAGACAGTCAGGGTGATATTTGATTGCTATTGAATGTTATTTTGAATAGAAAATAAAGATATGTGAGAAAAAAGAATGTATACTGTATGTGTAACTGTGTCACCACGCTGTACAGTAGAAAACTGATAGAACACTGTAAACCATCTATAATGGAAAAAAATAAAAATCATTATATATAAAAAAAGAAAAAGAAAATAAAGAGATGGGTATAAACCCCTTTGGACTGACTGATGGCCTATTCTTAGAGTTCTGAACCTTTTACTCATAAAATGAATCTATTAATTAGTTTGAGACCTGGAAGGAAGGAAAAAATCATTCTTGATGTTTAATAAAAAATTCTTCCAAAGAACGTAAAGCCTAATACCTCTTATACTACCTTTATACCAGCAGACACATTCTTACCTCTATAACTTTTTTCTTCCTCTTCCCTGGACCTGGAAAAAACTTTTCTTCCTTTCATATCATTGCGTAGGCCCTGCAATGTCCTGTGTGTGTTCCACCTTCTTCACAATGCTGTTTCTGACCCATTTTTGACTTTCACTCTTCTGAACCCTTAACTGTGGTTCTTAGCCTTTCCTGTATCACTGAACCTATTGAGAATCTGATTAAAGCCATGAACCAACTCTAACTATTTAGCTAGCTGGGAATGGCATATAGATATAAATACAACTAGGTGGATAATCTGAGAATCCTCAAGATCTACCCTTGCAATCCTAGGTTCTCATCATTTTTCTCCAAATCCACCAATTTGGTACTGCCTCGTATTGTTATTTATCTGGTAAATGTAATACATGTATCATCACCCTCCTAGATCAGTAAATTTTTGACCACATGGGCAATAAATTTCTTAACTTATAAGTATTATTCTCAGTGTTCTAGAAACATCTCAAATAAAGGTGCCTCCCAGAAAATAGGGGCATAACAAGAATATCAATGGGCCACTGTGCAGTGATTCTCACCCTTGGCTGCTCGTTAGTATCACTTAGAAAGCTTATGAGTACCAATGCCAAAGTCTTGCCTCAGGTTCTTGTTTATTTGGTCCTGGGTACAGCCTTGGCCTACTAATTTTTCTAAAAGCTCCCAGGGTAATGCTAATAGGCAAGCAAGGTTGAGATCCACTGGTAGATGCCTAATAGTAAACTCTCCTGAAACAGATTGATAAGGTTTGGCTCAAACTCTCACATTTTCTAGTTGGGTGATCTTAGCCAATTACTTAACTGCTCAAAGGGTCAGTTTTCTCAACTGTAAAGCAAAGATAAAGGTAAATTTAGCTTTATTAAAGGAGAATAAAGGAGATAAATCTTGAAACATTTGAAAGGGTCAGGCAAAGAGTAAGCACTCAATAAATATTAGCTCCTACAGTTACTTTAGATAATAAACATTCAAGTGCACAGATAATATGATATACACCTCATAACCAAGGCTTCAGTATCTTCCATCTTAGAAACAACACAGGTAATTCTCAATTATTGGTGCCATCCTTCTAGCCATTATTCCTAGGGAGCTGTTTCCATATTCTTGAGCTATAGCTTAGGTGTAACAGATGATCCTGTTTCTGGATGTGGAAGTAGAAAGCTACAATGGAAACAATGAGAAGATTGGACAGGTACAATATAGATTGTAATGATCTATCTGAGTTAGCCTTGACTGCATGTTACCACCAAACGCACGTGAGCAGATGTATTCACAGAGCACATACTTTGAGATACCCTGTTTAAGCATTTTGTTGTGGGAGTTTGGCTTCTAGGGAGATGAATTCCCTGCAGACATTTTTATGCAATAATAATCCATGCTATTATATGTTTTTTATATTTTTCTCAGCTTTAAATGGTATTATCTTTATTTTAGGGTTCTTGAAAATTTGAATAGGCAAAAAATAACACATTAAATATACTCATTATTGGGAAAATGTTATCTTTATTTCAATTGGGTAAATGACCCTAGTTTCCTAATATCTTTTTATAAAGATGAAATTAAAAAAATGAGTGTGGATTTTAATCTTGTATATTGCCCCACTAAAAACTAAAAAATTACTCTAACTTGCTATGAATTATAGAGCATGGCTTAGGTAAACCAGTCAAAAATTCACAACCTTAGTTTCCTCTGTTTAAAATGGTTAAGTGAGGGAAGAGTAGGAAAACATGTTATAATGACAAAATTTAAATTTTGAAGCCATGAAGTTCTTGTTTGATTCCCTGATCTATCCTTTGCAAGTGAATGGGATCCTAGGTAACTCACTCAACTTCTTGCGGACTTAGTAAATGGTGGTAATTTAAAAGTCAGTATAAACATGAAACATTTAGAACAGTGCTTTATAAAAAAGTAAGAATCAGGCAGATGTTTGCACTCTTCCTGACAGATGTCCATTTAAGATGAAGTCAGATATTTTTCCACAATGAGTGAGCAAATAGGATATCTAGGAGAGACTTAAACTGATACATTTCTCTCATATCACTCCCTCTCCAGCAATAAAACTAAAACCACCAACAACAAATTATATTAATTCATTTAACTTATTTTACTGAAATTTACACTAGAGCCTTTGTACCGAGGAAGCAAAGGAATAAGTATAATTAAAAACCAAATGAGAATTTAATGATTTCAATGGAAACAAAGAGACTTGAACTCCACTAATAAAACATAGACAAAGCAATAACACCCCAGATCTCCTGTTTCCCAGTCCAGTGCCCTTTCCTCTGACCTGTCCAATAAAGCACACATTGTGATTTTTATGGTATTCCCGTATCATGTGTTACATATTTATCAGCTCTCTGTATTTATGAAAAATGATCTTTACATTATTCATCTTCTCCTTCTCTCCAGGGCTATCTGCTCCAAACCGCCAGTTCCCTGGGCCTCTTTGACATTATGCCAAATCTCTTCAAACTTAAATTTTCTTTCCATCCTCCATTAATTTATAACATGCTTTGGGGAAATGTGCTGTTTTGTGCACAGAGCCATTTTTAAGTCATTGAAATGAATATCAAGGAAATTTATCTTTTCTATCCCGATGTACTTATCCTTCTTTTTTTAAAACCTCTTATTTCTCCTTTCCACATCTCCATTTTTAATCTTTCTTTTTCTGTTCCATTCAGACAACCAGAAGAAAAAATTTAAATGATATGAAGTGAATTGGAAACCACTCTATTTGACAAGTTCCATTCAATTCCTTTTTTTCTTTTATACTTTTGGCATATTAAATAAATTCTAAGCCATAGTCCATTCTAGTCCCTTCTTTTTCTACTTTGGAGAGTTCAAGAATAAAATAAAATAATTTTATTATATAAATGGAAATTATAATCACACACAATGATCAGCTATGGCTGTTTTTGTTAATTACTTTATTAAGAATGAATAGAAGATGTGGTACATATATACAATAATATAAAAAAGAATGAAATAATGACATTTGCAGCAACATGGATGGACCTAACAATTACCATACTAAGTGAACTTAGTCAGACAGTGAAAGAAAAATATAATATGATATCACTTATATGTAGAATCTGTAAAAAGGATACAAATGAAGTTATTTGCAGAATGGAAACAGATTCACAGAATTTGAAAACAAAATTATGGTTACCAAAGAGGACAGGTTGGAGGGAAATGATGGACCAGGGATTTGGGATTGGCATATGCACACTGTGGTATATGGAGTGATTGACTAACAAGGACCTCCTGTATAGCACAGGGAACTCAACCCAATATTCCGTGATGGTCTATGTGGGAAAAGAATCTGAAAAAGAATGGATGTGTGTATGTGTGTAACTGAATCACTTGGTTATGCAGCAGAAATTATCAAAACATTGTAAATCAACCATACTTCAATAAAACTTTAAAAATGAAAAATAGAATAGTACTGGAAAATTTTTAAATAAAAAATTTTCTTTTATATTTGGTAATAAAAGTAAGAAATCTGAGTGATATTCTAAATTATTCTAGGGAGAAGTTGCCCTTAAGAAGTCCTTGAGCTTACCTTTTCCCATAGGCACACAAAAATTACAACTATTTTCAGAACAACTATTGATGGGAAGGCTGAAAACTAGAGGAAAAGATATTCTACAACTAAAGATATAATGAAGGAATGAGAAGATGGGTATGCAGGTGGAGATACAATATAGTCAAGACCCAGTCCTCAAGTGGGTGACCCACAAATGGAAGGATAATTACAATTACAGAAGTTCTTCCCAAGGGATGATGGGTCGGAACCTCACAAATAGATCTGAGGCTGGGGATCACCAAATGATCATCAGAACATTTGGCTTTGAAGGCTAATAAGGCTTATTTTCAGGAGAGCCAGAGGGCAGTCTGAAACAGAAAGTGCTCTAAAAGAGAGCACAAAAAACCTCATATACTCTGGGACCCAGGCCATAAGCAGGGACAGATCCACATACTGATCTTGAACAGCCTCCCAGAGAGATAGGAAGAAACTGGAGCTCATCCTTGGGGACAGACACTAGCCACAATCATTTCAGGTAACTCATCCTAACATGAGGACACGAGTGCTGCTAAGTATCATTTTGGACTCCTCCGTCTAGCCTGCCTATTAGCACTGGGACCTGGCCCCACTGACCATTCTGTGAGCACCAGTACTGGGACACCTTTGCCAAGCAGATAGCCAGGTGGGGATACAGCCCCACCCATGGCAGGCCAGCTGCCTTAAGTTTCCCTGAGCCCTCTTCAAAGACCAGACCAGTCCACCAAAGAGCAGAGGGCCCCTCACAGTAGTACCCTGGCATTAGCCCCTGGGATCCTGGAGCCCCACAGGCAGCCACTGAGACCCAACCCCAGCAACCAGTGCATTGGCACTATCTCTAGGACCAGCCACACACACCAGTGAACAGGCATCAGCACTAGAATCATCTGGGCCCCAGCCAGCACAATCAGCAGACCAACACCAGCTTTGAAATACCTAAAGAACCGCAGTCAGCTACTCAGAATCCAGCCCCACCCACAGTAATCCAACACCAGGTTTGGGAAACCCAGGACCATGTAGTTGGTATTCTAAGGAACTGCCCACCAATGGGCTAACTCCAGCTCCTAGACCTCCAGGGCCTTTTATCCAAGACCCTGAGACTTGATCTGCCCATCAGCAGACTGGCAGAAGCCCCAGGACTCAAAGACCCCAGCCCTGCCCACAAGCAGGTCAATGCCTACTCTGGGACTCCTTAGATCCCTCACTCAATCAACTCAGTATACAGCCTCATTCACCAATGTACAAACAACAGTTTGGGGATACCATGAGCCCCGCAGCTAGCAGTGTCAGGAACCATTCCACTCACTTAGCAGGCCAACACTAGAAATAGAACCCCCAATCCCAAAAACACTGACTCTAGAACCCAGATCCTTCAATAATGTATAAGAGAATATCTCTACTCAAGGAAATATTTGCAAATCAAAGGGATTAATACCCAACATATATAAATAGCTCATACAATCTAATATTTTAAAAAAAAGATTAAAAAATGGGCCGAAGACCCGGATAGACATTTTTCCAAAGAGGAAATGCAACTAGCCAATAGGTACATAAAAAGATGTTCAACGTTGATAATCATCAGGGAAATGCAAAACAAAACCACAATGAGATATTACCTACATCTTTCCAAATGGCTAAGAACACAAATAACCAATGTTGGCAAGTATGTGGAAAAAAGGGAATCCTTGTACCTGGTAGGAATGCAAATCTGTGCATCCACTGTGGAAAACAATATTGAGGGTTCTCAAAAAACTAAAAAGTGAAGTACCATATGACCAATAATTCCACTCCTTGGTATATGTCCAGAAAAAGAAGAAAAAAACTAATTTGAAAAGATACATGCACCTCAATGTTCATAGCAACATTATTTACATTTGCTAAGATACAACTGCTAACATACAGAAACAACCTAAGTGTCCATCAGCAGATTAATCAATAAAGAAGATGTGGTATGTAACACACACATACATATACATGTATACATACACATGCATACATACAGTGGAATACTACTCAGCCATTTGCAGCAGCACAGATGGACTTGGAGGGCATTACACTAAGTGAAATAAGCTAGACAAAGAAAGACAAATACTGTACAATATCACTTATATGCAGAATCTAAAAAAAAAAACAAACTGATAATATAACAAAAAAAAGAATCTCACAGATAGAGAGAATAACTAACGGTTATCAGTGGAGGAGAAAAGCAATATAGGGTTGAGGGAGTAGGAAGTACAAACTGTTGGGTGTATGACAGGCTCAAGGATGTATTGCACAGCACAAGGAATATAGCCAATATGTAAATGGAATGTAACCTTTAAAATTGTATAAAAATAAAAAATAAGATAAAAAAAGAAATAGCCCTACTCAGCCAGCCACTTTGTGACCTGGCCATGCCCACCACTGGCCTGCAACCTTTGCACAGCACAGGGCTTGGTAACAGTCTGAAAAGTAAAAATACATACCTACCAGACTGCTCAAAATAATCATCCACCACAACAGAAATATCCACACAGCCTACACAGGCCACCTCAAGAGCACATAGTTCTTTCTGGAACCAGACGGGAGTGCACTACTGGGACACATAGAACATTTGCAGAAGGCAACATCTTGAAAGTCAGGAAATGTGACCAACTTACCAGATACATAGAAATAAAAACAAGTTAGGCAAAATGAGGTTACAGAGGAACATGTTTCAAATGAAGGAACAAGACAAAACCCCAGAAGATAAACTAAGTGAATGGAGATTGGCAATTTACCAGAGAAAGAGTTGAGAGTAATGACGGTAAAGATGATCAAAGAACTGTGGAGAAGAATGAATGCACAGAGTGAGAAGTTAGAAGTTTTAAACAAAGAGGTGGAAAATATAAGGAATAATCAAACAGAGATGAAGATTACAATAACAAAAAGAATATACCCTGGGGGGAATCGATATGTTTAACTGATACAGAGAAATGGATTTGTGAGCTGAAGCACAGAGTAGTGGAAATCACTAAAGCCAAACAAAAAATGCCACAAAATGATAAAAAGAAAGAGGACAGTTTAAAACACCTCTGGGACAACATCGAATATACTAACATTCACATTTAGGTGTCCAGAAGGATGAGAGAAGGAGAAAGGGGCAGAAAATGTATTTGAAGACATAACAGCTGAAAACATCCCCTAACCTGAAAAGGCAACAAACATCTAGGTCCAAGAAGCACAGAGCCCCAAACATAATCAACTCATGAAGACCACACCAAGATACCCTGTAAATAAAAAGTAAAATGGCAAAAATTAAAGATAAAGAGATACCATTAAACAAAAGAAAAGTAACAGCTCACTTCTGAGCAGAATATGGCAGGTCAGAAGCAAGTGGCATGTTATATTTAAAGTGATGAAAGGGAAAAACTTACAACAAGAATATTCTATCTATCCAGGCTTTCACCTAGATTAGATGAAGAGGTCAAAAGTTTTACAAACAAGCAAAAGCAAAAAAGTTCAACACCACCAAGCCAGTTTTACAAGAAATGTTAAAAGACCTTATTTAAGTGAAAAAGAAAAGGCCACAATTATAAAAATTAAAAGTAAAAAAGGAGGAGTTCCCTTTGTGGCTTAGCAGTTAGTGAACCTAACTAGGATCCATGAGGATGTGGGTTTGATTCCTGGCCTTGCTCAGTGGGTTAGGATCCCACATTGCTGTGGCTGTGGCATAGGCTGGCAGCTGTAGGTCCAATTCGACCCTTAGCCTGGGAACTTTCATATGCCGCAGATGTGGCCTTAAAAAGCAAAAACAAACAAACAAACAAACAAACAAAAAAAACAAACACAAAAACAAAAAAAAACTCATTATCTCAGTGGTAAAGGCAAATATTCAGTAAATGCAGTAAATCAACCAGATATAAGCTAGTGCATCTTTTGAAAAACAAAAATAGTAATATCATTTATTAGGTAGTTAAGGGATACACAAAAAAAGATTTAAAATATGATGTCAAAAACGGTAAACATGGCAAGGGAGCAGTTAAAATGTATTTAAAATTAAGAGACCAGCATTTTAAAATAATCATATATAATATATGCTACATGTAAACCTCATGATAATCACAAGCTAAAAATCTATAATAGATACACACAGAAAAAAGGAATAAAAAAGTAACATTAATTATAGTTATCAAATCACAAGTGACGAGAGCAAAATAAATCAAAATCAATTGACAAAATGGCAATAAGTACATACCTATCAGAAATTACTTTAAATGTAAATAGACTAAATGCTTCAATCAAAAGACAGAAAGCCTGAATGGATACAAACCCAAGACCCACATCAATGTTGCTTATAAGAGATGCACTTCAGATCAGAAATACTGAAAGTGAGGGGATGGAAAAAGGTTTTCCATGTGAATGGAAAGGAAAAGAAACTGGGGTAGCACTACATACTTCGGACATAACAGACTTAAAGACAAAGAAGGACACTACATCATGATCATATATTTTTAATAACATTTCATCCCAAAGCAGAATACACATTCTTTTCAAGTTCTCATGGAACATTCTCCAGGAGAGGTCACATGCCCATTCACAAAGCAAATCTCAGTAAATTTAAGAAAACTGAAACCATATCAAGTATTTTTTTCTGAACAAAGTGCTATGAAACTAGAAATCAACCTTAAGGAAAAAGCTGCAAAAACACAAACACATGTATGCAAAACAATACTAAACAACCAACAAACTCCTGAAGAAATTATAGAAGGAATTTTGAAAATAGCTGACGACAAGTGAATATGAAGACATGTTGATCCAAAATCTACTTGATGCAGCAAAAGCAGTTCTAAGAGGAATAATTATAATGATACAACCTTACCTAAGAAAAAATGTAAAAATCTCAAATAAACAAACTAATCTTACACTTCATGGAACTGGAAAAATAAGAACAAACCTGAAATTAGAAGGAAATAAATCATAAACATTGGAGTAGAAAAAAACAAACTAGAAACTAAAAGAAGCAATAGAAAAAGCCAATGAAACTAAGAGCAATAAAGATAAAGAGGAAAAAAGAGGGAGGGCTCAAATAAAGAAAATCATGGTATCACTTATAACTGGAATCTAATATACAGCACAAATGAACATTTCCACAGAAAAGAAAATCATGGACCTGGAGAATAGACTTGTGGCTGCCCGGGGGGGAGAGGGAGGGAGTGGGAGGGATTGGGAGCATGGGGTTATCGAATGCAAACTATTGCTCTTGGAATGGATTAACAATGAGATCCTGCTGAGTAGCATTGAGAACTATGTCTAGATACTTAGAACAAAGGGTGGAAAAAAAATGTATACATGTAAGTGCATTTTGGCCCCCATGCTGTACAGCAGAAAAATAAATAAATAAATTTAATTTAAAAAATGCATTGACACACAAAAAGTAATAAAGGAAGCATTTCTAGAATATGTAATGTCACAAACTAGATAATATTAACTATACTCCCACTAAAGAAAGGTAGAAACCTAGACACACACACACACACACACACACACACGCTTGATTTAAAGCAACTTTCAAGGCAGTGATATCTGCAAATCCAAATTTAGAAAAAAACAAAAAAACAAAAACAAAACAAATAAAAAAAGGAAAATCAAGGATGAGATAGGAGGAGTTACAACCAACACCAGAGAAATACAAAGAATCATAAGATATCAATACAAACAATTATACACAAATTAAATGGATATGTAGAAAAAAATGAACACATTCCTAGAAATGTACAATCTCTCAAGAATGTAGAAGGAAACAGAAAGTATGAATAGACCAATCACTCAATGAACTTGAATCAGTAATAAAAACAACAAAACAAAAGTCCAGGATCAGATAGATGTCTTCACAGAAGAATTCTGCCCAATATTTAGAGAAGAGTTAACACCTATCCTTCTCAAAAAATCCAAAAAAAATTGCAGATCAAGGCACATTTCCAAACTCATTCTATGAGACCAGCATCAGTCTGATACCAAACCAGATCAAGATATCACAAAAAAGAAAATTACAAGCCAATATCACTGAAGAACATAAATGCAAAAATCCTTAACAAAATTTTAACAAACTTAATTCAACAATACATTGAAAGGATTATATACCATGATCGAGTGGGATTTATTCTGGGGATTTAAGGATGGTTCAATAGCTGCAAACTGATTAATGTGATACATCACATTAACCAAAAAAAAGTCATATTATCATCTTAATAGATGCATAAAAATATTTTGACAAAATTAAGCATCCATTTATGACTAACTCTAAAAAAGTGGGTACCCAGTGAACATATCTCAGCATAATAAAGTGCCATATATGATAATCCCACAGCTAAGAACATAATCAATGGTGAAAAGCTGAAAGCATTTCCTCCAAGATCAGGACAAGACAAAGATGCCCACTCTCACCACTTTTATTTAACATGATACTGGAAGTCCTAGCCATAGCAATCACACAGGATAAAGAAATAAAAATAATCCAAAATGGATAGAAAGAAATAAAATTATCATTGTTTGCAGATGATATGGTTCTATACTAGAAAATTCTAACAGTGCCATCAAAGTGTTACCAGAACTCATCAATGAATTTGGTAAAGTTGCAGGACACAAAATTAATATCCAGAAATCTGTTGCATTTCTATATATTAACTATCAGAAAGATAAATTAAGAAAACAATAATAATTACAATCACATTGAAGAGAACAAAACATATAGGGATAAATCTAGCTAAGCAGGTGAAAGACCTGTACTTGGAAAACTCTAAGATGCTGATGAAAGAAATAGACAATGACACAAACAGATGGAAAAATATAGTGTGCTCAATGAATGAAAGTGTTAATATTGTTAAAATGACCATATTACCCAAGGCAAACTACAAATTCAATGTAATCCCTATAAAATTACCAATGGTAGTTTTCACAGAATTAGAACAAATAATTCTAAATTTTGTATGGAAACACAGAAGACCCTGAATAGCCAAAACAATCTTGAGAAAGAAGAATAAGGCTGGAGGTATCATGCTCTCTTATTTCAAACTACACTGGAAAGTTACAGCAATTGAAAAAGTATGGTTTTAGCAATAAAAACAGATAAATTAAGATAAAATAATAAGCTCACATAGATCAATGAGAGCTCAGAAGTGGACCTACCCTTACATGGGCAATTAATCTACCACAAAGTAGGCAAAAAAAAAAAAAAAATGGGGAAAATATAGCGTCTTCAATAAGTTATATTGAGAAAACAGACAGCTACATGGAAAATAATCAAAATGGACTCTCAGACCACAAATAAAAATAAATTCAAAATGGATTAAATTCTTAAATCTAATATCTGAAACCATAAAACTCCTATAAGAAAAGAGATAGTATGTTCTTTGACATAAATATTAGTATTTTTTTTGGATATTTTTCCTTAGGCAAGGGAGACAAATGCAGAAATAAACTGAACAACAGTTTAACAAACTAAAAAATATTTTGCATAGTGAAGGAAACTATCAATAAAATGAAAATGAAGCATACTGAATGGGAGAAAATATATGCTAATGATATATCTGATAAGGGGTTAATATCCAAAATACATAGTGACTTAAAAATGACAGAGGGAGTTCCCACTGTAGCACAGTGAGTTAAGAATCTGATCTCAGTGGCTTGAGTCACTACAGAGGCTCAGGTTCAATCCATAGCCCAACACAGTGGGTTAAAGAATCTGGCTTTGCCATAGCTGCAGTGTAGGTTACAGCTGTAGCTTGGATTTAATCCCTGGCCCAGGAACTTCCATACATGGTAGTTGTAGCCATAAAAAATAACTAGAGAAGATCTGAATAGAGATTGTTCCAAAGGAGATATCCAGATGTCCCACAAATACATAAAAAGATATTCAATACCACTAATCCTCTGAGCAATGTAAATCACAACTGCAATGAGGTATCATCTCACTTCTGTCAGGATAGCTATAATTAAAAAGACAACAAATACAAGTATTGGCAAGGATGTGGAGAAAAGGAAACCCTTGTACACTGTTTGTGGGAATGTAAATTGATGCAGCCACCATGGAAAACAATATGGAGAGTCCTCAAAAAATTATAAATAGAACTATTATATGATCCAGTAATTCCACTCTTAGATATATATCTAAAGAAATTAAAACACTAATTTGAAAATATATATGCACCCCTATATTCACTGCATCATTATTTACAGTAACCAAGACACAGAAGAAGCCTAAGTATTTAGCAATAGATGAATGGATAAAGAAGATAAACACACACACACAAGAATATTATTCAGCCATTAAAAAAAAGACCCAAATATTGGGAGTTCCCATCATGGCTCAGCGGAAACAATTCTGACTAGCACCCATGAGGACACAAGTTCAATCACTGGCCTTGCTCAGTGGGTTAAGGATCTGGTGTTGCCTTGAGCTGTGGTATAGGTCACAGATACAGCTCAGATCTGGCATTGCTGTGGCTGTGGCATAGGCCAGTGGCTACAGCTCCAATTAGACCCTTAGCCTGAGAACCTCCAAATGTCGCAGATGCGGCCCTAAAAACAAAAAGCAAAAACCCCCCAAATTTTTCCATTTGCAACAACATGGAAGGATCTATAGGGCATTATCTTAAGTGAAATAAGGTCAGACAGAGAAAGGCAAATACTATATGATTTCACTTATATGTGGTATCTAAAAACCAAAAACAAATGAACATAACAAAACAGAAACAGGTAGAGATGCAGAGAATAAACAGAGATGCAGAGAATAAACCAGAGAGGAGTGGGACGGTGGGGGAAAAGAATAGGTGAGTGAGATTTTAAAGAGGTACAAATTTATAGCTGCAAAAAAATGAGTCATGAATATCAAGTGTACAGTGTGTGGAAAATAGTCAACTTGTATTAAATATCTTAATATGGCGACAGTTCTTTATTAGACTTACTGTGTCGTTTACTTTGAAATACACAGAAATTCAAATCACCATGTTGTATAGTAGGAAGTAACATACTGTTATAGGTCAATTACACTTCATAAACAAAAAAACTCATGGAATAAGATTAGATTTGTACTTAGCAGAGATAAGCGTGCAGTTTTTGGAAACTGGATGAAGGCAATCAAGAAGTACAAACTTTCAGTGACAAGATAAGTACTAGGGATGTGATGCACAACATGATAAATATAATCAACACTGCTATATGTTATATATGAAAGTTTTTAAGAGAGTAATTCTTTTTTTTTTTTTTTTTTTTTTTGTCTTTTTGCCATTTTCTTGGGCCACTCCGGTGGCATATGGAGGTTCCCAGGCTAGGGGTGGAATCAGAGCTGTAGCCGCTGGCCTACACCAGCGGCCACAGCAATGCCGGATCCAAGCTACGTCTGCAATCTACACCCCAGCTCAGGGCAACGCCAGATCCTTAACCCACTGAGGAGGCCAGGGATCCAACCCTCAACCTCATGGTTCCTGGTCGGATTCATTAACCATTGAGCCACAATGGGAACTCCTAAAATTTTTCTTATGGAGAGAATTCTAAAGAATTATTCTCTTGGAGTTCCCGTCGTGGCTCAGTGGTTAATGAATCCAACCAGGAAGCATGATGTTGAGGGTTTGATCCCTGGCCTCGCTCAATGGCTTAAGGATCCGGCGTTGCCCTGAGCTGGGGTGTAGATTGCAGACGTGGCTGGGATCCGGCATTGCTGTGGCTCTGGCGTAGGCCAGCGGCTACAGCTCCGATTCCACCCCTAGCCTGGGAACCTCCATATGCTGCGGGAGCGGCCCAAGAAAATGGCAAAAAGACACACACACGAAGAAAAATTCTATTTCTTTAATTTTATATTTATATAAAATGATGGTTATTCACTACCTTTACTGTGATAATCACTTCATAATATATGTAAGTCAAATCATTGTCCTGAACACCTTATGCTTAAACTGTGCTGTATGTCAGTTATATCTCAATAAAACTGGAAGAAAAAAGGTACAAACTTTTAGTTACAAAATAAATGAGTCACAGGTACAAAATGTACAGTGTGAAGAATATAGTCAATAATTATGTAGTACCTTTGTGTGGTGACAGACGGTAACTACACTTGCCATGGTGATCATTTTGAAATGTATAGAAATATAACATCAAAGACATTTTATAACAGGAACTAACATAGTGTTGTAAGTTAAATATGCTTCCAAACAAACAAATAAGTAAACAAACTCATAGCAATGTTTTGTGGCTAACAGAGGCAGGGTCTAGCAGGAGGAGACAGTTAAATGAAGGTAATCAAATGGTACAAGCTTCCACTAACAAGATACATAAGTACTATGATGTAATGCACAACATGAATACAATTAACACTGCTCTATGTTATATATGAAAGTTGTTAAGAGAATAAATTATGTTAGCACAAGGAAGCTTTTTCATTTCTTGAATTTGTATCCATACAAAATACAAAATGGATATTTACTAATTTTATTATGGTAATCATTTCACAATGTAAGAAATGATTATCTGTATACCTTAAACTTATACAAAGCTGTATGTCAAGTATATTTCAATAAAATTAAAAGAAAAAATAATTATAAATAAATTACTCTATTATTTTAAATTATAAGCTCAATTCTAGTCTGGACAGTTTGACTATGGTAAGCATTCATTTAATGATATAGAATAAACGAATGAGTAGAAAATAGCATAAACTGAAAAAATACTGTTTTAAAAAATTGATGCACTCATCATTGAAAGTACTTTAAATTTTCTGTCTTAAATCTTTTGTTCTAAAAGATGGAAGAGAAGTCATAGCTAGTTTCTTGCAATAAGAACACTTTAAAACATTTATTGGGGTAGTTTTTTGAGGCTTCTAAAACTATCATAGTTCCAACTAAATAGCAAGAAAATTTCATAGATTAAATCTTATGAAATAATTACTGCAGTTTCCATTTTGATGACACTAAAATGTCTGTGATTTTCTTTCTTTTGGAAGTATCAAGAGCAAGTTTAAGCATGTTGTAAAATAACTGCTCCTGCAATTTCAGTATTAAACCAAAAGCTATTTTGTTATAATAAATAATCTTAGGAAAGTATTAGATATGAGAGGCCAAAATGTAATCAGCCATATTGATAATATGCATACCCAAAGGACAGCTATTAAAATTGCAAGTTACAAAATTCCAATTCTGGAAGATTACCTTTTATAAGTGACATTAAAATCTCAGCTATATTCAGTGTTACATTAAAGCTGGCAGGAAATAATTAGATATCATTTTGTGGTAATTAAGGATATGGCACTTTTTGTTCACTTAGCCCAGTTTGATCTCTGCTTAACAGAACTTAGGATATACCAGGTGGCAATTCTGGAAAATGTTATGGTTCCTCAGCAACTCGAAGGAAGATGCAAGCTTGATTATGCTGACTTCAAAAACCACTCAGGAAAAAACTACTTTAAAAATTAGAACAGAGATAACAGTCGAATGAGAAAAACTTCCCTGCTGTTTAGAGCAAAAACCATTGCTCATTTTGGAAAATTTTGTATAGAACTGTTACTAGACTAGCGTCCTTTAATTTTGCATAAAGATAAAATATGCAAATCTCAAAGAAATCTGAAAAACATAAAGATAAAGGAGTGAACTTCAAATGTTTTTCTCACTTACAAATATTATTGAAAATTGCATAGTTTCCACTTAAATATATAGTATCATGCCTTGTGGTTAAAAAGAATTTTTTTCGGAGTTCCCATTGTGGTGCAATAGTTAACGAATCCAACTAGTAACCATGAGGTTGTGAGTTCAATCCCTGGCCTTGCTCAGTGGGTTAAGGATCCAGCGTTGCCATGAGCTGTGGTGTAGGTTGCAGAAGTGGCTCGGATCCTGTGTTGCTGTGGCTATGGAGTAGGTCAGTATCTACAGCTCCAATTAGACCCCTGGGAACCTCCATATGCCAAGGGAAGTGGCCCTAGAAAAGACAAAAAGACAAAAAATAATAATAATTTTTTCAATTAATGAATTTATTATTATTTATACAAAACACAAAAATTTATAATCAGCTGTAGATGAATCAGTGCCTACTTTCAAATAAACTATTTTTTTGGAAAACCAAAGATAAGGATCTACAAAAATGATTTTTTCTATGTCTTGGCTATTGTGAATAGTGCTGCAATGAACATAGGGGTGCATACATTTTTTTTAATGAAAATTTTGTCCAGATATTAGCCCAGGAGTGAGGCTGCTGGAATATGTGGTAGTTTCATATCTAGTTTTCTGAGGAAACTCCATATTGTTTTCCATAGTAGTTGTATCAGTTTACATGCCCACCAACAGTAAATCCATTGACAGATGAATGGATTAAGAAGATGTGGTACATATATATAATGGAGTACTACTCAGCCATATAAAAGGCCAAAATGATGTTTGCAGCCACATGGATGCAACTAGAGATTCTCATACTAAGTGAAGTACATCAGAAAGAGAAAGACAAATACCATATGATGTCACTTATATGTGGAATATAAAATATGGCACAAATGATCCTATTTACAAAACAGAAACAGAATCACAGACATAGGAGCAGACTTGTGGTTGCCAGAGGGGAGGGGGGAGGAAGTGAGATGGATGAGGATTTTGGTGTTGGTAGATGCAAACTATTGCATTTAGAATGGATAATCAATAGAGTCCTACTACAGCACAGGGAACTATGTCCAATCCCTTGCGTTAGAACATGATGGAAGATATAGTATGAGAAAAAGAATGTATATATGTGTATGACTGGATCACCAGGCTGTACAGCAGAAATTGACACAGTGCTATAAATCAGGTATACTCTATTTAAAAAAATCTATAAAAATGAAAATGTACTTTTGAAGTAGCATATTTAAAAATTCTAGTTAATAACAAGTAAATATATAAGTACTATAATTATACAAGGTAAGTATTTTAAAATATGAACCAGTCTCCTTGTCTGCTTCTACCCCAACAGCATCTGCCATTATTTCTTCCTACTGACTAGGCTACTACTGTTTTAGAGAAGCAATGACAGGCAGACCACAGATAAGAGAGGGGTGTAAGAGTTAATTTTATGTGTCAACTTGGCTAGGTCACAGTGCACAGATATGTGATCAATCAATATTATATATGTTTGTGAGAGTGTTTTTTGATAAGGTTAATATTTAAATCAATAATTTGTGAGTAAAACAGTTTGCCTTCCATAATGTGAGTGGACCTTATCCAATCAGATAAAGACCTAAACAGAAGAAAAAGACTGATTTCTCCCAAACAAGAAGAAATTCTCTAGCAGGCAACTTTTGGACATTAATTGTAGTATCAGCTTTTCCTGGGTCTCCAGGCCACCCTTCACATTTTGTACTGAGTAGCCTCTATAATTGCATGAGCCAATTCTGTAAAAGAGATTTCTCTATGAATATACCTCCTATTGGTTTTGCTTCTCTGGAGAACTTTGACTAATACAAGGGATCAGACTCTGGAATTTTGAAATTCAAAAGTCTAGACCCAGGTAGGATAAAAGATTTAGAAGACTATAACTCATTAACAGCTATGCCTCCCCATGTCCTAAGTGGATAAGATTCCCTAGAGAAGAATAGGAAAAGAGAAAAGGGAAAGTGATTCAGAGGTCATCTTCCCTGTCTTCCTTTCAAGGCCAAGTCTGTAGGTAAAAAAAGATGTTTGTCATGGTAGAACTCTAGAAACGTTCGAAATCTAATATGAGGGATGTTCTGTGACTCATCTCCAGATAGAAAGTCTATGTTCTCCTTGATTGGCATGGTGGGAAGCAGCAAGCAGACATGTCTATTTGGTATGTCTAGACAGAAGGACCAGAAACAGTTTCACAGTTATCTGCACAGAGACTATTATGGGAATACTACAGGGACCCTCAGGATCTGAAAGCAGCAGAGATTTGGCACAGGGAACTGGTAGACATGAAAAAGGTTGGGAGTTAAGAAAAAGGGAGAATGCAAGGGACTGGCCTGAAATGACCAAAAATCAGGTGAAAAGTAAGATACCACTACTGATGCATCATGGAAAGCTGAACTCAGAGAGGGAGAGATGCCCCTCCTCTCTCATGATTTTGCACTAGGTGGCCCCAGACTTATGCACGACCCCAGAAATGGAAGAGAGTGATCCTAAATTGAGTGAGATTAAATTTCCATCACCTGGCAAAATGGATGTTCAAAAAAAGAAATTAAGTCATAGAAAAATAAAAGTTACATTTCTCATTTGCTACCTGCCTGGTTTTCACGGCTGCTATACCAATGAGTAAGGAGGTAGTACAGAATAGAGAAAAGAGGGAGGGATGGGTTCCAGAGACATATTCCAGTTTAGGGTTAGTCAGTCATATTGATCTTCTTTGAACATAGTTTCCTCAAATATAAAATGAAGGAGTTAGACTAGAAGTTCCCAGCAGAAGCAAGTTTTTGTTTTCTTTTTTCTTGACATGCATTGTCTGTGATATAAAAATGTAAAAGGAGGAGTTCCTGTTGTGGTTGTGGGTTAAGAACCCGATGTTGTCTCTGTGAGGATGCAAGTTCAATCCTTGGCCTTACTCAGTAGGTCAAGGATATGGCATTGCTGCAACTGCAGCACAGGCCTCAACTGTAGCTCCAATTCTACCCCGAGCTTGGGAACTTCCATATGCTGCAGGTGCAACTGTAAAAAGAAAAAAAAATATGTAAAAGGAAACATCCAGCTTCGAAGGAAGAACTTCTGTCCAAAAATTATGCTAGATTTTGCATTTGCTTAGTTTCTAGCCCATAAGCAGTACTGATAAACATCTATTTAATTGAAATAAAGCAATTCCCAGGGTTCAGTGTTGAAATTATCTTTAGAATCTTGTTACCTAGTAATGTTTCACTGTTCTTATTGGTGAGTATGTAATAGTTTCCACTAACAATAGAGAGTGGGAGCCACTGCAAAATCATTAAATTCATTTCTCCGCTACATGTTAAGAATATGTTAAAGATTTTCCTCTCAGGATCCCATAAATCCTTCAGAAATAATAATTTTAAAACAGAATGAAGGAGGAAACATAGAAAGATTCTTCCTCTTTTCGACAGGGGAAGTGTTTACTTTTATTACTCTTGGATATGAAGAGGCAAAGAAGACCAGTAATTATCCATCCATTCAACCAAAGGAATGATTCTGGAAGAGGCACAAACCAGTAAAGTAAATTGTACATGTTTCCTCATCTGCCACAATTCCAAAGCAACTTTTCTAGCACTTATGATTATGTACCATTAATACTGCCCTCAAAGTCCTTAGTAACATTAGTAAAACTTAAAATCCATACCATTAAAATCAAATGTAAAGTTCTGCGATCCATCAAGCAAGAAACAAAGAAATCCTTTAGCTGTCTAAATGGTACCACTGTCTCAGCATTCTGGGGCTTTACAGAAAAGGCCCTATACTGCAAAAGCCTCTGAGAGTGATTCAGAAGCTCTAATCATGCACAGAGCAGGGCTAGACAGCCTAGAACTTGTATGAAGAGCAAAGAGCTCTAGAAGAAAAGCTGTAACTGCCCACATAAAACAAACAGCAAGCAACAACCAAGAAGCTCACCCACACAGCCAGGCCCTTGAGAGTCTGCTGACACTTTTCTGCAGACAGCTTCTACAATGTGAGCTGCAGCCTAACCAATCCTCCCTCATACCCAGCACTTATCTTGAAGGGGTTAGGACAATGGGAAAATTTAAAAAGAAGTAACAGCATCTATTTGTTAGACATACAGACTTGAATATAATTTCAAGCTCAAGGACAAAAGTTAATATGTGAGGTCAGAGGTGGACCTTATAGGCAGCACCCCGTGACCTACATTGTGGAACTACCCAGTCTCTACTTTATAGAGAATTGCATGGGTTCCTGACTGTTAAGTGTCCCAAATCACTTCTCAAGCCTGAGCTATTCAGATAGTTTCCCGTTAATTCTCAGAACTGCCACCGTGCCACTATCCATTAGGAAAGTTCTTCTCTCTCAAAACCAAAACTCAGTCTTCTCAGTTTCCCCCTTTCCTTACTATCCTTGAAAATAAATCTCCAGGACATTTTCACTGCTGAAAAACTACACACTCAGAGGAGAGAGATGTAACCAGAGTCAGAAACCTATATGTCAGTTTTTAAACCCCTCCTTTCGATAATATTCAGAGGCTTAAGTGGCCTCCAGTTTTCTGATATTACTGAGGTCAAGGTCCTCTGGACCTCCATCTATTTCTATACTATGCTAATATCTTTTTTTTTTCCCAAAAAAAACCTCATTTTCCAAGCTACTCATGCATCTTGAAGCCATGATTAGGAAAAATGCAATTCCTGTCAGCTAGAGTTCATATTACTAAGGCTCTTTAGAAAGAAAAATATTTGTTTCAAAGGCTCTTCACCCAAGATAGGTCATTTCTACACACATTTTCCAATCCACTATTTCAACTATTTGCTCACTAAATTGAGAGGTTCATCACTACCATTTTGTTCTGTAGTAACATCCCTTGAAATACTAGATTTCTATTTATTGAGAATGTCCCCACCACAACTATCAGCAGTTATCTCCCCAAGAAGAGTTGTGACCATGTGCAGAAAACTAAATGAAAGTTTAGCTTCACAGCCACAACCATTTTTCTCTTGTCCCAAACCCAGGAAGCAGTGACAAACAATGAATCTGTACTTCATGTGGTTCTGTACTCATAAGTACTACTAACCCAAGTCAAACAAACTTCACATATTTATATAGCACCTTCCTTGGCTGGCAGACTAAACTGCTTCTTAACATTTGTTTCATGAATTTTTATAATTTACTGCCAGAAAATATTATTAGCTTCATTCAATATTCAAAGATAGTAAAACATTGAAAAGTTTATTTGGCCAGAGCTCTCAGAAACTAAATAAAGATTATCACTCTGCCAGACATCAAGGCAGCATAGAGGCTGAGGTGAGTAGTGGTAAAGTGCCAGACTGCCCAGCCTTACCCCTTATTCTCTGTGTGATTTTTGGGAAATTACTCACTTTCTCTGGGTTTCAGTTTCTCATATGTAAAATGGACTAAATTACAGATTTGTTGCAAAGGTTAAGTAATTGAATGAATGGAAAGTGCTTAAGACAGGATCTGGCACATGGCAAATTATCCATAAAAGTTAACCATGATTATTGCTCTGCAGTATCAAGGTAACTATCATCCAAAATATTTCTGTACTGAAAACATTTAAGCCAACTCAGAAAGACTAGAGGACAGATTCTTTGTTGTTGTTGTTGTTGTTGTTGTTGTTGTTGTTGCTATTTCTTGGGCCACTCCCGCGGCATATGGAGGTTCCCAGGCTAGGGGTCTAATCGGAGCTGTAGCCACCAGCCTACGCCAGAGCCACAGCAACGCGTGATCTGAGCCGCGTCTGCAACCTACACCACAGCTCAAGGCAACGCCGGATCGTTAACCCACTGAGCAAGGGCAGGGACCAAACCCGCAACCTCATGGTTCCTAGTCAGATTCGTTAACCACTGCGCCACGACGGGAACTCCTAGAGGACAGATTCTTAAAATGGTTCATATAAACATTTTTCTAGTACAGTTGCAACAACAGCCTCTTAATTGATCAACCAAGTCTGTCTCTGGACTTGTCACCTCTTATCAATTCTCTTCACTATGGGTAGACCCAATCTTCTAAAACAGAAAGCTAATGCAGCCATTTCCATGTTTAAGACCCTGCAACAGCTCTGCACTGACCTAAGAGATGAAATCCACGTGCCCCACTGGTTCACAAGGCCTTTCACAACTGGGATCCTCCTTTGCCTCTCTAGTTCCTCTTCCCCAATGCCCTCTTGAATTTGATGCTATGGGCATGCGGAATGTATACAGGTCCTCCAACATGCCACACTCTCTTGCACCTAAAGACTTCCATGTATGCTACTGCCTTTGACCAGACACTTCTCTCATCTGCATCTGCACCCATATCCATACCTCTTCTTAATAATATTTCATGACTTAGTTTAAAAATAACTTCTATGAGGTTTTGTCTGACCCTTTAGCCCTTTGGACTGGGTTAACCCTCACCCACCACCCAACCCCAAAGCAGTTTATTTCCCTACAGAACAGTGGGTTAAGAATCCAACTGCAGCTGCTCAGGTGGCTGCAGAGGTGTGGGTTTTATCCCTGAGATCCCCCAGCCCTACATAGTGGGTTAAAAGGATCCAGCATTGTCACAGCTACAGCTAGGATTTACTCCTGGCCCAGGAATTTCCATATGCCATGGGTGCAGACATAAAATTTTTAAAAAGAGAGAGAGGGAGATTTTGAAATATGAACTCTAAAAGGCAAAAATCTGTGATTAGGAAAACTAAATACAAGTAGAAGTGCCAAGAGACACTTAGAATAAATAGGAAAACAGAAATTCAAAGACCGTACAGTTCTTACAATTCATCCTGAGTCTGATATAGACATGATTTTTCACTAAATTTGGTGATGGATTAGAACAAGAGAGTGAGTGAGAGAGTGAGAGAGAGCAAAAGAAACTAGGCAGAGACAGGGACTCAGAGAACAATAGATAAAATTCCATAATTTCTATTTAATGCTTTTGAAATAAAGGTCAAATGGTAATTCTCCCTATTTTTTTTTTTTTTTTTTTTTTGTCTTTTTGTCGTTGTTGTTGTTGCTATTTCTTGGGCCGCTCCCGCGGCATATGGAGGTTCCCAGGCTAGGGGTTGAATCGGAGCTGTAGCCACCGGCCTACACCAGAGCCACAGCAACGCGGGATCCGAGCCGCGTCTGCAACCTACACCACAGCTCACGGCAACGCCGGATCGTTAACCCACTGAGCAAGGGCAGGGACCGAACCCGCAACCTCATGGTTCCTAGTCGGATTCGTTAACCACTGCGCCACGACGGGAACTCCAATTCTCCCTATTTGATTCTTGATGAGTCCATAGGAAGGGCCTTGATAAATTATTTTTCAAGAAATAAGATATCATTTTCCTTGTTCACATTATTACCTTGAATGGATGACCTTTGGCTAAAGTTAAACAGACAACTCCCATTAACACATAATCTAGGAGTCTCTGGTTTTTTGAAACCTTTTTTTAAAAGTTAGTCTCCCAAACTAACTTTTTTTTTGGTCTTTTTTTTTGCTATTTCTTGGGCCGCTCCCACAGCATATGGAGATTCCCAGGCTAGGGCTCCAATTGGAGCTGTAGCCACCAGCCTACGCCAGAGCCACAGCAACATGGGATCTGAGCCACGTCTGCAACCTACACCACAGCTCACGGCAACGCTGGATCGTTAACCTACTGAGCAAGGGCAGGGACCGAACCTGCAACCTCATGGTTCCTAGTCGGATTCGTTAACCACTGCGCCACGACAGGAACTCCCAAACTAACTTTTGTTTCTATTTCAGAAAAACAAATTTTTACTAAAAGATGGGTTTTTCAAACAGAGATGAGCATGTTAAATTGCATTTTATCACCAAGAATTAACTATTGTAAAGATCCATGTTAAAGACAAGTATAGAAATAGAAATATTAATGGAGAAGAGTGCCTTTTCATGCTCCCCAATCATATTAAGCAGAAGCCACTGACTCTACATTTACAAAACATCAACCCTCCATAAGATATTTGGAAAACAATTTTCTATCCATCAATATGTCAGCTTCCCACAAATATAAAGTAATATTTATTCATTTATGCAGGTACCATGACACACGGTGCCTGTTATGGATGAATAATAAATATCTGTTGAATAAATAAATGATTAAGTAGGTAAAAATGAGTAATTTCTTGGAAGCTACAATTTCAAGTGGAATAAAGTCAGTCTGATAATCTGAATTTTCACTTGGAAACTATTCACTATTAAAACAAAGGAAAGGAAAAAAAGAAACTCAGTCTCAAATTTGTATCTATTAAATCTATCTGATGGCAGCAAGGATGGGAAGATGGGGGGAAATTATACATGCAAATTATCACAGCTCTATGGCCCTACACAAGTAGGTTTCTAATTATTCTGAATCACTGTTTTAAATCTAAAGTCGATTAAAAATAGATTCTCAGGGAAACTTAAAAATAAAATTAAACAAGTCCACTAGTGAATGAAAAAGAACAATAATGTTCAGCTAAGACCCATGCTCAGCTTTCTTATAATTTAACTACTAAAAGCTAGCGCTATTTATTCTTTCCTTATGAGAAACCTTTTAAGATCAGAAAAGAGAATATAATGTTCTATGTACTAAAAGCTTCTTTTTAAATCATTGAAAACTTTATATATATATATACACACACATATATATATATGTATATATATATATTCAATGCATTGAATATACTGGAACAATGAGAAATTCTTAATTTAAACAAATTCTGAGTCTGTTAAAATAAGACAGTAATCCACATTTACATCTTAACATTATATTTCATGGTTTTTAATTCTTAAGAGTAGAATTATTTTAAAAATGACATTTTAAATAATTTTTATTTTTTCCATTATAGCTGGTTTAAATGTTCTGCCAATTTTCTACTGTACAGAAAGGTGACCCAGTCACACATACATGTATACATTCTTTTTTCTCCATTATTATGCTCCATCATAAGTGACTAGATATAGTTCCCAGTGCTATACAGCAGGATCTCATTGCTTATCCATTCCAAAGGCAATAGTCTGTATCTATTAACCCCAAATTCCCAGTCCATCCCACTCCCTCTCCCTGCACTTTGGCAACCACAAGTCTGTTCTCCATGTCCCTGATTTTCTTTTCTGTGGAAAGGTTCATTTGTGCCTTATATTAGATTCCAGATGTTAAGTGATATCATATGGTATTTGTCTTTTTCTGACTTACTTCACTCAGTATGACAGTCTCTAGTTCCATCCATGTTGCTGCAAATGGCATTATTTTGTTCTTTTTATGGCTGAGTAGTATTCCATTGTGTATATACACCACATCTTCTTAATCCAATCATCTGTTTATAGACATTTAGGTTGTTTCCATGTCTTGGCTATTGTGAATAGTGCTGCAATGAACATATGGGTGAATGTGTCTTTCAGGGAAAGTTTTGTCTGGATACAGCCCAAGAGTGGGATTGCTGGGTCATATGGTAGTTCTGCGTAGTTTTCTAAGGTACTTCCATACTGTTATCTCCAGGGGTTATAGAGCTTACATTCCCACCAATAGTGCAGAAGGGTTCCCTTTTTTCCACACCATCTCCAGCAACCTTACAAATGTTTTCTCAGGTCCGTCTCCCAAAGCATCAGAAATAAAAGCAAAAATAAACTAATCAAACTGACCAGCTTTTGCATAGCAAAGGAAACCATAAAAAAAAAACAACAAAAAGACAACTTAAAAGAATGGGAGAGAATAGTTTCAAATAATGCAAATGACAAGGGCTTAATCTCTAAAATATACAAACAACTTATACAACTCAACAGCAAAAAAGCCAACAACCCAATGGAAAAATGGGCAAAAGACCTGAAGAGACATTTCTGCAAAGAAGATATACAGGTGGCCAACAGCACATGAAACAATGCTCAACATCCTGATTATTAGAGAAATGAAAATCAAAACTACCATGAGGTACCACCTCACACCAGTCAGAATGGTCATCATTAATAAGTTCAAAATAAAAAATAACTTTTTGTTTGTTTGCTTTAGGGCCATACCTGCTGCATGTGGAACTTCCCAGGCTAGGGGTTGAATTGGAGCTACAGCTGCTGGCCTACACCACAGCCACAGCAGTGCAGGATCCGAGCTCAATCTGCAACCTACACCACAGCTCATGGCAATGTTATATCCCCAACCCACCAAATGAGGCCAGGGATAGAACCTGCATTCTCATGGATCCTAGTTTGGTTTGTTAACCGCTCAGCCCCTCCAAAAATAAATTTGAAATTGTTTAATTTAGAGTGTAATGCCAGATTTATCATTTACTCTGTCTCCAACAAGAAAAGTCAGTTCTTTTTTTTTTAACAGAATTTGTTAGCAGTATCACTGCTCTATGTCAGCCAGGGTCTGAAGTCACAAGCAGTGTACATTTCCATGCCTTTCTTACATCTAATCAATATCCTATAGCAATTAACCAAATCAATCCTATAGCAATTAATCCAATCAATTAACCAAACTACTTATTGAATATATTCCAGTAATTACTGAAAGTAGTGAGAACAATGTCCTTACCACAAAGTTGTTTATAATTTAGATTTGGAGACAACATTAACATGCTGATGAAATAATTAGCAAAAAAATAAGAGATGATATATAATTAAGTGATACCTTATGAAAGTATAAACTATAATTATAGAAATTTAGACAGAGAAGATGATCAGGAAAGAATAAAATACTAGTGAATATATTTTAATAATAATAATTATTTTATGGCAGGTGTTAATTTATGTTACTGCTAAACTTTGAAAGATGGGTGTTTTATATTAGCTCCATTTTATAGCCAATGAAATTAGGGCTCAATGAACAGCAATGACTACTTGCAGTCTTCATAGCTAGATAGCGAAGGGATTTAACCTTGACCAGTTCCTGAGTTCTTTTTACATTGCAGCACTGCTTTTTTATGGAGTTGAGTGGACCTTGATGTCTGGAAAGTTTTACTAGGCTTAGGAGAGGGGTAGGGATATTCAAGAAAAATGTATAGTATGAGGTATGGGGAAAAAGAAATCTCTCCCTTCTCATTGAGCTTATAATGTGTGCTAGACATTATACTGGGGCTTGGGAATGGGTGCAAAGCAAAACAGTCATGACCTCTGCCTTCATGAAGGTGAGCCTTAATCAAATAAATATAAAACAAATATAGAATTGTAGCTGATAACAACAGTTGGCAGAGAAGACATATGTATTACAATGAGAAGGCAGATTGAGAAATTTAACCTAATGATGAAGGTCAGGGAAGGCTTTCATGAGACATATAGATGTATATATGATTATATAAGCATGGAGAAAAGATACAGAAGACCACACTTTAGGTGCTGATGAAGATTTGTTACAGGGAATGGGACAGGGGTAGACAGTGGGAGAGAAGAAGAAAGTCAAAAGGAAATAGTTCTCTGTGATTAAAACAGAATGCACATATGAGAAGTAATGGTAACCAAATGTTATTGGTAGTTATCTTAAGGGGATGGAATTTCAGGTGTTTTTATTCTCTTCCTTGTGATTTCTATATCGTTTGAATTATTTTTACAGGAAGCATATGTTATTTATATAATTTTTATTGTGGTGGGAAATATTTTCCTAAAGAAATTGCTCTTCAAAAGCTTTCAAGAAGTAAGCAATGACTCTCAGGTTATTTGAAATATGTATTTCAAGAATTCTGAAATCTCGGGATGTCATAGAGAAAAACAATTGTGATTGTTCCATCAAACTGACCATTTTTGAGAATAATGTAGTTGTACAAGAGAGAAAGCAGGTACTTAGGCAGTGGTTGTGACAATAAAGAGAACAGATGAATTTATAGGATAAAATGGTTGATGCAGTGGGCATGGAAGACAAGAAAGAGAGAAAAGACTGTCCAAGTGAACGTTATATACTTTTAAAAGATTGGAATTAGCATTTTACTAATTTGATTTAATCTACTTGGTGGATATTGGCAAAGTAAGAAAGAACACTACATTTATGTGAATAAATAATTCATATCGATTGCTCAGTAGACAGTATTTATTTTAAGCAGTAATAGATTTTGCTTCACCACTAGCAATTACATCATAGCTGACTGTAAGAGAGAGTTCAATTAAGACTGAAGAATAATTCAAGCTCTTTACTAGGAGGAAGAGATGAGAACCAGAGAATAATTCTCTAGATAATATTAAAAATATAAAATATCTTGAAAAGTTTGGAAGCAAAGGCCTTTAATAAAAATGACTAAAGTTGGAGGTCTCTTTTGGCTCAGCAAGTTAAAGATGTGTTGTTGTAATTGCAGTGGCTCAGGTTCCTGCTCAGGGTTTGTTCCCTGGCTCAGGAACTTCTGCATAATGCAGGTGCAGCCAAAAAAAAAAAAAAAAAAAAAAAGACTATAGGAGGGAGTTCCCTTTGTGGCTCAGTGGTAATGAACCCAACTAGTATCCATGAAGATGTGGGTTCAATCCCTGGTCCTGATCAGCAGGTTAAGAATCCTGCATTGCTGCGAGCTGTGGTGTAGGTTGAAGATGCAGCTTGGATCTGGTATTGCTGTAGGCCAGCAGCTGCAGATCTGCTTTGACCCCTAGCCTGGAAAATTTCATATGCCTTGGGAGTGGCCCTAAAAAAAAAAAGTGACTAAAGGAAACAGTAAAACTCTGTGATTGCTCTGAAGAACAATGGAAAAAAATGAAGCAAATGCAGCAAAGTGATGGAATAGAGGGTAGTAAGGGGACTAAGTCTAAAAGCAGAAGAAAATTCCAGACACTAAGGTAGGATGGAGGGAGGGAAAATGTTCAAAGAAAGGAAATAATGTCCACAGAGAGAAAGAGTAACATTTCTACATTATAGCAACTCCCACACTGTAAAAATCCTACATAATAGGTACACAAAAAAGGAGAGATAAAGGCAGCAATTAAAGAAATTACCTTTATAGTGTACATCCAAATATATTCTATTACTGGAGACAATTAAGCACATTTTCATCAAGAATAAAATATGTGAAGGTGAGTTTAAAAACTGTCCTTGGGGAGTACTCATTGTGGCTCAGTGGGTTATGGACCTGGCTAGTATCCATGAGGATGTGGGTTTCATTCCTGGCCTTGCCCAGTGAGTTAAGAACCTGATGTTGCCATGAGCTATGGTGTAGGTTGCAGACGCAGCTCAGATCCTTCCTTGCTTTGGTTGTTACATAAACCAGCAGCTGCAGCTCTGATTCAACTCCTAGCCTGGGAACTTCCATATGCTGCAAGTGCGACCCTAAAAAGCAAAAAATAAACAAAAAAAGCAAAAGCAAGCTGGCTTTGGAACTTTTTGATTTCTGATACACAAAATAAAGAGCTAAAAATCTGAAAATTTACTGAGGTGGTGTGACAATGTACAGAGTTTTGAGTTTTGCTTCCAGCCAGCCCTGAATTGTAGACTGTGAATAATACATTTTTATATGTTTTTTTGGTGAAGATGAAATAAGATGATGTTAAGTAAGTGCCTGGCATATTCAAGAAACGTATTTTCCTATTCAATTAAAATTAAACATTTCATTTAGAAATTACACTTTTTTAGAAATTACATATGAACTGTCTTGACAAGAAATTAGCTCATCTGCCATCTTTGTCAGGGAAAATTAGAACCATTTTGCCCCCCAGCAATTATAGTTAAGGAGAAACCATTTCCAATAAATTAAAAAAAAGTCCTCAAAATTCTCTTCTTTATAAATTCCTCAAACCATGCTAATCACCTTAATTATAAAATAGACTATTGATTACTCACTCTTCCTCTAAGGAATAATCCTCAGATCCTCTGCAAATTGTGGAATGGGGCTTGATTTAGGAGGAAATGGTAGTGGTGATGATAAAATGCCTTCATGAGAAAGAAAAGGATTTTAAAAGTAACTCTCAGGAAACGGCCTGTTTTATTCTCTCCATATTTTCATGAGTTAGAGATACTCAAAGAAAGTAAATGGGTTTTGGAAATTATTGGACTGAAAGGCACAGTCTCAAAAAAATAAGGGAGGAGTTCCCATCATGGTGCAGCAGAAATGAATCCAACTAGTATCCATGAGGATGTGGGCTGGATCCCTGGCCTTGCTCAGTGGGTTGGGGATCCGGCAGTTACTACCGTGAGCTGTGGTATAGGTCACAGATGCGACTCTGATCCTAAATTGCTGTGGCTGTGGTGTAGGTCAGCAGCTGCAGCTCCAATTTGACCCCTAGCCTGGGAACTTACACATGTCACAGGGGCAGCCCTAAAAAGCAAAAAAAAAAAAAAAAAAAAAATTAAATAAAAAATAGAATAAAAGCTTGAACCCATTAAAAAAACTTTTAAAAAATCAAATTATATATAAAAATAGGTGAATAGTAAGGAAAATTGATGGCCACAGGCGAGTTCAAATGGCCAAATGGAATCAATAACTGAAGACCTAGTTATAGATTAGAATGAGTCCTGGTAAGACTGTAAGACTTCTATTTTTGGTCTCTTAAAAATGTGGCAAAAAGTACGTCTCTATAGGATATAATTAAATAGTACTTCTCTTAGTTACATACACTGTTCTTTCAATTTTTTTTTTTCTTTCTAGGGCTGCACCTGTGGCATATGGAAGTTTCCAGGCTAGAGGTGGAAATGGAGCTACTCTGCCAGCCTACACCACAGCCACAGCAATGCCAGATCCGAACTGCTTCTATGAGCTACACCACAGCTCATGGCAACGCTGGATCCTTAACCCACTGAGCGAGGTCAGGGATCCGTGCCTCATCCTCATGGATGCTAGTTGGGCTTGTTACCACTGAGTCACAAGGGGAAATTCCTATTATTTCTAATTTTTAAATTCTTTTTTTAGGTTCACATCCCAGCTTTATTTTATTTTATTTATTTTTTTGTTTGAATTCTGGTTTAATTTTTTTTTTAGATTTTTTTAAAAGTATAGTTGATTTAATTTTAAATTCTTGTAAAAAATAAGGACAACGTGAGAACTATCCAGAGTATCTACTTTAGGTTGGTGATTATGGAGAAAAAGTAAGGGAATAAAGATCAAGCGTGGAGTTCCCGTCATGGGTCAGTGGTTAACAAATCTGACCAGAAACCATGAGGTTGCAGGTTCGATCCCTGGCCTTGCTCAGTGGGTAAGGATCCAGCATTGCCATGAGCTGTGGTGTAGGTCACAGACGCGGCTCGGATCTGGCATTGCTGTGGCTCTGGTGCAGGCCGGCAGCTACAGCTCCAATTAGACCCCTAGCCTGGGAACTTCCATATGCTGCAGGTGTGGCCCCAGAAAAGACAAAAAAAAAAAAAAAAAAGATCAAGTGTTACTCATTAAGTCTGCCTACGTTTTTTGGCAGTCCCTGAAAATACAGAGACTTGGTAGGACCACAAGGAAAAAGAAGTAGAATCACAGGCTTGATTCTAGGAAAGTATGGGTAAACAGCAACATTGAGAATAGACACAATCAGATGGTCGAGAAAGGAAGTGGGTATCGAGGGCTGGGGCCCTGAAAGATCAGTGGAACAAGGATGCTTGTTAAAACAAAGATTTCTCTCTGGCTTCAATCTACAGTATAGATAGCTTCAAATTTTCTAGATTGACTCTACACTTAGTAGGAACTCTCTGGAATACAAACTCCACCAAGCCCCGACCTCTTGGGGAAGCAGATCATCTTCCTCTAAACTATGAATAGTAAGTGGAAGTATTTAAGGCTGAAAAGTTATTTGTTCTGCAGGAGACTCAAGTTTTGCTGCCCAGCATTTATTGCCCCTTATTTTGGTAACTGTATCCTGGTTTCCTTTCACATTGTCTTTTCCTAAAAAGTGATATTTCAAAAATGTGCATGAGATCCAAGCTAGACTAACATAATTCAAGACAAAAATTTTGCTGGAACTACTGTGAAATAAAATCTCTCAGAGTTTTCCAAGCTGGTGGCAAAAGGAATCTTGAGCCTCTAGTAACCTTCCTGACCTCTCAGCAAGAAGGTCTATGCAAGAGACTAGCTAACGCAGAGAAGAGGTGAGGGATGATTTCTAGCACCACTAAGTCCTTTGCTCCAGCACACATGAAGCCTATCTCTGGACTTTTCAGATACATGAAGCAGATAATTATTTCTTTAAGTCAGCTTAATTTATGTTTCTGTTACTCACAACTAGTAAAGTCCTGCCTAGTACATTATCTTTTGCCCTGCTGTGACTTCTGCTAAGTAAGGCTTTGAAGAAGTTGAGGACTGTCTATAAGAAGTATGTTATTCTCTCCCTCCTAAGTATCCTTGGCTCCTCTGACTCAGAATGTTAGCAAAGGATGCTAACCACAGCTGTCATCTAATTTGTTCCTCTCTCTGGAAAAGAGCATACACCTATCAGCCTTTGTCTGCTTATGCCAAAGAGGCAACTCAATGCCTGGACTGATGTCAGCCCTTAGTTCTTACAGCTAAGTCTTGATCATAAAATGCTCCATCTGGGCTCTGTATTCTCTATTAGTTTGCTCATGGCCAGTTGGAGCTTTGTCTGAATACTAGGAGCACTCTTCCTTCAGTGCTCCTTTGCCCAATCTATATCGCTAAAACTCAACCCTGGCACACCCAGTCTGTCCAGTCTACTTTAGCCTTGTTATACTCTGGACTTTGATTTTCACTGTTTTCTCATGACATATTACTAGACAATTTTTTTCTATTTTCTAACTTCTTAACTGGCACCTCTAAGTCATGCCATACTTAGCCTAGCACTTGGGATTGTGATCTGCCCTATCTTCCAGGTACTGAGGTCTTAGTGCCGCTTTCTAAATTTTCAGTACTAGTTGAAGATGGTATAGACTATAAGGATAGACTCTCTTGCCCACTATTGGAATTGCAACGAACTTTCTAGTCACTACATGCAGTGAAGGCTTTGGTCTTCAAACTAACATACTGCTTATTCCTTGGGTACTGACCCTGCCATCTTTACCTAAGGATGCTAAAATGTGTCTACTTAAGCAGTATAATGATAACTCAAGGGAAAAAGTGGTTTCATCAACCAACTCATCGAACTTTAAAATTTAACTGTTATGCACAAATGTACAATGAACAATGTTTTCTGTTTCAGAAGGAAAAAAATTCTGCCATCTGAAACAAACCCTTTGATATCATTATTCTCCAAATACTATGGGACTTTATCTCAGCATTGGTGCATAAAAACTGTCTTCAAAAATTAGAAAAACTTGTCATAAAGTATTCATATTTTGCATGGCTCTAAGGAATAGAATAAATTAGAATAAGTGAAAGTTTAGAGATAAAAATTTCATTTTAGGTTAAGAAAGAGATTTTTAAACTTTCAAATCTAGCTCAAAATGGACTATGATTTTACAGCAGGCAATGATTTTTTTTTTTTTTTTTTTTGCTTTGCAATGCTTCACTGATTTAGCAAGTACTGGATTGAAATCTAAGATTTTAGCATCCAAAAACTTATTTTAGTATGGAATAAGGAACACTTGATGTGAAACATCAGTTGCCCATTTCTATCATAGGCTCCCATCTGCAGGCCCTGGGAAACTTTCCTGTGTTCACTGCCTGATCTAACAGCAAAACTTCCATCTGGTCTACCATTTGGTCTATCCTGACAATCTGGAACTCCAAATTGCAGTATGCTAAAAGAATCATTTTTGTCTCTAGGGGATCTTTCCCCCTTGCCTGTGTTATGGATCTGTTCCACAAAGAATTATGCTAATTTCTTCATGTGTTCCTCTGACTAAAAAATGTAGACAAGCTAATTGAAAAATGGCTTAATGATGAGTGAAAGGACTTCTTCTTTTGTTTAAGAATAACTGAGCTGCTAAACTAAGTCAGTTGCAGGTGTACAATGTAGTGATTCAATACTGCTATGCATTATAGAATGCATAGCAGTAAATCTAGCTACCATTTATTATCATACAAAGATATCACAATATTATTGACTATATTCCTTATACAGTACAATTCACCCCCATGACATTTATTTTGTAACTGGAAGTTTGTACCTCTTACTCTCTCTAACCTATTTCACGCACACCCCTATCCCTCTCCCTCTGTCAGCTACCTGTTTATTCTCTGGATATAAGAGTCTGTTTCAGTTTTCTTTTGTTTTATTTTGTTTTCATTTTATGGCTGCACCCATGGCATGTGGAAGTTCCCAGGCTAGGGACTGAATCTAAGCTCCAGCTGCAACCTATGCCACAGCTGTAGCAACACCAGATCCTTTAACCCACTGAGCCACAGAAGGGACTCCTCTTTCTGTTTTTTTTTTTTTAATCGAGGTATAGTTGATGTGCAATATTATGTAAGTTTCAATTGTACACATGGCAATTCATAATTTTTAAAGCTTATACTCCATTTATACCTTTTCTTAAACAAAATATTGGCTATATCTGGAGATGCTGTCATGGCTCAGAAGTTAACAAGCCTGACTAGTACCCATGAGGACTCAGGTTCGATCCCTGGCCTCGCTCAGTGGGTTGAGGATCCAGCATTGCCATGAGCTGTGGTGTAGTTTGCAGAAGCAGCTCATATCTTGAGTTGCTGCAACTGTGGCATGGGCTGGTTGCTACACCTCCGATTAGACCTCTAGCCTGGGAACCTTTCTATGCAGCAGGTGCAGTCTAAAAAGACAAAAAATAAAAAATAAAATATTGGCTATGTCCCCTGTGGTCTACAATATATCCTTGTAGCTCATTTATGTTATATATAGTAGTTTGTGCCTCTTAATTCCCTACTCTTGTCTTGACCCTCTCTCTTTCCCTCTCCCCACTGGTAGCCACTAATTTGTTCTCTATATCTCTGAGTCTGTTTCTTTTTTGTTATATTCATAGGTTTGCTTTATTTTTTATGTTCCACGTGTGATATCATATAGCATTTGTCTTTCTCTGACATTCCATTTGTCATTATACCCTCCAAGTCCATCCATGCTGTTGCAAATGGCAAAATTATTTTAGGACTGAAGTATTCTATTGTTTGTGTGTGTGTGTGTGTGTGTGTGTGTGTGTGTGTGTGTGTGTACATCTTCTTTATCCATTCATCTATTGATGGACACTTAGGTTCCTTACATATCTTGGCTATTGTAATTAATGCTGCAGTTAACACAGGGGTGAATGTATCTTTACAATTTAGTGGGTTTTGTTTTCCTCAGAAGAATACACAGAAGTTATACTGTTACACTGTATGGTAATTCTATTATTAATTTTTTTGATAATACCTCCATACTATGTTTTTCATAGTTACTTATGAATTTGCATTCCCACAAACAGTGCAAGAAGGTTTTGTTTACTCCACATCCTATCGACACTTGCTATTGGGATTATTTTTGATAGTAGCCATCTGACAGTTGTGTGGTGATATCTTATTGTGGTTTCATTTGCATTTCCCTGATGATTAGTGACTTTGAGCATATTTCCATGTGTCTTATGGTCACTTTTATTTCCCCTTTGTAAAAATGTCTATTAAGGTGCTCTGCCCATCTTTTTTAATTGTTTCTTGTTTGTTTTTTTGTTCTGCTGTTGAGTTGCATGAATTCTTTGTATATTAGGATACTAACTCCTTTTCAGATACATAACTTGCAAATATCTTCTCTCATTCAGTGGACTACACTTTCAATTTGATGACAGTTTTTGTTTTCACTGTGTAAAAGCTTTTTCGTTTGATGCAATCTTTTGTTTAAGATCACCTTTGCTTCCCTGGCCTGAGGAGACAGATCCAAGAAAATATTGCTAAGACTGATGTCAAATAGCATACTGCCTATGTTTTCTTCTAGAAATTTTATAGTTTAAGGCCTCACATATAAGTTTTTGTTCCATTTTGAGTATATTTTTGCAAGAGCTGTCCAGTTCTCTCAATACCATTTATTAAAGAGGCTGTCTTTTCCCCATTGTATGTTCTTATGTCCTTTATTGTAGATTAATCTCAAAATCAACAGCCCAGAAATAAACTCGTGCTTATATATTCTCAATTCTTAGCCATTGATCTATGTGTCTATTTTTGTGCCAGTACTAAACTATTTTTATTACTATAGCTTTGTAGTAGAGTTTGAAGTGAGGGAGTGGGATACACCAAATATCATTCTTTCTCAAAATTATTTAGATTATTCTGGGTCTTTTTTGTTTCCAGGTAAATTTTAGAATTATTTATGTTAGTTCTGGAAAAAATACCATCGATATTTTAATAGGGATTACATTGAAATTGTAGATTGCTTTGGGTGTTATGGACATTTTTACAATATTAATTCTTCCATTTCCTTAGCACAGTATATATTTCCCTTTGTATACATCATCTTCAATTTCTTGCATCAATGTCTTATAGTTTTCTAAGTGAACATTTCATCTCCTTGGTTAAATTTATACCTAAGGTATTTTATTATTATTGATGCAACTGTAAATGGGACTGTTTTCTTAATTTCTCTTTGTGACAGTTTTTTTCTTAGTGTATATAAATGCAATTGATTTGTGCATATTAATTCTTTAACCTATGACTTTACCTAATTGAGAATTCTAGTAGGTTTTTTTTGGAGGCATCATCAGGATTTTCTATGTATAGTATCATGTCATCTGCAAACAATGATAATTTAACTTATTTCCTTTTCTTGTCTAATTGCTGTGGCTAGGACATCCAGTACTATGTAAATATGAATGGTATTGTTTCTGTTTTAGTGGGAAATCAGGATTTCTTGTTCCTGATCTTAGTGGGAAAACTTTCACCATTGAATATAATGTGAGCTGTGGGTTCATTATTTACAGCCTTTATTATGTTGAGGTATATTCCCTCTATAACCACTGTGTAGAGAGTTTTTATTATAAATTGTGTTGAATTTTGTTAAAACTTTTTCTGCATCTAGTGATATGATCATGTGATTTTCATTCTCCCATTTGTTTGTTTTTTTTTTTAAAGTTGGGTATAGTTTTTTTTTTTTATTATTATTTTCCCACTGTACAGCAAGGGGGTCAGGTCATCCTTAGATGTATACATTGCAGTTACAGTTTTTTCCCCCACCCTTTCTTCTGTTGCGACATGAGTATCTAGACATAGTTCTCAATGCTATTCAGCAGGATCTCCTTATAAATCTATTCTAGGTTGTGTCTGATAAGCCCAAGCTCCCGATCCCTCCCACTCCCTCCCCCTCCCATCAGGCAACCACAAATCTCTTCTCCAAGTCCATGATTTTCTTTTCTGTGGAGATGTTCATTTGTGCTGGATATTAGATTCCAGTTATAAGTGATATCATATGGTATTTGTCTTTGTCTTTCTGGCTCATTTCACTCAGTATGAGAGTCTCTAGTTCCATCCATGTTGCTGCAAATGGCATTATGTCATCCTTTTTTATGGCTGAGTAGTATTCCATTGTGTATATATACCACATCTTGCGAATCCAATCATCTGTCAATGGACATTTGGATTGTTTCCATGTCCTGGCTATTGTGAATAGGGCTGCAATGAACATGCGGGTGCATGTGTCTCTTTTAAGTAGAGTTTTGTCCGGATAGATGCCCAAGAGTGGGATTGCAGGGTCATATGGAAGTTCTATGTATAGATTTCTGATTCTCCCATTTGTTAATGTGATGTATCATATTAATTGATTTGGAGATATTGAACCATCCTTGCATCCTGGGAATAAATATGGGATAAATCCCACTTGATTATGGTATTTGATCTTTTAATGTATTCTTGAATCCAATGTGCTAAAATTTGTTGAGGATTTTTTCACCTAAGTTCACCACTGATAATGGTCTGTAATTTTCTTTTTCTGAAAGTTTTTTGTCCAGTTTTGATATATGGGGGATACTGGCCTTGTAGAATGAGTTCAGGAACAATCCTTCCTCCTCAATTTTTTGGGGAATAGTACAAGAAGGATAGACATTACCTCTTCCAAATGAAAGAATTTACCTGTGAAGCTGTGTGATCTTGGACTTTCTTGGGAGGTTTTTTTTTATTAATTATTACAGATCAAATTTAATTACTCATTTTTGGCCTGTTGCTATATTCTATTTTCCCCCAATTCAATATTGGGAGATTTATATATCTAGGATTTTTTCATTTCTTCTAGGCTGTCCATTTTATTGGTATATAATTTTTCTAGCAAACTCCTATGATCCTTTGTATTTCTGTTATGTGAGCTATAACTTCTCTTTCATTTCTGATTTTATTAATTTAGGCCCTCTCTCTTTTTTTTTTCTGATGAGTCTGGCTAAGTTTTATCAAGTTTATCTCTTCAAAAGAGTAAGATTTTAGTTTCATTAGTCATTTTTCACTTGTTTTATGGTCTCAATTTCATTTATTTCTTCTCTGATCACTGCTAGCACTTTTCGTACATTAGCATTAACATTAGATTTTGTTGTGCTTCTTATTCTAGTTCCTTTAGGTGTAAGGTTAGGACTATCCATCTGGGATTTTTCTTATTTCCTGAGGTAGGCTTGTATCTGTATAAACTTCCCTCTTAGAACTGCTTTTGCTACATCCCATAGATTTTGGATTGTTGTGTTTCCATTTTCATTTGTTTGATTTCCTCAGTGACACTATGGTTATTTAGTAGTGTATTGTTCCAATGTTTGATTTTGGGGGAGGTGGAAGTTTTTTCTTGTAGTTGATTTATTTCTAGTCTCATACCCTTGTGATCAGAAAAGATGCTGATATGATTTTGGTCTTCTTAAATTTATCAAGGCTTGTTCTGTGGCCTAGAATGTGCTCCATCCTGGAGATTATTCTATGTGCATTTGAATAATATGTGTTCTGCTGCTTTTGGATGGTATGTTCTTTTTATATCTTTGAAGTCCATCTGGTCTAATGTATCACTTAAAGCAAGGGTTTCTTTATTCAAGCAGGGTTTAAAATTCCCTAGTTTTATTGTGTTACTGTTAATTTCTCCCCCTACATTTGTTAAAATTTTCTGTATATGTTTAGGTGCATCTCCTTGTTAGATTAATCCCTTTATCATTATGTAATGTCCTTTGTCTTTTGTTGCAGTCTTTGTTTTAAAGTCTATTTGGTCTAAGTATTATTAGTCTCCTTTTTTTTTTTTTTTTTTTTTTTTTTTTTTTTTGTCTTTTTGCCTTTTCTTGAGCCGCTCTTGCAGCATATGGAGGTTCCCAGGCTAGGGGTCCAATTGGAGCTGTAGCCACCAGCCTATGCCACAGCCACAGCAATGCGGCATCCAAGCCACGTCTGTAACCCACACCATAGCTCACGGCAATGCTGGATCCTTAACCCACTGAGCAAGGGCAGGGATTGAACCCACAACCTCATGGTTCCTAGTCGGATTCGTTAAACACTGCGCCACAATGGGAACTCCTACTCTACTTTCTTTTCATTTACTTTTGCATGGAATATCTTTTCCATTCCCTCATTTTAGCTTTTTTTTTTTTTTTTTTTTTTTTTGGTCTGAACTGAATCTCTTGTAAGCAGCATAGATATAGGTCTGGTTTTTATATCTATTCTGCCTCTCCATGTCATTTGACTGGGCCATTTTGTCCATTTAAAGTAGTTATTGCTAGGTATATACCTATTGCTATTTTGTTAATTGTTTTCAGTTCATTTTTGTAGTTTTTTTTATTGTTCCTTCCTTTTTCTTTTGCACTCTTCCCATGTAATTTGACAATCATATTTAGTGTTATTTTTGGATTCCATTCTCTCTTTTGTGTGTGTTTCTATTATAGATTTTGTTTGTGGTTACTGTGAATTTTATATGTAGTCGTGTATCTATCTTTCTTCCTAACTCTCTATCCATCTATCCATAATACATATATTATGTTAGCCTTATTATGTAGATTATTTTTCACTGTAGGTTTTTTTCCTTCTTTGTCACTTTAATATATATTGTTCCACTCCTTTCCAACCTGCGGTGATTCTGTTGAAAGTTCAGTTAGTTGTCTTTTAGGAGTATGTAACTGTTGTATATAATTGTTTTCCCTTACTACTTTTAAGATTCTCTATCTTTAATTTCTGCCATTTTAATTACACTGCAGCTTGGTGTGGACCTCTATGGCTCGATCTTGATTGTGACTCTGTGTTCTTCCTGAACCTGGATATCTGTTTCCTTTCCCTTGCTAGGGAAATTTTCAGCCTTTGCATTTTCAAGTAAGTTCTCTACCCCTTTCCTTCCTCTTTTTCTAAGACCCTTATAACAAATGTCAGTATGCTTGATGCTGTCCCAGAAGTCTCTTACACCATCTTCATTTTTTTTATATTCTTTTTTCTTTTTTGTTCATCTTGGGTGATTTTCACTACTCTCTTTCAATTTGCTCATCTGTTCCTCTGTATCATTTCTTCTATATTTTCTGTTTGTTATTCTCATGGTCTTCATCCATTCTTCTTCTGAGTTCATTGAGCATCTTTATCATTATTGCTTTGAACTTTTATCAGGCAGATTGCTTACCCTCACCTCAGTTCTTATTCTGGGGATTTATCTTGTTTCTTTCTTTGGAACATATTCCTCTGTATCTTCCTCTTGTATAATTCTCTATGGTTAGAGAATGTTTATTTCTATGTATAGGTAGGTCAGTTGATTAAATTTTCCAATTTTGGAGAAATAACTCTCTGTAGACAATGTCCTATGGACCCATCAGCACACTCCCCTCTGATCACTAGAGCTATATGCTCTAGAGCATGCCTGATGTGGGCTGCATTGGTCTTTCAGTTTTGGTGGGCCCAACTACTGTGCACATGCTGGTAGTCATGGCTGGCCCCCTGCCCAGTTTGCTGCCAAGCCCTTTCTTGTGCAGAAGCTGTCAGCCTACTGGTAGGTAGGGAAAATCCTTGCTTGAATGGCTGAAGGTCTTTGGAGTTCCTAGGGTTGGTACAAGCCCACTGATTGGGAGGGCCAGGCCCTGGGCCTCCTAATTGCATGGACTGAGGAATCGTGGATCTGGTGTTGTCCCACTGGTGGGTGGGGCTGGGGCTAATGGAACTGGTTGCTAAGGCTGAGGGGTCCGAGGACTGGTGCTAACCAGTTGTTGGCAGGTAAGACCCCAGTGCTAACAGCCTACAGGGAGAACTCTAAAATGGTGCTTGCCATCACCTGGGTCCTCATGGTAGAATAAGCTATTCAAAATGGCTGCTACAAGCATCTATGTCACCGAGAGAGTGTCTTAATTGCCTCAAGGCTCTCTTGGAGGCTATCCAAGATCAGAAATTGCATCTGACCCTGGTTCCTTTCATATTACTTCCTCTGTGCTGGGTCTCAGAGCATGTGAGGTTTTGTGTGTCTATTTCCAATAGCCCTTCTGTTCTCCAGTATACAAACTCCACTGGCCTTCAAAGCCATACATTCTGGGGGCTTGTATTCCTGTTTCAATATCCCTAGGCTGGGAAATACAATGTGGAGTTTGAATCCTTCATTCCTTGAGGAAAACCTCTGTAATTGCAATTATCCTCCCATTTGTAGGAAACCCTCCAAGGCATATGGGTCTGGACTATACTGCATCTCTGCCCCTCCCACCTGTCTCACTGTGGTTCATTCATTATATCCTTAGCTGTGGAAAATATTTTCTATTATTATTCAGGTCATTCTCATTGGTAGCTGTAATTTTTCTATGCCCATGGGAGGAGGTGAGCTCAGGTAAAGATCTCTGCAATATTGGATACACTTTCAAATGAAAGCACTGTTTTGTTATTGTTGTTTTTGACTTTTTAAGGTCACACCTGTGGCATATACATGTTCCTAGGCTGGGGTAAAATCCGAGCTGTAGCTCTCAGCCTACACCACAGCCACAGCAATGTGGAGTCCAGGCCATGTCTGCAACCTACACTACAGCTCACTGCAACACTGGATCCTTAACCCACTGTGTGAAGCCAGGGATTGAACCTTCATCCTAATGGATACTAGTCGGGTTTGTTACCACTGAGCCATGAGGGGAACTCCAAATGAAAGCACTTTTGATGTACCATGGAAGCTTCCTCTTGACCTAATGATATTCCTTCTATTTCTTCTCTCTATCTGGTATGGTAATGTCCATTTGTAAACTACCAAAGCTGTATATTTAGTTTTTATTATTTTTTAAAGCTTAAATTTTAGGGGTTTAAATATTCTTTTCTAAAGAGTAACTTTTATAAAATCTGAGAAAAAAAAGTGAGTTTAAAAAAGCTTTACTAGAGCTGGAAGAGATAGAATAGGCCAAGTAATTAAAATGACAGAGATCAACATTTTTTTTTTAAGGAAAAGCAAGATTAGGCATATTTGACCCAGAAAGAAGATAGTAAAGTAAGGCTCGACAAAAATCTGTTAAATCATGAAAGTCCTAGTAAGGTGAATATGACATACTTCAGAAAATTAGTGTTTATACTTCCCCTTAATGCTTAAGTAAAAATTTTCAACATTTTTTTCTTGTTTACCAAAACTTACATTTTCTACCTTCTTTGCTACAAAACATATCCCAAGTATCATTCATAGAAACATGCTTATCTTTTGTTCCACACTCAACCAATTACTCTACTCAATAAAAAAATGAAAATTTTCCAAATGTGCAACCATAATGGAAAAGAACTATCAAATAATAAAAAAAAACCCTTTTTTAAATGTTATAGAAAGCTGGACTTCATTGACATCTTTAAAGTTCTCCTACTTTCATTCAGGGCTTTTTCTACTTCTAAACTCTCTGTTTTTTTTTGTTGTTGTTGTTTGTTTTTTTGTGTTTTTTTTGAAGAGACCTTAGAAGTGGAAAGAAATGTTCAGACCATGTAGATTAGAAATGTAATTTCCAAAAACAAAAAGTCCTAATCTTCAAATCTGATTAAATACTTAAGATGATTCATGGAATTCTCATTAGAATGAGGTTATACTGAATTTTAATCTTAAACTTGTACCTGTATAGGCCAGAAGGGTGACCACAACTCCCTAACCTTCTTTAACATAGAGGAGGATGTAGTTAATATTTTAATTTTGAAGTACACTTAAAAAAAAAAAAACCCCAGCCTTCTATGGTTCAGATCTAAAATACCTCCAACCTTGGTAATATTAATGAACAGAAATTTTTTCACCATCTTAAATGCGTAAGTTCTTATGAGGTTGCATGTATTTTTTTTTTTTTTTTTGTGCTTGGGGTTTGTTTAGTATAGTTTACTTGTATCCATGAGAGAAATTTGACTGAAAAGATCTAAGGGGCTCCAGGGCATAAGTTTTTTACTTTAGTGAAATACTCTTAACAAAATTTCTCAAGTGAACATGTTATTTTTTTTTTTTAAATGAAGGAGCAAATGAATGAATGAAATGAAAGAAAAAACAGGAGAGTTATAATTGAAAATTAAACGTGTGGAGGGGCAGTATATATATTTTTATTTGTCAAAACTCTGTTAGAAGTTCCCACTATGATACAGCAGAAACGAATCTGACTAGGAACCATAAGGTTGCATGCTCGATCCCTGGCCTTGCTCAGTGGGTTGAGGATCTGACGTTGCCATGAGCTGTGATGTAGGTTGCAGACATAGCTGGGATCTGGCATTGCTGTGGCTGTGGTGTAGGCTGGCAGTTGTAGCTCCAATTAGACCCCTAGCCTGGGAACCTTCCATATGCCATGGGTGTGGCCATAAAAAGCAAAAAAATAAAAATAAAAATGAAAACTTTTTAGTTAATCATAGCACAGCTCTACATTAATAGTTTATTCATTTTAAATCTACTATAAAAACATAATTTCTGAAAATATGAAGGTTTACCTGATGATTTTTTTTGTCCTTTTACAAAGAATGATTTACTTAATTTTTAAATTTAAAATACCTCAATTATGTTGCACTATAGACATAGCTATAATTATGTTTCTAAACAATATTTGCTTCTCATGATCAAGCAAAATATTTAAGAATAGCATTCATGTGATAAAAGAGGGAAATTTAACTAGCAAGATACGTTTTCAATATTTTCCTTCTTCCTTTCCAAATATTTTCAAAGTGGTTATGTCACTTTTCAAACATAGCCAGATATACTGTTTATAGCAAAGATACTTGTATTTACTTAGATGGCAGTAATGAGCTGAGGTAATACTGTCTTAGATTATACTTTTGCAAGGAGCAGAATCTTACTCAAATAAGCTCAAGAAAATGTGGAGTATTAATTGGATAATGATTTAATGGACTCCAAAGTGAAGCTAAACTGCCAGACATCAGAAAGAGCAGAAATCAGGCAACCCTAGAGGCTATAGTAGCAGACATTCATGGTTTCTGACTCTCATAGTTCACCATAAACATGAGACAGTGAGTGCCAACTGACTTGGTCCCGTCTATGTATAAACTGGCTCCTTCAGGCTATGTGGTACCCTTGATCAAATTAGAGTGGTTGAGGATGGTGTGCATTTGAGAGCATATTTTCTTAGAAGGTATGTGAAAGGGAACTATATATGGCATATATATAGTACAATCACTAAAATATTAAAATTTGGATCATGCAAAGATAAATTATATCACTTGCTTGAAATATGGCTATTAAATATCAGCACCAATGTTTGAATTAACTTTCATAAAAGATCAATGTCCAACACTAGCATCCTTTTTTTAAAGGAATTTCATGAATATAATTCAGAAGTCCATATCTAATACTTTAGCTCCAAATTAAATTGAACAACATTATTATCAGAAAACACTTGTTATTTATACATTTTTAAAAATACCTGGTAGTAATACTCTTTTAGAGTTATTGTAAAAATCATTATATACTTCTTTAGCACTTATGTAATCTTAATGCTATGCCAACCGTTAATAAATATATAAATAAAATAGTAAAATTAGGCAACAAGTTCTAGTGAAAACTTTATTTTTCATTAATATGAGTAAACATGTATTAAAAAATCTCTGTGACACCAAATTCTGGAACTATGACTACAAATAGCAGTTCCAAACCTGGAAATTGTTAAAACTTTAATGTTTAAAACAATAATGAGAAAGAAATAACCAGGATATATGATGAAGTACTATCATCTCAACTTCCAACATCTGAGCTCTGGTCTTCTCTCCACTCAGTATCATTTCTTTGAATGATACAACATCAATTTGTTTTTTCCATGCATAAACATTACTCCCTAGCAGTAATTTAAGAATTCAGCTGCTAACTGTATTCTTCCTCTACCACTACCCCCTTAAGCCTATCTTTGAGTAGAGCCACAATGACCCACAAAGATGTCATAAGCTGAAACACTAACAATCTCATAATGCAAATTCTGTATTATCTGGTCCATTCTTTCCTCTCCTGATTCTCCTACTTTCAGCCTTACATTTGTCATTTTGGTAATAAGGGAATATCTTTTGCTCCTATTCACCTTATTCTTTCAGGTCTTTCCTTATGCTTTCCCCTCAGATTGAAATATTACGGCATCTATTTCTTTACGTAATCAATTTCTACTCTCCCATGAAGACTCAGATCCTGCTATCTAATCCTAAGAACATTCTCTCAGCCTACTCAACTGGACATCTCAAAGTATCCTGTGTGTATATCAATCATAACATTTATGATATTATTTTGAAGTGATCAATTAGTGGGCCTATTGCTCCTCTAAACTATAAGCTGGTTCTGTCTACCGCTAGTTCCTACTAGGGATTTGATATTCCTAGATTTATTGCACAGAATGGAACTTCTTATATAGTTATCTTCTAAAACCATTTCTGACAACAGAAACCTTAGACCATTTCATAGGGAATTTGGAACCCCAACAGAAGTCAAGACAATTACAAAGTGTCATTTTTAAATATTCAGCTGCTTGAGTAAAGTGAATTCAATTTTTTAATTTTTCTTATTAGTCTGATGCAAGAAAATATCAGTGCATAGATGTAGCCCAAGAGCATTTTATTGGTAAGCTGGCTCACTGCCTGCAACCATCTAAACACTTTGGAGTTCCCGTTGTGGCTCAGCAGTTAACAAATCCAACTAGGAACCATGAGGTTGTGGGTTCGATCCCTGGCCTTGCTCAGTGGGTTAAGGATCTGGCATTGCCGTGAGCTGTAGTGTAGGTCGCAGACACAGCTCGGACCGCAGGCTACTATGCCTCTGTTGTAGGCCAGCAGCTACAGCTCCAATTAGACCCCTAGCCTGGGGACCTCCATATGCCGTGGGAGTGGCCCAAGAAATGGCAAAAAGACAAAAAAAAAAAAAAAAAAAAGGAAGATAGTGATTATTAAGTAGTAGACATACAGATGGGTCAAGGAGGCATAGTTCAAATGGTATGTTTCAGTATTAGAAATCTATAATTGTGATTATAATTGTGTCACAAATAATATGATTTGTTTCAATTAATCACATTTCTGTTGTTCTATATCCTAAATACATCATTATTTTATGTTTTTAAGTATAATGTGAATATAAATAGAAATTTTATAAATGTTATGCTAATGCAAAGGAGAGAAAATAAATAGATGACTGTATACATTGATTGTTTAGAGAAAATTCTGTGTCTTGAATTAACTGCATCTCTCAGGTAACACAGATTTGGAGTTCAGCATATCTGAGTTGTCCAGGTAATTGCTGCATTTTCCTATTTTGCTACGCTAACATAAAAATGGCCTTAGGATTATTTATTTATTTATTTATTTTTATTTTTGTCTTTTTTTTTTTTTTTAGGGCCATACTCACAGCATATGGACGTTTCCAGGCTAGGGGTTGAATCAGAGCTGTAGACACCGACCTTCACCACAGCTACAGCAACATGTGATCTGAGCCACAACTGCAAACTATACCACAGCTCAAGGGCAACACTGGATCCTTAACCCACTGACCGAGGCCAGGGATCAAACTTGCATCCTCATGAATATTAGTCAGATTTGTTTTCACTGAGCCATGATGGGAACTCCAGGACAATTTTTAAATGAAGCAAATTGAGATAAAATCTAAGAAATGAGGTAAAATTCTACCTCCTTATTAATAATACAATTAGAATTATTTGTAACCTATGCTTGTTTTACATTCTACCAACTCTACAATTACTTTACAGAAGATCATTTTTTTCTAATTCAATATTCAGTTTTTCACAGCATTTCAATTATTAAAGAGAGACTATCTTAGAATCAAACATAGGTGAGTACTATAAAATGTGCCCTCTGAAGCTTTCCTCCCTCTCTCCCCCTTTGGTACGTACTTGTTCATTCCCTCTTTACTTTGTTTAGAGAAGCAAGTGATTTTAAAAAGTTCCTTACTTGGTATTATGTGTATCAATGGTATGGAAGAGCTCATGTAATTCTTCTCCACTCAGAACACCATCTGCAAAATATGCTTTGAATTCTTCAAAGGACAATTTTCCATCATCTAAAATGGTAACAGCAAACAGAAGAGAAGCAAATCATTTTAATTTTGTACACTATTTTATCTTATAACTTTAAAAACTTTGCCCAAATGCTTATACAGGTTTATTTGCACATGCACACATGTATTCAAAAAATAAGAACAATTTGTGTTTAAAATAAAAGCAATTTAATATATCTTTACAGTACATAGACTACAGATGTTTATACCCAAAAAAAATATGTCTACATGATTTAGGGTATTTTTTGGTTCTGTTATTCATATGATGAACGTTTAACATCTAAGAAGCAATTTAACTGGCCACACAAAAAGGATATCCATATAACTAAATAAAAGCTCAAGACAGAATCAGCTATTTACAGGTGTTTTGCCTTCATATACAGGACCTGGAAGGTTGCAGAATAAAGAGATTGTAATAGAAATTCTGATATTATTCAATCAATATACACTTATAAGTGTATCAGAATTGTTATTACAGTCTAACAAAATGTGTTCATTCTTTTATTCCTTAAGCAAATGAACATTATTTAAGCTGAACACATTTTATTTACTGTTGGATACCAAAGAGAAAGATATCAGGGAGTCCAAAAAAAGAAATCAGATGTGCAGGCATAAGTAAAACATAGTAAGTGTAATAAGAGATATATACTCTGGAATATAAGGGAGTTTGAGTAATAAAAGAGGCTTTCATTTGGGGGCAAGAGGAATTTTAGTAAATTTTTTGCCTGACATTGAAAAATAGATAAAATCTAAATAAGCAGAGATGGAAGAAACACATTAATAACAGATGAAAATAAAAGATTTGAACAAGACACAGCAGCAGAGAATATAGGGAAATAGATGGCCAAGAAGGAAAAGCTACGTAATGAGCTGCTTTCTCAGCACATCAGGTAAGTTGCCAAATGCTGTTAAGTGGTGGAATGATCTTCTCTATTTATAAGGAGGCAACAGAGAAAGAAGGAAAAACTTGCCAGGTTCACAACGTCTCTATAGGGTGTTCCTACCAACAGTATTATATTGAAAAAAGTTGACATTATCTTAAAATAGGTATTATTTAATAGGACTGGATCTTCAAAGTTCGAGCATTTTTGCCTTCAAAAGATGGCCCACTGACCATTTAGAGAACAGTTAAAATGTAGATGGGAGAGAGGACAAGATGGCAGAGGAGTAGGGGGACACGCTCACCCTCTCCCACAAACACAACAAAAAAAGCACATCTACAGAATAAATGACTCGCACAGAACAGCAACCAATCGCTGGCAGAGGAACCTAAACTCCAATAATGGCAAGAAGTTCGTGACATTACTGGGCAGAACGGGAGAAAAGAGGAGAGTGAGAGAAGGTGAATCTGAGCGGGACGGGCGCTCCCGAAAGGGAACTGTGGAGGAGAAAGGGATCCCGCACCCTGGAAAGTCACCTACCGGGGGAAAGATCAAACAAACCGGAGGAATCTTCAGATGCAGAGAAGAGTGTAGCAGTAAGTTGGAGTACAGAAAAGCTGATTAAGAACCCAACAGACCATCTGAACTATGGGCACAGTCACCAAAAATTGAGACGCCTGGGTGGGGGCTGGGCACTGAGACCTCGCCTCCGAAGGTTAGTCCCTGAGAAAGGGCCGGGGGATGCCTGGGTGGGGGCTGGGCACCGAGACCTCGGCTCCAGAGGTTAGTCCCCGGGAAAGGGACAGGGGACGCCTAGATGGGGGCTGGGCACCGAGATCTCGGCTCCAGAGGTTAGACCCTGAGAACGGGCTGGGGGAGGCAGAGCGGAAACTGCTTGGGAGGTCTAGAAACCATTTGACGGGGCAGAGACTGCCTGGGAGACTAGAAAACAAAGCTGTTGAGAGGAAGGGGACAATACTCTAGGGGCGGGGAAGTGGAAAGCCACATCAGAGGGAACCTGGGAGAAGAGCCTGGTCTGTGCCTGTGCTGGGGAGGGGAGAGAAGAAGGGGTGGGTCCCCATAGAATACCCCCCACACCACAGCAAGCTTACAGGCCCGCTAGCTAGCAGAAAGCTGTGCTTCCCAGTGCATCCCATCCCCCCACCCCCGCCACCCCCTACGCTCTCACTGGACCTGGGGCTGCCTGCCATCCAGGAGGGCTGGCCGCAACAATTGCCTGAAGCCTACCACTGCAGGGGCTGTCCTTGCACAGGCCTGCTTGCCCTATGGAGGCGCTACACTTCCGCAGAGCAGCACCAAACACCACCAGCCCCCGAGAAAAGGCCTGCAGCCCAGAAAAGCTGCAACAAGCCTAGCCAGGCCTTGAATAGATCGGCCTAATTCTCGGACAGTTTTTCTGAGTCAGGCTGCCCCAGGGAGGAGCCTCTTGGATCTCCAATGGCCCTGCTACCTGCCCAAGCCCCCAGGGGGTGCCCTAGTGGATCAGCTGCATAGGACTGCCAGCTCCAGGCAGGACCCCCTGCAGCCCAGAAAAGCTGCAACAAGCCTGGCTGAGTCGGGAAAAGATCTCAGACGGTTTTTCTGAGTCAGGATGCCCTGGGGAGGAGCCTCTTGGGTTTCCAGTGGCCCTGCTACCCGCCCAAGCCCCAGGGGGTGCCCCACTCACGCGGAATAGCTGCTCAGCACCACCAGCACCCTGGAAGAGCCCCTGCAGCCCAGAAAAGCTGCAACAAGCTCGGCCAGATTGTGAAAAGATCTGCCTACATTCTCAGGCTGTCCTTCTGAGTTGGGCTGCCCTAGGGAAGAGCCTCTTAGGTTCTCAGTGACCCAGATAGCTGCTCCAGCCCCCAGGGGGTGATGCACTCCTGAGGAACTGCTGCCCAACACCGCCAACCCCCTGCAAGAACCTCACAGCCTAAAAACACCAGAGCAAGCTCTGCCTGACCAAGTGAAATCTGATACCATCGTGGTGTGGACCTCCCAGTCCTGTCTGCCCTCAGGAAGTCCTCCTTTGCTTCAAAGAAACACTGTTAGCCCCATCAACACTCCAGAAAAGCCACACTGCCTCAAAAAACATTGACCAACAACAACAGCCCTCAGGAAACATTCCACGGCAGTGACAAGGCAAACACTGCCCGATAACGGAGAGTACAACTCCCTCAGGAGAAAGGAAACAACAAGCAAGATGAAGAAGCTGAGAAACCACCCCCAGTCAAACCAACAGGAGAACTCACCTAAAACAGTCAACAATGAAACAGATCTCTGCAGTCTGACAGACCTGGAGTTCAAAAGAGAAATAGTGAAAAGACTGAAGGAATTAAGAGAAGATATGAACAGTAATGCAGATACCCTCAGAAAGGAGCTAGAAAATATAAGGAGCAGCCAAGAAAAACTAGAACATTCATTTGCAGAGATGCAAACTGAACTAGGGGCAGTAAAAACCAGAATGAATAATGCAGAAGAACGAATCAGTGATATGGAAGATAGAATAATGGAAATCACTCAATCCGGTCAACAGACAGAAAACCGAATCAAAAAACTGGAAAGCAATATAAGAGACCTATGGGATAATATAAAGCGGGCCAATCTACGCATAATAGGAATTCCAGAAGGAGCAGAAAAAGATAAGGGGATGGAAAATATATTTGAAGAAATTATCGATGGAAACTTCCCAAATCTAAAGGATACTGGGTTCAAAATACAAGAAGCACAGAGGGCCCCAAACAAACTGAACCCAAACAGACCCACACCAAAACACATCATAATAAAAATGGCAAAAGTTAGTGATAAAGAGAGGATCCTAAAGGCAGCAAGAGAAAAGCAGAATGTTACCTACAAGGGAACCCCCATAAGAATATCAGCTGATTTCTCTACAGAAACACTACAGGCCAGGAGGGAATGGCAAGAGATATTTAAAGTGCTAAAAGGAAAAAATATGCAACCTAGAATACTCTATCCAGCAAGAATATCATTTAAAATAGAAGGGGAAATAAAAATTTCTTCCAACAAACAAAAACTTAAAGAATACAGCAACACAAAACCCAGGTTAAAGGAAATATTGAAAGGAAGGAAAGGGAAGAAAAAAGAAAAGAAAAAAAGAAGAAGAAGAAGAGGAAGAACTAGGACTGAGGAAACTGCAATCAGAGAGCAGTCACTCAAATAAGCCAGCATACAGATTTAATCATGAACATGCTTCAAAAAAAATAAAATTTAAAAGAAAAAAAGAAAAAAGTGTCATCAAAACCATAAAATGTGGGAAAGGGATGTTAGGAGGTAAATAACCCTTTTTGTTTGTTTGTATGTTTCTCTTCTTAATTTTAATATAGTAATGAAGTGTTTGAACTTACAGGACCATCAGGCTAAAACACACAATTATGGGAAGGGGTTAGCATACTTAAAAAACAGGGCAACCACAAGCCAAAACCAAATATTGCATTTGCAAAAAATGAAAAAAAAAATACGCTCAAGCAGATAATAACAGGAGACCATCCAACCAAAAAGAAAAGAAAGGAAGAATGGAGAACCATAGAATCAACTGGAACACGAGGTTCAAATGGCAATAAATAATCATCTATCAATTATCACCTTAAATGTCAATGGACTGAATGCCCCAATCAAAAGACACAGAGTGGCTGAGTGGATAAAAAGGCAAAAACCTTCAATATGCTGCCTACAAGAAACTCACCTTAGGACAAAGGATACATATAGATTGAAAGTGAAAGGGTGGGGAAAAGTATTTCACGCCAATAGACATGACAGAAAAGCAGGAGTCCCAACGCTCATATCAGACAAAATAGACTTTAAAACAAAAGACATAAAGAAAGACAAAGAAGGACACTACTTAATGATTAAGGGATCCATCCAAGGAGAGGATGTTACTATCATCAACATATATGCCCCAAATATAGGAGCACCCAGATACATACAACAAATATTAACAGACATAAAGGGAGATAGTGATGAGAATACAATTATAGTAGGAGAGCTTAATACCCCCCTCACACCAATGGACAGATCCTCTAGACAGAAAAGCAATAAAGCAACAGAGATCCTAAAGGAAACAATAGAAAAGTTATACTTAATTGATATCTTCAGGACACTACATCCAAAAAAAAGCAGAATACACATTCTTCTCAAATGCTCATGGAACATTCTCAAGAATCAACCACATATTGGGACACAAAGCGAATCTCAATAAATTTAGGAGCATAAAAATTATCTCAAGTATCTTCTCTGACCACAATGCCATGAAATTAGAAACAACCATGGGAAAAGAAATGACAAAAAACCTACTACATGGAGACTAAACAACATGCTACTAAAAAACCAATGGGTCAATGAGGAAATCAAGAAGGAAATTAAAAACTACCTTGAAACAAATGATAATGAAGACACAACCTCTCAAAATCTGTGGGATGCTGCGAAAGCAGTGCTCAGAGGGAAATTTATAGTGATACAGGCCTTTCTCAAAAAAGAAGAAAGATCCCAAATTGACAACTTACCCCTCCACCTAAATGAATTAGAAAAAGAACAAAAAAGTCCTAAAGTCAGCAGAAGGAAGGAAATTATAAAGATCAAAGAAGAAATCAATAAAATAGAGACTCAAAAAACAATAGAGAAAATTAATAAAACCAAGAGCTGGTTCTTTCAAAAGTTGAACAAAATTGACAAACCCCTGGCCAGACTCACTAAAAAGAGGAGAGAAAGAACCCAAATAACCAAAATTATAAAGGAAAAAGGAGAAATCACAACGGATGCAGCAGAAATACAAAAAACCATAAGAGAATACTATGAACAACTATACGGCAACAAGTTTGACAACCTCGAAGAAATGGACAATTTTCTAGAATCTTACAGCCTGCCAAAACTGAATCAAGTAGAAACAGACCAACTGAACAGACCAATCACTAGAAATGAAATTGAAGAGGTCATAAAATCACTCCCTACTAATAAAAGTCCAGGACCAGATGGCTTCACAGGTGAATTTTATCAAACATATAAAGAGGAATTGGTGCCCATCCTCCTTAAACTCTTTCAAAAGGTTGAAGAAGAAGGAATACTCCCAAAGACATTCTATGATGCCACCATCACCCTCATTCCAAAACCAGGCAGAGATACCACCAAAAAAGAAAACTATCGGCCAATATCATTGATGAATATAGATGCAAAAATTCTCAACAAAATCTTAGCCAACCGAATCCAACAACATACCAAAAAAATTATACACCATGACCAGGTTGGGTTCATCCCAGGTTCACAAGGATGGTTCAACACATGCAAATCAATCAGCATCATACACCACATTAACAAAAAAAAAGTCAAAAATCATATGATCATCTCAATAGATGCAGAAAAAGCATTTGACAAAGTTCAACATCCATTCATGATTAAGACCCTCGCCAAAGTGGGTATAGAGGGAACATTCCTGAATATAATCAAAGCCATTTATGATAAACCCACAGCAAATATAATCCTCAATGGGGAAAAACTGAAAGCCTTCTCACTCAAATCTGGAACAAGACAGGGATGCCCACTCTCACCACTGCTCTTCAACATAGTTTTGGAAGTCCTAGCCACAGCAATTAGACAAACAAAAGAAATAAAAGGCATCCAAATAGGAAGAGAAGAGATCAAACTGTCACTGTATGCAGATGACATGATACTATACATAGAAAATCCTAAGGACTCAACCCAAAAACTACTTGAACTGATCAACAAATTCAGCAAAGTAGCAGGATACAAGATTAACATTCGGAAGTCAGTAGCATTTCTGTATACCAGCAATGAACCATTAGAAAAGGAATACAAAAATACGATACCTTTTAAAATTGCACCTCAGAAAATCAAATACCTCAGAATACACCTGACCAAGGAGGTAAAGGACCTATATGCCGAGAACTGTAAAACTTTAATCAAAGAAATCAAAGAAGATGTAAAGAAATGGAAAGATATTCCATGTTCCTGGATTGGGAAAATCAATATTGTAAAAATGGCCATACTACACAAAGCAATCTACAGATTCAATGCAATCCCTATCAAATTACCCATGACATTTTTCACAGAACTAGAACAAACAATCCAAAAATTTATATGGAACCACAAAAGACCCAGAATCGCCAAAGCAATCCTGAGAAACAAAAACCAAGCAGGAGGCATAACTCTCCCAGACTTCAAGAAATACTACAAAGCCACAGTCATCAAAACAATGTGGTACTGGTACCAAAACAGACAGACAGACCAATGGAACAGAATAGAGAACCCGGAAATAAACCCTGACACCTATGGTCAATTAATCTTTGACAAGGGAGGCAAGAACATCAAATGGGAAAAGGAAAGTCTATTCAGCAAGCATTGCTGGGAAACCTGGACAGCTGCATGCAAAGCAATGAAACTAGAACACACCCTCACACCATGCACAAAAATAAACTCAAAATGGCTGAAAGACTTAAATATATGACAGGACACCATCAAACTCCTCGAAGAGAACATAGGCAAAACACTCTCTGACTTCAACCTCATGAATATTTTCTCAGGTCAGTCTCCCAAAGCAATAGAAATTAGAGCAAAAATAAACCCATGGGACCTAATGAAACTGAAAAGCTTTTGCACAGCAAAGGAAACCCAAAAGAAAACAAAAAGACAACTTACAGAATGGGAGAAAAGAGTTTCAAATGATGCAACCGACAAGGGCTTAATCTCTAGAATATATAAACAACTTATACAACCCAACAGCAAAAAAACCAATCAATCAGTGGAAAAATGGGCAAAAGACCTGAATAGACATTTCTCCAAAGAAGATATACACATGGCCAACAAACACATGAAAAAATGCTCAACATCGCTGATTATAAGAGAAATGCAAATCAAAACTACCATGAGATATCACCTCACACCAGTCAGAATGGCCATCATTAATAAATCCACAAATAACAAGTGCTGGAGGGGCTGTGGAGAAAAGGGAACCCTCCTGCACTGTTGGTGGGAATGTAAACTGGTTCAGCCACTATGGAGAACAGTTTGGAGATACCTTAGAAATCTATACATAGAACTTCCATATGACCCCGCAATCCCACTCTTGGGCATCTATCCAGACAAAACTCTACTTAAAAGAGACACATGCACCCGCATGTTCATTGCAACACTCTTCACAATAGCCAGGACATGGAAACAACCCAAATGTCCATCGACAGATGTTGGATTCGGAAGATGTGATATATATACACAATGGAATACTACTCAGCCATAAAAAAGGATGACATAATGCCATTTGCAGCAACATGGATGGAACTAGAGACTCTCATACTGAGTGAAATGAGCCAGAAAGACAAAGACAAATACCATATGATATCACTTATAACTGGAATCTAATATCCAGCACAAATGAACATCTCCACAGAAAAGAAAATCATGGACTTGGAGAAGAGACTTGTGGCTGCCTGATGGGAGGCGGAGGGAGTGGGAGGGATCGGGAGCTTGGGCTTATCAGACACAACTTAGAATAGATTTACAAGAGATCCTGCTGAATAGCATTGAGAATTCTGTCTAGATACTCATGTTGCAACAGAAGAAAGGGTGGGGGAAAAATGTAATTGTAATGTATACATGTAAGGATAACCTGAGCCCCTTGCTGTACAGTGGGAAAAAAAATGTAGATGGTTTTTCTCTACTAGAAAATCAGAATCTCATAGACAGTCTGGAGAGGTGGGGTAGGTAGAAAAAAATTGGGATTTTTAACAACCTATGTAATTTCTCCTTATTCTGATTCTTTTTTAATTTTTTTTTAGGGCCACAACCACGGAAAATGGAAGTTCCTAGGCTAGAAGTTGAATTGGACCTACAGCTTCCAGCCCATGCCACAGCCATAGCAATGCGGGATCTGAGCTGTGTCTGCGATCTACACCACAGCTTACGGCAAGGCCAGATCCTTGACCCACTGAGCAATGCCAGGGATCAAACTTGCATCCTCGTGAATATTAGTTGGATTTGTTTCCTCTTAGCCACAATAGGAACTCCTCTTATTTTGATTCTTGAGAGATATTATTAAAGAACAAAATAGGCCTAATCACTGAACTATTTATGAGATAAGGACTTAGAGGTTATAACATTTCAAAAATTCTTATTTGCAAAATATAAATAGCCCCAAGAGTCTTAAAATTGTATTTCATTTTGCTTTTTTTTTGTTGTTTTTTAGGGCCACACTTGCAGCATATGGAGAGTATGGAGGTTCCCAGGCGAGGGGCCCTAGCCACAGCCACAGCAACATCAGATCTGAGCCACATCTAAACACCGGATCCTTAACCCACTGAGTGAGGCCAGGGATCCAACCTGCACCTCATGGTTCCGAGTTGGATTCGTTTCCTCCGCGCCATGATGGGAACTCCTCATTTTGCTTTTTAATTTAATAGGTATATTAAACGAATTTTCAGTTAATTCTTGCCAACAGTTAATTGGGCATATATAGCCTCATAGGTCATAAGAATAATGATTTGGATCAAAAGTAGAACGAGTCCCTAACCCCTAGAGGGCCACTGCACAGGCCTGGCTCAGCCACTTAGATACTTTTACAAAATAGAAACCCTTTACAAAATGAAATTTAATCCATCAGGATTGCCTAACACAACTGTCAAACTTTCTGTTTCTGTTTTGCGATGGGATATTTTAGTGTCATGTCTCCAATGACTATTTTTAAACTTTAGCCCCACGTAATCTGATGTAAATCCCAGATTAGATTTAGCAGAGTATCTCTTCTGTGCATCTCCATACTTTAATGAAAAACATATTGCCAAGAGAGAGAAAAGGAAAGGCCTTATCATCTACAAAAGGAAGAAAGTAAGAAGGAAAGGGAAACACAGAAATCAACCCACTATTTACAACTCTGCAACTAGATTTGCAACAAATGTGATACACCCATATTTATGGTGGAATATGTTTTCCTTGGTGAATATTTAATGGTCCCCACGTAAGCTGAATCAAACCTGTGCCACCCTATGGGCGGGATGGGCCTCTGTAATACTTCTTTATAATTACCATAAGTAAATTAATTAAAGTAATAATGTCCATACTATCAAAAGCATTTAATAACAAGTCCTCTGATGATTCTGTGGGGACTAATGGCCAGTTTTTTTTTTTTTTTTCTAATTCCTATTGAAAAAAATACAAAAATAAAAAGAAGGCATTGAATATAGTGCTGACTTGAAGGATGGAAAGTATGTTCTAAAAGCCTGTTTTTACCTCATGCAGGATTGCTGGGAGCCTTCAATTTGGGCTGCTATGCTTTTAAACAAGAAATTGCAAAGAGTTAATTTTGAGTACTTCCAGACTAGGGCTTTAATTTTAAACAAAAAGTATTACATTTTTTAAAAGGAAAGGGAGAAAAAAAATCCCCTTCTAGTGTAGTTATGCATTATTAAAGCAAATGTAATATTTTTATTAAAATATTTTATTTCCAGTTCAACTTTCCTTTAATTTATACTGGCTTGGCTCAGAGAATAGCCAAATTTGGTGAAGTCTGATGTCCTATGATGATCTTAACTTTTACCACCAAAGGCAAATTTTTTTCAGCTTTTTCAATTAGAATTACATGCTTTACCTGAGTTTTTCCTGAGCATAACTAGTCCTTTCTATTTTATTTCTAAATTATTCTAGCCTTATACCACAAATTCCACTAACGTTTTTGAGACGGAGGGAGCGAAGTGCAATTACTTAGAGCATAGTCTTAAAAAAAAAAAAGAAAGAACAGGAAATCTTGAGTATTAGACATGGGATTTGCTCTGACACAAATTGTACCAATATTTTCTTAGGTCAATCTCCCAAGGCAAAAGAAATGAAAGTAAAAATAAACAAGTAAAACCTAATCAAACTTTTAAGATTTTGCACAGCAAAGGAAACCATAAACAAAATTAAGACGACCTACAGACTGGGAAAAAATATTTGCAAACAATATGACTGACAAGGGATTAATTTCCAATTATATAAAGAGCTCATATAACTCAATCACAAAAAGACAACCCAATAAAAAATGGGCAGAAGACTTAAATAGACATTTCTTGAAAGAGGACATACAGATGGCTAACAGACACATGAAAAAATGCAAAACATCACTTATTATTAGAGAAATGCAAATCAAAACTATACTTCCCACCAATCAGAATGGTCATCATTAAAAGCTCTACAAATAATAAATGCTGGAGAGGCTGTGAAAAAAATGGAACCCTCCTGCACTATTGGTAGGAATGTAAATTGGTTCAGCCACTATGGAACACAGTACGAAGGTTCCTTTAAAAACAAAAATAAAGCCTCCATATGATCCTACAATCCCACTCCTGGGCATACAAGCAGAGAAAACGATAATTTGAAAAGACATATGCACTACAATGTTCATTGCAGTACTATTTACAATAGCCAAGACATGGAAGCATGGAAGCAACCTAAATGTGCATTAACATATGAATGGATAAATAAGATATTGTGTGTATGTGTGTGTATATACATCCACATATATGAATATACATACATACACACAATTAAACATTACTCATCTGTAAAATAGAATGAAATAATGCCATCTGCAGCTAATGAATGGACCTAGAGATTATCAAAATAAGTGACATAACTCAGACAAAGACACATCATACACATGGAATCTAAAACAAATACAAAAGAGAACTTATTTACAAAACAGAATCAAAGAAATCAAAATCAAACTTATGGATACCAAAGGAGAAAAGGGGGATGGGTAAATTAGGAGTTTGGGATTAACATATACACACTAATAAATATAAAATAGATAACTAACAAGGACTTACTGTATATCATGGAGAACTATATTCAATATTTTGTAATAACCTATAAGGAAAAATAGTCTGAAAAAACACACAGACACACACACACACACACATACACACACACATATATAACTGTATCACTAAATCACTACGCTGTACAACTAAAACTGACGCAACACTGTGAATCAGCTATACTTCAATTTAAAAAAAATAGAGAAGCAAAAATCTTCAACAGAATATTAGGAAACTGAATCCAACAATACATTAAGTAATTGTACTCCCATGATCAAGTGGGATTTATTCCAGGCCTGCAAGGATGGTTTACTATCCAGAAGTCAATCCATGTGATACACCACATTAATAAACTGAAGAATAAGAATCATCTTTTTGATGCAGAAAAATCTTTTGACAAAATTCAACACCTATTTGACCTCCCTTTCAAAGAGTGAAGCTATGAAAAGGGGAGGAAGGAATAATCTTCACAGTGAAGAAATCTGAAAGATACACCTCAGCCAGGTCATCATGATCAAAATCGATAGGCATTAAAACATATCGATAGTATATACCTTTGATATGAGGTGATGGCACTTTATCTCTGTGACCTTCCTCCCCAGAACACATAACCCCAGTCTAATCATGAGAAAAACATCAGATAAATCCCAAACAAAGGACTTTCTACAAAATGCTAGGTTACTACTCCTTAAAATTGTGAAGGTCTCAAGAACAAGGAAAGTCTGAGAAACTGTTTCAACCAAGAGATGTGACTACTAAATATAATGTGGCATCCTGGATGGAATCCTGAAACAGAAAAGGGACATTAGGTAAAAACAAAGGAAATCTAATAAAGTATGGACTTTAGTTAATGTATTGGCTCATTAACTGGAAAAAATATATTAAAATAAAATGTTATAATACTAAGGGAAACTGGATATAAAGCAATTCTCCATACTAGCTTCACAGTTTTTCTGTAAATGTAAAACTGTTCTAAAATAAAACATTAATTTAAAATATACATATAGAATAGAATAGAATAGAAAAGTTATATAGAATTAAAATACTTTAATATATTAAAAACTGATTTGGCACGTTATCAATATGATAAAATCAGTTATGTTTATTTGTATTAGATCTTGAAATCTAACACATTTCACTCAATAATCAACTCAATAGATTCATTTCTTTCTTAACTCCAGATAATCTATCCTGGATACCATGTTTTCTACAGATTTTTGGGGGGAATAATTTTGTGTTATGCAAGTAAAAAAAACATGTTGACCTATTATCTTGAAAAACATTTTACTCTAAGTTTTGTTGATTATATTCATCAAGATAATTTCATAAAGAAATTATTTATTCTTATTTTTCTTTTTAGGAGCATAAGAAAGTAAATCAACAAGGTTAAATAAGTCAGTTGTTGTCCCTGAAAGCACACCTCCTTGGACACACTTTTGGAAGGTGATCATTAAAACTGCCTTCAGTTTAAAATATACCCAATCTGTGTGATTAGGTCACTTTGCTACACAACACAACTTGAAGAAATGTTGTAAATCAAATATAATTCAATAATAATAACAAAAAAGAAAAAAACTCAGGTAAATAAAGGAGTATAGGACTTTAAAATACTAAAATAAAATAAAATAAAATAAAATAAAATAAAATAAAATCTACCAAGTGCCCAGAAATCAGGTGGAAAATCAAATAACTGAGTTGAATGCTTGGGTCTTCACTGACTTAATACCAAATATTTAGGCAGTTTATCAGGAAAGATTATTTTTTACATCAAAATATTTTTTGTCATTTACAATTGTGTCGTGAATATAAAAAAAATCTGTCTTCACCATGAGGAAATGAGTATATATTAATTTTTCATGACTAGAAAGGATGTGCTTCTAAGTTAGTGAAAAAAATATGTTTAATATCGCTTCCATGGAGAATTAACAATATTTTACATGATACTGGGAGAAAGGAAACAAGAAAACATACTTAGCCTTTCATAGAATGACAGATGAAACATTTGTTTTTGGAAGAACATTTATTAATTTGTAGTGAAAGTAGATTCAAAATTAGCAAAGTAAAGAATATTCTATCTGGGGAGATCCTGTTGTGGCTCAGTGGTAACCCAACTATTATCATTAGGATGAGAGTTTGATCCCCGGCCTAACTCAGTGAGTTAAGGATCCAACATTGCCATGAGCTGTGGTGTAGGTTGCAGACACAGCTCGGATCTCACGTTGCTGTGGCTGTGGTGTAGACTGGCACCTGCAGCTCTAACTCGACCCCTAGCTTGGGAACTTCCATATACTGCAGGTGCTGCCCTAAAAAGAATACTCCATTTGTAGGCAAATTTTTCTACAAAATAAAAAATTAAATGTTTTAATACTGGTGTGATTTATAGAAAAAGGAATACAATACACATCAGATTGCTTTCTTTTCCCTTCGTCAGTATCTTCATTCCCATTGGATAACCACTACTTTCCAAGTTAATTATCTATTATTTCTGCCTGGCCAACCCTTATTTTGGTTAAAATTCTTTGATTTTCACTTGGGATGTCATCTGCCCCCTCTCTCACTCTACGTATTGCCCCCTCTCTCACTCTACGTATTACAAGTAAGGCTTTATGAACCCTACTCTACTATGGGGGTATATGGAATCCAAGCCTGGAAAATCGGTTCATTCCATCTCTCAGTTACTGCTTCAAGGATGATCACATGACTCTAGCTGATCACTCAGAGAAAATCTCAAGATTTTTGCTAAAATCACTTTAAAATAAGGGATATTTTCTCTCTATTCTGACTTGAATTGGTAGAAGCCATTCTAGGAGCCATCTTGTCACTTCTAGTAAGAAAGCATATCTGAAAGTAAAACCAACCAGAAGAAAACCAAAATTGAGATGAAGAAAGAGAGAGGAAGATAGGAAAATAGAGACCTAGATACAGCTGGGCCTGCAGCTACACCATTTCCTGCTATTTCAATTATAAGAGACAAGAAACTCTCAACTTTACTTAAACTAAGCAAATTGGGTTTTTGTCACTTTAAAGTGAATTGGCTCTAATTGATAACCATCTTTCTTTTTTTATAGCTATCTTAATACTTACTCATCTTCAGAGATTTACTTGAGGACAATTATTTAATAAGATTATCTGGGCTACCCCAAGCTCAGAGAACTTTTCTCTGAACTCTTATGTGTTTACCATTCAACTTAGTGATATCTCTTGCATTGCTGATGACATTATTATTCAATTTTCTCTGTGTTTATCATTAATTTATCAACGAGATGCTAAGCTCTGAGAGGACAACATTGTCCAATATCTCCTCCCCACCTTAAGTCTCTAAGAGCTTATAGCTGATGAACTAAGTGTTCTCCAGATCTGTGTGCAAAAATCTAAGTTACTTTCATTACACAAATGTATGGTTTGTCCTAGTAACATAAAATCTTGCAAAGGCTCACAGTTTTCAGTCAGTCTTCCATAACTGATCTACAAGTGATGAAATCATATCTTTAAGACCTATACAAAATTAATAAAGGCAGAAGGGAATATTGCTAATTTAGTCCTATTATTCCTACATTAAAAATGAGAAAGTAAGTTCAGAGAGGTTAATTTGTCCAAGATATCCTACACAATGTATACTAAATTTATGTTGTTGTTTTTTTTTAATCTTACCACCTAGCACAGTGTCTGGCATGTAAAAGGTATTTACAAAATATTAATCAAATGAACAAATAAATAAATGAAATAATGAATGATAGAGCTAAGATTAAAGATTATCCTTTTTGGTTTCAAATCTCTATTATACCATGCCACCTTCAAACAGGATCATAGCCAAAACAATACCTTAGATCTTTGTCTTTTGTTTTTTAATTACATTGAATCAGTGTTATTCATATGGAAATAGATCCTAGATTTCAACAGCATAACCCTACTACAGAGATGAGCCATAATAAATCAAGCATCCTGGACTAAATACTAGTGCTTTGAGGTTAGAGAGGAATCTGGATATAAATTCTATTTACTCATTATTTACTCTGGGTCATTGCACAAGGTATCTATGTCTCAAACAATTAATTAAATTGGGATAATGGTACCATTTTCCTTGAAAGATTACTGTGGAGATAAAATGAAAGTATGTCTAGAATAGCAACTGGCATATAGTAATCCTTTGCTAAAGTTATTTACTGTTATTACTGTACTATTACTTTCTTTTGAAGTCTGAACCAATTTTCTCATGGCCATATAAGTCTTGGTAATGCACAAGCTATTATATTTTATTTTATAATTTAGAAATGATTTAGAATATAAAGAAAAAAGAAATAAATGTCACTAATAGATAAACAGATATTCATAAGTAAGTGCTCATAATTAAAAGTGGCCCCAATATTACAATAAATAAGCTTTTAATACAAGAGACACTCTTACGTAAACAATTTAGCAGTCTCATTACCAATTCAGTTGCCCAATCTGGAAACTATAAATCTGACTCCCTCCCTCCCATATACAAATACGTGCCATTAAATACCTTCATCTTGCTCATTAACTATTTCCAATTAATTACCAAGTCCTTGCTAATTACATATATAAAAATATCAAGTTCAGTTTTTACCTCTTGCCATGGATTTATTGAAGCCTTCAATAGCTCTAATACTGAGGCTTTAATAGGGTAATGAAAAGTGATTAGATTTTCAAGACACTTTAACAATGGAAAAAATAGGGCCTGCTAATGGATTAGGCGCGGAATTGTTAGAGAAAGAGAAGAATCATGGATGCCTCTAAACCTTTTTTTTTTTTAATGAACTGCTGAATTGTGGTGCCATTTCCTAAGATGAAGAATGCTGCTGAAGGAGCAAGTCAAGCAACTGGGATAAGAGTGTGGTTTCAGATATGAGCATGGTAGGTATCTGACATACTTTTACAAATGGAGAAATTGTGTTGAGTCAGTACCTAATTCCTATGCATTTTTTCAAGTTGTGTGCCTCTGTACTTGCTTTTCATTTACCTGGAATTACCTGTCCCCCATGTAAACCACACTTAATCAGATGAATTAATTACAACTCAAGTGGTTGTTCCTCAACATCCAAGGCAGAATTAGACTTATCTTCCTCTAGTTCCCCATAGCAATGTAGCAATATTTACAAAATAATATTCATGAATCAAGCTTTAATCACTAGGTATACAAAAATGTACAGTCCCTAAACTCAAAGAGCTTGCAAACTCATAGAGGGTAGGGGAACACACTCACAGACTATTCAGGACAATGTGGTAAGTGATATTATACACAAATGGCTTTGAAACTAAAGACGAGAGTGATGGGTAGTTAGGCAATGATACTAATGCATATTATGTATGTATCTGTCACATGTAAGATATTTTGTATTATTTCATTAATCATCACAGCAGCTCTACAAGCCAAGCATAAAGGCACAAATACCTACCCAAGGTTAGACAGCTTTCATGAGACAGAACTAGTTTAAAAATCAACCTCTACTCCAAAGCCAATTCTCTGCCAAACCAAATTCAGAGAAGGCTTCATGGGAGGGATAAACTTGGACTAAAACAAGAAAAATGAAGGCCATTACCAGTGGAGGAAAGTATGAATATATACATGCAGAGGGATGGGGGGAGTTGGAGGCAGTATCTTTCACAGATAATGGGGAAAAATGGAACTTGACAGGTAATGCTATGCTCAGGAATCTTGATTTTATCCCATAGGCAATAGGTAACAAATGAAGGATTTTGAACAGAGGAGTGATAGAATCCTGTAGGTTTACACTACAGGAAGATTATTCCAACATAGATCCTAATGTAGATCTATATCACAGCACTTATTAGAGTATATAATTACTTTCTAATTCATGTTTATCTCCCCCTCTAAACTTTGAACTTTAACTCAACTCCATTCCATTCCCTGTACTCTGTGTGTGTGTGTGTGTGTGTGTGTGTGTGTGTGTGTGTGTGTGGTACCAACTTTAAGTCTTATTTATTTCATATCTTTAGTCTCCAAAGTAGGCTCTGGCAAATAGGAGCATTGCCTAGTAACAGATGAATAAAAGAAAGAAAGATGGAGGAAGAAAGGGAGGGCAAGACTGAAATTTAAGATCTTTCCAAAGTTTATACTATCTTTTCTAAGCATGGTTCTCATTAGTTTTAATAAAACTCTGGGTAAATAATGACCAGTTGAGCTATTTTGTGAAAAAAAAATCAAAATATTGCTACTTTTAAAGAAATACACTGATCTACTAGTTATTTGACATCATGAAGATATAGCCCACATAATCCAGCATTGCAATATTTTTGATATCAAGAAGAGCCCTAGATACTGAATGTATCACACTTTCCATTTTCCCCACATTTCTTTAATTATTTTATTTAAAAATCATAAATAAAGATGAATAGAGTTTCTTCAGTTTTCAATGTGGAGTACAGAGCCCAAAGGCTGTCTTAGGCATATAGAATCAACTCCAAGCACACATGAGAAATTATATTAGCACTATTGGCTTGCAAAAAACAGGAAAAGCAGAATGAGCAGGGCAAAGGTAGAACAAGTGCCAGGGCAGCTCAGGGACCTTAGTAAGGTCATCAGGGACATAACGTCTAGGCACTGTCAGGTGAATAATTCAGCACCAGTGGGAGGGTGAGTAGGACATTGTGACTGACAGTACCACCAAATAGGAATAAGCATTAGGATGAAAAAAAAATAGAAATAGGTAACACTTATTAAGAATCTCTTAAGGGTCAGACACCTTTCCAAGAATTTGTGTGCATTATCTCATTATCTTTCAAAAACCTGCAAGAGAGGCACTGCCTTTGTCTCCATTTTACAGGTGAGGAAGTTAAATAACTCACCCAGTTTACAGAGTAAGTGGAATAGGGATTTGAACCCAGGAAATGTGACTGTGAAGTCATAAGCTTAATATGCTTCCTGGATATAGCTGGAGTATAGGAAACGATTACATTGCAGAACATAAAGGGAAAAGAATGTTAAGCTGCCAATCCACAGATCTGGATTACAAAAAATGCTTAAGGTAAAAGCCACATTTTAGGGTAGACACTTTGCTCTGTACACTCCAGGATCTGTTATTCTCAGCCAATGGTAGCCGTATCTTGAGCTCAGTAATTGGAATCTAAAATTTCTATTTGTTTCTATGACAGCTGATAAGCCCAGCTATGTAAGATAAGAATTTTAACAGTTTTCTGCTTTTGGCAGAAAACCAACAGATTTATGAGTGTTAAACTGCTTTACATTTTAGAAAAGAAAACTACACACAGAGATAGAACATTTGTTTTCCCTTTCTCTGTAAGAAAAAAAAAAGAAAAGAAAGAAATCATTACTATCAGAACCTGCACTCATGCACTTCCACATATTGGATGGCTTGAAGGACCACTTCTCCCAATAGGGTTGTTGTAGTTCTGTTTGTTTTAATGAATCAGTCTTACTAGACTTTGACTTTCAAGCTGACAGATGTAGAGTTGAAGAGTCTGCAGGTGTGCATATGCCTGAAAGTAAATGTGAGTGCAGGGCTATCTGAGAACCCTTCTTCTCTGTAATAAGCTATCTGATTCTCAGTTTCCTAATTTTCACCAAAAAGTTTGATAAAATAGTGAGCAATTATAAAATAAAAATCATCCTTATGCCAATAATCCTTATTTCCAGCACCTAGCCTTTACAATCTTGTCATCTTTATTTGTGGTTAGGATCCCTGACTAGAAGATCAGAGGAGCTGAGGAGTCTCGTCGGGGCGGGCGGGGGGGGGGCAGTGAAACCTAAGTAGCTTACATCAAAGACAGTTTTGTTATTAAGATGTAGGAAACATAGAATCTGACCTCTAGATGGTACTCTGAAAGTTTCCCTGTCTTCAGAGAAAATACTCCCATTAACTGAAACTGTTGTTTCACCCCTCTACTTCAGTTCATATTTTTACATTTCATTGGAATAAACCAAACTTTGGGTAACCAAACTGAAAGGCTCTTAACAATTTTCATTTAATATATTAACATTAGTTATATAATGGTCCCATGAAATCTCTGAAGATTTGAAATATTTCTAAACACACAAATAAACTAGGGTTTTTAATGCAAACATTATTTCCTTGATGTGAATTGGCCTTAAATGAGTCATAATTCTTTCAGATTACCAAGAAAGCATTTAATGCATGGAATCAAGAAAACTACTCTGTACTGGAGAATCAGAACATCATATTAAAAATCTTTGCAAATTCACATAATGCTTATATGTATATACTTACACATATATAATTATGTATGTGTAGTCTGAAGTACCTATATATATGCATACATAATAAAGTGAAAAGATCGCCAGATTTGGAGTCAGAGACACTTAGGTTTAAGAATGCTGGTTCTGCTGATAACATACAATATACCCAGAGAAAATTATTTAACTCCTCTGAGCTTAAATTGCTTCACTGAAAAAACAGGGAAATAATAGAAAAAAAATGTAAAAGTACTATTCTGTGCAAGATCAAGAGTAACTAAATGTTTTAGAGGTATAATCTCATTTAATACTCAAGAAAATTTTATGACAGAAGTAATATTACCCTCCTTTGACAAACAAGGAAACTGAGGCAAGGGGAAGTTAAATAACTTGCTCAAAGTAATACAACTAAAGACTGTTTCTTATCTCTAAACTGTTATTCTGTAGACTTTTCATAACGACTGAAGACAATGCATATAAAACACCTACATAGAGCCTAGCCAATAATAATATGTCCTCAGTAAATTTTACTGATACTATTAATAAACAACATATAAATAACAATACTTAGTTTGATTAATGATGTATGTGATTGAGTTTCTTCTTCAGTTTTCAAGGTCAGATTGTTAGTAATACACTTCCTACAAATAAAGTCAGAAATATTTATTGAGTACTATGTTGTGACAGGAATTTTGCTCACCTCTGTGGCGTGGTCTCTACCCTCACAGTTTTACAACATATGGGTTATTGGAGTAGCTAAAAGCCACTGAGGAGAACTATAATGATTTCATAAAGAGATGTCATTGCATTGGGCTCAAAAGTGCCATTCATACAGCCTACCTATTTGCTGACCTAGAACGGCAGATCAAGGATGGCAGCAGAGGAGTTCTTCGCTGGTACAGCAGGTTAATGATCTGGCATTGTCATTGCAACAACTTGGGTCACTGTTGTAGTGCAGGTTCTATCCCTGACCCAGGAACTTCCATATGCCATGGGCACAGCCAAAAAATAAAGGACGGCAGCAGATCTCAGTAAATGCACATCAACTAGATGAATTGAATGGTGTTATTCACTACTATGGGCCTTTTCATTTTGCCTTTTCATAAAGTTAAAAAAATATTTTTGCAAATTTTACAAATATTCATGTTATGAATGTTTTCCATTTTCATTCAACCTGCATATAAATAAGTTTTTTTCAGGGAGTTCCCTGGTGACTCAGTGGGTTAAGGATCCTATGTTGTCACTGCTGTGGTGTGGATTTTATCCCTGGCCCAGGAACTTCTGCATGGTGCAGCCAAAAAAAATAGTTTTCTCAGGATTTTTGTCTTTCTAAGTTTAATTCTAGGCTCTTTAGATCGAAGCAGTTGTGTCTCTCTAAGCAATCCTATTTGAAGGTCTATCTCTATGTTCAAGATCCCAGCCTATGATTTAAAAATAGCAGCCAAGGAGTTCTTTCATAGTATTGTGGGTTAACGATCTACACTGTCAGTATAACTTGGGGCATCGCTGTGGCACAGGTTCAGTCCCTGCCCTGAGAACTTCCATATGCCACTGGTTCAGCTAAAATAAATACAAATAAAAAAATTAAAAATTAAAACAACTACGAAACCCAAAAAACTCATCAAGTATTTTTCCAATTTCTCCAGAAGCTTCTCTTTCATGTGAGATAGATTCCAAAAGCTAAATCTGTACCCTAGCAGACAATCTATCATATAGCTTATATCTGCTTATTCCCTTTGTTATCCCACCACCAATTATGAAATCCATAAGGTATTCTATCATATGAAGGTCTGTTACCCAGAGAGTAATAAGTACATGTAGCAGCTATTTATTTGCAAATATAGAATGTAATGAACACATGGTACAGAAAGATTTTTTGATGCTGATATCCTCTCATTTACATGTATATCCACTATCTTTTTTCCCTATTTCAATTCCATATGTATGGTAAAGAGTCTGGGTTTTTTTTTTTTTTTTCCACTAAACTCTGTAACAGAAATGACTAGAATGTTACCAAGTGTCCTAAAAGCCAAGGGACTAAAATGCAAAGACAGCTCAAGCTTTCAGTAGTATACTGATCACATTGATCCTAACAATACCAGCAAAATGAGCAGGTATAAGTTCTTAATATATACCATGCACTGACCTGGAGAATTTACATATGTTATCTCATTTATTATTCAAAACTCCAAGTTTGAGAAAACATTTTGATGGATAGGCATAATTAAATATTATCAGATTTGGGCCACTATTTTATTGCTCCTTGGATTAACATTTTTTGTTGTGTGAAAAGGTGTAGATTGACAGTGAAGCTTTCCTTGATCAGGCTGCTTAATGGCTAGACTACAACATATGTCTGTCAGATCTAGATTCTCTCCCCATAGATTAGAAATCAGATTTCAAGAAAAGGAGTCCTTGTAACCTAAATTTGTCAAGAAATTCTTGTCAAGAATATAGTTCTATTATGAATTTATACTATAGCAGTGGAATAAATTCAATAACCTCTGATTTGGTATTCTATGGAACAAAATTTGTAGTAGAATAAAGGAGCCAAAAGATATTGCTTATTGCAGCTTTTTATAAGGTTAAAAAATTGGACTTTGGGCAGGCATCATTTAAACTGTGATTTCTTTGACAAAACAATTTTCCCTTAGGGTTCCTCTTTCCTCTCTGCCTGTATAGATTATCCACCCCAGTGCATAAACTTCAAATGGGAGATTTGTGGCCAAGAGCCATGGAATAAAGATAATTCTGATAACACATGCATCCATATAATAGTGCAGTAGCAGTCCCCAAGGCCACTATAAAGTTCGATGTGGAGACCCTATACTTTGGTGCTACACAGATTCAAGTTCAAGTCTTATATCTATATCGTATTAACTCTAAGACATAACAAATGCAAAGCACTTGCCCCAATGCCTAGAACACAGTAGACACTCAACAAAAAGAAGCTGTTATTACCTTAAAAATAAATTTAAAGCACAAAAGGGAAAGCCAGAGCCCAAGTATGATGGCTCCTTACTTCAAAGGCATAAATTCCATCTTCCCGTCAAATACAAATACCTCTGTCAACTTCTAATGAGTATCTGTAGCCATGAACTTGCCTAAAAATCTTACAAGTACAAGAAACTGACATTTTATGTGTCAATTTCTTGGGTTCCCATCTCTTTTCCATATTATTCTTTATAAAGTGATCTAAAAGGTAATAGATTAATAAATAGAAACTATAGATTTTTTGTCTTACCATTTTTGTCTGCTCTCCTCAGTATCTGGAAAAGAAAAAGGACACATTTTATCACCATTTTTTGTAAGCATGGCAGGGAGCATTATACTCACACGTAATTTACCCATTATTAAACAAAAGAAACACCAATTTAAAATAAAAGTTTTCCAATTGAAACTTTTATTTATAATAGTCAAAATTAAAAACAACCCAATGTCCATAAACAAGTGAATGGACAAAGAGGCCATCGTATATCCATACACTGAATACTACTGAGCAATAAAAAGGAATGTGCTTTTGATGCATACAATAACTTGATGGATCTCAAAGTAATTATACTGAGTAAAAAATGTAGACACAAAAGAGGTATTATTCTACTTATATAAAATTCTAGAAAATGCAAAGAGTAAGAGCAGATTAAGGGCTGTGTAGGAAATGAGTAGGGCAGGGCTGGATTATAACAGGGCATGAGGAAACTTTTTAGAATGGTAGACATTTATTTTCTTGATTGCAGTAAAAGTTTCATAGATGTGTAAATATGTGAAAACTCAACTTTACACTTTAAATATGAGCTATTTAGTGCAAGTCAATCATATAATAAAGTGGGGAAAAACAGAAACAATATTAATAAATTTTGGATAATTAGGAGCTCATGTGCCTATACTATATCTTACTTTACTTTTATGAGCTAGTTATATTACCTGGCAGTATTTTAACTTATCTTTGATGGGTATGAACTGCTTGATTATCAAGAATCTTTGTAAAGATTTTCAATTTTCTCTGGTAAACCAATCTCCCCTCTACTCTTGGCCTTTTTTGGGGAGAGCACTAGTTAACAAGGTGTCACAACCTGTTAGTAGAGACTACTCAGGAATTAGCACAATAAAGCCAAAAAAGCCTTGGTTTTGCTTGATTTGTCAAGAAAGACACACTTTTTTTTTTCTGTTGACTTTGAATCTATGAAAGTACAGATAAGAAGCTTCTGTTAGCCTTTTTGTGATTGTATACAGTGTGGGTTGAACTGTGTTGCTCCAAAACAAATGTTGAAGTCTTAACCCCTAGTAACTGTGAATATGACCTGGTTTGGAAATAGGATCTTTGTTGTAGTCAAACTAAAACAAGATCTTATTAAATTGGGGCTGAATCCAATGACTGGTGACTCTATAAGGAGAGAAATTCAGAGATACAGAGACACAGAAGAAGGCTCTGTGATGACATGGGCAGGTATTAGAGTGATACTGCTGCAAACTAAGAAATGCCTAGGGCTGATGGTTACCACTAGAAGCTAGGGGACAGGCATGGAACAGATCTTCCCTAGAGACTTCAAAGGGAGTATGGTCCTATCTACACCTCGATTTCACCCTCTAGCCTCCAGAACTGAGAGAATAAATTTTTCTTGTTTAAACTACCCTTTGTTCAGTCCTTTATTATCGAAGCCCTAGGAAATTAATATAATATACAACCTGGAAATAACCAACACTCAGGAATGGTGTGTCAAGAAGTTCCTGTTGTGGCTCAGTGGTTAACGAATCCAACTAGGAACCATGAGGTTGTGGGTTTGATCCCTGGCCTCACTCACTGGGTTAAGGATCTGGTGTTGCCATGAGCTGTGGTGTAGGTTGCAGAGAGGGCTCGGATCCCACGTTGCTCTTGCCCTGGTGTAGGCCGGCAGCTGCAGCTCCAGTTAGACCCCTAGCCTGGGAACCTCCATATGTTGTGTGGGTGCGGCCCTAGAAAAGACAAAAAAAAAAAAAAAAAAAAAAGGAATGATGTGTCAAGAGATTGAGAGAAACTGGATCACAAGGACACTCTCTGAGTCCCTTGATCACTTAATCCTGAAAAGATGACCTTTGCTTTTCATTACAAGAGTCAATAAATTGTTTTAATTTTTAAATCTTAAGATAGTTGGGTTATTTTTTCTATTAGCAACCATCAAATTAGTCCTAATTCATACTGTATATTAATAGAAAAAATCTGGGTAAGATAATACACAGCTTTGTCATACATAGTACCAAAGAAAATGTCCCTTCACCATATTACAAAGACAAGCTTTAATCAAATGAAAGGGGTAATTAAGGACTGTACTTCCTGAGCAATTTATAGGTATGTTTAATATCTATAAATACTCTTATATTTAGGTGATCACTTCTTGGTGGCCATCTAGAAATATCAGCAACAGTTTTCGTTATCAAAGGTTTCTGTTTACTAATTTCCACTACAGAAATATAATCTACCTTTCCTTCTGCTGATTTCATGGAGATGAAGTATGGATAAATGTATTCATCACTACAATGCATTTTTATTATAAAATACTAATATTATTGCTAAAATTTCTCCCCTGAAAAATTTCCAGTAACAGATATGTATCACCCAGAACTGAGTGCATAAAAGTTGTCCTCTTTTAAACTAAATTTATTTAATTATTGCAGTAGGACTGCTTTCAATAGTAAGAGCTTATATGTTTAGAGCAAAATTAGACACAGCTTCTTTTTTACAATACAGAAGTAATTTCTAGTGGGGATTTTGGAAGTCCATTTCTCCATTTCTCCATCATAACCAGCTTCTTCCTCTCCTCTGAAACTTGAAGACAGAGCTGGGGAGAAACAAAACATAGTCTATTTCTTCCTTTGATATACTCTAAGATTCTATTTCAAGCTCTACTGTATCCTGATGCATTTGAAATAATTACAATAGGAATAACAAAACACCAGAGACTTGGACTCAAGACTGTCATCATCTCATTTCATAAAGAACAATCTTAAATAACATTCATCTTCTTATAGATGCAATTAAGACAGTTATTTTTAACTGAATATGAACAGAAGTGTCTCTGCTGTAAATTTTGCCTGCGAGCCCTCAGACTAATAAAAAAAGGACTTGTAAATGAGAATTGAGTTCATTATGTTATGAACCATAGTAATCTGTGTCAGATAATCTTACTGGTTGCTTTCACAAGATAGATAATAAATACATTTAAATATCATGGTATTAAATGTAGATGGTGTTAAGTTTTGGCAACAATTTCAGGATTTTCAAATAGCATCCTGAAAGATATTCTTGGATGGCTTAAAATTCTTCACTTTTCACTTTAAGTTATTGAATGCAGGTGTTGAAATGCAAATATTACCTTGGAGGCATAAAAAATTAATACCATCAACACTTACTGAACTAATATTTGCTAAGTGCCTCCTCTCATGTACCAGGTTAAAATTAGGTAATAAGATGAGCTATCAGTCACTTAGTAGACTCCTAAGAAACTGGGCTATGGGGCAGGGAGTAGGGACTCATCCAGAATGTTCCATTCAGGAGGATCAACCTAGTAGTTGAGTCATGGTGTGTGGGCCTGGACACCTACCGTGTGGTTTTGCTACCAGGCAATTAGTCATCATGAGATAGGATGCAGGTAAATGGACATTGAAAGATGGATGGAGAAAAGGTAATCAGTACATACTGATTTTTTACTAAAGTATAGTTGATTTACAATGTTCCTGCAATTTCTGCTGTATAGCAAAGTGACCCAGCCACACACACACATACATTCTTCTTTTTTTAATACTATCTTCCATCATGTTCTAACCCAAGAGACTGAGCACAGTTCCATGTGCTGCATGGTAGGACGTCATTACTTATCCATTCTAAATGAAATATTTGCATCTACCAATACCAAACTCCCGGTCTGTCCCCTTCTCTCCTACCTCCCCACTGACAAACACAAGTCTGATCTCCATGTCTGTGATCTGTTTCTGTTTTTGTTTTGTTTTGTTTTTTGTCTTTTTGCCATTTCTGGGCCACTCCCACGGCATATGGAGGTTGCCAGGCTAGGGGTCGAATCAGAGCTGTAGCTGCCGGCCTACGCCAGAGCCACAGCAACGTGGGATCCAAGCCGTGTCTGCAACCTACACCACAGCTCACGGCAACACCGGATTGTTAAGCCACTGAGCAAGGCCAGGGATCGAACCCGCAACCTCAGCGTTCCTAGTTGGATTCGTTAACCACTGCGCCACAATGGGAACTCCTCTGTTACTGTTTTGTAGATGGGTCATGTGTGCCATATTTTAGACTCCACATATAAGTAATAATACAAGGTGTTTGTCTTTCTCTTTCTGACTTACTTCACTTAGTATGAGAAACTTTACTTCCATCCATGTTGCTGCAAATGGCATTATTTTGTCCGTTTTATGGCTAAATAGTATTCCATTGCATAAATGTACTACATCTTCTTAATTCATTCATCTGTCAATGGACACTTTGGTTGTTTCCATGTCTGGGCTTTGTGACTAGTGCTGCAATGAACAGAGGGGGTGCATGTATCTTTTTCAATGAATGTTTTGTCTAGATATATGCCCAGGAGTGGGATTGCTGGATCACATAACAGTTCTCAGGAACCACCACCATACTGCTTTCCATAGTGGTTGTACCAATTTCCTTTCCCACCAACAGTGAAGGAGGGGTCCCTTTTCTTCATGTCCTCTCCTGCCTTTGTTGTTTGTGAACTTGTCAATGATGGCCATTTTGACTGGTTTGCAATGGTAGCTCATTGTAGTTTTGATCTGCATTTCTCTAATAATTAGTAATGTTGAGCATTTTTTCATGTGCCTGCTATCTCCTCTATGTCTTCTTTGGAGAAATGTCTATTTAGGTCTTTTGCCCAATTCTCAATGGAGTTTGTTTTTTTGTTGTTGAGTTGTATGAGTTGTTTGTGTATTTTGGAGATTAAGCTTTAGTTGGCTGCATTGTTTGCAAAGATTTTCTCCCATTTTGTGGACTGTCTTTTCATTTTTTAATGGTTCCTTTGCTGTGCAAAAGCTTTTGAGTTTTAATTAGGTCCCATTGGTTTATTTTTGTCTTTATTGTCATTATTCTGATACTAATTCTGACACTTTTTAGAAGTATTTCATACAAATTAGGTTTGAAAATAAATAGTCCCTGTATTATTTTGTGGGTTTGCCTATCATTTTTGATGCATTCAGCATGGAACAATGATGTAAAAATAATAGTTCAAATTTAGCACATATCCTTTTTTCTCAGTTTCCTATGCTATGATCTTTTATTTCATTCTCACGACAACCTTTCGAATTAAATATAAAACTCATTATTTTTACTGATATGGAGATAAAGAAAATGAAGCAAAAGCCAACAGCGGTGGTAAATCTCTGACTTTCTGATCTATGGCTAGTTTCTAACTAGCTGGATATAGCTAGCCATGTCATTAATAGTATCCTCAAAAGCAGTTAGAGTTATTTGTTAAAGCAGTGGCACTGGAATATAGACACTGAAAATCAAAGTTTTCCTCAGATATGGAAATTAGTCAGTGTGATGCAGAAGATCAATTTCATTTTTGTTCCTCTTTGGAAACGGGAATATCTATCACCTACTTATTACAACCTGAACATAATTCAAAAAGCAATCTTACTTAGTAGTGCTACTAGAATAATGAATCAAATATAATTATATATTTATAATTTAATTTTTATTTTTGGTAAAAGTAATATGATTCAGGAATAAAGAACTCAAAAGTCCCTGAGTAACAAATCCTTTTTCATGTCACATAGGGTTAAATTTTTCACAAAATATCTCAAATTTTCACAAGGGTTAAATTTTTCACAAAATATCTCAAAGAAAAGTGTAAACAAAGTATTTTCTATTCAAGATAAAATCCAGTGGCAGTTTTGTGGAGACTCTATCATTTTACTGGCAAATAAGCACCTCTCATATGAAATCAGTTGTATATTTTTATTTTTAAATTCTAGAAATAAATATAAGAACACAAAGTTGTCCTATTCATAGAGTACACACTTCTTTCAGAACAAGGACCTGAAGCTGTTTATTTACTGAACTTGGGAACAATCATGCATATATATAAAATAAATGAGATCTTAATTTCCTCTTTTTTCTTATTTTTAAGTAGCAGTTTGAACTCTTGGGCTAAGTAGGTGTGTGTCTTAGTGAGGATGACTTTCCATTTACATAGTTCAATCCATTCATCTCTACAGAATCACTGCTTTTAAACAGTCATAGAGAAGGGTTTTGGCCAGGATGGCAGAGTAGGAAGACCATGAATTTACCTCTTCCCATGGGCAGAGGTATTCTATTTACAGAGCAACTATTGATGAAAACGACTGGAATCTAGCCGAAAAGTTCTCATACACTGAAGATATAAAGAAGGAAATACATGTGGGCAAAACAAAAAGACAATCTACTGAAAGGGAGAAAATATTTGTAAATCATATGACCAATAAGGGATTAATATATAACACATATAAATAGCTAAAACAACTCAACATCAAAAACAAACAACTCAGTTAAAAAGGGGTGTAAGAACTGAACAGACATTTTTCCAAAGATGAAATATAGATGGCCAGCAGACACATGAAAAGATGCTCAGCATTGCTAATCATGAGGGAAATGGAAATCAAAACCACTATAAGATATCACCTCACCTGTCAGAATGGCTATCATCCATGAGAGCACAAGTAACGAATGTTGGCTATGATGTGAAGAAATGGGGACTCTTGTTAATTGGTATAGCTACTGTGGAAAACAGTATGGAGGTTCCTCAAAAAATTAAAAATAGACCTACCGTATGACTCAGTAATTACACTCCTGGGAATATATATATGAAAAAAAAAACAAAAACACTAATTCAAAAAGATACATGCAACCCAGTGTTCACAGCAGCATCATTTACAATTGCTAAGATATGGACACAACCTAAGTGTCCATCACAGAGGAACAGACAAATAAAATGTGGCATACACACACATGCATGCACGTGTGTGTATATGTGTGCATGCACACACACACACACACACACACACACACACACTGGAATACTACTCAGTCATAAAAAATAATAAAATTGTGCCATTTGTAGCAACATGGATGGACTTGGAGTGCATAATGCTAAGTAAAGTAAGTCTGACAGAGAAAGACAAATACAGTATGATGTCACAAATGAATTCTAAAAAATACAACAAACTAGTGAATATAACAAAAAGAAGCAGAATCACAAATACAGAGAACAAACTAGTGGTTGCCAGTGAGGGGGGCAATATAGGAGTGGGGTAGTGGGATGTACAAAGTACTGAGTGTAAGATAGGAACGAGGATGTATTGTACAACACAGTGAATACAGCCAATGTTTTATGATAATTATAAATGGGAAGTAACATTTCAAAATTGTGTAAAATTTTTTAAAAAATTGAAAAAAAGAAGGAGCTACAATAAGACATGTAGGATGGGTGGAGACACCATATAATTAAGACTCATACTTCCAAGGTGGGTGACCCACAATGAGGAGGATAATTACAATTGCAGAAGTTCTCCCAAGTAGTGAGGGGTCTGAGCACCAGGAAGACAAGTAAGCCCTCAAAACATTTGGCTCTGAAGGCCAGTGGGGCTTACTTATGGTAGAGCCAGAAGACCCTGGGAAATATAGACTCCACTCCTAAAGGGTGGATACAAAATCTCACACACTCCAGGACCCATGGCAGAAGGAATCATTTGAAATAAGCCAAGGTCAGACCCATTTGCTGATCCTGGAGAGCCTTTGGGAGAGGCAAGAGACAAGTGGAGCTCACCCTGGGGACACAGACAGAGGCAGCAGCTATTTGGGATGGAGGAGGCTTAGTCTATCACAAGAACATAGGTGCTGACAATTGCCATTTTGGAATCCTCCCTTTTAGCTTACTAGCCCCAGGGCCCAGACCTGTCCACCAATCTGTGGGCACTAGTATTGGGCCAAGCAAAGCAACTAGCCAGTCAAGGACACAGTCCAATCCACCAGCAGGCTTGCTGCTTAGGAACCTCTAACCCCTCAGCTTCTCCAGGACATATCTCTGTCCATTAAAGGACTCAGGACCCATCCCCACACACCAGTGCTATGATTCTAGCCTCAGAATCCCCAGAGCTTGGCATCCAGAGACCTTGGGACCCAGCTTCTCGGACCAGCTCCAAAACCAATCTCAAACACCACTAGCACTAGCTCCAAAACCAATCTCAGACACCAGTGAACAAACACAAGCTCAAGGAACACTTAGACTCCAGCCCTGCCAACCAGGGCACTGAAATCAGTCCCAGGACCTCTGCAGACCCACAGGCTGCTGTGCAATACCGACCCCATAAATCAGTAGGCTGGCACCAGCCCCAGGGCCCAGTGGACCCTGGCCCTGCCCATCATCAGGCCAGTACAAGAATGGAAGAAGTAGAACTACCACTGTTTGCAGATTACATTCTTATACACATAAAATCCTAAATATGCCACCAAAAAACTACCAGAACTCATCAGTGAATTTCGTATACAGATTAATTAACATATAGAAATCTGCTATATGTCTTTACACTGACAATGAGCTATCAAAAAAAGAGATTAAGAAAGCAACCATATTTACATTTATATAACATCAAAAATAATAAAAGCCTAGGAAAAAAATCCAACCATGGAGGTAAGAAACTTGTAAATTTCTTTCAGAAAATTATAAAACACCAATGAAAGAAATTGAAGATGACATAAACAGATGGAAAGATATACATGTTTATGGATTAGAAGAATTAATGTTGTTAAAATGATCATACTACCCAAGGCAATCTATAAATTCAAGGCAATCTCTATCAAAACACCAACTGCATTCATAGAATTAGAACAAATACTTGTAAAATTTGTATTGAAATACAAAATACTGCAAATATCCAGAAAATCTTGAGACAGAACAAAGCTGGAGGTATCATGTTTCCTGATTTCAAATATACTACAAAGCCACAATTATCAAAACAGTATGGTACTCACACAAAAACGGACACAGATAAGTGGAACAGAATAGAATCCTGAAATCAACCCACACTTATATTTATCTATGACAAAGGAGGAAATATCTATGACATATGGGGGAAAAAGCCTCTTCAATACTTGGTATTGGGTAAACTGAACAGCTACAAGCAAAAGAATCAAACTGGATTATTCTCTCAGACTATGCCCAAAAATAAATTCAAAATGGATTAAAGACTTAAACATAAGACCTGAAACTCTAAAACTTCCTGAAGATAACATAGGCAGTATGCTCTCTGACATCATTCTTAGTAATTTTTTTTTAACATGTCTCCTCAGTCAAGGGAAACAAAAGCAAGCATAAATAAATGGGCCTAAAAACCTAAAAGGACAACCTTTTGCTCTGTGAAGGAAACTATCAAAAAAATGAAAAGGACATTTACTGAATGGGAGAAGATGTTTGCAAATGGTATATCCAATAAGAGGTTAATATCCAAAATATACAAGGAAGTGGTACAACTCAACATCCAAAAACCCAAAGACTCAATTTAAAAATGGGCAGAGGATCTGAATAGACATGTTTCCAAGGAACATATACAGATAATCAATAGGTACATGAAAAGGTGTTCAACACCAGTAATTATCAGGGAAATGCAAATCAAAAGAACAGTACTTCACACTTATCAGAATGGATATTGTCAAAAAAGACAACAAATACAAGTGTTAGGGAGGGTGTGGAAAAAGGGAACCCTTAAGCACAGTTGGTAGGAATGTAAATTGGTGCAGCCACTACAGAAAACAGTATGAAGAGGCCTCAATTCCACTCCTAGGTATTTATTCAATGAAAAGGAAAACCCTAATTAGAAAAGTGATATACCCACCCCCCTCACGTTCATGGCAGCCTTATTTACAATAGCCAACATATGGAAGCAACCTAAGTACCCATCAATAGATGAATGGATAAAGAAGTGGTAGATTGATAGATAGATGATAGATAGAAAGATCTAGGTATATGCACAATGAAACATTACTCAGCCATAAAAAAAGAGTGAAATCTTACCATTTGTGACAACATAGATGGACCTTGAGGGTATTAGGCTAAGTGAAATAAATCAGATAGAGAAAGACGAATACCATGTGATATCACATATGTGGAGTCTAAAAAACAAAGCAAATGAACAAACATAACAAAAGAGAAACAGAGTTATACATACAGAGTGGTTGCCAGAGGAGAGAAGAGTCGGGACAGGAAAGAAATAAGTGAGGGAGATTGAGGTACAAACTTCTAGTTGCAAAAAAAAAAAAAAAAAAGTTACAGGTATAAAATGTATAATGTGGGGAATACAGCCAATAACTGTGTAAAATCTTTGGTGACAGATTTTTATCTAGACTTATCACGGAGATCATTTTGAAATGAATAGAAATTTCAGTTCTCTATGTTGTTTAACAAGAGTTAACATTGTATTGTGGGTCAATTACACTTCAAAATCAAACAGACACATTCATAGAAAAAGAGATCAGATTTGTGGTTACCAGAGACATGGGGTAGGGAGATGGAATGGGATAGATGAGACAGTCAAAAGGCATAAATTCATGTTACAAGATACATAAGTACTAACGATGTAATGTACAACATGATAAATGAAGTCAACACTACTGTATGTTACATGTGAAAATTGTTAAGAGAGTAAATCCTGAGTTTTCATTACAAGAGAAAACATTTTTTTTCTCTTTCTTTAAACTGCTATCTATATGAGATGATAGGTGTTCACTAAACATACTGGGCTAATCATTTCATGATATATGCAAGTGTACACAAATATATAGTGCTGTATGTCAATTATCTTTCAATAAAACTGGAAGAAAAATAAATAAATAAATTTTCTCCAGAAAAATAAAAAAGTCATAGGGAGGCACTTGATATCCTTGGGGGAAACACCGAAGATAGATCAGAATGAATGAAGGCCCCTCTTGCCTTCTTTGAATCAATCTCATAGCTGTTTAGCCATAAACCTTATCACTGACATGATTTTGAGGAACCCTAACTCTATCCCTGAGGATTTCCTTCTCTGGTGTGCTGTGTGCCTCCTCCTTCTCCCAGCTCAGTTCCTCAGCGGCTTTTTTTTTTTTTTTTTTTTTTTGCCTTGAATGGCAAGACTTAAAAAGTATAGTATTAGCCAGTGTAACCATTAGCACCAATAACAACATCTGATTGACCCAAACTAAGCAGAGATTAGTGCTCATGAAAAATGAGGTATTAACAATCCTATTGAGTGGAAGGAATGGGAATCCCACATATGCATTGGTGGGAAAAAGATGGCCCACCCAGAAAGCCTGTATTTCTAATTGCTACTGCACGGTGATGAGAGGAGAAGCCGGCCAGGAAATGCAGGTGAATCTTATCTATATCTTTTGTCCTACCCCAGGTTTAATTATTGATGGAGGTTTCTCAGCTAATCCGTTCAAAATAAACTTGGGAGGGCTCCCTGCCCCCTCTTCCTTACATTCATTACCTCTGCTCCACCATTATGATACTGATAACTTGATTTCCTCATATTTTCATCTCTCCACAAATAAATGTATTTGGCCTCTGGCCCCCTCACTTCGACTTTTATAAGAAATGATAACTCGGGTTAGGGGAAAAAGCAAAATCATTCTTCAATGCCCTCTGCCCATTTTTTTTTTATCATGACAGAATTGTCCCCACTGAGCCAGAAACTACCTCAAGGGACAGGACGAATGTGACAGCTGAGGGGCTGAGAGTGCTGAGAGCCTGCAGGCAACTGAGGGATAGGAAAACCATAAAACCTAAAGGCAGAGGAAAGAGCTAAGCAAAACGGTGAGAAATATAGAGAATGGCAGGAAGGGAGAGTAAAGCAAAATTGAGAAATAAATAAGAAATAAAACTGCTACAGGGATAGAAACCACAGCATGAGGGCAGAAAAATAGCACAGAAAGGGAAAGAAAGAATGAAAAACGATTATTCAAAATCAGAGAAATGGAGTGAGGGAATCAATAAGCAAGCCACGGTGAGGACCAAAAGAACAACAGCTAAATTCTAGAACTGATGAAGATAATGACAGTAATTACAACTTGGAGAGTTACAGAAGGCCAATAGCAGGAAAGAAAAATGTAAAAATAGGAGATAGCAGCGAAAAAGGAATCATTATGAAAGTCTTGGCGACTGCTGGTAATAAGAAAAATATGTTTTCAAGTGATTGTTTTTTGGGGATGGGGGGGTTGTTGAAGGATGGCGGGCATAGCAATCTCTGTTGATTCCCCAGATCACTTTAGAGCGTGGGCAAGATGGGAGCTGAAAATAGGGCATATTGGAGATGAGTTGGGACAACGCCAACACCCCCCACCTTTACCCCCTTTAAAATACTCTATTCACCTGAATGGAGACTTGTATTTACAAACCTAGTCCCTATTGAAATCCAGGCTGTTGGGGAATTTAACTTTTTGGAATATATTAGGGGTGGTTAAGCCCCAGGTCGCCGGACTGGGCCAGCCCTTTTGACAAGTTCAGTGGCGGTTATTTCCCAGGCATTTGCCTGAGTGGTTTTCCGGGGAGAGAGGGAAGCGAGGTAGGAGCTAGTTCTCTCAGGTGTTCTGGAGGCAAAACACCGGCTGATGGACACCTGGCTGGAAACTCCTCCTTCCAGCGAAGAGGAAAGCCCCTAAGACACATCGACCTAACCCCTTCCCTTTGTACTTACGTCTAGGAAGATCGACATGCCTTTGGACAGCTGCAGCGCGGAACTTAGCTCTTCCGAAGAGTTGTTGGAGGACGACGACGTCTCCCTAGATTCCTCCATCCTTGGGAGCCCTGAAGACCGCTGGCGCTGGCGAGAGCACGGCTAGGCAGCCACACAGGCTCAGGCAAGGATGCGCCGCACTCCCTACCCTCTCCCAAGCTCCCGCTGCAAGGCTCGGGATCGAGAGCGGATGCTCGCTGCTCCGAGAGCCTCCCTCCTGTCTCTCTCGGGCTTATTCTCCACCTCCTTGTCTACGTCCTCCGCGCTCCCACGCATTCCAACTCGCGCCTCCCCCTTCTCTTGGCTGCGCCGCCTGGATCACTCGTCTCTGCTGGTAACAACGCGCTGCTCCTCTTGGGGGCGGGGTGGGGGGGTGCGGACTCTGACCCCCACGCACTGCCATTAGGCTTGGGAGTAACCCTGAGGCTTCCGCCCAGTCCACAACGGTCCCACACGCGGAGAGAAAGGAGGTAGCCCACTCAGAGAGGGGGAACAGATGGAGGGTTAGCTGTCCTGAATAACTAAAACACAAAGTAAGGATGCCCCCAAACTCACCCCTGGGTAGAAAATAGTTAGATTCCAAGATGTTTTGCCAACTTTGCTTTTGTCCAAGTACACCTGTCTTCCCCACCCTCCCCAAAGACTGGTAGGTAAATAGATATCACCAACCAACGAGATAGGGGGGCGGTTAATGTGGGGATTAAACCACTCATTTTTGGAATCTTGAGGCCCCGGGTTCAAAACCTGCTCTTTGTTGATTTATCTTGTGATCTAGCAAGTTACTACATCGTTTCGCCTCTGTTTTCATCAGTAAAATGGTCACGATGGTGCTACTTACCTCAAAGCATTCTGGGGCTTAAATGTGGTTAGTGCCATGGACAAAGGTATGGACGCTGCATAGAGTGAGCAGCCAAAAAAAAAAAAGTTCTATGGGAAAAATATTGTCAGATCATGGTCAAGCAAGTTTTCCAAAGTTGAAGTCACAATAAAGGATACAGTCCCTATCTATGTTTAAGAGAGGGTAATTATTCAAAATCTGAGGGCTTCTGTAAGAGCTGCAAAAATGGTAATCTCACCTTCCATCAGGAGAAATATCCACTGTTTATTGGGCATCTAAATGTGCAAGACACATTCGAGTTGCTGTGGGTTACAAAGTTGAACTATCTTGGAGTAAAATGAGCCAAAGAGAATAGTACCTTTTCCAAACAAGGCTCTGCCTGTGAGAATGGATGAAGTGGATCCAGATCTCTATTTTGTGGCCTCCAAGAAAAAAAAAAAGTCGTTTCTATAAAGCACGTGCACAAACAACCTAACACAGGACAAAATGTGAGTTCCAAAAAGCATATAAAAAGTTCTATATGAGTTTCCTAGGAGAAATGATTTATTATCTTGCTAATGGGACCAAGAAAGGCTTGATAAAAGAGGTGGTATTTGAAATGTATCTTGAAAATTCCTAGATATATATCTGATAGAAATAGAGAGAAAAGACATTCCAGATGGAACAGCAAAAGTAAAGGCATGACACCCAGGAGAGTCCATGGGAATCTGTAATTAGTCTACTGGAATCCTAGTCCCTACCCAAGGCTTACTAAAGCAGAATATAAAAGTATGAGATCCAGGAATCTGAGTCCCTCTTTTTTCCATGATTCATATCCTGGTGCTCGGTAGCAGGTAGGACTGGGGCGGGGGAAGGCCCGATAAATCACCTTGGGCACAAAGTGTAAGGAAGTGTTACCCTGTATTTGCATGATCCTGATAGTGCCTGCCTTCTTAAATTTTGCATCGTTGGCATCTCAGTTACCTCACCCAAGTCCCAGACTTGCTCTGTAGATCAGTGTTTGCAAGAAATGGATCCAGTCGTTTTCAGTTCTGGCTGTACATGGGAATTACCAAGGATGTATGGCAACTTTCAATACAGCCACAATTTCGTTAACTTCCTATAGAAACGTGCGTCCCCTTTCCTTGAATCTGAAGGACTGTGACTGCTTGAATGCATAAAATGCACCAGAAGTGATGCTATGTTTTCTGAGTCTAGGTATATAAAAAGCCTCACAGGGAGTTCCCTTTGTGGCTCAGTAGGTAAGGACCAGATGCTGTCTCTGTGAGGATGTGGATTCAATACCTGGCCTTGCTCCTTGGTTAAGGATCTGGCATTGCAGCAAGCTGCGGCATAGTCTGCAGATGTGGTTGAGATCTGGTGTTGCTGTAGCTGTGGCATAGGCCTGCAGCTGCAGATCCAATTCACCTTCTAGCCTGGGAACTTCTATATGCGACAGGTGTGGTGTAAAGAAAAAAAAAAAGCCTCGCCATTCCATCTTCTTCAGTGGAATATTTGCTCTGGAGCCTTGGGATCGCTATAGGAAATATGACTACCTTGAGCACCATGCACCGAGGAAGCCCAAGCTATACGGAGAGGCATCTGTAGTCACCCTGACTGAAAGTACCAGCTGAACCCAGCCTTTGAGTCATTCCAGCCTAAGTGGCAGAAAAGTGAATAAAGAAGTCTCTAGATGATTCCAGAACACAGCTATTTGAGACACGCCTAGCCATTTGTGTTATCTCAGCCAAGATCTCAGACATCATGGAACAGAGACACACCATCCATCAGTGCTGTGCCCTGTCTAAATTTCTGACCCACATAAATCAGGAGCATAATAAAATGGTTACTGTTTTATACAAATAAGCCTTGGTGTGGTTTGTTTTGTAATAATAGATAATAAAAAATAAGGAGCTTTAAAAAAAACAGGAAAAAACAAATTGATGCCTTTGTTCATATTCAGGTTCATATTCAGTTAGCATGCAGTGGTACCTAGGCATCACTGTTTAAAAACAAACGAACAAACCAACAACAACAAAAAAACAAAACTTCCCAAGTGATTATGATGTGCAGCCAAGATTAAGAACCACTGAAATGATCTATACCGTACATTCATGGAAGCAACAGAATAAAATATCAGAAGACAGGGGTGATGACAGGGACAGAATTTTGGACTTAATTAGATAGAGCCTTAGAGACTTTAGACTTAATCAGGGCAGATACTGATTAGATCTGTACTTTGGAAATATTAATCTGACATGTTTGCATGATTTTGCCTTTTTAACTACAAATCTGATTGTCTGAACTGTCCCTTTATTTTGACAACTGTTCATCAAAGAAAATACAAAATCGTTAAAATCAGACTGGCCATTCATCAAAAGGATACTGGTGATTCGAATCACTGAAGAAGAAAAACCAGAAGGAGAGGGTGCGGGGAACTGAGCATGAACATTGGCTACCAAGTCTATAAAACTAAAATATTATTTGTTCCTGACACTGGATGGAGGATTGAATAGATTTTTCTGCAACAAGTGTAGTTTAAATCTTACCCCTCTAACCCAAGCTGTAGGTCCCTCACTCCTTAAATTCAGCCCTGCAAGTGGTAATACTATAATGCCAATCCTATGCTAACAAGAGCAGGTGTTGAAGAAGACTTTCTGTAATTATAAATGAAGAATAAGAGAATAATCAACAATTATTATTGAAAACTAGGGAGCTGTTTGTAACTTCAAAAAATATGTTCCTTTTACCTTTGCTGACATGAATGATATTTTCTCTACCTGCGGCTTTGCTTATTTCCTCTAATGGTCTGTCAAGAGGAAACGTAAATTATTCAATAATCCAATAGTCATTAATGTTTTTTACTGTTTCAATGTGCACACCATTATTGCTATAGCTGAGTTCTCTATTTAATGGAAATGTGATGTTCATAGAAGGCTTCAGTAGAAATGGATGGCAATTAGATTTCCTTCCATTCACAGCCAAATTCAATAGGCACTACAAAGTGGTAACCACGTTTTTGGTTTTCTTTTTATGTAGATAGTGTCAATTTTTGAAAACTGTTTTCACACATTATTTTTATGAAACACAGATGCTTCACTGTGTATAGTATCAATCACACACAGGAGACAGCAAACTTGAGAGAGGAAATGCATCTTCTTACCAACTTCTTTGTGGCCAGATCCTGGTGTGGGGAGAGGAATGTAATTCTAGATTCCAGCTCTCAGGCTTCTTATAATAAGATTTTGACAAGAGGGTATTTCTAGCATTTCAGGAGATGAAAGCCATGTGGGGATGCATTGTATTGCTGCTTGAGGAGAGGAACTATTACCTAAATGATTTCAGATAGCCAGACATCTTACTTATATTTTAAAAACTGTACAGAAATCTATCCTTTGGCATGATGACTCAGACTCCTTTCAGTCAGTTTACTGGACATTTTTATTGCTTTGGAAACCTAAGATCAAACCTTCTTCCTCCTCTAGGGACCTGTCCCATGGTGTGGATCCTGATCATGGGCAAGACTCATCTTTTCTACAGAAGAAAGATGGCCCTTCTCTCCCTTCCCCTGGAAGCTGGAGCAGAGTCTGAGATCTATGCTCAGCCTACAGGACGCTTCACTTGGGACTTTAAATCTGGATCAAGGGACATGAAGGGAAGCTTATTAGTGTCATTGTGCAAAAGAGTGTAGTGGCAAGTGGTCAAAATGCCAGCGGTCGTATTTGCCAACCTGAAGACAAGTTGACAAATGTGATAGGGAAATTTTGGCTGTGATTTCAGTAGTCTTGTCCTCAAAGCTTAATCTCCAGCCTTCCTATTGCCTTGAGGTCCTTCCAGAATACAAAATATGTGTCTTTCTCTGTCTGGCTTTCTTCACTTAGCATAATGCCCTTAAGGTCCATTTACACTGTTACAAGTGACAGTATTTCCTTATTTCTCAAGGCTGAATAGTATCTTCTTTATCCATTTTTCCATCAGTGGATACTTAGGTTGTTTCCATACTTTGACTATTGTGAATAATGCTGCAATGGACATGTAGGTGCAGATATCTCTTCAAGATTCTGTTTTCATTTCTTTGGATATATACCCAGAAATGAGATGGCTAGATTATACCATATGGTAGTTCAAATTTTAATTTTTTCTGGAACCTCCATATTGTTTTCATGGTGGTTATATTGTGGGAAATCTAGTTAGAAAACTCTGAAAAATTAGTAAGAGTTAGTTTTTGATGATTAACTCCAATAAGCTCAATCTAAAATTTTCCTGTTAAATAGAGCCATTTAGTAAGTCACTGGGGAAAAACTTGGTAGAAAAATTAATGCTATTTGAACATTTGTTTAGTGCCTGCTTCATGCCACCAACTGAGAGACATAGCTGAGGAAATGATGAAAAAGACTGATCCTCAGTTTTGTAGAACTTAAGTGTGACTTAAGGAGACTTAATTTAATAGATAATTTAATGGATAATTTTAATTCAGTGAGACAAGAGGAACACCAGAGGCTTGCAGTGAGTGCTGAGAGAAGACAGAAGGCACATCTCTCATTAGTACCTATTCTCCATGAACTTTTATGTAACTGTAGATCATAAAATTAGGACTCAGTTATAGTAAGTGCCACTGGGCCCCAAAATGGTTAACCAATAATGGCTATTTTCCTATAAGCTATTTTGCCCTGAGGATAAAATTTTTTTCTGTTATGCCACTGTATGAGTGAAATAAAGCTCCTATTTACTGGTTTATTCACCATAGAGTTCTTCCATCTTGAAAAGGAAGCAAAGCCCAAGGAACCAGTATAGTCCATTAACTCTTTGCATTGCTACAGTCAGTACACCCTATCTTCATCACTCTTATAGGCAAGCTTTCTCACCTGTAACAACAAGGATGAGGAATTGTGTGCAAGGGGTTTTGCAGCGATAAGCAGAGACTGTGCTGAACAAAGATAGTTATTGTTATCCCCAGCAGCACCACTGCTTTGCATTCATATCCTAGAACCTGAGATATTTCGTAAAAAGTGCATGGTATAGTATCTGGTACATAGGGATCTGGTAAGCAGTGTGGTTGCTATTACTGTGAGATTGCTCTCTATAGCCCTGGTCACTGATCACGCCTTCCTTCTTAAAACTCTTATCCCAGCTTTATGATCATGTTCTTCCTCAATTTAGTTTTCTTTGTGGGATCTTCTAATTCTTCTAGTTTTCTAAACTAATGCCGTTTTTCTGTAAACATGATGCTAATACAATATTGTAAGTCAACCATACTGCAATAAAATTTAAAATTTAGAAACCTATATATAGAACTACCATATGACCCAGCAATCCCACTCTTGGGCTTATATTCAGACAAAACTTTCCTTGAAAAAGACACATGCACCCGCATGTTCACTGCAGCATTATGCACAGTAGCCAAGACATGGAAGCAATCTAAATGTCCATCGACAGATGAATACATTAAGATGTGGTATTTATACACAATGGGATACTACTCAGCCATAAAAAAGAACAAAATAATGCCATTTACAGCAACATGGATGGAACTAGAGACTCTCATCCTGAGTGAAGTAAGTCAGAAAGAGAAAGACAAATACCATATGATATCATTTACTTGGAATCTAATATTTGGCACAAATGAAACTTTCCACAGAAAAGAAACTCAAGGACTTGGAGAACAGCCTTGTGGTTGCCAATGGGGAGGGAGAGGGAGTGGGATGGACTGGGAATCTGGTGTTAATAGATGCAAACTATTGCCTAAGTAATGGATAAGCAATGAGATCCTGCTGTATAGTACTGGGAACTACATCTAGTCACTTACGATGGAGCGTGATAATGTGACAAAAAGGAATGTATATATGTATGTGTGACTCCTTCCCTCACTGCTACTTACCTTGCCTTTATTTTATGCTCCTTCCTATCTAGTCAGTTGCAAGAGTTTTTTGGAATCCACCCACTCCCTTCTATCCCCATTGCAACCACACAAGACCAGAAAACTGTTCATCTCTCACCTGGAACAGTGGCCTAGCCACCTTCCTGGCTCCCTGCCTCCAATCTGCCCTCCCTTTAAGCCATGATTCACACACTGACAGAGTGAGTCTTCTGAAATACACAGCTAGGAGTTCCTGCTGTGGCATAGCGGGTTAAGAATCCAACTGGAGCAACTTGGGTCACTGCAGAGGTTCAGGTTTGATCCCCTGTTCTGCACAGTGGGTTAAGTATTGGTGGTGTTGCTGCTGTGGCGTAGGTCACAGCTGTGGCACAGTTTTGATCCCTGGCCCAGGAACTTCCACATGCCACGAATGTGGCAAAAAAAAAAAAAAAAAAAAAAAAAAAGACATCTAAGCACAGCACGGAGCTACTAAAATCCTTCCTCAGTGGAGCCTTCAAGATAAAATCGCTTTTGCTTCTGTCATCTATTCCCTATCCTGACTCTTCCCCTGACTTATCATTCTGGTCACACAGAATTACTGGAGTAGAATGGAGTGGTTAAGATAAATTCTGATATCCAAAAGATCTGTGCTCAAATCACAGCCTAGCTTCCTATTATCACTGAATAACACTAAAGCATGTGACTTAGCCTCTATTTTTCTCCACACTCAAATAGAAATAAGAATCCTAACTATTGCATAGGATTTAGATGAGGATTCAATTAAACAATGCATGTAAAGCACTTAGCGTGGCATCTTGAACAAAAATAATAGCACAGAAATGTGACTCTTTCTCTCCCATGCTCCTGGGCTGTTGCCCTTGGCATTCTCTGCTTAGAATACACAATTTTCTTTAATTGGCCTGTTCATCACTTAATGGGTTTTAGAATCAGCTCAGACATCTTCTCTCCAGAAGAGCCTCCCTCCTCCAATGCCCCCACCAATCCCCAGGGCTGGCTTGGTTTTCCCTTCTCATTTACACAGCACTCTTTATATACCCCTTTCATGTTTCTTATCATATTTTTTAAAAATAATTTTTATACCCTTTCTGCCCACTTACATAAACTCTGAGATACTAGAGAGGGAGAAATGGATTTTTCATTTATATCTTATATCAGGCAAATTGCTAAACACATGGCAGGCACTCAATAAATGTGCAATGAATGAACAAAAGAAGGAAAGATTAAATAACTCATACTGAATATAGGAATCAAAGTAAGAGAATGAAGGATTTTAGCTGCTTCCCTGTCATAATATCCAATTACATGAATTGATGATAAAAAAAAATACAGAGACAAAGCATAAGGGCCTCAGGATCTGGAGGCAGCATTATAAGCATGAGCTGCTGAAGCTGGACAGAATTAGTGCTGGATTACCAAGAATGTGCTTACGGATATTGAACAGGGGCATTTCAATCCCCCCAAAAGAGAAAGGTTAAACATTGATCAATTTAGCTATCATTTCACAATAAAAATATAGAAAATTGCTACTATAATTTTAATAAGCATTTATAATTTTAAAAATTCAGGTTTGTAGGGCGGTGGAAAAGAGGACCTGACATCTCTTTGTAGATGCCACAAGGGTTTTACACAGGCCTTAGAAACAGGCTTCCTCCCCTCTGATTTGGATTCTTCATACAAATGTGTACATTTAGGGATCTCACAATGAATCCTGGGGTTGTGTCACTAAGCCCAGGGAAACCAGTATGAGAGAGTGCAGTAGGAGTGGGATTTGGGAGCCAAATCCAGCTCTGAAGTCATGAGCAATCAATCTGAATCTTAATTGCCACTTTGTAAGATTTATGTGGGATTAATGAGAATGGACATAACCTGGCTGTAAGCACTTTGTGGGCAAACCCTGGATGTTTTGTTCACAGTGTACCCAGTGCTTAGCACTGTTCTTGACATAGAAGAAGAGATCAGGAGTTCCTGTTGTAGCACAGGGGAAACAAATCTGACTAGGAACCATGAGGTTGTGGGTTCGATCCCTGGTCTTGCTCAGTGGGTTAAGGATTTGGCGTTGCCATGAGCTGTGCTGTAGGTCGCAGACATGGCTTAGATCTTGAGTTGCTGTGGCTGTGGTATAGGCCGGTGGCTGCAGTTCCGATTCAGCCCCTAGCCTGGGAACCTCCATGTGCTGTGGGTGCGGCCCTAAATAGACAAAAAAATAAAACAAGATAAAGAATAGATCAATGATATTGGTTGAATAAGTCATTAACCAGTAAACAATAGGGTCATCATTATATGCACAATATGGGAACTTTATTAACCTCAGAGAGGTGTAAAGAAAGAAGGTGAACACCTGGAAGACACTGTCTTAGTAATCAAATGTCCACAATCAGGTAGAGGGTGAAAACTGCCCAGTTTCACACCGTTTGGCATTTTCCCCTCTTAGTTCCTCCTCACATGAAAGGGGGGGGGTTCCAATGCATTTGACATTTCCCCTTAAAAATACATATTAGCCTCTAATTAGGGAAATATGTAAGAACAGACTAATTACACAACAATTTCTTCAAAACAGAGTCCCCAGAAACTGAAATGTTATCTAGTTTGTGGATGAGTCAAGGTTATTTGAAACCAGTGTTTGAAAACAATTTTTAAATTATTTATTAAGCTACTTTTCATTGTAGAAAAGTTGGAAATCATATTCTCATCATACAGCTATTTAGTACGTGTTTCAGAATCCACAGCATAAACCTCTTACAACATTTTTTATGAAGAATACAAGTCCTTTTGGACTGTGGTACATCTTTGAAGTAAGTAAGTTCAATCCTGTTAAATACCACATATATTTTTTTTTCTTTTTAGGGCTGCAACTGTAGCATATGGAAGTTCCCAGGCTAGTAACTAGGGGTTGAACTGGAGCTGCAGCTGCCATCCTATGCCACAGCCACAGCAATGCCAGATCTGAGCATATCTGTGACCTACACCACAGCTTAAGGCAATGCCAGATGCTTAACACACTGAACGAGGAGAGAGAAAAGGAGAGAATGCTGGCTCTTCAACTTTTGACTTGTGTCACTTTAGGCAAATTATTTAACCTTTTTGTGCCACAATTTCTCCATCTGAATGTGGACTGATAATGGCATTTACCTCATGGAAAGTTATGAGAATAAAATGATATATTCCATGCCTGGCTCAAACTAGTTGCTCAACAAAAGTTAATCATTATTAAGTAACAAGCAGTTATATTAATCTTTTCATGGTTATTTGTTAATATAAGCAAAAAAAGGGGGGCATATGTTTTGATGGAAAATTTTAGTCTTTTTTTTTTAAGAAGAATGGGAATTATCTTTGACTTCCCTAATCCCTCAAAAATCCAGGAATTTACCAGGGCTTATGTATTCAACTATATAAAGAGTTCTGTATTCTGTAGCCCTCCATTTTTTTGCATTTCTTTCTCAGATTTCCCCAGAACTACAGCCTCTTTCTGGAACTCCATAACTCTCATATTTCCTTCCCCTGTTAATGTCCCAACCAATGTCAGAGCAATGATCCTGGAATATATGATAATTTTTCCCTGCTCATAAATATTCGGTGGCCACCATTAACCTTGGGATTCCTTCAAAATAAATATTTGTGCCCTTTGTATTGCTCTCAAATTCCTGAAAAATCCAGTTTCATCTCTCCAAATGAACTTCCAGAAACACAATTATAAATGTATGTGTACACATGAACACATATACATGTGCAGGCACATACACATGTGCAGGCACATACATGCCCATCTATTTGTGCACATATACACAAGTTTCCTTCCATTCTTCACCTCCATGTTTTACCTCCTCAATTCCTAATCATTTCTCTTCTTCTTTTTTCTTCTTTGGCTGCCCCATGGCATATGGAAGCTCCCAGGCTAGTGATGAGATCCAAGCTGCAGTTGCCACCTATGCTACAGGATCTTTAACCTACTGTGCCAGACCGGGATTGAACCTGCATCGCAGTGTTCCAGAGACACTGCAGATCTCCTTGTGCCAGAGCAGGAACTCTTCTCTTTTTCATTCTTTTTTTGACTGCACCCAGAGCATACAGAAGTCCCAGGCCAGGGATTAAGCCTATACCACAGCAGTGCCCCAATTTACTGCAGTGACAATGCCAGATACTTAAGCCACACCTCCATTCATTCTTTAGGTTTCAGTGTTTTGTTGTTGTTGTTGTTGTTGTTTTTTGGTCTTTTTGTCTTTTTAGGGCCACACCCACAGCATGTGGAAGTTCCCAGGCTAGGGACACCACAGCTCGCGGCAACACCAGATCCTTAACCCACTGAGTGAGGCCAGGAATTGAACCGGCAACCTCATGGTTCCTTGTCGGATTTGTTTCTGCTACGCCATGACGGGAACTCCATAGGTTTCAGTTTAAAGCTCATTTCCCTTAGGAAGCCTTAGGTAGCACTTCAATCACTCCATACTTTTCTAATGCAAACCCTCACAATTTCTGCTGTGTTTATGGATTGCAAACTCAAAAGCTTGGCATAATTATCATATGTAAATTCATTTAATAAAGATCTAAAGATTTAAGCCCACTCTTCTATTCAAGTACTTCTATAGATGTGTCTTCTACTATCTTTATAGGCATTTATTTTGACAAACTATACAATAGGTATTCCTCACACTAACCCTGTTCTTTCCCTTTTCCACACTTTTGCTCCAGCATATCCAACTGTCTAATTTCCCCAATGCCATATCTCCACCTAGGGAACTTGAAATTATCCTTTAGGTGTCAGTTCACATGTTACCTTTGCTTGGATCAATGAACTCATTATGTAGCTTATTGTGACTATTTAAATGCCTCTTCAAATCTCAGTAGAATTCATAATGTTAAAAATCACTAATAACCTTAAATAAAAAGTTAATTTGCTTACATAAAGCATGAATAACTAAATTTGCAGTTCCACACATGCAAATTTGTCCTTTCTTGTGACAGAAACAAATCCTGCTTGAAAATGATACTCAAATGCAAACTGAGAGTGATGCAATTAAAATTATATTTTAAAGCACTGGAGTTGAATAAGCAAAGTGACATTGTGTTTTTAAAGATTCTTACTATCTCAGGGTGGCTCTCATTTCATTATTGCTATTAGTTTCAAAGCACAGGTAGCATAGTATATACACCACTGTCCTTCCCCTGTCCACTTTTTGCCAATGCAGACTGCGTAGAAGTGGAAGGCAGATGAGGGGAATGAAGTTTAGGACTATACCTGCCTGCTGGGAGTGGAGGCCAGCAGACAGTTCCTACTGTCCAGGAGGTATATGACAAGTGGTATCAGAGAGGACCAATATGAAGTGGAGAGGGGATTGAGGTGGAAGAACACTGGTTTCCAAAATGTAGGTTTAGTAAAGCTGTGAGGAGTCTAGGAAGAGTCATCATTCAGAGGCCCAAGCACCCAGCATACATCAAGTAACTCTCAGTTGTGACAAAAAAATAACAATTTATGTGACCAAAGAGATTACTGTGCTAGGGACTATTCAAAGTCAACCTACATCTCATAACTCATTTAACATTCACACACTATGAGGTGGGTATTATTATTATCCCCAGTTTATTCACAAGGAAAATGAAGAAACTTTAGAAAGTTAAATCATTCCAGGGTGTTATAGCTTATCTTGATCTGAAAGAGCTGACTGTAGCACAGTGGTTCTGCCCTTTCCCCTTGGTTTAATGTGGACAACTGCTTTGTCCAAGCTTCTAAGCATCATCACAGCAATATAGTAGCAGCCTTCATCAGGCAAAATCCTGACTATTGGTGGGGGCCCCAAGTTGACAAATTCTGCCCTATCCAGCCTTCCACTCACATCTCCCAGCTCAGCACATTTGGAATTACCCTCAGGTATACTCCCACTGTTCCTACTGGTACTCGTAAGGCCTCCCTAGTCAGGTTCCCCTGAGATTGGACCATTACACTGCTTCAGCAGCCATTCTTTGGTTATATGTAATGCAGGGGTGGAGAAAGGTGGTAAGGCAGTCCCCATCAGCCAGGAAGAATCCTCTGTCGAAGGAGGAAGATTTGAACTGTAAGCAGCCAACACCCAAAGCAGCTGGGGAACAGGTGCACCAGCCAGGTAAAGTGAACCTGGGTAGAGCATCCTAGGCATATGCTAGAGACTTTTCTTGAATCTAGTACTGTGCCTGAATTTTCATACTGAGTCCCAGATGCAGTAACCTGTTCAAAGCAATTGTGATACTGTCTCTCCATTTTCCAGAGCCCTGCCATACTCTTTAAAGAAGTAATATAAAATAGTAGTTAAGAATGCTTTGATGCAATAGATGCAGGGATTAAAAGGTTCAGAGAAGTGGATATGCTAAAATGGGTTTATTCTGTAAGACTGGATGATTTACCAGCTGATTTCCTTAGGAAGGCTGAAAGAACACTGCATTTATCAAGGCAATAAGGAGTGTTGTGGTAAGGGAGACACAATCTCCATTGACTTATTCAGTAATGCCTGTCCTCTGGAGGTTGATAGTAGGGGATATTGTTACATAATTAAGTTCCTAAGTAGAAATGAAAATAAAGGATCTCAGAATAGAAGAAGTCAGGCAACAACAGCATGTAACCATCAGGGACAAGATGCATGTAAATAGTATTACAGGGAGCAAGGTCAGGACAGTGGCCAGGGTACTTTAAGAAACTATGGAGATGGTTCATAAAATCATGGTGTTCTTAGAGGCAAGATATATGAATAGCCAACATAAATACATATACACACACATGCACACACAAAATGATCAAAGGAAAATTATGATCCTTCACCCACTTTTAGACTCATGCCACCATCAATAAAAAGGCTGATGAGTCCCTTTGAATAAAGAATCCTATAATACCACAATGAGTTGTAATTTCCCAGTGCTTCTCCAAGGTATTTACTGGGTAACTGCTCACTGGTATACTCATATATTTTGACAGTTGCTGGATACAGAGTCTGAGCACTGGCACTTGAAATCTCTACATGATATCACAAGCTCCTCCACCCATCTTAGCAGCAGTGAATGAAATCAGATGAGTAGAGAACTGTTTTGTGTATATTATACAGCTAGTTCACTTAGATCCAAAGACCCACCCAGTGGTTATCTCCCCAATTTCCAAATGTACAATAAAAAGAAATATTTAGTAATTAGCAGAATATTCACAATAATTCCTTGGTCTGTGGAAGAAGAGCTACTGCTAGAGTAGAGAAGACCAAAAGGAATGCTCTGAAACTCCCTCTTTAAAGCCAAAATAATAAATTAAAACCAGTATCTCACCATGAGTGAAATGGCAGGGATGAGTGCCACTTTTAAAGACTTGACGAGTGCAGAAGTAGTGGCTCCATCATATCCCCATTTAATGCATCAGTCTGGACCCTGCAAGCACTGAATAGATATTGTAGATACAGTGGGAACACATTTAGTCAAGCTGCCATCTATGCCAAATATTTTCATTAATAAAAGAGGTCAAAATAACTTCTAATATACGGTTTTTGTCTATTTATCTGACAAATGCTTCCTTCTCCAGCTATTGAGAGGAAGGACAGGGAGTTTCCTTCATGGAACAGTGGAAACAAATCCGGCTAGAATCCATGAGGATATGGGTTTGATCCCTGGCTTCACTCAGTGGGTCGGGGATCAGGTGTTGCTGTGAGCTGTGGTGTAGGTCGCAGATGTGGCTCTGTTCCTGCCATGGCTGTGGCATGGGCTGGCTGCTGGAGCTCCGATTAGACTCCTAGCCTGGAAGCTTCATGGGTGCAGCCCTAAAAAGAAAAAAGGGAGAAAAAACTATTCACACTTAAATGTGGGCGGGATGTATATGAATATGTGCTCGCAGTTTTGGTCCAAGACTAATTGATTCTTTTGATATCTGTTACAATATTGTTTAAGGGACCCTAGATCATTTAGATATTCCATGGACTATAATGCCATTTTGCTGACATCACTTTATTTGAAACTTATGAGCAAGAAGTGGCAAGTTGCATGACAAAACTTTGAGTCAGTGGTCTCAGAATATATGCCAATCATCTCCTTCATAATAAAGGTCTAGTTATCGTACCTCATCTCTCTACCACAAAGAAAGAAGCACAACACTAAATAGGCCTCTTTGGAATTTGAGACCAGCATATATTGCTTTTGAAAATACTATGTCAACTGAATAGTCAGGTTATATGGAAGACTATCAGTTTTTTGCTTGTTTGTTTACTTTTTTGTTTGTTTTATTGTTAGGGCTGCACCTGCTGCATATGCAAGTTCCCAGGTCTAGGGGTTGAATTAGAGCTTCAGTTGCTGGCCTGCACCACAGCCACAGCAACACTAGATCTGAGCCACATCTGTGACCTACACTGCAGCTTGTGGCAACACCAAATCCTTAACCCACTAAATGAGGCGAGGGATCAAACCTACTCCTCACAGACACTATTTTGGGTTTCAACCTGCTGATCCAAAACAGGAACTCCTGAAAGACTATCAGTTTTGAATGGGGTTCAGATCAAGAAAGGATTTTTTAATAGGTCTAGGCTGTAGTACAAGCAGGTCTACCAACTGGGTCACATGACTTAACAAATTCCACAATACTGTATCTGTACAGAATTTCTAACAAGGTCCAACAGGAGAATCACAGTGCAGACACCTAGAGTTCTGGAACAAAGCCATGTTACCTGCAGCAGATAAGTATAAAAGAATTGAAAATTGACTTTTGGCATATTTCATGGGTCCTAGTGGATACTGAGCTTCTGATTATGGGACATTAAGTGACTATGCAGCCAGAGCTATCTATCATCAGCTGAATTCTGGCAGACTCACTATATTATACAATTAGCAGAAATCCACCATAAAATGCAGATGGAGTATCAAAGAGTGGGCTGAATCATTCCACAAGGCAAGAATAATCTACAAGAACAGGTAATTCATACATTATGCACCCAGCACTACACCTCTTCCTCAGCTCACACTGTGGCCTTATAGGGCTCCCTAAGATCATCAGATGATAGAGGAGGAAAAAACCCAGGTTTGGTTCACAGATGGCTTAGTTCAGTATGCTCCGCAAGTTGAAAATAGACTGATGATGAAGTACATTCTTACTTAGGGGTGGCTCTGAATAACAGAAGTGAGGTAAGACCTTCCCAAGGGGCAAGCTTTTGTACAGAGAACCTCATCATCTATTTCTGTGAAAAGAAAAATGGCCTGAATTAAGAATGTACATAGAATCATAGTATCATGGACTGTGGTGAATAACTTGGCTGATTGGTCAGATATCTGGAAGAAGTAAGGTAAAAGATTGGGAACAAGGAGGCCTAGGAAGGAGTTATATTATTGTACCTAGGGAAATGGGTACAAAATGTGAATAGCTCTGTATTCTACTTTAATGCCCACAAGGATGCATTCAGTGCAGAAGCAAGTGAACAAGATTACTTCCCCACTCTTATGCTTATGCAATAGGCTCATTAACATAGTATTCTTGGTTGCAAAATTGGAGGCTATGTATGAGCCAAAAAGTATAGACACCCTCTTATTAGGGTTGATGTAGCTAATACCACTGTTGAATGTCTGACCTCCCAATAAGAAAGAGCAATCCTGAGCATCTGATATAGTATCATCCCTTAAGGAGACTAATCAGGCAGTTGTCAGCAGAGCTGCATGTTCGATCCCTGGCCTGGTGCAGGGAGTTAAGTATCCAGCATTGCCCCAGCTGTGGCATAGGCCACAGCTGCAGCTCAGATTCAGTCCTTTGCCTGAGAACTTTCATAGTCCATGGCTGCGGCCAAAAATGAAAAGGAAAGAAATGAAGAAAAGAAGAAAGGAAGGAAGGGAGGGAGGGAGGAAGGAAGGAAGGAAGAAAGAAAGAAAGAGAAAGAAAGTAAGAAAGAAGAAAGAAAGAAAAAAGGAAGAAAGAAAGAAAGATAGAAAAAGAAAGAAAGAAAGGAAGGGAGGAAGGAAGAAAGAAAAGAAGAAAGAAAGTAATAGTGGTAGAAGAAGGTGATAATTTCAGTTTCTTCCTCTGGACCAACTATAGTACTAGGGCTATAGTTTTTATCACTAGACCTCCTCTTATAGGTTTATGCAAAAGTTGTGACTACATAGAAATCAGAAGAAGATGTGAGTTTTATTAAAAAACTTAATGTAAGGAGTAAGTGGATCTGAGTGGTACAAAGTGGACTGAAGCAGATGTTAGTGATGCTCAGCCCAGATTTCCTTTACCAGACCAGTGTACCTATCTCCAGGTGTGTAGGTCTTGATTCCCTAAAACAAGACACAAGCAATGCCTCAAAAAGTGTTCTCAGAGTAACATTCAGTACTAGACTAACAGATGATTGAATTTTCACTCAACTTTATATTTCTGGGCTAGAAATCTTAGAGTGTAATCGAGAGTGGTATAAAGTAATTGAATAGGGCTGAAAATAAAGAGGGAGAGGTGGCAGTGGGAAATGTTACTAGCTATGATGAGTAGAAGAATAAATACACTAGGGGTGGGTTCACTACTGGTTTGAGACATTCCATGTTCTCCAGCAAAGTCAGAAATAAACTCTGCAGGTTGGAAAATGTGACCAGAGGAAGAAGAAGCCTATGCTTTTAGGTGAACTGCCTTCATGAGATCTGTTCTTTATCTGGGCAGAGATCAAGAGGGATTTGTTGTCTTTTCTAAAGAGACTATCCCACCCTCATAATCTCTACTTTATTCAGCCAGGCAGACAATGCCTTACCTCTGGGGGACATCAGCCACATAGTTGGGGATTTCTAGCAATGATGCTAAATAAACATTGGCTTAGTGAATGAATGAATTCCAATATCCTCAGTGTAAGCTTGTGTGTATCTGAAGTGCCTAGAGTCTGCTTATTACTATATATAATATTCATAAAGCATTTTGAGTCTCATGATAGAGTTTCTTTGCAGAAGAGTATAGTTATCTCTCCCTAAAGGAAATGGTGAAGATTAATTAGTTAATTTTATAAAATCTTTCAGGGATGAAAATTGCTTTACAAGAATTGATTATGCCTATCACCATAAATGCCATAAATTTGTACCTCTAAAGTTGAATGAAATTTGTTTTTTTATTTTTATAAGAAAGAGTTATTGGAATTGACATACCACTTTATTTTTATACCATGCAAGATTATTTTCCACTTCAAAATGTAGATTTTGTATCTCATTCCACAGAGACAGCTGAGTTTGGTTATGTGGCCAGGTTATTAGCACTAACTACTTCTCATTTGTGGTTTATTTAAGACTTCAGATATAGACTATTATCATTTAAAATAAACAAAAAGTAGCAGAGTTCATATTCTCCCTCTACTATATACCAGCTAGGAGACTGGGAAAATCAGTAAAACTCTCTGTGCCAAAGTTTTGTCTGTCAAATATTAGGTAGGACATACCCTATGGAACTAAAAGATATAATTCAGATATAGACTTAGCAATGCAAGTATAGTCTTAAATAATGCTCAGTGATTTTTTGGTGTAACTGCTAAGTTGAATAGTCATGACTATTAAGTGTGTGACCAAAATATTTGATTTGTGTCTCTCATTGTCTCCTTTAAATAAATTTATTCAGTGGAAGCATTTTTTTGTTGTTGTTTCTTTCACTGAATAAAACCCCTAGAAAGTTTTATAATTTTTCTGCTTATTCTTGGGTAACATATCATAACACAGCCTCAATTTGACAAGTCTAGGCCATTTCTGGAATAATAAATTTGAAGGTAAATCCTCTTTTCCCACTAGAGCACATATGTGTTTGGGCACATGGATCCTGACCTTCTAGTGATGAAACTTGGCAATCAAGCCATCAGACCCGGTCCTTTAGGCCTGAAAATTGTCTCCCATTCAAAGGAACCTGGTTATTAAGGCATGGAATAGGCCCTCCCTCCCCTTTACCCCTGGATATGAAACACGGTCCCATACATTGAATATAAACTTGCAGTGTGGAAATGAACTCTCCAGGCATGGAAAGTTGAATGCAGTCATGGAACATGCCCTCCACACAGGGCATATCTGCACCTATGCGCATGAATTCTATCCCTTAAGAATGAAATCTGGCCTTCCAGAGGGAAGAGGCTTTTGAGCCGCTGTAGCCATGTAACCTAATTTTGCATCATGGGACATTAATACATTTCGGAAACTGACACGCCAAACATGGAGCCTATACCTCCAAACTCATACCCTAAACTTCCTGGAATGAAGAATAATCACCAGTTGTAAAACCTGGCTATCAGGTATGAAACCTCACACTCAAGGTTCAGAAACTTATCCTAAACATGGAATTTGAGTAAAGAAATTTGGATTCTCTGTGCAGACTGTAGAAATGGGATCTGAGAAATAAATTTTGGAATCTGATCTTTCAGACAGTAATTTCAAAATTTAGATGTTAATTCTGCCTTTCCAGGCATAAAGCCTATTTTATACATAAGTTCCAGCCTTACAGGCATGAAATTAGATCTCCAAGACTGGAAACTAGCCCACTAAGCAAGAAACTTGGCCCTCCGGGTTTAGAATGTAGCCCTTCAATCATGGAACTTAAACCTTTAAATATGATTTTTAGGTTGATGTTCCAGACATAGAAGCTAGCTTAAAATGTGAATCCTGGAGCTCCCGTTGTGACTCAGTGGTAATGAACCCAACCAGTATTCATGAGGATGTGGGTTTGATCTCTGGCCTTGCTCAATGGTGGTTAAGGATCCAGCATTGCTGTGAGCTGCGGTGTAGGTCACAGAAAAGGCTTGGATCCCATGTTGCTGTGGCTGTGGTGTCGGCTGGCAGCTACAGCTTAGATTCAACCCCTAGCCTGGGAAATTAAATATGCTACAGGTGTGGCCCTAAAAAGAAACCAAAATAAAAGTGAATCCTGCTTTTCCAGACATGGAATTTGGCCCTCTAGGTGTCAAACCTGGATGTCTACCTGTGACTCCTGGACATCTAGGTATGGAATATATGTTGACTACTGAACATAAGAAAACTCATCACTCTATCATGGAAGATTATGCTATATATATATATATATATATATATATATATATACTCTTAATATTCAAACATGGAATTCCTGTCGTGGCTCAGCGGTTAACAAATCTGACTAACATCTATGAGGATGCAGGTTGTATCCCTGGCCTTGCTCAGTGGGTTAAGAATCTGGCATTACTGTGAGCTGTGGTGTAGGTCGCAGATGCAGCTTGGATCCTGCGTTGCTGTGGCTGCAGCATAGGCCAGCGGCTATAGCTCCATTTGCCGTGGATGTGGCCCTAAAAAAAAAAAAAAAAAAATTAAAACATGAAATTTAGCTTTAAAAACATGAAAACTGATACATGTATGAAATCTTTTTTTTTTGTTATTTCCCCAATATAATTTTTTTTCTACTGTACAGCATGGTGACCCAGTTACACATACATGTGCACATTCTATTTTCTCTCATTATTATGCTCCATCATAAGTGACTAGACACAGTTCCTAGTGCTACACAGCAGGATCCCATTGCTAATTCATTCCAAAGGCAATAGTCTGCATCTATTAACCCAAAGCTCCCCAACCACCCCACTCCCTCCCCCTCCCCGCTTGACAACCACAAGTCTATTCTGCAAGTCCATGATTTTCTTTTCTGTGGAAAGGTTCATTTGTGCTGTATATTAGATACAGATATAAGTGATATCACATTGGGTATTTGTCTTTCTCTTTCTGACTTACTTCACTCAGTATGACAGTCTCTAGTTCCATCCATGTTGCTGCAAATGGCATTATTTTGCTCTTTTTTATGGCTGAGTAGTATCCCATTGTGTATATATATACCACACCTTCCTAATCCAATCATCTGTTGATGGACAATTGGGTTGTTTCCATGACTTGGCTATTGTGAATAGAGCTGCAGTGAACATGTGTCTTTTTTAAGGAAAGTTTTGTCTGGATATATCCCAAGAGTGGGATTGCTGGGTCATATGGTAGTTCTATGTATAGATTTTAAGTTACCTCCATATTGTCCCACATAGTGGTTGTACCAGCTTACATTCCCAGCAACAGTGCAGGAGGGTTCCCTTTTCTCCACACCCCCCTCCAGCATTCGTTCTTTGTGGACTTATTAATGATGGCCATTCTGACTGATGTGAAGTGGTATCTTGTGGTAGTTTTGATTTGCCTTTCTCTAATAATCAGGGATGTTGAGCATTTTTTCATGTGCTTGTTGGTCATCTGTACATCTTCCTTGGAAATATGTCTGTTCAGGTCTTTTACCCATTTTTCAATTGGGTTGTTGGCTTTTTTGCTGTTGAATTGTATAAGTTGCTTGCATATTCTAGACATTAAGCCCTTGTCAATTGCATCATTTGAAATTATTTTCTCCTATTCTGTAAATTGTCTTTTTTTTTATGTTTTCCTTTGCTGTGCAAAAGCTTGTCAGTTTAATTAGGTCCCATTGGTTTATTTTTGCTTTTATTTCTGTTGCTTTGGGAGACTGACCTGAGAAAACATTTGTAAGGCTGATGTCAGAGAATGTTTTGCCTATGTTCTCTTCCAGGAGTTTGATGGTGACTCGTCTTATATTTCTCAGAGTATGAAGCCTGTGAGAAATGAAATATTGACTGCCATATCAACAAAGATGTCACAGTCATCAGTGATTGCAGCCACCTCAGAGCTGGTTAGCCCTGAGGGAACTCAGGAAGGAAACAAAGATTACCCACCATCTAGCAGCCAGACTGCAGCCACTCCCTATGATGATCCCTGAGGAAACTCAGGATGTGAAAACAGGATACTGCCCCCCCAATAGCTGAGGTACATATCAAAGGAATGATTTCACATGTTGGGGGTAGGGGATGGGCTGGGGGTTTGGGATGGAAATGCTATAAAATTGAATTGTGATGATCATGGTGCTACTATAAATGTAATAAAATCCATTGAGTAATTTAAAAAATTAAAAAAGGAATGATTTCAATGAGCCCAGACTCTTGCATTTTCTCATACACAGGAAAGTGCTAAATTTCTTAACTTGAGATATAGTTTTCTGTTATTAACAGTGACTTTTTATTCCTACTACCTGCCCTTTGTGGCAAAATTCCCATATCCTAGCTCCTCCCTTGCCTCTACAGTTTTCTCAGGGTTACTTGAAATGCTGCCTTCTGGGCTTAAGTCTTCATTTTGCCCCAAATAAAACTTAACTCTCAATTTTTAGGTAGTGCATATTTTTTATGTTGACATCTAGCTCTATGAGCATGAACCTGCCACTCCATATATAGAAATAATTTCTGATTATGGTACCTGGCCCTACAAACATGTATCTTGGCATTCCATGTTTGTACTCTGACTCTCCATGGACTTACCATAGTGAATGTGGCACCCTAGATTTGGAATCTGGCATTCGAGTCACAGAAGTTGTCCTTACAATACATGGTCCCATGTCTCCCAGCTTTGGAACTTCATTTTCCACGCATGCAAGTTCAACATCCAAACATTAAAACTGATTCAACAAGCATAGAATCTAGTCTACCATGTATAGACTTTCGAACTCCATGCATAAAAACTAAGATGTACAATCTTGGTATTTTATGTGTGGAATGTTGATCTCAAAGCATGGAACTTGGCTCAAGTATGGAACATGACATTACAGATATATAGCATTATACAAGGTCTTGCAAAAACATGGAAACTGGTCTCTAGTTATGGATACTGGAACTCTATGTATGTAATCTCAATGTCCAAATAAGGATCTTAACCTTATAATCATGGAGAATGGCACCAGTTTCCAAAAATGGACCACTTCAGAGTGTTAAACTTGATACTCAAAAACCTATATTTCTTTCATAGATTTTTGGTGCTCCATGCATGGAATATGGCCTTCCCAGCAAGGAAACTAAAACATCCAGGGATGGAATATGGTCCTACAAGTATAGAAACTAGTATTCTATGTATGGAATCTTGATTTCCAAGCATAGAGCCTGAACATACAAGCACGGAAGCTAGCACTCCAGGTTTATATTTTAAGTTAGAAACATTGCAGACACCTCTTATTCCAGACAGGGAAATTAGCATTTAAGTCATTGACATAGGCCCTCCTAATCATGGAAGCTGCTCTCTGACTTATCAGACTGCCATGCCACGTGTTGTGGACTGAATTGTGTGGAACTCAAGCCGCAGCATATTGGCTCAAACACAAAACCTGAAGCTGATTGACAAAATCAGGCATGACACTCGTGACAGGCCTGTCTCTCTTCTGATAAAGAAGTAGTCTGTCCTAGCAAGCTCTCTTCTCCATAAAGGGATAGCTTACTTGATCAGTCCTTTATTGAGAATGAAGAGAGTTTCAGACCTCTGGTCAATCAGTAAAACACACTACCCTTCCCTTACTCTCTGGCTGTAAAAAGAAGCAGCCAACTTGCATAGGTAAGAGTTTCCAGAGATCTGGTCATCCTCTTCATCCTGATTACAGGGAAGGATATATTCTTACAAATGAAGATTTCCCCTATAGATGCAAATGCTTCTTTACAAAAGGGTAATTCCTAAGTGGTTTGCAGAATTTTTCCCATGTCTGCTGTTTCTTAGTAAATAACCACCTTAAAATAATAAGCCAAAGAGACATTTTTTAGGCGGCAAATTCTGTTTCCTTAACAGTACATATATAATATCTCAATCTCCAAGCAATTAAATTGGCTCTGCAAGCTTAGCACTTCACACCATATGTGAATCTCAATCTCCACACATGGATTCCAGCCCAACAAGAATTAAACCTGTCATTCCATGTGTGAAACCTCAATCCTCAAGTGTGTAGCCTAGACTTAAAATCATGTAACCTGGCTCTCCATGTTTGAAATCTCAATCATTACATATGGCATCAGATCATGGGGTCTGGTAGTGACATCTATGGTAGTGACAATCTATGTGTGGAATTTCAAACTCCAAGCAAGAAATAGTTTCCATATGTGTGCCTCCTAGAGTTCCATGTCTAGAATTTCAAATTACATGCATAGAAATTTGTACAAGTAGAAAGGAAACTAGCATTTCACATGTGGAAACTATAAGAATTTCAACTGGTCACAAAAGTAGGGAACCAGGCACTCAATATATATATAATATCAGACTAAAAGCATACCTTATATGAGTAAAACCTGGCACTCTAGATACTAAAAATGCATGTGAGTTGGTTTTCTAAGATAAGGAAACTTTACTACCAGACACAGAACATTTAATATGCTTATGTATTCTCAATATCCAAGCATGATTTTGGCCCTAAAAGCAGGAAAAATAGCATTTTATATATAGAATTTCGATATGCAAGCATGGAACCAGGTCTTACAAGCATGGAAGCTGGAAACTTAAGTGAGGACTATCAGTCTTTAGATATGGAACAAACACTAGAACCTGGCATTCCATGTGAGGAATTTCAATCTTCAAGTGGAACCTGTCCCTAAAAAGCACTTAATATGGTACTCAATGTTTGGAATCTTTACCTGAAAACATTTAACTTGACTTCACATGTTTGGAAACTCAGTCCAAACAAGGAGCATAGGCTTTTGCTATTAGAAATTGTCTTTCCAGGAGTTCCTATTGCGGCCCAGAGGAAACAAATCTGACTAGGAACCGTGAGGTTGTGGGTTCAATCCCTGGCCTTGCTCAGTGGATTAAGGATCTGGTATTGCTGTGAGCTATGGTGTTGGCTGCAGATGTGGCTCAGATCTGGTGCTACTGTGGCTGTGGCATAGGCCAGCAGCTATAGCTCCAATCGAACCCCTAACCTGGGAATCTCCATGTACCACCCTAAAAAGCAAAAAAAAAAAAAAAAAAAAAAAAAAAAAAAAAAAAAAAAAATCTTTCCAATATATGCAAACTTGTCTCCAAGCATGAAACTTAGTATTAATCAAATGGATTCTAAAAATTTGGGTCTTTAGATGGAATACTGACCTATCTATGAGCATGGACTCTTTCTCACTATGTGTGGAATATAAAATTTACATATAGAATATAGAACAACAATGATGGTAACTGGTATTCCATGTGTGGATTTTAAATCTCCAGATAAAGAATGTGGCCACAGAAGTGTAGATTATGGCATCTAAGCATAGAAAGTTACTAGCTACCTGTTGACATAGAATATCAATCTCTAAACACTTGACACATCAAGTATGGAACTTCCATGCTCTGTGGTGAACATAATTCTTCAAACAGGGAAACAGGATTTCAGTGTGTGGTATCTCAAACTACAGGAATGGAACATGACTTGGTATGTGTGTAATCTGAAACTCCAGTCATGGGAACTACTATTTAATCACAGATCTTGGCTCTACTGTGAATGAAAAGATATTGCCTACTATATCAGTAAACAGAGCCAGCATGTTATAGCCTCCCTGATGGTGAGCCTTGAGGTAATTCAGGATGGACCAGGATGCCCATCACATAGCAGTCAACTACTGCAGCCACCCTAGACTCAGAATGAGAAATATAGGATGGGCCCAGATAACTGAGACGCCTATCAAGGGAATGATTTCAGTGAACCCAGGTCCCTCCAACTTTCCACACACAGAGAAGCACTAAATTCCTTAACTTCAGATATCTGATTTTTTTTTATTAACAGTAATCTTTTGATGTTCCAGGTACCTGATCTTTTTTGAAAAAACTCTTATATATCCTGACTCATTTTTCCTCTTCAAAGCACTCTCTCAGTCAGAGTTACTGAGATGCTTTGTCCAAGGCTTAAGTCCTCAGATTTGTCCACTGACTAAAACACAGCTCTGAACTTTCAGGTATGAATTTTTTTTTTTTGGTCAACACTACCAAATATTAAACATAGATTTCCAGTCATCATATCTGGCACACTACATATGGAATCTCAGTCTCAGAGTATGGAATCTGACCCTCCATTTGTGGAATTTCAATCTCTGTGCACGGAACTCAGCTCTAAAAACATTTGACCTGGAACTCCACATTTGAAATATCCATCTTTAAGCATAAACCTGAAACTGCAAGCATGGAAACTGCATTACACATGTGATATTTTAATCTCAGAGCGTGAAACCTGGAACTGCAAGCAGAAAACCTGGTTCTATATGTGTGAAACCTCAGTGTCCAAAACCAGAAAAATGAAGTCATGGACATTCATTCCCTGTAAGGAGAAACAAAATCCACCATGGAATATGGTGCCTTATGTTAGAATTTCAATCTGTTGATTTGGAATTTGGCCTCACATTCCAGACCTGGAACCTCATTTTAATCATAGACTCAGCTTGTCAAGTCATGGAACTGTATTTCTTAAGTGACCTAACACACAATATGTGGGGTCTCAATCTCCAGGCAAAGAACCCAACCCTATAAGCCTGGAACCTGACAATTCCCACATAGAATTTCAATTTTTAGGGATGGATATTAGCTGTATAAGTAAGGAACGTGGGATCCTGTGGGTGGAAACTCTGTCTCCAAGCATAAAACCTGACCCTACAAACATGAAATATAACACTGCATATGTGAAATTTCAATCTCTAAGAAAGAAACTCAGCCTTACAAGCACCAATTCTGATATGCCAATCCTCAAGCACTGAACATTGTCTTAATATGACAAATCTAACTGCCTTAATGTGACACACTCCAGGGAAGACTGTGCTGCTGGGCCCCATAGGGCATCTCCTGCATAAAGCCACTTCTCCAAGTTTAAGAAACATAACCAACCTACCTAATACATAGAAATAAACATAGGAGAACTAGACAAAATGAGGACAGAAACAAACAAAGGAATAAGACAATCTACCATCCAAGTACTAACCAGGCCTAAAAAAAAAAAAAAAAAGACAAAACCTCAGACAAGAACTAAATGAAGAGGACATAAGCAATCCACACAATAAAAAGTTCAAGGTACTAATCATAAAGGTGCTCAAAGGACTAAGGAAAAGAATGGATGAGCACAGTGAGAATTTTAACAAAGAATTTGAAAATATGAAGAAGAATCAAACAGAGGTGAAAAATACAATAAATGAAATAAAAATACACTAGAAGAAATCAACTGTAGATGACAGAGAGGAATGGATCAGGGAACCAGAATAGAGTAGTAGAAATTACACACACACACACACACACACACACACACACACACACACACACACATATATATGAAATATATAATTGGATATTGCTTAACCATAAAAAGAAATGAACTTTTGTTTTTTGTGACAACATGGATGAAAGGGAGTGTATTACGCTAAGTGAAATAAGTCTACTCAGCCATAAATGGATGAAATAATGCTATTTGCAGCAACATGGATGCAACTAGAGATTCTCATACTAAGTAAGGACAAACACCATATGATATCACTTATATGTGGAATCTAAAATATGGCACAGACGAACCTGTCTGCATAACAGAAACAGACTCACAGTCATGAAGAGCAGACTTGTGGATGCCAAGGGGGAAGGGGAGGGAGTGAAATGGACTGAGAGTTTGGGGTTAATAGATGCAAACTATTACATTTAGGACGGATAGGCAATGAAGTCCTGCTATATAGCACGTGGAACTGTATCCAATCACTTGTGATAGAACATGATGGAAGTTAGATAATATGAGAAAAATTGTTTTTCTTTTTATATTATGATTGAGTCACTTTGCTGCACAGCAGAAATTGACACTCATTGTAAATTACAATAAATTTTTTTTAAAAAAAGAATTTGGGACTGTTTACAATAGACATACTATTTAATAATGCAAAATATTATATGAATAAAAATAAGACAATTGTGAATGGGGTGTGATTTACACATTCTATTGACATTTTAGTGTTTCCTTTTTCACTCAATACGGATACATTCTACAGAAATTATTATAGAAATTTCTATACAATAAAATTTCTGTAAATTTAAGTTTCTTTTTTTTTTCTTTTTTAGGGCCACACCCTAAGTATCAAAGCAAGCAGGCTCTAAATTTGGCTTGTTTGGGTTATTTTAAAAATAATTTTATATATAAAATTATATATATAATTTACATGGAGGTTCCCAGGTTAGGGGTTGAATCGGAGCTACAGCCACAGCAATGCCAGATCTGAGCCATATCTGCAACTTATACCACAGCTCTGGCAACGCGGGACCCTTAACCCACTGAGGGAGGCCAGGGATCGAACCCACAACCTCATGTTTCTGAGGCAGGTTCGTTTCTGCTTCACCACAGTGGGAATTTCTGTAAATTTAAGTTTCAATAGAATATTTTGTAAACTGTTTAAATGTTTATCAGTAAAAGAAAGTACAAAAAAATAATAAAGAAAGAAATGAGTCAGGCAGAGAAAGACAAACACTGTGATTTCACTATGTGGAATCTAAAAAATAAAACGAATAAACATAACAAATTAGAGACAGGGTTATAGATGCAGAGAATGAACAGAGGTAAACAGAAGAAAGTGGGGTAGACAGAGGAAAGAAACAAGTGATGAAGATTAGGATGTACAAACTTCAGCTGCAAAATAAATGAGTCATGGTGGTGAAATGTGCGGCATAGGAATAGTCAATAATAATGTAATAACATTGTGTAGTGACAGCTGGTAACTAGACTTACCATAATCATCTTTTGTAACATAGAAATATTAAATCACTGTATCTTGCACATAGAACTAACATAGTGTTGTAGGTCAAGTATACTTCAACAGAAAATAATTAGTTAAGTAATAAACCTGTGCCCCTCCAGGCATTGAACATGACATTCTACGTACGTCACATATTCTCAGTCTCCAATGTGGAACCCTAAAAACATGGAAACTGGCACTTGCAGTGGGGAGTCTCAAATTCCATCCATGTTACAGGATCCTACATATATGAAATAGGGCATACTGTGTGGAAACTCAATCTCTAAACATGTAACATGAACTTAAAAGTGTGGACTTGGCACTCCATATATAATAAGTTGAGTCTTACTAGGTCATACTAGATATGGATTCTGGCATTATAAGCAAGGAAACTGGCACTCCAGGTCCAGAATCTCCCTCTTCAAAAATGGAACATTGTCTTACAAATGTGAAAACAGGCAATCCAGATGCATGACCTGCACTTCAGTTATAGATGTTGTGCCATATAATAAGACAAAGATGTCCTTTGTGTATTAGCCCCTAACTTGCCTATTTCTTCACTGCAGGCTGAAAAATGTTAGCTCAAAAGCCCAGTGACAGCACATTTACATTTTTATATATAAAATTATTTTTAAAATAACCCAAACAAGCCAAATTTAGAGCCTGCTTACTTTGATACTTTGTGAAATAACTTGGTATCTCCTGACCATTGAAAAGAGAGGTTATTAAGATCCAAATTGCTGTTACTTTGGTGCTCTCTGACCCAAGAGATTCCCACCATGCTATAGAGTGATGTCACAGACACATAGGCTCCAACTTCTATCTCCCTCTACCCCACAAGTTCTCTTGAATTCGTCCTGTTCTATATGGTAGCCCACTTACAATAATCCTCTGAACCGACTCATGATGTGAGGAAGTTTTCCCTTCAAGTGACCCTGTCCAAATACTGCACAATAAAGCTTGTTATGTGTTATTAATAGAGCTCTTGTGGTCATACCTTTTTCCTTGATCAGCCCCAAATCCAGTAAACAAATCCCTTTACATGTCACTTTAAAACATGGAGGCTGATCTTCTGGGCTCAGAACCTGCCTCTCTAGGTTTGGAATCTCAGTCTCCAAGAATGGAACCTGGCCCCAGAACTTTGGAATCTGTTACTCCACGTGTGGAATATTCTCAGCAAGAATGGAATATGATCCTTGACGTGGAAATAGGACATTAACTCAATGTATGAAATCTGTATTTTTCTAGATCGATTTAGGTCTTCTAGATATGACTCTTGCCTTTCTAGGCATACAACTGGTTCATTCTAGACATTGTCCTGAAGATATGGAATTTGGACCCCTGGGCATTAAACCTAGTCCTCTGATCATGCATATTGGCCCTCCGCCTGTGTAAGGAGTTGGTGATAGTTTTTTCTGGATTGTGAGATTTGAGTGATTTTAATTTTGGTGTGCGTGTGTGAGTTTGTGTTATATTTTTCTATAATTATTAAGTAATTTAAAAGGAAGTGGAAATTTTTACAGGGAAAAAATGCTTCCTTTTGTTGGACAAAAAAGTGAATTATATAACACACATACTGGTTTACATTGCAATCTTTAAGTAATCAGTGGTCTGTTGTATGTGATTTTCTATTGCTATAGCTCTTATGCCATCTTCTGGTCTAACTATAATCTAACAATTTGGGAATGTCTACATCAGTAGTTAGTACCTTAATGTTATTTCAGACACTTTTCTCATCCTACTTATGAATCAAATATCTATCTCTATATCAAGTATAAAATTTTAAGCCAGCAACTTAAAAATCTATGATCAGATAAAGCAAGTTTAATGTAACAGGAAAAGAACATTGAAAAATCTTATCAAATACAACCTTCATAAATAGATGGAAATAAATACATTCTTGAAAAAAATCTATGCAAACCTAAAATACGGTATTCAAGTATTTCTAAATATTGAGTTAAATACACTATATAATTACAGTTTACGTTTCTACTTAGCTTATGACGGGAGTCAAAAAGTTTAGTTTTGAACACCATCTCTGCTACTAATGTATAAACTTTATTTTTAAAATATACCAATTTAAAATTTATAAATCATTATAAACTCATTTCTCATTTACCTATATCTTCCCTATTAAATAAAAACATTTTATTAATTTTTGCCTTTCTAAACTGCTTCATCTCCTTCCTTATTTTTGAACTATATATATATTTTTTAATTCTGGGATATAAACTCTAGGATAAAAAACAACTCTGAAAAGCTGTATTTTTTCTATCCTGGAAACACTGGTTTATCTTTTTCTGAAATAATATCTTTTATTATGTCCTTGTTGTACAAACAACAACACATACCTATTTACAAGAATGTACAAGTTCAAAAATGTGAATTTCAAAATAAATACTTTTTATATTTTTTTTGTTTTTTAAATTTTTTTTATTAAGGTATAGTTGATTTACAATGTTTCTTTAATTTCTGTTGTACATCAAAGTGATGCAATCACACACAATTCCCTGTGCTATATAGTAGGGCCCCATTGCCCATCCATTGCATCCAAAAATCCCAAACTTCCTGTCCATCCCACACCTCCTCCCTCCCCCCTGGGAACCACAAGCTGCTCTCCTTGGCTGTGATCTGTTTCTGTTTTCTTGGTAGGATTGTCCGTGCCATATTTTAGATTCCACAAATAAATGATATCATATGGTATTTACCTTTTTCTTTTTGGCTTACTTCACTTAGTGTAGGAAATCTCTAGTTCCATCCATGTTAGCGCAAATGGCATTTTTTTTGTCTTTTTATGGCTGAATAGTATTTCATTACATATATGTATCATTACTTCTTATTCCATCTGTTGATTGACATTTGGGTTGTTTCCATGTCTTGGCTGTTGTGAATGGTACTACAATAAACATAGGGGTGCATGTATTTTTTGATCGAATGTTTTATCTAGATATATGCCCAGGAATGGGATTCTTGAATCATATTGTAGTCCTATATTTAGTTTTCTGAAGTACCTCCATACTGTTTTCCATAGTGGTTGTAACAATTTATATTACCACAATGGTGAAGGAGGGTACCCTTTTTTCCCCTCCCTCTCCAGCATTTATTATTTGTTGTTTTGTTAATGATGGTCATTCTTACTGGTGTTGAGTGGTACTCCATTGTAGTTTTGATTTGCATGTCTCTAATAATTGGTGGTATTGAGCATTTTTTCATGTGCCTATTGTCCATCCATATGTCTTCTTCAGAGAAATCTCTTTTTAGGTCTTCTGTCCTTTTTTCAATTGGGTTGTTTTTTTGTTGTTGTTGAGTTGTAAGAGTTGTTTCTATATTTTGGAGATTAGGCCTCTCTGTGTTGCATCCTTTGTGAAGATTTTCTCTCATTGTCTTTTCATTTTTAAATGGTTTCCTCTGCTGTGCAAAAGCTTTTAAGTTTATTTAGGTTCCATGGGTTTGTCTTTGTTTTTATTGTCATTATTCTAGGAGGTGGAACAAATAAGACGTTGCTGTGATTTAGGTCAAAAAGTGTTCTGCCTATGTTTTCCTCTAGGAGGTCTATAGTGTTTGGCCTTATATTTAGGTCTTTAATCCATTATGAGTTTATTTTTAATGTATGGTGTTAGAGAGTGTTCTAATTTCATTTTTTTACATGTAGCTGTCAGTTTTCCCAGTACCATTTATTGAAGAGACTCTCTCTTCCACTGTATGTTCTTGCCTCCTTTGTCATATATTAGTTGATCATAGGTGCTTGGGTTAATTTATGGGCTTTCTGTCTTGTTCCATTGATCCATATTTCAGTTTCTGTGTTAGTACCATACTGTTTTGATAACTGTAGCATTGTTGTATTGTCTGAAGCCAGGGAACTTGATTTTTCTGTTTCCTTTTTTCTTTGTCAATATTGCTTTGGCTATTTGGGGTCTCTTGTGCTGTCATACAAATTTTAAAATATTCTGTTCTAGTTCTGTGAAGAATGTCCTTGGTAATTTGATAGGGATTGCGTTGAATCTGTAGGTTGCCTTGGGTAGTATAGTAACTTTGATGATATTAATTTTTAGTCCAAAAGGATTATATATCTTTTTGTCTGTTTGTCTTTGATTTATTTTATCAATGTCATTGTTTTCAGAATATAGCTCTTTGTTTCTTTACGTAGGTATATTCCTAGGTATTTTATTCTTAGGTATTTTATTCTTTTTGGCGCAATGGTAAATTGTTGCGAGACATGTTTTTATAATATTTTCTTAGGCTCTTTGCTGAAAACTCCATCTTGTCCGTCCTTACTTTGTCCCGTCTTCTTGCTTGAGAAACAGTCACGGTGATGGTAAATGACTTGAGGATTCTCTGAAATGCTATGCATAGATAGCTAACTCAAATGCAAATGATTCTTAAATGCCTAAAGTTTAGAGTAAAAGTTTAACCATCTACCAGCCAAGTGACTTTTAAAATAGTAAAAGAACTTATAAAATAATAAAAAAAAACCCTATATCCTGCACCTACAACCCCCTTTTCCCTTGAGCACAATAAAAGCAGTGTGGTTTCTTGAGGCAGGGCTCTTGGTCCCTGAGACCTTGAGTCCCCCAGTTCTCACCTTTACTTAAGATAAATGTCTCTGTGTCTTGTTTTATGTTAACTTTTTTTCCTTAAGTTCCATAGCACCTGTTCTTCAGCCCCATCCTGCTGAGCTGGTCTTGGCAGTAAATGTGATGGTTCCTCTGATTTCTCTTTCTGATCTTTCATTGTTAGTATTTGGAAATGCAATCAATTTCTGTGTATTAATTTTGTATCCTGCAACTTTGCCAAATTCACTGATGAGTTCTAACGTTTTTTTGGTACTGTCTTTAGAGTTTTCTAGGTACAGTATCGTGTCATATGCAAACTGTGATAGTTTTACTTCTTTTCCAATTTGGATTCCTTTTATTTATTTTTCTTCTCTGACTTCCATGGCTAGGACTTTCAAAACTACGTTGAATAATAGTGGTGAAATTGGACATCATGATCTTGTTCCTGATCTTAGTGGAAATGTTTTCAATTTTTCACCATTGAGAAAGATGTTAGCTGTGGGTTTTTCATAGATGGCTTTTATTATGTTGAGATAGGTTCCCTTTATGCCTGCTTTCTGGAGAGTTTTATCAAAAATGAGTGTGGAATTTTGTCAAAGACTTTTCTACATCTATTGAGAGGATCATATGATTTTTATTTTTCAGTTTGTTCATGTGGTGTATCACACTGATTTGTGGATGTTGAAGAATCCTTGCACCCCTGGGATAAATCCCACCTGATCATGGTGTATGATCCTTTTAATATATATTTGGATTCAGTTTTCTAGTATTTAGTTGAGGATTTTGCATCAGTGCTCATCAGTGATTCCAAAACCAGACAAGGATACTACAAAAAAAAAAAAAAAAAAAAAAGAAAAATTATGGGCCAAGACCATTGATGAACACAGATGCAAAAATCCTCAAATAAATAGTGTTTATGTTTTGAGGTATAAATTGAAATTGCTTAGCATATATAAAGTAGGGAATTTGTAAAGTTTGTTCCAGTTATATTGTCCAACTTTTAATCAGGTGACAGGGAGTTTGTTTATATATAGAAAACTCCACTTTCAGAAGCAAGTGCTAGGATTTGACTAAGACCTGGGATGCTATCAAATGGACTGTAACCTAAAGATTAAAGCAATGCCATTTCCAGGCAGCCTCAGAACCTTGAGATGTATCTGTCCTGCCTTCAGGAGTACTGAATCCACTAGGCTTATGCCCCATTGAGATGGTAGAATCATAAGGTAAGGACTTCAGTTAAGAAGTAATATAAATTTGGTTGACTCAATGGATCAGGAACTTTGCTGTCATCATCTTAGGGAGGTTAATGCAGATGTCAAATGTCAATTCATTTACAGTGGTGTATGTCATTCCTAATTTTTTTTTTTTTTTTTGCTTTTTATGGCTGCACCTGTGGCATTTGAGCCTGGGGTAAAACTGGAGCTGCAACTGTCAGCCTATGCCACAGCCACAGCAGTGCAGGATCCAATTCCTGTCTATGACCTATATCACAGCTCATGGCAAGGCCAGATCCTTAACCCACTGAGCAAGGCCAGGGATCAACCTCACATCCTCATGGATATTAGTCAGGTTTGTTACCACTGAGCCACAATGACAAACTCCCTCAATCTGAATTTTTAAAAAAGAGGTCCAGTCATCATTGTTCTGCTAGGCTATCAATTTTAGTATAATGCAAAAACTAAGACTTTGATCTTTAGTATTAGTTATCTGAGCTTAGTTACTGATTAAATAAGTGAAGCAGACTGTATTTCTGAAAAATAGCTATAGTAGTAACTCCCACTATATACTTTGTAAAAACCCACCAAAAGGCACTTTTGTCCACTTCTCCAGTTCCTGAATCTGGGCAGGTCTTATAGGGTATGGTGGAAGTGATGATCTATCACTTTCAGGCAAATCCCTTAACTGGCCAGGCATCCCTGCTTACTGTCTTTTGGAACTCAGCTGCCAATCAAGGAATGCAAAAACTCTGAGACCACCATGTTGTGAGAAGCCTGAGCCATGTGCACAGACCATGGAGGAAGAAAGTTTCAGAGACAAAACATCCAGTCAGGCTCTTCTTGAATTCGTGACCTCAAAAAGCATAAATAAAATAAAACCATTGTTTCAAGTCACAAAGTTTAAGGATATTTTGTTATGTAGTAATAGGTTACCAAAACCATGTGTGATCTTGGGTAAGATGTTAACTCTTCTGGAGTGCAATACTAAAGTCAACATGGATTCTAAGTTTATAATCATCACCAACATCATTATCACCTGAGCTCTTAAAAAACGGGAAATAGCTATTAAAGTATCCTTTGTAGATGTACTTTTGTGGTTATAGGTTGCTGGGGTTTGTTTGTTCATTTATATATTTGTCTTTTTAGAGCTATACCAGCAGCATATGGAAGTTCCCAGGCTAGGGGTCTAATGGGAGCTGCAGCTGCTGGCCTACGCCATAGCCACAGCAATGCCAGATCTGAGTCATGTCTGCAACCTCCACCACAGCTTGAAGCAAATCTGGATTCTTAACCCACTGAGAGAGCCAGGAATTGAACCCACATCCTCATGGATACTAGTCAGATTTGTTATGGCTGAGCCACAAGAAGAACTCCAGGTTCCTGGGATGTAGAATTTTGTATTTAAATCTATATTCTTTCACTTACAAATCATGTGATGTTAAGCAAGTCACATAATTTCTCTAATATACTTGTTTGTTAAATAGGGAGAATATAGAGTCTATTTACTGGGTTGCAATGAGTTTTTTTTTAAAGTTATTTATTTATTAGTAGGAACACTTAACATGACTCTCTTAACATACTTTTAAGTGTGCAATACATTATATTATATTATAATTAACCATGTTGTCAGGAGATCTCTAGAGCTTATTGGAAAATAGGAGCTACTAATCAATGGGCATAAAGTTTCAACAAACATGATGGTGGTATGATACATCGTATTATATCATGTTTTGACATCTTAAACAATTCTAGCTGGAGAGTGAGTACCCCTCCCTGGGCTTGACAATTCTTAGAAATAGAAAGGACTTAAGGAGGGGCATGATTCTGATATGCAGATTCGCCAATCCAGAACAATACCTCTTCTATCTAGCCCATACTCTCCAGGAGGCAATACTAGTCAGTTTTAAATATCCCAGGACTTGGGAGTTCCCTTCGTGGCTCAGCAGGTTAGGAACTCAACTAGTATCCATGAGGATACAGGTTCAATCCCTGACCTTGCTCAGTGGGTTAAGGATCCAGCATTGCCTTGTAGGTCACAGATGCTGCTTGGACCCCATGTTGCTCTGGCTGTGGCCCTGGCCTACAGCTGCAGCTCCAGTTTGATCCCTAGTATGGGAACTTCCATATGCCACAGGTGTGACCCTAAAAACTAAAAAAAAAAATTATCCTGGGACCAGGTATCAGACAACTGAAGAAAGAACACCCCTGGGACCAGGTATCAGACAACTGAAGAAAGAACACCCCTGAAGAAAATTATCCTGGGACCAGGTATCAGACAACTAAAGAAAGAACTGAAATTATTAAAACTAGCCAATCCTAAACTGTTTATACTGCTTTCTCTTGTCTTTCCCACAGAAACTCCAATGAGGTCACTTTCCTAAATCTGTTACTCACTCCTGCTTCTACTTCCTGAACTCAAAAGCTGCTTTTCCTCCTGTGGTCCTGCATAGCTAATTGCGCCTCTGGTTTCTAGGGGAACTACAAATGACATTAAGCTTTTCTTTCTTGCCATTGATCTCTCCATGTCATCACTCAGTCACTTTTATAAATTAAGACCCTAATAGAAACCATACATGTCAGGTACTTAACATAGTACTCGATATATTAACAACAGTTATTGAAAGTAGGGATATAATATATTGAATAACTTTATAAATTCCAAACACACTAAATTGGCATTCACTTGTTTTCATTATAATAGCTGAACTTATTTTGAAACCAGTTTTATATTTTTCTATGATAATCAATTTTTTAGATGCATTTCTTATAGAATTATAAACTGTGAGTTAATATCTTAACCCCTAAAATACTAACACTGAGTATTTAAATGTTCTTTATGCTCATATATTGCTGTACAATTTTAAAATATTCTCAAATTACCTCAGTTTGACCTCCCAACTCTCTGGCGATATGTCAGGGAAATATTACTCATTCAATTTATAGATGACAAAACTAGGCCAAAAAAGACCTATGACTAGAAAGTGTGAGAGGTAGAATCAGTATGTTCTCATTCTGTTTTCTTCACTATTACTCATTAGAGGGATAATGAGAACTTTCTTCCCTATTCTAACAACAAAAATTCTATTCTATGTCAAATTCAAATGTCATCTCATTATCAGATTCTCCTTTGATGACCCACAATTCAGAAGAGATTTTCCTTCTGAACTTCTATACTTTGTTGGTTTTATATATATATATGCTTATACACCTCATGACATTTGACATTGTATAGTAGATATACATGAGTCTCTGTGTTGACAAATGCTTGGGGGAAGTGCTGGAGTGAAAGAAACAAAACACCTCTCCCTTAAAAACTATACACTTCAAAGGCAAGAGCTTCTTTATACCTGGGAGTTTCTTTTCCTGCTGTTCACCCAGCACCTAGTGCAGTGTAGATATCTGGTGAATACATTTTGAAAGATTAAATGAAGGAGTGAATGTGTAGTGGAGAATGGAATTTAAATTCTAAGCATAAAAGTGTAAAATATTAAGTTCCAAGAAAGAAGTAGTCCTGAAATATGTGTATAAAATTCTGAGAGATCTCTCAATATGAATTAATGGCCTGAGGTGTGAAAGTTGGCCTAAAGTGGAATCAAGTCAGTTAGAGTGTCATTGAAGTTGGGGGCATTTCTGGGAGCTGCCAGGTGAGGAGACTGATAGAATCAAGAAGCGGGCAAAATCTTTGGTGGTATGAACATGATGCCTAATACAGTGTGGGCAAGAAAGTACCCAGAAGCAAGAGCGTGCTGAGGATTTAGTTCAGAGGTCAAAATGATATTTAAAGGAGCAAACCCACTTTAACAAGAACCCTCCCATAAACCAACTTTATAATCAGGTTCTAATCTTATAATTCATGATTTAGGGTGGAGAATACCTAAATTCCTCTTTATTTTCAATGTCTAGCTCTAATTAGAATCTCAACTACTGTTTGAATAAATAAATAAATGAGTGATGGAAAAAACTTGATTTGGGGACAACTACAATTTTTTTTAAAAAAAACTTTGGCAGGATTAATTGGAAGATAGGTGTTATGAAACACTGACAGTACACAAAAAGAATTTATGAATTGCATGTCTGCACTGCCAGCTACAATAAATTAGATCTGTATAGATGGCTTTTTAGAACACAGAAATAAATTAGCTATGAGGCTCCATGTGAAAATTTATGATGAATTTTAAATCTGTTGGAATTCAGGCAATGTCGGAATTCAAACTAAGGAAATAGTTTTATAAAAATGGATACTAATGGCAGCATTTTTATAATTAAAGTAATTGAATAATCTAAATACTAAAAAATAGTGATTTGTTGCCTAAATTATAATACACGCAAACAACTAAATATGATGCAGCAAGATAATTATATTATAGAAGTATATTTGGCTGAGAGAGAGCGTCATCACTTATTTTAGAGTGATAAAATAGTAAAAATATCGCATTATATATATTATAATCTGTGGTTATTCTGATTTGTAGATTTATGATTTTTTTCTTTTTTGAATCCATATTTTCTAATGCATCTACAATGAACACACAGTACTTAAATCAAGGCTAATAAAAATAGTTAGCTAGGATCGGGTTATGCTGCAGGATTCAAGATGAAGTATGCTTTCTATTTCTAGGATTTATAAAGTAAAGCAATATTTAAAAACTAACCTTTAAAGATAATGTAACAAAACAAACTATTTGGGTTAAATATTTGGTGACCCAAATGCAATGCTCATTATCATTGTTAGGCCTTAAATTAGAAATGAAATTTTGTTTAATGAATATGACTTTTCTTCTCTAGCCATACACTTTTTGATACTATAGAAAGAACATATCAGAAACAAATACATGAAGTAATATAAAAAGGAATAGAGAATACTTAAATCCTTATAGGAAAATAAACATATTTCAGTACAGGAGTCAGGAATACAGTATAAAGGAATTGGAATCAACATTTTCTCAGTGTGTAGTTAAGCTCAATATTTTATAAATATTGCCTTACTTAATTCTTATAACAATTGTGCAGGTGGATATTTTTCTTCCTACTTTATAGAGGAAAAGAATGAAGCTCAGAGAGGTTAATTAACCTAAGAAAGTTCACATGAATGGCAAAACCAACAAGCAGACCTGCATCTGTCTTCTGATCATTTTGCTGTGCCTCTGCATGTAACTTATTTTCTCCTTTGAACACTGTTACAATTGAATTTTATATTCCTGAACAAGAGATATAACTTTTATATTAATAGCTCAAAGTATCACTAATTATCTACAAATTAGACATCAGTATATTGTACCTGGTAGAGCTGTTTTTTTAAAATATGGAAACCACTATTAATTTGAATATAATCATATTTAAATTATATATTGCTGTAGGTTACATCTTTTCTTTCTTTTCTTTTATTTTGGGGGGGTCACACTTGCAGCATATGGAAATTCCCAGGCTAGGGCTGGAATTGAGCTACAGTTTCCAGCCACGGCAACATGGGATCTGAGCCTCAGTTTGACCTATGCCATAGCTTGTAGCAATGCCAGATCCTTAACCCTCTGAGCAAGGCCAGGGATTGAACCCATATCCCCATGGATACTAGTCAGGTTCTTAACCCACTGAGCCATAACGGGAACTACCCATCTTTTCTTAATATATTCAAATTTATAGTATTTTATCCCACTATACAAAGTCTTTATTTTTGCTGTATTCAAAAGCTACACTAACAAAGATGTAATATTAGAAATTAAGAACATAAGAAAGGTTGCAGAATTCAGATTTTATATCTATATTTCTGTCAAAATTATTTTAACATAAAACCTCAGGCAAAACATGACATTAGGAAATAACATTTTTTTCTCCTGCATTTCCTCTGAAAAAGCAAAAATGTTTGGTTTGGTTTGGTTACAACATAAACTAGGAAATGTATATCCTATTTTACATTCAGAAACTAAAATGATGTGGATATATCTTGTTACTTGTTATATAGATATGATTAAAATCACCTACTAAACATGTCCTAAATTAAGTGTAAGACCTCTGACTAGTTGGAAATAAAATCTGGTAAATAAACTAGGAGTACATGTTCATGGTTGTAGGCAGGTAGGATTTTGTCCCAAAGTTACAGCAGCAACGCCGGATACAGTAAAAAAGAATCAGTGTTCCTGTGTTTCTCACTGCATGATCGGGCAACCACCTCTACCACTATCACCTGCACTATTAGCAAAGTGCATAGTAAGAAACCATACTCCAGAACTGTGACCATATAAGCCTCTGACAGCTAAAGGATCCTGGTCTCGATTTTTCTCTGTGTTTCAAAGCAACTGGTATTTGGCAGAGATGCTTTGAGGTTGGTGCTTTTAGAGATATGAAGTTGTCAATCACATTGAGCCAGCTCTAACTTGACCATAGGAACATACATGCGAGGCGTTGGAAAGTTACCTTTGCTTCATTACCATGCAAAGATATCCACCCAAGGGGAGGATTTGTACTCTGCTAGGCACAATCTGTGCTCTGTGTGAAGAAGCGTGGAAGATGACTGTCCATGCCCCTGGCTGCCCCTGGAAATCTCCACCCATTTCCTATGGCCCTGATGACATGTCTACTTCCTACCCCTTAAAATTCTATTATTCCGCTCCGTTTGGGGAGATGTTTTTAGAGCATGACCTCTTCTTTCTCCATTCCTTGATCAATGAATAAATTTTCTGCTCTGCTTCACTGAACCTGGTTTTGTTTGATTGATATTTGTGTGTAACTCAAGGCAAAGGACCAATTGAAGGGTCAGCAACCCACTGGCAATAGGTAATAGAACTAATAGAATTTCTGAAGTCTATGAAGCTATAATTTGTTTTTCTTTTGTCTTTTTAGGGCCGCACCCACAGCATATGGAGGTTCCCAGGCTAGGATCTAATGGGAGCTATAGCTGCCGGCCTAAGCCACAGACACAGAAACGCCAGATCCGAACCTCATCTGCGAACTGCACCACAGCTCACAGCAATGCTGAATCCTTAACCCACTGAGTGAGGCCAGGGATGGAACCTGTAACTCATGGTTCCTAGTTGGATTCATTTCCGCTGCGCCACGATGGAAACTCCTAAAGCTATAATTTGTGAAAGCTGAAAACTCTTCAGCTCATCCTTAGGGCTCTAAAATGTAATAGTGCTGCTCTGGGAATAGCATTCTTTCTGAAGAAGTTAAGAGGAATGTTCTGTTCATGATTGCAACAAATTTCATGATCAAAACTCCCAAGAAATTTATATTTCAATGTTTGGACTTTGAAAAAAGAATATCAAATATTTAACTTCATTTCTTGTTTAGCAAAAAAACCCCTCTTTCTTGGAACATAAAATATTTTTTATCTCAAGAAAAGTAACAAAAAAGGCCGAGATAGAGCAAATAAATCCTTATCCTAGTGTTTCTTTCCTAAATCAAATTATGATTACTCTCCTGAGATGTATTGAGACCACGTTCTCTTTGACAAACCGAATGTAAAATGAATATGCACACTTCATAAAAATACAGGGAAGAATAATGAATTCCTATTAATGGTTGCTCCTGGGGAGTTTTTGTTGTGGCTCAGCAGTAACAAGCCCAACTAGTATCCATGTGGATGTGGGTTCGATCCCTGGCCTCACTCAGTGGGATAAGGATCTGGCATTGCCAGTGAGCTGTGGCATAGGTTGCACACTTGGCTTAGATATGGCTTTGCTGTGGTCAAAGCATAGGCTGGCAGCTTTGATTTGACCCTAGCCTGGGAACGTCCATATGCTGCAGTTGCAGGCCTAAAAAGCAAATAAAAAAATATAATAACAACAACTACAAAAAAATTTCTCCCTAACTCCAGTATTGTTTGTGTTTTCATAACCTGTATTCATGCCACTGTATATTTCATGTTCTCTCATAGATTGGTGCTTCAGGTCCTCAAACTCTGTGGTAAGGCTGTAGATCATCCATGCCAAGGCATCTGGATCTTTCATTGTGTCTGATGACATAGGGTTTGTCATTGACCTTTCCCAATAGTTCTCCAGCGTAATTCCCTTCATGATTTTAATGGCTTCTTGAGGGAGAAAGATCATTTCAAGTTTATGGATGATGTGTGTACAAGAACTTCTCTTCAACTGATACCAAATTTCTGAGTGTGATATCAGTGGAACAAAGTTCTATTTTCTTTACTACTAGATCAAGGGCTAGCAAACTATGGCCTATAGGCCAAATCTGGCCAGTCACCTGTTTTTGTAAGTAAAATTTCATTGGAACACAGCAATGATTATTCACTGCATATTGTGAATTGACTACTTTTCTGGGATACTGGAAGAGTTGAGTAGTTGTGACAGCATAAAATGGTTATTTTCTGGCCCTTTGTGTGTGTTCCTTGATGTATATCTAAGTCCTACCATGTTCACAAGAGTAAGCAATCCCCAATGGATACTGAGAAAACTGCCAATGCCCATTAACCTCATCAAGACTATCAATATTCTGCTTTAAAACATTTACTTCCCAACACAGCTTTCATGGATTCAAATATTTTCTCATAGCAGCTTTGATGACTGTGTCTGATGGATGGCTAAACACACTCTCTGAGTCTGCATAGTTAATCTGTGTAAGCACAGAGGCCAAAGGCAGAGAGCAGTCCAACCTAGAGCTCAGATGCTCAGGTCACCCTCCCATTTATCTCTGATCTGGGCATGCCACAACAGGAGCCAACTCCATTGCAAGGCCCATCGACCATCCAGCTGGAAGGAGTAAGGATGCTGGTATAGAAATTTATGTTTTACTACCTTCTTTTTTCCCATATAAAATTTTCCTGCAGCAAGCATGGCTATTCACGTTATCACTCTGTTCAGTCAGTTTTCATTAAATTATACTGCAGTAACAAACAACTCCCAAATCTTAGTGCTTACTGCAATAAAGATTAACTTCCTGCTTATGTTACAAAACAATTTGTCTCAGAGTCTACTCCAAATGCCTTCTTTATTCCCAATCCATGCTGAAAGAACAGTGTTTTCTGGTACATGCCATCCTAGGGTCAGAGGGAAAAGAGAGGTATGGCAGACGTCTTAAGACTTCTGCTGAGACATCCCATAATTTTCTTCCATTCACATTCCACTGACCAAAACCAGGCACATGCTCAAGCATGATGTAATTGGAATGAGGAAGGATATTCTTCCTATAGAGAAGGACTACTTCAAGCTCCATGGCAATGTTTAGGAAGAACAGAGAAAATTGGAAATAATGCAATTTATGACATGTGCTTTGTTTAAAAGTGGAGTGCCTCTGATTTCTTAAACTGTCATCTCATCAGAACCAGAAACTTAATTTGGGCTCTGACACCTTTAAATGCATGAATCCATCTTATATATGCTATTTTTGCCATCCTTCAATGAGTTAAAGTGCCTTAGAGCCTTGTCTTTCTTGGTAGCCAAACTGGTCTTAAAACCACAAACTAAATTTTCTATCTTGATTTCCGGTGCTACAAGTTCCTATTTAAAATTATAATCCTAAGTAGGTCATCATGTTTTGCTTTCATGATTTTCAAAGATTTTTATGGACTGTATAAATGGTACAAGTTATACACAAAGTTAAAAGCCTGTTCCCATACTCACACCCACCTACCTACCCCTGGGAGAAAAGATAAGTTAAATAGAATTCTTTGTAACATTGAGAACTTGCAAGCTAATGGCTCTTGCTCAATCATTCTGGGAACTTGTTTCAGAAAGGATTTAGGGTAAATTTATTAGACCAAAGTGAAAATCAATCTCATATTGTATAGGTATGAGGTACATAATTCTATAGAACTACTTTTTCTTCTTTTTGGCTCATTCATTCAAAAAATATTTATCAGACAACCTCTATATGCCTGTCACTGCATAATTTCTTCCTCTTTGCTCTTTCAAGCTTGCTAAACATTAGGAGTGCTGACCTGGACTGAGAGGCCACAGAGAGAGGACTTCTGGGTAGCCTGGGCTGAACTTCTGGGGGAAAGTCTGTCAGTGAGCAGGCTAAGGCCATTTCTTTTTAATGTTGCTTGCTACATGTGATGCAGGTCACAGAAATTACCAGATGTTGTTATCCTCAAGTCAAGCATTCTAGGCACCCCAAACATGAACCTGCAATTGCAAACTATATCAACTGGGGGATAAAAAGTATATTATAAGGCTGTTATTTGCTTTAGGAGGATTCATTATGAGGAGTTAAATTTTTAAAATATATTTACTTCTTAAATTGATAATGAATGCACACAGCACAAAACTCAAAAGACACCAGAGAGCTTTAAAGACTGAATCTTCCATCTTTGTTCTCCAGCTACCCAGAAGCCATTCCAGAAAATAACCACAGTTAACATTTTCTTGTGTATCCTTCCAGAGATAGTCTATACATATGCATGTATGTTTTCTATTTGGCTTTCCTCTTTTTTTTTCTATATTTTCTTTCTTCTAGAAAATAGTAAACATTCCATGCTTCATAAAATATCTTGGAGAGCTTTTCTTTCCACTATACAAGGAGCTGCTTTGTTCATTATGACTGACTGTTGAAAGGACTAGTGTTAAGTGTGGATATTAAGGCCCAAGTCACCTGGGTTCAAATCCAAATTCCATTTCTTTTTAGCTCTGAAACTTTGGGCAAATTACCCTCTATGTTCTTCTATTCCTTCACAAGGGTGTGATTAAAGATTAAGCAATCTAATGTATAAACAAAAGCATTTAGAGTCATCCTTGTCATCTATTAAATGCTCAAAAAGGTTATCATCCTTATTTATCCTTATGTATCCCTATGTATAGAAGTACTTTCATTTATTTAATAAGTTCTCCTTTAATAGTTTGGTTATTTGGAAAGGAATATTTATGTCTCTTCAAATAGATATGTCAGGACACTGGAATTATAATGATAGGAAATGATAAACAAAATACTAATAATTTAAATTTTCATAAATGTAAATTATATCTTGAAATAATGCTTACTTGCACTATCTCATTTGAAACTTAGAACAATATAGTAAGTACATCTACTTCTCTCCAGCTTCATTGCCATCATCACCCTTTTGAAGTACTATCAATACATCCCTAGCATACCACACTGAATGTGGCACATTGTAGGTGGAAAATAAAACATGTCAAATGAAAAAGTGAGTTAAATTGAGATGGATATATATCCATATATATATATGTATGAAAGGGAACAGAAAGTGGTAAACTTTAATTCTTACGGTGTCATGTTTGAGAGGAGTCAAAGCCAGATCACAGTCTGCACTTCCTTACCCAATCTGGTGTTCTTTCAGTGATACTTCAGCACCTAGTCTAAAAGACTAGTGTATAGAACCACTAACAGTTGAAGATCACCTGAAGAGAAGGTAAACCTTCCCTCTCACCCAGTTATGATGAGAACAATAGGACAATAATATTCTCTTTACACACTTTCATTTATATGAAACTTTTTCATGAATAAGTCTATACTTGGGTGTAAGACAACTCTTTTTTAATTCAGAAAACCGCTTCAAATTCAGATAACTTGATTATGTGTTCTTAAGTGTCTTTGGAAGGGAAATTATAACATATAATGAGGGAAAATAGTTTATAAAAAGAAACAAAGTTTCTTTAAAATTTCACTTATATAAAATATGAAACATGTTTGTCAAGGTAATTTCTGACCAGCTGGATTTGCAGAGCTTGTTATTCATATTTTTAAAGTCTCACATTTATAGTTGTACAATGATCATCACAATCCAATTTCACAGGATTTCCATCCCTACCCCCAGTGGCCCCAAAACTGTCTCCCCTGGAGACCATAAGTTTTTCAAAGTCTGTGAGTCAGTATCTGTTCTGCAAAGAAGTTCAGTCTGTCCTTTTTTCAGATTCCACATGTCACTGAAAACATTTGATGTCTGGTCTCATTGTCTGACTGACTTCATTTAGCATGATAATTTCTAGGTCCATCCATGTTGTCAAAAATGCCAGTGTTTCATTCCTTTTAATGGCTGAGTGATATTCCATTGTGTATATGTACCACATCTTCATTATCCACTCCTCTGTCAATGGACATTTAGGTTGTTTCCATGTCTTTGCTATTGAAAATAGTGCTGCAATGAACACTGAAGTACATGTGTCTTTGCAAGTCATGGTTATCTCTGGATAGATGCCCAGGAGTGGGATTGCTGGATCAAATGTAGTTCTATTTTTAGTGTTCTGAGGAATCTCCATACTGTTTTCCACAATGGTTATACCAATTGACAATCCCACCAAGAGTGTACTAGGGTTCCTTTTTCTCCACACCCTCTCCAGCACTTATTATTTGTAGACTTTTGGATGATGGCTATACTGACTGGTATAAGGTGGTACCTCAGAGTGGTTTTGATTTGCATTTCTCTAATACTGAGTGATGTTGAGCATCTTTTCATGTGTTTTTTGGCCATCCATATGTCTTTGGAGAACTGTCTGTTTAGATCTTCTACCCATTTCTTGATGGGATTGTTTGGTTTTTTGGTATTAATTTTGGAGATTAATCATTTGTCAGTCAATTCATTTGCAAAGATTTTCTCCCATTCTGTGGGTTGTCTCTTCGTTTTCTTTAGGGTTTCCTTTGCTGTGCAGAAACTTTGTAGTTTGATTAGGTCCCATTTGTTTATTTTTGTTTTTGCCGTTCTAATTTCATTCTTTTACATGTGGCTGTCCAGGACCACCTATTGAACAAGCTGTCCTTTGTCCATTGTATATTCTTGCCTCCTTTGTCATAGATTAGTTGGTTGTAGGTGCATGGGTTTAATTCTGGGCTTTCCATCCTGTTCCACTGATCTATATTTCTGTCTTTGTGCCAGTGCCATATGGTTTTGATGACTGTAGCTTTGTAGTATAGTGTGAAGTCCGGGAGCCCGATTGCTCCAACTCCATTTTCTTTTTCAGGATGTCTTAGGCTATTCTGGGTCTTACTTTAAAATACCTTGTTCAAATTCTCTGAAAAATGTCCTCGGTAATTTGATAGGGATTGCCTTGAATCTGTAGATGGCCTTGGGTAGTAGAGTCATTTTGGTAATATTGACTCTTCCAATCCAAGAACATCATGGTATGTCTTTCCATCTATTTGTATCATCTTTGATTTCTTTCATCAGTGGCTTATAGTTTTCAGAGTACAGGTCTTTTGTCTCTTTAGGTAGGTTTACTCCTAGGTATTTTATTCTTTTGGATGTGATGGGAAATGGGATTGCTTCCCTAATTTCTCTTTCTGATCTTTCATGGTTAGTATATAGAAATGCAGTCAATTTCTGTGTATTAATTTTGTATCCTGTGACCTTGCCAAATTAATGGATGAGCTCTAACAGTTTTCTGGTAGAGTCTTTAGGATTCTCTAGGTATAGTATCATGTCATCTGCAAATAGTGATAGTTTTACTTCTTCCTTTCCAATTTGGATTCCTTTTATTTCTTTTACTTCTTTGATTGCTGTGGCTAGGACTTCCAAAACTATGTTGAATAGTAGTGGTGGGAGCGGACATCCTTGTTTTGTTCCTGATCTCAGCAGGAATTCTTTCAGCTTTTCAACATTGAGAATGATGTTTGCTGTGGGTTTGTCATATATGGCCTTTATTATGTTGAGGTAGGTTCCCTCTATGCCCACTTTCTGAAGGGTTTTTATCAGAAATGGGTGTTTCATTTTGTCAAAGGCTTTTTCTGCATCTATTGAGAGGATCATATGGCTTTTATTCTTCAGTTTGTCAGTGTGGTGTATCACACTGATGGATTTGTGGATATTGAAGAATACTTGCATCCATGGGATAAATCCCACTTGATCATGATGTACAATCCTTTTAATGTATTGTTGGATGTGGTTTGCTAGTATTTTGTTGAGAATTTTTTGCATCTATGTTCGTCAGTGAAATTGGCCTGTAATTTTTTTTTAAGGACTGAAGCTCAACTTCTCTCATAAAAACAACAAAATTTACAACCAAATGCTGAGCAATCTTCAACCAAATGGACTGGAAACTTTCAAAAAGATATCCTACTCCAGAAGACAAAGAAGAGGCTACATCAAGAGGTAGGAGGGGCAATTACATGACATAAGCAACTCCATACCTACTGGGTGGGAAGCAACACACACTGGAACATAACTGTATCACAGAGACTCACCTACAGGAGTGATAGTTCTGAGACCCACATCAAATTCCCACGTGTGGGGATCTGGCACTGGGAGAAAGAGCCCCCAGAGCATCTGGCATTGAAGGCCAGTGGGGCTTGTGCTCAGGGGATCCACAGGACCTGGGGAAACAGAGAACACATTGTTAAAAGGTGCACACAGACGTTCAAGTGCACTGGGTCCCAGGACAAAGCAGAGACTCCACAGGAATCTGGGTCAAACCTGACTGCAGTTCTTGGAGGACATCCTGGGAAAACAGGGGTGAATGTGGCTTGTTGTTGGGGAAGGACATTGGAAGCAAAGCTCTTGGAAATAGTCAGCAGCATCCCTTTCTCTGGAGGTGACCATTTGGGGAAAATCTGGACTGACCTATCAGCACTGAAGAGCCCCAGGCCAAACAATCCAGGTGGATTCCAGCCCCATGCATCAGTAAACAGTTTGCCCAAAGACCTCCTAGGCACACAGCTGCCTCTAATCACACCCAGAGACAAAGCCTCACCCACCGGTGTGATAGGAATCAGCTCTACCTACCAGTGGGAAGCCATCAGTCCCTCCCATCAGGAAGCCTACAGCAAGCCCCCATACCAATTTCAGTCACAAGTGGGGCAGACACCAGAAGTAAGAGAGGTAACAATTCTATTATCTGTAAAAATGTCACCACACCAAAAACCTATAAAAATGAAAAGACAGGGGACTATAACTCAGATGAGGGAGAAAGAAAAAAACCCAGAAAAACAGCTAAGTGATCAGGAGATTCTCAGCCTCCAGGAAAAAAACTTTAGATTGTTGATGCTGAAGATGATGCAAGACATTGGAAATAAACTGGAGGCAAAGATGGATAACTTAGAGAAAGCAATGAGCAAAGAGATACAAGATATAAAACTTAAGAAGAGATGCAAAATACAATAACTGAAATAAAAAATTCATTAGCAGCAGCCAACCACAGAATACAGGAGGCAGAAGAATGAATAAGCATGGTGGAGGACAGATTAGTGGAAATCATGGGTGTAGAACAGAAAAGAGAAAAAAGATTGAAAACAAATGAAGAGAGTCTCAAAGAACTCTGGGACAATGTTAAATGCACCAACATCCCTATTATAGTGGTGACAGAAGGAAAAGAGAGAGAGAAGGGGACAGAAAAAATATTTGAAGAGATAATAGCCGAAAACCTCCCTAACATGGGAAAGAAACCACTTACTCAAATCCAATAAATGCAACAAGTACCATATAAAATGAACCCAAGGAGGAATACACTGAGACACATATTAATCAAACTGGCCGAAAATAAAGACAAAGAGAAAATATTGAAAGCAGCTAGGCAAAAGAAACAACATACAAGGGAACCCTGATAAGGTTATCAGCAGATTTTTCAGCAGAAACTCTGCAGGCCAGAAGGGAATGGCATGATATACTTAACGTGATGAAAGGAAAAAACCTCCAACCAAGATTCCTTTACCCAGCGAGGCTCTCATTCAGATTTGAAGGAGAAATCAAAACCTTCACAGATAAGCAAAAGCTAAGAGAATTCAGCAACACTAAACCAGCTTTACAACAGATACTAAAGGAACTTCTCTAGGCAGAAAAGAAAAGATAGCAGCAGGAAACAAACATACGACAAATGATAAGGCTCACCAGTAAAGGTATATATACAGTAAAGATAGGAAATCAACCATGCACAATTATGCCACCAAAATCAGAAATCGTGAGAAGATGAGGGTACAAATGCAGGACACTGGAGATGAACTTGCAATTAAGAGACCAACAATTTAAAACAATCTCATATATATATAGACTCTTATATCAAAACCTCAGGATAACTGCAAACCAAAAATCTACAGTTGATACAAAAACAAGAAAAATCAACACAAATACAACACTAAAGATAGTCATAAAACCTCAAGAGGAGAGAACAAGAGAAGAAAGGAAGAAAAAAGAGCAACAGAAACAAATCCAAAGCAATTAGTCAAATGGCAATAAGAACATACATATCCATAATTACCTTAAATGTTAATGGACTAAACGCCCCAACCAAAAAACATAGACTGGCTGAATGGATACAAAAACAAGACCCATCCATATGCTCTTTTTAAAAGACCCACTTCACTTCTAGGGACACATACAAATTGAAAGTGAGAGGATGGAAGAAAATATTCCATGCAAACAGGAATCAAAAGAAAGCTGGAGTAGCAATGCTCATAACAGACAAAACAGACTTTAAAATGAAGAATATTTTAAGGGATAAGGAACGTCACTATCTAATGATCAAAGGATCAATCCAAGAAGAAGATATAACAATTTTATATATCTACACACCCAGTGTAGGTTCACCACAATATACAAGGCAACTGCTAACAACCTTAAAAGGAGAAATCGACAATAACCCAATAATAGTGGGGGACATTAACGCCCCACTTACAGCAATGGACTGATCATCCAGACAGAAAATCAATAAAGAAATACAGGCCCTGAATGAAGCATTAGACCCAATGGACCTAATAGATATTTATAGGACATTCCATCCAAATGCAACAGAATACACATTCTTCTCAAGTACACATGGAACATTCCCTAAGATTGATCATATCCTGGGCTACCATCAAACCTCAGTAACTTTAAGGAAATTGAAATAATATCAAGCATCTTTTCCAACCACAATGCTATATGACTGGAAATCAACAACAAGAAAAAAACTCCAAAAATACAAACATGTAGAGACTCAACAACATGCTACTAAACAACCAATGGATCACTGAAGAAATCAAAGAGGACATTAAAAAATACCTAGAAGCAAATGACAGACAGCAAAGATAAGACACTCCAAAACCTATAGGATGCAGCAAAAGCTAGTCTAAGAGGAAAGTTTATAGCAATACAAGCCCACCTCTGGAAACAAGAAAAAGCTCAAATAAACAAGCTAACTTTACATCTGAAGTAGCTCAAGAGAGAAGAACAGACAAGACCTAAAGTTAGTGCAAGAAAGGAAATCATAAAGATCAGAGCAGAAATCAATGAAATAGAAACAAAGAAAACCATAGAAAAGATCAATGAAACAAAAAGCTGGTTCTTTGAAAAGATCAACAAAATTGATAAACTCTTAGCCAGACTTCTCAAGCAAAAAAGAGAGAGGACTCAAATCAATAAAATTAGAAATGAAAAAGGAGAAGTAACAACGGACATCACAGAAATACAAAGGATCATAAGAGACTACTATATGCAACTCTATACCAATAAAATGGAAAACCTAGAAGAAATGGACAAGTTCTTAGAAAAGTACAGTCTTTCAAGACTAAACCAAGATGAAATAGAAAAGATGAATGGATCCATCACAAGAACTGAAATTGAAACTGGGATTAAAAAACTTCCAACAAACAAAAGTCCAGGACAAGATGGCTTCACAGGCGAATTCTATCGAACATTTAGAGAAGAGCTAACACCTCTCCTCCTGAAACTATTCCAAAAAATGGTAGAGGAAGGGACACTCCCAAACTCATTCTACGAGGTCACCTTCCCCCGATACCAAAACCAGACAAAGACACCACAAAAGAAAAGAAAAGAAAAGAAAAGAAAATGACAAAGCTATTCATCAATACTCTAAACACAATTTGGAGAGCATTTGAGGAGAGTAGTGGTGATGGTAAGGGCTGAGAAGCTTTAAAAACACTTTTAAATTCATATGGGGAAAAAAAGATAAATTGAAACAGCTAGTCATTTTCTGAGTCAGGCATAGGGCTGGATACTGCTGATACCTCCAAACAAAATAAGTATTGACAAAGAGACTAATAATTAAGAAAATAATTATAAAATAATTAATAAAGCATAATTGGTCCTGTATAAAAATCCTTTGTAGGAGTTCCTGTCGTGGCTTAGTGGTTAACAAATCTGACTAGGAACCATGAGGTTGCAGGTTTGATCCCTGGCCTTGCTCAGTGGGTAAAGGATCCAGCATTGCCATGAGCTGTGGTGTAGGTCGCAGACCTGGCTCAGATTCCGTGTTGCTGTGGCTCTGGTGTAGGCCAGTGGCTACAGCTCTGATTGGACCCCTAGCCTGGGAACCTCCATATGCCATGGGAGCAGCCCAAGAAATGGCAAAAAAAAAAAGACAAAAAAAAAAAATCCTTTGTATGTGAGCTACTCACATTAACAGTGGTAGAAAAGATTATTCAATAAATGGAATTGGTAAAGGACTCTTTATGAAATAAATAACTAAATAAACCCTAACATCATATTCCAAATTTTCCAAATGTTTTAAAGAGTTGAAATTAAATATTTTAAAGAGTTGAAAAGAAGAAACTGCATAAAACTTAGGAAAAATGTAAGCAGATTTCTCCTGAATAATGAGAGAAATTTCTCTAAATAAAACTTATGAAAGAAATCACAAAGTAAAAGTTAATTTTAACTACATAATATTTTAAAAATTTAAGATGTCAAAAACCATAAGCAAGTTTTAAGGCAAATGACAAACTAAAAGCATTCACAATAAATATGGTATTGTTTATCTTTAAAGAGATCCTGCTCCATGGACTGCAATGATGATACTGGTCTGTTTTTGCTAAGGAGTAGAAGTTTTCATAGGTATTTTATCAGTAGGATTTATCTTTCAAATAAAAATGTAGGTATAACTAATTTAATAAACATTTGGAAGAGGTGTTGCCCTGACTGAAGAAGAGCAGTAGGCTCTGACTGTCCCTACCTCTTATCTGCAGCAATCCATGAGATACATCCCAGCGGTTCTGCAAAAACCATGACTGTAGAATATTCACAGGAGCACACATGACTTTGAGCCACTTGGGTACTTTACTTATGAACTCATATTATGCCAGGACCAGAGTTTGGCCCCCACACCTTGGTGTGAAGAAGCAAGACCTACTTCTGTGGCTAGGATATAGACTCAATTTTAATTTGGTGTATTGTATTTCAAGCTGTTCATAGAATATGATCCCTATTTATAAGATACTCCCATGTAAACAAGACTGGGAGGAAGACAGTCAAAATGTTAGTGGAGATTGCATATTTTAAAACAGTTTGGGTCATCATGGGATACATTTCAAACTCCTTAACTGGGCATTTGAGTGACATACCACCTGTGTCCCAACAACTGTATCTGCAAAACTGTATCTCACTTAGTTCTCTAAGTGGGCATTGTCCTCAAAGAAGCCTGTTCCAGCTATGTTGGTGTCCTCATTTTATAAAGACAACATTGTATGTTCCTGCTTCTCAGCTTCTCATATCGTCCTCCCACTTCTTCCCAAACCCCATTTAAATTTTAGTCTTATTTCAACATCCAATCCAAGATTCCTTCGAGACAGGAGGGAAAGAGGCAGGAAATAAATGCTAGATAATGCTATTTAATGCATCACTTTCATTAAAAGGGATGCAGCTATTGTGAGGTAGTAAGAACTGGCTGGAACCAGCTGAAACCAACTGAAACCAAGGTGACTTTGAGAATGATCTAGTCATTGATTTTTAGCTCATTTTACCTTCATTGTAACACTAAAAATCATTCCCACTTGTGTCATTACAGTTTCAAGGAGCACTATAAAAAAAAAAAAAGTGAGCATTGTCCCAATGCCTGGGAAATCCCCACACTTCCCCAAAATAGCAAAAGTATTCCTCCCACTCATAGGCTATGAAATTACTTATTCCATAAAAACGCATGACCTGGGGTCCACTCTCTCTAAGGTGATCTGCATTCTGGCTACGGAATGTGTATCTCTCTAAATAAACTTGCTTTCCCTTTACTATATCTCAGTCTTTTTTTTTTTTTCTTTTTTCTTTTTTTGTCTTTGGTCTCTTTAGGGCCTCACCCACAGCATATGGAAATTCCCAGAATAGGGGATGAATTAGAGCTGTAGCTGCTGGCCTGCCACAGCCACAGCAGCTCAAGATCTGAGCCATGTCTGTGACCTACACCACAACTCACGGCAACGCTGGATCCTTAACCCGCTGAGCAAGGATTGAACCCACATCCTCATGGATTCTATTCAGGTTCGTCAACCTACTGAGCCACAACAGGAACTCCTCACTCTAATTCTTTCCTGCTTGAAGTCAAGACCCCTCACGTGGCAGTCCCAGGACAGGAGAGTTCCCTCTACTGCAACACTTCTCCCACCAAGTATTTTCTGAAATCTTCAAGACACTGCAAATTCTTCCCCTTTGAAATTATAGCACTGATCTACTGTACCAGTTATCTAGCAAATTGACCCTGCAATATCTCCAGCATTGTTATTTACCTTAAACTCTCTCCTTAAGAGCCAAGAGTATATATTACCTTTATATATTTTCCTCAACTTAGTTCTGTGTTCATAATGTGGCTACAGAATGTGTTTGTCCAAAGATAAATAGCAAAAATTTCAGACCTAGATGTAGGCTGATCTGAGTGGTATTTAATACTAACCCTGTAATTCAGTTTTCTCATTTGGAAAATGGTGGTAATAATATATGCTTTCTAAGATTAAATGAAATGTAAAATACTATGTGTAAATTGATGGTGCAATCCCTGGCACATAAAAGGAACTCAATAAATCATTGTTATTATTCATCATCATCATCATCAAGGTCCCTCAGATTAGAGATGATATACGGATCTATGATGTACCCTCATTATTATTCAGCAAGATTTATTATGGTGCCTGTTGCACTGTGCACTAGAGACACTGTGGTAAACATGGGAAATTTGTTCTTGTCCTCCTTATGTTTGCAGTCTAGTCTGAGTTGGGTCTCCTCATAGGAACGAAACCTTAAACCAGTGGGACAAGAAAACATCTATAATAACTTTTAAGTAAATCATATTTTTTCATCAATTTATTTGTCTAAAAGTAAAAAAAAAAAAAAAATTCCCCTCCTAACATACCCACTAATCATAATTGATTTTTTTATTTTGCATCAATATGATTCGATGTTGTTTTTGTTATGCTCCTGATGTTCATTTCCTAAGGATGCAAATGCACCACTAGAATAGCCAAGGGGAAGATAGCTGAAGCGCCTGAATGCTCCCCTTAAAAACGTTCTCTTTCTCTTCCTCTCTCTCTCTCTCTCTCCTCATTTCTGGCTTTATGAGCTGTGCATAATATTGTAATAGTTCCTGGGGTATCAGAACAGCTGGCCCTACCATGCTGGCCCCACCATGAAACTACATGGCTTCCTTTTTTCTTATTTCCAAAAACTCTACTTGCCACTTCTTTCTCCAAAGCAGGGCCCTTATCTCTGTTAATGGCTATTGCTGAAGTATGTTTTCACCATCAGCCAATTTAAAACTTAATAATTTAATTTAAAATAATATATTTTTTTAAAGACTGGCATGTGGATACATCATCTCTTAGTTAAACAAATTCTTAGAAACCTGACCTATAAATTTAGGGTTCTCATTATTCCACAGCACCTATTAAAAATGTATCTTCTGTAAATGACTTAGCTGGTGGTTTAATAGTTTCCCACATTAAAAAAAATGTTGAAGATTGACTGCTATGAGACTTTCTGCATATCCATGAAGAGTAAACCACAAGAGTAAAATGATTGTCACCAGGAAAGAAGTAGTAGTTACAGCACAGGACTAAGATAAAGAAGGGGATCACTTTACTTGGTTCCTTAAATCTGAAAAAGAAACTTACTTTCAGCTATTTTTTAATTTATAAATTATGTGATGTGATAAATTGAGCTTCCTTGTGACATGTTTATAAGGATAATACATGGCTGCGGATTTGGCTTTGTGATGTTTTGTTGTGTTTCTGGTATGTAAGCACATTTTGAACTTTGTAAAGTAGGGGAAGAGACTGGCAGGATTTTACTGGCAAAGCCAACAGGATTTTTCTGGAAAAGAGGAAAGAAACACATGATAGATAGCTTCCTTGAAGAGTGGAATCCTGGAGAAAAAAAAAAAAGGACATTAACGAACACTCCCTCTACCAGTTTCCCATTGACAATTTCAGAGTTTTATTTGTATGTATGTGAGAGAAGCAGGAAATAAGATGAGTGCTCCTTAAAAGCTTCTTTTGATCTGTGGTCATTTGTCTAGGCTGCAGATGAATGAAGCCTCCTGTTTCCAACTTCCTGCCTTTGGCCTCTCTCTATATTCTGATCAGTACAAATATCTATAATCAAATAATAAAAACATTCATCAATGACTGAATTTTGATGATTTTTTATTGCTTTTTGCACATATTCACATAACCTACAGAGACAGTAGGTCTGCAATGCCTTTCCATTTTCAAGTGATGCTTTCAATTCAATCCAAGGAATTTTTAGCTCTACTTTTCTTTCTCTCTCTTTAATTCCTTCACTATAACTTTTTCATGTTGTCCTTTATATATAGAATAATTTCCTTTTTTGTACATTTTAAGTTAGTCTTCCTATTCAAAACTCAAAATTGCTCAAAAATATTCTATTTCTTCAGAAATTCTATTCTGAACAGCCTAGCTAAGGTAAAAAGATAAGAATAAATGAAATAGTTCCTAAGCTTGACCCATACAAGGTATGCCTCACTCAAGGATTCATTACCTGGGAAATATTTCATTCATTCATATTTATTCATTCATTTATGAAATATTTGTATTGACTTTACTGTACCCCAAGACCACAGAAAAATATTATAGCCACATGATTAAAATCACAGGGTTCCAGTTGAATCCTAATTCCATTTACTAGGTATGTGACTGACTCTGGTAAGTTATTGAACCTTCTATGCCTCCATTTCCTCACCTGTAAAATGAACATAATAATAGTAGTTACCAAAGGTTGTTGACAGGATTAAATAAAATAATCTATGGATAGAGTAGAAATTGGCACAACATTGTAAATCAACTACACTTTAATTTAAAAAATAATAATCTATGGAAAATGCTTTACTGAAAGGCCCATGTCAGCTGTTTTTAATAATCTAGAGAAAGCATTGCATTGTTCAGCATAAACTGGACATAATACCATTTTAATATTTATGTTCAGGATTAATTTTAGCTTTCAAAGTAAAGGAAATTAACTGGGCCCGTCTGCTTTTTTATTGAGTTTTAGGAGAAAAGAAGCCAATGGGAAATAAGTACCTGTACTTCTGGTGTAACAGAATATCTTTCTAAGAAGCCAGCCTTGTTCTTATAGAAAAACCTCATGCCTAGGGATTGAGGTCGGAATGAAGTAAGGGAAATCTATAATATTTGAGATCTGCCAGAGTAATCAACATGCTTTCATGTTTGCAGAGCTTGCTTTGCTCAACAATCTATTAAGATCCAACTTAATCCTTTAGAGAAATTTCCATTTATAATGGAAATTCAAAAGACCTGTCAGTATTTAAAAACTGTCATTATTATGGCTACCATTGCCCTTCATACCGTCCCAACAGAAAATGCCCACCTGTTGCAATGCCCTGCATTGACCCCACAGTGAAAATGAAGAATTCAAGAAATATTTTCCTCTTTCATTTTTTATTCACAAGACCTCTGCCTAGAAATAGTATAATAAGTTAGAAAGGATTTTCAATAAACCCTTTTCCCCCTGTATCTTATAGACTAATTCAGAGCATCCATTTGTATTAGTATGAATTGATTTCTAAAATGCAATTTTCCATACAATTAAAATACCCATTGTAAAAATCAAGGTATAACAATGGTTCAAACAAATACTCTAAAAGGAAGGAAATACTGATAAAGTGTGGACTTTAGTTAATAATGATATATCATCATTGGTTCATTAGTTGTGACTAACATAAGATGTTAAAAAGAGGGAAAACTGAATGTAGGTTATATTATATGAATGAAAAATATTGCCTGCCATATCAGTAAACAAGGGATGTTGCAGCCATCAAGTCATTGCATTACAGCCTCCCCAGGGGTGAGCCCTGAGGGAACTCAGAACAGAACATAGTGCTTGTCATCAAATTATCAGACACTGCAGCCACACCCAGACAGTGCACCCTAAGGAAACTCAGGATGAGAAAACATAGGATACTGGCCCCAGATAGCTGAGGTGCATAACAAAGGAATGATTTCAGTGATCCCAGATTCTTGTATTTTTCCATACATAGACAAACACTAAATTCATTAATTTGATATATCTGGTTTTCTTTATTTAACAGTAATTGTTTGATGTTCTGACTACCTGGTCTTTGTTGCAAAAACTCCCATGTATACTGGTTCCCTCCTCCCACCTTGCCTCTTCAGAGCAGTCTCTCAGTGTTGTTGGAGAGGCTGTGTTCTGGGCTTAAGTTCTCAGTTTTGTCTGCCAAATAAAACACAGCTCTCAACTTTTAAGTGTGCTTTTTTTTTTTTGGTCAGTTGACAGTTTTGGAAACTAAAAGTGACCCAGAGCAGACTTCTCTCCTTCACATGAACTCTGTAAGGATCTGGAGCCTTGGTATCAGGAGAGGTCTCTTGAGCCCATTAGCCTCCTCAGGGAGTCCAAGACAAATTAGAGTGAGTCTCTTCTTGTTCTTTGATCTTCCACATTGGTTAATGATCCTTGGGGTTTTTTTGGTGGCAACAGGTGCCTACCCCCTCAGTTGAAATATACTGAGGGTTGAAAGAAAATGGGGAAATACCCACTGAGTTGAAAGATATTGGATGGGGTTGAAAGACACTAGGGACAATACTCACCCAGGAGAAAGACACTGGGAAGGGGACATGGTTGAAAAATACCAGGGTTTGCTCAGTTGAAGGAGACTAAGTGGAATGGACTGAGTGGTTAAGTAAGAGGCTGATGTGACACTTTCCCTCAATTTAGCTGCCTTAATAGAATTTTTCAGGATAAAAGTGCAGGTATCACATGGGAGGGTTTGCTCTGAAGAAAAAGGCCAGGACTCCTCCTGGTCAATTATGGCTTTTTCAGGTGACTGAGATCTTTACAGGAGTGGTGGAGGCAGAGTCCTCTTGCAGTGGTTCTATAGGGAAACCCACACATTAATTAAATACTTGCTTATCAAGGGTCATCTAAAAGGGCTGAAATGACTCTATGGTGATAACTGCAGGAGTTAGGCTCTTTAGCAACACACTGGCCCACCACACAATTTCACTGGTAAATGTTATCCCTGACAAATTTAACTTTAAAATTGGAAATAGAGTCTCTCAAACAGAGAAATGAGGGGCATCAGAAAGTCCGCCACCAACTAACACCTCAGGCAAGTTTATGTATGTACAAAACTTATACTTTCAAGTGTCTACTTAATTGGGAATTAAAGGAAAATTTCACCCTTAAAAAGGGACAAATTGGGCTCTTTAATTGAATATATAGTTGTTAGAGAATGCTAGCTTGAAAGAAAAGAAAAAAAAAATATTTTTATTGTTCTGACCCTGAGCAAACAAGTCCTACTAGGAGAACTTTCTTTCTCTCCCTGTTCCCGGAGACTAGGGCTCTCAGGAATACTTATCTATACCATCTCTATTTCCTGAGACTGAGGGGGAAAATGATAAAAGAAGGCTTTTTAAAACTTATTCCAACTGTTATTAATAAACTAGTGAGGTTTATATTGTGATATTGAAACTAAGCAGGGTCCTGGGGAATCCTAGGCACACAAGCCTATCTGTGTCCCCCATTTCTTATTTTCAGGGAATAAACATCAGCCTCCATGACCTTCCCTGAGTTCTAAAGACTGGTTCAAACAGTTGCTAATCAGGGAAGGGATGGGATGCAGAGACGGGAGAGGAGCAAACAAGAAACAATAGTGCAACTTTGGGGCAGGGTCTCAGTCCATCCTCAAGGCATATATTTCTGCTATACAGCAAAGTAACCCAGTCACACACATATATACATTTCTTTTTCCATATTATCTTCTGTTATGTTCTATCACAAGTGATTGGATATAGTTCCCTGTGACATACAGTGGGACCTCATTGGTTATCCATTCTAAATATAAGAGTTTGCATCTACTAACCCCAAACCCTAAGTCCATCCCAACCTTCTGCCTCCTCCTTGGCAACCACAAGTATATTCTCCATGTCTGTGACTCTATTTCTGTTCTATAGATAGGTTTGTCTATTCCATATTTTACATTCCACATATAAGTGATATCATATGGTATTTGTCTTTCTGTTTCTGACTTAACTTCACTTAGTATGAGAATCTCTAGTTCCATCCATGCTGCTGCAAACGGCATTATTTTGTTCTTTTTTATGACCGAGTAGTGTTCCATTGTATATATAACATGTACCATGGCTTCTTAATCCATTCATCTGTCAGTGGACATTTAGGTTGTTTCCATGTCTTGGCTTTTGTGAATAGTGCTGCAATGAACAGAGAGGTGCATGCATCTTTCTGAATGAAAGTTTCATCCAGATATATGCCTAGGAGTGGGATTGCAGAATGATATGGCAGTTCTATATTTAGTGTTGGAGGAACCTCCATTCTGTTTTCCATAGTGGTTTTACCAATTTACCATGGCACCAACAGTGTAGGAAGGTTCTCTTTTCTCCACACCGTCTCTAGCATTTGTTATTTGTAGATTTATTAATGGTATGTTTTTTGACTGGTGTGAGGTGGCACCTCATTGTAGTTTTTATTTGCATTTCTCTAATAATTCATGATGTTGAGCATTTCCCATGTGCCTGTTGCCCATCCATATGTCTTCTTTGGAGAAATGTCTATTGAGATCTTCTGTCCATTTTTCAATTTTTTTCTTCTGTTGAGTTGTATGAGTTGTTTGTGTATTTTAGAAATTAATCTCTGGTCAGTTGCATCATTTGCAACTATTTTCTCTCATTCTGGATGTTGTCTTTTTTTTTTCTTTTATGGTTTCCTTTTCTGTGCAAAATCTTGTAAATTTGATTAGGTCCTAATGGTTTATTTTTGTTTTTATTTCTATCACTTTGGGAGACTGACCTAAGAAAGCATTTATACTATTTATGTCCATGAATGCTTCACCTATGTTTTCTCCTAGGAGTTCTATGGTGTCTTGCCTTATTTTTAAGTCTTTAATCCATTTTTTAAAATTTATTTTTGTGCATAGTGTGAGGGTATGTTCTATTTTCAGTGATTTATAAGCAGATGTCCAGTTTGGCCAGCATCATTTGCTGAAGATACTTTTTCATATTTTATATTCTTGCCTCCCTTGTCAAAGGTTAACTGACAGTAGGCATTCAGGTTTATTTCTTGGCTCTCTCTTCTGTTCTATTAGCTCTTATGTCTTTTTTCATACCAGTACCATACTGTCTTGATTAGTTTAGTTTTGTAATATTGTCTGAAGTCTGGGAGAGTTAGGCATCCTGCTTGTTTTTTTTTCCTCAGGATTGCTTTGGCAGTTCTGTGTCTTTTATAACTCCATATAAATTTTTGGATTGTTCTAGTTCTCTGAAAAATGTTGGTAATTTGAGAGGGATTACATTAAATCTGTAGATTGCTTTGGGTAGTATGGCCTATTAATGATATGAATTCTTGCAATCCAGGAGCATGGAATATCTTTCCAATTTTTTGACTCCTCTTTAATCTCCTTGATTAATATTTTATAGTTCTCAGTGTATAAGTCTCTCACCTCTTTAGTCAGGTTTATTCCTAGACATTTAATTTGGGGGGGGTATGGTTTTAAAAGGTATTTTCTTTGTATTCATTTGCAAATATTTCATTGTTAGTATAAAAAATGCAATTGATTTCTGAATGTTAATCTTGTATCCTGCTACTTTGCTAAATTTTTTGATGAGTTCAAATAGTGTTTATGTGGAGTCCTTAGGGTTTTTTGCATGTAGTGTCAAGTCTGCATACTGTGACAGTTTGACCCCCTCTCTTTCAATTTGGATACTTTTTATTTATTTTGTTTGGCTGATTGCTGTGGCTATGACTTCCAAATACTGTGTTGAATAAAAGTGGTGAGGGTGGGAATCCTTGTCTTATTCCAGATTTTAGTGGGAAGACTTTCAGCTTTTCTCCATTAGTACTATATTTGCTTTTATTATGTTAAGATATGTTCACTCTCTACTCACTTTGGTAAAAGTTTTTTATCATGAACGGATGTTGGACTTTGTCAAATGCTTTTCTGAATCTGAGATGATCATGTGGTTTTTCACTTTTCTTTTGTTAATGTGGTATATGACATTTGATTGATTTCCAAATGTTGAATCATCCTGGTGAACATGGGATGAATCCCATTTGGTCATGATGTATGATCCTTTTTATGTGTTGGATTAGGTTGGCTAAAATTTTATTGAGAATTTTGCATCTATAATCATCAAAAATATTGGCCAATAATTTTATTTTTTAGTAATATATTTGTCTGGTTTTGGTAGTAGGGTGATGGTGGCTTCAAAGAATGTCTTTGGGAGTGTTCTTTGTTCTTCAGTCTTTTGGAAAAATTTAAGGAGGATGGGAACAAATTCTTCTTTGAATGTTGAGTAGAATTTGCCTGTGAAGACATCTGGTCCTGGACTTCTGTTTGTAGGGAGTGTTTTCATTGCCTATTCAATTTCACTTCTAATGATATGTCTGTTCAAATGATCTATTTCTTCTTGATTTAGTTTTGGAGGGCTGGTGTATGTCTCCAGAAAGTTGCCCATTTCTTCTAGATTGTCAAATCTGTTGGCATATAATTATTTACAGTATTCTCTTATGGGGTTTTTTTGTGTGTATTTCTATAGTATCTTTTGAGATTTCTTCTCTTTTATTTCTTATTTTATTTATTTGGGTTCTCTCTCTCTCTTTTTCTTGGAGAGTCTGGCAAGAGGTTTTAGTGTCCCCCATTTCTTATCTGTACAAAATAGGCTTCATTTAGCCTCCTTGATCTTCCCTGAACTCCAACAGGCAGACTCAAACTTTTGCTAATCAGGGAAAGGAGGGAACCAGAAAGAAGGAGAGAGCAGTCAAGAAACAATAGCGCATCCTTGGGGCAACATCCTAGTTCCTCCTCAAGGAATATTTATCTTTCCATTCTTCTGTAGGAAATAAGACACTAGGTGGAGGATGGCAACTTCAGGCTGAGCACAGGATTCCTGGAACCCCACCCTGTTACCTCGCCACCAACCGATCAGAAGAAAGTCACACAACCTGCAGCTCTCACCCCAAATTTCACCTATAAAAACTTCTCCTATCAAATCATCAGATAGTTCTGGATTTTTGAGCTTACACCACCCATTCTTCTCGCATGGCTCTGCAATAAACCTTTCTGTGCTCTGTGAACTGGAGTTTGGCACTTGCCATTTGGCTCTACATGGATTAAATCATGAGCCATTTCAGCTGCTGACCATCAACACCCCCTGAATAGAACTCAAGGTGGAGACCAGGAGTGAGGCACTCTGTGCTCTGGGAAGACTGGAAGAATATATTTTCAGATAGCTAGATATTTTTAGGACATTTTATGTGCCTGATTCTTCCAACTCCTCATATCTATAAAAACACTAAAATCTTTCATGGTGATGTTTGCTCCTCATGACTAGTAGTAACCTTCAGAAGACCAGCAGCAAACTTTTGTAAAATGTGTGCATGGCCGTATACAACTCCCCCTTCACCTTTATCGCTTACACTGATATAATTTCCCCCTGCCTCTTTGGAGTGGTAATTCAGAGATATCTGAAATACTGCCATCTGGGCTGTAGTCAACAAAACAAAGAATGTCATATTCATCTGTGAATACAGCCACCTCCAAGGGTGAACCATTGAGTCCTGAGGGAACTCAGGAAAGAATGAAAGACTATCTACCATCTAGCAGCCATCACATGGCAGCCACTCCTAACAGCTAGCCCTAGGGAAACTCAGGCTGTGAAAACACAGGATATTGGTCCCAGATAGCTGAGGTGCATGTCAAAGGAATGATTTCAGTGAGCCCAGACCTTTACAACATTCCATAGGAAACCACCAAATTCCCTAACTTGAGTTATCCTATTTTCTGTAAACTTTTGTTCCTACTACCTACTATTCATTGCAAAAAGTCCTATATATCCTGACTACCCCCTCACCTACTGGGAGTAGTTTTCTCAGGGTTGCTTGATGTGGGGATTCTGGGCTTAAGTACTAATTTTTTCCCAAATAAAACTTAACTCTCAACTTTTAGGTTTTGCATTTTTTTTTAAAGTCCACAACTCCAGACCCCAATGTTTCAGTTTATTTGGCCTCATTTTGTGTCAGGCACATAAACTTTATTTGGTAATATCAGTACACTTTCATAATCTTTCTTCTAAGCTTTGATCTTTTTTCTTCATTTCTGGGATGACAAGCCTTAAAAAGAATATTTAAACTTTTGCTCAAGAACAATTCCCATCCTTTCACACAACCCTCTCCCTTGACATTAAAGTCTATACCAACATTACAAAAACCAATTATTTTATTCAAAAAATATAATTTGCAAAATATCTTCCATAAAAGGAAGTTTTAACTTTTCTGGAGTAATTTATGCAGAGAAGCCATCAAATCTTAAACTTTTCTATTCTAGAAAGGTGTTTTTACCACATATTCATGTAACTAAGGGTGTTGGGGTGAGGGGTAGATTCTGAGCACCAAACAATAAGGTAAACTCTTTTTTTATCAGAAAGTTTTATATTTGGTGATCTGAAATTATGTGGGATTTTATTTTTGTTTGGTTTGTTTTTACATTCTCCATCAAAATTTTATTTTTTCTGCATAGTTGGAAGAGTCCTGACTATTCTTCACCAAGGGTGCAATATAAAAGATGACATGAAGAAGAACCAAAAAAGCCCTAGAAATAATAGCAGAGGGGAAAAATCAAGAAGCATTACATAAAAAGCACTGAGTATGACTGGAGGTTTGGCATATATTCAGAATTATTATGAGTATAATGTAGAAGTATAACTTCTTTAATAACAATAGCTACATATCTATCAGGGAAATGATTATTAAAACTATTTAGGATATAATTGCTTCCTATTTATCCATTTTCTTACATATTTGAGTTATAGAATCTATAATAAGGTATTTCACTTAAACTACAAAGACAATTTGTTGGGGTTACAGAGTCCAAATATTGAGAGTTCTTCTAAAATTTTATTTCATTTTGACCTGTCTTCCTTTCTTCCTTTTTAGCAAAATCAGAAACCAAAAAGATTATTTCCATCCTCACAAAAGTCTGAGCCTCAAATTTTATTTTTTCCACTTCCCCAAGTCCAACCCCCACACTACATTATCCATTTTTAAACATTCAACATATATTCCTATCTGAATATGTTTATGTTACCAGCAGAGAATTAAGTTAATGAAATGCATCAAGCAATAGGAGAGCTTATGAGTAAAATAAGTGATAATTACCAATTTCTCATGTGTTCATGTGACACAAGAGACAACAGATTCAGATATAGGAATGTGAACTCCTCTTCAAGCTTCAGATGAAATAAGTGTAATTTAGCTGATGTTCTCACCCCAGTGTCATTCTTATTTAAGCATATTTAAAAGATAAATGCTAAAATAGGAGACTTCTTTTGGTCATACCCTAGGCATATGGGAAGTTCCCAGGCCAGGGATAGAATCCAAGCTGCAGCTGCAACCTGCACCTCAACTATGGCAATTCTGGATCCTTTAACCTACTCTTCTGGGCTGGGGCTTGAATCTGTGCCTCAGCAGTGACCTGAGCCACTGCAGAGACATTACCAGATCCTTAACACCCTGTGCCACAGTGGGAACGTTAAGACTTCTTCAAGTGAGTGTATAGGAGGCTTCTTTAAATAAGTGTACATTTTGAGGTTGGTAAAGAGTATTTTCATTCACTTAAAACTACTTTCCCACCTCTACATTTTACTTCCTCTATTTAGGGACACAGTGCCACCATGGAACTCCTATTTCATTACTCAATGATTATTTGGGTAAAAGCAAAACCTGGCTCTTTACCCAATTTACAGGTGAGAAAGATATTTAGAATCTATATAGCATAGATGAACCAAACTTAATAAGGAAACTCAGAGGAAATTGCCTATCTTGTCTTCTCTTTATTATTCGTAGAATTCTCTGGCATCCCACAGTCTCCTCTGGCATTCTAGTCTCCGACAATTTCCATAGGCAAGAAATACTTTGCATAAATTTATCTCTTTGTCATGCATGATTATGCCCTTTTGATGTGCTGCCTTTAGTGGATATAGACTACTCATTTCTTCCTTTGAGAATCTGTCACAGTGTGCTACAGCAGGCTGCTTACGACCATAGGGGAAAAAATGATCCTTCGTATTACATGAAGACTACTATTTGGCTTCCCATCAATTTTCTTCTTCACTTATCAAACTTAGGACATCATTTTGAGTTTTACTTTGATGTCTGTGTCTCAAAAAATTATATATTTCTTTGGCTCTTCCTAAATAATTACTCAAAATTTCATGTCTCTGATAGATTTTGTTCCAGAATGATAGAATTGCAGTGTCCTTGGTCCCCGCCCCGCCTTAGGAAAGCACTGAAACAGCCAGCATTTTACAAATTTATTAAAGTGAAAGTACATTTTCAGAGAGAGAGAGAGAGAACACATGTGCATGCATGTGTATGTGTGCCTGCTAGGGTAAATAAGGGAGCTTGACTCACTTTACACTGACTTTACAATGGCTTTTATATTCCCATGCTGGATAGCTTATTTGCATGAGGAACATGTTATATAGAGGTGGGGTGAGGAAAGGGCGACATTCCTTCCCTAGCGTGGAGTGAGTGGCCCTACTCAAGGTGGTGGAAGAGGCATTACAATGAGACAGGGCCAGAGGCTTTTGGGTTTAATCTTCCTGAAGGGGTCTTGAAGTCTAAAACCTCTCAACTGAATTGTAAGGTCCAGAGTTACATTTTTCTAAAATATTTACATGCACTATTCTAAAAAAAAAAAAAAAAAAGTCCTCTCTACTAAATGAAAGATATTTCATATGACAATGATAATATTAATTCATAATTTATATTGTGTCACTGTCTGAGCTGTACACTGCCTGACAAATTATAGATGCTTACTGCAAGGTTGTTAAAAAAATGAATTAACTAATGTGATCCACATTGCTTTTAAGTTCATAATTTTTTTTTGCTTTTTTAAGGCTGCATCCACGGCATATGGAAGTTCCAAGGCTAGGGGGCAAATTTGAGCCACAGATGCCAACTTATACCACAGCCACAGCAAAATGAGATCTGAGCCGAATCTGCAACCTACACCACACCTCATGACAACAGCAGATCCTTAACCCACAGAGTGAGGACAGGGATCAAATCCACATGCTCATGGATCCTAGTCAGGTTTGTTAACTGCTAAGCCATGAAGGGAATGCCCCATAAATTTTTTATAAATAGTTCATGCTCAATAATAATTTTTAAACCGCATAATTTTTGTTAACAATATTCAATAGTTCCATCCCATGATATGATGGCATTTTGTGTAATGGTTAAGCATAGGACTCCCATGCTTGAGGGGTCTGCCAGTGTTCTGCCCAGGTATAAATCCCAGTTCTGTCACTCAGTTTATGTGTGAACCTATGCAAGTTATGTAAAGACTCACCCATAAAACTGACAACATTGATTTGTCGTGAAGAGCAAATAAGAGAGTGCCTATAAAAGCCTCTTAGCATGGTCGCTGCCAAATGGTAAGATTTCAGTAAATATTGGCATGGTTCTTTGGACTGTTTGTGCCCCCCCCCATTAATATGTTTAAACTATAAACAAACTTATAGGTTGAAATACATAACTATAATGGTATTAGGAGGTGGAACTTTTGGAAGCTAATTAGGTTATGCAGGTGGAGCCCTCATGTATGGGATTGGTGGCCTTATAAAAGAGACCCCAAATTGCTCCTTAGCTTCTCTTCTGCCATGTGAGGACATACATAGTAAGTAGGCCCTCACCAGACATTAAACATACTGGCACTTTCACCTTGGACTTCCCAGCCTTCAGAACTATGAGAAATAATTTTTTGTTATTTATAGGTCACCCTGTTTATTATATTCTGTTATAGCAGCCTCAACTAAGACCTTAGGGTGGTGGTGGCAAGATATCAATTTTTTTTTCTTGGTTTTTAGAGTCATACCCACGGCATATGGAGGATCCCAGGCCAGGGGTTCAATCAGAGCTACAGCCACTGGCCTACGCCACAGCAGGACAGGATCTGAGCCGCATCTGCGAACTACATTACAGCTCATGGCAACACCAGAGCCTTAACCCACTGAGTGAGCCCAGGAATTGAACTGCCACCTCATGGTTCCTAGTCGGATCCTTCTCCACTGTGCCACAGTGGGAACTCCTCAAATTTTTGATTATTCAACTAAATAAGAGGTGAAGAAATACACTTTTAGTCATTAAACTAAAAGTGGATAATGTTGCTGGAGTGAATGAGAATATATCCTCATGAAAGGATTACTGTTCCTCTTTGACCTTTCCCTCTCATGATCTCACTTTACTTGCTCTTTGGTTCCATGAATTCCATGAGAGAAATCACATTATATCTGCTGTTCTCTGATTTCACTCCCATCCAGTCCAGACTATGTTGCCTTCTCCATTGGTATAACTCATGGTCACCAGTCAATTCCTTGAACTCTGGTTTCTCTGCTCTACTTTCCTGGAAAATCTCTATCTGTGCTCTGTAAATACTTATGCTTTCTCTTTGAAAAAAATAATTGTGCAGCTATGGCTCAATGTTTTTGTGTTCTCTTACCTCATCTGGGCCCTCAAGTCCTCTTCAAAATTCTTTTAACTGTCTCAGTCAGTTCTCTTTCCAGTTCTTTACAACACATTTTCCAACCACCTCCTCACTTAACATTCTTTTCAAAGTCCCTTTTGTTTCTTTACCATCCTCATTCTCAACAGGTAACATTGCTTTCAGTATCTCTCATACACACACACACACACACACACACACACACACACACACACACACACATACTTTTGGGCTGCACAGCAGGTTGTGGGCTTGCAAGTCTTTTACTTGCAGTTTTAAGACTGAAGAAGAGCTGGGAGTGAGCAACAGAGATATCAATGGTTTAATGGATGGGGGGACATGGTCTTGGAGTGACTCCTCACTGTTTGTGGCTGACAGCAGGCAGGACATGGCCCTGATGGCAGTCTTCACAGATTGGGGTGGGAGGACTTGGGGGGGATTGTCAGTTACAAGGGAATTGGCATTGATGTCAGGTTGGTTCATTGGTCACCAGAGAAACTAGCTGAGGGGCATACCCCTCACTGCCCCTTTGATAAGAGTGATCACTATCTAGGGGCTGGGTCAAATTATGTAGGAAGGTCACTCCTGTGAGTAGGTTTAGGCATTGATCAAGAGCAAGAGAACAGCTATCTTGAGTGGTCTGACCACACACATGCACACAATGGGACCACCAAATTGAAACTCTTAGTTGGAGCAGATGTAAAGAGTTTATTACTTGGGCGAATGCATGCACACAGAAAACAGTTTTTCCTTGGATTGAGGTGATATGGGTTGCACTGATGGTAGCAGGTGGTATCTGTTTCAGAATTGGGGGTGGGGGTGATCTCCAGCTGGCTCCCAGATCTATCTCTGGTGTTTCCTGATGACCTACCATAGGAAGTGCACTTGCATCTGAAGGAGTCAGTAAGCTGGCACCAGATGTAGATTAGAGGGTGCAAAAAAAAAAAAAAGGAAAAATCTACTACTCATATTAAGATACTCTTTTAGGTCATATACATCTGTTTCATTTCCCTGGTAACTCCCTCTCTTGCCAATTTTTTCATTTTCTTTCAGCATACTGGTTTAGATAGTAGCAAAAGCTCTCCCATCTGTAAGCTGTTTATAGCTTTACCACTATAGGTCTCACCAGGGCGAAGCAGCTGCAGAAGCGTCTTTAACAGTTTGCAATATGCGGAATTCCCATTGTGGCTTAGTGAGTTAAGAAGCAGACTAGTATCCATGTGGATGCAGGTTCTATCACTGACCTCACTCAGTGGGTTAAGGATTCTGTGTTGCCACAAACTGTGGAGCAGTTCTTGGATGCAGCTCTGATCTGGCATGGCTGTGGCAATAGGCTGTCAATTGCAGCTCTAACTCAACCCTTAGCTTAGGGAACTTCCATATGCAGGTGTGGCCCTAAAAAGAAAAAAAAAAAGGCTCACAATTTGGACTGGATTTGACAGGATTGACAGCAATTTAATTTAGAAGCTCAACATCTATGTCCAATAAAAAATGAGTCAGGGACCACCAGCAGTCTTCCATGTAGTCAATACTCATTTTGATGAGTAAATAATTAATTGACCTACAAACATCAGCTTCTCTCCACCCAGTACTGATCTAATTGAAAAACACAAGAAGGAATAAAAGACCAAAATATAATCTGTGCTATACATAGAGGCCAAGAGAGAGGATATGGCTTTATGTCTATTAGACATAAAGATTTATGATGCTGAATCTCAGAACGAGGCAGACATATCCAAGTTCAAGGCAGCGTTGAAAAAAGGCAAATCTTCCTATGTGGTGAGGAAGAGCTTGCCTTTGGAGAAGCAGGACAACACATGCTTTCTGGAGGCAGATTGCTCCCAAAAGAAAGGATGGCTAAAGTTCAGAGGAAGTATTCTAATGTTCAGTTATTCTAATCAAATTTATTAAATAGGAGTTCCCATTGTGGCTCAGTGGGCTAAGGACCCAATGTTGCCTCTGAAAATGCAGGTTCGATCCCTGGCCTCAATCAGTATGTTAAAGAACTGAACTACCACAAGTTGTGGCACAGGTTGCAGATGCTGCTTGGATCTAGTGTTGCTGTGGCTATGGCTGCAGCTTCAATTCAACCCCTAGCCTGGGAAATTTCATATGCTGCAGGTGTGGCAGTAAAAAGAAAGAAAAAAAATATATATATATATACATTATTAGTTTTACCTCTCCCAAAGTGGTGCGAGTGAAGGAATAGAGACAGCCTGGCCCACACTCCCTTCCTAGAGTAAGAATGAGGGAATCACACAAGTGTCTGCAATCAAACTGACTACCAGTGCATTTCTTTTTTTTTAATCTTTTATTTATATATATATATATATATATATATATATATATATATATTTTCTACCATACAGCATGGTGACCCATTTACACTCACATGTACAAATTATTTTTTCTCACATTACATGATCCATCATAAGTGACTAGACATGGCTCCCAGGGCTACACAGCAGGATCCCATTGCTAATCCATTCCAAAGGCAACATTGTGCATCTATTTACCCAAAGCTCACAGCCCCTCCCACTCCCTCCCCCTCCCTCCACTTCCCCCTAGGCAACCACAAGTCTGTTCCCCAAGTCCATGATTTTCTTTTCTGTGGAAAGGTTCATTTGTGCATTATATTAGATTCCAGATATAAGTGATATCATATGGTATTTGTCTTTCTCTTTCTGACTTATTTCACTCAGGATGAGAATCTCTAGTTCCACCTGTGTTGCTGCAAATGGCATTATTTCATTCTTTTTTATGACTGAGTAGTATTCCATTATGTATATATACCACATCTTCCTAATCCAATCACATATGGATGGACATTTAGGTTGTTTCCATGTCTTGGATATTGTGAATAGTGCTATAGTAAACATGTGGGTGCATGTGTATTTTTAATGAAATATAAAAATACAGATATATGCCCAAGAGTGGGATTGCTGGGTCATATGGTAGTTCTATGTATAGATTTCTAAGGTACCTCCATACTGTTCTCCATAGTGGTTGTAGCAGCTCACATTCCCAGCAAAAGTGCAGGAGAGTTCCCTTTTCTCCACACCATCTCCAGCATTTGTTATTTGTGGACTTGTTAATCATGGACATTCTGACTTGTGTGAGGTGGTATCTTGTGGTAGTTTTGATTTGAAATTCTCTAATAATGAGGGATGTTGAGCATTTTTCATGTTCTTGTTGGCCATCTGTTTATCTCCCTTGGAGAGTAGTCTATTCAGGTCTTTTGCCCATTTTTCCATTGGGTGATTGTCTTTTTTGCTGTTGAGCTGTATAAGTTGCTTGTATATTTTAGAGATTAAGCCCTTGTCAGTTGCATTATTTGACACTATTTTCTCCAATTCTGTAAGTTGTCCTTTTTATTTTTTCTTTTTGGTTTCCTTTGCTGTGCAAAAACTTTCCAGTTTGATTAGGTCCAATTGGTATACTTTTGCTTTTATTTCTGTTGCTTTGGGAGAGAGACCTGAGAAAACATTTGTAAGGTTGATGTCAGAGAATGTTTTGCCTATGTTCTTTTCGAGGAGTCTGATGGTGTCTTGTCTTAGATTTAAGTCTTCAAGCCGGTATGAGTTTATTTTTGTTCATGGTGTGAGGGTGTGTTCTAGTTTCATTGATTTTCATGTAGCTGTCCAGGATTATGAGCAATACTTACTGAAAAGACTGTCTTTTCCCCATTTTATATTCTTGTCTCCTTTGTCAAGGATTAATTGACCCATAGGTGTCTGGGTTTATTTCTGGGTTCTCTATTCTGTTCCATTGATCTGTTTTGGTACCAATACCACACTGTCTTGATGACTGTGGCTTTGTAGTATGCCTGAAGTCTGGGAGAGTTATGCCTCCTGCTTGGTTTTGTTCCTCAGAATTGCTTTCGCAATTCTTGGTCTTTTGTGGTTCCCTGTATATTTTTGGATTGTTTATTGTAGTTCTGTGAACAATGTCATGAGTAATTTAATGGGGATTGCATTGAGTCTGTAGATTGCTTTGGGTAGTATGGCCATTTTTACAATTTTACTTTTTCCAACCCAGGAGCATGGAATATCTTTCCATTGCTTTACATCTTCTTTAATTTCCTTGATTAATGTTTTTTACTTCTCAGCATATAAGTCCTTTACCTCCTTGGTCAGGTGCATTCCCAGGTATTTGATTTTTGGGGGTGCAGTTTTAAAAGGTATTGTATTTTTGTATTCCTTTTCTAATATTTCATTGTTAGTATACAGAAATGTGACTGATTTCTGAATGTTCATCTTATATCCTGCTACTTTGCTGAATTTGTTGATCAGTTCAAGTAGTTTTGGGGTTGAGTCCTTAGGGTTTTCTATGTATAGTATCATGCCATCTGCATACAGTGACAATTTTACCTCCTCTCTTCCTATATGGATGCCTTTTATTTCTTCTGTTTAATTGCTGTGGCTAGGACATCCAATACTATGTTGAATAGCAGTGCTGAGAGTGGGCATCCTTGTCTTCTTCCAAATTTTAGTGGGAAGGCTTTCAGCTTTTCTCCATTGAGTATTATATTTGCTGTGGGTTTGTCATAAATAGCTTTGATTATGTTAAGGTATGTTCCCTCGATACCCACTTTGGTAAGAGTTTTTATCATGAATGGATGTTGGACTTTGTCAAATGCTTTTTTTTGGATCTATTGAAAAGGTCATGTGGTTTTTTGACTTTTCTTTTGTTAATGTGGTGTATGACATTGATTGATTTGCATATGTTGAACCATCCTTGTGAACCTAGGATGACTCCCACTTGGTTGTGAGGTATGATCTTTTTATACATTGCTGGATTCGGTTGGCTAAAATTTTCTTGAGAATTTTCACATCTATATTCATCAGAGATATTGGACTATACTTTTTTTTCATGGTATCTTTGTCTGGTTTTGGTATTAGGGTGATAGTGGCATCATAGAATGTCTTGGGAGTGTTCCTTCTTCTTCAACCATTTGAAAAAGTTTAAGGAGAATGGGTATAAGTTCCACTTTGTGTTTTTGGTAGAATTCACCTGTGAAGGCATCTGGTCCTGGACTTTTATTTTTAGGGATTGTTTTTATGACATATTCAATTTCATTTCTAGTGATAGTTCTGTTCAGTTGATCTATTTCTTCTTGATTTAGTTTCGGCAGGCTGTAAATCTCTAGAAAGATGTCCATTTCTTCTAGGTGTTTTTTGTTTGTTTCTTCTAGGTTTTTTTTGGTTGACATGTAATTGCTGATAGTATTCTCTTATGGTTTTTGTATTTCTGTAGTATCTGTTATGACTTCTCCTTTTTCATTTCTGATTTGGTTTATTTGGTTTTTTTTCTCTCCTCTTCTTGGTGAGTCTAGCCAGAGGTTTGTCAATTTTGTTTACCTTTTCAAAGAATCAGATCTTGGTTTTATTGATTTCTTCTATTGTTTTTTGATTCTCTATTTTATTGATTTCCTCTTTGATCTTTATGATTTCCTTCCTTCTGCTGACTTTAGGTTCTGCTTGTTCTTCTTTTTCTAATTCATTTAGATAGTGAGTTGTCAATTTGAGATTTTTCTTCTTTTTTAAGAAAGGGCTGTATTGCTATGAATTTCCCTCTGACCACTGCTTTGTGGCATCCCATAGATTTTGAGTGGATGTGTCTTCATTATCATTTGTCTCTAGGTATTTTTAAATTTCCTTCTTGATTTCCTCATTGGCCCATTGGCTTTTTCATAGCATGTTGTTTAGTCTCCATGCAGTAGGTTTTTTCACACTTCTTTTCCTGTGGTTGATTTCTAATTTCATGCCATTGTGGTCAGAGAAGATACTTGAAATAATTTCTAAATTCTTAAATTTGTCGAGATTAGCTTTGTGCCCTAATACATGATCAATTCTTGAGAAAGTTCCTTGTGCCCTTGAAAAGAATGTACATTCTGATTTTTTTTTGCATGTAATGTCTTAAAAATATCAATTAAGTCTAACTTTTCTATTTTTTCCTTTAGAATATCTGTTGTTTTATTGACTTTCTGTCTGGAGAAGGATCTGTTTATTGATGTCAGCAGGGTGTTAAAGTCTCCTACTATGATGGCATTCCCATCAATTTCTCATTTTATGTCTGTTAGTATTTGTTGTAGGTGTAGTAGGTGCTCCTCTATTAGGGGATATATATTGATGATTGTAATATCCTCGTTGTGAATGGATCCTTTTACCATTAAATAGTGTCCTTCTTTTTCTTTATGGCCTTCATTTTAAAGTCTATTTTGTCTGATATGAGCATTTCAACTCCTGCTTTCCTGCCTTGTCCATTGGCATGAAATTTCTTTTCCCATCCCCTCGCTTTCAATCTATAAGTTTTCTTTGCCCTAAGCTGAGTCTCTTGTAGGCAGCAGATTGAAGGTTTTTGCTTTTTATCCACTCAGCCACTCTGTCTTTTGATTGGAGCATTCAGTCCATTGACATTTAAGGTAATTATTGATAGATATGTATTTATTGCCATTTTAAACCTGTTTTCCAATTGATTCTGTTTCTCTTTTCTTCCTTTTTTTTTTTTGGTTGAATGATTCCATTTATTTTATGCTTGAATAATTTCTTTTCAGTTTTTGTGAATGTAATTTTCAGTTTTGATTTGTGTTTGCCCTGTTTTTTAAGTATGTTAAGCCCTTCCTATATCTGCTTGCTTTAGCCTGATAATCATATAGTCTCAAACACATCCTTTAAAAAAAAAAGAATCTATATTTTCTTACTTTCCTTCTGCACATTGTATGATTTTCATTTTTTTTTAACATTTTTGTGTTTAGATCTGTATGCTCACTTATTTAAGAGACTGCTTTCCAATTGTGGTTTCCTCCATCCTAATTCTTCTTCTTCTTTTTTTTTTTCAATTTAGAGAAGTGTTTTCAGTTGTAGTTTTAAAGTAACCCATCATTAATAAGTCCACAAATAACAAATGCTGGAGATGGTGTGTGGAGAAAAGGGAACCCTCCTGCACTGTTGGTGGGATTGTAAGCTGGTACAACCACTATGGGGGACAGTATGGAGGTACCTTAGAAATCTATACATAGAACTGCCATATGACCCAGAAATCCCACTCTTGGGCATATATCTGGACAAAACTTTCATTAAAAATACACATGCACCCACATGTTTACTATAGCACTATTCACAATATCCAAGACATGGAAACAACCCAAATGTCCATCCACATGTGATTGGATTAGGAAGACGTGGTGTATATATACATAATGGAATACTACTCAGCCATAAAAAAGAACAAAATAATGCAAGTTGCTGCAACATGGATGGAACTAGAGACTCTGATATTGCGTGAAATAAGTCAGAAAGAGAAAGACAAACACCATGTGATATCACTTATATCTGGAATCTAATATATGGCCCAAATAGACCTTTCTTCAGAAATGAAAATCATGGACTTGGAGAATAGACTTGTGGCTGCCCAGGGGGAGAGGAAGGGAGTGGGAAGGATCAGTTGCTTGGGCTTAACGGATGCAAACTTTTGCTCTTGGAATGGATTTACAATGAGATCCCACTGTGTAACATTGAGAGCCATGTCTAGAAACTTACATCTCAACACAACAATGGGAGGAAAAATATGTATGCATGTATGTGTAACTTGGTCTCCATGCTGTACGTTGGAAACAAACAAACAAACAAACAAACAAAGTGCTTCCTATATCTGCTTGCTTTTTCCTATAGTCCTATAGGCTCAAACACATCATGAAAATATAAAGAAATCTGTATTTTCTTACTTCCCTTCCCCACATTGTATGATTTTGGTCTTTTTCTTTTTTTAACGTCATGTTTAGATCTGTATGTTGGCTTATTTAAGTGACTGCTTTCCAATTGTGGTTTCCTCCATCCTAATTCTTCTTTTTTCCTTTTCTCTCTCTCTCTCTTTTTTTTTAATTTAGAGAAGCCCTTTCAGTATTTCTTTAGAATGGGTTTCATATTGCTGTACTCTTTTAGCTTTTGTTTGCTGGAGAAATTCTTTATTTCCACTTCTAATTTAAATGATATTCTTGCTGGATAGAGTATTCTAGGTTGCAGTTTTTTTCCTTTCAGTGCTTTAAATAATATCTTGCCACCCCCTCCTGGCCTGTAGTGTTTCTGTAGAGAAATCAGCTGATAGCTTTATGGGAGTTCCCTTGTAATTAACACTTTGCTTTTCTCTTGCTTCCTTTAGAATCTTCTCTTTAACTTTTGCCATTTTTATTATAATATGTCCTAGTGTAGGCCTGCTTGGGTTCAACTTGTTTGGGGCCCTCTGTGCTTCCTGTATCTTGATATCAGTATCCTTGAGATTTGGAAAGTTTTTGCCATAATTTCTTCAAATATATTTTCAATCTTCTTTTCTTTTTCTTCTCCCCTGGAATTCCTATTATGCATAGATTGGCCTGCTTTATATTATCCCATAGGTATCTTATATTGCTTCCCTATTTTTTCATTTGGTTTTCTGTCTGCTGTCCTGATTGGGTGATTTCCATTATTCTATCTTCCACATCACTAATTTATTACTCTGCATTGTTCATTCTGGTCCTTTCGCTCAGTTTGTATATCTGTAAATGAATTTTCTAGTTTTTCTTGGCTCCTCTTGATGTTTTCTACTTCCTTTTTGAGGGAATCTGCATTACTGTTCATATCCTCTAATTCCTTCAGTATTGTCACTATCTCCCTTTTGAACTCAAAGTCTGTCAGACTGCAGAGGTCTGTTTCATTATTGACTGCTTTAGGTAAATTCTCCTGTTCTTTTAACTGGGAATGGTTTCTGTGCTTCTTCATATTGCTTGTGTTTCAATTTTCCTGTGAATTTGGGGAAGCCAAACTGTACTCTTGTAAGTCTATTTCGATGCAAGAATATCCCTTTGTATTTTTTGGGGGGGTTACTATTCTTTTGGTGTCGAAGTTTGAATCTTTGCTGTCTCTTTCTCCATTGTGAACAGTCTGTTATCCCCAGGGTGCTCAGTGTATTTTCAGGGGAGAAGGGGGCAATGGGTAGGGCCCACATTCAGTACCTGCTCATTGGGCTCTCAACAGAAGCAAAGACCTGCAGGAAGATGGCACAGGTTACTCCTATTTGCAGGGCCCTGGGAAGTGGTAATGAACTCTAGATAAATCTGCAAGGTGACCGGGGGGTGAGTACAACAGCTTGTGTTTGATTGCAATGCCATCCTCTGAGGTGACTGGAACCACAGTTGGTGCCTGTTCAGGGACCCCTAGTGGGAGTGGGCCATGACCATATCTAGCTTCAGTGATAACTGTGGTGTTTTGCCTCCACCACTTGTAGGCCATGCATTTGTGATCCGTCTTACTTAGCCTAAATAGGAGGTGCTGCATAGGCTGTTCCTAGTTGCAGGATCCTGGTAAGTGACAGAGATCTGGCATATGGGTACTGCCCTAAATATTTAGCAGTGGCAGCAACAGGACGGGTGTGTGCTCAAGAGAACCAATAGTTGATTTGGTCACAATGCCTTCCTCTGCGATGCCCTTGAGGTGAATGTGGCTGCAAATGGTGCCTGTTCACTGACCCCTAGTGGTGTCAGGCCACTGCCACCTCTGGAGCCAGAGATAACTGCGGCAGTTTGCCCCTGCCACCTGTAAATCATGCAAAAGCACCTGGTCCTGCTTAGGCCCCACAGGATGTGCTGAATAAGGCACTGTTATTTGCAGGTTCCTAGGAAGGGACAATGATCAAGCATCTTGGCCCCTCCTAGAATGTTTGGCAGTGGCAGTTGCAGTGTTGGATGTGCTACCAGGGGAGCAAGAGAAACATCAGGTGGTGTTCAGTTGTAGCATCCTTCTCTGTGATGCCCTCTGGAGTGGTTGGGCCTGCAAGTGATTTTTGTTCAGATATCCCCAGCTGTGGTAGGCCATGCCCACTCTTGGAGTCAGGGATAATTGTGGTGGTTTGCTCCCACCACCTGCAATTCTAGTCCACTGTACACTAGCAAGCAGCTTCCCACTGCTGGAGACACCAGGTCTAGGGTAGGGTAGCATGTGTCTTCCTGTGGGGTAGGGGTGGCCCAGAGCACTGCAGAGCGACACACGGCTTCCCCGTGGAGGGGGCAGCCTGGAGTGCTGTGGAATGGTGTTTGTCTTCCAGCTGCATGAATGGGAGGGTGGGGTGCTGCACCAGGGACACTCTGCCCTTGGTAAGCTGATGGGCAAGCACGAATGCTGGGGCACAAAGAGTTTTCTATGGTGGCAACCCACTCCTTCACCTCTACCCTCCCCAACAATGGTTCCTTATCTCTCCTATGGGTCCGGACCTTCTCCCAGGTTCCCTCTGCTGTTGCTTTCCACTCCCCAGCCCTTAGTGTACTACTTTCCCCACCCACAGCACACCACTCCCTAGTCCCTTAGGTTGTCTCCATACCACCAACCCCCAGCCCCCACCTGAGTATTTCAGGCTGTGGTGTCTGTGCCAGTGGTTCAGATGATCTGTGCATCTCTCACTTTGCTTTTCAGTTCTCAGACCTGCTGCTACGCTTTCCTTGGCATCTTGGAGATCCCTCCTACTTGGCTGATCTTTCCATCAGTTAGGTAGCTTCCCAGGATATGGGTTCCCTTTTTCCTTCATAGCTCCCTCTTGAGAATGCTTGTCCCATCCTGACTCCTTTTTTTCCTTTTTTTTCTTTAGTTCTACCCAATTATGTCAAGAGTTTCTTGCCCTTTTTGGAAATTTTAGTTCTTCTGCCAGTATTCAGTTGATGTCCTGTGCTAGTCATTTTATATGTAGATGTGTTTTTTTTTTTTTTATGTGTTTGTGGGAAAGGGTGAGCATGTCCTCTTACTCTTCTGCCATCTTTCCCAGCATCCTCTCAATGCATTTCTAAAATCCTCAATTCTCCACCATTCTTTACCCTTTGTTTTAATGCTAATCCCTTCATCAATACTTAAATCTGTATCTCTATTCTTACTAATTTCTGCAGCATTAATTTTGCCCTCTTGCTTTAAGACTTTTTTTTTCTCCACTGACTTCTCCTCCACAAGTAAATATATAAGTCTTTCCCATTTTAAAGAAAAATTTCCTTTGGCCCTGACTCTCTTTTAGTGATCTCTTCTCTGATTTTCATAAGTAAATCTCCTGAAAAAACATTCTGAATTCACTTCTTCATTCTTGGTTCTTTCCACAACCTACTGAAATTTGACATTTGGTGCCACCATTGACTAAAACTGTTTTTTTTTTTTTTTTTTTTTTGTCTTTTTAGGGCCATACCCACAACATCTGAAGGTTCCCAGGCTAGTGGTCGAATTGGAGCTGTTGCTGCTGGCCTACACCAGAGCTACAGCAATGCCAGATCCGAGCCATGTCTGCAACCTATACCACAGCTCATGGCAATGCCAGATCCTTAACCCACTGAGCAAGGCTGGGGATCAAGCCCACAACCTCATGGTTCCTAGCTGGATTCATTTCCATTGCACCATGATGGGAACTCCTGAAACTCTTCTTAAATAATTTCCAAATTTAATGGAAAGTAGTCAGTCCTTATCTCACTTAAACTTGCACAGTGCATAAAAATACTCAAATTTTTTTAAAGTCTTTCCTCCTAAGTTTTCCATGAGCATCCTTTGTTTCTTTTTATTTCCTTAAGAAGTGTCTTCCTCTCATATAATCTATAATATTGGTATAGATTGTTCCAAATTATACATACTCTTCTTGGATACACATCTACATCTAAATCACCAATATACTAAAATCACCAGTGCATGAGTGCCAAATTATAATTCTAACCTAGATTTTTCTCCTAAGCATCACATCTAAATATCCAACTATCTACTTGATGTCTTCCCAAGGATGCCTCTCAAATTGAGCATTTCCAAAGGTAAATTCATCAATTTCCACCTCAAACCAGGATATTAAAATCTCTCATTCGCTCTGGTCAAGAATCTGAAATTATTTCCCATTTTCCCCACTTCTTCAAACCTCTCATTAAACTCTATCAATACTTCATTTCTGCCATAATTATATCATAGGTCCAGACTTCATACGTGTTCACTTGCTTTGGATCTAGTCTTTCTACTCTGACGCGGATAAACAGGAATCCCAGAGTGACTGTTCTAAACTACGATATAAATAGTAAGTATTAATTTAAACAGTCATAAGGTAATTAATTGCCCTTTCCTATGCTTTTTGTCTCTAATACCTCTAGTTGCATTTTTGTAACAAAATCCTAAACGTCCGAGAATTTGCCTTCTCTACTCCTATGTTGCTGAGGTCTTCCAGAGAAAAATCATGCAATATGGATTGAATTTCTTATAAATTCATGGCCTCAGTTCAGCAGTCATTCTCTGCTCTCTCCTCACCTTTTACCCACAACATCCACTGGGAATCATTAATACTTTCCTTAGAATTCTGACATAATCCTCTCACCTAATCCTTGGTAGGTAATGTGACCTTCTTCAGAGGAGGAGAGAGGACAGAGATTTGTTTTTTTAAGAGAAATTTATTTAATATATACTTAATGAGATTAATTAGGCAGCAGGGAGCTGTCTACATCTCTACTAGATTATGAAATATCATCAGGACAGAGGATACTTAATCTTCACAATAAAGTCTAAACTCCTTCACATGATATAGAAGGTCTTCACAAGTTTGCTCCTGCTTCTGTCTCTGGCTATCCCTGAGTATTCCCCAGCTGTAACCTACTGAACCGTATCATCCACAAGAAACTACTTGGAGTAGCCTTGGCATAGATTCCTTGCTCAGTCAAATTTAGATAATAGAGTGACAACTTTGAAGAATCCAGCCTCAAACTGAACATTGTGATCTATCACATGAATAAAAGTGCCAAAGTGGTTTTCAGTGTTAGGTTCCCTCCACAACACTGCTCCAACTCTCACAGAAACACATACCCAACACCTCAGACTCAAAGTCAACAACAGCTTCAAAGCTGTTACTGTTTAATTATATTGCTTCCTAGTTTTCTTCTACATTTACTCTGAGATGTCAACTATGAAATAGGTTGGACCCATGCTAATTCTGGGAGAAAAAAAAAGTTTTACATTAAATTGAAATAAAAATATAACTTAGTATTAATTTTATAACATGGGGTGTTATAAAAATAAATTTAAGCATCATTTCTATAGAATGCATATTGTATTATAAGGGCAACTAATACCAGTTTAAAAAAAAAAGTTCCCATCGTTGTTCAGCAGAAATGAATCTGACTAGCATCCATGAGGATGCAGGTTCAATCCCTGGCCTTGCTCGGTGGGTTAAGGATCCAGTGTTGCTGTGAGCTGTGGTGTATCACAGACGCAGGTTGGACCTGACATTGCTGTGGCTGTGGCGGTGGCCAGCGGCTACAGCTCCAATTTGACCCCTAGCCTGGGAACCTCCATGTGCTGCAGGTACAGACCTAAAAAAGGCAAAAAAGGCAAAAAAAATTAAAAAGAGCTCTAATTGCCATTTTAGGATCTGACATATAAAAACTGGGAGAGTTTTGAGAGCATTTTCCTAGCCTGTTTTTGTCACACAAAAAATAACATTTCCAGGAGTTCCCGTCGTGGCGCAGTGGTTAACGAATCCGACTAGGAACCATGAGGTTGTGGGTTCGATCCCTGGCCTTGCTCGGTGGGTTAAGGAGCTGGCGTTGCCATGAGCTGTGGTGTAGGTCGCAGACGCATCTTGGATCCTGCGTTGCTCTGGCTCTGGCGTAGGCTGGCAGCTGCAGCTCGGATTAGACCCCTAGCCTGGGAACCTCCATATACCACGGGAGTGGCCCAAGAAATGTCAAAAAGAGAAAAAAAAAATTTCAGTATTATAGTACGTATTAAACTATACTAGCACCTTTAATTACTTGTCTGTCTCCTCCAAATGGTTGCATATTCCTTGATAGCAGAGTCATCTCTACATATCCAGATGCAGAAAATTCTGAGCACCATTAGTGATAATAAATGAAAGCTCATATAACTTCCAGGTCAAGGTTAAGAGTACTTAATCATATAAAAATAAGGCATGGGAAATTGTGTCACATGCTGAATATTACAGCTTAAGTGACTAAGAAAATACAAAAGAATTTTACTCAAATATCAGTTATTCACCATCTGCTCATTTGCTTCTGTGTGAAATTTACTATTTTTTCATTTTTGTGTTGATTTTTTTCCTCTCTTTTGCTTATAATTTCTCCTTCACACTGTGGTTGCTATTGTAGAAATACATTATGTTTAAATGTTTATTGAATAAAATTGAGTTTCCCTAGACTAAACAATTATAATATGTTTACACTAACAACTTTTTCATAGAAGAAAAATCTCCTTGGGTTGCTTTGACTTCCTAGGACTATATTAATTTGACAATGTTAATTAAAACACGCTTAAAATGAAATATAGTATGTAATTTTTTTTTTAAAGCACATAGTTTAGGAGGTCCCGTTGTGGCTCAGTGGTTAATGAATCCGACTAGGAACCATGAGGTTGCGGGTTCGATCCCTGGCCTTGCTCATTGGCTTAAGGATCTGGCGTTGCCCTAAGCTGTGGTGTAGGTTGCAGATGCTGCTCGGATCCTGCGTTGCTGTGGTTCTGGTGTAGGCTGGCGGCTACAGCTCCAATTAGACCCCTAGCCTGGGAACCTCCATATGCCGCAGGAACGGCCCTAGAAATGGCAAAAAGACAAAAAATGAAATAAAATAGAATAAAAGCACATAGTTTATAAATATGATTTTGCTATCATCTTCCACTCTCTCCATTTCCCACCTTAAAGATATATAAAAATTTGCTGGGGCAGCAGCCAGCAACTGGCTTTATAATTGATTTTTCAAATTTATTTATCATTTTTGATTAAACTTAAGGAATAATCTGCTGGAATTTCAACAATTTAAGAAATTAATGGTCATTTTTGGTATCTATATTTAGATTAAATACTGAAAAGTATTGTTGATAAAGATGTAAAGTACATTAAAAAGATGGAACTGTGAGGGTTATCTGAAATAGAAATACCATTTTGAGCTAAGAGTTATTTGGTGGCCACATGTAACTACAAAAATGGATTTTACCTATCATTAAAAAATTTAGTTAGGAGTTCCTGTCATGGCTGAGCAGTAATGAACCTAACTAGTATCCATGAGGACACGTCTCAATCCCTGGCTTTGCTCAGTGGGTTAAGGATCCGGCATTGCCATGAGCTGTGGTGTAGGTTGAAGATGCAGCTTGGAGATCCTGCGTTGCTGTGGCTATGGTGTAGGCCAGCAGCTACAGCTCTGATTTGACCCCTATCCTGGGAACTTCCATATGCCACAGATGTGGCCTAAAAAAAAGACACACACAAAAAATTTAGTTATACATAAATATGTATACAAGTTTTTATGTAGTAAAAACTATGTTATACTACCCAATTTAAATAGATCTAGCACCAATTTATAATGTCAAAAACCAGAGGTATGCATTTTAGAGTCATTTCAGATGTCTTCTAAAATTTACTTCAGCTATAGTAAATATAACATTTCTTATTCCTTTGTCTTTCTAATGAAATATAAGAATTGCTGAAGCATTACAACTAAAACTGTCTTGAACATGGATGGCTGCAGTAACTTCAATAGATAGCATACACAAATGAGCAAAGGGGCTTTACACTAACCTACAAAAGAGATTACCAAATGTTTCACTCATTCAACAAATGCTAATTAAACACTTAACCTATGCTGGGCTGAGTGATGGGCACTAAGAATCCAACAGTGAGCAAACCAGACACAGTCTCTTATACTCCTGGAATTTAGAGGTCAGCTGAAATGCAGATATTTATGAAGAATCTACAAATGAGTGTATGAAAGGGGGATGTCCATGGGGCTAAGTACACAAAACCTAGTCTGAAGGGTTAGCAGTTTAAGAGTATGAGATTTTGTTTTCTTGCACCATCAGTTATTCAAATTATAATACTTCCAGAGTTAATATTAGCTAAAAACTCTATGCTTTGGGGAGGTGAAGAAGCTTTCCCTCACATACTCTCCCCATTGGTGTTCTGAAAAGGGGTTATAGTCAAGGGATGATTAAAAGCCATTCAACAATAAAATATCTAGTGAGTGCCTGCTGAGTGCTAGAGAATGAGACAAAAATGTCTTTGATTTTGGAATCTTCAGGGTTCTGTGAGGATCTCAATTTTGCTTCTCTTTGTCTCATATAGGGTATGTCCTTTCATGTGATTTTTGCATTAAAATGTTCTCCAACACACATACACAGCAATGTTGAGTGGCCTAGGGCTTGGTAACTTGACAAGATCAGTTCTAAATATAAAGACTTTTGTAACTTTGCTACTATTTTTCTTAAACTTATCTTTTCTCCTTTCATACTACTGAAGTAGGAGACTCTGAAAGCAAAAATTCAGATATAGGCCCAAGAAGGAAGAGTCAAAGAAGCCACTTTGCTTTCTTTTCTTCTGGGCTTTAGACCATTGAAGGCACAAAAGGAGTCCTAGAACTCCATGACTCCGCCTGGCCCACTATGGTTCTGGGTTAGTGATATATTGTAACTAATGCATATGCATGCTTAGACTTTTCCACTAGGCCCTAAGGAATAATAGGTGATTTTTCAGGGACCTGGAGTTCCCTCCAAAGCTTCTTTTTATCAAAGATCTAATAGAAAACAATATGTTGCTTTTTTCTGCAAATGTACTAAAATACTTGAAATAATTTTGTTGCTCCTTAGGTGTAGAACTCCATTTCACATTCATACACTTTATACCCCTTTAGTGAGGAGAGTAATGTCAAGGGGTATTGATTAAACTGCCTTTTTTTTTTTTTTTTTTTTTGTCTTCTGTCCTTTTTAGAATTAATGGTATAAGGATGATTTTTATTTTTTATTTTTTATTTTTTTGTTTTTTGTCTTTTCAGGACCTCACCCATAGCAGATGGAGGTTCCCAGGCTAGGAGTCTAATTGGAGCTGTAGCCAATGGCCTACGCCAGAGCCACAGCAATGCTAGATCCTAGCCGCGTCTGTGATCTACACCCGATCTACACCATAGCTCAAGGCAAGGCCAGATCCTTAACCCACTGAGTGGGGCCAGTGATCGAACCCGCAACCTCATGGTTCCTAGTCAGATTCGTTTCTGCTGTGTCATGACAGGAACTCCTAAACTGCTTTTTTAAGTGTCAAAGTTTTCCAAGGGACTATAGGTCACTAAGGTCTCTCTCCTCTCGTTTGCAGGGCAGGACACTTTGGTGTGGGGAACATTGTGCAACCTAAGTTTGGAGCACAAGATGTTCACTTCAGCAATACATAGGAGAGCTAACATAGTTCTCTTGTTTGGCATTCTCTCTTTTTCCATTAGTGCCTTAGGACTACCTTTGGAGCAATAAAAGTGAGAGCAATCTTTGAAGACTGCTTTAGCCTGAGGATATTTGGGCCTAACAAGCTCAAGAAATAGAAGCCTTTCATGTATTCAGGCCAATTTACTTGAGCTTTACACTATGGTTGTAAGCCAAATTTGCAACTAACAAATTTTTTTTTTTAATATTGTTGTTTGGTTATTTTTGTCCTTGAATTTTGCTTTATGAGAATATATCTCATAAGTATCAGAGGAGGAGATAATTGGCTCAGGGAGTTCAGAGTTACCCTTGGTACTCTGACAAAACACCATTAAATAGTATCCCAATCTCGCTCAAGTTTCTAAACAATGTAAGCATGAAAAACTGATTTAAAAGTAAACATACTTTTTCTGTTTGCAGAATACATTTTACTGATACTGGTGCCTTTATGACCTTGACAGCAGAGTATACAGATCAGAAAAATATCTACAAACCAGCTTGCGGAATTCAGCAAAATCTTGATAATGAACCCAACACTGCCCACTCTGAACAGAAGATACCTATGCTGCTACCCACACCTTTCAAGAGCCACTTCATTTGCCTGATAGGTTTGGAATTAGAGAACTATTTAACATTAAGAGAGACACAATGATTTGAATACTGGTAATATATCTACTATGAGTCATGTTGTAGCCATGTGGTTGAAATTGTGCAATGAATAGAACTACCAATTGCTGAAATGTTAATTTTTCCAAAAGCAAATGCTAAAGATTGCCCATTGTACATATGTCTAGAAATAGATATGTTTCTAGCAAGAGCATCCTGTAAATTCTGACCTTTGAATACTGAGTCTCAAAGATCTCCCCCATGAGGTCTCATTTGCTACTCCGAGGAACATGTGAGGTGAGTACAAAGCCATGGATGTTTCTCGAGTTACCATACACAGCTGATTGCTCTTCTTATTCATCAGGAGGTTTGTATGTATATAGTCTGGAGATGCATATTAAATTTTATAATAATTTGAAAAATGAAGCAAAAATATTAATTTTTATAATATAGATCACAAAAAATAAAGCTGGAATCACATGGATATTGAGGCTATGACTCTTGATGACGATCTGGGGATGGGGTGGGGAGGTATTGTGTTTACTCAGAAAGGGCATGGAATTTTAGACAGCTTACAAAAATGGTTCTACTTTTTTCCCTAGATGATTCCTTTCGCTGGCCGCCTTTGCTAATGATTAAAATACTGGTACCTTCTAAAGTTTGCATCTGTAGGCGGATTTCTTTCCCATTTTCTGACTGATATTTTCATTTGTTTGCTGAACTCTTAGGAGGAAAAAAAAAAACAACAGCTTAATTCATATTATCTTAAGGCATGAGTGGGGCTGGTCTGGCAGGCTGAGTTTCTTTGGCAGCATCTGAAAATAAGTAATTTAAAGAGGGAAGTTTCTATGGGCAGCAAAGTAGAGGGTCTATATCAAATCTGATATGCTAAAATACCTTGGTTTATTCTTTATGATACATTTTCTGTATTTGTGACAAGTATAATGAATTCCAAATTATTTTGTTCTTTAACAGCACACAAAAGTCAATTAGATAAATAAATTATTAGGCTAAAATCAGAAGTCTTCAAATAAGCACAACTTCTGAGCCTGTTGATCCATGACAGAGAGTAGCCCTCCCACAGATGAAATGTGCAATGAATAGAACTACCAATTGCCGAAATGTTAATTTTTCCAAAAGTTTTGGTAATGCAGACATTACCAAAACATGACATGAGGTTAGCCGGTATTATGCTAAGACATAAATACTATTGCAAAGCAGGTTTGCAAAAGCAAACAGTGTAATTATGGTTTACAACTGAAATAATGATCATTCTCTAATTTTTAGGATGCTGGTATTTCAAAACATTAATTAGCTGGAAAGGTGAACGTGGAAATAGGAAATCCTGGTTAAAATAATTAAGGCAAGAAACCAAGAAACCTTTCTATGAGGCTTTAACAACCATTATAAAAACCTTATTTTAGCCAGAAATGTATGACTTTGGCTATAATAACTCTTGCTTTAAGAGGCGACACCCTTGTGTTCTCGGCTGAAACATTTAGGAAAGTAGGTTTTTCCAAGGCAGTTGCTAAGAAAATATGAATTTGCACATTGAAGTTTTTCTTTAGTATTTGTCTATGTTTGCCCTTATTTTTCATAATTATGTATCATAAAATAGCAAATATTATTTCACCGGGGGAATATTTTTCAATTTGTCTGAGAATAAGAATGTTTTCATAAACGAATTTTTGTCTTAAAAACACAAGGAAACTGTTTCTTTGTCCCATTTGATTTTTTCTTTTTTGTGTTTTGAGGTTGAAACTTAACATTTGGAAAGCAATACTAGTACTTTTGTATTTCTCTAGTTATACATTTTATTTAAAAACATCCACATGAAAACTTGGCTGAAAAAAATACCAAAAAAAAAGATTCATTCCAAGAAGCAAAATAGCTTTTATCCCAACAAAAATTTTAAAGGGAAAAAATATTGACAGCAACAAAAAACTGATTTTGTTGTTTCCCATTACCTGAATAATATTTAGAATTTTAAAAAGTGCTCCTGGAGTTCCTGTCATGGTGCAGTGGTTAACGAATCCGACTAGGAATCATGAGGTTTCGGGTTCGATCCCTGGCCTTGCTCAGTGGGTTAAGGATCCTGTGTTGCCATGAGCTGTGGTGTAGGTTGCAAAGAGGGCTCGGATCCCGCGTTGCTCTGGCTCTGGTGTAGGCCGGCGGCTACAGCTCCAATTATAGACCCCTAGCCTGGGAACCTCCATATGCCACAGGAACGGCCCTAGAAATGGCAAAAAGACAAAATAAATAAATAAATAAATACATAAAAAATTAAATTAAATTAAATTAAATTAAAAAATGTGCTCCTGGCTGCTTTAATTTTTGGAACTATGGATTTCAGGTTGCCTTTCCAATTACCATGTTACCTTTAACAATTTTTCAAACATATAATGTTTACCAAACACCAATATTACTGAGATAAGCTATATACAGAATTTAGTGACAAAAAAGACAGTTAAAATACCATGATCTACAAATGTATACAACTGCATTCCAAGTCTCTACCTAATAAATTAATAACTGCCATATGGCTGTGGTGTAGGCTGGTGGCTACAGCTCCAATTTGACCCCTAGCCCAGGGAAAAAAAGCATGCTTAAATTGAGTATTCCAGTGACACCATTTGAATTTTTTTTTTCAGGGCCACACCAGTGGCATATGGAAGTTCCTGGGCTAGGGGTCGAATTGGGGCTACAGCTGCTGGTCTGCACCACAGTCATAGCAATGCCAGATCCAAGCAGCATCTGTGACCATGGTACACCACAGCTCATGGCAATGCCAGATACTTAACCCACTGAATGAGGCCAGGGATCGATCCCGCGTCCTCATGGTTACTAGTCGGATTCATATCCGCTGCACCACAATGGAATTCCAGCATTTGACTTTTTTTTACATTGGGATTATAGTGTCTGAACACTGTTGTAAATATTTATTTAAAATGAATTTGGTTTGAGTAAAGAGTTTAAAGTGTTGGTTCCTTTTTGCCTGCTTGCCTTGTGGATTGATAAGAAGAACAGGAGATTTTCAGTGCTACTTTTGCCCTATAAGCACATTTAAGTAGAGATTCCTTAGAAGGAATTCCTTAGAAAATATACTTAAGTCTGTCCATCTGATCCTGGGGAAGACATCTGTGGACTCAACTGTCTTCACTTGAGGATGAGTAACAGTGACCCCACTGCAATCACCTTAAGCCTATTTACATTTGTAAAATAAAGTTGATACCCTAAACTGTAAATAAACAAACATCAAAACCCACTTAAATTTTTATCATAGAAGGTTGGAAAAATAGAAAACATTAAGGAGATTTTTAAAATTCACTCATAAAACCAACACTCAAAAGAAAGCATTTTGGTATATTTCATTCTAGTATTTTTATGTTTACTTATTTTCAGTATTTACTTAAACTGTAATTCTTTATTTTGTGTGTTAAGATTGCCTAGCATAAAAGACAATATCATACAAGTTCAGTATTGAGTGAAAAATTAGAAATGGGTCAAAATAAAAAATAGACTAAAATACTGGGGGAGGGCTGAGGGGGTAGAATTAGATTTTCATATTATCTATGTCATGTTGAAGACAGTGGAGGTAATTAAGGAAGGTGCCTCTCCCTAAGAGCAACTTTAGGTTGCAGAATAAAATTCAGTGGTAGCTTAGACATAGATTCCTTATTGTTTAGTAGTTTACCCATAATACTAGGAAATAAATCATTCTTTAGGGCACTCTGTAGCCTGTTGCAATAACATGAAATTAATATGGGGGACAATCTTGGAATGGTCATAACAAAGTCTAGATGGAGTGCAAGACATAATGCCCAATGCTCAGTGCATTCTTTCTATGGGATCACAGGACCAATTGTCGTGCTTGTTGTTTTAACTTGAGGAATGGCTCCAATAAATGCGTACTTTTGAAATAGATTATTTATGGGATGTTAAGTATTAAAGAGTGGATTTTTAAACTGGGATGTGACGAGGAATCACAAAACTTTCTCTTCACGAGAAAAATTCTCTTTGTTAAGTAGAATTTTGTTTGTTTTTGTTTTTTTGTTTTGTTTTGTTTTTGCTCTTTAGGGCTACACCTGCAGCATATGGAGGTTTCCCAGGCTAGGGGTCCAATCAGAGCTACAGCTGCTGGTCTACACCACAGCCACAGCAACATCAGATCTGAGCTGCATCTTTGATCTACACCACAACTTACTGCAATGCTGGATCCTGAACCCACTGAGCGAGGCCAGGGATCAGACCCACCTCCTCATGGTTCCTAGTTGGATTAGTTGCCACTGTGCCATGATGGGAACTCCTAGATTTTTAAAACTTACTCTAAATTGGAGATTTTCACTGGTTAGATAGGAATGTTATTTCATCAACTTACCTCTAAGATAATAAAGATATAGAAAGAGAGTCCAAATCCTTAATAATCCTAACTTCTATTCACATGTATTCAATTTAAAGGAGATTAGTTAGATTTATTTTGTGCAAACCAACAAGAAAAATTTAACCATGGTATTTCTAAGTATTAGTTTTGTTATAGAAGCAGGATTAGTTCCTGTATTTATTGATAGTTAGTAGCTAAATTTGAGCCATATTCCCTTTTATTTTATCAATTTTTAAAATAATTATTTTCCAAAGGACACAGAAATTAACAAATACATTAAAAATGTTCATATGATTTCTTGGTACTTAACTCTTAATAGTCATTACTAATGTATATAGAATGTTTACCCCTTTAAATCTTTTTCTTCTACATGTTAAAATATTGTTCCATTTTGATCAGTCATTAAATGGCAATATTTTCTAAGAAAAAAAACTTTAATTTTTTTATTTCTAGCATAATTCTCAAGTTATCAACTATTAACATTTAACTAAATCAGTTGCTATTTTATGTAAAGAAATCATTTTATAATGAATTGCTTTAGAAACACAAGGAATTTTTTTTAATAACAGTTCTTTTTGTATTCCTCAGAAGAAATATCACGTATAGTACAAATTGTATATCTCATTTTCTTTCTTTTCTTTTCTTTTTTGGCCATACCCAACAGGTGGAAGTTAGCAGGCTAAGGATCAAACCTATGCCACAGCAGCAACCCGAGCCACTGTAGTGATTATGCTGGGTCCTTAACCCACTGTGCCACAAGGAAACTCCGATAGCTGATTTTTCTTAGATGGTCAAATTTACTTGTTCAGCAACTTAGTGGGTGGTTTCATCACCAAGTAGCTCTCAATTTCAACGTGAAGTTTCCTTTTTAGGTTTTTTTTAAAATTAATCAAACAGTGTTGTCAATATACATATATCCTCTCCAAGGAGACCATGAAACTTATTTATTTATTGTCTTTTATTTTAGGGCCACACTTGCGGCATATGGAGGTTCCCAGGCTAGCGGTCCAGTTGGAGCTGTAGTTGCAGGCCTACACCACAGCCACAGCAACACCAGATCCCAGCCATGTCAGCAACCTACACCACAGCTCACAGCCATGCTGGATCCTTAACCCAATGAGGAATTGAACCTGCATCCTTATGGATGCTAGCCAGATTCTTTTCTGCTGAGCCATGAGAGGAACTCCAAAGAGACTATGAAACTCTTGAAGGTTGGGACTGTCTCTCATTTCTATACACCCTTGACCTTTCAGAGGCTGACACATTTCCAGCAATCAGAAAATGTCTTATGAATGAATAAATGAGCCAATTTCATATTAGTGCTCTATGCTTCTTACAGCATTTCATAACAAAACAATGATTTCTTTCTTCTCTCCAACTTCAGTTTCATTATCAAATTTACTAGGTAATTGCACAATAGTCTCCTAGAGCTGTTGTAACAAATTACCACAAACTGAGTGGCTTAAAAGGAACAGACATTTATTCTCTGGAGGCTGAAAACCTGGGCTCAAGATGTAGGCTGGACCATGCTCTGTCTGAAAGTTCTAGGAGAGAATCTTTACTTGCCTCTTCCAGGTTCTTGTGGCTCTAGGAATTCCTTGGATTGCAGATGCATCACTTAAATTTCTGCTTCTGTCTTCACATGACTTCCCTCTCCTTTCTCTCTGTATTTTCCTCTTCTGTCTCTTATAAAGACATACGTCATTTGGGGAGTTCCCGTCGTGGCGCAGTGGTTAACGAATCCGACTAGGAACCATGAGGTTTCGGGTTCGGTCCCTGACCTTGCTCAGTGGGTTAACGATCTGGCGTTGCTGTGAGCTGTGGTGTAGGTTGCAGACGTGGCTCGGATCCTGTGTTGCTGTGGCTCTGGTGTAGGCCGGTGGCTCCGATTTGACCCCTAGCCTGGGAACCTCCATATGCGGCGGGAGCGGCCCAAGAAATAGCAAAAAGACAAAAAAAAAAAAAAAAAAAAAAAAGACATATGTCATTTGGTTTAAGATTCACCCAGTTAAGCCAGAATGAACTCATCTGGAGATCCTTATTTATATCTTCAAAGATCCTTTTTTCCAAATAAGTTGATAGTCACAAATTTTGGGTAGACTTATCTTTGAGGGGCCTCTTTTCAACCCACTACAATATCTAATTGTACAGAGAACTTACTCATGTGGCTACCACTAACTGCAAGTGAGACTGGGCAATAGTTTCTCTCAGCTGGGTATCCAGCTATAACTTTACTACTATGGAAAACAGAAAAATGGAGTGAGAGATAATTAACAGATTATGACAACTTTTTAAAAATTTACTCCCTTAATTATGTATTTTTAAATTAAATCAATCATTGGTGGAATCAACACAAGTTATGCATCTAATTACAGCTCATGTCATCTTCATTCATAGCCTGGAAAATGAATTAACTTTTCTGATTTTCTAAAATTCCTAACTGTATGACATTATCTTAGAGAAATTATTTTTCTCAGTTTAGAAGTCTTTGTTAGAATTGTTATTTTCTTATAACTTTCTTTAAAACTCTATTACAAAACATCTGTGTTGAGTAATTCATCATCTGGTTTAAATGAGTAAGTGTTTATCTTGACTTCATGCCCTCTACCCCTTTACTCCTCTACATGGTGGTGGAATTAATTACCTGGGAGGAGGGTGACAGCCAAGGTTATTATGTCTGCCCTACAGATTGAAACTTTCCCTCTAGTGCACTGATCAAAGGCCTAGACTGGCAGCAGGTTGTTATACTTGGCTTTCACCCTAAGACATTCTTCATCAACATTGTCAATAATAGAGTTAAAGTTTTGACCTTCATTTTCCTGATTCACGTGTCTCTCTCTCTATTAGTTCAGAATTTAAGTGATAAGAAGTAATTTATTAACCCCTTCTAACGCCAATGGTAACTAAATGTATTGTGAAGTTTTTGTTTCCCAGTGTGTAAGCATAAAATAATGAATCAGAAAAGTTCCTGAAAGGCTGCAGACTATGTTTAATGTTGTTTTTTTTTAAAGTAATATTTTCTGGAACTTTCCATGTTGCTTTGTTCAGCGGGTTAAGGATCAGGCATTGTCACTTCAGTGCTTGGGTTGCTGCTGTGGTGCAGATTTGATCCCTGGCCAGAGAACTTTCACATGCTGTGGGAGCGGTCAAAAAAAAAAAGTAATATTTTCTGTCTAAGGAAGGGAACAGTGTTCAGTTTAGACCCAATCTTTAGACTACCCTTTAGTCAAAAGGAGTAAAATATAACACCTACCTTTCCCCCACCCCACTCCACACTCATCCCACACTTCTCCTCTCTATCCCAAGGCACAGAACACAGAGTCTTTAGTCCAAAGTAGTAGACACAGAGGGTTAATGGTCTGCAAAAACAGAGAGAAGTTAATGGCTTGTAAATATTTAGCAATGAGGCTTGAAGAAAGCAACCTCCTTAAAAATGTCGTTGGCAGAGATCACACTGATATAAAATTTCTTTAATTGCAGAAAGATTAAAAAAATGGTTTATGCAAGAAGCTAACCATTTCAATAGTCCTGCAAGAGGAAAGAACAGCAAAAGTCATAGGAAGAGGGACAGCTGAATCTTAAGATAGAACAATAACATTCAAAGAGAAAAGAGAACAGAGATGTTTCCTTAGTTACACTTGGCTAAGCGCTCAGTTGTTAGAAGGAGAAACTAGAAATTAAAATCAAAGCTTCATTGCATGTTATTATGTGTTTAATAGACTTAGGATCCAGTTACTCATATCTACTTCTCTTTCCATCTTGTGGTTTCAGCCAGTCTCAATTTATACTTCATGTTGCAACTATAAATTCCCATGTATTGAGGGGACCTCCTATAGTTAAGAATAGATTTCATTTCCTTTGGCTGCAGTAGTCATTAAAAGATCCCTGGCATGTATGTTTATTTGGCATAGATTTGTCATGAAGAAATCAAAGGCTTCTGAACCTTAAAATAATAATATTATAAAATAAGTCAGATTCTAATTTTTTAAAAAATTTAGGTACAGTTGATTTACAATGTTGTTCCAATTTCTGTTGTACAGCGTAATGATCCAGTCATACACACATATATGCATGACCGGGTCATATGTATGACATATATTCTTTTTTTATGACTGAGTAGTATGTGTGAATAAATACATACATTTTCTTAATCCATTCCAGATTCTAACTTTGATCTCAGAACCTTAAAATCTCCCCCAGCACTACCAATAGAAGATATAAATAGAAGAGAAAGGCAAAGATACCACAGACCACCAAATTCAGAGGAAAAAGAGTCTCCTGATTGTGCATGAGAAACAATTTGCATGAATCACAAAAAAAATCAGAGCGAACAAACTTGAACTGTTAGCTTCAACATTTACATATCAAAATGTCTTTATCACTATGGAAGTACTTAAATTTAAGTAAGCTAACATCATAGAGTACATGGAAAACCACAACTGTAAAATAGATAATTTAGAGTTTACAGAATATTTTACTATTGAATTAGTTTTTAATAGCATCCTCCCATTTTTCATTTAAATGTGATTACTTAATTACTTAATGTTTGATTGGATTCCCTCTTCTATCCTATTCCCAGTTCTCACAGATACTAACAAAGTAAGGTATCTAAATGACAAACACAGCGGAATGTCTATAACAAGTAGGCTGAAAAAATGTACCCACTGTATGACTGATAGCTGAAAAGCTGAGAAGATAAATGAGTACTTACTTGTAATCAGGGAAATTCTTGGAAATCATGTCCTAAGCTATTAGAGAAAAAACTATCAGCCTCACTCCAAATACATTCAAATAGACCCTCAAAAGACTCATTACAATTAGGAATAAGCATTGGCAAATTTGCATTCCTTTCTTTTCTTTTTTCGTCCTTTTAGGGCCGCACCTGCAGCATATGGAAGTTCCTAGGCTAGGGGGTCTAATGGGAGCTGTTGCTGCTGGCCTACACCGGAGCCACAGCAACGTGAGATCCGAGCAGAGTCTGCGACCTATACCACAGCTCATGGCAACGACAGATCCTTAACCCACTGAGCAAGGCCAGGGAATGAACCCACAATCTCATGGTTCCCAGTCGGATTCGTTTCCTCTGAGCCACAACAGAAACTCCTCTGTAACTTTTCTTTAAGCCTCAGAAGCATTGTCTCCTCTGCATCAAATCCTTCCCCCATATCTTAATTCCTTTGCCTTTCATCTCCTTCAGAACCTGGTTTCATCACCTACTTTTTCCCCTCTGTTCCTTCTCTCTCTAGGCTCTTTCATCTCTAGTTATGAACACTGGAACATCTCACTTATAATATCCCAACCTTCCTTACACTGCATTACCTTCTAGCTGTCATCCTTTCTTTCCTTCCTTTCTGTTCAGGATTATTAAAAGAGCTATTTAAACTCACTTTTTCTCCTTATAACCTTTATTATAGTAAAAAACATATAAAATTTACCATTTACCATTTTAACCATTAAATTTTTTTTGAAGTATAGTTTATTTACAATGTTGTGTTAGTTTCAGATGTACAACAAACACTTTTTCAGATTTTTTTCCAGTATAGGTTATTACAAGATATGAATATAGTTCCCTGAGCTATATAGCAGATCCTTGTTGTTTTTCTATTTATATATAGTAGTGTGTGTCTCTTAATCCCAAACTCCTAATTTATCCCTCCTCCCCTTCCCATTTGGTAACCATAAGTTTGTTTTTAATACCTATTTCTGTTTTTTAAACAAGTTCATTTGTATAATTTTTACATCCCACATATAAGTGATATGTCTTTCTTTGACTTATTTCACTAAATTTGATAATCAGTAAATCCATAATGTTGCTGCAAATGACATTACATCATTCTTTTTATGGCTCAGTAATATTCCATTTTGTGTGTATATCTCATCTTCTTTATCCAATTCATCTGTCAGCGGACACTTAGGTGGCTTCCATGTCTTGATTATCTTAAACAGTGCTGCCATAAAAACTGTGGGTGCACTTATCTTTTCAATTTAGAGTTTTGAACTTTTCTAGATATATGCCCATAAGTGGAATTGCTGGATCATATGGGAACTCTACTTTTCAAACTCACTCTTTTATACTTAGCTTACACTCACTCTCAAACCTTTAAATTGCTTTTTACTGAAAGTATTTTTACCTAAGGCCCTAGTGGCTATTTTTGAAACAGATATCTAAGGGATACTTACTGGCCCTTCTCTTACCCTGAATCATTTGCTACACTGGGCACTATTGACCCTTCCTTCTTTCTTAACATTCTCTCTTCCTTGGACTTCTAGTATAACAGTTTCTCCTGATCTCCTCATAATCCCTGATCTTACTTTGAATTTGAAACGTGAGTCTATCACTTTGTCTGAGTAGCCTTAGATAAGTTAGATGAACTCAGGTGTTAGTTGTGTTGAACTCATTAGCCTCTGACCTATCTAGCTATGTCAGTCAAGGTCCTAGCAGGCAAAAGCAGCCATAGGAAAGAGTCTAACCAAGAGAAAATTGCAAAGGATGGTGAAGCATCAGGAAACCATTACCAGAGCCAGGAAAGAGCTGGAAACTTAAAAGGGCTACTCAACAGGAAATTTGGACATGGAAGAATTCAATCACTAACAAAAACACAGTGAAGTTAGACTGGAAAGAGGTAAATAATCTAACCCCTTCTCATACTTCTATCCTCCAATCTTCTTTTGGTGCCTCTCATTGGTCAAACCTAACTGGAAACCCAGAGCACAATGGAGATTGAGGGATGTGAACTCTAGAGGTCAACCTCCTCCCGAGATGCAGGGCAAGACAAAGAAGAGTAGAGAATGAATCTGAATGGAGGCTCAGCAAAAAATATCCAGTAGATGAACACACTATCTACCATCTCCTTCATTCACTTAAAAAGTAGTGTTCCAGGAAGTATTCTAGGGAATACAGGGGCATTACAAGACATAAAAGATGCCCATTTTCATGGTGTCTTCATCTTCTTGGGGAAAATAGACAGCAAAGTAATAACCATACAAGACAAGTTCAAATGGTAGGTGCAATGAAGAAAAGGAGTACCATGACTTTAACAAAAATGAAGTAATGGCAATAGAGTTTAAAATGAATAACAAGAAGAAAGGAATAATAAAACATTCTAAGAGGTAGGATAAGAGAATTCAAGCAAGAGAGAACGGCAAAGGCAGAGTGCAAACATCCTGAGGTAGAAATCAGTTTGGCTTACCCAAGGGAGAGACAGGAAGCCAGTAGGGATGAAGAAAGGGTGGTAGGAGATGAGGTAGGAATGGCAGGCAAAGACTAGATCATAAATGGCTTTGAAGGCCAGGGAAACAGAAAAGTAACAAAAAGGTTTTAGGTGAGGGGTGGGGAGGTAGAGCATTTGTAGGTTAAAATACATCTAATTTCCATTTGTAAACCATAACTTTCACAGTTCTGAAAAATATATTGGAGTGGGACAAGAATGGAAATATCCCATTTAGTTTGCATTGCCCTGACCAGAGCTTCGATGTTCAGGAATGGTATTTTGCAAAGCAGTGGCACTGTTTGTATTAGGATGGGCACCTGATACATGAGTAGCCCAACCATAGGCTGGCTGGCTACCCATGATGTGGCTCAGAGGTATGAGCTGTTAGAAGTGAACTATGCTCCTCTGAAATATGGATTATAGGATAAGAAAAGGAATTAACAAAGAGGTAGAGAAAAAAAAAGATACAATAGGAAATAAAAGAACAGCTTCTCTTTAGAGATGACTTGGTTCCTAACAGCTATTCATATACCCATATAAATACCACTGCTTCCAACCCTTTTAATTAAGGTGACTTCTGGGTCTCTTTTTCTTACATGCAAAATGGTCTAATGAGCACACTGGTGTCTCCAAAGTTTCACTCTTCTTCTCTTCTCACTCACATCGGTAAGAAGTGACAAAGATTTGCTCTGAAGACAAACAAACAAAACCCCCCTCCCTCAAATCTCAGTTGCCTAAAATAACCAATTTTGACTTCTCACTCACTTTAAATATCCATCATGAAGTGAATGGGACACTATTCTGACTCATCCTTCTAGGACCAATATTAACAGAGCAAATACTCTGGAATATTGTAGATTGCCATGGCAAAGAGAAAAAGAGTTCTCAGAAGGTCTTGCATCAGCAATTAAATGCTGTGCTCACAATTCGTGGTTAGAATGTTTCATCCTAGCCACAAGGAGGCCTGCAAAAGCAGTTTTAGCTAGTACTTGAAAGAGAACAGGAAATATTTGGCATACCCATACCCACCATTATTCACTCACTCATAACCATGGCTTTAACTACTGCCAGAATTTCTAGGAGAGGTGCCTCATTTTCACTATCCATATTTTCAACCATCTACCAAAATGCCACAATTGGATTGTATCACAGACACATCAAGTCTCATGTATTAGGACTGAACCCTTAATTTTTTTCACAAACTTTTCAAATTCTTTCCTTTGGTCAGTGGCTTCATTATCTATCCACTACCTCAAATAGAAAACCCAGGTACTATCTTTGACTCCTCCTCTCTCTCTTCTAACATCTAATCAGTTATCGAGCCTATAGACTTCTAATTTATTCCCATCCTACTAACTCTATGACTATTCTGCTACTTTAGTCCTTCATGGGTTCTTGCCCAGACAATTCTGTTACCCTCCTTGCTTTCTTACCTTCCCCTATAAACTGGGATTTATTCATTCCACAAACATTTAAAGTGTTTACTGCTTCTTAGATTAAATAGGTAATGGGCCCACCTTGAAGAAATTCAGTCTAAAGAGGGAAACAGTGATGTAAACAAAAAAATTCAGCACAGTAGACAAATGTGATAATGTAGAAAGCAGAGTGGAAATGGAATGGAAACACCAAGTTTGGTGTGGTGGAAATGAGAAAGTAGTGTTAGAAGCTTCCACAGAGGAAGTAAAACTTTAGCTAAATAATGGAGCTCTCCTCTCTTTGAACCACAGAAATCAAAAAAGGAGGTGAAGGAAGCAACCTGTGCTTGACACCTTTGAGAGACTTTATGTGACTCAGCCAACCAACACAACTGAAATGAATGGCATGAAAGAGAAAGCAGGCACCTAATCTGTAAGGACTCACAGTGTCCTGGTCTGTTATTTGGCCAGTATATGGCTGGAAGTTTATCTGCTGAAGTAAGAAACTCAAAAGAAAGTGTAGGTCTATGACGAATAATACATTTTAATTATGGATACCTTCACATAGCTGAATACTGATTCCAAGCATAGTGCCAAGCATCTTTATTATTTTATTTAATCTTCACAACAGTTTTATGTGGTAGAGTTGTGGTATTACCTTCATTTTGGAATTTGAAAACAAACACTGAATTTCAGGAATTAATGACTTGACCAGTTATACAGTTATTAAATCTCCTTTGCAAGCCTAAGTTGATATCTTTCTACCAAGTTATCCTGAGTTTGAGGTGGCTACAGGAATTCCACCTGGATGTATCCACAGGTTGGAATGAGAGGGACAGACAGGCAAAGACAGGCAAAGAGACTAGACTTGGAGGTTATCAGCTGTGGGCTTGGATAAGGGCTAAGACCTCTAAACAGGAAGAAGAGGATCTGGGGAACATTAACCTTAGTGGCACGAAAGGAAGAAAATAAACCAGCAAAGGAGTTTGAGAAGGAGCCCTCTGAGATTGTGAACCCTGAATAATGTCCTTCCTTGAATCTTTTTAAGAAGTTCCTAGTCCAAGAGTCAGCAGCTTAATAAAGAATCTCTGAGATCAGAAGGGGAATTCTGTTAAAGTTCAGCCTTTGTACTTGATTCCTTCAGTTCCTTAAGGACCAAAGGACAACCTGAAACCTGCAAGGAGGCTTCACTATCTACGAAGGTAAGCAACTAGAAAATTTTTAAAGCAGATCAAGAACTCCTCCTCTAGTGCCACCAAAGGAGCTGTCGATCAGAGGTTACTGCAGGAAGGACCAATACCTCTTGGGAAAAGATCCTAACAGCTGGCGGACTAAGTCCGAAGGCAAAAAGGCGCTTCAACAAGGAAGGCCGGGAACTTCTCAGGCTCCACTCGGGTCACCGGACCCTCCACCTCACTGCGGCCCCCTCCATACCCTTCTAGCCTCTCCCCTCAGGCCCACGACCCTTCTCAGGCAGTCACCAACCCCTCCTCTTCACCTCCTCCTCCAGGCGAGGCCATGCGTCACGGGGGCGGGGCTTGCGTCACGGAGGCGGGGCTAGACCTAGCTCGCGCCAGGCCTCACCCCCGCGCGCTGAGGCCCACGCCCCTTGTGGCCAAAAAGAGGAGGGCTCGGCTGGTGAGGGGTACCGGGTTGCCTCATTCTCCGTGGAAACATACCTCCGCCACCGAATCCTCGCCTCTTTCCAAGACCCTCTCCTGCCACCTAGGTGAACGCAGGGAGGCGAAGCCGGGCGTGTGGGGCGCCATGAAGGGCCGCCGCCTCACGGGATCGGAGGCAGAGAGGCTGGCCGGCTGAGGGTCTGTGCTGGGCCGAGGCATGTGGAGCCCCGGAGGGAGCCTTCTCCAGACGCTGCCCCGGCTCCTGCAGCACGCCACTCTTCCGGGCCACGCCGAACTGCCGCCCCGCTGGGCCCAGCAGCTGGCGGCGAGCAGGGACAACTCAGCTGACAGCCTCCCCCGTGGAGGCGGGGCGAGTGCGGCGGCGGCGGCAGTAGCGGCGGCGGCGGCCTCCGGGGCCCTGCTCGGCGCCTGTCTGGAGCGCCACGGTCAGCCTGCGGCTTCAGAGCTGCCGGCGCCGGGCGGGGCCTTGGCTGGCAGCCCCGGGAGTGGCAGCGGGGGCGGCGTGGTGGTCGGCGTGGCTGAGGTGAGAAACTGGCGCTGCTGCTGCCTCGGCAGCACCTGTTGGTGCCGGAGCCTGGTGCTGGTCTGCGTGCTGGCCGCGCTGTGCTTCGCTTCCCTGGCCCTGGTCCGCCGCTACCTGCAGCACCTTCTGCTCTGGGTAGAGACCCTCGATTCGCTGCTTGGAGTCCTTCTCTTCGTCGTGGGTTTCATCGTGGTCTCGTTCCCCTGCGGCTGGGGCTACATCGTGCTCAACGTGGCCGCGGGCTACCTGTACGGCTTCGTGCTGGGAATGGGACTGATGGTGGTGGGCGTCCTCATCGGCACCTTTATCGCCCATGTGGTCTGCAAGAGGCTGCTCACCGCCTGGGTGGCCGCTAGGATCCAGAGCAGCGAGAAGTTGAGTGCAGTTATTCGCGTCGTGGAGGGAGGAAGCGGGCTGAAAGTGGTGGCACTGGCCAGACTGACTCCCATACCTTTTGGGCTTCAGAATGCAGTGTTCTCGGTAAGTGGTATCCCGCTGGTCCAGCTCTCTCCAAGTTTGTATTTGAAGGATTTTGTGACGGCCCTGGGAGGGCGCTCCATCCGATGAATGCCAGCGGGGAAGTCACATTGACAACAGGAGTTAAAATTACTTTCTGTCGTACCTTGAGAACTCTCAAACAAATAATGCAAATTTAAGTCAGGCCTTCAGTGGGAGATTTGGTAGAGAAAAAACGACTCCTCTTTGGCATATGAGTTTGATTAAAAATGAAGGGTTAAAAAACTATGGGGATTGGTGAATGGAAATATCCGCTTTAAACATTTGTCAGCTGTCAGGGAGTAAAGGCATCACATCCCTAGCTTTCTCTCTCAACCTGCTTAAATGCCTCCAAGGGCTTTGACTCAAGTTTTTAACAATAGAAGGCTGAAGAAAGTCTTTAAACCATGTAAGGTGTGATTACAGACTCCATGTTTTGGAATTTACTAAAATTTTTAATAGGCCTTTTTTAAAAATTTTGTTTTAATACAGTATATTGGGGGAAAGTCTCCTGTTTATCTTTCTTTGGAGGAACTTAATTTTGAAACAAAATAGGACAGATAACCTTTTTCCCAGTGAGAATATATTTTTTTCTTTTCACACACCTCTTACACTGTTTTTTGCCTTATATGCATATGTTCTGCTTATCCAATTTAGATTTTTCTGGGTAATGTACATGTCATTGCAAGGTGATTGAAGAATAGAAACATTGCTAGTGAGGAAATCATCCCCATTGGAAGAAAGGAATCCAGTATTTAAAACTTAGTGTCTTAAGAACAAATTATTAACTCTATTTGCCCTCTTTTTTGCTCTCCTCTTTTCTAAGGTTAAGAGGTTGAACTAGTTACTGAGTTCCTCAAATTCAATGGTTCCAAAGTACAAAGAGTTCTTTTAGAGATTCCCAGCAACTCACCCTTTAGCTGCACCTAAAGAAAACTCTGTAAGAAGTGAAGAGATTTAGCACTCAAAACAATAGGAATCAATGTATTTTTTATTGTGTTAGTGATTCTGACACCTTGTTTTGTTTCAAAAATACTAGTCTCTGGAAACTTTCTCATTTTGTGTTGTTTCAAAAGTAAATTGTTAGTCTCTAGAAACTTTTCCCATTTTGTTTTGTATCAAGAGTTCTACTCAACCTACCTGTCTGTGATGAAATTAAGATCTTTCCTTTTTTATTCTTTTCTTTTAAATGGCTTTTGCAAATTTCATGTTGATTCTAGCCAACAGCAAAAATGACTGTAGAGTGAGGCTTGTGGAGGCTTGGAAATAGATAAGGAGTTTTCTGTACAGATAAAGTTTGGTGTTCACAGGTAGTTTTGTTTGTTCTCTGCCTTAAATTTTCACCTTTTCACAACCTCCTATAAACATCTGCTTTGACCCAATTAAGTATCCTAAGGCATTGAAAGAGTATTGGAACTAAGAAACCTGAAAGTTTCATTCTTTAGTTTGCTTCTCTCTCCGGTATAGTTTATTTCCTTGTGTATTTTCTTATGCACCTATTATGTGCCTACTGTCCTAGGCTCTTATCACATATTATTTCTAATCTTTAAACTAATGTGGCAGAAGATGATTATGAATATATTATACACTGTTGTCTAATAGTCTGGAACACAGTGCTAGTGGTCTGGAATTCTGCTGTCCCCAGAGAATCTGTTGACCTTGGTCAGGTTGCTTATCCTCTCTGTGCTTCATTTTCTTTCTTTCTTTCTTTTTTTTTTGTCTTTTTGTCTTTTTAGGGCCGCACCCATAGCATATGGAGTTTCCCAGGCTAGGGGACTAATCAGAGCTACAGCCACCAGCCTACACCACAGCCACAACTCCAGATCTGAGCCTCGCCTGCGGCAATGCTGGATCCTTAATCCACTGAGTGAGGCCAGGGATCGAACCTCCAACCTCATGGATTCGTTTCCACTTGGCCACGACGGGAACTCCTCATTTTCTTATTTGCAAAATAGGAAAAGTAATGGTATCTACTTCGTAAAATTATTGAGATGATTACATAAAATAAATACATACAACTGAGCCTAGATTAACAAATACATGTTGACTTTTGTCATCTTACCTGATGTTATTACCTAGGGTCACCTAGGTACTAAATAAATGGTAGTCAAACTTTGCACTATGATTTGAAGATGGTCTCAAACCATGGATCTGTTTCGTCATTGTATATTTAGAACCTAGTGTAGTCCTGGGTGTGTAATGTAGATTCATTATACGTTTATTTATTAACATTAAAATAGGTTTTTAAAAATAATTCCAAACAGGAGTTCCCGTCGTGGCTCAGTGGTTAACGAATCTGACTAGGAACCATGAGGTTGCGGGTTTGATCCCTGGCCTTGCTCAGTGGGTTAGGGATCTGGTGTTGCCGTGAGCTGTGGTGTAGGTCGAAGACACAGCTTGGATCCCACGTTGCTGTGACTGTGACGTAAGCCAGTGGCTACAGCTCCAATTAGACAGACTCCTAGCCCGGGAACCTCCATGTGCTGCGGGAGCTGCCCTAGAAAAGGCAAAAAGCCAAAAAGCCAAAAAAAAAAAAAAAAAAGAACAAAAATAATCTCAAACATAATTAAACATGTGAATGAGAAGTTTTACTTTGTGCTTGGAAATAATTTAAGGCAATTATGTAATTGAAACCAAATGTGACAAGGGGCAGTTCTCAATTTGGCCTTGTGAGATCAAGAGAAAAGGAAAAAAAGAAAAATGACCTCATGAAATAGGTATTATTGGCATAGTTTTACTGAGGAAGAAATGGAGGCTCAACCGTCCAGGAGTTTGTTCAGGATCACCCCCCTACCAAATGGTGGATCTGATGTTTAAACCCCAAATTGGCTTGAAAAAGTGCATCGTACTGTTTGAAATTCTCACTCTTCACCATAAGCAGGGTGGGTTGTGGAGCAAGTCTATTACATCTTGTTCATTTCTATAATTAACTATCTGCTTAGTAGCTCTTTCAATTACTGAAATTCAGTTACTGAATTCACCCAGGGTATGTGAATTAAAAGAAAGTTTAGCTTAGCTGATTTCTGTTTTAGCCTAACTTTCCTTTCTGCCTTCTAGAACTTCATTCTACCTTTACCTTCTCTGCCCTCATACCTGTCTGGCTACCCACAGCTGCCCCCTTTCCAGGCCATAATTCTTTTGTTTTCTTCTTCCCTTCCTATCTTTTAAATTATACCCCTCCCCCCTTCCCATTCCAGTTAAAACTTAAGTGCCCACAACTGACTGATCTTTCATCAATGCCCATGATTAAAAAAATGTATCTGGGACTCTCTCAAAGAGGAAGTGAGGTATAGTGATCATGAGAGGTGCAAGCTTTGGAAATAGTCCTTGGTTGGTCCATGCTGAGTTATGAGGCTTAAATAAGCTAATGCACTGAAGGCATTGAGTATTTGTCTACATACTCAATTCTCAAAAATTGTCAGCAGTTACTGTTATTAGTGGTGGAGGTAGGAGTATTTACATTTTAGAGGCAGGAGCAGATTGTAAAAGGTGAATATATGGAAAAAAGAAAGGGGCTCTTCCTTACTTCCTATCTGTTCTTAACTGTTATTTCTTTCTTTCTCCCACATGTGCTGAAAAGGGATAAGCAAACTGACACTCCACTTTTGAAACTCTTGAAATGGAAAATAAGTACATAATACTTTTAGTATCAATTCTTAGGTCATAAGAAATATAATTTCCCAAGTACATATTTTAATTTTTTTTACCACTTTTAAAGATGGACTCATTGTTTCTGCTAGGTAGTGAAGTTTTTTTTCTTCCCCCTAGTGTTTTTGATGTAGTCCGTATCTGTAAGTATTACTGTACATTAAGACAGATGTCTAGACTTGCAGTCTGTCTAGAGTGTGTATTTCTTACTGCTTCACTCAGGATAGGTTAAATTATGCTTTAGTAGTAACCCCCAAACCTCAATGAGTTAAAAAGCAACAATTTGTGTAGGTTTGTTTACATACATGACACAGATCCAGGTTCTGTTTGATTTGAGAAACTGGTGGGGAGTCTATGTTTCATGTCATTTTTACTCTGGGATTCAAGCTGACAGAACCACAATCTTTCACTAGGTTTCTGTGACATGGTGAATTGCACACTGGTTTTTAAAGCCTTCACCTGGAATTAATCTTACTTTATAGTAGCCTGAACAAGATATATGGCCAGAGCTAACGTCAAACAGAAAATGTATATGCCAGGAAAAAGAGAAAACTGCAGTGTTTTGTAGCAGTCTTCATGACTCTTCCGTATGGATTCTGCCTCATGAACCCTTTGTTTCAGTCCACTGCCACTATCCTGGTTCAGGCCTCCCTTTTGGTCTCCTTCGTTATAGGCATGGATTTTCAGTTTTTTCCTCTCTCCAGAAAGATCTTTCTAGAATGCACATCTGATCTTGGTACTCTGTGGGAAACCCTCAAGTGGGTTTCTTTTCCCTCAAGATATTCCACACCCTTATGGCTTACCTCTATACCCTCTCCCCTGTCATTTCACAATTACTAAGTTCCCTTTGATATATTAACTTACTTCATCCTCAGCATTCTAAGAGGTAGACATCATTATTTCTGATTCAAACATAGCAAATCTTGTCTGTAGCTTCGAACTTCAAGATTTTCTTTTTGTTGAGAAAGTCGAAAACTGTAAACGTTCATAAGAATAACATCCCGTTCTGTATTTAGTAAGCAAGCATTCTTGTAAGGTCTTTTGTAAGATGCACCCTTGAAGACATCTGGACTTCTACAGTTTAATGTTACCTCCTGTGAAATGTCACTTTTTTTTTTTTTTTTTTGTCTTTTTTTGTCTTTTTTAGGGCTGTACTCTCGGCATATGGAGGTTCCCAGGCTAGGGGTCTAATCAGAGCTGTAGCTGCCAGCCTACGCTACAGCCATAGCAACTCGGGATCCGAGCCATGCCTTTGACCTACACCATAGCTCACAGCAACACCACATCCTTAACCCACCGAGTGAGGCCAAGGGATCGAACCCACAACCTCATGGTTCCTAGTCAGACTTGATAACCGCTGAGCCATGATGGGAACTCCCTGAAATGTCAACTTTAATCCAAAAAATATTACACGATAATTGGTTGTTATTGGTGTTTGCAACTTGCAAAGTGATGTGATTGTGTTGTCGTTCTATAGGAGATCCTAAAAATGATTCTATTTTCTCTTTTTAATTTGATTCTAGAAAAACTTCTCAAATAATTCCATATGGGAAATTTTGTTTCCATCATGATTAAATCTATGAAACCTCAAATAAAAATATAGGAGTTCCCATCGTGGTGCAGTGGAAGCGAATCCGTCTAGGAACCATGAGGTTGCAGGTTCAATCCCTGGCCTCGCTTAGTGGGTTGGGGATCCAGCATTGCCATGAGCTGTGGTGTAGTCTGCAGACATGGCTCAGATCTGGCGTTGCTGTGGCTCTGGCATAGGCCGGAGGAGGCTACAGCTCTGATTCGACGTCCTAGCCTGGGAACTTACATATGCCGCAGGTGAGGTCCTAAAAAAAAAGAAAGAAAGAAAAGTAAAAAATTAATAAATAATATAAAACATAGCATGGAAGATCCTCTTATTCATGTTGTTTGCCACTTTATAGTTTGCAGAGCAGATTTACATGCATAATGTCCCTTAATCATCACAACAGTCCTTTGAGGAGGTATCAGTGATTAAGAAGCAGAGTTATATAGAGGACAAAATATCACACACTCAAAATCAGACTTGGTTCTAACATTTACTTTGACATCTTGAGCTGCTCTTTTGAGCCATACTTTATGTTGTAAAATGTGTAGTGAAGTCTGTTGTAAAATGTGTAGTATACCTGTTGCATAGCTGTGATAAAATTTGTAGCTTGCTCATCACTTACTATTTCTGTCTCCATTTTCTGCATTCCAAAATGAGGACATTGAGGAGTTCCCGTCGTGGCGCAGTGGTTAACGAATCCGACTAGGAACCATGAGGTTGCGGTTCGGTCCCTGCCCTTGCTCAGTGGGTTAACGATCCGGCGTTGCTGTGAGCTGTGGTGTAGGTTGCAGACGTGGCTCGGATCCCGCATTGCTGTGGCTCTGGTGTAGGCCGGTGGCTACAGCTCCGATTCAACCCCTAGCCTGGGAACTTCCATATGCCGCGGGAGCGGCCCAAGAAATAGCAACAACAACAATAACAAAAAAGACAAAAAGACAAAAAAAAAAAAAAAAAAAAAATGAGGACATTGAAACTTGGAGGTTTTTTTTGTTTGTCTGTTTTTTGTAATTTAACCATTATTTACATTGTACTTACTATGTGCCAGAAACAGTTCTTCTAATCTGTACACAGTACTTATTTAATGCTCATATAAACTCTAATCCTCATCTTAAGCTGAGGCAGTTGAGGAACATACAGTTAGTAACTGTATGTTACTTAGTCAGTACAGTTAGTATGTTAGTATGTATGTTAGTAAATTAATTTAGCTAAGATTCTGTTGTTGGTCTGCAAAGTGCTGAGTTTCTCAGAGATATCCAGGTTTTAGTTGCAGAGCGCTTGCCCTGGAGGGCTTCCCATATCAAATATTATGGAGGACCTCCCATCCATCAGGCACTGGGCAAGGTTCTGTACAATTCAGTTAGACATCATCCCAGGACTTTAGAACAGGGGTCAGCAAACTGTGGCTATGGGCCCACTGTCTGATTTTGCATGGCACATAAACTAAAAATGTTTTTTACATTTTTAAATGTAAGGTTTAGATATGTTGACAGATGTCATGCCACCTCAGGCCACATCCTTAGACCTCAGTACTACTAAGTATAACCGGCCATTACCTCTTCCAAACTGTGTTCTCCTCTTTGTGCCTTTTCAGTTATCTCACCAGCGTCTGTGATTTTTATATGTCATATATGGGCTTAAAATTCACAAAGCTATATCTCTAGTCTGTTGTATTTTAGTAACAAATACAGTATATCTTATTAACCCTTCCTAGATAAAAAATTTCTTTAGAAGCAGTCTTGATAAAACAGATTTTAGCAGTATTTGTTTCTTCTGTCTACAAAGTTTTTTGTAAAAACTTTGAAAATTATAAGTACAAAGAAGAAAAAGTCATTAACATTTTTGTGTTTATTTTTCTAATCTTTGCATTTATTAATGCATGTGTTTTCCTTTTATATCATTGTGAGTGAATGTTTTAAGTGATTTTTACAACTTTTTACTGAATGAACATTTTGTTCATTAAGTATACTGCAAAATAAAATGACTACACAGTCAGCTGTGATTTTCTGTCTCTATCTTTATTCGTGCTTAGAGCTGGGCCTTATATGTAGAAGGTATTTGATAAATTTTTGTTGAAGGAGTAAAAGTAATAAACCTATAGGTTATCATAGCTCTATAAAGAAGATCTTTTTAATTTATGTGTCAGAAGATGCATGCAGTGAGGTATTTTTTTCCCCCCTGAGAAGAAGTTTCAGTGTGTGAGTGTGTGTATTAATCATATTTTCAAATGGAACTGTGACTCCTAAAATATTTAGGAACAATTAAAAGCAGTTCCTAATGTAGGGGTATTGAACCAATGGAAAAGTCTCTATATGTGAAGATGCCTTCTGAATTGTAGACAGATTTATTGACCTAACTATCTATGTCAGTAGAAGCCTCTCCTATGGTGCCATTTCCAGCTGTTAGAGGGGTGTCTCAGAGCCCTTGTTTTGCTTTTGGTGTTTTGTTTGTTTGTTTTTTTTTCTTTCACCCAGTAGCAAGACTTTCCTCAGTACTTTCAGAGTAGCTGCCTAACTCTGAAAGGGTCTAAGCCTTGATATCAGGTTGACCTCAGAGGTTACTAGAAATGCTTTTAGTGTTCATTCAGTATTCATTCACTCAACAAGTAACTGGAAGATACCTACTCTGCCTATTGCTGTTCTAGATGCTAGAAATAGAATAGCAGTGAATAAAACAAAGTCCAGCCCAGGAGCTTGCAGTCTAGTGCAAGGAGCTTGTAATCTAGTGGAGAAAGCATTCTGGATATATCAAGGCGTATGTTTCACTGATAATGAATTTCCATTTAAAACATTTTTCTCCTTCTCCTTCTCTGGGAAGGAGTTTTTGGTTTCTGAAGAGCCAATTACAAATGACTTTGCATGCTATGCTAGCCTGTTTATAAACTGGTGAATATTTTAAGTTTCCACATTTATAAAGAAAACAGTTTTAATGTTGATACAGTCAGCATCCAGTCAACATGTATTTAGCACCTAATGCCTGTAGTAGGCATCATACTAAAAAAGATTAGAAACACAATGAAGAACAAGACAGATGTGTCTCTTCCTTTACAAATTTATAGTCTGAGAAAGAGATTAAAGGCAAACAGATGGTATAACCTTAGATTACTCTCTAGCATGAAGAGGATAGATGGGAAATACAGAGAACCTGAAAGCAGTTCTTAATGCAGACTTGGGAGCTTGGGAAAGATTTCTTATAGAAATGGTTGACTGAGTAGTGAAAGACCATTTGGGATTTTGCCCAAATAAAAGGAGTGGGAGGGAGAGTAGGAGTGTCCTTGCCAGAAGCAACAATGTATGCGGGCCCAGAAAGGAAAGAGCAAGGAGTGTTCTAAGTAAAAGAATTTTGATGTTACTGGAACATAGTGTGACATGAAGCATGAGACAGTCAGAGGCCAAGTCATGAAGCACTTTGCCTGTTGAAGAACCTAAACTGCATTCTGAAGGCTGTAATAAAGAGTTTAAGTAGGATTAGAGTTGCATTTTTAAAAGACTGCTACAAAATTTAGGATAGGTTGTGAGTGGTGGTAGGCCTAGAGTGTCAGGACAAGGGAGAAGGAAACTGAATAGGAATAGGAACAGATGGTGAGTAGATTTCTTAGATGTTTAGAACATAAAATCCTTAAGACAGTGTACATGATTTTGGATATGGGAGAATGAGGGAAGAGTGAGTTGTGTGACTGACTGTGAAAATGTCTAGCTAAGGCAACTGAGATTGGGAACATGGAAAGAAGTTTTTGGGGAAGGGAAGAGGATGGGCAGTTAATGTTTTTCATTAAACCAGGTTTTAAAGTTTCATATTTATGGAGGTAAAAACTAAATTATTATAGGAATTCATTATTTTTGTGTGTAATACTACTAAATATATATTTTAATTAGAATTTACTTAATATTAACTTTGTCAATAAACAGCATTGCTATTACATAAACCAAGAAACACAACTATACAGGAAGGTATAATTTGCCAAAACTAATATAGATTCTCAGAGCTGTGGATAAAATTTGCATTCTTCTGTACACAGATCATCTTTGCGTTCTTCTTTGGAGTTCCCTTTGTGGCTCAGCGGGTTAAGAAGCCGACATAGGGTCCATGAGTATGTAGGTTCAATCCCTGGCCTCTCTTAGTGGGTTAAGGATCCTACATTTCAGTGAGCTGCTGCATAAGTTGTAGATGTGGCTCAGATCTGGCATTGCTACGTCTGTGGTATAGGCTGGCAGCTGCAGTTCTCATTAGACCCCTAGCCTGGGAACTTCCTTATGCCACAGGTGCGGCCCTAAGAAGAAAGAAAAAATAAATAAATTAATTAAAGCCTGTAAAGTTGTTTTGTAAACAACTGTAAACTGAGAAAGTAGAGGAGCTGAAGGTCAGGTTGCTGGCAAAGCTGTGCTTTGTGCTGTTCTGAGGATAGCGGCCTCAGGTTCAAGCAGCATCCCTTGGAATATAGTGATGTTCTACATTAACTCATACTAACCCAGGCAAGTGAATTACATTTACAAGTAAACACAGAACCTCTGGAACTGAGAATGTCTTTACTTCCACGGTGCTTTAAGAGTTTTAAAAGCATGGGAGAATGGCAATCAGGTAGCATTCACCATCCCTGAAGCTCACTGAAATATTTCTAATAATAGAAACTAACTAGCAGGTCAATGTTTACATCCTAGGTTGAGATTTCTAGGAGTCTTTGGAGTAGGAGAACAATCGTGAGCCAAGATCCCAGCTTATTATAGGCAGGAATTCCAGTGGGAATATTCTAGGCTCACATTGAATATCTTTTTGCTAAGTAGGACAAGGAAACAGATTTTTTTAAAAGTCGGTGGGAAAAGAAGGTTGGATGGGTCTCTTTGTGAGGACAGGTATTCTAAATTAACTATGTTTGTCAAAGACTGGAACTAGATGCAGGTTCTAAATAGCATCTTGGCTTATAGGAAATGCTATATTACAATAATTTAAGACCTATTTATCTTTAATAAACTTAGTTGTAAAACTCTGTGTGCATGTGTGTATTATTGTGATGTTCCATTTGTTAAATAATTTGACACTCCAGCAAAACAGTTTGCAGTGATTAACTGAAATTAGTTTTTCGCTTTGTTTAGCCATGCAGCTTTTCATAAAAACTGTATATAAATTATAACACTTGGCTTTTCCATAAGATGAAGTTTGGTCATGAAAGGTTTGATAAACTTTGATTTATGCTTTGGACAAAGGTCTTGTTAAAGAGTTGAGTGGCTGGGTTGTTTCAGATTTATGATATCTGTTCTTAAAATAGCCATTTGGATATTATTGATGTCACCCATGAATGTCAATTATGTGTTCTAATTAGAGAAACTTCATTACATCTAAAGATTACTGACTAAAGCTTCGCATTCTGACATTTTGGAACTTAAATATTTATTTAAAAATAATTTCCATAACATATAATGCTATTCTTAGCTGTAATATATGATTTGCTTTCATTGTATTTACTTATGTTATACATTTGATATGTTTAATCTAAAGAAAGTTTTAAGTGCTCCAAACTAACAGAGGAATCTTCCTAAAATCTAGCCTCATTCACTTCATTCTTTAATTAGACTCCCCAGAGCTTTTCTACTGAGTACAAACTAGTTTCCCTTTCACCCAAGGGCCCTAACAAGTATCACTGCAAATACTTGTCCTGTCTTTGTTTTACAGGATTCACTTGCCCTGTAATAAACAATCAAAGCTGTACTGCTAGCTTTACTTGTACATCCTGTATGTTCCCTGCCACACTGTCCTTGTTCATTCTCTTCCTTACCTTCCTCATCTCACCTATCTTTACCTCCCAAACCTGTATTTAGCTTTTGGAGTCCAATTGAAAGTCCTCTTTTCCCACAAAGTTGCCCTTTGGCCCCCACCCCTACAGAGATTTTAATCCCTATTTACTCTTTCATACTTTCTTTGTGGCCCTTCTCAAGGCTCCCTTTCTGCCTGTTTCTGAGTTAGTTGGTGTGTACTTTCAGTGTGTAACTTCTTCAAGATAGAAGTTTTGTTTTATTGTCTCTCTCTTGCAGGCACCTACCAGAGCATATCATATTGCATGGAGCAGTTATTGAGTCAGTAATTGTTTGGGTGAATCGTTAACAACCAGTTACTGCAATATTCTTTCCAAACCAGCAGTGGTACATCTCCAGTTAATCATCTATGAATAGAGATGATGTAGCTTTACTGAAAATATGATTTACATGATTATTAGGTTAGATTATAAAGAGTAACTTACAGCTGATTAAAATACCAGATTTTAAAGTTAGTAAAATAAAATTTAATAAAGTGGCCGCTAGCTTTCTTATATACTAGTAATACCCAGATGAGGGTATGGAAGAGTTATTCTCAAATTAATAGCAGTAGCAACAACTACAGTATAAAATGCTTAGAAATAAACTAATAGAAATGCCTGGGAGTTCTCATCATGGCTCAGTGGTTATCAAGTCTGACTAGGAACCATGAGGTTGAGGGTTCAATCCCTGGCCTTGCTCAGTGGGTTAAGGATCCGGCGTTGCAGTGATCTGTGGTGTGGGTCGCAGATGCGGCTTGGATCCTGCATTGCTGTGGCTCTGGCTTAGGCTGGCAGCTACAGCTCCGATTGGACCCCTAGCCTGGGAACCTCCATGTGCCGTGGGTGCATCCCTAGAAAAGACCAAAAAAAAAAAAAAAAAAAGAAAAATGCCTGATATATGTGAATAAAATGACCACATTTTAGTAAGACGTGGAAGATTTTTAAGTAATTATAAAAACATTTCTGGATAAGGATACAGAGTATTATGGAGATTTCAGTTTGACTTACACTAATTTATAAATTTACCTTAATCCCAATATAATGTTTTCTCAATTTTGTTTGTTTGTTTCTTGCTTTTTTTAGGGCTATACCCATGGCATATGGAGGTTCCCAGGCTGGGGTCAAATCAGAGCTACAGCTGCTGGCCTACGCCACAGCCACAGCAATGCAGGATCTGAGCCCTGTCTGTGACCAACACTACAGCTCATGGCAACACCAGATCCTTAACCCACTGAGCTAGGCCAGGGATTGAACCCCCAACCTTATGGTTCCTAGTCGGATTCGTTAAGCACTTAGCCATGACAGGAACACCAACATTTTTTTTTAAATGAGCAAATGAATAAATAAAGCTATAAAGGAATTCAAATAGAAAAGTGTATATCTAAAAGTAATCTAAATATAAATTAAAATAGTATATAATCTATGTGTATATAGATTGATAATGATGAAACATCATTTTTACTGCTATTAAACTAAGATTGAAATTTAAAACTTAAAAGTTGTTGAGACTGTGATTAAGTGGACACACTTATACATAACTCACTGATAAGTGTGTAAATCAGTGTGAACATTTTGGGAAAACAGTTTTTACTGCTTGATCCAGTAATTCCATTCCTAATGATCTATCCTAAAATAATGGAGTTGCATATGCTGTTAGTCATTTCTTGCTGTGTAACAGAATACTCCAAAACTGAGTGACTTAATAAACATATTAGCTCAGTTTCTGTGAGTCAGGAATTCCTGCGCAGTATAGCTAGGTGCCTCTAGTTCAGGTTTTTTCACAATATTGCAAACAAAAAGTTGACCAGAGTTGCATCATGTTAAGGTACAACTTGGGGAGAATCTGCTTTCAGGCTCACTCAGGTGGCTATTGGAAGGTCTCAGGTTTTTACTAGCAATTTGCTGAAGACATCAGTTTCTTGCTATACGGACCTCTCCCTAGAGCTGTTACAACGTGGTAACTTACCTTCTTGAGTCCCCTTCTTTTGTAACCTAATCTCGGAAGTAACACTCATCACTTATGCTGTAGTCTATTTGCTAGCAGAAAGCACTAGGTCCATCCCATGCTCTAGGGAAGAGGATCACACAAGAGCATGAATACTGGGAGATGGATTTAATTGAGAATATTTTAGACACTGTCTCTCACACAGGTTAATATACAAAGGTTTTCATCATAGGTTTACAAAAATTTATAATAGCAAAGACAAAAACAAAAAACAAACATATACAAGAAGGAAGGAATTTAAATGTTCCGCAGTTGAAGAATGGTTACGTTGTGCTACATCCACACAGTGGTAGTTTAATTGTGTAATAATAATTTCTGCCTTTTTGAGTGTCAGTCATGTGCTAGGCATTTGCTAAGATATTTACAAATATTTCTGATCCTAACAACAACCATGTAAGATAGTGGTTATTATCCTCATTTTATGGGTGAAAAAAATTAATGCTCAGAGACTCAGCACTGAAATGTCATTCTAGAGTTACCTGGCTTCAAAGCCCAGTGATCACACTGCTATTTAAGTATGCTTATGAAGAATATTTAATGACATGCCGAAGACTTACAAAATTATTACAAAATTATTTTTACAAAGCAATCCTTGTGTGTACACATTTTATTTACATGTAAGAAAAAAAATAGTCACAGATTTTATCTTTCAATAGCAGAATAATATTAAAATTTTTCTTTAAACTTTCATTCTAAATCTTCTACATTTTATATGTATTCCATTTGTAATCATTTTTAAAAACCAGAATGCTTTGAAAAGTTCAGTTCCCTCTACTCTGAAGGGAAGACTGCTAGCAAGACTTGTACACAGTTTTATGTGAAATTGAAATTTTACTTGGTGATGAATCATTTCATTTCATCTGCTCTTCTAGATTACTGATCTCTCCTTACCCAACTATCTGATGGCATCTTCAATTGGACTGCTTCCTACACAGCTCCTGAATTCTTATTTGGGTACCACCCTGCGGACCATGGAAGATGTCATTGCAGAACAGAGTGTTAGTGGATATTTTGTTTTTTGTTTACAGGTGAGTTTAAGGCCAACGGTTGTCTTTTTTTTTTAGTTTCCTTTTTGTATGACATTACCGACTTAAATCTAACAAATTTCATTGAAAATAAGACAGTTTTTTTCCTTTTTATATCTTTTCTTGTTCTTTCACTACAGCTTCATATTTTGACAACATTTACGCTTTGAATTGTGTGGATATGTGGAAATATATAGAACTGACTTGACACTTATTGAAAATTCTCGTAAACACAAAAAAGGGAATGACAAAAATAGGGTTCTTTTGCAGTGACTTTTTTCATCAAGTATTCTGAGTTTGTATAAAGTGTTATTAATACTGTGTTTCTAAAGTTGTTTTTTCATTTTTTAAAGTTTTATTGACGTATAATTGATTTACAATGTTACGATAATTTCTACTGTACTACCAAGTGATTCAGTTATACATGTACACACATCTATTCTTATTCTCTAAAGATAATTTTAATGAGATTTAGTGAGGCTGGATTTTTATCTTAATTTATGTTCAAATTTTGAAGTTATTGAACTCTTGATATTTTTAGGTTGTTATACTGGCAATGTAAATTTTTTTGTAGTACAATTTGATGTAAACAAAAATTGTTTTTAGAAAATACTGCTTTTGAGGGGAGTTCCCGTCGTGGTGCAGTGGTTAACGAATCCGCCTAGGAACCATGAGCTTGAGGGTTCGATCCCTGCCTTGCTCAGTGGGTTAAGGACCCAGCGTTGCCATGAGCTGTGGTGTAGGTTGCAGATGCAGCTCGGATCCTGCGTTGCTGTGGCTCTGGCTGGCGTAGGCCGGCGGCCACAGCTCCGATTCGACCCCTAGCCTGGGAACCTCCATATGCCGTGGGAGTGGCCCTAGAAAAGACAAGAAAATATTGCTTTTGAAAAATAAAAATGTATTTGATTATATGTCCAAATAATATTTGTATAATAGATTATTACTGCCATGCAAATTATAGTATAGTTTAGGGTACATACAATTCCATATAAGAAGTTGATGAAAGGAAAATCTTGCTGTGTAGGCAAATTTATTCAGTACCTCAAAACAAAGTTTAAAATGTTAAAAATTCATTTGCTTCATTTCATTCCTGAGATTTACCGAAATATAAAATAACCATAATTTTTGATGATTTAGTAAGATGATGATGATAGCTGACATTTTTTGACTACTTTATATGCCATATGTTTAAGCTCATTTAATGCCTACCAAAACCTTTGTGGGCATTTACTTTTATTATCTACCAGTTATGAACCAGTTATGTACATTCAACTGTGCATTCAGTGATGTTACATTGGTAGCATGAAATTGGTCAAGATGGGGGTATTTACAATTATGGAAAATGGCAAATGCTCTAAATCAAGCCTCCCACCTCTGACCCCTAAAAGCTAGATTATCAGTACACTATCAAACAGTAAATTGTCTAACATCCGAGCTGCAAGGGGTAGGATCAGGATTTGAACAAAGTCACTTGGTGTTAGAGACCATGCTTGTGAACCACAGACTATTGTCCACTGAGCAGTTAATGATATTGAGATAGATGACTTAAAAATTATTGGTCCATTGACTTTTAAGTTTAATTTATACTGCTTTTGAATATATTGTATCATATTACAAATTTACTGTTTGTTAGTGATATTATTCTAAAGTTTTTGAGGTACTATATTATATTAAATACTATGTTAAATAAAGCCAGAGTTGATTTTCTTTTTGCTTATGTAGTACGAGTTTAGTAAAGTAAGCCTAGGAATATTTGCATTAAACTATAAATAAAGCTTGTCAATAAAAGGTCTTACTTTAACAAAAATTTTGCAGTATTTTTGATATTCAGTAAGTCGGTTTTAATTTTTCTTTACTATTTTTTCTTCAGAGCTACATTTTTTTAAGTTAACCTGAGTTTAGATTTAGAGTTTTTATTATAGTTGGTTTATTTTTATTAGTGTAGCATGCTAATCATATATTAAACTTTCCATTATTATGTAGTATCTACATTAATAATTTATGTTTATAATCATTCCAAGGTACTCTAAGATTCTGATTTACACTACATCCCCAGATAGGTTTTTTAGTGTATTTAAGTGTATTTTTTCCTAGTTTCCGGAAAACAATTTGAAACATTTTTTTCCCGACATTGTAATTAGAATTCCTTATTATTAGTAACTTTATATTTCTACACATCTTAGTAAATTACTCAGCTATAATTAATGGAATTATAATAGAACAAAATAGTTGATAGATTTTCAGTGGTGCTTCCTAAAATATGGGATTTTCTTTTTTGTAACAATTTCTTACCCCTTTGCTTGAGTTGACAAAACTCTATTTAGGATACAAAATGGGGAAAAAGGCAAATGTTTATTAGCCCAAATATTTACAAAAAATAATCACTATAACAGCAACAAAAAAAGTGAAGGCATATTGGTGCCTTAACTTGATATATTGATAGTTTAATTTGTGTCAGGGAGGATTTAATTTAGCGTACAAAAGGTATACAGGAGAATAAATAAGAAAGGTAAAAAGTCATCTTGGGATAATTAGCATAGACAAAAAAGGATGATGCATAGGTTAAACTTAGTAGAGTAATATCATGAAGTTCTCTTATTTGTTAGAAATGAGCCACAAAATTGCCTCCTATTATAACTACCTAAAGAGAATCTACAGTGTCCATAAAATTAAAGCAATACCAGATAGATTTTCAGAGGAAGGCACAACTATTTCTTGTACTGAAATCCAGGTTAGACTCCATTGTTTGTCAATTCAGTTAATCTTTTCCGTGCTCTGTATTTTTGTGTGTACTCATCAGCCAAAAACCCATTCCCAGATAAGTCCAAATTTTGATTTGCTTTGCACCTGCTCTTTTGGGGAAGCAGATTGATGATATTTAATTCATGCTCAGAAACCTTCAGCTGATTTCTCACCACTGTCCTATAGTCTCTTTCCTTTGTCTTCCCATTCTGCCATTTTCCTCAGTGACTGTTTCAAACTTATCTTCACTGTCCTCACAATTTTCTCTTCCTCCCCACTTCCCTCTTCATTCTCAACAGATTACTTCACTTGCCTAACAGAAAAATCAAAAGCCTTCAAATGAGAAACCTCTCATTTTCTACTAAGAAATATAACCTTCTTGTGTTCTGCTTGTATTCTTAGATTGCTTTCAGTTACCAATGGAAGAAATCCCTTTCTGTATGCTTTCTTGTATTAAGCTTGTCCTTCTATTTGTGTTTGATTCTTTCGTTTTAATAGGGAAACTTTTAAAAAGTTTTTTGGTATTGTTTTGTTTGCTACTTCACTGAGCTATTAGAAAGAGTCAGTAGAAATTGCCAGGTCTTGGGATCCAGAAAGGCCTGTGGGGAAAATCCCACATCAAGATGCAGCCAGTTGACCCTTTTCGGGAATTGGAAAAACTTTTTCACTGGTTCTAAACTTATTTTCTGTGGCCTTGCCAAATCCTTCCATCGTACTTTCATTGCTAACCTTCTCTAAATCAGGTACATTTTCCTGTTCTCATTTTAGCATCCTAAGACTTTTTAAAAACGTTTTCTTTTTTTTTTTTTTTTTTAATTTTATGCCTGTACCCATGGCATATGGAAGTTCTCTGGCCAGGGATGAAATCCAAGCCACAACTTCAGCCTACACCACAGATGCTGCAACACCAGATCCTTTAACCCACACCTCTGCAGCAAACCAAGCCTGGTTTGCTGCAGTCAGGTTTTTTTTTTTTTTTTTTTTTTGTCTTTTTGTCTTTTGTTGTTGTTGTTGTTGTTGTTGCTATTTCTTGGGCCGCTCCCGCGGCATATGGAGGTTCCCAGGCTAGGGGTTGAATCGGAGCTGTAGCCACCGGCCTACGCCAGAGCCACAGCAACGCGGGATCCAAGCCGCGTCTGCAACCTACACCACAGCTCACGGCAACGCCGGATCGTTAACCCACTGAGCAAGGGCAGGGACTGAACCCGCAACCCCATGGTTCCCAGTCGGATTCGTTAACCACTGCGCCACGACGGGAACTCCTGCAGTCAGGTTTTTAACCCATTGCACCATGGCGGAACTCCTAAAAACACTTTCTTCTTTGATATCACTATCTTGATCTTCTCCCCTGTTTGCCTGGCTCACTTATCATCACCACCTCCTTTTTTCACCCTTAAATTAGTTTTCCTTAAGATTCTAGTGTGAACTTTCTAGTCTCACTCTGAAAACTTTTCTTCTTGACCAATACAATTTCAGTGGTGGCTGTTATCATGTTTATTGTAAGAACTCCCTAATACACATCTTCAGCTCAGCCTTCATTCCATACCTTTAGATCCATTCACTTAATTGCTTTGGATATCGAGTAGGCACCTCAAATTCAAGCAGTACTTAGCATCTTACCACACCCTCCCCCAGTTAGTTAACCTTTTTTCCTTCTTTTTACATGGTATCATCATCTATATAGTATCAAACGTAGAGTATTCAATAAGTATATCTTGTGTTTTTAAGAGAGCTAACGTGTTGGAGATCAAACACAAGGTTTAAAGGCCTATGGCTAAAATAACTAATTTGCTTGGAATTGTGTTGAGTAATAGGTACTCACTTAATGGTATTCTCTTGTACAAGTTCCAGGTTCCCCTCTCTACTCAATGTATCTCCCCCCAGTATGCTGCCCTTCCCCCACCACCCTCAACAGTTGTATCTAGAATACTTCCCTCATAAAAGTATTAAAATTTTACATAGGCTTAATTGAAGCAGTATTGTATTTTAAGATCACTGGTTAGAGCAGCCTTTGAAAGCTTGCTCAGACATTAAATGACTCCTACTGAGACTATTTGCTCCAAACTCTAAAGAACTGCTTTACAAATAAACTTTGGAATACCACTTAGAAGATATAGATTACTTAATCATTCTGCTGAATTGTATGGAGAATGTTTAAGCACAGAAGGATCCCAACTTTTTGGACAGTGGGAGAAGCCATGAGGTTTAAAGGTATTTAACCTAAATAAAATCATTAGTGAGTAGCTAAAACAAGACTAGAACCTGATTTTCAGCTTGACGCTTTTTCTAGTTGACTGGCATTTTTTTCCTTCATCATCTTTTGTTTTTGTTTTTCCCCAAGAATAGACAGTTACATGTTCCCAATCGCTTGTTAATCTCTTTTGAAACTTAATAGCACTTCATTATTTAAAAGTTTTTCTTCATATTCTTAATTTTGCTGCACCAAGTAGTTCATTTGCAGATGGCAGTGCTTCCCTCTAAGTGGGCTTAAAAATACTTATGGATATTTATAGTTCTGCACAGAAATAATACTACATTAATAATATTAATAAAAGTTTAGCCAGCTTTACATCTACTGTAGAAATTTTCTTTATTCCTTGAGGAAGCTTTTTGGTACAAAGAAGGACGCTTGACATGTGTCAAGCAAATATCATTTATATAGAGTAAAAGGAATGTATGCTTGCCTTATGGTTACTTGATATCATATAATGGTTATTAGCCCTATAGATTTTGGCCCTCCACACCAAGCAGCCAAGGAAAAAATAAATGACAACGTGATAAACTATTTAAAAATTTTACTTGACTGTATTTGAGAAGCATCCTGTTTGAAACATTTCTAAACCAGATATTTATTGGATTTATTTCTCCTTTTTTATATGAAAATATTGTTAACTGCAATGTTTTATTTTTATTCACAGATTATTATAAGTATAGGCCTCATGTTTTATGTAGTTCATCGAGCTCAAGTGGAATTGAATGCAGCTATTGTTGCTTGTGAGATGGAACTGAAAACCTCTCTGGTTAAAGGCAATCAACCAGATATCAGTGGCTCTTCACTCTACAACAAGAGGACCCTAACATTTTCTGGAGGTGGAATCAATATTGTATGATACTAATAAATTTATGATTGTCAAGAGCCTAATGTGCTGTCCAAGTTCTAGTGGTCCCCTCACTAATGGGCAGACACAGGTTCTAATTGTATTACAGCACACACACACAAAAAAACTGACTAGTTTTTAAATTGCACATTTTTTTTAAAGCAAAAATAATTTTCTGAATATTAAATGTAAATATAGTTGCAATTTTGGCTGCACCTTTTTATCATTCATTATGCCCATAACGGCCTATAGATCTGCACTTTAGTTAATTTTTCCCATTGTTTTCTTTCTGGGTACTTATGAACAGAGAAACAATAATCCAAATATTTTTCTGCTTAGTGTCTTTATTTATAAAGCCCATGAATAGTTGTATGCATCTTTCCTATTTATAAAGATGAGTAATAGTATGCAATTTTAAATGTGTAATATTATCAGATATTCTTTGCTTCGTTAGTCTTTCCAGAAAGGATGTATAGTCTTTTTTGCTTTTTTTCAATTATTTTAGGTGGGACCACTTTGTTTCCCTTTTCCTTAATAGTTTAGAAAATAGACATGAACTTTTGTTGAAATGTATTTTTTGCAAGGACCATATTGTTGCAGGGCCATTTACACCTATACACACAGCTTAAATCCTACATTGTGGGACTGAAGTGCTCTTAAGATAACTTTTTTAGTTTCACTGTGTAATATGCAAAGCAAAAGGGAAATTATTTAATAGGTGGTGGCTCAAATTAGAACTTACGTTCTAATTTTATTACATTGGCTTTACCCTCCTTAGGTCTCTCATCAAAGGGCTGTCCTATTGCAGTCTTACTAAAAATATTACTAAATTAAACTTCTTTTTTTAATGTTCATAATTAGGCTTTGAAATAAAGATATTATCCTTTAAAGTGGTGGACTTACCATCATTGAACATGTCACTTGGGTGGCCTTGTTTAATCAAAATGCCTTTTTAAAAAAATCAAGCTTTAAAATCATGTTTTTAATTACCTTGAAGTACATATATATTTGTGTCATAGTCTTCAGCTTTAAAACTGTAAGTATAATGTTAATGTCCAAATTTGTATTATTTGCCCTACTATAGAGTAGGTTTATTTTGGTTTTTTGATACTTGTTTTTCTCTGATAAGACTCAGGAATTCTGAAATGTGAAACTAAGTCCTCAATTCTTTATTCTGTAGCATGAATTGAGTATATTTATTAATAGCACTTATGTATATAAAAGATAATAATTAGGTATATGATTCATATGGCATATTATTGTTCATTTATCACCTTATATTTTTAAATAGTTTCATTGTGATCTTAATGATTAGTTTTTTTATAACAGAGATTATAGATATGAATGCAGATTTTCTGGTATCTCTTTTTTAGCTATGAAGATACCATCTTATCAGAGACCTTCCATTTGCCTATTCATTAGGATAAAAATCTTTGCTCTGATTTACTATAGTGTGAAAGAATTATTTGGAAGCTGATTAGTCAAGTCTTATGCTAAAGATGCATTTGATCATTTTCATGTGTAAACATGTTGCCTTATTGCAGTTATAATTGTTTTCCTTTCCTTCATAATGCCTAAGTTTTCTTAACTTTGAGTAACAGTGAAGTTCATTTATATATGTCCATACCAAGAAAACCTCAGTGCAAATGATCTGATAGGCGCCTGGGTCTATAGCCCTACAAATCTTTCCTTCTTTTATTAGTAGAAAAATATATATAGTATTGGAATGTTCTTATTCTTTTCTAAATCCTAATTACTTGTTTAATTATTTTAAGATGATTTTAAGTATACCAATGATCAGTACATTTGATTTATTATTTTTGCCTAACATGACAATATTTCTCTTGTGCTTCTTGTTTGTCGGTTAGATTTGTTAATGAAATCATTAAGATCACCACTTTCATACACTTTTGTTACACTTCACGTATTTCGAAGTGCATTTATTTTACTTAGCATTTTGTAACTTGAATAACTTTACCAAATGAATTCCTTTTGGTAGTTTGTAATGAGTTCTTCCAACTGTTGCATTTTGCTTGGTACTTTACATCTGTAAAGGTGAAAGAGAAGTAATTTTTCTGTATTATGCCAACGTAATTTTATGTAATAAAATCATCCATTTTTACTTAAAATAGTATGGATTTGCTACTTCTGAAATACTGCAGTTTTCCTTTTTGGCATCATTTCCAGCCTCCAAGTAAACTGCAGTCCCTTATAGTTATGTTGTTTGATAGCTGCACTTGGTTGCTGGGTTTTTAGGTGTGCTGTCTATAAATTGTACAAAGCATTACCATGCCTTACGCACTCCATCTTTAATGCTGCATCCCAGATTTTTGGCAGCCACAGATTTCTACAAGCATCTTTTATGTTGCAAAATTACTGCTTCCATTCATAAAGTATATATTTATAAAAGAAAATGTTTTGGACTTCACAGACCATTTAAGTGCAGTTTAAAGTTGCTTTGTTTTTTAAAAGTATACAATATACTGAATCTCTAAATCTGATTAAAGGTGTATTCTATTTTTATTTGGGGGGGCTTTTTCTTATTTTCCACATTTTCTGGTTTATATGATTTAGTTAATTTTTTTGCCAAGTTTTGTCATGTAATTTTTTTAAACAGCAGCACCTCCTTTTAAAAACATGTTCATGGTAATTTATTAGTGCTTTCTTGTTTATTTGCATTTGACCATCTGATTTGTTAAATAACTTGAAATCTGTACTCTGGTTTGTAAAAATAATAGAACTAGATCTTTGTCATCAGAATGTGTATTTTGAGTTTATGTTCTGAATTGACATTGTAGGTCTATTCAGAGTCAGCAATACTCACCTTTTGTGCATTTGTAAGTCCAACTGCAGGACTTTCTAAGAAGAGTCCCCTGCTAGGGTCAAGTATATGACTATAAAACGTTTCCCTCTTTGAGAAGCTATTAAGTTCAGTATCTACTATTATTTACCATTGCTGTAACTGACCTAAGTGGTGGAGCTACAAGCATGTCATAGCATTTCTGTGTTTGTTAATGCACGATGATGATTATAACTGTTCTTGGGAAAGGTACTATGGTTTGCATATGTCAGTATTTGTGGGACTTTCTTTAGAATGATGAAAGTTGCTAGGTATGTGCTAGGTTGATGCAGGTAATCCTTAGGCTCACAGTAAATCCATGCTATTCAAAACCAGTCTATATTTGGAGATAAAAAGATAGGTTTAATGAGGACCTCAGGAACAATGGAATTTTGTTTCAGACACAGGCCACTCAGTGTACCAGAATGATGGTCAGAATAACATTGTCTGGTTTTTAAATTGGACATTGCTCATTTCTGTTATAATTTACTGTTCAGGATTTCATTTTTTTTTTTTTAAAGGTCATGTCTTTAAGCTGAAAAGCCTTTAAAGAAGGAAGTGGAATCACGTATTTAACAGGATATTTAAAACTAAGGAGTTCTAATTACTTCACATATATTGAATATAAGTTGTTAACCAATTCTACAACTAAACAATAACTTGGTACTTCTGATTTGCAAAGTGATTGCTGCAGAATATTTTCTAAGGTAGCTGAAAATTTAAAATAGATAATCAGTATAATCTCTTGATAACTGGTATCTCAGATCACTTGTATATCTGAGAAAATAAAAGATTATGTTTTATTTTTGTCCTCTCTTCTTTTTCTTTCCCTCTCTAATCTAATGGATATGGAGATATGTGCCAGAGGAGGGGGCTATTCAGGAGGAAAGGAGAACATGCTCCTAAATCCAGGAATGCTGGTAATTGACCCTCAGTGCAGGTTGTTATAGTTATAGCAGAGGCCCTGTCTTTCTGTGAAAGACATCAGAAATTCTGGTGTCTTATGTTGGAACTTGATCTTCCATGTGTTTTTTTCTAACACCCTAAAGTTATGGCTACTTATTTGTTACTTATTTGTCCCAGGTTAGAGTAATGTTTATGATGCCTTTCATAATATTGAAAGACTTTTACCAATCTAATTTTTTCTTGATTTCTATCCCGTTTCCATAACTGTTTCCTGGAGAGCCCATTCCAGTTGCCATAAAGCTTTCATCTTAGTACTTAGAAAAACACTTGTCCTTGTTTATTTGTAGCAGATCACATACTGTTGCCTGTCTATTTTTTCTAGACATTTTAGGTGAAAATGGTTTGCTAGAACACAAAGTAGGCCAAAGAGGGGACATCGCATGCTGCATACTGCTTTCAACTGGGGTATCGCAGTGGAAAACTCATTGGATAAACTCATTGGAATGTTGGCAGTGTGTGTGTTCATTACCCAAGACTGTATAGTACTTTCTTCCATACTTACCCCCCTTGGTTGAGGGTATCTATCAGCACTCAGAATGTGGGGGAAACGTATGTTAATAATATTGTGAGTTAAATATTGAACAATTTTAGGGAAAACTTTATATTGTGATAGTGTTAAAATAAGGTACATGTGTATAGTAAATTTATATTTAATCATCTTGTCGTGTTTCAACAAAGTTTCTTACACTGATTGATATTACTGTCTTAAAAATATCTAATATTTTATAGGGTAATCTACTGGTTGAAATGCTATTTTTAATAGCAAAATATTCTCAAAGTTAAATAGAAAAGAGTCAGCAAAATATGCACTGAACCAAAAAAAGAATAATTTGAAAATTGCGAAGTTTTTTTGTTTTGTTTGCCTTTTCTAGGGCCGCTTCCTGTGGCATATGGAGATTCCCAGGCTAGGGGTCTAATCGAAGCTGTAGCCACCAGCCTACGCCTGAGCCACAGCAACGCCAGATCGGAGCCACATCTGCAACCTACACCACAGCTCATGGCAACTCCAGATCCTTAACCCACTGAGCAAGGCCAGGGATTGAACCCGAAACCTCATGGTTCCTAGTCAGATTTGTTAACCACTGCGCCAACGACGGGAACTCCAAAAATTACAAAATTCTTAAAATAGGTATACAGCTAAAGTGGTAGGTTTTATTTGTTTTGTTGTTGTTTTATGGCTGCACCCATGGCATATGGAATTCCCAGGCCAGGGATTGAATCTGAGCCACAGCTGTGACCTATGCTCCATCTATAGCAATGACAGATCCTTTAACCCACTGCTCTGAGCCAGGGATTAATCCCATGCCTCCATAGCGACCAAAGCCACTGCAGTCAGATTCTTAACCTACTGTGCCACAGCAGGAACTCCATAGTGGTATGTTTAATATATTTATCCTAGGATGTATAGAACTCATAACTGGCATAAAGTAATAAAAACCAAAAGGAAATTCTTTGATTCTTTGTTAGTTATAAATCCATTTTTCTGTGGAAATGTTTTGATGCTTGGCCTATTTCATACTCGTTATCTCTTATAGTCCTGCATTCAAGTGGACCACAGCTGGGAGGACAGGGAACTGAGTAGTTTTCCACTAAGTTTTTTCAGTTTGTTCTTCCGATTTTCAACTAACTGGTTTTGTGTCATCACAGTTCTATTTTATGTAATAGGACAGCTTTGCTTGGAATCAATGTTCTAGATAGGTTTCATAGAATTGCATTAAGTTGTTAGATGGTCTAATAACAGATTCTGATAACATTGAACCTGAGAGTGTCTTTCCTTCCCTCCATTTGGATGCTATGGTCAACTTTTATGAGTTTGTAGGGGTCTTGGTAGTGAAAACCAGTGCAGGGGTTTCTCCTACATGGGCTGGCAAATGCTGGGAGGAAAGACTAGAGAACTGCAGATTTGGGGGAGACTTTAGCTTTGGAATCTATGGGTTTCTGAACAGAAGTTCAATAGCTGCTCTATCAAAATATGTCAGTTCTCTCTGACCTCAGAAAGACTAATGAGAAGGAGCTGAATGACCTGAATGTTCCCTGCTGCCTGAAGAGGAGAGAATCCAGGAAGACCATATACAGAGAAGCTTCCTGCAAACTTCCTCAAGGGAATTCACAGCATGTCTATTCACATTCCACCCCTGGCACTTCTGATATTAATTGCAGCATTGTTCCCAGTGCCAAACAACTGGGAACAAAGTAAACATGGTTCATAGAGAATGGCTGAATAAATTATGTTCCATCCATACCATGGTAGATTGAATAGCCACTTCCTTAGGAAAGAAGAACTAGATGTATACCAGTAAACTAGATGGGTTTCCAGGAAGTATTGTTTTGTGAAAGAAATGAGATGCAGAAAACTAAAAATACTACATTTTGGAGAAAATGTCATATCTCCATTTTCTATGCATGAGTTTCTGTATGTGACCTTCTGTACATGAATTTGTATGCATGTAAATAGATACATCTCCCCATATTGGATTAAATTAGAAAAATCTGGAAAAAAAAACCCCACTAGTTTAAGATGGATTACTTTGGTGGTGGTGGAGAGCTAGCGAGAGGTGGTGGGGAATAATGGGGATGGAATGAAGAGGAGAAAGGGAATGACGGTAATAAAGCCAAAAGGAAAGGGGAAAAAACTGCACTACTTTTTTTAGAAATAGGTGAAATGAACCTATATTCCTTTCTTTGTCATGGTAGAAGTCATCCTCTTATAAAATCATCTCAATTGATAGCCATTCTGTTCAAGTACTTGAAATAATATAGTACAGTATTAAAGGGCAAGCTCTCAAGGCCAACTGCCACTGGTCAAATCCCAGCATCACCCTTCTTGGATTTGTGATGACCTTGAAACATTAAGAAGTTTCTTAACTTTTCTGCTTCAGTTTCCTCTCCTGGTTGATAGCCTACCTCGTGGGGTAATTTTAAGAATTAAAGAGATTAAAATGGGGTAATGGCTGAGCATAATACCTGGTAAGTAGTAAGGACACATTAAGCATTAGTTATTACCAAAAAAAACAAACTTTTAGGAGCTGAGAAGCACTTTGGGCATTTGCATGTATATTTGTCTTACTACTTTGAGTTGGTTGTTTATGGGCCAGATAAGGGGGAAGTATTAAACTTCTTACTGGGCTTCTATCTTTATGGAGCACACAATGATGTTGGAGAGACAACATATACACAAAATAACTACTATACAATATGTACAGGGTAAAATAGCAGTGAAAAAGTTTAAGTACATACTGAGTAGTGAAAGTAGTGCTTAGATCACTGAATTTGGGTAGAGATTGGAGTTTTGTGGGGGTTTTTTTAATCTATTTTATTTAAGTATAGTTGATTTACAATGTTGTATGGAGAGGTTTTCTAAAGAAGACTTATTATTTTAGCTTGTTTTGTTTTGTTTTGTTTTTGCAGGTAAGGGCTATAAAGTGCATGATATGCAAAGGGATCTCTAACCAAAAAAGACCCAAGAAACATCAAGGTGAAAGGTGAAGTTTGTGCAGATAGGAATTTATATCTTTCCTTAATATGTACATAGTTTCAATTGTTATATCAGTATAGTTGTGTCTCTACTCTTCCTTTATACCTCATATACTCTGTTCATGTCTGTGAGGCTAGCCGCTTTCTAAATGCTAAGAAAACAAATTTTACCCCCAAAAAACCCCTGTAATTTATCCTACTTTTTGCTATTTGAGGGTTGGTTTTGGTTGGTTGGTTGGTTTTTGGAAAACTAAGAGTTTTCAGTCTAATAAGTTTTCCCCCAGTGGACTACTTTCTTTACCAGCAGCTTTTTAAATTTTTTAAGCCAACATACAACTTAGACTTGTTTGAATTTATAACTTGTGAATTTATCCAATATTCCTTTATAAATAGTTGATTTTGAGCTTATTGCATTACTACAATTTGTGATGCCAAAATTGTTCTTTTTTAAGCAAAGTTCACGCCTCATATTATTAGAAAGTAAGATTTGAATTTCTGAATTTTTTTTTCTTTTGGTCTTTGGTCTTTTTAGGGCTGCACCTGCAGCACATGGAGGTTCCCAGGCTAGGGGTCGAATTGGAGCTACAGCTGCCGGCCTACAGACTATACCACAGCTCATGGCAACTCTGGGTCCTTAACCCACTGAGTAAGGCCAGGGATCAAACCTGCAACCTCATGGATACTAATTGGATTCTACTGAGTCAGGATGGGAACTCCGAATTTCTGAATTTTTAATGTCAGTCATTTATTCAAAAAATATTTAAAGACAATTAACTATATATCAGACACTCTGCTAGGTTTTAGAGTTAAGGGAACTCTTGTTTAGTGGGAAAGGTAGAAGAGTAAAGGAACAATTGCAATAAAATGTGATCAGATCCATGATAAAGGTTTATACTATAGAAGCAGAAGGCTAAATTTGAATCAGGAGTTGCAGCAGAGACAAAGGGGACCGGGGGATGACAGAGGTAAATCAGGGTAGGAAAGTATTCCACAGTTAGTGATAACTGAATTGAATTTGGGAGGATAAGTGCAAATTGTCCCAAGGAAGAGAAGGAAGGAGATTGTAAAGACAAAAGCACGGGAGGGCTTGGAAGATAGTTAACTACAACTGGAATACAGAGGGTGAGTAGGGAATGTTGAATTAAGTTTGGAGAATTAAATATATGACATTTTATGTGTTATGTACACACATATATGAATAGATTTATATAGTGTATTAAGAAGTTAGGACTTTATGGATGAGGATATACTGAAGTGCTAATTAAGTCCATTTTAAATCACACTCAGAAGATGGGAGCAGGAGTTCCTGTTGTGGCGCAGTGGAAACGAATCCTACTAGTAACCATGAGGTTGCACGTTCAATCTCTGGCTTCACTCAATGGGTTAAGGATCCAGCATTGTTGTGAGCTGTGGTGTAGGTCATAGACATTGCTTGGATCCTGCATTGCTGTTACCATGGTATAGGCTGGCAGCTGCAGTTCCAGTTTGACTCCTAGCCTGGGAACTTCCATATGCCGCAGGTGTTTGGAAAGTTAAGACTACCACTCTAAAAGCTAATCAGGGGAGAAATGATGAAGGCCACAAAAAAGACATAATAAAAATCGGAAAGGGTTATATTTGAGAGGTACAGAAATAAATTGGGTGAGCGTAGGATGAAGGTGCCAAAAAGGGGAGAAGCTGTGATGGCTTCTCAGGTTCTGCTGTGGGTGTGATATATGTATGAGAAGTTTGGGGGTGGGGGAGATGACACTGAGTTTGAAATGTCTATGAGGCATGGAGATCAAGAGACACTGCTTAATGGATAAGAGATATGGACTGAAAACAAAGGTTTGGATATTATCAACACACATAGATGGTATTTGAAGCTTTTGGTGTGGATTTGTGCAAAGTGAGTAGGATGGTGACTGGTAATAGGACCAGGCATGAGGAGATTAATAAAGAGCAGCCACGGAGTTCCTGTCGTGGCTCAGTGGTTAACAAATCCAACTAGGAACCATGAAGTTGCAGGTTCAATCTCTGGCCTTGATCAGTTGGGTTAAGGATCCGGCATTGCTTTGAGCTGTGGTGATCCCCTTGTTGCTGTGTCTCTAGTATAGGCCAGCGGCTACAGCTCTGATTAGACCCCTAGCCTGGGAACCTCCATATGCCATGGGTGTGGCCCTAGAAAAACAGAAGAAAAAAAAAAAAAGAGCAACCAAAGAGAAGAGCAGCTAAGTGAGGCAGTGTCATAAGCAATGTAAGGAGAAAGGCTTTGAGAAAATAGGAGACTGTTAAATACTAAAAACAGTGTTTGTGGGGTTTGACAATCATTAGTAGCTTGGCGGCAGTTATTGCAAGCAAGTAGTGGGTGTGTAAGTCATGTCCAGGTGTATTTATGTGTGAATGAAATGGAGACTGCAAATGTAGACCATTCAATAAACTTGGCAGTGGAAGCATGGAAGATTACAACTAACATTAAAATTAATTAGAAAGGGACCTGCTTTTCAAAGAGATTTGCATTTCTTTGCCCTTTATTCTAAAATTGTTTTTACATAACTATGTCATTTAAAATTTTATTTTATTTTATTTATTTTATTTTTTAGGGCCACACCTGCAGCATGTGGAGGTTCCCAGGAATAGGGGTCAAATCAGAGTTGTAGCTGCTGGCCTACACCGCAGCCACAGCAACACCAGATTTTAGCCAGGTCTGTGACCTACACCACAGCTCACGGCAATGCTGGATCATTAACCCAATGAGTGAGACCAGGGATCGAACCTGTGTCCTTCTTGAGCAGAATCATGGCTCTATAGAAAAAATATCTAATTTGTATCTATAGCTAAATGTAATTCCAATTCTAATTAACTTTAGGATAATTCCTTAACATTCTTTTTCTTCAGTGTCTGAAATAAAAACTTCAAAAAGTTTATAGGATCAAGCACATACCATGAGAACTGCAGGGTTTGGTGAAAACTCATATGGTGTCCTCTACTGTCAACGTTTATACTCCAGGGAAATTTATTTTAAATTAGTTTGCTCAAATTGAAAAAAAAGCAAAAAAAACATGTTTTTAAAAAGCTGGAAGGAATGAAGATTTATCTAGTTCTGCCTTCTGATTTTGAAAGTAGGACATAGGATCAGAGAAAGTTAGCAACAGAGCATCTTATTCCCCCATCCTCTGCCTTCTATTACTAGTCCACTGTATAGCAGTTGGGAAGCCTACATAAAAGTGACACAAGAGCATCCAGCCTTTGTTGCCTTGGTGCATATGAGAGGCTTCAGAGCACAAGGCCCAGGGCCCATCACCCTGTTTAAGTGAAACTTTTACATATTCACTTAAACTTGATAGAACTTGATTAAGGCTGAATTTTCAACTCACTTTGAACATATCAAGTCCTAGAAAATTGAACATATAATGATAACAAATAGTTATCAAAATAGTTAGAAATGTATGGAAAAACATATTCCAATCCCTTAGTTTTATTTATTTATTTATTTTTTGTCTTTTGTCTTTTTAGGGCCACACCCACGGCATATGGAGGTTCCCAGGCTAGGGCTCCAATTGGAGCTACAGCTGCTGGCCTGCACCACAGCCATAGCAATGCCAGATCCGAGCCACGTCTACAACCTACACCACAGCTCATGGCAACACTGGATCCTTAACCCACTGAGCAAGGCCAGGGATCGAACCCACACCCTCATGGTTCCTAGTCGGGTTTATTAACCACTGAGCCACTATGGGAACTCCTTAATCCCTTATTTGCCATTGAGATCAAGAAAAATGAATTTTAGGACACTTAAGCGACACTCAGAAAAATGTATTTTGTATGTCAAAGTAGATATAATCCCCACATAACAAAAGAAGCAATTTTTTTATAGAAATACAGAGAAATTCATAAAAAGTAATTGAAAAGAAAAGGAAAATTATTCCAAAATAACAGTTGAAAGCATTATGATATCTCCCAGATGTATAAGTAGGGCATCAGATTTGTTATAAGATCATTTCTGCTCAAGCATTAGTCCCAAGCTTAAAAAATGATGAAGTTCTAGAGATGCATATGGTTATAAAATGCTTTCAGGGCTAAATATGTGCACTAAATATAGGAGTAGGTATTATCAACTGAACTTTTCAGACTTAGTTTATGGAACTTTTGTACTTACAAAATTAGAACTAAAATGGGATTTATTCAAATTGATCAACAGTAACAATTTTAGTTATACAGAAAAGTTGAAATTTTATAGAAACTAACAAATCATTTAACCTAAAGTTCTGAATTATGTATTTAAATGAGTTAACTGAAGGGAGGAAAGTGAACTTTAGTTGCCTTCCAGTTCAACTTTTGTACTGTATTCTCCCCCACAAAAAAAGGTAAATACAAAGTATTTATCCCACAACAGACATTTAAGAAATGATAATTTTTTCCCTTACTATTCCCCCTTTTTTCAGTGATAGGCTTAATTACCATTTCTGACAGCACACTGTATAGAGGCTCAAGGGGCAAAAAGCCCTAATAGTCTCACTGAGGTATAAGAGACCAAATAATTTAAAATGATGTCTCTGTTGGATGTCAGAATTATTCTTTGCTCCTAAGTTAAGATTAGCCTATTTAGATTCAGCTGTTTCTACCATTCAGTATCACATGAGTACCCTGAGTTTCTTGCTTTGATACTTCTGAAAGATAAGTGGAAAACTTCATGTTGATTTAACTAAAAGTCAAAATTAATAAAGCATTTTTAAATTTTATAATCAAATTAGGAACACTTTTCTCATTATGACTTTGTCTTCCATTTCATCCTTCAAAGTTAAAACAAAAGAAACAGGATATTGTTATTTTTCTTATATGGATTGTAATAGATATAAACTTTTACCTGTTAGCTGGGAATGAGTCAATGGAACTGTACTATTCTTGTAATGTGAGAGTCACTTCATTCCATTGTTAAATTACATGTTGAATTCCCTCAAATTATCCTGTCAATTTACTCTCCATATGCAATAATTATTCAAAAGCATTGTTCTTGATTTTTCATTTAACAAAAAGATGTACAGATCAACTGCAATAATAAATGTGTGAAATGTCCAGGAAAGTTTTGTGGGGAAAAAAGTAACAAAGGATGGATTTCTGTGCAAAAAAATTATATATTAAGGCATCAAAATCAGAAGAAATAGTTAGATTAATAGAACAGAAGAGAAAGTGTAGAATCAGACCCATGGACACATAAGAATATACTATGTAAAGAGCATGATAACAATAGCAGTGTGAAAACAAGCTGTCTTTTGAAAAAATAAAATGTGAATTAAGATTTGAAGTGGAAAAACTTGAATTACAAGGTGCTATCCCAAGAAATTAACAAGCAGTGATAAATTTTTAATTTCTAAAAATAATCCAACCCTAATTCCACCTCCCTAAAATGTTTAATTTGTTATCCTATACATATTGCTTAATGCAGAAATGTATGTTCATTATGTTTTATATCCCACTTTATTTAATGTTATTTTTTTTTTAGACCTAGTTAGTAGTTTTGGTTATTTTAACTATTATTTTAACATTCGTAATATTTTGTTTGTTTGCTTTTTATGGCTGTGCTCATGGCACATGGAGGTTCCCAGCAAGGGGTCGAATCAGAGCTACAGCTGCTGGCCAACAGCACAGCAACATCAGATCTGAGCTGCGTCTTCGACCTACACCACAGCTTATGGCAACATGGGATCCTTAGCCCACTGGGGGAGACCAGGGATCGAACCCTCATATTCATGATTCTTTTCCATTGCACCACGACGGGAACTCCTAACACTCATATCTTTTTAACAGGTATATATAATTCATAGCTAACAGTTTAGTGTAAAGCCTTTTGGAGTTTTTTCTCTTTATATACAAATATGTACATAAGTATGTTTGTATGTGTTTATCTAACTGATGAAAAAGTGGAGACATACCTAATAAACTATAACTATCCTTAATGTTTTTTCTCTATGCAATATATTTTGGAAACAAGATGACCTGTACAATCATACTGTCTCATTTTGAAGTTAAAAACAAAAAGGCCTGCTGTGGTTCTATTTGGAGGCCAAACTGTAGAGAAATCATCATTTTCTAAATTAATTTCTAGGTTACATTTAAAAACCTTTCTACTTGTCTATTTTAAATATTTCATATTTTTATTTTTATTCAAGATTCTATTTTGAATGACTAATTTATGCCATTTTCATGTTTTGTAGTCATTTTACTTTGTAATTTAAAAATTTATAGTTCTCCCTTTTCCTTTTTCCATTGTGATGTTACCTATATGATGTGCATTCTATTTACATTAATATTTTAATAAAGTTTGAAAGTATATATTCTATTTCAATGCTGTTTATTAATGAGTTAAAGCAATTCGCAAACCTTCATAATACTACCATTATCAATTTATAACTGTCTAATCAAGCATTCTATACTTTTTTCCTTTTAAAGAGAGAAAAATAATTTTATGCTCTTTAGTGATGTTCTCTATTCCCTCATTCTTCATCATTAGTCATACAGGGAAGTTTTTTGTCATTAGTTTGTTTTATTTTAATTAATGTTTCAGTACTCATCATTGGTAGTAACATCATATCCCCTTGTCTTTCTGGAGTATTCATAATCTTGTTGTGGTAATTAGAGAAGTTTCTAGTTATCACGAAGTTTTTTACTCATGTCTGAACTTCATAATACTTATCCTAAATACTAAACTTCCTCTATTTGGGATCTCTTTATTCCTGTCTCCAGGTTCTCTTGAATTTTCTAGAGGTCATTACAGGAAACATACTTTTTCAGGTAATAAATATTAAGGCCTAAAATGATTTTTTTTCTGTACTTTCACACACATGATAGCTAGTTTAAACAGCCTAATTTTTACATGCTTTTAGCTTTTAATTCAACTTTTTATTTTAATTATAAATTCAATTCACATGCAGTTGTAAGAAATAACAAAGGCATCTTGTGTATTCTTTACCAGTTTCTTCCAGTGATAAATCTTATGAACTAAAGTATGATAGCACAACCAGGATATTGACACTGATAGAGTCAAGAAACAAATTTTCCATCACCACGAGGAAGGACTCCTGTATTTTGTCCTTTTATAGCCCCACTTATTTCCCTCCTCCCACCTCCTCCTCTATCCCTGGAGACCACTAATCTGTTCTTCATTTCTATAATTTTGTTATTTCAAGAATGTCATGAAAATGGAATCATACAGGATGTAACCTTTGGCTTTTTCCACTCAGGATAACTCTGGATATACATCGAGGATGTTGCATCTAGCAATCATTTCTTCTATTTTTTTCTAAAAGTTTTATAGCTTTATAGTTAAAGTCAGTGATCCATCCTTGACATTTAAAATTTTCCCAAGACATGTTTGATCTTGGTTTCTTTTTGTTGATTTTCTTCTTCTTCTGTGATAGGATGAGTTCTTTTAACTCGAATCCTATTTCTCAATATATCGAAAGGCATCTTCAGTTGTATCCCTTATCAGTGATTATGGTTTTATATGAATTCTTTATTTAGGACTTCTATTATTCATCAATTTATGTGTATATCTTTTCACTGGTGCATATCCTGCTCTTAAAGCAGCACCTGCCACATGGTATGTGCTATATAATTAACCACTAAATGATTAAATAAGTCAATATCTTTTGTTTTCTCTGCTTATCTGGCATTTTCATTCTCTGTTATTTTCCCCTTGTATTTTTATTTTATATTTCTTAAGTTATATACCATTTTACTAAATTCAGTTTTGGTAAGATTGATTGGAGAATTCCACTGATGACAATAACTTGTTTCAAAGATGTGGTGTCAATAAAGTATTTTGAGGTGGGGTGCAACAGTGTCCCAGAGGAAGGCCTGGGGTTGCTCAAGGAAGGAGCATAAAGTCTGGTGACCTAATGAAGTCATGAGATAAGTTTTATACATGGAAACTAGAAATAAACACACTGTATAATGGAAACCACGTTTCTCACTGTAATAGGAAGGAGTTACAAATATGGAAAGCAGAAAAACTAGAATGAACCCTTTGGCATTGGATTAGCACTCAAGTCTAATCTATATGAAAATATAGATATAAACATATTTATATATAAGTATGTATATATACATATACTGTATATGCATAGAGATCTTTTGTCTATCTCTGTTCACTGAGAGGGTCTGGGAGCAATGGTATTCCAATAACAATAACTAGTACCCAGATCTTGGTTTCAAAATACCATTCTCTACTAGAAGGGACCAGAGTTCCTTGGACAAATGGATAATCCTAGCTGGGACAAGGAAAATACAACTGATCCGGGAGCTGTCTTTTTGTGCTAAAGAAAAGAAAGTCACCTCAAACAAACAAACGGACAAACAAACCAGGAGCCAGTTGAAAGGACTCCTGCTGGCCAAATCTGGGACAATTTGAGCACCAACATAAATAATGATGAAAAGGAAGTCATAACCCATTAATGAAATAGGAATATATAAATCAATTCTGAAAAAAACTAATAAATGTGAAAAGAGAAAAAACTCAATTTCATAGCAGAATACCAACTAATAAATCTAGAAGATAGGATAGAAAATCACCATACAGCAATTGCCATACGTAAAGTGTAGAAATCTGGCTGACATAACCTTTAATCAAGTGCATGTCATAGAAATACACCCCCTATGTGGTGGCCATGGAAGTGCCCCCCTGAGATCTTCAAGAGAACACGCTGGCTGACACTTTCAGCTACCATCTCTATGAATGCTGAGGTCCACTTCTAGGCTGCTCCTAGCCAATTGTGCCCGATATGGGATGCCTCTAACAGGAAACATTTTCTTGAGGACATCCCATCAGTCTGCCTAGAGGTTTTCTTAGAAATGCCCTGCAGTCCGGGTTCTTCCTTCCATCTCTCCTTTCATAGGTGTTTGTCTCAAATACTAGTGTAAAGACTCTGCCAATTCTTGCTTCTTTCCCTTTATTCTTCACAGATATTTCTCCCAGTAAGTCTTCTTTTGTGTTTAATTTAACTTGGCATCTGTTTCTTGGAAGATTTGAATTGACACAATCTCACACGCAATGAGAGGGAAAAAAGTATCATTTCTGTGATATTTATGCCAAAAATGCACAATCTGAATCTCTTCATGAGGAAACACTAATCGACCACCACTGAGGTATCTTGTACAAAATAATTGACCTGTAATCCTCAAAAGTATCAAGATTTTGACAGTAAAATACTAGAAAACTATTCCAGGTTGAAAGAATCTAAAGAGACAAGATAACTAAATGTAATATGTGATACTGTATGAATCTCTTAGTCACAAAGGACATTACTAAGATAATTGGAATATTTTCACTAAATGGTAATAACAGTGTCAATGTTAGAAATACTTAAGAGGAAATACTTGCTGAAGAATTTAGGAATTACGAATGTATCATCACACCTGAAACAGTTCAGGAACACATTTGTCTTTGCACTATACCTGAAAATTTCCTGTAAATTTAGAATTCTTATGTTTTAAAAAGTAAATCTGGTGGAAAATGAAGTATGGATTGGAAGAGGCCAAGAAAGAGTCCGGAGCAGCATTGGAATGCTATTGAGTTTTCCAGATAAGAAAGAGTGGGCCAGCAGATTTGGCAAGCAATGATAGATTCAAGGTAGATTTAAGTGAATTGGATATGGGAGATAAGAAAAAAAGGGTTATTAGATATAATTTTTTTGTGTCTGTCTTTATCAACTGAGTGGAGGCTAGACATTTATTGTAGAAAGGAAAATGGAGAGGATAACAGGTTTGGGAAGAAATTCATGAGTTCCATTTTAGACACGTTATAATTTAAAAAAAACCTAGTATTTATAGGCAGTTGTTATATAGGTCTAGAACTTTGAGTAGAAGTCTGGGAAAGAGATATAAATTTAGCAGTTATTGGCATGAAAAAGCCTTGAGTTAAATGAGATCACCTGCAGAGAAAGAGCAGACATTAAAGTCCATAAATTAAACCCAGATGACCTCCAACATTTACAGATGAGTTAAAAGAGGAAAGCAGCTAAGTAGAACAATTACGATGTAAAAAATTTAAATAATTGTTTACCTGTCCCAAACTTCTAAAATGAAAGTAGATAGGTTCTGCATGTTTATACAAGAGAAAAGTATGCCCTAGTGCTGAGTTTGTAAGCTCCTCTCTCTCTATTATAATTTTCCATCAGGTTATGTGGACTGACCATTCTTTCCTTCCAGAGTTACCCCCGTCACAATAGTAGCTGAAAATGGATGAGCTTTAAATCTTGTTTTAAATTTGCACATGCAGTAGGCTCACTCCTTATAAGAACTTGGGAATTGTTGTTTCTCTTGGGGCTCATTAGAAACTTCCTAGGGTTAACAAACAAGTAACTATTTGCCTTATTATATGTATAAGAGGGAGAAAACTACTTTCACTTTCAATTCACTATCAGTGTAATCATTATGGGGAATTAAAATGAGTGTTTTCTTAAGAAATATAATTAGTTTGAGGCTAATTAAGTATTCTTTCACAAAACGTTTTTATTTAAAAAAATTTAACTCTGCTCTCTGAACTATACAAGACATATGCGGATTGATTTTATATATTTTATATATTGTTACACAATTTCAATAAAAATAGATGACTTGACATTCTGTAATGAAGATGGGGTGGTGGGCTGTTTTGGATATCCCAGTAACTGGTGAATAGAAATCAAAATCAAAACTAAGTAGGCATGACTAAGTAGGTGGCTAGGAAACTGTTCTTCTTAGGAGCAGAATAGAATGGATGATCTTGATCACACTTTGGTCGGGGGATTTCTAGAAAGACGTCACGAATATTCATAGTCACTCCAAGGAAGCTTCTAGTTTCCTAGGGTATGTACTTTGTACACACCTGCAAAATTGTCTTGAGAGAGCTCTTTAGAGTGCTGATGTCAAAATAATTGAATCTTGATCAGTGCGTTTAACAGAAAGATTTCTATTTTAGCTCTGCCATTCACTTGGGAGAGGCTTCATTAAATAGAGTTTGGCCCTGACACTTCCCCAGGTTCATGTTGTCTATCCTTCTCACATTTACGAACAAGCATAGCTAGAGTTCTTGGCTCTAACTGTCCCAAATGATAACAGCAAAATCAGTAGCAATTGTGTATTGGGTTACTTGAATGGTTTTTGCCATTGCACAAACTGAAAGAGGGGGCCAACTGGAGAAAGTCTCTCTTCTTTGTCACTGGGCACAAGTGCTTTTCTTCTCCTTCCTTGAATAGAACCAGGGTTCTGATTGGGACGCAGCTAAAGCAGAAATATGGAAATCAAATGTTTCATAGACTCTTAGTAATTCCTATTAATGTATACTCAATTATTTTACTTCAACAACCTCACTCTCTCAGAAGCATTTCTTTCTTCTCTGTCTTGTTCATCACTGAATTGCCAAAACCTAGGACAGGGCATAGAATAGACACATTACAAACATTTCATGACTTACCAAATAGTAAAATTAATATGACCTTATATAGATAGAATATGACTTGCCTACTTCACTGGGTTTAATAAATATTTTTAAATGTTGACTCTAAACATTTTTTCACTTTTCATATGTGATACAAATGTCAGGGAATATAATTTATTACAGTTATACTATACCAGAGGATTTTTCCTTTTTTGGATTACTGAAAATAAAAACATTTATTATTTTGGGAATTTAATAGAAACTTTCTGAATATTTTCATAAATTCACTAAGGGATACTATAGAACTCAATATAATGATACAGTGATTAGGGTTTAGAAGTTATTTTTTTTTTTGCTTTACTTTCAATAATTCAATTTTTATTTTCTTAAATCTTTTACATTAGAAATTTTCATATTTTATAAATATGGGGTAGTTTATTGATTAATTGTATTTATATGTGAGTGAGGGAGAAAGAGACAGAAGATGAATGAATTCCTGTTTGTGTTCTTTGCTTAGTTTTCTAGTATGGTGCTTATCTTTTTGACATTGATATGTAATTTCAGTACCTTAACCCTTTGATATACGTATAAGAATTATTTTTCACAATGTATTTTCATTTTATTTTTCTTTGATTTATATATATATATATAATTTTTATATGTAAGCTTCATATTAACCACAAAGCAAAAACCTACAGTAAGTACACAAAAGATAAAAAACAAAGGACTATAAGCATACCACCACAGAAAGTCACCAAAACACAAAGGAAGAGAGCAAAAGAAGAAGAAAGGAACTACAAAAACAGCTAGAAAACAATAACAAAATGGAAATAAAAGCATATACCTATCAATAAATTAATTTAAATATAAATGTACTAAATTCTCCAGTCAAAAGATAGAGTGTGGCTGAATAGATTAAAAAACGAGACCCACCTACATGCCACCTATAAGAGATACACTTTAGATATAAGTTTCCATTTAGATATATAATGGAAACAAAAAGAAATCTGTAATGGCTATATTTATATCAGATGAAATAGACTTTAGAACAAACACTGTAACAAGAGACAAAAGGAGGATAAAGGGGTTAATAAAGGTGTTAATCCAACAAGAAACTATAACATTTAAAATATTTATGCACCCAAATATGAGCATATAAATAAATAAAGCAAATATTAACAGACCTAAAAGGAGAAATAGACAGTAATACAATAATGGTATGAGACTTTAATACTCCTATTTACACCAATGCATAAATCATCCAACAGAAAATCAATAAGGAAACATCAGCCAAACAAATGACACATAAACCAATTGGGCTTAGCATACATTTACAAAAGATTCTATCCAAAAGAAAGTCTTCTCAAGTGCACATCTTCTCAAGTGCACAGTCTTCTCAAGTGCACCTGGAACATTTTCCAAGATACATCATGTATCTTGGCTACAAAACAATCTTAATAAATTTAAGGGCATTGAAGTAATATCAGGCATCTTTTCTAACCATAATGGTAGAAACTAGGAAACTGGAGAATAAACACACTATGGAATAAAACAAATAGGTCAAAAAAGAAGTCAAAAGAGAAATCAAAAACTACTTTGAGACAAATGAAAATGGAAGTGTAACATACCAAAATTTATGGGATGCAGCAAAAACACTTCAAAGAATGACATTCATAGAGATAAATGCCTACCTCGAGAAGTTAAAAAGTCTCAAATAAACAACTAATTTTACACCTTATAGTGTAGAGAAAGAACAACAAAACCCAAAGATAGTAGAAGGAAGGAAATAGTAGAAATTAGAGTCAAAATAAATGAAAGAAAATAAAATGACGATAGAAAAGATCAATAAAACTAAGAACTGATTCTTTGAAAAAAATTAAGAAAATTGACAAATTTTTAGCTAGATTCACTAAGAATAAAAGGGGTTTCAAATAAAATCAGATATGAAAAAGGAGATATTATAACTGATACCACAGAAACAGGGACTAATAAGAGATTAATATGAACAATTATGTACCCCAAACTGGACAACCTACAAAAAACAGATAAATTCCTAGAAATATACAACCAACAAAGACTGAATTGTGAAGAAACAAAAAATATAAACAGACTAAATTACTAGCAAGGGAATTTGATCAGTAATCTGAAACTTCCCAACAAATAAAAGTGAAGGACCAGATGGCTTCACTGGTGAAATTCTACCATATATTCTAAGAAGAATTAATACCAATTCTCCTGAAACACTTCCAAAGAATAGAAGAGAGAGGAACTCTTCCAAACATATTTTACAAGGCTAGCATAACCTGATACCAAAACCAGACTAGTTTCACACACACACACACACACACACACACACACACACACACATACACACACACAAATTATAAACCATCCATGATGAACATAGATGTAAAAATTCTCAACAGGGGAGTTCCCATTGTGGCACAGCGGAAACGAATCTGACTAGGAACCATGAGGTTGCGGGTTGGTCCCTAGCCTCACTCAGTGTTTAGGGATCCAGTGTGCCATGAACCATGGTGTAGGTCGCAGACACAGCTTGGATCTGGTGTTGCTGTACCTCTGGTGTAGGCCGGTGGCTACAGCTCAGATTAAACCCCTAGCCTGGGAACCTCCGTATGCCACAGGTGAGGCCCTATAAGAGGACAAAAGACAAAAAAAAAAAAAATTCTCAACAAAATATCAGCAAATCAAATTTAACAATACATTAAATGAAGCATACGCCATGATCAAGTGGAATTTATTCTAGGGATGCAAAGATGGTTCATCATCTGCAAATCAATCATTGTGATACATCACATTAATAAAGTGAAGGATAAAAATAATATGATCATCTTAATAGATGCAAAAAACATTTGACAAAATTCAACATTAATGTGTAAAAACTCTCAGCAAAGCAGGTATAGAGGAAATATACCCCAATTTGATAAAGGCCATTTATGCCCACAGATAACATCACACTCAACAGTAAAAAGCTGAAAGCTTTTTTTTATAAGATCAAGTTAAGGATCTTGGAATCCTTAACTTACCATGTTTATCTAAAATAGTATTGAAAGTCCTAGCCAGAAGAATTAGGCAAGAAAAAAGAAAGGGGTTTTCCTAGGGCTTTTTATTTGTTTGTTTGTGTTTTGGCTACCCTCTGTAGCATGTGGAAGTTCCAGGGCAAGGGATCAAACCTGTGCTTCAGCAGCAACTCACTCCATTGCAGTGAAAACTCGGTATCCTTAACCCACTGCACCTCAAGGGAACTCTTCCTAGTTATTTTAAATAGCAGATACGCATTATTTATAATATCAAAAATGCATCTGTTCACAATTAAAATTTCCCAAGTTCTAAACTGTCTGAGGCATCTACAATAAAATGAAATTTATTTTTTAAAAAGTGGGGATTTATTTTAGTTGTATAGACACAGATATTTAGAAATGAAGGGGAAAGAAATCAATTATCCTGAAAATATCATTCCGTAAAACAGTGTTTTAAGACTGCAAACATTCTTTATGGAACCAGGAATCCATATTAACTTAAAGAGTTCCAAACAATCAAAAGTATTATGTTTATCTAATGATTTCTGAGTACGTATAAATGGGATGTATTAGTGATTTTCATAGATTATGTTAATGATTTTAATATAGTATATGTTTATAATAAAATAAAAATTATTTACCATCTTTTCCTCTGATATTTGATATTATGTAATTCTATAAAGAGATTCCTTGTAGCAAATTCTTCAGAGGTGGAAATATAGAGAACTCAAACTAATTCTCAGATTTATCTAACAGATTTCAGATATGGATTATATATTCTAGTGGGAAATAAAGTACAAATTAAATATGCCTTCTGCCACAGAATACATCAATTGACTAAAAGAGATGCTAATTATGCAAATGAGAGAATCTGAAAATCAAATTCTATTTAATATCTCCTTTCATGGTAACTATTTAGTTTAATTCACATATTATGGCTCTTTTCAAGGTAAGAAAAATTGCTTCTTGACTTCATGAAGTTCACATTGAATTTTATAAAATTTTCTAGTAATAATACTTATGCAAAACCCATATTATCTTAAATTCTTGTTTTGTTTTGTCTTTTTGCTATTTCTTGGGCCACTCCTGTGGCATATGAAGGTTCCCAGGCTAGGGATTGAATCGGAGCTGTAGCCTCCAGCCTACGCCAGAGCCACAGCAATGCAGGATCCGAGCCACATCTGCAATCTACACCACAGCTCACGGCAACGCTGGATCATTAACCCACTGAGCAAGGGCAGGGACCGAACCCGCAACCTCATGGTTCCTAGTCGGATTCGTTAACCACTGCACCACGACGGGAACTCCCATATTATTTTAAATTCTTAATGTTCAAAATAAAAGTTTTAAATAATACTTATGCAAGACCCATATTATCTTAAATTCTAAATGGTCAAAATAAAAGTTTTAAATAATATTTTCTTTAAAGTAGAAAATAGGTTCATTTCAGAAGTGGGAATCTGTGTTTTAAATTCTGTCAGATCCTGTTTGCTCATTAAATTTGATTATATATCTGGAATTATTCTTTGTAAAAATGTAAGCCACAGTCTAGGTTAGCTGTGACATTACTCTTAGGAGTGGACCATGAAGATTTACATAGTAACAATGCAGTGTTTTCTTTAGTGACCCATCAATCTCCTGGAATTTTGTGTACCTCTTTATTCCATATGATCTGACTTACTCATATTCACATAGTCCCTGAGTTTCAGTACAAGGTAACAGCTAACTTTTTTGAGCACCTACTGTGTGTCAAACATAATTCTAAGCATTTTCAGGACTGATGTAACCCTGTGGAGTAGAAATGATTAGCCCCCTTTGCAGAAGAGGAAACTGAAAGGCAGAGGACTCTAGTGGCTAGGGAGGGCTTGAGAACAATTGAATCCAGAGATGAGTTTAGGACCATTATGGTAAACTGCCTTCTCATTTTCAAGAGTAGACCTTCTCAATCATGAATGAATTATGAATATGTTCAGCTGTGGATCCTCTCAGCCCTTGAGATTGATGGACAGGACCTGGAGCCCAGAACCCATGTCTGCTCCCATGTGTGTAAGCAGCCTAGTTTATTTACATCAGTGCACTACACAAAGATGGTTGTTTTCTACATGTGCCATAGTGTGAAAAAGTTTCACAGGCACACTTCCCTAGACCAAGGAAAGCATTTAGAGATAAACTTATTAACATTTTTCCTAATTTGTAACTGACATTAAATTTTCGGAGTTAGGAATCCTCTGACAACGGATAACATATACCTTAAATAATTCTACTGTATGTTGCTTTGCTATTAATTTCTTTTATTAACATTTTCTTATGCATCATATTAATTCTTAACTGTACATTAGGCAGCATTTATCCTGTCTAGTATTAACTATTAAGTCTTAATATAATTAAAATGGAATTTGAATTATTCTTGATAAATCTTTTTTTTTCTGTTCATATAGACTGCCTACTTCTTAATTTATCTGAATTGGCAAATATTTTCTCTTGAATGCTGAAGTAGCACAAAACAAATAAGGGTGAATAAAGTTAAAAAAGAGAATTTAAAAAAAAATTTAAGATGGGGGGTCAGCATGGCCAGACATTCCTTTCTTGCCCCATCCCCAGGCACAGGAATGCTTTTTAAAGGAATGATGCTTAGAGGTTAAACATATATATAACGAATAGGAATGTTGTCTTAATGAGTAGAGACTTGGGTTGTTTAGGAGCCCTTGCATACAACTGAAATGAATTGTGAGGCTTCATATCACTTCAATGCCAGGATGAAATAAAGACAGAATAGTTTAGAATCCCTGGGCACCTTAGAAACAGCACAGGGAAACCCTCCTGGCAATCCCAACTGGCTTAAATCAAAGTGCAGTGATACATAAACATTTGCACTCAAGTGTTTTCATTATGTTTAAAATGATTTGTTCACAATGCATTAATCATGTAAACTCATCTGGAAGTGCGGTTTGTGGTTTTCCAGATTTTACCTCAATAGCCAGAGAATTATTGCCCAGTCACACCTGTTGGCTCTGGGTTACTACCTTGGTGAGGGACCTCTTTGGAGCTTTGACTATTTGTCATCTGATCTGGGTATGTGATTACACATGAAATAACAGGTTGGGGGAAGGAAAGGCGGCTGCAAATTTGTAAGCCTCACTGGTTTAATAATAATGGGCCATTGTCAAGGAAAGAATTACCAAGAAGAGGAGCTGGTTGGGTGTGTTTCAGGTGGAGAGGACAGTGAATTCTTTGGGGAACATATAGGTCTGAAGGAACTGGGAGGAGATCCAAGTGGAGGTTTCATGAAAGTAATTGAAAATGCTTGCCTGGATTTGTGTGGCAAAATTGAGACTGAAGTTTTTTTTGTTTTTTTTTTTTTTGTTTGTTTTTTTTTTTTTTTTTGTCTTTTTGCTATTTCTTGGGCCGCTCCCGCGGCATATGGAGGTTCCCAGGCTAGGGGTCTAATCAGAGCCGTAGCCACCAGCCTACACCAGAGCCACAGCAACGCGGGATCCGAGCCGCGTCTGCAACCTACACCACAGCTCACGGCAACGCCGGATCGTTAACCCACTGAGCAAGGGCAGGGACCGAACCCGCAACCTCATGGTTCCTAGTCGGATTCGTTAACCACTGCGCCACGACGGGAACTCCGAGACTGAAGTTTTGATTTGGAAGTCATCTCACAACCCTAGGGAGTGAAAGAGACTTTCTCTCCAGGAAGAAAGGAAAAAGAGGAACTAAAGGGCCACATCACATTGCCTGGATAACCACCTTCACATAAGGAGAAAGGTGGGTAAAAAAGGACATAAGTTGCCTTGGTCTCCTTGACATCCCTGAACCCACACCAAGCATAGCCCCCTGAGGGCTAGGGACAGAGAACGCTCTTCCCACAGGAGCAGAGGTGTGTCCTTTGTGCCCCCATGAAAATTGTTTCCGATGCTACATTTAGACATCTTTTTAGTATCTTGTCTCACCTGATGCATAATATACATTCAGTGAATGAATGAATGAGATGAAATCGCATTCAGGACCACATTTCTTGACCAAGAAGTCAAGATCTTGGAGTTCTCCTAATTTGGTCAGACATGTTATTTCAAGGAAAATATAACCGAGTGCTCATTGTGTGCCAGGCATTCATAGAACAAAAGCCAGACATTTAAAATAGTGTCAAGATGACTCTCCATTTCTTGGAGAGTCTTCTAAGTGCTGGTCTCATCTTTAGGCAGGTTTTGTTTTTTTTGTTTTTTTTTTTTGTCTTTTTGTCTTTTTTGTCTTTTGTTGTTGTTGTTGCTGTTTCTTGGGCCGCTCCCACGGCATATGGAGATTCCCAGGCTAGGGGTCCAATCGGAGCTGTAGCCACCGGCCTACGCCAGAGCCACAGCAACGCGGGATCCGAGCCGCGTCTGCAACCTACACCACAGCTCACGGCAACGCCGGATCATCAACCCACCGAGCAAGGGCAGGGACCGAACCCACAACCTCATGGTTCCTAGTCGGATTCGTTAACCACTGCGCCACGACGGGAACTCCTAGGCAGGTTTTTCTTAAGTGGCAGCAAAGTCAACACTCACTCCACTGAAATGATTCTGTCTTTGCTGGAGTCATTTGCTACCTCTGTGAAACTAGGGCAGGCAGGGCCCCTGATGGATTACCCAAGCCGGAGGGAGGGATAGTTTTGAGAGCAGAGTAGGAAATAAAGGCAAAAATTAAAAGTCCATTCTTGAAATCATAAGAGAGGCCATCAAGTGGCACAGTGATTTGAAACAACAGTTGGGGATGGAGGGGGAAAACATAAATTCACTCCCCCCCACATCTTATTGTTAAAATTACACTTTTCTATCAGAGGGAAGGATGGCTGCTGGTCCCTGAGATTGCCTTTGTTTTGTGTTTGAGATTCTGTACATAAAGGAGAGTTGAAAAGGCATCAGCTGACAAAAGAAAAAGCCACTTGTTAATGTTAGAACATTTGGCCCTTGTGTTTTTATTATTAAACCTTGCTTTCGGTTTGATATGAAAATGTTAATCTAATATAAAAGTTTTACGTTCACTTTAAAAACTCTCTAAAGTCCTATATATAAGGTTGTAAGTATAGCATGGATTTTGTAAATAAACTCAGGTTTAAAACCTGCTATACTCCCTTACTATTTGTGTGAAGCCCAGAGAGATGACTTAAGCTTTTGTGTCTCATTCTCTTCAATACCTACCTTAAGGGTGTGAACTGGAAATTGGCACTTGTCATCATTTCCCACCTGCTTCTACATAGGTTGAATCATGAGCCACTGTGTTTGCTGACCCTCAATACCCCTTGGAAAGAGCTCAGGGTGGAGATCAGGAGTGAGGCACTCTGTGCTCTGCGAAAGCTGTCAAAACAGGTCTTCAGACAGATAATTTTAAGGGAAGATTTTATGAGCCCAATTCTTACATCTCCTCATATGTAGAAAAGCACTAAAATCTTTCATGGTGACATCTGCTCCTTGTGACTAGTAGTAACCTTCACCATGAAGATCAGCACCAAACTTCTGTAAAATGTGTGTGTGGCTGCCAGTGAGCCCTGAGGGAACTCAGGAAGGAAACAAAGAATGTCTGTCATCTAGCAGCCATTAGACTTCAGCCACTCCTCATAGTGAACCCTGAGGAAACTCAGGCTATAATAACACAGGATACTGGCCCTAAGATTGCTGAGGTGCATATCAAAGGAATGATTTCAGTGAGCCCAGAACTTTGCATCTTCCCATACACAAAAAATTGCTAAATTCCTTGAGATATCTTTTTTTTTAAATGTACATAAGTAATAATCTTTTATTCCTACTACCTGCCCTTTTTTGCAAAACTCCTATATATCCTAGCTCCCCTCAGGCCTCCTCAGAGCAGTTTTCTCAGTGTTACCTAAACTCAGTGTTACCTCCTGGGCTTAAATTCTCATTTTGCCCCAAAGAAAACTCAACTCTCAACTTTTAGGTTGTGTGTTTTTTTTAAGGGGACAAGGTTAACTAAGAGAATGCATGAAAAGAATTTAGCACATTGTCCAGCGCAACAGTCAGTACAGATAGGTATTATTGGCATTATTGTTGTGGCTTAAGAATTTTTTACTGTAGTAAAATATACAAAAAACATACAATTTGAAACACATGTTAAGTATGCAGTTAAGTGGCATGAAATGCATTCATATTGTTGTACAACCATTACCAATACCTCCAGATTTTTTTCATCTTCCCAACCTGAAACTCTATACCCATTAAACAAAAATTCTCCATCTCTCTCTCTCTCAACCAAGATACTGATACTTACCATACTTTCTGTCTCTCCAAGTTTGCCTATTCTAGGTACCTCATGTAACTGGAATCATACATTTTTCTTGTGTCTGGCTTAAGATTTTTTAATAACAAAAACTAAATCCAGATTTTTAGTCATTAATTCCTGGGGCTTCTGCACTACATAGGCCCCAATAGATAAACCTAAATTACATCATCATATTGATAGTGTCTCCTAATTATAGGTACAATATTAGCAGGCAAGACAATGCGGGATTTAGATCCCCAATCTGTTTTCATGGCATCATAGAAGTAGAGTATTTTTAGTGACTATAGAATCTGAAAAAAATTTCTCAAAGGTAGCACCAGTAACGTGGGTGTTTTATCTGTGTATGAGGATACAAGTTTTCAGCTTGAATATCATAGCTTTTTAATGATTGACCTCAGGATGCCTGTCTCAAAGTGACCGCAAATTGTGCAGTCAGTAAGTAAAATTGATGGCAATAAGGCGTAAGTATTTATTATTCAACAACTATGAAGACCTAAATAAGATTGTTCAGAAAAAGCCCTATTTAAAAAGTTATCTCTCAGTTATGTAGTAATTACACAAGCTGTTTCTTTTTACCACATGAACCCAATAGCTGTTTTGTGCCTGGCAAATCTACATCCCTTTGATTCTGCATAATCATGCCGATTCCTGGACAAAAAGCAAAAACTGTTCAACCTGTAGCCATAATGACCAAGAAAGTTATCTCTGTAGCAATAAATCACCTACATGAAAACTCTTAGTGTTTTTACTTCTTTACTTCAATGACTTTTCAATGCAAATACAGCCATTATCAGTCAAGTGGAATATTGATCAAGTGGAAATCTGGGAACAGGCTCTTTTTCAGTAGCTCAGCTCTTTAGAACTTGTTCTTTCTAATGTTCACAATCCAGATTATGATAATCATCACTACAAACAACAAATGCCTCCTCTGACTGTAATTTCTACTCTCTTTGTATAATTTGGACAAGCAAATTTATAATCTCTAAACCCTGGTGTTTCATCTATAAAATATGCAAATAAAGAAAGCTTGTGAGAATGCCCAGCATGGTATGTGACAGGTAGTAAGGAATACAGGCAAATCTTAGAATTAGGAAAGAAGCATGTGATTATGTATCCTGTATTTTGTCAGCTCTCTTTTTCCTGGAAGTTATTTCTCATTTCTCTCCTAACAGCCATCTCACAGTATTTGGAACTGAAATTTTCACCTCCTTTGCCCTTCCACTGGCAGGGGCTGTCTGTCCTAACATAAGCTAAGACTACTAGCTGGAAATCACTGCCCTTGCAATTGATTATGTTTATCACATCCATATTCTTTGTCTTTAGGCTTTGCAAAAAGCAAGTTTCATAATCTGTTTCTAGTTTTTAATCTAAATGAAATGACATTGATTCAGGCTTTAAAAGGACACTGTGATAAGCAAGAGAGATGAAATTTCTGAAAGAACAAAAGGAAAAAAAAGTTTGTATTTTATCCTAATGCTGGGTTCTTTGTCAGAAAACATAACGCTATGTTCTTTGTATACTTCAGTTTCTTTGAATAGTTAGACTGGTATTCATCGAGTACTTACAGCAGCCCAGGCACTGTGTTAAGCACTTCACATATATTATTTCATTTAATTCATCCATCAATCCTAGGAGGAAGGTGTCACTCATAACCATTTTATAGATATGAAAATAAAAACTTAGGTTAAGTAGCTTGCCTAATTTCACAGTCAAAACCAGGCTGACTTAAGAACCACATGGTCTGGGCACCATGCCAGGGTCTTCAGTGGTGTATTCAAATGCAAGTACTCAATCCAGAAATGACATACTGTTTTATTCCTTTAAACTAGGAAAACTCTGGGGGGCTTTAAATGATGGTCTTTTCTATAGAACATTTTTTCCTCTTATCCTCTTTTTTTTCTCTTATTAAAGTCCTTATGCATAATTTTTTAATACTAAAATCTATATGTTCTCTGTTGTAGTAAGAAACATAAGCCTTCAAGAGGGCCCTACAACTTTATAAATTTGGAACTTCTTGTCAAGTATGTGGCAACATAACACACTGAATCTATTCAAGAATAAATGGGAATTTCAGAGTTCCCGTCATGGCTCAGTGAAAATGAATCCAACTAGTATCCATGAGGATGCTGGTTCAATCCCTGGCCTTGTTCAGTGGGTTGGAGATCCATCATTGCTGTGACCTGTGGTGTAGGTTGCAGACACAGCTCAGATCCTGCATTGCTATGGCTGTGGTATAGGCTGGCAGCTACAGCTCCAATTTGACCCCTAGCCTGGGAACCTCTATATGCCACTCATGTGGCCTTAAAAAGACACACACACACACACACACACACAAAAGGAGTTCCTGCTGTGGTGCAATGGGATCAGTGGTGTTTTGGGTGCACTGGGATGCAGGTTTGATCTCTAACCTGGCACAGTGGGTTAAAGACTGGTGTTGCTGCAGCTGTGCCTTATGTCACACTGTGGCTGGAATCTGATCCCTGGCCCAGGAGCTCCATACACTGTGGGGTGGCCAAAAAAAAAAAGAAAAAAAAAGTTGTAACCTCAGGGATTCTTGTGGTTGGAATTTTTACTTTGCAATCAAAATAGTAAGAACACAATTAATTTTCTACTAAAGTGTGACTGTAAATTAAGAATGCTCCCCATGTAATATTGTATTTCTTCAAGTATGAAATATACAGTCCCACATTCAGAATTTGATATGAATATGAAAAAAAATCAGGACTCAGAAGATTTTGTGTGTTATAACAATTGTCTCCAGAATGGGTCCATAATAGAGTCCTTTGGGAAAGCTCTAATCTCACTTTTGAATTTTGACTTAGAATTTTGACTTTTATTTTTAATTTCTATTTTGTATGTACTTAATATAATGTATATAAAGATTTTATGCATATAATGTGTATCTACATATAATTTATTTGAAATTATGTGCTACTATTATATACATAACATGCAATACATTATATGTTTACATATATTCATTATTTTTATTCTGTATATTCATACACTTTTGCTCATATATATTTACAACATACATGCTAAAAACATATTGCTGATGAAATGAGTGATCAAAAAATGTCTGGAGAGCATGGTATAGAGATCTTTTGAAATTATAAAATATTACTAAGTATAATAAAATAGACAGTTAAAATTCCTGCATTTCTGATATAAATATGTACTTATTTTTGTAATCCAATCAGAAACATTTTAAAAGATACAGTGTTTTCATAAGTGTTAAATTATAATTAAATATACCAAGTGATAAAGTTAAAAGGCCATTTGTAGGCTATGCCATGTTCATACAAAGTATAATGATGATTAAAATTTATAACAATATTCTTGGGCTTTGCAAAATTCTTCATTATCTTTTAGTGTAAATTGTCTTAGTTTTCTCTAGTCTAAAAGTAAAATTATGTAGTGCCAGTCATTGATAAGTGATTTTTTTCAAGGTATTTTCTTATACTTTCAGTGACTCCAATGTCCCTGAAGTGACATACAAGATTTTCTAGTATCCTGAGATGTCACGTTCTACCTCATTAATCAACATTACTCTTCTCCAAGTCTATGCCAAGCTCACTTCCCTTTACCAGTTTTCTTGCCTTTTGGCATTTGCAGAATCCATTCCTCCTTTATGAGAGAAACACTTCCCTACTTTGCCTGGCTAACTTCTTCCCATCCTTTCAGTCTCAGCTAAGATAGTTTTCCTTCCCCCAAGTTGATATTACTTGCCTCTTCTATGTGTTCCATGGTGTCCTGTGCTCTTCTCTCCTTTAACATTTATCACATTGCATGTTTAGATGTCTGTCTTCCAATCCTAAATTTGTAATACTCACTTCACATTTATGGCAGATTAGACTATTTGGTCTCAATACCTTGGATCCAAGTCTGGATGGAGAAATAATGGCACGTGACTGAAACTCTCCTACTTGGGTGGTATAGAAGTTTCTCTAGCCCTTAAGTGGCACTGCATACCTTCACTGGTCAGCTCATTTATACCTTGTGAACTATATATTAAATGCTTTGATATCTTACTTAAATCAGTCCCCCACTCTTTTTCCTTTTTTCCCTTGTCCTTTCTTCTTTTTGTTATACTGACATTTTAGTCCTGCTAATATTTCTGATTTTATTCCATATACCTACTGTCTATAGGAAATTAACCTTGCTCTTCTAGGCAGTGTCAACAAACTTTATGCACTGATCCACAATGGCCTGCTGAGAAATGCTGCTGGCAGGGGCAAGGGAAAGCACTAGCAGCATGGGAAAGGACCAAGCTGATTTTAGATGAGACAAAATTTAGTAGATATTTGACTCTTAATCAACAATCAGTCTTTTAATGAAAATTTTTCCTAACTTGGTAAAAAAGGAATAGGTTTTTCTTTCTCAGTCCCTAGTCTTTTCTTTTCTTTTTTAATCACAAATGCATTTTCTCTTTTACATCCACTTATTCTAAGTCAAGGGTATGAGATATTATGCTGTCAGCAAAATTATATTTGGTTATGAAGGCAAAAACATTGCTGAATTATTTGAAATTCAATCTCATTCATGCTCTAATTCAAATTTGACCTTCCCTGACTTTGATTGCAATAGATTGTGTTTTATAATCACTCATCAGCCATTTTTTCTGGATTATGAACTCAGATCTGTATTGTTTGTGTTAGTTGATTTGGAAAGTACTTTTAAATTTTCATTATGTTGAGTATTCATTGGATCGGAATTGTAGATTTACTCTTCTCCTCTCTCCCAGTGCTAACTTAAGCAAAATAGACAAATGGTCTTAAAGCAGGTGCCATTCTCAAGATTTATTTGTACAATAGCTTTCTTTTGCCTCTAGTAAAATTGTTGGCTTTAAGGATTGTGCCTTAAATCCCTTCTCATGAAGGGACAATGTAGTCAGTTAGATTTAAGTTTGAATAAGTCACTTTTTGGAGATTACTGATGGGAGGGGGAAGTAAGGCACTATTTTCTATCAAAACTACCTTAGGGAAGTTTTTGCTGCCTGCCAGCCTCTCCCATGAGCAACTTACTGACTGAAGAGTACAGATCATTCAGGAAAATTAATTCCAATACAAATGGAAGGGGAAAAAAGTGCCTTACAGAGCAGATTAATTTGTCAGTTTCTTAGTGCCCAAAGTTTTCTTTTAGATTTTTGATAAATAGGCATAATTATTCTAACTAGCTGTAGTTAAAGTGTAAAGCTCCTGTTTAAGGATATTATTTGGCTTTTAATGGCTGAATACATGAAGAAGTAAATATCCTGAGGCTCACATTATTAGTTATCCCAGTCATAGTCAATAATTTGCTATAATTAAGGGTAGAAATGATTGATCAAGAGACCATGGATATGTAGAATCATGTTTTGCAAATAATAATAAAGACTAGGCTGAGTTAGATTTGCATATTAATGAGTCATCTTTTAACAACTACAGTGACTTATCTGGCTTGAGGAATGAATTTACATAAGTGACTTTTATTGGGTTTTTGTGTTTGTTTTTTTGTTTGTTTTTGCCCACACTCATACCATGTGAAAAATCCTGGGATAGAACCTGTGCCACAGCAGTGACAATGCTAGATCCTTAACCCTGTGAGTCACCAGGGAAAACCATAAGAGACTTTTAAAATGTTGAATTAGTTACTTAAAAATATATGTACATATATATTTTAAAGGATATATACAAATATATATGTATATATATATCCTTAAAAATATTTTTTTCTTTTTGAAAGATATGGAGAATCCAGAAAATACAAATAAACAAAAAGAAGTTTTACCCAAAGTCTAATTACCCAGAGACAACTATGTTAATACTGTGTGTATAAAACTAAGCTTAGGAAAGTATACAAATATTGCATATAGAATACTTATTTGTGAAAAATGATAGAAAAAGGCAAAGTTTCCTGAGTTCTTGGTTGTTTTGTTTTGATTTTCACTTTTGATTGTACACTTCCTGGCCTTTAATACAGAAATCTTACAGAAATATATATATAAATTAAAGACTTTTTAATAGAGAAAAATACATATTTATACCACCCAAACTCAGTACAATTTTAACAAAACAGTGCTTAGGAAAGCCTCAAGTTATAGTGCAAACCCAATTGGTAGGTTAAGAATCAAGTGAGAAACAAACTTTAAAATATTTTGTTCGAGTTCTGTGAAAAATGTCCTTGGTAATTTGATAGGGATTGCATTGAATCTGTAGACTGCCTTAGGTAGTATAGTCATTTTGATAATATTAACACTTGCAATCCACGAGCATGGTATATCTTTCCATCTATTTGTGTCATCTTTGATTTCTTTCATCAGTGGCTTATAGTTTTCAGAGTACAGGTCTTTTGTCTCTTTAGATAGGTTTACTCCTAGGTATTTTATTTTTTGGTTGTGATGGTAAATGGGATTGCTCCCTTAATTTCTCTTTCTGATCTTTCATTGTTAGTATATAGAAATGCTGTCAATTTCTGTGTATTAATTTTGTATCCTGTGACTTTGCCAAATTTGTGGATGAGCTCTAACAGTAGAGTCTTAGGATTCTCCAGGTATACTATCATGTCATCTGTAAATAATGATAGTTTTACTTCTTCCTTTCCAATTTGGATTCCTTTTATCTCTTTTACTTCTCTGATTGCTGTGGCTAGGACTTCCAAAACTATGTTGAAGAGTAGTGGCAAGAAGGGACATCCTTGTATTGTTCCTGATCTCAGCGGGTATTCTTTTGGCTTTTCACAATTGAGGATGATGTTTGCTGTGGGTTTGTCACATATGGCCTTTATTATGTTGAAGTAGTTTCCCTCTATGTCCACTTTCTGAAGGGTTTTTATGAGAAATGGGTGTTTCATTTTGTCAAAGGCTTTTTCCGTGTCTATTGAGGGGATCATATGGTTTTTATTCTTCAGTTTGTTAATGTGGTGTATCACACTGATTTTTCACAGAACTCGAACAAAATATTTTAAAGTTTGTTTGGAAGCACTAAAGACCCAGAACAGCCAAAGAAGACATACTAAAAAAGAAAAATGGAGTGGGAGGAATCAGCCTCCTGGACTTCAGACTTTACTACAAAGCAACAATCATCAAAACCATATGGCACTGCCACAAAGACAGAAATATAGATCAGTGGAACAGGATAGAAAGCCCAGAATTAAACCCACGCACCTGTAGCCAACTAATCTATGACCAAGGAGGCAAGAATATACAATGGAGAAAGGACAGCTTTCTCAATAAGTGGTGCTGGGAAAACTGGACAGCCACATGGAAAAGAATGAAATTAGAACACTCCCTAACGCCATACACAAAAATAAACTCCAAATGGATTAAAGACCTAGATATAAGACCAGACACTATCAAACTCCTAGAGGAAAACATAGGCCAAACACTCTCTGACATAAATGACAGCAACATCTTCTCAGATCCACCTATCAGAGTATTGACAATAAAAACTAAAATAAACAAATGGGACCTAATGAAACTTAGAAGTTTCTGCACAGCAAAGGAAACCCTAAACAAAACAAAAAGACAACCCACGGAATGGGAGAAAATCTTTGCAAGTGAATCAACTGACAAGGGATTAATCTCCAAAATTTATAAACACCTTCTGCAGCTCCATACCAAAAAAACAAACAACCCCATCAAAAAATGGACAGAAGATCTAAACAGACAGTTCTCCAAAGAAGACATACAGATGGCCAAAAAACACATGAAAAGATGTTCAACATCACTCAGTATTAGAGAAATGCAAATCAAAACCACTCTGAGGTACCACTGTACACCGGCCAGAATGGCCATCATCCAAAAGTCTACAAACAATAAGTGCTGGAGAGGGTGTGGAGAAAAAGGAACCCTAGTACACTGTCGGTGGGATTGTAAATTGGTGCAACCACTATGGAAAGCAGTATGGAGATTCCTCAGAACACTAAACATAGAACTCCCATTTGATCCAGCAATCCCACTCCTGGGCATCTATCCAGAGAAAACCATGACTCACAAAGACACATGTACTCCAGTGTTCATTGCAGCACTATTTTCAATAGCCAAGACATGGAAACAACCTAAATGTCCATTGACAGAGGAGTGGATAATGAAGATGTGGTACATATACACAAAGGAATATTACTCGCCCATTAAAAAGAATGAAATACCAGCATTTTTAGCAACATGGATGGACCTAGAAATTATCATGCTAAGTGAAGTCAGCCATACAATGAGACACCAACATCAAATGCTTTCACTGACATGTGGAGTCTGAAAAAAGGACACAGTGACCGTCTTTGCAGAACAGATGCTGACTCACAGACATTGAAAAACTTTTGGTCTCCAGAGGAGACAGTTTGGTGGGTGGGGGCATGTGCTTGGGTTGTAGGATGGAAATCCTATGAAATTGGATTGTGATGATCATTATACAACTACAGATGTGATAAATTCATTTGAGTAATATAAAAAAATTAAATTAAAAAAAAAGAATCAACTGAGAGTTCCCATTGTGACTCACCAGTAAGAAACTGGACTAATATCCATGAGGATGCAGGTTTAATCCCTGGCCTTGCTTAGTGGGTTAAGGATCCAGTGTTGCTGTCAGCTGTGGTGTAGGTTGTAGATGAGGCCCTGTCTGGCATTGCCGTGGCTGTGGTGTAGGCCAGTGGCTACATCTCCGATTTAATTCCTAGCCTGGAAACTTGCATTTGTTGCGAGTGTGGCCCTAAAATGACAAAAAAAAAAAAAAGAAAAAGAAAAAAGAAAAAAGCTTCAAGTTTTGGGGTGCTCACAAGTGTCAGGAAAAGTCATCTGTTTCTCTGAGGTCAGTTCCTGAAGATGCCCTATTAGCAAATCTTTGGTGTTTAATAGCTGATGTTTGAGCAATTTATAACCTAATATAACAGTACATACATAAACATGTTTATGATGGTTTATACATGGCTTAGGTTTGGGGGTTGACAAGACACATTATAAGATGCACTTGAATGATGAAATATAGGCACCTGCTTAATTTCTTTTGCAGATTTTCAGGACTGTGTGAGGTGCCTTTGTATGTAATTGTGCATGCATAAACAATTTCGGGAAGCATGTACATAAAATTGTTATCATTGACTGTCTCTGGGAAAGGGACTATATCACTGGGACAGGAACGCCAGTTTTAAACCATGTGCATATGTTAGCTATCAAAAATGAATTTATATAAGTATAATCAAATGTAATGTGCCTTTAGGAATTCCTGTTGTGGCACAGTTGGTTATGAACTCAACTAGTGTCCATGATGATGCAGGTTCAATCCCTGGCCTCACACAGTAGATTGAGGATCCAGCATCTATGAGCTATGATGTATGTCACAGACATGGCTCGGATCCGGCGTTGCTGTGACTGTGGCTGTGGCTGGCAGCTGAAGCTCTGATTTGACCCCTAGCCTGGGAACTTCCATATTCCCCAGGTGCAGTCCTAAAACCAAATAAATAAATAAATAAATAAAAATTCCTTCTTTAAATAATGACTAATTTAATTTATTTACAGTAAAAGTAACCATGATTTAAGACCAGTGATTCAAAGTCTCTATCAGAGTAATTGTGTAATTATTTACTGGGGCCACTGAGATACATGGAGATGTTCACATCTACAGTAGACTTAGAATGGTGGTCTTGAAATTCTAGTCAGGTATCCAGTGGTCCCTTTAAGAAGCCACTGGGCAAGACGTGGCATGTCTCCCGTAAGAGGACTTTGGGGAGAGATAGACAGAGAGAAAGCGAGGGAGAGAGAGAGAAAGAAAAAAAGAGGAAGGAGCAGAGAAGAAAAAAAATTGATCTGAGCACTTCTCACATTTCTGTTTCTTTTTGCTGGCTATTTTGTCTGAGTCACAATCCATTTACAGTCAGCCCTCTAAATCTTCAAAGTTCTGCATCCCTGGATTCAACCAACTGTGGTTAGAAAAAAATTCTAGAATTTTCAGGGAAAAAAATTTCTAGAAATTTCCAAAAAGCAAAACTTGAATTTTCTGTGTGCTCAAAACTATTTACACAGCATTTGCATTGTACTGTTAAGCAATATAAGTAACCTAGAGATAAAGTACATGGGAGGCTGTGCATAAATGCAAATGTTACATGCCATTATGTATAAGGGACTTAAGCGTCCTTGGATTTTGGTATTAAGTGTTGTGAAACCAATCCCTGTGGTTATAGACAGACAATTGTACAACTTTTGATAACTTCTGATCAGCTCCAATTGTTTTTTCTTTCCTTTCAATTTTATTAAGATATGGTTTTCATATAGCACTGTTTATGTTTAAGGTGTACAGCATAATAATTTGACTATATACATCATGATTATCACAATAACAGTGAACACCATCATTTTATACAGGTACAAAATAAAAGATTTTCCTTGTGATGAGAACTCTTACGATTTACTCGCAACACCTTTCATGTATAACATAGAGCAATGTTAATTATATCCATCATGTTGTACATTACATCTCCAGGACTTAGTTATCTTATAGCTGTAAGTCTGTACCTTTTGACTGTCTTCATTCAATTCCCCCTTCCCTCATCCCTCTCTTCTGGTAACTACAAATCTGATCTCTTATTCTATGGGTTTGTTTTTTGAAGTAAAATGGACCTATAATACTACATTAGTTCCTGGTGTACAATATAGCTATTCAATATTTCTATACATTACAAAATGATCAATATGATAAGTCTAGTTACCACCTGTTACTGTAATATATTATTAATATCATATTATTATCATTTAATAATATAAAGATGTTATATGATTATTGACTATATTTCCCATGCTGTACATTTCATCACCATAGCTCATTTATTTTCTTACTAGAAGTTTGTACCTCTTAATCTCCCTGAACTATTTCTTTTCTCTTAACACCCCTCTCCCTGGAAACTACCTGTTTGTTCTCTGTATCTATGTGTCTGTTTCTATTTTGTTATGTTTATTTATTTGATTTGTTTTCTATATTACACAACAAGTGAAATCATATGGTATTTGTCTTTCTCTGACTTATTTTACTTAGCATAATATTCCCTAAATGCATTCATTTTGTTCCAAATGACAAGATTTCTTTCTGTTTTCATGAAAGGGTACTATTCCATTATATACACACACACACACACAGACCCCACAACTTCTTTTTCCATTCTTCTATGGATGTGCACTTGGGCTGGTTCTATATTCTGGGTATTATAAATAATGGTACAGTGACCATAGGGGTGCATATATTTTTTGAACTAGTTTTTGTTTTATTTGGATAAATACCCAGGAAGGTAATTGCTGGATCATCTGGTAGTTCTATTTCTAATTTTTTGAGGAATCTCCATATTGTTTTCCATAGTGGCTGCACCAATTTACATTCCCATCAACAGTGCACAAGTGTTCCCTTTTCTCTATCCAGGCATTTCTTAATGATCTTCCAGATGCTACTTGAGCTGCCAAATGAAATCCTGCCTATAGGAACAAAGAGTGAATTTCCTTCCTGTTCACCGATTTTTGGAATGGCCCCGTGTAATCCTACTCCTAGATTTGTCTAGCTCTAGCTCAGTGTATAAACAATGTTAGGTTATGAGAGAAACTCTCAGAGTCCCTGCCCACCTGCAGATTTTTGTAGGCATTGTTCTAATTGCTCTGACTTATGCCAGAGATGTCCAAAGCTAGGTTTCCTTTCCCATTTGCATTAATATCAAGATAGAGGATTTTCCCATGTGGGAAAAGAATAATGAGTGAAATGATTCCTGGCGACCCTTCAGCATGTGCATTTTTTAAAATTTATTTTTATTTATTTTTTATTTTTTTTCCCCACTGTACAGCAAGGGGATCAAGTTATCCTTACATGTATACATTTTTCCCCCACCCTTTGTTCTATCACAATATGAGTATCTAGACATAGTTCTCAACGCTACTTAGCAGGATCTCTTGTAAATCTATTCTAAGTTGTGTCTGATAAGCCCAAGCTCCCGATCCCTCCCAATCCCTCCCTCTCCCATCAGGCAGCCACAAGTCTTTTCTCCAAGTCCATGATTTTCTTTTCTGAGGAGATGTTCATTTGTACTGGATATTAGATTCCAGTTATATCATATGGTGCTTGTCTTTGTCTTTCTGACTCATTTCACTCAGTATGAGAGTCTCTAGTTCCATCCATGTTGCTGCAAATGGCATTATGTCATTCTATTTTTTATGGCTGAGTAGTATTCTATTGTGTATATATACCACATCTTCCAAATCCAACATCTGTCGATGGACATTTGGGTTGTTTCCATGTCCTGGCTATTGTGAAGAGTGCTGCAGTGAACATGCAGGTGCATGTGTCTCTTTTAAGTAGAGTTTTGTCTGGATAGATGCCCAAGAGTAGGATTGCAGGGTCATATGGAAGTTCTATGGATAGATTTCTAAGGTATCTCCAAACTGTTCTCCATAGTGGCTGAACCAGTTGACATTCCCACCAACAGTGCAGGAGGGTTCCCTTTTCTCCACAGCCCCTCCAGCACTTGTTATTTGTGGACTTCTTAATGATGGCCATTCTGACTGGTGTGAGGTGGTATCCCATGGTAGTTTTGATTTGCATTTCTCTAATAATCAGGGATGTTGAGCATTTTTTCATGTGTTTGTTGGCCATGTGTATATCTTCTTTGGAGAAATGTCTATTCAGGTCTTTTGCCCATTTTTCCATTGATTGATTGGCTTTTTTGCTGTTGAGTTGTATAAATTGCTTATATATTCTAGAGATTAAGCTCTTGTCAGTTGCATCATTTGAAACTCTTTTCTCCCATTCTGTAAGTTGTCTTTTTGTTTTCTTTTGGGTTTCCTTTGCTGTGCAAAAGCTTTTCAGTTTGATGAGGTCCCATGGGTTTATTTTTGCTCTAATTTCTATTGCTTTGGGAGACTGACCTGAGAAAATATTCATGATGTTGATGTCAGAGAGTGTTTTGCCTATGTTCTCTTCGAGGATTTTGATGGTGTCTTGTCTTAGATTTAAGTCTTTCAGCCAGTATGTGTTTATTTTTGTGCACAGTGTGAGGGTGTGTTCTAGTTTCATTGCTTTGCATGCAGCTGTCCAGGTTTCCCAGCAATGCTTGCTGAATAGACTTTCTCTTTCCCATTTTATGTTCTTGCCTCCCTTGTCAAAGATTAATTGACCATAGGTGTCAGGGTTTATTTCTGGGTTCTCTCTTCTATTCCATTGGTCTGTCTGTCTGTTTTGATACCAGTACCACACTGTCTTGATGACTGTGGCTTTGTAGCATTGCCTCCTGCTTGGTTTTTGTTTCTCAGGATTGCTTTGGCGATTCTGGGTCTTTTGTGGTTCCATATAAATGTTTGGATTGTTTGTTCTAGTTCTGTGAACAATGTCATGGGTAATTTGATAGGGATTGCATTGAATCTGTAGATTGCTTTGGGGAGTATGGCCATTTTTACAATATTGATTTTCCCAATCCAGGAACATGGAATATCTTTCCATTTCTTTACATCTTCTTTGATTTCTTTGATTAAAGTTTTATAGTTCTCGGCATATAGGTCCTTTACCTCCTTGGTCAGGTGTACTCCAAGGTATTTGATTTTGTGAGGTACAATTTTAAAAGGCATTGTATTTTTGTGTTCCTTTTATAATATTTCATTGCTGGTGTACAGAAATGCGACTGGCTTCTGAATGTTAATCTTATATCCTGCTACTTTGCTGAATTTATTAATCAGTTCAAGTAGTTTTTGGGTTGAGTCCTTAGGGTTTTCTATGTATAGTATCACGTCATCTGCGTACAGTGACAGTGTGATCTCTTCTCTTCCTATTTGGATGCCTTTTATTTTTTTTGTTTGTCTAAATGCTGTGGCTAGGACTTCCAAAACTATGTTGAAGAGCAGTGGTGAGAGTGGGCATCCCTGTCTTGTTCCAGATTTGAGTGGGAAGGCTTTCAGTTTTTCCCCATTGAGTATTACATTTGCTGTGGGTTTGTCATAAATGGCTTTGTTTATGTTCAGAAATGTTCCCTCCATACCCACTTTGGCAAGGGTCTTGATCATGAATGGATGTTGGACTTTGTCAAATGCTTTTTCTGCATCTATTGAGAGGATCATATGATTTTTGACTTTTTTTTTTTTATTATTTTCCCACTGTACAGCAAGGGGGTCAGGTAATCCTTAGATGTATACGTTGCAGTTACAGTTGTTTCCCCCACCCTTTCTTCTGTTGCGACATGAGTATCTAGACATAGTTCTCAATGCTATTCAGCAGGATCTCCTTATAAATCTATTCTAGGTTGTGTCTGATAAACCCAAGCTCCCGATCCCTCCCACTCCCTCCCCCTCCCATCAGGCAACCACAAGTCTCTTCTCCAAGTCCATGATTTTCTTTTCTGAGGAGATGTTCATTTGTGCTGGATATTAGATTCCAGTTATAAGTGATATCATATGGTATTTGTCTTTGTCTTTCTGGCTCATTTCACTCAGTATGAGATTCTCTAGTTCCATCCATGTTGCTGCAAATGGCATTATGTCATCCTTTTTTATGGCTGAGTAGTATTCCATTGTGTATATATACCACATCTTCCGAATCCAAACATCTGTCGATGGACATTTGGATTGTTTCCATGTCCTGGCTATTGTGACTAGGGCTGCAATGAACATGCAGGTGCATGTGTCTCTTTTAAGTAGAGCTTTGTCCGGATAGATGCCCAAGAGTGGGATTGCAGGGTCATATGGAAGTTCTATGGATAGATTTCTAAGGTATCTCCAAACTGTTCTCCATAGTGGCTGTACCAGTTTACATTCCCACCAGCAGTGCAGGAGGGTTCCCTTTTCTCCACAGCCCCTCCAGCACTTGTTATTTGTGGATTTATTAATGATGGCCATTCTGACTGGTGTGAGGTGGTATCCCATGGTAGTTTTGATTTGCATTTCTCTTATAATCAGCGATGTTGAGCATTTTTTCATGTGTTTGTTGGCCATCTGTATATCTTCCTTGGAGAAATGTCTATTCAGGTCTTTTGCCCATTTTTCCATTGATTGATTGGCTTTTTTGCTGTTGAGTTGTATAAATTGCTTATATATTCTAGAGATTAAGCTCTTGTCAGTTGCATCATTTGAAACTCTTTTCTCCCATTCTGTAAGTTGTCTTTTTGTTTTCTTTTGGGTTTCCTTTGCTGTGCAAAAGCTTTTCAGTTTGATGAGGTCCCATGGGTTTATTTTTGCTCTAATTTCTATTGCTTTGGGAGACTGACCTGAGAAAATATTCATGATGTTGATGTCAGAGATTGTTTTGCCTATGTTTTCTTCTAGGAGTTTGATGGTGTCCTGTCGTATATTTAAGTCTTTCAGCCATTTGGAGTTTATTTTTGTGCATGGTGTGAGGGTGTGTTCTAGTTTCATTGCTTTGCATGCAGCTGTCCAGGTTTCCCAGCAATACTTGCTGAATAGACTTTCCTTTTCCCATTTGATGTTCCTGCCTCCCTTGTCAAAGATTAATTGACCATAGGTGTCAGGGTTTATTTCCGGATTCTCTATTCTCTGTTCCATTGGTCTGTCTGTCTGTTTTGATACCAGTACCACACTGTTTTGATGACTGTGGCTTTGTAGTATTTCTTGAAGTCTGGGAGAGTTATGCCTCCTGCTTGGTTTTTGTTTCTCAGGATTGCTTTGGCGATTCTGGGTCTTTTGTGGTTCCATATAAATGTTTGGATTGTTTGTTCTAGTTCTGTGAACAATGTCATGGGTAATTTGATAGGGATTGCATTGAATCTGTAGATTGCTTTGGGTAGGATGGCCATTTTCACAATATTGATTTTCCCAGTCCAGGAACATGGAATATCTTTCCATTTCTTTACATCTTCTTTGATTTCTTTGATTAAAGTTTTATAGTTCTCGGCATATAGGTCCTTTACCTCTTTGGTCAGGTGTATTCCGAGGTATTTGAATTTGTGAGGTACAATTTTAAAAGGTATCGTTTTTTTGTATTCCTTTTCTAATCTTTCATTGCTGGTATACAGAAATGCAACTGACTTCTGAATGTTAATCTTATATCCTGCCACTTTGCTGAATTTATTAATCAGTTCAAGGAGTTTTGGGGTTGAGTCCTTAGGGTTTTCTAGGTATAGTATCATATCATCTGCATACAGTGACAGTTTGATCTCTTCTCTTCCTATATGGATGCCTTTTATTTCTTTTGTTTGTCTAATTGCTGTGGCTAAGACTTCCAAAACTATGTTGAAGAGCAGTGGTGAGAGTGGGCATCCCTGTCTTGTTCCAGATTTGAGTGGGAAGGCTTTCAGTTTTTCCCCATTGAGGATTATATTTGCTGTGGGTTTATCATAAATGGCTTTGATGATATTCAGGAATGTTCCCTCTATACCCACTTTGGCGAGGGTCTTGATCATGAATGGATGTTGAACTTTGTCAAATACTTTTTCTGCGTCTATTGAGATGATCATATGATTTTTGACCTTTTTTTTGTTAATGTGGTGTATGATGCTGATTGATTTGCGTATGTTGAACCATCCTTGTGAACCTGGGATGAACCCAACCTGGTCATGGCGTATAATTTTTTTGGTATGTTGTTGGATTCAGTTGGCTAAGATTTTGTTGAGAATTTTTGCATCTGTATTCATCAATGATATTGGCCGATAGTTTTCTTTTTTGGTGGTATCTCTGTCTGGTTTTGGAATGAGGGTGATGGTGGCCTCATAGAATGTCTTTGGGAGTATTCCTTCTTCTTCAACCTTTTGAAAGAGTTTAAGGAGGATGGGCACCAATTCCTCTTTATATGTTTGATAAAATTCACCTGTGAAGCCATCTGGTCCTGGACTTTTATATAGTAGGGAGTGATTTTATGACCTCTTCAATTTCATTTCTAGTGATCAGTCTGTTCAGTTGGTCTGTTTCTTCTTGATTCAGTTTTGGCAGGCTGTAAGATTCTAGAAAATTGTCCATTTCTTCGAGGTTGTCAAACTTGTTGCCGTATAGTTGTTCATAGTATTCTCTTATGGTTTTTTGTATTTCTGCTGCATCCATTGTGATTTCTCCTTTTTCCTTTATAATATTGGTTATTTGGGTTCTTCCTCTCCTCTTTTTAGTGAGTCTGGCCAGGGGTTTGTCAATTTTGTTTAACTTTTGAAAGAACCAGCTCTTGGTTTTATTAATTTTCTCTATTGTTTTTTGAGTCTCTATTTTATTGATTTCTTCTTTGATCTTTATAATTTCCTTCCTTCTGCTGACTTTAGGACTTTTTTGTTCTTTTTCTAATTCATTTAGGTGGAGGGGTAAGTTGTCAATTTGGGATCTTTCTTCTTGTTTGAGAAAGGCCTGTATCACTATAAATTTCCCTCTGAGCACTGCTTTCGCAGCATCCCACAGATTTTGAGAGGTTGTGTCTTCATTATCATTTGTTTCAAGGTAGTTTTTAATTTCCTTCTTGATTTCCTCATTGACCCATTGGTTTTTTAGTAGCATGTTGTTTAGTCTCCATGCAGTAGGTTTTTTCTCTTTCCTTTTCCCATGGTTGATTTCTAATTTCATGGCATTGTGGTCAGAGAAGGTACTTGAGATAGTTTCTATGGTCCTAAATTTATTGAGATTCGCTTTGTGTCCCAATATGTGGTTGATTCTTGAGAATGTTCCATGAGCATTTGAGAAGAATGTGTATTCTGCTTTTTTTTGGATGTAGTGTCCTGAAGATATCAATTAAGTATAACTTTTCTATTGTTTCCTTTAGGATCTCTGTTGCTTTATTGCTTTTCTATCTAGAGGATCTGTCCATTGATGTGAGGGGGGTATTAAGGTCTCCTACTATGATTGTATTCTCATCAATATCTGCCTTTATGTCTGTTAATATTTGTTGTATGTATCTGGGTGCTCCTATATTTGGGGCATATATGTTGATGATAGTAACATCCTCTCCTTGGATGGATCCCTTAATCATTAAATAGTGTCCTTCTTTGTCTTTCTTTATGTCTTTTGTTTTAAAGGCTATTTTGTCTGATATGAGTGTCGCAACTCCTGCTTTTCTGTCATGTCTATTGGCATGAAATATTTTTCCCCACCCTTTCACTTTCAATCTATATGTATCTTTTGTCCTGAGGTGAGTTTCTTGTAGGCAGCATATTGAAGGTTTTTGCCTTTTTATCCACTCAGCCACTCTGTGTCTTTTGATTGGGGCATTCAGTCCATTGACATTTAAGGTGATAATTGATAGATGATTATTTATTGCCATTTGAACCTCGTGTTCCAGTTGATTCTATGGTTCTCCATTCTTCCTTTCTTTTCTTTTTGGTTGGATGGTCTCCTGTTATTATCTGCTTGAGTGTATTTTTTTTTCATTTTTTGCAAATGCAATATTTGGTTTTGGCTTGTGGTTGCCCTGTTTTTTAAGTATGCTAACCCCTTCCCATAAATGTGTGTTTTAGCCTGATGGTCCTGTAAGTTCAAACACTTCATTACTATATTAAAATTAAGAAGAGAAACATACAAACAAACAAAAAGGTTTATTTATTTCCTAACATCACTTACCCGCATTTTATGGTTTTGACAACTCTTTTTTCTTTTTTTCTTTTTAATTTTATTTTGTTTGAAGCATGTTCATGATTAAATCTGTATGCTGGCTTATTTGAATGACTGCTCTCTGATTGTGGTTTCCTCAGTCCTAGTTCTTCCTCTTATTCTTTTTCTTTTTTTTTCTTTTCTTTTTTCTTCCCTTTCCTTCCTTTCTTTTTAGTTTAGAGAAGCCCTTTCAATATTTCCTTTAACCTGGGTTTTGTGTTGCTGTATTCTTTAAGTTTTTGTTTGTTGGAAAAAATTTTTATTTCCCCTCCTATTTGAAATGATATTCTTGCTGGATAGAGTATTCTAGGTTGCTTATTTTTTCCTTTTAGCACTTTAAATATCTCTTGCCATTCCCTCCTGGCCTGTAGTGTTTCTGTAGAGAAATCAGCTGATACTCTTATGGGGGTTCCCTTGTAGGTAACATTCTGCTTTTCTCTTGCTGCCTCAGGATCCTCTCTTTATCACTAACTTTTGCCATTTTTATTATGATGTGTCTTGGTGTGGGTCTGTTTGGGTTCAGTTTGTTTGGGGCCCTCTGTGCTTCTTGTATCTTGAACCCAGTATCCTTTAGATTTGGGAAGTTTCCATCAATAATTTCTTCAAATATATTTTCCATCCCCTTATCTTTTTCTACTCCTTCTGGAATTCCTATTATGCGTAGATTGGCCCGCTTTATATTATCCCATAGGTCTCTTATATTGCTTTCCAGTTTTTTGATTCGGTTTTCTGTCTGTTGACCAGATTGAGTGATTTCCATTATTCTATCTTCCATATCACTGATTTGTTCTTCTGCATTATTCATTCTGGTTTTTACTGCCCTTAGTTCAGTTAGTATCTCTGCAAATGAATGTTCTAGTTTTTCTTGGCTCCTCCTTATATTTTCTAGTTCCTTTCTGAGGGTATCTGCATTACTGTTCATATCTTCTCTTAATTCCTTCAGTCTTTTCACTATTTCTCTTTTGAACTCCAGGTCTGTCAGACTGCAGAGATCTGTTTCATTGTTGACTGTTTTAGGTGAGTTCTCCTGTTGGTTTGACTGGGGGTGGTTTCTCAGCTTCTTCATCTTGCTTGTTGTTTCCTTTCTCCTGAGGGAGTTGTACTCTCCGTTATCGGGCAGTGTTTGCCTTGTCACTGCCGTGGAATGTTTCCTGAGGGCTGTTGTTGTTGGTCAATGTTTTTTGAGGCAGTGTGGCTTTTCTGGAGTGTTGATGGGGCTAACAGTGTTTCTTTGAAGCAAAGGAGGGCTTCCTGAGTGCAGACAGGACTGGAAGGTCCACACCACGATGGTAGCAGATTTCACTCGGTCAGGCAGAGCTTGCTCTGGTGTTTTTAGGCTGTGGGGTTCTTGCAGGGGGTTGGCGGTGTTGGGCAGCTGTTTCTCAGGAGTGCATCACCCCCTGGGGGCTGGAGCAGCTATCTGGGTCACTGAGAACCTAAGAGGCTCTTCCCTAGGGCAGCCCAACTCAGAAGGATGGCCTGAGAATGTAGGCGGATCTTTTCACAGTCTGGCTGAGCTTGTTGCAGCTTTTCTGGGCTGCAGGGGCTCTTCCAGGGTGCTGGTGGTGCTGAGCAGCTATTCAGTGGGAGTGGGGCACCCCCTGGGGTCTTGGGCGGGTAGCAGGGCCGCTGGAAACCCAAGAGGCTCCTCCCCAGGGCAGCCTGACTCAGAAAGACCGTCTGAGATCTTTTCCCAACTCAGCCAGGCTTGTTGCAGCTTTTCTGGGCTGCAGGGGTTCCTGCCTGGAGCTGGCAGTCCTATGCAGCTGATCCACTAGGGCACCCCCTGGGGACTTGGGTGGGTAGCAGGGCCGTTGGAAACCCAAGAGCCTCCTCCCCGTGACAGCCCAACTCAGACAAACCATCCGAGAATTTGGCAGATCTATTCACGGCCTGGCTAGGCTTGTTGCAGCTTTTCTGGGCTGCAGGCCTTTTCTCGGGGGCTGGTGGTGTTTGGTGCTGCTCTGTGGAAGTGTAGCCCCACCAAAGGGCAAGCAGGCCTGTGCAGGGACAGCCCCTGCGGTGGTAGGCTTCAGGCAATTGTTGAGGCCAGCCCTCCTGGATGGTGGGCAGCCCCAGGTTTGGTGAGAGCGTAGGGGGTGGCCGGGGTGGGGGGAGGGGATGCACTGGGAAGCACAGCTTTCTGCTAGCTAGTGGGCCTGTAAGCTTGCTGTGGTGTGGGGGGTATTCTATGGGGATCCACCCCTTCTTCTCTCCCCTCCCCAGCACGGGCGCAGACCAGGCTCTTCTCCCAGGTTCCCTCTGATGCAGCTTTCCACTTCCCCACCCCTAGAGTATTGTCCCCTTCTTCTGAGACAGCTTTGTTTTCTAGTCTCCCAGGCAGTCTCTGCCCCGTTAAATGGTTTCTAGACCTCCCAAGCAGTTTCCGCTCTGCCCCGCCCCCCCAGCCCATTCTCAGGGTCTAACCTCTGGAGCCGAGATCTTGGTGCCCAGCCCCCACCCAGGCATCCCCCATCCCTTTCCCGCGGACTAACCTCTGGAGCCGAGGATTCGGTGCCCAGCCCCCACCAAGGTGTCTCAATTTTTGGTACTGTGCCCGTAGTTCAGATGTTCCTTTGGGTTCTTGATCGGCTTTTCTGTACTCCAACTTACTGCTACACTCTTCTCTGCATCTGGAGATTCCTCCAGTTCATTTGATCTTTCCCCCTTGTAGGTGACTTTCCAGGGTGCGGGATCCCTTTCTCCTCCGCAGTTCCCTTTCAGGAGCGCCCGTCCCACTTGGATTCACCTTCTCTCACTCTCCTCTTTTCTCCCATTCTGCCCAGTAATGTCATGAACTTCTTGCTGTTATTGTAGTTTAGGTTCCTCTGCCAGCGATTGGTTGCTGTTCTGTGCGAGTCATTTATTCTGTAGATGTGCTTTTTTTGTTGTGTTTGTGGGAGAGGGCGAGTGTGTCCCCCTACTCCTCCGCCATCTTGTCCTCAGCTCCCCCTACAAATTTCTATGTAGGTTAACTCCGGTAACCTCAGAATGTGAGCTTATTTGGAAATAGAGTCATTGCAGATGTAATTAACTAAGTTAAAATGAAGCCATATTTCAGTAAGGTGGGCTTCTAATCCAACATGAACTGGTGTCCTTGTAAAAAGGGGAAATTTATACACAGAGATGTGCACTCAAGAACAATACCATGTGAACTTGAAAACAGAGATGGAGGTGATACATCTACAAGTCAAGAAATGCCAGATTTCCTACAAACCAGTGGAAGCTAGGATAGACACAGGATGATTAGAAGGAAACAATCCTGCCAATACTTGAGAGCATACTTCTAACAATAAGTTTCTGTTGTTTGAACAGCTTAGTTTGAGGTACTTGTCATGGCAGCCATAGCAAAACTAATATATGGTCCTTCACAGAAAGATCTTCATTGATTTACAATTAAATATATGCCTCTATGCCTACAGAGAGTTGATATGAAAAATGTTCTGTTTAAATAATCCTTTATATTTTATAAAGCTGTTGCTAAGACACCAACATACTATGATAAATTCCTATGTAGATTTTATTGCAAGAAAATTTTTGCCTTAGAATGCTAATATATATGCTTTTCTTTTTAAAAGTGTTTCTCAATGTGCTTATCATTTTACTCTAGGTACAGAAAGCTTAGAAGCAAGTGTCTTGCCAAAAACTGAACACATATATCTGAAAACATCCACTGAAATGAAAACATTTGCCTCCTTTAGATGTTTTCTCTTGCTGTATCCTTTCTTATCTCATATGGATGTGATTTGTAAGTAGTTTCAAAACTTTTGTAAGTGAAAGAAAAATAAATTTCAATTTTTAGACAAATATATGCCCTTTAGAGGTTAGTCGTAATTTGTGATAATCTCAGAGAAAAATAGAATTATTAGCTGGAGAATGGTGTTTAGGTAGCCTTGAGTGCTGAACAGTTATTAATTTGGAAAAATGTGTTGTGGTCAGAGCATAGACTTATGCCTTTCAGATCCAGGAAAACTCCTGTATAAACAATAGAAAGCATCAAAGACCCATAGATTTTGCCCATATGGTGTTTGGTCAGTTTATCAATAGTATTACTTTTTGTGATTAGTTCATGCTGTTTATAAGATGCTCATTTTTGTGTGTGTGTGTGAACTCTGAAACAAATAAACCTAGTACTGATGTCCTAGGAAGAGACAAGAAACAAGAAAAGGAGAATTGATAGTGGCAAAAACCAAAGCAGGGAAGCTTAATGATAATTGTGGCAGCAGGGATGCAGATAAGCAGGCATCTTGATGTCAAAATGAATGAAGTCAATGAGTCTATACTGAATAAAAATGAGGTCTGCAGTCTGGTGACAAAAACTGCAACCTGCATCCTTGCACCAAAGCCCATTAAGCCAGAGTCAAAAGGAGTCCAGAAATATAGAGCATCAACAGTGATGCCACAGAACATGTGTGCAGTGAGGAGACCATGAAATTCAAGAATTCACCTGAACCTTAGTAACTCTCCAGATGATACACAGCAGTGTGCCAGGGCAAATCAACCAATATTTCCTAGTAACTCGCAGTGGAGGTAGATGTTCACAGTCACTGCCTATAGCTCAATGTTCATAAGCTACGTCATAGTTTCAAGTCATATTCCCTCTCTCTCAGCTACTATTGCATCTGCATTTAGGTCTATAAGAGAAACTGAAATCCAAGCACTCAGATAATTTATGATCTCGAGTAATCCTCAAAATAACCCTATGATATGTGTATAGTTGCATCCACAGCATATGGAAATTAATTCCTGGGCCAGGGATTGAAACTGAGCCTCAGCTGTGACTTATGCCACAGCTGTGGCAACACCAGATGCTTTTTAACCTACTTTACCAGCTTGGGGGTTGAACTCTAGAAATAGAAAAGTCCAGGAGAGGGATTCTTCCTTCAGAGCCTCAAAAAGGGAGTTTCAGATATCTGACTTCCAGAATTATAAACAAATATATGTTGTTTTAAGAACCAGGTGTGTATTAATATAGTATAGCAGCCATAGGAAACCAATGAACACATATTTTAAACTTTAAGTGGAATGGGCCTCAAATATTTGAAATGTTACCATCTTCTTTATTAAATATCTTTCTAAAAACTCTCACAGAGAATCGCACCCAGTTTTACTAATATGGGGCTGGAAATCCAGGGATGCAATTTCAAAAAAATATGCAACCATCATTTTCACAAAATGTTGGCCACAAACTAGAGGTCCTATGTTTGAAAGAAATAGTAGGAAGAGTTATTGCATGTTCTCAACTGTTCCCCTACTTAACTTTTAGTGCCAAGGGTCAGGCTGAGGAACACAAATTTATTTTTGCAGATTACATCTTATTGTTTCCTGTGTAGCATGTCTGTACTAGCTGCTTATTTTTAGTATCTGGGTGAAATTATAAGTCTAGAAAATGCCAAATAGCTCTATACAAAGGTGAAACTGATGAAAGATTATCAAAGATTGGCAAATATATATGCATACTTATTATAGCCATTTTTGTGTTTACCATGTAAACAGCTACAATATTACTACACTTTCCCCTGTACATTTCTGTGGCTTATAGGAATTTATATTCAAAACTTCCGGTTTTAATTAGACATCATAAAAGACCTTTGGATTCAGCTATTTTCCTTTTCAAACTTAACTTTTTTCTCCAGGCAGAACAGCTAGAGCTTGAATTGACATTTAGTAACTTCTCAGCTAAAGACTGTTTTCCATATTTTTTCCAAGGGGCTCAAGCAGCCAGTGTTGCCACCCCACTGAATACCATGGGATGGAGGTGAACAGGGTCAGGGAGGGGGAGTGGTGCCCTGGCTCTCAAGGTCCCTGATACTGGGTGGTGATGATAGTGGGCCTTTCATGCTGGGGCAGGACTTGTAGCACTAAGATGAGTCTAGGGCACCATACTCCACCATTTGAAGGCAATGGACACCTGATGGAAATTGGCAAAGGAGCAGAAGTTTTGAATTTCAGTTAGGTAACAAAATTGTTAATGAAGGTGTATTGGAATCCCAGGGGCTCCAGCAGTTTGTAGATCTTTCCCTCCAGGCAGCAGGTGCCATTGATTTGGATCCCCAAATGTTTGATAATGCTCAGATTCTGGCCCATCACAATTATCTGCAGCAGGTCGGAAACTGAGTTTGCAAAGAGTTTCCTGGTCTGCTCGTTGGAGGAGCATTGTCAATTTGTTCCAAGCAGAAGAGCTGTGGGTTGTTCATGATTTCCTTCTCCACCAGGCTCAGCTCCCTTTTCAGGATGGCGCGATTCATGTTGATGCGCTTCTCCACATAGTCGTTATGCTTCCTCAGGTTTTCATCAGTCAGAAGTTGATTGATAGTATTGGCCTCCCTCCTATTAGAAAGGAGTTGTTCTTTTCTAATCTTTCCAAACAGGGTACATCTCCATAGCCCTCCTCTGTTTCTCCTTAAAAAATCTGTAGCAGGAGCTGGGCTGACCAGAAGCAGCCAAAAGTCCTTTTTGCCTTCTACCTTGTACTATGTGGGGATCAAGCACATGAGTTCATGGGTGTGGCCAATCATCAACCAGTCCAAGAAGAGTTCCAAAGGATCCTGGATTTGCTGGGCATAGAGGAAATCCCCAGGGGTCTTACTCATGTCCCCCACCATTCTTGCTGGGGTAAAAGCTGTTGTCAGTGAGGATCCTGCCTAGAGGGTACTCTTTCCCTTTGTCCTTGATGAGTGGGGACACCATCAGGTTCCCAATGGAATCTATACTTGCCTCTCTATGGTTCTGGGTGTGTTGGGTCATGTAGCCAACCCAGGGCTCAGTATTTCATGGGGAAATTGTTTATCTTGGGGATGTAGAAGGTGTCAAGGACTAAGGAAATAGTCTTGTGGGAGCCTGGGTGAAGCAGAAGACCATATTATCCTGCTGCCACCTGCCTGAGTGGTTAAGGTCCTCTAGGTGGATGCCAACCTAGCTGTTACTCCTCTCACTAAGCTCCATCACTGTGTTCACAGAGCCCTGGACCTGCAGCTCTCTGCACACTATACCTCTAAAGGCATCTAGGTGCTGGGGCTAAAGATGCAAGGAGTCACCCAGAATACCACCAAGTCTTTGTATGCCAGAATCTCTGGAATTGACAGGTCTTGAGACTCTTCCACCAGGGAGACTGATTAGGAAATCAGTCCCAAGAATCTGGTGGACAGGAACTCTAAGGCTTTGGCATAGAAGTTTTCCTGCAAGTTGTCCTTAAGGGGGGCAAAGGTAAGGTGTGCTAGCCAGGTCCCAAGACCAATTTGAAGGTGCTGGAGTTGTCTTTTTGTGGTTGGCAGACTCTCACCTTCTCTGATTCTTCCCTGGGGATGTGGAGAATGAGCCAGGGTTTCTTTAAAATGCAGCTGGGCCCTGAACTTTCAGTGTTATCTGGGACAGATTCTTTATTTCCCCTGTAGAGAACACCTTTGTGAGCTGGCTCATGTTAATAGGGATGCGGTTCACAAACAGGATGGAACTCTAGAAAGGGAAACCAGTGATCGTGAATTGGCCCAGTGTATATTTTAGCGATTCTTGGGCTTATGCCCCAGTTCTGATACTGCTCAGATTTCTACTCCTGCTTGGAGGTCAGCCAAAACACCTGGAAACCACTGCTCTACTTAGCCATGGTTATTTTAGGCTAAGTCCATGGAGCTTGAGCTTGTTCATCTTGGTAAGGTTAGTAGCTCACTGAACAACATTCTCAGAAAAAGGAAACTTGAAGGAGATTTCTGGCTTTATTTAAAATGACTTAAAGCAAGATGCTAGTTTACAGTACTTTAGTCAGTCTTCCAATTTTGACCAGGAGTTCCTTTGTGTAACTCAGAAATTAATAATTGAAAATTCTATAAATCCTTTGAAGTTTTTCCTCAATAATTCAAATAGATGAAGATTTACTTTTACCTAAAACTTTCTAATAGGAATATTTTGAATCAAAGGGATTTTGGTCATATTTGAATCTATCAGTTAAAGAGCACTGTTTTATAGTTCTTATACAATTTGATGCTGTTTTTATGTGCACAAATTGAAAAATAATTATTGACTTTAGAGAGGCAATTTCATGCCCTGGGTGAGTGTGGGTGGTGAATCCTTTTAATAATTCATCATACATATTCCAAATCTCAGTGGAAATCTAGAAGTACTATGGTGAAAAGGAAGACAAAAGGATTAGCTAGTGGGCAGAGAATTTGGGCAAACTTGGATTACAGGGTCAAATGTTTGTGGGCTATGAGGAAGGGTGCAATTCAGGGAAGAAACTGAAAAAAAAAAAAAAACGAAAGGGGGTTAGAAGCACAAGGTCCTACGAGGCAAGAGGTCTCAAGGGGGGTTCAACTGTAACAGAGGAAGGGAAAGTTCATGGACTTAGAAAAGAGAAAAGTGGGACTAAATGCTAATTTGTTAAATATTGAAATGGAAATTGAATATATCAGATGTCACTACTGTTTTAGTGAGACTAGAGTTCAAAGAGAGGAAATATTCAGGATCATATTTGTGACTAATGTGATATAAAGTCAATTAATAATGAAAAAATTGTTGAGCAGAATGAATTCTAGGATAAGTCTGCATACCACAAGTCTAGAACAGAACCATCAGCTAAGCTATGTTTTGTAAATTCAGGTACCCTTGGGTCAATAAGCCATGCGCCAGAATAAACAAAGCTATAGGAATAAGAACACAACTTCCTCTAGTGTTAATTTTACTTGAAATATTTGGAATGAAATTTTAATTGCTTAACTGAGTGTTTTTAAATTATTTTAATATAGATAGAATGAAAATCAGGGCAAAAAATTTAAGATAAATGAGAAAATTAAAATAAATTATGTGCTTATGGAAAGCTGCTCTTAGGACTGCTACATGTGTGTGTTCATTTTCTTCTACCCTTGGGGGAATGTCTATGGAAAAGTTTCAGATGGAAAGGGGCTGTAGATAATGTGAGCAGGAGTAGAGAAAGCAAGAGAGGTGGTTTCTCCCTGGGATTGGCAAGGACTAGAGGTGAGCAATCTTAAGGTGATTGTGTAAGACTTTATAGGTGGCCTTTTACTCCATAGGATAAAGTGAGTCTCCCAATCTGTCTGACATAGATATTACATTTATCCCTGCTTTACAGACTTGGAAACTAAATCTCAGAGTGGTAAACAATTTGCTTAAGACATACAGTTGATAAGTAACAAGGGAACTGAATGTGATCAGAAAGACTGATGGCTGAGAACAAAATGTAATAGAAGGGCAAGGCCAAAGAAAGGTGGAATGATATCAAAGGGAGACACTTATTTATTTGTTCTTTGCTACCAAAGTCATGGTATTATATTTAATAAAACTGTAAGCACCATTCAGAAAAGTCAAATCAACTTTATATCTCTCTCCAGCTATTCAGGGTGGCTGTTCCTCTGCCTCCTTATTTTTCTTTCCTAGAGGACAGAAACTGTAATAAGACTGAGATTTCCTTTTGTTGTGCAACAATGACAAATTAAGGAAATGGAGTAAGCTACTTTGGATTAGTACTAAGTAACTCAGTTTTTCTCCACACACTGTATTTGGGGAAAAGCACAAACTCTAGTAAATTGCATCTTCCTGCTTCTCCTTAATAGCATACATAGAGTATGCCAAAGATTTAGGACTTATGGAGAGCTTCTACTCCTCCCAGTTATACATCATTGTGTTGCCTGTGGTCTACGCTCAGGCTCAATTTTTTCATTGCTTAAAAACATTTTTTTTTCTCGGTTAACATTAACAGCAACAATTTCAATCTTTTGGGAATTTTAAATTATTATTTTTGTTATTCATTTAATATGTATTTCTTTAACACAAGCTGCATTTTTGACATTGTGCTATTTTGTAGGGGTGGGGAGACCGGGGGGAGGCACCAAGTGACTTATTTCCAACCCGAGAATAATCTTTAACTTCTACCTAGTGTACCTACAAATCAGCCTTGAACCTATTTTCCAAATTAGTAATGTCAAATAAAGAAGAAGCTTGCAATAGGCCTGGTTAGTCCATTTTGGAACCTGGTGTTTCCAGAGAAGCAGATTCAGGAGAGGGTAAGAGTCAGGCAGAGAACTTGAGAACTTGAGGGTGTGAGGTAAAATCTTTGTGTGCAGCAGAGTTGCAAGGTTACAGTAGAATTTCCACAAATTAGGGAGGTCAAAGATATACTTGGTGTGCTGTAAAATGCCTCATGAGCTGTGTGCCAGACAGGTGAGAATCAGCCAGAGTAGCTCCTTCCTTACCTGAAATTTTCTTCCTCAGTTCAACCCATCAGTAGTAACATCTACAGATTTAAAACAGTCAGAGTAGCTCTGTGCTAACTAAACTTGCTCCAGAGAGGCCACTATGTCTATACATTAAATTATTTTATCAAAAACCATCCCTTTGAAATGATGTAAGCTGGCAAAGAAAGTGGTGAATACTGGCTAGAAGACACTATCTTTCATGAACTCAGCTGAGTAGATTTCTATATTACAAACAAGGACCAGAGTTCTCTTGTGGAGCAGTGGGTTAAGTATCTGGCATTGTCACTGCTGAGGCACATGTTTGATCCCTGTCCTAGTGCAGTGGTTTAAGGATCAGAGTTGCTGCAGTTGTGGTTGTAGTTGGCAGCTGCGGGTTGGATTTGATCACTGGCCCAGGAACTTCCACATGCTGTGGCCAAAAACAAAACAAACAAAAAAATAAGGAAAATTTTAGTGCTTTGTCTGGGAACCAATATTTCCAGATTCTTTTGATCTATTTGTTCAAACAATAGAGGCTGATTGGAGAAACATTACTGATTTTCAGATTAGACAAGTTAAATGTCATCTTAATCCAAAATTTACTAACCTAGCAAGTATGCATCTGAGTTGACTAGAAGTACCTCAGACCATGCAAATCAGTTTCCCAAAATAATTTTTGACATATTTTGTCAAAGGTAAATGGACTAACTTTTAGTGTAATGTACTGAAATAATAAGTAAGAGTAAGAAATGTGAATGATCCATAATGTACTTTAAATGCCAGGTAGGTTAAAAATATGAAAATTATTTAGTAATTCAAAAGCAGTAATGCAAAAATGTCATGAAGAGTATATATGTTTAATACACAAAGTACAATCTGACAGATATTTCAGGGGAATGGTAGCAGTGAGTTCAATAAGAGCACCACCAATAACAAATAATAAAACCTGGGTGGGGAGGCAATCAGTCCTTTTAATCAGTCATTTATATGACAAGTCTGAAGATGTCTTTTCAATCAGACATTTATATGACAGGTCTGAAGATGTCTTATTACGCAATTTGGAGACTTTATAGAAATGACTTTCTCCTTCACAGATTCTAAGGAATAAGATATGTGCATGCTACTGGTGCAGAAGCTGAGATTAAATATCTTCCACAGGATTTTGCAACATTCATTAAACATTTTGGTGTGCAAACTATGCCCCGAGTATTGAGATTACTTTGAGAAATCAGAGTTCACTGGTGGCTCAGTGGGTTAACAATCTAGCATTGTCACTGCTGTGGTTCGGATTGCTGCTATGACATGGGTTTGATCCCTAGCCCGGGAACAGCCTCATGCCACAGGTGCCATCAAAGACAAAAACAAAACAAAATAAAAAAAAACAATAAAAAAAGAAACTCTGAAAAACCTACTTAACCATTTTTTAAGTCTTTAAGTAGAAAAAAGAAGTATGGGAAGAGAGTATGAGAAAGGAACATCCTAGGTTGCCTTTATGGCTGATCTGGGTGGGGAGGGGAGGGGAGTATTAGTAATGTTTCTTATAAATCTTCCTACTAGATTGCTATTGAAAAGCAATCAGGTCAGGAAAAGTTTACCTAGAGTTTCTGAAGGTTTTAGAGTTGGGGATGTGTGCTGTCATGACTAGGATTGGGGCTCTGTGCCCTCCTAGCCTTGTGTCAACACTGGTGATTTTAGTGAGGATTAAACATAGCATGTGCATTCTACCTGGTATAAATAAGAGCCATCCTGATCACAAATGCCTTTTTTAAATCACTATTCATCAAGTGCTGGGATACATATGGGGACAACAGTGAAAACTTACATTTAAAGAAAGAACTTGGGTGTTCCCATGGTTGCTCAGTGTAAATGAACCTGACTAGTATCCATGAGAATGCTGGTTCAATCCCTGGCCTTGCTCAGTGGGTCAAGGATCCAGTGTTGCTGTGAGCTGTGGTGTGGTTTGCAGATGTGACTCAAATCCCATCTGCAATCGCTATGTCTGGCAGCTGTAGCTCCAATTCAGCCCCTAGCCTAGGAACTTCCATATGCTGCAGGTATGCACCTAAAAGGAACAAAAACAAAACAAAACAACACAAAAAAAGATTAAAATGGAGACTTACAAAAACAATAAGACAAGAATGAACAGCTAACTCGCAAGAGCCCTGGGCCAGAGTCCAGTGATGAGTTGCAATGTGGGGAAGGGCTCCCAGTCTTGGACTCACCAGGGGGTTCCTGTCAGCAGGCAAGTTCAGTTAGGGGGAGATTATACTAGAGTACGTTTTCAAGGGTGTCTGCTGCATTCAGAAAAGCAGCCTCCTCCAAACCACTCCTCAGGCATCCTACTCAGGAGTGTGACAAGGCAGAAATGGGAAAAGAGCTACAGTTAGCAGGGGAATCTCCTGGGGATTTCAGGACTTGCTGCTCCTGATCTTCTCAGCTTTGAAGTTCTCTAAGTATTTAATTTAATTTTAGTTTCATTTCATTTCATTTTATTTATCTTGTTTTAATTTTTAAGCAGCTGCTCCTATAGCACATGGAAGTTCCTGGGCTAGGGATTGAATTGGAGCTACTGCTGCTAACCTACACCACAGCCATAGCAACATTGGAACTGAGCCACACCTATGACCTATGCCACAGCTTGTGACAATGCTGTGATTAAGCAAGGCCAGGGATCAAACCTGCATCCTCATGGAGACTACATCAGGAACTCCTCTAAGGCCTTTGAACCCCTTTGTGGCTCTGGTAGTATGAGAAAGCCTTTCCCAAAGGAAAGGCCACAAGGAATAATAAGTGCTTCTTCTCCATGGATTCCTAGGAGTATCCAATCTTCTGAAATTTTAAGGACAGATCCTCCTGCCCATCTTCACCCTCTGGTACAAGTCATGTCTATGGCAGAGGCCCCTGACCTGGGGGTGTCAGTACCTGGGAATATCACCCAAGCCTATGTCAAAGAGGCCTGGCAGGCCCTCCCTATCTCATCAACATGCAGGTCCATGAGATCAGTGGAACCATTGGAGGTTGTACCCGCCTTCATGAAGTTTGCTTTGCTAGGGTCTTATTCCTTTGAGAGGCAAAATGCTACTGCTCAATCCTTCCAAAGCCCAGTTCCACAGCTCTCACTGGGGGAGGTTTCTGGAGCTGCAGATTTCTGGACATGGCCCAGGCTGAGTGCTGGCTTAGATACTCCCTAGTCTATCACTGGGCCAAGGGACAGCATCTCGTGCCTGTGACCCAGCTCATATTACAAAGCTGGAGTCACAAAAAGCACCCAATGCCCAGAGCTCTGCTGACAATGACAAAAACTCAATCAGGAAGAACTCTGCCTGGCACAAGAGCCAAGCCCTGTCACAGCCACTTGGCCTACTGCTACCACTCTGTCTCTTCACCCCACCCCATCGCTATTCTCATTGTGTCCTTGAATAATGAGGGATGATGAGACTTGAGGATCATCCTTACCTCAGCTAAGGGGCTTGGAATGCTGTTTCTCTGGAACACAGTGGACTTTGAGTCCTTGTTCAAATGTCGCCTTCTTAGGAAGGTGCCCATGGATGCGCCATCCAAAGTTTCCTACCAGCATTCCTATTCTTATCCCTGTGAACTGGAGTTGTACACTTTCCATCTGCCTCTACATAACTTAAATTGTGAGCCACCACAGCTGCTGATCCTCAGCACCCCCTGTAAGGAGCTCAGGGTGGAGATCAGGAGTGAGACACTCTGTGCTCTGAGAAAACTGTCAAAACAGGTCTTCAGATAGTTAGATGTTTTTAGGAGAAGATTTTATGAGTGCAATTCTTGCATCTCTTCATGTCTAAAAATGTACTAAAATCCTTCATGGTGATGTCTGCTCCTTATGACTAGTAGCCACCTTAATGAGACCAGAAACAAACTTCTGTAAAAATGTGTGCATTGCTGCTGGTGAGCCCTGAGGGAACCCAGGAAGGAAACAAAGAATACCTGCCATCTAGCAGCCATCAGACTGCAGCCACTCCTAACAGAGAACCCTAAGAAAACTTAGGTGGTGAAAACACAGGATACTGGTCCCAGAGAGCTGAGGTGCATATTAAAGGAATGATTTGTATATGTGTGTGCATGACTGGGTCACCTTGCTGTACAGTAGAAAATTGACAGAACACTGTAAACCAACTATAATGGAAAAAAAATCATTAAAAATGAAATTTTAAAAAAGGGATGATTTCAGTGAGGCTAGACTTTTGCTTTTTCCTATGCATATAAAAGCACTAAATTCCTTAAGACATCTGATTTTCTGTTACTAGCAGTAATCTTTTGTTCCTACGACATTCCAATTTTTGCAAAACTCCTATATATCCTAACTCCCCCTTCACCACCTCAGTGCAGTTTTCTCAGTGTTACTTGAAATGCTGCCTCCTGGGCTTCATTTCTCACTTTGCTCCAAAGAAAACTTAACTCTCAACTTTTAGGTTGTTCATTTTTTTAAGTTGACATCGTGGTTTTCTCTCTTTAGCACTGAAGAGCTTTATCTTTCTCACTGACAGCATAAAAGCAATGGGTTTTGTCTGTTTTATATATATATAAATAAAATATATATATATAAATAAATAAATAAAAATCATTATATATATATATATAATGATTTTTATTTTTTTCCATTATAGCTGATTTACAGTGTTCTGTCATTTTCTACTGTACAGCATGGTGACCCAGTTACACATACATGTACACCTTCTATTTTTGCACATTATCATGCTCTATCATAAGTGATGAGACATAGTTCCCAGTGTTACACAGCAGGATCTCATTGCTAATCTATTCCAAAGGAAATAGTCTGCATCTATGAACCCCAAGCTCCCCAAACAACCCACTTCCTCCCCCTCCCCTTTGGCAACACAAGTCTATTCTGCAAGTCCATGATTTTCTTTTCTGTGGAAAGGTTCATTTGTGCCATATATTAGATTCCAGATATAAGTGACATCACATTGGGTATTTGTCTTTCTCTTTCTGACTTACTTCACAAAGGATGAGAGTCTCTAGTTCCATCCATGTTGCTGCAAACAGCATTATTTTTTTCTTTTTTATGGCTGAGTAGTATTCCATTGTGTACATATACCCCATCTTCCTAATGCAATCATCTGTTGATGGACATCTGGCTTGTTTCCATGTCTTGGCTATTGTTAATAGAGCTGCAATGAACATGCCAGTGCATGTGCCTTTTTTTAAGGAAAGTTTTGTCCGGATATAGGGCCAAGAGTGGGATTGCTGGGTCATACGGTAGTTCTGTGTAGAGTTTTCTAAGGTACTTCCATAGTGTTCTCCCCAGTGGTTGTAGAAGCTTACATTCCCACCAACAGGGCAGGAGGGGTCCCTTTTCTCCACACTCTCTCCAGCATTTGTTATTTGTGGACTTTTTAATGATGGCCATTCTGACTGGTGTGAGGTGGTATCTCATGGTAGTTTTGATTTGTATTTCTCTAATAATCAGGGATGTTGAGCATTTTTTCATGTGCTTGTTGGCCATCTGTTTATCTCCCTTGGAGAAATGTCTATTCAGGTCTTTTGCCCATTTTTCAATTGGGTTGTTGGTTTTTTTGCTGTTGAGTTGTGTAAGTTGCTTGTATATTTTAGAGATTAAGCCCTTGTCAGTTGCATCATTTTAAACTGTTTTCTCCCATTCTGTAAGTTGTCTTTTTGTTTTCTTTTTGGTTTCCTTTGCTGTGCAAAAGCTTGTCAGTTTGGTTAGGTCCCAGTGGTTTATTTTTGCTTTTATTTCTGTTGCTTTGGGAAATGGACCCAATAAAATATTTGTAAGGTTGATATCAGAGAATGTTTTGCCTATGTTCTCTTCAAGGAGTTTGATGGTGTCTTGTCTTAGATTTAAGTCTTTCAGCCATTTTGAGTTTATTTCTGTGCACGGTGTGAGGGTGTGTTCTAGTTTCATTGCTTTGCATGCAGCTGTCCAGGTTTCCCAGCAATTCTTGCTGAAAAGACTGTCTTTTCCCCATGTTATGTTCTTGCCTCCTTTTTCAAAGAGTAATTGACCATAGGTGTCTGGGTTTATTTCTGTGTTCTCTATTCTGTTCCATTGGTCTGTCTGTCTGTTTTGATACCAGTACCACACTGTCTTGTTGACTGTGGCTTTGTAGTATTGCCTGAAGTCTGGATGAGTTATGCCGCCTGCTTGGTTTTTGTTCCTCTGATTTGCTTTGGCAATTCTTGGTCTTTTGTGGTTCCCTGTATATTTTTGGATTGTTTATTGTAGTTCTGTGAACAATGTCATGGATAATTTGATGGGGATTGCATTGAGTCTGTATATTGCTTTGGGTAGTATTACTTTTTCCAACCCAGGAGCATGGACTGTCTTTCCATTTCTTTACATGTCCTTTAATTTCCTTGATTAATGTTTTATACTTCTCAGCATATAAGTCCTTTACCTCCTTGGTCAGCTGTATTCCCAGGTGTACGATTTTTTTGGGGTGCAATTTTAAAAGGTATTGTATTTTTGTGTTCCTTTTCTAATATTTCATTGTTAGTATACAGAAATGCAACTGATTTCTGAATGTTCATCTTATATCCTGCTACTTTGCTGAATTTTTTGATCAGTTCAAGTAGTTTTGGGGTTGAGTCCTTAGGGTTTTCTATGTATAGTATCATGTCATCTGCATATAGTAACAATTTTACCTCTTCTCTTACTATTTGGATGCCTTTTATTTCTTTTGTTTGTGGCTAGGGCATCCAATACTATGTTCAATAACAGCAGTGAGAATGAACAACCTTGTCTTGTTCCAGATTTTAGTGGGAAGGCTTTCAGCTTTTCTCCATTGAGTATTATATTTGCTGTGCATTTGTCATAAATGGCTTTGATTATGTTCAGGTATGTTCCCTCTATACCCACTTTGGTAAGAGTTTTTATCATGAATGGATGTTGGACTTTGTCAAATGCTTTTTGTGTATCTGTTGAGATGATCATGTGGTTTTTGACTTTTCTTTTGTTACTATGGTGTATGAGGTCGATTGATTTACATATGTGGAACTACCCTTGTGAACCTGGGATAAATTTCACTTGGTCGTGATGTATGAGCCTTTTTATGTGTTGTTGGATTTGGTTGGCTAACATTTTGTTGAGAATTTTTTGCATCTGTATTCATCAAGGATATTGGCCTATAGTTTTCTTTTTTGGTGGTATCTTTGTCTGGTTTGGAAATAGGGTGATGGTGGCACCATAGAATGTCTTTGGTAGTGTTCCTTCTTCTTCAACCTTTTGAGAAAGTTTAAGGAGGATGGGTATAAATTCCTCTTTGTATGTTTAGTAGAATTTACATGTGAAGCCATCTGGTCCTGGACTTTTATTTTTAGGGATTGTTTTTATGACATATTCAATTTCATTTCTAGTGATAGTTCTGTTCAGTTGATCTATTTCTTCTTGATTTAGTTTCAGCAGGCTGTAAGTCTCTAGAAAGATGTCCATTTCTTCTAGGTGTTTTTTGTTTGTTTCTTCTAGTTTTTTTTTTGGTTGACATGTAATTGTTGATAGTATTCTCTTATGGTTTTTTGTCTTTCTGTAGTATCTGTTGTGACTTCTCCTTTTTCATTTCTGATTTGGTTTATATGGGTTTTTTTCTCTCCTCTTCTTGGTGAGTCTAGCCAGAGGTTTGTCAATTTTGTTTACCTTTTCAAAGAACCAGCTCTTGGTTTTGTTGATTTCTTCTATTGTTTTTGGATTCTCTATTTTATTGATTTCCTCTTTGATTTCCTTCCTTCTGCTGACTTTAGGTTTTGCTTGTTCTTTTTCTAATGCATTTAGCTGTTGGGTAAAGTTGTCGATTTGAGATTTTTCTTCTTTTTTAAGAAAGGGCTGTATTGCTATGAATTTCCCTCTGAGCACTGCTTTTGCAGCATCCCATAGATTTTGCATGGATGTGTCTTCATTATCATTTGTCTCGAGGTTTTTGTTTTTGTCTTTTGCCATTTCCTTGGGCCGCTCCCATGGCATATGGAGGTTCCCGAGCTAGGGGTCGAATCCGAGCCGTAGCTACCAGCCTATGCCAGAGCCACAGTAATGCAGGATCTGAGCCACGTCTGTGACCCACACCACAGCTCATGGCTATGCCGGATCCTTAACCCTCTGAGCAAGGTCGGGGATCAAACCCACAACCTCATGGTTCCTAGTTGGATTCATTAACCACTGAGTCACTACAGGAACTCCTGTCTTGAGGTAATTTTTAATTTCCTTCATGATTTCCTCAGTGATCAATTGGTTTTTTAGTAGCACGTTGTTTAGTTTCCATGTAGTAATTTTTTCCTCATTTCTTTTCCTTTGGTTTATTTCTAATTTCATGCCATTGTGGTCAGAGAAGATACTTGAAATAATTTCTATATTCTTAAATTTGTTGAGGTTAGCTTTGTGCCCCACTATGTGATCAATTCTTGAGAATGTTCCATGTGCCCTTGAGAAGAATGTATATTCTGATTTTTTTGGATGTAATGTACCAAAAATCTCAATTAAGTCTAACTTTTCTATTGTATCCTTTAGGATCTCTGTGGGCCTATTGATTTTCTGTCTAGAGGATCTGTCCATTGATGTGAGTGGGGTGTTAAAGTCTCCTACCATGATTGTATTCCCATTGATTTCTCCTTTTATGTCTGTTAGTACTTGTTGTAGGTATCTGGGTGCTCCTGTATTAGGGCATATATATTGATGATTATAATATCCTCTTTTTGAATGGATCCATTAAATAGTGTCCTTCTTTTTCTTTCTTTATGGCCTTCATTTTAAAGTCTATTTTGTCTGATATGAGTATTGCAACTCCTGCTTTCCTGTCTTGTCCATTGGCATGAAATATCTTTTCCCATCCCCTCACATTCAATCTGTATGTGTCCTTTGTCCTATGGTGAGTTTCTTGTAGGCAGCAGATTGAAGGTTTTTACTTTTTTGTCTACACAGCCACTCTGTGTCTTTTCATTGGAGCATTCGGTCCACTGACATTTAAGGTGATTATTGATAGATATGTATTTATTGCCATTTTAAACTTTGTTTTCCATTTGATTCTATGTTTCTTTTTTTTCTTTTTTGGGTTGTATGGTTTCCATTTATTTCATGCTTGCATACTTTACTTTTCAGTTTTTGTGAATGTAATTTTCAGTTTTGATTTGTGTTTGCCCCGTTTTTTTTTTTTTTTTTTTTTTTTTTTTTTTTTTTTTTTAAGCATGTTAAGCCCTTAATATATCTACTTTCTTTTGCCTGATAGTCATGTGGGATCAGACACATTCATTAAAATAAGAAAAAAGAATCTATATTTTCTTACTTTCCTTCTGCACATTGTATGATTTTGACATCTTTTTCTTTTTTTAACGTGTTCATGTTTAGATCTGTATCCTGGCTTATTTAAGGGATTGCTTTCCAATTGTGGTTTCCTCCATCCTAATTCTTCTTTTTCTCTTCTCTCTTTCTCTCTCTTTTTTAATTTAAAGAAGCCCTTTCAGTGTTTGTTTTAGAATGGGTTTACTATTGCTGTACTATTTTAGCTTTTGTTTGCTGGAGAAATTCTTTATTTCCACTTCTAATTTAAATGATATTCTTGATGGATAGAGTATTCTAGGTTGCAGTTTTTTTCCTTTCAGCACTTTAAATATATCTTGCCACTTCCTTCTGGCCTATAGTGTTTCTGTAGAGAAATCAGCTGATAGCCTTATGGGGGTTCCCTTATAATTAATTCTTTGTTTTTCTCCTGCTGCCTTTAGAATCCTCTCTTTAACTTTTGCCATTTTTATTATAATATGTCTTGGTGTGGGCCTGTTTGGGTTCAGCTTGTTTGGGACCCTCTGTGCTTCCTGTATCTTGATATCTGTTTCCTTTAGATTTGGAAAGTTTTCAGCCATAATGTCTTCAAATATATTTTCAATCCCCTTATCTTTTTCTTCTCCTTCTGGAATTCCTATTATGCATAGATTGGCCTGCTTTATATTATCCCATAGGTATCTTATATTGCTTTCCTGTTTTTTCATTTGGTTTTCTGTCTGTTGTCCTGATTGGGTGATTTATATTACTACATCACTAATTCATTCCTCTGCATTATTCATTCTGGTCTTTAACTTGGTTTGTTTCTCTGCAAATGTATTTTCTAGTTTTTCTTGGCTCCTCCTTATATTTTCTAGTTCCTTTCTGAGGGAATCTGCATTATTGTTCATATCTTCTCTTAATTCCTTCCGTATTTTCACTATCTCCCTTTTGAACTCAAAGTCTGTCAGACTGCAGAGGTCTGTTTCTTTATTGACTGCTTTAGGTGAATTCTCCTGTTCCTTTAACTGGGAGTGATTTCTGTGCTTCTTCATCTTGCTTGTGTTTTTCTTTTTCTGTGATTTCCAGGAAGCCAAACTGTAGTCTTGTAAGGCTACTTGATGCAAGAGCCTTTGTATTTTTTTGGGGGGGTTACTATTTATTTTTGGTGTGGGTATTTGAATATTTGCTCTCTCTTTCTTTGTTGTGAGCATGCTGTTTTCCCAGGATGCTCAGTGTGTTTTCAGGGAGATGGAGGCAATGGGTGGGGCCAGCATTCAGTGCCTGGTTATTGGGTTCTCAATAGCAGCAAGGACCTGCAGGAAGGTGGCACAGGCTACTCCTAGTTGCAGGGCCCTGGGAAGTGGTAATAAGCTCTAGGCAAATCTTTAAGGTGACCAGAGCATTTGGAAGTAGACAGAGCAGGGTGCATGAGCTCCCAGGGGAGTGAAGGCAACAACAGCTTGTGTTTGATTGCAATGCCATCCTCTGAGGTGACTGGAACTGAAGGTGGTGTCTGTTCAGGGACCCCTATTGGGAGCAGGCCATGACCATCTCTAGAGTCAGCGATAAATGTGGTGGTTTGCCCCTGCCATCTGTAGACCATGCATGAAGCAACTCACCTCACTTAGCCCACATATGAGGTGTTGTGAAGGGTGCTTCTAGTTGAAGAATCCTGGGAAGCTACAGAGATCAGGCTTGTGGGTACTGCCTGGAATGTTTGGAAATGGCAGCAGCAGGGTAGGTGTGTTCCCAGGAGTTCAAGAGCACCAATAGGTGGTGTTCAGTCACAATGCCCTCCTCTGTGGTGTCCTTTAGGTGAATGGGGCTGCAAGTAACTTTTGTTCAGGTATCTCCAATGGTAGTGGGCCACACCCACCTCTGGAATCAGGGATAACTTCAGCGTTTTGCCCTTGCTGCCTGCAGACCACACAAGAAGCACCCTGTCCCACTTAGCCCATGCAGCAGGTGCTGCACCAGTTGCTCCTAGTTGTAGGGTCTTGGGAAGGGACAGTGACCATTTTGCAGCAGCAGCTGCAGGGTGAGTGTGTTCCCAGAGGAGTGAGAGCAACAGTATATGGTGCTTGGTTGCAATGCCCCCTTTTTTCATTTTTGCCAACTCTTGAGGTCACTGGGATGGCTGGTGGAGCCCACCCACAGGCCCCCAGTGATGGCAAGCCACATCTCCCCCTTGCCTCTGAGATGACTGCCACAGTCTGTCCCTGCCACCTGTAGATCATTCAAGAGGCACCTCATCACAATTAGCCCCCTTATGCCCTTAGCCCACACAATAGGTGCCTGGCCACCAGTAGCCTGTGCAAGAAGTGCCAAATGTCCCCTAAATGAGCAAGAGGCTTTTAGCCACACATATGGCCTCAGGAAGATAAAACTTAAGGATTAAGAGAATTGTTTTCCATAAATGCCTGCTTTATGTTGGGAGTGATCAAAATTGTCTTATACTAATAGGAGATGACACAGGTCAGATTGCTCTCACAAGGGGGGCTGAATTGAGCTTTGTTTGTGTGACTGGACTAATTTTGTCAGATTGTAGCCAAGCAGGACACTGTGGAACTCTTGGGCATGAAAGCCTTTCTGTGTCCCCCACTTCTTGTTTGTAGATAAGAGGCTTCAGCCTGGATGACCTTCCTTGAGGGCAGGTTCAAACAGTTGCTAATTAGGGAAAGAAGGGGATGCAGAGACAAGGGAGGAAACATCAAGAGACAATAATGTGGCTTTGAAGTAGGGTCCTGGTTCCTCCTCAAGGGATACACTTAACAGTATCTTTTTTTAAATTTTATTAGTTTTATTGAGGTATAGTTTATTCACAAGGTCGTGGTAACTTCTGCTGTACAACAAAGTGATTCAGTTATACATGTACACACATCCATTCTCATTCAGATTTTTTTCCCACATAGTTTACCATAGAATTTGAATAGAGTTCTCTGTGCTATACAGCAGTTCCCTACTGGCCAGTTATTCCATATACTTCAGTGTACATATGCCAGTCCCAACCCCCCAATTCATCCCTTCCCCCTCCCACCTGTCCCCTTTGGTATCTTAACAGTATCTTTGTGGCTTTTTCCAGAATTAAAACCCTCAACAAATGGAACGTGTTTACTACTTGATGAAGCATTCTTCATTCCAGAGAGAAGTTCATAGTTTGATAACTGGGAGAAACACAGAAGCTCATCAGGAGACTACCTGAGGCCAGATTAAAGGAATATAGGTCCTGCATACCCTGAGCCTTGTCGGAAATCCCACTCTAGAACCATTGCTATAAAACTCCTCACCAAATCCTCCCAGGTGAGACAGTTTTTGGATGTATTAGCCTGCTCTGTCCCCCCTTGCCTGGCAAAGCAATAAAGCTATTCTTTTCTCCTTCACCCAGAACTCTGTCTCCAAGATGCAACTTGCCATTGATGCACAGATCTGAGTTTCAACAACAACCTTACAAAATGTTCAAGGCTGATTACTATTCCTACATAAACTCATCTTTTTGAGCTTGCCTCAGTTTACATCTTTATCTAAGTCAACAATCTCTAGCATTTCTCTTTGATTCTTTTTTTTTAGGATTTATATCTCTATGCTTACACTGCTCATTTGTTACTGCATGCCATTTACTTAATCCATTGAAGTCCTTGTTATGTTCATCATAGTTGTTTTAAATTTCTGGTCTGATAATTCCAACATCTTTCTTGTGTCTGGAGTTGATACTTGCCCTGTCTCTTCAAATCATGTTTTATGCCTTTTGGTATGCCTTCTAATTTTTTCTTGATAGCAAAACATTATGCAATGTGTAAAATAACTACTGTAAATAGGCCTTTAGTCATGTGGTAGAGGGGAGGGGAAGCAATTTATACTCCTATGAATAAGTCTCAGTCTTTTAGTGGTCCTGTGCCCATAGACTGTGAACTTCCCTAGTGGCCCTAGTGGGAGAGAATGGCTAGAACTGACTAAAATTTAGTATTTCTCTTCCCCAGGTCAGGTAGGCTCTGATGATACCCCAGTGGGTTAGGCTCTGGTTAACTAGTTTCCCCTGAGGGCAGGCTTTGTTAAGAAAAATAATGCTCTGGCTTAACAAAGTGGTTCCTTTTTGTAGGGGGGAACAAGATTGTGGAGTAAGAGTATGTGGAGCTCACTTCCCACAAACACATTAGGAATACATCTATATGTGAGTCAGGATGGGGATCAAGATATTGGAGTAGGTGGACATGGAATGTACCTCCTGCAACAAACACATCAAAAATATATTTACAGATGGAAAAATTCTCACATAAAACTAACTGGAATCTGTCAGTAGATTTCCTAAACAACCAAAACTGCAAGAACTCCATGTAACTGGGCAGGACAGGAAAGAGAAGACATCAGGGTGAGGCCAGCACCTGTAAGGAAGAGAAAGTCTATACAGGCGGATGCTCAGCCTGGTGAGCCCCCTTGCCTGCTGAGAAATCCACTGATACAGAAGGGCCAGAGAAGCCCAAACTCTACTCATGAGGAGTACACATATGCTGGCTCACTAACAATCAGGGCAGAGAGACTTAAACTGCTGACTACCACTTCACTGCACTTCTAATCCAAAGGAGGTAATGTCCTGGCCCTGCTCACTCCACAACACAGCCTGGCATAAGAACAGGGCAAAGATCTGGTCTAGATTCACAGAGACAGGTGGGGACACCTCAAGTGTTATCTGGACAGAACCACAGAGATCATCATCAATGCACATATGCGGGTGGTGGGTTGAACCTGGCAGATGTAGTCAGTGTGTCCACCAGTTGTGCTACAAGAACATCAGTAGCTAAGTGCTGAATATCAGGGTAGACAGGCCCTGGGAAAGGACCCAGTCTAGCTATGCAGAGATGGCCTGGAAGATCTGAGGTGAAATCCAGGTAATGTCACAGAACCCATCACAGTAGCAATGGCTCTAGCTACAGAGTCCATTGTCAGAAAGTACATGATGGTGGTGGTCCCAGCTGTGGCAGACATTGTCAGCGTGCACACCAAGTGGTGCCATAAGAATGCCAGGGGGATGAATCTTAGGTTGTCAGTGATTTGTTTCCTGGAAGAAGCACCCCAACTCTACCCATTCTACACCACAGCTTAGTGCCAGGTCTGGGGTGGACAGGTCCCGGGGGAGGTCTGCCACAGAGGCAGTCCAGGTCCCAGACAGCAAAACAGCCACTTCAAATTCTGCATCCACAACACCCCAACCTCAAGCCCCAGCCTACTCCACCCCATAGACTTGCACTAAATCTGAGATGAACACAATAGAGAAAGGGATAGGACTTGGGCTGCTTCTGAGCAAAACCATGGGTACCTACACAGGCAATACATAGGTTTGCTGAGACCACACAGACCTTACATGCTTCACCAATCCCCACCTTTGGGGAAGGGCATGTATGCAAGGTTGACAGAACTGGATGGAACCTGACCCTCAGGAGTAATATTCCATCAACTATGGAGCAGAGCCCACCCCAACAGGGCAGTGACAGCTATGGAGAAAAGAGGAGGCCCCCATCTCACATCCAGCACAGGCTCTGGAAACTACCACACCAATCATATCCTCTTTTAAGGGGATAACAGCCAGCACGCTCTGAGGAAAACATGTTTGGCATCCATACTAAAACTTGTCCTCACCCAAAAAATACTCGACACAGTCTTCCTGAAAATGCTCCCACAAAAATCACCACTTCAAGGCCACAATACATAATTGTTTTTCCTAAATTTATAGAGACAGAGAAAGTTAAGGAAAATGATAAGGCAGAGGAACTAATCCCAATGAAAAGAACAAGAGAAATCCCATGAAAGACAAATAATGAAGTAGATCTCACCAGTCTATTGGATGCCAAGTTCAATAAGGAGGTAAATAAAAACAATGAAAAATGAAGAAAGATTATAAAAAATGCAGTCGACTATAACAAGTACCAAAGATGATCTGTCAAAATTAGACAAATCAAGTGCCAAGATAAAAAAATCAGTCTAGAAGCAGTGAATAGCAGACTGACAGAAGAATGAATAAGTGATCTGGAAAATCTGAAATAAATGATCTGGAAGATCTAGAAGATGGAAACAGATATCCCAATAAAGGAAGCACAGGGGGTTCCAAAGAAGATGACCCCAGACACGTACAAAGACTTACCATAATTAAAACAGCAAAAGTTAAAGAGAGGGTTCTAAAGGCAATACTCAGAGAACACACTTTAAAATAAGGGGAGCTGTAAAGACAAAGGACATAATGGTAAATGGATCAATACAAGAGAATATTACACTTGTTAACATATGTACAAAGTATAGGAAACCTAAATATATAAAACAAATGCTAACAAACATAAAGGGAGAGGCTGACAAGAATACAATGATAGTAGGAGATTTTAGTAGGAGATTTTAACTCTCCATTGACATCAATAGACAGATCATCCAGACAGAAAATTGGTAAAGCAACAGAGGTTCTAAATGACACAATAGATCATTGGACTTAAGTGATATCTGCCACTTCCTATGCTGAAAGGCAACAGGAGATCCTGAAAGAGGGCAGCATGGTATAACAAAACACACAAGACCCAGGGTTTTTTTTTTTTTTTTTTTTTTTTTTACTTAATGAACATTACTTAATTTACAAGTGTACAACAATCATTACAACCAAACCCTATAGCATGTCCATCTCAAACCCTCAGTACATCTCCCCACCCCCCAACCTGTCTCATTTGGAAACTGTAAGTTTTTCAAAGTCTGTGAGTCAGTATCTGTTCTGCAAAGAAGTTCATTCTGTCCTTTTTTTTAGATTCCACATGCAAGTGATAACATTTGATGTTGGTGTCTCATTGTCTGACTGACTTCACTTAGCATGATAATTTCCAGGTACATTTAGAAAGCAAGGGACCAGGAGGCACTCTCTTCTGCAGAACAAAGGCCCTAGGCATTAGCCCACTTGACTTTTATTAAGAAAAGTGACTAGATTAGTGAGATTAAGGAAGGTGATAAGTTTAGTGGATAAGACAAAGCTCTCTCTTAGTGATATCAAAGGGTCATACCCTTAGGACATAGTGCAGCTGTTTATAGAATAGCATGGTTAATGCATAAGTCCCTTATGTTGTCTTTGAAGAAGACCTGTACTTGAGAACTTTGCATGGCACACATGTTTTGCCACACACCATGTTGGCTTTCTGCAGAGTTCAGCAGCTCAGTGGTCTCCAAAATCTACAAGACAATACATCCAAAAGAGCCAGAATACAAATTTTTTTCAAGCACACTGATCATAAATGAGTGAAACAAGAAATCAATCACAGAAAGAAAAATGGTAAAAGAAAATATGGAGACTAAAAAACCTGCTACTAAAAACTAATAGGTCAATGATGAAATCAAAGAAGAAAACAGAAAATACCCCTGAACAAATGAAAATTAAGGTAACCTTGGCAAAATCAATATGATGCAGCAAAAGCAGTTCTAAGATGGAAGTTCATAGTGATTCAGGCCTTCTTAGGAAATAAGAAAAATCTCAACTAAATAATCTAATCCACCACCCAAAAGAATTAGAAAAAGAACAAACAAAACCCCAAATCAGCAGAAGGAAATAATAAAGAATAGAGAGGAAATAAATAGAAATTTAAAAATAGAAAATAACAATAAAACGAAGAGCTGATATTGAAAAATAAACAACATTGACGAACTTCTAGCCAGCCAACTCACCAAGAAGAAAAGAGAGAGGACACAAAAAATCAAGATAATAAATGAAAGGGAATTCCCAGTGGTTGATGAATCTGACTAGCAACCATGAGGATGCAGGTTCTATCCCTGGTCTCACTTGATCGGTTAAGGATCTGGCATTGTGGTGAGCTGTGGTGTAGGTCACAGACATGGCTCAGATCCTGGGTTGCTGTGGCTGTGGTGTAGCCCAGCAGCTACATCTCTGATTTGACTTCTAGCCTGGAAACCGCCATAGGCCGTGGTTGTGGCACCCCACCCCCGAAAAAAAGGAAAAAAAAAAAGAGGAGAAATCATGACCAATAGAAATTGCAGAAATAATAAATTAAAAACCCTAAGAGAATGCTATAAACAGTTATATGTCAACAACTTGGACAACCTAGAAGAAATGGATAAGTTTATGGAAGGATACAGGCTTCCAAGACTGAGTCAAGAAGAAACATAATTTGAACAGACAATTCACTAGAAAGAAGTGAAATAGAATTTGTGATAAACTCCCTGCAAAATAAAAGTTCAGAATGGATTACTGGGGAGTTCTACAAAACATACAAAGAATAAATTATATCACTTTAACACCCATTAGAATGGCTCTTATTAAAAACAAAGCAAGGGAGTTCCCATCGTGGCTCAGTGGTTAACGACTAGGAACCATGAGATTGTGGGTTTGATCCCTGGCCTTGCTCAGTTGGTTAAGGATCTGGCATTGCCGTGAGCTGTGGTGTAGGTTGCAGACATGGCTCGGATCCCGAGCTGCTGTGGCTGTGGTATAGGCTGGCAGCTACAGCTCCAATTAGACCCCTAGCCTGGCAACCTCCATATGCCACAGGAGTGGCCCTAGAAATGGCAAAAAGACAAAAAAAAATTAAATTAAATTAATAAAAAAACAAAGCAAAGTAAAACAAACAAAACGCTCAGAAAATAACAAGTGTTGGAGGATGTGGTGATATTGGAACCTGTGTACTGTTGGTGTGCATGTCAAATTGTGCAGCAACTGTGGAATATAGAATGGAAGTTCCTCAAAAAATTAAACATGGTATTACCATATGATTCAGCAATTCCATTTCTGGGTATGATCCAAAAGATATGAAAACAGGGATTCAAACAGATATTCGTGTACCTGTGTTTTTAGAAATATTATTCAGGATAGCCAAAATATGGAAAATATTGAAGTGTCTACTGACAAAATTTGGCATATACAATTGATTACTATTTAGCTTTGTTAAGGAAAGAAATTTGAATACATGCTACAATGTGAATAAACCTTGAAGACATTATGCTAAATGAAATATGCCATTCACAAAGGGACAGATATTGTATGATTCCAACTGTATGAGGTACTTAGAATAGTCAAATTCATAGAGACAGAAAATAGAATAGCATTTGCTAGGAGATATGGGAGGAGGAAATGGAAAATTAGTGTTTGATGGGCACAAAATTTCAGTTTTGGAAGATGAAAATTTCAGGATATGGATGGTGGTGATAATTATACAAAGATATGAATGTACTTAATGCCAATTAATGGTATATTTTAAAATTATTAAAACATTAAAATAAAAAAATATTTTCTTTTCCCTTCTCCCTGCCAGAAGTACAGGGAGATTTTTTTTCCTGATATTTACCGTGAGTGCTTGGTTCATCTCCTGGAAGCAAGTCTTGTGGGGGCTCCCCTACAACCATGTCCCCTTGGAGTTTTTAATTGTCAGATTTGTCCACACTGAGCATATAGCAATGTGGAAATTATAATTCAGTTTTTCATATCTTGGCAATGATTCCTGCAGCAGTTTCTGCTCTTGAGTCTCTGCTCTCACAATTTATGGTTCCCTGTATTCGCCTGCCTGTGGCAAACTGTCTTGGGGGCAGCAGTTTGCCTATATCCTCACCTCTTACAGATGCTAGAAGAGTTGTTGATGTTTCAATATTTTAAGCTTTTTACATGTTAGGATGACTTTTAATTTTCTTACATGTAGAAACCAGAAAACCCAACTTTCTCAGCTTTATTGAGATATAATCATATACCACACAGTTTACCCATTTAAAAAGTAGAATTCAGTGGGTTTTTGTATATTCATAGATGTGTACAACCACTACAACTTAGTGTGATATTTTCAAGGCTCACTCACATTGTAGCATGTATTAGTTCTTCGTTTATTTTTATTACTGAATAATATTGCATTGTATGGATGGATGAATTTTTTTTTAATCCATTCATTAGCTGATGAACATTTGGGCTGTTTTCACCTCTTGGCTATTATGAATGAAATTACCCTCACCTTTGTCAGTAGGCAGACCCAGGATACCTTCTCAGAGCCTCCCTGTTTGGGAGAGTAATTGAGAAAAAGTTTTGTGTGATATGGGGCTGTTGGTGAGCCCAAAATGCTCTTCCTGAGTTTCTCTCTCTCTCTCTCTCTCTCTCTCTCTCTCTCTCTCTCTCTCTCTCTCTCTATTTATTTATTTATTTTATTTTTTGCTTTTTAGGGCTGCACACTGGGCATATGGAAGTTCTCAGGCCATGGGTTGAATTGGAGCTACAGCTGCCAGCCTACACACAGCCATAACAACACAGGATCTGAGCCAAGTCTGCAATCTGTACCCCAGTTCATGGCAACACTGGATCCCTGACCCACTGAGCAAGGCCAAGGATCAAACCCATGTCCTCATGGTTACTGGTTGGATTTCTTTCTTTTTTTTTAATCTTTTTTTTTTTGCCTTTTTCAGGGCTGCTCCCTTGGCACAGGGAGGTTCCCAGGCTAGGGGGTCTAATTGGAGCTGTAGATGCCGGCCTACACCAGAGCCACAGCAACGTGGGATCCGAGCTGCATCTGCAACCTACACCATAGCTCACAGCAATGCAAGATCCTTAACCCACTTAGAGAGGCCAGGGATCAAACCTGCAACCTCATGGTTCCTAGTTGGATTCGTTAACCACTGTGCCACGAAGGGAACTCCTGGTTGGATTTATTTCTACTGCACTACAGTGGGATCTTCCTGAGTTTCTCACTTCAAAATTTTCTAGGAGATGCTCTGCATGTTCAGGTTCTATGCAGGACAATGGCTAGTCCTGGGACAACTTTCTCAGGTTTCTTTTTGCATACCTGGTCAGTCTCAGCCTCCAGTGAGAAACTTAGAAAGTTTTAAGGGAAGCCTATCCAGCAATTAGGACTACACCATGATCACCCTCCCAGGTTGTCACAGGCTGGCCTACAGTTGTTACTGTCACTGGATGGTAACTTAGAAATATTTGGAGGTAGCTCCTTTGACTACCAGGGTACATGTGGAATTGCAGATATGCCCAGGAGATTCTCATGATTCTTTGAGTGTAACTGTATGTTCATTTTCATAATTATAATTAGATTCATCTTCATTTGTTCTTATTTTATCTTAGTTTTGCATGACTGTATGACTTTAATTTCCTTTCCATGAGCAATACATTGGTTCATCCTCATTTGTTCTAAGTCTCTAAGTCAAAATAAGATATTAGTTTATTAGACCTTTATAACTTTATTAGCATAAGTGATGGGTCAATATAGCTAGGCTATAGTACCCAGATGCTTGGTTAAAGACTAGTTTATTTTTTATAATTTTTTAAAATTTTAGTTGATTTACAATGTTGTGTTAATTTCTGCTGTACAGCTGAGTGGCTTAGTTATACATATATATTCTTTTTCATTATGGTTTATCACTAGATTTTGAATATTTTCCCCTGTTCTATAGAATAGGACTTTGTTGTTTATCCATTCTATAGTAATAGTTTATCTCCACTAATCCAAAACTCCCAATCCTTCCCTCCCTCCACCCTTTATCAACCACATATCTATTGCTATATCTGTGAGTCTGTTTTTGTTTCATAGATATGTTGATTTGTGTTGTGCTTTAGATTCCACATATAAGTTATATCATATGGCATTTGTCTTTCTCTTTCTGACTTTCCTCCATCCATGTTGCTCCAAATGGCATTACTTCATTCTTTTTAATGGCTAACATTCCATTGTATGTATACATATACCAAATTCTTTATCCATTCATCTGTCAATGGACATTTAGATTGTTTCCATGTCTTAGTTATTGTAAATAGTGCTACAAAAAACATAGAGATGTGTGTATCATTTTGAATTATAGTTTTGTCTCAAGCAGTATTTTAGATATTGGTGTGGAAGTATTTTTTAGATGTGATTAACATTTAAATCAGTAAGCTTTGAGTAAAACAGATTATCCTCCATAATGTGGGTGGGCCTCATCCAATCAGTTGAAGGAAAAGACTGTTAAGGAAAAGATCAGTTAAGAGAAAAGGCTGACCTCCCACAAGGTCAGAAGGAATTCTGGCTCCAGACTGCCTTCAGACATCAACGCTTCTTCTCTGAGTCTCCAGCCTGCTGGCCTGCCAGACAAATTTCATACTTAGCCTCCACGAACATTTAAGCCAATTCCTAAACATCAGTAAATCTTTCTCTCTCTCTTTCCCTCTCCACAAGACAGACAGACAGATAGATAGATAAAGATATATAGATGATATGTAGATAGATATGGACCTACCTATCTATACATAGCATGGTCTTCTTTGTCTAGACAAGTTTAACAGCACATTTTCTCAAATAATGCATTGATTGTTCTTCACTTTTTCTAAATTGAAATAAGATTGTGTTTTTATTGTACTGTGTGACTCTGAGCTTATTTCAATGCTGCTTAGCTACATTGCGATGAATGAGTGCTTTGTTTGGAGAGCACTGTATAACTTGGCACATTTTTACAAATAATGCCTTGATTCATTTTCATGTGCTCAACTTTAAATGAGGCATTAGTATTCAGAGTATTACTGTGAACTAATTTATGCAAATTCTACTAAAATAAAGTGTGTGTGTTTTATTTTCTTTAACCATCAACAGCATTTAAGCTTCCCTCTCCTCTTCTGCCTCATATAGGTGCATGCTGATCAGATAAAGTGGTATGGTTTAATATTACTTTGCCTTTAATGGGGAATGTAAAGGGCTGAATGGTGCCTTTCTCTCCCCCCGCCCCGTTAAGAGATATGTCCAAGTCCTAATCCCTGAAACCTGTGAATATGATTTTATTTAGAAGAGGGGTCTGTGCAGATGTAATTAAGCCAAAGATCTTGAGATGACATTATTTTGGATTTAAAGTGGGCCATAAATATGATGACAGACACATAGAGGAGAGAAGAGAATGAGACAACATGAAGATGGAGGCAGAGTGATACATCCACAAAACAAAGAATACCAGCAAATATCAGAAACTGGAAGAAACAAGGAAGGATTTTACCCCGGAGCCTGTGTAGGGAGCACAGCCCTGCTGACAAATTAACTGACTTTTGGTCTCTAGAACTGTGAAAGACTACATTTCTGTTTTTTAAAGCCACCTAACTTGTGTTACTTTGGATGGCAATCATAATGAGTGGGAAGCCCAAATTAGCCCTGAGTAGGATCCTTCTGAACCAGACAGCATCACATGAGTTCTAAATATAGGACTGCATGGCTCCCTCTGAGAGCAGCCACCACTAAAGTGATACTAGATGGCTAAGAAGTGATAGCCATTCATGGATTATATATCAACACCCAGGGTTTTGCATTTCAAAGCAAGAAACACTGCTACTGAGATTGTCCAAATTTTTTAGAATTTTTAAAGCTACCCTCCTTCCCGAGTACCACAGGGATATTGTGGGGCCCAGTTGCTGGATGTGCCCCTGAAACATTTTTGGGTCTCTCCAATGGCTCTGAGAAGCCACAACAGGCTTGTCTACAGTCACATACCCATAGATTCTAGGCCACAGTTTGGGTGTCCTCTGGGGGTGATGGGGTTGCTGGAAGTTACATTCCATCTTGAAGCTTTCAAGAAAGTCATTGCTCTATAATACAGGCCCTCTGATCAAAGCCTCTCATTGAAAATCTCTGATCAGTGCTTCTGATGGATGCCCTCTAGTTGATGCCTTCAATGGATTCTCTCCTGCTCAAGGCCCCAGATTAGATGGATATTAGAGCTGCTCTTCTTTTTAGGTCTGCACCCTAGGCATATGGAGGTTCCCAGGCTAGGGGTTGAATCAGAGCTACAGCTGCCAGCTTATGCCAGAGCCATAGCAACTCCAGATCGGAGCCACATTTGTGACCTACACCACAGATCAGGGCAATGCTGGATCCTTAACACACTGAGTGAGGCCAGGGATCAAACTCACAACCTCATAGTTACTAGTTGGATTCATTTCCTCTGTGCCACAATGAGAACTTCTCTTCTTATGCCTGAGGGCTCCATGCACTTCCTCCTATTACCCTGGCCCTGCTTCTGCCCTGAGTTGGCTTAGGTGAGTCAAAGTCATCCCTGACCTTTTATGTCTCTTGTGCTCAGCCCTCTCTGGAGCAAGAGGATCATCCCATTGTTTTGGCACTGCCCTTCATAGTCCAGGGAGCTCCAGGCTTCCATCAGGTGCCTTCACCAGTGTTTTTCTTGCTGTCAGCACCCCATCAATACTTGCTGTGTATCATGTGAAAGGAAGGGTTTGCCTTGGCAAATGGCAGCAGGATCTCAAGAGTGTATCCCATGGGGCTGAGGAGAGCACTGCAAGGTTTCTATCAGTCCAGACACTGGATGATCCTGTTGGGCCGAGGCCAGAATGCTCACTGGCTTAGAGTCCTGATGATGCTTAGAGTGAATGTTTGCACTACAAATACCAAAGCGGGAATGTTTGTTGTTGTCCATGACATTTCTGCAGCTGCCACATAAGGTGACACCCCTAGCCCCAAGCCTGCATGCAGTGTGGGGGACATTGGCCTGGCTTGATGGATACACCAATTCAATGCACAATGTCAGAAATTTCCTGTCCGCCCCTCCCGCCTCTCTCCTACAGCCCCTCCTCCAGAATAAGGACTTAGAAACATTTGGGAAGGGGGCATGCTTCCTACCACTAGGCCCCAAGCATCTGTGTCTGGGGCTAGAGATACCCTCATTCATTTCTCTCATTGGCCAGACCTTGCCCCCTCTATGGAAGGAGACAGAAACATTTTGAAAGGTTTATCTGGTGATTGGGCCCCCATATGACACACATTTAGCTTTAGTGTCTGGCCTGGGCTGGTCCAGCTTTCAGGAGAGAGACTTAGAAAACTTTTCAGCAGATGCTCCCAAGGACTGGGACCCATGGGTAACCAAGGTACCCTTCCTGTGCTTCCTGACTGGTCCATGCCAATATGCTCACTCTAGGAGGCATGGAAATAAATAAAGACTACCCAGATGAGAACAACAGAGGCCGCTAATTCATAGCTTGTTAGAGTAAGGGGTTCAGCACTATCACTGCATTTGGCAGAGATTGACAGGTAATGGAGAGGGAGAAGGGAAGGCCCAGGTGTGTCCATTGGAATCTGTTGGAATGAGGAAGCCAAAGGCAACTTATGAGAAAGAGGTATCCTATGCGATTGGTTAGGGGAGTATACTTGGCTTTTGTAGGGCAAAAATTATGGAAGCTATGGTTACCAACCAAGTCTTAACTCTCTGGGCCAATTGATGCTGAGTTTGTGGGTAGAGATCCATTGTCATGTATGGTGTGGCCTTTGTCTTTTTAATATATTCCATCTCTTAAGGATGATTTGAAAACTTTTGGGAAGGCACATCCAACAATCAGGTCCTGCATGGGATTGCAGTCAGACCCAGGATCTTCTTTCCAGACCTCTGTGGCTGGTTGTTTGGTATCCACCATGGAAGTGGATTTAAAGGCATTTTAGGGAAGTAAATGTGAAGAATGGTGCTCACTTGGGACATTAGTTGAGCACAGGATGCTTCTCTGGATGTCTCTGGATAGTTGGATCCTCTGGAAGGAAACTTAGAAAAATTGAGGGGAGGCTTATTCAACAACTGGGCCCCAGATGGAATGCTGCCAGGCTCAAGGCACCTTCCAAGGGCATCTTACCCATCTCAAGCCAGTGCCCTTCCTCTGAAGGAAACTTGAAAATGCTTTAAATTTTTAAAAATTTATTCATATATATATTTATTTATTTAAAATTACCATAAAATAGACATAACACAAAATTTACCATCTTAATAATTTTAAAACATAAATTCAGTAGTGCTAAGTATACTCATGTTGTTGTGCAAAATATTTTCAGAACTTTTTCATCATCCCAAACAGAAACTCTGTACCTATTAACTCTCTGTTTTCCTCTCTCCCTAGTCCTGGCAGCCACTAGTCCACTTTCTGTCCCTATAGATTTGCCTATTTCAGACATTACGTGTAAATGGAATTATACACTATGTAGCCTTTTGCATTTGGTTTCTTTCATGCAGCATAATGTTTTCAAGTTTCATCCATGTTAAAGTACCTGTCAGAATTTCATTCCTTTAAAATGTTCTGTATATAACAAAATTTGTTATAAGGAATTGGCTCACTTAATTATAAAGGCTGACAAATCCAAAAATCTAGAGTTGGCCAGTTGCTGATCCAGACACAATGGTGTAATTTCAGTCTGAATGCCAAGGGAGGAGATCTAGGAAGGGCTGATGTTATAGACCAAAGACAGGAAAAACCCTCAATGTTCCAGCTGAAAGACAGTCAGGCAGAAGAGATTCTTTTGGTTACTGAAGATTAGACTTTTGGTTCTAGACAGGCTTTCAACTGATTGGATGAGACTCATTCATGTTAGAAAAGGAAATCTGCCTTACTTTGGTCTATAGACAGGATAGCAACGCTTGCCTAGTTCTCACCTAACCATTTGCTCCCCATAGGGCCAAGGAGGGTCTGGGCTGCCTCTGGAACGGTGGGCGCTGCTGCATGGCGGGGGGTCTCCGTGGCCTGAAACCCACCTCAAACCTGTTCTCCTTTGGGGAGATGGCTGATTTGGCAGGAGAAGGCCTGGTTTGCACAGGCCCCAGCAACCCACCCTTAGAGAGCTCAGGAGGGACACCCAGTGCCGGTCTCAGCAATGGCACAAAACTCGCTTCATGAAGCTTCATTCTGCGAACCTAAACTGTGCTCGGGGAACCAACCTCAGCCCCAATGTGTCTTTGCTCAGGAAAGCAACGCTTGCCAATTCTCAACTGGCCCTCTGCTCACCAAAAGGCCTCTGGCTCCGTGGGCGCTACTTGCCTCTGGCTCCGTGGGCGCTAGTGCTAGGAAGAAGGTCTCCGTGGCCTAAAACCCACTCCCATCATGTTCTCCATCAGGTAGAAGGCTGATGTGGCAGGAGAAGGGCTGGTTTGCCCAGGCCCCAGCAACCCAACCTTAGCCAGCTTGGGAGGGACCTCCCCATAGCTGCGGTCTCAGCAACGGCACAAAACTCGCCTTGGGAAGCTGCATTCGGCGAACCTAACTGTGCTCGGGGAACCAACCTCAGCCCCAATGCGTCTTTTCTCAGGAAAAAAACGCTTGCCTAGTTCTCACCTAGACCTACTGTGGGGATAAGACTGATGTGGCAGGAAAAGGCCTTGTTTGCACAGGCCCCATCAACCCAGCTCGGGAGAGACCCCCTAGTGGCGATTTAGCAATGGCACAGAACTTGCCTTGGGAAGCTGCATTCTGCGAACCTAAACAGTGCTCATGGAACCAACCTCAGCCCCAATGCGTCTTTTCTCAGGAAAACAACAGTTGCCTAGTTCTCACCTAGACCTATGCTCCCCATATGGCCAAGGAGGGTCTGTGCTGCCTCTGGCTCCGTGGACCCTGCTGCTAGGCAGGTGGTCTCCACGGCATAAAACCCACTCCAAACGTGTTCTCCTTCGGGGAGAAGGCTGATGTGGCAGGAAAAGGCCTTGTTTGCCCAGGCCACAGCAACCCAAACTAAGCCAGCTCGGGAGGGAGCCCCCTAGTGGCGGTCTCAGAAATGGCACAAAACCCGCCACGGGAAACTGCACTCTGCGAACCTAAAGTGTCCTCAGGGAACCAACCTCAGGCCCAATGCGTCTTTGCTCAGGAAAGCAACCCTTGCCTACTACTCACCTAGACCTATGCTCCCCATAGGGACAAGGAGGGTAGGGCTGCCTCTGGCTCCGTGGGCCGAACTGCATGGTGGGTGGTCTCCTCAACCTGAAACACACTCCAAACGTGTTCTCCTCTGGGGAGAAAGCTGATATGGCAGGAAAAGACCTTGTTTGCCCAGGCCCCAGCCACCCACACTCAGCCAGCTCGGAAGGGACACCCCTAGTTGCGGTCTCAGCAACGGCACAAAATTCGTTTCGGGAAGCTGCATTCGGCAAACCTAAACTGTGCTCGGGAACCAACCTCAGCCCCAATGCGTCTTTGCTCAGGAAAGCAATGCTTGCCTAGTGCTCACCTGGCCCTATGCTCCCCATAGGGCCAAGGAGAGTCTGGGCTTCCGCTGGCTCCGTGGGCACTGCTGCATGACGCGTGGTCTACGTGGCCTGAAACCCACTCCAAACGTGTTCTCCTTTGGGGAGAAGGCAGATGTGGCAGGAAAAAGACTTGTTTGGCCAGGCCTCAGCAACCCACACTTAGCTAGCTCGGGAGTGACCCCCCTAGTGGCGGTTTCAGCAACGGCACAAAACTCGCTTCTGGAAGCTGCATTCCCTGAACACAAAAGGGGTTCGGGGAACCATCCTCATCCCCAATTCGTGTTTGCTCAGGAAAGCAACGCTTGCCTAGTTCTCACCTAGCCCTATGCTCCCCATACGGCCAAGGAGGGTCTGGGCTGCCTCTTGCTCCTTGGGACGTGCTGCATGGCGGGTGGTCGCCGTAGCCTGAAACACACTCCAAATATGTTCTCCTTCGGGGAGAAGGCTGATGTGGCAGGAAAAGGCCTTGTTTGCACAGGCCCCAGCAACCCACACTTAGCCAGCTTGGGAGGGACACCACTAGTTGCGGTCTCATCACCGGCAAAAAACTCACTTCGGGGAGCTCCTTCTGCGAACATAAATTGTGCTCGGGGAACCAACCTCAGCCCCAATGCGTCATTGCTCTACAGAGCAATGCTTGCCTAGGGTTCAACTTGCCCAATGATCCCCATAGGGCCAAAGAGGGTCTGGGCTGCCTCTGGGTCCGTGGGCACTGCTGCATCTCGTGTGGTCTCCGTGGCCTGTACCCACTCCGAAGAGGTTCTCCTTCGGGGAGAAGGCTGATTTAGCAGGAGAAGGCCTTGTTTGCACAGGCCACAGCTACCCACAATTAGCTAGCTGTGAGGGACCCAGCTAGGGCCGATCTCAGACACGGCACAAAACTCCCTTCTGGAAGCTGCATTCTGTGAACCTAAATGGTGCTCTGGGAACCAACGTCAGCCCCAATGCGTCTTTGCTAAGGAAAGAAATTTGGCCTAGTTCTCACCTGGCCCTATGCTTCCAATAGGGCCAAGGAGGGTCTGGGCTGCCTCTGGCTCCATTGGCGCTGCTGCTTGGCAAGTGATCTCCACAGCCTGAAACCCATTCGAAACGTGTTCTACTTTGGGGACAAGGCTGATGTGGCATAAAAAGGCCTTGTTTGCACAGGCCCCAGCAACCTACACTTCGCCATCTCGGGAGGAACACCCCAAATGACCTTCTCAGCAATGTCATAAACCTTGCTTCGGGAAGCTGCATTCTGCGAACCTCAACTGTGCTCAGGAACCAACCTCAGCCCCAATGCGTCTTTGCTCAGGAAAGCAAGGCTTGCGTTGTTCTCACGTGGCCTTATGTTCCCCACAGGGCTAAGGATTGCCTGGCTTGTCTCTGGCTCCGTGGCCAATGCTGCTTGGCGGGTGGTCTCCGTGGCCTGAAACCCATTCCAAATGTGTTCTTCTTCGGGAAGAAGGCTGGTTTCGCATGAAAAGTCCTTGTTTGCCCAGGCCCCATCAACGCAATCATAGCCAGCTCGGGAGGGACCCCCCTAGTGGCGGCCTCAGCAATGGCGCAAAACTCGCTTATGGAAGCTGCATTCTGTGACCCTATAAGTGGTTCGGGGAACCAACCTCAGCCCCAATGCGTCTTGGCTCAGGAAAGCAACGCTTGCCTAGTTCTCACCTGGTCCTATGCTCCCCATAGGGCCAAGGATTGCCTGGGCTGCCTCTGGCTCTTTGGGCGCTGCTGCATGGCGGGTGGTCTCCGTGGCCTGAAACCCACTCCAAACGTGTCTCCTTCGGGGAGAAGGCTGATGTGGCAGGCAAAGGCCTTGTTTGCATAGGCCCCAGCAACCCAGCCTTAGCCAGCTCAGGAAGGATCCCCCTATTGGCGATCTCAGACACGGCACAAAACGCACTTCGGGAGGCTGCATTCTGCGATCGTAAACTGTGCTCGGGGAACCAACTCCAGCCCCAATGTGTCTTTACTCAGTCAGGAAAGCAACGCTTGCCTAGTTCTCACCTGACCCTTTGTTCCCCATAGGGCCAAGGTGGGTCGGGGGTGCCTATGGCTCCGTGGGAGCTGCTGCTTGGCAGCTGGTCTCCGTGATGTGAAACCCATTCCAAACATGTTCTCCTTCGGGGAGAAGGCTTATGTGGCAGGAAAAGACTTTGTTTGCACATGCCCCAGCCGCCCACCCTTAGCCAGCTCGGAAAGGACCCCCCAGTGCCAGTTTCATCAATGGCACAAAACTCGCTTCGGGAAGCTGCATTCTCCGAACCTAAACTGTGCTCGGGGAACCAACCTCAGCCCCAATGCGTTTTTGCTCAGGAAAGCAACGCTTGCCTAGTTCTCACCTGGCACTATGCAACCCACAGGGCCAAGGTTGTTCTGGGTGCCTCTGGCTCCGTGATCCGTGCTACATGGCGGGTGGTCTCTGCGGACTTATACCCAACCCAACCGTGTTATACTGCGGGGATAAGGCTGATGTAGCAGGAAAAGGCCTTGTTTGCACAGGCCCCAGCAACCCACCCTTATCCAGCTCGGGAGAGATCCCCTAGAGGTGATCTAAGCAACGGCACAGAACTTGCCTTTGGAAGCTGCATTCTGTGAACCTAAACTGTGCTCGGGGAACAAACCTCAGCCCCAATGCGTCTTTGCTCAGGAAAGCAATGCTTGCCTAGTTCTTACCTGGCCCTTTGCTCCCCATAGGGCCAAGGAGGTTCTGGGTTGCTTCTGGCTCCTTGGCCCTGCTGCTTGGTGGGTGCACTCCGTGGCCAGAAACCCACTCCAAACATATTCTCCTTTGGGGAGATGGCTGATTTGGCAGGAGAAGGCCTGGTTTGCACAGGCCCCAGCAACCCACCCTTAGCCAGCTCGGGAGGGACACCTCTAGTGGCGGTCTCAGCAGCGGCACAAAACTCACTTCGGGAAGCTGCATTCGGCAAACCGAAACTGTGCTCGGGAACCAACCTCAGCCCCAATGCGTCTTTGCTCAGGAAAGCAACGCTTGCCTAGTTCTCACCTGGCCCTATGCTCCCCATGGGTCCAAGGAGGTCCTGGGGTGCCTCTGGCTCCGTGGGCACTGCTGCTTGGCGGGTGGTCTCCGTGGCCTGAAACCCACTCCAAACGTGTTCTCCTTCGGGAGAAGGGTGATTTGGCAGGAAAGGGCCTTGTTTGCACAGGCCCCAGCAACCCACCCTTAGCCAGCTCGGGAGGGATACCCCTAGTGGCGATCTCAGACACGGCACAAAACTCACTTCGGGAAGCTGCCTTCTGTGAAACGAAATTGTACTCAGGGAAGCAACCTCAGGCCCAATGCGTCTTTGCTCAGGAAAGCAACGCTTGCCTAGTTCTCACCTGGCCCTCTGGGGAGCATGGGACCAAGGATGGTCTGGGGTGCCTCTGGCTCCGTGGGCCGTGCTGCATTTCGGGTGGTCTCCACGGCCTGACAACTTCTCCAAACGTGTTCTCGTGTGGGAAGAAGGCGGATTTTGCAGGAAAAGGCCTTGTTTGCACAGGGCCCAGCAACCCACCCTTAACCAGCTCGGGAGGAACCCCCCTAGTGGCGGTCGCAGCAACGGCCCAAAACTCGCTTCGGGAAGCTTCATTCTGCGAACCTAAACTGTGTTCGGGGAACCAACCACAGCCCCAATGGGTCTTTGCTCAGGAAAGCAACGCTTGCCTAGTTCTCGCCTGGCCCTCTGCTCCTCATAAGGCCAAGGAGGGTCTGGGGTGCCTCTGGCTCCTTGTACCCTGCTCTTTGGCGGCTGGTCTCCGAGGCCAGAAACCCATTCCAAAGGTGTTCTCCTTCGGGGAGAAGGCTGATTTTGCAGGAAAGGGCATTGTTTGCACAGAACCCAACAACCTACACTTGGACAGCTCGGGAGGCACACCCCTAGTGGCAGTCTGAGCAATGGCACAAAACTCGCTCCGGGAAGCTGGTTCTGCGAACCTAAACTGTGCTCGGGGAACAAGCCACCGCCCCACTGCGTCTTTGCTCAGGAAAGCAATGCTTGTCTAGTTCTCACCTGGCCCTCTGCTCCCCATAGGGCCAAGGAGGGTCTGGGCTGCCTCTAGCTCCATGGGCAGTACTGATTGTCGGGTGGTGTCCACAGCCTGAAACCCACTCCAATGGTGTTCTCCTTTGGGGAGTAGGCTGATGTGGCCGGAAAAGGCCTTGTTTGCCCAGGCCCCAGCAACCCACCCTTGGACAGCTCGTGAGGGACCCCCCCCTACTCTTGATCACAGGAACGGCACCAACTCGCTTCGGGAAGCTGCATTCTGTGAACCTAAACTGTGCTCGGGGAACAAACCTCTGCCCTAATGGGTCTTTGCTCAGGAAAGCAATGCTTGCCTAGTTCTTCCCTGGCGCTTTGCTCCCCATAGGGCCAAGGAGGTTCTGGGTTGCCTCTGGCTCCTTGGCCCTGCTGCTTGGTGGGTGGACTCCGTGGCCTGAAACCCACTCCAACCATGTTCTCCTTCGGGGAGACGGCTGATTTGGCAGGTAAAGGCCTGGTTTGCACAGGCCCCAGCAACCCACCCTTAGCCAACTCGGGAGGGACCCCCCTAGTAGCGATCTCATACATGGCACAGAACTCGCTTCAGGAAGCAGCATTCTGTGAACCTACATTGTGCTCTAGGAACCAACCTCAGCCCCAATGCGTCTTTGCTCAGGAAAGCAACGCTTGCCTAGTTCTCACCTGGCCCTATGCTCCCCATAGGGCCAAGTTGGCTCAGGTCTACCTCTGGCTCCGTGGGCGCTGCTGCTTGGCGGCTGGTCTCCCTGGCCTCAAACCCACTCCAAACGTCTTCTCCTTCTGGGAGAAGGCTGATGTGGTAGGCAAGGCCTTGTTTGCACAGGCCCCAGCAACCTACACTTAGCCATCTCGGGAGGTAACCCCTAGTGGCGATCTCAGCAACGGCACAAAACTCGCTTCGGGAAGCTGCAGTCTGCAAACCTAAACTGTGCTCGGGGAACCAACCTCAGCCCCAATGTGTCTTTTCTCAGGAAAGCAACACTTGCCAAGTATTCAACTAGCCCTATACTCCCACAGGATCAAGGAGTGCCAGGGCTCCCTCTGGCTCCGTTGGCGCTGCTGCTTGGAAGGTGTTGTCTGTGGCCTGAAACCACCTCCAAACATGTTCTCCTTCTGGAGAAGGCTGATTTGGCAGCAAAAGGACTTGTATGCACAACCCCCAGCAACCCACCCTTAGCAAACTCGGGAGGAAGCCTCCTTGTGGCGATCACAGCAACGGCACAAATCTCGCTTTTCGAAGATGCATTCTGTGAACCTAATCTGTACTTGGGAACCAACCTCGGCCCCAATGCGTTTTTGCTCAGGAAAGCAACGCTTGCCTAGTTCTCCCCTGGCACTATGCTCCCCATAGGGTCAAGGAGGGTCTGGGCTACCTCTGGATCCGTGGGCCGTGTTGCATGGTGGGTGGTCTCCATAGCCTGAAACCCACTCCAAACATGTTCTCCTTCATGGAGAAGGCCGATGTGGCTGGAAAAGGCCTTGTTTGCACAGGCCCCAGCAACCCAACCTTAGCCAGCTCGGGAGGGACCCAGCTAGGGCCGATCTCAGCAACGGCACAAAACTCGCTTTGGAAGCTGCATTCTGCGAACCTAAACTGTGTTCGGGGAACAAACCTCAGCCCCAATGCGTCTTTGCTCAGGAAAGCAATGCTTGCCTAGTCTTACCTGGCCCTTTGCTCCCCATAGGGCCAAGGAGGTTCTGGGTTGCCTCTGGCTCCTTGGCCCTGCTGCTTGGTGGGTGCACTCCGTGGCCAGAAACCCACTCCAAACATGTTCTCCTTTGGGGAGATGGCTGATTTGGCAGGAGAAGGCCTGGTTTGCACAGGCCCCAGCAACCCACCCTTAGCCAGCTCGGGAGGGACACCTCTAGTGGCGGTCTCAGCAGCGGCACAAAACTCACTTCGGGAAGCTGCATTCGGCAAACCGAAACTGTGCTCGGGAACCAACCTCAGCCCCAATGCGTCTTTGCTCAGGAAAGCAACGCTTGCCTAGTGCTCACCTGGCCCTATGCTCCGCATGGGTCCAAGGAGGTCCTGGGGTGCCTCTGGCTCCGTGGGCACTGCTGCTTGGCGGGTGGTCTCCGTGGCCTGAAACCCACTCCAAACGTGTTCTCCTTAGGGAGAAGTGTGATTTGGCAGGAAAAGGCCTTGTTTGCACAGGCCCCAGCAACCCACCCTTAGCCAGCTCGGGAGGGATACCCCTAGTGGCGATCTCAGACACGGCACAAAACTCACTTCGGGAAGCTGCCTTCTGTGAAACGAAATTGTACTCAGGGAAGCAACCTCAGGCCCAATGAGGCTTTGCTCAGGAAAGCAACGCTTGCCTAGTTCTCACCTGGCCCTCTGGGGAGCATGGGACCAAGGATGGTCTGGGGTGCCTCTGGCTCCGTGGGCCGTGCTGCATTTCGGGTGGTCTCCACGGCCTGACAACTTCTCCAAACGTGTTCTCGTGTGGGAAGAAGGCGGATTTTGCAGGAAAAGGCCTTGTTTGCACAGGGCCCAGCAACCCACCCTTAACCAGCTCGGGAGGAACCCCCCTAGTGGCGGTCGCAGCAACGGCCCAAAACTCGCTTCGGGAAGCTTCATTCTGCGAACCTCAACTGTGCTTGGGGAACCAACCTCAGGCCCAATGAGGCTTTGCTCAGGAAAGCAACGCTTGCCTAGTTCTCACCAGGCCCTAGGCTGCCCATAGGGCCAAGGAGGGTCTGGGCTGCCGCTGGCTCTGTGTGCGTTGCTGATTGTCCGGTGGTCTCCGTGGCCTGAAACCCACTCCAAAGGTGTTCTCCTTCGGGGAGAAGGCTGGTGTGGCAGGAAAAGGCCTTGTTTGCACAGGCCCCAGCCACCTACCCTTCGCCATCTCGGGAGGGACCCCCTCAAATGACCTTCTCAGCAATGTCATAAACCTTGCTTCGGGAAGCTGCATTCTGCGAACCTCAACTGTGCTCGGGAACCAACCTCAGCCCCAATGCGTCTTTGCTCAGGAAAGCAAGGCTTGCGTTGTTCTCACGTGGCCTTATGTTCCCCACAGGGCTAAGGATTGCCTGGCTTGTCTCTGGCTCCGTGGCCAATGCTGCTTGGCGGGTGGTCTCCGTGGCCTGAAACCCATTCCAAATGTGTTCTTCTTCGGGAAGAAGGCTGGTTTCGCATGAAAAGTCCTTGTTTGCCCAGGCCCCATCAACGCAATCATAGCCAGCTCGGGAGGGACCCCCCTAGTGGCGGCCTCAGCAATGGCGCAAAACTCGCTTATGGAAGCTGCATTCTGTGACCCTATAAGTGGTTCGGGGAACCAACCTCAGCCCCAATGTGTCTTGGCTCAGGAAAGCAACACTTGCCTAGTTCTCACCTGGTCCTATGCTCCCCATAGGGCCAAGGATTGCCTGGGCTGCCTCTGGCTCTTTGGGCGCTGCTGCATGGCGGGTGGTCTCCGTGGCCTGAAACCCACTCCAAACGTGTCTCCTTCGGGGAGAAGGCTGATGTGGCAGGCAAAGGCCTTGTTTGCATAGGCCCCAGCAACCCAGCCTTAGCCAGCTCGGGAAGGATCCCCCTATTGGCGATCTCAACACCGGCACAAAACTCACTTCGGGAGGCTGCATTCTGCGATCGTAAACTGTGCTCGGGGAACCAACTCCAGCCCCAATGTGTCTTTACTCAGTCAGGAAAGCAACGCTTGCCTAGTTCTCACCTGACCCTTTGTTCCCCATAGGGCCAAGGTGGGTCGGGGGTGCCTATGGCTCCGTGGGAGCTGCTGCTTGGCAGCTGGTCTCCGTGATGTGAAACCCATTCCAAACATGTTCTCCTTCAGGGAGAAGGCTTATGTGGCAGGAAAAGACTTTGTTTGCACATGCACAAGCCACCCACCCTTAGCCAGCTCGGAAAGGACCCCCCAGTGCCAGTTTCATCAATGGCACAAAACTCGCTTCGGGAAGCTGCATTCTCCGAACCTAAACTGTGCTCGGGGAACCAACCTCAGCCCCAATGCGTTTTTGCTCAGGAAAGCAACGCTTGCCTAGTTCTCACCTGGCACTATGCAACCCACAGGGCCAAGGTTGTTCTGGGTGCCTCTGGCTCCGTGATCCGTGCTACATGGCGGGTGGTCTCCGCGGACTTATACCCAACCCAACCGTGTTATACTGCGGGGATAAGGCTGATGTAGCAGGAAAAGGCCTTGTTTGCTCAGGCCCCAGCAACCCACCCTTTTCCAGCTCGGGAGAGATCCCCTAGAGGTGATCTAAGCAACGGCACAGAACTTGCCTTTGGAAGCTGCATTCTGCGAACCTAAACTGTGCTCATGGAACCAATCTCAGCCCCAATGCGTCTTTTCTCAGGAAAACAACGCTTGCCTAGTTCTCACCTGGCCCTATGCTCCCCATAGGGTCAAGGAGGGTCTGGGCTGCCTCTGGCTCCGTGGGCCGTGCTGCATGGCGGGTGGTCTCCTCGGCATTAAACCCACTCCAAATGTGTTCTCCAACGGGGAGAAGGCAGATGTTGCAGGAGAAAGCCTTGTTTACACAGGCCCCAGCAACCCACACTTGGCCAGCTCCGGAGGGACCCCCCCAGTGGTGATCTCAGGACGGCAACAAACTCGCTTTGGGAAGCTGCATTCGGCAAACCTAAACTTTGCTCGGGGAACCTACCTCAGCCCCAATGCGTTTTTGCTCAGGAAGGCAACACTTGCCTAGTTCTCACCTGGCCCTATGTTCCCATAGGGCCAAGGAGGGTCTGGGCTGCCTCTGGCTCCGTGGGTCCTGCTGCTTTGGTGAGTGGTCTCCGTGGACTGAAACCCACTCCAAACGTGTTCTCCTTCGGGGAGAAGGCTGATTTGGGACGCAAATGCCTTGATTGCCCAGGGCCCAGCAACCCACCCTTCCCCAGCTCGGGAGGGACCCCCCCTACTGTTGATCTCAGGATCGGCACCAACTCGCTTGGGGAAGCTGCATTCTGCGAACCTAAACTGTGCTCGGGGAACAAACCTCAGCCCCAGTGCGTCCTTGCTCTGGAAAGCAACCCTTGCCTACTTCTCACCTAGACTATTGCTCCCCATAGGGCCAAGGAGGTTATGGGCTGCCTCTGGCTCCTTGGGCCGTACTGCATGGCGGGTGGTCTCCTTGGCCATAAACCCACTAAAATCGTGTCCTCCTGCGGGGAGAAGGCTGATGTAGCAGGAAAAGGCCTTGTTTGCAAAGGCCCCAGCAACCCACCCTTAGCCAGCTCAGGAGGGACCCCCTACTGGCGGTCTCAGCAACGGCACAAAACCCGCCTGGGGAAGCTGAATTCTGCAAACCTAAAGTGTCCTCAGGGAACCAACCTCAGCCCCAATGCGTTTTTGCTCAGGAAAACAACGCTTGCCTAGTTCTCCCCTGGCACTATGCTCCCCATAGGGTCATGGAGGGTCTGGGCTACCTCTGGATCCGTGGGCCGTGTTGCATGGTGGGTGGTCTCCATAGCCTGAAACCCACTCCAAACATGTTCTCCTTCATGGAGAAGGCCGATGTGGCTGGAAAAGGCCTTGTTTGCACAGGCCCCAGCAACCCAACCTTAGCCAGCTCGGGAGGGACCCAGCTAGGGCCGATCTCAGCAACGGCACAAAACTCGCTTTGGAAGCTGCATTCTGCGAACCTAAACTGTGTTCGGGGAACAAACCTCAGCCCCAATGCGTCTTTGCTCAGGAAAGCAATGCTTGCCTAGTCTTACCTGGCCCTTTGCTCCCCATAGGGCCAAGGAGGTTCTGGGTTGCCTCTGGCTCCTTGGCCCTGCTGCTTGGTGGGTGCACTCCGTGGCCAGAAACCCACTCCAAACATGTTCTCCTTTGGGGAGATGGCTGATTTGGCAGGAGAAGGCCTGGTTTGCACAGGCCCCAGCAACCCACCCTTAGCCAGCTCGGGAGGGACACCTCTAGTGGCGGTCTCAGCAGCGGCACAAAACTCACTTCGGGAAGCTGCATTCGGCAAACCGAAACTGTGCTCGGGAACCAACCTCAGCCCCAATGTGTCTTTGCTCAGGAAAGCAACGCTTGCCTAGTGCTCACCTGGCCCTATGCTCCGCATGGGTCCAAGGAGGTCCTGGGGTGCCTCTGGCTCCGTGGGCACTGCTGCTTGGCGGGTGGTCTCCGTGGCCTGAAACCCACTCCAAACGTGTTCTCCTTCGGGAGAAGGGTGATTTGGCAGGAAAAGGCCTTGTTTGCACAGGCCCCAGCAACCCACCCTTAGCCAGCTCGGGAGGGATACCCCTAGTGGCGATCTCAGACACGGCACAAAACTCACTTCGGGAAGCTGCCTTCTGTGAAACGAAATTGTACTCAGGGAAGCAACCTCAGGCCCAATGAGGCTTTGCTCAGGAAAGCAACGCTTGCCTAGTTCTCACCTGGCCCTCTGGGGAGCATGGGACCAAGGATGGTCTGGGGTGCCTCTGGCTCCGTGGGCCGTGCTGCATTTCGGGTGGTCTCCACGGCCTGACAACTTCTCCAAACGTGTTCTCGTGTGGGAAGAAGGCGGATTTTGCAGGAAAAGGCCTTGTTTGCACAGGGCCCAGCAACCCACCCTTAACCAGCTCGGGAGGAACCCCCCTAGTGGCGGTCGCAGCAACGGCCCAAAACTCGCTTCGGGAAGCTTCATTCTGCGAACCTCAACTGTGCTTGGGGAACCAACCTCAGGCCCAATGAGGCTTTGCTCAGGAAAGCAACGCTTGCCTAGTTCTCACCAGGCCCTAGGCTGCCCATAGGGCCAAGGAGGGTCTGGGCTGCCGCTGGCTCTGTGTGCGTTGCTCATTGTCCGGTGGTCTCCGTGGCCTGAAACCCACTCCAAAGGTGTTCTCCTTCGGGGAGAAGGCTGATGTGGCAGGAAAAGGCCTTGTTTGCACAGGCCCCAGCCACCTACCCTTCGCCATCTCGGGAGGGACCCCCCCAAATGACCTTCTCAGCAATGTCATAAACCTTTGCTTCGGGAAGCTGCATTCTGCGAACCTCAACTGTGCTCGGGAACCAACCTCAGCCCCAATGCGTCTTTGCTCAGGAAAGCAAGGCTTGCGTTGTTCTCACGTGGCCTTATGTTCCCCACAGGGCTAAGGATTGCCTGGCTTGTCTCTGGCTCCGTGGCCAATGCTGCTTGGCGGGTGGTCTCCGTGGCCTGAAACCCATTCCAAATGTGTTCTTCTTCGGGAAGAAGGCTGGTTTCGCATGAAAAGTCCTTGTTTGCCCAGGCCCCATCAACGCAATCATAGCCAGCTCGGGAGGGACCCCCCTAGTTGCGGCCTCAGCAATGGCGCAAAACTCGCTTATGGAAGCTGCATTCTGTGACCCTATAAGTGGTTCGGGGAACCAACCTCAGCCCCAATGCGTCTTGGCTCAGGAAAGCAACGCTTGCCTAGTTCTCACCTGGTCCTATGCTCCCCATAGGGCCAAGGATTGCCTGGGCTGCCTCTGGCTCTTTGGGCGCTGCTGCATGGCGGGTGGTCTCCGTGGCCTGAAACCCACTCCAAACGTGTCTCCTTCGGGGAGAAGGCTGATGTGGCAGGCAAAGGCCTTGTTTGCATAGGCCCCAGCAACCCAGCCTTAGCCAGCTCGGGAAGGATCCCCCTATTGGCGATCTCAGACACGGCACAAAACTCACTTCGGGAGGCTGCATTCTGCGATCGTAAACTGTGCTCGGGGAACCAACTCCAGCCCCAATGTGTCTTTACTCAGGAAAGCAACGCTTGCCTAGTTCTCACCTGACCCTTTGTTCCCCATAGGGCCAAGGTGGGTCGGGGGTGCCTATGGCTCCGTGGGAGCTGCTGCTTGGCAGCTGGTCTCCGTGATGTGAAACCCATTCCAAACATGTTCTCCTTCAGGGAGAAGGCTTATGTGGCAGGAAAAGACTTTGTTTGCACATGCCCCAGCCGCCCACCCTTAGCCAGCTCGGAAAGGACCCCCCAGTGCCAGTTTCATCAATGGCACAAAACTCGCTTCGGGAAGCTGCATTCTCCGAACCTAAACTGTGCTCGGGGAACCAACCTCAGCCCCAATGCGTTTTTGCTCAGGAAAGCAACGCTTGCCTAGTTCTCACCTGGCACTATGCAACCCACAGGGCCAAGGTTGTTCTGGGTGCCTCTGGCTCCGTGATCCGTGCTACATGGCGGGTGGTCTCCGCGCACTTATACCCAACCCAACCGTGTTATACTGCGGGGATAAGGCTGATGTAGCAGGAAAAGGCCTTGTTTGCTCAGGCCCCAGCAACCCACCCTTTTCCAGCTCGGGAGAGATCCCCTAGAGGTGATCTAAGCAACGGCACAGAACTTGCCTTTGGAAGCTGCATTCTGCGAACCTAAACTGTGCTCATGGAACCAATCTCAGCCCCAATGCGTCTTTTCTCAGGAAAACAACGCTTGCCTAGTTCTCACCTGGCCCTATGCTCCCCATAGGGTCAAGGAGGGTCTGGGCTGCCTCTGGCTCCGTGGGCCGTGCTGCATGGCGGGTGGTCTCCTCGGCATTAAACCCACTCCAAATGTGTTCTCCAACGGGGAGAAGGCAGATGTTGCAGGAGAAAGCCTTGTTTACACAGGCCCCAGCAACCCACACTTGGCCAGCTCCGGAGGGACCCCCCCAGTGGTGATCTCAGGACGGCAACAAACTCGCTTTGGGAAGCTGCATTCGGCAAACCTAAACTTTGCTCGGGGAACCTACCTCAGCCCCAATGCGTTTTTGCTCAGGAAGGCAACACTTGCCTAGTTCTCACCTGGCCCTATGTTCCCATAGGGCCAAGGAGGGTCTGGGCTGCCTCTGGCTCCGTGGGTCCTGCTGCTTTGGTGAGTGGTCTCCGTGGACTGAAACCCACTCCAAACGTGTTCTCCTTCGGGGAGAAGGCTGATTTGGGACGCAAATGCCTTGATTGCCCAGGGCCCAGCAACCCACCCTTCCCCAGCTCGGGAGGGACCCCCCCTACTGTTGATCTCAGGATCGGCACCAACTCGCTTGGGGAAGCTGCATTCTGCGAACCTAAACTGTGCTCGGGGAACAAACCTCAGCCCCAGTGCGTCCTTGCTCTGGAAAGCAACCCTTGCCTACTTCTCACCTAGACTATTGCTCCCCATAGGGCCAAGGAGGTTATGGGCTGCCTCTGGCTCCTTGGGCCGTACTGCATGGCGGGTGGTCTCCTTGGCCATAAACCCACTAAAATCGTGTCCTCCTGCGGGGAGAAGGCTGATGTAGCAGGAAAAGGCCTTGTTTGCAAAGGCCCCAGCAACCCACCCTTAGCCAGCTCAGGAGGGACCCCCTACTGGCGGTCTCAGCAACGGCACAAAACCCGCCTGGGGAAGCTGAATTCTGCAAACCTAAAGTGTCCTCAGGGAACCAACCTCAGCCCCAATGCGTTTTTGCTCAGGAAAACAACGCTTGCCTAGTTCTCCCCTGGCACTATGCTCCCCATAGGGTCATGGAGGGTCTGGGCTACCTCTGGATCCGTGGGCCGTGTTGCATGGTGGGTGGTCTCCATAGCCTGAAACCCACTCCAAACATGTTCTCCTTCATGGAGAAGGCCGATGTGGCTGGAAAAGGCCTTGTTTGCACAGGCCCCAGCAACCCAACCTTAGCCAGCTCGGGAGGGACCCAGCTAGGGCCGATCTCAGCAACGGCACAAAACTCGCTTTGGAAGCTGCATTCTGCGAACCTAAACTGTGTTCGGGGAACAAACCTCAGCCCCAATGCGTCTTTGCTCAGGAAAGCAATGCTTGCCTAGTCTTACCTGGCCCTTTGCTCCCCATAGGGCCAAGGAGGTTCTGGGTTGCCTCTGGCTCCTTGGCCCTGCTGCTTGGTGGGTGCACTCCGTGGCCAGAAACCCACTCCAAACATGTTCTCCTTTGGGGAGATGGCTGATTTGGCAGGAGAAGGCCTGGTTTGCACAGGCCCCAGCAACCCACCCTTAGCCAGCTCGGGAGGGACACCTCTAGTGGCGGTCTCAGCAGCGGCACAAAACTCACTTCGGGAAGCTGCATTCGGCAAACCGAAACTGTGCTCGGGAACCAACCTCAGCCCCAATGTGTCTTTGCTCAGGAAAGCAACGCTTGCCTAGTGCTCACCTGGCCCTATGCTCCGCATGGGTCCAAGGAGGTCCTGGGGTGCCTCTGGCTCCGTGGGCACTGCTGCTTGGCGGGTGGTCTCCGTGGCCTGAAACCCACTCCAAACGTGTTCTCCTTCGGGAGAAGGGTGATTTGGCAGGAAAAGGCCTTGTTTGCACAGGCCCCAGCAACCCACCCTTAGCCAGCTCGGGAGGGATACCCCTAGTGGCGATCTCAGACACGGCACAAAACTCACTTCGGGAAGCTGCCTTCTGTGAAACGAAATTGTACTCAGGGAAGCAACCTCAGGCCCAATGAGGCTTTGCTCAGGAAAGCAACGCTTGCCTAGTTCTCACCTGGCCCTCTGGGGAGCATGGGACCAAGGATGGTCTGGGGTGCCTCTGGCTCCGTGGGCCGTGCTGCATTTCAGGTGGTCTCCACGGCCTGACAACTTCTCCAAACGTGTTCTCGTGTGGGAAGAAGGCGGATTTTGCAGGAAAAGGCCTTGTTTGCACAGGGCCCAGCAACCCACCCTTAACCAGCTCGGGAGGAACCCCCCTAGTGGCGGTCGCAGCAACGGCCCAAAACTCGCTTCGGGAAGCTTCATTCTGCGAACCTCAACTGTGCTTGGGGAACCAACCTCAGGCCCAATGAGGCTTTGCTCAGGAAAGCAACGCTTGCCTAGTTCTCACCAGGCCCTAGGCTGCCCATAGGGCCAAGGAGGGTCTGGGCTGCCGCTGGCTCTGTGTGCGTTGCTCATTGTCCGGTGGTCTCCGTGGCCTGAAACCCACTCCAAAGGTGTTCTCCTTCGGGGAGAAGGCTGATGTGGCAGGAAAAGGCCTTGTTTGCACAGGCCCCAGCCACCTACCCTTCGCCATCTCGGGAGGGACCCCCCCAAATGACCTTCTCAGCAATGTCATAAACCTTTGCTTCGGGAAGCTGCATTCTGCGAACCTCAACTGTGCTCGGGAACCAACCTCAGCCCCAATGCGTCTTTGCTCAGGAAAGCAAGGCTTGCGTTGTTCTCACGTGGCCTTATGTTCCCCACAGGGCTAAGGATTGCCTGGCTTGTCTCTGGCTCCGTGGCCAATGCTGCTTGGCGGGTGGTCTCCGTGGCCTGAAACCCATTCCAAATGTGTTCTTCTTCGGGAAGAAGGCTGGTTTCGCATGAAAAGTCCTTGTTTGCCCAGGCCCCATCAACGCAATCATAGCCAGCTCGGGAGGGACCCCCCTAGTTGCGGCCTCAGCAATGGCGCAAAACTCGCTTATGGAAGCTGCATTCTGTGACCCTATAAGTGGTTCGGGGAACCAACCTCAGCCCCAATGCGTCTTGGCTCAGGAAAGCAACGCTTGCCTAGTTCTCACCTGGTCCTATGCTCCCCATAGGGCCAAGGATTGCCTGGGCTGCCTCTGGCTCTTTGGGCGCTGCTGCATGGCGGGTGGTCTCCGTGGCCTGAAACCCACTCCAAACGTGTCTCCTTCGGGGAGAAGGCTGATGTGGCAGGCAAAGGCCTTGTTTGCATAGGCCCCAGCAACCCAGCCTTAGCCAGCTCGGGAAGGATCCCCCTATTGGCGATCTCAGACACGGCACAAAACTCACTTCGGGAGGCTGCATTCTGCGATCGTAAACTGTGCTCGGGGAACCAACTCCAGCCCCAATGTGTCTTTACTCAGGAAAGCAACGCTTGCCTAGTTCTCACCTGACCCTTTGTTCCCCATAGGGCCAAGGTGGGTCGGGGGTGCCTATGGCTCCGTGGGAGCTGCTGCTTGGCAGCTGGTCTCCGTGATGTGAAACCCATTCCAAACATGTTCTCCTTCAGGGAGAAGGCTTATGTGGCAGGAAAAGACTTTGTTTGCACATGCCCCAGCCGCCCACCCTTAGCCAGCTCGGAAAGGACCCCCCAGTGCCAGTTTCATCAATGGCACAAAACTCGCTTCGGGAAGCTGCATTCTCCGAACCTAAACTGTGCTCGGGGAACCAACCTCAGCCCCAATGCGTTTTTGCTCAGGAAAGCAACGCTTGCCTAGTTCTCACCTGGCACTATGCAACCCACAGGGCCAAGGTTGTTCTGGGTGCCTCTGGCTCCGTGATCCGTGCTACATGGCGGGTGGTCTCCGCGGACTTATACCCAACCCAACCGTGTTATACTGCGGGGATAAGGCTGATGTAGCAGGAAAAGGCCTTGTTTGCTCAGGCCCCAGCAACCCACCCTTTTCCAGCTCGGGAGAGATCCCCTAGAGGTGATCTAAGCAACGGCACAGAACTTGCCTTTGGAAGCTGCATTCTGCGAACCTAAACTGTGCTCATGGAACCAATCTCAGCCCCAATGCGTCTTTTCTCAGGAAAACAACGCTTGCCTAGTTCTCACCTGGCCCTATGCTCCCCATAGGGTCAAGGAGGGTCTGGGCTGCCTCTGGCTCCGTGGGCCGTGCTGCATGGCGGGTGGTCTCCTCGGCATTAAACCCACTCCAAATGTGTTCTCCAACGGGGAGAAGGCAGATGTTGCAGGAGAAAGCCTTGTTTACACAGGCCCCAGCAACCCACACTTGGCCAGCTCCGGAGGGACCCCCCCAGTGGTGATCTCAGGACGGCAACAAACTCGCTTTGGGAAGCTGCATTCGGCAAACCTAAACTTTGCTCGGGGAACCTACCTCAGCCCCAATGCGTTTTTGCTCAGGAAGGCAACACTTGCCTAGTTCTCACCTGGCCCTATGTTCCCATAGGGCCAAGGAGGGTCTGGGCTGCCTCTGGCTCCGTGGGTCCTGCTGCTTTGGTGAGTGGTCTCCGTGGACTGAAACCCACTCCAAACGTGTTCTCCTTCGGGGAGAAGGCTGATTTGGGACGCAAATGCCTTGATTGCCCAGGGCCCAGCAACCCACCCTTCCCCAGCTCGGGAGGGACCCCCCCTACTGTTGATCTCAGGATCGGCACCAACTCGCTTGGGGAAGCTGCATTCTGCGAACCTAAACTGTGCTCGGGGAACAAACCTCAGCCCCAGTGCGTCCTTGCTCTGGAAAGCAACCCTTGCCTACTTCTCACCTAGACTATTGCTCCCCATAGGGCCAAGGAGGTTATGGGCTGCCTCTGGCTCCTTGGGCCGTACTGCATGGCGGGTGGTCTCCTTGGCCATAAACCCACTAAAATCGTGTCCTCCTGCGGGGAGAAGGCTGATGTAGCAGGAAAAGGCCTTGTTTGCAAAGGCCCCAGCAACCCACCCTTAGCCAGCTCAGGAGGGACCCCCTACTGGCGGTCTCAGCAACGGCACAAAACCCGCCTGGGGAAGCTGAATTCTGCAAACCTAAAGTGTCCTCAGGGAACCAACCTCAGCCCCAATGCGTTTTTGCTCAGGAAAACAACGCTTGCCTAGTTCTCCCCTGGCACTATGCTCCCCATAGGGTCATGGAGGGTCTGGGCTACCTCTGGATCCGTGGGCCGTGTTGCATGGTGGGTGGTCTCCATAGCCTGAAACCCACTCCAAACATGTTCTCCTTCATGGAGAAGGCCGATGTGGCTGGAAAAGGCCTTGTTTGCACAGGCCCCAGCAACCCAACCTTAGCCAGCTCGGGAGGGACCCAGCTAGGGCCGATCTCAGCAACGGCACAAAACTCGCTTTGGAAGCTGCATTCTGCGAACCTAAACTGTGTTCGGGGAACAAACCTCAGCCCCAATGCGTCTTTGCTCAGGAAAGCAATGCTTGCCTAGTCTTACCTGGCCCTTTGCTCCCCATAGGGCCAAGGAGGTTCTGGGTTGCCTCTGGCTCCTTGGCCCTGCTGCTTGGTGGGTGCACTCCGTGGCCAGAAACCCACTCCAAACATGTTCTCCTTTGGGGAGATGGCTGATTTGGCAGGAGAAGGCCTGGTTTGCACAGGCCCCAGCAACCCACCCTTAGCCAGCTCGGGAGGGACACCTCTAGTGGCGGTCTCAGCAGCGGCACAAAACTCACTTCGGGAAGCTGCATTCGGCAAACCGAAACTGTGCTCGGGAACCAACCTCAGCCCCAATGTGTCTTTGCTCAGGAAAGCAACGCTTGCCTAGTGCTCACCTGGCCCTATGCTCCGCATGGGTCCAAGGAGGTCCTGGGGTGCCTCTGGCTCCGTGGGCACTGCTGCTTGGCGGGTGGTCTCCGTGGCCTGAAACCCACTCCAAACGTGTTCTCCTTCGGGAGAAGGGTGATTTGGCAGGAAAAGGCCTTGTTTGCACAGGCCCCAGCAACCCACCCTTAGCCAGCTCGGGAGGGATACCCCTAGTGGCGATCTCAGACACGGCACAAAACTCACTTCGGGAAGCTGCCTTCTGTGAAACGAAATTGTACTCAGGGAAGCAACCTCAGGCCCAATGAGGCTTTGCTCAGGAAAGCAACGCTTGCCTAGTTCTCACCTGGCCCTCTGGGGAGCATGGGACCAAGGATGGTCTGGGGTGCCTCTGGCTCCGTGGGCCGTGCTGCATTTCGGGTGGTCTCCACGGCCTGACAACTTCTCCAAACGTGTTCTCGTGTGGGAAGAAGGCGGATTTTGCAGGAAAAGGCCTTGTTTGCACAGGGCCCAGCAACCCACCCTTAACCAGCTCGGGAGGAACCCCCCTAGTGGCGGTCGCAGCAACGGCCCAAAACTCGCTTCGGGAAGCTTCATTCTGCGAACCTCAACTGTGCTTGGGGAACCAACCTCAGGCCCAATGAGGCTTTGCTCAGGAAAGCAACGCTTGCCTAGTTCTCACCAGGCCCTAGGCTGCCCATAGGGCCAAGGAGGGTCTGGGCTGCCGCTGGCTCTGTGTGCGTTGCTGATTGTCCGGTGGTCTCCGTGGCCTGAAACCCACTCCAAAGGTGTTCTCCTTCGGGGAGAAGGCTGATGTGGCAGGAAAAGGCCTTGTTTGCACAGGCCCCAGCCACCTACCCTTCGCCATCTCGGGAGGGACCCCCCCAAATGACCTTCTCAGCAATGTCATAAACCTTTGCTTCGGGAAGCTGCATTCTGCGAACCTCAACTGTGCTCGGGAACCAACCTCAGCCCCAATGCGTCTTTGCTCAGGAAAGCAAGGCTTGCGTTGTTCTCACGTGGCCTTATGTTCCCCACAGGGCTAAGGATTGCCTGGCTTGTCTCTGGCTCCGTGGCCAATGCTGCTTGGCGGGTGGTCTCCGTGGCCTGAAACCCATTCCAAATGTGTTCTTCTTCAGGAAGAAGGCTGGTTTCGCATGAAAAGTCCTTGTTTGCCCAGGCCCCATCAACGCAATCATAGCCAGCTCGGGAGGGACCCCCCTAGTTGCGGCCTCAGCAATGGCGCAAAACTCGCTTATGGAAGCTGCATTCTGTGACCCTATAAGTGGTTCGGGGAACCAACCTCAGCCCCAATGCGTCTTGGCTCAGGAAAGCAACGCTTGCCTAGTTCTCACCTGGTCCTATGCTCCCCATAGGGCCAAGGATTGCCTGGGCTGCCTCTGGCTCTTTGGGCGCTGCTGCATGGCGGGTGGTCTCCGTGGCCTGAAACCCACTCCAAACGTGTCTCCTTCGGGGAGAAGGCTGATGTGGCAGGCAAAGGCCTTGTTTGCATAGGCCCCAGCAACCCAGCCTTAGCCAGCTCGGGAAGGATCCCCCTATTGGCGATCTCAGACACGGCACAAAACTCACTTCGGGAGGCTGCATTCTGCGATCGTAAACTGTGCTCGGGGAACCAACTCCAGCCCCAATGTGTCTTTACTCAGGAAAGCAACGCTTGCCTAGTTCTCACCTGACCCTTTGTTCCCCATAGGGCCAAGGTGGGTCGGGGGTGCCTATGGCTCCGTGGGAGCTGCTGCTTGGCAGCTGGTCTCCGTGATGTGAAACCCATTCCAAACATGTTCTCCTTCAGGGAGAAGGCTTATGTGGCAGGAAAAGACTTTGTTTGCACATGCCCCAGCCGCCCACCCTTAGCCAGCTCGGAAAGGACCCCCCAGTGCCAGTTTCATCAATGGCACAAAACTCGCTTCGGGAAGCTGCATTCTCCGAACCTAAACTGTGCTCGGGGAACCAACCTCAGCCCCAATGCGTTTTTGCTCAGGAAAGCAACGCTTGCCTAGTTCTCACCTGGCACTATGCAACCCACAGGGCCAAGGTTGTTCTGGGTGCCTCTGGCTCCGTGATCCGTGCTACATGGCGGGTGGTCTCCGCGCACTTATACCCAACCCAACCGTGTTATACTGCGGGGATAAGGCTGATGTAGCAGGAAAAGGCCTTGTTTGCACAGGCCCCAGCAACCCACCCTTATCCAGCTCGGGAGAGATCCCCTAGAGGTGATCTAAGCAACGGCACAGAACTTGCCTTTGGAAGCTGCATTCTGCGAACCTAAACTGTGCTCATGGAACCAATCTCAGCCCCAATGCGTCTTTTCTCAGGAAAACAACGCTTGCCTAGTTCTCACCTGGCCCTATGCTCCCCGTAGGGTCAAGGAGGGTCTGGGCTGCCTCTGGCTCCGTGGGCCGTGCTGCATGGCGGGTGGTCTCCTCGGCATTAAACCCACTCCAAATGTGTTCTCCAACGGGGAGAAGGCAGATGTTGCAGGAGAAAGCCTTGTTTACACAGGCCCCAGCAACCCACACTTGGCCAGCTCCGGAGGGACGCCCCCCCAATGGTGATCTCAGGACGGCAACAAACTCGCTTTGGGAAGCTGCATTCGGCAAACCTAAACTTTGCTCGGGGAACCTACCTCAGCCCCAATGCGTTTTTGCTCAGGAAGACAACACTTGCCTAGTTCTCACCTGGCCCTATGTTCTCATAGGGCCAAGGAGGGTCTGGGCTGCCTCTGGCTCCGTGGGTCCTGCTGCTTTGGTGAGTGGTCTCCGTGGACTGAAACCCACTCCAAACGTGTTCTCCTTCGGGGAGAAGGCTGATTTGGGACGCAAATGCCTTGATTGCCCAGGGCCCAGCAACCCACCCTTCCCCAGCTCGGGAGGGACCCCCCCTACTGTTGATCTCAGGATCGGCACCAACTCGCTTGGGGAAGCTGCATTCTGCGAACCTAAACTGTGCTCGGGGAACAAACCTCAGCCCCAGTGCGTCCTTGCTCTGGAAAGCAACCCTTGCCTACTTCTCACCTAGACTATTGCTCCCCATAGGGCCAAGGAGGTTATGGGCTGCCTCTGGCTCCTTGGGCCGTACTGCATGGCGGGTGGTCTCCTTGGCCATAAACCCACTAAAATCGTGTCCTCCTGCGGGGAGAAGGCTGATGTAGCAGGAAAAGGCCTTGTTTGCAAAGGCCCCAGCAACCCACCCTTAGCCAGCTCAGGAGGGACCCCCTACTGGCGGTCTCAGCAACGGCACAAAACCCGCCTGGGGAAGCTGAATTCTGCAAACCTAAAGTGTCCTCAGGGAACCAACCTCAGCCCCAATGCGTTTTTGCTCAGGAAAACAACGCTTGCCTAGTTCTCCCCTGGCACTATGCTCCCCATAGGGTCATGGAGGGTCTGGGCTACCTCTGGATCCGTGGGCCGTGTTGCATGGTGGGTGGTCTCCATAGCCTGAAACCCACTCCAAACATGTTCTCCTTCATGGAGAAGGCCGATGTGGCTGGAAAAGGCCTTGTTTGCACAGGCCCCAGCAACCCAACCTTAGCCAGCTCGGGAGGGACCCAGCTAGGGCCGATCTCAGCAACGGCACAAAACTCGCTTTGGAAGCTGCATTCTGCGAACCTAAACTGTGTTCGGGGAACAAACCTCAGCCCCAATGCGTCTTTGCTCAGGAAAGCAATGCTTGCCTAGTCTTACCTGGCCCTTTGCTCCCCATAGGGCCAAGGAGGTTCTGGGTTGCCTCTGGCTCCTTGGCCCTGCTGCTTGGTGGGTGCACTCCGTGGCCAGAAACCCACTCCAAACATGTTCTCCTTTGGGGAGATGGCTGATTTGGCAGGAGAAGGCCTGGTTTGCACAGGCCCCAGCAACCCACCCTTAGCCAGCTCGGGAGGGACACCTCTAGTGGCGGTCTCAGCAGCGGCACAAAACTCACTTCGGGAAGCTGCATTCGGCAAACCGAAACTGTGCTCGGGAACCAACCTCAGCCCCAATGCGTCTTTGCTCAGGAAAGCAACGCTTGCCTAGTTCTCACCTGGCCCTATGCTCCCCATGGGTCCAAGGAGGTCCTGGGGTGCCTCTGGCTCCGTGGGCACTGCTGCTTGGCGGGTGGTCTCCGTGGCCTGAAACCCACTCCAAACGTGTTCTCCTTCGGGAGAAGGGTGATTTGGCAGGAAAAGGCCTTGTTTGCACAGGCCCCAGCAACCCACCCTTAGCCAGCTCGGGAGGGATACCCCTAGTGGCGATCTCAGACACGGCACAAAACTCACTTCGGGAAGCTGCCTTCTGTGAAACGAAATTGTACTCAGGGAAGCAACCTCAGGCCCAATGAGGCTTTGCTCAGGAAAGCAACGCTTGCCTAGTTCTCACCTGGCCCTCTGGGGAGCATGGGACCAAGGATGGTCTGGGGTGCCTCTGGCTCCGTGGGCCGTGCTGCATTTCGGGTGGTCTCCACGGCCTGACAACTTCTCCAAACGTGTTCTCGTGTGGGAAGAAGGCGGATTTTGCAGGAAAAGGCCTTGTTTGCACAGGGCCCAGCAACCCACCCTTAACCAGCTCGGGAGGAACCCCCCTAGTGGCGGTCGCAGCAACGGCCCAAAACTCGCTTCGGGAAGCTTCATTCTGCGAACCTCAACTGTGCTTGGGGAACCAACCTCAGGCCCAATGAGGCTTTGCTCAGGAAAGCAACGCTTGCCTAGTTCTCACCAGGCCCTAGGCTGCCCATAGGGCCAAGGAGGGTCTGGGCTGCCGCTGGCTCTGTGTGCGTTGCTCATTGTCCGGTGGTCTCCGTGGCCTGAAACCCACTCCAAAGGTGTTCTCCTTCGGGGAGAAGGCTGATGTGGCAGGAAAAGGCCTTGTTTGCACAGGCCCCAGCCACCTACCCTTCGCCATCTCGGGAGGGACCCCCCCAAATGACCTTCTCAGCAATGTCATAAACCTTTGCTTCGGGAAGCTGCATTCTGCGAACCTCAACTGTGCTCGGGAACCAACCTCAGCCCCAATGCGTCTTTGCTCAGGAAAGCAAGGCTTGCGTTGTTCTCACGTGGCCTTATGTTCCCCACAGGGCTAAGGATTGCCTGGCTTGTCTCTGGCTCCGTGGCCAATGCTGCTTGGCGGGTGGTCTCCGTGGCCTGAAACCCATTCCAAATGTGTTCTTCTTCGGGAAGAAGGCTGGTTTCGCATGAAAAGTCCTTGTTTGCCCAGGCCCCATCAACGCAATCATAGCCAGCTCGGGAGGGACCCCCCTAGTTGCGGCCTCAGCAATGGCGCAAAACTCGCTTATGGAAGCTGCATTCTGTGACCCTATAAGTGGTTCGGGGAACCAACCTCAGCCCCAATGCGTCTTGGCTCAGGAAAGCAACGCTTGCCTAGTTCTCACCTGGTCCTATGCTCCCCATAGGGCCAAGGATTGCCTGGGCTGCCTCTGGCTCTTTGGGCGCTGCTGCATGGCGGGTGGTCTCCGTGGCCTGAAACCCACTCCAAACGTGTCTCCTTCGGGGAGAAGGCTGATGTGGCAGGCAAAGGCCTTGTTTGCATAGGCCCCAGCAACCCAGCCTTAGCCAGCTCGGGAAGGATCCCCCTATTGGCGATCTCAGACACGGCACAAAACTCACTTCGGGAGGCTGCATTCTGCGATCGTAAACTGTGCTCGGGGAACCAACTCCAGCCCCAATGTGTCTTTACTCAGGAAAGCAACGCTTGCCTAGTTCTCACCTGACCCTTTGTTCCCCATAGGGCCAAGGTGGGTCGGGGGTGCCTATGGCTCCGTGGGAGCTGCTGCTTGGCAGCTGGTCTCCGTGATGTGAAACCCATTCCAAACATGTTCTCCTTCAGGGAGAAGGCTTATGTGGCAGGAAAAGACTTTGTTTGCACATGCCCCAGCCGCCCACCCTTAGCCAGCTCGGAAAGGACCCCCCAGTGCCAGTTTCATCAATGGCACAAAACTCGCTTCGGGAAGCTGCATTCTCCGAACCTAAACTGTGCTCAGGGAACCAACCTCAGCCCCAATGCGTTTTTGCTCAGGAAAGCAACGCTTGCCTAGTTCTCACCTGGCACTATGCAACCCACAGGGCCAAGGTTGTTCTGGGTGCCTCTGGCTCCGTGATCCGTGCTACATGGCGGGTGGTCTCCGCGGACTTATACCCAACCCAACCGTGTTATACTGCGGGGATAAGGCTGATGTAGCAGGAAAAGGCCTTGTTTGCACAGGCCCCAGCAACCCACCCTTATCCAGCTCGGGAGAGATCCCCTAGAGGTGATCTAAGCAACGGCACAGAACTTGCCTTTGGAAGCTGCATTCTGCGAACCTAAACTGTGCTCATGGAACCAATCTCAGCCCCAATGCGTCTTTTCTCAGGAAAACAACGCTTGCCTAGTTCTCACCTGGCCCTATGCTCCCCGTAGGGTCAAGGATGGTCTGGGCTGCCTCTGGCTCCGTGGGCCGTGCTGCATGGCGGGTGGTCTCCTCGGCATTAAACCCACTCCAAATGTGTTCTCCAACGGGGAGAAGGCAGATGTTGCAGGAGAAAGCCTTGTTTACACAGGCCCCAGCAACCCACACTTGGCCAGCTCCGGAGGGACGCCCCCCCAATGGTGATCTCAGGACGGCAACAAACTCGCTTTGGGAAGCTGCATTCGGCAAACCTAAACTTTGCTCGGGAAACCTACCTCAGCCCCAATGCGTTTTTGCTCAGGAAGACAACACTTGCCTAGTTCTCACCTGGCCCTATGTTCTCATAGGGCCAAGGAGGGTCTGGGCTGCCTCTGGCTCCGTGGGTCCTGCTGCTTTGGTGAGTGGTCTCCGTGGACTGAAACCCACTCCAAACGTGTTCTCCTTCGGGGAGAAGGCTGATTTGGGATGAAAATGCCTTGATTGCCCAGGGCCCAGCAACCCACCCTTCCCCAGCTCGGGAGGGACCCCCCCTACTGTTGATCTCAGGATCGGCACCAACTCGCTTGGGGAAGCTGCATTCTGCGAACCTAAACTGTGCTCGGGGAACAAACCTCAGCCCCAGTGCGTCCTTGCTCTGGAAAGCAACCCTTGCCTACTTCTCACCTAGACTATTGCTCCCCATAGGGCCAAGGAGGTTATGGGCTGCCTCTGGCTCCTTGGGCCGTACTGCATGGCGGGTGGTCTCCTTGGCCATAAACCCACTAAAATCGTGTCCTCCTGCGGGGAGAAGGCTGATGTAGCAGGAAAAGGCCTTGTTTGCAAAGGCCCCAGCAACCCAACCTTAGCCAGCTCAGGAGGGACCCCCTACTGGCGGTCTCAGCAACGGCACAAAACCCGCTTCGGGAAGCTGAATTCTGCGAAGCTAAACTGTGTTCGGGGACCAAACCTCAGCCCCAATGCGTCTTTGCTCAGGAAAGCAATGCTTGCCTAGTTCTTACCTGGCCCTTTGCTCCCCATAGGGCCAAGGAGGTTCTGGGTTGCCTCTGGCTCCTTGGCCCTGCTGCTTGGTGGGTGCACTCCGTGGCCAGAAACCCACTCCAAACATGTTCTCCTTTGGGGAGATGGCTGATTTGGCAGGAGAAGGCCTGGTTTGCACAGGCCCCAGCAACCCACCCTTAGCCAGCTCGGGAGGGACACCTCTAGTGGCGGTCTCAGCAGCGGCACAAAACTCACTTCGGGAAGCTGCATTCGGCAAACCGAAACTGTGCTCGGGAACCAACCTCAGCCCCAATGCGTCTTTGCTCAGGAAAGCAACGCTTGCCTAGTTCTCACCTGGCCCTATGCTCCCCATGGGTCCAAGGAGGTCCTGGGGTGCCTCTGGCTCCGTGGGCACTGCTGCTTGGCGGGTGGTCTCCGTGGCCTGAAACCCACTCCAAACGTGTTCTCCTTCGGGAGAAGGGTGATTTGGCAGGAAAAGGCCTTGTTTGCACAGGCCCCAGCAACCCACCCTTAGCCAGCTCGGGAGGGATACCCCTAGTGGCGATCTCAGACACGGCACAAAACTCACTTCGGGAAGCTGCCTTCTGTGAAACGAAATTGTACTCAGGGAAGCAACCTCAGGCCCAATGAGGCTTTGCTCAGGAAAGCAACGCTTGCCTAGTTCTCACCTGGCCCTCTGGGGAGCATGGGACCAAGGATGGTCTGGGGTGCCTCTGGCTCCGTGGGCCGTGCTGCATTTCGGGTGGTCTCCACGGCCTGACAACTTCTCCAAACGTGTTCTCGTGTGGGAAGAAGGCAGATTTTGCAGGAAAAGGCCTTGTTTGCACAGGGCCCAGCAACCCACCCTTAACCAGCTCGGGAGGAACCCCCCTAGTGGCGGTCGCAGCAACGGCCCAAAACTCGCTTCGGGAAGCTTCATTCTGCGAACCTCAACTGTGCTTGGGGAACCAACCTCAGGCCCAATGAGGCTTTGCTCAGGAAAGCAACGCTTGCCTAGTTCTCACCAGGCCCTAGGCTGCCCATAGGGCCAAGGAGGGTCTGGGCTGCCGCTGGCTCTGTGTGCGTTGCTGATTGTCCGGTGGTCTCCGTGGCCTGAAACCCACTCCAAAGGTGTTCTCCTTCGGGGAGAAGGCTGATGTGGCAGGCAAAGGCCTTGTTTGCATAGGCCCCAGCAACCCAGCCTTAGCCAGCTCGGGAAGGATCCCCCTATTGGCGATCTCAGACACGGCACAAAACTCACTTCGGGAGGCTGCATTCTGCGATCGTAAACTGTGCTCGGGGAACCAACTCCAGCCCCAATGTGTCTTTACTCAGGAAAGCAACGCTTGCCTAGTTCTCACCTGACCCTTTGTTCCCCATAGGGCCAAGGTGGGTCGGGGGTGCCTATGGCTCCGTGGGAGCTGCTGCTTGGCAGCTGGTCTCCGTGATGTGAAACCCATTCCAAACATGTTCTCCTTCAGGGAGAAGGCTTATGTGGCAGGAAAAGACTTTGTTTGCACATGCCCCAGCCGCCCACCCTTAGCCAGCTCGGAAAGGACCCCCCAGTGCCAGTTTCATCAATGGCACAAAACTCGCTTCGGGAAGCTGCATTCTCCGAACCTAAACTGTGCTCAGGGAACCAACCTCAGCCCCAATGCGTTTTTGCTCAGGAAAGCAACGCTTGCCTAGTTCTCACCTGGCACTATGCAACCCACAGGGCCAAGGTTGTTCTGGGTGCCTCTGGCTCCGTGATCCGTGCTACATGGCGGGTGGTCTCCGCGGACTTATACCCAACCCAACCGTGTTATACTGCGGGGATAAGGCTGATGTAGCAGGAAAAGGCCTTGTTTGCACAGGCCCCAGCAACCCACCCTTATCCAGCTCGGGAGAGATCCCCTAGAGGTGATCTAAGCAACGGCACAGAACTTGCCTTTGGAAGCTGCATTCTGCGAACCTAAACTGTGCTCATGGAACCAATCTCAGCCCCAATGCGTCTTTTCTCAGGAAAACAACGCTTGCCTAGTTCTCACCTGGCCCTATGCTCCCCGTAGGGTCAAGGAGGGTCTGGGCTGCCTCTGGCTCCGTGGGCCGTGCTGCATGGCGGGTGGTCTCCTCGGCATTAAACCCACTCCAAATGTGTTCTCCAACGGGGAGAAGGCAGATGTTGCAGGAGAAAGCCTTGTTTACACAGGCCCCAGCAACCCACACTTGGCCAGCTCCGGAGGGACGCCCCCCCAATGGTGATCTCAGGACGGCAACAAACTCGCTTTGGGAAGCTGCATTCGGCAAACCTAAACTTTGCTCGGGAAACCTACCTCAGCCCCAATGCGTTTTTGCTCAGGAAGACAACACTTGCCTAGTTCTCACCTGGCCCTATGTTCTCATAGGGCCAAGGAGGGTCTGGGCTGCCTCTGGCTCCGTGGGTCCTGCTGCTTTGGTGAGTGGTCTCCGTGGACTGAAACCCACTCCAAACGTGTTCTCCTTCGGGGAGAAGGCTGATTTGGGATGAAAATGCCTTGATTGCCCAGGGCCCAGCAACCCACCCTTCCCCAGCTCGGGAGGGACCCCCCCTACTGTTGATCTCAGGATCGGCACCAACTCGCTTGGGGAAGCTGCATTCTGCGAACCTAAACTGTGCTCGGGGAACAAACCTCAGCCCCAGTGCGTCCTTGCTCTGGAAAGCAACCCTTGCCTACTTCTCACCTAGACTATTGCTCCCCATAGGGCCAAGGAGGTTATGGGCTGCCTCTGGCTCCTTGGGCCGTACTGCATGGCGGGTGGTCTCCTTGGCCATAAACCCACTAAAATCGTGTCCTCCTGCGGGGAGAAGGCTGATGTAGCAGGAAAAGGCCTTGTTTGCAAAGGCCCCAGCAACCCAACCTTAGCCAGCTCAGGAGGGACCCCCTACTGGCGGTCTCAGCAACGGCACAAAACCCGCTTCGGGAAGCTGAATTCTGCGAAGCTAAACTGTGTTCGGGGACCAAACCTCAGCCCCAATGCGTCTTTGCTCAGGAAAGCAATGCTTGCCTAGTTCTTACCTGGCCCTTTGCTCCCCATAGGGCCAAGGAGGTTCTGGGTTGCCTCTGGCTCCTTGGCCCTGCTGCTTGGTGGGTGCACTCCGTGGCCAGAAACCCACTCCAAACATGTTCTCCTTTGGGGAGATGGCTGATTTGGCAGGAGAAGGCCTGGTTTGCACAGGCCCCAGCAACCCACCCTTAGCCAGCTCGGGAGGGACACCTCTAGTGGCGGTCTCAGCAGCGGCACAAAACTCACTTCGGGAAGCTGCATTCGGCAAACCGAAACTGTGCTCGGGAACCAACCTCAGCCCCAATGCGTCTTTGCTCAGGAAAGCAACGCTTGCCTAGTTCTCACCTGGCCCTATGCTCCCCATGGGTCCAAGGAGGTCCTGGGGTGCCTCTGGCTCCGTGGGCACTGCTGCTTGGCGGGTGGTCTCCGTGGCCTGAAACCCACTCCAAACGTGTTCTCCTTCGGGAGAAGGGTGATTTGGCAGGAAAAGGCCTTGTTTGCACAGGCCCCAGCAACCCACCCTTAGCCAGCTCGGGAGGGATACCCCTAGTGGCGATCTCAGACACGGCACAAAACTCACTTCGGGAAGCTGCCTTCTGTGAAACGAAATTGTACTCAGGGAAGCAACCTCAGGCCCAATGAGGCTTTGCTCAGGAAAGCAACGCTTGCCTAGTTCTCACCTGGCCCTCTGGGGAGCATGGGACCAAGGATGGTCTGGGGTGCCTCTGGCTCCGTGGGCCGTGCTGCATTTCGGGTGGTCTCCACGGCCTGACAACTTCTCCAAACGTGTTCTCGTGTGGGAAGAAGGCGGATTTTGCAGGAAAAGGCCTTGTTTGCACAGGGCCCAGCAACCCACCCTTAACCAGCTCGGGAGGAACCCCCCTAGTGGCGGTCGCAGCAACGGCCCAAAACTCGCTTCGGGAAGCTTCATTCTGCGAACCTCAACTGTGCTTGGGGAACCAACCTCAGGCCCAATGAGGCTTTGCTCAGGAAAGCAACGCTTGCCTAGTTCTCACCAGGCCCTAGGCTGCCCATAGGGCCAAGGAGGGTCTGGGCTGCCGCTGGCCCTGTGTGCGTTGCTGATTGTCCGGTGGTCTCCGTGGCCTGAAACCCACTCCAAAGGTGTTCTCCTTCGGGGAGAAGGCTGATGTGGCAGGAAAAGGCCTTGTTTGCACAGGCCCCAGCCACCTACCCTTCGCCATCTCGGGAGGGACCCCCCCAAATGACCTTCTCAGCAATGTCATAAACCTTTGCTTCGGGAAGCTGCATTCTGCGAACCTCAACTGTGCTCGGGAACCAACCTCAGCCCCAATGCGTCTTTGCTCAGGAAAGCAAGGCTTGCGTTGTTCTCACGTGGCCTTATGTTCCCCACAGGGCTAAGGATTGCCTGGCTTGTCTCTGGCTCCGTGGCCAATGCTGCTTGGCGGGTGGTCTCCGTGGCCTGAAACCCATTCCAAATGTGTTCTTCTTCGGGAAGAAGGCTGGTTTCGCATGAAAAGTCCTTGTTTGCCCAGGCCCCATCAACGCAATCATAGCCAGCTCGGGAGGGACCCCCCTAGTTGCGGCCTCAGCAATGGCGCAAAACTCGCTTATGGAAGCTGCATTCTGTGACCCTATAAGTGGTTCGGGGAACCAACCTCAGCCCCAATGCGTCTTGGCTCAGGAAAGCAACGCTTGCCTAGTTCTCACCTGGTCCTATGCTCCCCATAGGGCCAAGGATTGCCTGGGCTGCCTCTGGCTCTTTGGGCGCTGCTGCATGGCGGGTGGTCTCCGTGGCCTGAAACCCACTCCAAACGTGTCTCCTTCGGGGAGAAGGCTGATGTGGCAGGCAAAGGCCTTGTTTGCATAGGCCCCAGCAACCCAGCCTTAGCCAGCTCGGGAAGGATCCCCCTATTGGCGATCTCAGACACGGCACAAAACTCACTTCGGGTGGCTGCATTCTGCGATCGTAAACTGTGCTCGGGGAACCAACTCCAGCCCCAATGTGTCTTTACTCAGGAAAGCAACGCTTGCCTAGTTCTCACCTGACCCTTTGTTCCCCATAGGGCCAAGGTGGGTCGGGGGTGCCTATGGCTCCGTGGGAGCTGCTGCTTGGCAGCTGGTCTCCGTGATGTGAAACCCATTCCAAACATGTTCTCCTTCAGGGAGAAGGCTTATGTGGCAGGAAAAGACTTTGTTTGCACATGCCCCAGCCGCCCACCCTTAGCCAGCTCGGAAAGGACCCCCCAGTGCCAGTTTCATCAATGGCACAAAACTCGCTTCGGGAAGCTGCATTCTCCGAACCTAAACTGTGCTCAGGGAACCAACCTCAGCCCCAATGCGTTTTTGCTCAGGAAAGCAACGCTTGCCTAGTTCTCACCTGGCACTATGCAACCCACAGGGCCAAGGTTGTTCTGGGTGCCTCTGGCTCCGTGATCCGTGCTACATGGCGGGTGGTCTCCGCGGACTTATACCCAACCCAACCGTGTTATACTGCGGGGATAAGGCTGATGTAGCAGGAAAAGGCCTTGTTTGCACAGGCCCCAGCAACCCACCCTTATCCAGCTCGGGAGAGATCCCCTAGAGGTGATCTAAGCAACGGCACAGAACTTGCCTTTGGAAGCTGCATTCTGCGAACCTAAACTGTGCTCATGGAACCAATCTCAGCCCCAATGCGTCTTTTCTCAGGAAAACAACGCTTGCCTAGTTCTCACCTGGCCCTATGCTCCCCGTAGGGTCAAGGATGGTCTGGGCTGCCTCTGGCTCCGTGGGCCGTGCTGCATGGCGGGTGGTCTCCTCGGCATTAAACCCACTCCAAATGTGTTCTCCAACGGGGAGAAGGCAGATGTTGCAGGAGAAAGCCTTGTTTACACAGGCCCCAGCAACCCACACTTGGCCAGCTCCGGAGGGACGCCCCCCCAATGGTGATCTCAGGACGGCAACAAACTCGCTTTGGGAAGCTGCATTCGGCAAACCTAAACTTTGCTCGGGAAACCTACCTCAGCCCCAATGCGTTTTTGCTCAGGAAGACAACACTTGCCTAGTTCTCACCTGGCCCTATGTTCTCATAGGGCCAAGGAGGGTCTGGGCTGCCTCTGGCTCCGTGGGTCCTGCTGCTTTGGTGAGTGGTCTCCGTGGACTGAAACCCACTCCAAACGTGTTCTCCTTCGGGGAGAAGGCTGATTTGGGATGAAAATGCCTTGATTGCCCAGGGCCCAGCAACCCACCCTTCCCCAGCTCGGGAGGGACCCCCCCTACTGTTGATCTCAGGATCGGCACCAACTCGCTTGGGGAAGCTGCATTCTGCGAACCTAAACTGTGCTCGGGGAACAAACCTCAGCCCCAGTGCGTCCTTGCTCTGGAAAGCAACCCTTGCCTACTTCTCACCTAGACTATTGCTCCCCATAGGGCCAAGGAGGTTATGGGCTGCCTCTGGCTCCTTGGGCCGTACTGCATGGCGGGTGGTCTCCTTGGCCATAAACCCACTAAAATCGTGTCCTCCTGCGGGGAGAAGGCTGATGTAGCAGGAAAAGGCCTTGTTTGCAAAGGCCCCAGCAACCCAACCTTAGCCAGCTCAGGAGGGACCCCCTACTGGCGGTCTCAGCAACGGCACAAAACCCGCTTCGGGAAGCTGAATTCTGCGAAGCTAAACTGTGTTCGGGGACCAAACCTCAGCCCCAATGCGTCTTTGCTCAGGAAAGCAATGCTTGCCTAGTTCTTACCTGGCCCTTTGCTCCCCATAGGGCCAAGGAGGTTCTGGGTTGCCTCTGGCTCCTTGGCCCTGCTGCTTGGTGGGTGCACTCCGTGGCCAGAAACCCACTCCAAACATGTTCTCCTTTGGGGAGATGGCTGATTTGGCAGGAGAAGGCCTGGTTTGCACAGGCCCCAGCAACCCACCCTTAGCCAGCTCGGGAGGGACACCTCTAGTGGCGGTCTCAGCAGCGGCACAAAACTCACTTCGGGAAGCTGCATTCGGCAAACCGAAACTGTGCTCGGGAACCAACCTCAGCCCCAATGCGTCTTTGCTCAGGAAAGCAACGCTTGCCTAGTTCTCACCTGGCCCTATGCTCCCCATGGGTCCAAGGAGGTCCTGGGGTGCCTCTGGCTCCGTGGGCACTGCTGCTTGGCGGGTGGTCTCCGTGGCCTGAAACCCACTCCAAACGTGTTCTCCTTCGGGAGAAGGGTGATTTGGCAGGAAAAGGCCTTGTTTGCACAGGCCCCAGCAACCCACCCTTAGCCAGCTCGGGAGGGATACCCCTAGTGGCGATCTCAGACACGGCACAAAACTCACTTCGGGAAGCTGCCTTCTGTGAAACGAAATTGTACTCAGGGAAGCAACCTCAGGCCCAATGAGGCTTTGCTCAGGAAAGCAACGCTTGCCTAGTTCTCACCTGGCCCTCTGGGGAGCATGGGACCAAGGATGGTCTGGGGTGCCTCTGGCTCCGTGGGCCGTGCTGCATTTCGGGTGGTCTCCACGGCCTGACAACTTCTCCAAACGTGTTCTCGTGTGGGAAGAAGGCGGATTTTGCAGGAAAAGGCCTTGTTTGCACAGGGCCCAGCAACCCACCCTTAACCAGCTCGGGAGGAACCCCCCTAGTGGCGGTCGCAGCAACGGCCCAAAACTCGCTTCGGGAAGCTTCATTCTGCGAACCTCAACTGTGCTTGGGGAACCAACCTCAGGCCCAATGAGGCTTTGCTCAGGAAAGCAACGCTTGCCTAGTTCTCACCAGGCCCTAGGCTGCCCATAGGGCCAAGGAGGGTCTGGGCTGCCGCTGGCTCTGTGTGCGTTGCTGATTGTCCGGTGGTCTCCGTGGCCTGAAACCCACTCCAAAGGTGTTCTCCTTCGGGGAGAAGGCTGATGTGGCAGGCAAAGGCCTTGTTTGCATAGGCCCCAGCAACCCAGCCTTAGCCAGCTCGGGAAGGATCCCCCTATTGGCGATCTCAGACACGGCACAAAACTCACTTCGGGAGGCTGCATTCTGCGATCGTAAACTGTGCTCGGGGAACCAACTCCAGCCCCAATGTGTCTTTACTCAGGAAAGCAACGCTTGCCTAGTTCTCACCTGACCCTTTGTTCCCCATAGGGCCAAGGTGGGTCGGGGGTGCCTATGGCTCCGTGGGAGCTGCTGCTTGGCAGCTGGTCTCCGTGATGTGAAACCCATTCCAAACATGTTCTCCTTCAGGGAGAAGGCTTATGTGGCAGGAAAAGACTTTGTTTGCACATGCCCCAGCCGCCCACCCTTAGCCAGCTCGGAAAGGACCCCCCAGTGCCAGTTTCATCAATGGCACAAAACTCGCTTCGGGAAGCTGCATTCTCCGAACCTAAACTGTGCTCAGGGAACCAACCTCAGCCCCAATGCGTTTTTGCTCAGGAAAGCAACGCTTGCCTAGTTCTCACCTGGCACTATGCAACCCACAGGGCCAAGGTTGTTCTGGGTGCCTCTGGCTCCGTGATCCGTGCTACATGGCGGGTGGTCTCCGCGGACTTATACCCAACCCAACCGTGTTATACTGCGGGGATAAGGCTGATGTAGCAGGAAAAGGCCTTGTTTGCACAGGCCCCAGCAACCCACCCTTATCCAGCTCGGGAGAGATCCCCTAGAGGTGATCTAAGCAACGGCACAGAACTTGCCTTTGGAAGCTGCATTCTGCGAACCTAAACTGTGCTCATGGAACCAATCTCAGCCCCAATGCGTCTTTTCTCAGGAAAACAACGCTTGCCTAGTTCTCACCTGGCCCTATGCTCCCCGTAGGGTCAAGGAGGGTCTGGGCTGCCTCTGGCTCCGTGGGCCGTGCTGCATGGCGGGTGGTCTCCTCGGCATTAAACCCACTCCAAATGTGTTCTCCAACGGGGAGAAGGCAGATGTTGCAGGAGAAAGCCTTGTTTACACAGGCCCCAGCAACCCACACTTGGCCAGCTCCGGAGGGACGCCCCCCCAATGGTGATCTCAGGACGGCAACAAACTCGCTTTGGGAAGCTGCATTCGGCAAACCTAAACTTTGCTCGGGAAACCTACCTCAGCCCCAATGCGTTTTTGCTCAGGAAGACAACACTTGCCTAGTTCTCACCTGGCCCTATGTTCTCATAGGGCCAAGGAGGGTCTGGGCTGCCTCTGGCTCCGTGGGTCCTGCTGCTTTGGTGAGTGGTCTCCGTGGACTGAAACCCACTCCAAACGTGTTCTCCTTCGGGGAGAAGGCTGATTTGGGATGAAAATGCCTTGATTGCCCAGGGCCCAGCAACCCACCCTTCCCCAGCTCGGGAGGGACCCCCCCTACTGTTGATCTCAGGATCGGCACCAACTCGCTTGGGGAAGCTGCATTCTGCGAACCTAAACTGTGCTCGGGGAACAAACCTCAGCCCCAGTGCGTCCTTGCTCTGGAAAGCAACCCTTGCCTACTTCTCACCTAGACTATTGCTCCCCATAGGGCCAAGGAGGTTATGGGCTGCCTCTGGCTCCTTGGGCCGTACTGCATGGCGGGTGGTCTCCTTGGCCATAAACCCACTAAAATCGTGTCCTCCTGCGGGGAGAAGGCTGATGTAGCAGGAAAAGGCCTTGTTTGCAAAGGCCCCAGCAACCCAACCTTAGCCAGCTCAGGAGGGACCCCCTACTGGCGGTCTCAGCAACGGCACAAAACCCGCTTCGGGAAGCTGAATTCTGCGAAGCTAAACTGTGTTCGGGGACCAAACCTCAGCCCCAATGCGTCTTTGCTCAGGAAAGCAATGCTTGCCTAGTTCTTACCTGGCCCTTTGCTCCCCATAGGGCCAAGGAGGTTCTGGGTTGCCTCTGGCTCCTTGGCCCTGCTGCTTGGTGGGTGCACTCCGTGGCCAGAAACCCACTCCAAACATGTTCTCCTTTGGGGAGATGGCTGATTTGGCAGGAGAAGGCCTGGTTTGCACAGGCCCCAGCAACCCACCCTTAGCCAGCTCGGGAGGGACACCTCTAGTGGCGGTCTCAGCAGCGGCACAAAACTCACTTCGGGAAGCTGCATTCGGCAAACCGAAACTGTGCTCGGGAACCAACCTCAGCCCCAATGCGTCTTTGCTCAGGAAAGCAACGCTTGCCTAGTTCTCACCTGGCCCTATGCTCCCCATGGGTCCAAGGAGGTCCTGGGGTGCCTCTGGCTCCGTGGGCACTGCTGCTTGGCGGGTGGTCTCCGTGGCCTGAAACCCACTCCAAACGTGTTCTCCTTCGGGAGAAGGGTGATTTGGCAGGAAAAGGCCTTGTTTGCACAGGCCCCAGCAACCCACCCTTAGCCAGCTCGGGAGGGATACCCCTAGTGGCGATCTCAGACACGGCACAAAACTCACTTCGGGAAGCTGCCTTCTGTGAAACGAAATTGTACTCAGGGAAGCAACCTCAGGCCCAAGGAGGCTTTGCTCAGGAAAGCAACGCTTGCCTAGTTCTCACCTGGCCCTCTGGGGAGCATGGGACCAAGGATGGTCTGGGGTGCCTCTGGCTCCGTGGGCCGTGCTGCATTTCGGGTGGTCTCCACGGCCTGACAACTTCTCCAAACGTGTTCTCGTGTGGGAAGAAGGCGGATTTTGCAGGAAAAGGCCTTGTTTGCACAGGGCCCAGCAACCCACCCTTAACCAGCTCGGGAGGAACCCCCCTAGTGGCGGTCGCAGCAACGGCCCAAAACTCGCTTCGGGAAGCTTCATTCTGCGAACCTCAACTGTGCTTGGGGAACCAACCTCAGGCCCAATGAGGCTTTGCTCAGGAAAGCAACGCTTGCCTAGTTCTCACCAGGCCCTAGGCTGCCCATAGGGCCAAGGAGGGTCTGGGCTGCCGCTGGCTCTGTGTGCGTTGCTGATTGTCCGGTGGTCTCCGTGGCCTGAAACCCACTCCAAAGGTGTTCTCCTTCGGGGAGAAGGCTGATGTGGCAGGAAAAGGCCTTGTTTGCACAGGCCCCAGCCACCTACCCTTCGCCATCTCGGGAGGGACCCCCCCAAATGACCTTCTCAGCAATGTCATAAACCTTTGCTTCGGGAAGCTGCATTCTGCGAACCTCAACTGTGCTCGGGAACCAACCTCAGCCCCAATGCGTCTTTGCTCAGGAAAGCAAGGCTTGCGTTGTTCTCACGTGGCCTTATGTTCCCCACAGGGCTAAGGATTGCCTGGCTTGTCTCTGGCTCCGTGGCCAATGCTGCTTGGCGGGTGGTCTCCGTGGCCTGAAACCCATTCCAAATGTGTTCTTCTTCGGGAAGAAGGCTGGTTTCGCATGAAAAGTCCTTGTTTGCCCAGGCCCCATCAACGCAATCATAGCCAGCTCGGGAGGGACCCCCCTAGTTGCGGCCTCAGCAATGGCGCAAAACTCGCTTATGGAAGCTGCATTCTGTGACCCTATAAGTGGTTCGGGGAACCAACCTCAGCCCCAATGCGTCTTGGCTCAGGAAAGCAACGCTTGCCTAGTTCTCACCTGGTCCTATGCTCCCCATAGGGCCAAGGATTGCCTGGGCTGCCTCTGGCTCTTTGGGCGCTGCTGCATGGCGGGTGGTCTCCGTGGCCTGAAACCCACTCCAAACGTGTCTCCTTCGGGGAGAAGGCTGATGTGGCAGGCAAAGGCCTTGTTTGCATAGGCCCCAGCAACCCAGCCTTAGCCAGCTCGGGAAGGATCCCCCTATTGGCGATCTCAGACACGGCACAAAACTCACTTCGGGAGGCTGCATTCTGCGATCGTAAACTGTGCTCGGGGAACCAACTCCAGCCCCAATGTGTCTTTACTCAGGAAAGCAACGCTTGCCTAGTTCTCACCTGACCCTTTGTTCCCCATAGGGCCAAGGTGGGTCGGGGGTGCCTATGGCTCCGTGGGAGCTGCTGCTTGGCAGCTGGTCTCCGTGATGTGAAACCCATTCCAAACATGTTCTCCTTCGGGGAGAAGGCTGATGTGGCAGGAAAAGACTTTGTTTGCACATGCCCCAGCCGCCCACCCTTAGCCAGCTCGGAAAGGACCCCCCAGTGCCAGTTTCATCAATGGCACAAAACTCGCTTCGGGAAGCTGCATTCTCCGAACCTAAACTGTGCTCGGGGAACCAACCTCAGCCCCAATGCGTTTTTGCTCAGGAAAGCAACGCTTGCCTAGTTCTCACCTGGCACTCTGCAACCCTCAGTGCCAAGGTTGTTCTGGGTGCCTCTGGCTCTGTGATCCGTGCTACATGGCGGGTTGTCTCCGCGGACTTATACCCAACCCAACCGTGTTATACTGCGGGGATAAGGCTGATGTAGCAGGAAAAGGCCTTGTTTGCACAGGCCCCAGCAACCCACCCTTATCCAGCTCGGGAGAGATCCCCTAGAGGTGATCTAAGCAACGGCACAGAACTTGCCTTTGGAAGCTGCATTCTGCGAACGTAAACTGTGCTCATGGAACCAATCTCAGCCCCAATGCGTCTTTTCTCAGGAAAACAACGCTTGCCTAGTTCTCACCTGGCCCTATGCTCCCCGTAGGGTCAAGGAGGGTCTGGGCTGCCTCTGGCTCCGTGGGCCGTGCTGCATGGCGGGTGGTCTCCTCGGCATTAAACCCACTCCAAATGTGTTCTCCAACGGGGAGAAGGCAGATGTTGCAGGAGAAAGCCTTGTTTACACAGGCCCCAGCAACCCACACTTGGCCAGCTCCGGAGGGACCCCCCCAATGGTGATCTCAGGACAGCAACAAACTCGCTTTGGGAAGCTGCATTCGGCAAACCTAAACTTTGCTCGGGGAACCTACCTCAGCCCCAATGCGTTTTGGCTCAGGAAGGCAACACTTGCCTAGTTCTCACCTGGCCCTATGTTCCCATAGGGCCAAGGAGGGTCTGGGCTGCCTCTGGCTCCGTGGGTCCTGCTGCTTTGGGGGGTGGTCTCCGTGGACTGAAACCCACTCCAAACGTGTTCTCCTTCGGGGAGAAGGCTGATTTGGGACGCAAATGCCTTGATTGCCCAGGGCCCAGCAACCCACCCTTCCCCAGCTCGGGAGGGACCCCCCCTACTGTTGATCTCAGGATCGGCACCAACTCGCTTGGGGAAGCTGCATTCTGCGAACCTAAACTGTTCTCGGGGAACAAACCTCAGCCCCAGTGCGTCCTTGCTCTGGAAAGCAACCCTTGCCTACTTCTCACCTAGACTATTGCTCCCCATAGGGCCAAGGAGGTCATGGGCTGCCTCTGGCTCCTTGGGCCGTACTGCATGGCGGGTGGTCTCCTTGGCCATAAACCCACTAAAATCGTGTCCTCCTGCGGGGAGAAGGCAGATGTAGCAGGAAAAGGCCTTGTTTGCAAAGGCCCCAGCAACCCACCCTTAGCCAGCTCAGGAGGGACCCCCTACTGGCGGTCTCAGCAACGGCACAAAACCCGCCTCGGGAAGCTGAATTCTGCGAACCTAAACTGTGTTCGGGGAACAAACCTCAGCCCCAATGCGTCTTTGCTCAGGAAAGCAATGCTTGCCTAGTTCTTACCTGGCCCTTTGCTCCCCATAGGGCCAAGGAGGTTCTGGGTTGCCTCTGGCTCCTTGGCCCTGCTGCTTGGTGGGTGCACTCCGTGGCCAGAAACCCACTCCAAACATGTTCTCCTTTGGGGAGATGGCTGATTTGGCAGGAGAAGGCCTGGTTTGCACAGGCCCCAGCAACCCACCCTTAGCCAGCTCGGGAGGGACACCTCTAGTGGCGGTCTCAGCAGCGGCACAAAACTCACTTCGGGAAGCTGCATTCGGCAAACCGAAACTGTGCTCGGGAACCAACCTCAGCCCCAATGTGTCTTTGCTCAGGAAAGCAACGCTTGCCTAGTTCTCACCTGGCCCTATGCTCCCCATGGGTCCAAGGAGGTCCTGGGGTGCCTCTGGCTCCGTGGGCACTGCTGCTTGGCGGGTGGTCTCCGTGGCCTGAAACCCACTCCAAAGGTGTTCTCCTTCGGGAGAAGGGTGATTTGGCAGGAAAAGGCCTTGTTTGCACAGGCCCCAGCAACCCACCCTTAGCCAGCTCGGGAGGGATACCCCTAGTGGCGATCTCAGACACGGCACAAAACTCACTTCGGGAAGCTGCCTTCTGTGAAACGAAATTGTACTCAGGGAAGCAACCTCAGGCCCAAGGAGGCTTTGCTCAGGAAAGCAACGCTTGCCTAGTTCTCACCTGGCCCTCTGGGGAGCATGGGACCAAGGATGGTCTGGGGTGCCTCTGGCTCCGTGGGCCGTGCTGCATTTCGGGTGGTCTCCACGGCCTGACAACTTCTCCAAACGTGTTCTCGTGTGGGAAGAAGGCGGATTTTGCAGGAAAAGGCCTTGTTTGCACAGGGCCCAGCAACCCACCCTTAACCAGCTCGGGAGGAACCCCCCTAGTGGCGGTCGCAGCAACGGCCCAAAACTCGCTTCGGGAAGCTTCATTCTGCGAACCTCAACTGTGCTTGGGGAACCAACCTCAGGCCCAATGAGGCTTTGCTCAGGAAAGCAACGCTTGCCTAGTTCTCACCTGACCCTTTGTTCCCCATAGGGCCAAGGTGGGTCGGGGGTGCCTATGGCTCCGTGGGAGCTGCTGCTTGGCAGCTGGTCTCCGTGATGTGAAACCCATTCCAAACATGTTCTCCTTCGGGGAGAAGGCTGATGTGGCAGGAAAAGACTTTGTTTGCACATGCCCCAGCCGCCCACCCTTAGCCAGCTCGGAAAGGACCCCCCAGTGCCAGTTTCATCAATGGCACAAAACTCGCTTCGGGAAGCTGCATTCTCCGAACCTAAACTGTGCTCGGGGAACCAACCTCAGCCCCAATGCGTTTTTGCTCAGGAAAGCAACGCTTGCCTAGTTCTCACCTGGCACTCTGCAACCCTCAGTGCCAAGGTTGTTCTGGGTGCCTCTGGCTCTGTGATCCGTGCTACATGGCGGGTTGTCTCCGCGGACTTATACCCAACCCAACCGTGTTATACTGCGGGGATAAGGCTGATGTAGCAGGAAAAGGCCTTGTTTGCACAGGCCCCAGCAACCCACCCTTATCCAGCTCGGGAGAGATCCCCTAGAGGTGATCTAAGCAACGGCACAGAACTTGCCTTTGGAAGCTGCATTCTGCGAACGTAAACTGTGCTCATGGAACCAATCTCAGCCCCAATGCGTCTTTTCTCAGGAAAACAACGCTTGCCTAGTTCTCACCTGGCCCTATGCTCCCCGTAGGGTCAAGGAGGGTCTGGGCTGCCTCTGGCTCCGTGGGCCGTGCTGCATGGCGGGTGGTCTCCTCGGCATTAAACCCACTCCAAATGTGTTCTCCAACGGGGAGAAGGCAGATGTTGCAGGAGAAAGCCTTGTTTACACAGGCCCCAGCAACCCACACTTGGCCAGCTCCGGAGGGACCCCCCCAATGGTGATCTCAGGACGGCAACAAACTCGCTTTGGGAAGCTGCATTCGGCAAACCTAAACTTTGCTCGGGGAACCTACCTCAGCCCCAATGCGTTTTGGCTCAGGAAGGCAACACTTGCCTAGTTCTCACCTGGCCCTATGTTCCCATAGGGCCAAGGAGGGTCTGGGCTGCCTCTGGCTCCGTGGGTCCTGCTGCTTTGGGGGGTGGTCTCCGTGGACTGAAACCCACTCCAAACGTGTTCTCCTTCGGGGAGAAGGCTGATTTGGGACGCAAATGCCTTGATTGCCCAGGGCCCAGCAACCCACCCTTCCCCAGCTCGGGAGGGACCCCCCCTACTGTTGATCTCAGGATCGGCACCAACTCGCTTGGGGAAGCTGCATTCTGCGAACCTAAACTGTTCTCGGGGAACAAACCTCAGCCCCAGTGCGTCCTTGCTCTGGAAAGCAACCCTTGCCTACTTCTCACCTAGACTATTGCTCCCCATAGGGCCAAGGAGGTCATGGGCTGCCTCTGGCTCCTTGGGCCGTACTGCATGGCGGGTGGTCTCCTTGGCCATAAACCCACTAAAATCGTGTCCTCCTGCGGGGAGAAGGCAGATGTAGCAGGAAAAGGCCTTGTTTGCAAAGGCCCCAGCAACCCACCCTTAGCCAGCTCAGGAGGGACCCCCTACTGGCGGTCTCAGCAACGGCACAAAACCCGCCTCGGGAAGCTGAATTCTGCGAACCTAAACTGTGTTCGGGGAACAAACCTCAGCCCCAATGCGTCTTTGCTCAGGAAAGCAATGCTTGCCTAGTTCTTACCTGGCCCTTTGCTCCCCATAGGGCCAAGGAGGTTCTGGGTTGCCTCTGGCTCCTTGGCCCTGCTGCTTGGTGGGTGCACTCCGTGGCCAGAAACCCACTCCAAACATGTTCTCCTTTGGGGAGATGGCTGATTTGGCAGGAGAAGGCCTGGTTTGCACAGGCCCCAGCAACCCACCCTTAGCCAGCTCGGGAGGGACACCTCTAGTGGCGGTCTCAGCAGCGGCACAAAACTCACTTCGGGAAGCTGCATTCGGCAAACCGAAACTGTGCTCGGGAACCAACCTCAGCCCCAATGCGTCTTTGCTCAGGAAAGCAACGCTTGCCTAGTTCTCACCTGGCCCTATGCTCCGCATGGGTCCAAGGAGGTCCTGGGGTGCCTCTGGCTCCGTGGGCACTGCTGCTTGGCGGGTGGTCTCCGTGGCCTGAAACCCACTCCAAACGTGTTCTCCTTCAGGAGAAGGGTGATTTGGCAGGAAAAGGCCTGGTTTGCACAGGCCCCAGCAACCCACCCTTAGCCAGCTCGGGAGGGATACCCCTAGTGGCGATCTCAGACACGGCACAAAACTCACTTCGGGAAGCTGCCTTCTGTGAAACGAAATTGTACTCAGGGAAGCAACCTCAGGCCCAAGGAGGCTTTGCTCAGGAAAGCAACGCTTGCCTAGTTCTCACCTGGCCCTCTGGGGAGCATGGGACCAAGGATGGTCTGGGGTGCCTCTGGCTCCGTGGGCCGTGCTGCATTTCGGGTGGTCTCCACGGCCTGACAACTTCTCCAAACGTGTTCTCGTGTGGGAAGAAGGCGGATTTTGCAGGAAAAGGCCTTGTTTGCACAGGGCCCAGCAACCCACCCTTAACCAGCTCGGGAGGAACCCCCCTAGTGGCGGTCGCAGCAACGGCCCAAAACTCGCTTCGGGAAGCTTCATTCTGCGAACCTCAACTGTGCTTGGGGAACCAACCTCAGGCCCAATGAGGCTTTGCTCAGGAAAGCAACGCTTGCCTAGTTCTCACCAGGCCCTAGGCTGCCCATAGGGCCAAGGAGGGTCTGGGCTGCCGCTGGCTCTGTGTGCGTTGCTCATTGTCCGGTGGTCTCCGTGGCCTGAAACCCACTCCAAAGGTGTTCTCCTTCGGGGAGAAGGCTGATGTGGCAGGAAAAGGCCTTGTTTGCTCAGGCCCCAGCCACCTACCCTTCACCATCTCGGGAGGGACCCCCCCAAATGACCTTCTCAGCAATGTCATAAACCTTTGCTTCGGGAAGCTGCATTCTGTGAACCTCAACTGTGCTCGGGAACCAACCTCAGCCCCAATGCGTCTTTGCTCAGGAAAGCAAGGCTTGCGTTGTTCTCACGTGGCCTTATATTCCCCACAGGGCTAAGGATTGCCTGGCTTGTCTCTGGCTCCGTGGCCAATGCTGCTTGGCGGGTGGTCTCTGTGGCCTGAAACCCATTCCAAATGTGTTCTTCTTCGGGAAGAAGGCTGGTTTCGCATGAAAAGTCCTTGTTTGCCCAGGCCCCATCAACGCAATCATAGCCAGCTCGGGAGGGACCCCCCTAGTGGCGGCCTCAGCAATGGCGCAAAACTCGCTTATGGAAGCTGCATTCTGTGACCCTATAAGTGGTTCGGGGAACCAACTTCAGCCCCAATGTGTCTTGGCTCAGGAAAGCAACACTTGCCTAGTTCTCACCTGACCCTTTGTTCCCCATAGGGCCAAGGTGGGTCGGGGGTGCCTATGGCTCCGTGGGAGCTGCTGCTTGGCAGCTGGTCTCCGTGATGTGAAACCCATTCCAAACATGTTCTCCTTCAGGGAGAAGGCTGATGTGGCAGGAAAAGACTTTGTTTGCACATGCCCCAGCCGCCCACCCTTAGCCAGCTTGGAAAGGACCCCCCAGTGCCAGTTTCATCAATGGCACAAAACTCGCTTCGGGAAGCTGCATTCTCCGAACCTAAACTGTGCTCGGGGAACCAACCTCAGCCCCAATGCGTTTTTGCTCAGGAAAGCAACGCTTGCCTAGTTCTCACCTGGCACTCTGCAACCCTCAGTGCCAAGGTTGTTCTGGGTGCCTCTGGCTCTGTGATCCGTGCTACATGGCGGGTGGTCTCCGCGGACTTATACCCAACCCAACCATGTTATACTGCGGGGATAAGGCTGATGTAGCAGGAAAAGGCCTTGTTTGCACAGGCCCCAGCAACCCACCCTTATCCAGCTCGGGAGAGATCCCCTAGAGGTGATCTAAGCAACGGCACAGAACTTGCCTTTGGAAGCTGCATTCTGCGAACGTAAACTGTGCTCATGGAACCAATCTCAGCCCCAATGCGTCTTTTCTCAGGAAAACAACGCTTGCCTAGTTCTCACCTGGCCCTATGCTCCCCGTAGGGTCAAGGAGGGTCTGGGCTGCCTCTGGCTCCGTGGGCCGTGCTGCATGGCGGGTGGTCTCCTCGGCATTAAACCCACTCCAAATGTGTTCTCCAACGGGGAGAAGGCAGATGTTGCAGGAGAAAGCCTTGTTTACACAGGCCCCAGCAACCCACACTTGGCCAGCTCCGGAGGGACCCCCCCAATGGTGATCTCAGGACGGCAACAAACTCGCTTTGGGAAGCTGCATTCGGCAAACCTAAACTTTGCTCGGGGAACCTACCTCAGCCCCAATGCGTTTTGGCTCAGGAAGGCAACACTTGCCTAGTTCTCACCTGGCCCTATGTTCCCATAGGGCCAAGGAGGGTCTGGGCTGCCTCTGGCTCCGTGGGTCCTGCTGCTTTGGGGGGTGGTCTCCGTGGACTGAAACCCACTCCAAACGTGTTCTCCTTCGGGGAGAAGGCTGATTTGGGACGCAAATGCCTTGATTGCCCAGGGCCCAGCAACCCACCCTTCCCCAGCTCGGGAGGGACCCCCCCTACTGTTGATCTCAGGATCGGCACCAACTCGCTTGGGGAAGCTGCATTCTGCGAACCTAAACTGTTCTCGGGGAACAAACCTCAGCCCCAGTGCGTCCTTGCTCTGGAAAGCAACCCTTGCCTACTTCTCACCTAGACTATTGCTCCCCATAGGGCCAAGGAGGTCATGGGCTGCCTCTGGCTCCTTGGGCCGTACTGCATGGCGGGTGGTCTCCTTGGCCATAAACCCACTAAAATCGTGTCCTCCTGCGGGGAGAAGGCAGATGTAGCAGGAAAAGGCCTTGTTTGCAAAGGCCCCAGCAACCCACCCTTAGCCAGCTCAGGAGGGACCCCCTACTGGCGGTCTCAGCAACGGCACAAAACCCGCCTCGGGAAGCTGAATTCTGCGAACCTAAACTGTGTTCGGGGAACAAACCTCAGCCCCAATGCGTCTTTGCTCAGGAAAGCAATGCTTGCCTAGTTCTTACCTGGCCCTTTGCTCCCCATAGGGCCAAGGAGGTTCTGGGTTGCCTCTGGCTCCTTGGCCCTGCTGCTTGGTGGGTGCACTCCGTGGCCAGAAACCCACTCCAAACATGTTCTCCTTTGGGGAGATGGCTGATTTGGCAGGAGAAGGCCTGGTTTGCACAGGCCCCAGCAACCCACCCTTAGCCAGCTCGGGAGGGACACCTCTAGTGGCGGTCTCAGCAGCGGCACAAAACTCACTTCGGGAAGCTGCATTCGGCAAACCGAAACTGTGCTCGGGAACCAACCTCAGCCCCAATGCGTCTTTGCTCAGGAAAGCAACGCTTGCCTAGTTCTCACCTGGCCCTATGCTCCGCATGGGTCCAAGGAGGTCCTGGGGTGCCTCTGGCTCCGTGGGCACTGCTGCTTGGCGGGTGGTCTCCGTGGCCTGAAACCCACTCCAAAGGTGTTCTCCTTCGGGAGAAGGGTGATTTGGCAGGAAAAGGCCTTGTTTGCACAGGCCCCAGCAACCCACCCTTAGCCAGCTCGGGAGGGATACCCCTAGTGGCGATCTCAGACACGGCACAAAACTCACTTCGGGAAGCTGCCTTCTGTGAAACGAAATTGTACTCAGGGAAGCAACCTCAGGCCCAAGGAGGCTTTGCTCAGGAAAGCAACGCTTGCCTAGTTCTCACCTGGCCCTCTGGGGAGCATGGGACCAAGGATGGTCTGGGGTGCCTCTGGCTCCGTGGGCCGTGCTGCATTTCGGGTGGTCTCCACGGCCTGACAACTTCTCCAAACGTGTTCTCGTGTGGGAAGAAGGCGGATTTTGCAGGAAAAGGCCTTGTTTGCACAGGGCCCAGCAACCCACCCTTAACCAGCTCGGGAGGAACCCCCCTAGTGGCGGTCGCAGCAACGGCCCAAAACTCGCTTCGGGAAGCTTCATTCTGCGAACCTCAACTGTGCTTGGGGAACCAACCTCAGGCCCAATGAGGCTTTGCTCAGGAAAGCAACGCTTGCCTAGTTCTCACCAGGCCCTAGGCTGCCCATAGGGCCAAGGAGGGTCTGGGCTGCCGCTGGCCCTGTGTGCGTTGCTGATTGTCCGGTGGTCTACGTGGCCTGAAACCCACTCCAAAGGTGTTCTCCTTCGGGGAGAAGGCTGATGTGGCAGGAAAAGGCCTTGTTTGCACAGGCCCCAGCCACCTACCCTTCGCCATCTCGGGAGGGACCCCCCCAAATGACCTTCTCAGCAATGTCATAAACCTTTGCTTCGGGAAGCTGCATTCTGCGAACCTCAACTGTGCTCGGGAACCAACCTCAGCCCCAATGCGTCTTTGCTCAGGAAAGCAAGGCTTGCGTTGTTCTCACGTGGCCTTATGTTCCCCACAGGGCTAAGGATTGCCTGGCTTGTCTCTGGCTCCGTGGCCAATGCTGCTTGGCGGGTGGTCTCCGTGGCCTGAAACCCATTCCAAATGTGTTCTTCTTCGGGAAGAAGGCTGGTTTCGCATGAAAAGTCCTTGTTTGCCCAGGCCCCATCAACGCAATCATAGCCAGCTTGGGAGGGACCCCCCTAGTGGCGGCCTCAGCAATGGCGCAAAACTCGCTTATGGAAGCTGCATTCTGTGACCCTATAAGTGGTTCGGGGAACCAACCTCAGCCCCAGTGCGTCTTGGCTCAGGAAAGCAACACTTGCCTAGTTCTCACCTGGTCCTATGCTCCCCATAGGGCCAAGGATTGCCTGGGCTGCCTCTGGCTCTTTGGGCGCTGCTGCATGGCGGGTGGTCTCCGTGGCCTGAAACCCACTCCAAACGTGTCTCCTTCGGGGAGAAGGCTGATGTGGCAGGCAAAGGCCTTGTTTGCCCAGGCCCCAGCAACCCAGCCTTAGCCAGCTCGGGAAGGATCCCCCTATTGGCGATCTCAACACCGGCACAAAACTCACTTCGGGAGGCTGCATTCTGCGATCGTAAACTGTGTTCGGGGAACCAACTCCAGCCCCAATGTGTCTTTACTCAGGAAAGCAACGCTTGCCTAGTTCTCACCTGACCCTTTGTTCCCCATAGGGCCAAGGTGGGTCGGGGGTGCCTATGGCTCCGTGGGAGCTGCTGCTTGGCAGCTGGTCTCCGTGATGTGAAACCCATTCCAAACATGTTCTCCTTCGGGGAGAAGGCTGATGTGGCAGGAAAAGACTTTGTTTGCACATGCCCCAGCCGCCCACCCTTAGCCAGCTCGGAAAGGACCCCCCAGTGCCAGTTTCATCAATGGCACAAAACTCGCTTCGGGAAGCTGCATTCTCCGAACCTAAACTGTGCTCGGGGAACCAACCTCAGCCCCAATGCGTTTTTGCTCAGGAAAGCAACGCTTGCCTAGTTCTCACCTGGCACTATGCAACCCACAGGGCCAAGGTTGTTCTGGGTGCCTCTGGCTCCGTGATCCGTGCTACATGGCGGGTGGTCTCCGCGGACTTATACCCAACCCAACCGTGTTATACTGCGGGGATAAGGCTGATGTAGCAGGAAAAGGCCTTGTTTGCACAGGCCCCAGCAACCCACCCTTATCCAGCTTGGGAGAGATCCCCTAGAGGTGATCTAAGCAACGGCACAGAACTTGCCTTTGGAAGCTGCATTCTGCGAACCTAAACTGTGCTCATGGAACCAATCTCAGCCCCAATGCGTCTTTTCTCAGGAAAACAACGCTTGCCTAGTTCTCACCTGGCCCTATGCTCCCCGTAGGGTCAAGGAGGGTCTGGGCTGCCTCTGGCTCCGTGGGCCGTGCTGCATGGCGGGTGGTCTCCTCGGCATTAAACCCACTCCAAATGTGTTCTCCAACGGGGAGAAGGCAGATGTTGCAGGAGAAAGCCTTGTTTACACAGGCCCCAGCAACCCACACTTGGCCAGCTCCGGAGGGACGCCCCCCCAATGGTGATCTCAGGACGGCAACAAACTCGCTTTGGGAAGCTGCATTCGGCAAACCTAAACTTTGCTCGGGGAACCTACCTCAGCCCCAATGCGTTTTGGCTCAGGAAGGCAACACTTGCCTAGTTCTCACCTGGCCCTATGTTCCCATAGGGCCAAGGAGGGTCTGGGCTGCCTCTGGCTCCGTGGGTCCTGCTGCTTTGGTGGGTGGTCTCCGTGGACTGAAACCCACTCCAAACGTGTTCTCCTTCGGGGAGAAGGCTGATTTGGGACGCAAATGCCTTGATTGCCCAGGGCCCAGCAACCCACCCTTCCCCAGCTCGGGAGGGACCCCCCCTACTGTTGATCTCAGGATCGGCACCAACTCGCTTGGGGAAGCTGCATTCTGCGAACCTAAACTGTGCTCGGGGAACAAACCTCAGCCCCAGTGCGTCCTTGCTCTGGAAAGCAACCCTTGCCTACTTCTCACCTAGACTATTGCTCCCCATAGGGCCAAGGAGGTCATGGGCTGCCTCTGGCTCCTTGGGCCGTACTGCATGGCGGGTGGTCTCCTTGGCCATAAACCCACTAAAATCGTGTCCTCCTGCGGGGAGAAGGCTGATGTAGCAGGAAAAGGCCTTGTTTGCAAAGGCCCCAGCAACCCACCCTTAGCCAGCTAGGGAGGGACCCCCTACTGGCGGTCTCAGCAACGGCACAAAACCCGCTTCGGGAAGCTGAATTCTGCGAAGCTAAACTGTGTTCGGGGACCAAACCTCAGCCCCAATGCGTCTTTGCTCAGGAAAGCAATGCTTGCCTAGTTCTTACCTGGCCCTTTGCTCCCCATAGGGCCAAGGAGGTTCTGGGTTGCCTCTGGCTCCTTGGCCCTGCTGCTTGGTGGGTGCACTCCGTGGCCAGAAACCCACTCCAAACATGTTCTCCTTTGGGGAGATGGCTGATTTGGCAGGAGAAGGCCTGGTTTGCACAGGCCCCAGCAACCCACCCTTAGCCAGCTCGGGAGGGACACCTCTAGTGGCGGTCTCAGAGCGGCACAAAACTCACTTCGGGAAGCTGCATTCGGCAAACCGAAACTGTGCTCGGGAACCAACCTCAGCCCCAATGCGTCTTTGCTCAGGAAAGCAACGCTTGCCTAGTTCTCACCTGGCCCTATGCTCCCCATGGGTCCAAGGAGGTCCTGGGGTGCCTCTGGCTCCGTGGGCACTGCTGCTTGGCGGGTGGTCTCCGTGGCCTGAAACCCACTCCAAACGTGTTCTCCTTCAGGAGAAGGGTGATTTCGCAGGAAAAGGCCTTGTTTGCACAGGCCCCAGCAACCCACCCTTAGCCAGCTCGGGAGGGATACCCCTAGTGGCGATCTCAGACACGGCACAAAACTCACTTCGGGAAGCTGCCTTCTGTGAAACGAAATTGTACTCAGGGAAGCAACCTCAGGCCCAAGGAGGCTTTGCTCAGGAAAGCAACGCTTGCCTAGTTCTCACCTGGCCCTCTGGGGAGCATGGGACCAAGGATGGTCTGGGGTGCCTCTGGCTCCGTGGGCCGTGCTGCATTTCGGGTGGTCTCCACGGCCTGACAACTTCTCCAAACGTGTTCTCGTGTGGGAAGAAGGCGGATTTTGCAGGAAAAGGCCTTGTTTGCACAGGGCCCAGCAACCCACCCTTAACCAGCTCGGGAGGAACCCCCCTAGTGGCGGTCGCAGCAACGGCCCAAAACTCGCTTCGGGAAGCTTCATTCTGCGAACCTCAACTGTGCTTGGGGAACCAACCTCAGGCCCAATGAGGCTTTGCTCAGGAAAGCAACGCTTGCCTAGTTCTCACCAGGCCCTAGGCTGCCCATAGGGCCAAGGAGGGTCTGGGCTGCCGCTGGCCCTGTGTGCGTTGCTGATTGTCCGGTGGTCTCCGTGGCCTGAAACCCACTCCAAAGGTGTTCTCCTTCGGGGAGAAGGCTGATGTGGCAGGAAAAGGCCTTGTTTGCTCAGGCCCCAGCCACCTACCCTTCACCATCTCGGGAGGGACCCCCCCAAATGACCTTCTCAGCAATGTCATAAACCTTTGCTTCGGGAAGCTGCATTCTGCGAACCTCAACTGTGCTCGGGAACCAACCTCAGCCCCAATGCGTCTTTGCTCAGGAAAGCAAGGCTTGCGTTGTTCTCACGTGGCCTTATATTCCCCACAGGGCTAAGGATTGCCTGGCTTGTCTCTGGCTCCGTGGCCAATGCTGCTTGGCGGGTGGTCTCCGTGGCCTGAAACCCATTCCAAATGTGTTCTTCTTCGGGAAGAAGGCTGGTTTCGCATGAAAAGTCCTTGTTTGCCCAGGCCCCATCAACGCAATCATAGCCAGCTCGGGAGGGACCCCCCTAGTGGCGGCCTCAGCAATGGCGCAAAACTCGCTTATGGAAGCTGCATTCTGTGACCCTATAAGTGGTTCGGGGAACCAACCTCAGCCCCAATGTGTCTTGGCTCAGGAAAGCAACACTTGCCTAGTTCTCACCTGACCCTTTGTTCCCCATAGGGCCAAGGTGGGTCGGGGGTGCCTATGGCTCCGTGGGAGCTGCTGCTTGGCAGCTGGTCTCCGTGATGTGAAACCCATTCCAAACATGTTCTCCTTCAGGGAGAAGGCTGATGTGGCAGGAAAAGACTTTGTTTGCACATGCCCCAGCCGCCCACCCTTAGCCAGCTCGGAAAGGACCCCCCAGTGCCAGTTTCATCAATGGCACAAAACTCGCTTCGGGAAGCTGCATTCTCCGAACCTAAACTGTGCTCGGGGAACCAACCTCAGCCCCAATGCGTTTTTGCTCAGGAAAGCAACGCTTGCCTAGTTCTCACCTGGCACTATGCAACCCACAGGGCCAAGGTTGTTCTGGGTGCCTCTGGCTCCGTGATCCGTGCTACATGGCGGGTGGTCTCCGCGCACTTATACCCAACCCAACCGTGTTATACTGCGGGGATAAGGCTGATGTAGCAGGAAAAGGCCTTGTTTGCACAGGCCCCAGCAACCCACCCTTATCCAGCTCGGGAGAGATCCCCTAGAGGTGATCTAAGCAACGGCACAGAACTTGCCTTTGGAAGCTGCATTCTGCGAACCTAAACTGTGCTCATGGAACCAATCTCAGCCCCAATGCGTCTTTTCTCAGGAAAACAACGCTTGCCTAGTTCTCACCTGGCCCTATGCTCCCCATAGGGTCAAGGAGGGTCTGGGCTGCCTCTGGCTCCGTGGGCCGTGCTGCATGGCGGGTGGTCTCCTCGGCATTAAACCCACTCCAAATGTGTTCTCCAACGGGGAGAAGGCAGATGTTGCAGGAGAAAGCCTTGTTTACACAGGCCCCAGCAACCCACACTTGGCCAGCTCCGGAGGGACCCCCACAATGGTGATCTCAGGACGGCAACAAACTCGCTTTGGGAAGCTGCATTCGGCAAACCTAAACTTTGCTCGGGGAACCTACCTCAGCCCCAATGCATTTTGGCTCAGGAAGGCAACACTTGCCTAGTTCTCACCTGGCCCTATGTTCCCATAGGGCCAAGGAGGGTCTGGGCTGCCTCTGGCTCCGTGGGTCCTGCTGCTTTGGTGGGTGGTCTCCGTGGACTGAAACCCACTCCAAACGTGTTCTCCTTCGGGGAGAAGGCTGATTTGGGACGAAAATGCCTTGATTGCCCAGGGCCCAGCAACCCACCCTTCCCCAGCTCGGGAGGGACCCCCCCTACTGTTGATCTCAGGATCGGCACCAACTCGCTTGGGGAAGCTGCATTCTGCGAACCTAAACTGTGCTCGGGGAACAAACCTCAGCCCCAGTGCGTCCTTGCTCTGGAAAGCAACCCTTGCCTACTTCTCACCTAGACTATTGCTCCCCATAGGGCCAAGGAGGTCATGGGCTGCCTCTGGCTCCTTGGGCCGTACTGCATGGCGGGTGGTCTCCTTGGCCATAAACCCACTAAAATCGTGTCCTCCTGCGGGGAGAAGGCTGATGTAGCAGGAAAAGGCCTTGTTTGCAAAGGCCCCAGCAACCCACCCATAGCCAGCTCAGGAGGGACCCCCTACTGGCGGTCTCAGCAACGGCACAAAACCCGCCTCGGGAAGCTGAATTCTGCGAACCTAAACTGTGTTCGGGGAACAAACCTCAGCCCCAATGCGTCTTTGCTCAGGAAAGCAATGCTTGCCTAGTTCTTACCTGGCCCTTTGCTCCCCATAGGGCCAAGGAGGTTCTGGGTTGCCTCTGGCTCCTTGGCCCTGCTGCTTGGTGGGTGCACTCCGTGGCCAGAAACCCACTCCAAACATGTTCTCCTTTGGGGAGATGGCTGATTTGGCAGGAGAAGGCCTGGTTTGCACAGGCCCCAGCAACCCACCCTTAGCCAGCTCGGGAGGGACACCTCTAGTGGCGGTCTCAGCAGCGGCACAAAACTCACTTCGGGAAGCTGCATTCGGCAAACCGAAACTGTGCTCGGGAACCAACCTCAGCCCCAATGCGTCTTTGCTCAGGAAAGCAACGCTTGCCTAGTTCTCACCTGGCCCTATGCTCCCCATGGGTCCAAGGAGGTCCTGGGGTGCCTCTGGCTCCGTGGGCACTGCTGCTTGGCGGGTGGTCTCCGTGACCTGAAACCCACTCCAAACGTGTTCTCCTTCGGGAGAAGGGTGATTTGGCAGGAAAAGGCCTTGTTTGCACAGGCCCCAGCAACCCACCCTTAGCCAGCTCGGGAGGGATACCCCTAGTGGCGATCTCAGACACGGCACAAAACTCACTTCGGGAAGCTGCCTTCTGTGAAACGAAATTGTACTCAGGGAAGCAACCTCAGGCCCAAGGAGGCTTTGCTCAGGAAAGCAACGCTTGCCTAGTTCTCACCTGGCCCTCTGGGGAGCATGGGACCAAGGATGGTCTGGGGTGCCTCTGGCTCCGTGGGCCGTGCTGCATTTCGGGTGGTCTCCACGGCCTGACAACTTCTCCAAACGTGTTCTCGTGTGGGAAGAAGGCGGATTTCGCAGGAAAAGGCCTTGTTTGCACAGGGCCCAGCAACCCACCCTTAACCAGCTCGGGAGGAACCCCCCTAGTGGCGGTCGCAGCAACGGCCCAAAACTCGCTTCGGGAAGCTTCATTCTGCGAACCTCAACTGTGCTTGGGGAACCAACCTCAGGCCCAATGAGGCTTTGCTCAGGAAAGCAACGCTTGCCTAGTTCTCACCAGGCCCTAGGCTGCCCATAGGGCCAAGGAGGGTCTGGGCTGCCGCTGGCTCTGTGTGCGTTGCTGATTGTCCGGTGGGCTCCGTGGCCTGAAACCCACTCCAAAGGTGTTCTCCTTCGGGGAGAAGGCTGATGTGGCAGGAAAAGGCCTTGTTTGCTCAGGCCCCAGCCACCTACCCTTCGCCATCTCGGGAGGGACCCCCCCAAATGACCTCAGCAATGTCATAAACCTTTGCTTCGGGAAGCTGCATTCTGCGAACCTCAACTGTGCTCGGGAACCAACCTCAGCCCCAATGCGTCTTTGCTCAGGAAAGCAAGGCTTGCGTTGTTCTCACGTGGCCTTATGTTCCCCACAGGGCTAAGGATTGCCTGGCTTGTGTCTGGCTCCGTGGCCAATGCTGCTTGGCGGGTGGTCTCTGTGGCCTGAAACCCATTCCAAATGTGTTCTTCTTCGGGAAGAAGGCTGGTTTCGCGTGAAAAGTCCTTGTTTGCCCAGGCCCCATCAACGCAATCATAGCCAGCTCGGGAGGGACCCCCCTAGTGGCGGCCTCAGCAATGGCGCAAAACTTGCTTATGGAAGCTGCATTCTGTGACCCTATAAGTGGTTCGGGGAACCAACCTCAGCCCCAATGTGTCTTGGCTCAGGAAAGCAACACTTGCCTAGTTCTCACCTAGTCCTATGCTCCCCATAGGGCCAAGGATTGCCTGGGCTGCCTCTGGCTCTTTGGGCGCTGCTGCATGGCGGGTGGTCTCCGTGGCCTGAAACCCACTCCAAATGTGTCTCCTTCGGGGAGAAGGCTGATTTGGCAGGCAAAGGCCTTGTTTGCATAGGCCCCAGCAACCCAGCCTTAGCCAGCTCGGGAAGGATCCCCCTATTGGCGATCTCAACACCGGCACAAAACTCACTTCGGGAGGCTGCATTCTGCGATCGTAAACTGTGCTCGGGGAACCAACTCCAGCCCCAATGTGTCTTTACTCAGTCAGGAAAGCAACGCTTGCCTAGTTCTCACCTGACCCTTTGTTCCCCATAGGGCCAAGGTGGGTCGGGGGTGCCTATGGCTCCGTGGGAGCTGCTGCTTGGCAGCTGGTCTCCGTGATGTGAAACCCATTCCAAACATGTTCTCCTTCGGAGAGAAGGCTTATGTGGCAGGAAAAGACTTTGTTTGCACATGCCCCAGCCGCCCACCCTTAGCCAGCTCGGAAAGGACCCCCCAGTGCCAGTTTCATCAATGGCACAAAACTCGCTTCGGGAAGCTGCATTCTCCGAACCTAAACTGTGCTCGGGGAACCAACCTCAGCCCCAATGCGTTTTTGCTCAGGAAAGCAACGCTTGCCTAGTTCTCACCTGGCACTATGCAACCCACAGGGCCAAGGTTGTTCTGGGTGCCTCTGGCTCCGTGATCCGTGCTACATGGCGGGTGGTCTCCGCGGACTTATACCCAACCCAACCGTGTTATACTGCGGGGATAAGGCTGATGTAGCAGGAAAAGGCCTTGTTTGCACAGGCCCCAGCAACCCACCCTTATCCAGCTCGGGAGAGATCCCCTAGAGGTGATCTAAGCAACGGCACAGAACTTGCCTTTGGAAGCTGCATTCTGCGAACCTAAACTGTGCTCATGGAACCAATCTCAGCCCCAATGCGTCTTTTCTCAGGAAAACAACGCTTGCCTAGTTCTCACCTGGCCCTATGCTCCCCATAGGGTCAAGGAGGGTCTGGGCTGCCTCTGGCTCCGTGGGCCGTGCTGCATGGCGGGTGGTCTCCTCGGCATTAAACCCACTCCAAATGTGTTCTCCAACGGGGAGAAGGCAGATGTTGCAGGAGAAAGCCTTGTTTGCACAGGCCCCAGCAACCCACACTTGGCCAGCTCCGGAGGGACCCCCCCAATGGTGATCTCAGGACGGCAACAAACTCGCTTTGGGAAGCTGCATTCGGCAAACCTAAACTTTGCTCGGGGAACCTACCTCAGCCCCAATGCGTTTTGGCTCAGGAAGGCAACACTTGCCTAGTTCTCACCTGGCCCTATGTTCCCATAGGGCCAAGGAGGGTCTGGGCTGCCTCTGGCTCCGTGGGTCCTGCTGCTTTGGTGAGTGGTCTCCGTGGACTGAAACCCACTCCAAACGTGTTCTCCTTCGGGGAGAAGGCTGATTTGGGACGCAAATGCCTTGATTGCCCAGGGCCCAGCAACCCACCCTTCCCCAGCTCGGGAGGGACCCCCCCTACTGTTGATCTCAGGATCGGCACCAACTCGCTTGGGGAAGCTGCATTCTGCGAACCTAAACTGTGCTCGGGGAACAAACCTCAGCCCCAGTGCGTCCTTGCTCTGGAAAGCAACCCTTGCCTACTTCTCACCTAGACTATTGCTCCCCATAGGGCCAAGGAGGTTATGGGCTGCCTCTGGCTCCTTGGGCCGTACTGCATGGCGGGTGGTCTCCTTGGCCATAAACCCACTAAAATCGTGTCCTCCTGCGGGGAGAAGGCTGATGTAGCAGGAAAAGGCCTTGTTTGCAAAGGCCCCAGCAACCCACCCTTAGCCAGCTCAGGAGGGACCCCCTACTGGCGGTCTCAGCAACGGCACAAAACCCGCCTCGGGAAGCTGAATTCTGCAAACCTAAAGTGTCCTCAGGGAACCAACCTCAGCCCCAATGCGTTTTTGCTCAGGAAAACAACGCTTGCCTAGTTCTCACCTGGCACTATGCTCCCCATAGGGTCAAGGAGGGTCTGGGCTACCTCTGGATCCGTGGGCCGTGTTGCATGGTGGGTGGTCTCCATAGCCTGAAACCCACTCCAAACATGTTCTCCTTCATGGAGAAGGCCGATGTGGCTGGAAAAGGCCTTGTTTGCACAGGCCCCAGCAACCCAACCTTAGCCAGCTCGGGAGGGACCCAGCTAGGGCCGATCTCAGCAACGGCACAAAACTCGCTTTGGAAGCTGCATTCTGCGAACCTAAACTGTGTTCGGGGAACAAACCTCAGCCCCAATGCGTCTTTGCTCAGGAAAGCAATGCTTGCCTAGTTCTTACCTGGCCCTTTGCTCCCCATAGGGCCAAGGAGGTTCTGGGTTGCCTCTGGCTCCTTGGCCCTGCTGCTTGGTGGGTGCACTCCGTGGCCAGAAACCCACTCCAAACATGTTCTCCTTTGGGGAGATGGCTGATTTGGCAGGAGAAGGCCTGGTTTGCACAGGCCCCAGCAACCCACCCTTAGCCAGCTCGGGAGGGACACCTCTAGTGGCGGTCTCAGCAGCGGCACAAAACTCACTTCGGGAAGCTGCCTTCTGTGAAACGAAATTGTACTCAGGGAAGCAACCTCAGGCCCAATGAGGCTTTGCTCAGGAAAGCAACGCTTGCCTAGTTCTCACCTGGCCCTCTGGGGAGCATGGGACCAAGGATGGTCTGGGGTGCCTCTGGCTCCGTGGGCCGTGCTGCATTTCGGGTGGTCTCCACGGCCTGACAACTTCTCCAAACGTGTTCTCATGTGGGAAGAAGGCGGATTTCGCAGGAAAAGGCCTTGTTTGCACAGGGCCCAGCAACCCACCCTTAACCAGCTCGGGAGGAACCCCCCTAGTGGCGGTCGCAGCAACGGCCCAAAACTCGCTTCGGGAAGCTTCATTCTGCGAACCTCAACTGTGCTTGGGGAACCAACCTCAGGCCCAATGAGGCTTTGCTCAGGAAAGCAACGCTTGCCTAGTTCTCACCAGGCCCTAGGCTGCCCATAGGGCCAAGGAGGGTCTGGGCTGCCGCTGGCTCTGTGTGCGTTACTGATTGTCCGGTGGTCTCCGTGGCCTGAAACCCACTCCAAAGGTGTTCTCCTTCGGGGAGAAGGCTGATGTGGCAGGAAAAGGCCTTGTTTGCTCAGGCCCCAGCCACCTACCCTTCGCCATCTCGGGAGGGACCCCCCCAAATGACCTCAGCAATGTCATAAACCTTTGCTTCGGGAAGCTGCATTCTGCGAACCTCAACTGTGCTCGGGAACCAACCTCAGCCCCAATGCGTCTTTGCTCAGGAAAGCAAGGCTTGCGTTGTTCTCACGTGGCCTTATGTTCCCCACAGGGCTAAGGATTGCCTGGCTTGTGTCTGGCTCCGTGGCCAATGCTTCTTGGCGGGTGGTCTCTGTGGCCTGAAACCCATTCCAAATGTGTTCTTCTTCGGGAAGAAGGCTGGTTTCGCGTGAAAAGTCCTTGTTTGCCCAGGCCCCATCAACGCAATCATAGCCAGCTCGGGAGGGACCCCCCTAGTGGCGGCCTCAGCAATGGCGCAAAACTTGCTTATGGAAGCTGCATTCTGTGACCCTATAAGTGGTTCGGGGAACCAACCTCAGCCCCAATGTGTCTTGGCTCAGGAAAGCAACACTTGCCTAGTTCTCACCTGGTCCTATGCTCCCCATAGGGCCAAGGATTGCCTGGGCTGCCTCTGGCTCTTTGGGCGCTGCTGCATGGCGGGTGGTCTCCGTGGCCTGAAACCCACTCCAAACGTGTCTCCTTCGGGGAGAAGGCTGATTTGGCAGGCAAAGGCCTTGTTTGCATAGGCCCCAGCAACCCAGCCTTAGCCAGCTCGGGAAGGATCCCCCTATTGGCGATCTCAACACCGGCACAAAACTCACTTCGGGAGGCTGCATTCTGCGATCGTAAACTGTGCTCGGGGAACCAACTCCAGCCCCAATGTGTCTTTACTCAGTCAGGAAAGCAACGCTTGCCTAGTTCTCACCTGACCCTTTGTTCCCCATAGGGCCAAGGTGGGTCGGGGGTGCCTATGGCTCCGTGGGAGCTGCTGCTTGGCAGCTGGTCTCCGTGATGTGAAACCCATTCCAAACATGTTCTCCTTCGGAGAGAAGGCTTATGTGGCAGGAAAAGACTTTGTTTGCACATGCCCCAGCCGCCCACCCTTAGCCAGCTCGGAAAGGACCCCCCAGTGCCAGTTTCATCAATGGCACAAAACTCGCTTCGGGAAGCTGCATTCTCCGAACCTAAACTGTGCTCGGGGAACCAACCTCAGCCCCAATGCGTTTTTGCTCAGGAAAGCAACGCTTGCCTAGTTCTCACCTGGCACTATGCAACCCACAGGGCCAAGGTTGTTCTGGGTGCCTCTGGCTCCGTGATCCGTGCTACATGGCGGGTGGTCTCCGCGGACTTATACCCAACCCAACCGTGTTATACTGCGGGGATAAGGCTGATGTAGCAGGAAAAGGCCTTGTTTGCACAGGCCCCAGCAACCCACCCTTATCCAGCTCGGGAGAGATCCCCTAGAGGTGATCTAAGCAACGGCACAGAACTTGCCTTTGGAAGCTGCATTCTGCGAACCTAAACTGTGCTCATGGAACCAATCTCAGCCCCAATGCGTCTTTTCTCAGGAAAACAACGCTTGCCTAGTTCTCACCTGGCCCTATGCTCCCCATAGGGTCAAGGAGGGTCTGGGCTGCCTCTGGCTCCGTGGGCCGTGCTGCATGGCGGGTGGTCTCCTCGGCATTAAACCCACTCCAAATGTGTTCTCCAACGGGGAGAAGGCAGATGTTGCAGGAGAAAGCCTTGTTTGCACAGGCCCCAGCAACCCACACTTGGCCAGCTCCGGAGGGACCCCCCCAATGGTGATCTCAGGACGGCAACAAACTCGCTTTGGGAAGCTGCATTCGGCAAACCTAAACTTTGCTCGGGGAACCTACCTCAGCCCCAATGCGTTTTGGCTCAGGAAGGCAACACTTGCCTAGTTCTCACCTGGCCCTATGTTCCCATAGGGCCAAGGAGGGTCTGGGCTGCCTCTGGCTCCGTGGGTCCTGCTGCTTTGGTGGGTGGTCTCCGTGGACTGAAACCCACTCCAAACGTGTTCTCCTTCGGGGAGAAGGCTGATTTGGGACGCAAATGCCTTGATTGCCCAGGGCCCAGCAACCCACCCTTCCCCAGCTCGGGAGGGACCCCCCCTACTGTTGATCTCAGGATCGGCACCAACTCGCTTGGGGAAGCTGCATTCTGCGAACCTAAACTGTGCTCGGGGAACAAACCTCAGCCCCAGTGCGTCCTTGCTCTGGAAAGCAACCCTTGCCTACTTCTCACCTAGACTATTGCTCCCCATAGGGCCAAGGAGGTTATGGGCTGCCTCTGGCTCCTTGGGCCGTACTGCATGGCGGGTGGTCTCCTTGGCCATAAACCCACTAAAATCGTGTCCTCCTGCGGGGAGAAGGCTGATGTAGCAGGAAAAGGCCTTGTTTGCAAAGGCCCCAGCAACCCACCCTTAGCCAGCTCAGGAGGGACCCCCTACTGGCGGTCTCAGCAACGGCACAAAACCCGCCTCGGGAAGCTGAATTCTGCAAACCTAAAGTGTCCTCAGGGAACCAACCTCAGCCCCAATGCGTTTTTGCTCAGGAAAACAACGCTTGCCTAGTTCTCCCCTGGCACTATGCTCCCCATAGGGTCAAGGAGGGTCTGGGCTACCTCTGGATCCGTGGGCCGTGTTGCATGGTGGGTGGTCTCCATAGCCTGAAACCCACTCCAAACATGTTCTCCTTCATGGAGAAGGCCGATGTGGCTGGAAAAGGCCTTGTTTGCACAGGCCCCAGCAACCCAACCTTAGCCAGCTCGGGAGGGACCCAGCTAGGGCCGATCTCAGCAACGGCACAAAACTCGCTTTGGAAGCTGCATTCTGCGAACCTAAACTGTGTTCGGGGAACAAACCTCAGCCCCAATGCGTCTTTGCTCAGGAAAGCAATGCTTGCCTAGTTCTTACCTGGCCCTTTGCTCCCCATAGGGCCAAGGAGGTTCTGGGTTGCCTCTGGCTCCTTGGCCCTGCTGCTTGGTGGGTGCACTCCGTGGCCAGAAACCCACTCCAAACATGTTCTCCTTTGGGGAGATGGCTGATTTGGCAGGAGAAGGCCTGGTTTGCACAGGCCCCAGCAACCCACCCTTAGCCAGCTCGGGAGGGACACCTCTAGTGGCGGTCTCAGCAGCGGCACAAAACTCACTTCGGGAAGCTGCATTCGGCAAACCGAAACTGTGCTCGGGAACCAACCTCAGCCCCAATGCGTCTTTGCTCAGGAAAGCAACGCTTGCCTAGTTCTCACCTGGCCCTCTGGGGAGCATGGGACCAAGGATGGTCTGGGGTGCCTCTGGCTCCGTGGGCCGTGCTGCATTTCGGGTGGTCTCCACGGCCTGACAACTTCTCCAAACGTGTTCTCGTGTGGGAAGAAGGCGGATTTCGCAGGAAAAGGCCTTGTTTGCACAGGGCCCAGCAACCCACCCTTAACCAGCTCGGGAGGAACCCCCCTAGTGGCGGTCGCAGCAACGGCCCAAAACTCGCTTCGGGAAGCTTCATTCTGCGAACCTCAACTGTGCTTGGGGAACCAACCTCAGGCCCAATGAGGCTTTGCTCAGGAAAGCAACGCTTGCCTAGTTCTCACCAGGCCCTAGGCTGCCCATAGGGCCAAGGAGGGTCTGGGCTGCCGCTGGCTCTGTGTGCGTTGCTGATTGTCCGGTGGTCTCCGTGGCCTGAAACCCACTCCAAAGGTGTTCTCCTTCGGGGAGAAGGCTGATGTGGCAGGAAAAGGCCTTGTTTGCACAGGCCCCAGCCACCTACCCTTCGCCATCTCGGGAGGGACCCCCCCAAATGACCTTCTCAGCAATGTCATAAACCTTTGCTTCGGGAAGCTGCATTCTGCGAACCTCAACTGTGCTCGGGAACCAACCTCAGCCCCAATGCGTCTTTGCTCAGGAAAGCAAGGCTTGCGTTGTTCTCACGTGGCCTTATGTTCCCCACAGGGCTAAGGATTGCCTGGCTTGTCTCTGGCTCCGTGGCCAATGCTGCTTGGCGGGTGGTCTCCGTGGCCTGAAACCCATTCCAAATGTGTTCTTCTTCGGGAAGAAGGCTGGTTTCGCATGAAAAGTCCTTGTTTGCCCAGGCCCCATCAACGCAATCATAGCCAGGTCGGGAGGGACCCCCCTAGTGGCGGCCTCAGCAATGGCGCAAAACTCGCTTATGGAAGCTGCATTCTGTGACCCTATAAGTGGTTCGGGGAACCAACCTCAGCCCCAATGTGTCTTGGCTCAGGAAAGCAACACTTGCCTAGTTCTCACCTGGTCCTATGCTCCCCATAGGGCCAAGGATTGCCTGGGCTGCCTCTGGCTCTTTGGGCGCTGCTGCATGGCGGGTGGTCTCCGTGGCCTGAAACCCACTCCAAAGGTGTTCTCCTTCGGGGAGAAGGCTGATGTGGCAGGAAAAGGCCTTGTTTGCACAGGCCCCAGCAACCCAGCCTTAGCCAGCTCGGGAAGGATCCCCCTATTGGCGATCTCAACACCGGCACAAAACTCACTTCGGGAGGCTGCATTCTGCGATCGTAAACTGTGCTCGGGGAACCAACTCCAGCCCCAATGTGTCTTTACTCAGGAAAGCAACGCTTGCCTAGTTCTCACCTGACCCTTTGTTCCCCATAGGGCCAAGGTGGGTCAGGGGTGCCTATGGCTCCGTGGGAGCTGCTGCTTGGCAGCTGGTCTCCGTGATGTGAAACCCATTCCAAACATGTTCTCCTTCGGGGAGAAGGCTTATGTGGCAGGAAAAGACTTTGTTTGCACATGCCCCAGCCGCCCACCCTTAGCCAGCTCGGAAAGGACCCCCCAGTGCCAGTTTCATCAATGGCACAAAACTCGCTTCGGGAAGCTGCATTCTCCGAACCTAAACTGTGCTCGGGGAACCAACCTCAGCCCCAATGCGTTTTTGCTCAGGAAAGCAACGCTTGCCTAGTTCTCACCTGGCACTATGCAACCCACAGGGCCAAGGTTGTTCTGGGTGCCTCTGGCTCCGTGATCCGTGCTACATGGCGGGTGGTCTCCGCGGACTTATACCCAACCCAACCGTGTTATACTGCGGGGATAAGGCTGATGTAGCAGGAAAAGGCCTTGTTTGCACAGGCCCCAGCAACCCACCCTTATCCAGCTCGGGAGAGATCCCCTAGAGGTGATCTAAGCAACGGCACAGAACTTGCCTTTGGAAGCTGCATTCTGCGAACGTAAACTGTGCTCATGGAACCAATCTCAGCCCCAATGCGTCTTTTCTCAGGAAAACAACGCTTGCCTAGTTCTCACCTGGCCCTATGCTCCCCATAGGGTCAAGGAGGGTCTGGGCTGCCTCTGGCTCCGTGGGCCGTGCTGCATGGCGGGTGGTCTCCTCGGCATTAAACCCACTCCAAATGTGTTCTCCAACGGGGAGAAGGCAGATGTTGCAGGAGAAAGCCTTGTTTGCACAGGCCCCAGCAACCCACACTTGGCCAGCTCCGGAGGGACCCCCCCAATGGTGATCTCAGGACGGCAACAAACTCGCTTTGGGAAGCTGCATTCGGCAAACCTAAACTTTGCTCGGGGAACCTACCTCAGCCCCAATGCGTTTTGGCTCAGGAAGGCAACACTTGCCTAGTTCTCACCTGGCCCTATGTTCCCATAGGGCCAAGGAGGGTCTGGGCTGCCTCTGGCTCCGTGGGTCCTGCTGCTTTGGTGGGTGGTCTCCGTGGACTGAAACCCACTCCAAACGTGTTCTCCTTCGGGGAGAAGGCTGATTTGGGACGCAAATGCCTTGATTGCCCAGGGCCCAGCAACCCACCCTTCCCCAGCTCGGGAGGGACCCCCCCTACTGTTGATCTCAGGATCGGCACCAACTCGCTTGGGGAAGCTGCATTCTGCGAACCTAAACTGTGCTCGGGGAACAAACCTCAGCCCCAGTGCGTCCTTGCTCTGGAAAGCAACCCTTGCCTACTTCTCACCTAGACTATTGCTCCCCATAGGGCCAAGGAGGTTATGGGCTGCCTCTGGCTCCTTGGGCCGTACTGCATGGCGGGTGGTCTCCTTGGCCATAAACCCACTAAAATCGTGTCCTCCTGCGGGGAGAAGGCTGATGTAGCAGGAAAAGGCCTTGTTTGCAAAGGCCCCAGCAACCCACCCTTAGCCAGCTCAGGAGGGACCCCCTACTGGCGGTCTCAGCAACGGCACAAAACCCGCCTCGGGAAGCTGAATTCTGCAAACCTAAAGTGTCCTCAGGGAACCAACCTCAGCCCCAATGCGTTTTTGCTCAGGAAAACAACGCTTGCCTAGTTCTCCCCTGGCACTATGCTCCCCATAGGGTCAAGGAGGGTCTGGGCTACCTCTGGATCCGTGGGCCGTGTTGCATGGTGGGTGGTCTCCATAGCCTGAAACCCACTCCAAACATGTTCTCCTTCATGGAGAAGGCCGATGTGGCTGGAAAAGGCCTTGTTTGCACAGGCCCCAGCAACCCAACCTTAGCCAGCTCGGGAGGGACCCAGCTAGGGCCGATCTCAGCAACGGCACAAAACTCGCTTTGGAAGCTGCATTCTGCGAACCTAAACTGTGTTCGGGGAACAAACCTCAGCCCCAATGCGTCTTTGCTCAGGAAAGCAATGCTTGCCTAGTTCTTACCTGGCCCTTTGCTCCCCATAGGGCCAAGGAGGTTCTGGGTTGCCTCTGGCTCCTTGGCCCTGCTGCTTGGTGGGTGCACTCCGTGGCCAGAAACCCACTCCAAACATGTTCTCCTTTGGGGAGATGGCTGATTTGGCAGGAGAAGGCCTGGTTTGCACAGGCCCCAGCAACCCACCCTTAGCCAGCTCGGGAGGGACACCTCTAGTGGCGGTCTCAGCAGCGGCACAAAACTCACTTCGGGAAGCTGCATTCGGCAAACCGAAACTGTGCTCGGGAACCAACCTCAGCCCCAATGCGTCTTTGCTCAGGAAAGCAACGCTTGCCTAGTTCTCACCTGGCCCTATGCTCCCCATGGGTCCAAGGAGGTCCTGGGGTGCCTCTGGCTCCGTGGGCACTGCTGCTTGGCGGGTGGTCTCCGTGGCCTGAAACCCACTCCAAAGGTGTTCTCCTTCGGGAGAAGGGTGATTTGGCAGGAAAAGGCCTTGTTTGCACAGGCCCCAGCAACCCACCCTTAGCCAGCTCGGGAGGGATACCCCTAGTGGCGATCTCAGACACGGCACAAAACTCACTTCGGGAAGCTGCCTTCTGTGAAACGAAATTGTACTCAGGGAAGCAACCTCAGGCCCAAGGAGGCTTTGCTCAGGAAAGCAACGCTTGCCTAGTTCTCACCTGGCCCTCTGGGGAGCATGGGACCAAGGATGGTCTGGGGTGCCTCTGGCTCCGTGGGCCGTGCTGCATTTCGGGTGGTCTCCACGGCCTGACAACTTCTCCAAACGTGTTCTCGTGTGGGAAGAAGGCGGATTTCGCAGGAAAAGGCCTTGTTTGCACAGGGCCCAGCAACCCACCCTTAACCAGCTCGGGAGGAACCCCCCTAGTGGCGGTCGCAGCAACGGCCCAAAACTCGCTTCGGGAAGCTTCATTCTGCGAACCTCAACTGTGCTTGGGGAACCAACCTCAGGCCCAATGAGGCTTTGCTCAGGAAAGCAACGCTTGCCTAGTTCTCACCAGGCCCTAGGCTGCCCATAGGGCCAAGGAGGGTCTGGGCTGCCGCTGGCTCTGTGTGCGTTGCTGATTGTCCGGTGGTCTCCGTGGCCTGAAACCCACTCCAAAGGTGTTCTCCTTCGGGGAGAAGGCTGATGTGGCAGGAAAAGGCCTTGTTTGCACAGGCCCCAGCCACCTACCCTTCGCCATCTCGGGAGGGACACCCCCAAATGACCTTCTCAGCAATGTCATAAACCTTGCTTCGGGAAGCTGCATTCTGCGAACCTCAACTGTGCTCGGGAACCAACCTCAGCCCCAATGCGTCTTTGCTCAGGAAAGCAAGGCTTGCGTTGTTCTCACGTGGCCTTATGTTCCCCACAGGGCTAAGGATTGCCTGGCTTGTCTCTGGCTCCGTGGCCAATGCTGCTTGGCGGGTGGTCTCCGTGGCCTGAAACCCATTCCAAATGTGTTCTTCTTCGGGAAGAAGGCTGGTTTCGCGTGAAAAGTCCTTGTTTGCCCAGGCCCCATCAACGCAATCATAGCCAGCTCGGGAGGGACCCCCCTAGTGGCGGCCTCAGCAATGGCGCAAAACTCGCTTATGGAAGCTGCATTCTGTGACCCTATAAGTGGTTCGGGGAACCAACCTCAGCCCCAGTGCGTCTTGGCTCAGGAAAGCAACACTTGCCTAGTTCTCACCTGGTCCTATGCTCCCCATAGGGCCAAGGATTGCCTGGGCTGCCTCTGGCTCTTTGGGCGCTGCTGCATGGCGGGTGGTCTCCGTGGCCTGAAACCCACTCCAAACGTGTCTCCTTCGGGGAGAAGGCTGATTTGGCAGGCAAAGGCCTTGTTTGCATAGGCCCCAGCAACCCAGCCTTAGCCAGCTCGGGAAGGATCCCCCTATTGGCGATCTCAACACCGGCACAAAACTCACTTCGGGAGGCTGCATTCTGCGATCGTAAACTGTGCTCGGGGAACCAACTCCAGCCCCAATGTGTCTTTACTCAGTCAGGAAAGCAACGCTTGCCTAGTTCTCACCTGACCCTTTGTTCCCCATAGGGCCAAGGTGGGTCGGGGGTGCCTATGGCTCCGTGGGAGCTGCTGCTTGGCAGCTGGTCTCCGTGATGTGAAACCCATTCCAAACATGTTCTCCTTCAGGGAGAAGGCTGATGTGGCAGGAAAAGACTTTGTTTGCACATGCCCCAGCCGCCCACCCTTAGCCAGCTCGGAAAGGACCCCCCAGTGCCAGTTTCATCAATGGCACAAAACTCGCTTCGGGAAGCTGCATTCTCCGAACCTAAACTGTGCTCGGGGAACCAACCTCAGCCCCAATGCGTTTTTGCTCAGGAAAGCAACGCTTGCCTAGTTCTCACCTGGCACTATGCAACCCACAGGGCCAAGGTTGTTCTGGGTGCCTCTGGCTCCGTGATCCGTGCTACATGGCGGGTGGTCTCCGCGCACTTATACCCAACCCAACCGTGTTATACTGCGGGGATAAGGCTGATGTAGCAGGAAAAGGCCTTGTTTGCACAGGCCCCAGCAACCCACCCTTATCCAGCTCGGGAGAGATCCCCTAGAGGTGATCTAAGCAACGGCACAGAACTTGCCTTTGGAAGCTGCATTCTGCGAACCTAAACTGTGCTCATGGAACCAATCTCAGCCCCAATGCGTCTTTTCTCAGGAAAACAACGCTTGCCTAGTTCTCACCTGGCCCTATGCTCCCCATAGGGTCAAGGAGGGTCTGGGCTGCCTCTGGCTCCGTGGGCCGTGCTGCATGGCGGGTGGTCTCCTCGGCATTAAACCCACTCCAAATGTGTTCTCCAACGGGGAGAAGGCAGATGTTGCAGGAGAAAGCCTTGTTTACACAGGCCCCAGCAACCCACACTTGGCCAGCTCCGGAGGGACCCCCACAATGGTGATCTCAGGACGGCAACAAACTCGCTTTGGGAAGCTGCATTCGGCAAACCTAAACTTTGCTCGGGGAACCTACCTCAGCCCCAATGCATTTTGGCTCAGGAAGGCAACACTTGCCTAGTTCTCACCTGGCCCTATGTTCCCATAGGGCCAAGGAGGGTCTGGGCTGCCTCTGGCTCCGTGGGTCCTGCTGCTTTGGTGGGTGGTCTCCGTGGACTGAAACCCACTCCAAACGTGTTCTCCTTCGGGGAGAAGGCTGATTTGGGACGAAAATGCCTTGATTGCCCAGGGCCCAGCAACCCACCCTTCCCCAGCTCGGGAGGGACCCCCCCTACTGTTGATCTCAGGATCGGCACCAACTCGCTTGGGGAAGCTGCATTCTGCGAACCTAAACTGTGCTCGGGGAACAAACCTCAGCCCCAGTGCGTCCTTGCTCTGGAAAGCAACCCTTGCCTACTTCTCACCTAGACTATTGCTCCCCATAGGGCCAAGGAGGTCATGGGCTGCCTCTGGCTCCTTGGGCCGTACTGCATGGCGGGTGGTCTCCTTGGCCATAAACCCACTAAAATCGTGTCCTCCTGCGGGGAGAAGGCTGATGTAGCAGGAAAAGGCCTTGTTTGCAAAGGCCCCAGCAACCCACCCATAGCCAGCTCAGGAGGGACCCCCTACTGGCGGTCTCAGCAACGGCACAAAACCCGCCTCGGGAAGCTGAATTCTGCGAACCTAAACTGTGTTCGGGGAACAAACCTCAGCCCCAATGCGTCTTTGCTCAGGAAAGCAATGCTTGCCTAGTTCTTACCTGGCCCTTTGCTCCCCATAGGGCCAAGGAGGTTCTGGGTTGCCTCTGGCTCCTTGGCCCTGCTGCTTGGTGGGTGCACTCCGTGGCCAGAAACCCACTCCAAACATGTTCTCCTTTGGGGAGATGGCTGATTTGGCAGGAGAAGGCCTGGTTTGCACAGGCCCCAGCAACCCACCCTTAGCCAGCTCGGGAGGGACACCTCTAGTGGCGGTCTCAGCAGCGGCACAAAACTCACTTCGGGAAGCTGCATTCGGCAAACCGAAACTGTGCTCGGGAACCAACCTCAGCCCCAATGCGTCTTTGCTCAGGAAAGCAACGCTTGCCTAGTTCTCACCTGGCCCTATGCTCCCCATGGGTCCAAGGAGGTCCTGGGGTGCCTCTGGCTCCGTGGGCACTGCTGCTTGGCGGGTGGTCTCCGTGACCTGAAACCCACTCCAAACGTGTTCTCCTTCGGGAGAAGGGTGATTTGGCAGGAAAAGGCCTTGTTTGCACAGGCCCCAGCAACCCACCCTTAGCCAGCTCGGGAGGGATACCCCTAGTGGCGATCTCAGACACGGCACAAAACTCACTTCGGGAAGCTGCCTTCTGTGAAACGAAATTGTACTCAGGGAAGCAACCTCAGGCCCAAGGAGGCTTTGCTCAGGAAAGCAACGCTTGCCTAGTTCTCACCTGGCCCTCTGGGGAGCATGGGACCAAGGATGGTCTGGGGTGCCTCTGGCTCCGTGGGCCGTGCTGCATTTCGGGTGGTCTCCACGGCCTGACAACTTCTCCAAACGTGTTCTCGTGTGGGAAGAAGGCGGATTTCGCAGGAAAAGGCCTTGTTTGCACAGGGCCCAGCAACCCACCCTTAACCAGCTCGGGAGGAACCCCCCTAGTGGCGGTCGCAGCAACGGCCCAAAACTCGCTTCGGGAAGCTTCATTCTGCGAACCTCAACTGTGCTTGGGGAACCAACCTCAGGCCCAATGAGGCTTTGCTCAGGAAAGCAACGCTTGCCTAGTTCTCACCAGGCCCTAGGCTGCCCATAGGGCCAAGGAGGGTCTGGGCTGCCGCTGGCTCTGTGTGCGTTGCTGATTGTCCGGTGGGCTCCGTGGCCTGAAACCCACTCCAAAGGTGTTCTCCTTCGGGGAGAAGGCTGATGTGGCAGGAAAAGGCCTTGTTTGCTCAGGCCCCAGCCACCTACCCTTCGCCATCTCGGGAGGGACCCCCCCAAATGACCTCAGCAATGTCATAAACCTTTGCTTCGGGAAGCTGCATTCTGCGAACCTCAACTGTGCTCGGGAACCAACCTCAGCCCCAATGCGTCTTTGCTCAGGAAAGCAAGGCTTGCGTTGTTCTCACGTGGCCTTATGTTCCCCACAGGGCTAAGGATTGCCTGGCTTGTGTCTGGCTCCGTGGCCAATGCTGCTTGGCGGGTGGTCTCTGTGGCCTGAAACCCATTCCAAATGTGTTCTTCTTCGGGAAGAAGGCTGGTTTCGCGTGAAAAGTCCTTGTTTGCCCAGGCCCCATCAACGCAATCATAGCCAGCTCGGGAGGGACCCCCCTAGTGGCGGCCTCAGCAATGGCGCAAAACTTGCTTATGGAAGCTGCATTCTGTGACCCTATAAGTGGTTCGGGGAACCAACCTCAGCCCCAATGTGTCTTGGCTCAGGAAAGCAACACTTGCCTAGTTCTCACCTAGTCCTATGCTCCCCATAGGGCCAAGGATTGCCTGGGCTGCCTCTGGCTCTTTGGGCGCTGCTGCATGGCGGGTGGTCTCCGTGGCCTGAAACCCACTCCAAATGTGTCTCCTTCGGGGAGAAGGCTGATTTGGCAGGCAAAGGCCTTGTTTGCATAGGCCCCAGCAACCCAGCCTTAGCCAGCTCGGGAAGGATCCCCCTATTGGCGATCTCAACACCGGCACAAAACTCACTTCGGGAGGCTGCATTCTGCGATCGTAAACTGTGCTCGGGGAACCAACTCCAGCCCCAATGTGTCTTTACTCAGTCAGGAAAGCAACGCTTGCCTAGTTCTCACCTGACCCTTTGTTCCCCATAGGGCCAAGGTGGGTCGGGGGTGCCTATGGCTCCGTGGGAGCTGCTGCTTGGCAGCTGGTCTCCGTGATGTGAAACCCATTCCAAACATGTTCTCCTTCGGAGAGAAGGCTTATGTGGCAGGAAAAGACTTTGTTTGCACATGCCCCAGCCGCCCACCCTTAGCCAGCTCGGAAAGGACCCCCCAGTGCCAGTTTCATCAATGGCACAAAACTCGCTTCGGGAAGCTGCATTCTCCGAACCTAAACTGTGCTCGGGGAACCAACCTCAGCCCCAATGCGTTTTTGCTCAGGAAAGCAACGCTTGCCTAGTTCTCACCTGGCACTATGCAACCCACAGGGCCAAGGTTGTTCTGGGTGCCTCTGGCTCCGTGATCCGTGCTACATGGCGGGTGGTCTCCGCGGACTTATACCCAACCCAACCGTGTTATACTGCGGGGATAAGGCTGATGTAGCAGGAAAAGGCCTTGTTTGCACAGGCCCCAGCAACCCACCCTTATCCAGCTCGGGAGAGATCCCCTAGAGGTGATCTAAGCAACGGCACAGAACTTGCCTTTGGAAGCTGCATTCTGCGAACCTAAACTGTGCTCATGGAACCAATCTCAGCCCCAATGCGTCTTTTCTCAGGAAAACAACGCTTGCCTAGTTCTCACCTGGCCCTATGCTCCCCATAGGGTCAAGGAGGGTCTGGGCTGCCTCTGGCTCCGTGGGCCGTGCTGCATGGCGGGTGGTCTCCTCGGCATTAAACCCACTCCAAATGTGTTCTCCAACGGGGAGAAGGCAGATGTTGCAGGAGAAAGCCTTGTTTGCACAGGCCCCAGCAACCCACACTTGGCCAGCTCCGGAGGGACCCCCCCAATGGTGATCTCAGGACGGCAACAAACTCGCTTTGGGAAGCTGCATTCGGCAAACCTAAACTTTGCTCGGGGAACCTACCTCAGCCCCAATGCGTTTTGGCTCAGGAAGGCAACACTTGCCTAGTTCTCACCTGGCCCTATGTTCCCATAGGGCCAAGGAGGGTCTGGGCTGCCTCTGGCTCCGTGGGTCCTGCTGCTTTGGTGAGTGGTCTCCGTGGACTGAAACCCACTCCAAACGTGTTCTCCTTCGGGGAGAAGGCTGATTTGGGACGCAAATGCCTTGATTGCCCAGGGCCCAGCAACCCACCCTTCCCCAGCTCGGGAGGGACCCCCCCTACTGTTGATCTCAGGATCGGCACCAACTCGCTTGGGGAAGCTGCATTCTGCGAACCTAAACTGTGCTCGGGGAACAAACCTCAGCCCCAGTGCGTCCTTGCTCTGGAAAGCAACCCTTGCCTACTTCTCACCTAGACTATTGCTCCCCATAGGGCCAAGGAGGTTATGGGCTGCCTCTGGCTCCTTGGGCCGTACTGCATGGCGGGTGGTCTCCTTGGCCATAAACCCACTAAAATCGTGTCCTCCTGCGGGGAGAAGGCTGATGTAGCAGGAAAAGGCCTTGTTTGCAAAGGCCCCAGCAACCCACCCTTAGCCAGCTCAGGAGGGACCCCCTACTGGCGGTCTCAGCAACGGCACAAAACCCGCCTCGGGAAGCTGAATTCTGCAAACCTAAAGTGTCCTCAGGGAACCAACCTCAGCCCCAATGCGTTTTTGCTCAGGAAAACAACGCTTGCCTAGTTCTCACCTGGCACTATGCTCCCCATAGGGTCAAGGAGGGTCTGGGCTACCTCTGGATCCGTGGGCCGTGTTGCATGGTGGGTGGTCTCCATAGCCTGAAACCCACTCCAAACATGTTCTCCTTCATGGAGAAGGCCGATGTGGCTGGAAAAGGCCTTGTTTGCACAGGCCCCAGCAACCCAACCTTAGCCAGCTCGGGAGGGACCCAGCTAGGGCCGATCTCAGCAACGGCACAAAACTCGCTTTGGAAGCTGCATTCTGCGAACCTAAACTGTGTTCGGGGAACAAACCTCAGCCCCAATGCGTCTTTGCTCAGGAAAGCAATGCTTGCCTAGTTCTTACCTGGCCCTTTGCTCCCCATAGGGCCAAGGAGGTTCTGGGTTGCCTCTGGCTCCTTGGCCCTGCTGCTTGGTGGGTGCACTCCGTGGCCAGAAACCCACTCCAAACATGTTCTCCTTTGGGGAGATGGCTGATTTGGCAGGAGAAGGCCTGGTTTGCACAGGCCCCAGCAACCCACCCTTAGCCAGCTCGGGAGGGACACCTCTAGTGGCGGTCTCAGCAGCGGCACAAAACTCACTTCGGGAAGCTGCCTTCTGTGAAACGAAATTGTACTCAGGGAAGCAACCTCAGGCCCAATGAGGCTTTGCTCAGGAAAGCAACGCTTGCCTAGTTCTCACCTGGCCCTCTGGGGAGCATGGGACCAAGGATGGTCTGGGGTGCCTCTGGCTCCGTGGGCCGTGCTGCATTTCGGGTGGTCTCCACGGCCTGACAACTTCTCCAAACGTGTTCTCATGTGGGAAGAAGGCGGATTTCGCAGGAAAAGGCCTTGTTTGCACAGGGCCCAGCAACCCACCCTTAACCAGCTCGGGAGGAACCCCCCTAGTGGCGGTCGCAGCAACGGCCCAAAACTCGCTTCGGGAAGCTTCATTCTGCGAACCTCAACTGTGCTTGGGGAACCAACCTCAGGCCCAATGAGGCTTTGCTCAGGAAAGCAACGCTTGCCTAGTTCTCACCAGGCCCTAGGCTGCCCATAGGGCCAAGGAGGGTCTGGGCTGCCGCTGGCTCTGTGTGCGTTACTGATTGTCCGGTGGTCTCCGTGGCCTGAAACCCACTCCAAAGGTGTTCTCCTTCGGGGAGAAGGCTGATGTGGCAGGAAAAGGCCTTGTTTGCTCAGGCCCCAGCCACCTACCCTTCGCCATCTCGGGAGGGACCCCCCCAAATGACCTCAGCAATGTCATAAACCTTTGCTTCGGGAAGCTGCATTCTGCGAACCTCAACTGTGCTCGGGAACCAACCTCAGCCCCAATGCGTCTTTGCTCAGGAAAGCAAGGCTTGCGTTGTTCTCACGTGGCCTTATGTTCCCCACAGGGCTAAGGATTGCCTGGCTTGTGTCTGGCTCCGTGGCCAATGCTTCTTGGCGGGTGGTCTCTGTGGCCTGAAACCCATTCCAAATGTGTTCTTCTTCGGGAAGAAGGCTGGTTTCGCGTGAAAAGTCCTTGTTTGCCCAGGCCCCATCAACGCAATCATAGCCAGCTCGGGAGGGACCCCCCTAGTGGCGGCCTCAGCAATGGCGCAAAACTTGCTTATGGAAGCTGCATTCTGTGACCCTATAAGTGGTTCGGGGAACCAACCTCAGCCCCAATGTGTCTTGGCTCAGGAAAGCAACACTTGCCTAGTTCTCACCTGGTCCTATGCTCCCCATAGGGCCAAGGATTGCCTGGGCTGCCTCTGGCTCTTTGGGCGCTGCTGCATGGCGGGTGGTCTCCGTGGCCTGAAACCCACTCCAAACGTGTCTCCTTCGGGGAGAAGGCTGATTTGGCAGGCAAAGGCCTTGTTTGCATAGGCCCCAGCAACCCAGCCTTAGCCAGCTCGGGAAGGATCCCCCTATTGGCGATCTCAACACCGGCACAAAACTCACTTCGGGAGGCTGCATTCTGCGATCGTAAACTGTGCTCGGGGAACCAACTCCAGCCCCAATGTGTCTTTACTCAGTCAGGAAAGCAACGCTTGCCTAGTTCTCACCTGACCCTTTGTTCCCCATAGGGCCAAGGTGGGTCGGGGGTGCCTATGGCTCCGTGGGAGCTGCTGCTTGGCAGCTGGTCTCCGTGATGTGAAACCCATTCCAAACATGTTCTCCTTCGGAGAGAAGGCTTATGTGGCAGGAAAAGACTTTGTTTGCACATGCCCCAGCCGCCCACCCTTAGCCAGCTCGGAAAGGACCCCCCAGTGCCAGTTTCATCAATGGCACAAAACTCGCTTCGGGAAGCTGCATTCTCCGAACCTAAACTGTGCTCGGGGAACCAACCTCAGCCCCAATGCGTTTTTGCTCAGGAAAGCAACGCTTGCCTAGTTCTCACCTGGCACTATGCAACCCACAGGGCCAAGGTTGTTCTGGGTGCCTCTGGCTCCGTGATCCGTGCTACATGGCGGGTGGTCTCCGCGGACTTATACCCAACCCAACCGTGTTATACTGCGGGGATAAGGCTGATGTAGCAGGAAAAGGCCTTGTTTGCACAGGCCCCAGCAACCCACCCTTATCCAGCTCGGGAGAGATCCCCTAGAGGTGATCTAAGCAACGGCACAGAACTTGCCTTTGGAAGCTGCATTCTGCGAACCTAAACTGTGCTCATGGAACCAATCTCAGCCCCAATGCGTCTTTTCTCAGGAAAACAACGCTTGCCTAGTTCTCACCTGGCCCTATGCTCCCCATAGGGTCAAGGAGGGTCTGGGCTGCCTCTGGCTCCGTGGGCCGTGCTGCATGGCGGGTGGTCTCCTCGGCATTAAACCCACTCCAAATGTGTTCTCCAACGGGGAGAAGGCAGATGTTGCAGGAGAAAGCCTTGTTTGCACAGGCCCCAGCAACCCACACTTGGCCAGCTCCGGAGGGACCCCCCCAATGGTGATCTCAGGACGGCAACAAACTCGCTTTGGGAAGCTGCATTCGGCAAACCTAAACTTTGCTCGGGGAACCTACCTCAGCCCCAATGCGTTTTGGCTCAGGAAGGCAACACTTGCCTAGTTCTCACCTGGCCCTATGTTCCCATAGGGCCAAGGAGGGTCTGGGCTGCCTCTGGCTCCGTGGGTCCTGCTGCTTTGGTGGGTGGTCTCCGTGGACTGAAACCCACTCCAAACGTGTTCTCCTTCGGGGAGAAGGCTGATTTGGGACGCAAATGCCTTGATTGCCCAGGGCCCAGCAACCCACCCTTCCCCAGCTCGGGAGGGACCCCCCCTACTGTTGATCTCAGGATCGGCACCAACTCGCTTGGGGAAGCTGCATTCTGCGAACCTAAACTGTGCTCGGGGAACAAACCTCAGCCCCAGTGCGTCCTTGCTCTGGAAAGCAACCCTTGCCTACTTCTCACCTAGACTATTGCTCCCCATAGGGCCAAGGAGGTTATGGGCTGCCTCTGGCTCCTTGGGCCGTACTGCATGGCGGGTGGTCTCCTTGGCCATAAACCCACTAAAATCGTGTCCTCCTGCGGGGAGAAGGCTGATGTAGCAGGAAAAGGCCTTGTTTGCAAAGGCCCCAGCAACCCACCCTTAGCCAGCTCAGGAGGGACCCCCTACTGGCGGTCTCAGCAACGGCACAAAACCCGCCTCGGGAAGCTGAATTCTGCAAACCTAAAGTGTCCTCAGGGAACCAACCTCAGCCCCAATGCGTTTTTGCTCAGGAAAACAACGCTTGCCTAGTTCTCCCCTGGCACTATGCTCCCCATAGGGTCAAGGAGGGTCTGGGCTACCTCTGGATCCGTGGGCCGTGTTGCATGGTGGGTGGTCTCCATAGCCTGAAACCCACTCCAAACATGTTCTCCTTCATGGAGAAGGCCGATGTGGCTGGAAAAGGCCTTGTTTGCACAGGCCCCAGCAACCCAACCTTAGCCAGCTCGGGAGGGACCCAGCTAGGGCCGATCTCAGCAACGGCACAAAACTCGCTTTGGAAGCTGCATTCTGCGAACCTAAACTGTGTTCGGGGAACAAACCTCAGCCCCAATGCGTCTTTGCTCAGGAAAGCAATGCTTGCCTAGTTCTTACCTGGCCCTTTGCTCCCCATAGGGCCAAGGAGGTTCTGGGTTGCCTCTGGCTCCTTGGCCCTGCTGCTTGGTGGGTGCACTCCGTGGCCAGAAACCCACTCCAAACATGTTCTCCTTTGGGGAGATGGCTGATTTGGCAGGAGAAGGCCTGGTTTGCACAGGCCCCAGCAACCCACCCTTAGCCAGCTCGGGAGGGACACCTCTAGTGGCGGTCTCAGCAGCGGCACAAAACTCACTTCGGGAAGCTGCATTCGGCAAACCGAAACTGTGCTCGGGAACCAACCTCAGCCCCAATGCGTCTTTGCTCAGGAAAGCAACGCTTGCCTAGTTCTCACCTGGCCCTCTGGGGAGCATGGGACCAAGGATGGTCTGGGGTGCCTCTGGCTCCGTGGGCCGTGCTGCATTTCGGGTGGTCTCCACGGCCTGACAACTTCTCCAAACGTGTTCTCGTGTGGGAAGAAGGCGGATTTCGCAGGAAAAGGCCTTGTTTGCACAGGGCCCAGCAACCCACCCTTAACCAGCTCGGGAGGAACCCCCCTAGTGGCGGTCGCAGCAACGGCCCAAAACTCGCTTCGGGAAGCTTCATTCTGCGAACCTCAACTGTGCTTGGGGAACCAACCTCAGGCCCAATGAGGCTTTGCTCAGGAAAGCAACGCTTGCCTAGTTCTCACCAGGCCCTAGGCTGCCCATAGGGCCAAGGAGGGTCTGGGCTGCCGCTGGCTCTGTGTGCGTTGCTGATTGTCCGGTGGTCTCCGTGGCCTGAAACCCACTCCAAAGGTGTTCTCCTTCGGGGAGAAGGCTGATGTGGCAGGAAAAGGCCTTGTTTGCACAGGCCCCAGCCACCTACCCTTCGCCATCTCGGGAGGGACCCCCCCAAATGACCTTCTCAGCAATGTCATAAACCTTTGCTTCGGGAAGCTGCATTCTGCGAACCTCAACTGTGCTCGGGAACCAACCTCAGCCCCAATGCGTCTTTGCTCAGGAAAGCAAGGCTTGCGTTGTTCTCACGTGGCCTTATGTTCCCCACAGGGCTAAGGATTGCCTGGCTTGTCTCTGGCTCCGTGGCCAATGCTGCTTGGCGGGTGGTCTCCGTGGCCTGAAACCCATTCCAAATGTGTTCTTCTTCGGGAAGAAGGCTGGTTTCGCATGAAAAGTCCTTGTTTGCCCAGGCCCCATCAACGCAATCATAGCCAGGTCGGGAGGGACCCCCCTAGTGGCGGCCTCAGCAATGGCGCAAAACTCGCTTATGGAAGCTGCATTCTGTGACCCTATAAGTGGTTCGGGGAACCAACCTCAGCCCCAATGTGTCTTGGCTCAGGAAAGCAACACTTGCCTAGTTCTCACCTGGTCCTATGCTCCCCATAGGGCCAAGGATTGCCTGGGCTGCCTCTGGCTCTTTGGGCGCTGCTGCATGGCGGGTGGTCTCCGTGGCCTGAAACCCACTCCAAAGGTGTTCTCCTTCGGGGAGAAGGCTGATGTGGCAGGAAAAGGCCTTGTTTGCACAGGCCCCAGCAACCCAGCCTTAGCCAGCTCGGGAAGGATCCCCCTATTGGCGATCTCAACACCGGCACAAAACTCACTTCGGGAGGCTGCATTCTGCGATCGTAAACTGTGCTCGGGGAACCAACTCCAGCCCCAATGTGTCTTTACTCAGGAAAGCAACGCTTGCCTAGTTCTCACCTGACCCTTTGTTCCCCATAGGGCCAAGGTGGGTCAGGGGTGCCTATGGCTCCGTGGGAGCTGCTGCTTGGCAGCTGGTCTCCGTGATGTGAAACCCATTCCAAACATGTTCTCCTTCGGGGAGAAGGCTTATGTGGCAGGAAAAGACTTTGTTTGCACATGCCCCAGCCGCCCACCCTTAGCCAGCTCGGAAAGGACCCCCCAGTGCCAGTTTCATCAATGGCACAAAACTCGCTTCGGGAAGCTGCATTCTCCGAACCTAAACTGTGCTCGGGGAACCAACCTCAGCCCCAATGCGTTTTTGCTCAGGAAAGCAACGCTTGCCTAGTTCTCACCTGGCACTATGCAACCCACAGGGCCAAGGTTGTTCTGGGTGCCTCTGGCTCCGTGATCCGTGCTACATGGCGGGTGGTCTCCGCGGACTTATACCCAACCCAACCGTGTTATACTGCGGGGATAAGGCTGATGTAGCAGGAAAAGGCCTTGTTTGCACAGGCCCCAGCAACCCACCCTTATCCAGCTCGGGAGAGATCCCCTAGAGGTGATCTAAGCAACGGCACAGAACTTGCCTTTGGAAGCTGCATTCTGCGAACGTAAACTGTGCTCATGGAACCAATCTCAGCCCCAATGCGTCTTTTCTCAGGAAAACAACGCTTGCCTAGTTCTCACCTGGCCCTATGCTCCCCATAGGGTCAAGGAGGGTCTGGGCTGCCTCTGGCTCCGTGGGCCGTGCTGCATGGCGGGTGGTCTCCTCGGCATTAAACCCACTCCAAATGTGTTCTCCAACGGGGAGAAGGCAGATGTTGCAGGAGAAAGCCTTGTTTGCACAGGCCCCAGCAACCCACACTTGGCCAGCTCCGGAGGGACCCCCCCAATGGTGATCTCAGGACGGCAACAAACTCGCTTTGGGAAGCTGCATTCGGCAAACCTAAACTTTGCTCGGGGAACCTACCTCAGCCCCAATGCGTTTTGGCTCAGGAAGGCAACACTTGCCTAGTTCTCACCTGGCCCTATGTTCCCATAGGGCCAAGGAGGGTCTGGGCTGCCTCTGGCTCCGTGGGTCCTGCTGCTTTGGTGGGTGGTCTCCGTGGACTGAAACCCACTCCAAACGTGTTCTCCTTCGGGGAGAAGGCTGATTTGGGACGCAAATGCCTTGATTGCCCAGGGCCCAGCAACCCACCCTTCCCCAGCTCGGGAGGGACCCCCCCTACTGTTGATCTCAGGATCGGCACCAACTCGCTTGGGGAAGCTGCATTCTGCGAACCTAAACTGTGCTCGGGGAACAAACCTCAGCCCCAGTGCGTCCTTGCTCTGGAAAGCAACCCTTGCCTACTTCTCACCTAGACTATTGCTCCCCATAGGGCCAAGGAGGTTATGGGCTGCCTCTGGCTCCTTGGGCCGTACTGCATGGCGGGTGGTCTCCTTGGCCATAAACCCACTAAAATCGTGTCCTCCTGCGGGGAGAAGGCTGATGTAGCAGGAAAAGGCCTTGTTTGCAAAGGCCCCAGCAACCCACCCTTAGCCAGCTCAGGAGGGACCCCCTACTGGCGGTCTCAGCAACGGCACAAAACCCGCCTCGGGAAGCTGAATTCTGCAAACCTAAAGTGTCCTCAGGGAACCAACCTCAGCCCCAATGCGTTTTTGCTCAGGAAAACAACGCTTGCCTAGTTCTCCCCTGGCACTATGCTCCCCATAGGGTCAAGGAGGGTCTGGGCTACCTCTGGATCCGTGGGCCGTGTTGCATGGTGGGTGGTCTCCATAGCCTGAAACCCACTCCAAACATGTTCTCCTTCATGGAGAAGGCCGATGTGGCTGGAAAAGGCCTTGTTTGCACAGGCCCCAGCAACCCAACCTTAGCCAGCTCGGGAGGGACCCAGCTAGGGCCGATCTCAGCAACGGCACAAAACTCGCTTTGGAAGCTGCATTCTGCGAACCTAAACTGTGTTCGGGGAACAAACCTCAGCCCCAATGCGTCTTTGCTCAGGAAAGCAATGCTTGCCTAGTTCTTACCTGGCCCTTTGCTCCCCATAGGGCCAAGGAGGTTCTGGGTTGCCTCTGGCTCCTTGGCCCTGCTGCTTGGTGGGTGCACTCCGTGGCCAGAAACCCACTCCAAACATGTTCTCCTTTGGGGAGATGGCTGATTTGGCAGGAGAAGGCCTGGTTTGCACAGGCCCCAGCAACCCACCCTTAGCCAGCTCGGGAGGGACACCTCTAGTGGCGGTCTCAGCAGCGGCACAAAACTCACTTCGGGAAGCTGCATTCGGCAAACCGAAACTGTGCTCGGGAACCAACCTCAGCCCCAATGCGTCTTTGCTCAGGAAAGCAACGCTTGCCTAGTTCTCACCTGGCCCTATGCTCCGCATGGGTCCAAGGAGGTCCTGGGGTGCCTCTGGCTCCGTGGGCACTGCTGCTTGGCGGGTGGTCTCCGTGGCCTGAAACCCACTCCAAAGGTGTTCTCCTTCGGGAGAAGGGTGATTTGGCAGGAAAAGGCCTTGTTTGCACAGGCCCCAGCAACCCACCCTTAGCCAGCTCGGGAGGGATACCCCTAGTGGCGATCTCAGACACGGCACAAAACTCACTTCGGGAAGCTGCCTTCTGTGAAACGAAATTGTACTCAGGGAAGCAACCTCAGGCCCAAGGAGGCTTTGCTCAGGAAAGCAACGCTTGCCTAGTTCTCACCTGGCCCTCTGGGGAGCATGGGACCAAGGATGGTCTGGGGTGCCTCTGGCTCCGTGGGCCGTGCTGCATTTCGGGTGGTCTCCACGGCCTGACAACTTCTCCAAACGTGTTCTCGTGTGGGAAGAAGGCGGATTTCGCAGGAAAAGGCCTTGTTTGCACAGGGCCCAGCAACCCACCCTTAACCAGCTCGGGAGGAACCCCCCTAGTGGCGGTCGCAGCAACGGCCCAAAACTCGCTTCGGGAAGCTTCATTCTGCGAACCTCAACTGTGCTTGGGGAACCAACCTCAGGCCCAATGAGGCTTTGCTCAGGAAAGCAACGCTTGCCTAGTTCTCACCAGGCCCTAGGCTGCCCATAGGGCCAAGGAGGGTCTGGGCTGCCGCTGGCTCTGTGTGCGTTGCTGATTGTCCGGTGGTCTCCGTGGCCTGAAACCCACTCCAAAGGTGTTCTCCTTCGGGGAGAAGGCTGATGTGGCAGGAAAAGGCCTTGTTTGCACAGGCCCCAGCCACCTACCCTTCGCCATCTCGGGAGGGACACCCCCAAATGACCTTCTCAGCAATGTCATAAACCTTGCTTCGGGAAGCTGCATTCTGCGAACCTCAACTGTGCTCGGGAACCAACCTCAGCCCCAATGCGTCTTTGCTCAGGAAAGCAAGGCTTGCGTTGTTCTCACGTGGCCTTATGTTCCCCACAGGGCTAAGGATTGCCTGGCTTGTCTCTGGCTCCGTGGCCAATGCTGCTTGGCGGGTGGTCTCCGTGGCCTGAAACCCATTCCAAATGTGTTCTTCTTCGGGAAGAAGGCTGGTTTCGCGTGAAAAGTCCTTGTTTGCCCAGGCCCCATCAACGCAATCATAGCCAGCTCGGGAGGGACCCCCCTAGTGGCGGCCTCAGCAATGGCGCAAAACTCGCTTATGGAAGCTGCATTCTGTGACCCTATAAGTGGTTCGGGGAACCAACCTCAGCCCCAGTGCGTCTTGGCTCAGGAAAGCAACACTTGCCTAGTTCTCACCTGGTCCTATGCTCCCCATAGGGCCAAGGATTGCCTGGGCTGCCTCTGGCTCTTTGGGCGCTGCTGCATGGCGGGTGGTCTCCGTGGCCTGAAACCCACTCCAAACGTGTCTCCTTCGGGGAGAAGGCTGATTTGGCAGGCAAAGGCCTTGTTTGCATAGGCCCCAGCAACCCAGCCTTAGCCAGCTCGGGAAGGATCCCCCTATTGGCGATCTCAACACCGGCACAAAACTCACTTCGGGAGGCTGCATTCTGCGATCGTAAACTGTGCTCGGGGAACCAACTCCAGCCCCAATGTGTCTTTACTCAGTCAGGAAAGCAACGCTTGCCTAGTTCTCACCTGACCCTTTGTTCCCCATAGGGCCAAGGTGGGTCGGGGGTGCCTATGGCTCCGTGGGAGCTGCTGCTTGGCAGCTGGTCTCCGTGATGTGAAACCCATTCCAAACATGTTCTCCTTCGGAGAGAAGGCTTATGTGGCAGGAAAAGACTTTGTTTGCACATGCCCCAGCCGCCCACCCTTAGCCAGCTCGGAAAGGACCCCCCAGTGCCAGTTTCATCAATGGCACAAAACTCGCTTCGGGAAGCTGCATTCTCCGAACCTAAACTGTGCTCGGGGAACCAACCTCAGCCCCAATGCGTTTTTGCTCAGGAAAGCAACGCTTGCCTAGTTCTCACCTGGCACTATGCAACCCACAGGGCCAAGGTTGTTCTGGGTGCCTCTGGCTCCGTGATCCGTGCTACATGGCGGGTGGTCTCCGCGCACTTATACCCAACCCAACCGTGTTATACTGCGGGGATAAGGCTGATGTAGCAGGAAAAGGCCTTGTTTGCACAGGCCCCAGCAACCCACCCTTATCCAGCTCGGGAGAGATCCCCTAGAGGTGATCTAAGCAACGGCACAGAACTTGCCTTTGGAAGCTGCATTCTGCGAACCTAAACTGTGCTCATGGAACCAATCTCAGCCCCAATGCGTCTTTTCTCAGGAAAACAACGCTTGCCTAGTTCTCACCTGGCCCTATGCTCCCCATAGGGTCAAGGAGGGTCTGGGCTGCCTCTGGCTCCGTGGGCCGTGCTGCATGGCGGGTGGTCTCCTCGGCATTAAACCCACTCCAAATGTGTTCTCCAACGGGGAGAAGGCAGATGTTGCAGGAGAAAGCCTTGTTTGCACAGGCCCCAGCAACCCACACTTGGCCAGCTCCGGAGGGACCCCCCCCAATGGTGATCTCAGGACGGCAACAAACTCGCTTTGGGAAGCTGCATTCGGCAAACCTAAACTTTGCTCGGGGAACCTACCTCAGCCCCAATGCGTTTTGGCTCAGGAAGGCAACACTTGCCTAGTTCTCACCTGGCCCTATGTTCCCATAGGGCCAAGGAGGGTCTGGGCTGCCTCTGGCTCCGTGGGTCCTGCTGCTTTGGTGGGTGGTCTCCGTGGACTGAAACCCACTCCAAACGTGTTCTCCTTCGGGGAGAAGGCTGATTTGGGACGCAAATGCCTTGATTGCCCAGGGCCCAGCAACCCACCCTTCCCCAGCTCGGGAGGGACCCCCCCTACTGTTGATCTCAGGATCGGCACCAACTCGCTTGGGGAAGCTGCATTCTGCGAACCTAAACTGTGCTCGGGGAACAAACCTCAGCCCCAGTGCGTCCTTGCTCTGGAAAGCAACCCTTGCCTACTTCTCACCTAGACTATTGCTCCCCATAGGGCCAAGGAGGTTATGGGCTGCCTCTGGCTCCTTGGGCCGTACTGCATGGCGGGTGGTCTCCTTGGCCATAAACCCACTAAAATCGTGTCCTCCTGCGGGGAGAAGGCTGATGTAGCAGGAAAAGGCCTTGTTTGCAAAGGCCCCAGCAACCCACCCTTAGCCAGCTCAGGAGGGACCCCCTACTGGCGGTCTCAGCAACGGCACAAAACCCGCCTCGGGAAGCTCAATTCTGCAAACCTAAAGTGTCCTCAGGGAACCAACCTCAGCCCCAATGCGTTTTTGCTCAGGAAAACAACGCTTGCCTAGTTCTCCCCTGGCACTATGCTCCCCATAGGGTCAAGGAGGGTCTGGGCTACCTCTGGATCCGTGGGCCGTGTTGCATGGTGGGTGGTCTCCACAGCCTGAAACCCACTCCAAACATGTTCTCCTTCATGGAGAAGGCCGATGTGGCTGGAAAAGGCCTTGTTTGCACAGGCCCCAGCAACCCAACCTTAGCCAGCTCGGGAGGGACCCAGCTAGGGCCGATCTCAGCAACGGCACAAAACTCGCTTTGGAAGCTGCATTCTGCGAACCTAAACTGTGTTCGGGGAACAAACCTCAGCCCCAATGCGTCTTTGCTCAGGAAAGCAATGCTTGCCTAGTTCTTACCTGGCCCTTTGCTCCCCATAGGGCCAAGGAGGTTCTGGGTTGCCTCTGGCTCCTTGGCCCTGCTGCTTGGTGGGTGCACTCCGTGGCCAGAAACCCACTCCAAACATGTTCTCCTTTGGGGAGATGGCTGATTTGGCAGGAGAAGGCCTGGTTTGCACAGGCCCCAGCAACCCACCCTTAGCCAGCTCGGGAGGGACACCTCTAGTGGCGGTCTCAGCAGCGGCACAAAACTCACTTCGGGAAGCTGCATTCGGCAAACCGAAACTGTGCTCGGGAACCAACCTCAGCCCCAATGCGTCTTTGCTCAGGAAAGCAACGCTTGCCTAGTTCTCACCTGGCCCTATGCTCCCCATGGGTCCAAGGAGGTCCTGGGGTGCCTCTGGCTCCGTGGGCACTGCTGCTTGGTGGGTGGTCTCCGTGGCCTGAAACCCACTCCAAAGGTGTTCTCCTTCGGGAGAAGGGTGATTTGGCAGGAAAAGGCCTTGTTTGCACAGGCCCCAGCAACCCACCCTTAGCCAGCTCGGGAGGGATACCCCTAGTGGCGATCTCAGACACGGCACAAAACTCACTTCGGGAAGCTGCCTTCTGTGAAACGAAATTGTACTCAGGGAAGCAACCTCAGGCCCAAGGAGGCTTTGCTCAGGAAAGCAACGCTTGCCTAGTTCTCACCTGGCCCTCTGGGGAGCATGGGACCAAGGATGGTCTGGGGTGCCTCTGGCTCCGTGGGCCGTGCTGCATTTCGGGTGGTCTCCACGGCCTGACAACTTCTCCAAACGTGTTCTCGTGTGGGAAGAAGGCGGATTTCGCAGGAAAAGGCCTTGTTTGCACAGGGCCCAGCAACCCACCCTTAACCAGCTCGGGAGGAACCCCCCTAGTGGCGGTCGCAGCAACGGCCCAAAACTCGCTTCGGGAAGCTTCATTCTGCGAACCTCAACTGTGCTTGGGGAACCAACCTCAGGCCCAATGAGGCTTTGCTCAGGAAAGCAACGCTTGCCTAGTTCTCACCAGGCCCTAGGCTGCCCATAGGGCCAAGGAGGGTCTGGGCTGCCGCTGGCTCTGTGTGCGTTGCTGATTGTCCGGTGGTCTCCGTGGCCTGAAACCCACTCCAAAGGTGTTCTCCTTCGGGGAGAAGGCTGATGTGGCAGGAAAAGGCCTTGTTTGCACAGGCCCCAGCCACCTACCCTTCGCCATCTCGGGAGGGACACCCCCAAATGACCTTCTCAGCAATGTCATAAACCTTGCTTCGGGAAGCTGCATTCTGCGAACCTCAACTGTGCTCGGGAACCAACCTCAGCCCCAATGCGTCTTTGCTCAGGAAAGCAAGGCTTGCGTTGTTCTCACGTGGCCTTATGTTCCCCACAGGGCTAAGGATTGCCTGGCTTGTCTCTGGCTCCGTGGCCAATGCTGCTTGGCGGGTGGTCTCCGTGGCCTGAAACCCATTCCAAATGTGTTCTTCTTCGGGAAGAAGGCTGGTTTCGCGTGAAAAGTCCTTGTTTGCCCAGGCCCCATCAACGCAATCATAGCCAGCTCGGGAGGGACCCCCCTAGTGGCGGCCTCAGCAATGGCGCAAAACTCGCTTATGGAAGCTGCATTCTGTGACCCTATAAGTGGTTCGGGGAACCAACCTCAGCCCCAGTGCGTCTTGGCTCAGGAAAGCAACACTTGCCTAGTTCTCACCTGGTCCTATGCTCCCCATAGGGCCAAGGATTGCCTGGGCTGCCTCTGGCTCTTTGGGCGCTGCTGCATGGCGGGTGGTCTCCGTGGCCTGAAACCCACTCCAAACGTGTCTCCTTCGGGGAGAAGGCTGATTTGGCAGGCAAAGGCCTTGTTTGCATAGGCCCCAGCAACCCAGCCTTAGCCAGCTCGGGAAGGATCCCCCTATTGGCGATCTCAACACCGGCACAAAACTCACTTCGGGAGGCTGCATTCTGCGATCGTAAACTGTGCTCGGGGAACCAACTCCAGCCCCAATGTGTCTTTACTCAGTCAGGAAAGCAACGCTTGCCTAGTTCTCACCTGACCCTTTGTTCCCCATAGGGCCAAGGTGGGTCGGGGGTGCCTATGGCTCCGTGGGAGCTGCTGCTTGGCAGCTGGTCTCCGTGATGTGAAACCCATTCCAAACATGTTCTCCTTCGGAGAGAAGGCTTATGTGGCAGGAAAAGACTTTGTTTGCACATGCCCCAGCCGCCCACCCTTAGCCAGCTCGGAAAGGACCCCCCAGTGCCAGTTTCATCAATGGCACAAAACTCGCTTCGGGAAGCTGCATTCTCCGAACCTAAACTGTGCTCGGGGAACCAACCTCAGCCCCAATGCGTTTTTGCTCAGGAAAGCAACGCTTGCCTAGTTCTCACCTGGCACTATGCAACCCACAGGGCCAAGGTTGTTCTGGGTGCCTCTGGCTCCGTGATCCGTGCTACATGGCGGGTGGTCTCCGCGCACTTATACCCAACCCAACCGTGTTATACTGCGGGGATAAGGCTGATGTAGCAGGAAAAGGCCTTGTTTGCACAGGCCCCAGCAACCCACCCTTATCCAGCTCGGGAGAGATCCCCTAGAGGTGATCTAAGCAACGGCACAGAACTTGCCTTTGGAAGCTGCATTCTGCGAACCTAAACTGTGCTCATGGAACCAATCTCAGCCCCAATGCGTCTTTTCTCAGGAAAACAACGCTTGCCTAGTTCTCACCTGGCCCTATGCTCCCCATAGGGTCAAGGAGGGTCTGGGCTGCCTCTGGCTCCGTGGGCCGTGCTGCATGGCGGGTGGTCTCCTCGGCATTAAACCCACTCCAAATGTGTTCTCCAACGGGGAGAAGGCAGATGTTGCAGGAGAAAGCCTTGTTTGCACAGGCCCCAGCAACCCACACTTGGCCAGCTCCGGAGGGACCCCCCCCAATGGTGATCTCAGGACGGCAACAAACTCGCTTTGGGAAGCTGCATTCGGCAAACCTAAACTTTGCTCGGGGAACCTACCTCAGCCCCAATGCGTTTTGGCTCAGGAAGGCAACACTTGCCTAGTTCTCACCTGGCCCTATGTTCCCATAGGGCCAAGGAGGGTCTGGGCTGCCTCTGGCTCCGTGGGTCCTGCTGCTTTGGTGGGTGGTCTCCGTGGACTGAAACCCACTCCAAACGTGTTCTCCTTCGGGGAGAAGGCTGATTTGGGACGCAAATGCCTTGATTGCCCAGGGCCCAGCAACCCACCCTTCCCCAGCTCGGGAGGGACCCCCCCTACTGTTGATCTCAGGATCGGCACCAACTCGCTTGGGGAAGCTGCATTCTGCGAACCTAAACTGTGCTCGGGGAACAAACCTCAGCCCCAGTGCGTCCTTGCTCTGGAAAGCAACCCTTGCCTACTTCTCACCTAGACTATTGCTCCCCATAGGGCCAAGGAGGTTATGGGCTGCCTCTGGCTCCTTGGGCCGTACTGCATGGCGGGTGGTCTCCTTGGCCATAAACCCACTAAAATCGTGTCCTCCTGCGGGGAGAAGGCTGATGTAGCAGGAAAAGGCCTTGTTTGCAAAGGCCCCAGCAACCCACCCTTAGCCAGCTCAGGAGGGACCCCCTACTGGCGGTCTCAGCAACGGCACAAAACCCGCCTCGGGAAGCTCAATTCTGCAAACCTAAAGTGTCCTCAGGGAACCAACCTCAGCCCCAATGCGTTTTTGCTCAGGAAAACAACGCTTGCCTAGTTCTCCCCTGGCACTATGCTCCCCATAGGGTCAAGGAGGGTCTGGGCTACCTCTGGATCCGTGGGCCGTGTTGCATGGTGGGTGGTCTCCACAGCCTGAAACCCACTCCAAACATGTTCTCCTTCATGGAGAAGGCCGATGTGGCTGGAAAAGGCCTTGTTTGCACAGGCCCCAGCAACCCAACCTTAGCCAGCTCGGGAGGGACCCAGCTAGGGCCGATCTCAGCAACGGCACAAAACTCGCTTTGGAAGCTGCATTCTGCGAACCTAAACTGTGTTCGGGGAACAAACCTCAGCCCCAATGCGTCTTTGCTCAGGAAAGCAATGCTTGCCTAGTTCTTACCTGGCCCTTTGCTCCCCATAGGGCCAAGGAGGTTCTGGGTTGCCTCTGGCTCCTTGGCCCTGCTGCTTGGTGGGTGCACTCCGTGGCCAGAAACCCACTCCAAACATGTTCTCCTTTGGGGAGATGGCTGATTTGGCAGGAGAAGGCCTGGTTTGCACAGGCCCCAGCAACCCACCCTTAGCCAGCTCGGGAGGGACACCTCTAGTGGCGGTCTCAGCAGCGGCACAAAACTCACTTCGGGAAGCTGCATTCGGCAAACCGAAACTGTGCTCGGGAACCAACCTCAGCCCCAATGCGTCTTTGCTCAGGAAAGCAACGCTTGCCTAGTTCTCACCTGGCCCTATGCTCCCCATGGGTCCAAGGAGGTCCTGGGGTGCCTCTGGCTCCGTGGGCACTGCTGCTTGGTGGGTGGTCTCCGTGGCCTGAAACCCACTCCAAAGGTGTTCTCCTTCGGGAGAAGGGTGATTTGGCAGGAAAAGGCCTTGTTTGCACAGGCCCCAGCAACCCACCCTTAGCCAGCTCGGGAGGGATACCCCTAGTGGCGATCTCAGACACGGCACAAAACTCACTTCGGGAAGCTGCCTTCTGTGAAACGAAATTGTACTCAGGGAAGCAACCTCAGGCCCAAGGAGGCTTTGCTCAGGAAAGCAACGCTTGCCTAGTTCTCACCTGGCCCTCTGGGGAGCATGGGACCAAGGATGGTCTGGGGTGCCTCTGGCTCCGTGGGCCGTGCTGCATTTCGGGTGGTCTCCACGGCCTGACAACTTCTCCAAACGTGTTCTCGTGTGGGAAGAAGGCGGATTTTGCAGGAAAAGGCCTTGTTTGCACAGGGCCCAGCAACCCACCCTTAACCAGCTCGGGAGGAACCCCCCTAGTGGCGGTCGCAGCAACGGCCCAAAACTCGCTTCGGGAAGCTTCATTCTGCGAACCTCAACTGTGCTTGGGGAACCAACCTCAGGCCCAATGAGGCTTTGCTCAGGAAAGCAACGCTTGCCTAGTTCTCACCAGGCCCTAGGCTGCCCATAGGGCCAAGGAGGGTCTGGGCTGCCGCTGGCTCTGTGTGCGTTGCTCATTGTCCGGTGGTCTCCGTGGCCTGAAACCCACTCCAAAGGTGTTCTCCTTCGGGGAGAAGGCTGATGTGGCAGGAAAAGGCCTTGTTTGCACAGGCCCCAGCCACCTACCCTTCGCCATCTCGGGAGGGACCCCCCCAAATGACCTTCTCAGCAATGTCATAAACCTTGCTTCGGGAAGCTGCATTCTGCGAACCTCAACTGTGCTCGGGAACCAACCTCAGCCCCAATGCGTCTTTGCTCAGGAAAGCAAGGCTTGCGTTGTTCTCACGTGGCCTTATGTTCCCCACAGGGCTAAGGATTGCCTGGCTTGTCTCTGGCTCCGTGGCCAATGCTGCTTGGCGGGTGGTCTCCGTGGCCTGAAACCCATTCCAAATGTGTTCTTCTTCGGGAAGAAGGCTGGTTTCGCGTGAAAAGTCCTTGTTTGCCCAGGCCCCATCAACGCAATCATAGCCAGGTCGGGAGGGACCCCCCTAGTGGCGGCCTCAGCAATGGCGCAAAACTCGCTTATGGAAGCTGCATTCTGTGACCCTATAAGTGGTTCGGGGAACCAACCTCAGCCCCAGTGCGTCTTGGCTCAGGAAAGCAACACTTGCCTAGTTCTCACCTGGTCCTATGCTCCCCATAGGGCCAAGGATTGCCTGGGCTGCCTCTGGCTCTTTGGGCGCTGCTGCATGGCGGGTGGTCTCCGTGGCCTGAAACCCACTCCAAACGTGTCTCCTTCGGGGAGAAGGCTGATTTGGCAGGCAAAGGCCTTGTTTGCATAGGCCCCAGCAACCCAGCCTTAGCCAGCTCGGGAAGGATCCCCCTATTGGCGATCTCAACACCGGCACAAAACTCACTTCGGGAGGCTGCATTCTGCGATCGTAAACTGTGCTCGGGGAACCAACTCCAGCCCCAATGTGTCTTTACTCAGTCAGGAAAGCAACGCTTGCCTAGTTCTCACCTGACCCTTTGTTCCCCATAGGGCCAAGGTGGGTCGGGGGTGCCTATGGCTCCGTGGGAGCTGCTGCTTGGCAGCTGGTCTCCGTGATGTGAAACCCATTCCAAACATGTTCTCCTTCGGGGAGAAGGCTGATGTGGCAGGAAAAGACTTTGTTTGCACATGCCCCAGCCGCCCACCCTTAGCCAGCTCGGAAAGGACCCCCCAGTGCCAGTTTCATCAATGGCACAAAACTCGCTTCGGGAAGCTGCATTCTCCGAACCTAAACTGTGCTCGGGGAACCAACCTCAGCCCCAATGCGTTTTTGCTCAGGAAAGCAACGCTTGCCTAGTTCTCACCTGGCACTATGCAACCCACAGGGCCAAGGTTGTTCTGGGTGCCTCTGGCTCCGTGATCCGTGCTACATGGCGGGTGGTCTCCGCGCACTTATACCCAACCCAACCGTGTTATACTGCGGGGATAAGGCTGATGTAGCAGGAAAAGGCCTTGTTTGCACAGGCCCCAGCAACCCACCCTTATCCAGCTCGGGAGAGATCCCCTAGAGGTGATCTAAGCAACGGCACAGAACTTGCCTTTGGAAGCTGCATTCTGCGAACCTAAACTGTGCTCATGGAACCAATCTCAGCCCCAATGCGTCTTTTCTCAGGAAAACAACGCTTGCCTAGTTCTCACCTGGCCCTATGCTCCCCATAGGGTCAAGGAGGGTCTGGGCTGCCTCTGGCTCCGTGGGCCGTGCTGCATGGCGGGTGGTCTCCTCGGCATTAAACCCACTCCAAATGTGTTCTCCAACGGGGAGAAGGCAGATGTTGCAGGAGAAAGCCTTGTTTGCACAGGCCCCAGCAACCCACACTTGGCCAGCTCCGGAGGGACCCCCCCAATGGTGATCTCAGGACGGCAACAAACTCGCTTTGGGAAGCTGCATTCGGCAAACCTAAACTTTGCTCGGGGAACCTACCTCAGCCCCAATGCGTTTTGGCTCAGGAAGGCAACACTTGCCTAGTTCTCACCTGGCCCTATGTTCCCATAGGGCCAAGGAGGGTCTGGGCTGCCTCTGGCTCCGTGGGTCCTGCTGCTTTGGTGGGTGGTCTCCGTGGACTGAAACCCACTCCAAACGTGTTCTCCTTCGGGGAGAAGGCTGATTTGGGACGCAAATGCCTTGATTGCCCAGGGCCCAGCAACCCACCCTTCCCCAGCTCGGGAGGGACCCCCCCTACTGTTGATCTCAGGATCGGCACCAACTCGCTTGGGGAAGCTGCATTCTGCGAACCTAAACTGTGCTCGGGGAACAAACCTCAGCCCCAGTGCGTCCTTGCTCTGGAAAGCAACCCTTGCCTACTTCTCACCTAGACTATTGCTCCCCATAGGGCCAAGGAGGTTATGGGCTGCCTCTGGCTCCTTGGGCCGTACTGCATGGCGGGTGGTCTCCTTGGCCATAAACCCACTAAAATCGTGTCCTCCTGCGGGGAGAAGGCTGATGTAGCAGGAAAAGGCCTTGTTTGCAAAGGCCCCAGCAACCCACCCTTAGCCAGCTCAGGAGGGACCCCCTACTGGCGGTCTCAGCAACGGCACAAAACCCGCCTCGGGAAGCTCAATTCTGCAAACCTAAAGTGTCCTCAGGGAACCAACCTCAGCCCCAATGCGTTTTTGCTCAGGAAAACAACGCTTGCCTAGTTCTCCCCTGGCACTATGCTCCCCATAGGGTCAAGGAGGGTCTGGGCTACCTCTGGATCCGTGGGCCGTGTTGCATGGTGGGTGGTCTCCACAGCCTGAAACCCACTCCAAACATGTTCTCCTTCATGGAGAAGGCCGATGTGGCTGGAAAAGGCCTTGTTTGCACAGGCCCCAGCAACCCAACCTTAGCCAGCTCGGGAGGGACCCAGCTAGGGCCGATCTCAGCAACGGCACAAAACTCGCTTTGGAAGCTGCATTCTGCGAACCTAAACTGTGTTCGGGGAACAAACCTCAGCCCCAATGCGTCTTTGCTCAGGAAAGCAATGCTTGCCTAGTTCTTACCTGGCCCTTTGCTCCCCATAGGGCCAAGGAGGTTCTGGGTTGCCTCTGGCTCCTTGGCCCTGCTGCTTGGTGGGTGCACTCCGTGGCCAGAAACCCACTCCAAACATGTTCTCCTTTGGGGAGATGGCTGATTTGGCAGGAGAAGGCCTGGTTTGCACAGGCCCCAGCAACCCACCCTTAGCCAGCTCGGGAGGGACACCTCTAGTGGCGGTCTCAGCAGCGGCACAAAACTCACTTCGGGAAGCTGCATTCGGCAAACCGAAACTGTGCTCGGGAACCAACCTCAGCCCCAATGCGTCTTTGCTCAGGAAAGCAACGCTTGCCTAGTTCTCACCTGGCCCTATGCTCCGCATGGGTCCAAGGAGGTCCTGGGGTGCCTCTGGCTCCGTGGGCACTGCTGCTTGGCGGGTGGTCTCCGTGGCCTGAAACCCACTCCAAAGGTGTTCTCCTTCGGGAGAAGGGTGATTTGGCAGGAAAAGGCCTTGTTTGCACAGGCCCCAGCAACCCACCCTTAGCCAGCTCGGGAGGGATACCCCTAGTGGCGATCTCAGACACGGCACAAAACTCACTTCGGGAAGCTGCCTTCTGTGAAACGAAATTGTACTCAGGGAAGCAACCTCAGGCCCAAGGAGGCTTTGCTCAGGAAAGCAACGCTTGCCTAGTTCTCACCTGGCCCTCTGGGGAGCATGGGACCAAGGATGGTCTGGGGTGCCTCTGGCTCCGTGGGCCGTGCTGCATTTCGGGTGGTCTCCACGGCCTGACAACTTCTCCAAACGTGTTCTCGTGTGGGAAGAAGGCGGATTTTGCAGGAAAAGGCCTTGTTTGCACAGGGCCCAGCAACCCACCCTTAACCAGCTCGGGAGGAACCCCCCTAGTGGCGGTCGCAGCAACGGCCCAAAACTCGCTTCGGGAAGCTTCATTCTGCGAACCTCAACTGTGCTTGGGGAACCAACCTCAGGCCCAATGAGGCTTTGCTCAGGAAAGCAACGCTTGCCTAGTTCTCACCAGGCCCTAGGCTGCCCATAGGGCCAAGGAGGGTCTGGGCTGCCGCTGGCTCTGTGTGCGTTGCTCATTGTCCGGTGGTCTCCGTGGCCTGAAACCCACTCCAAAGGTGTTCTCCTTCGGGGAGAAGGCTGATGTGGCAGGAAAAGGCCTTGTTTGCACAGGCCCCAGCCACCTACCCTTCGCCATCTCGGGAGGGACCCCCCCAAATGACCTTCTCAGCAATGTCATAAACCTTGCTTCGGGAAGCTGCATTCTGCGAACCTCAACTGTGCTCGGGAACCAACCTCAGCCCCAATGCGTCTTTGCTCAGGAAAGCAAGGCTTGCGTTGTTCTCACGTGGCCTTATGTTCCCCACAGGGCTAAGGATTGCCTGGCTTGTCTCTGGCTCCGTGGCCAATGCTGCTTGGCGGGTGGTCTCCGTGGCCTGAAACCCATTCCAAATGTGTTCTTCTTCGGGAAGAAGGCTGGTTTCGCGTGAAAAGTCCTTGTTTGCCCAGGCCCCATCAACGCAATCATAGCCAGGTCGGGAGGGACCCCCCTAGTGGCGGCCTCAGCAATGGCGCAAAACTCGCTTATGGAAGCTGCATTCTGTGACCCTATAAGTGGTTCGGGGAACCAACCTCAGCCCCAGTGCGTCTTGGCTCAGGAAAGCAACACTTGCCTAGTTCTCACCTGGTCCTATGCTCCCCATAGGGCCAAGGATTGCCTGGGCTGCCTCTGGCTCTTTGGGCGCTGCTGCATGGCGGGTGGTCTCCGTGGCCTGAAACCCACTCCAAACGTGTCTCCTTCGGGGAGAAGGCTGATTTGGCAGGCAAAGGCCTTGTTTGCATAGGCCCCAGCAACCCAGCCTTAGCCAGCTCGGGAAGGATCCCCCTATTGGCGATCTCAACACCGGCACAAAACTCACTTCGGGAGGCTGCATTCTGCGATCGTAAACTGTGCTCGGGGAACCAACTCCAGCCCCAATGTGTCTTTACTCAGTCAGGAAAGCAACGCTTGCCTAGTTCTCACCTGACCCTTTGTTCCCCATAGGGCCAAGGTGGGTCGGGGGTGCCTATGGCTCCGTGGGAGCTGCTGCTTGGCAGCTGGTCTCCGTGATGTGAAACCCATTCCAAACATGTTCTCCTTCGGGGAGAAGGCTGATGTGGCAGGAAAAGACTTTGTTTGCACATGCCCCAGCCGCCCACCCTTAGCCAGCTCGGAAAGGACCCCCCAGTGCCAGTTTCATCAATGGCACAAAACTCGCTTCGGGAAGCTGCATTCTCCGAACCTAAACTGTGCTCGGGGAACCAACCTCAGCCCCAATGCGTTTTTGCTCAGGAAAGCAACGCTTGCCTAGTTCTCACCTGGCACTATGCAACCCACAGGGCCAAGGTTGTTCTGGGTGCCTCTGGCTCCGTGATCCGTGCTACATGGCGGGTGGTCTCCGCGCACTTATACCCAACCCAACCGTGTTATACTGCGGGGATAAGGCTGATGTAGCAGGAAAAGGCCTTGTTTGCACAGGCCCCAGCAACCCACCCTTATCCAGCTCGGGAGAGATCCCCTAGAGGTGATCTAAGCAACGGCACAGAACTTGCCTTTGGAAGCTGCATTCTGCGAACCTAAACTGTGCTCATGGAACCAATCTCAGCCCCAATGCGTCTTTTCTCAGGAAAACAACGCTTGCCTAGTTCTCACCTGGCCCTATGCTCCCCATAGGGTCAAGGAGGGTCTGGGCTGCCTCTGGCTCCGTGGGCCGTGCTGCATGGCGGGTGGTCTCCTCGGCATTAAACCCACTCCAAATGTGTTCTCCAACGGGGAGAAGGCAGATGTTGCAGGAGAAAGCCTTGTTTGCACAGGCCCCAGCAACCCACACTTGGCCAGCTCCGGAGGGACCCCCCCAATGGTGATCTCAGGACGGCAACAAACTCGCTTTGGGAAGCTGCATTCGGCAAACCTAAACTTTGCTCGGGGAACCTACCTCAGCCCCAATGCGTTTTGGCTCAGGAAGGCAACACTTGCCTAGTTCTCACCTGGCCCTATGTTCCCATAGGGCCAAGGAGGGTCTGGGCTGCCTCTGGCTCCGTGGGTCCTGCTGCTTTGGTGGGTGGTCTCCGTGGACTGAAACCCACTCCAAACGTGTTCTCCTTCGGGGAGAAGGCTGATTTGGGACGCAAATGCCTTGATTGCCCAGGGCCCAGCAACCCACCCTTCCCCAGCTCGGGAGGGACCCCCCCTACTGTTGATCTCAGGATCGGCACCAACTCGCTTGGGGAAGCTGCATTCTGCGAACCTAAACTGTGCTCGGGGAACAAACCTCAGCCCCAGTGCGTCCTTGCTCTGGAAAGCAACCCTTGCCTACTTCTCACCTAGACTATTGCTCCCCATAGGGCCAAGGAGGTTATGGGCTGCCTCTGGCTCCTTGGGCCGTACTGCATGGCGGGTGGTCTCCTTGGCCATAAACCCACTAAAATCGTGTCCTCCTGCGGGGAGAAGGCTGATGTAGCAGGAAAAGGCCTTGTTTGCAAAGGCCCCAGCAACCCACCCTTAGCCAGCTCAGGAGGGACCCCCTACTGGCGGTCTCAGCAACGGCACAAAACCCGCCTCGGGAAGCTCAATTCTGCAAACCTAAAGTGTCCTCAGGGAACCAACCTCAGCCCCAATGCGTTTTTGCTCAGGAAAACAACGCTTGCCTAGTTCTCCCCTGGCACTATGCTCCCCATAGGGTCAAGGAGGGTCTGGGCTACCTCTGGATCCGTGGGCCGTGTTGCATGGTGGGTGGTCTCCACAGCCTGAAACCCACTCCAAACATGTTCTCCTTCATGGAGAAGGCCGATGTGGCTGGAAAAGGCCTTGTTTGCACAGGCCCCAGCAACCCAACCTTAGCCAGCTCGGGAGGGACCCAGCTAGGGCCGATCTCAGCAACGGCACAAAACTCGCTTTGGAAGCTGCATTCTGTGAACCTAAACTGTGTTCGGGGAACAAACCTCAGCCCCAATGCGTCTTTGCTCAGGAAAGCAATGCTTGCCTAGTTCTTACCTGGCCCTTTGCTCCCCATAGGGCCAAGGAGGTTCTGGGTTGCCTCTGGCTCCTTGGCCCTGCTGCTTGGTGGGTGCACTCCGTGGCCAGAAACCCACTCCAAACATGTTCTCCTTTGGGGAGATGGCTGATTTGGCAGGAGAAGGCCTGGTTTGCACAGGCCCCAGCAACCCACCCTTAGCCAGCTCGGGAGGGACACCTCTAGTGGCGGTCTCAGCAGCGGCACAAAACTCACTTCGGGAAGCTGCATTCGGCAAACCGAAACTGTGCTCGGGAACCAACCTCAGCCCCAATGCGTCTTTGCTCAGGAAAGCAACGCTTGCCTAGTTCTCACCTGGCCCTATGCTCCGCATGGGTCCAAGGAGGTCCTGGGGTGCCTCTGGCTCCGTGGGCACTGCTGCTTGGCGGGTGGTCTCCGTGGCCTGAAACCCACTCCAAAGGTGTTCTCCTTCGGGAGAAGGGTGATTTGGCAGGAAAAGGCCTTGTTTGCACAGGCCCCAGCAACCCACCCTTAGCCAGCTCGGGAGGGATACCCCTAGTGGCGATCTCAGACACGGCACAAAACTCACTTCGGGAAGCTGCCTTCTGTGAAACGAAATTGTACTCAGGGAAGCAACCTCAGGCCCAAGGAGGCTTTGCTCAGGAAAGCAACGCTTGCCTAGTTCTCACCTGGCCCTCTGGGGAGCATGGGACCAAGGATGGTCTGGGGTGCCTCTGGCTCCGTGGGCCGTGCTGCATTTCGGGTGGTCTCCACGGCCTGACAACTTCTCCAAACGTGTTCTCGTGTGGGAAGAAGGCAGATTTTGCAGGAAAAGGCCTTGTTTGCACAGGGCCCAGCAACCCACCCTTAACCAGCTCGGGAGGAACCCCCCTAGTGGCGGTCGCAGCAACGGCCCAAAACTCGCTTCGGGAAGCTTCATTCTGCGAACCTCAACTGTGCTTGGGGAAGCAACCTCAGGCCCAATGAGGCTTTGCTCAGGAAAGCAACGCTTGCCTAGTTCTCACCAGGCCCTAGGCTGCCCATAGGGCCAAGGAGGGTCTGGGCTGCCGCTGGCTCTGTGTGCGTTGCTCATTGTCCGGTGGTCTCCGTGGCCTGAAACCCACTCCAAAGGTGTTCTCCTTCGGGGAGAAGGCTGATGTGGCAGGAAAAGGCCTTGTTTGCACAGGCCCCAGCCACCTACCCTTCGCCATCTCGGGAGGGACCCCCCCAAATGACCTTCTCAGCAATGTCATAAACCTTTGCTTCGGGAAGCTGCATTCTGCGAACCTCAACTGTGCTCGGGAACCAACCTCAGCCCCAATGCGTCTTTGCTCAGGAAAGCAAGGCTTGCGTTGTTCTCACGTGGCCTTATGTTCCCCACAGGGCTAAGGATTGCCTGGCTTGTCTCTGGCTCCGTGGCCAATGCTGCTTGGCGGGTGGTCTCCGTGGCCTGAAACCCATTCCAAATGTGTTCTTCTTCGGGAAGAAGGCTGGTTTCGCATGAAAAGTCCTTGTTTGCCCAGGCCCCATCAACGCAATCATAGCCAGGTCGGGAGGGACCCCCCTAGTGGCGGCCTCAGCAATGGCGCAAAACTCGCTTATGGAAGCTGCATTCTGTGACCCTATAAGTGGTTCGGGGAACCAACCTCAGCCCCAGTGCGTCTTGGCTCAGGAAAGCAACACTTGCCTAGTTCTCACCTGGTCCTATGCTCCCCATAGGGCCAAGGATTGCCTGGGCTGCCTCTGGCTCTTTGGGCGCTGCTGCATGGCGGGTGGTCTCCGTGGCCTGAAACCCACTCCAAACGTGTCTCCTTCGGGGAGAAGGCTGATTTGGCAGGCAAAGGCCTTGTTTGCATAGGCCCCAGCAACCCAGCCTTAGCCAGCTTGGAAGGATCCCCCTATTGGCGATCTCAACACCGGCACAAAACTCACTTCGGGAGGCTGCATTCTGCGATTGTAAACTGTGCTCGGGGAACCAACTCCAGCCCCAATGTGTCTTTACTCAGTCAGGAAAGCAACGCTTGCCTAGTTCTCACCTGACCCTTTGTTCCCCATAGGGCCAAGGTGGGTCGGGGGTGCCTATGGCTCCGTGGGAGCTGCTGCTTGGCAGCTGGTCTCCGTGATGTGAAACCCATTCCAAACATGTTCTCCTTCGGGGAGAAGGCTGATGTGGCAGGAAAAGACTTTGTTTGCACATGCCCCAGCCGCCCACCCTTAGCCAGCTCGGAAAGGACCCCCCAGTGCCAGTTTCATCAATGGCACAAAACTCGCTTCGGGAAGCTGCATTCTCCGAACCTAAACTGTGCTCGGGGAACCAACCTCAGCCCCAATGCGTTTTTGCTCAGGAAAGCAACGCTTGCCTAGTTCTCACCTGGCACTATGCAACCCACAGGGCCAAGGTTGTTCTGGGTGCCTCTGGCTCCGTGATCCGTGCTACATGGCGGGTGGTCTCCGCGGACTTATACCCAACCCAACCGTGTTATACTGCGGGGATAAGGCTGATGTAGCAGGAAAAGGCCTTGTTTGCACAGGCCCCAGCAACCCACCCTTATCCAGCTCGGGAGAGATCCCCTAGAGGTGATCTAAGCAACGGCACAGAACTTGCCTTTGGAAGCTGCATTCTGCGAACCTAAACTGTGCTCATGGAACCAATCTCAGCCCCAATGCGTCTTTTCTCAGGAAAACAACGCTTGCCTAGTTCTCACCTGGCCCTATGCTCCCCATAGGGTCAAGGAGGGTCTGGGCTGCCTCTGGCTCCGTGGGCCGTGCTGCATGGCGGGTGGTCTCCTCGGCATTAAACCCACTCCAAATGTGTTCTCCAACGGGGAGAAGGCAGATGTTGCAGGAGAAAGCCGTGTTTACACAAGCCCCAGCAACCCACACTTGGCCAGCTCCGGAGGGACCCCCCCAATGGTGATCTCAGGACAGCAACAAACTCGCTTTGGGAAGCTGCATTCGGCAAACCTAAACTTTGCTCGGGGAACCTACCTCAGCCCCAATGCGTTTTGGCTCAGGAAGGCAACACTTGCCTAGTTCTCACCTGGCCCTATGTTCCCATAGGGCCAAGGAGGGTCTGGGCTGCCTCTGGCTCCGTGGGTCCTGCTGCTTTGGTGGGTGGTCTCCGTGGACTGAAACCCACTCCAAACGTGTTCTCCTTCGGGGAGAAGGCTGATTTGGGACGCAAATGCCTTGATTGCCCAGGGCCCAGCAACCCACCCTTCCCCAGCTTGGGACGGACCCCCCCTACTGTTGATCTCAGGATCGGCACCAACTCGCTTGGGGAAGCTGCATTCTGCGAACCTAAACTGTGCTCGGGGAACAAACCTCAGCCCCAGTGCGTCTTTGCTCAGGAAAGCAACGCTTGCCTAGTTCTCACCTGGCCCTCTGCTCCCCATGTGTCCAAGGAGGTCCTGGGGTGCCTCTGGCTCCGTGGGCACTGCTGCTTGGCGGGTGGTCTCCGTGGCCTGAAACCCACTCCAAAGGTGTTCTCCTTCGGGAGAAGGGTGATTTGGCAGGAAAAGGCCTTGTTTGCACAGGCCCCAGCAACCCACCCTTAGCCAGCTCGGGAGGGATACCCCTAGTGGCGATCTCAGACACGGCACAAAACTCACTTCGGGAAGCTGCATTCTGTGAAACGAAATAGTACTCAGGGAAGCAACCTCAGGCCCAATGAGGCTTTGCTCAGGAAAGCAACGCTTGCCTAGTTCTCACCTGGCCCTCTGGGGAGCATGGGACCAAGGATGGTCTGGGGTGCCTCTGGCTCCGTGGGCCGTGCTGCATTTCGGGTGGTCTCCACGGCCTGACAACTTCTCCAAACGTGTTCTCGTGTGGGAAGAAGGCGGATTTTGCAGGAAAAGGCCTTGTTTGCACAGGCCCCAGCAACCCACCCTTAGCCAGCTCGGGAGGGATACCCCTAGTGGCGATCTCAGACACGGCACAAAACTCACTTCGGGAAGCTGCATTCTGTGAAACTAAATTGTACTCAGGGAAGCAACCTCAGGCCCAATGAGGCTTTGCTCAGGAAAGCAACGCTTGCCTAGTTCTCACCAGGCCCTAGGCTGCCCATAGGGCCAAGGAGGGTCTGTGCTGCCGCTGGCTCTGTGTGCGTTGCTGATTGTCCGGTGGTCTCCGTGGCCTGAAACCCACTCCAAAGGTGTTCTCCTTCGGGAGAAGGGTGATTTGGCAGGAAAAGGCCTTGTTTGCACAGGCCCCAGCAACCCACCCTTAGCCAGCTCGGGAGGGATACCCCTAGTGGCGATCTCAGACACGGCACAAAACTCACTTCGGGAAGCTGCCTTCTGTGAAACGAAATTGTACTCAGGGAAGCAACCTCAGGCCCAAGGAGGCTTTGCTCAGGAAAGCAACGCTTGCCTAGTTCTCACCTGGCCCTCTGGGGAGCATGGGACCAAGGATGGTCTGGGGTGCCTCTGGCTCCGTGGGCCGTGCTGCATTTCGGGTGGTCTCCACGGCCTGACAACTTCTCCAAACGTGTTCTCGTGTGGGAAGAAGGCGGATTTTGCAGGAAAAGGCCTTGTTTGCACAGGGCCCAGCAACCCACCCTTAACCAGCTCGGGAGGAACCCCCCTAGTGGCGGTCGCAGCAACGGCCCAAAACTCGCTTCGGGAAGCTTCATTCTGCGAACCTCAACTGTGCTTGGGGAACCAACCTCAGGCCCAATGAGGCTTTGCTCAGGAAAGCAACGCTTGCCTAGTTCTCACCAGGCCCTAGGCTGCCCATAGGGCCAAGGAGGGTCTGGGCTGCCGCTGGCCCTGTGTGCGTTGCTGATTGTCCGGTGGTCTCCGTGGCCTGAAACCCACTCCAAAGGTGTTCTCCTTCGGGGAGAAGGCTGATGTGGCAGGAAAAGGCCTTGTTTGCACAGGCCCCAGCCACCTACCCTTCGCCATCTCGGGAGGGACCCCCCCAAATGACCTTCTCAGCAATGTCATAAACCTTTGCTTCGGGAAGCTGCATTCTGCGAACCTCAACTGTGCTCGGGAACCAACCTCAGCCCCAATGCGTCTTTGCTCAGGAAAGCAAGGCTTGCGTTGTTCTCACGTGGCCTTATGTTCCCCACAGGGCTAAGGATTGCCTGGCTTGTCTCTGGCTCCGTGGCCAATGCTGCTTGGCGGGTGGTCTCCGTGGCCTGAAACCCATTCCAAATGTGTTCTTCTTCGGGAAGAAGGCTGGTTTCGCATGAAAAGTCCTTGTTTGCCCAGGCCCCATCAACGCAATCATAGCCAGCTTGGGAGGGACCCCCCTAGTGGCGGCCTCAGCAATGGCGCAAAACTCGCTTATGGAAGCTGCATTCTGTGACCCTATAAGTGGTTCGGGGAACCAACCTCAGCCCCAGTGCGTCTTGGCTCAGGAAAGCAACACTTGCCTAGTTCTCACCTGGTCCTATGCTCCCCATAGGGCCAAGGATTGCCTGGGCTGCCTCTGGCTCTTTGGGCGCTGCTGCATGGCGGGTGGTCTCCGTGGCCTGAAACCCACTCCAAACGTGTCTCCTTCGGGGAGAAGGCTGATTTGGCAGGCAAAGGCCTTGTTTGCCCAGGCCCCAGCAACCCAGTCTTAGCCAGCTCGGGAAGGATCCCCCTATTGGCGATCTCAACACCGGCACAAAACTCACTTCGGGAGGCTGCATTCTGCGATCGTAAACTGTGTTCGGGGAACCAACTCCAGCCCCAATGTGTCTTTACTCAGGAAAGCAACGCTTGCCTAGTTCTCACCTGACCCTTTGTTCCCCATAGGGCCAAGGTGGGTCGGGGGTGCCTATGGCTCCGTGGGAGCTGCTGCTTGGCAGCTGGTCTCCGTGATGTGAAACCCATTCCAAACATGTTCTCCTTCGGGGAGAAGGCTGATGTGGCAGGAAAAGACTTTGTTTGCACATGCCCCAGCCGCCCACCCTTAGCCAGCTCGGAAAGGACCCCCCAGTGCCAGTTTCATCAATGGCACAAAACTCGCTTCGGGAAGCTGCATTCTCCGAACCTAAACTGTGCTCGGGGAACCAACCTCAGCCCCAATGCGTTTTTGCTCAGGAAAGCAACGCTTGCCTAGTTCTCACCTGGCACTATGCAACCCACAGGGCCAAGGTTGTTCTGGGTGCCTCTGGCTCCGTGATCCGTGCTACATGGCGGGTGGTCTCCGCGCACTTATACCCAACCCAACCGTGTTATACTGCGGGGATAAGGCTGATGTAGCAGGAAAAGGCCTTGTTTGCACAGGCCCCAGCAACCCACCCTTATCCAGCTCGGGAGAGATCCCCTAGAGGTGATCTAAGCAACGGCACAGAACTTGCCTTTGGAAGCTGCATTCTGCGAACCTAAACTGTGCTCATGGAACCAATCTCAGCCCCAATGCGTCTTTTCTCAGGAAAACAACGCTTGCCTAGTTCTCACCTGGCCCTATGCTCCCCATAGGGTCAAGGAGGGTCTGGGCTGCCTCTGGCTCCGTGGGCCGTGCTGCATGGCGGGTGGTCTCCTCGGCATTAAACCCACTCCAAATGTGTTCTCCAACGGGGAGAAGGCAGATGTTGCAGGAGAAAGCCTTGTTTGCACAGGCCCCAGCAACCCACACTTGGCCAGCTCCGGAGGGACCCCCCCAATGGTGATCTCAGGACGGCAACAAACTCGCTTTGGGAAGCTGCATTCGGCAAACCTAAACTTTGCTTGGGGAACCTACCTCAGCCCCAATGCGTTTTGGCTCAGGAAGGCAACACTTGCCTAGTTCTCACCTGGCCCTATGTTCCCATAGGGCCAAGGAGGGTCTGGGCTGCCTCTGGCTCCGTGGGTCCTGCTGCTTTGGTGGGTGGTCTCCGTGGACTGAAACCCACTCCAAACGTGTTCTCCTTCGGGGAGAAGGCTGATTTGGGACGCAAATGCCTTGATTGCCCAGGGCCCAGCAACCCACCCTTCCCCAGCTCAGGAGGGACCCCCCCTACTGTTGATCTCAGGATCGGCACCAACTCGCTTGGGGAAGCTGCATTCTGCGAACCTAAACTGTGCTCGGGGAACAAACCTCAGCCCCAGTGCGTCCTTGCTCTGGAAAGCAACCCTTGCCTACTTCTCACCTAGATTATTGCTCCCCATAGGGCCAAGGAGGTCATGGGCTGCCTCTGGCTCCTTGGGCCGTACTGCATGGCGGGTGGTCTCCTTGGCCATAAACCCACTAAAATCGTGTCCTCCTGCGGGGAGAAGGCTGATGTAGCAGGAAAAGGCCTTGTTTGCAAAGGCCCCAGCAACCCACCCTTAGCCAGCTCAGGAGGGACCCCCTACTGGCGGTCTCAGCAACGGCACAAAACCCGCCTCGGGAAGCTGAATTCTGCAAACCTAAAGTGTCCTCAGGAACCAACCTCAGCCCCAATGCGTTTTTGCTCAGGAAAACAACGCTTGCCTAGTTCTCCCCTGGCACTATGCTCCCCATAGGGTCAAGGAGGGTCTGGGCTACCTCTGGATCCGTGGGCCGTGTTGCATGGTGGGTGGTCTCCATAGCCTGAAACCCACTCCAAACATGTTCTCCTTCATGGAGAAGGCCGATGTGGCTGGAAAAGGCCTTGTTTGCACAGGCCCCAGCAACCCAACCTTAGCCAGCTCGGGAGGGACCCAGCTAGGGCCGATCTCAGCAACGGCACAAAACTCGCTTTGGAAGCTGCATTCTGCGAACCTAAACTGTGTTCGGGGAACAAACCTCAGCCCCAATGCGTCTTTGCTCAGGAAAGCAATGCTTGCCTAGTTCTTACCTGGCCCTTTGCTCCCCATAGGGCCAAGGAGGTTCTGGGTTGCCTCTGGCTCCTTGGCCCTGCTGCTTGGTGGGTGCACTCCGTGGCCAGAAACCCACTCCAAACATGTTCTCCTTTGGGGAGATGGCTGATTTGGCAGGAGAAGGCCTGGTTTGCACAGGCCCCAGCAACCCACCCTTAGCCAGCTCGGGAGGGACACCTCTAGTGGCGGTCTCAGCAGCGGCACAAAACTCACTTCGGGAAGCTGCATTCGGCAAACCGAAACTGTGCTCGGGAACCAACCTCAGCCCCAATGCGTCTTTGCTCAGGAAAGCAACGCTTGCCTAGTTCTCACCTGGCCCTATGCTCCGCATGGGTCCAAGGAGGTCCTGGGGTGCCTCTGGCTCCGTGGGCACTGCTGCTTGGCGGGTGGTCTCCGTGGCCTGAAACCCACTCCAAAGGTGTTCTCCTTCGGGAGAAGGGTGATTTGGCAGGAAAAGGCCTTGTTTGCACAGGCCCCAGCCACCCACCCTTAGCCAGCTCGGGAGGGATACCTCTAGTGGCGATCTCAGACACGGCACAAAACTCACTTCGGGAAGCTGCCTTCTGTGAAACGAAATTGTACTCAGGGAAGCAACCTCAGGCCCAATGCGTCTTTGCTCAGGAAAGCAACGCTTGCCTAGTTCTCACCTGGCCCTCTGGGGAGCATGGGACCAAGGATGGTCTGGGGTGCCTCTGGCTCCGTGGGCCGTGCTGCATTTCGGGTGGTCTCCACGGCCTGACAACTTCTCCAAACGTGTTCTCGTGTGGGAAGAAGGCGGATTTTGCAGGAAAAGGCCTTGTTTGCACAGGGCCCAGCAACCCACCCTTAACCAGCTCGGGAGGAACCCCCCTAGTGGCGGTCGCAGCAACGGCCCAAAACTCGCTTCGGGAAGCTTCATTCTGCGAACCTCAACTGTGCTTGGGGAACCAACCTCAGGCCCAATGAGGCTTTGCTCAGGAAAGCAACGCTTGCCTAGTTCTCACCAGGCCCTAGGCTGCCCATAGGGCCAAGGAGGGTCTGGGCTGCCGCTGGCTCTGTGTGCGTTGCTGATTGTCCGGTGGTCTCCGTGGCCTGAAACCCACTCCAAAGGTGTTCTCCTTCGGGGAGAAGGCTGGTGTGGCAGGAAAAGGCCTTGTTTGCACAGGCCCCAGCCACCTACCCTTCGCCATCTCGGGAGGGACCCCCCCAAATGACCTTCTCAGCAATGTCATAAACCTTTGCTTCGGGAAGCTGCATTCTGCGAACCTCAACTGTGCTCGGGAACCAACCTCAGCCCCAATGCGTCTTTGCTCAGGAAAGCAAGGCTTGCGTTGTTCTCACGTGGCCTTATGTTCCCCACAGGGCTAAGGATTGCCTGGCTTGTCTCTGGCTCCGTGGCCAATGCTGCTTGGCGGGTGGTCTCCGTGGCCTGAAACCCATTCCAAATGTGTTCTTCTTCGGGAAGAAGGCTGGTTTCGCATGAAAAGTCCTTGTTTGCCCAGGCCCCATCAACGCAATCATAGCCAGCTTGGGAGGGACCCCCCTAGTGGCGGCCTCAGCAATGGCGCAAAACTCGCTTATGGAAGCTGCATTCTGTGACTCTATAAGTGGTTCGGGGAACCAACCTCAGCCCCAGTGCGTCTTGGCTCAGGAAAGCAACACTTGCCTAGTTCTCACCTGGTCCTATGCTCCCCATAGGGCCAAGGATTGCCTGGGCTGCCTCTGGCTCTTTGGGCGCTGCTGCATGGCGGGTGGTCTCCGTGGCCTGAAACCCACTCCAAACGTGTCTCCTTCGGGGAGAAGGCTGATTTGGCAGGCAAAGGCCTTGTTTGCCCAGGCCCCAGCAACCCAGTCTTAGCCAGCTCGGGAAGGATCCCCCTATTGGCGATCTCAACACCGGCACAAAACTCACTTCGGGAGGCTGCATTCTGCGATCGTAAACTGTGCTCGGGGAACCAACTCCAGCCCCAATGTGTCTTTACTCAGGAAAGCAACGCTTGCCTAGTTCTCACCTGACCCTTTGTTCCCCATAGGGCCAAGGTGGGTCGGGGGTGCCTATGGCTCCGTGGGAGCTGCTGCTTGGCAGCTGGTCTCCGTGATGTGAAACCCATTCCAAACATGTTCTCCTTCGGGGAGAAGGCTGATGTGGCAGGAAAAGACTTTGTTTGCACATGCCCCAGCCGCCCACCCTTAGCCAGCTCGGAAAGGACCCCCCAGTGCCAGTTTCATCAATGGCACAAAACTCGCTTCGGGAAGCTGCATTCTCCGAACCTAAACTGTGCTCGGGGAACCAACCTCAGCCCCAATGCGTTTTTGCTCAGGAAAGCAACGCTTGCCTAGTTCTCACCTGGCACTATGCAACCCACAGGGCCAAGGTTGTTCTGGGTGCCTCTGGCTCCGTGATCCGTGCTACATGGCGGGTGGTCTCCGCGGACTTATACCCAACCCAACCGTGTTATACTGCGGGGATAAGGCTGATGTAGCAGGAAAAGGCCTTGTTTGCACAGGCCCCAGCAACCCACCCTTATCCAGCTCGGGAGAGATCCCCTAGAGGTGATCTAAGCAACGGCACAGAACTTGCCTTTGGAAGCTGCATTCTGCGAACCTAAACTGTGCTCATGGAACCAATCTCAGCCCCAATGCGTCTTTTCTCAGGAAAACAACGCTTGCCTAGTTCTCACCTGGCCCTATGCTCCCCATAGGGTCAAGGAGGGTCTGGGCTGCCTCTGGCTCCGTGGGCCGTGCTGCATGGCGGGTGGTCTCCTCGGCATTAAACCCACTCCAAATGTGTTCTCCAACGGGGAGAAGGCAGATGTTGCAGGAGAAAGCCTTGTTTGCACAGGCCCCAGCAACCCACACTTGGCCAGCTCCGGAGGGACCCCCCCAATGGTGATCTCAGGACGGCAACAAACTCGCTTTGGGAAGCTGCATTCGGCAAACCTAAACTTTGCTCGGGGAACCTACCTCAGCCCCAATGCGTTTTGGCTCAGGAAGGCAACACTTGCCTAGTTCTCACCTGGCCCTATGTTCCCATAGGGCCAAGGAGGGTCTGGGCTGCCTCTGGCTCCGTGGGTCCTGCTGCTTTGGTGGGTGGTCTCCGTGGACTGAAACCCACTCCAAACGTGTTCTCCTTCGGGGAGAAGGCTGATTTGGGACGCAAATGCCTTGATTGCCCAGGGCCCAGCAACCCACCCTTCCCCAGCTCGGGAGGGACCCCCCCTACTGTTGATCTCAGGATCGGCACCAACTCGCTTGGGGAAGCTGCATTCTGCGAACCTAAACTGTGCTTGGGGAACAAACCTCAGCCCCAGTGCGTCCTTGCTCTGGAAAGCAACCCTTGCCTACTTCTCACCTAGATTATTGCTCCCCATAGGGCCAAGGAGGTTATGGGCTGCCTCTGGCTCCTTGGGCCGTACTGCATGGCGGGTGGTCTCCTTGGCCATAAACCCACTAAAATCGTGTCCTCCTGCGGGGAGAAGGCTGATGTAGCAGGAAAAGGCCTTGTTTGCAAAGGCCCCAGCAACCCACCCTTAGCCAGCTCAGGAGGGACCCCCTACTGGCGGTCTCAGCAACGGCACAAAACCCGCCTCGGGAAGCTGAATTCTGCAAACCTAAAGTGTCCTCAGGGAACCAACCTCAGCCCCAATGCGTTTTTGCTCAGGAAAACAACGCTTGCCTAGTTCTCCCCTGGCACTATGCTCCCCATAGGGTCAAGGAGGGTCTGGGCTACCTCTGGATCCGTGGGCCGTGTTGCATGGTGGGTGGTCTCCACAGCCTGAAACCCACTCCAAACATGTTCTCCTTCATGGAGAAGGCCGATGTGGCTGGAAAAGGCCTTGTTTGCACAGGCCCCAGCAACCCAACCTTAGCCAGCTCGGGAGGGACCCAGCTAGGGCCGATCTCAGCAACGGCACAAAACTCGCTTTGGAAGCTGCATTCTGCGAACCTAAACTGTGTTCGGGGAACAAACCTCAGCCCCAATGCGTCTTTGCTCAGGAAAGCAATGCTTGCCTAGTTCTTACCTGGCCCTTTGCTCCCCATAGGGCCAAGGAGGTTCTGGGTTGCCTCTGGCTCCTTGGCCCTGCTGCTTGGTGGGTGCACTCCGTGGCCAGAAACCCACTCCAAACATGTTCTCCTTTGGGGAGATGGCTGATTTGGCAGGAGAAGGCCTGGTTTGCACAGGCCCCAGCAACCCACCCTTAGCCAGCTCGGGAGGGACACCTCTAGTGGCGGTCTCAGCAGCGGCACAAAACTCACTTCGGGAAGCTGCATTCGGCAAACCGAAACTGTGCTCGGGAACCAACCTCAGCCCCAATGCGTCTTTGCTCAGGAAAGCAAGGCTTGCGTTGTTCTCACGTGGCCTTATGTTCCCCACAGGGCTAAGGATTGCCTGGCTTGTCTCTGGCTCCGTGGGCACTGCTGCTTGGCGGGTGGTCTCCGTGGCCTGAAACCCATTCCAAATGTGTTCTTCTTCGGGAAGAAGGCTGGTTTCGCATGAAAAGTCCTTGTTTGCCCAGGCCCCATCAACGCAATCATAGCCAGCTTGGGAGGGACCCCCCTAGTAGCGGCCTCAGCAATGGCGCAAAACTCGCTTATGGAAGCTGCATTCTGTGACCCTATAAGTGGTTCGGGGAACCAACCTCAACCCCAGTGCGTCTTGGCTCAGGAAAGCAACACTTGCCTAGTTCTCACCTGGTCCTATGCTCCCCATAGGGCCAAGGATTGCCTGGGCTGCCTCTGGCTCTTTGGGCGCTGCTGCATGGCGGGTGGTCTCCGTGGCCTGAAACCCACTCCAAACGTGTCTCCTTCGGGGAGAAGGCTGATTTGGCAGGCAAAGGCCTTGTTTGCCCAGGCCCCAGCAACCCAGTCTTAGCCAGCTCGGGAAGGATCCCCCTATTGGCGATCTCAACACCGGCACAAAACTCACTTCGGGAGGCTGCATTCTGCGATCGTAAACTGTGTTCGGGGAACCAACTCCAGCCCCAATGTGTCTTTACTCAGGAAAGCAACGCTTGCCTAGTTCTCACCTGACCCTTTGTTCCCCATAGGGCCAAGGTGGGTCGGGGGTGCCTATGGCTCCGTGGGAGCTGCTGCTTGGCAGCTGGTCTCCGTGATGTGAAACCCATTCCAAACATGTTCTCCTTCGGGGAGAAGGCTGATGTGGCAGGAAAAGACTTTGTTTGCACATGCCCCAGCCGCCCACCCTTAGCCAGCTCGGAAAGGACCCCCCAGTGCCAGTTTCATCAATGGCACAAAACTCGCTTCGGGAAGCTGCATTCTCCGAACCTAAACTGTGCTCGGGGAACCAACCTCAGCCCCAATGCGTTTTTGCTCAGGAAAGCAACGCTTGCCTAGTTCTCACCTGGCACTATGCAACCCACAGGGCCAAGGTTGTTCTGGGTGCCTCTGGCTCCGTGATCCGTGCTACATGGCGGGTGGTCTCCGCGGACTTATACCCAACCCAACCGTGTTATACTGCGGGGATAAGGCTGATGTAGCAGGAAAAGGCCTTGTTTGCACAGGCCCCAGCAACCCACCCTTATCCAGCTCGGGAGAGATCCCCTAGAGGTGATCTAAGCAACGGCACAGAACTTGCCTTTGGAAGCTGCATTCTGCGAACCTAAACTGTGCTCATGGAACCAATCTCAGCCCCAATGCGTCTTTTCTCAGGAAAACAACGCTTGCCTAGTTCTCACCTGGCCCTATGCTCCCCATAGGGTCAAGGAGGGTCTGGGCTGCCTCTGGCTCCGTGGGCCGTGCTGCATGGCGGGTGGTCTCCTCGGCATTAAACCCACTCCAAATGTGTTCTCCAACGGGGAGAAGGCAGATGTTGCAGGAGAAAGCCTTGTTTGCACAGGCCCCAGCAACCCACACTTGGCCAGCTCCGGAGGGACCCCCCCAATGGTGATCTCAGGACGGCAACAAACTCGCTTTGGGAAGCTGCATTCGGCAAACCTAAACTTTGCTCGGGGAACCTACCTCAGCCCCAATGCGTTTTGGCTCAGGAAGGCAACACTTGCCTAGTTCTCACCTGGCCCTATGTTCCCATAGGGCCAAGGAGGGTCTGGGCTGCCTCTGGCTCCGTGGGTCCTGCTGCTTTGGTGGGTGGTCTCCGTGGACTGAAACCCACTCCAAACGTGTTCTCCTTCGGGGAGAAGGCTGATTTGGGACGCAAATGCCTTGATTGCCCAGGGCCCAGCAACCCACCCTTCCCCAGCTCAGGAGGGACCCCCCCTACTGTTGATCTCAGGATCGGCACCAACTCGCTTGGGGAAGCTGCATTCTGCGAACCTAAACTGTGCTCGGGGAACAAACCTCAGCCCCAGTGCGTCCTTGCTCTGGAAAGCAACCCTTGCCTACTTCTCACCTAGATTATTGCTCCCCATAGGGCCAAGGAGGTCATGGGCTGCCTCTGGCTCCTTGGGCCGTACTGCATGGCGGGTGGTCTCCTTGGCCATAAACCCACTAAAATCGTGTCCTCCTGCGGGGAGAAGGCTGATGTAGCAGGAAAAGGCCTTGTTTGCAAAGGCCCCAGCAACCCACCCTTAGCCAGCTCAGGAGGGACCCCCTACTGGCGGTCTCAGCAACGGCACAAAACCCGCCTCGGGAAGCTGAATTCTGCAAACCTAAAGTGTCCTCAGGGAACCAACCTCAGCCCCAATGCGTTTTTGCTCAGGAAAACAACGCTTGCCTACTTCTCCCCTGGCACTATGCTCCCCATAGGGTCAAGGAGGGTCTGGGCTACCTCTGGATCCGTGGGCCGTGTTGCATGGTGGGTGGTCTCCATAGCCTGAAAACCACTCCAAACATGTTCTCCTTCATGGAGAAGGCCGATGTGGCTGGAAAAGGCCTTGTTTGCACAGGCCCCAGCAACCCAACCTTAGCCAGCTCGGGAGGGACCCAGCTAGGGCCGATCTCAGCAACGGCACAAAACTCGCTTTGGAAGCTGCATTCTGTGAACCTAAACTGTGTTCGGGGAACAAACCTCAGCCCCAATGCGTCTTTGCTCAGGAAAGCAATGCTTGCCTAGTTCTTACCTGGCCCTTTGCTCCCCATAGGGCCAAGGAGGTTCTGGGTTGCCTCTGGCTCCTTGGCCCTGCTGCTTGGTGGGTGCACTCCGTGGCCAGAAACCCACTCCAAACATGTTCTCCTTTGGGGAGATGGCTGATTTGGCAGGAGAAGGCCTGGTTTGCACAGGCCCCAGCAACCCACCCTTAGCCAGCTCGGGAGGGACACCTCTAGTGGCGGTCTCAGCAGCGGCACAAAACTCACTTCGGGAAGCTGCATTCGGCAAACCGAAACTGTGCTCGGGAACCAACCTCAGCCCCAATGCGTCTTTGCTCAGGAAAGCAACGCTTGCCTAGTTCTCACCTGGCCCTATGCTCCGCATGGGTCCAAGGAGGTCTTGGGGTGCCTCTGGCTCCGTGGGCACTGCTGCTTGGCGGGTGGTCTCCGTGGCCTGAAACCCACTCCAAAGGTGTTCTCCTTCGGGAGAAGGGTGATTTGGCAGGAAAAGGCCTTGTTTGCACAGGCCCCAGCAACCCACCCTTAGCCAGCTCGGGAGGGATACCCCTAGTGGCGATCTCAGACACGGCACAAAACTCACTTCGGGAAGCTGCCTTCTGTGAAACGAAATTGTACTCAGGGAAGCAACCTCAGGCCCAAGGAGGCTTTGCTCAGGAAAGCAACGCTTGCCTAGTTCTCACCTGGCCCTCTGGGGAGCATGGGACCAAGGATGGTCTGGGGTGCCTCTGGCTCCGTGGGCCGTGCTGCATTTCGGGTGGTCTCCACGGCCTGACAACTTCTCCAAACGTGTTCTCGTGTGGGAAGAAGGCGGATTTCGCAGGAAAAGGCCTTGTTTGCACAGGGCCCAGCAACCCACCCTTAACCAGCTCGGGAGGAACCCCCCTAGTGGCGGTCGCAGCAACGGCCCAAAACTCGCTTCGGGAAGCTTCATTCTGCGAACCTCAACTGTGCTTGGGGAACCAACCTCAGGCCCAATGAGGCTTTGCTCAGGAAAGCAACGCTTGCCTAGTTCTCACCAGGCCCTAGGCTGCCCATAGGGCCAAGGAGGGTCTGGGCTGCCGCTGGCTCTGTGTGCGTTGCTGATTGTCCGGTGGTCTCCGTGGCCTGAAACCCACTCCAAAGGTGTTCTCCTTCGGGGAGAAGGCTGATGTGGCAGGAAAAGGCCTTGTTTGCACAGGCCCCAGCCACCTACCCTTCGCCATCTCGGGAGGGACCCCCCCAAATGACCTTCTCAGCAATGTCATAAACCTTTGCTTCGGGAAGCTGCATTCTGCGAACCTCAACTGTGCTCGGGAACCAACCTCAGCCCCAATGCGTCTTTGCTCAGGAAAGCAAGGCTTGCGTTGTTCTCACGTGGCCTTATGTTCCCCACAGGGCTAAGGATTGCCTGGCTTGTCTCTGGCTCCGTGGCCAATGCTGCTTGGCGGGTGGTCTCCGTGGCCTGAAACCCATTCCAAATGTGTTCTTCTTCGGGAAGAAGGCTGGTTTCGCATGAAAAGTCCTTGTTTGCCCAGGCCCCATCAACGCAATCATAGCCAGCTTGGGAGGGACCCCCCTAGTGGCGGCCTCAGCAATGGCGCAAAACTCGCTTATGGAAGCTGCATTCTGTGACCCTATAAGTGGTTCGGGGAACCAACCTCAGCCCCAGTGCGTCTTGGCTCAGGAAAGCAACACTTGCCTAGTTCTCACCTGGTCCTATGCTCCCCATAGGGCCAAGGATTGCCTGGGCTGCCTCTGGCTCTTTGGGCGCTGCTGCATGGTGGGTGGTCTCCGTGGCCTGAAACCCACTCCAAACGTGTCTCCTTCGGGGAGAAGGCTGATTTGGCAGGCAAAGGCCTTGTTTGCATAGGCCCCAGCAACCCAGCCTTAGCCAGCTCGGGAAGGATCCCCCTATTGGCGATCTCAACACCGGCACAAAACTCACTTCGGGAGGCTGCATTCTGCGATCGTAAACTGTGCTCGGGGAACCAACTCCAGCCCCAATGTGTCTTTACTCAGGAAAGCAACGCTTGCCTAGTTCTCACCTGACCCTTTGTTCCCCATAGGGCCAAGGTGGGTCGGAGGTGCCTATGGCTCCGTGGGAGCTGCTGCTTGGCAGCTGGTCTCCGTGATGTGAAACCCATTCCAAACATGTTCTCCTTCGGCGAGAAGGCTGATATGGCAGGAAAAGACTTTGTTTGCACATGCCCCAGCCGCCCACCCTTAGCCAGCTCGGAAAGGACCCCCCAGTGCCAGTTTCATCAATGGCACAAAACTCGCTTCGGGAAGCTGCATTCTCCGAACCTAAACTGTGCTCGGGGAACCAACCTCAGCCCCAATGCGTTTTTGCTCAGGAAAGCAACGCTTGCCTAGTTCTCACCTGGCACTATGCAACCCACAGGGCCAAGGTTGTTCTGGGTGCCTCTGGCTCCGTGATCCGTGCTACATGGCGGGTGGTCTCCGCGGACTTATACCCAACCCAACCGTGTTATACTGCGGGGATAAGGCTGATGTAGCAGGAAAAGGCCTTGTTTGCACAGGCCCCAGCAACCCACCCTTATCCAGCTCGGGAGAGATCCCCTAGAGGTGATCTAAGCAACGGCACAGAACTTGCCTTTGGAAGCTGCATTCTGCGAACCTAAACTGTGCTCATGGAACCAATCTCAGCCCCAATGCGTCTTTTCTCAGGAAAACAACGCTTGCCTAGTTCTCACCTGGCCCTATGCTCCCCATAGGGTCAAGGAGGGTCTGGGCTGCCTCTGGCTCCGTGGGCCGTGCTGCATGGCGGGTGGTCTCCTCGGCATTAAACCCACTCCAAATGTGTTCTCCAACGGGGAAAAGGCAGATGTTGCAGGAGAAAGCCTTGTTTGCACAGGCCCCATCAACCCTCACTTGGCCAGCTCCGGAGGGACCCCCCCAATGGTGATCTCAGGACGGCAACAAACTCGCTTTGGGAAGCTGCATTCGGCAAACCTAAACTTTGCTCGGGGAACCTACCTCAGCCCCAATGCGTTTTGGCTCAGGAAGGCAACACTTGCCTAGTTCTCACCTGGCCCTATGTTCCCATAGGGCCAAGGAGGGTCTGGGCTGCCTCTGGCTCCGTGGGTCCTGCTGCTTTGGTGGGTGGTCTCCGTGGACTGAAACCCACTCCAAACGTGTTCTCCTTCAGGGAGAAGGCTGATTTGGGACGCAAATGCCTTGATTGCCCAGGGCCCAGCAACCCACCCTTCCCCAGCTCGGGAGGGACCCCCCCTACTGTTGATCTCAGGATCGGCACCAACTCGCTTGGGGAAGCTGCATTCTGCGAACCTAAACTGTGCTCGGGGAACAAACCTCAGCCCCAGTGCGTCTTTGCTCAGGAAAGCAACGCTTGCCTAGTTCTCACCTGGCCCTATGCTCCCCATGGGTCCAAGGAGGTCCTGGGGTGCCTCTGGCTCCGTGGGCACTGCTGCTTGGCGGGTGGTCTCCGTGGCCTGAAACCCACTCCAAAGGTGTTCTCCTTCGGGAGAAGGGTGATTTGGCAGGAAAAGGCCTTGTTTGCACAGGCCCCAGCAACCCACCCTTAGCCAGCTCTGGAGGGATACCCCCAGTGGCGATCTCAGACACGGCACAAAACTCACTTCGGGAAGCTGCCTTCTGTGAAACGAAATTGTACTCAGGGAAGCAACCTCAGGCCCAATGCGTCTTTGCTCAGGAAAGCAATGCTTGCCTAGTTCTCACCTGGCCCTCTGGGGAGCATGGGACCAAGGATGGTCTGGGGTGCCTCTGGCTCCGTGGGCCGTGCTGCATGGCGGGTGGTCTCCTCGGCATTAAACATACTCCAAATGTGTTCTCCAACGGGGAGAAGGCAGATGTTGCAGGAGAAAGCCTTGTTTGCACAGGCCCCATCAACCCTCACTTGGCCAGCTCCGGAGGGACCCCCCCAATGGTAATCTCAGGACGGCAACAAACTCGCTTTGGGAAGCTGCATTCGGCAAACCTAAACTTTGCTCGGGGAACCTACCTCAGCCCCAATGCGTTTTGGCTCAGGAAGGCAACACTTGCCTAGTTCTCACCTGGCCCTATGTTCCCATAGGGCCAAGGAGGGTCTGGGCTGCCTCTGGCTCCGTGGGTCCTGCTGCTTTGGTGGGTGGTCTCCGTGGACTGAAACCCACTCCAAACGTGTTCTCCTTCGGGGAGAAGGCTGATTTGGGACGCAAATGCCTTGATTGCCCAGGGCCCAGCAACCCACCCTTCCCCAGCTCGGGAGGGACCCCCCCTACTGTTGATCTCAGGATCGGCACCAACTCGCTTGGGGAAGCTGCATTCTGCGAACCTAAACTGTGCTCGGGGAACAAACCTCAGCCCCAGTGCGTCTTTGCTCAGGAAAGCAACGCTTGCCTAGTTCTCACCTGGCCCTATGCTCCCCATGGGTCCAAGGAGGTCCTGGGGTGCCTCTGGCTCCGTGGGCACTGCTGCTTGGCGGGTGGTCTCCGTGGCCTGAAACCCACTCCAAGGGTGTTCTCCTTCGGGAGAAGGGTGATTTGGCAGGAAAAGGCCTTGTTTGCACAGGCCCCAGCAACCCACCCTTAGCCAGCTCGGGAGGGATACCCCTAGTGGCGATCTCAGACACGGCACAAAACTCACTTCGGGAAGCTGCCTTCTGTGAAACGAAATTGTACTCAGGGAAGCAACCTCAGGCCCAAGGAGGCTTTGCTCAGGAAAGCAACGCTTGCCTAGTTCTCACCTGGCCCTCTGGGGAGCATGGGACCAAGGATGGTCTGGGGTGCCTCTGGCTCCGTGGGCCGTGCTGCATTTCGGGTGGTCTCCACAGCCTGACAACTTCTCCAAACGTGTTCTCGTGTGGGAAGAAGGCGGAATTTGCAGGAAAAGGCCATGTTTGCACAGGCCCCAGCAACCCACCCTTAGCCAGCTCGGGAGGGATACCCCTAGTGGCGATCTCAGACACGGCACAAAACTCACTTCGGGAAGCTGCATTCTGTGAAACTAAATTGTACTCAGGGAAGCAACCTCAGGCCCAATGAGGCTTTGCTCAGGAAAGCAACGCTTGCCTAGTTCTCACCAGGCCCTAGGCTGCCCATAGGGCCAAGGAGGGTCTGGGCTGCCGCTGGCTCTGTGTGCGTTGCTGATTGTCCGGTGGTCTCCGTGGCCTGAAACCCACTCCAAAGGTGTTCTCCTTTGGGGAGATGGCTGATTTGGCAGGAGAAGGCCTGGTTTGCACAGGCCCCAGCAACCCACCCTTAGCCAGCTCAGGAGGGACCCCCTACTGGCGGTCTCAGCAACGGCACAAAACCCGCCTCGGGAAGCTGAATTCTGAAAACCTAAAGTGTCCTCAGGGAACCAACCTCAGCCCCAATGCGTTTTTGCTCAGGAAAACAACGCTTGCCTAGTTCTCCCCTGGCACTATGCTCCCCATAGGGTCAAGGAGGGTCTGGGCTACCTCTGGATTCGTGGGCCGTGTTGCATGGTGGGTGGTCTCCATAGCCTGAAACCCACTCCAAACATGTTCTCCTTCATGGAGAAGGCCGATGTGGCTGGAAAAGGCCTTGATTGAACAGGCCCCAGCAACCCAAACTTAGCCAGCTCGGGAGGGACCCAGCTAGGGCCGATCTCAGCAACGGCACAAAACTCGCTTCGGGAAGCTGCCTTCTGTGAAACGAAATTGTACTCAGGGAAGCAACCTCAGGCCCAAGGAGGCTTTGCTCAGGAAAGCAACGCTTGCCTAGTTCTCACCTGGCCCTCTGGGGAGCATGGGACCAAGGATGGTCTGGGGTGCCTCTGGCTCCGTGGGCCGTGCTGCATTTCGGGTGGTCTCCACGGCCTGACAACTTCTCCAAACGTGTTCTCGTGTGGGAAGAAGGCGGATTTTGCAGGAAAAGGCCTTGTTTGCACAGGGCCCAGCAACCCACCCTTAACCAGCTCGGGAGGAACCCCCCTAGTGGCGGTCGCAGCAACGGCCCAAAACTCGCTTCGGGAAGCTTCATTCTGCGAACCTCAACTGTGCTTGGGGAACCAACCTCAGGCCCAATGAGGCTTTGCTCAGGAAAGCAACGCTTGCCTAGTTCTCACCAGGCCCTAGGCTGCCCATAGGGCCAAGGAGGGTCTGGGCTGCCGCTGGCTCTGTGTGCGTTGCTGATTGTCCGGTGGTCTCCGTGGCCTGAAACCCACTCCAAAGGTGTTCTCCTTCGGGGAGAAGGCTGATGTGGCAGGAAAAGGCCTTGTTTGCACAGGCCCCAGCCACCTACCCTTCGCCATCTCGGGAGGGACCCCCCCAAATGACCTTCTCAGCAATGTCATAAACCTTTGCTTCGGGAAGCTGCATTCTGCGAACCTCAACTGTGCTCGGGAACCAACCTCAGCCCCAATGCGTCTTTGCTCAGGAAAGCAAGGCTTGCGTTGTTCTCACGTGGCCTTATGTTCCCCACAGGGCTAAGGATTGCCTGGCTTGTCTCTGGCTCCGTGGCCAATGCTGCTTGGCGGGTGGTCTCCGTGGCCTGAAACCCATTCCAAATGTGTTCTTCTTCGGGAAGAAGGCTGGTTTCGCATGAAAAGTCCTTGTTTGCCCAGGCCCCATCAACGCAATCATAGCCAGCTCGGGAGGGACCCCCCTAGTGGCGGCCTCAGCAATGGCGCAAAACTCGCTTATGGAAGCTGCATTCTGTGACCCTATAAGTGGTTCGGGGAACCAACCTCAGCCCCAGTGCGTCTTGGCTCAGGAAAGCAACACTTGCCTAGTTCTCACCTGGTCCTATGCTCCCCATAGGGCCAAGGATTGCCTGGGCTGCCTCTGGCTCTTTGGGCGCTGCTGCATGGTGGGTGGTCTCCGTGGCCTGAAACCCACTCCAAACGTGTCTCCTTCGGGGAGAAGGCTGATTTGGCAGGCAAAGGCCTTGTTTGCATAGGCCCCAGCAACCCAGCCTTAGCCAGCTCGGGAAGGATCCCCCTATTGGCGATCTCAACACCGGCACAAAACTCACTTCGGGAGGCTGCATTCTGCGCTCGTAAACTGTGCTCGGGGAACCAACTCCAGCCCCAATGTGTCTTTACTCAGGAAAGCAACGCTTGCCTAGTTCTCACCTGACCCTTTGTTCCCCATAGGGCCAAGGTGGGTCGGGGGTGCCTATGGCTCCGTGGGAGCTGCTGCTTGGCAGCTGGTCTCCGTGATGTGAAACCCATTCCAAACATGTTCTCCTTCGGGGAGAAGGCTGATGTGGCAGGAAAAGACTTTGTTTGCACATGCCCCAGCCGCCCACCCTTAGCCAGCTCGGAAAGGACCCCCCAGTGCCAGTTTCATCAATGGCACAAAACTCGCTTCGGGAAGCTGCATTCTCCGAACCTAAACTGTGCTCGGGGAACCAACCTCAGCCCCAATGCGTTTTTGCTCAGGAAAGCAACGCTTGCCTAGTTCTCACCTGGCACTATGCAACCCACAGGGCCAAGGTTGTTCTGGGTGCCTCTGGCTCCGTGATCCGTGCTACATGGCGGGTGGTCTCCGCGGACTTATACCCAACCCAACCGTGTTATACTGCGGGGATAAGGCTGATGTAGCAGGAAAAGGCCTTGTTTGCACAGGCCCCAGCAACCCACCCTTATCCAGCTCGGGAGAGATCCCCTAGAGGTGATCTAAGCAACGGCACAGAACTTGCCTTTGGAAGCTGCATTCTGCGAACCTAAACTGTGCTCATGGAACCAATCTCAGCCCCAATGCGTCTTTTCTCAGGAAAACAACGCTTGCCTAGTTCTCACCTGGCCCTATGCTCCCCATAGGGTCAAGGAGGGTCTGGGCTGCCTCTGGCTCCGTGGGCCGTGCTGCATGGCGGGTGGTCTCCTCGGCATTAAACCCACTCCAAATGTGTTCTTCAACGGGGAGAAGGCAGATGTTGCAGGAGAAAGCCTTGTTTGCACAGGCCCCATCAACCCTCACTTGGCCAGCTCCGGAGGGACCCCCCCAATGGTGATCTCAGGACGGCAACAAACTCGCTTTGGGAAGCTGCATTCGGCAAACCTAAACTTTGCTTGGGGAACCTACCTCAGCCCCAATGCGTTTTGGCTCAGGAAGGCAACACTTGCCTAGTTCTCACCTGGCCCTATGTTCCCATAGGGCCAAGGAGGGTCTGGGCTGCCTCTGGCTCCGTGGGTCCTGCTGCTTTGGTGGGTGGTCTCCGTGGACTGAAACCCACTCCAAACGTGTTCTCCTTCGGGGAGAAGGCTGATTTGGGACGCAAGTGCCTTGATTGCCCAGGGCCCAGCAACCCACCCTTCCCCAGCTCGGGAGGGACCCCCCCTACTGTTGATCTCAGGATCGGCACCAACTCGCTTGGGGAAGCTGCATTCTGCGAACCTAAACTGTGCTCGGGGAACAAACCTCAGCCCCAGTGCGTCTTTGCTCAGGAAAGCAACGCTTGCCTAGTTCTCACCTGGCCCTATGCTCCCCATGGGTCCAAGGAGGTCCTGGGGTGCCTCTGGCTCCGTGGGCACTGCTGCTTGGCGGGTGGTCTCCGTGGCCTGAAACCCACTCCAAAGGTGTTCTCCTTCGGGAGAAGGGTGATTTGGCAGGAAAAGGCCTTGTTTGCACAGGCCCCAGCAACCCACCCTTAGCCAGCTCGGGAGGGATACCCCTAGTGGCGATCTCAGACACGGCACAACACTCACTTCGGGAAGCTGCATTCTGTGAAACGAAATTGTACTCAGGGAAGCAACCTCAGGCCCAATGAGGCTTTGCTCAGGAAAGCAACGCTTGCCTAGTTCTCACCTGGCCCTCTGGGGAGCATGGGACCAAGGATGGTCTGGGGTGCCTCTGGCTCCGTGGGCCGTGCTGCATTTCGGGTGGTCTCCACAGCCTGACAACTTCTCCAAACGTGTTCTCGTGTGGGAAGAAGGCAGATTTTGCAGGAAAAGGCCTTGTTTGCACAGGCCCCAGCAACCCACCCTTAGCCAGCTCGGGAGGGATACCCCTAGTGGCGATCTCAGACACGGCACAAAACTCACTTCGGGAAGCTGCATTCTGTGAAACGAAATTGTACTCAGGGAAGCAACCTCAGGCCCAAGGAGGCTTTGCTCAGGAAAGCAACGCTTGCCTAGTTCTCACCTGGCCCTCTGGGGAGCATGGGACCAAGGAGGGTCTGGGCTGCCGCTGGCCCTGTGTGCGTTGCTGATTGTCCGGTGGTCTCCGTGGCCTGAAACCCACTCCAAAGGTGTTCTCCTTCGGGGAGAAGGCTGATGTGGCAGGAAAAGGCCTTGTTTGCAAAGGCCCCAGCAACCCACCCTTAGCCAGCTCAGGAGGGACCCCCTACTGACGGTCTCAGCAACGGCACAAAACCCGCCTCGGGAAGCTGAATTCTGCAAACCTAAAGTGTCCTCAGGGAACCAACCTCAGCCCCAATGCGTTTTTGCTCAGGAAAACAACGCTTGCCTAGTTCTCCCCTGGCACTATGCTCCCCATAGGGTCAAGGAGGGTCTGGGCTACCTCTGGATCCGTGGGCCGTGTTGCATGGTGGGTGGTCTCCATAGCCTGAAACCCACTCCAAACATGTTCTCCTTCATGGAGAAGGCCGATGTGGCTGGAAAAGGCCTTGTTTGCACAGGCCCCAGCAACCCAACCTTAGCCAGCTCGGGAGGGACCCAGCTAGGGCCGATCTCAGCAACGGCACAAAACTCGCTTTGGAAGCTGCATTCTGCGAACCTAAACTGTGTTCGGGGAACAAACCTCAGCCCCAATGCGTCTTTGCTCAGGAAAGCAATGCTTGCCTAGTTCTTACCTGGCCCTTTGCTCCCCATAGGGCCAAGGAGGTTCTGGGTTGCCTCTGGCTCCTTGGCCCTGCTGCTTGGTGGGTGCACTCCGTGGCCAGAAACCCACTCCAAACATGTTCTCCTTTGGGGAGATGGCTGATTTGGCAGGAGAAGGCCTGGTTTGCACAGGCCCCAGCAACCCACCCTTAGCCAGCTCGGGAGGGACACCTCTAGTGGCGGTCTCAGCAGCGGCACAAAACTCACTTCGGGAAGCTGCATTCGGCAAACCGAAACTGTGCTCGGGAACCAACCTCAGCCCCAATGCGTCTTTGCTCAGGAAAGCAACGCTTGCCTAGTTCTCACCTGGCCCTATGCTCCGCATGGGTCCAAGGAGGTCCTGGGGTGCCTCTGGCTCCGTGGGCACTGCTGCTTGGCGGGTGGTCTCCGTGGCCTGAAACCCACTCCAAAGGTGTTCTCCTTCGGGAGAAGGGTGATTTGGCAGGAAAAGGCCTTGTTTGCACAGGCCCCAGCAACCCACCCTTAGCCAGCTCAGGAGGGATACCCCTAGTGGCGATCTCAGACACGGCACAAAACTCACTTCGGGAAGCTGCCTTCTGTGAAACGAAATTGTACTCAGGGAAGCAACCTCAGGCCCAAGGAGGCTTTGCTCAGGAAAGCAACGCTTGCCTAGTTCTCACCTGGCCCTCTGGGGAGCATGGGACCAAGGATGGTCTGGGGTGCCTCTGGCTCCGTGGGCCGTGCTGCATTTCGGGTGGTCTCCACGGCCTGACAACTTCTCCAAACGTGTTCTCGTGTGGGAAGAAGGCGGATTTTGCAGGAAAAGGCCTTGTTTGCACAGGGCCCAGCAACCCACCCTTAACCAGCTCGGGAGGAACCCCCCTAGTGGCGGTCGCAGCAACGGCCCAAAACTCGCTTCGGGAAGCTTCATTCTGCGAACCTCAACTGTGCTTGGGGAACCAACCTCAGGCCCAATGAGGCTTTGCTCAGGAAAGCAACGCTTGCCTAGTTCTCACCAGGCCCTAGGCTGCCCATAGGGCCAAGGAGGGTCTGGGCTGCCGCTGGCTCTGTGTGCGTTGCTCATTGTCCGGTGGTCTCCGTGGCCTGAAACCCACTCCAAAGGTGTTCTCCTTCGGGGAGAAGGCTGATGTGGCAGGAAAAGGCCTTGTTTGCACAGGCCCCAGCCACCTACCCTTCGCCATCTCGGGAGGGACCCCCCCAAATGACCTTCTCAGCAATGTCATAAACCTTTGCTTCGGGAAGCTGCATTCTGCGAACCTCAACTGTGCTCGGGAACCAACCTCAGCCCCAATGCGTCTTTGCTCAGGAAAGCAAGGCTTGCGTTGTTCTCACGTGGCCTTATGTTCCCCACAGGGCTAAGGATTGCCTGGCTTGTCTCTGGCTCCGTGGCCAATGCTGCTTGGCGGGTGGTCTCCGTGGCCTGAAACCCATTCCAAATGTGTTCTTCTTCGGGAAGAAGGCTGGTTTCGCATGAAAAGTCCTTGTTTGCCCAGGCCCCATCAACGCAATCATAGCCAGCTCGGGAGGGACCCCCCTAGTGGCGGCCTCAGCAATGGCGCAAAACTCGCTTATGGAAGCTGCATTCTGTGACCCTATAAGTGGTTCGGGGAACCAACCTCAGCCCCAGTGCGTCTTGGCTCAGGAAAGCAACACTTGCCTAGTTCTCACCTGGTCCTATGCTCCCCATAGGGCCAAGGATTGCCTGGGCTGCCTCTGGCTCTTTGGGCGCTGCTGCATGGCGGGTGGTCTCCGTGGCCTGAAACCCACTCCAAACGTGTCTCCTTCGGGGAGAAGGCTGATTTGGCAGGCAAAGGCCTTGTTTGCATAGGCCCCAGCAACCCAGCCTTAGCCAGCTCGGGAAGGATCCCCCTATTGGCGATCTCAACACCGGCACAAAACTCACTTCGGGAGGCTGCATTCTGCGATCGTAAACTGTGCTCGGGGAACCAACTCCAGCCCCAATGTGTCTTTACTCAGTCAGGAAAGCAACGCTTGCCTAGTTCTCACCTGACCCTTTGTTCCCCATAGGGCCAAGGTGGGTCGGGGGTGCCTATGGCTCCGTGGGAGCTGCTGCTTGGCAGCTGGTCTCCGTGATGTGAAACCCATTCCAAACATGTTCTCCTTCGGGGAGAAGGCTGATGTGGCAGGAAAAGACTTTATTTGCACATGCCCCAGCAACCCACCCTTAGCCAGCTCGGGAGGGATACCCCTAGTGGCGATCTCAGACACGGCACAAAACTCACTTCGGGAAGCTGCCTTCTGTGAAACGAAATTGTACTCAGGGAAGCAACCTCAGGCCCAAGGAGGCTTTGCTCAGGAAAGCAACGCTTGCCTAGTTCTCACCTGGCCCTCTGGGGAGCATGGGACCAAGGATGGTCTGGGGTGCCTCTGGCTCCGTGGGCCGTGCTGCATTTCGGGTGGTCTCCACGGCCTGACAACTTCTCCAAACGTGTTCTCGTGTGGGAAGAAGGCGGATTTTGCAGGAAAAGGCCTTGTTTGCACAGGCCCCAGCAACCCACCCTTAGCCAGCTCGGGAGGAACCCCCCTAGTGGCGGTCGCAGCAACGGCCCAAAACTCGCTTCGGGAAGCTTCATTCTGCGAAGCTCAACTGTGCTTGGGGAACCAACCTCAGGCCCAATGAGGCTTTGCTCAGGAAAGCAACGCTTGCCTAGTTCTCACCAGGCCCTAGGCTGCCCATAGGGCCAAGGAGGGTCTGGGCTGCCGCTGGCTCTGTGTGCGTTGCTGATTGTCCGGTGGTCTCCGTGGCCTGAAACCCACTCCAAAGGTGTTCTCCTTCGGGGAGAAGGCTGATATGGCAGGAAAAGACTTTGTTTGCACATGCCCCAGCCGCCCACCCTTAGCCAGCTCGGAAAGGACCCCCCAGTGCCAGTTTCATCAATGGCACAAAACTCGCTTCGGGAAGCTGCATTCTGCGAACCTAAACTGTGCTCGGGGAACCAACCTCAGCCCCAATGCGTTTTTGCTCAGGAAAGCAACGCTTGCCTAGTTCTCACCTGGCACTATGCAACCCACAGGGCCAAGGTTGTTCTGGGTGCCTCTGGCTCCGTGATCCGTGCTACATGGCGGGTGGTCTCCGCGGACTTATACCCAACCCAACCGTGTTATACTGCGGGGATAAGGCTGATGTAGCAGGAAAAGGCCTTGTTTGCACAGGCCCCAGCAACCCACCCTTATCCAGCTCGGGAGAGATCCCCTAGAGGTGATCTAAGCAACGGCACAGAACTTGCCTTTGGAAGCTGCATTCTGCGAACCTAAACTGTGCTCATGGAACCAATCTCAGCCCCAATGCGTCTTTTCTCAGGAAAACAACGCTTGCCTAGTTCTCACCTGGCCCTATGCTCCCCATAGGGTCAAGGAGGGTCTGGGCTGCCTCTGGCTCCGTGGGCCGTGCTGCATGGCGGGTGGTCTCCTCGGCATTAAACCCACTCCAAATGTGTTCTTCAACGGGGAGAAGGCAGATGTTGCAGGAGAAAGCCTTGTTTGCACAGGCCCCATCAACCCTCACTTGGCCAGCTCCGGAGGGACCCCCCCAATGGTGATCTCAGGACGGCAACAAACTCGCTTTGGGAAGCTGCATTCGGCAAACCTAAACTTTGCTTGGGGAACCTACCTCAGCCCCAATGCGTTTTGGCTCAGGAAGGCAACACTTGCCTAGTTCTCACCTGGCCCTATGTTCCCATAGGGCCAAGGAGGGTCTGGGCTGCCTCTGGCTCCGTGGGTCCTGCTGCTTTGGTGGGTGGTCTCCGTGGACTGAAACCCACTCCAAACGTGTTCTCCTTCGGGGAGAAGGCTGATTTGGGACGCAAATGCCTTGATTGCCCAGGGCCCAGCAACCCACCCTTCCCCAGCTCGGGAGGGACCCCCCTACTGTTGATCTCAGGATCGGCACCAACTCGCTTGGGGAAGCTGCATTCTGCGAACCTAAACTGTGCTCGGGGAACAAACCTCAGCCCCAGTGCGTCTTTGCTCAGGAAAGCAACGCTTGCCTAGTTCTCACCTGGCCCTATGCTCCCCATGGGTCCAAGGAGGTCCTGGGGTGCCTCTGGCTCCGTGGGCACTGCTGCTTGGCGGGTGGTCTCCGTGGCCTGAAACCCACTCCAAAGGTGTTCTCCTTCGGGGAGAAGGCTGATGTGGCAGGAAAAGGCCTTGTTTGCAAAGGCCCCAGCAACCCACCCTTAGCCAGCTCAGGAGGGACCCCCTACTGACGGTCTCAGCAACGGCACAAAACCCGCCTCGGGAAGCTGAATTCTGCAAACCTAAAGTGTCCTCAGGGAACCAACCTCAGCCCCAATGCGTTTTTGCTCAGGAAAACAACGCTTGCCTAGTTCTCCCCTGGCACTATGCTCCCCATAGGGTCAAGGAGGGTCTGGGCTACCTCTGGATCCGTGGGCCGTGTTGCATGGTGGGTGGTCTCCATAGCCTGAAACCCACTCCAAACATGTTCTCCTTCATGGAGAAGGCCGATGTGGCTGGAAAAGGCCTTGTTTGCACAGGCCCCAGCAACCCAACCTTAGCCAGCTCGGGAGGGACCCAGCTAGGGCCGATCTCAGCAACGGCACAAAACTCGCTTTGGAAGCTGCATTCTGCGAACCTAAACTGTGTTCGGGGAACAAACCTCAGCCCCAATGCGTCTTTGCTCAGGAAAGCAATGCTTGCCTAGTTCTTACCTGGCCCTTTGCTCCCCATAGGGCCAAGGAGGTTCTGGGTTGCCTCTGGCTCCTTGGCCCTGCTGCTTGGTGGGTGCACTCCGTGGCCAGAAACCCACTCCAAACATGTTCTCCTTTGGGGAGATGGCTGATTTGGCAGGAGAAGGCCTGGTTTGCACAGGCCCCAGCAACCCACCCTTAGCCAGCTCGGGAGGGACACCTCTAGTGGCGGTCTCAGCAGCGGCACAAAACTCACTTCGGGAAGCTGCATTCGGCAAACCGAAACTGTGCTCGGGAACCAACCTCAGCCCCAATGCGTCTTTGCTCAGGAAAGCAACGCTTGCCTAGTTCTCACCTGGCCCTATGCTCCGCATGGGTCCAAGGAGGTCCTGGGGTGCCTCTGGCTCCGTGGGCACTGCTGCTTGGCGGGTGGTCTCCGTGGCCTGAAACCCACTCCAAAGGTGTTCTCCTTCGGGAGAAGGGTGATTTGGCAGGAAAAGGCCTTGTTTGCACAGGCCCCAGCAACCCACCCTTAGCCAGCTCGGGAGGGATACCCCTAGTGGCGATCTCAGACACGGCACAAAACTCACTTCGGGAAGCTGCCTTCTGTGAAACGAAATTGTACTCAGGGAAGCAACCTCAGGCCCAAGGAGGCTTTGCTCAGGAAAGCAACGCTTGCCTAGTTCTCACCTGGCCCTCTGGGGAGCATGGGACCAAGGATGGTCTGGGGTGCCTCTGGCTCCGTGGGCCGTGCTGCATTTCGGGTGGTCTCCACGGCCTGACAACTTCTCCAAACGTGTTCTCGTGTGGGAAGAAGGCGGATTTTGCAGGAAAAGGCCTTGTTTGCACAGGGCCCAGCAACCCACCCTTAACCAGCTCGGGAGGAACCCCCCTAGTGGCGGTCGCAGCAACGGCCCAAAACTCGCTTCGGGAAGCTTCATTCTGCGAACCTCAACTGTGCTTGGGGAACCAACCTCAGGCCCAATGAGGCTTTGCTCAGGAAAGCAACGCTTGCCTAGTTCTCACCAGGCCCTAGGCTGCCCATAGGGCCAAGGAGGGTCTGGGCTGCCGCTGGCTCTGTGTGCGTTGCTGATTGTCCGGTGGTCTCCGTGGCCTGAAACCCACTCCAAAGGTGTTCTCCTTCGGGGAGAAGGCTGATGTGGCAGGAAAAGGCCTTGTTTGCACAGGCCCCAGCCACCTACCCTTCGCCATCTCGGGAGGGACCCCCCCAAATGACCTTCTCAGCAATGTCATAAACCTTTGCTTCGGGAAGCTGCATTCTGCGAACCTCAACTGTGCTCGGGAACCAACCTCAGCCCCAATGCGTCTTTGCTCAGGAAAGCAAGGCTTGCGTTGTTCTCACGTGGCCTTATGTTCCCCACAGGGCTAAGGATTGCCTGGCTTGTCTCTGGCTCCGTGGCCAATGCTGCTTGGCGGGTGGTCTCCGTGGCCTGAAACCCATTCCAAATGTGTTCTTCTTCGGGAAGAAGGCTGGTTTCGCATGAAAAGTCCTTGTTTGCCCAGGCCCCATCAACGCAATCATAGCCAGCTCGGGAGGGACCCCCCTAGTGGCGGCCTCAGCAATGGCGCAAAACTCGCTTATGGAAGCTGCATTCTGTGACCCTATAAGTGGTTCGGGGAACCAACCTCAGCCCCAGTGCTTCTTGGCTCAGGAAAGCAACACTTGCCTAGTTCTCACCTGGTCCTATGCTCCCCATAGGGCCAAGGATTGCCTGGGCTGCCTCTGGCTCTTTGGGCGCTGCTGCATGGTGGGTGGTCTCCATGGCCTGAAACCCACTCCAAACGTGTCTCCTTCGGGGAGAAGGCTGATTTGGCAGGCAAAGGCCTTGTTTGCATAGGCCCCAGCAACCCAGCCTTAGCCAGCTCGGGAAGGATCCCCCTATTGGCGATCTCAACACCGGCACAAAACTCACTTCGGGAGGCTGCATTCTGCGATCGTAAACTGTGCTCGGGGAACCAACTCCAGCCCCAATGTGTCTTTACTCAGGAAAGCAACGCTTGCCTAGTTCTCACCTGACCCTTTGTTCCCCATAGGGCCAAGGTGGGTCGGGGGTGCCTATGGCTCCGTGGGAGCTGCTGCTTGGCAGCTGGTCTCCGTGATGTGAAACCCATTCCAAACATGTTCTCCTTCGGGGAGAAGGCTGATGTGGCAGGAAAAGACTTTGTTTGCACATGCCCCAGCCGCCCACCCTTAGCCAGCTCGGAAAGGACCCCCCAGTGCCAGTTTCATCAATGGCACAAAACTCGCTTCGGGAAGCTGCATTCTCCGAACCTAAACTGTGCTCGGGGAACCAACCTCAGCCCCAATGCGTTTTTGCTCAGGAAAGCAACGCTTGCCTAGTTCTCACCTGGCACTATGCAACCCACAGGGCCAAGGTTGTTCTGGGTGCCTCTGGCTCCGTGATCCGTGCTACATGGCGGGTGGTCTCCGCGGACTTATACCCAACCCAACCGTGTTATACTGCGGGGATAAGGCTGATGTAGCAGGAAAAGGCCTTGTTTGCACAGGCCCCAGCAACCCACCCTTATCCAGCTCGGGAGAGATCCCCTAGAGGTGATCTAAGCAACGGCACAGAACTTGCCTTTGGAAGCTGCATTCTGCGAACCTAAACTGTGCTCATGGAACCAATCTCAGCCCCAATGCGTCTTTTCTCAGGAAAACAACGCTTGCCTAGTTCTCACCTGGCCCTATGCTCCCCATAGGGTCAAGGAGGGTCTGGGCTGCCTCTGGCTCCGTGGGCCGTGCTGCATGGCGGGTGGTCTCCTCGGCATTAAACCCACTCCAAATGTGTTCTTCAACGGGGAGAAGGCAGATGTTGCAGGAGAAAGCCTTGTTTGCACAGGCCCCATCAACCCTCACTTGGCCAGCTCCGGAGGGACCCCCCCAATGGTGATCTCAGGACGGCAACAAACTCGCTTTGGGAAGCTGCATTCGGCAAACCTAAACTTTGCTTGGGGAACCTACCTCAGCCCCAATGCGTTTTGGCTCAGGAAGGCAACACTTGCCTAGTTCTCACCTGGCCCTATGTTCCCATAGGGCCAAGGAGGGTCTGGGCTGCCTCTGGCTCCGTGGGTCCTGCTGCTTTGGTGGGTGGTCTCCGTGGACTGAAACCCACTCCAAACGTGTTCTCCTTCGGGGAGAAGGCTGATTTGGGACGCAAATGCCTTGATTGCCCAGGGCCCAGCAACCCACCCTTCCCCAGCTCGGGAGGGACCCCCCCTACTGTTGATCTCAGGATCGGCACCAACTCGCTTGGGGAAGCTGCATTCTGCGAACCTAAACTGTGCTCGGGGAACAAACCTCAGCCCCAGTGCGTCTTTGCTCAGGAAAGCAACGCTTGCCTAGTTCTCACCTGGCCCTATGCTCCCCATGGGTCCAAGGAGGTCCTGGGGTGCCTCTGGCTCCGTGGGCACTGCTGCTTGGCGGGTGGTCTCCGTGGCCTGAAACCCACTCCAAAGGTGTTCTCCTTCGGGAGAAGGGTGATTTGGCAGGAAAAGGCCTTGTTTGCACAGGCCCCAGCAACCCACCCTTAGCCAGCTCGGGAGGGATACCCCTAGTGGCGATCTCAGACACGGCACAAAACTCACTTCGGGAAGCTGCCTTCTGTGAAACGAAATTGTACTCAGGGAAGCAACCTCAGGCCCAATGAGGCTTTGCTCAGGAAAGCAACGCTTGCCTAGTTCTCACCTGGCCCTATGCTCCCCATGGGTCCAAGGAGTTCCTGGGGTGCCTCTGGCTCCGTGGGCACTGCTGCTTGGCGGGTGGTCTCCGTGGCCTGAAACCTACTCCAAAGGTGTTCTCCTTCGGGAGAAGGGTGATTTGGCAGGAAAAGGCCTTGTTTGCACAGGCCCCAGCAACCCACCCTTAGCCAGCTCGGGAGGGATACCCCTAGTGGCGATCTCAGACACGGCACAAAACTCACTTCGGGAAGCTGCCTTCTGTGAAACGAAATTGTACTCAGGGAAGCAACCTCAGGCCCAAGGAGGCTTTGCTCAGGAAAGCAACGCTTGCCTAGTTCTCACCTGGCCCTCTGGGGAGCATGGGACCAAGGATGGTCTGGGGTGCCTCTGGCTCCGTGGGCCGTGCTGCATTTCGGGTGGTCTCCACGGCCTGACAACTTCTCCAAACGTGTTCTCGTGTGGGAAGAAGGCGGATTTTGCAGGAAAAGGCCTTGTTTGCACAGGGCCCAGCAACCCACCCTTAACCAGCTCGGGAGGAACCCCCCTAGTGGCGGTCGCAGCAACGGCCCAAAACTCGCTTCGGGAAGCTTCATTCTGCGAACCTCAACTGTGCTTGGGGAACCAACCTCAGGCCCAATGAGGCTTTGCTCAGGAAAGCAACGCTTGCCTAGTTCTCACCAGGCCCTAGGCTGCCCATAGGGCCAAGGAGGGTCTGGGCTGCCGCTGGCCCTGTGTGGGTTGCTGATTGTCCGGTGGTCTCCGTGGCCTGAAACCCACTCCAAAGGTGTTCTCCTTCGGGGAGAAGGCTGATATGGCAGGAAAAGACTTTGTTTGCACATGCCGCAGCCGCCCACCCTTAGCCAGCTCGGAAAGGACCCCCCAGTGCCAGTTTCATCAATGGCACAAAACTCGCTTCGGGAAGCTGCATTCTCCGAACCTAAACTGTGCTCGGGGAACCAACCTCAGCCCCAATGCGTTTTTGCTCAGGAAAGCAACGCTTGCCTAGTTCTCACCTGGCACTATGCAACCCACAGGGCCAAGGTTGTTCTGGGTGCCTCTGGCTCCGTGATCCGTGCTACATGGCGGGTGGTCTCCGCGCACTTATACCCAACCCAACCGTGTTATACTGCGGGGATAAGGCTGATGTAGCAGGAAAAGGCCTTGTTTGCACAGGCCCCAGCAACCCACCCTTATCCAGCTCGGGAGAGATCCCCTAGAGGTGATCTAAGCAACGGCACAGAACTTGCCTTTGGAAGCTGCATTCTGCGAACGTAAACTGTGCTCATGGAACCAATCTCAGCCCCAATGCGTCTTTTCTCAGGAAAACAACGCTTGCCTAGTTCTCACCTGGCCCTATGCTCCCCATAGGGTCAAGGAGGGTCTGGGCTGCCTCTGGCTCCGTGGGCCGTGCTGCATGGCGGGTGGTCTCCTCGGCATTAAACCCACTCCAAATGTGTTCTCCAACGGGGAGAAGGCAGATGTTGCAGGAGAAAGCCTTGTTTGCACAGGCCCCATCAACCCTCACTTGGCCAGCTCCGGAGGGACCCCCCCAATGGTGATCTCAGGACGGCAACAAACTCGCTTTGGGAAGCTGCATTCGGCAAACCAAAACTTTGCTAGGGGAACCTACCTCAGCCCCAATGCGTTTTGGCTCAGGAAGGCAACACTTGCCTAGTTCTCACCTGGCCCTATGTTCCCATAGGGCCAAGGAGGGTCTGGGCTGCCTCTGGCTCCGTGGGTCCTGCTGCTTTGGTGGGTGGTCTCCGTGGCCTGAAACCCACTCCAAACGTGTTCTCCTTCGGGAGAAGGGTGATTTGGCAGGAAAAGGCCTTGTTTGCACAGGCCCCAGCAACCCACCCTTAGCCAGCTCGGGAGGGATACCCCTAGTGGCGATCTCAGACACGGCACAAAACTCACTTCGGGAAGCTGCCTTCTGTGAAACGAAATTGTACTCAGGGAAGCAACCTCAGGCCCAAGGAGGCTTTGCTCAGGAAAGCAACGCTTGCCTAGTTCTCACCTGGCCCTCTGGGGAGCATGGGACCAAGGATGGTCTGGGGTGCCTCTGGCTCCGTGGGCTGTGCTGCATTTCGGGTGGTCTCCACGGCCTGACAACTTCTCCAAACGTGTTCTCGTGTGGGAAGAAGGCGGATTTCGCAGGAAAAGGCCTTGTTTGCACAGGGCCCAGCAACCCACCCTTAACCAGCTCGGGAGGAACCCCCCTAGTGGCGGTCGCAGCAACGGCCCAAAACTCGCTTCGGGAAGCTTCATTCTGCGAACCTCAACTGTGCTTGGGGAACCAACCTCAGGCCCAATGAGGCTTTGCTCAGGAAAGCAACGCTTGCCTAGTTCTCACCAGGCCCTAGGCTGCCCATAGGGCCAAGGAGGGTCTGGGCTGCCGCTGGCTCTGTGTGCGTTGCTCATTGTCCGGTGGTCTCCGTGGCCTGAAACCCACTCCAAAGGTGTTCTCCTTCGGGGAGAAGGCTGATGTGGCAGGAAAGGCCTTGTTTGCACAGGCCCCAGCCACCTACCCTTCGCCATCTCGGGAGGGACCCCCCCAAATGACCTTCTCAGCAATGTCATAAACCTTTGCTTCGGGAAGCTGCATTCTGCGAACCTCAACTGTGCTCGGGAACCAACCTCAGCCCCAATGCGTCTTTGCTCAGGAAAGCAAGGCTTGCGTTGTTCTCACGTGGCCTTATGTTCCCCACAGGGCTAAGGATTGCCTGGCTTGTCTCTGGCTCCGTGGCCAATGCTGCTTGGCGGGTGGTCTCCGTGGCCTGAAACCCATTCCAAATGTGTTCTTCTTCGGGAAGAAGGCTGGTTTCGCGTGAAAAGTCCTTGTTTGCCCAGGCCCCATCAACGCAATCATAGCCAGGTCGGGAGGGACCCCCCTAGTGGCGGCCTCAGCAATGGCGCAAAACTCGCTTATGGAAGCTGCATTCTGTGACCCTATAAGTGGTTCGGGGAACCAACCTCAGCCCCAGTGCGTCTTGGCTCAGGAAAGCAACACTTGCCTAGTTCTCACCTGGTCCTATGCTCCCCATAGGGCCAAGGATTGCCTGGGCTGCCTCTGGCTCTTTGGGCGCTGCTGCATGGTGGGTGGTCTCCGTGGCCTGAAACCCACTCCAAACGTGTCTCCTTCGGGGAGAAGGCTGATTTGGCAGGCAAAGGCCTTGTTTGCATAGGCCCCAGCAACCCAGCCTTAGCCAGCTCGGGAAGGATCCCCCTATTGGCGATCTCAACACCGGCACAAAACTCACTTCGGGAGGCTGCATTCTGCGATTGTAAACTGTGCTCGGGGAACCAACTCCAGCCCCAATGTGTCTTTACTCAGTCAGGAAAGCAACGCTTGCCTAGTTCTCACCTGACCCTTTGTTCCCCATAGGGCCAAGGTGGGTCGGGGGTGCCTATGGCTCCGTGGGAGCTGCTGCTTGGCAGCTGGTCTCCGTGATGTGAAACCCATTCCAAACATGTTCTCCTTCGGGGAGAAGGCTGATGTGGCAGGAAAAGACTTTGTTTGCACATGCCCCAGCCGCCCACCCTTAGCCAGCTCGGAAAGGACCCCCCAGTGCCAGTTTCATCAATGGCACAAAACTCGCTTCGGGAAGCTGCATTCTCCGAACCTAAACTGTGCTCGGGGAACCAACCTCAGCCCCAATGCGTTTTTGCTCAGGAAAGCAACGCTTGCCTAGTTCTCACCTGGCACTATGCAACCCACAGGGCCAAGGTTGTTCTGGGTGCCTCTGGCTCCGTGATCCGTGCTACATGGCGGGTGGTCTCCGCGCACTTATACCCAACCCAACCGTGTTATACTGCGGGGATAAGGCTGATGTAGCAGGAAAAGGCCTTGTTTGCACAGGCCCCAGCAACCCACCCTTATCCAGCTCGGGAGAGATCCCCTAGAGGTGATCTAAGCAACGGCACAGAACTTGCCTTTGGAAGCTGCATTCTGCGAACCTAAACTGTGCTCATGGAACCAATCTCAGCCCCAATGCGTCTTTTCTCAGGAAAACAACGCTTGCCTAGTTCTCACCTGGCCCTATGCTCCCCATAGGGTCAAGGAGGGTCTGGGCTGCCTCTGGCTCCGTGGGCCGTGCTGCATGGCGGGTGGTCTCCTCGGCATTAAACCCACTCCAAATGTGTTCTCCAACGGGGAGAAGGCAGATGTTGCAGGAGAAAGCCTTGTTTACACAGGCCCCAGCAACCCACACTTGGCCAGCTCCGGAGGGACCCCCCTAATGGTGATCTCAGGACGGCAACAAACTCGCTTTGGGAAGCTGCATTCGGCAAACCTAAACTTTGCTTGGGGAACCTACCTCAGCCCCAATGCATTTTTGCTCAGGAAGGCAACACTTGCCTCGTTCTCACCTGGCCCTATGTTCCCATAGGGCCAAGGAGGGTCTGGGCTGCCTCTGGCTCCGTGGGTCCTGCTGCTTTGGTGGGTGGTCTCCGTGGACTGAAACCCACTCCAAACGTGTTCTCCTTCGGGGAGAAGGCTGATTTGGGACGCAAATGCCTTGATTGCCCAGGGCCCAGCAACCCACCCTTCACCAGCTCGGGAGGGACCCCCCCTACTGTTGATCTCAGGATCGGCACCAACTCGCTTGGGGAAGCTGCATTCTGCGAACCTAAACTGTGCTCGGGGAACAAACCTCAGCCCCAGTGCGTCTTTGCTCAGGAAAGCAACGCTTGCCTAGTTCTCACCTGGCCCTATGCTCCCCATGGGTCCAAGGAGGTCCTGGGGTGCCTCTGGCTCCGTGGGCACTGCTGCTTGGCGGGTGGTCTCCGTGGCCTGAAACCCACTCCAAAGGTGTTCTCCTTCGGGAGAAGGGTGATTTGGCAGGAAAAGGCCTTGTTTGCACAGGCCCCAGCAACCCACCCTTAGCCAGCTCGGGAGGGATACCCCTAGTGGCGATCTCAGACACGGCACAAAACTCACTTCGGGAAGCTGCCTTCTGTGAAACGAAATTGTACTCAGGGAAGCAACCTCAGGCCCAAGGAGGCTTTGCTCAGGAAAGCAACGCTTGCCTAGTTCTCACCTGGCCCTCTGGGGAGCATGGGACCAAGGATGGTCTGGGGTGCCTCTGGCTCCGTGGGCCGTGCTGCATTTCGGGTGGTCTCCACGGCCTGACAACTTCTCCAAACGTGTTCTCGTGTGGGAAGAAGGCGGATTTTGCAGGAAAAGGCCTTGTTTGCACAGGCCCCAGCAACCCACCCTTAGCCAGCTCGGGAGGGATACCCCTAGTGGCGATCTCAGACACGGCACAAAACTCACTTCGGGAAGCTGCATTCTGTGAAACTAAATTGTACTCAGGGAAGCAACCTCAGGCCCAATGAGGCTTTGCTCAGGAAAGCAACGCTTGCCTAGTTCTCACCAGGCCCTAGGCTGCCCATAGGGCCAAGGAGGGTCTGGGCTGCCGCTGGCTCTGTGTGCGTTGCTGATTGTCCGGTGGTCTCCGTGGCCTGAAACCCACTCCAAAGGTGTTCTCCTTCGGGGAGAAGGCTGATGTGGCAGGAAAAGGCCTTGTTTGCAAAGGCCCCAGCAACCCACCCTTAGCCAGCTCAGGAGGGACCCCGTACTGGCGGTCTCAGCAACGGCACAAAACCCGCCTCGGGAAGCTGAATTCTGCAAACCTAAAGTGTCCTCAGGGAACCAACCTCAGCCCCAATGCGTTTTTGCTCAGGAAAACAACGCTTGCCTAGTTCTCCCCTGGCACTATGCTCCCCATAGGGTCAAGGAGGGTCTGGGCTACCTCTGGATCCGTGGGCCGTGTTGCATGGTGGGTGGTCTCCATAGCCTGAAACCCACTCCAAACATGTTCTCCTTCATGGAGAAGGCCGATGTGGCTGGAAAAGGCCTTGTTTGCACAGGCCCCAGCAACCCAACCTTAGCCAGCTCGGGAGGGACCCAGCTAGGGCCGATCTCAGCAACGGCACAAAACTCGCTTTGGAAGCTGCATTCTGCGAACCTAAACTGTGTTCGGGGAACAAACCTCAGCCCCAGTGCGTCTTTGCTCAGGAAAGCAATGCTTGCCTAGTTCTTACCTGGCCCTTTGCTCCCCATAGGGCCAAGGAGGTTCTGGGTTGCCTCTGGCTCCTTGGCCCTGCTGCTTGGTGGGTGCACTCCGTGGCCAGAAACCCACTCCAAACATGTTCTCCTTTGGGGAGATGGCTGATTTGGCAGGAGAAGGCCTTGTTTGCACAGGCCCCAGCAACCCACCCTTAGCCAGCTCGGGAGGGACACCTCTAGTGGCGGTCTCAGCAGCGGCAGAAAACTCACTTCGGGAAGCTGCATTCGGCAAACCGAAACTGTGCTCGGGAACCAACCTCAGCCCCAATGCGTCTTTGCTCAGGAAAGCAATGCTTGCCTAGTTCTCACCTGGCCCTATGCTCCGCATGGGTCCAAGGAGGTCCTGGGGTGCCTCTGGCTCCGTGGGCACTGCTGCTTGGCGGGTGGTCTCCGTGGCCTGAAACCCACTCCAAAGGTGTTCTCCTTCGGGAGAAGGGTGATTTGGCAGGAAAAGGCCTTGTTTGCACAGGCCCCAGCAACCCACCCTTAGCCAGCTCGGGAGGGATACCCCTAGTGGCGATCTCAGACACGGCACAAAACTCACTTCGGGAAGCTGCCTTCTGTGAAACGAAACTGTACTCAGGGAAGCAACCTCAGGCCCAAGGAGGCTTTGCTCAGGAAAGCAACGCTTGCCTAGTTCTCACCTGGCCCTCTGGGGAGCATGGGACCAAGGATGGTCTGGGGTGCCTCTGGCTCCGTGGGCCGTGCTGCATTTCGGGTGGTCTCCACGGCCTGACAACTTCTCCAAACGTGTTCTCGTGTGGGAAGAAGGCGGATTTTGCAGGAAAAGGCCTTGTTTGCACAGGGCCCAGCAACCCACCCTTAACCAGCTCGGGAGGAACCCCCCTAGTGGCGGTCGCAGCAACGGCCCAAAACTCGCTTCGGGAAGCTTCATTCTGCGAACCTCAACTGTGCTTGGGGAACCAACCTCAGGCCCAATGAGGCTTTGCTCAGGAAAGCAACGCTTGCCTAGTTCTCACCAGGCCCTAGGCTGCCCATAGGGCCAAGGAGGGTCTGGGCTGCCGCTGGCTCTGTGTGCGTTGCTCATTGTCCGGTGGTCTCCGTGGCCTGAAACCCACTCCAAAGGTGTTCTCCTTCGGGGAGAAGGCTGATGTGGCAGGAAAAGGCCTTGTTTGCACAGGCCCCAGCCACCTACCCTTCGCCATCTCGGGAGGGACCCCCCCAAATGACCTTCTCAGCAATGTCATAAACCTTTGCTTCGGGAAGCTGCATTCTGCGAACCTCAACTGTGCTCGGGAACCAACCTCAGCCCCAATGCGTCTTTGCTCAGGAAAGCAAGGCTTGCGTTGTTCTCACGTGGCCTTATGTTCCCCACAGGGCTAAGGATTGCCTGGCTTGTCTCTGGCTCCGTGGCCAATGCTGCTTGGCGGGTGGTCTCCGTGGCCTGAAACCCATTCCAAATGTGTTCTTCTTCGGGAAGAAGGCTGGTTTCGCATGAAAAGTCCTTGTTTGCCCAGGCCCCATCAACGCAATCATAGCCAGCTCAGGAGGGACCCCCCTAGTGGCGGCCTCAGCAATGGCGCAAAACTCGCTTATGGAAGCTGCATTCTGTGACCCTATAAGTGGTTCGGGGAACCAACCTCAGCCCCAGTGCGTCTTGGCTCAGGAAAGCAACACTTGCCTAGTTCTCACCTGGTCCTATGCTCCCCATAGGGCCAAGGATTGCCTGGGCTGCCTCTGGCTCTTTGGGCGCTGCTGCATGGTGGGTGGTCTCCATGGCCTGAAACCCACTCCAAACGTGTCTCCTTCGGGGAGAAGGCTGATTTGGCAGGCAAAGGCCTTGTTTGCATAGGCCCCAGCAACCCAGCCTTAGCCAGCTCGGGAAGGATCCCCCTATTGGCGATCTCAACACCGGCACAAAACTCACTTCGGGAGGCTGCATTCTGCGATCGTAAACTGTGCTCGGGGAACCAACTCCAGCCCCAATGTGTCTTTACTCAGGAAAGCAACGCTTGCCTAGTTCTCACCTGACCCTTTGTTCCCCATAGGGCCAAGGTGGGTCGGGGGTGCCTATGGCTCCGTGGGAGCTGCTGCTTGGCAGCTGGTCTCCGTGATGTGAAACCCATTCCAAACATGTTCTCCTTCGGGGAGAAGGCTGATGTGGCAGGAAAAGACTTTGTTTGCACATGCCCCAGCCGCCCACCCTTAGCCAGCTCGGAAAGGACCCCCCAGTGCCAGTTTCATCAATGGCACAAAACTCGCTTCGGGAAGCTGCATTCTCCGAACCTAAACTGTGCTCGGGGAACCAACCTCAGCCCCAATGCGTTTTTGCTCAGGAAAGCAACGCTTGCCTAGTTCTCACCTGGCACTATGCAACCCACAGGGCCAAGGTTGTTCTGGGTGCCTCTGGCTCCGTGATCCGTGCTACATGGCGGGTGGTCTCCGCGCACTTATACCCAACCCAACCGTGTTATACTGCGGGGATAAGGCTGATGTAGCAGGAAAAGGCCTTGTTTGCACAGGCCCCAGCAACCCACCCTTATCCAGCTCGGGAGAGATCCCCTAGAGGTGATCTAAGCAACGGCACAGAACTTGCCTTTGGAAGCTGCATTCTGCGAACCTAAACTGTGCTCATGGAACCAATCTCAGCCCCAATGCTTCTTTTCTCAGGAAAACAACGCTTGCCTAGTTCTCTCCTGGCCCTATGCTCCCCATAGGGTCAAGGAGGGTCTGGGCTGCCTCTGGCTCCGTGGGCCGTGCTGCATGGCGGGTGGTCTCCTCGGCATTAAACCCACTCCAAATGTGTTCTCCAACGGGGAGAAGGCAGATGTTGCAGGAGAAAGCCTTGTTTACACAGGCCCCAGCAACCCACACTTGGCCAGCTCCGGAGGGACCCCCCTAATGGTGATCTCAGGACGGCAACAAACTCGTTTTGGGAAGCTGCATTCGGCAAACCTAAACTTTGCTCGGGGAACCTACCTCAGCCCCAATGCGTTTTGGCTCAGGAAAGCAACACTTGCCTAGTTCTCACCTGGCCCTATGTTCCCATAGGGCCAAGGAGGGTCTGGGCTGCCTCTGGCTCCGTGGGTCCTGCTGCTTTGGTGGGTGGTCTCCGTGGACTGAAACCCACTCCAAACGTGTTCTCCTTCGGGAGAAGGGTGATTTGGCAGGAAAAGGCCTTGTTTGCACAGGCCCCAGCAACCCACCCTTAGCCAGCTCGGGAGGGATACCCCTAGTGTCGATCTCAGACAAGCAACAAAACTCACTTCGGGAAGCTGCCTTCTGTGAAACGAAATTGTACTCAGGGAAGCAACCTCAGGCCCAAGGAGGCTTTGCTCAGGAAAGCAACGCTTGCCTAGTTCTCACCTGGCCCTCTGGGGAGCATGGGACCAAGGATGGTCTGGGGTGCCTCTGGCTCCGTGGGCCGTGCTGCATTTCGGGTGGTCTCCACGGCCTGACAACTTCTCCAAACGTGTTCTCGTGTGGGAAGAAGGCGGATTTCGCAGGAAAAGGCCTTGTTTGCACAGGGCCCAGCAACCCACCCTTAACCAGCTCGGGAGGAACCCCCCTAGTGGCGGTCGCAGCAACGGCCCAAAACTCGCTTCGGGAAGCTTCATTCTGCGAACCTCAACTGTGCTTGGGGAAGCAACCTCAGGCCCAATGAGGCTTTGCTCAGGAAAGCAACGCTTGCCTAGTTCTCACCAGGCCCTAGGCTGCCCATAGGGCCAAGGAGGGTCTGGGCTGCCGCTGGCTCTGTGTGCGTTGCTCATTGTCCGGTGGTCTCCGTGGCCTGAAACCCACTCCAAAGGTGTTCTCCTTCGGGGAGAAGGCTGATGTGGCAGGAAAAGGCCTTGTTTGCACAGGCCCCAGCCACCTACCCTTCGCCATCTCGGGAGGGACCCCCCCAAATGACCTTCTCAGCAATGTCATAAACCTTTGCTTCGGGAAGCTGCATTCTGCGAACCTCAACTGTGCTCGGGAACCAACCTCAGCCCCAATGCGTCTTTGCTCAGGAAAGCAACGCTTGCGTTGTTCTCACGTGGCCTTATGTTCCCCACAGGGCTAAGGATTGCCTGGCTTGTCTCTGGCTCCGTGGCCAATGCTGCTTGGCGGGTGGTCTCCGTGGCCTGAAACCCATTCCAAATGTGTTCTTCTTCGGGAAGAAGGCTGGTTTCGCATGAAAAGTCCTTGTTTGCCCAGGCCCCATCAACGCAATCATAGCCAGCTCAGGAGGGACCCCCCTAGTGGCGGCCTCAGCAATGGCGCAAAACTCGCTTATAGAAGCTGCATTCTGTGACCCTATAAGTGGTTCGGGGAACCAACCTCAGCCCCAGTGCGTCTTGGCTCAGGAAAGCAACACTTGCCTAGTTCTCACCTGGTCCTATGCTCCCCATAGGGCCAAGGATTGCCTGGGCTGCCTCTGGCTCTTTGGGCGCTGCTGCATGGTGGGTGGTCTCCATGGCCTGAAACCCACTCCAAACGTGTCTCCTTCGGGGAGAAGGCTGATTTGGCAGGCAAAGGCCTTGTTTGCATAGGCCCCAGCAACCCAGCCTTAGCCAGCTCGGGAAGGATCCCCCTATTGGCGATCTCAACACCGGCACAAAACTCACTTCGGGAGGCTGCATTCTGCGATCGTAAACTGTGCTCGGGGAACCAACTCCAGCCCCAATGTGTCTTTACTCAGGAAAGCAACGCTTGCCTAGTTCTCACCTGACCCTTTGTTCCCCATAGGGCCAAGGTGGGTCGGGGGTGCCTATGGCTCCGTGGGAGCTGCTGCTTGGCAGCTGGTCTCCGTGATGTGAAACCCATTCCAAACATGTTCTCCTTCGGGGAGAAGGCTGATGTGGCAGGAAAAGACTTTGTTTGCACATGCCCCAGCCGCCCACCCTTAGCCAGCTCGGAAAGGACCCCCCAGTGCCAGTTTCATCAATGGCACAAAACTCGCTTCGGGAAGCTGCATTCTCCGAACCTAAACTGTGCTCGGGGAACCAACCTCAGCCCCAATGCGTTTTTGCTCAGGAAAGCAACGCTTGCCTAGTTCTCACCTGGCACTATGCAACCCACAGGGCCAAGGTTGTTCTGGGTGCCTCTGGCTCCGTGATCCGTGCTACATGGCGGGTGGTCTCCGCGCACTTATACCCAACCCAACCGTGTTATACTGCGGGGATAAGGCTGATGTAGCAGGAAAAGGCCTTGTTTGCACAGGCCCCAGCAACCCACCCTTATCCAGCTCGGGAGAGATCCCCTAGAGGTGATCTAAGCAACGGCACAGAACTTGCCTTTGGAAGCTGCATTCTGCGAACCTAAACTGTGCTCATGGAACCAATCTCAGCCCCAATGCGTCTTTTCTCAGGAAAACAACGCTTGCCTAGTTCTCACCTGGCCCTATGCTCCCCATAGGGTCAAGGAGGGTCTGGGCTGCCTCTGGCTCCGTGGGCCGTGCTGCATGGCGGGTGGTCTCCTCGGCATTAAACCCACTCCAAATGTGTTCTCCAACGGGGAGAAGGCAGATGTTGCAGGAGAAAGCCTTGTTTGCACAGGCCCCAGCAACCCACACTTGGCCAGCTCCGGAGGGACCCCCCCCAATGGTGATCTCAGGACGGCAACAAACTCGCTTTGGGAAGCTGCATTCGGCAAACCTAAACTTTGCTCGGGGAACCTACCTCAGCCCCAATGCGTTTTGGCTCAGGAAGGCAACACTTGCCTAGTTCTCACCTGGCCCTATGTTCCCATAGGGCCAAGGAGGGTCTGGGCTGCCTCTGGCTCCGTGGGTCCTGCTGCTTTGGTGGGTGGTCTCCGTGGACTGAAACCCACTCCAAACGTGTTCTCCTTCGGGGAGAAGGCTGATTTGGGACGCAAATGCCTTGATTGCCCAGGGCCCAGCAACCCACCCTTCCCCAGCTCGGGAGGGACCCCCCCTACTGTTGATCTCAGGATCGGCACCAACTCGCTTGGGGAAGCTGCATTTTGCGAACCTAAACTGTGCTCGGGGAACAAACCTCAGCCCCAGTGCGTCCTTGCTCTGGAAAGCAACCCTTGCCTACTTCTCACCGAGACTATTGCTCCCCATAGGGCCAAGGAGGTTATGGGCTGCCTCTGGCTCCTTGGGCCGTACTGCATGGCGGGTGGTCTCCTTGGCCATAAACCCACTAAAATCGTGTCCTCCTGCGGGGAGAAGGGTGATTTGGCAGGAAAAGGCCTTGTTTGCAAAGGCCCCAGCAACCCACCCTTAGCCAGCTCAGGAGGGACCCCCTACTGGCGGTCTCAGCAACGGCACAAAACCCGCCTCGGGAAGCTGAATTCTGCAAACCTAAAGTGTCCTCAGGGAACCAACCTCAGCCCCAATGCGTTTTTGCTCAGGAAAACAACGCTTGCCTACTTCTCCCCTGGCACTATGCTCCCCATAGGGTCAAGGAGGGTCTGGGCTACCTCTGGATCCGTGGGCCGTGTTGCATGGTGGGTGGTCTCCATAGCCTGAAACCCACTCCAAACATGTTCTCCTTCATGGAGAAGGCCGATGTGGCTGGAAAAGGCCTTGTTTGCACAGGCCCCAGCAACCCAACCTTAGCCAGCTCGGGAGGGACCCAGCTAGGGCCGATCTCAGCAACGGCACAAAACTCGCTTTGGAAGCTGCATTCTGCGAACCTAAACTGTGTTCGGGGAACAAACCTCAGCCCCAATGCGTCTTTGCTCAGGAAAGCAATGCTTGCCTAGTTCTTACCTGGCCCTTTGCTCCCCATAGGGCCAAGGAGGTTCTGGGTTGCCTCTGGCTCCTTGGCCCTGCTGCTTGGTGGGTGCACTCCGTGGCCAGAAACCCACTCCAAACATGTTCTCCTTTGGGGAGATGGCTGATTTGGCAGGAGAAGGCCTGGTTTGCACAGGCCCCAGCAACCCACCCTTAGCCAGCTCGGGAGGGACACCTCTAGTGGCGGTCTCAGCAGCGGCACAAAACTCACTTCGGGAAGCTGCATTCGGCAAACCGAAACTGTGCTCGGGAACCAACCTCAGCCCCAATGCGTCTTTGCTCAGGAAAGCAACGCTTGCCTAGTTCTCACCTGGCCCTATGCTCCGCATGGGTCCAAGGAGGTCCTGGGGTGCCTCTGGCTCCGTGGGCACTGCTGCTTGGCGGGTGGTCTCCGTGGCCTGAAACCCACTCCAAAGGTGTTCTCCTTCGGGAGAAGGGTGATTTGGCAGGAAAAGGCCTTGTTTGCACAGGCCCCAGCAACCCACCCTTAGCCAGCTCGGGAGGGATACCCCTAGTGGCGATCTCAGACACGGCACAAAACTCACTTCGGGAAGCTGCATTCTGTGAAACGAAATTGTACTCAGGGAAGCAACCTCAGGCCCAAGGAGGCTTTGCTCAGGAAAGCAACGCTTGCCTAGTTCTCACCTGGCCCTCTGGGGAGCATGGGACCAAGGATGGTCTGGGGTGCCTCTGGCTCCGTGGGCCGTGCTGCATTTCGGGTGGTCTCCACGGCCTGACAACTTCTCCAAACGTGTTCTCGTGTGGGAAGAAGGCGGATTTTGCAGGAAAAGGCCTTGTTTGCACAGGGCCCAGCAACCCACCCTTAACCAGCTCGGGAGGAACCCCCCTAGTGGCGGTCGCAGCAACGGCCCAAAACTCGCTTCGGGAAGCTTCATTCTGCGAAGCTCAACTGTGCTTGGGGAACCAACCTCAGGCCCAATGAGGCTTTGCTCAGGAAAGCAACGCTTGCCTAGTTCTCACCAGGCCCTAGGCTGCCCATAGGGCCAAGGAGGGTCTGGGCTGCCGCTGGCTCTGTGTGCGTTGCTCATTGTCCGGTGGTCTCCGTGGCCTGAAACCCACTCCAAAGGTGTTCTCCTTCGGGGAGAAGGCTGATGTGGCAGGAAAAGGCCTTGTTTGCACAGGCCCCAGCCACCTACCCTTCACCATCTCGGGAGGGACCCCCCCAAATGACCTTCTCAGCAATGTCATAAACCTTTGCTTCGGGAAGCTGCATTCTGCGAACCTCAACTGTGCTCGGGAACCAACCTCAGCCCCAATGCGTCTTTGCTCAGGAAAGCAAGGCTTGCGTTGTTCTCACGTGGCCTTATGTTCCCCACAGGGCTAAGGATTGCCTGGCTTGTCTCTGGCTCCGTGGCCAATGCTGTTTGGCGGGTGGTCTCCGTGGCCTGAAACCCATTCCAAATGTGTTCTTCTTCGGGAAGAAGGCTGGTTTCGCATGAAAAGTCCTTGTTTGCCCAGGCCCCATCAACGCAATCATAGCCAGCTCGGGAGGGACCCCCCTAGTGGCGGCCTCAGCAATGGCGCAAAACTCGCTTATGGAAGCTGCATTCTGTGACCCTATAAGTGGTTCGGGGAACCAACCTCAGCCCCAGTGCGTCTTGGCTCAGGAAAGCAACACTTGCCTAGTTCTCACCTGGTCCTATGCTCCCCATAGGGCCAAGGATTGCCTGGGCTGCCTCTGGCTCTTTGGGCGCTGCTGCATGGTGGGTGGTCTCCATGGCCTGAAACCCACTCCAAACGTGTCTCCTTCGGGGAGAAGGCTGATTTGGCAGGCAAAGGCCTTGTTTGCATAGGCCCCAGCAACCCAGCCTTAGCCAGCTCGGGAAGGATCCCCCTATTGGCGATCTCAACACCGGCACAAAACTCACTTCGGGAGGCTGCATTCTGCGATCGTAAACTGTGCTCGGGGAACCAACTCCAGCCCCAATGTGTCTTTACTCAGGAAAGCAACGCTTGCCTAGTTCTCACCTGACCCTTTGTTCCCCATAGGGCCAAGGTGGGTCGGGGGTGCCTATGGCTCCGTGGGAGCTGCTGCTTGGCAGCTGGTCTCCGTGATGTGAAACCCATTCCAAACATGTTCTCCTTCGGGGAGAAGGCTGATGTGGCAGGAAAAGACTTTGTTTGCACATGCCCCAGCCGCCCACCCTTAGCCAGCTCGGAAAGGACCCCCCAGTGCCAGTTTCATCAATGGCACAAAACTCGCTTCGGGAAGCTGCATTCTCCGAACCTAAACTGTGCTCGGGGAACCAACCTCAGCCCCAATGCGTTTTTGCTCAGGAAAGCAACGCTTGCCTAGTTCTCACCTGGCACTATGCAACCCACAGGGCCAAGGTTGTTCTGGGTGCCTCTGGCTCCGTGATCCGTGCTACATGGCGGGTGGTCTCCGCGGACTTATACCCAACCCAACCGTGTTATACTGCGGGGATAAGGCTGATGTAGCAGGAAAAGGCCTTGTTTGCACAGGCCCCAGCAACCCACCCTTATCCAGCTCGGGAGAGATCCCCTAGAGGTGATCTAAGCAACGGCACAGAACTTGCCTTTGGAAGCTGCATTCTGCGAACCTAAACTGTGCTCATGGAACCAATCTCAGCCCCAATGCGTCTTTTCTCAGGAAAACAACGCTTGCCTAGTTCTCACCTGGCCCTATGCTCCCCATAGGGTCAAGGAGGGTCTGGGCTGCCTCTGGCTCCGTGGGCCGTGCTGCATGGCGGGTGGTCTCCTCGGCATTAAACCCACTCCAAATGTGTTCTCCAACGGGGAGAAGGCAGATGTTGCAGGAGAAAGCCTTGTTTGCACAGGCCCCAGCAACCCTCACTTGGCCAGCTCCGGAGGGACCCCCCCAATGGTGATCTCAGGACGGCAACAAACTCGCTTTGGGAAGCTGCATTCGGCAAACCTAAACTTTGCTCGGGGAACCTACCTCAGCCCCAATGCGTTTTGGCTCAGGAAGGCAACACTTGCCTAGTTCTCACCTGGCCCTATGTTCCCATAGGGCCAAGGAGGGTCTGGGCTGCCTCTGGCTCCGTGGGTCCTGCTGCTTTGGTGGGTGGTCTCCGTGGACTGAAACCCACTCCAAACGTGTTCTCCTTCGGGGAGAAGGCTGATTTGGGACGCAAATGCCTTGATTGCCCAGGGCCCAGCAACCCACGCTACCCCAGCTCGGGAGGGACCCCCCCTACTGTTGATGTCAGGATCGGCACCAACTCGCTTGGGGAAGCTGCATTCTGCGAACCTAAACTGTGCTCGGGGAACAAACCTCAGCCCCAGTGCGTCTTTGCTCAGGAAAGCAACGCTTGCCTAGTTCTCACCTGGCCCTATGCTCCCCATGGGTCCAAGGAGGTCCTGGGGTGCCTCTGGCTCCGTGGGCACTGCTGCTTGGTGGGTGGTCTCCGTGGCCTGACAACTTCTCCAAACGTGTTCTCGTGTGGGAAGAAGGCGGATTTTGCAGAAAAAGGCCTTGTTTGCACAGGCCCCAACAACCCACCCTTAGCCAGCTCGGGAGGGACACCTCTAGTGGCGGTCTCAGCAGCGGCACAAAACTCACTTCGGGAAGCTGCATTCGGCAAACCGAAACTGTGCTCGGGAACCAACCTCAGCCCCAATGCGTCTTTGCTCAGGAAAGCAACGCTTGCCTAGTTCTCACCTGGCCCTATGCTCCCCATGGGTCCAAGGAGGTCCTGGGGTGCCTCTGGCTCCGTGGGCACTGCTGCTTGGCGGGTGGTCTCCGTGGCCTGAAACCCACTCCAAAGGTGTTCTCCTTCAGGAGAAGGGTGATTTGGCAGGAAAAGGCCTTGTTTGCACAGGCCCCAGCAACCCACCCTTGGCCAGCTCGGGAGGGACACCTTTAGTGGCGGTCTCAGCAGCGGCACAAAACTCACTTCGGGAAGCTGCCTTCGGCAAACCGAAACTGTGCTCGGGAACCAACCTCAGCCCCAATGCGTCTTTGCTCAGGAAAGCAATGCTTGCCTAGTTCTCACCTGGCCCTCTGGGGAGCATGGGACCAAGGATGGTCTGGGGTGCCTCTGGCTCCGTGGGCCGTGCTGCATTTCGGGTGGTCTCCACGGCCTGACAACTTCTCCAAACGTGTTCTCGTGTGGGAAGAAGGCGGATTTTGCAGGAAAAGGCCTTGTTTGCACAGGGCCCAGCAACCCACCCTTAACCAGCTCGGGAGGAACCCCCCTAGTGGCGGTCGCAGCAACGGCCCAAAACTCGCTTCGGGAAGCTTCATTCTGCGAAGCTCAACTGTGCTTGGGGAACCAACCTCAGGCCCAATGAGGCTTTGCTCAGGAAAGCAACGCTTGCCTAGTTCTCACCAGGCCCTAGGCTGCCCATAGGGCCAAGGAGGGTCTGGGCTGCCGCTGGCTCTGTGTGCGTTGCTCATTGTCCGGTGGTCTCCGTGGCCTGAAACCCACTCCAAAGGTGTTCTCCTTCGGGGAGAAGGCTGATGTGGCAGGAAAAGGCCTTGTTTGCACAGGCCCCAGCCACCTACCCTTCGCCATCTCGGGAGGGACCCCCCCAAATGACCTTCTCAGCAATGTCATAAACCTTTGCTTCGGGAAGCTGCATTCTGCGAACCTCAACTGTGCTCGGGAACCAACCTCAGCCCCAATGCGTCTTTGCTCAGGAAAGCAAGGCTTGCGTTGTTCTCACGTGGCCTTATGTTCCCCACAGGGCTAAGGATTGCCTGGCTTGTCTCTGGCTCCGTGGCCAATGCTGCTTGGCGGGTGGTCTCCGTGGCCTGAAACCCATTCCAAATGTGTTCTTCTTCGGGAAGAAGGCTGGTTTCGCGTGAAAAGTCCTTGTTTGCCCAGGCCCCATCAACGCAACCATAGCCAGCTCGGGAGGGACCCCCCTAGTGGCGGCCTCAGCAATGCCGCAAAACTCGCTTATGGAAGCTGCATTCTGTGACCCTATAAGTGGTTCGGGGAACCAACCTCAGCCCCAGTGCGTCTTGGCTCAGGAAAGCAACACTTGCCTAGTTCTCACCTGGTCCTATGCTCCCCATAGGGCCAAGGATTGCCTGGGCTGCCTCTGGCTCTTTGGGCGCTGCTGCATGGCGGGTGGTCTCCGTGGCCTGAAACCCACTCCAAACGTGTCTCCTTCGGGGAGAAGGCTGATTTGGCAGGCAAAGGCCTTGTTTGCATAGGCCCCAGCAACCCAGCCTTAGCCAGCTCGGGAAGGATCCCCCTATTGGCGATCTCAACACCGGCACAAAACTCACTTCGGGAGGCTGCATTCTGCGATCGTAAACTGTGCTCGGGGAACCAACTCCAGCCCCAATGTGTCTTTACTCAGGAAAGCAACGCTTGCCTAGTTCTCACCTGACCCTTTGTTCCCCATAGGGCCAAGGTGGGTCGGGGGTGCCTATGGCTCCGTGGGAGCTGCTGCTTGGCAGCTGGTCTCCGTGATGTGAAACCCATTCCAAACATGTTCTCCTTCGGGGAGAAGGCTGATGTGGCAGGAAAAGACTTTGTTTGCACATGCCCCAGCCGCCCACCCTTAGCCAGCTCGGAAAGGACCCCCCAGTGCCAGTTTCATCAATGGCACAAAACTCGCTTCGGGAAGCTGCATTCTCCGAACCTAAACTGTGCTCGGGGAACCAACCTCAGCCCCAATGCGTTTTTGCTCAGGAAAGCAACGCTTGCCTAGTTCTCACCTGGCACTATGCAACCCACAGGGCCAAGGTTGTTCTGGGTGCCTCTGGCTCCGTGATCCGTGCTACATGGCGGGTGGTCTCCGCGCACTTATACCCAACCCAACCGTGTTATACTGCGGGGATAAGGCTGATGTAGCAGGAAAAGGCCTTGTTTGCACAGGCCCCAGCAACCCACCCTTATCCAGCTCGGGAGAGATCCCCTAGAGGTGATCTAAGCAACGGCACAGAACTTGCCTTTGGAAGCTGCCTTCTGCGAACCTAAACTGTGCTCATGGAACCAATCTCAGCCCCAATGCGTCTTTTCTCAGGAAAACAACGCTTGCCTAGTCCTCACCTGGCCCTATGCTCCCCATAGGGTCAAGGAGGGTCTGGGCTGCCTCTGGCTCCGTGGGCTGTGCTGCATGGCGGGTGGTCTCCTCGGCATTAAACCCACTCCAAATGTGTTCTCCAACGGGGAGAAGGCAGATGTTGCAGGAGAAAGCCTTGTTTGCACAGGCCCCAGCAACCCACACTTGGCCAGCTCCGGAGGGACCCCCCCAATGGTGATCTCAGGACGGCAACAAACTCGCTTTGGGAAGCTGCATTCGGCAAACCTAAACTTTGCTCGGGGAACCTACCTCAGCCCCAATGCGTTTTGGCTCAGGAAGGCAACACTTGCCTAGTTCTCACCTGGCCCTATGTTCCCATAGGGCCAAGGAGGGTCTGGGCTGCCTCTGGCTCCGTGGGTCCTGCTGCTTTGGTGGGTGGTCTCCGTGGACTGAAACCCACTCCAAACGTGTTCTCCTTCGGGGAGAAGGCTGATTTGGGACGCAAATGCCTTGATTGCCCAGGGCCCAGCAACCCACCCTTCCCCAGCTCGGGAGGGACCCCCCCTACTGTTGATCTCAGGATCGGCACCAACTCGCTTGGGGAAGCTGCATTCTGCGAACCTAAACTGTGCTCGGGGAACAAACCTCAGCCCCAGTGCGTCCTTGCTCTGGAAAGCAACCCTTGCCTACTTCTCACCGAGACTATTGCTCCCCATAGGGCCAAGGAGGTTATGGGCTGCCTCTGGCTCCTCGGGCCGTACTGCATGGCGGGTGGTCTCCTTGGCCATAAACCCACTAAAATCGTGTCCTCCTGCGGGGAGAAGGGTGATTTGGCAGGAAAAGGCCTTGTTTGCAAAGGCCCCAGCAACCCACCCTTAGCCAGCTCAGGAGGGACCCCCTACTGGCGGTCTCAGCAACGGCACAAAACCCGCCTCGGGAAGCTGAATTCTGCAAACCTAAAGTGTCCTCAGGGAACCAACCTCAGCCCCAATGCGTTTTTGCTCAGGAAAACAACGCTTGCCTAGTTCTCCCCTGGCACTATGCTCCCCATAGGGTCAAGGAGGGTCTGGGCTACCTCTGGATCCGTGGGCCGTGTTGCATGGTGGGTGGTCTCCATAGCCTGAAACCCACTCCAAACATGTTCTCCTTCATGGAGAAGGCCGATGTGGCTGGAAAAGGCCTTGTTTGCACAGGCCCCAGCAACCCAACCTTAGCCAGCTCGGGAGGGACCCAGCTAGGGCCGATCTCAGCAACGGCACAAAACTCGCTTTGGAAGCTGCATTCTGCGAACCTAAACTGTGTTCGGGGAACAAACCTCAGCCCCAATGCGTCTTTGCTCAGGAAAGCAATGCTTGCCTAGTTCTTACCTGGCCCTTTGCTCCCCATAGGGCCAAGGAGGTTCTGGGTTGCCTCTGGCTCCTTGGCCCTGCTGCTTGGTGGGTGCACTCCGTGGCCAGAAACCCACTCCAAACATGTTCTCCTTTGGGGAGATGGCTGATTTGGCAGGAGAAGGCCTGGTTTGCACAGGCCCCAGCAACCCACCCTTAGCCAGCTCGGGAGGGACACCTCTAGTGGCGGTCTCAGCAGCGGCACAAAACTCACTTCGGGAAGCTGCATTCGGCAAACCGAAACTGTGCTCGGGAACCAACCTCAGCCCCAATGCGTCTTTGCTCAGGAAAGCAACGCTTGCCTAGTTCTCACCTGGCCCTATGCTCCGCATGGGTCCAAGGAGGTCCTGGGGTGCCTCTGGCTCCGTGGGCACTGCTGCTTGGCGGGTGGTCTCCGTGGCCTGAAACCCACTCCAAAGGTGTTCTCCTTCGGGAGAAGGGTGATTTGGCAGGAAAAGGCCTTGTTTGCACAGGCCCCAGCAACCCACCCTTAGCCAGCTCGGGAGGGATACCCCTAGTGGCGATCTCAGACACGGCACAAAACTCACTTCGGGAAGCTGCCTTCTGTGAAACGAAATTGTACTCAGGGAAGCAACCTCAGGCCCAATGAGGCTTTGCTCAGGAAAGCAACGCTTGCCTAGTTCTCACCTGGCCCTCTGGGGAGCATGGGACCAAGGATGGTCTGGGGTGCCTCTGGCTCCGTGGGCCGTGCTGCATTTCGGGTGGTCTCCACGGCCTGACAACTTCTCCAAACGTGTTCTCGTGTGGGAAGAAGGCGGATTTTGCAGGAAAAGGCCTTGTTTGCACAGGGCCCAGCAACCCACCCTTAACCAGCTCGGGAGGAACCCCCCTAGTGGCGGTCGCAGCAACGGCCCAAAACTCGCTTCGGGAAGCTTCATTCTGCGAAGCTCAACTGTGCTTGGGGAACCAACCTCAGGCCCAATGAGGCTTTGCTCAGGAAAGCAACGCTTGCCTAGTTCTCACCAGGCCCTAGGCTGCCCATAGGGCCAAGGAGGGTCTGGGCTGCCGCTGGCTCTGTGTGCGTTGCTCATTGTCCGGTGGTCTCCGTGGCCTGAAACCCACTCCAAAGGTGTTCTCCTTCGGGGAGAAGGCTGATGTGGCAGGAAAAGGCCTTGTTTGCACAGGCCCCAGCCACCTACCCTTCGCCATCTCGGGAGGGACCCCCCCAAATGACCTTCTCAGCAATGTCATAAACCTTTGCTTCGGGAAGCTGCATTCTGCGAACCTCAACTGTGCTCGGGAACCAACCTCAGCCCCAATGCGTCTTTGCTCAGGAAAGCAAGGCTTGCGTTGTTCTCACGTGGCCTTATGTTCCCCACAGGGCTAAGGATTGCCTGGCTTGTCTCTGGCTCCGTGGCCAATGCTGCTTGGCGGGTGGTCTCCGTGGCCTGAAACCCATTCCAAATGTGTTCTTCTTCGGGAAGAAGGCTGGTTTCGCATGAAAAGTCCTTGTTTGCCCAGGCCCCATCAACGCAATCATAGTCAGCTCGGGAGGGACCCCCCTAGTGGCGGCCTCAGCAATGGCGCAAAACTCGCTTATGGAAGCTGCATTCTGTGACCCTATAAGTGGTTCGGGGAACCAACCTCAGCCCCAGTGCGTCTTGGCTCAGGAAAGCAACACTTGCCTAGTTCTCACCTGGTCCTATGCTCCCCATAGGGCCAAGGATTGCCTGGGCTGCCTCTGGCTCTTTGGGCGCTGCTGCATGGCGGGTGGTCTCCGTGGCCTGAAACCCACTCCAAACGTGTCTCCTTCGGGGAGAAGGCTGATTTGGCAGGCAAAGGCCTTGTTTGCATAGGCCCCAGCAACCCAGCCTTAGCCAGCTCGGGAAGGATCCCCCTATTGGCGATCTCAACACCGGCACAAAACTCACTTCGGGAGGCTGCATTCTGCGATCGTAAACTGTGCTCGGGGAACCAACTCCAGCCCCAATGTGTCTTTACTCAGGAAAGCAACGCTTGCCTAGTTCTCACCTGACCCTTTGTTCCCCATAGGGCCAAGGTGGGTCGGGGGTGCCTATGGCTCCGTGGGAGCTGCTGCTTGGCAGCTGGTCTCCGTGATGTGAAACCCATTCCAAACATGTTCTCCTTCGGGGAGAAGGCTGATGTGGCAGGAAAAGACTTTGTTTGCACATGCCCCAGCCGCCCACCCTTAGCCAGCTCGGAAAGGACCCCCCAGTGCCAGTTTCATCAATGGCACAAAACTCGCTTCGGGAAGCTGCATTCTCCGAACCTAAACTGTGCTCGGGGAACCAACCTCAGCCCCAATGCGTTTTTGCTCAGGAAAGCAACGCTTGCCTAGTTCTCACCTGGCACTATGCAACCCACAGGGCCAAGGTTGTTCTGGGTGCCTCTGGCTCCGTGATCCGTGCTACATGGCGGGTGGTCTCCGCGGACTTATACCCAACCCAACCGTGTTATACTGCGGGGATAAGGCTGATGTAGCAGGAAAAGGCCTTGTTTGCACAGGCCCCAGCAACCCACCCTTATCCAGCTCGGGAGAGATCCCCTAGAGGTGATCTAAGCAACGGCACAGAACTTGCCTTTGGAAGCTGCATTCTGCGAACCTAAACTGTGCTCATGGAACCAATCTCAGCCCCAATGCATCTTTTCTCAGGAAAACAACGCTTGCCTAGTTCTCACCTGGCCCTATGCTCCCCATAGGGTCAAGGAGGGTCTGGGCTGCCTCTGGCTCCATGGGCCGTGCTGCATGGCGGGTGGTCTCCTCGGCATTAAACCCACTCCAAATGTGTTCTCCAACGGGGAGAAGGCAGATGTTGCAGGAGAAAGCCTTGTTTACACAGGCCCCAGCAACCCACACTTGGCCAGCTCCTGAGGGACCCCCCCCAATGGTGATCTCAGGACGGCAACAAACTCGCTTTGGGAAGCTGCATTCGGCAAACCTAAACTTTGCTCGGGGAACCTACCTCAGCCCCAATGCGTTTTGGCTCAGGAAGGCAACACTTGCCTAGTTCTCACCTGGCCCTATGTTCCCATAGGGCCAAGGAGGGTCTGGGCTGCCTCTGGCTCCGTGGGTCCTGCTGCTTTGGTGGGTGGTCTCCGTGGACTGAAACCCACTCCAAACGTGTTCTCCTTCGGGGAGAAGGCTGATTTGGGACGCAAATGCCTTGATTGCCCAGGGCCCAGCAACCCACCCTTCCCCAGCTCGGGAGGGACCCCCCCTACTGTTGATCTCAGGATCGGCACCAACTCGCTTGGGGAAGCTGCATTTTGCGAACCTAAACTGTGCTCGGGGAACAAACCTCAGCCCCAGTGCGTCCTTGCTCTGGAAAGCAACCCTTGCCTACTTCTCACCGAGACTATTGCTCCCCATAGGGCCAAGGAGGTTATGGGCTGCCTCTGGCTCCTTGGGCCGTACTGCATGGCGGGTGGTCTCCTTGGCCATAAACCCACTAAAATCGTGTCCTCCTGCGGGGAGAAGGCTGATGTAGCAGGAAAAGGCCTTGTTTGCAAAGGCCCCAGCAACCCACCCTTAGCCAGCTCAGGAGGGACCCCCTACTGGCGGTCTCAGCAACGGCACAAAACCCGCCTCGGGAAGCTGAATTCTGCAAACCTAAAGTGTCCTCAGGGAACCAACCTCAGCCCCAATGCGTTTTTGCTCAGGAAAACAACGCTTGCCTACTTCTCCCCTGGCACTATGCTCCCCATAGGGTCAAAGAGGGTCTGGGCTACCTCTGGATCCGTGGGCCGTGTTGCATGGTGGGTGGTCTCCATAGCCTGAAACCCACTCCAAACATGTTCTCCTTAATGGAGAAGGCCGATGTGGCTGGAAAAGGCCTTGTTTGCACAGGCCCCAGCAACCCAACCTTAGCCAGCTCGGGAGGGACCCAGCTAGGGCCGATCTCAGCAACGGCACAAAACTCGCTTTGGAAGCTGCATTCTGCGAACCTAAACTGTGTTCGGGGAACAAACCTCAGCCCCAATGCGTCTTTGCTCAGGAAAGCAATGCTTGCCTAGTCCTTACCTGGCCCTTTGCTCCCCATAGGGCCAAGGAGGTTCTGGGTTGCCTCTGGCTCCTTGGCCCTGCTGCTTGGTGGGTGCACTCCGTGGCCAGAAACCCACTCCAAACATGTTCTCCTTTGGGGAGATGGCTGATTTGGCAGGAGAAGGCCTGGTTTGCACAGGCCCCAGCAACCCACCCTTAGCCAGCTCGGGAGGGACACCTCTAGTGGCGGTCTCAGCAGCGGCACAAAACTCACTTCGGGAAGCTGCATTCGGCAAACCGAAACTGTGCTCGGGAACCAACCTCAGCCCCAATGCGTCTTTGCTCAGGAAAGCAACGCTTGCCTAGTGCTCACCTGGCCCTATGCTCCGCATGGGTCCAAGGAGGTCCTGGGGTGCCTCTGGCTCCGTGGGCACTGCTGCTTGGCGGGTGGTCTCCGTGGCCTGAAACCCACTCCAAAGGTGTTCTCCTTCGGGAGAAGGGTGATTTGGCAGGAAAAGGCCTTGTTTGCACAGGCCCCAGCAACCCACCCTTAGCCAGCTCGGGAGGGATACCCCTAGTGGCGATCTCAGACACGGCACAAAACTCACTTCGGGAAGCTGCCTTCTGTGAAACGAAATTGTACTCAGGGAAGCAACCTCAGGCCCAAGGAGGCTTTGCTCAGGAAAGCAACGCTTGCCTAGTTCTCACCTGGCCCTCTGGGGAGCATGGGACCAAGGATGGTCTGGGGTGCCTCTGGCTCCGTGGGCTGTGCTGCATTTCGGGTGGTCTCCACGGCCTGACAACTTCTCCAAACGTGTTCTCGTGTGGGAAGAAGGCGGATTTTGCAGGAAAAGGCCTTGTTTGCACAGGGCCCAGCAACCCACCCTTAACCAGCTCGGGAGGAACCCCCCTAGTGGCGGTCGCAGCAACGGCCCAAAACTCGCTTCGGGAAGCTTCATTCTGCGAACCTCAACTGTGCTTGGGGAACCAACCTCAGGCCCAATGAGGCTTTGCTCAGGAAAGCAACGCTTGCCTAGTTCTCACCAGGCCCTAGGCTGCCCATAGGGCCAAGGAGGGTCTGGGCTGCCGCTGGCTCTGTGTGCGTTGCTCATTGTCCGGTGGTCTCCGTGGCCTGAAACCCACTCCAAAGGTGTTCTCCTTCGGGGAGAAGGCTGATGTGGCAGGAAAAGGCCTTGTTTGCACAGGCCCCAGCCACCTACCCTTCGCCATCTCGGGAGGGACCCCCCCAAATGACCTTCTCAGCAATGTCATAAACCTTTGCTTCGGGAAGCTGCATTCTGCGAACCTCAACTGTGCTCGGGAACCAACCTCAGCCCCAATGCGTCTTTGCTCAGGAAAGCAAGGCTTGCGTTGTTCTCACGTGGCCTTATGTTCCCCACAGGGCTAAGGATTGCCTGGCTTGTCTCTGGCTCCGTGGCCAATGCTGCTTGGCGGGTGGTCTCCGTGGCCTGAAACCCACTCCAAAGGTGTTCTCCTTCGGGGAGAAGGCTGATGTGGCAGGAAAAGGCCTTGTTTGTCCAGGCCCCATCAACGCAATCATAGCCAGCTCGGGAAGGACCCCCCTAGTGGCGGCCTCGGCAATGGCGCAAAACTCGCTTATGGAAGCTGCATTCTGTGACCCTATAAGTGGTTCGGGGAACCAACCTCAGCCCCAGTGCGTCTTGGCTCAGGAAAGCAACACTTGCCTAGTTCTCACCTGGTCCTATGCTCCCCATAGGGCCAAGGATTGCCTGGGCTGCCTCTGGCTCTTTGGGCGCTGCTGCATGGCGGGTGGTCTCCGTGGCCTGAAACCCACTCCAAACGTGTCTCCTTCGGGGAGAAGGCTGATTTGGCAGGCAAAGGCCTTGTTTGCATAGGCCCCAGCAACCCAGCCTTAGCCAGCTCGGGAAGGATCCCCCTATTGGCGATCTCAACACCGGCACAAAACTCACTTCGGGAGGCTGCATTCTGCGATCGTAAACTATGCTCGGGGAACCAACTCCAGCCCCAATGTGTCTTTACTCAGGAAAGTAACGCTTGCCTAGTTCTCACCTGACCCTTTGTTCCCCATAGGGCCAAGGTGGGTCGGGGGTGCCTATGGCTCCGTGGGAGCTGCTGCTTGGCAGCTGGTCTCCGTGATGTGAAACCCATTCCAAACATGTTCTCCTTCGGGGAGAAGGCTGATGTGGCAGGAAAAGACTTTGTTTGCACATGCCCCAGCCGCCCACCCTTAGCCAGCTCGGAAAGGACCCCCCAGTGCCAGTTTCATCAATGGCACAAAACTCGCTTCGGGAAGCTGCATTCTCCGAACCTAAACTGTGCTCGGGGAACCAACCTCAGCCCCAATGCGTTTTTGCTCAGGAAAGCAACGCTTGCCTAGTTCTCACCTGGCACTATGCAACCCACAGGGCCAAGGTTGTTCTGGGTGCCTCTGGCTCCGTGATCCGTGCTACATGGCGGGTGGTCTCCGCGCACTTATACCCAACCCAACCGTGTTATACTGCGGGGATAAGGCTGATGTAGCAGGAAAAGGCCTTGTTTGCACAGGCCCCAGCAACCCACCCTTATCCAGCTCGGGAGAGATCCCCTAGAGGTGATCTAAGCAACGGCACAGAACTTGCCTTTGGAAGCTGCATTCTGCGAACCTAAACTGTGCTCATGGAACCAATCTCAGCCCCAATGTGTCTTTTCTCAGGAAAACAACGCTTGCCTAGTTCTCACCTGGCCCTATGCTCCCCATAGGGTCAAGGAGGGTCTGGGCTGCCTCTGGCTCCATGGGCTGTGCTGCATGGCGGGTGGTCTCCTCGGCATTAAACCCACTCCAAATGTGTTCTCCAACGGGGAGAAGGCAGATGTTGCAGGAGAAAGCCTTGTTTACACAGGCCCCAGCAACCCTCACTTGGCCAGCTCCGGAGGGAACCCCCCCAATGGTGATCTCAGGACGGCAACAAACTCGCTTTGGGAAGCTGCATTCGGCAAACCTAAACTTTGCTCGGGGAACCTACCTCAGCCCCAATGCGTTTTGGCTCAGGAAGGCAACACTTGCCTAGTTCTCACCTGGCCCTATGTTCCCATAGGGCCAAGGAGGGTCTGGGCTGCCTCTGGCTCCGTGGGTCCTGCTGCTTTGGTGGGTGGTCTCCGTGGACTGAAACCCACTCCAAACGTGTTCTCCTTCGGGGAGAAGGCTGATTTGGGACGCAAATGCCTTGATTGCCCAGGGCCCAGCAACCCACCCTTCCCCAGCTCGGGAGGGACCCCCCTACTGTTGATCTCAGGATCGGCACCAACTCACTTGGGGAAGCTGCATTCTGCGAACCTAAACTGTGCTCGGGGAACAAACCTCAGCCCCAGTGCGTCCTTGCTCTGGAATGCAACCCTTGCCTACTTCTCACCGAGACTATTGCTCCCCATAGGGCCAAGGAGGTTATGGGCTGACTCTGGCTCCTCGGGCCGTACTGCATTGCGGGTGGTCTCCTTGGCCATAAACCCACTAAAATCGTGTCCTCCTGCGGGGAGAAGGCTGATGTAGCAGGAAAAGGCCTTGTTTGCAAAGGCCCCAGCAACCCACCCTTAGCCAGCTCAGGAGGGACCCCCTACTGGCGGTCTCAGCAACGGCACAAAACCCGCCTCGGGAAGCTGAATTCTGCAAACCTAAAGTGTCCTCAGGGAACCAACCTCAGCCCCAATGCGTTTTTGCTCAGGAAAACAACGCTTGCCTACTTCTCCCCTGGCACTATGCTCCCCATAGGGTCAAGGAGGGTCTGGGCTACCTCTGGATCCGTGGGCCGTGTTGCATGGTGGGTGGTCTCCACAGCCTGAAACCCACTCCAAACATGTTCTCCTTCATGAAGAAGGCCGATGTGGCTGGAAAAGGCCTTGTTTGCGCAGGCCCCAGCAACCCAACCTTAGCCAGCTCGGGAGGGACCCAGCTAGGGCCGATCTCAGCAACGGCACAAAACTCGCTTTGGAAGCTGCATTCTGCGAACCTAAACTGTGTTCGGGGAACAAACCTCAGCCCCAATGCGTCTTTGCTCAGGAAAGCAATGCTTGCCTAGTCCTTACCTGGCCCTTTGCTCCCCATAGGGCCAAGGAGGTTCTGGGTTGCCTCTGGCTCCTTGGCCCTGCTGCTTGGTGGGTGCACTCCGTGGCCAGAAACCCACTCCAAACATGTTCTCCTTTGGGGAGATGGCTGATTTGGCAGGAGAAGGCCTGGTTTGCACAGGCCCCAGCAACCCACCCTTAGCCAGCTCGGGAGGGACACCTCTAGTGGCGGTCTCAGCAGCGGCACAAAACTCACTTCGGGAAGCTGCATTCGGCAAACCGAAACTGTGCTCGGGAACCAACCTCAGCCCCAATGCGTCTTTGCTCAGGAAAGCAACGCTTGCCTAGTGCTCACCTGGCCCTATGCTCCCCATGGGTCCAAGGAGGTCCTGGGGTGCCTCTGGCTCCGTGGGCACTGCTGCTTGGCGGGTGGTCTCCGTGGCCTGAAACCCACTCCAAAGGTGTTCTCCTTCGGGAGAAGGGTGATTTGGCAGGAAAAGGCCTTGTTTGCACAGGCCCCAGCAACCCACCCTTAGCCAGCTCAGGAGGGATACCCCTAGTGGCGATCTCAGACACGGCACAAAACTCACTTCGGGAAGCTGCCTTCTGTGAAACGAAATTGTACTCAGGGAAGCAACCTCAGGCCCAAGGAGGCTTTGCTCAGGAAAGCAACGCTTGCCTAGTTCTCACCTGGCCCTCTGGGGAGCATGGGACCAAGGATGGTCTGGGGTGCCTCTGGCTCCGTGGGCCGTGCTGCATTTCGGGTGGTCTCCACGGCCTGACAACTTCTCCAAACGTGTTCTCGTGTGGGAAGAAGGCGGATTTTGCAGGAAAAGGCCTTGTTTGCACAGGGCCCAGCAACCCACCCTTAACCAGCTCGGGAGGAACCCCCCTAGTGGCGGTCGCAGCAACGGCCCAAAACTCGCTTCGGGAAGCTTCATTCTGCGAACCTCAACTGTGCTTGGGGAACCAACCTCAGGCCCAATGAGGCTTTGCTCAGGAAAGCAACGCTTGCCTAGTTCTCACCAGGCCCTAGGCTGCCCATAGGGCCAAGGAGGGTCTGGGCTGCCGCTGGCTCTGTGTGCGTTGCTCATTGTCCGGTGGTCTCCGTGGCCTGAAACCCACTCCAAAGGTGTTCTCCTTCGGGGAGAAGGCTGATGTGGCAGGAAAAGGCCTTGTTTGCACAGGCCCCAGCCACCTACCCTTCGCCATCTCGGGAGGGACCCCCCCAAATGACCTTCTCAGCAATGTCATAAACCTTTGCTTCGGGAAGCTGCATTCTGCGAACCTCAACTGTGCTCGGGAACCAACCTCAGCCCCAATGCGTCTTTGCTCAGGAAAGCAAGGCTTGCGTTGTTCTCATGTGGCCTTATGTTCCCCACAGGGCTAAGGATTGCCTGGCTTGTCTCTGGCTCCGTGGCCAATGCTGCTTGGCGGGTGGTCTCCGTGGCCTGAAACCCATTCCAAATGTGTTCTTCTTCGGGAAGAAGGCTGGTTTCGCATGAAAAGTCCTTGTTTGCCCAGGCCCCATCAACGCAATCATAGCCAGGTCGGGAGGGACCCCCCTAGTGGCGGCCTCAGCAATGGCGCAAAACTCGCTTATGGAAGCTGCATTCTGTGACCCTATAAGTGGTTCGGGGAACCAACCTCAGCCCCAATGCGTCTTGGCTCAGGAAAGCAACACTTGCCTAGTTCTCACCTGGCACTATGCAACCCACAGGGCCAAGGTTTTTCTGGGTGCCTCTGGCTCCGTGATCCGTGCTACATGGCGGGTGGTCTCTGCGGACTTATACCCAACCCAACCGTGTTATACTGCGGGGATAAGGCTGATGTAGCAGGAAAAGGCCTTGTTTGCACAGGCCCCAGCAACCCACCCTTATCCAGCTCGGGAGAGATCCCCTAGAGGTGATCTAAGCAACGGCACAGAACTTGCCTTTGGAAGCTGCATTCTGCGAACCTAATCTGTGCTCATGGAACCAATCTCAGCCCCAATGCATCTTTTCTCAGGAAAACAACGCTTGCCTAGTTCTCACCTGGCCCTATGCTCCCCATAGGGTCAAGGAGGGTCTGGGCTGCCTCTGGCTCCATGGGCCGTGCTGCATGGCGGGTGGTCTCCTCGGCATTAAACCCACTCCAAATGTGTTCTCCAACGGGGAGAAGGCAGATGTTGCAGGAGAAAGCCTTGTTTACACAGGCCCCAGCAACCCACACTTGGCCAGCTCCTGAGGGACCCCCCCCAATGGTGATCTCAGGACGGCAACAAACTCGCTTTGGGAAGCTGCATTCAGCAAACCTAAACTTTGCTCGGGGAACCTACCTCAGCCCCAATGCGTTTTGGCTCAGGAAGGCAACACTTGCCTAGTTCTCACCTGGCCCTATGTTCCCATAGGGCCAAGGAGGGTCTGGGCTGCCTCTGGCTCCGTGGGTCCTGCTGCTTTGGTGGGTGGTCTCCGTGGACTGAAACCCACTCCAAACGTGTTCTCCTTCTGGGAGAAGGCTGATTTGGGACGAAAATGCTTTGATTGCCCAAGGCCCAGCAACCCACCCTTCCCCAGCTCGGGAGGGACCCCCCCTACTGTTGATCTCAGGATCGGCACCAACTCGCTTGGGGAAGCTGCATTTTGCGAACCTAAACTGTGCTCGGGGAACAAACCTCAGCCCCAGTGCGTCCTTGCTCTGGAAAGCAACCCTTGCCTACTTCTCACCGAGACTATTGCTCCCCATAGGGCCAAGGAGGTTATGGGCTGCCTCTGGCTCCTTGGGCCGTACTGCATGGCGGGTGGTCTCCTTGGCCATAAACCCACTAAAATCGTGTCCTCCTGCGGGGAGAAGGCTGATGTAGCAGGAAAAGGCCTTGTTTGCAAAGGCCCCAGCAACCCACCCTTAGCCAGCTCAGGAGGGACCCCCTACTGGCGGTCTCAGCAACGGCACAAAACCCGCCTCGGGAAGCTGAATTCTGCAAACCTAAAGTGTCCTCAGGGAACCAACCTCAGCCCCAATGCGTTTTTGCTCAGGAAAACAACGCTTGCCTACTTCTCCCCTGGCACTATGCTCCCCATAGGGTCAAAGAGGGTCTGGGCTACCTCTGGATCCGTGGGCCGTGTTGCATGGTGGGTGGTCTCCATAGCCTGAAACCCACTCCAAACATGTTCTCCTTCATGGAGAAGGCCGATGTGGCTGGAAAAGGCCTTGTTTGCACAGGCCCCAGCAACCCAACCTTAGCCAGCTCGGGAGGGACCCAGCTAGGGCCGATCTCAGCAACGGCACAAAACTCGCTTTGGAAGCTGCATTCTGCGAACCTAAACTGTGTTCGGGGAACAAACCTCAGCCCCAATGCGTCTTTGCTCAGGAAAGCAATGCTTGCCTAGTCCTTACCTGGCCCTTTGCTCCCCATAGGGCCAAGGAGGTTCTGGGTTGCCTCTGGCTCCTTGGCCCTGCTGCTTGGTGGGTGCACTCCGTGGCCAGAAACCCACTCCAAACATGTTCTCCTTTGGGGAGATGGCTGATTTGGCAGGAGAAGGCCTGGTTTGCACAGGCCCCAGCAACCCACCCTTAGCCAGCTCGGGAGGGACACCTCTAGTGGCGGTCTCAGCAGCGGCACAAAACTCACTTCGGGAAGCTGCATTTGGCAAACCGAAACTGTGCTCGGGAACCAACCTCAGCCCCAATGCGTCTTTGCTCAGGAAAGCAACGCTTGCCTAGTGCTCACCTGGCCCTATGCTCCGCATGGGTCCAAGGAGGTCCTGGGGTGCCTCTGGCTCCGTGGGCACTGCTGCTTGGCGGGTGGTCTCCGTGGCCTGAAACCCACTCCAAAGGTGTTCTCCTTCGGGAGAAGGGTGATTTGGCAGGAAAAGGCCTTGTTTGCACAGGCCCCAGCAACCCACCCTTAGCCAGCTCGGGAGGGATACCCCTAGTGGCGATCTCAGACACGGCACAAAACTCACTTCGGGAAGCTGCCTTCTGTGAAACGAAATTGTACTCAGGGAAGCAACCTCAGGCCCAAGGAGGCTTTGCTCAGGAAAGCAACGCTTGCCTAGTTCTCACCTGGCCCTCTGGGGAGCATGGGACCAAGGATGGTCTGGGGTGCCTCTGGCTCCGTGGGCCGTGCTGCATTTCGGGTGGTCTCCACGGCCTGACAACTTCTCCAAACGTGTTCTCGTGTGGGAAGAAGGCGGATTTTGCAGGAAAAGGCCTTGTTTGCACAGGGCCCAGCAACCCACCCTTAACCAGCTCGGGAGGAACCCCCCTAGTGGCGGTCGCAGCAACGGCCCAAAACTCGCTTCGGGAAGCTTCATTCTGCGAACCTCAACTGTGCTTGGGGAACCAACCTCAGCCCCAATGCGTCTTTGCTCAGGAAAGCATGGCTTGTGTTGTTCTCACGTGGCCTTATGTTCCCCACAGGGCTAAGGATTGCCTGGCTTGTCTCTGGCTCCGTGGCCAATGCTGCTTGGCGGGTGGTCTCCGTGGCCTGAAACCCATTCCAAATGTGTTCTTCTTCGGGAAGAAGGCTGGTTTCGCATGAAAAGTCCTTGTTTGCCCAGGCCCCATCAACGCAATCATAGTCAGCTCGGGAGGGACCCCCCTAGTGGCGGCCTCAGCAATGGCGCAAAACTCGCTTATGGAAGCTGCATTCTGTGACCCTATAAGTGGTTCGGGGAACCAACCTCAGCCCCAGTGCGTCTTGGCTCAGGAAAGCAACACTTGCCTAGTTCTCACCTGGTCCTATGCTCCCCATAGGGCCAAGGATTGCCTGGGCTGCCTCTGGCTCTTTGGGCGCTGCTGCTTAGCGGGTGGTCTCCGTGGCCTGAAACCCACTCCAAACGTGTCTCCTTCGGGGAGAAGGCTGATTTGGCAGGCAAAGGCCTTGTTTGCATAGGCCCCAGCAACCCAGCCTTAGCCAGCTCGGGAAGGATCCCCCTATTGGCGATCTCAACACCGGCAAAAAACTCACTTCGGGAGGCTGCATTCTGCGATCGTAAACTGTGCTCGGGGAACCAACTCCAGCCCCAATGTGTCTTTACTCAGGAAAGCAACGCTTGCCTAGTTCTCACCTGACCCTTTGTTCCCCATAGGGCCAAGGTGGGTCGGGGGTGCCTATGGCTCCGTGGGAGCTGCTGCTTGGCAGCTGGTCTCCGTGATGTGAAACCCATTCCAAACATGTTCTCCTTCGGGGAGAAGGCTGATGTGGCAGGAAAAGACTTTGTTTGCACATGCCCCAGCCGCCCACCCTTAGCCAGCTCGGAAAGGACCCCCCAGTGCCAGTTTCATCAATGGCACAAAACTTGCTTCGGGAAGCTGCATTCTCCGAACCTAAACTGTGCTCGGGGAACCAACCTCAGCCCCAATGCGTTTTTGCTCAGGAAAGCAACGCTTGCCTAGTTCTCACCTGGCACTATGCAACCCACAGGGCCAAGGTTGTTCTGGGTGCCTCTGGCTCCGTGATCCGTGCTACATGGCGGGTGGTCTCCGCGCACTTATACCCAACCCAACCGTGTTATACTGCGGGGATAAGGCTGATGTAGCAGGAAAAGGCCTTGTTTGCACAGGCCCCAGCAACCCACCCTTATCCAGCTCGGGAGAGATCCCCTAGAGGTGATCTAAGCAACGGCACAGAACTTGCCTTTGGAAGCTGCATTCTGCGAACCTAAACTGTGCTCATGGAACCAATCTCAGCCCCAATGCGTCTTTTCTCAGGAAAACAACGCTTGCCTAGTTCTCACCTGGCCCTACGCTCCCCATAGGGTCAAGGAGGGTCTGGGCTGCCTCTGGCTCCGTGGGCCGTGCTGCATGGCGGGTGGTCTCCTCGGCATTAAACCCACTCCAAATGTGTTCTCCAACGGGGAGAAGGCAGATGTTGCAGGAGAAAGCCTTGTTTACACAGGCCCCAGCAACCCACACTTGGCCAGCTCCGGAGGGACCCCCCCAATGGTGATCTCAGGACGGCAACAAACTCGCTTTGGGAAGCTGCATTCGGCAAACCTAAACTTTGCTCGGGGAACCTACCTCAGCCCCAATGCGTTTTGGCTCAGGAAGGCAACACTTGCCTAGTTCTCACCTGGCCCTATGTTCCCATAGGGCCAAGGAGGGTCTGGGCTGCCTCTGGCTCCGTGGGTCCTGCTGCTTTGGTGGGTGGTCTCCGTGGACTGAAACCCACTCCAAACGTGTTCTCCTTCGGGGAGAAGGCTGATTTGGGACGCAAATGCCTTGATTGCCCAGGGCCCAGCAACCCACCCTTCCCCAGCTCGGGAGGGACCCCCCCTACTGTTGATCTCAGGATCGGCACCAACTCGCTTGGGGAAGCTGCATTTTGCGAACCTAAACTGTGCTCGGGGAACAAACCTCAGCCCCAGTGCGTCCTTGCTCTGGAAAGCAACCCTTGCCTACTTCTCACCGAGACTATTGCTCCCCATAGGGCCAAGGAGGTTATGGGCTGCCTCTGGCTCCTTGGGCCGTACTGCATGGCGGGTGGTCTCCTTGGCCATAAACCCACTAAAATCGTGTCCTCCTGCGGGGAGAAGGCTGATGTAGCAGGAAAAGGCCTTGTTTGCAAAGGCCCCAGCAACCCACCCTTAGCCAGCTCAGGAGGGACCCCCTACTGGCGGTCTCAGCAACGGCACAAAACCCGCCTCGGGAAGCTGAATTCTGCAAACCTAAAGTGTCCTCAGGGAACCAACCTCAGCCCCAATGCGTTTTTGCTCAGGAAAACAACGCTTGCCTACTTCTCCCCTGGCACTATGCTCCCCATAGGGTCAAGGAGGGTCTGGGCTACCTCTGGATCCGTGGGCCGTGTTGCATGGTGGGTGGTCTCCACAGCCTGAAACCCACTCCAAACATGTTCTCCTTCATGGAGAAGGCCGATGTGGCTGGAAAAGGCCTTGTTTGCACAGGCCCCAGCAACCCAACCTTAGCCAGCTCGGGAGGGACCCAGCTAGGGCCGATCTCAGCAACGGCACAAAACTCGCTTTGGAAGCTGCATTCTGCGAACCTAAACTGTGTTCGGGGAACAAACCTCAGCCCCAATGCGTCTTTGCTCAGGAAAGCAATGCTTGCCTAGTTCTTACCTGGCCCTTTGCTCCCCATAGGGCCAAGGAGGTTCTGGGTTGCCTCTGGCTCCTTGGCCCTGCTGCTTGGTGGGTGCACTCCGTGGCCAGAAACCCACTCCAAACATGTTCTCCTTTGGGGAGATGGCTGATTTGGCAGGAGAAGGCCTGGTTTGCACAGGCCCCAGCAACCCACCCTTAGCCAGCTCGGGAGGGACACCTCTAGTGGCGGTCTCAGCAGCGGCACAAAACTCACTTCGGGAAGCTGCATTCGGCAAACCGAAACTGTGCTCGGGAACCAACCTCAGCCCCAATGCGTCTTTGCTCAGGAAAGCAACGCTTGCCTAGTGCTCACCTGGCCCTATGCTCCCCATGGGTCCAAGGAGGTCCTGGGGTGCCTCTGGCTCCGTGGGCACTGCTGCTTGGCGGGTGGTCTCCGTGGCCTGAAACCCACTCCAAAGGTGTTCTCCTTCGGGAGAAGGGTGATTTGGCAGGAAAAGGCCTTGTTTGCACAGGCCCCAGCAACCCACCCTTAGCCAGCTCGGGAGGGATACCCCTAGTGGCGATCTCAGACACGGCACAAAACTCACTTCGGGAAGCTGCCTTCTGTGAAACGAAATTGTACTCAGGGAAGCAACCTCAGGCCCAAGGAGGCTTTGCTCAGGAAAGCAACGCTTGCCTAGTTCTCACCTGGCCCTCTGGGGAGCATGGGACCAAGGATGGTCTGGGGTGCCTCTGGCTCCGTGGGCCGTGCTGCATTTCGGGTGGTCTCCACGGCCTGACAACTTCTCCAAACGTGTTCTCGTGTGGGAAGAAGGCGGATTTTGCAGGAAAAGGCCTTGTTTGCACAGGGCCCAGCAACCCACCCTTAACCAGCTCGGGAGGAACCCCCCTAGTGGCGGTCGCAGCAACGGCCCAAAACTCGCTTCGGGAAGCTTCATTCTGCGAACCTCAACTGTGCTTGGGGAACCAACCTCAGGCCCAATGAGGCTTTGCTCAGGAAAGCAACGCTTGCCTAGTTCTCACCAGGCCCTAGGCTGCCCATAGGGCCAAGGAGGGTCTGGGCTGCCGCTGGCTCTGTGTGCGTTGCTCATTGTCCGGTGGTCTCCGTGGCCTGAAACCCACTCCAAAGGTGTTCTCCTTCGGGGAGAAGGCTGATGTGGCAGGAAAAGGCCTTGTTTGCACAGGCCCCAGCCACCTACCCTTCGCCATCTCGGGAGGGACCCCCCCAAATGACCTTCTCAGCAATGTCATAAACCTTTGCTTCGGGAAGCTGCATTCTGCGAACCTCAACTGTGCTTGGGGAACCAACCTCAGCCCCAATGCGTCTTTGCTCAGGAAAGCAAGGCTTGCGTTGTTCTCACGTGGCTTTATGTTCCCCACAGGGCTAAGGATTGCCTGGCTTGTCTCTGGCTCCGTGGCCAATGCTGCTTGGCGGGTGGTCTCCGTGGCCTGAAACCCACTCCAAAGGTGTTCTTCTTCGGGAAGAAGGCTGGTTTCGCATGAAAAGTCCTTGTTTGCCCAGGCCCCATCAACGCAATCATAGCCAGCTCGGGAAGGACCCCCCTAGTGGCGGCCTCGGCAATGGCGCAAAACTCGCTTATGGAAGCTGCATTCTGTGACCCTATAAGTGGTTCGGGGAACCAACCTCAGCCCCAGTGCGTCTTGGCTCAGGAAAGCAACACTTGCCTAGTTCTCACCTGGTCCTATGCTCCCCATAGGGCCAAGGATTGCCTGGGCTGCCTCTGGCTCTTTGGGCGCTGCTGCATGGCGGGTGGTCTCCGTGGCCTGAAACCCACTCCAAACGTGTCTCCTTCGGGGAGAAGGCTGATTTGGCAGGCAAAGGCCTTGTTTGCATAGGCCCCAGCAACCCAGCCTTAGCCAGCTCGGGAAGGATCCCCCTATTGGCGATCTCAACACCGGCACAAAACTCACTTCGGGAGGCTGCATTCTGCGATCGTAAACTATGCTCGGGGAACCAACTCCAGCCCCAATGTGTCTTTACTCAGGAAAGTAACGCTTGCCTAGTTCTCACCTGACCCTTTGTTCCCCATAGGGCCAAGGTGGGTCGGGGGTGCCTATGGCTCCGTGGGAGCTGCTGCTTGGCAGCTGGTCTCCGTGATGTGAAACCCATTCCAAACATGTTCTCCTTCGGGGAGAAGGCTGATGTGGCAGGAAAAGACTTTGTTTGCACATGCCCCAGCCGCCCACCCTTAGCCAGCTCGGAAAGGACCCCCCAGTGCCAGTTTCATCAATGGCACAAAACTCGCTTCGGGAAGCTGCATTCTCCGAACCTAAACTGTGCTCGGGGAACCAACCTCAGCCCCAATGCGTTTTTGCTCAGGAAAGCAACGCTTGCCTAGTTCTCACCTGGCACTATGCAACCCACAGGGCCAAGGTTGTTCTGGGTGCCTCTGGCTCCGTGATCCGTGCTACATGGCGGGTGGTCTCCGCGCACTTATACCCAACCCAACCGTGTTATACTGCGGGGATAAGGCTGATGTAGCAGGAAAAGGCCTTGTTTGCACAGGCCCCAGCAACCCACCCTTATCCAGCTCGGGAGAGATCCCCTAGAGGTGATCTAAGCAACGGCACAGAACTTGCCTTTGGAAGCTGCATTCTGCGAACCTAAACTGTGCTCATGGAACCAATCTCAGCCCCAATGTGTCTTTTCTCAGGAAAACAACGCTTGCCTAGTTCTCACCTGGCCCTATGCTCCCCATAGGGTCAAGGAGGGTCTGGGCTGCCTCTGGCTCCATGGGCCGTGCTGCATGGCGGGTGGTCTCCTCGGCATTAAACCCACTCCAAATGTGTTCTCCAACGGGGAGAAGGCAGATGTTGCAGGAGAAAGCCTTGTTTACACAGGCCCCAGCAACCCTCACTTGGCCAGCTCCGGAGGGAACCCCCCCAATGGTGATCTCAGGACGGCAACAAACTCGCTTTGGGAAGCTGCATTCGGCAAACCTAAACTTTGCTCGGGGAACCTACCTCAGCCCCAATGCGTTTTGGCTCAGGAAGGCAACACTTGCCTAGTTCTCACCTGGCCCTATGTTCCCATAGGGCCAAGGAGGGTCTGGGCTGCCTCTGGCTCCGTGGGTCCTGCTGCTTTGGTGGGTGGTCTCCGTGGACTGAAACCCACTCCAAACGTGTTCTCCTTCGGGGAGAAGGCTGATTTGGGACGCAAATGCCTTGATTGCCCAGGGCCCAGCAACCCACCCTTCCCCAGCTCGGGAGGGACCCCCCTACTGTTGATCTCAGGATCGGCACCAACTCACTTGGGGAAGCTGCATTCTGCGAACCTAAACTGTGCTCGGGGAACAAACCTCAGCCCCAGTGCGTCCTTGCTCTGGAAAGCAACCCTTGCCTACTTCTCACCTAGACTATTGCTCCCCATAGGGCCAAGGAGGTTATGGGCTGACTCTGGCTCCTCGGGCCGTACTGCATTGCGGGTGGTCTCCTTGGCCATAAACCCACTAAAATCGTGTCCTCCTGCGGGGAGAAGGCTGATGTAGCAGGAAAAGGCCTTGTTTGCAAAGGCCCCAGCAACCCACCCTTAGCCAGCTCAGGAGGGACCCCCTACTGGCGGTCTCAGCAACGGCACAAAACCCGCCTCGGGAAGCTGAATTCTGCAAACCTAAAGTGTCCTCAGGGAACCAACCTCAGCCCCAATGCGTTTTTGCTCAGGAAAACAACGCTTGCCTAGTTCTCCCCTGGCACTATGCTCCCCATAGGGTCAAGGAGGGTCTGGGCTACCTCTGGATCCGTGGGCCGTGTTGCATGGTGGGTGGTCTCCACAGCCTGAAACCCACTCCAAACATGTTCTCCTTCATGAAGAAGGCCGATGTGGCTGGAAAAGGCCTTGTTTGCGCAGGCCCCAGCAACCCAACCTTAGCCAGCTCGGGAGGGACCCAGCTAGGGCCGATCTCAGCAACGGCACAAAACTCGCTTTGGAAGCTGCATTCTGCGAACCTAAACTGTGTTCGGGGAACAAACCTCAGCCCCAATGCGTCTTTGCTCAGGAAAGCAATGCTTGCCTAGTCCTTACCTGGCCCTTTGCTCCCCATAGGGCCAAGGAGGTTCTGGGTTGCCTCTGGCTCCTTGGCCCTGCTGCTTGGTGGGTGCACTCCGTGGCCAGAAACCCACTCCAAACATGTTCTCCTTTGGGGAGATGGCTGATTTGGCAGGAGAAGGCCTGGTTTGCACAGGCCCCAGCAACCCACCCTTAGCCAGCTCGGGAGGGACACCTCTAGTGGCGGTCTCAGCAGCGGCACAAAACTCACTTCGGGAAGCTGCATTCGGCAAACCGAAACTGTGCTCGGGAACCAACCTCAGCCCCAATGCGTCTTTGCTCAGGAAAGCAACGCTTGCCTAGTGCTCACCTGGCCCTATGCTCCCCATGGGTCCAAGGAGGTCCTGGGGTGCCTCTGGCTCCGTGGGCACTGCTGCTTGGCGGGTGGTCTCCGTGGCCTGAAACCCACTCCAAAGGTGTTCTCCTTCGGGAGAAGGGTGATTTGGCAGGAAAAGGCCTTGTTTGCACAGGCCCCAGCAACCCACCCTTAGCCAGCTCGGGAGGGATACCCCTAGTGGCGATCTCAGACACGGCACAAAACTCACTTCGGGAAGCTGCCTTCTGTGAAACGAAATTGTACTCAGGGAAGCAACCTCAGGCCCAAGGAGGCTTTGCTCAGGAAAGCAACGCTTGCCTAGTTCTCACCTGGCCCTCTGGGGAGCATGGGACCAAGGATGGTCTGGGGTGCCTCTGGCTCCGTGGGCCGTGCTGCATTTCGGGTGGTCTCCACGGCCTGACAACTTCTCCAAACGTGTTCTCGTGTGGGAAGAAGGCGGATTTTGCAGGAAAAGGCCTTGTTTGCACAGGGCCCAGCAACCCACCCTTAACCAGCTCGGGAGGAACCCCCCTAGTGGCGGTCGCAGCAACGGCCCAAAACTCGCTTCGGGAAGCTTCATTCTGCGAACCTCAACTGTGCTTGGGGAACCAACCTCAGCCCCAATGCGTCTTTGCTCAGGAAAGCAAGGCTTGTGTTGTTCTCACGTGGCCTTATGTTCCCCACAGGGCTAAGGATTGCCTGGCTTGTCTCTGGCTCCGTGGCCAATGCTGCTTGGCGGGTGGTCTCCGTGGCCTGAAACCCATTCCAAATGTGTTCTTCTTCGGGAAGAAGGCTGGTTTCGCATGAAAAGTCCTTGTTTGCCCAGGCCCCATCAACGCAATCATAGTCAGCTCGGGAGGGACCCCCCTAGTGGCGGCCTCAGCAATGGCGCAAAACTCGCTTATGGAAGCTGCATTCTGTGACCCTATAAGTGGTTCGGGGAACCAACCTCAGCCCCAGTGCGTCTTGGCTCAGGAAAGCAACACTTGCCTAGTTCTCACCTGGTCCTATGCTCCCCATAGGGCCAAGGATTGCCTGGGCTGCCTCTGGCTCTTTGGGCGCTGCTGCTTGGCGGGTGGTCTCCGTGGCCTGAAACCCACTCCAAACGTGTCTCCTTCGGGGAGAAGGCTGATTTGGCAGGCAAAGGCCTTGTTTGCATAGGCCCCAGCAACCCAGCCTTAGCCAGCTCGGGAAGGATCCCCCTATTGGCGATCTCAACACCGGCACAAAACTCACTTCGGGAGGCTGCATTCTGCGATCATAAACTGTGCTCGGGGAACCAACTCCAGCCCCAATGTGTCTTTACTCAGGAAAGCAACGCTTGCCTAGTTCTCACCTGACCCTTTGTTCCCCATAGGGCCAAGGTGGGTCGGGGGTGCCTATGGCTCCTTGGGAGCTGCTGCTTGGCAGCTGGTCTCCGTGATGTGAAACCCATTCCAAACATGTTCTCCTTCGGGGAGAAGGCTGATGTGGCAGGAAAAGACTTTGTTTGCACATGCCCCAGCCGCCCACCCTTAGCCAGCTCGGAAAGGACCCCCCAGTGCCAGTTTCATCAATGGCACAAAACTCGCTTCGGGAAGCTGCATTCTCCGAACCTAAACTGTGCTCGGGGAACCAACCTCAGCCCCAATGCGTTTTTGCTCAGGAAAGCAACGCTTGCCTAGTTCTCACCTGGCACTATGCAACCCACAGGGCCAAGGTTGTTCTGGGTGCCTCTGGCTCCGTGATCCGTGCTACATGGCGGGTGGTCTCCGCGGACTTATACCCAACCCAACCGTGTTATACTGCGGGGATAAGGCTGATGTAGCAGGAAAAGGCCTTGTTTGCACAGGCCCCAGCAACCCACCCTTATCCAGCTCGGGAGAGATCCCCTAGAGGTGATCTAAGCAACGGCACAGAACTTGCCTTTGGAAGCTGCATTCTGCGAACCTAAACTGTGCTCATGGAACCAATCTCAGCCCCAATGCGTCTTTTCTCAGGAAAACAACGCTTGCCTAGTTCTCACCTGGCCCTACGCTCCCCATAGGGTCAAGGAGGGTCTGGGCTGCCTCTGGCTCCGTGGGCCGTGCTGCATGGCGGGTGGTCTCCTCGGCATTAAACCCACTCCAAATGTGTTCTCCAACGGGGAGAAGGCAGATGTTGCAGGAGAAAGCCTTGTTTACACAGGCCCCAGCAACCCACACTTGGCCAGCTCCGGAGGGACCCCCCCAATGGTGATCTCAGGACGGCAACAAACTCGCTTTGGGAAGCTGCATTCGGCAAACCTAAACTTTGCTCGGGGAACCTACCTCAGCCCCAATGCGTTTTGGCTCAGGAAGGCAACACTTGCCTAGTTCTCACCTGGCCCTATGTTCCCATAGGGCCAAGGAGGGTCTGGGCTGCCTCTGGCTCCGTGGGTCCTGCTGCTTTGGTGGGTGGTCTCCGTGGACTGAAACCCACTCCAAACGTGTTCTCCTTCGGGGAGAAGGCTGATTTGGGACGAAAATGCTTTGATTGCCCAGGGCCCAGCAACCCACCCTTCCACAGCTCGGGAGGGACCCCCCCTACTGTTGATCTCAGGATCGGCACCAACTCGCTTGGGGAAGCTGCATTTTGCGAACCTAAACTGTGCTCGGGGAACAAACCTCAGCCCCAGTGCGTCCTTGCTCTGGAAAGCAACCCTTGCCTACTTCTCACCTAGACTATTGCTCCCCATAGGGCCAAGGAGGTTATGGGCTGCCTCTGGCTCCTTGGGCCGTACTGCATGGCGGGTGGTCTCCTTGGCCATAAACCCACTAAAATCGTGTCCTCCTGCGGGGAGAAGGCTGATGTAGCAGGAAAAGGCCTTGTTTGCAAAGGCCCCAGCAACCCACCCTTAGCCAGCTCAGGAGGGACCCCCTACTGGCGGTCTCAGCAACGGCACAAAACCCGCCTCGGGAAGCTGAATTCTGCAAACCTAAAGTGTCCTCAGGGAACCAACCTCAGCCCCAATGCGTTTTTGCTCAGGAAAACAACGCTTGCCTACTTCTCCCCTGGCACTATGCTCCCCATAGGGTCAAGGAGGGTCTGGGCTACCTCTGGATCCGTGGGCCGTGTTGCATGGTGGGTGGTCTCCACAGCCTGAAACCCACTCCAAACATGTTCTCCTTCATGGAGAAGGCCGATGTGGCTGGAAAAGGCCTTGTTTGCACAGGCCCCAGCAACCCAACCTTAGCCAGCTCGGGAGGGACCCAGCTAGGGCCGATCTCAGCAACGGCACAAAACTCGCTTTGGAAGCTGCATTCTGCGAACCTAAACTGTGTTCGGGGAACAAACCTCAGCCCCAATGCGTCTTTGCTCAGGAAAGCAATGCTTGCCTAGTTCTTACCTGGCCCTTTGCTCCCCATAGGGCCAAGGAGGTTCTGGGTTGCCTCTGGCTCCTTGGCCCTGCTGCTTGGTGGGTGCACTCCGTGGCCAGAAACCCACTCCAAACATGTTCTCCTTTGGGGAGATGGCTGATTTGGCAGGAGAAGGCCTGGTTTGCACAGGCCCCAGCAACCCACCCTTAGCCAGCTCGGGAGGGACACCTCTAGTGGCGGTCTCAGCAGCGGCACAAAACTCACTTCGGGAAGCTGCATTCGGCAAACCGAAACTGTGCTCGGGAACCAACCTCAGCCCCAATGCGTCTTTGCTCAGGAAAGCAACGCTTGCCTAGTGCTCACCTGGCCCTATGCTCCCCATGGGTCCAAGGAGGTCCTGGGGTGCCTCTGGCTCCGTGGGCACTGCTGCTTGGCGGGTGGTCTCCGTGGCCTGAAACCCACTCCAAAGGTGTTCTCCTTCGGGAGAAGGGTGATTTGGCAGGAAAAGGCCTTGTTTGCACAGGCCCCAGCAACCCACCCTTAGCCAGCTCGGGAGGGATACCCCTAGTGGCGATCTCAGACACGGCACAAAACTCACTTCGGGAAGCTGCCTTCTGTGAAACGAAATTGTACTCAGGGAAGCAACCTCAGGCCCAATGAGGCTTTGCTCAGGAAAGCAACGCTTGCCTAGTTCTCACCTGGCCCTCTGGGGAGCATGGGACCAAGGATGGTCTGGGGTGCCTCTGGCTCCGTGGGCCGTGCTGCATTTCGGGTGGTCTCCACGGCCTGACAACTTCTCCAAACGTGTTCTCGTGTGGGAAGAAGGCGGATTTTGCAGGAAAAGGCCTTGTTTGCACAGGGCCCAGCAACCCAGCCTTAACCAGCTCGGGAGGAACCCCCCTAGTGGCGGTCGCAGCAACGGCCCAAAACTCGCTTCGGGAAGCTTCATTCTGCGAACCTCAACTGTGCTTGGGGAACCAACCTCAGGCCCAATGAGGCTTTGCTCAGGAAAGCAACGCTTGCCTAGTTCTCACCAGGCCCTAGGCTGCCCATAGGGCCAAGGAGGGTCTGGGCTGCCGCTGGCTCTGTGTGCGTTGCTCATTGTCCGGTGGTCTCCGTGGCCTGAAACCCACTCCAAAGGTGTTCTCCTTCGGGGAGAAGGCTGATGTGGCAGGAAAAGGCCTTGTTTGCACAGGCCCCAGCCACCTACCCTTCGCCATTTCGGGAGGGACCCCCCCAAATGACCTTCTCAGCAATGTCATAAACCTTTGCTTCGGGAAGCTGCATTCTGCGAACCTCAACTGTGCTTGGGGAACCAACCTCAGCCCCAATGCGTCTTTGCTCAGGAAAGCAAGGCTTGCGTTGTTCTCACGTGGCTTTATGTTCCCCACAGGGCTAAGGATTGCCTGGCTTGTCTCTGGCTCCGTGGCCAATGCTGCTTGGCGGGTGGTCTCCGTGGCCTGAAACCCACTCCAAAGGTGTTCTCCTTCGGGGAGAAGGCTGATGTGGCAGGAAAAGGCCTTGTTTGCACAGGCCCCAGCCACCTACCCTTCGCCATCTCGGGAAGGATCCCCCTATTGGCGATCTCAACACCGGCACAAAACTCACTTCGGGAGGCTGCATTCTGCGATCGTAAACTGTGTTCGGGGAACCAACTCCAGCCCCAATGTGTCTTTACTCAGGAAAGCAACGCTTGCCTAGTTCTCACCTGACCCTTTGTTCCCCATAGGGCCAAGGTGGGTCGGGGGTGCCTATGGCTCCGTGGGAGCTGCTGCTTGGCAGCTGGTCTCCGTGATGTGAAACCCATTCTAAACATGTTCTCCTTCAGGGAGAAGGCTGATGTGGCAGGAAAAGACTTTGTTTGCACATGCCCCAGCCGCCCACCCTTAGCCAGCTCGGAAAGGACCCCCCAGTGCCAGTTTCATCAATGGCACAAAACTCGCTTCGGGAAGCTGCATTCTCCGAACCTAAACTGTGCTCGGGGAACCAACCTCAGCCCCAATGCGTTTTTGCTCAGGAAAGCAACGCTTGCCTAGTTCTCACCTGGCACTATGCAACCCACAGGGCCAAGGTTGTTCTGGGTGCCTCTGGCTCCGTGATCCGTGCTACATGGCGGGTGGTCTCCGCGGACTTATACCCAACCCAACCGTGTTATACTGCCGGGATAAGGCTGATGTAGCAGGAAAAGGCCTTGTTTGCACAGGCCCCAGCAACCCACCCTTATCCAGCTCGGGAGAGATCCCCTAGAGGTGATCTAAGCAACGGCACAGAACTTGCCTTTGGAAGCTGCATTCTGCGAACGTAAACTGTGCTCATGGAACCAATCTCAGCCCCAATGCGTCTTTTCTCAGGAAAACAACGCTTGCCTAGTTCTCACCTGGCCCTATGCTCCCCATAGGGTCAAGGAGGGTCTGGGCTGCCTCTGGCTCCGTGGGCCGTGCTGCATGGCGGGTGGTCTCCTCGGCATTAAACCCACTCCAAATGTGTTCTCCAACGGGGAGAAGGCAGATGTTGCAGGAGAAAGCCTTGTTTACACAGGCCCCAGCAACCCACACTTGGCCAGCTCCGGAGGGACGCCCCCCCAATGGTGATCTCAGGACGGCAACAAACTCGCTTTGGGAAGCTGCATTCGGCAAACCTCAACTGTGCTTGGGGAACCTACCTCAGGCCCAAAGAGGCTTTGCTCAGGAAAGCAACGCTTGCCTAGTTCTCACCAGGCCCTATGCTGCCCATAGGGCCAAGGAGGGTCTGGGCTGCCTCTGGCTCCGTGGGCACTGCTGCTTGGCTGGTGGTCTCCGCAGCTGGAACCCAACTCCAAGCATCTTCTCCTTGGCAGAGAGGGATGATTTCGCCTGAAGAAGCCCAGTGTGCCATGGCCCTAGCAACCCACCCATAGCCAGCTCTGGAGGGAGCCACCTAGGGCTTAGCTCCGAAACAGCACAAAACGTGCTTCCAGGAGCTGCATTCTGCAAAGGGAAACTGTGCTCGGGGAACAAACCTCAGCCCCAATGCGGCTTTGCTCAGGATCCCAGCGCTTGCCCTGTACTCACCTAGCCCTATGCTCCCGACAAGGCCAAGGAGGGTCTGGGCTGCCTCTGGCTCCGTGGGCACTGCTGCTTGGCTGGTGGTCTCCGCAGCTGTAAACCAACTCCAAGCATCTTCTCCTTAGCAGAGAAGCCTGATTTGGCATAAAAATGCATTGATTGTCCTGGCCCTATCAACCCACCTATAACCTAGAGCTAGGGTGGGACCACCAATGGTGTAGCTCTGAAATGGCACAAAACTCGCTTGTAAGAGCTGCATTCTGCAAAGGGAAACTGTGCTCGGGGAACAAACCTCAGCCCCAATGCCGCTTGGCTCAGGACCCCACGCTTGCCTAGTATTCAGCTAGCCCTAGGCTCCCCATAGGGCCAAGGAGGGTCTGGGCTGCCTCTGGCTCCGTGGGCACTGCTGCTTGGCTGGTGGTCTCCGCAGCTGGAAACCAACTCCAAGCGTCTTCTCCTTGGCAGAGAAGGATGATTTGGCCTGAAGAAGCCCAGTGTGCCATGGCCCTAGCAACCCACCCATAGCCAGCTTGGGAGGGAGCCACCTAGGGCCTAGCTCCGAAACAGCACAAAACGTGCTTCCAGGAGCTGCATTCTGCAAAGGGAAACTGTGCTCGGGGAACAAACCTCAGCCCCAATGCGGCTTGGCTCAGGATCCCAGCGCTTGCCTCGTTCTCGCCTAGCCCTAGGCTCCCAAAAGGGCCAAGGAGGTTCTGGGCTGCCTCTGGCTCCATGGGCACTGCTGCTTGGCTGGTGGTCTCCGCAGCTAGAGCCCAATTCAAAGCGTCTTCCCCTTAGCAGAGAAGGCTGATTTGGCATAGAAAGGCCTTGATTGTACTGGCCCTTTCAACCCACCCATAGCCTAGATGTAGGGTGGGACCCACAAAGGGGCTATCTCGAAAGAGCACAAAACGCGCTTCTAGGAGCTGCATTCTGCAAAGGGAAACTGTGCTCAGGGAACAAACCTCAGCCCCAATGCAGCTTGGCTAAGGATCCCAGGGCTTGCCTAGTTCTCACCTAGCCCTAGGCTCCCAAAAGGGCCAAGGAGGGTCTGGGCTGCCTCTGGCTCCGTGGGCACTGCTGCTTGGCTGGTGGTCTCCGCAGCTGGAAACCAACTCCAAGCGTTTTCTCCTTAGTGGAGAAGGCTGATTTGGCATAGAAAGGCCTTGATTGTACTGGCCCTATCAACGCACCCATAGCCTAGAACTAGGGTGGGACCCACCTATGCCCTAGCTCCGAAATAGCACAAAACTCGCTTCTAGGAGCTGCATTCTGCAAAGGGAAACTGTGCTCGGGGAACAAACCTCAGCCCCAATGCGGCTTGGCTCAGGATCCCAGCGCTTGCCTAGTTCTCACCTAGCCCTAGGCTCCCCATAGGGCCAAGGAGGTTCTGGGCTGCCTCTGGCTCCGTGGGCACTGCTGCTTGGCTGGTGGTCTCCGCAGCTGGAACCCAACTCCAAGCGTCTTCTCCTTCGCGGAGAAGGATGCGGTGGCATGAAAAAGCCCTGTGTGCACTGGCCCTATCCACCCAGCCATAGCCAGCTAGGGTGAGACCCACTTATGGGCTACCTCGAAACAGCAGAAAACGCGCTTCTAGGAGCTGCATTCTGCAAAGGGAAACTGAGCTCGGGGAACAAACCTCAGCCCCAATGCGGCTTGGCTCAGGATCCCAGCGCTTGCCTAGTTCTCACCTAGCCCTAGGCTCCCCATAGGGCCAAGGAGGGTCTGGGCTGCCGCTGGCTCTGTGTGCGTTGCTGATTGTCCGGTGGTCTCCGTGGCCTGAAACCCACTCCAAAGGTGTTCTCCTTCGGGGAGAAGGCTGATGTGGCAGGAAAAGGCCTTGTTTGCACAGGCCCCAGCCACCTACCCTTCGCCATCTCGGGAGGGACCCCCCCAAATGACCTTCTCAGCAATGTCATAAACCTTTGCTTCGGGAAGCTGCATTCTGCGAACCTCAACTGTGCTCGGGAACCAACCTCAGCCCCAATGCGTCTTTGCTCAGGAAAGCAAGGCTTGCGTTGTTCTCACGTGGCCTTATGTTCCCCACAGGGCTAAGGATTGCCTGGCTTGTCTCTGGCTCCGTGGCCAATGCTGCTTGGCGGGTGGTCTCCGTGGCCTGAAACCCATTCCAAATGTGTTCTTCTTCGGGAAGAAGGCTGGTTTCGCATGAAAAGTCCTTGTTTGCCCAGGCCCCATCCACGCAATCATAGCCAGCTCAGGAGGGACCCCCCTAGTGGCGGCCTCAGCAATGGCGCAAAACTCGCTTATGGAAGCTGCATTCTGTGACCCTATAAGTGGTTCGGGGAACCAACCTCAGCCCCAGTGCGTCTTGGCTCAGGAAAGCAACACTTGCCTAGTTCTCACCTGGTCCTATGCTCCCCATAGGGCCAAGGATTGCCTGGGCTGCCTCTGGCTCTTTGGGCGCTGCTGCATGGCGGGTGGTCTCCGTGGCCTGAAACCCACTCCAAACGTGTCTCCTTCGGGGAGAAGGCTGATTTGGCAGGCAAAGGCCTTGTTTGCATAGGCCCCAGCAACCCAGCCTTAGCCAGCTCGGGAAGGATCCCCCTATTGGCGATCTCAACACCGGCACAAAACTCACTTCGGGAGGCTGCATTCTGCGATCGTAAACTGTGCTCGGGGAACCAACTCCAGCCCCAATGTGTCTTTACTCAGTCAGGAAAGCAACGCTTGCCTAGTTCTCACCTGACCCTTTGTTCCCCATAGGGCCAAGGTGGGTCGGGGGTGCCTATGGCTCCGTGGGAGCTGCTGCTTGGCAGCTGGTCTCCGTGATGTGAAACCCATTCCAAACATGTTCTCCTTCGGGGAGAAGGCTGATGTGGCAGGAAAAGACTTTGTTTGCACATGCCCCAGCCGCCCACCCTTAGCCAGCTCGGAAAGGACCCCCCAGTGCCAGTTTCATCAATGGCACAAAACTCGCTTCGGGAAGCTGCATTCTCCGAACCTAAACTGTGCTCGGGGAACCAACCTCAGCCCCAATGCGTTTTTGCTCAGGAAAGCAACGCTTGCCTAGTTCTCACCTGGCACTATGCAACCCACAGGGCCAAGGTTGTTCTGGGTGCCTCTGGCTCCGTGATCCGTGCTACATGGCGGGTGGTCTCCGCGCACTTATACCCAACCCAACCGTGTTATACTGCGGGGATAAGGCTGATGTAGCAGGAAAAGGCCTTGTTTGCACAGGCCCCAGCAACCCACCCTTATCCAGCTCGGGAGAGATCCCCTAGAGGTGATCTAAGCAACGGCACAGAACTTGCCTTTGGAAGCTGCATTCTGCGAACCTAAACTGTGCTCATGGAACCAATCTCAGCCCCAATGCGTCTTTTCTCAGGAAAACAACGCTTGCCTAGTTCTCACCTGGCCCTACGCTCCCCGTAGGGTCAAGGAGGGTCTGGGCTGCCTCTGGCTCCGTGGGCCCTGCTGCATGGCGGGTGGTCTCCTCGGCATTAAACCCACTCCAAATGTGTTCTCCAACGGGGAGAAGGCAGATGTTGCAGGAGAAAGCCTTGTTTACACAGGCCCCAGCAACCCTCACTTGGCCAGCTCCGGAGGGACCCCCCCCCAGTGGTGATCTCAGGACGGCAACAAACTCGCTTTGGGAAGCTGCATTCGGCAAACCTAAACTTTGCTCGGGGAACCTACCTCAGCCCCAATGCGTTTTGGCTCAGGAAGGCAACACTTGCCTAGTTCTCACCTGGCCCTATGTTCCCATAGGGCCAAGGAGGGTCTGGGCTGCCTCTGGCTCCGTGGGTCCTGCTGCTTTGGTGGGTGGTCTCCGTGGACTGAAACCCACTCCAAACGTGTTCTCCTTCGGGGAGAAGGCTGATTTGGGACGCAAATGCCTTGATTGCCCAGGGCCCAGCAACCCACCCTTCCCCAGCTCGGGAGGGACCCCCCCTACTGTTGATCTCAGGATCGGCACCAACTCGCTTGGGGAAGCTGCATTCTGCGAACCTAAACTGTGCTCGGGGAACAAACCTCAGCCCCAGTGCGTCCTTGCTCTGGAAAGCAACCCTTGCCTACTTCTCACCGAGACTATTGCTCCCCATAGGGCCAAGGAGGTTATGGGCTGCCTCTGGCTCCTCGGGCCGTACTGCATTGCGGGTGGTCTCCTTGGCCATAAACCCACTAAAATCGTGTCCTCCTGCGGGGAGAAGGCTGATGTAGCAGGAAAAGGCCTTGTTTGCAAAGGCCCCAGCAACCCACCCTTAGCCAGCTCAGGAGGGACCCCCTACTGGCGGTCTCAGCAACGGCACAAAACCCGCCTCGGGAAGCTGAATTCTGCAAACCTAAAGTGTCCTCAGGGAACCAACCTCAGCCCCAATGCGTTTTTGCTCAGGAAAACAACGCTTGCCTACTTCTCCCCTGGCACTATGCTCCCCATAGGGTCAAAGAGGGTCTGGGCTACCTCTGGATCCGTGGGCCGTGTTGCATGGTGGGTGGTCTCCATAGCCTGAAACCCACTCCAAACATGTTCTCCTTCATGGAGAAGGCCGATGTGGCTGGAAAAGGCCTTGTTTGCACAGGCCCCAGCAACCCAACCTTAGCCAGCTCGGGAGGGACCCAGCTAGGGCCGATCTCAGCAACGGCACAAAACTCGCTTTGGAAGCTGCATTCTGCGAACCTAAACTGTGTTCGGGGAACAAACCTCAGCCCCAATGCGTCTTTGCTCAGGAAAGCAATGCTTGCCTAGTTCTTACCTGGCCCTTTGCTCCCCATAGGGCCAAGGAGGTTCTGGGTTGCCTCTGGCTCCTTGGCCCTGCTGCTTGGTGGGTGCACTCCGTGGCCAGAAACCCACTCCAAACATGTTCTCCTTTGGGGAGATGGCTGATTTGGCAGGAGAAGGCCTGGTTTGCACAGGCCCCAGCAACCCACCCTTAGCCAGCTCGGGAGGGACACCTCTAGTGGCGGTCTCAGCAGCGGCACAAAACTCACTTCGGGAAGCTGCATTCGGCAAACCGAAACTGTGCTCGGGAACCAACCTCAGCCCCAATGCGTCTTTGCTCAGGAAAGCAACGCTTGCCTAGTTCTCACCTGGCCCTATGCTCCCCATGGGTCCAAGGAGGTCCTGGGGTGCCTCTGGCTCCGTGGGCACTGCTGCTTGGCGGGTGGTCTCCGTGGCCTGAAACCCACTCCAAAGGTGTTCTCCTTCGGGAGAAGGGTGATTTGGCAGGAAAAGGCCTTGTTTGCACAGGCCCCAGCAACCCACCCTTAGCCAGCTCGGGAGGGATACCCCTAGTGGCGATCTCAGACACGGCACAAAACTCACTTCGGGAAGCTGCCTTCTGTGAAACGAAATTGTACTCAGGGAAGCAACCTCAGGCCCAAGGAGGCTTTGCTCAGGAAAGCAACGCTTGCCTAGTTCTCACCTGGCCCTCTGGGGAGCATGGGACCAAGGATGGTCTGGGGTGCCTCTGGCTCCGTGGGCCGTGCTGCATTTCGGGTGGTCTCCACGGCCTGACAACTTCTCCAAACGTGTTCTCGTGTGGGAAGAAGGCGGATTTTGCAGGAAAAGGCCTTGTTTGCACAGGGCCCAGCAACCCACCCTTAACCAGCTCGGGAGGAACCCCCCTAGTGGCGGTCGCAGCAACGGCCCAAAACTCGCTTCGGGAAGCTTCATTCTGCGAACCTGAACTGTGCTTGGGGAACCAACCTCGGGCCCAATGAGGCTTTGCTAAGGAAAGCAACGCTTGCCTAGTTCTCACCAGGCCCTAGGCTGCCCATAGGGCCAAGGAGGGTCTGGGCTGCCTCTGGCTCCGTGGGCACTGCTGCTTGGCTGGTGGTCTCCGCAGCTGGAACCCAACTCCAAGCGTCTTCTCCTTGGCAGAGAGGGATGATATCGCCTGAAGAAGCCCAGTGTGCCATGGCCCTAGCAACCCACCCATAGCCAGCTCTGGAGGGAGCCACCTAGGGCTTAGCTCCGAAACAGCACAAAACGTGCTTCCAGGAGCTGCATTCTGCAAAGGGAAACTGTGCTCGGGGAACAAACCTCAGCCCCAATGCAGCTTGGCTCAGGATCCCAGCGCTTGCCTAGTACTCACCTAGCCCTAGGATCCCGAGAGGGCCAAGGAGGGTCTGGGCTGCCTCTGGCTCCGTGGGCACTGCTGCTTGGCTGGTGGTCTCCGCAGCTGTAAACCAACTCCAAGCATCTTCTCCTTAGCAGAGAAGCCTGATTTGGCATAAAAATGCATTGATTGTCCTGGCCCTATCAACCCACCTATAACCTAGAGCTAGAGTGGGACCACCAATGGTGTAGCTCTGAAATGGCACAAAACTCGCTTGTAGGAGCTGCATTCTGCAAAGGGAAACTGTGCTCAGGGAACAAACCAGAGCCGCCATGCGGCTTGGCTCAGGATCCCAGCGCTTGCCTAGTTCTCACCTAGCCCTAGGCTCCCGACAGGGCCAAGGAGGGTCTGGGCTGCCTCTGGCTCCGTGGGCACTGCTGCTTGGCTGGTGGTCTCCGCAGCTGGAACCCAACTCCAAGGGTCTTCTCCTTAGCGGAGAAGGCTGATTTGGCATAGAAAGGCCTTGATTCTACTGGCCCTATCAACCCACCTATAGCCTAGAGCTAGGGTGGGACCCACCTAAGGTGTAGCTCGGAAATAGCACAAAACTCTCTTCTAGGAGCTGCATTCTGCAAAGGGAAACTGTGCTCGGGGAACAAACCTCAGCCCCTATGCCGCTTGGCTCAGGACCCCACGCTGCCTAGTATTCAGCTAGCCCTAGGCTCCCCATAGGGCCAAGGATGGTCTGGGCTGCCTCTGGCTCCATGGGCACTGCTGCTTGGCTGGTGGTCTCCGCAGCTGGAAACCAACTCCAAGCGTCTTCTCCTTGGCAGAGAAGGATGATTTGGCCTGAAGAAGCCCAGTGTGCCATGGCCCTAGCAACCCACCCATAGCCAGCTTGGGAGGGAGCCACCTAGGGCCTAGCTCCGAAACAGCAGAAAACGCGCTTCCAGGAGCTGCATTCTGCAAAGGGAAACTGTGCTCGGGGAACAAACCTCAGCCCCAATGCGGCTTGGCTCAGGATCCCAGCGATTGCCTAGTTCTCGCCTAGCCCTAGGCTCCCAAAAGGGCCAAGGAGGTTCTGGGCTGCCTCTGGCTCCATGGGCACTGCTGCTTGGCTGGTGGTCTCCGCAGCTAGAGCCCAATTCAAAGCGTCTTCCCCTTAGCAGAGAAGGCTGATTTGGCGTAGAAAGGCCTTGATTGTACTGGCCCTTTCAACCCACCCATAGCCTAGATGTAGGGTGGGACCCACAAAGGGGCTATCTCGAAAGAGCACAAAACGCGCTTCTAGGAGCTGCATTCTGCAAAGGGAAACTGTGCTCAGGGAACAAACCTCAGCCCCAATGCAGCTTGGCTCAGGATCCCAGGGCTTGCCTAGTTCTCACCTAGCCCTAGGCTCCCGACAGGGCCAAGGAGGGTCTGTGCTGCCTCTGGCTCCGTGGGCACTGCTGCTTGGCTGGTGGTCTCCGCAGCTGGAAACCAACTCCAAGCGTTTTCTCCTTAGTGGAGAAGGCTGATTTGGCATAGAAAGGCCTTGATTGTACTGGCCCTATCAACGCACCCAAAGCCTAGAACTAGGGTGGGACCCACCTATGCCCTAGCTCCGAAATAGCACAAAACTCGCTTCTAGGAGCTGCATTCTGCAAAGGGAAACTGTGCTCGGGGAACAAACCTCAGCCCCAATGCGGCTTGGCTCAGGATCCCAGCGCTTGCCTCGTTCTCGCCTAGCCCTAGGCTCCCAAAAGGGCCAAGGAGGTTCTGGGCTGCCTCTGGCTCCATGGGCACTGCTGCTTGGCTGGTGGTCTCCACAGCTAGAGCCCAATTCAAAGCGTCTTCCCCTTAGCAGAGAAGGCTGATTTGGCATAGAAAGGCCTTGATTGTACTGGCCCTTTCAACCCACCCATAGCCTAGATGTAGGGTGGGACCCACAAAGGGGCTATCTCGAAAGAGCACAAAACGCGCTTCTAGGAGCTGCATTCTGCAAAGGGAAACTGTGCTCAGGGAACAAACCTCAGCCCCAATGCAGCTTGGCTCAGGATCCCAGGGCTTGCCTAGTTCTCACCTAGCCCTAGGCTCCCGACAGGGCCAAGGAGGGTCTGGGCTGCCTCTGGCTCCGTGGGCACTGCTGCTTGGCTGGTGGTCTCCGCAGCTGGAACCCAACTCCAAGCGTCTTCTCCTTCGCGGAGAAGGATGTGGTGGCATGAAAAAGCCCTGTGTGCACTGGCCCTATCCACCCAGCCATAGCCAGCTAGGGTGGGACCCACTTATGGGCTACCTCGAAACAGCAGAAAACGCGCTTCTAGGAGCTGCATTCTGCAAAGGGAAACTGTGCTCGGGGAACAAACCTCAGCCCCAATGCGGCTTGGCTCAGGATCCCAGCGCTTGCCTAGTTCTCACCTAGCCCTAGGCTCCCCATAGGGCCAAGGAGGGTCTGGGCTGCCGCTGGCTCTGTGTGCGTTGCTGATTGTCCGGTGGTCTCCGTGGCCTGAAACCCACTCCAAAGGTGTTCTCCTTCGGGGAGAAGGCTGATGTGGCAGGAAAAGGCCTTGTTTGCACAGGCCCCAGCCACCTACCCTTCGCCATCTCGGGAGGGACCCCCCCAAATGACCTTCTCAGCAATGTCATAAACCTTTGCTTCGGGAAGCTGCATTCTGCGAACCTCAACTGTGCTCGGGAACCAACCTCAGCCCCAATGCGTCTTTGCTCAGGAAAGCAAGGCTTGCGTTGTTCTCACGTGGCCTTATGTTCCCCACAGGGCTAAGGATTGCCTGGCTTGTCTCTGGCTCCGTGGCCAATGCTGCTTGGCGGGTGGTCTCCGTGGCCTGAAACCCATTCCAAATGTGTTCTTCTTCGGGAAGAAGGCTGGTTTCGCGTGAAAAGTCCTTGTTTGCCCAGGCCCCATCAACGCAATCATAGCCAGGTCGGGAGGGACCCCCCTAGTGGCGGCCTCAGCAATGGCGCAAAACTCGCTTATGGAAGCTGCATTCTGTGACCCTATAAGTGGTTCGGGGAACCAACCTCAGCCCCAGTGCATCTTGGCTCAGGAAAGCAACACTTGCCTAGTTCTCACCTGGTCCTATGCTCCCCATAGGGCCAAGGATTGCCTGGGCTGCCTCTGGCTCTTTGGGCGCTGCTGCATGGCGGGTGGTCTCCGTGGCCTGAAACCCACTCCAAACGTGTCTCCTTCGGGGAGAAGGCTGATTTGGCAGGCAAAGGCCTTGTTTGCATAGGCCCCAGCAACCCAGCCTTAGCCAGCTCGGGAAGGATCCCCCTATTGGCGATCTCAACACCGGCACAAAACTCACTTCGGGAGGCTGCATTCTGCGATTTTAAACTGTGCTCGGGGAACCAACTCCAGCCCCAATGTGTCTTTACTCAGGAAAGCAACGCTTGCCTAGTTCTCACCTGACCCTTTGTTCCCCATAGGGCCAAGGTGGGTCGGGGGTGCCTATGGCTCCGTGGGAGCTGCTGCTTGGCAGCTGGTCTCCGTGATGTGAAACCCATTCCAAACATGTTCTCCTTCGGGGAGAAGGCTGATGTGGCAGGAAAAGACTTTGTTTGCACATGCCCCAGCCGCCCACCCTTAGCCAGCTCGGAAAGGACCCCCCAGTGCCAGTTTCATCAATGGCACAAAACTCGCTTCGGGAAGCTGCATTCTCCGAACCTAAACTGTGCTCGGGGAACCAACCTCAGCCCCAATGCGTTTTTGCTCAGGAAAGCAACGCTTGCCTAGTTCTCACCTGGCACTATGCAACCCACAGGGCCAAGGTTGTTCTGGGTGCCTCTGGCTCCGTGATCCGTGCTACATGGCGGGTGGTCTCCGCGCACTTATACCCAACCCAACCGTGTTATACTGCGGGGATAAGGCTGATGTAGCAGGAAAAGGCCTTGTTTGCACAGGCCCCAGCAACCCACCCTTATCCAGCTCGGGAGAGATCCCCTAGAGGTGATCTAAGCAACGGCACAGAACTTGCCTTTGGAAGCTGCATTCTGCGAACCTAAACTGTGCTCATGGAACCAATCTCAGCCCCAATGCGTCTTTTCTCAGGAAAACAACGCTTGCCTAGTTCTCACCTGGCCCTACGCTCCCCGTAGGGTCAAGGAGGGTCTGGGCTGCCTCTGGCTCCGTGGGCCGTGCTGCATGGCGGGTGGTCTCCTCGGCATTAAACCCACTCCAAATGTGTTCTCCAACGGGGAGAAGGCAGATGTTGCAGGAGAAAGCCTTGTTTACACAGGCCCCAGCAACCCTCACTTGGCCAGCTCCGGAGGGACCCCCACAATGGTGATCTCAGGACGGCAACAAACTCGCTTTGGGAAGCTGCATTCGGCAAACCTAAACTTTGCTCGGGGAACCTACCTCAGCCCCAATGCGTTTTGGCTCAGGAAGGCAACACTTGCCTAGTTCTCACCTGGCCCTATGTTCCCATAGGGCCAAGGAGGGTCTGGGCTGCCTCTGGCTCCGTGGGTCCTGCTGCTTTGGTGGGTGGTCTCCGTGGACTGAAACCCACTCCAAACGAGTTCTCCTTCGGGGAGAAGGCTGATTTGGGACGCAAATGCCTTGATTGCCCAGGGCCCAGCAACCCACCCTTCCCCAGCTCGGGAGGGACCCCCCCTACTGTTGATCTCAGGATCGGCACCAACTCGCTTGGGGAAGCTGCATTCTGCGAACCTAAACTGTGCTCGGGGAACAAACCTCAGCCCCAGTGCGTCCTTGCTCTGGAAAGCAACCCTTGCCTACTTCTCACCGAGACTATTGCTCCCCATAGGGCCAAGGAGGTTATGGGCTGCCTCTGGCTCCTTGGGCCGTACTGCATGGCGGGTGGTCTCCTTGGCCATAAACCCACTAAAATCGTGTCCTCCTGCGGGGAGAAGGCTGATGTAGCAGGAAAAGGCCTTGTTTGCAAAGGCCCCAGCAACCCACCCTTAGCCAGCTCAGGAGGGACCCCCTACTGGCGGTCTCAGCAACGGCACAAAACCCGCCTCGGGAAGCTGAATTCTGCAAACCTAAAGTGTCCTCAGGGAACCAACCTCAGCCCCAATGCGTTTTTGCTCAGGAAAACAACGCTTGCCTACTTCTCCCCTGGCACTATGCTCCCCATAGGGTCAAGGAGGGTCTGGGCTACCTCTGGATCCGTGGGCCGTGTTGCATGGTGGGTGGTCTCCATAGCCTGAAACCCACTCCAAACATGTTCTCCTTCATGGAGAAGGCCGATGTGGCTGGAAAAGGCCTTGTTTGCACAGGCCCCAGCAACCCAACCTTAGCCAGCTCGGGAGGGACCCAGCTAGGGCCGATCTCAGCAACGGCACAAAACTCGCTTTGGAAGCTGCATTCTGCGAACCTAAACTGTGTTCGGGGAACAAACCTCAGCCCCAATGCGTCTTTGCTCAGGAAAGCAATGCTTGCCTAGTCCTTACCTGGCCCTTTGCTCCCCATAGGGCCAAGGAGGTTCTGGGTTGCCTCTGGCTCCTTGGCCCTGCTGCTTGGTGGGTGCACTCCGTGGCCAGAAACCCACTCCAAACATGTTCTCCTTTGGGGAGATGGCTGATTTGGCAGGAGAAGGCCTGGTTTGCACAGGCCCCAGCAACCCACCCTTAGCCAGCTCGGGAGGGACACCTCTAGTGGCGGTCTCAGCAGCGGCACAAAACTCACTTCGGGAAGCTGCATTCGGCAAACCGAAACTGTGCTCGGGAACCAACCTCAGCCCCAATGCGTCTTTGCTCAGGAAAGCAACGCTTGCCTAGTTCTCACCTGGCCCTATGCTCCCCATGGGTCCAAGGAGGTCCTGGGGTGCCTCTGGCTCCGTGGGCACTGCTGCTTGGCGGGTGGTCTCCGTGGCCTGAAACCCACTCCAAAGGTGTTCTCCTTCGGGAGAAGGGTGATTTGGCAGGAAAAGGCCTTGTTTGCACAGGCCCCAGCAACCCACCCTTAGCCAGCTCGGGAGGGATACCCCTAGTGGCGATCTCAGACACGGCACAAAACTCACTTCGGGAAGCTGCCTTCTGTGAAACGAAATTGTACTCAGGGAAGCAACCTCAGGCCCAAGGAGGCTTTGCTCAGGAAAGCAACGCTTGCCTAGTTCTCACCTGGCCCTCTGGGGAGCATGGGACCAAGGATGGTCTGGGGTGCCTCTGGCTCCGTGGGCCGTGCTGCATTTCGGGTGGTCTCCACGGCCTGACAACTTCTCCAAACGTGTTCTCGTGTGGGAAGAAGGCGGATTTTGCAGGAAAAGGCCTTGTTTGCACAGGGCCCAGCAACCCACCCTTAACCAGCTCGGGAGGAACCCCCCTAGTGGCGGTCGCAGCAACGGCCCAAAACTCGCTTCGGGAAGCTTCATTCTGCGAACCTGAACTGTGCTTGGGGAACCAACCTCGGGCCCAATGAGGCTTTGCTAAGGAAAGCAACGCTTGCCTAGTTCTCACCAGGCCCTAGGCTGCCCATAGGGCCAAGGAGGGTCTGGGCTGCCGCTGGCTCTGTGTGCGTTGCTGATTGTCCGGTGGTCTCCGTGGCCTGAAACCCACTCCAAAGGTGTTCTCCTTCGGGGAGAAGGCTGATGTGGCAGGAAAAGGCCTTGTTTGCACAGGCCCCAGCCACCTACCCTTCGCCATCTCGGGAGGGACCCCCCCAAATGACCTTCTCAGCAATGTCATAAACCTTTGCTTCGGGAAGCTGCATTCTGCGAACCTCAACTGTGCTCGGGAACCAACCTCAGCCCCAATGCGTCTTTGCTCAGGAAAGCAAGGCTTGCGTTGTTCTCACGTGGCCTTATGTTCCCCACAGGGCTAAGGATTGCCTGGCTTGTCTCTGGCTCCGTGGCCAATGCTGCTTGGCGGGTGGTCTCCGTGGCCTGAAACCCATTCCAAATGTGTTCTTCTTCGGGAAGAAGGCTGGTTTCGCATGAAAAGTCCTTGTTTGCCCAGGCCCCATCAACGCAATCATAGTCAGCTCGGGAGGGACCCCCCTAGTGGCGGCCTCAGCAATGGCGCAAAACTCGCTTATGGAAGCTGCATTCTGTGACCCTATAAGTGGTTCGGGGAACCAACCTCAGCCCCAGTGCGTCTTGGCTCAGGAAAGCAACACTTGCCTAGTTCTCACCTGGTCCTATGCTCCCCATAGGGCCAAGGATTGCCTGGGCTGCCTCTGGCTCTTTGGGCGCTGCTGCATGGCGGGTGGTCTCCGTGGCCTGAAACCCACTCCAAACGTGTCTCCTTCGGGGAGAAGGCTGATTTGGCAGGCAAAGGCCTTGTTTGCATAGGCCCCAGCAACCCAGCCTTAGCCAGCTCGGGAAGGATCCCCCTATTGGCGATCTCAACACCGGCACAAAACTCACTTCGGGAGGCTGCATTCTGCGATCGTAAACTGTGCTCGGGGAACCAACTCCAGCCCCAATGTGTCTTTACTCAGTCAGGAAAGCAACGCTTGCCTAGTTCTCACCTGACCCTTTGTTCCCCATAGGGCCAAGGTGGGTCGGGGGTGCCTATGGCTCCGTGGGAGCTGCTGCTTGGCAGCTGGTCTCCGTGATGTGAAACCCATTCCAAACATGTTCTCCTTCGGGGAGAAGGCTGATGTGGCAGGAAAAGACTTTGTTTGCACATGCCCCAGCCGCCCACCCTTAGCCAGCTCGGAAAGGACCCCCCAGTGCCAGTTTCATCAATGGCACAAAACTCGCTTCGGGAAGCTGCATTCTCCGAACCTAAACTGTGCTCGGGGAACCAACCTCAGCCCCAATGCGTTTTTGCTCAGGAAAGCAACGCTTGCCTAGTTCTCACCTGGCACTATGCAACCCACAGGGCCAAGGTTGTTCTGGGTGCCTCTGGCTCCGTGATCCGTGCTACATGGCGGGTGGTCTCCGCGCACTTATACCCAACCCAACCGTGTTATACTGCGGGGATAAGGCTGATGTAGCAGGAAAAGGCCTTGTTTGCACAGGCCCCAGCAACCCACCCTTATCCAGCTCGGGAGAGATCCCCTAGAGGTGATCTAAGCAACGGCACAGAACTTGCCTTTGGAAGCTGCATTCTGCGAACCTAAACTGTGCTCATGGAACCAATCTCAGCCCCAATGCGTCTTTTCTCAGGAAAACAACGCTTGCCTAGTTCTCACCTGGCCCTACGCTCCCCGTAGGGTCAAGGAGGGTCTGGGCTGCCTCTGGCTCCGTGGGCCCTGCTGCATGGCGGGTGGTCTCCTCGGCATTAAACCCACTCCAAATGTGTTCTCCAACGGGGAGAAGGCAGATGTTGCAGGAGAAAGCCTTGTTTACACAGGCCCCAGCAACCCTCACTTGGCCAGCTCCGGAGGGACCCCCCCCCAGTGGTGATCTCAGGACGGCAACAAACTCGCTTTGGGAAGCTGCATTCGGCAAACCTAAACTTTGCTCGGGGAACCTACCTCAGCCCCAATGCGTTTTGGCTCAGGAAGGCAACACTTGCCTAGTTCTCACCTGGCCCTATGTTCCCATAGGGCCAAGGAGGGTCTGGGCTGCCTCTGGCTCCGTGGGTCCTGCTGCTTTGGTGGGTGGTCTCCGTGGACTGAAACCCACTCCAAACGTGTTCTCCTTCGGGGAGAAGGCTGATTTGGGACGCAAATGCCTTGATTGCCCAGGGCCCAGCAACCCACCCTTCCCCAGCTCGGGAGGGACCCCCCCTACTGTTGATCTCAGGATCGGCACCAACTCGCTTGGGGAAGCTGCATTCTGCGAACCTAAACTGTGCTCGGGGAACAAACCTCAGCCCCAGTGCGTCCTTGCTCTGGAAAGCAACCCTTGCCTACTTCTCACCGAGACTATTGCTCCCCATAGGGCCAAGGAGGTTATGGGCTGCCTCTGGCTCCTCGGGCCGTACTGCATGGCGGGTGGTCTCCTTGGCCATAAACCCACTAAAATCGTGTCCTCCTGCGGGGAGAAGGCTGATGTAGCAGGAAAAGGCCTTGTTTGCAAAGGCCCCAGCAACCCACCCTTAGCCAGCTCAGGAGGGACCCCCTACTGGCGGTCTCAGCAACGGCACAAAACCCGCCTCGGGAAGCTGAATTCTGCAAACCTAAAGTGTCCTCAGGGAACCAACCTCAGCCCCAATGCGTTTTTGCTCAGGAAAACAACGCTTGCCTACTTCTCCCCTGGCACTATGCTCCCCATAGGGTCAAAGAGGGTCTGGGCTACCTCTGGATCCGTGGGCCGTGTTGCATGGTGGGTGGTCTCCATAGCCTGAAACCCACTCCAAACATGTTCTCCTTAATGGAGAAGGCCGATGTGGCTGGAAAAGGCCTTGTTTGCACAGGCCCCAGCAACCCAACCTTAGCCAGCTCGGGAGGGACCCAGCTAGGGCCGATCTCAGCAACGGCACAAAACTCGCTTTGGAAGCTGCATTCTGCGAACCTAAACTGTGTTCGGGGAACAAACCTCAGCCCCAATGCGTCTTTGCTCAGGAAAGCAATGCTTGCCTAGTTCTTACCTGGCCCTTTGCTCCCCATAGGGCCAAGGAGGTTCTGGGTTGCCTCTGGCTCCTTGGCCCTGCTGCTTGGTGGGTGCACTCCGTGGCCAGAAACCCACTCCAAACATGTTCTCCTTTGGGGAGATGGCTGATTTGGCAGGAGAAGGCCTGGTTTGCACAGGCCCCAGCAACCCACCCTTAGCCAGCTCGGGAGGGACACCTCTAGTGGCGGTCTCAGCAGCGGCACAAAACTCACTTCGGGAAGCTGCATTCGGCAAACCGAAACTGTGCTCGGGAACCAACCTCAGCCCCAATGCGTCTTTGCTCAGGAAAGCAACGCTTGCCTAGTTCTCACCTGGCCCTATGCTCCCCATGGGTCCAAGGAGGTCCTGGGGTGCCTCTGGCTCCGTGGGCACTGCTGCTTGGCGGGTGGTCTCCGTGGCCTGAAACCCACTCCAAAGGTGTTCTCCTTCGGGAGAAGGGTGATTTGGCAGGAAAAGGCCTTGTTTGCACAGGCCCCAGCAACCCACCCTTAGCCAGCTCGGGAGGGATACCCCTAGTGGCGATCTCAGACACGGCACAAAACTCACTTCGGGAAGCTGCCTTCTGTGAAACGAAATTGTACTCAGGGAAGCAACCTCAGGCCCAAGGAGGCTTTGCTCAGGAAAGCAACGCTTGCCTAGTTCTCACCTGGCCCTCTGGGGAGCATGGGACCAAGGATGGTCTGGGGTGCCTCTGGCTCCGTGGGCCGTGCTGCATTTCGGGTGGTCTCCACGGCCTGACAACTTCTCCAAACGTGTTCTCGTGTGGGAAGAAGGCGGATTTTGCAGGAAAAGGCCTTGTTTGCACAGGGCCCAGCAACCCACCCTTAACCAGCTCGGGAGGAACCCCCCTAGTGGCGGTCGCAGCAACGGCCCAAAACTCGCTTCGGGAAGCTTCATTCTGCGAACCTGAACTGTGCTTGGGGAACCAACCTCGGGCCCAATGAGGCTTTGCTAAGGAAAGCAACGCTTGCCTAGTTCTCACCAGGCCCTAGGCTGCCCATAGGGCCAAGGAGGGTCTGGGCTGCCTCTGGCTCCGTGGGCACTGCTGCTTGGCTGGTGGTCTCCGCAGCTGGAACCCAACTCCAAGCGTCTTCTCCTTGGCAGAGAGGGATGATTTCGCCTGAAGAAGCCCAGTGTGCCATGGCCCTAGCAACCCACACATAGCCAGCTCTGGAGGGAGCCACCTAGGGCTTAGCTCCGAAACAGCACAAAACGTGCTTCCAGGAGCTGCATTCTGCAAAGGGAAACTGTGCTCGGGGAACAAACCTCAGCCCCAATGCAGCTTGGCTCAGGATCCCAGCGCTTGCCTAGTACTCACCTAGCCCTAGGCTCCCGAGAGGGCCAAGGAGGGTCTGGGCTGCCTCTGGCTCCGTGGGCACTGCTGCTTGGCTGGTGGTCTCCGCAGCTGTAAACCAACACCAAGCATCTTCTCCTTAGCAGAGAAGCCTGATTTGGCATAAAAATGCATTGATTGTCCTGGCCCTATCAACCCACCTATAACCTAGAGCTAGGGTGGGACCACCAATGGTGTAGCTCTGAAATGGCACAAAACTCGCTTGTAGGAGCTGCATTCTGCAAAGGGAAACTGTGCTCAGGGAACAAACCAGAGCCGCCATGCGGCTTGGCTCAGGATCCCAGCGCTTGCCTAGTTCTCACCTAGCCCTAGGCTCCCGACAGGGCCAAGGAGGGTCTGGGCTGCCTCTGGCTCCGTGGGCACTGCTGCTTGGCTGGTGGTCTCCGCAGCTGGAACCCAACTCCAAGGGTCTTCTCCTTAGCGGAGAAGGCTGATTTGGCATAGAAAGGCCTTGATTCTACTGGCCCTATCAACCCACCTATAGCCTAGAGCTAGGGTGGGACCCACCTAAGGTGTAGCTCGGAAATAGCACAAAACTCTCTTCTAGGAGCTGCATTCTGCAAAGGGAAACTGTGCTCGGGGAACAAACCTCAGCCCCTATGCCGCTTGGCTCAGGACCCCACGCTGCCTAGTATTCAGCTAGCCCTAGGCTCCCCATAGGGCCAAGGATGGTCTGGGCTGCCTCTGGCTCCATGGGCACTGCTGCTTGGCTGGTGGTCTCCGCAGCTGGAAACCAACTCCAAGCGTCTTCTCCTTGGCAGAGAAGGATGATTTGGCCTGAAGAAGCCCAGTGTGCCATGGCCCTAGCAACCCACCCATAGCCAGCTTGGGAGGGAGCCACCTAGGGCCTAGCTCCGAAACAGCAGAAAACGCTCTTCCAGGAGCTGCATTCTGCAAAGGGAAACTGTGCTCGGGGAACAAACCTCAGCCCCAATGCGGCTTGGCTCAGGATCCCAGCGATTGCCTAGTTCTCGCCTAGCCCTAGGCTCCCAAAAGGGCCAAGGAGGTTCTGGGCTGCCTCTGGCTCCATGGGCACTGCTGCTTGGCTGGTGGTCTCCGCAGCTAGAGCCCAATTCAAAGCGTCTTCCCCTTAGCAGAGAAGGCTGATTTGGCGTAGAAAGGCCTTGATTGTACTGGCCCTTTCAACCCACCCATAGCCTAGATGTAGGGTGGGACCCACAAAGGGGCTATCTCGAAAGAGCACAAAACGCGCTTCTAGGAGCTGCATTCTGCAAAGGGAAACTGTGCTCAGGGAACAAACCTCAGCCCCAATGCAGCTTGGCTCAGGATCCCAGGGCTTGCCTAGTTCTCACCTAGCCCTAGGCTCCCGACAGGGCCAAGGAGGGTCTGTGCTGCCTCTGGCTCCGTGGGCACTGCTGCTTGGCTGGTGGTCTCCGCAGCTGGAAACCAACTCCAAGCGTTTTCTCCTTAGTGGAGAAGGCTGATTTGGCATAGAAAGGCCTTGATTGTACTGGCCCTATCAACGCACCCAAAGCCTAGAACTAGGGTGCGACCCACCTATGCCCTAGCTCCGAAATAGCACAAAACTCGCTTCTAGGAGCTGCATTCTGCAAAGGGAAACTGTGCTCGGGGAACAAACCTCAGCCCCAATGCGGCTTGGCTCAGGATCCCAGCGCTTGCCTCGTTCTCGCCTAGCCCTAGGCTCCCAAAAGGGCCAAGGAGGTTCTGGGCTGCCTCTGGCTCCATGGGCACTGCTGCTTGGCTGGTGGTCTCCACAGCTAGAGCCCAATTCAAAGCGTCTTCCCCTTAGCAGAGAAGGCTGATTTGGCATAGAAAGGCCTTGATTGTACTGGCCCTTTCAACCCACCCATAGCCTAGATGTAGGGTGGGACCCACAAAGGGGCTATCTCGAAAGAGCACAAAACGCGCTTCTAGGAGCTGCATTCTGCAAAGGGAAACTGTGCTCAGGGAACAAACCTCAGCCCCAATGCAGCTTGGCTCAGGATCCCAGGGCTTGCCTAGTTCTCACCTAGCCCTAGGCTCCCGACAGGGCCAAGGAGGGTCTGGGCTGCCTCTGGCTCCGTGGGCACTGCTGCTTGGCTGGTGGTCTCCGCAGCTGGAACCCAACTCCAAGCGTCTTCTCCTTCGCGGAGAAGGATGTGGTGGCATGAAAAAGCCCTGTGTGCACTGGCCCTATCCACCCAGCCATAGCCAGCTAGGGTGGGACCCACTTATGGGCTACCTCGAAACAGCAGAAAACGCGCTTCTAGGAGCTGCATTCTGCAAAGGGAAACTGTGCTCGGGGAACAAACCTCAGCCCCAATGCGGCTTGGCTCAGGATCCCAGCGCTTGCCTAGTTCTCACCTAGCCCTAGGCTCCCCATAGGGCCAAGGAGGGTCTGGGCTGCCGCTGGCTCTGTGTGCGTTGCTGATTGTCCGGTGGTCTCCGTGGCCTGAAACCCACTCCAAAGGTGTTCTCCTTCGGGGAGAAGGCTGATGTGGCAGGAAAAGGCCTTGTTTGCACAGGCCCCAGCCACCTACCCTTCGCCATCTCGGGAGGGACCCCCCCAAATGACCTTCTCAGCAATGTCATAAACCTTTGCTTCGGGAAGCTGCATTCTGCGAACCTCAACTGTGCTCGGGAACCAACCTCAGCCCCAATGCGTCTTTGCTCAGGAAAGCAAGGCTTGCGTTGTTCTCACGTGGCCTTATGTTCCCCACAGGGCTAAGGATTGCCTGGCTTGTCTCTGGCTCCGTGGCCAATGCTGCTTGGCGGGTGGTCTCCGTGGCCTGAAACCCATTCCAAATGTGTTCTTCTTCGGGAAGAAGGCTGGTTTCGCGTGAAAAGTCCTTGTTTGCCCAGGCCCCATCAACGCAATCATAGCCAGGTCGGGAGGGACCCCCCTAGTGGCGGCCTCAGCAATGGCGCAAAACTCGCTTATGGAAGCTGCATTCTGTGACCCTATAAGTGGTTCGGGGAACCAACCTCAGCCCCAGTGCATCTTGGCTCAGGAAAGCAACACTTGCCTAGTTCTCACCTGGTCCTATGCTCCCCATAGGGCCAAGGATTGCCTGGGCTGCCTCTGGCTCTTTGGGCGCTGCTGCATGGCGGGTGGTCTCCGTGGCCTGAAACCCACTCCAAACGTGTCTCCTTCGGGGAGAAGGCTGATTTGGCAGGCAAAGGCCTTGTTTGCATAGGCCCCAGCAACCCAGCCTTAGCCAGCTCGGGAAGGATCCCCCTATTGGCGATCTCAACACCGGCACAAAACTCACTTCGGGAGGCTGCATTCTGCGATTTTAAACTGTGCTCGGGGAACCAACTCCAGCCCCAATGTGTCTTTACTCAGGAAAGCAACGCTTGCCTAGTTCTCACCTGACCCTTTGTTCCCCATAGGGCCAAGGTGGGTCGGGGGTGCCTATGGCTCCGTGGGAGCTGCTGCTTGGCAGCTGGTCTCCGTGATGTGAAACCCATTCCAAACATGTTCTCCTTCGGGGAGAAGGCTGATGTGGCAGGAAAAGACTTTGTTTGCACATGCCCCAGCCGCCCACCCTTAGCCAGCTCGGAAAGGACCCCCCAGTGCCAGTTTCATCAATGGCACAAAACTCGCTTCGGGAAGCTGCATTCTCCGAACCTAAACTGTGCTCGGGGAACCAACCTCAGCCCCAATGCGTTTTTGCTCAGGAAAGCAACGCTTGCCTAGTTCTCACCTGGCACTATGCAACCCACAGGGCCAAGGTTGTTCTGGGTGCCTCTGGCTCCGTGATCCGTGCTACATGGCGGGTGGTCTCCGCGGACTTATACCCAACCCAACCGTGTTATACTGCGGGGATAAGGCTGATGTAGCAGGAAAAGGCCTTGTTTGCACAGGCCCCAGCAACCCACCCTTATCCAGCTCGGGAGAGATCCCCTAGAGGTGATCTAAGCAACGGCACAGAACTTGCCTTTGGAAGCTGCATTCTGCGAACCTAAACTGTGCTCATGGAACCAATCTCAGCCCCAATGCGTCTTTTCTCAGGAAAACAACGCTTGCCTAGTTCTCACCTGGCCCTACGCTCCCCGTAGGGTCAAGGAGGGTCTGGGCTGCCTCTGGCTCCGTGGGCCGTGCTGCATGGCGGGTGGTCTCCTCGGCATTAAACCCACTCCAAATGTGTTCTCCAACGGGGAGAAGGCAGATGTTGCAGGAGAAAGCCTTGTTTACACAGGCCCCAGCAACCCTCACTTGGCCAGCTCCGGAGGGACCCCCACAATGGTGATCTCAGGACGGCAACAAACTCGCTTTGGGAAGCTGCATTCGGCAAACCTAAACTTTGCTCGGGGAACCTACCTCAGCCCCAATGCGTTTTGGCTCAGGAAGGCAACACTTGCCTAGTTCTCACCTGGCCCTATGTTCCCATAGGGCCAAGGAGGGTCTGGGCTGCCTCTGGCTCCGTGGGTCCTGCTGCTTTGGTGGGTGGTCTCCGTGGACTGAAACCCACTCCAAACGAGTTCTCCTTCGGGGAGAAGGCTGATTTGGGACGCAAATGCCTTGATTGCCCAGGGCCCAGCAACCCACCCTTCCCCAGCTCGGGAGGGACCCCCCCTACTGTTGATCTCAGGATCGGCACCAACTCGCTTGGGGAAGCTGCATTCTGCGAACCTAAACTGTGCTCGGGGAACAAACCTCAGCCCCAGTGCGTCCTTGCTCTGGAAAGCAACCCTTGCCTACTTCTCACCGAGACTATTGCTCCCCATAGGGCCAAGGAGGTTATGGGCTGCCTCTGGCTCCTTGGGCCGTACTGCATGGCGGGTGGTCTCCTTGGCCATAAACCCACTAAAATCGTGTCCTCCTGCGGGGAGAAGGGTGATTTGGCAGGAAAAGGCCTTGTTTGCAAAGGCCCCAGCAACCCACCCTTAGCCAGCTCAGGAGGGACCCCCTACTGGCGGTCTCAGCAACGGCACAAAACCCGCCTCGGGAAGCTGAATTCTGCAAACCTAAAGTGTCCTCAGGGAACCAACCTCAGCCCCAATGCGTTTTTGCTCAGGAAAACAACGCTTGCCTACTTCTCCCCTGGCACTATGCTCCCCATAGGGTCAAGGAGGGTCTGGGCTACCTCTGGATCCGTGGGCCGTGTTGCATGGTGGGTGGTCTCCATAGCCTGAAACCCACTCCAAACATGTTCTCCTTCATGGAGAAGGCCGATGTGGCTGGAAAAGGCCTTGTTTGCACAGGCCCCAGCAACCCAACCTTAGCCAGCTCGGGAGGGACCCAGCTAGGGCCGATCTCAGCAACGGCACAAAACTCGCTTTGGAAGCTGCATTCTGCGAACCTAAACTGTGTTCGGGGAACAAACCTCAGCCCCAATGCGTCTTTGCTCAGGAAAGCAATGCTTGCCTAGTCCTTACCTGGCCCTTTGCTCCCCATAGGGCCAAGGAGGTTCTGGGTTGCCTCTGGCTCCTTGGCCCTGCTGCTTGGTGGGTGCACTCCGTGGCCAGAAACCCACTCCAAACATGTTCTCCTTTGGGGAGATGGCTGATTTGGCAGGAGAAGGCCTGGTTTGCACAGGCCCCAGCAACCCACCCTTAGCCAGCTCGGGAGGGACACCTCTAGTGGCGGTCTCAGCAGCGGCACAAAACTCACTTCGGGAAGCTGCATTCGGCAAACCGAAACTGTGCTCGGGAACCAACCTCAGCCCCAATGCGTCTTTGCTCAGGAAAGCAACGCTTGCCTAGTTCTCACCTGGCCCTATGCTCCCCATGGGTCCAAGGAGGTCCTGGGGTGCCTCTGGCTCCGTGGGCACTGCTGCTTGGCGGGTGGTCTCCGTGGCCTGAAACCCACTCCAAAGGTGTTCTCCTTCGGGAGAAGGGTGATTTGGCAGGAAAAGGCCTTGTTTGCACAGGCCCCAGCAACCCACCCTTAGCCAGCTCGGGAGGGATACCCCTAGTGGCGATCTCAGACACGGCACAAAACTCACTTCGGGAAGCTGCCTTCTGTGAAACGAAATTGTACTCAGGGAAGCAACCTCAGGCCCAATGAGGCTTTGCTCAGGAAAGCAACGCTTGCCTAGTTCTCACCTGGCCCTCTGGGGAGCATGGGACCAAGGATGGTCTGGGGTGCCTCTGGCTCCGTGGGCCGTGCTGCATTTCGGGTGGTCTCCACGGCCTGACAACTTCTCCAAACGTGTTCTCGTGTGGGAAGAAGGCGGATTTTGCAGGAAAAGGCCTTGTTTGCACAGGGCCCAGCAACCCACCCTTAACCAGCTCGGGAGGAACCCCCCTAGTGGCGGTCGCAGCAACGGCCCAAAACTCGCTTCGGGAAGCTTCATTCTGCGAACCTGAACTGTGCTTGGGGAACCAACCTCGGGCCCAATGAGGCTTTGCTAAGGAAAGCAACGCTTGCCTAGTTCTCACCAGGCCCTAGGCTGCCCATAGGGCCAAGGAGGGTCTGGGCTGCCGCTGGCTCTGTGTGCGTTGCTGATTGTCCGGTGGTCTCCGTGGCCTGAAACCCACTCCAAAGGTGTTCTCCTTCGGGGAGAAGGCTGATGTGGCAGGAAAAGGCCTTGTTTGCACAGGCCCCAGCCACCTACCCTTCGCCATCTCGGGAGGGACCCCCCCAAATGACCTTCTCAGCAATGTCATAAACCTTTGCTTCGGGAAGCTGCATTCTGCGAACCTCAACTGTGCTCGGGAACCAACCTCAGCCCCAATGCGTCTTTGCTCAGGAAAGCAAGGCTTGCGTTGTTCTCACGTGGCCTTATGTTCCCCACAGGGCTAAGGATTGCCTGGCTTGTCTCTGGCTCCGTGGGCAATGCTGCTTGGCGGGTGGTCTCCGTGGCCTGAAACCCATTCCAAATGTGTTCTTCTTCGGGAAGAAGGCTGGTTTCGCATGAAAAGTCCTTGTTTGCCCAGGCCCCATCAACGCAATCATAGCCAGCTCGGGAGGGACCCCCCTAGTGGCGGCCTCAGCAATGGCGCAAAACTCGCTTATGGAAGCTGCATTCTGTGACCCTATAAGTGGTTCGGGGAACCAACCTCAGCCCCAGTGCGTCTTGGCTCAGGAAAGCAACACTTGCCTAGTTCTCACCTGGTCCTATGCTCCCCATAGGGCCAAGGATTGCCTGGGCTGCCTCTGGCTCTTTGGGCGCTGCTGCATGGCGGGTGGTCTCCGTGGCCTGAAACCCACTCCAAACGTGTCTCCTTCGGGGAGAAGGCTGATTTGGCAGGCAAAGGCCTTGTTTGCATAGGCCCCAGCAACCCAGCCTTAGCCAGCTCGGGAAGGATCCCCCTATTGGCGATCTCAACACCGGCACAAAACTCACTTCGGGAGGCTGCATTCTGCGATCGTAAACTGTGCTCGGGGAACCAACTCCAGCCCCAATGTGTCTTTACTCAGGAAAGCAACGCTTGCCTAGTTCTCACCTGACCCTTTGTTCCCCATAGGGCCAAGGTGGGTCGGGGGTGCCTATGGCTCCGTGGGAGCTGCTGCTTGGCAGCTGGTCTCCGTGATGTGAAACCCATTCCAAACATGTTCTCCTTCGGGGAGAAGGCTGATGTGGCAGGAAAAGACTTTGCACATGCCCCAGCCGCCCACCCTTAGCCAGCTCGGAAAGGACCCCCCAGTGCCAGTTTCATCAATGGCACAAAACTCGCTTCGGGAAGCTGCATTCTCCGAACCTAAACTGTGCTCGGGGAACCAACCTCAGCCCCAATGCGTTTTTGCTCAGGAAAGCAACGCTTGCCTAGTTCTCACCTGGCACTATGCAACCCACAGGGCCAAGGTTGTTCTGGGTGCCTCTGGCTCCGTGATCCGTGCTACATGGCGGGTGGTCTCCGCGGACTTATACCCAACCCAACCGTGTTATACTGCGGGGATAAGGCTGATGTAGCAGGAAAAGGCCTTGTTTGCACAGGCCCCAGCAACCCACCCTTATCCAGCTCGGGAGAGATCCCCTAGAGGTGATCTAAGCAACGGCACAGAACTTGCCTTTGGAAGCTGCATTCTGCGAACCTAAACTGTGCTCATGGAACCAATCTCAGCCCCAATGCGTCTTTTCTCAGGAAAACAACGCTTGCCTAGTTCTCACCTGGCCCTATGCTCCCCATAGGGTCAAGGAGGGTCTGGGCTGCCTCTGGCTCCGTGGGCCGTGCTGCATGGCGGGTGGTCTCCTCGGCATTAAACCCACTCCAAATGTGTTCTCCAACGGGGAGAAGGCAGATGTTGCAGGAGAAAGCCTTGTTTACACAGGCCCCAGCAACCCACACTTGGCCAGCTCCGGAGGGACCCCCCCCAATGGTGATCTCAGGACGGCAACAAACTCGCTTTGGGAAGCTGCATTCGGCAAACCTAAACTTTGCTCGGGGAACCTACCTCAGCCCCAATGCGTTTTGGCTCAGGAAGGCAACACTTGCCTAGTTCTCACCTGGCCCTATGTTCCCATAGGGCCAAGGAGGGTCTGGGCTGCCTCTGGCTCCGTGGGTCCTGCTGCTTTGGTGGGTGGTCTCCGTGGACTGAAACCCACTCCAAACGTGTTCTCCTTCGGGGAGAAGGCTGATTTGGGACGCAAATGCCTTGATTGCCCAGGGCCCAGCAACCCACCCTTCCCCAGCTCGGGAGGGACCCCCCCTACTGTTGATCTCAGGATCGGCACCAACTCGCTTGGGGAAGCTGCATTCTGCGAACCTAAACTGTGCTCGGGGAACAAACCTCAGCCCCAGTGCGTCCTTGCTCTGGAAAGCAACCCTTGCCTACTTCTCACCTAGACTATTGCTCCCCATAGGGCCAAGGAGGTTATGGGCTGCCTCTGGCTCCTTGGGCCGTACTGCATGGCGGGTGGTCTCCTTGGCCATAAACCCACTAAAATCGTGTCCTCCTGCGGGGAGAAGGGTGATTTGGCAGGAAAAGGCCTTGTTTGCAAAGGCCCCAGCAACCCACCCTTAGCCAGCTCAGGAGGGACCCCCTACTGGCGGTCTCAGCAACGGCACAAAACCCGCCTCGGGAAGCTGAATTCTGCAAACCTAAAGTGTCCTCAGGGAACCAACCTCAGCCCCAATGCGTTTTTGCTCAGGAAAACAACGCTTGCCTAGTTCTCCCCTGGCACTATGCTCCCCATAGGGTCAAGGAGGGTCTGGGCTACCTCTGGATCCGTGGGCCGTGTTGCATGGTGGGTGGTCTCCATAGCCTGAAACCCACTCCAAACATGTTCTCCTTCATGGAGAAGGCCGATGTGGCTGGAAAAGGCCTTGTTTGCACAGGCCCCAGCAACCCAACCTTAGCCAGCTCGGGAGGGACCCAGCTAGGGCCGATCTCAGCAACGGCACAAAACTCGCTTTGGAAGCTGCATTCTGCGAACCTAAACTGTGTTCGGGGAACAAACCTCAGCCCCAATGCGTCTTTGCTCAGGAAAGCAATGCTTGCCTAGTTCTTACCTGGCCCTTTGCTCCCCATAGGGCCAAGGAGGTTCTGGGTTGCCTCTGGCTCCTTGGCCCTGCTGCTTGGTGGGTGCACTCCGTGGCCAGAAACCCACTCCAAACATGTTCTCCTTTGGGGAGATGGCTGATTTGGCAGGAGAAGGCCTGGTTTGCACAGGCCCCAGCAACCCACCCTTAGCCAGCTCGGGAGGGACACCTCTAGTGGCGGTCTCAGCAGCGGCACAAAACTCACTTCGGGAAGCTGCATTCGGCAAACCGAAACTGTGCTCGGGAACCAACCTCAGCCCCAATGCGTCTTTGCTCAGGAAAGCAACGCTTGCCTAGTGCTCACCTGGCCCTATGCTCCCCATGGGTCCAAGGAGGTCCTGGGGTGCCTCTGGCTCCGTGGGCACTGCTGCTTGGCGGGTGGTCTCCGTGGCCTGAAACCCACTCCAAAGGTGTTCTCCTTCGGGAGAAGGGTGATTTGGCAGGAAAAGGCCTTGTTTGCACAGGCCCCAGCAACCCACCCTTAGCCAGCTCGGGAGGGATACCCCTAGTGGCGATCTCAGACACGGCACAAAACTCACTTCGGGAAGCTGCATTCTGTGAAACGAAATTGTACTCAGGGAAGCAACCTCAGGCCCAAGGAGGCTTTGCTCAGGAAAGCAACGCTTGCCTAGTTCTCACCTGGCCCTCTGGGGAGCATGGGACCAAGGATGGTCTGGGGTGCCTCTGGCTCCGTGGGCCGTGCTGCATTTCGGGTGGTCTCCACGGCCTGACAACTTCTCCAAACGTGTTCTCGTGTGGGAAGAAGGCGGATTTTGCAGGAAAAGGCCTTGTTTGCACAGGGCCCAGCAACCCACCCTTAACCAGCTCGGGAGGAACCCCCCTAGTGGCGGTCGCAGCAACGGCCCAAAACTCGCTTCGGGAAGCTTCATTCTGCGAACCTCAACTGTGCTTGGGGAACCAACCTCAGGCCCAATGAGGCTTTGCTCAGGAAAGCAACGCTTGCCTAGTTCTCACCAGGCCCTAGGCTGCCCATAGGGCCAAGGAGGGTCTGGGCTGCCGCTGGCTCTGTGTGCGTTGCTCATTGTCCGGTGGTCTCCGTGGCCTGAAACCCACTCCAAAGGTGTTCTCCTTCGGGGAGAAGGCTGATGTGGCAGGAAAAGGCCTTGTTTGCACAGGCCCCAGCCACCTACCCTTCGCCATCTCGGGAGGGACCCCCCCAAATGACCTTCTCAGCAATGTCATAAACCTTTGCTTCGGGAAGCTGCATTCTGCGAACCTCAACTGTGCTCGGGAACCAACCTCAGCCCCAATGCGTCTTTGCTCAGGAAAGCAAGGCTTGCGTTGTTCTCACGTGGCCTTATGTTCCCCACAGGGCTAAGGATTGCCTGGCTTGTCTCTGGCTCCGTGGCCAATGCTGCTTGGCGGGTGGTCTCCGTGGCCTGAAACCCATTCCAAATGTGTTCTTCTTCGGGAAGAAGGCTGGTTTCGCGTGAAAAGTCCTTGTTTGCCCAGGCCCCATCAACGCAACCATAGCCAGCTCGGGAGGGACCCCCCTAGTGGCGGCCTCAGCAATGGCGCAAAACTCGCTTATGGAAGCTGCATTCTGTGACCCTATAAGTGGTTCGGGGAACCAACCTCAGCCCCAGTGCGTCTTGGCTCAGGAAAGCAACACTTGCCTAGTTCTCACCTGGTCCTATGCTCCCCATAGGGCCAAGGATTGCCTGGGCTGCCTCTGGCTCTTTGGGCGCTGCTGCATGGTGGGTGGTCTCCATGGCCTGAAACCCACTCCAAACGTGTCTCCTTCGGGGAGAAGGCTGATTTGGCAGGCAAAGGCCTTGTTTGCATAGGCCCCAGCAACCCAGCCTTAGCCAGCTCGGGAAGGATCCCCCTATTGGCGATCTCAACACCGGCACAAAACTCACTTCGGGAGGCTGCATTCTGCGATCGTAAACTGTGCTCGGGGAACCAACTCCAGCCCCAATGTGTCTTTACTCAGGAAAGCAACGCTTGCCTAGTTCTCACCTGACCCTTTGTTCCCCATAGGGCCAAGGTGGGTCGGGGGTGCCTATGGCTCCGTGGGAGCTGCTGCTTGGCAGCTGGTCTCCGTGATGTGAAACCCATTCCAAACATGTTCTCCTTCGGGGAGAAGGCTGATGTGGCAGGAAAAGACTTTGCACATGCCCCAGCCGCCCACCCTTAGCCAGCTCGGAAAGGACCCCCCAGTGCCAGTTTCATCAATGGCACAAAACTCGCTTCGGGAAGCTGCATTCTCCGAACCTAAACTGTGCTCGGGGAACCAATCTCAGCCCCAATGCGTTTTTGCTCAGGAAAGCAACGCTTGCCTAGTTCTCACCTGGCACTATGCAACCCACAGGGCCAAGGTTGTTCTGGGTGCCTCTGGCTCCGTGATCCGTGCTACATGGCGGGTGGTCTCCGCGGACTTATACCCAACCCAACCGTGTTATACTGCGGGGATAAGGCTGATGTAGCAGGAAAAGGCCTTGTTTGCACAGGCCCCAGCAACCCACCCTTATCCAGCTCGGGAGAGATCCCCTAGAGGTGATCTAAGCAACGGCACAGAACTTGCCTTTGGAAGCTGCATTCTGCGAACCTAAACTGTGCTCATGGAACCAATCTCAGCCCCAATGCGTCTTTTCTCAGGAAAACAACGCTTGCCTAGTTCTCACCTGGCCCTACGCTCCCCGTAGGGTCAAGGAGGGTCTGGGCTGCCTCTGGCTCCGTGGGCCGTGCTGCATGGCGGGTGGTCTCCTCGGCATTAAACCCACTCCAAATGTGTTCTCCAACGGGGAGAAGGCAGATGTTGCAGGAGAAAGCCTTGTTTGCACAGGCCCCAGCAACCCTCACTTGGCCAGCTCCGGAGGGACCCCCCCAATGGTGATCTCAGGACGGCAACAAACTCGCTTTGGGAAGCTGCATTCGGCAAACCTAAACTTTGCTCGGGGAACCTACCTCAGCCCCAATGCGTTTTGGCTCAGGAAGGCAACACTTGCCTAGTTCTCACCTGGCCCTATGTTCCCATAGGGCCAAGGAGGGTCTGGGCTGCCTCTGGCTCCGTGGGTCCTGCTGCTTTGGTGGGTGGTCTCCGTGGACTGAAACCCACTCCAAACGTGTTCTCCTTCGGGGAGAAGGCTGATTTGGGACGCAAATGCCTTGATTGCCCAGGGCCCAGCAACCCACCCTACCCCAGCTCGGGAGGGACCACCCCTACTGTTGATCTCAGGATCGGCACCAACTCGCTTGGGGAAGCTGCATTCTGCGAACCTAAACTGTGCTCGGGGAACAAACCTCAGCCCCAGTGCGTCTTTGCTCAGGAAAGCAACGCTTGCCTAGTTCTCACCTGGCCCTATGCTCCCCATGGGTCCAAGGAGGTCCTGGGGTGCCTCTGGCTCCGTGGGCACTGCTGCTTGGTGGGTGGTCTCCGTGGCCTGACAACTTCTCCAAACGTGTTCTCGTGTGGGAAGAAGGCGGATTTTGCAGGAAAAGGCCTTGTTTGCACAGGCCCCAGCAACCCACCCTTAGCCAGCTCGGGAGGGACACCTCTAGTGGCGGTCTCAGCAGCGGCACAAAACTCACTTCGGGAAGCTGCATTCGGCAAACCGAAACTGTGCTCGGGAACCAACCTCAGCCCCAATGCGTCTTTGCTCAGGAAAGCAACGCTTGCCTAGTGCTCACCTGGCCCTATGCTCCCCATGGGTCCAAGGAGGTCCTGGGGTGCCTCTGGCTCCGTGGGCACTGCTGCTTGGCGGGTGGTCTCCGTGGCCTGAAACCCACTCCAAAGGTGTTCTCCTTCGGGAGAAGGGTGATTTGGCAGGAAAAGGCCTTGTTTGCACAGGCCCCAGCAACCCACCCTTAGCCAGCTCGGGAGGGATACCCCTAGTGGCGATCTCAGACACGGCACAAAACTCACTTCGGGAAGCTGCATTCTGTGAAACGAAATTGTACTCAGGGAAGCAACCTCAGGCCCAAGGAGGCTTTGCTCAGGAAAGCAACGCTTGCCTAGTTCTCACCTGGCCCTCTGGGGAGCATGGGACCAAGGATGGTCTGGGGTGCCTCTGGCTCCGTGGGCCGTGCTGCATTTCGGGTGGTCTCCACGGCCTGACAACTTCTCCAAACGTGTTCTCGTGTGGGAAGAAGGCGGATTTTGCAGGAAAAGGCCTTGTTTGCACAGGGCCCAGCAACCCACCCTTAACCAGCTCGGGAGGAACCCCCCTAGTGGCGGTCGCAGCAACGGCCCAAAACTCGCTTCGGGAAGCTTCATTCTGCGAACCTCAACTGTGCTTGGGGAACCAACCTCAGGCCCAATGAGGCTTTGCTCAGGAAAGCAACGCTTGCCTAGTTCTCACCAGGCCCTAGGCTGCCCATAGGGCCAAGGAGGGTCTGGGCTGCCGCTGGCTCTGTGTGCGTTGCTCATTGTCCGGTGGTCTCCGTGGCCTGAAACCCACTCCAAAGGTGTTCTCCTTCGGGGAGAAGGCTGATGTGGCAGGAAAAGGCCTTGTTTGCACAGGCCCCAGCCACCTACCCTTCGCCATCTCGGGAGGGACCCCCCCAAATGACCTTCTCAGCAATGTCATAAACCTTTGCTTCGGGAAGCTGCATTCTGCGAACCTCAACTGTGCTCGGGAACCAACCTCAGCCCCAATGCGTCTTTGCTCAGGAAAGCAAGGCTTGCGTTGTTCTCACGTGGCCTTATGTTCCCCACAGGGCTAAGGATTGCCTGGCTTGTCTCTGGCTCCGTGGCCAATGCTGCTTGGCGGGTGGTCTCCGTGGCCTGAAACCCATTCCAAATGTGTTCTTCTTCGGGAAGAAGGCTGGTTTCGCGTGAAAAGTCCTTGTTTGCCCAGGCCCCATCAACGCAACCATAGCCAGCTCGGGAGGGACCCCCCTAGTGGCGGCCTCAGCAATGGCGCAAAACTCGCTTATGGAAGCTGCATTCTGTGACCCTATAAGTGGTTCGGGGAACCAACCTCAGCCCCAGTGCGTCTTGGCTCAGGAAAGCAACACTTGCCTAGTTCTCACCTGGTCCTATGCTCCCCATAGGGCCAAGGATTGCCTGGGCTGCCTCTGGCTCTTTGGGCGCTGCTGCATGGTGGGTGGTCTCCATGGCCTGAAACCCACTCCAAACGTGTCTCCTTCGGGGAGAAGGCTGATTTGGCAGGCAAAGGCCTTGTTTGCATAGGCCCCAGCAACCCAGCCTTAGCCAGCTCGGGAAGGATCCCCCTATTGGCGATCTCAACACCGGCACAAAACTCACTTCGGGAGGCTGCATTCTGCGATCGTAAACTGTGCTCGGGGAACCAACTCCAGCCCCAATGTGTCTTTACTCAGGAAAGCAACGCTTGCCTAGTTCTCACCTGACCCTTTGTTCCCCATAGGGCCAAGGTGGGTCGGGGGTGCCTATGGCTCCGTGGGAGCTGCTGCTTGGCAGCTGGTCTCCGTGATGTGAAACCCATTCCAAACATGTTCTCCTTCGGGGAGAAGGCTGATGTGGCAGGAAAAGACTTTGTTTGCACATGCCCCAGCCGCCCACCCTTAGCCAGCTCGGAAAGGACCCCCCAGTGCCAGTTTCATCAATGGCACAAAACTCGCTTCGGGAAGCTGCATTCTCCGAACCTAAACTGTGCTCGGGGAACCAATCTCAGCCCCAATGCGTTTTTGCTCAGGAAAGCAACGCTTGCCTAGTTCTCACCTGGCACTATGCAACCCACAGGGCCAAGGTTGTTCTGGGTGCCTCTGGCTCCGTGATCCGTGCTACATGGCGGGTGGTCTCCGCGGACTTATACCCAACCCAACCGTGTTATACTGCGGGGATAAGGCTGATGTAGCAGGAAAAGGCCTTGTTTGCACAGGCCCCAGCAACCCACCCTTATCCAGCTCGGGAGAGATCCCCTAGAGGTGATCTAAGCAACGGCACAGAACTTGCCTTTGGAAGCTGCATTCTGCGAACCTAAACTGTGCTCATGGAACCAATCTCAGCCCCAATGCGTCTTTTCTCAGGAAAACAACGCTTGCCTAGTTCTCACCTGGCCCTACGCTCCCCGTAGGGTCAAGGAGGGTCTGGGCTGCCTCTGGCTCCGTGGGCCGTGCTGCATGGCGGGTGGTCTCCTCGGCATTAAACCCACTCCAAATGTGTTCTCCAACGGGGAGAAGGCAGATGTTGCAGGAGAAAGCCTTGTTTGCACAGGCCCCAGCAACCCTCACTTGGCCAGCTCCGGAGGGACCCCCCCAATGGTGATCTCAGGACGGCAACAAACTCGCTTTGGGAAGCTGCATTCGGCAAACCTAAACTTTGCTCGGGGAACCTACCTCAGCCCCAATGCGTTTTGGCTCAGGAAGGCAACACTTGCCTAGTTCTCACCTGGCCCTATGTTCCCATAGGGCCAAGGAGGGTCTGGGCTGCCTCTGGCTCCGTGGGTCCTGCTGCTTTGGTGGGTGGTCTCCGTGGACTGAAACCCACTCCAAACGTGTTCTCCTTCGGGGAGAAGGCTGATTTGGGACGCAAATGCCTTGATTGCCCAGGGCCCAGCAACCCACCCTACCCCAGCTCGGGAGGGACCACCCCTACTGTTGATCTCAGGATCGGCACCAACTCGCTTGGGGAAGCTGCATTCTGCGAACCTAAACTGTGCTCGGGGAACAAACCTCAGCCCCAGTGCGTCTTTGCTCAGGAAAGCAACGCTTGCCTAGTTCTCACCTGGCCCTATGCTCCCCATGGGTCCAAGGAGGTCCTGGGGTGCCTCTGGCTCCGTGGGCACTGCTGCTTGGTGGGTGGTCTCCGTGGCCTGACAACTTCTCCAAACGTGTTCTCGTGTGGGAAGAAGGCGGATTTTGCAGGAAAAGGCCTTGTTTGCACAGGCCCCAGCAACCCACCCTTAGCCAGCTCGGGAGGGACACCTCTAGTGGCGGTCTCAGCAGCGGCACAAAACTCACTTCGGGAAGCTGCATTCGGCAAACCGAAACTGTGCTCGGGAACCAACCTCAGCCCCAATGCGTCTTTGCTCAGGAAAGCAACGCTTGCCTAGTTCTCACCTGGCCCTATGCTCCGCATGGGTCCAAGGAGGTCCTGGGGTGCCTCTGGCTCCGTGGGCACTGCTGCTTGGCGGGTGGTCTCCGTGGCCTGAAACCCACTCCAAAGGTGTTCTCCTTCGGGAGAAGGGTGATTTGGCAGGAAAAGGCCTTGTTTGCACAGGCCCCAGCAACCCACCCTTAGCCAGCTCGGGAGGGATACCCCTAGTGGCGATCTCAGACACGGCACAAAACTCACTTCGGGAAGCTGCCTTCTGTGAAACGAAATTGTACTCAGGGAAGCAACCTCAGGCCCAAGGAGGCTTTGCTCAGGAAAGCAACGCTTGCCTAGTTCTCACCTGGCCCTCTGGGGAGCATGGGACCAAGGATGGTCTGGGGTGCCTCTGGCTCCGTGGGCCGTGCTGCATTTCGGGTGGTCTCCACGGCCTGACAACTTCTCCAAACGTGTTCTCGTGTGGGAAGAAGGCGGATTTTGCAGGAAAAGGCCTTGTTTGCACAGGGCCCAGCAACCCACCCTTAACCAGCTCGGGAGGAACCCCCCTAGTGGCGGTCGCAGCAACGGCCCAAAACTCGCTTCGGGAAGCTTCATTCTGCGAACCTCAACTGTGCTTGGGGAACCAACCTCAGGCCCAATGAGGCTTTGCTCAGGAAAGCAACGCTTGCCTAGTTCTCACCAGGCCCTATGGTGCCCATAGGGCCAAGGAGGGTCTGGGCTGCCGCTGGCTCTGTGTGCGTTGCTCATTGTCCGGTGGTCTCCGTGGCCTGAAACCCACTCCAAAGGTGTTCTCCTTCGGGGAGAAGGCTGATGTGGCAGGAAAAGGCCTTGTTTGCACAGGCCCCAGCCACCTACCCTTCGCCATCTCGGGAGGGACCCCCCCAAATGACCTTCTCAGCAATGTCATAAACCTTTGCTTCGGGAAGCTGCATTCTGCGAACCTCAACTGTGCTCGGGAACCAACCTCAGCCCCAATGCGTCTTTGCTCAGGAAAGCAAGGCTTGCGTTGTTCTCACGTGGCCTTATGTTCCCCACAGGGCTAAGGATTGCCTGGCTTGTCTCTGGCTCCGTGGCCAATGCTGCTTGGCGGGTGGTCTCCGTGGCCTGAAACCCATTCCAAATGTGTTCTTCTTCGGGAAGAAGGCTGGTTTCGCGTGAAAAGTCCTTGTTTGCCCAGGCCCCATCAACGCAACCATAGCCAGCTCGGGAGGGACCCCCCTAGTGGCGGCCTCAGCAATGGCGCAAAACTCGCTTATGGAAGCTGCATTCTGTGACCCTATAAGTGGTTCGGGGAACCAACCTCAGCCCCAGTGCGTCTTGGCTCAGGAAAGCAACACTTGCCTAGTTCTCACCTGGTCCTATGCTCCCCATAGGGCCAAGGATTGCCTGGGCTGCCTCTGGCTCTTTGGGCGCTGCTGCATGGTGGGTGGTCTCCGTGGCCTGAAACCCACTCCAAACGTGTCTCCTTCGGGGAGAAGGCTGATTTGGCAGGAAAAGGCCTTGTTTGCACAGGCCCCAGCAACCCACCCTTATCCAGCTCGGGAGAGATCCCCTAGAGGTGATCTAAGCAACGGCACAGAACTTGCCTTTGGAAGCTGCATTCTGCGAACCTAAACTGTGCTCATGGAACCAATCTCAGCCCCAATGCGTCTTTTCTCAGGAAAACAACGCTTGCCTAGTCCTCACCTGGCCCTATGCTCCCCATAGGGTCAAGGAGGGTCTGGGCTGCCTCTGGCTCCGTGGGCCGTGCTGCATGGCGGGTGGTCTCCTCGGCATTAAACCCACTCCAAATGTGTTCTCCAACGGGGAGAAGGCAGATGTTGCAGGAGAAAGCCTTGTTTGCACAGGCCCCAGCAACCCACACTTGGCCAGCTCCGGAGGGACCCCCCCAATGGTGATCTCAGGACGGCAACAAACTCGCTTTGGGAAGCTGCATTCGGCAAACCTAAACTTTGCTCGGGGAACCTACCTCAGCCCCAATGCGTTTTGGCTCAGGAAGGCAACACTTGCCTAGTTCTCACCTGGCCCTATGTTCCCATAGGGCCAAGGAGGGTCTGGGCTGCCTCTGGCTCCGTGGGTCCTGCTGCTTTGGTGGGTGGTCTCCGTGGACTGAAACCCACTCCAAACGTGTTCTCCTTCGGGGAGAAGGCTGATTTGGGACGCAAATGCCTTGATTGCCCAGGGCCCAGCAACCCACCCTTCCCCAGCTCGGGAGGGACCCCCCCTACTGTTGATCTCAGGATCGGCACCAACTCGCTTGGGGAAGCTGCATTCTGCGAACCTAAACTGTGCTCGGGGAACAAACCTCAGCCCCAGTGCGTCCTTGCTCTGGAAAGCAACCCTTGCCTACTTCTCACCGAGACTATTGCTCCCCATAGGGCCAAGGAGGTTATGGGCTGCCTCTGGCTCCTCGGGCCGTACTGCATGGCGGGTGGTCTCCTTGGCCATAAACCCACTAAAATCGTGTCCTCCTGCGGGGAGAAGGCTGATGTAGCAGGAAAAGGCCTTGTTTGCAAAGGCCCCAGCAACCCACCCTTAGCCAGCTCAGGAGGGACCCCCTACTGGCGGTCTCAGCAACGGCACAAAACCCGCCTCGGGAAGCTGAATTCTGCAAACCTAAAGTGTCCTCAGGGAACCAACCTCAGCCCCAATGCGTTTTTGCTCAGGAAAACAACGCTTGCCTACTTCTCCCCTGGCACTATGCTCCCCATAGGGTCAAAGAGGGTCTGGGCTACCTCTGGATCCGTGGGCCGTGTTGCATGGTGGGTGGTCTCCATAGCCTGAAACCCACTCCAAACATGTTCTCCTTCATGGAGAAGGCCGATGTGGCTGGAAAAGGCCTTGTTTGCACAGGCCCCAGCAACCCAACCTTAGCCAGCTCGGGAGGGACCCAGCTAGGGCCGATCTCAGCAACGGCACAAAACTCGCTTTGGAAGCTGCATTCTGCGAACCTAAACTGTGTTCGGGGAACAAACCTCAGCCCCAATGCGTCTTTGCTCAGGAAAGCAATGCTTGCCTAGTCCTTACCTGGCCCTTTGCTCCCCATAGGGCCAAGGAGGTTCTGGGTTGCCTCTGGCTCCTTGGCCCTGCTGCTTGGTGGGTGCACTCCGTGGCCAGAAACCCACTCCAAACATGTTCTCCTTTGGGGAGATGGCTGATTTGGCAGGAGAAGGCCTGGTTTGCACAGGCCCCAGCAACCCACCCTTAGCCAGCTCGGGAGGGACACCTCTAGTGGCGGTCTCAGCAGCGGCACAAAACTCACTTCGGGAAGCTGCATTCGGCAAACCGAAACTGTGCTCGGGAACCAACCTCAGCCCCAATGCGTCTTTGCTCAGGAAAGCAACGCTTGCCTAGTTCTCACCTGGCCCTATGCTCCGCATGGGTCCAAGGAGGTCCTGGGGTGCCTCTGGCTCCGTGGGCACTGCTGCTTGGCGGGTGGTCTCCGTGGCCTGAAACCCACTCCAAAGGTGTTCTCCTTCGGGAGAAGGGTGATTTGGCAGGAAAAGGCCTTGTTTGCACAGGCCCCAGCAACCCACCCTTAGCCAGCTCGGGAGGGATACCCCTAGTGGCGATCTCAGACACGGCACAAAACTCACTTCGGGAAGCTGCCTTCTGTGAAACGAAATTGTACTCAGGGAAGCAACCTCAGGCCCAAGGAGGCTTTGCTCAGGAAAGCAACGCTTGCCTAGTTCTCACCTGGCCCTCTGGGGAGCATGGGACCAAGGATGGTCTGGGGTGCCTCTGGCTCCGTGGGCCGTGCTGCATTTCGGGTGGTCTCCACGGCCTGACAACTTCTCCAAACGTGTTCTCGTGTGGGAAGAAGGCGGATTTTGCAGGAAAAGGCCTTGTTTGCACAGGGCCCAGCAACCCACCCTTAACCAGCTCGGGAGGAACCCCCCTAGTGGCGGTCGCAGCAACGGCCCAAAACTCGCTTCGGGAAGCTTCATTCTGCGAACCTCAACTGTGCTTGGGGAACCAACCTCAGGCCCAATGAGGCTTTGCTCAGGAAAGCAACGCTTGCCTAGTTCTCACCAGGCCCTATGGTGCCCATAGGGCCAAGGAGGGTCTGGGCTACCTCTGGCTCCGTGGGCACTGCTGCTTGGCTGGTGGTCTCCGCAGCTGGAACCCAACTCCAAGCATCTTCTCCTTGGCAGAGAGGGATGATTTCGCCTGAAGAAGCCCAGTGTGCCATGGCCCTAGCAACCCACCCATAGCCAGCTCTGGAGTGAGCCACCTAGGGCTTAGCTCCGAAACAGCACAAAACGTGCTTCCAGGAGCTGCATTCTGCAAAGGGAAACTGTGCTCGGGGAACAAACCTCAGCCCCAATGCAGCTTGGCTCAGTATCCCAGCGCTTGCCTAGTACTCACCTAGCCCTAGGCTCCCGAGAGGGCCAAGGAGGGTCTGGGCTGCCTCTGGCTCCGTGGGCACTGCTGCTTGGCTGGTGGTCTCCGCAGCTGGAAACCAACTCCAAGCGTCTTCTCCTTGGCAGAGAAGGATGATTTGGCCTGAAGAAGCCCAGTGTGCCATGGCCCTAGCAACCCACCCATAGCCAGCTCGGGAGGGAGCCACCTAGGGCCTAGCTCCGAAACAGCACAAAACGTGCTTCCAGGAGCTGCATTCTGCAAAGGGAAACTGTGCTCGGGGAACAAACCTCAGCCCCAATGCGGCTTGGCTCAGGATCCCAGCGCTTGCCTAGTTCTCGCCTAGCCCTAGGCTCCCAAAAGGGCCAAGGAGGGTCTGGGCTGCCTCTGGCTTCATGGGCACTGCTGCTTGGCTGGTGGTCTCTGCAGCTAGAGCCCAATTCAAAGCGTCTTCCCCTTAGCAGAGAAGGCTGATTTGGCATAGAAAGGCCTTGATTGTACTGGCCCTTTCAACCCACCCATAGCCTAGATGTAGGGTGGGACCCACAAAGGGGCTATCTCGAAACAGCACAAAACGCGCTTCTAGGAGCTGCATTCTGCAAAGGGAAACTGTGCTCGGGGAACAAACCTCAGCCCCAATGCAGCTTGGCTCAGGATCCCAGGGCTTGCCTAGTTCTCACCTAGCCCTAGGCTCCCGACTGGGCCAAGGAGGGTCTGGGCTGCCTCTGGCTCCGTGGGCACTGCTGCTTGGCTGGTGGTCTCCGCAGCTGGAAACCAACTCCAAGCATCTTCTCCTTAGCGGAGAAGCCTGATGTGGCATAAAAATGCCTTGATTGTCCAGGCCCTATCAACCCACCTATAGCTAGAGCTAGGATGGGACCACCAATGGCGTAGCTCCGAAATGGCACAAAACTCGCTTGTTGGAGCTGCATTCTGCAAAGGGAAACTGTGCTCAGGGAACAAACCAGAGCCGCCATGCGGCTTGGCTCAGGATCCCAGTGCTTGCCTAGTTCTCACCTAGCCCTAGGCTCCCCATAGGGCCAAGGAGGGTCTGGGCTGCCTCTGGCTTCGTGGGCACTGCTGCTTGGCTGGTGGTCTCCGCAGCTGGAACCCAACTCCAAGCATCTTCTCCTTAGCGGAGAAGGCTGATTTGGCATAGAAAGGCCTTGATTGTACTGGCCCTATCAACCCACCTATAGCCTAGAGCTAGGGTGGGACCCACCTAAGGTGTAGTTCGGAAGTAGCACAAAACTCTCTTCTAGGAGCTGCATTCTGCAAAGGGAAACTGTGCTCGGGGAACAAACCTCAGCCCCAATGCCGCTTGGCTCAGGATCCCAGCGCTTGCCTAGTATTCAGCAAGCCCTAGGCTCCCCATAGGGCCAAGGAGTGTCTGGGCTGCCTCTGGCTCCGTGGGCACTGCTGCTTGGCTGGTGGTCTCCGCAGCTGGAAACCAACTCCAAGTGTCTTCTCCTTGGCAGAGAAGGATGATTTGGCCTGAAGAAGCCCAGTGTGCCATGGCCCTAGCAACCCACCCATAGCCAGCTCGGGAGGGAGCCACCTAGGGCCTAGCTCCGAAACAGCACAAAACGTGCTTCCAGGAGCTGCATTCTGCAAAGGGAAACTGTGCTCGGGGAACAAACCTCAGCCCCAATGCAGCTTGGCTCAGGATCCCAGTGCTTGCCTAGTTCTCACCTAGCCCTAGGCTCCCGACAGGGCCAAGGAGGGTCTGGGCTGCCTCTGGCTCCGTGGGCACTGCTGCTTGGCTGGTGGTCTCCGCAGCTGGAAATCAACTCCAAGTGTCTTCTCCTTGGCAGAGAAGGATGATTTGGCTTGAAGAAGCCCAGTGTGCCATGGCCCTATCAACCCACCTATAGCCTAGAGCTAGGGTGGGACCACCAATGGTGTAGCTCCGAAATGGCACAAAACTCGCTTGTAGGAGCTGCATTCTGCAAAGGGAAACTGTGCTCAGGGAACAAACCTCAGCCCCAATGCGGCTTGGCTCAGGATCCCAGCGCTTGCCTAGTTCTCACCTAGCCCTAGGCTCCCATAGGGCCAAGGTAGGTCTGGGCTGCCTCTGGCTCCGTGGGCACTGCTGATTGGCTGGTGGTCTCCGCAGCTGGAACCCAACTCCAAGTGTCTTCTCCTTAGCGGAGAAGGCTGATTTGGCATAGAAAGGCCTTGATTGTACTGGCCCTATCAACCCACCTATAGCCTAGAGCTAGGGTGGGACCCACATAAGGTGTAGCTCGGAAATAGCACAAAATGGGCTTCTAGGAGCTGCATTCTGCAAAGGGAAACTGTGCTCGGGGAACAAACCTCAGCCCCAATGCCGCTTGGCTCAGGATCCCAGCGCTTGCCTAGTATTCAGCTAGCCCTAGGCTCCCCATAGGGCCAAGGAGTGTCTGGGCTGCCTCTGGCTCCGTGGGCACTGCTGCTTGGCTGGTGGTCTCCGCAGCTGGAAACCAACTCCAAGTGTCTTCTCCTTGGCAGAGAAGGATGATTTGGCCTGAAGAAGCCCAGTGTGCCATGGCCCAAGCAACCCACCCATAGCCAGCTCGGGAGGAAGCCACCTAGGGCCTAGCTCCGAAACAGCACAAAACGTGCTTCCAGGAGCTGCATTCTGCAAAGGGAAACTGTGCTCGGGGAACAAACCTCAGCCCCAATGCAGCTTGGCTCAGGATCCCAGTGCTTGCCTAGTTCTCACCTAGCCCTAGGCTCCCGACAGGGCCAAGGACGGTCTGGGCTGCCTCTGGCTCCGTGGGCACTGCTGCTTGGCTGGTGGTCTCCGCAACTGGAAGTCAACTCCAAGTGTCTTCTCCTTGGCAGAGAAGGATGATTTGGCTTGAATAAGCCCAGTGTGCCAAGGCCCTATCAACCCACCTATAGCCTAGAGCTAGGGTGGGACCACCAATGGTGTAGCTCCGAAATGGCACAAAACTCGCTTGTAGGAGCTGCATTCTGCAAAGGGAAACTGTGCTCAGGGAACAAACCTCAGCCCCAATGCGGCTTGGCTCAGGATCCCAGCGCTTGCCTAGTTCTCACCTAGCCCTAGGCTCCCCATAGGGCCAAGGAGGGTCTGGGCTGCCTCTGGCTCCGTGGGCACTGCTGCTTGGCTGGTGGTCTCCGCAGCTAGAACCCAACTCCAAGTGTCTTCTCCTTAGCGGAGAAGGCTGATTTGGCATAGAAAGGCCTTGATTGTACTGGCCCTATCAACCCACCTATAGCCTAGAGCTAGGGTGGGACCCACATAAGGTGTAGCTCGGAAATAGCACAAAACTCTCTTCTAGGAGCTGCATTCTGCAAAGGGAAACTGTGCTCGGGGAACAAACCTCAGCCCCAATGCCGCTTGGCTCAGGATCCCAGCGCTTGCCTAGTATTCAGCTAGCCCTAGGCTCCCCATAGGGCCAAGGAGGGTCTGGGCTGCCTCTGGCTCCGTGGGCACTGCTGCTTGGCTGGTGGTCTCCGCAGCTGGAAACCAACTCCAAGCATCTTCTCCTTGGCAGAGAAGGATGATTTGGCCTGAAGAAGCCCAGTGTGCCATGGCCCTAGCAACCCACCCATAGCCAGCTCGGGAGGGAGCCACCTAGGGCCTAGCTCCGAAACAGCACAAAACGTGCTTCCAGGAGCTGCATTCTGCAAAGGGAAACTGTGCTCGGGGAACAAACCTCAGCCCCAATGCGGCTTGGCTCAGGATCCCAGCGCTTGCCTAGTGTTCAGCTAGCCCTAGGCTCCCAAAAGGGCCAAGGAGGGTCTGGGCTGCCTCTGGCTCCATGGGCACTGCTGCTTGGCTGGTGGTCTCCGCAGCTAGAGCCCAATTCAAAGCGTCTTCCCCTTAGCAGAGAAGGCTGATTTGGCATAGAAAGGCCTTGATTGTACTGGCCCTTTCAACCCACCCATAGCCTAGATGTAGGGTGGGACCCACAAAGGGGCTATCTCGAAACAGCACAAAACGCGCTTCTAGGAGCTGCATTCTGCAAAGGGAAACTGTGCTCAGGGAACAAACCTCAGCCCCAATGCAGCTTGGCTCAGGATCCCAGGGCTTGCCTAGTTCTCACCTAGCCCTAGGCTCCCGACAGGGCCAAGGAGGGTCTGGGCTGCCTCTGGCTCCGTGGGCACTGCTGCTTGGCTGGTGGTCTCCGCAGCTGGAAACCAACTCTAAGCATCTTCTCCTTCGCGGAGAAGCCTGATTTGGCATAAAAATGCCTTGATTGTCCTGGCCCTATCAACCCACCGATAGCTAGAGCTAGGGTGGGACCACCAATGGCGTAGCTCCGAAATGGCACAAAACTCGCTTGTAGGAGCTGCATTCTGCAAAGGGAAACTGTGCTCAGGTAACAAACCAGAGCCGCCATGCGGCTTGGCTCAGGATCCCAGCGCTTGCCTAGTTCTCACCTAGCCCTAGGCTCCCCATAGGGCCAAGGAGGGTCTGGGCTGCCTCTGGCTCCATGGGCACTGCTGCTTGGCTGGTGGTCTCCGCAGCTGGAACGCAACTCCAAGCGTCTTCTCCTTAGCGGAGAAGGCTGATTTGGCATAGAAAGGCCTTGATTGTACTGGCCCTATCAACACACCTATAGCCTAGAGCTAGGGTGGGACCCACCTAAGGTGTAGTTCGGAAGTAGCACAAAACTCTCTTCTAGGAGCTGCATTCTGCAAAGGGAAACTGTGCTCGGGGAACAAACCTCAGCCCCAATTCGGCTTGGCTCAGGATCCCAGCGCTTGCCTAGTATTCAGCTAGCCCTAAGCTCCCCATAGGGCCAAGGAGGGTCTGGGCTGCCTCTGGCTCCGTGGGCACTGCTGCATGGCTGGTGGTCTCCGCAGCTGGAAACCAACTCCAAGTGTCTTCTCCTTGGCAGAGAAGGATGATTTGGCCTGAAGAAGCCCAGTGTGCCATGGCCCTAGCAACCCACCCATAGCCAGATCGGGAGGAAGCCACTTAGGGCCTAGCTCCGAAACAGCACAAAACGTGCTTCCAGGAGCTGCATTCTGCAAAGGGAAACTGTGCTCGGGGAACAAACCTCAGCCCCAATGCCGCTTGGCTCAGGATCCCAGCGCTTGCCTAGTATTCAGCTAGCCCTAGGCTCCCCATAGGGCCAAGGAGGGTCTGGGCTGCCTCTGGCTCCGTGGGCACTGCTGCTTGGCTGGTGGTCTCCGCAGCTGGAAACCAACTCCAAGCATCTTCTCCTTGGCAGAGAAGGATGATTTGGCCTGAAGAAGCCCAGTGTGCCATGGCCCTAGCAACCCACCCATAGCCAGCTCGGGAGGGAGCCACCTAGGGCCTAGCTCCGAAACAGCACAAAACGTGCTTCCAGGAGCTGCATTCTGCAAAGGGAAACTGTGCTCGGGGAACAAACCTCAGCCCCAATGCGGCTTGGCTCAGGATCCCAGCGCTTGCCTAGTGTTCAGCTAGCCCTAGGCTCCCAAAAGGGCCAAGGAGGGTCTGGGCTGCCTCTGGCTCCATGGGCACTGCTGCTTGGCTGGTGGTCTCCGCAGCTAGAGCCCAATTCAAAGCGTCTTCCCCTTAGCAGAGAAGGCTGATTTGGCATAGAAAGGCCTTGATTGTACTGGCCCTTTCAACCCACCCATAGCCTAGATGTAGGGTGGGACCCACAAAGGGGCTATCTCGAAACAGCACAAAACGCGCTTCTAGGAGCTGCATTCTGCAAAGGGAAACTGTGCTCAGGGAACAAACCTCAGCCCCAATGCAGCTTGGCTCAGGATCCCAGGGCTTGCCTAGTTCTCACCTAGCCCTAGGCTCCCGACAGGGCCAAGGAGGGTCTGGGCTGCCTCTGGCTCCGTGGGCACTGCTGCTTGGCTGGTGGTCTCCGCAGCTGGAAACCAACTCCAAGCATCTTCTCCTTAGCGGAGAAGCCTGATGTGGCATAAAAATGCCTTGATTGTCCAGGCCCTATCAACCCACCTATAGCTAGAGCTAGGATGGGACCACCAATGGCGTAGCTCCGAAATGGCACAAAACTCGCTTGTTGGAGCTGCATTCTGCAAAGGGAAACTGTGCTCAGGGAACAAACCAGAGCCGCCATGCGGCTTGGCTCAGGATCCCAGTGCTTGCCTAGTTCTCACCTAGCCCTAGGCTCCCCATAGGGCCAAGGAGGGTCTGGGCTGCCTCTGGCTTCGTGGGCACTGCTGCTTGGCTGGTGGTCTCCGCAGCTGGAACCCAACTCCAAGCATCTTCTCCTTAGCGGAGAAGGCTGATTTGGCATAGAAAGGCCTTGATTGTACTGGCCCTATCAACCCACCTATAGCCTAGAGCTAGGGTGGGACCCACCTAAGGTGTAGTTCGGAAGTAGCACAAAACTCTCTTCTAGGAGCTGCATTCTGCAAAGGGAAACTGTGCTCGGGGAACAAACCTCAGCCCCAATGCCGCTTGGCTCAGGATCCCAGCGCTTGCCTAGTATTCAGCAAGCCCTAGGCTCCCCATAGGGCCAAGGAGTGTCTGGGCTGCCTCTGGCTCCGTGGGCACTGCTGCTTGGCTGGTGGTCTCCGCAGCTGGAAACCAACTCCAAGTGTCTTCTCCTTGGCAGAGAAGGATGATTTGGCCTGAAGAAGCCCAGTGTGCCATGGCCCTAGCAACCCACCCATAGCCAGCTCGGGAGGGAGCCACCTAGGGCCTAGCTCCGAAACAGCACAAAACGTGCTTCCAGGAGCTGCATTCTGCAAAGGGAAACTGTGCTCGGGGAACAAACCTCAGCCCCAATGCAGCTTGGCTCAGGATCCCAGTGCTTGCCTAGTTCTCACCTAGCCCTAGGCTCCCGACAGGGCCAAGGAGGGTCTGGGCTGCCTCTGGCTCCGTGGGCACTGCTGCTTGGCTGGTGGTCTCCGCAGCTGGAAATCAACTCCAAGTGTCTTCTCCTTGGCAGAGAAGGATGATTTGGCTTGAAGAAGCCCAGTGTGCCATGGCCCTATCAACCCACCTATAGCCTAGAGCTAGGGTGGGACCACCAATGGTGTAGCTCCGAAATGGCACAAAACTCGCTTGTAGGAGCTGCATTCTGCAAAGGGAAACTGTGCTCAGGGAACAAACCTCAGCCCCAATGCGGCTTGGCTCAGGATCCCAGCGCTTGCCTAGTTCTCACCTAGCCCTAGGCTCCCATAGGGCCAAGGTAGGTCTGGGCTGCCTCTGGCTCCGTGGGCACTGCTGATTGGCTGGTGGTCTCCGCAGCTGGAACCCAACTCCAAGTGTCTTCTCCTTAGCGGAGAAGGCTGATTTGGCATAGAAAGGCCTTGATTGTACTGGCCCTATCAACCCACCTATAGCCTAGAGCTAGGGTGGGACCCACATAAGGTGTAGCTCGGAAATAGCACAAAATGGGCTTCTAGGAGCTGCATTCTGCAAAGGGAAACTGTGCTCGGGGAACAAACCTCAGCCCCAATGCCGCTTGGCTCAGGATCCCAGCGCTTGCCTAGTATTCAGCTAGCCCTAGGCTCCCCATAGGGCCAAGGAGTGTCTGGGCTGCCTCTGGCTCCATGGGCACTGCTGCTTGGCTGGTGGTCTCCGCAGCTGGAAACCAACTCCAAGTGTCTTCTCCTTGGCAGAGAAGGATGATTTGGCCTGAAGAAGCCCAGTGTGCCATGGCCCTAGCAACCCACCCATAGCCAGCTCGGGAGGAAGCCACCTAGGGCCTAGCTCCGAAACAGCACAAAACGTGCTTCCAGGAGCTGCATTCTGCAAAGGGAAACTGTGCTCGGGGAACAAACCTCAGCCCCAATGCAGCTTGGCTCAGGATCCCAGTGCTTGCCTAGTTCTCACCTAGCCCTAGGCTCCCGACAGGGCCAAGGACGGTCTGGGCTGCCTCTGGCTCCGTGGGCACTGCTGCTTGGCTGGTGGTCTCCGCAACTGGAAGTCAACTCCAAGTGTCTTCTCCTTGGCAGAGAAGGATGATTTGGCTTGAATAAGCCCAGTGTGCCAAGGCCCTATCAACCCACCTATAGCCTAGAGCTAGGGTGGGACCACCAATGGTGTAGCTCCGAAATGGCACAAAACTCGCTTGTAGGAGCTGCATTCTGCAAAGGGAAACTGTGCTCAGGGAACAAACCTCAGCCCCAATGCGGCTTGGCTCAGGATCCCAGCGCTTGCCTAGTTCTCACCTAGCCCTAGGCTCCCCATAGGGCCAAGGAGGGTCTGGGCTGCCTCTGGCTCCGTGGGCACTGCTGCTTGGCTGGTGGTCTCCGCAGCTAGAACCCAACTCCAAGTGTCTTCTCCTTAGCGGAGAAGGCTGATTTGGCATAGAAAGGCCTTGATTGTACTGGCCCTATCAACCCACCTATAGCCTAGAGCTAGGGTGGGACCCACATAAGGTGTAGCTCGGAAATAGCACAAAACTCTCTTCTAGGAGCTGCATTCTGCAAAGGGAAACTGTGCTCGGGGAACAAACCTCAGCCCCAATGCCGCTTGGCTCAGGATCCCAGCGCTTGCCTAGTATTCAGCTAGCCCTAGGCTCCCCATAGGGCCAAGGAGGGTCTGGGCTGCCTCTGGCTCCGTGGGCACTGCTGCTTGGCTGGTGGTCTCCGCAGCTGGAAACCAACTCCAAGCATCTTCTCCTTGGCAGAGAAGGATGATTTGGCCTGAAGAAGCCCAGTGTGCCATGGCCCTAGCAACCCACCCATAGCCAGCTCGGGAGGGAGCCACCTAGGGCCTAGCTCCGAAACAGCACAAAACGTGCTTCCAGGAGCTGCATTCTGCAAAGGGAAACTGTGCTCGGGGAACAAACCTCAGCCCCAATGCGGCTTGGCTCAGGATCCCAGCGCTTGCCTAGTGTTCAGCTAGCCCTAGGCTCCCAAAAGGGCCAAGGAGGGTCTGGGCTGCCTCTGGCTCCATGGGCACTGCTGCTTGGCTGGTGGTCTCCGCAGCTAGAGCCCAATTCAAAGCGTCTTCCCCTTAGCAGAGAAGGCTGATTTGGCATAGAAAGGCCTTGATTGTACTGGCCCTTTCAACCCACCCATAGCCTAGATGTAGGGTGGGACCCACAAAGGGGCTATCTCGAAACAGCACAAAACGCGCTTCTAGGAGCTGCATTCTGCAAAGGGAAACTGTGCTCAGGGAACAAACCTCAGCCCCAATGCAGCTTGGCTCAGGATCCCAGGGCTTGCCTAGTTCTCACCTAGCCCTAGGCTCCCGACAGGGCCAAGGAGGGTCTGGGCTGCCTCTGGCTCCGTGGGCACTGCTGCTTGGCTGGTGGTCTCCGCAGCTGGAAACCAACTCTAAGCATCTTCTCCTTCGCGGAGAAGCCTGATTTGGCATAAAAATGCCTTGATTGTCCTGGCCCTATCAACCCACCGATAGCTAGAGCTAGGGTGGGACCACCAATGGCGTAGCTCCGAAATGGCACAAAACTCGCTTGTAGGAGCTGCATTCTGCAAAGGGAAACTGTGCTCAGGTAACAAACCAGAGCCGCCATGCGGCTTGGCTCAGGATCCCAGCGCTTGCCTAGTTCTCACCTAGCCCTAGGCTCCCCATAGGGCCAAGGAGGGTCTGGGCTGCCTCTGGCTCCATGGGCACTGCTGCTTGGCTGGTGGTCTCCGCAGCTGGAACGCAACTCCAAGCGTCTTCTCCTTAGCGGAGAAGGCTGATTTGGCATAGAAAGGCCTTGATTGTACTGGCCCTATCAACACACCTATAGCCTAGAGCTAGGGTGGGACCCACCTAAGGTGTAGTTCGGAAGTAGCACAAAACTCTCTTCTAGGAGCTGCATTCTGCAAAGGGAAACTGTGCTCGGGGAACAAACCTCAGCCCCAATTCGGCTTGGCTCAGGATCCCAGCGCTTGCCTAGTATTCAGCTAGCCCTAAGCTCCCCATAGGGCCAAGGAGGGTCTGGGCTGCCTCTGGCTCCGTGGGCACTGCTGCATGGCTGGTGGTCTCCGCAGCTGGAAACCAACTCCAAGTGTCTTCTCCTTGGCAGAGAAGGATGATTTGGCCTGAAGAAGCCCAGTGTGCCATGGCCCTAGCAACCCACCCATAGCCAGATCGGGAGGAAGCCACTTAGGGCCTAGCTCCGAAACAGCACAAAACGTGCTTCCAGGAGCTGCATTCTGCAAAGGGAAACTGTGCTCGGGGAACAAACCTCAGCCCCAATGCCGCTTGGCTCAGGATCCCAGCGCTTGCCTAGTATTCAGCTAGCCCTAGGCTCCCCATAGGGCCAAGGAGGGTCTGGGCTGCCTCTGGCTCCGTGGGCACTGCTGCTTGGCTGGTGGTCTCCGCAGCTGGAAACCAACTCCAAGCATCTTCTCCTTGGCAGAGAAGGATGATTTGGCCTGAAGAAGCCCAGTGTGCCATGGCCCTAGCAACCCACCCATAGCCAGCTCGGGAGGGAGCCACCTAGGGCCTAGCTCCGAAACAGCACAAAACGTGCTTCCAGGAGCTGCATTCTGCAAAGGGAAACTGTGCTCGGGGAACAAACCTCAGCCCCAATGCGGCTTGGCTCAGGATCCCAGCGCTTGCCTAGTGTTCAGCTAGCCCTAGGCTCCCAAAAGGGCCAAGGAGGGTCTGGGCTGCCTCTGGCTCCATGGGCACTGCTGCTTGGCTGGTGGTCTCCGCAGCTAGAGCCCAATTCAAAGCGTCTTCCCCTTAGCAGAGAAGGCTGATTTGGCATAGAAAGGCCTTGATTGTACTGGCCCTTTCAACCCACCCATAGCCTAGATGTAGGGTGGGACCCACAAAGGGGCTATCTCGAAACAGCACAAAACGCGCTTCTAGGAGCTGCATTCTGCAAAGGGAAACTGTGCTCAGGGAACAAACCTCAGCCCCAATGCAGCTTGGCTCAGGATCCCAGGGCTTGCCTAGTTCTCACCTAGCCCTAGGCTCCCGACAGGGCCAAGGAGGGTCTGGGCTGCCTCTGGCTCCGTGGGCACTGCTGCTTGGCTGGTGGTCTCCGCAGCTGGAAACCAACTCTAAGCATCTTCTCCTTCGCGGAGAAGCCTGATTTGGCATAAAAATGCCTTGATTGTCCTGGCCCTATCAACCCACCGATAGCTAGAGCTAGGGTGGGACCACCAATGGCGTAGCTCCGAAATGGCACAAAACTCGCTTGTAGGAGCTGCATTCTGCAAAGGGAAACTGTGCTCAGGTAACAAACCAGAGCCGCCATGCGGCTTGGCTCAGGATCCCAGCGCTTGCCTAGTTCTCACCTAGCCCTAGGCTCCCCATAGGGCCAAGGAGGGTCTGGGCTGCCTCTGGCTCCATGGGCACTGCTGCTTGGCTGGTGGTCTCCGCAGCTGGAACGCAACTCCAAGCGTCTTCTCCTTAGCGGAGAAGGCTGATTTGGCATAGAAAGGCCTTGATTGTACTGGCCCTATCAACACACCTATAGCCTAGAGCTAGGGTGGGACCCACCTAAGGTGTAGTTCGGAAGTAGCACAAAACTCTCTTCTAGGAGCTGCATTCTGCAAAGGGAAACTGTGCTCGGGGAACAAACCTCAGCCCCAATTCGGCTTGGCTCAGGATCCCAGCGCTTGCCTAGTATTCAGCTAGCCCTAAGCTCCCCATAGGGCCAAGGAGGGTCTGGGCTGCCTCTGGCTCCGTGGGCACTGCTGCATGGCTGGTGGTCTCCGCAGCTGGAAACCAACTCCAAGTGTCTTCTCCTTGGCAGAGAAGGATGATTTGGCCTGAAGAAGCCCAGTGTGCCATGGCCCTAGCAACCCACCCATAGCCAGATCGGGAGGAAGCCACTTAGGGCCTAGCTCCGAAACAGCACAAAACGTGCTTCCAGGAGCTGCATTCTGCAAAGGGAAACTGTGCTCGGGGAACAAACCTCAGCCCCAATGCCGCTTGGCTCAGGATCCCAGCGCTTGCCTAGTATTCAGCTAGCCCTAGGCTCCCCATAGGGCCAAGGAGGGTCTGGGCTGCCTCTGGCTCCGTGGGCACTGCTGCTTGGCTGGTGGTCTCCGCAGCTGGAAACCAACTCCAAGCATCTTCTCCTTGGCAGAGAAGGATGATTTGGCCTGAAGAAGCCCAGTGTGCCATGGCCCTAGCAACCCACCCATAGCCAGCTCGGGAGGGAGCCACCTAGGGCCTAGCTCCGAAACAGCACAAAACGTGCTTCCAGGAGCTGCATTCTGCAAAGGGAAACTGTGCTCGGGGAACAAACCTCAGCCCCAATGCGGCTTGGCTCAGGATCCCAGCGCTTGCCTAGTGTTCAGCTAGCCCTAGGCTCCCAAAAGGGCCAAGGAGGGTCTGGGCTGCCTCTGGCTCCATGGGCACTGCTGCTTGGCTGGTGGTCTCCGCAGCTAGAGCCCAATTCAAAGCGTCTTCCCCTTAGCAGAGAAGGCTGATTTGGCATAGAAAGGCCTTGATTGTACTGGCCCTTTCAACCCACCCATAGCCTAGATGTAGGGTGGGACCCACAAAGGGGCTATCTCGAAACAGCACAAAACGCGCTTCTAGGAGCTGCATTCTGCAAAGGGAAACTGTGCTCAGGGAACAAACCTCAGCCCCAATGCAGCTTGGCTCAGGATCCCAGGGCTTGCCTAGTTCTCACCTAGCCCTAGGCTCCCGACAGGGCCAAGGAGGGTCTGGGCTGCCTCTGGCTCCGTGGGCACTGCTGCTTGGCTGGTGGTCTCCGCAGCTGGAAACCAACTCTAAGCATCTTCTCCTTCGCGGAGAAGCCTGATTTGGCATAAAAATGCCTTGATTGTCCTGGCCCTATCAACCCACCGATAGCTAGAGCTAGGGTGGGACCACCAATGGCGTAGCTCCGAAATGGCACAAAACTCGCTTGTAGGAGCTGCATTCTGCAAAGGGAAACTGTGCTCAGGTAACAAACCAGAGCCGCCATGCGGCTTGGCTCAGGATCCCAGCGCTTGCCTAGTTCTCACCTAGCCCTAGGCTCCCCATAGGGCCAAGGAGGGTCTGGGCTGCCTCTGGCTCCATGGGCACTGCTGCTTGGCTGGTGGTCTCCGCAGCTGGAACGCAACTCCAAGCGTCTTCTCCTTAGCGGAGAAGGCTGATTTGGCATAGAAAGGCCTTGATTGTACTGGCCCTATCAACACACCTATAGCCTAGAGCTAGGGTGGGACCCACCTAAGGTGTAGTTCGGAAGTAGCACAAAACTCTCTTCTAGGAGCTGCATTCTGCAAAGGGAAACTGTGCTCGGGGAACAAACCTCAGCCCCAATTCGGCTTGGCTCAGGATCCCAGCGCTTGCCTAGTATTCAGCTAGCCCTAAGCTCCCCATAGGGCCAAGGAGGGTCTGGGCTGCCTCTGGCTCCGTGGGCACTGCTGCATGGCTGGTGGTCTCCGCAGCTGGAAACCAACTCCAAGTGTCTTCTCCTTGGCAGAGAAGGATGATTTGGCCTGAAGAAGCCCAGTGTGCCATGGCCCTAGCAACCCACCCATAGCCAGATCGGGAGGAAGCCACTTAGGGCCTAGCTCCGAAACAGCACAAAACGTGCTTCCAGGAGCTGCATTCTGCAAAGGGAAACTGTGCTCGGGGAACAAACCTCAGCCCCAATGCAGCTTGGCTCAGGATCCCAGCGCTTGCCTAGTACTCACCTAGCCGAGGCTCCCGACAGGGCCAAAGATGGTCTGGGCTGCCTCTGGCTCCGTGGGCACTGCTGCTTGGCTGGTGGTCTCCGCAGCTGTAAACCAACTCCAAGCATCTTCTCCTTAGCAGAAAAGCCTGATCTGGCATAAAAATGCCTTGATTGTCCTGGCCATATCAACCCACGTATAACCTAGAGCTACGGTGGGACCACCAATGGCGTAGCTCTGAAATGGCACAAAACTCGCTTGTAGGAGCTGCATTCTGCAAAGGGAAACTGTGCTCAGGGAATAAAACCAGAGCCGCCATGCGGCTTGGCTCAGGATCCCAGCGCTTGCCTAGTTCTCACCTAGCCCTAGGCTCCGCATAGGGCCAAGGAGGGTCTGGGCTTCTTCTGGCTCCGTGGGCACTGCTGCTTGGCTGGTGGTCTCCGCAGCTGGAACCCAACTCCAAGCGTCTTCTCCTTAGTGGAGAAGGCTGATTTGGCATAGAAAGGCCTTGATTGTACTGGCCCTATCAACCCACCTATAGCCTAGGTCTAGGGTGGGACCCACCTAAGGTGTAGCTCCGAAATAGCACAAAACTCTCTTCTAGGAACTCCATTGTGCAAAGGGAAACTGTGCTCGGGAACAAACCTCAGCCCCAATGCCGATGGCTCAGGACCCCACGCTTGCCTAGTATTCAGCTAGCCCTAGGCTCCCCATAGGGCCAAGGAGGGTCTGGGCTGCCTCTGGCTCCATGGGCACTGCTGCTTGGCTGGTGGTCTCCGCAGCTGGAAACCAACTCCAAGCGTCTTCTCCTTGGCAGAGAAGGATGATTTGGCCTGAAGAAACCCAGTGTGCCATAGCCCTAGCAACCCACCCATAGCCAGCTCGGGAGGGAGCCACCTAGGGCCTAGCTCCGAAACAGCACAAAACGTGCTTCCAGGAGCTGCATTCTGCAAAGGGAAACTGTGCTCGGGGAACAAACCTCAGCCCCAATGCGGCTTGGCTCAGGATCCCAGCGCTTGCCTAGTTCTCGCCTAGCCCTAGGCTCCCAAAAGGGCCAAGGAGTGTCTGGGCTGCCTCTGGATCCATGGGCACTGCTGCTTGGCTGGTGGTCTCCGCAGCTAGAGCCCAATTCAAAGCGTCTTCACCTTAGCAGAGAAGGCTGATTTGGCATAGAAAGGCCTTGATTGTACTGGCCCTTTCAACCCACCCATAGCCTAGATGTAGTGTGGGACCCACAAAGGGGCTATCTCGAAAGAGCACAAAACGCCCTTCTAGGAGCTGCATTCTGCAAAGGGAAACTGTGCTCAGGGAACAAACCTCAGCCCCAATGCAGCTTAGCTCAGGATCCCAGTGCTTGCCTAGTTCTCACCTAGTGCTAGGCTCCCGACAGGGCCAAGGAGGGTCTGGGCTGCCTCTGGCTCCGTGGGCACTGCTGCTTGGCTGGTGGTCTCCGCAGGTGGAAACCAACTCCAAGCGTTTTCTCCTTAGCGGAGAAGGCTGATTTGGCATAGAAAGGCCTTGATTGTACTGGCCATATCATCGCACCCATAGCCTAGAACTAGGGTGGGACCCACCTATGCCCTAGCTCCGAAATAGCACAAAACGCCCTTCTAGGAGCTGCATTCTGCAAAGGGAAACTGTGCTCGGGGAACAAACCTCAGCCCCAATTCGGCTTGGCTCAGGATCCCAGCGCTTGCCTAGTTCTCACCTAGCCCTAGGCTCCCCATAGGGCCAAGGAGGGTCTGGGCTGCCTCTGGCTCCGTGGGCACTGCTGCTTGGCTGGTGGTCTCCGCAGCTGGAAACCAACTCCAAGCGTCTTCTCCTTAGCGTAGAAGCCTGATATGGCATAGAAAGGCCTTGATTCTACTGGCCCTATCAACCCACCTATAGCCTAGAGCTAGGGTGGGACCCACCTATGCCCTAGCTCCGAAATAGCACAAAACTCTCTTCTAGGAGCTGCATTCTGCAAAGGGAAACTGTGCTCGGGGAACAAACCTCAGCCCCAATGCCGCTTGGCTCAGGACCCCACGCTTGCCTAGTATTCAGCTAGCCATAGGCTCCCCATAGGGCCAAGGAGGGTCTGGGCTGCCTCTGGCTCCATGGGCACTGCTGCTTGGCTGGTGGTCTCCGCAGCTGGAAACCAACTCCAAACGTCTTCTCCTTGGCAGAGAAGGATGATTTGGCCTGAAGAAGCCCAGTGTGCCATGGCCCTAGCAACCCACCCATAGCCAGCTCGGGAGGGAGCCACCTAGGGCCTAGCTCCGAAACAGCACAAAACGTGCTTCCAGGAGCTGCATTCTGCAAAGGGAAACTGTGCTCGGGGAACAAACCTCAGCCCCAATGCGGCTTGGCTCAGGATCCCAGCGCTTGCCTAGTTCTCGCCTAGCCCTAGGCTCCCAAGAGGGCCAAGGAGGGTCTGGGCTTCCTCTGGCTCTGTGGGCACTGCTGCTTGGCTGGTGGTCTCCGCAGCTAGAGCCCAATTCAAAGCGTCTTCCCCTTAGCAGAGAAGGCTGATTTGGCATAGAAAGGCCTTGATTGTACTGGCCCTTTCAACCCACCCATAGCCTAGATGTAGGGTGGGACCCACAAAGGGGCTATCTGGAAACAGCACAAAACGCCCTTCTAGGAGCTGCATTCTGCAAAGGGAAACTGTGCTCAGGGAACAAACCTCAGCCCCAATGCAGCTTGGTTCAGGATCCCAGTGCTTGCCAAGTTCTCAGCTAGCGCTAGGCTCCCGACAGGGCCAAGGAGGGTCTGGGCTGCCTCTGGCTCCGTGGGCACTGCTGCTTCACTGGTGGTCTCCGCAGCTGGAAACCAACTCCAAGCGTCTTCTCCTTGGCAGAGAAGGATGATTTGGCCTGAAGAAGCCCAGTGTGCCATGGCCCTAGCAACCCACCCATAGCCAGCTCGGGAGGGAGCCACCTAGGGCCTAGCTCCGAAACAGCACAAAACGTGCTTCCAGGAGCTGCATTCTGCAAAGGGAAACTGTGCTCGGGGAACAAACCTCAGCCCCAATGCGGCTTGGCTCAGGATCCCAGCGCTTGCCTAGTTCTCGCCTAGCCCTAGGCTCCCAAAAGGGCCAAGGAGTGTCTGGGCTGCCTCTGGATCCATGGGCACTGCTGCTTGGCTGGTGGTCTCCGCAGCTAGAGCCCAATTCAAAGCGTCTTCACCTTAGCAGAGAAGGCTGATTTGGCATAGAAAGGCCTTGATTGTACTGGCCCTTTCAACCCACCCATAGCCTAGATGTAGTGTGGGACCCACAAAGGGGCTATCTGGAAAGAGCACAAAACGCCCTTCTAGGAGCTGCATTCTGCAAAGGGAAACTGTGCTCAGGGAACAAACCTCAGCCCCAATGCAGCTTAGCTCAGGATCCCAGTGCTTGCCTAGTTCTCACCTAGTGCTAGGCTCCCGACAGGGCCAAGGAGGGTCTGGGCTGCCTCTGGCTCCGTGGGCACTGCTGCTTGGCTGGTGGTCTCCGCAGGTGGAAACCAACTCCAAGCGTTTTCTCCTTAGCGGAGAAGGCTGATTTGGCATAGAAAGGCCTTGATTGTACTGGCCATATCATCGCACCCATATCCTAGAACTAGGGTGGGACCCACCTATGCCCTAGCTCCGAAATAGCACAAAACGCCCTTCTAGGAGCTGCATTCTGCAAAGGGAAACTGTGCTCGGGGAACAAACCTCAGCCCCAATTCGGCTTGGCTCAGGATCCCAGCGCTTACCTAGTTCTCACCTAGCCCTAGGCTCCCCATAGGGCCAAGGAGGGTCTGGGCTGCCTCTGGCTCCGTGGGCACTGCTGCTTGGCTGGTGGTCTCCGCAGCTGGAAACCAACTCCAAGCGTCTTCTCCTTAGCGTAGAAGCCTGATATGGCATAGAAAGGCCTTGATTCTACTGGCCCTATCAACCCACCTATAGCCTAGAGCTAGGGTGGGACCCACCTATGCCCTAGCTCCGAAATAGCACAAAACTCTCTTCTAGGAGCTGCATTCTGCAAAGGGAAACTGTGCTCGGGGAACAAACCTCAGCCCCAATGCCGCTTGGCTCAGGACCCCACGCTTGCCTAGTATTCAGCTAGCCATAGGCTCCCCATAGGGCCAAGGAGGGTCTGGGCTGCCTCTGGCTCCATGGGCACTGCTGCTTGGCTGGTGGTCTCCGCAGCTGGAAACCAACTCCAAACGTCTTCTCCTTGGCAGAGAAGGATGATTTGGCCTGAAGAAGCCCAGTGTGCCATGGCCCTAGCAACCCACCCATAGCCAGCTCGGGAGGGAGCCACCTAGGGCCTAGCTCCGAAACAGCACAAAACGTGCTTCCAGGAGCTGCATTCTGCAAAGGGAAACTGTGCTCGGGGAACAAACCTCAGCCCCAATGCGGCTTGGCTCAGGATCCCAGCGCTTGCCTAGTTCTCGCCTAGCCCTAGGCTCCCAAGAGGGCCAAGGAGGGTCTGGGCTTCCTCTGGCTCTGTGGGCACTGCTGCTTGGCTGGTGGTCTCCGCAGCTAGAGCCCAATTCAAAGCGTCTTCCCCTTAGCAGAGAAGGCTGATTTGGCATAGAAAGGCCTTGATTGTACTGGCCCTTTCAACCCACCCATAGCCTAGATGTAGGGTGGGACCCACAAAGGGGCTATCTGGAAACAGCACAAAACGCCCTTCTAGGAGCTGCATTCTGCAAAGGGAAACTGTGCTCAGGGAACAAACCTCAGCCCCAATGCAGCTTGGTTCAGGATCCCAGTGCTTGCCAAGTTCTCAGCTAGCGCTAGGCTCCCGACAGGGCCAAGGAGGGTCTGGGCTGCCTCTGGCTCCGTGGGCACTGCTGCTTGGCTGGTGGTCTCCGCAGCTGAAAACCAACTCCAAGCGTCTTCTCCTTGGCAGGGAAGGATGATTTGGCCTGAAGAAGCCCAGTGTGCCATGGCCCTAGCAACCCACCCATAGCCAGCTCTGGAGGGAGCCACCTAGGCCCTAGCTCCGAAACAGCACAAAACGTGCTTCCAGGAGCTGCATTCTGCAAAGGGAAACTGTGCTCAGGGAACAAACCACAGCCCCAATGCGGCTTGGCTCAGGATCCCAGCGCTTGCCTAGTTCTCGCCTAGCCCTAGGCTCCCGACAGGACCAAGGAGGGTCTGGGCTGCCTCTGGCTCTATGGGCACTGCTGCTTGACTGGTGGTCTCCGCAGCTGGAAACCAACTCCAAGAATCTTCTCCTTGGCTGAGAAGCCTGATTTGGCATAAAAATGCCTTGATTGTCCTGCCCCTATCAACCACCTATAGCCTAGAGCTAGGGTGGGACCACCAATGGCATAGCTCCGAAATGGCACAAAACTCGCTTGTAGGAGCTGCATTCTGCAAAGGGAAACTGTGCTCAGGGAACAAACCAGAGCCGCCATGCGGCTTGGCTCAGGATCCCAGCGCTTGCCTAGTTCTCACCTAGCCCTAGGCTCCCCATAGGGCCAAGGAGGGTCTGGGCTGCCTCTGGCTCCATGGGCACTGCTGCTTGGCTGGTGGTCTCCGCAGCTGGAACCCAACTCCAAGTGTCTTCTCCTTAGTGGAGAAGGCTGATTTGGCATAGAAAGGCCTTGATTGTACTGGCCCTGTCAACCCACCTATAGCCTAGAGCTAGGGTGGGACCCACCTAAGGTGTAGCTCGGAAGTAGCACAAAACTCTCTTCTAGGAGCTGCATTCTGCAAAGGGAAACTGTGCTCGGGGAACAAACCTCAGCCCCAATGCCGCTTGGCTCAGGAGCCCAGCGCTTGCCTAGTATTCAGCTAGCCCTAGGCTCCCCATAGGGCCAAGGAGGGTCTGGGCTGCCTCTGGCTCCGTGGGCACTGCTGCTTGGCTGGTGGTCTCCGCAGCTGGAAACCAACTCCAAACGTCTTCTCCTTCGCGGAGAAGGATGAGGTGGCATGAAAAAGCCCTGTGTGCACTGGCCGTATCCACCCAGCCATAGCCAGATAGGGTGGGACCCACCTATGGGCTACCTCGAAACAGCACAAAACGCGCTACTAGGAGCTGCATTCTGCAAAGGGAAACTGTGCTCGGGGAACAAACCTCAGCCCCAATGCGGCTTGGCTCAGGATCCCAGCGCTTGCCTAGTTCTCACCTAGCCCTAGGCTCCCCATAGGGCCAAGGAGGGTCTGGGCTGCTTCTGGCTCCGTGGGCACTGCTGCTTGGCTGGTGGTCTCCGCAGCTGGAACCCAACTCCAAGCGTCTTCTCCTTAGTGGAGAAGGCTGATTTGGCATAGAAAGGCCTTGATTGTACTGGCCCTATCAACCCACCTATAGCCTAGGGCTAGGGTGGGACCCACCTAAGGTGTAGCTCGGAAGTAGCACAAAACTCTCTTCTAGGAGCTCCATTCTGCAAAGGGAAACTGTGCTCGGGGAACAAACCTCAGCCCCAATGCCGCTTGGCTCAGGACCCCACGCTTGCCTAGTATTCAGCTAGCCCTAGGCTCCCCATAGGGCCAAGGAGGGTCTGGGCTGCCTCTGGCTCCATGGGCACTGCTGCTTGGCTGGTGGTCTCCGCAGCTGGAAACCAACTCCAAGCGTCTTCTCCTTGGCAGAGAAGGATGATTTGGCCTGAAGAAGCCCAGTGTGCCATGGCCCTAGCAACCCACCCATAGCCAGCTCGGGAGGGAGCCACCTAGGGCCTAGCTCCGAAACAGCACAAAACGTGCTTCCAGGAGCTGCATTCTGCAAAGGGAAACTGTGCTCGGGGAACAAACCTCAGCCCCAATGCGGCTTGGCTCAGGATCCCAGCGCTTGCCTAGTTCTCGCCTAGCCCTAGGCTCCCAAAAGGGCCAAGGATGGTCTGGGCTGCCTCTGGCTCCATGGGCACTGCTGCTTGGCTGGTGGTCTCCGCAGCTGGAGCCCAATTCAAAGCGTCTTCCCCTTAGCAGAGAAGGCTGATTTGGCATAGAAAGGCCTTGATTGTACTGGCCCTTTCAACCCACCCATAGCCTAGATGTAGGGTGGGACCCACAAAGGGGCTATCTCGAAACAGCACAAAACGCCCTTCTAGGAGCTGCATTCTGCAAAGGGAAACTGTGCTCAGGGAACAAACCTCAGCCCCAATGCGGCTTGGCTCAGGATCCCAGCGCTTGCCTAGTTCTCACCTAGGCCTAGGCTCCCCATAGGGCCAAGGAGGGTCTGGGCTGCCTCTGGCTCCGTGGGCACTGCTGCTTGGCTGGTGGTCTCCGCAGCTGGAAACCAACTCCAAGCGTCTTCTCCTTGGCAGAGAAGGATGATTTGGCCTGAAGAAGCCCAGTGTGCCATGGCCCTAGCAACCCACCCATAGCCAGCTCGGGAGGGAGCCACCTAGGCCCTAGCTCCGAAACAGCACAAAACGTGCTTCCAGGAGCTGCATTCTGCAAAGGGAAACTGTGCTCAGGGAACAAACCACAGCCCCAATGCGGCTTGGCTCAGGATCCCAGCGCTTGCCTAGTTCTCGCCTAGCCCTAGGCTCCCGACAGGACCAAGGAGGGTCTGGGCTTCCTCTGGCTCTGTGGGCACTGCTGCTTGGCTGGTGGTCTCCGCAGCTGGAAACCAACTCCAAGAATCTTCTCCTTAGCGGAGAAGCCTGATTTGGCATAAAAATGCCTTGATTGTCCTGGCCCTATCAACCCACATATAGCCTAGAGCTAGGGTGGGACCACCAATGGCATAGCTTCGAAATGGCACAAAACTCGCTTGTAGGAGCTGCATTCTGCAAAGGGAAACAGTGCTCGGGGAACAAACCTCAGCCCCAATGCGGCTTGGCTCAGGATCCCAGCGCTTGACTAGTTCTCACCTAGCCCTAGGCTCCCCATAGGGCCAAGGATGGTCTGGGCTGCCTCTGGCTCCGTGGGCACTGCTGCTTGGCTGGTGGTCTCCGCAGCTGGAACCCAACTCCAAGTGTCTTCTCCTTAGCAGAGAAGGCTGATTTGGCATAGAAAGGCCTTGATTGTACTGGCCCTTTCAACCCACCCATAGCCTAGATGTAGGGTGGGACCCAAAAAGGGGCTATCTCGAAACAGCACAAAACGCGCTTCTAGGAGCTGCATTCTGCAAAGGGAAACTGTGCTCGGGGAACAAACCTCAGCCCCAATGCGGCTTGGCTCAGGATCCCAGCTCTTGCCTAGTTCTCACCTAGCCCTAGGCTCCCGACAGGGCCAAGGAGGGTCTGGGCTGCCTCTGGCTCCGTGGGCACTGCTGCTTGGCTGGTGGTCTCCGCAGCTGGAAACCAACTCCAAGCGATTTCTCCTTAGCGGAGAAGGCTGATTTGGCATAGAAAGGCCTTGATTGTACTGGCCCTATCAACGCACCCATAGCCTAGATGTAGGGTGGGACCCACCTATGCCCTAGCTCAGAAATAGCACAAAACTTTCTTCTAGGAGCTGCATTCTGCAAAGGGAAACTGTGCTCGGGGAACAAACCTCAGCCCCAATGCAGCTTGGCTCAGGATCCCAGTGCTTGCCTAGTTCTCACCTAGCCCTAGGCTCCCGACAGGGCCAAGGAGGGTCTGGGCTGCCTCTGGCTCCGTGGGCACTGCTGCTTGGCTGGTGGTCTCCGCAGCTGGAAACCAACTCCAAGCGTTTTCTCCTTAGCGGAGAAGGCTGATTTGGCATAGAAAGGCCTTGATTGTACTGGCCCTATCAACGCACCCATAGCCTAGAACTAGGGTGGGACCCACCTATGCCCTAGCTCCGAAATAGCACAAAAATCGCTTCTAGAAGCTGCATTCTGCAAAGGGAAACTGTGCTCGGGGAACAAACCTCAGCCCCAATGCCGCTTGGCTCAGGACCCCACGCTTGCCTAGTATTCAGCTAGCCCTAGGCTCCCCCTAGGACCAAGGAGGGTCTGGGCTGCCTCTGGCTCCGTGGGCACTGCTGCTTGGCTGGTGGTCTCCGCAGCTGCAAACCAACTCCAAACGTCTTCTCCTTCGTGGAGAAGGATGAGGTGGCATGAAAAAGCCCTGTATGCACTGGCCCTATCCACCCAGCCATAGCCGGCTAGGGTGGGACCCACCTATGGTCTACCTTGAAACAGCAGAAAACGCGCTTCTAGGAGCTGCATTCTGCAAAGGGAAACTGTGCTCGGGGAACAAACCTCAGCCCCAATGCGGCTTGGCTCAGGATCCCAGCGCTTGCCTAGTTCTCGCCTAGCCCTAGACTCCCAAAAGGGCCAAGGAGGGTCTGGGCTGCTTCTGGCTCCGTGGGCACTGCTGCTTGGCTGGTGGTCTCCGCAGCTGGAAACCAACTCCAAGCGCCTTCTACTTAGCAGAGAAGGCTGATTTGGCATAGAAAGGCCTTGATTGTACTGGCCCTGTCAACCCACCTATAGCCTAGAGCTAGGGTGGGACCCACCTAAGGTGTAGCTCGGAAATAGCACAAAACTCTCTTCTAGGAGCTGCATTCTGCAAAGGGAAACTGTGCTCGGGGAACAAACCTCAGCCCCAATGCCGCTTGGCTCAGGATCCCAGCGCTTGCCTAGTATTCAGCTAGCCCTAGGCTCCCCATAGGGCCAAGGAGGGTCTGGGCTGCCTCTGGCTCCGTGGGCACTGCTGCTTGGCTGGTGGTCTCCGCAGCTGGAAACCAACTCCAAGCGTTTTCTCCTTATCGGAGAAGGCTGATTTGGCATAGAAAGTCCTTGATTGTACTGGCCCTATCAACGCACCCATAGCCTAGAACTAGGGTGGGACCCACCTATGCCCTAGCTCCGAAATAGCACAAAACTCGCTTCTAGGAGCTGCATTCTGCAAAGGGAAACTGTGCTCGGGGAACAAACCTCAGCCCCAATGCCGCTTGGCTCAGGACCCCACGCTTGCCTAGTATTCAGCTAGCCCTAGGCTCCCCATAGGGCCAAGGAGGGTCTGGGCTGCCTCTGGCTCCATGGGCACTGCTGCTTGGCTGGTGGTCTCCGCAGCTGGAAACCAATTCCAAGCGTCTTCTCTTGACAGAGAAGGATGATTTGGCCTGAAGAAGCCCAGTGTGCCATGGCCCTAGCAACCCACCCATAGCCAGCTCGGGAGGGAGCCACCTAGGGCCTAGCTCCGAAACAGCACAAAACGTGCTTCCAGGAGCTGCATTCTGCAAAGGGAAACTGTGCTCGGGGAACAAACCTCAGCCCCAATGCGGCTTGGCTCAGGATACCAGCGCTTGCCTAGTTCTCACCTAGCCCTAGGCTCCCAAAAGGGCCAAGGAGGGTCTGGGCTGCCTCTGGCTCCGTGGGCACTGCTGCTTGGCTGGTGGTCTCCGCAGCTGGAGCCCAATTCAAAGCGTCTTCCCCTTAGCAGAGAAGGCTGATTTGGCATAGAAAGGCCTTGATTGTACTGGCCCTATCAACGCACCCATAGCCTAGAACTAGGGTGGGACCCACCTATGCCCTAGCTCCGAAATAGCACAAAAATCGCTTCTAGAAGCTGCATTCTGCAAAGGGAAACTGTGCTCGGGGAACAAACCTCAGCCCCAATGCCGCTTGGCTCAGGACCCCACGCTTGCCTAGTATTCAGCTAGCCCTAGGCTCCCCCTAGGGCCAAGGAGGGTCTGGGCTGCCTCTGGCTCCGTGGGCACTGCTGCTTGGCTGGTGGTCTCCGCAGCTGCAAACCAACTCCAAACGTCTTCTCCTTCGTGGAGAAGGATGAGGTGGCATGAAAAAGCCCTGTATGCACTGGCCCTATCCACCCAGCCATAGCCGGCTAGGGTGGGACCCACCTATGATCTACCTTGAAACAGCAGAAAACGCGCTTCTAGGAGCTGCATTCTGCAAAGGGAAACTGTGCTCGGGGAACAAACCTCAGCCCCAATGCGGCTTGGCTCAGGATACCAGCGCTTGCCTAGTTCTCGCCTAGCCCTAGGCTCCCAAAAGGGCCAAGGAGGGTCTGGGCTGCTTCTGGCTCCGTGGGCACTGCTGCTTGGCTGGTGGTCTCCGCAGCTGGAACCCAACTCCAAGCGTCTTCTACTTAGCAGAGAAGGCTGATTTGGCATAGAAAGGCCTTGATTGTACTGGCCCTGTCAACCCAACTATAGCCTAGAGCTAGGGTGGGACCCACCTAAGGTGTAGCTCGGAAATAGCACAAAACTCTCTTCTAGGAACTGCATTCTGCAAAGGGAAACTGTGCTCGGGGGACAAACCTCAGCCCCAATGCGGCTTGGCTCAGGATCCCAGCGCTTGCCTAGTTCTCACCTAGCCCTAGGCTCCCCATAGGGCCAAGGGTGGTCTGGGCTGCCTCTGGCTCCGTGGGCACTGCTGCTTGGCTGGTGGTCTCCGCAGCTGGAAACCAACTCCAAGCGTCTTCTCCTTGGCAGAGAAGGATGATTTGGCCTGAAGAAGCCCAGTGTGCCATGGCCCTAGCAACCCACCCATAGCCAGCTCTGGAGGGAGCCACCTAGGGCCTAGCTCCGAAACAGCACAAAACGTGCTTCCAGGAGCTGCATTCTGCAAAGGGAAACTGTGCTCAGGGAACAAACCACAGCCCCAATGCGGCTTGGCTCAGGATCCCAGCGCTTGTCTAGTTCTCGCCTAGCCCTAGCCTCCCGACAGGACCAAGGAGGGTCTGGGCTTCCTCTGGCTCTGTGGGCACTGCTGCTTGGCTGGTGGTCTCAGGAGCTGGAAACCAACTCCAAGAATCTTCTCCTTAGCGGAGAAGCCTGATTTGGCATAAAAATGCCTTGATTGTCCTGGCCCTATCAACCCACATATAGCCTAGAGCTAGGGTGGGACAACCAATGGCATAGCTCCGAAATGGCACAAAACTCGCTTGTAGGAGCTGCATTCTGCAAAGGGAAACTGTGCTCAGGGAACAAACCAGAGCCGCCATGCGGCTTGGCTCAGGATCCCAGCGCTTGTCTAGTTCTAACCTAGCCCTAGGCTCCCCATAGGGCCAAGGAGGGTCTGGGCTGCCTCTGGCTCCGTGGGCACTGCTGCTTGGCTGGTGGTCTCCGCAGCTGGAAACCAACTCCAAGCGTTTTCTCCTTAGCGGAGAAGGCTGATTTGGCATAGAAAGGCCTTGATTGTACTGGCCCTATCAACGCACCCATAGCCTAGAACTAGGGTGGGACCCACCTATGCCCTAGCTCAGAAATAGCACAAAACTTTCTTCTAGGAGCTGCATTCTGCAAAGGGAAACTGTGCTTGGGGAACAAACCTCAGCCCCAATGCCGCTTGGCTCAGGACCCCACGCTTGCCTAGTATTCAGCTAGCCCTAGGCTCCCCATAGGGCCAAGGAGGGTCTGGGCTGCCTCTGGCTCCATGGGCACTGCTGCTTGGCTGGTGGTCTCCGCAGCTGGAAACCAACTCCAAGCGTCTTCTCCTTGACAGAGAAGGATGATTTGGCCTGAAGAAGCCCAGTGTGCCATGGCCCTAGCAACCCACCCATAGCCAGCTCGGGAGGGAGCCACCTAGGGCCTAGCTCCGAAACAGCACAAAACGTGCTTCCAGGAGCTGCATTCTGCAAAGGGAAACTGTGCTCGGGGAACAAACCTCAGCCCCAATGCGGCTTGGCTCAGGATCCCAGCGCTTGCCTAGTTCTCGCCTAGCCCTTGGCTCCCAAAAGGGCCAAGGAGGGTCTGGGCTGCCTCTGGCTCCATGGGCACTGCTGCTTGGCTGGTGGTCTCCGCAGCTAGAGCCCAATTCAAAGCATCTTCCCCTTAGCAGAGAAGGCTGATTTGGCATAGAAAGGCCTTGATTGTACTGGCCCTTTCAACCCACCCATAGCCTAGATGTAGGGTGGGACCCACAAAGGGGCTATCTCGAAACAGCACAAAACGCGCTTCTAGGAGCTGCATTCTGCAAAGGGAAATTGTGCTCAGGGAACAAACCTCAGCCCCAATGCGGCTTGGCTCAGGATCCCAGGGCTTGCCTAGTTCTCACCTAGCCCTAGGCTCCCCATAGGGCCAAGGAGGGTCTGGGCTGCCTCTGGCTCCGTGGGCACTGCTGCTTGGCTGGTGGTCTCCGCAGCTGGAACCCAACTCCTAGCGTCTTCTCCTTCGCGGAGAAGGATGCGGTGACATGAAAAAGCCCTGTGTGCACTGGCCCTATCCACCCAGCCATAGCCAGCTAGGGTGGGACCCACTTATGGGCTACCTCGAAACAGCACAAAACGCGCTTCTAGGAGCTGCATTCTGCAAAGGGAAATTGTGCTCAGGGAACAAACCACAGCCCCAATGCGGCTTGGCTCAGGATCCCAGCGCTTGCCTAGTTCTCGCCTAGCCCTAGGCTCCCGACAAGGCCAAGGAGGGTCTGGGCTGCCTCTGGCTCTGTGGGCACTGCTGCTTGGCTGGTGGTCTCCGCAGCTGGAAACCAACTCCAAGCATCTTCTCCTTAGCGGAGAAGCCTGAATTGGCATAAAAATGCCTTGATTGTCCCGGCCCTATCAACCCACCTATAGCCTAGAGCTAGGGTTGGACCACCAATGGCGTAGCTCCGAATTGGCAGAAAACTCGCTTGTAGGAGCTGCATTCTGCAAAGGGAAACAGTGCTCGGGGAACAAACCTCAGCCCCAATGCCGCTTGGCTCAGGATCCCAGCGCTTGCCTAGTATTAAGCTAGCCCTAGGCTCCCCATAGGGCCAAGGAGGGTCTGGGCTGCCTCTGGCTCTGTGGGCACTGCTGCTTGGCTGGTGGTCTCCGCAGCTGGAAACCAACTCCAAGTGTCTTCTCCTTGGCAGAGAAGGATGATTTGGCCTGAAGAAGCGCAGTGTGCCATGGCCCTAGCAACCCACCCATAGCCAGCTCGGGAGGGAGCCACCTAGGGCCTAGCTCCGAAACAGCACAAAACGTGCTTCCAGGAGCTGCATTCTGCAAAGGGAAACTGTGCTCGGGGAACAAACCTCAGCCCCAATGCCGCTTGGCTCAGGATCCCAGCGCTTGCCTAGTTCTCGCCTAGCCCTAGGCTCCCAAAAGGGCCAAGGAGGGTCTGGGCTGCCTCTGGCTCCATGGGCACTGCTGCTTGGCTGGTGGTCTCCGCAGCTGGAGCCCAATTCAAAGCGTCTTCCCCTTAGCAGAGAAGGCTGATTTGGCATAGAAAGGCCTTGATTGTACTGGCCCTTTCAACCCACCCATAGCCTAGATGTAGGGTGGGACCCACAAAGGGGCTATCTCGAAACAGCACAAAACGCCCTTCTAGGAGCTGCATTCTGCAAAGGGAAACTGTGCTCAGGGAACAAACCTCAGCCCCAATGCAGCTTGGCTGAGGATCCCAGTGCTTGCCTAGTTCTCACCTAGCCCTAGGCTCCCGACAGGGCCAAGGAGGGTCTGGGCTGCTTCTGGCTCCGTGGGCACTGCTGCTTGGCTGGTGGTCTCCGCAGCTGGAAACCAACTCCAAGCGTTTTCTCCTTAGCGGAGAAGGCTGATTTGGGATAGAAAGGCCTTGATTGTACTGGCCCTATCAACGCACCCATAGCCTAGAACTAGGGTGGGACCCACCTATGCCCTAGCTCCGAAATAGCACAAAAATCGCTTCTAGAAGCTGCATTCTGCAAAGGGAAACTGTGCTCGGGGAACAAACCTCAGCCCCAATGCCGCTTGGCTCAGGACCCCACGCTTGCCTAGTATTCAGCTAGCCCTAGGCTCCCCCTAGGGCCAAGGAGGGTCTGGGCTGCCTCTGGCTCCGTGGTCACTGCTGCTTGGCTGGTGGTCTCCGCAGCTGGAAACCAACTCCAAACGTCTTCTCCTTCGTGGAGAAGGATGAGGTGGCATGAAAAAGCCCTGTGTGCACTGGCCCCATCCACCCAGCCATAGCCGGCTAGGGTGGGACCCACCTATGGTCTACCTTGAAACAGCAGAAAACGCGCTTCTAGGAGCTGCATTCTGCAAAGGGAAACTGTGCTCGGGGAACAAACCTCAGCCCCAATGCGGCTTGGCTCAGGATCCCAGCGCTTGCCTAGTTCTCACCTAGCCCTAGGCTCCCCATAGGGCCAAGGAGGGTCTGGGCTGCTTCTGGCTCCGTGGGCACTGCTGCTTGGCTGGTGGTCTCCGCAGCTGGAACCCAACTCCAAGCGTCTTCTACTTAGCAGAGAAGGCTGATTTGGCATAGAAAGGCCTTGATTGTACTGGCCCTGTCAACCCACCTATAGCCTAGAGCTAGGGTGGGACCCACCTAAGGTGTAGCTCGGAAATAGCACAAAACTCTCTTCTAGGAACTGCATTCTGCAAAGGGAAACTGTGCTCGGGGAACAAACCTCAGCCCCAATGCCGCTTGGCTCAGGACCCCACGCTTGCCTAGTATTCAGCTAGCCCTAGGCTCCCCATAGGGCCAAGGAGGGTCTGGGCTGCCTCTGGCTCCGTGGGCACTGCTGCTTGGCTGGTGGTCTCCGCAGCTGGAAACCAACTCCAAGCGTCTTTTCCTTGACAGAGAAGGATGATTTGGCCTGAAGAAGCCCAGTGTGCCATGGCCCTAGCAACCCACCCATAGCCAGCTCGGGAGGGAGCCACCTAGGGCCTAGCTCCGAAACAGCACAAAACGTGCTTCCAGGAGCTGCATTCTGCAAAGGGAAACTGTGCTCGGGGAACAAACCTCAGCCCCAATGCGGCTTGGCTCAGGATCCCAGCGCTTGCCTCGTTCTCGCCTAGCCCTAGGCTCCCAAAAGGGCCAAGGAGGGTCTGGGCTGCCTCTGGCTCCATGGGCACTGCTGCTTGGCTGGTGGTCTCTGCAGCTAGAGCCCAATTCAAAGCGTCTTCCACTTAGCAGAGAAGGCTGATTTGGCATAGAAAGGCCTTGATTGTACTGGCCCTTTCAACCCACCCATAGCCTAGATGTATGGTGGGACCCACAAAGGGGCTATCCCGAAACAGCACAAAACGCCCTTCTAGGAGCTGCATTCTGCAAAGGGAAACTGTGCTCAGAGAACAAACCTCAGCCCCAATGCAGCTTGGCTCAGGATCCCAGCGCTTGCCTAGTTCTCACCTAGCCCTAGGCTCCCGACAGGGCCAAGTAGCGTCTGGGCTGCCTCTGGCTCCGTGGGCACTGCTGCTTGGCTGGTGGTCTCCGCAGCTGGAAACCAACTCCAAGCGTTTTCTCCTTAGTGGAGAAGGCTGATTTGGCATAGAAAGGCCTTGATTATACTGGCCCTATCAACGCACCCATAGCCTAGAACTAGAGTGGGACCCACCTATGCCCTAGCTCCGAAATAGCACAAAAATCGCTTCTAGAAGCTGCATTCTGCAAAGGGAAACTGTGCTCGGGGAACAAATCTCAGCCCCAATGCCGCTTGGCTCAGGACCCCACGCTTGCCTAGTATTCAGCTAGCCCTAGGCTCCCCCTAGGGCCAAGGAGGTTCTGGGCTGCCTCTGGCTCCGTGGGCACTGCTGCTTGGCTGGTGGTCTCCGCAGCTGGAAACCAACTCCAAACGTCTTCTCCTTCGTGGAGAAGGATGAGGTGGCATGAAAAAGCCCTGTGTGCACTGGCCCTATCCACCCAGCCATAGCCGGCTAGGCTGGGACCCACCTATGGGCTACCTTGAAACAGCAGAAAACGCGCTTCTAGGAGCTGCATTCTGCAAAGGGAAACTGTGCTCGGGGAACAAACCTCAGCCCCAATGGGGCTTGGCTCAGGATCCCAGCGCTTGCCTAGTTCTCACCTAGCCCTAGGCTCCCCATAGGGCCAAGGAGGGTCTGGGCTGCTTCTGGCTCCGTGGGCACTGCTGCTTGGCTGGTGGTCTCCGCAGCTGGAACCCAACTCCAAGCGTCTTCTCCTTCGCGGAGAAGGATGCGGTGACATGAAAAAGCCCTGTGTGCACTGGCCCTATCCACCCAGCCATAGCCAGCTAGGGTGGGACCCACTTATGGGCTACCTCGAAACAGCAGAAAACGCGCTTCTAGGAGCTGCATTCTGCAAAGGGAAATTGTGCTCAGGGAACAAACCACAGCCCCAATGCGGCTTGGCTCAGGATCCCAGCGCTTGCCTAGTTCTCACCTAGCCCTAGGCTCCCCCTAGGGCCAAGGAGGGTCTGGGTTGCCTCTGGCTCCATGGGCACTGCTGCTTGGCTGGTGGTCTCCGCAGCTAGAGCCCAATTCAAAGCGTCTTCCACTTAGCAGAGAAGGCTGATTTGGCATAGAAAGGCCTTGATTGTACTGGCCCTATCAACCCACCCATAGCCTAGAGCTAGGGTGGGACCCACTTAAGGTGTAGCTAGGAAATAGCACAAAACTCTCTTCTAGGAGCTGCATTCTGCAAAGGGAAACTGTGCTCGGGGAACAAACCTCAGCCCCAATGCCGCTTGGCTCAGGACCCCACGCTTGCCTAGTATTCAGCTAGCCCTAGGCTCCCCCTAGGGCCAAGGAGGGTCTGGGTTGCCTCTGGCTCCATGGGCACTGCTGCTTGGCTGGTGGTGTCCGCAGCTGGAAACCAACTCCAAGAATCTTCTCCTTGGCTGAGAAGCCTGATTTGGCATAAAAATGCCTTGATTGTCCTGCCCCTATCAACCACCTATAGCCTAGAGCTAGGGTGGGACCACCAATGGCATAGCTCCGAAATGGCACAAAACTCGCTTGTAGGAGCTGCATTCTGCAAAGGGAAACTGTGCTCAGGGAACAAACCAGAGCCGCCATGCGGCTTGGCTCAGGATCCCAGCGCTTGCCTAGTTCTCACCTAGCCCTAGGCTCCCCATAGGGCCAAGGAGGGTCTGGGCTGCCTCTGGCTCCATGGGCACTGCTGCTTGGCTGGTGGTCTCCGCAGCTGGAACCCAACTCCAAGTGTCTTCTCCTTAGTGGAGAAGGCTGATTTGGCATAGAAAGGCCTTGATTGTACTGGCCCTGTCAACCCACCTATAGCCTAGAGCTAGGGTGGGACCCACCTAAGGTGTAGCTCGGAAGTAGCACAAAACTCTCTTCTAGGAGCTGCATTCTGCAAAGGGAAACTGTGCTCGGGGAACAAACCTCAGCCCCAATGCCGCTTGGCTCAGGATCCCAGCGCTTGCCTAGTATTCAGCTAGCCCTAGGCTCCCCATAGGGCCAAGGAGGGTCTGGGCTGCCTCTGGCTCCGTGGGCACTGCTGCTTGGCTGGTGGTCTCCGCAGCTGGAAACCAACTCCAAACGTCTTCTCCTTCGCGGAGAAGGATGAGGTGGCATGAAAAAGCCCTGTGTGCACTGGCCGTATCCACCCAGCCATAGCCAGATAGGGTGGGACCCACCTATGGGCTACCTCGAAACAGCACAAAACGCGCTACTAGGAGCTGCATTCTGCAAAGGGAAACTGTGCTCGGGGAACAAACCTCAGCCCCAATGCGGCTTGGCTCAGGATCCCAGCGCTTGCCTAGTTCTCACCTAGCCCTAGGCTCCCCATAGGGCCAAGGAGGGTCTGGGCTGCTTCTGGCTCCGTGGGCACTGCTGCTTGGCTGGTGGTCTCCGCAGCTGGAACCCAACTCCAAGCGTCTTCTCCTTAGTGGAGAAGGCTGATTTCGCATAGAAAGGCCTTGATTGTACTGGCCCTATCAACCCACCTATAGCCTAGGGCTAGGGTGGGACCCACCTAAGGTGTAGCTCGGAAGTAGCACAAAACTCTCTTCTAGGAGCTCCATTCTGCAAAGGGAAACTGTGCTCGGGGAACAAACCTCAGCCCCAATGCCGCTTGGCTCAGGACCCCACGCTTGCCTAGTATTCAGCTAGCCCTAGGCTCCCCATAGGGCCAAGGAGGGTCTGGGCTGCCTCTGGCTCCATGGGCACTGCTGCTTGGCTGGTGGTCTCCGCAGCTGGAAACCAACTCCAAGCGTCTTCTCCTTGGCAGAGAAGGATGATTTGGCCTGAAGAAGCCCAGTGTGCCATGGCCCTAGCAACCCACCCATAGCCAGCTCGGGAGGGAGCCACCTAGGGCCTAGCTCCGAAACAGCACAAAACGTGCTTCCAGGAGCTGCATTCTGCAAAGGGAAACTGTGCTCGGGGAACAAACCTCAGCCCCAATGCGGCTTGGCTCAGGATCCCAGCGATTGCCTAGTTCTCGCCTAGCCCTAGGCTCCCAAAAGGGCCAAGGATGGTCTGGGCTGCCTCTGGCTCCATGGGCACTGCTGCTTGGCTGGTGGTCTCCGCAGCTGGAGCCCAATTCAAAGCGTCTTCCCCTTAGCAGAGAAGGCTGATTTGGCATAGAAAGGCCTTGATTGTACTGGCCCTTTCAACCCACCCATAGCCTAGATGTAGGGTGGGACCCACAAAGGGGCTATCTCGAAACAGCACAAAACGCCCTTCTAGGAGCTGCATTCTGCAAAGGGAAACTGTGCTCAGGGAACAAACCTCAGCCCCAATGCGGCTTGGCTCAGGATCCCAGCGCTTGCCTAGTTCTCACCTAGCCCTAGGCTCCCCATAGGGCCAAGGAGGGTCTGGGCTGCCTCTGGCTCCGTGGGCACTGCTGCTTGGCTGGTGGTCTCCGCAGCTGGAAACCAACTCCAAGCGTCTTCTCCTTGGCAGAGAAGGATGATTTGGCCTGAAGAAGCCCAGTGTGCCATGGCCCTAGCAACCCACCCATAGCCAGCTCTGGAGGGAGCCACCTAGGCCCTAGCTCCGAAACAGCACAAAACGTGCTTCCAGGAGCTGCATTCTGCAAAGGGAAACTGTGCTCAGGGAACAAACCACAGCCCCAATGCGGCTTGGCTCAGGATCCCAGCGCTTGCCTAGTTCTCGCCTAGCCCTAGGCTCCCGACAGGACCAAGGAGGGTCTGGGCTTCCTCTGGCTCTGTGGGCACTGCTGCTTGGCTGGTGGTCTCCGCAGCTGGAAACCAACTCCAAGAATCTTCTCCTTAGCGGAGAAGCCTGATTTGGCATAAAAATGCCTTGATTGTCCTGGCCCTATCAACCCACATATAGCCTAGAGCTAGGGTGGGACCACCAATGGCATAGCTTCGAAATGGCACAAAACTCGCTTGTAGGAGCTGCATTCTGCAAAGGGAAACAGTGCTCGGGGAACAAACCTCAGCCCCAATGCGGCTTGGCTCAGGATCCCAGCGCTTGACTAGTTCTCACCTAGCCCTAGGCTCCCCATAGGGCCAAGGATGGTCTGGGCTGCCTCTGGCTCCATGGGCACTGCTGCTTGGCTGGTGGTCTCCGCAGCTGGAACCCAACTCCAAGTGTCTTCTCCTTAGCAGAGAAGGCTGATTTGGCATAGAAAGGCCTTGATTGTACTGGCCCTTTCAACCCACCCATAGCCTAGATGTAGGGTGGGACCCAAAAAGGGGCTATCTCGAAACAGCACAAAACGCGCTTCTAGGAGCTGCATTCTGCAAAGGGAAACTGTGCTCGGGGAACAAACCTCAGCCCCAATGCGGCTTGGCTCAGGATCCCAGCTCTTGCCTAGTTCTCACCTAGCCCTAGGCTCCCGACAGGGCCAAGGAGGGTCTGGGCTGCCTCTGGCTCCGTGGGCACTGCTGCTTGGCTGGTGGTCTCCGCAGCTGGAAACCAACTCCAAGCGATTTCTCCTTAGCGGAGAAGGCTGATTTGGCATAGAAAGGCCTTGATTGTACTGGCCCTATCAACGCACCCATAGCCTAGATGTAGGGTGGGACCCACCTATGCCCTAGCTCAGAAATAGCACAAAACTTTCTTCTAGGAGCTGCATTCTGCAAAGGGAAACTGTGCTGGGGAACAAACCTCAGCCCCAATGCCGCTTGGCTCAGGATCCCAGTGCTTGCCTAGTTCTCACCTAGCCCTAGGCTCCCGACAGGGCCAAGGAGGGTCTGGGCTGCCTCTGGCTCCGTGGGCACTGCTGCTTGGCTGGTGGTCTCCGCAGCTGGAAACCAACTCCAAGCGTTTTCTCCTTAGCGGAGAAGGCTGATTTGGCATAGAAAGGCCTTGATTGTACTGGCCCTATCAACGCACCCATAGCCTAGAACTAGGGTGGGACCCACCTATGCCCTAGCTCCGAAATAGCACAAAAATCGCTTCTAGAAGCTGCATTCTGCAAAGGGAAACTGTGCTCGGGGAACAAACCTCAGCCCCAATGCCGCTTGGCTCAGGACCCCACGCTTGCCTAGTATTCAGCTAGCCCTAGGCTCCCCCTAGGACCAAGGAGGGTCTGGGCTGCCTCTGGCTCCGTGGGCACTGCTGCTTGGCTGGTGGTCTCCGCAGCTGCAAACCAACTCCAAACGTCTTCTCCTTCGTGGAGAAGGATGAGGTGGCATGAAAAAGCCCTGTATGCACTGGCCCTATCCACCCAGCCATAGCCGGCTAGGGTGGGACCCACCTATGGTCTACCTTGAAACAGCAGAAAACGCGCTTCTAGGAGCTGCATTCTGCAAAGGGAAACTGTGCTCGGGGAACAAACCTCAGCCCCAATGCGGCTTGGCTCAGGATACCAGCGCTTGCCTAGTTCTCGCCTAGCCCTAGACTCCCAAAAGGGCCAAGGAGGGTCTGGGCTGCTTCTGGCTCCGTGGGCACTGCTGCTTGGCTGGTGGTCTCCGCAGCTGGAAACCAACTCCAAGCGCCTTCTACTTAGCAGAGAAGGCTGATTTGGCATAGAAAGGCCTTGATTGTACTGGCCCTGTCAACCCACCTATAGCCTAGAGCTAGGGTGGGACCCACCTAAGGTGTAGCTCGGAAATAGCACAAAACTCTCTTCTAGGAGCTGCATTCTGCAAAGGGAAACTGTGCTCGGGGAACAAACCTCAGCCCCAATGCCGCTTGGCTCAGGATCCCAGCGCTTGCCTAGTATTCAGCTAGCCCTAGGCTCCCCATAGGGCCAAGGAGGGTCTGGGCTGCCTCTGGCTCCGTGGGCACTGCTGCTTGGCTGGTGGTCTCCGCAGCTGGAAACCAACTCCAAGCGTTTTCTCCTTATCGGAGAAGGCTGATTTGGCATAGAAAGTCCTTGATTGTACTGGCCCTATCAACGCACCCATAGCCTAGAACTAGGGTGGGACCCACCTATGCCCTAGCTCCGAAATAGCACAAAACTCGCTTCTAGGAGCTGCATTCTGCAAAGGGAAACTGTGCTCGGGGAACAAACCTCAGCCCCAATGCCGCTTGGCTCAGGACCCCACGCTTGCCTAGTATTCAGCTAGCCCTAGGCTCCCCATAGGGCCAAGGAGGGTCTGGGCTGCCTCTGGCTCCATGGGCACTGCTGCTTGGCTGGTGGTCTCCGCAGCTGGAAACCAATTCCAAGCGTCTTCTCTTGACAGAGAAGGATGATTTGGCCTGAAGAAGCCCAGTGTGCCATGGCCCTAGCAACCCACCCATAGCCAGCTCGGGAGGGAGCCACCTAGGGCCTAGCTCCGAAACAGCACAAAACGTGCTTCCAGGAGCTGCATTCTGCAAAGGGAAACTGTGCTCGGGGAACAAACCTCAGCCCCAATGCGGCTTGGCTCAGGATCCCAGCGCTTGCCTAGTTCTCACCTAGCCCTAGGCTCCCAAAAGGGCCAAGGAGGGTCTGGGCTGCCTCTGGCTCCGTGGGCACTGCTGCTTGGCTGGTGGTCTCCGCAGCTGGAGCCCAATTCAAAGCGTCTTCCCCTTAGCAGAGAAGGCTGATTTGGCATAGAAAGGCCTTGATTGTACTGGCCCTATCAACGCACCCATAGCCTAGAACTAGGGTGGGACCCACCTATGCCCTAGCTCCGAAATAGCACAAAAATCGCTTCTAGAAGCTGCATTCTGCAAAGGGAAACTGTGCTCGGGGAACAAACCTCAGCCCCAATGCCGCTTGGCTCAGGACCCCACGCTTGCCTAGTATTCAGCTAGCCCTAGGCTCCCCCTAGGGCCAAGGAGGGTCTGGGCTGCCTCTGGCTCCGTGGGCACTGCTGCTTGGCTGGTGGTCTCCGCAGCTGCAAACCAACTCCAAACGTCTTCTCCTTCGTGGAGAAGGATGAGGTGGCATGAAAAAGCCCTGTATGCACTGGCCCTATCCACCCAGCCATAGCCGGCTAGGGTGGGACCCACCTATGATCTACCTTGAAACAGCAGAAAACGCGCTTCTAGGAGCTGCATTCTGCAAAGGGAAACTGTGCTCGGGGAACAAACCTCAGCCCCAATGCGGCTTGGCTCAGGATACCAGCGCTTGCCTAGTTCTCGCCTAGCCCTAGGCTCCCAAAAGGGCCAAGGAGGGTCTGGGCTGCTTCTGGCTCCGTGGGCACTGCTGCTTGGCTGGTGGTCTCCGCAGCTGGAACCCAACTCCAAGCGTCTTCTACTTAGCAGAGAAGGCTGATTTGGCATAGAAAGGCCTTGATTGTACTGGCCCTGTCAACCCAACTATAGCCTAGAGCTAGTGTGGGACCCACCTAAGGTGTAGCTCGGAAATAGCACAAAACTCTCTTCTAGGAACTGCATTCTGCAAAGGGAAACTGTGCTCGGGGGACAAACCTCAGCCCCAATGCGGCTTGGCTCAGGATCCCAGCGCTTGCCTAGTTCTCACCTAGCCCTAGGCTCCCCATAGGGCCAAGGGTGGTCTGGGCTGCCTCTGGCTCCGTGGGCACTGCTGCTTGGCTGGTGGTCTCCGCAGCTGGAAACCAACTCCAAGCGTCTTCTCCTTGGCAGAGAAGGATGATTTGGCCTGAAGAAGCCCAGTGTGCCATGGCCCTAGCAACCCACCCATAGCCAGCTCTGGAGGGAGCCACCTAGGGCCTAGCTCCGAAACAGCACAAAACGTGCTTCCAGGAGCTGCATTCTGCAAAGGGAAACTGTGCTCAGGGAACAAACCACAGCCCCAATGCGGCTTGGCTCAGGATCCCAGCGCTTGTTTAGTTCTCGCCTAGCCCTAGCCTCCCGACAGGACCAAGGAGGGTCTGGGCTTCCTCTGGCTCTGTGGGCACTGCTGCTTGGCTGGTGGTCTCAGGAGCTGGAAACCAACTCCAAGAATCTTCTCCTTAGCGGAGAAGCCTGATTTGGCATAAAAATGCCTTGATTGTCCTGGCCCTATCAACCCACATATAGCCTAGAGCTAGGGTGGGACAACCAATGGCATAGCTCCGAAATGGCACAAAACTCGCTTGTAGGAGCTGCATTCTGCAAAGGGAAACTGTGCTCAGGGAACAAACCAGAGCCGCCATGCGGCTTGGCTCAGGATCCCAGCGCTTGTCTAGTTCTAACCTAGCCCTAGGCTCCCCATAGGGCCAAGGAGGGTCTGGGCTGCCTCTGGCTCCGTGGGCACTGCTGCTTGGCTGGTGGTCTCCGCAGCTGGAAACCAACTCCAAGCGTTTTCTCCTTAGCGGAGAAGGCTGATTTGGCATAGAAAGGCCTTGATTGTACTGGCCCTATCAACGCACCCATAGCCTAGAACTAGGGTGGGACCCACCTATGCCCTAGCTCAGAAATAGCACAAAACTTTCTTCTAGGAGCTGCATTCTGCAAAGGGAAACTGTGCTTGGGGAACAAACCTCAGCCCCAATGCCGCTTGGCTCAGGACCCCACGCTTGCCTAGTATTCAGCTAGCCCTAGGCTCCCCATAGGGCCAAGGAGGGTCTGGGCTGCCTCTGGCTCCATGGGCACTGCTGCTTGGCTGGTGGTCTCCGCAGCTGGAAACCAACTCCAAGCGTCTTCTCCTTGACAGAGAAGGATGATTTGGCCTGAAGAAGCCCAGTGTGCCATGGCCCTAGCAACCCACCCATAGCCAGCTCGGGAGGGAGCCACCTAGGGCCTAGCTCCGAAACAGCACAAAACGTGCTTCCAGGAGCTGCATTCTGCAAAGGGAAACTGTGCTCGGGGAACAAACCTCAGCCCCAATGCGGCTTGGCTCAGGATCCCAGCGCTTGCCTAGTTCTCGCCTAGCCCTTGGCTCCCAAAAGGGCCAAGGAGGGTCTGGGCTGCCTCTGGCTCCATGGGCACTGCTGCTTGGCTGGTGGTCTCCGCAGCTAGAGCCCAATTCAAAGCATCTTCCCCTTAGCAGAGAAGGCTGATTTGGCATAGAAAGGCCTTGATTGTACTGGCCCTTTCAACCCACCCATAGCCTAGATGTAGGGTGGGACCCACAAAGGGGCTATCTCGAAACAGCACAAAACGCGCTTCTAGGAGCTGCATTCTGCAAAGGGAAATTGTGCTCAGGGAACAAACCTCAGCCCCAATGCGGCTTGGCTCAGGATCCCAGGGCTTGCCTAGTTCTCACCTAGCCCTAGGCTCCCCATAGGGCCAAGGAGGGTCTGGGCTGCCTCTGGCTCCGTGGGCACTGCTGCTTGGCTGGTGGTCTCCGCAGCTGGAACCCAACTCCTAGCGTCTTCTCCTTCGCGGAGAAGGATGCGGTGACATGAAAAAGCCCTGTGTGCACTGGCCCTATCCACCCAGCCATAGCCAGCTAGGGTGGGACCCACTTATGGGCTACCTCGAAACAGCAGAAAACGCGCTTCTAGGAGCTGCATTCTGCAAAGGGAAATTGTGCTCAGGGAACAAACCACAGCCCCAATGCGGCTTGGCTCAGGATCCCAGCGCTTGCCTAGTTCTCGCCTAGCCCTAGGCTCCCGACAAGGCCAAGGAGGGTCTGGGCTGCCTCTGGCTCTGTGGGCACTGCTGCTTGGCTGGTGGTCTCCGCAGCTGGAAACCAACTCCAAGCATCTTCTCCTTCGCGGAGAAGCCTGAATTGGCATAAAAATGCCTTGATTGTCCCGGCCCTATCAACCCACCTATAGCCTAGAGCTAGGGTTGGACCACCAATGGCGTAGCTCCGAATTGGCAGAAAACTCGCTTGTAGGAGCTGCATTCTGCAAAGGGAAACAGTGCTCGGGGAACAAACCTCAGCCCCAATGCCGCTTGGCTCAGGATCCCAGCGCTTGCCTAGTATTAAGCTAGCCCTAGGCTCCCCATAGGGCCAAGGAGGGTCTGGGCTGCCTCTGGCTCTGTGGGCACTGCTGCTTGGCTGGTGGTCTCCGCAGCTGGAAACCAACTCCAAGTGTCTTCTCCTTGGCAGAGAAGGATGATTTGGCCTGAAGAAGCGCAGTGTGCCATGGCCCTAGCAACCCACCCATAGCCAGCTCGGGAGGGAGCCACCTAGGGCCTAGCTCCGAAACAGCACAAAACGTGCTTCCAGGAGCTGCATTCTGCAAAGGGAAACTGTGCTCGGGGAACAAACCTCAGCCCCAATGCCGCTTGGCTCAGGATCCCAGCGCTTGCCTAGTTCTCGCCTAGCCCTAGGCTCCCAAAAGGGCCAAGGAGGGTCTGGGCTGCCTCTGGCTCCATGGGCACTGCTGCTTGGCTGGTGGTCTCCGCAGCTGGAGCCCAATTCAAAGCGTCTTCCCCTTAGCAGAGAAGGCTGATTTGGCATAGAAAGGCCTTGATTGTACTGGCCCTTTCAACCCACCCATAGCCTAGATGTAGGGTGGGACCCACAAAGGGGCTATCTCGAAACAGCACAAAACGCCCTTCTAGGAGCTGCATTCTGCAAAGGGAAACTGTGCTCAGGGAACAAACCTCAGCCCCAATGCAGCTTGGCTGAGGATCCCAGTGCTTGCCTAGTTCTCACCTAGCCCTAGGCTCCCGACAGGGCCAAGGAGGGTCTGGGCTGCTTCTGGCTCCGTGGGCACTGCTGCTTGGCTGGTGGTCTCCGCAGCTGGAAACCAACTCCAAGCGTTTTCTCCTTAGCGGAGAAGGCTGATTTGGGATAGAAAGGCCTTGATTGTACTGGCCCTATCAACGCACCCATAGCCTAGAACTAGGGTGGGACCCACCTATGCCCTAGCTCCGAAATAGCACAAAAATCGCTTCTAGAAGCTGCATTCTGCAAAGGGAAACTGTGCTCGGGAAACAAACCTCAGCCCCAATGCCGCTTGGCTCAGGACCCCACGCTTGCCTAGTATTCAGCTAGCCCTAGTCTCCCCCTAGGGCCAAGGAGGGTCTGGGCTGCCTCTGGCTCCGTGGGCACTGCTGCTTGGCTGGTGGTCTCCGCAGCTGGAAACCAACTCCAAACGTCTTCTCCTTCGTGGAGAAGGATGAGGTGGCATGAAAAAGCCCTGTGTGCACTGGCCCCATCCACCCAGCCATAGCCGGCTAGGGTGGGACCCACCTATGGTCTACCTTGAAACAGCAGAAAACGCGCTTCTAGGAGCTGCATTCTGCAAAGGGAAACTGTGCTCGGGGAACAAACCTCAGCCCCAATGCGGCTTGGCTCAGGATCCCAGCGCTTGCCTAGTTCTCACCTAGCCCTAGGCTCCCCATAGGGCCAAGGAGGGTCTGGGCTGCTTCTGGCTCCGTGGGCACTGCTGCTTGGCTGGTGGTCTCCGCAGCTGGAACCCAACTCCAAGCGTCTTCTACTTAGCAGAGAAGGCTGATTTGGCATAGAAAGGCCTTGATTGTACTGGCCCTGTCAACCCACCTATAGCCTAGAGCTAGGGTGGGACCCACCTAAGGTGTAGCTCGGAAATAGCACAAAACTCTCTTCTAGGAACTGCATTCTGCAAAGGGAAACTGTGCTCGGGGAACAAACCTCAGCCCCAATGCCGCTTGGCTCAGGACCCCACGCTTGCCTAGTATTCAGCTAGCCCTAGGCTCCCCATAGGGCCAAGGAGGGTCTGGGCTGCCTCTGGCTCCGTGGGCACTGCTGCTTGGCTGGTGGTCTCCGCAGCTGGAAACCAACTCCAAGCGTCTTCTCCTTGACAGAGAAGGATGATTTGGCCTGAAGAAGCCCAGTGTGCCATGGCCCTAGCAACCCACCCATAGCCAGCTCGGGAGGGAGCCACCTAGGGCCTAGCTCCGAAACAGCACAAAACGTGCTTCCAGGAGCTGCATTCTGCAAAGGGAAACTGTGCTCGGGGAACAAACCTCAGCCCCAATGCGGCTTGGCTCAGGATCCCAGCGCTTGCCTAGTTCTCGCCTAGCCCTAGGCTCCCAAAAGGGCCAAGGAGGGTCTGGGCTGCTTCTGGCTCCGTGGGCACTGCTGCTTGGCTGGTGGTCTCCGCAGCTGGAACCCAACTCCAAGCGTCTTCTACTTAGCAGAGAAGGCTGATTTGGCATAGAAAGGCCTTGATTGTACTGGCCCTGTCAACCCAACTATAGCCTAGAGCTAGTGTGGGACCCACCTAAGGTGTAGCTCGGAAATAGCACAAAACTCTCTTCTAGGAACTGCATTCTGCAAAGGGAAACTGTGCTCGGGGGACAAACCTCAGCCCCAATGCGGCTTGGCTCAGGATCCCAGCGCTTGCCTAGTTCTCACCTAGCCCTAGGCTCCCCATAGGGCCAAGGGTGGTCTGGGCTGCCTCTGGCTCCGTGGGCACTGCTGCTTGGCTGGTGGTCTCCGCAGCTGGAAACCAACTCCAAGCGTCTTCTCCTTGGCAGAGAAGGATGATTTGGCCTGAAGAAGCCCAGTGTGCCATGGCCCTAGCAACCCACCCATAGCCAGCTCTGGAGGGAGCCACCTAGGGCCTAGCTCCGAAACAGCACAAAACGTGCTTCCAGGAGCTGCATTCTGCAAAGGGAAACTGTGCTCAGGGAACAAACCACAGCCCCAATGCGGCTTGGCTCAGGATCCCAGCGCTTGTCTAGTTCTCGCCTAGCCCTAGCCTCCCGACAGGACCAAGGAGGGTCTGGGCTTCCTCTGGCTCTGTGGGCACTGCTGCTTGGCTGGTGGTCTCAGGAGCTGGAAACCAACTCCAAGAATCTTCTCCTTAGCGGAGAAGCCTGATTTGGCATAAAAATGCCTTGATTGTCCTGGCCCTATCAACCCACATATAGCCTAGAGCTAGGGTGGGACAACCAATGGCATAGCTCCGAAATGGCACAAAACTCGCTTGTAGGAGCTGCATTCTGCAAAGGGAAACTGTGCTCAGGGAACAAACCAGAGCCGCCATGCGGCTTGGCTCAGGATCCCAGCGCTTGTCTAGTTCTAACCTAGCCCTAGGCTCCCCATAGGGCCAAGGAGGGTCTGGGCTGCCTCTGGCTCCGTGGGCACTGCTGCTTGGCTGGTGGTCTCCGCAGCTGGAAACCAACTCCAAGCGTTTTCTCCTTAGCGGAGAAGGCTGATTTGGCATAGAAAGGCCTTGATTGTACTGGCCCTATCAACGCACCCATAGCCTAGAACTAGGGTGGGACCCACCTATGCCCTAGCTCAGAAATAGCACAAAACTTTCTTCTAGGAGCTGCATTCTGCAAAGGGAAACTGTGCTTGGGGAACAAACCTCAGCCCCAATGCCGCTTGGCTCAGGACCCCACGCTTGCCTAGTATTCAGCTAGCCCTAGGCTCCCCATAGGGCCAAGGAGGGTCTGGGCTGCCTCTGGCTCCATGGGCACTGCTGCTTGGCTGGTGGTCTCCGCAGCTGGAAACCAACTCCAAGCGTCTTCTCCTTGACAGAGAAGGATGATTTGGCCTGAAGAAGCCCAGTGTGCCATGGCCCTAGCAACCCACCCATAGCCAGCTCGGGAGGGAGCCACCTAGGGCCTAGCTCCGAAACAGCACAAAACGTGCTTCCAGGAGCTGCATTCTGCAAAGGGAAACTGTGCTCGGGGAACAAACCTCAGCCCCAATGCGGCTTGGCTCAGGATCCCAGCGCTTGCCTAGTTCTCGCCTAGCCCTTGGCTCCCAAAAGGGCCAAGGAGGGTCTGGGCTGCCTCTGGCTCCATGGGCACTGCTGCTTGGCTGGTGGTCTCCGCAGCTAGAGCCCAATTCAAAGCATCTTCCCCTTAGCAGAGAAGGCTGATTTGGCATAGAAAGGCCTTGATTGTACTGGCCCTTTCAACCCACCCATAGCCTAGATGTAGGGTGGGACCCACAAAGGGGCTATCTCGAAACAGCACAAAACGCGCTTCTAGGAGCTGCATTCTGCAAAGGGAAATTGTGCTCAGGGAACAAACCTCAGCCCCAATGCGGCTTGGCTCAGGATCCCAGGGCTTGCCTAGTTCTCACCTAGCCCTAGGCTCCCCATAGGGCCAAGGAGGGTCTGGGCTGCCTCTGGCTCCGTGGGCACTGCTGCTTGGCTGGTGGTCTCCGCAGCTGGAACCCAACTCCTAGCGTCTTCTCCTTCGCGGAGAAGGATGCGGTGACATGAAAAAGCCCTGTGTGCACTGGCCCTATCCACCCAGCCATAGCCAGCTAGGGTGGGACCCACTTATGGGCTACCTCGAAACAGCAGAAAACGCGCTTCTAGGAGCTGCATTCTGCAAAGGGAAATTGTGCTCAGGGAACAAACCACAGCCCCAATGCGGCTTGGCTCAGGATCCCAGCGCTTGCCTAGTTCTCGCCTAGCCCTAGGCTCCCGACAAGGCCAAGGAGGGTCTGGGCTGCCTCTGGCTCTGTGGGCACTGCTGCTTGGCTGGTGGTCTCCGCAGCTGGAAACCAACTCCAAGCATCTTCTCCTTAGCGGAGAAGCCTGAATTGGCATAAAAATGCCTTGATTGTCCCGGCCCTATCAACCCACCTATAGCCTAGAGCTAGGGTTGGACCACCAATGGCGTAGCTCCGAATTGGCAGAAAACTCGCTTGTAGGAGCTGCATTCTGCAAAGGGAAACAGTGCTCGGGGAACAAACCTCAGCCCCAATGCCGCTTGGCTCAGGATCCCAGCGCTTGCCTAGTATTAAGCTAGCCCTAGGCTCCCCATAGGGCCAAGGAGGGTCTGGGCTGCCTCTGGCTCTGTGGGCACTGCTGCTTGGCTGGTGGTCTCCGCAGCTGGAAACCAACTCCAAGTGTCTTCTCCTTGGCAGAGAAGGATGATTTGGCCTGAAGAAGCGCAGTGTGCCATGGCCCTAGCAACCCACCCATAGCCAGCTCGGGAGGGAGCCACCTAGGGCCTAGCTCCGAAACAGCACAAAACGTGCTTCCAGGAGCTGCATTCTGCAAAGGGAAACTGTGCTCGGGGAACAAACCTCAGCCCCAATGCCGCTTGGCTCAGGATCCCAGCGCTTGCCTAGTTCTCGCCTAGCCCTAGGCTCCCAAAAGGGCCAAGGAGGGTCTGGGCTGCCTCTGGCTCCATGGGCACTGCTGCTTGGCTGGTGGTCTCCGCAGCTGGAGCCCAATTCAAAGCGTCTTCCCCTTAGCAGAGAAGGCTGATTTGGCATAGAAAGGCCTTGATTGTACTGGCCCTTTCAACCCACCCATAGCCTAGATGTAGGGTGGGACCCACAAAGGGGCTATCTCGAAACAGCACAAAACGCCCTTCTAGGAGCTGCATTCTGCAAAGGGAAACTGTGCTCAGGGAACAAACCTCAGCCCCAATGCAGCTTGGCTGAGGATCCCAGTGCTTGCCTAGTTCTCACCTAGCCCTAGGCTCCCGACAGGGCCAAGGAGGGTCTGGGCTGCTTCTGGCTCCGTGGGCACTGCTGCTTGGCTGGTGGTCTCCGCAGCTGGAAACCAACTCCAAGCGTTTTCTCCTTAGCGGAGAAGGCTGATTTGGGATAGAAAGGCCTTGATTGTACTGGCCCTATCAACGCACCCATAGCCTAGAACTAGGGTGGGACCCACCTATGCCCTAGCTCCGAAATAGCACAAAAATCGCTTCTAGAAGCTGCATTCTGCAAAGGGAAACTGTGCTCGGGGAACAAACCTCAGCCCCAATGCCGCTTGGCTCAGGACCCCACGCTTGCCTAGTATTCAGCTAGCCCTAGTCTCCCCCTAGGGCGAAGGAGGGTCTGGGCTGCCTCTGGCTCCGTGGGCACTGCTGCTTGGCTGGTGGTCTCCGCAGCTGGAAACCAACTCCAAACGTCTTCTCCTTCGTGGAGAAGGATGAGGTGGCATGAAAAAGCCCTGTGTGCACTGGCCCCATCCACCCAGCCATAGCCGGCTAGGGTGGGACCCACCTATGGTCTACCTTGAAACAGCAGAAAACGCGCTTCTAGGAGCTGCATTCTGCAAAGGGAAACTGTGCTCGGGGAACAAACCTCAGCCCCAATGCGGCTTGGCTCAGGATCCCAGCGCTTGCCTAGTTCTCACCTAGCCCTAGGCTCCCCATAGGGCCAAGGAGGGTCTGGGCTGCTTCTGGCTCCGTGGGCACTGCTGCTTGGCTGGTGGTCTCCGCAGCTGGAACCCAACTCCAAGCGTCTTCTACTTAGCAGAGAAGGCTGATTTGGCATAGAAAGGCCTTGATTGTACTGGCCCTGTCAACCCACCTATAGCCTAGAGCTAGGGTGGGACCCACCTAAGGTGTAGCTCGGAAATAGCACAAAACTCTCTTCTAGGAACTGCATTCTGCAAAGGGAAACTGTGCTCGGGGAACAAACCTCAGCCCCAATGCCGCTTGGCTCAGGACCCCACGCTTGCCTAGTATTCAGCTAGCCCTAGGCTCCCCATAGGGCCAAGGAGGGTCTGGGCTGCCTCTGGCTCCGTGGGCACTGCTGCTTGGCTGGTGGTCTCCGCAGCTGGAAACCAACTCCAAGCGTCTTCTCCTTGACAGAGAAGGATGATTTGGCCTGAAGAAGCCCAGTGTGCCATGGCCCTAGCAACCCACCCATAGCCAGCTCGGGAGGGAGCCACCTAGGGCCTAGCTCCGAAACAGCACAAAACGTGCTTCCAGGAGCTGCATTCTGCAAAGGGAAACTGTGCTCGGGGAACAAACCTCAGCCCCAATGCGGCTTGGCTCAGGATCCCAGCGCTTGCCTAGTTCTCGCCTAGCCCTAGGCTCCCAAAAGGGCCAAGGAGGGTCTGGGCTGCCTCTGGCTCCATGGGCACTGCTGCTTGGCTGGTGGTCTCTGCAGCTAGAGCCCAATTCAAAGCGTCTTCCCCTTAGCAGAGAAGGCTGATTTGGCATAGAAAGGCCTTGATTGTACTGGCCCTTTCAACCCACCCATAGCCTAGATGTAGGGTGGGACCCACAAAGGGGCTATCCCGAAACAGCACAAAACGCCCTTCTAGGAGCTGCATTCTGCAAAGGGAAACTGTGCTCAGAGAACAAACCTCAGCCCCAATGCAGCTTGGCTCAGGATCCCAGCGCTTGCCTAGTTCTCACCTAGCCCTAGGCTCCCGACAGGGCCAAGTAGCGTCTGGGCTGCCTCTGGCTCCGTGGGCACTGCTGCTTGGCTGGTGGTCTCCGCAGCTGGAAACCAACTCCAAGCGTTTTCTCCTTAGTGGAGAAGGCTGATTTGGCATAGAAAGGCCTTGATTATACTGGCCCTATCAACGCACCCATAGCCTAGAACTAGAGTGGGACCCACCTATGCCCTAGCTCCGAAATAGCACAAAAATCGCTTCTAGAAGCTGCATTCTGCAAAGGGAAACTGTGCTCGGGGAACAAATCTCAGCCCCAATGCCGCTTGGCTCAGGACCCCACGCTTGCCTAGTATTCAGCTAGCCCTAGGCTCCCCCTAGGGCCAAGGAGGGTCTGGGCTGCCTCTGGCTCCGTGGGCACTGCTGCTTGGCTGGTGGTCTCCGCAGCTGGAAACCAACTCCAAACGTCTTCTCCTTCGTGGAGAAGGATGAGGTGGCATGAAAAAGCCCTGTGTGCACTGGCCCTATCCACCCAGCCATAGCCGGCTAGGCTGGGACCCACCTATGGGCTACCTTGAAACAGCAGAAAACGCGCTTCTAGGAGCTGCATTCTGCAAAGGGAAACTGTGCTCGGGGAACAAACCTCAGCCCCAATGGGGCTTGGCTCAGGATCCCAGCGCTTGCCTAGTTCTCACCTAGCCCTAGGCTCCCCATAGGGCCAAGGAGGGTCTGGGCTGCTTCTGGCTCCGTGGGCACTGCTGCTTGGCTGGTGGTCTCCGCAGCTGGAACCCAACTCCAAGCGTCTTCTACTTAGCAGAGAAGGCTGATTTGGGATAGAAAGGCCTTGATTGTACTGGCCCTATCAACCCACCCATAGCCTAGAGCTAGGGTGGGACCCACTTAAGGTGTAGCTCGGAAATAGCACAAAACTCTCTTCTAGGAGCTGCATTCTGCAAAGGGAAACTGTGCTCGGGGAACAAACCTCAGCCCCAATGCCGCTTGGCTCAGGACCCCACGCTTGCCTAGTATTCAGCTAGCCCTAGGCTCCCCCTAGGGCCAAGGAGGGTCTGGGTTGCCTCTGGCTCCATGGGCACTGCTGCTTGGCTGGTGGTGTCCGCAGCTGGAACCCAACTCCAAGCGTCTTCTCCTTAGCGGAGAAGGCTGATTTGGCATAGAAAGGCCTTGATTGTACAGGCCCTATCAACGCACCCATAGCCTAGAACTAGTGTGGGACCCACCTATGCCCTAGCTCCGAAATAGCACGAAACTCGCTTCTAGGAGCTGCATTCTGCAAAGGGAAATTGTGCTCGGGGAACAAACCTCAGCCCCAATGCGGCTTGGCTCAGGATCCCAGCGCTTGCCTAGTTCTCACCTAGCCCTAGGCTCCCCATAGGGCCAAGGAGGGTCTGGGCTGCCTCTGGCTCCGTGGGCACTGCTGCTTGGCTGGTGGTCTCCGCAGCTGGAAACCAACTCCAAGTGTCTTCTCCTTGGCAGAGAAGGATGATTTGGCCTGAAGAAGCCCAGTGTGCCATGGCCCTAGCAACCCACCCATAGCCAGCTCGGGAGGGAGCCTCCTAGGGCCTAGCTCCGAAACAGCACAAAACGTGCTTCCAGGAGCTGCATTCTGCAAAGGGAAACTGTGCTCGGGGAACAAACCTCAGCCCCAATGCGGCTTGGCTCAGGATCCCAGCGCTTGCCTAGTTCTCGCCTAGCCCTAGGCTCCCAAAAGGGCCAAGGAGGGTCTGGGCTGCCTCTGGCTCCATGGGCACTGCTGCTTGGCTGGTGGTCTCCGCAGCTGGAGCCCAATTCAAAGCGTCTTCCCCTTAGCAGAGAAGGCTGATTTCGCATAGAAAGGCCTTGATTGTACTGGCCCTTTCAACCCACCCATAGCCTAGATGTAGGGTGGGACCCACAAAGGGGCTAACTCGAAACAGCACAAAACGCGCTTCTAGGAGCTGCATTCTGCAATGGGAAACTGTGCTAGGGGAACAAACCTCAGCCCCAATGCGGCTTGGCCCAGGATCCCAGCGCTTTCCTAGTTCTCACCTAGCGCTAGGCTCCCGACAGGGCCAAGGAGGGTCTGGGCTGCCTCTGGCTCCGTGGGCACTGCTGCTTGGCTGATGGTCTCCGCAGCTGGAAACCAACTCCAAGCGTTTTCTCCTTATCGGAGAAGGCTGATTTGGCATAGAAAGTCCTTGATTGTACTGGCCCTATCAACGCACCCATAGCCTAGAACTAGGGTGGGACCCACCTATGCCCTAGCTCAGAAATAGCACAAAACTTTCTTCTAGGAGCTGCATTCTGCAAAGGGAAACTGTGCTCGGGTAACAAACCTCAGCCCCAATGCCGCTTGGCTCAGGACCCCACGCTTGCCTAGTATTCAGCTAGCCCTAGGCTCCCCCTAGGGCCAAGGAGGGTCTGGACTGCCTCTGGCTCCATGGGCACTGCTGCTTGGCTGGTGGTCTCCGCAGCTGGAACCCAACTCCAAGCGTCTTCTACTTAGCAGAGAAGGCTGATTTGGCATAGAAAGGCCTTGATTGTACTGGCCCTATCAACCCACCTATAGCCTAGAGCTAGGGTGGGACCCACCTTAGGTGTAGCTGGGAAATAGCACAAAACTCTCTTCTAGGAGCTGCATTCTGCAAAGGGAAACTGTGCTCGGGGAACAAACCTCAGCCCCAATGCCGCTTGGCTCAGGACCCCACGCTTGCCTAGTATTCAGCTAGCCCTAAGCTCCCCATAGGGCCAAGGAGGGTCTGGGCTGCCTCTGGCTCCATGGGCACTGCTGCTTGGCTGGTGGTCTCCGCAGCTGGAAACCAACTCCAAGCGTCTTCTCCTTGACAGAGAAGGATGATTTGGCCTGAAGAAGCCCAGTGTGCCATGGCCCTAGCAACCCACCCATAGCCAGCTCGGGAGGGAGCCACCTAGGGCCTAGCTCCGAAACAGCACAAAACGTGCTTCCAGGAGCTGCATTCTGCAAAGGGAAACTGTGCTCGGGGAACAAACCTCAGCCCCAATGCGGCTTGGCTCAGGATCCCAGCGCTTGCCTAGTTCTCGCCTAGCCCTAGGCTCCCAAAAGGGCCAAGGAGGGTCTGGGCTGCCACTGGATCCATTGGCACTGCTGCTTGGCTGGTGGTCTCCGCAGCTAGAGCCCAATTCAAAGCGGCTTCCCATTAGCAAAGAAGGCTGATTTGGCATAGAAAGCTCTTGATTGTACTGTCCCTATCAACCCACCTATAGCCTAGGGCTAGGGTGGGACCCACCTAAGGTGTAGCTCGGAAATAGCACAAAACTCTCTTCTAGGAGCTGCATTCTGCAAAGGGAAACTGTGCTCGGGGAACAAACCTCAGCCCCAATGCCGCTTGGCTCAGGACCCCACGCTTGCCTAGTATTCAGCTAGCCCTAGGCTCCCCATAGGGCCAAGGAGGGTCTGGGCTGCCTCTGGCTCCGTGGGCACTGCTGCTTGGCTGGTGATCTCCGCAGCTGGAAACCAACTCCTAGCGTCTTCTCCTTGACAGAGAAGGATGATTTGGCCTGAAGAAGCCCAGTGTGCCATGGCCCTAGCAACCCACCCATAGCCAGCTCGGGAGGGAGCCACCTAGGGCCTAGCTCCGAAACAGCACAAAACGTGCTTCCAGGAGCTGCATTCTGCAAAGGGAGACTGTGCTCGGGGAACAAACCTCAGCCCCAATGCGGCTTGGCTCAGGATCCCAGCGCTTGCCTAGTTCTCGCCTAGCCCTAGGCTCCCAAAAGGGCCAAGGAGGGTCTGGGCTGCCTCTGGCTCCATGGGCACTGCTGCTTGGCTGGTGGTCTCCGCAGCTGGAGCCCAATTCAAAGCGTCTTCCCCTTAGCAGAGAAGGCTGATTTGGCATAGAAAGGCCTTGATTGTACTGGCCCTTTCAACCCACCCATAGCCTAGATGTAGGGTGGGACCCACAAAGGGGCTATCTCGAAACAGCACAAAACGCGCTTCTAGGAGCTGCATTCTGCAAAGGGAAACTGTGCTCGGGAACAAACCTCACCCCCAATGCAGCTTGGCTCAGGATCCCAGCGCTTGCCTGTATTCAGCTAGCCCTAGGTTCCACATAGGGCCAAGGAGGGTCTGGGCTGCCTCTGGCTCCGTGGGCACTGCTGCTTGGCTGGTGGTCTCCGCAGCTGGAAACCAACTCCAAGCGTTTTCTCCTTAGCGGAGAAGGCTGATTTGGCATAGAAAGGCCTTAATTGTACTGGCCCTATCAACGCACCCATAGCCTAGAACTATTGTGGGACCCACCTATGCCCTAGCTCCGAAATAGCACAAAACTCGCTTCTAGAAGCTGCATTCTGCAAAGGGAAACTGTGCTCGGGGAACAAACCTCAGCTCCAATGCCGCTTGGCTCAGGACCCCACGCTTGCCTAGTATTCAGCTAGCCCTTGGCTCCCCATAGGGCCAAGGAGGGTCTGGGCTGCCTCTGGCTCCGTGGGCACTGCTGCTTGGCTGGTGGTCTCCGCACCTGGAAACCAACTCCAAGCGACTTCTACTTAGCAGAGAAGGCTGATTTGGCATAGAAAGGTCTTGATTGTACTGGCCTATCAACCCACCTATAGCCTAGGGCTAGGGTGGGACCGACCTAAGGTGTAGCTCGGAAATAGCACAAAACTCTTTTCTAGGAGCTGCATTCTGCAAAGGGAAACTGTGCTCGGGGAACAAACCTCAGCCCCAATGCGGCTTGGCTCAGGATCCCAGCGCTTGCCTAGTTCTCGCCTAGCCCTAGGCTCCCAAAAGGGCCAAGGAGGGTCTGGGCTGCCTCTGGCTCCATGGGCACTGCTGCTTGGCTGGTGGTCTCCGCAGCTGGAGCCCAATTCAAAGCGTCTTCCCCTTAGCAGAGAAGGCTGATTTGGCATAGAAAGGCCTTGATTGTACTGGCCCTTTCAACCCACCCATAGCCTAGATGTAGTGTGGGACCCACAAAGGGGCTCGAAACAGCACAAAACGCGCTTCTAGGAGCTGCATTCTGCAAAGGGAAACTGTGCTCGGGGAACAAACCTCAGCCCCAATGCCGCTTGGCTCAGGACCCCACGCTTGCCTAGTATTCAGCTAGCCCTAGGCTCCCCCTAGGGCCAAGGAGGGTCTGGGCTGCCTCTGGCTCCGTGGGCACTGCTGCTTGGCTGGTGGTCTCCGCAGCTGGAAACCAATTCCAAACGTCCTCTCCTTCGTGGAGAAGGATGAGGTGGCATGAAAAAGCCCTGTGTGCACTGGCCCTATCCACCCAGCCATAGCCGGCTTGGGTGGGACCCACCTATGGGCTACCTCGAAACAGCACAAAACGCGCTTCTAGGAGCTGCATTCTGCAAAGGGAAACTGTGCTTGGGGAACAAACCTCAGCCCCAATGCGGCTTGGCTCAGGATCCCAGCGCCTGCCTAGTTCTCACCTAGCCCTAGGCTCCCCATAGGGCCAAGGATGGTCTGGGCTGCCTCTGGCTCCGTGGGCACTGCTGCTTGGCTGGTGGTCTCCGCAGCTGGAAACCAACTCCAAACGTCTTCTCTTTCGTGGAGAAGGATGAGGTGGCATGAAAAAGCCCTGTGTGCACTGGCCCTATCCACCCAGCCATAGCCGGCTAGGGTGGGACCCACCTATGGGCTACCTTGAAACAGCAGAAAACGCGCTTCTAGGAGCTGCATTCTGCAAAGGGAAACTGTGCTCGGGGAACAAACCTCAGCCCCAATGCGGCTTGGCTCAGGATCCCAGCGCTTGCCTAGTTCTCACCTAGCCCTAGGCTCCCCATAGGGCCAAGGAGGGTCTGGGCTGCTTCTGGCTCCGTGGGCACTGCTGCTAGGCTGGTGGTCTCCGCAGCTGGAACCCAACTCCAAGCGTCTTCTACTTAGCAGAGAAGGCTGATTTGGCATAGAAAGGCCTTGATTGTACTGGCCCTATCAACCCACCTATAGCCTAGAGCTATGCTGGGACCCACCTAAGATGTAGCTCGGAAATAGCACAAAACTCTCTTCTAGGAGCTGCATTCTGCAAAGGGAAACTGTGCTCGGGGAACAAACCTCAGCCCCAATGCCGCTTGGCTCAGGATCCCAGCGCTTGCCTAGTATTCAGCTAGCCCTAGGCTCCCCATAGGGCCAAGGAGGGTCTGGGCTGCCTCTGGCTCCGTGGGCACTGCTGCTTGCCTGGTGGTCTCCGCAGCTGGAAACCAACTCCAAGCGTCTTCTCCTTGACAGAGAAGGATGATTTGGCCTGAAGAAGCCCAGTGTGCCATGGCCCTAGCAACCCACTCATAGCCAGCTCGGGAGGGAGCCACCTAGGGCCTAGCTCCGAAACAGCACAAAACGTGCTTCCAGGAGCTGCATTCTGCAAAGGGAAACTGTGCTCGGGGAACAAACCTCAGCCCCAATGCGGCTTGGCTCAGGATCCCAGCGCTTGCCTAGTTCTCGCCTAGCCCTAGGCTCCCAAAAGGGCCAAGGAGGGTCTGGGCTGCCTCTGGCTCTGTGGGCACTGCTGCTTGGCTGGTGGTCTCCGCAGCTAGAGCCCAATTCAAAGCGTCTTCCCCTTAGCAGAGAAGGCTGATTTGGCATAGAAAGGCCTTGATTGTACTGGCCCTTTCAACCCACCCATAGCCTAGATGTAGTGTGGGACCCACAAAGGGGCTATCTCGAAAGAGCACAAAACGCCCTTCTAGGAGCTGCATTCTGCAAAGGGAAACTGTGCTCGGGGAACAAACCTCAGCCCCAATGCGGCTTGGCTCAGGATCCCAGCGCTTGCCTAGTTCTCGCCTAGCCCTAGGCTCCCAAAAGGGACAAGGAGGGTCTGGGCTGCCTCTGGCTCCGTGGGCACTGCTGCTTGGCTGGTGGTCTCCGCAGCTGGAAATCAATTCCAAACGTCTTCTCCTTCGTGGAGAAGGATGAGGTGGCATGAAAAAGCCCTGTGTGCACTGGCCCTATCCACCCAGCCATAGCCGGATTGGGTGGGACCCACCTATGGGCTACCTCGAAACAGCACACAACGCGCTTCTAGGAGCTGCATTCTGCAAAGGGAAACTGTGCTCGGGGAACAAACCTCAGCCCCAATGTGGCTTGGCTCAGGATCCCAGCGCTTGCCTAGTTCTCACCTAGCCCTAGGCTCCCGACAGGGCCAAGGAGGGTCTGGGCTGCCTCTGGCTCCGTGGGCACTGCTGCTTGGCTGGTGGTCTCCGCAGCTGGAGCCCAATTCAAAGCGTCTTCCCCTTAGCAGAGAAGGCTGATTTGGCATAGAAAGGCCTTGATTGTACTGGCCCTTTCAACCCACCCATAGCCTAGATGTAGGGTGGGACCCACAAAGGGGCTATCTCGAAACAGCACAAAACGCGCTTCTAGGAGCTGCATTCTGCAAAGGGAAACTGTGCTCGGGAACAAACCTCACCCCCAATGCAGCTTGGCTCAGGATCCCAGCGCTTGCCTGTATTCAGCTAGCCCTAGGTTCCACATAGGGCCAAGGAGGGTCTGGGCTGCCTCTGGCTCCGTGGGCACTGCTGCTTGGCTGGTGGTCTCCGCAGCTGGAAACCAACTCCAAGCGTTTTCTCCTTAGCGGAGAAGGCTGATTTGGCATAGAAAGGCCTTAATTGTACTGGCCTATCAACGCACCCATAGCCTAGAACTATTGTGGGACCCACCTATGCCCTAGCTCCGAAATAGCACAAAACTCGCTTCTAGAAGCTGCATTCTGCAAAGGGAAACTGTGCTCGGGGAACAAACCTCAGCTCCAATGCCGCTTGGCTCAGGACCCCACGCTTGCCTAGTATTCAGCTAGCCCTATGCTCCCAAAAGGGCCAAGGAGGGTCTGGGCTGCCTCTGGCTCCGTGGGCACTGCTGCTTGGCTGGTGGTCTCCGCAGCTGGAAACCAACTCCAAGCGACTTCTACTTAGCAGAGAAGGCTGATTTGGCATAGAAAGGTCTTGATTGTACTGGCCTATCAACCCACCTATAGCCTAGGGCTAGGGTGGGACCGACCTAAGGTGTAGCTCGGAAATAGCACAAAACTCTTTTCTAGGAGCTGCATTCTGCAAAGGGAATCTGTGCTCGGGGAACAAACCTCAGCCCTAATGCCGCTTGGCTCAGGACCCCACGCTTGCCTAGTATTCAGCTAGCCCTAGGCTCCCCATAGGGCCAAGGAGGGTCTGGGCTGCCTCTGGCTCCATGGGCACTGCTGCTTGGCTGGTGGTCTCCGCAGCTGGAAACCAACTCCTAGCGTCTTCTCCTTGACAGAGAAGGATGATTTGGCCTGAAGAAGCCCAGTGTGCCATGGCCCTAGCAACCCACCCATAGCCAGCTCGGGAGGGAGCCACCTAGGGCCTAGCTCCGAAACAGCACAAAACGTGCTTCCAGGAGCTGCATTCTGCAAAGGGAAACTGTGCTCGGGGAACAAACCTCAGCCCCAATGCGGCTTGGCTCAGGATCCCAGCGCTTGCCTAGTTCTCGCCTAGCCCTAGGCTCCCAAAAGGGCCAAGGAGGGTCTGGGCTGCCTCTGGCTCCATGGGCACTGCTGCTTGGCTGGTGGTCTCCGCAGCTGGAGCCCAATTCAAAGCGTCTTCCCCTTAGCAGAGAAGGCTGATTTGGCATAGAAAGGCCTTGATTGTACTGGCCCTTTCAACCCACCCATAGCCTAGATGTAGTGTGGGACCCACAAAGGGGCTCGAAACAGCACAAAACGCGCTTCTAGGAGCTGCATTCTGCAAAGGGAAACTGTGCTCGGGGAACAAACCTCAGCCCCAATGCCGCTTGGCTCAGGACCCCACGCTTGCCTAGTATTCAGCTAGCCCTAGGCTCCCCCTAGGGCCAAGGAGGGTCTGGGCTGCCTCTGGCTCCGTGGGCACTGCTGCTTGGCTGGTGGTCTCCGCAGCTGGAAACCAATTCCAAACGTCCTCTCCTTCGTGGAGAAGGATGAGGTGGCATGAAAAAGCCCTGTGTGCACTGGCCCTATCCACCCAGCCATAGCCGGCTTGGGTGGGACCCACCTATGGGCTACCTCGAAACAGCACAAAACGCGCTTCTAGGAGCTGCATTCTGCAAAGGGAAACTGTGCTCGGGGAACAAACCTCAGCCCCAATGCGGCTTGGCTCAGGATCCCAGCGCTTGCCTAGTTCTCACCTAGCCCTAGGCTCCCGACAGGGCCAAGGAGGGTCTGGGCTGCCTCTGGCTCCGTGGGCACTGCTGCTTGGCTGGTGGTCTCCGCAGCTGGAAACCAACTCCAAGCGTTTTCTCCTTAGCGGAGAAGGCTGATTTGGCATACTAAGGCCTTGATTGTACTAGCCCTATCAAAGCACCCATAGCCTAGATCTAGGGTGGGACCCACCTATGCCCTAGCTCCGAAATAGCACAAAACTCGCTTCTAGGAGCTGCATTCTGCAAAGGGAAACTGTGCTTGGGGAACAAACCTCAGCCCCAATGCGGCTTGGCTCAGGATCCCAGCGCCTGCCTAGTTCTCACCTAGCCCTAGGCTCCCCATAGGGCCAAGGATGGTCTGGGCTGCCTCTGGCTCCGTGGGCACTGCTGCTTGGCTGGTGGTCTCCGCAGCTGGAAACCAACTCCAAACGTCTTCTCTTTCGTGGAGAAGGATGAGGTGGCATGAAAAAGCCCTGTGTGCACTGGCCCTATCCACCCAGCCATAGCCGGCTAGGGTGGGACCCACCTATGGGCTACCTTGAAACAGCAGAAAACGCGCTTCTAGGAGCTGCATTCTGCAAAGGGAAACTGTGCTCGGGGAACAAACCTCAGCCCCAATGCGGCTTGGCTCAGGATCCCAGCGCTTGCCTAGTTCTCACCTAGCCCTAGGCTCCCCATAGGGCCAAGGAGGGTCTGGGCTGCTTCTGGCTCCGTGGGCACTGCTGCTAGGCTGGTGGTCTCCGCAGCTGGAACCCAACTCCAAGCGTCTTCTACTTAGCAGAGAAGGCTGATTTGGCATAGAAAGGCCTTGATTGTACTGGCCCTATCAACCCACCTATAGCCTAGAGCTATGCTGGGACCCACCTAAGATGTAGCTCGGAAATAGCACAAAACTCTCTTCTAGGAGCTGCATTCTGCAAAGGGAAACTGTGCTCGGGGAACAAACCTCAGCCCCAATGCCGCTTGGCTCAGGATCCCAGCGCTTGCCTAGTATTCAGCTAGCCCTAGGCTCCCCATAGGGCCAAGGAGGGTCTGGGCTGCCTCTGGCTCCGTGGGCACTGCTGCTTGCCTGGTGGTCTCCGCAGCTGGAAACCAACTCCAAGCGTCTTCTCCTTGACAGAGAAGGATGATTTGGCCTGAAGAAGCCCAGTGTGCCATGGCCCTAGCAACCCACTCATAGCCAGCTCGGGAGGGAGCCACCTAGGGCCTAGCTCCGAAACAGCACAAAACGTGCTTCCAGGAGCTGCATTCTGCAAAGGGAAACTGTGCTCGGGGAACAAACCTCAGCCCCAATGCGGCTTGGCTCAGGATCCCAGCGCTTGCCTAGTTCTCGCCTAGCCCTAGGCTCCCAAAAGGGCCAAGGAGGGTCTGGGCTGCCTCTGGCTCTGTGGGCACTGCTGCTTGGCTGGTGGTCTCCGCAGCTAGAGCCCAATTCAAAGCGTCTTCCCCTTAGCAGAGAAGGCTGATTTGGCATAGAAAGGCCTTGATTGTACTGGCCCTTTCAACCCACCCATAGCCTAGATGTAGTGTGGGACCCACAAAGGGGCTATCTCGAAAGAGCACAAAACGCCCTTCTAGGAGCTGCATTCTGCAAAGGGAAACTGTGCTCGGGGAACAAACCTCAGCCCCAATGCGGCTTGGCTCAGGATCCCAGCGCTTGCCTAGTTCTCGCCTAGCCCTAGGCTCCCAAAAGGGACAAGGAGGGTCTGGGCTGCCTCTGGCTCCGTGGGCACTGCTGCTTGGCTGGTGGTCTCCGCAGCTGGAAATCAATTCCAAACGTCTTCTCCTTCGTGGAGAAGGATGAGGTGGCATGAAAAAGCCCTGTGTGCACTGGCCCTATCCACCCAGCCATAGCCGGATTGGGTGGGACCCACCTATGGGCTACCTCGAAACAGCACACAACGCGCTTCTAGGAGCTGCATTCTGCAAAGGGAAACTGTGCTCGGGGAACAAACCTCAGCCCCAATGCGGCTTGGCTCAGGATCCCAGCGCTTGCCTAGTTCTCGCCTAGCCCTAGGCTCCCAAAAGGGCCAAGGAGGGTCTGGGCTGCCACTGGATCCATTGGCACTGCTGCTTGGCTGGTGGTCTCCGCAGCTAGAGCCCAATTCAAAGCGGCTTCCCATTAGCAAAGAAGGCTGATTTGGCATAGAAAGCTCTTGATTGTACTGTCCCTATCAACCCACCTATAGCCTAGGGCTAGGGTGGGACCCACCTAAGGTGTAGCTCGGAAATAGCACAAAACTCTCTTCTAGGAGCTGCATTCTGCAAAGGGAAACTGTGCTCGGGGAACAAACCTCAGCCCCAATGCCGCTTGGCTCAGGACCCCACGCTTGCCTAGTATTCAGCTAGCCCTAGGCTCCCCATAGGGCCAAGGAGGGTCTGGGCTGCCTCTGGCTCCGTGGGCACTGCTGCTTGGCTGGTGATCTCCGCAGCTGGAAACCAACTCCTAGCGTCTTCTCCTTGACAGAGAAGGATGATTTGGCCTGAAGAAGCCCAGTGTGCCATGGCCCTAGCAACCCACCCATAGCCAGCTCGGGAGGGAGCCACCTAGGGCCTAGCTCCGAAACAGCACAAAACGTGCTTCCAGGAGCTGCATTCTGCAAAGGGAGACTGTGCTCGGGGAACAAACCTCAGCCCCAATGCGGCTTGGCTCAGGATCCCAGCGCTTGCCTAGTTCTCGCCTAGCCCTAGGCTCCCAAAAGGGCCAAGGAGGGTCTGGGCTGCCTCTGGCTCCATGGGCACTGCTGCTTGGCTGGTGGTCTCCGCAGCTGGAGCCCAATTCAAAGCGTCTTCCCCTTAGCAGAGAAGGCTGATTTGGCATAGAAAGGCCTTGATTGTACTGGCCCTTTCAACCCACCCATAGCCTAGATGTAGGGTGGGACCCACAAAGGGGCTATCTCGAAACAGCACAAAACGCGCTTCTAGGAGCTGCATTCTGCAAAGGGAAACTGTGCTCGGGAACAAACCTCACCCCCAATGCAGCTTGGCTCAGGATCCCAGCGCTTGCCTGTATTCAGCTAGCCCTAGGTTCCACATAGGGCCAAGGAGGGTCTGGGCTGCCTCTGGCTCCGTGGGCACTGCTGCTTGGCTGGTGGTCTCCGCAGCTGGAAACCAACTCCAAGCGTTTTCTCCTTAGCGGAGAAGGCTGATTTGGCATAGAAAGGCCTTAATTGTACTGGCCCTATCAACGCACCCATAGCCTAGAACTATTGTGGGACCCACCTATGCCCTAGCTCCGAAATAGCACAAAACTCGCTTCTAGAAGCTGCATTCTGCAAAGGGAAACTGTGCTCGGGGAACAAACCTCAGCTCCAATGCCGCTTGGCTCAGGACCCCACGCTTGCCTAGTATTCAGCTAGCCCTTGGCTCCCCATAGGGCCAAGGAGGGTCTGGGCTGCCTCTGGCTCCGTGGGCACTGCTGCTTGGCTGGTGGTCTCCGCAGCTGGAAACCAACTCCAAGCGACTTCTACTTAGCAGAGAAGGCTGATTTGGCATAGAAAGGTCTTGATTGTACTGGCCTATCAACCCACCTATAGCCTAGGGCTAGGGTGGGACCGACCTAAGGTGTAGCTCGGAAATAGCACAAAACTCTTTTCTAGGAGCTGCATTCTGCAAAGGGAATCTGTGCTCGGGGAACAAACCTCAGCCCTAATGCCGCTTGGCTCAGGACCCCACGCTTGCCTAGTATTCAGCTAGCCCTAGGCTCCCCATAGGGCCAAGGAGGGTCTGGGCTGCCTCTGGCTCCATGGGCACTGCTGCTTGGCTGGTGGTCTCCGCAGCTGGAAACCAACTCCTAGCGTCTTCTCCTTGACAGAGAAGGATGATTTGGCCTGAAGAAGCCCAGTGTGCCATGGCCCTAGCAACCCACCCATAGCCAGCTCGGGAGGGAGCCACCTAGGGCCTAGCTCCGAAACAGCACAAAACGTGCTTCCAGGAGCTGCATTCTGCAAAGGGAAACTGTGCTCGGGGAACAAACCTCAGCCCCAATGCGGCTTGGCTCAGGATCCCAGCGCTTGCCTAGTTCTCGCCTAGCCCTAGGCTCCCAAAAGGGCCAAGGAGGGTCTGGGCTGCCTCTGGCTCCATGGGCACTGCTGCTTGGCTGGTGGTCTCCGCAGCTGGAGCCCAATTCAAAGCGTCTTCCCCTTAGCAGAGAAGGCTGATTTGGCATAGAAAGGCCTTGATTGTACTGGCCCTTTCAACCCACCCATAGCCTAGATGTAGTGTGGGACCCACAAAGGGGCTCGAAACAGCACAAAACGCGCTTCTAGGAGCTGCATTCTGCAAAGGGAAACTGTGCTCGGGGAACAAACCTCAGCCCCAATGCCGCTTGGCTCAGGACCCCACGCTTGCCTAGTATTCAGCTAGCCCTAGGCTCCCCCTAGGGCCAAGGAGGGTCTGGGCTGCCTCTGGCTCCGTGGGCACTGCTGCTTGGCTGGTGGTCTCCGCAGCTGGAAACCAATTCCAAACGTCCTCTCCTTCGTGGAGAAGGATGAGGTGGCATGAAAAAGCCCTGTGTGCACTGGCCCTATCCACCCAGCCATAGCCGGCTTGGGTGGGACCCACCTATGGGCTACCTCGAAACAGCACAAAACGCGCTTCTAGGAGCTGCATTCTGCAAAGGGAAACTGTGCTTGGGGAACAAACCTCAGCCCCAATGCGGCTTGGCTCAGGATCCCAGCGCCTGCCTAGTTCTCACCTAGCCCTAGGCTCCCCATAGGGCCAAGGATGGTCTGGGCTGCCTCTGGCTCCGTGGGCACTGCTGCTTGGCTGGTGGTCTCCGCAGCTGGAAACCAACTCCAAACGTCTTCTCTTTCGTGGAGAAGGATGAGGTGGCATGAAAAAGCCCTGTGTGCACTGGCCCTATCCACCCAGCCATAGCCGGCTAGGGTGGGACCCACCTATGGGCTACCTTGAAACAGCAGAAAACGCGCTTCTAGGAGCTGCATTCTGCAAAGGGAAACTGTGCTCGGGGAACAAACCTCAGCCCCAATGCGGCTTGGCTCAGGATCCCAGCGCTTGCCTAGTTCTCACCTAGCCCTAGGCTCCCCATAGGGCCAAGGAGGGTCTGGGCTGCTTCTGGCTCCGTGGGCACTGCTGCTAGGCTGGTGGTCTCCGCAGCTGGAACCCAACTCCAAGCGTCTTCTACTTAGCAGAGAAGGCTGATTTGGCATAGAAAGGCCTTGATTGTACTGGCCCTATCAACCCACCTATAGCCTAGAGCTATGCTGGGACCCACCTAAGATGTAGCTCGGAAATAGCACAAAACTCTCTTCTAGGAGCTGCATTCTGCAAAGGGAAACTGTGCTCGGGGAACAAACCTCAGCCCCAATGCCGCTTGGCTCAGGATCCCAGCGCTTGCCTAGTATTCAGCTAGCCCTAGGCTCCCCATAGGGCCAAGGAGGGTCTGGGCTGCCTCTGGCTCCGTGGGCACTGCTGCTTGCCTGGTGGTCTCCGCAGCTGGAAACCAACTCCAAGCGTCTTCTCCTTGACAGAGAAGGATGATTTGGCCTGAAGAAGCCCAGTGTGCCATGGCCCTAGCAACCCACTCATAGCCAGCTCGGGAGGGAGCCACCTAGGGCCTAGCTCCGAAACAGCACAAAACGTGCTTCCAGGAGCTGCATTCTGCAAAGGGAAACTGTGCTCGGGGAACAAACCTCAGCCCCAATGCGGCTTGGCTCAGGATCCCAGCGCTTGCCTAGTTCTCGCCTAGCCCTAGGCTCCCAAAAGGGCCAAGGAGGGTCTGGGCTGCCTCTGGCTCTGTGGGCACTGCTGCTTGGCTGGTGGTCTCCGCAGCTAGAGCCCAATTCAAAGCGTCTTCCCCTTAGCAGAGAAGGCTGATTTGGCATAGAAAGGCCTTGATTGTACTGGCCCTTTCAACCCACCCATAGCCTAGATGTAGTGTGGGACCCACAAAGGGGCTATCTCGAAAGAGCACAAAACGCCCTTCTAGGAGCTGCATTCTGCAAAGGGAAACTGTGCTCGGGGAACAAACCTCAGCCCCAATGCGGCTTGGCTCAGGATCCCAGCGCTTGCCTAGTTCTCGCCTAGCCCTAGGCTCCCAAAAGGGACAAGGAGGGTCTGGGCTGCCTCTGGCTCCGTGGGCACTGCTGCTTGGCTGGTGGTCTCCGCAGCTGGAAATCAATTCCAAACGTCTTCTCCTTCGTGGAGAAGGATGAGGTGGCATGAAAAAGCCCTGTGTGCACTGGCCCTATCCACCCAGCCATAGCCGGATTGGGTGGGACCCACCTATGGGCTACCTCGAAACAGCACACAACGCGCTTCTAGGAGCTGCATTCTGCAAAGGGAAACTGTGCTCGGGGAACAAACCTCAGCCCCAATGCGGCTTGGCTCAGGATCCCAGCGCTTGCCTAGTTCTCACCTAGCCCTAGGCTCCCGACAGGGCCAAGGAGGGTCTGGGCTGCCTCTGGCTCCGTGGGCACTGCTGCTTGGCTGGTGGTCTCCGCAGCTGGAGCCCAATTCAAAGCGTCTTCCCCTTAGCAGAGAAGGCTGATTTGGCATAGAAAGGCCTTGATTGTACTGGCCCTTTCAACCCACCCATAGCCTAGATGTAGGGTGGGACCCACAAAGGGGCTATCTCGAAACAGCACAAAACGCGCTTCTAGGAGCTGCATTCTGCAAAGGGAAACTGTGCTCGGGAACAAACCTCACCCCCAATGCAGCTTGGCTCAGGATCCCAGCGCTTGCCTGTATTCAGCTAGCCCTAGGTTCCACATAGGGCCAAGGAGGGTCTGGGCTGCCTCTGGCTCCGTGGGCACTGCTGCTTGGCTGGTGGTCTCCGCAGCTGGAAACCAACTCCAAGCGTTTTCTCCTTAGCGGAGAAGGCTGATTTGGCATAGAAAGGCCTTAATTGTACTGGCCTATCAACGCACCCATAGCCTAGAACTATTGTGGGACCCACCTATGCCCTAGCTCCGAAATAGCACAAAACTCGCTTCTAGAAGCTGCATTCTGCAAAGGGAAACTGTGCTCGGGGAACAAACCTCAGCTCCAATGCCGCTTGGCTCAGGACCCCACGCTTGCCTAGTATTCAGCTAGCCCTATGCTCCCAAAAGGGCCAAGGAGGGTCTGGGCTGCCTCTGGCTCCGTGGGCACTGCTGCTTGGCTGGTGGTCTCCGCAGCTGGAAACCAACTCCAAGCGACTTCTACTTAGCAGAGAAGGCTGATTTGGCATAGAAAGGTCTTGATTGTACTGGCCTATCAACCCACCTATAGCCTAGGGCTAGGGTGGGACCGACCTAAGGTGTAGCTCGGAAATAGCACAAAACTCTTTTCTAGGAGCTGCATTCTGCAAAGGGAATCTGTGCTCGGGGAACAAACCTCAGCCCTAATGCCGCTTGGCTCAGGACCCCACGCTTGCCTAGTATTCAGCTAGCCCTAGGCTCCCCATAGGGCCAAGGAGGGTCTGGGCTGCCTCTGGCTCCATGGGCACTGCTGCTTGGCTGGTGGTCTCCGCAGCTGGAAACCAACTCCTAGCGTCTTCTCCTTGACAGAGAAGGATGATTTGGCCTGAAGAAGCCCAGTGTGCCATGGCCCTAGCAACCCACCCATAGCCAGCTCGGGAGGGAGCCACCTAGGGCCTAGCTCCGAAACAGCACAAAACGTGCTTCCAGGAGCTGCATTCTGCAAAGGGAAACTGTGCTCGGGGAACAAACCTCAGCCCCAATGCGGCTTGGCTCAGGATCCCAGCGCTTGCCTAGTTCTCGCCTAGCCCTAGGCTCCCAAAAGGGCCAAGGAGGGTCTGGGCTGCCTCTGGCTCCATGGGCACTGCTGCTTGGCTGGTGGTCTCCGCAGCTGGAGCCCAATTCAAAGCGTCTTCCCCTTAGCAGAGAAGGCTGATTTGGCATAGAAAGGCCTTGATTGTACTGGCCCTTTCAACCCACCCATAGCCTAGATGTAGTGTGGGACCCACAAAGGGGCTCGAAACAGCACAAAACGCGCTTCTAGGAGCTGCATTCTGCAAAGGGAAACTGTGCTCGGGGAACAAACCTCAGCCCCAATGCCGCTTGGCTCAGGACCCCACGCTTGCCTAGTATTCAGCTAGCCCTAGGCTCCCCCTAGGGCCAAGGAGGGTCTGGGCTGCCTCTGGCTCCGTGGGCACTGCTGCTTGGCTGGTGGTCTCCGCAGCTGGAAACCAATTCCAAACGTCCTCTCCTTCGTGGAGAAGGATGAGGTGGCATGAAAAAGCCCTGTGTGCACTGGCCCTATCCACCCAGCCATAGCCGGCTTGGGTGGGACCCACCTATGGGCTACCTCGAAACAGCACAAAACGCGCTTCTAGGAGCTGCATTCTGCAAAGGGAAACTGTGCTCGGGGAACAAACCTCAGCCCCAATGCGGCTTGGCTCAGGATCCCAGCGCTTGCCTAGTTCTCACCTAGCCCTAGGCTCTCGACAGGGCCAAGGAGGGTCTGGGCTGCCTCTGGCTCCGTGGGCACTGCTGCTTGGCTGGTGGTCTCCGCAGCTGGAAACCAACTCCAAGCGTTTTCTCCTTAGCGGAGAAGGCTGATTTGGCATACTAAGGCCTTGATTGTACTAGCCCTATCAAAGCACCCATAGCCTAGATCTAGGGTGGGACCCACCTATGCCCTAGCTCCGAAATAGCACAAAACTCGCTTCTAGGAGCTGCATTCTGCAAAGGGAAACTGTGCTTGGGGAACAAACCTCAGCCCCAATGCGGCTTGGCTCAGGATCCCAGCGCCTGCCTAGTTCTCACCTAGCCCTAGGCTCCCCATAGGGCCAAGGATGGTCTGGGCTGCCTCTGGCTCCGTGGGCACTGCTGCTTGGCTGGTGGTCTCCGCAGCTGGAAACCAACTCCAAACGTCTTCTCTTTCGTGGAGAAGGATGAGGTGGCATGAAAAAGCCCTGTGTGCACTGGCCCTATCCACCCAGCCATAGCCGGCTAGGGTGGGACCCACCTATGGGCTACCTTGAAACAGCAGAAAACGCGCTTCTAGGAGCTGCATTCTGCAAAGGGAAACTGTGCTCGGGGAACAAACCTCAGCCCCAATGCGGCTTGGCTCAGGATCCCAGCGCTTGCCTAGTTCTCACCTAGCCCTAGGCTCCCCATAGGGCCAAGGAGGGTCTGGGCTGCTTCTGGCTCCGTGGGCACTGCTGCTAGGCTGGTGGTCTCCGCAGCTGGAACCCAACTCCAAGCGTCTTCTACTTAGCAGAGAAGGCTGATTTGGCATAGAAAGGCCTTGATTGTACTGGCCCTATCAACCCACCTATAGCCTAGAGCTATGCTGGGACCCACCTAAGATGTAGCTCGGAAATAGCACAAAACTCTCTTCTAGGAGCTGCATTCTGCAAAGGGAAACTGTGCTCGGGGAACAAACCTCAGCCCCAATGCCGCTTGGCTCAGGATCCCAGCGCTTGCCTAGTATTCAGCTAGCCCTAGGCTCCCCATAGGGCCAAGGAGGGTCTGGGCTGCCTCTGGCTCCGTGGGCACTGCTGCTTGCCTGGTGGTCTCCGCAGCTGGAAACCAACTCCAAGCGTCTTCTCCTTGACAGAGAAGGATGATTTGGCCTGAAGAAGCCCAGTGTGCCATGGCCCTAGCAACCCACTCATAGCCAGCTCGGGAGGGAGCCACCTAGGGCCTAGCTCCGAAACAGCACAAAACGTGCTTCCAGGAGCTGCATTCTGCAAAGGGAAACTGTGCTCGGGGAACAAACCTCAGCCCCAATGCGGCTTGGCTCAGGATCCCAGCGCTTGCCTAGTTCTCGCCTAGCCCTAGGCTCCCAAAAGGGCCAAGGAGGGTCTGGGCTGCCTCTGGCTCTGTGGGCACTGCTGCTTGGCTGGTGGTCTCCGCAGCTAGAGCCCAATTCAAAGCGTCTTCCCCTTAGCAGAGAAGGCTGATTTGGCATAGAAAGGCCTTGATTGTACTGGCCCTTTCAACCCACCCATAGCCTAGATGTAGTGTGGGACCCACAAAGGGGCTATCTCGAAAGAGCACAAAACGCCCTTCTAGGAGCTGCATTCTGCAAAGGGAAACTGTGCTCGGGGAACAAACCTCAGCCCCAATGCGGCTTGGCTCAGGATCCCAGCGCTTGCCTAGTTCTCGCCTAGCCCTAGGCTCCCAAAAGGGACAAGGAGGGTCTGGGCTGCCTCTGGCTCCGTGGGCACTGCTGCTTGGCTGGTGGTCTCCGCAGCTGGAAATCAATTCCAAACGTCTTCTCCTTCGTGGAGAAGGATGAGGTGGCATGAAAAAGCCCTGTGTGCACTGGCCCTATCCACCCAGCCATAGCCGGATTGGGTGGGACCCACCTATGGGCTACCTCGAAACAGCACACAACGCGCTTCTAGGAGCTGCATTCTGCAAAGGGAAACTGTGCTCGGGGAACAAACCTCAGCCCCAATGTGGCTTGGCTCAGGATCCCAGCGCTTGCCTAGTTCTCACCTAGCCCTAGGCTCCCGACAGGGCCAAGGAGGGTCTGGGCTGCCTCTGGCTCCGTGGGCACTGCTGCTTGGCTGGTGGTCTCCGCAGCTGGAAACCAACTCCAAGCGTTTTCTCCTTAGCGGAGAAGGCTGATTTGGCATAGTAAGGCCTTGATTGTACTGGCCCTATCAACGCACCCATAGCCTAGATCTAGGGTGGGACCCACCTATGCCCTAGCTCCGAAATAGCACAAAACTCGCTTCTAGGAGCTGCATTCTGCAAAGGGAAACTGTGCTCGGGGAACAAACCTCAGCCCCAATGCGGCTTGGCTCAGGATCCCAGCGCTTGCCTAGTATTCAGCTAGGCCTAGGCTCCCCATAGGGCCAAGGAGGGTCTGGGCTGCCTCTGGCTCCATGGGCACTGCTGCTTGGCTGGTGGTCTCCGCAGCTGGAGCCCAATTCAAAGCGTCTTCCCCTTAGCAGAGAAGGCTGATTTCGCATAGAAAGGCCTTGATTGTACTGGCCCTTTCAACCCACCCATAGCCTAGATGTAGGGTGGGACCCACAAAGGGGCTAACTCGAAACAGCACAAAACGCGCTTCTAGGAGCTGCATTCTGCAAAGGGAAACTGTGCTAGGGGAACAAACCTCAGCCCCAATGCGGCTTGGCCCAGGATCCCAGCGCTTTCCTAGTTCTCACCTAGCGCTAGGCTCCCGACAGGGCCAAGGAGGGTCTGGGCTGCCTCTGGCTCCGTGGGCACTGCTGCTTGGCTGATGGTCTCCGCAGCTGGAAACCAACTCCAAGCGTTTTCTCCTTATCGGAGAAGGCTGATTTGGCATAGAAAGTCCTTGATTGTACTGGCCCTATCAACGCACCCATAGCCTAGAACTAGGGTAGGACCCACCTATGCCCTAGCTCAGAAATAGCACAAAACTTTCTTCTAGGAGCTGCATTCTGCAAAGGGAAACTGTGCTCGGGTAACAAACCTCAGCCCCAATGCCGCTTGGCTCAGGACCCCACGCTTGCCTAGTATTCAGCTAGCCCTAGGCTCCCCCTAGGGCCAAGGAGGGTCTGGGCTGCCTCTGGCTCCATGGGCACTGCTGCTTGGCTGGTGGTCTCCGCAGCTGGAACCCAACTCCAAGCGTCTTCTACTTAGCAGAGAAGGCTGATTTGGCATAGAAAGGCCTTGATTGTACTGGCCCTATCAACCCACCTATAGCCTAGAGCTAGGGTGGGACCCACCTTAGGTGTAGCTGGGAAATAGCACAAAACTCTCTTCTAGGAGCTGCATTCTGCAAAGGGAAACTGTGCTCGGGGAACAAACCTCAGCCCCAATGCCGCTTGGCTCAGGACCCCACGCTTGCCTAGTATTCAGCTAGCCCTAAGCTCCCCATAGGGCCAAGGAGGGTCTGGGCTGCCTCTGGCTCCATGGGCACTGCTGCTTGGCTGGTGGTCTCCGCAGCTGGAAACCAACTCCAAGCGTCTTCTCCTTGACAGAGAAGGATGATTTGGCCTGAAGAAGCCCAGTGTGCCATGGCCCTAGCAACCCACCCATAGCCAGCTCGGGAGGGAGCCACCTAGGGCCTAGCTCCGAAACAGCACAAAACGTGCTTCCAGGAGCTGCATTCTGCAAAGGGAAACTGTGCTCGGGGAACAAACCTCAGCCCCAATGCGGCTTGGCTCAGGATCCCAGCGCTTGCCTAGTTCTCGCCTAGCCCTAGGCTCCCAAAAGGGCCAAGGAGGGTCTGGGCTGCCACTGGATCCATTGGCACTGCTGCTTGGCTGGTGGTCTCCGCAGCTAGAGCCCAATTCAAAGCGGCTTCCCATTAGCAAAGAAGGCTGATTTGGCATAGAAAGCTCTTGATTGTACTGTCCCTATCAACCCACCTATAGCCTAGGGCTAGGGTGGGACCCACCTAAGGTGTAGCTCGGAAATAGCACAAAACTCTCTTCTAGGAGCTGCATTCTGCAAAGGGAAACTGTGCTCGGGGAACAAACCTCAGCCCCAATGCCGCTTGGCTCAGGACCCCACGCTTGCCTAGTATTCAGCTAGCCCTAGGCTCCCCATAGGGCCAAGGAGGGTCTGGGCTGCCTCTGGCTCCGTGGGCACTGCTGCTTGGCTGGTGATCTCCGCAGCTGGAAACCAACTCCTAGCGTCTTCTCCTTGACAGAGAAGGATGATTTGGCCTGAAGAAGCCCAGTGTGCCATGGCCCTAGCAACCCACCCATAGCCAGCTCGGGAGGGAGCCACCTAGGGCCTAGCTCCGAAACAGCACAAAACGTGCTTCCAGGAGCTGCATTCTGCAAAGGGAAACTGTGCTCGGGGAACAAACCTCAGCCCCAATGCGGCTTGGCTCAGGATCCCAGCGCTTGCCTAGTTCTCGCCTAGCCCTAGGCTCCCAAAAGGGCCAAGGAGGGTCTGGGCTGCCTCTGGCTCCATGGGCACTGCTGCTTGGCTGGTGGTCTCCGCAGCTGGAGCCCAATTCAAAGCGTCTTCCCCTTAGCAGAGAAGGCTGATTTGGCATAGAAAGGCCTTGATTGTACTGGCCCTTTCAACCCACCCATAGCCTAGATGTAGGGTGGGACCCACAAAGGGGCTATCTCGAAACAGCACAAAACGCGCTTCTAGGAGCTGCATTCTGCAAAGGGAAACTGTGCTCGGGAACAAACCTCACCCCCAATGCAGCTTGGCTCAGGATCCCAGCGCTTGCCTGTATTCAGCTAGCCCTAGGTTCCACATAGGGCCAAGGAGGGTCTGGGCTGCCTCTGGCTCCGTGGGCACTGCTGCTTGGCTGGTGGTCTCCGCAGCTGGAAACCAACTCCAAGCGTTTTCTCCTTAGCGGAGAAGGCTGATTTGGCATAGAAAGGCCTTAATTGTACTGGCCCTATCAACGCACCCATAGCCTAGAACTATTGTGGGACCCACCTATGCCCTAGCTCCGAAATAGCACAAAACTCGCTTCTAGAAGCTGCATTCTGCAAAGGGAAACTGTGCTCGGGGAACAAACCTCAGCTCCAATGCCGCTTGGCTCAGGACCCCACGCTTGCCTAGTATTCAGCTAGCCCTTGGCTCCCCATAGGGCCAAGGAGGGTCTGGGCTGCCTCTGGCTCCGTGGGCACTGCTGCTTGGCTGGTGGTCTCCGCAGCTGGAAACCAACTCCAAGCGACTTCTACTTAGCAGAGAAGGCTGATTTGGCATAGAAAGGTCTTGATTGTACTGGCCTATCAACCCACCTATAGCCTAGGGCTAGGGTGGGACCGACCTAAGGTGTAGCTCGGAAATAGCACAAAACTCTTTTCTAGGAGCTGCATTCTGCAAAGGGAATCTGTGCTCGGGGAACAAACCTCAGCCCTAATGCCGCTTGGCTCAGGACCCCACGCTTGCCTAGTATTCAGCTAGCCCTAGGCTCCCCATAGGGCCAAGGAGGGTCTGGGCTGCCTCTGGCTCCATGGGCACTGCTGCTTGGCTGGTGGTCTCCGCAGCTGGAAACCAACTCCTAGCGTCTTCTCCTTGACAGAGAAGGATGATTTGGCCTGAAGAAGCCCAGTGTGCCATGGCCCTAGCAACCCACCCATAGCCAGCTCGGGAGGGAGCCACCTAGGGCCTAGCTCCGAAACAGCACAAAACGTGCTTCCAGGAGCTGCATTCTGCAAAGGGAAACTGTGCTCGGGGAACAAACCTCAGCCCCAATGCGGCTTGGCTCAGGATCCCAGCGCTTGCCTAGTTCTCGCCTAGCCCTAGGCTCCCAAAAGGGCCAAGGAGGGTCTGGGCTGCCTCTGGCTCCATGGGCACTGCTGCTTGGCTGGTGGTCTCCGCAGCTGGAGCCCAATTCAAAGCGTCTTCCCCTTAGCAGAGAAGGCTGATTTGGCATAGAAAGGCCTTGATTGTACTGGCCCTTTCAACCCACCCATAGCCTAGATGTAGTGTGGGACCCACAAAGGGGCTCGAAACAGCACAAAACGCGCTTCTAGGAGCTGCATTCTGCAAAGGGAAACTGTGCTCGGGGAACAAACCTCAGCCCCAATGCCGCTTGGCTCAGGACCCCACGCTTGCCTAGTATTCAGCTAGCCCTAGGCTCCCCCTAGGGCCAAGGAGGGTCTGGGCTGCCTCTGGCTCCGTGGGCACTGCTGCTTGGCTGGTGGTCTCCGCAGCTGGAAACCAATTCCAAACGTCCTCTCCTTCGTGGAGAAGGATGAGGTGGCATGAAAAAGCCCTGTGTGCACTGGCCCTATCCACCCAGCCATAGCCGGCTTGGGTGGGACCCACCTATGGGCTACCTCGAAACAGCACAAAACGCGCTTCTAGGAGCTGCATTCTGCAAAGGGAAACTGTGCTCGGGGAACAAACCTCAGCCCCAATGCGGCTTGGCTCAGGATCCCAGCGCTTGCCTAGTTCTCACCTAGCCCTAGGCTCTCGACAGGGCCAAGGAGGGTCTGGGCTGCCTCTGGCTCCGTGGGCACTGCTGCTTGGCTGGTGGTCTCCGCAGCTGGAAACCAACTCCAAGCGTTTTCTCCTTAGCGGAGAAGGCTGATTTGGCATACTAAGGCCTTGATTGTACTAGCCCTATCAAAGCACCCATAGCCTAGATCTAGGGTGGGACCCACCTATGCCCTAGCTCCGAAATAGCACAAAACTCGCTTCTAGGAGCTGCATTCTGCAAAGGGAAACTGTGCTTGGGGAACAAACCTCAGCCCCAATGCGGCTTGGCTCAGGATCCCAGCGCCTGCCTAGTTCTCACCTAGCCCTAGGCTCCCCATAGGGCCAAGGATGGTCTGGGCTGCCTCTGGCTCCGTGGGCACTGCTGCTTGGCTGGTGGTCTCCGCAGCTGGAAACCAACTCCAAACGTCTTCTCTTTCGTGGAGAAGGATGAGGTGGCATGAAAAAGCCCTGTGTGCACTGGCCCTATCCACCCAGCCATAGCCGGCTAGGGTGGGACCCACCTATGGGCTACCTTGAAACAGCAGAAAACGCGCTTCTAGGAGCTGCATTCTGCAAAGGGAAACTGTGCTCGGGGAACAAACCTCAGCCCCAATGCGGCTTGGCTCAGGATCCCAGCGCTTGCCTAGTTCTCACCTAGCCCTAGGCTCCCCATAGGGCCAAGGAGGGTCTGGGCTGCTTCTGGCTCCGTGGGCACTGCTGCTAGGCTGGTGGTCTCCGCAGCTGGAACCCAACTCCAAGCGTCTTCTACTTAGCAGAGAAGGCTGATTTGGCATAGAAAGGCCTTGATTGTACTGGCCCTATCAACCCACCTATAGCCTAGAGCTATGCTGGGACCCACCTAAGATGTAGCTCGGAAATAGCACAAAACTCTCTTCTAGGAGCTGCATTCTGCAAAGGGAAACTGTGCTCGGGGAACAAACCTCAGCCCCAATGCCGCTTGGCTCAGGATCCCAGCGCTTGCCTAGTATTCAGCTAGCCCTAGGCTCCCCATAGGGCCAAGGAGGGTCTGGGCTGCCTCTGGCTCCGTGGGCACTGCTGCTTGCCTGGTGGTCTCCGCAGCTGGAAACCAACTCCAAGCGTCTTCTCCTTGACAGAGAAGGATGATTTGGCCTGAAGAAGCCCAGTGTGCCATGGCCCTAGCAACCCACCCATAGCCAGCTCGGGAGGGAGCCACCTAGGGCCTAGCTCCGAAACAGCACAAAACGTGCTTCCAGGAGCTGCATTCTGCAAAGGGAAACTGTGCTCGGGGAACAAACCTCAGCCCCAATGCGGCTTGGCTCAGGATCCCAGCGCTTGCCTAGTTCTCGCCTAGCCCTAGGCTCCCAAAAGGGCCAAGGAGGGTCTGGGCTGCCTCTGGCTCTGTGGGCACTGCTGCTTGGCTGGTGGTCTCCGCAGCTAGAGCCCAATTCAAAGCGTCTTCCCCTTAGCAGAGAAGGCTGATTTGGCATAGAAAGGCCTTGATTGTACTGGCCCTTTCAACCCACCCATAGCCTAGATGTAGTGTGGGACCCACAAAGGGGCTATCTCGAAAGAGCACAAAACGCCCTTCTAGGAGCTGCATTCTGCAAAGGGAAACTGTGCTCGGGGAACAAACCTCAGCCCCAATGCGGCTTGGCTCAGGATCCCAGCGCTTGCCTAGTTCTCGCCTAGCCCTAGGCTCCCAAAAGGGACAAGGAGGGTCTGGGCTGCCTCTGGCTCCGTGGGCACTGCTGCTTGGCTGGTGGTCTCCGCAGCTGGAAATCAATTCCAAACGTCTTCTCCTTCGTGGAGAAGGATGAGGTGGCATGAAAAAGCCCTGTGTGCACTGGCCCTATCCACCCAGCCATAGCCGGATTGGGTGGGACCCACCTATGGGCTACCTCGAAACAGCACACAACGCGCTTCTAGGAGCTGCATTCTGCAAAGGGAAACTGTGCTCGGGGAACAAACCTCAGCCCCAATGTGGCTTGGCTCAGGATCCCAGCGCTTGCCTAGTTCTCACCTAGCCCTAGGCTCCCGACAGGGCCAAGGAGGGTCTGGGCTGCCTCTGGCTCCGTGGGCACTGCTGCTTGGCTGGTGGTCTCCGCAGCTGGAGCCCAATTCAAAGCGTCTTCCCCTTAGCAGAGAAGGCTGATTTGGCATAGAAAGGCCTTGATTGTACTGGCCCTTTCAACCCACCCATAGCCTAGATGTAGGGTGGGACCCACAAAGGGGCTATCTCGAAACAGCACAAAACGCGCTTCTAGGAGCTGCATTCTGCAAAGGGAAACTGTGCTCGGGAACAAACCTCACCCCCAATGCAGCTTGGCTCAGGATCCCAGCGCTTGCCTGTATTCAGCTAGCCCTAGGTTCCACATAGGGCCAAGGAGGGTCTGGGCTGCCTCTGGCTCCGTGGGCACTGCTGCTTGGCTGGTGGTCTCCGCAGCTGGAAACCAACTCCAAGCGTTTTCTCCTTAGCGGAGAAGGCTGATTTGGCATAGAAAGGCCTTAATTGTACTGGCCTATCAACGCACCCATAGCCTAGAACTATTGTGGGACCCACCTATGCCCTAGCTCCGAAATAGCACAAAACTCGCTTCTAGAAGCTGCATTCTGCAAAGGGAAACTGTGCTCGGGGAACAAACCTCAGCTCCAATGCCGCTTGGCTCAGGACCCCACGCTTGCCTAGTATTCAGCTAGCCCTATGCTCCCAAAAGGGCCAAGGAGGGTCTGGGCTGCCTCTGGCTCCGTGGGCACTGCTGCTTGGCTGGTGGTCTCCGCAGCTGGAAACCAACTCCAAGCGACTTCTACTTAGCAGAGAAGGCTGATTTGGCATAGAAAGGTCTTGATTGTACTGGCCTATCAACCCACCTATAGCCTAGGGCTAGGGTGGGACCGACCTAAGGTGTAGCTCGGAAATAGCACAAAACTCTTTTCTAGGAGCTGCATTCTGCAAAGGGAATCTGTGCTCGGGGAACAAACCTCAGCCCTAATGCCGCTTGGCTCAGGACCCCACGCTTGCCTAGTATTCAGCTAGCCCTAGGCTCCCCATAGGGCCAAGGAGGGTCTGGGCTGCCTCTGGCTCCATGGGCACTGCTGCTTGGCTGGTGGTCTCCGCAGCTGGAAACCAACTCCTAGCGTCTTCTCCTTGACAGAGAAGGATGATTTGGCCTGAAGAAGCCCAGTGTGCCATGGCCCTAGCAACCCACCCATAGCCAGCTCGGGAGGGAGCCACCTAGGGCCTAGCTCCGAAACAGCACAAAACGTGCTTCCAGGAGCTGCATTCTGCAAAGGGAAACTGTGCTCGGGGAACAAACCTCAGCCCCAATGCGGCTTGGCTCAGGATCCCAGCGCTTGCCTAGTTCTCGCCTAGCCCTAGGCTCCCAAAAGGGCCAAGGAGGGTCTGGGCTGCCTCTGGCTCCATGGGCACTGCTGCTTGGCTGGTGGTCTCCGCAGCTGGAGCCCAATTCAAAGCGTCTTCCCCTTAGCAGAGAAGGCTGATTTGGCATAGAAAGGCCTTGATTGTACTGGCCCTTTCAACCCACCCATAGCCTAGATGTAGTGTGGGACCCACAAAGGGGCTCGAAACAGCACAAAACGCGCTTCTAGGAGCTGCATTCTGCAAAGGGAAACTGTGCTCGGGGAACAAACCTCAGCCCCAATGCCGCTTGGCTCAGGACCCCACGCTTGCCTAGTATTCAGCTAGCCCTAGGCTCCCCCTAGGGCCAAGGAGGGTCTGGGCTGCCTCTGGCTCCGTGGGCACTGCTGCTTGGCTGGTGGTCTCCGCAGCTGGAAACCAATTCCAAACGTCCTCTCCTTCGTGGAGAAGGATGAGGTGGCATGAAAAAGCCCTGTGTGCACTGGCCCTATCCACCCAGCCATAGCCGGCTTGGGTGGGACCCACCTATGGGCTACCTCGAAACAGCACAAAACGCGCTTCTAGGAGCTGCATTCTGCAAAGGGAAACTGTGCTCGGGGAACAAACCTCAGCCCCAATGCGGCTTGGCTCAGGATCCCAGCGCTTGCCTAGTTCTCACCTAGCCCTAGGCTCTCGACAGGGCCAAGGAGGGTCTGGGCTGCCTCTGGCTCCGTGGGCACTGCTGCTTGGCTGGTGGTCTCCGCAGCTGGAAACCAACTCCAAGCGTTTTCTCCTTAGCGGAGAAGGCTGATTTGGCATACTAAGGCCTTGATTGTACTAGCCCTATCAAAGCACCCATAGCCTAGATCTAGGGTGGGACCCACCTATGCCCTAGCTCCGAAATAGCACAAAACTCGCTTCTAGGAGCTGCATTCTGCAAAGGGAAACTGTGCTTGGGGAACAAACCTCAGCCCCAATGCGGCTTGGCTCAGGATCCCAGCGCCTGCCTAGTTCTCACCTAGCCCTAGGCTCCCCATAGGGCCAAGGATGGTCTGGGCTGCCTCTGGCTCCGTGGGCACTGCTGCTTGGCTGGTGGTCTCCGCAGCTGGAAACCAACTCCAAACGTCTTCTCTTTCGTGGAGAAGGATGAGGTGGCATGAAAAAGCCCTGTGTGCACTGGCCCTATCCACCCAGCCATAGCCGGCTAGGGTGGGACCCACCTATGGGCTACCTTGAAACAGCAGAAAACGCGCTTCTAGGAGCTGCATTCTGCAAAGGGAAACTGTGCTCGGGGAACAAACCTCAGCCCCAATGCGGCTTGGCTCAGGATCCCAGCGCTTGCCTAGTTCTCACCTAGCCCTAGGCTCCCCATAGGGCCAAGGAGGGTCTGGGCTGCTTCTGGCTCCGTGGGCACTGCTGCTAGGCTGGTGGTCTCCGCAGCTGGAACCCAACTCCAAGCGTCTTCTACTTAGCAGAGAAGGCTGATTTGGCATAGAAAGGCCTTGATTGTACTGGCCCTATCAACCCACCTATAGCCTAGAGCTATGCTGGGACCCACCTAAGATGTAGCTCGGAAATAGCACAAAACTCTCTTCTAGGAGCTGCATTCTGCAAAGGGAAACTGTGCTCGGGGAACAAACCTCAGCCCCAATGCCGCTTGGCTCAGGATCCCAGCGCTTGCCTAGTATTCAGCTAGCCCTAGGCTCCCCATAGGGCCAAGGAGGGTCTGGGCTGCCTCTGGCTCCGTGGGCACTGCTGCTTGCCTGGTGGTCTCCGCAGCTGGAAACCAACTCCAAGCGTCTTCTCCTTGACAGAGAAGGATGATTTGGCCTGAAGAAGCCCAGTGTGCCATGGCCCTAGCAACCCACTCATAGCCAGCTCGGGAGGGAGCCACCTAGGGCCTAGCTCCGAAACAGCACAAAACGTGCTTCCAGGAGCTGCATTCTGCAAAGGGAAACTGTGCTCGGGGAACAAACCTCAGCCCCAATGCGGCTTGGCTCAGGATCCCAGCGCTTGCCTAGTTCTCGCCTAGCCCTAGGCTCCCAAAAGGGCCAAGGAGGGTCTGGGCTGCCTCTGGCTCTGTGGGCACTGCTGCTTGGCTGGTGGTCTCCGCAGCTAGAGCCCAATTCAAAGCGTCTTCCCCTTAGCAGAGAAGGCTGATTTGGCATAGAAAGGCCTTGATTGTACTGGCCCTTTCAACCCACCCATAGCCTAGATGTAGTGTGGGACCCACAAAGGGGCTATCTCGAAAGAGCACAAAACGCCCTTCTAGGAGCTGCATTCTGCAAAGGGAAACTGTGCTCGGGGAACAAACCTCAGCCCCAATGCGGCTTGGCTCAGGATCCCAGCGCTTGCCTAGTTCTCGCCTAGCCCTAGGCTCCCAAAAGGGACAAGGAGGGTCTGGGCTGCCTCTGGCTCCGTGGGCACTGCTGCTTGGCTGGTGGTCTCCGCAGCTGGAAATCAATTCCAAACGTCTTCTCCTTCGTGGAGAAGGATGAGGTGGCATGAAAAAGCCCTGTGTGCACTGGCCCTATCCACCCAGCCATAGCCGGATTGGGTGGGACCCACCTATGGGCTACCTCGAAACAGCACACAACGCGCTTCTAGGAGCTGCATTCTGCAAAGGGAAACTGTGCTCGGGGAACAAACCTCAGCCCCAATGTGGCTTGGCTCAGGATCCCAGCGCTTGCCTAGTTCTCACCTAGCCCTAGGCTCCCGACAGGGCCAAGGAGGGTCTGGGCTGCCTCTGGCTCCGTGGGCACTGCTGCTTGGCTGGTGGTCTCCGCAGCTGGAAACCAACTCCAAGCGTTTTCTCCTTAGCGGAGAAGGCTGATTTGGCATAGTAAGGCCTTGATTGTACTGGCCCTATCAACGCACCCATAGCCTAGATCTAGGGTGGGACCCACCTATGCCCTAGCTCCGAAATAGCACAAAACTCGCTTCTAGGAGCTGCATTCTGCAAAGGGAAACTGTGCTCGGGGAACAAACCTCAGCCCCAATGCGGCTTGGCTCAGGATCCCAGCGCTTGCCTAGTATTCAGCTAGGCCTAGGCTCCCCATAGGGCCAAGGAGGGTCTGGGCTGCCTCTGGCTCCGTGGGCACTGCTGCTTGGCTGGTGGTCTCCGCAGCTGGAAACCAACTCCAAACGTCTTCTCTTTCGTGGAGAAGGATGAGGTGGCATGAAAAAGCCCTGTGTGCACTGGCCCTATCCACCCAGCCATAGCCGGCTAGGGTGGGACCCACCTATGGGCTACCTTGAAACAGCAGAAAACGCGCTTCTAGGAGCTGCATTCTGCAAAGGGAAACTGTGCTCGGGGAACAAACCTCAGCCCCAATGCGGCTTGGCTCAGGATCCCAGCGCTTGCCTAGTTCTCACCTAGCCCTAGGCTCCCCATAGGGCCAAGGAGGGTCTGGGCTGCTTCTGGCTCCGTGGGCACTGCTGCTAGGCTGGTGGTCTCCGCAGCTGGAACCCAACTCCAAGCGTCTTCTACTTAGCAGAGAAGGCTGATTTGGCATAGAAAGGCCTTGATTGTACTGGCCCTATCAACCCACCTATAGCCTAGAGCTATGCTGGGACCCACCTAAGATGTAGCTCGGAAATAGCACAAAACTCTCTTCTAGGAGCTGCATTCTGCAAAGGGAAACTGTGCTCGGGGAACAAACCTCAGCCCCAATGCCGCTTGGCTCAGGATCCCAGCGCTTGCCTAGTATTCAGCTAGCCCTAGGCTCCCCATAGGGCCAAGGAGGGTCTGGGCTGCCTCTGGCTCCGTGGGCACTGCTGCTTGCCTGGTGGTCTCCGCAGCTGGAAACCAACTCCAAGCGTCTTCTCCTTGACAGAGAAGGATGATTTGGCCTGAAGAAGCCCAGTGTGCCATGGCCCTAGCAACCCACTCATAGCCAGCTCGGGAGGGAGCCACCTAGGGCCTAGCTCCGAAACAGCACAAAACGTGCTTCCAGGAGCTGCATTCTGCAAAGGGAAACTGTGCTCGGGGAACAAACCTCAGCCCCAATGCGGCTTGGCTCAGGATCCCAGCGCTTGCCTAGTTCTCGCCTAGCCCTAGGCTCCCAAAAGGGCCAAGGAGGGTCTGGGCTGCCTCTGGCTCTGTGGGCACTGCTGCTTGGCTGGTGGTCTCCGCAGCTAGAGCCCAATTCAAAGCGTCTTCCCCTTAGCAGAGAAGGCTGATTTGGCATAGAAAGGCCTTGATTGTACTGGCCCTTTCAACCCACCCATAGCCTAGATGTAGTGTGGGACCCACAAAGGGGCTATCTCGAAAGAGCACAAAACGCCCTTCTAGGAGCTGCATTCTGCAAAGGGAAACTGTGCTCGGGGAACAAACCTCAGCCCCAATGCGGCTTGGCTCAGGATCCCAGCGCTTGCCTAGTTCTCGCCTAGCCCTAGGCTCCCAAAAGGGACAAGGAGGGTCTGGGCTGCCTCTGGCTCCGTGGGCACTGCTGCTTGGCTGGTGGTCTCCGCAGCTGGAAATCAATTCCAAACGTCTTCTCCTTCGTGGAGAAGGATGAGGTGGCATGAAAAAGCCCTGTGTGCACTGGCCCTATCCACCCAGCCATAGCCGGATTGGGTGGGACCCACCTATGGGCTACCTCGAAACAGCACACAACGCGCTTCTAGGAGCTGCATTCTGCAAAGGGAAACTGTGCTCGGGGAACAAACCTCAGCCCCAATGTGGCTTGGCTCAGGATCCCAGCGCTTGCCTAGTTCTCACCTAGCCCTAGGCTCCCGACAGGGCCAAGGAGGGTCTGGGCTGCCTCTGGCTCCGTGGGCACTGCTGCTTGGCTGGTGGTCTCCGCAGCTGGAAACCAACTCCAAGCGTTTTCTCCTTAGCGGAGAAGGCTGATTTGGCATAGTAAGGCCTTGATTGTACTGGCCCTATCAACGCACCCATAGCCTAGATCTAGGGTGGGACCCACCTATGCCCTAGCTCCGAAATAGCACAAAACTCGCTTCTAGGAGCTGCATTCTGCAAAGGGAAACTGTGCTCGGGGAACAAACCTCAGCCCCAATGCGGCTTGGCTCAGGATCCCAGCGCTTGCCTAGTATTCAGCTAGGCCTAGGCTCCCCATAGGGCCAAGGAGGGTCTGGGCTGCCTCTGGCTCCGTGGGCACTGCTGCTTGGCTGGTGGTCTCCGCAGCTGGAAACCAACTCCAAACGTCTTCTCTTTCGTGGAGAAGGATGAGGTGGCATGAAAAAGCCCTGTGTGCACTGGCCATAACCACCCAGCCATAGCCGGCTAGGGTGGGACCCACCTATGGGCTACCTTGAAACAGCAGAAAACGTGCTTCTAGGAGCTGCATTCTGCAAAGGGAAACTGTGCTCGGGGAGCAAACCTCAGCCCCAATGCGGCTTGGCTCAGGATCCCAGCGCTTGCCTAGTTCTCACCTAGCCCTAGGCTCCCCATAGGGCCAAGGAGGGTCTGGGCTGCTTCTGGCTCCGTGGGCACTGCTGCTAGGCTGGTGGTCTCCGCAGCTGGAACCCAACTCCAAGCGTCTTCTACTTAGCAGAGAAGGCTGATTTGGCATAGAAAGGCCTTGATTGTACTGGCCCTATCAACCCACCTATAGCCTAGAGCTAGGGTGGGACCCACCTAAGGTGTAGCTCGGAAATAGCACAAAACTCTCTTCTAGGAGCTGCATTCTGCAAAGGGAAACTGTGCTCGGGGAACAAACCTCAGCCCCAATGCCACTTGGCTCAGGATCCCAGCGCTTGCCTAGTATTCAGCTAGCCCTAGGCTCCCCATAGGGCCAAGGAGGGTCTGGGCTGCCTCTGGCTCCGTGGGCACTGCTGCTTGGCTGGTGGTCTCCGCAGCTGGAAACCAACTCCAAGCGTCTTCTCCTTGACAGAGAAGGATGATTTGGCCTGAAGAAGCCCAGTGTGCCATGGCCCTAGCAACCCACCCATAGCCAGCTCGGGAGGGAGCCACCTAGGGCCTAGCTCCGAAACAGCACAAAACGTGCTTCCAGGAGCTGCATTCTGCAAAGGGAAACTGTGCTCGGGGAACAAACCTCAGCCCCAATGCGGCTTGGCTCAGGATCCCAGCGCTTGCCTAGTTCTCGCCTAGCCCTAGGCTCCCAAAAGGGCCAAGGAGGGTCTGGGCTGCCTCTGGCTCTGTGGGCACTGCTGCTTGGCTGGTGGTCTCCGCAGCTAGAGCCCAATTCAAAGCGTCTTCCCCTTAGCAGAGAAGGCTGATTTGGCATAGAAAGGCCTTGATTGTACTGGCCCTTTCAACCCACCCATAGCCTAGATGTAGGGTGGGACCCACAAAGGGGCTATCTCGAAACAGCACAAAACGCGCTTCTAGGAGCTGCATTCTGCAAAGGGAAACTGTGCTCGGGGAACAAACCTCAGCCCCAATGCCGCTTGGCTCAGGACCCCACGCTTGCCTAGTATTCAGCTAGCCCTAGGCTCCCCCTAGGGCCAAGGAGGGTCTGGGCTGCCTCTGGCTCCGTGGGCACTGCTGCTTGGCTGGTGGTCTCCGCAGCTGGAAACCAATTCCAAACGTCTTCTCCTTCGTGGAGAAGGATGAGGTGGCATGAAAAAGCCCTGTGTGCACTGGCCCTATCCACCCAGCCATAGCCGGCTTGGGTGGGACCCACCTATGGGCTACCTCGAAACAGCACAAAACGCGCTTCTAGGAGCTGCATTCTGCAAAGGGAAACTGTGCTCGGGGAACAAACCTCAGCCCCAATGCGGCTTGGCTCAGGATCCCAGCGCTTGCCTAGTTCTCACCTAGCCCTAGGCTCTCGACAGGGCCAAGGAGGGTCTGGGCTGCCTCTGGCTCCGTGGGCACTGCTGCTTGGCTGGTGGTCTCCGCAGCTGGAAACCAACTCCAAGCGTTTTCTCCTTAGCGGAGAAGGCTGATTTGGCATACTAAGGCCTTGATTGTACTGGCCCTATCAAAGCACCCATAGCCTAGATCTAGGGTGTGACCCACCTATGCCCTAGCTCCGAAATAGCACAAAACTCGCTTCTAGGAGCTGCATTCTGCAAAGGGAAACTGTGCTTGGGGAACAAACCTCAGCCCCAATGCGGCTTGGCTCAGGATCCCAGCGCCTGCCTAGTTCTCACCTAGCCCTAGGCTCCCCATAGGGCCAAGGATGGTCTGGGCTGCCTCTGGCTCCGTGGGCACTGCTGCTTGGCTGGTGGTCTCCGCAGCTGGAAACCAACTCCAAACGTCTTCTCTTTCGTGGAGAAGGATGAGGTGGCATGAAAAAGCCCTGTGTGCACTGGCCCTATCCACCCAGCCATAGCCGGCTAGGGTGGGACCCACCTATGGGCTACCTTGAAACAGCAGAAAACGCGCTTCTAGGAGCTGCATTCTGCAAAGGGAAACTGTGCTCGGGGAACAAACCTCAGCCCCAATGCGGCTTGGCTCAGGATCCCAGCGCTTGCCTAGTTCTCACCTAGCCCTAGGCTCCCCATAGGGCCAAGGAGGGTCTGGGCTGCTTCTGGCTCCGTGGGCACTGCTGCTAGGCTGGTGGTCTCCGCAGCTGGAACCCAACTCCAAGCGTCTTCTACTTAGCAGAGAAGGCTGATTTGGCATAGAAAGGCCTTGATTGTACTGGCCCTATCAACCCACCTATAGCCTAGAGCTATGCTGGGACCCACCTAAGATGTAGCTCGGAAATAGCACAAAACTCTCTTCTAGGAGCTGCATTCTGCAAAGGGAAACTGTGCTCGGGGAACAAACCTCAGCCCCAATGCCGCTTGGCTCAGGATCCCAGCGCTTGCCTAGTATTCAGCTAGCCCTAGGCTCCCCATAGGGCCAAGGAGGGTCTGGGCTGCCTCTGGCTCCGTGGGCACTGCTGCTTGCCTGGTGGTCTCCGCAGCTGGAAACCAACTCCAAGCGTCTTCTCCTTGACAGAGAAGGATGATTTGGCCTGAAGAAGCCCAGTGTGCCATGGCCCTAGCAACCCACTCATAGCCAGCTCGGGAGGGAGCCACCTAGGGCCTAGCTCCGAAACAGCACAAAACGTGCTTCCAGGAGCTGCATTCTGCAAAGGGAAACTGTGCTCGGGGAACAAACCTCAGCCCCAATGCGGCTTGGCTCAGGATCCCAGCGCTTGCCTAGTTCTCGCCTAGCCCTAGGCTCCCAAAAGGGCCAAGGAGGGTCTGGGCTGCCTCTGGCTCTGTGGGCACTGCTGCTTGGCTGGTGGTCTCCGCAGCTAGAGCCCAATTCAAAGCGTCTTCCCCTTAGCAGAGAAGGCTGATTTGGCCTAGAAAGGCCTTGATTGTACTGGTCCTTTCAACCCACCCATAGCCTAGATGTAGGGTGGGACCCACAAAGGGGCTATCTCGAAACAGCACAAAACGCGCTTCTAGGAGCTGCATTCTGCAAAGGGAAACGGTGCTCGGGGAACAAACCTCAGCCCCAATGCGGCTTGGCTCAGGATCCCAGCGCTTGCCTAGTATTCAGCTAGCCCTAGGCTCCCCATAGGGCCAAGGAGGGTCTGGGCTGCCTCTGGCTCCGTGGGCACTGCTGCTTGGCTGGTGGTCTCCGCAGCTGGAAACCAACTCCACGCGTCTTCTCCTTGGCAGAGAAGGATGACTTGGCCTGAAGAAGCCCAGTGTGCCATGGCCCTAGTAACCCACCCATAGCCAGCTCGGGAGGGAGCCACCTAGGGCCTAGCTCCGAAATGGCACAAAACGTGCTTCCAGGAGCTGCATTCTGCAAAGGGAAACTGTGCTCGGGGAACAAACCTCAGCCCCAATGCGGCTTGGCTCAGGATCCCAGCGCTTGCCTAGTTCTCGCCTAGCCCTATGCTCCCAAAAGGGCCAAGGAGGTTCTGGGCTGCCTCTGGCTCCTTGGGCACTGCTGCTTGGCTGGTGGTCTCCGCAGCTGGAAATCAATTCCAAACGTATTCTCCTTCGTGGAGAAGGATGAGGTGGCATGAAAAAGCCCTGTGTGCACTGGCCCTATCCACCCAGCCATAGCCGGCTTGGGTGGGACCCACCTATGGGCTACCTCGAAACAGCACACAACGCGCTTCTAGGAGCTGCATTCTGCAAAGGGAAACTGTGCTCGGGGAACAAACCTCAGCCCCAATGCGGCTTGGCTCAGGATCCCAGCGCTTGCCTAGTTCTCACCTAGCCCTAGGCTCCCCATAGGGCCAAGGAGGGTCTGGGCTGCTTCTGGCTCCGTGGGCACTGCTGCTAGGCTGGTGGTCTCCGCAGCTGGAACCCAACTCCAAGCGTCTTCTACTTAGCAGAGAAGGCTGATTTGGCATAGAAAGGCCTTGATTGTACTGGCCCTATCAACCCACCTATAGCCTAGAGCTATGCTGGGACCCACCTAAGATGTAGCTCGGAAATAGCACAAAACTCTCTTCTAGGAGCTGCATTCTGCAAAGGGAAACTGTGCTCGGGGAACAAACCTCAGCCCCAATGCCGCTTGGCTCAGGATCCCAGCGCTTGCCTAGTATTCAGCTAGCCCTAGGCTCCCCATAGGGCCAAGGAGGGTCTGGGCTGCCTCTGGCTCCGTGGGCACTGCTGCTTGCCTGGTGGTCTCCGCAGCTGGAAACCAACTCCAAGCGTCTTCTCCTTGACAGAGAAGGATGATTTGGCCTGAAGAAGCCCAGTGTGCCATGGCCCTAGCAACCCACTCATAGCCAGCTCGGGAGGGAGCCACCTAGGGCCTAGCTCCGAAACAGCACAAAACGTGCTTCCAGGAGCTGCATTCTGCAAAGGGAAACTGTGCTCGGGGAACAAACCTCAGCCCCAATGCGGCTTGGCTCAGGATCCCAGCGCTTGCCTAGTTCTCGCCTAGCCCTAGGCTCCCAAAAGGGCCAAGGAGGGTCTGGGCTGCCTCTGGCTCTGTGGGCACTGCTGCTTGGCTGGTGGTCTCCGCAGCTAGAGCCCAATTCAAAGCGTCTTCCCCTTAGCAGAGAAGGCTGATTTGGCATAGAAAGGCCTTGATTGTACTGGCCCTTTCAACCCACCCATAGCCTAGATGTAGTGTGGGACCCACAAAGGGGCTATCTCGAAAGAGCACAAAACGCCCTTCTAGGAGCTGCATTCTGCAAAGGGAAACTGTGCTCGGGGAACAAACCTCAGCCCCAATGCGGCTTGGCTCAGGATCCCAGCGCTTGCCTAGTTCTCGCCTAGCCCTAGGCTCCCAAAAGGGACAAGGAGGGTCTGGGCTGCCTCTGGCTCCGTGGGCACTGCTGCTTGGCTGGTGGTCTCCGCAGCTGGAAATCAATTCCAAACGTCTTCTCCTTCGTGGAGAAGGATGAGGTGGCATGAAAAAGCCCTGTGTGCACTGGCCCTATCCACCCAGCCATAGCCGGATTGGGTGGGACCCACCTATGGGCTACCTCGAAACAGCACACAACGCGCTTCTAGGAGCTGCATTCTGCAAAGGGAAACTGTGCTCGGGGAACAAACCTCAGCCCCAATGTGGCTTGGCTCAGGATCCCAGCGCTTGCCTAGTTCTCACCTAGCCCTAGGCTCCCGACAGGGCCAAGGAGGGTCTGGGCTGCCTCTGGCTCCGTGGGCACTGCTGCTTGGCTGGTGGTCTCCGCAGCTGGAAACCAACTCCAAGCGTTTTCTCCTTAGCGGAGAAGGCTGATTTGGCATAGTAAGGCCTTGATTGTACTGGCCCTATCAACGCACCCATAGCCTAGATCTAGGGTGGGACCCACCTATGCCCTAGCTCCGAAATAGCACAAAACTCGCTTCTAGGAGCTGCATTCTGCAAAGGGAAACTGTGCTCGGGGAACAAACCTCAGCCCCAATGCGGCTTGGCTCAGGATCCCAGCGCTTGCCTAGTATTCAGCTAGGCCTAGGCTCCCCATAGGGCCAAGGAGGGTCTGGGCTGCCTCTGGCTCCGTGGGCACTGCTGCTTGGCTGGTGGTCTCCGCAGCTGGAAACCAACTCCAAACGTCTTCTCTTTCGTGGAGAAGGATGAGGTGGCATGAAAAAGCCCTGTGTGCACTGGCCATAACCACCCAGCCATAGCCGGCTAGGGTGGGACCCACCTATGGGCTACCTTGAAACAGCAGAAAACGTGCTTCTAGGAGCTGCATTCTGCAAAGGGAAACTGTGCTCGGGGAGCAAACCTCAGCCCCAATGCGGCTTGGCTCAGGATCCCAGCGCTTGCCTAGTTCTCACCTAGCCCTAGGCTCCCCATAGGGCCAAGGAGGGTCTGGGCTGCTTCTGGCTCCGTGGGCACTGCTGCTAGGCTGGTGGTCTCCGCAGCTGGAACCCAACTCCAAGCGTCTTCTACTTAGCAGAGAAGGCTGATTTGGCATAGAAAGGCCTTGATTGTACTGGCCCTATCAACCCACCTCTAGCCTAGAGCTAGGGTGGGACCCACCTATGCCCTAGCTCCGAAATAGCACAAAACTCTCTTCTAGGAGCTGCATTCTGCAAAGGGAAACTGTGCTCGGGGAACAAACCTCAGCCCCAATGCCACTTGGCTCAGGATCCCAGCGCTTGCCTAGTATTCAGCTAGCCCTAGGCTCCCCATAGGGCCAAGGAGGGTCTGGGCTGCCTCTGGCTCCGTGGGCACTGCTGCTTGGCTGGTGGTCTCCGCAGCTGGAAACCAACTCCAAGCGTCTTCTCCTTGACAGAGAAGGATGATTTGGCCTGAAGAAGCCCAGTGTGCCATGGCCCTAGCAACCCACCCATAGCCAGCTCGGGAGGGAGCCACCTAGGGCCTAGCTCCGAAACAGCACAAAACGTGCTTCCAGGAGCTGCATTCTGCAAAGGGAAACTGTGCTCGGGGAACAAACCTCAGCCCCAATGCGGCTTGGCTCAGGATCCCAGCGCTTGCCTAGTTCTCGCCTAGCCCTAGGCTCCCAAAAGGGCCAAGGAGGGTCTGGGCTGCCTCTGGCTCTGTGGGCACTGCTGCTTGGCTGGTGGTCTCCGCAGCTAGAGCCCAATTCAAAGCGTCTTCCCCTTAGCAGAGAAGGCTGATTTGGCATAGAAAGGCCTTGATTGTACTGGCCCTTTCAACCCACCCATAGCCTAGATGTAGGGTGGGACCCACAAAGGGGCTATCTCGAAACAGCACAAAACGCGCTTCTAGGAGCTGCATTCTGCAAAGGGAAACTGTGCTCGGGGAACAAACCTCAGCCCCAATGCCGCTTGGCTCAGGACCCCACGCTTGCCTAGTATTCAGCTAGCCCTAGGCTCCCCCTAGGGCCAAGGAGGGTCTGGGCTGCCTCTGGCTCCGTGGGCACTGCTGCTTGGCTGGTGGTCTCCGCAGCTGGAAACCAATTCCAAACGTCTTCTCCTTCGTGGAGAAGGATGAGGTGGCATGAAAAAGCCCTGTGTGCACTGGCCCTATCCACCCAGCCATAGCCGGCTTGGGTGGGACCCACCTATGGGCTACCTCGAAACAGCACAAAACGCGCTTCTAGGAGCTGCATTCTGCAAAGGGAAACTGTGCTCGGGGAACAAACCTCAGCCCCAATGCGGCTTGGCTCAGGATCCCAGCGCTTGCCTAGTTCTCACCTAGCCCTAGGCTCTCGACAGGGCCAAGGAGGGTCTGGGCTGCCTCTGGCTCCGTGGGCACTGCTGCTTGGCTGGTGGTCTCCGCAGCTGGAAACCAACTCCAAGCGTTTTCTCCTTAGCGGAGAAGGCTGATTTGGCATACTAAGGCCTTGATTGTACTGGCCCTATCAAAGCACCCATAGCCTAGATCTAGGGTGTGACCCACCTATGCCCTAGCTCCGAAATAGCACAAAACTCGCTTCTAGGAGCTGCATTCTGCAAAGGGAAACTGTGCTTGGGGAACAAACCTCAGCCCCAATGCGGCTTGGCTCAGGATCCCAGCGCCTGCCTAGTTCTCACCTAGCCCTAGGCTCCCCATAGGGCCAAGGATGGTCTGGGCTGCCTCTGGCTCCGTGGGCACTGCTGCTTGGCTGGTGGTCTCCGCAGCTGGAAACCAACTCCAAACGTCTTCTCTTTCGTGGAGAAGGATGAGGTGGCATGAAAAAGCCCTGTGTGCACTGGCCCTATCCACCCAGCCATAGCCGGCTAGGGTGGGACCCACCTATGGGCTACCTTGAAACAGCAGAAAACGCGCTTCTAGGAGCTGCATTCTGCAAAGGGAAACTGTGCTCGGGGAACAAACCTCAGCCCCAATGCGGCTTGGCTCAGGATCCCAGCGCTTGCCTAGTTCTCACCTAGCCCTAGGCTCCCCATAGGGCCAAGGAGGGTCTGGGCTGCTTCTGGCTCCGTGGGCACTGCTGCTAGGCTGGTGGTCTCCGCAGCTGGAACCCAACTCCAAGCGTCTTCTACTTAGCAGAGAAGGCTGATTTGGCATAGAAAGGCCTTGATTGTACTGGCCCTATCAACCCACCTATAGCCTAGAGCTATGCTGGGACCCACCTAAGATGTAGCTCGGAAATAGCACAAAACTCTCTTCTAGGAGCTGCATTCTGCAAAGGGAAACTGTGCTCGGGGAACAAACCTCAGCCCCAATGCCGCTTGGCTCAGGATCCCAGCGCTTGCCTAGTATTCAGCTAGCCCTAGGCTCCCCATAGGGCCAAGGAGGGTCTGGGCTGCCTCTGGCTCCGTGGGCACTGCTGCTTGCCTGGTGGTCTCCGCAGCTGGAAACCAACTCCAAGCGTCTTCTCCTTGACAGAGAAGGATGATTTGGCCTGAAGAAGCCCAGTGTGCCATGGCCCTAGCAACCCACTCATAGCCAGCTCGGGAGGGAGCCACCTAGGGCCTAGCTCCGAAACAGCACAAAACGTGCTTCCAGGAGCTGCATTCTGCAAAGGGAAACTGTGCTCGGGGAACAAACCTCAGCCCCAATGCGGCTTGGCTCAGGATCCCAGCGCTTGCCTAGTTCTCGCCTAGCCCTAGGCTCCCAAAAGGGCCAAGGAGGGTCTGGGCTGCCTCTGGCTCTGTGGGCACTGCTGCTTGGCTGGTGGTCTCCGCAGCTAGAGCCCAATTCAAAGCGTCTTCCCCTTAGCAGAGAAGGCTGATTTGGCCTAGAAAGGCCTTGATTGTACTGGCCCTTTCAACCCACCCATAGCCTAGATGTAGGGTGGGACCCACAAAGGGGCTATCTCGAAACAGCACAAAACGCGCTTCTAGGAGCTGCATTCTGCAAAGGGAAACGGTGCTCGGGGAACAAACCTCAGCCCCAATGCGGCTTGGCTCAGGATCCCAGCGCTTGCCTAGTATTCAGCTAGCCCTAGGCTCCCCATAGGGCCAAGGAGGGTCTGGGCTGCCTCTGGCTCCGTGGGCACTGCTGCTTGGCTGGTGGTCTCCGCAGCTGGAAACCAACTCCACGCGTCTTCTCCTTGGCAGAGAAGGATGACTTGGCCTGAAGAAGCCCAGTGTGCCATGGCCCTAGTAACCCACCCATAGCCAGCTCGGGAGGGAGCCACCTAGGGCCTAGCTCCGAAATGGCACAAAACGTGCTTCCAGGAGCTGCATTCTGCAAAGGGAAACTGTGCTCGGGGAACAAACCTCAGCCCCAATGCGGCTTGGCTCAGGATCCCAGCGCTTGCCTAGTTCTCGCCTAGCCCTAGGCTCCCAAAAGGGCCAAGGAGGTTCTGGGCTGCCTCTGGCTCCTTGGGCACTGCTGCTTGGCTGGTGGTCTCCGCAGCTGGAAATCAATTCCAAACGTCTTCTCCTTCGTGGAGAAGGATGAGGTGGCATGAAAAAGCCCTGTGTGCACTGGCCCTATCCACCCAGCCATAGCCGGCTTGGGTGGGACCCACCTATGGGCTACCTCGAAACAGCACACAACGCGCTTCTAGGAGCTGCATTCTGCAAAGGGAAACTGTGCTCGGGGAACAAACCTCAGCCCCAATGTGGCTTGGCTCAGGATCCCAGCGCTTGCCTAGTTCTCACCTAGCCCTAGGCTCCCGACAGGGCCAAGGAGGGTCTGGGCTGCCTCTGGCTCCGTGGGCACTGCTGCTTGGCTGGTGGTCTCCGCAGCTGGAAACCAACTCCAAGCGTTTTCTCCTTAGCGGAGAAGGCTGATTTGGCATAGTAAGGCCTTGATTGTACTGGCCCTATCAACGCACCCATAGCCTAGATCTAGGGTGGGACCCACCTATGCCCTAGCTTCGAAATAGCACAAAACTCGCTTCTAGGAGCTGCATTCTGCAAAGGGAAACTGTGCTCGGGGAACAAACCTCAGCCTCAATGCGGCTTGGCTCAGGATCCCAGCGCTTGCCTAGTTCTCACCTAGCCCTAGGCTCCCCATAGGGCCAAGGATGGTCTGGGCTGCCTCTGGCTCCGTGGGCACTGCTGCTTGGCTGGTGGTCTCCGCAGCTGGAAACCAACTCCAAACGTCTTCTCTTTCGTGGAGAAGGATGAGGTGGCATGAAAAAGCCCTGTGTGCACTGGCCATAACCACCCAGCCATAGCCGGCTAGGGTGGGACCCACCTATGGGCTACCTTGAAACAGCAGAAAACGTGCTTCTAGGAGCTGCATTCTGCAAAGGGAAACTGTGCTCGGGGAGCAAACCTCAGCCCCAATGCGGCTTGGCTCAGGATCCCAGCGCTTGCCTAGTTCTCACCTAGCCCTAGGCTCCCCATAGGGCCAAGGAGGGTCTGGGCTGCTTCTGGCTTCGTGGGCACTGCTGCTAGGCTGGTGGTCTCCGCAGCTGGAACCCAACTCCAAGCGTCTTCTACTTAGCAGAGAAGGCTGATTTGGCATAGAAAGGCCTTGATTGTACTGGCCCTATCAACCCACCTCTAGCCTAGAGCTAGGGTGGGACCCACCTAAGGTGTAGCTCGGAAATAGCACAAAACTCTCTTCTAGGAGCTGCATTCTGCAAAGGGAAACTGTGCTCGGGGAACAAACCTCAGCCCCAATGCCACTTGGCTCAGGATCCCAGCGCTTGCCTAGTATTCAGCTAGCCCTAGGCTCCCCATAGGGCCAAGGAGGGTCTGGGCTGCCTCTGGCTCCGTGGGCACTGCTGCTTGGCTGGTGGTCTCCGCAGCTGGAAACCAACTCCAAGCGTCTTCTCCTTGACAGAGAAGGATGATTTGGCCTGAAGAAGCCCAGTGTGCCATGGCCCTAGCAACCCACCCATAGCCAGCTCGGGAGGGAGCCACCTAGGGCCTAGCTCCGAAACAGCACAAAACGTGCTTCCAGGAGCTGCATTCTGCAAAGGGAAACTGTGCTCGGGGAACAAACCTCAGCCCCAATGCGGCTTGGCTCAGGATCCCAGCGCTTGCCTAGTTCTCGCCTAGCCCTAGGCTCCCAAAAGGGCCAAGGAGGGTCTGGGCTGCCTCTGGCTCTGTGGGCACTGCTGCTTGGCTGGTGGTCTCCGCAGCTAGAGCCCAATTCAAAGCGTCTTCCCCTTAGCAGAGAAGGCTGATTTGGCCTAGAAAGGCCTTGATTGTACTGGCCCTTTCAACCCACCCATAGCCTAGATGTAGGGTGGGACCCACAAAGGGGCTATCTCGAAACAGCACAAAACGCGCTTCTAGGAGCTGCATTCTGCAAAGGGAAACGGTGCTCGGGGAACAAACCTCAGCCCCAATGCGGCTTGGCTCAGGATCCCAGCGCTTGCCTAGTATTCAGCTAGCCCTAGGCTCCCCATAGGGCCAAGGAGGGTCTGGGCTGCCTCTGGCTCCATGGGCACTGCTGCTTGGCTGGTGGTCTCCGCAGCTGGAAACCAACTCCACGCGTCTTCTCCTTGGCAGAGAAGGATGACTTGGCCTGAAGAAGCCCAGTGTGCCATGGCCCTAGTAACCCACCCATAGCCAGCTCGGGAGGGAGCCACCTAGGGCCTAGCTCCGAAATGGCACAAAACGTGCTTCCAGGAGCTGCATTCTGCAAAGGGAAACTGTGCTCGGGGAACAAACCTCAGCCCCAATGCGGCTTGGCTCAGGATCCCAGCGCTTGCCTAGTTCTCGCCTAGCCCTAGGCTCCCAAAAGGGCCAAGGAGGTTCTGGGCTGCCTCTGGCTCCTTGGGCACTGCTGCTTGGCTGGTGGTCTCCGCAGCTGGAAATCAATTCCAAACGTCTTCTCCTTCGTGGAGAAGGATGAGGTGGCATGAAAAAGCCCTGTGTGCACTGGCCCTATCCACCCAGCCATAGCCGGCTTGGGTGGGACCCACCTATGGGCTACCTCGAAACAGCACACAACGCGCTTCTAGGAGCTGCATTCTGCAAAGGGAAACTGTGCTCGGGGAACAAACCTCAGCCCCAATGTGGCTTGGCTCAGGATCCCAGCGCTTGCCTAGTTCTCACCTAGCCCTAGGCTCCCGACAGGGCCAAGGAGGGTCTGGGCTGCCTCTGGCTCCGTGGGCACTGCTGCTTGGCTGGTGGTCTCCGCAGCTGGAAACCAACTCCAAGCGTTTTCTCCTTAGCGGAGAAGGCTGATTTGGCATAGTAAGGCCTTGATTGTACTGGCCCTATCAACGCACCCATAGCCTAGATCTAGGGTGGGACCCACCTATGCCCTAGCTCCGAAATAGCACAAAACTCGCTTCTAGGAGCTGCATTCTGCAAAGGGAAACTGTGCTCGGGGAACAAACCTCAGCCTCAATGCGGCTTGGCTCAGGATCCCAGCGCTTGCCTAGTTCTCACCTAGCCCTAGGCTCCCCATAGGGCCAAGGATGGTCTGGGCTGCCTCTGGCTCCGTGGGCACTGCTGCTTGGCTGGTGGTCTCCGCAGCTGGAAACCAACTCCAAACGTCTTCTCTTTCGTGGAGAAGGATGAGGTGGCATGAAAAAGCCCTGTGTGCACTGGCCATAACCACCCAGCCATAGCCGGCTAGGGTGGGACCCACCTATGGGCTACCTTGAAACAGCAGAAAACGTGCTTCTAGGAGCTGCATTCTGCAAAGGGAAACTGTGCTCGGGGAGCAAACCTCAGCCCCAATGCGGCTTGGCTCAGGATCCCAGCGCTTGCCTAGTTCTCACCTAGCCCTAGGCTCCCCATAGGGCCAAGGAGGGTCTGGGCTGCTTCTGGCTTCGTGGGCACTGCTGCTAGGCTGGTGGTCTCCGCAGCTGGAACCCAACTCCAAGCGTCTTCTACTTAGCAGAGAAGGCTGATTTGGCATAGAAAGGCCTTGATTGTACTGGCCCTATCAACCCACCTCTAGCCTAGAGCTAGGGTGGGACCCACCTAAGGTGTAGCTCGGAAATAGCACAAAACTCTCTTCTAGGAGCTGCATTCTGCAAAGGGAAACTGTGCTCGGGGAACAAACCTCAGCCCCAATGCCACTTGGCTCAGGATCCCAGCGCTTGCCTAGTATTCAGCTAGCCCTAGGCTCCCCATAGGGCCAAGGAGGGTCTGGGCTGCCTCTGGCTCCGTGGGCACTGCTGCTTGGCTGGTGGTCTCCGCAGCTGGAAACCAACTCCAAGCGTCTTCTCCTTGACAGAGAAGGATGATTTGGCCTGAAGAAGCCCAGTGTGCCATGGCCCTAGCAACCCACCCATAGCCAGCTCGGGAGGGAGCCACCTAGGGCCTAGCTCCGAAACAGCACAAAACGTGCTTCCAGGAGCTGCATTCTGCAAAGGGAAACTGTGCTCGGGGAACAAACCTCAGCCCCAATGCGGCTTGGCTCAGGATCCCAGCGCTTGCCTAGTTCTCGCCTAGCCCTAGGCTCCCAAAAGGGCCAAGGAGGGTCTGGGCTGCCTCTGGCTCTGTGGGCACTGCTGCTTGGCTGGTGGTCTCCGCAGCTAGAGCCCAATTCAAAGCGTCTTCCCCTTAGCAGAGAAGGCTGATTTGGCATAGAAAGGCCTTGATTGTACTGGCCCTTTCAACCCACCCATAGCCTAGATGTAGGGTGGGACCCACAAAGGGGCTATCTCGAAACAGCACAAAACGCGCTTCTAGGAGCTGCATTCTGCAAAGGGAAACTGTGCTCGGGGAACAAACCTCAGCCCCAATGAGGCTTGGCTCAGGATCCCAGCGCTTGCCTAGTTCTCGCCTAGCCCTAGGCTCCCAAAAGGGCCAAGGAGGGTCTGGGCTGCCTCTGGCTCTGTGGGCACTGCTGCTTGGCTGGTGGTCTCCGCAGCTAGAGCCCAATTCAAAGCGTCTTCCCCTTAGCAGAGAAGGCTGATTTGGCCTAGAAAGGCCTTGATTGTACTGGCCATTTCAACCCACCCATAGCCTAGATGTAGGGTGGGACCCACAAAGGGGCTATCTCGAAACAGCACAAAACGCGCTTCTAGGAGCTGCATTCTGCAAAGGGAAACTGTGCTCGGGGAACAAACCTCAGCCCCAATGCCGCTTGGCTCAGGATCCCAGCGCTTGCCTAGTATTCAGCTAGCCCTAGGCTCCCCATAGGGCCAAGGAGGGTCTGGGCTGCCTCTGGCTCCGTGGGCACTGCTGCTTGGCTGGTGGTCTCCGCAGCTGGAAACCAACTCCACGCATCTTCTCCTTGGCAGAGAAGGATGATTTGGCCTGAAGAAGCGCAGTGTGCCATGGCCCTAGTAACCCACCCATAGCCAGCTCGGGAGGGAGCCACCTAGGGCCTAGCTCCGAAATGGCACAAAACGTGCTTCCAGGAGCTGCATTCTGCAAAGGGAAACTGTGCCCGGGGAACAAACCTCAGCCCCAATGCGGCTTGGCTCAGGATCCCAGCGCTTGCCTAGTTCTCGCCTAGCCCTAGGCTCTCAAAAGGGCCAAGGAGGGTTTGGGCTGCCTCTGGCTCCGTGGGCACTGCTGCTTGGCTGGTGGTCTCCGCAGCTGGAAACCAACTCCAAGCGTTTTCTCCTTAGCGGAGAAGGCTGATTTGGCATAGAAAGGCCTTGATTGTACAGGCCCTATCAACGCACCCATAGCCTAGAACTAGGGTGGGACCCACCTATGCCCTAGCTCCGAAATAGCACAAAACTCGCTTCTAGGAGATGCATTCTGCAAAGGGAAACTGTGCTCGGGGAACAAACCTCAGCCCCAATGCGGCTTGGCTCAGGATCCCAGCGCTTGCCTAGTTCTCACCTAGCCCTAGGCTCCCCATAGGGCCAAGGATGGTCTGGGCTGCCTCTGGCTCCGTGGGCACTGCTGCTTGGCTGGTGGTCTCCGCAGCTGGAAACCAACTCCAAATGTCTTCTCCTTCGTGGAGATGGATGAGGTGGCATGAAAAAGCCCTGTGTGCACTGGTTCTATCCACCCAGCCATAGCCGGCTAGGGTGGAACCCACCTATGGGCTACCTCGAAACAGCAGAAAACGCGCTTCTAGGAGCTGAATTCTGCAAAGGGAAACTGTGCTCGGGGAACAAACCTCAGCCCCAATGCGGCTTGGCTCAGGATCCCAGCGCTTGCCTAGTTCTCGCCTAGCCCTAGGCTCCCAAAATGGCCAAGGAGGGTCTGGGCTGCCTCTGGCTCTGTGGGCACTGCTGCTTGGCTGGTGGTCTCCGCAGCTAGAGCCCAATTCAAAGCGTCTTCCCCTTAGCAGAGAAGGCTGATTTGGCATAGAAAGGCCTTGATTGTACTGGCCCTTTCAACCTGCCCATAGCCTAGATGTAGGGTGGGACCCACAAAGGGGCTATCTCGAAACAGCACAAAACGCGCTTCTAGGAGCTGCATTCTGCAAAGGGAAACTGTGCTCGGGGAACAAACCTCAGCCCCAATGCGGCTTGGCCCAGGATCCCAGCGCTTGCCTAGTTCTCGCCTAGCCCTAGGCTCCCAAAAGGGCCAAGGAGGGTCTGGGCTGCCTCTGGCTCTGTGGGCACTGCTGCTTGGCTGGTGGTCTCCGCAGCTAGAGCCCAATTCAAAGCGTCTTCCACTTAGCAGAGAAGGCTGATTTGGTATAGAAAGGCCTTGATTGTACTGGCCCTTTCAACCCACCCATAGCCTAGATGTAGGGTGGGACCCACAAAGGGGCTATCTCGAAACAGCACAAAACGCGCTTCTAGGAGCTGCATTCTGCAAAGGGAAACTGTGCTCGGGGAACAAACCTCAGCCCCAATGCGGCTTGGCTCAGGATCCCAGCGCTTGCCTAGTATTCAGCTAGCCCTAGGCTCCCCATAGGGCCAAGGAGGGTCTGGGCTGCCTCTGGCTCCGTGGGCACTGCTGCTTGGCTGGTGGTCTCCGCAGCTGAAACCCAACTCCAAGCGTCTTCTACTTAGCAGAGAAGGCTGATTTGGCATAGAAAGGCCTTGATTCTACAGGCCCTATCAAACCGCCTATAGCCTAGAGCTAGGGTGGGACCCACCTAAGGTGTAGCTCGGAAATAGCACAAAACTCTCTTCTAGGAGCTGCATTCTGCAAAGGGAAACTGTGCTCGGGGAACAAACCTCAGCCCCAATGCCGCTTGGCTCAGGACCCCACGCTTGCCTAGTATTCAGCTAGCCCTAGGCTCCCCATAGGGCCAAGGAGGGTCTGGGCTGCCTCTGGCTCCGTGGGCACTGCTGCTTGGCTGGTGGTCTCCGCAGCTGGAAACCAACTCCAAGCGTCTTCTCCTTGACAGAGAAGGATGATTTGGCCTGAAGAAGCCCAGTGTGCCATGGCCCTAGCAACCCACCCATAGCCAGCTCGGGAGGGAGCCACCTAGGGCCTAGCTCCGAAACAGCACACAACGTGCTTCCAGGAGCTGCATTCTGCAAAGGGAAACTGTGCTCAGGGAACAAACCTCAGCCCCAATGCAGCTTGGCTCAGGATCCCAGTGCTTGCCTAGTTCTCAGCTAGCCCTAGGCTCCCAAAAGGGCCAAGGAGGGTCTGGGCTGCCTCTGGCTCCGTGGGCACTGCTGCTTGGCTGGTGGTCTCCGCAGCTGGAAACCAACTCCAAGCGTTTTCTCCTTAGCGGAGAAGGCTGATTTGGCATAGAAAGGCCTTGATTGTACAGGCCCTATCAACGAACCCATAGCCTAGAACTAGGGTGGGACCCACCTATGCCCTAGCTCCGAAATAGCACAAAACTCGCTTCTAGGAGCTGCATTCTGCAAAGGGAAACTGTGCTCGGGGAACAAACCTCAGCCCCAATGCGGCTTGGCTCAGGATCCCAGCGCTTGCCTAGTTCTCACCTAGCCCTAGGCTCCCCATAGGGCCAAGGAGGGTCTGGGCTGCCTCTGGCTCCGTGGGCACTGCTGCTTGGCTGGTGGTCTCCGCAGCTGAAACCCAACTCCAAGCGTCTTCTACCTAGCAGAGAAGGCTGATTTGGCATAGAAAGGCCTTGATTCTACTGGCCCTATCAAACCGCCTATAGCCTAGAGCTAGGGTGGGACCCACCTAAGGTGTAGCTCGGAAATAGCACAAAACTCTCTTCTAGGAGCTGCATTCTGCAAAGGGAAACTGTGCTCGGGGAACAAACCTCAGCCCCAATGCCGCTTGGCTCAGGACCCCACGCTTGCCTAGTATTCAGCTAGCCCTAGGCTCCCCATAGGGCCAAGGAGGGTCTGGGCTGCCTCTGGCTCCGTGGGCACTGCTGCTTGGCTGGTGGTCTCCGCAGCTGGAAACCAACTCCACGCGTCTTCTCCTTGACAGAGAAGGATGATTTGGCCTGAAGAAGCCCAGTGTGCCATGGCCCTAGCAACCCACCCATAGCCAGCTCGGGAGGGAGCCACCTAGGGCCTAGCTCCGAAACAGCACACAACGTGCTTCCAGGAGCTGCATTCTGCAAAGGGAAACTGTGCTCAGGGAACAAACCTCAGCCCCAATGCAGCTTGGCTCAGGATCCCAGTGCTTGACTAGTTCTCAGCTAGCCCTAGGCTCCCAAAAGGGCCAAGGAGGGTCTGGGCTGCCTCTGGCTCCGTGGGCACTGCTGCTTGGCTGGTGGTCTCCGCAGCTGGAACCCAACTCCAAGCGTTTTCTCCTTAGCGGAGAAGGCTGATTTGGCATAGAAAGGCCTTGATTGTACAGGCCCTATCAACGCACCCATAACCGAGAACTAGGGTGGGACCCACCTATGCCCTAGCTCCGAAATAGCACAAAACTCGCATCTAGGAGCTGCATTCTGCAAAGGGAAACTGTGCTCGGGGAACAAACCTCAGCCCCAATGCGGCTTGGCTCAGGATCCCAGCGCTTGCCTAGTTCTCGCCTAGCCCTAGGCTCCCAAAAGGGCCAAGGAGGGTCTGGGCTGCCTCTGGCTCCGTGGGCACTGCTGCTTGGCTGGTGGTCTCCGCAGCTGGAAACCAACTCCAAGCGTCTTCTCCTTGGCAGAGAGGGATGATTTGGCCTGAAGAAGCCCAGTGTGCCATGGCCCTAGCAACCCACCCATAGCCAGCTCGGGAGGGAGCCACCTAGGGCCTAGCTCCGAAATGGCACAAAACGTGCTTCCAGGAGCTGCATTCTGCAAAGGGAAACTGTGCTCGGGGAACAAACCTCAGCCCCAATGCGGCTTGGCTCAGGATCCCAGCGCTTGCCTAGTTCTCGCCTAGCCCTAGGCTCCCAAAAGGGCCAAGGAGGGTCTGGGCTGCCTCTGGCTCTGTGGGCACTGCTGCTTGGCTGGTGGTCTCCGCAGCTAGAGCCCAATTCAAAGCGTCTTCCCCTTAGCAGAGAAGGCTGATTTGGCATAGAAAGGCCTTGATTGTACTGGCCCTTTCAACCCACCCATAGCCTAGATGTAGGGTGGGACCCACAAAGGGGCTATCTCGAAACAGCACAAAACGCGCTTCTAGGAGCTGCATTCTGCAAAGGGAAACTGTGCTCGGGGAACAAACCTCAGCCCCAATGCGGCTTGGCTCAGGATCCCAGCGCTTGCCTAGTTCTCGCCTAGCCCTAGGCTCCCAAAAGGGCCAAGGAGGGTCTGGGCTGCCTCTGGCTCTGTGGGCACTGCTGCTTGGCTGGTGGTCTCCGCAGCTAGAGCCCAATTCAAAGCGTCTTCCCCTTAGCAGAGAAGGCTGATTTGGCATAGAAAGGCCTTGATTGTACTGGCCCTTTCAACCCACCCATAGCCTAGAACTAGGGTGGGACCCACAAAGGGGCTATCTCGAAACAGCACAAAACGCGCTTCTAGGAGCTGCATTCTGCAAAGGGAAACTGTGCTCGGGGAACAAACCTCAGCCCCAATGCGGCTTAGCTCAGGATCCCAGCGCTTGCCGAGTATTCAGCTAGCCCTAGGCTCCCCATAGGGCCAAGGAGGGTCTGGGCTGCCTCTGGCTCCGTGGGCACTGCTGCTTTGCTGGTGGTCTCCGCAGCTGGAAACCAACTCCACGCATCTTCTCCTTGGCAGAGAAGGATGATTTGGCCTGAAGAAGCGCAGTGTGCCATGGCCCTAGTAACCCACCCATAGCCAGCTCGGGAGGGAGCCACCTAGGGCCTAGCTCCGAAACGGCACAAAACGTGCTTCCAGGAGCTGCATTCTGCAAAGGGAAACTGTGCTCGGGGAACAAACCTCAGCCCCAATGCGGCTTGGCTCAGGATGCCAGCGCTTGCCTAGTTCTCGCCTAGCCCTAGGCTCCCAAAAGGGCCAAGGAGGGTCTGGGCTGCCTCTGGCTCCGTGGGCACTGCTGCTTGGCTGGTTGTCTCCGCAGCTGGAAACCAACTCCAAGCGTTTTCTCCTTAGCGGAGAAGGCTGATTTGGCATAGAAAGGCCTTGATTGTACAGGCCCTATCAACGCACCCATAGCCTAGAACTAGGGTGGGACCCACCTATGCCCTAGCTCCGAAATAGCACAAAACTCGCTTCTAGGAGCTGCATTCTGCAAAGGGAAACTGTGCTCGGGGAACAAACCTCAGCCCCAATGCGGCTTGGCTCAGGATCCCAGCGCTTGCCTAGTTCTCACCTAGCCCTAGGCTCCCAAAAGGGCCAAGGAGGGTCTGGGCTGCCTCTGGCTCCGTGGGCACTGCTGCTTGGCTGGTGGTCTCCGCAGCTGAAACCCAACTCCAAGCGTCTTCTACCTAGCAGAGAAGGCTGATTTGGCATAGAAAGGCCTTGATTCTACTGGCCCTATCAAACCGCCTATAGCCTAGAGCTAGGGTGGGACCCACCTAAGGTGTAGCTCGGAAATAGCACAAAACTCTCTTCTAGGAGCTGCATTCTGCAAAGGGAAACTGTGCTCGGGGAACAAACCTCAGCCCCAATGCCGCTTGGCTCAAGACCCCACGCTTGCCTAGTATTCAGCTAGCCCTAGGCTCCCCATAGGGCCAAGGAGGGTCTGGGCTGCCTCTGGCTCCGTGGGCACTGCTGCTTGCCTGGTGGTCTCCGCAGCTGGAAACCAACTCCAAGTGTCTTCTCCTTGGCAGAGAAGGATGATTTGGCCTGAAGAAGCCCAGTGTGCCATGGCCCTAGCAACCCACCCATAGCCAGCTCGGGAGGGAGCCTCCTAGGGCCTAGCTCCGAAACAGCACAAAACGTGCTTCCAGGAGCTGCATTCTGCAAAGGGAAACTGTGCTCGGGGAACAAACCTCAGCCCCAATGCGGCTTGGCTCAGGATCCCAGCGCTTGCCTAGTTCTCGCCTAGCCCTAGGCTCCCAAAAGGGCCAAGGAGGGTCTGGGCTGCCTCTGGCTCCGTGGGCACTGCTGCTTGGCTGGTGGTCTCCGCAGCTGGAGCCCAATTCAAAGCGTCTTCCCCTTAGCAGAGAAGGCTGATTTCGCATAGAAAGGCCTTGATTGTACTGGCCCTTTCAACCCACCCATAGCCTAGATGTAGGGTGGGACCCACAAAGGGGCTAACTCGAAACAGCACAAAACGCGCTTCTAGGAGCTGCATTCTGCAAAGGGAAACTGTGCTCGGGGAACAAACCTCAGCCCCAATGCGGCTTGGCCCAGGATCCCAGCGCTTTCCTAGTTCTCACCTAGCGCTTGGCTCCCGACAGGGCCAAGGAGGGTCTGGGCTGCCTCTGGCTCCGTGGGCACTGCTGCTTGGCTGGTGGTCTCCGCAGCTGGAAACCAACTCCAAGCGTTTTCTCCTTATCGGAGAAGGCTGATTTGGCATAGAAAGTCCTTGATTGTACTGGCCCTATCAACGCACCCATAGCCTAGAACTAGGGTGGGACCCACCTATGCCCTAGCTCAGAAATAGCACAAAACTTTCTTCTAGGAGCTGCATTCTGCAAAGGGAAACTGTGCTCGGGGAACAAACCTCAGCCCCAATGCCGCTTGGCTCAGGACCCCACGCTTGCCTAGTATTCAGCTAGCCCTAGGCTCCCCCTAGGGCCAAGGAGGGTCTGGGCTGCCTCTGGCTCCATGGGCACTGCTGCTTGGCTGGTGGTCTCCGCAGCTGGAAACCAACTCCAAGCGTCTTCTCTTGACAGAGAAGGATGATTTGGCCTGAAGAAGCCCAGTGTGCCATGGCCCTAGCAACCCACCCATAGTCAGCTCGGGAGGGAGCCACCTAGGGCCTAGCTCCGAAACAGCAGAAAACGTGCTTCCAGGAGCTGCATTCTGCAAAGGGAAACTGTGCTAGGGGAACAAACCTCAGCCCCAATGCGGCTTGGCTCAGGATCCCAGCGCTTGCCTAGTTCTCGCCTAGCCCTAGGCTCCCAAAAGGGCCAAGGAGGGTCTGGGCTGCCTCTGGCTCCATGGGCACTGCTGCTTGGCTGGTGGTCTCCGCAGCTGGAGCCCAATTCAAAGCGTCTTCCCCTTAGCAGAGAAGGCTGATTTGGCATAGAAAGGCCTTGATTGTACTGGCCCTTTCAACCCACCCATAGCCTAGATGTAGGGTGGGACCCACAAAGGGGCTATCTCGAAACAGCACAAAACGCCCTTCTAGGATCTGCATTCTGCAAAGGGAAACTGTGCTCAGGGAACAAACCTCAGCCCCAATGCGGCTTGGCTCAGGATCCCAGCGCTTGCGTAGTTCTCACCTAGCCCTAGGCTCCCCATAGGGCCAAGGAGGGTCTGGGCTGCCTCTGGCTCCGTGGGCACTGCTGCTTGGCTGGTGGTCTCCGCAGCTGGAACACAACTCCAAGCGTCTTCTCCTTAGCGGAGAAGCCTGATTTGGCATAAAAATGCCTTGATTGTCCCGGCCCTATCAACCCACCTATAGCCTAGAGCTAGAGTTGGACCTCCAATGGCTTAGCTCCGAATTGGCACAAAACTCGCTTGTAGGAGCTGCATTCTGCAAAGGGAAACAGTGCTCGGGGAACAAACCTCAGCCCCAATGCCGCTTGGCTCAGGATCCCAGCGCTTGCCTAGTATTCAGCTAGCCCTAGGCTCCCCATAGGGCCAAGGAGGGTCTGGGCTGCCTCTGGCTCGGTGGGCACTGCTGCTTGGCTGGTGGTCTCCGCAGCTGGAAACCAACTCCAAGCGTTTTCTCCTTAGCGGAGAAGGCTGAATTGGCATACTAAGGCCTTGATTGTACTGGCCCTATCAACGCACCCATAGCCTAGATCTAGGGTGGGACCCACCTATGCCCTAGCTCCGAAATAGCACAAAACTCGCTTCTAGGAGCTGCATTCTGCAAAGGGAAACTGTGCTTGGGGAACAAACCTCAGCCCCAATGCGGCTTGGCTCAGGATCCCAGCGCTTGCCTAGTTCTCACCTAGCCCTAGGCTCCCCATAGGGCCAAGGATGGTCTGGGCTGCCTCTGGCTCCGTGGGCACTGCTGCTTGGCTGGTGGTCTCCGCAGCTGGAAACCAACTCCAAACGTCTTCTCTTTCGTGGACAAGGATGAGGTGGCATGAAAAAGCCCTGTGTGCACTGGCCCTATCCACCCAGCCATAGCCGGCTAGGGTGGGACCCACCTATGGGCTACCTTGAAACAGCAGAAAACGCGCTTCTAGGAGCTGCATTCTGCAAAGGGAAACTGTGCTCGGGGAACAAACCTCAGCCCCAATGCGGCTTGGCTCAGGATCCCAGCGCTTGCCTAGTTCTCACCTAGCCCTAGGCTCCCCATAGGGCCAAGGAGGGTCTGGGCTGCTTCTGGCTCCGTGGGCACTGCTGCTAGGCTGGTGGTCTCCGCAGCTGGAACCCAACTCCAAGCGTCTTCTACTTAGCAGAGAAGGCTGATTTGGCATAGAAAGGCCTTGATTGTACTGGCCCTATCAACCCACCTATAGCCTAGAGCTATGCTGGGACCCACCTAAGATGTAGCTCGGAAATAGCACAAAACTCTCTTCTAGGAGCTGCATTCTGCAAAGGGAAACTGTGCTCGGGGAACAAACCTCAGCCCCAATGCCGCTTGGCTCAGGATCCCAGCGCTTGCCTAGTATTCAGCTAGCCCTAGGCTCCCCATAGGGCCAAGGAGGGTCTGGGCTGCCTCTGGCTCCGTGGGCACTGCTGCTTGGCTGGTGGTCTCCGCAGCTGGAAACCAACTCCACGCGTCTTCTCCTTGGCAGAGAAGGATGACTTGGCCTGAAGAAGCCCAGTGTGCCATGGCCCTAGTAACCCACCCATAGCCAGCTCGGGAGGGAGCCACCTAGGGCCTAGCTCCGAAATGGCACAAAACGTGCTTCCAGGAGCTGCATTCTGCAAAGGGAAACTGTGCTCGGGGAACAAACCTCAGCCCCAATGCGGCTTGGCTCAGGATCCCAGCGCTTGCCTAGTTCTCGCCTAGCCCTAGGCTCCCAAAAGGGCCAAGGAGGGTCTGGGCTGCCTCTGGCTCTGTGGGCACTGCTGCTTGGCTGGTGGTCTCCGCAGCTAGAGCCCAATTCAAAGCGTCTTCCCCTTAGCAGAGAAGGCTGATTTGGCATAGAAAGGCCTTGATTGTACTGGCCCTTTCAACCCACCCATAGCATAGATGTAGGGTGGGACCCACAAAGGGGCTATCTCGAAACAGCACAAAACGCGCTTCTAGGAGCTGCATTCTGCAAAGGGAAACTGTGCTCGGGGAACAAACCTCAGCCCCAATGCGGCTTGGCTCAGGATCCCAGCGCTTGCCTAGTTCTCACCTAGCCCTAGGCTCCCCATAGGGCCAAGGAGGGTCTGGGCTGCCTCTGGCTCCGTGGGCACTGCTGCTTGGCTGGTGGTCTCCGCAGCTGGAAACCAACTCCACGCGTCTTCTCCTTGGCAGAGAAGGATGACTTGGCCTGAAGAAGCCCAGTGTGCCATGGCCCTACTAACCCACCCATAGCCAGCTCGGGAGGGAGCCACCTAGGGCCTAGCTCCGAAATGGCACAAAACGTGCTTCCAGGAGCTGCATTCTGCAAAGGGAAACTGTGCTCGGGGAACAAACCTCAGCCCCAATGCGGCTTGGCTCAGGATCCCAGCGCTTGCCTAGTATTCAGCTAGCCCTAGGCTCCCCATAGGGCCAAGGAGGGTCTGGGCTGCCTCTGGCTCCGTGGGCACTGCTGCTTGGCTGGTGGTCTCCGCAGCTGGAAACCAACTCCAAGCGTCTTCTCCTTGACAGAGAAGGATGATTTGGCCTGAAGAAGCCCAGTGTGCCATGGCCCTAGCAACCCACCCATAGCCAGCTCGGGAGGGAGCCACCTAGGGCCTAGCTCCGAAACAGCACAAAACGTGCTTCCAGGAGCTGCATTCTGCAAAGGGAAACTGTGCTCGGGGAACAAACCTCAGCCCCAATGCGGCTTGGCTCAGGATCCCAGCGCTTGCCTAGTTCTCGCCTAGCCCTAGGCTCCCAAAAGGGCCAAGGAGGGTCTGGGCTGCCTCTGGCTCTGTGGGCACTGCTGCTTGGCTGGTGGTCTCCGCAGCTAGAGCCCAATTCAAAGCGTCTTCCCCTTAGCAGAGAAGGCTGATTTGGCATAGAAAGGCCTTGATTGTACTGGCCCTTTCAACCCACCCTTAGCCTAGATGTAGGGTGGGACCCACAAAGGGGCTATCTCGAAACAGCACAAAACGCGCTTCTAGGAGCTGCATTCTGCAAAGGGAAACTGTGCTCGGGGAACAAACCTCAGCCCCAATGCCGCTTGGCTCAGGATCCCAGCGCTTGCCTAGTATTCAGCTAGCCCTAGGCTCCCCATAGGGCCAAGGAGGGTCTGGGCTGCCTCTGGCTCTGTGGGCACTGCTGCTTGGCTGGTGGTCTCCGCAGCTAGAGCCCAATTCAAAGCGTCTCCCCTTAGCAGAGAAGGCTGATTTGGCCTAGAAAGGCCTTGATTGTACTGGCCCTTTCAACCCACCCATAGCCTAGATGTAGGGTGGGACCCACAAAGGGGCTATCTCGAAACAGCACAAAACGCGCTTCTAGGAGCTGCATTCTGCAAAGGGAAACTGTGCTCGGGGAACAAACCTCAGCCCCAATGCCGCTTGGCTCAGGATCCCAGCGCTTGCCTAGTATTCAGCTAGCCCTAGGCTCCCCATAGGGCCAAGGAGGGTCTGGGCTGCCTCTGGCTCCGTGGGCACTGCTGCTTGGCTGGTGGTCTCCGCAGCTGGAAACCAACTCCACGCGTCTTCTCCTTGGCAGAGAAGGATGATTTGGCCTGAAGAAGCGCAGTGTGCCATGGCCCTAGTAACCCACCCATAGCCAGCTCGGGAGGGAGCCACCTAGGGCCTAGCTCCGAAATGGCACAAAACGTGCTTCCAGGAGCTGCATTCTGCAAAGGGAAACTGTGCCCGGGGAACAAACCTCAGCCCCAATGCGGCTTGGCTCAGGATCCCAGCGCTTGCCTAGTTCTCGCCTAGCCCTAGGCTCTCAAAAGGGCCAAGGAGGGTCTGGGCTGCCTCTGGCTCCGTGGGCACTGCTGCTTGGCTGGTGGTCTCCGCAGCTGGAAACCAACTCCAAGCGTTTTCTCCTTAGCGGAGAAGGCTGATTTGGCATAGAAAGGCCTTGATTGTACAGGCCCTATCAACGCACCCATAGCCTAGAACTAGGGTGGGACCCACCTATGCCCTAGCTCCGAAATAGCACAAAACTCGCTTCTAGGAGCTGCATTCTGCAAAGGGAAACTGTGCTCGGGGAACAAACCTCAGCCCCAATGCGGCTTGGCTCAGGATCCCACCGCTTGCCTACTTCTCACCTAGCCCTAGGCTCCCCATAGGGCCAAGGATGGTCTGGGCTGCCTCTGGCTCCGTGGGCACTGCTGCTTGGCTGGTGGTCTCCGCAGCTGGAAACCAACTCCAAACGTCTTCTCCTTCGCGGAGAAGGATGAGGTGGCATGAAAAAGCCCTGTGTGCACTGGTTCTATCCACCCAGCCATAGCCGGCTAGGGTGGAACCCACCTATGGGCTACCTCGAAACAGCAGAAAACGCGCTTCTAGGAGATGCATTCTGCAAAGGGAAACTGTGCTCGGGGAACAAACCTCAGCCCCAATGCGGCTTGGCTCAGGATCCCAGCGCTTGCCTAGTTCTCGCCTAGCCCTAGGCTCCCAAAAGGGCCAAGGAGGGTCTGGGCTGCCTCTGGCTCTGTGGGCACTGCTGCTTGGCTGGTGGTCTCCGCAGCTAGAGCCCAATTCAAAGCGTCTTCCCCTTAGCAGAGAAGGCTGATTTGGCATAGAAAGGCCTTGATTGTACTGGCCCTTTCAACCTGCCCATAGCCTAGATGTAGGGTGGGACCCACAAAGGGGCTATCTCGAAACAGCACAAAACGCGCTTCTAGGAGCTGCATTCTGCAAAGGGAAACTGTGCTCGGGGAACAAACCTCAGCCCCAATGCGGCTTGGCCCAGGATCCCAGCGCTTGCCTAGTTCTCGCCTAGCCCTAGGCTCCCAAAAGGGCCAAGGAGGGTCTGGGCTGCCTCTGGCTCTGTGGGCACTGCTGCTTGGCTGGTGGTCTCCGCAGCTAGGGCCCAATTCAAAGCGTCTTCCACTTAGCAGAGAAGGCTGATTTGGCATAGAAAGGCCTTGATTGTACTGGCCCTTTCAACCCACCCATAGCCTAGATGTAGGGTGGGACCCACAAAGGGGCTATCTCGAAACAGCACAAAACGCGCTTCTAGGAGCTGCATTCTGCAAAGGGAAACTGTGCTCGGGGAACAAACCTCAGCCCCAATGCCGCTTGGCTCAGGACCCCACGCTTGCCTAGTATTCAGCTAGCCCTAGGCTCCCCATAGGGCCAAGGAGGGTCTGGGCTGCCTCTGGCTCCGTGGGCACTGCTGCTTGGCTGGTGGTCTCCGCAGCTGGAAACCAACTCCACGCGTCTTCTCCTTGGCAGAGAAGGATGATTTGGCCTGAAGAAGCCCAGTGTGCCATGGCCCTAGTAACCCACCCATAGCCAGCTCGGGAGGGAGCCACCTAGGGCCTAGCTCCGAAATGGCACAAAACGTGCTTCCAGGAGCTGCATTCTGCAAAGGGAAACTGTGCTCGGGGAACAAACCTCAGCCCCAATGCGGCTTGGCTCAGGATCCCAGCGCTTGCCTAGTTCTCGCCTAGCCATAGGCTCCCAAAACGGCCAAGGAGGGTCTGGGCTGCCTCTGGCTCCGTGGGACTGCTGCTTGGCTGGTGGTCACCGCAGCTGGAAACCAACTCCAAGCGTTTTCTCCTTAGCGGAGAAGGCTGATTTGGCATAGAAAGGCCTTGATTGTACAGGCCCTATCAACGCACCCATAGCCTAGAACTAGGGTGGGACCCACCTATGCCCTAGCTCCGAAATAGCACAAAACTCGCTTCTAGGAGCTGCATTCTGCAAAGGGAAACTGTGCTCGGGGAACAAACCTCAGCCCCAATGCGGCTTGGCTCAGGATCCCAGCGCTTGCCTAGTTCTCACCTAGCCCTAGGCTCCCCATAGGGCCAAGGAGGGTCTGGGCTGCCTCTGGCTCCGTGGGCACTGCTGCTTGGCTGGTGGTCTCCGCAGCTGGAAACCAACTCCAAACGTCTTCTCTTTCGTGGACAAGGATGAGGTGGCATGAAAAAGCCCTGTGTGCACTGGCCCTATCCACCCAGCCATAGCCGGCTAGGGTGGGACCCACCTATGGGCTACCTTGAAACAGCAGAAAACGCGCTTCTAGGAGCTGCATTCTGCAAAGGGAAACTGTGCTCGGGGAACAAACCTCAGCCCCAATGCGGCTTGGCTCAGGATCCCAGCGCTTGCCTAGTTCTCACCTAGCCCTAGGCTCCCCATAGGGCCAAGGAGGGTCTGGGCTGCTTCTGGCTCCGTGGGCACTGCTGCTAGGCTGGTGGTCTCCGCAGCTGGAACCCAACTCCAAGCGTCTTCTACTTAGCAGAGAAGGCTGATTTGGCATAGAAAGGCCTTGATTGTACTGGCCCTATCAACCCACCTATAGCCTAGAGCTATGCTGGGACCCACCTAAGATGTAGCTCGGAAATAGCACAAAACTCTCTTCTAGGAGCTGCATTCTGCAAAGGGAAACTGTGCTCGGGGAACAAACCTCAGCCCCAATGCCGCTTGGCTCAGGATCCCAGCGCTTGCCTAGTATTCAGCTAGCCCTAGGCTCCCCATAGGGCCAAGGAGGGTCTGGGCTGCCTCTGGCTCCGTGGGCACTGCTGCTTGGCTGGTGGTCTCCGCAGCTGGAAACCAACTCCACGCGTCTTCTCCTTGGCAGAGAAGGATGACTTGGCCTGAAGAAGCCCAGTGTGCCATGGCCCTAGTAACCCACCCATAGCCAGCTCGGGAGGGAGCCACCTAGGGCCTAGCTCCGAAATGGCACAAAACGTGCTTCCAGGAGCTGCATTCTGCAAAGGGAAACTGTGCTCGGGGAACAAACCTCAGCCCCAATGCGGCTTGGCTCAGGATCCCAGCGCTTGCCTAGTTCTCGCCTAGCCCTAGGCTCCCAAAAGGGCCAAGGAGGGTCTGGGCTGCCTCTGGCTCTGTGGGCACTGCTGCTTGGCTGGTGGTCTCCGCAGCTAGAGCCCAATTCAAAGCGTCTTCCCCTTAGCAGAGAAGGCTGATTTGGCATAGAAAGGCCTTGATTGTACTGGCCCTTTCAACCCACCCATAGCCTAGATGTAGGGTGGGACCCACAAAGGGGCTATCTCGAAACAGCACAAAACGCGCTTCTAGGAGCTGCATTCTGCAAAGGGAAACTGTGCTCGGGGAACAAACCTCAGCCCCAATGCGGCTTGGCTCAGGATCCCAGCGCTTGCCTAGTTCTCACCTAGCCCTAGGCTCCCCATAGGGCCAAGGAGGGTCTGGGCTGCCTCTGGCTCCGTGGGCACTGCTGCTTGGCTGGTGGTCTCCGCAGCTGGAAACCAACTCCACGCGTCTTCTCCTTGGCATAGAAGGATGACTTGGCCTGAAGAAGCCCAGTGTGCCATGGCCCTACTAACCCACCCATAGCCAGCTCGGGAGGGAGCCACCTAGGGCCTAGCTCCGAAATGGCACAAAACGTGCTTCCAGGAGCTGCATTCTGCAAAGGGAAACTGTGCTCGGGGAACAAACCTCAGCCCCAATGCGGCTTGGCTCAGGATCCCAGCGCTTGCCTAGTTCTCGCCTAGCCCTAGGCTCCCAAAAGGGCCAAGGATGGTCTGGGCTGCCTCTGGCTCCGTGGGCACTGCTGCTTGGCTGGTGGTCTCCGCAGCTGGAAATCAATTCCAAACGTCTTCTCCTTCGTGGAGAAGGATGAGGTGGCATGAAAAAGCCCTGTGTGCACTGGCCCTATCCACCCAGCCATAGCCGGCTTGGGTGGGACCCAACTATGGGCTACCTCGAAACAGCACACAACGCGCTTCTAGGAGCTGCATTCTGCAAAGGGAAACTGTGCTCGGGGAACAAACCTCAGCCCCAATGTGGCTTGGCTCAGGATCCCAGCGCTTGCCTAGTTCTCACCTAGCCCTAGGCTCCCGACAGGGCCAAGGAGGGTCTGGGCTGCCTCTGGCTCCGTGGGCACTGCTGCTTGGCTGGTGGTCTCCGCAGCTGGAAACCAACTCCAAGCGTTTTCTCCTTAGCGGAGAAGGCTGATTTGGCATAGTAAGGCCTTGATTGTACTGGCCCTATCAACGCACCCATAGCCTAGATCTAGGGTGGGACCCACCTATGCCCTAGCTCCGAAATAGCACAAAACTCGCTTCTAGGAGCTGCATTCTGCAAAGGGAAACTGTGCTCGGGGAACAAACCTCAGCCCCAATGCGGCTTGGCTCAGGATCCCAGCGCTTGCCTAGTTCTCACCTAGCCCTAGGCTCCCCATAGGGCCAAGGAGGGTCTGGGCTGCTTCTGGCTCCGTGGGCACTGCTGCTAGGCTGGTGGTCTCCGCAGCTGGAACCCAACTCCAAGCGTCTTCTACTTAGCAGAGAAGGCTGATTTGGCATAGAAAGGCCTTGATTGTACTGGCCCTATCAACCCACCTCTAGCCTAGAGCTAGGGTGGGACCCACCTAAGGTGTAGCTCGGAAATAGCACAAAACTCTCTTCTAGGAACTGCATTCTGCAAAGGGAAACTGTGCTCGGGGAACAAACCTCAGCCCCAATGCCACTTGGCTCAGGATCCCAGCGCTTGCCTAGTATTCAGCTAGCCCTAGGCTCCCCATAGGGCCAAGGAGGGTCTGGGCTGCCTCTGGCTCCGTGGGCACTGCTGCTTGGCTGGTGGTCTCCGCAGCTGGAAACCAACTCCAAGCGTCTTCTCCTTGACAGAGAAGGATGATTTGGCCTGAAGAAGCCCAGTGTGCCATGGCCCTAGCAACCCACCCATAGCCAGCTCGGGAGGGAGCCACCTAGGGCCTAGCTCCGAAACAGCACAAAACGTGCTTCCAGGAGCTGCATTCTGCAAAGGGAAACTGTGCTCGGGGAACAAACCTCAGCCCCAATGCGGCTTGGCTCAGGATCCCAGCGCTTGCCTAGTTCTCGCCTAGCCCTAGGCTCCCAAAAGGGCCAAGGAGGGTCTGGGCTGCCTCTGGCTCTGTGGGCACTGCTGCTTGGCTGGTGGTCTCCGCAGCTAGAGCCCAATTCAAAGCGTCTTCCCCTTAGCAGAGAAGGCTGATTTGGCATAGAAAGGCCTTGATTGTACTGGCCCTTTCAACCCACCCTTAGCCTAGATGTAGGGTGGGACCCACAAAGGGGCTATCTCGAAACAGCACAAAACGCGCTTCTAGGAGCTGCATTCTGCAAAGGGAAACTGTGCTCGGGGAACAAACCTCAGCCCCAATGCCGCTTGGCTCAGGATCCCAGCGCTTGCCTAGTATTCAGCTAGCCCTAGGCTCCCCATAGGGCCAAGGAGGGTCTGGGCTGCCTCTGGCTCTGTGGGCACTGCTGCTTGGCTGGTGGTCTCCGCAGCTAGAGCCCAATTCAAAGCGTCTCCCCTTAGCAGAGAAGGCTGATTTGGCCTAGAAAGGCCTTGATTGTACTGGCCCTTTCAACCCACCCATAACCTAGATGTAGGGTGGGACCCACAAAGGGGCTATCTCGAAACAGCACAAAACGCGCTTCTAGGAGCTGCATTCTGCAAAGGGAAACTGTGCTCGGGGAACAAACCTCAGCCCCAATGCCGCTTGGCTCAGGATCCCAGCGCTTGCCTAGTATTCAGCTAGCCCTAGGCTCCCCATAGGGCCAAGGAGGGTCTGGGCTGCCTCTGGCTCCGTGGGCACTGCTGCTTGGCTGGTGGTCTCCGCAGCTGGAAACCAACTCCACGCGTCTTCTCCTTGGCAGAGAAGGATGATTTGGCCTGAAGAAGCGCAGTGTGCCATGGCCCTAGTAACCCACCCATAGCCAGCTCGGGAGGGAGCCACCTAGGGCCTAGCTCCGAAATGGCACAAAACGTGCTTCCAGGAGCTGCATTCTGCAAAGGGAAACTGTGCCCGGGGAACAAACCTCAGCCCCAATGCGGCTTGGCTCAGGATCCCAGCGCTTGCCTAGTTCTCGCCTAGCCCTAGGCTCTCAAAAGGGCCAAGGAGGGTCTGGGCTGCCTCTGGCTCCGTGGGCACTGCTGCTTGGCTGGTGGTCTCCGCAGCTGGAAACCAACTCCAAGCGTTTTCTCCTTAGCGGAGAAGGCTGATTTGGCATAGAAAGGCCTTGATTGTACAGGCCCTATCAACGCACCCATAGCCTAGAACTAGGGTGGGACCCACCTATGCCCTAGCTCCGAAATAGCACAAAACTCGCTTCTAGGAGCTGCATTCTGCAAAGGGAAACTGTGCTCGGGGAACAAACCTCAGCCCCAATGCGGCTTGGCTCAGGATCCCACCGCTTGCCTACTTCTCACCTAGCCCTAGGCTCCCCATAGGGCCAAGGATGGTCTGGGCTGCCTCTGGCTCCGTGGGCACTGCTGCTTGGCTGGTGGTCTCCGCAGCTGGAAACCAACTCCAAACGTCTTCTCCTTCGCGGAGAAGGATGAGGTGGCATGAAAAAGCCCTGTGTGCACTGGTTCTATCCACCCAGCCATAGCCGGCTAGGGTGGAACCCACCTATGGGCTACCTCGAAACAGCAGAAAACGCGCTTCTAGGAGATGCATTCTGCAAAGGGAAACTGTGCTCGGGGAACAAACCTCAGCCCCAATGCGGCTTGGCTCAGGATCCCAGCGCTTGCCTAGTTCTCGCCTAGCCCTAGGCTCCCAAAAGGGCCAAGGAGGGTCTGGGCTGCCTCTGGCTCTGTGGGCACTGCTGCTTGGCTGGTGGTCTCCGCAGCTAGAGCCCAATTCAAAGCGTCTTCCCCTTAGCAGAGAAGGCTGATTTGGCATAGAAAGGCCTTGATTGTACTGGCCCTTTCAACCCACCCATAGCCTAGATGTAGGGTGGGACCCACAAAGGGGCTATCTCGAAACAGCACAAAACGCGCTTCTAGGAGCTGCATTCTGCAAAGGGAAACTGTGCTCGGGGAACAAACCTCAGCCCCAATGCCGCTTGGCTCAGGACCCCACGCTTGCCTAGTATTCAGCTAGCCCTAGGCTCCCCATAGGGCCAAGGAGGGTCTGGGCTGCCTCTGGCTCCGTGGGCACTGCTGCTTGGCTGGTGGTCTCCGCAGCTGGAAACCAACTCCACGCGTCTTCTCCTTGGCAGAGAAGGATGATTTGGCCTGAAGAAGCCCAGTGTGCCATGGCCCTAGTAACCCACCCATAGCCAGCTCGGGAGGGAGCCACCTAGGGCCTAGCTCCGAAATGGCACAAAACGTGCTTCCAGGAGCTGCATTCTGCAAAGGGAAACTGTGCTCGGGGAACAAACCTCAGCCCCAATGCGGCTTGGCTCAGGATCCCAGCGCTTGCCTAGTTCTCGCCTAGCCCTAGGCTCCCAAAACGGCCAAGGAGGGTCTGGGCTGCCTCTGGCTCCGTGGGCACTGCTGCTTGGCTGGTGGTCACCGCAGCTGGAAACCAACTCCAAGCGTTTTCTCCTTAGCGGAGAAGGCTGATTTGGCATAGAAAGGCCTTGATTGTACAGGCCCTATCAACGCACCCATAGCCTAGAACTAGGGTGGGACCCACCTATGCCCTAGCTCCGAAATAGCACAAAACTCGCTTCTAGGAGCTGCATTCTGCAAAGGGAAACTGTGCTCGGGGAACAAACCTCAGCCCCAATGCGGCTTGGCTCAGGATCCCAGCGCTTGCCTAGTTCTCACCTAGCCCTAGGCTCCCCATAGGGCCAAGGAGGGTCTGGGCTGCCTCTGGCTCCGTGGGCACTGCTGCTTGGCTGGTGGTCTCCGCAGCTGGAAACCAACTCCAAACGTCTTCTCTTTCGTGGACAAGGATGAGGTGGCATGAAAAAGCCCTGTGTGCACTGGCCCTATCCACCCAGCCATAGCCGGCTAGGGTGGGACCCACCTATGGGCTACCTTGAAACAGCAGAAAACGCGCTTCTAGGAGCTGCATTCTGCAAAGGGAAACTGTGCTCGGGGAACAAACCTCAGCCCCAATGCGGCTTGGCTCAGGATCCCAGCGCTTGCCTAGTTCTCACCTAGCCCTAGGCTCCCCATAGGGCCAAGGAGGGTCTGGGCTGCTTCTGGCTCCGTGGGCACTGCTGCTAGGCTGGTGGTCTCCGCAGCTGGAACCCAACTCCAAGCGTCTTCTACTTAGCAGAGAAGGCTGATTTGGCATAGAAAGGCCTTGATTGTACTGGCCCTATCAACCCACCTATAGCCTAGAGCTATGCTGGGACCCACCTAAGATGTAGCTCGGAAATAGCACAAAACTCTCTTCTAGGAGCTGCATTCTGCAAAGGGAAACTGTGCTCGGGGAACAAACCTCAGCCCCAATGCCGCTTGGCTCAGGATCCCAGCGCTTGCCTAGTATTCAGCTAGCCCTAGGCTCCCCATAGGGCCAAGGAGGGTCTGGGCTGCCTCTGGCTCCGTGGGCACTGCTGCTTGGCTGGTGGTCTCCGCAGCTGGAAACCAACTCCACGCGTCTTCTCCTTGGCAGAGAAGGATGACTTGGCCTGAAGAAGCCCAGTGTGCCATGGCCCTAGTAACCCACCCATAGCCAGCTCGGGAGGGAGCCACCTAGGGCCTAGCTCCGAAATGGCACAAAACGTGCTTCCAGGAGCTGCATTCTGCAAAGGGAAACTGTGCTCGGGGAACAAACCTCAGCCCCAATGCGGCTTGGCTCAGGATCCCAGCGCTTGCCTAGTTCTCGCCTAGCCCTAGGCTCCCAAAAGGGCCAAGGATGGTCTGGGCTGCCTCTGGCTCTGTGGGCACTGCTGCTTGGCTGGTGGTCTCCGCAGCTAGAGCCCAATTCAAAGCGTCTTCCCCTTAGCAGAGAAGGCTGATTTGGCATAGAAAGGCCTTGATTGTACTGGCCCTTTCAACCCACCCATAGCCTAGATGTAGGGTGGGACCCACAAAGGGGCTATCTCGAAACAGCACAAAACGCGCTTCTAGGAGCTGCATTCTGCAAAGGGAAACTGTGCTCGGGGAACAAACCTCAGCCCCAATGCGGCTTGGCTCAGGATCCCAGCGCTTGCCTAGTTCTCACCTAGCCCTAGGCTCCCCATAGGGCCAAGGAGGGTCTGGGCTGCCTCTGGCTCCGTGGGCACTGCTGCTTGGCTGGTGGTCTCCGCAGCTGGAAACCAACTCCACGCGTCTTCTCCTTGGCATAGAAGGATGACTTGGCCTGAAGAAGCCCAGTGTGCCATGGCCCTACTAACCCACCCATAGCCAGCTCGGGAGGGAGCCACCTAGGGCCTAGCTCCGAAATGGCACAAAACGTGCTTCCAGGAGCTGCATTCTGCAAAGGGAAACTGTGCTCGGGGAACAAACCTCAGCCCCAATGCGGCTTGGCTCAGGATCCCAGCGCTTGCCTAGTTCTCGCCTAGCCCTAGGCTCCCAAAAGGGCCAAGGATGGTCTGGGCTGCCTCTGGCTCCGTGGGCACTGCTGCTTGGCTGGTGGTCTCCGCAGCTGGAAATCAATTCCAAACGTCTTCTCCTTCGTGGAGAAGGATGAGGTGGCATGAAAAAGCCCTGTGTGCACTGGCCCTATCCACCCAGCCATAGCCGGCTTGGGTGGGACCCAACTATGGGCTACCTCGAAACAGCACACAACGCGCTTCTAGGAGCTGCATTCTGCAAAGGGAAACTGTGCTCGGGGAACAAACCTCAGCCCCAATGTGGCTTGGCTCAGGATCCCAGCGCTTGCCTAGTTCTCACCTAGCCCTAGGCTCCCGACAGGGCCAAGGAGGGTCTGGGCTGCCTCTGGCTCCGTGGGCACTGCTGCTTGGCTGGTGGTCTCCGCAGCTGGAAACCAACTCCAAGCGTTTTCTCCTTAGCGGAGAAGGCTGATTTGGCATAGTAAGGCCTTGATTGTACTGGCCCTATCAACGCACCCATAGCCTAGATCTAGGGTGGGACCCACCTATGCCCTAGCTCCGAAATAGCACAAAACTCGCTTCTAGGAGCTGCATTCTGCAAAGGGAAACTGTGCTCGGGGAACAAACCTCAGCCCCAATGCGGCTTGGCTCAGGATCCCAGCGCTTGCCTAGTTCTCACCTAGCCCTAGGCTCCCCATAGGGCCAAGGAGGGTCTGGGCTGCTTCTGGCTCCGTGGGCACTGCTGCTAGGCTGGTGGTCTCCGCAGCTGGAACCCAACTCCAAGCGTCTTCTACTTAGCAGAGAAGGCTGATTTGGCATAGAAAGGCCTTGATTGTACTGGCCCTATCAACCCACCTCTAGCCTAGAGCTAGGGTGGGACCCACCTAAGGTGTAGCTCGGAAATAGCACAAAACTCTCTTCTAGGAACTGCATTCTGCAAAGGGAAACTGTGCTCGGGGAACAAACCTCAGCCCCAATGCCACTTGGCTCAGGATCCCAGCGCTTGCCTAGTATTCAGCTAGCCCTAGGCTCCCCATAGGGCCAAGGAGGGTCTGGGCTGCCTCTGGCTCCGTGGGCACTGCTGCTTGGCTGGTGGTCTCCGCAGCTGGAAACCAACTCCAAGCGTCTTCTCCTTGACAGAGAAGGATGATTTGGCCTGAAGAAGCCCAGTGTGCCATGGCCCTAGCAACCCACCCATAGCCAGCTCGGGAGGGAGCCACCTAGGGCCTAGCTCCGAAACAGCACAAAACGTGCTTCCAGGAGCTGCATTCTGCAAAGGGAAACTGTGCTCGGGGAACAAACCTCAGCCCCAATGCGGCTTGGCTCAGGATCCCAGCGCTTGCCTAGTTCTCGCCTAGCCCTAGGCTCCCAAAAGGGCCAAGGAGGGTCTGGGCTGCCTCTGGCTCTGTGGGCACTGCTGCTTGGCTGGTGGTCTCCGCAGCTAGAGCCCAATTCAAAGCGTCTTCCCCTTAGCAGAGAAGGCTGATTTGGCATAGAAAGGCCTTGATTGTACTGGCCCTTTCAACCCACCCTTAGCCTAGATGTAGGGTGGGACCCACAAAGGGGCTATCTCGAAACAGCACAAAACGCGCTTCTAGGAGCTGCATTCTGCAAAGGGAAACTGTGCTCGGGGAACAAACCTCAGCCCCAATGCCGCTTGGCTCAGGATCCCAGCGCTTGCCTAGTATTCAGCTAGCCCTAGGCTCCCCATAGGGCCAAGGAGGGTCTGGGCTTCCTCTGGCTCTGTGGGCACTGCTGCTTGGCTGGTGGTCTCCGCAGCTAGAGCCCAATTCAAAGCGTCTCCCCTTAGCAGAGAAGGCTGATTTGGCCTAGAAAGGCCTTGATTGTACTGGCCCTTTCAACCCACCCATAGCCTAGATGTAGGGTGGGACCCACAAAGGGGCTATCTCGAAACAGCACAAAACGCGCTTCTAGGAGCTGCATTCTGCAAAGGGAAACTGTGCTCGGGGAACAAACCTCAGCCCCAATGCCGCTTGGCTCAGGACCCCACGCTTGCCTAGTATTCAGCTAGCCCTAGGCTCCCCATAGGGCCAAGGAGGGTCTGGGCTGCCTCTGGCTCCGTGGGCACTGCTGCTTGGCTGGTGGTCTCCGCAGCTGGAAACCAACTCCACGCGTCTTCTCCTTGGCAGAGAAGGATGATTTGGCCTGAAGAAGCGCAGTGTGCCATGGCCCTAGTAACCCACCCATAGCCAGCTCGGGAGGGAGCCACCTAGGGCCTAGCTCCGAAATGGCACAAAACGTGCTTCCAGGAGCTGCATTCTGCAAAGGGAAACTGTGCCCGGGGAACAAACCTCAGCCCCAATGCGGCTTGGCTCAGGATCCCAGCGCTTGCCTAGTTCTCGCCTAGCCCTAGGCTCTCAAAAGGGCCAAGGAGGGTCTGGGCTGCCTCTGGCTCCGTGGGCACTGCTGCTTGGCTGGTGGTCTCCGCAGCTGGAAACCAACTCCAAGCGTTTTCTCCTTAGCGGAGAAGGCTGATTTGGCATAGAAAGGCCTTGATTGTACAGGCCCTATCAACGCACCCATAGCCTAGAACTAGGGTGGGACCCACCTATGCCCTAGCTCCGAAATAGCACAAAACTCGCTTCTAGGAGCTGCATTCTGCAAAGGGAAACTGTGCTCGGGGAACAAACCTCAGCCCCAATGCGGCTTGGCTCAGGATCCCACCGCTTGCCTACTTCTCACCTAGCCCTAGGCTCCCCATAGGGCCAAGGATGGTCTGGGCTGCCTCTGGCTCCGTGGGCACTGCTGCTTGGCTGGTGGTCTCCGCAGCTGGAAACCAACTCCAAACGTCTTCTCCTTCGCGGAGAAGGATGAGGTGGCATGAAAAAGCCCTGTGTGCACTGGTTCTATCCACCCAGCCATAGCCGGCTAGGGTGGAACCCACCTATGGGCTACCTCGAAACAGCAGAAAACGCGCTTCTAGGAGATGCATTCTGCAAAGGGAAACTGTGCTCGGGGAACAAACCTCAGCCCCAATGCGGCTTGGCTCAGGATCCCAGCGCTTGCCTAGTTCTCGCCTAGCCCTAGGCTCCCAAAAGGGCCAAGGAGGGTCTGGGCTGCCTCTGGCTCTGTGGGCACTGCTGCTTGGCTGGTGGTCTCCGCAGCTAGAGCCCAATTCAAAGCGTCTTCCCCTTAGCAGAGAAGGCTGATTTGGCATAGAAAGGCCTTGATTGTACCGGCCCTTTCAACCTGCCCATAGCCTAGATGTAGGGTGGGACCCACAAAGGGGCTATCTCGAAACAGCACAAAACGCGCTTCTAGGAGCTGCATTCTGCAAAGGGAAACTGTGCTCGGGGAACAAACCTCAGCCCCAATGCGGCTTGGCCCAGGATCCCAGCGCTTGCCTAGTTCTCGCCTAGCCCTAGGCTCCCAAAAGGGCCAAGGAGGGTCTGGGCTGCCTCTGGCTCCGTGGGCACTGCTGCTTGGCTGGTGGTCTCCGCAGCTGGAAACCAACTCCACGCGTCTTCTCCTTGGCAGAGAAGGATGATTTGGCCTGAAGAAGCCCAGTGTGCCATGGCCCTAGTAACCCACCCATAGCCAGCTCGGGAGGGAGCCACCTAGGGCCTAGCTCCGAAATGGCACAAAACGTGCTTCCAGGAGCTGCATTCTGCAAAGGGAAACTGTGCTCGGGGAACAAACCTCAGCCCCAATGCGGCTTGGCTCAGGATCCCAGCGCTTGCCTAGTTCTCGCCTAGCCATAGGCTCCCAAAACGGCCAAGGAGGGTCTGGGCTGCCTCTGGCTCCGTGGGACTGCTGCTTGGCTGGTGGTCACCGCAGCTGGAAACCAACTCCAAGCGTTTTCTCCTTAGCGGAGAAGGCTGATTTGGCATAGAAAGGCCTTGATTGTACAGGCCCTATCAACGCACCCATAGCCTAGAACTAGGGTGGGACCCACCTATGCCCTAGCTCCGAAATAGTACAAAACTCGCTTCTAGGAGCTGCATTCTGCAAAGGGAAACTGTGCTCGGGGAACAAACCTCAGCCCCAATGCGGCTTGGCTCAGGATCCCAGCGCTTGCCTAGTTCTCACCTAGCCCTAGGCTCCCCATAGGGCCAAGGAGGGTCTGGGCTGCCTCTGGCTCCGTGGGCACTGCTGCTTGGCTGGTGGTCTCCGCAGCTGAAACCCAACTCCAAGCGTCTTCTACTTAGCAGAGAAGGCTGATTTGGCATAGAAAGGCCTTGATTCTACTGGCCCTATCAAACCGCCTATAGCCTAGAGCTAGGGTGGGACCCACCTAAGGTGTAGCTCGGAAATAGCACAAAACTCTCTTCTAGGAGCTGCATTCTGCAAAGGGAAACTGTGCTCGGGGAACAAACCTCAGCCCCAATGCCGCTTGGCTCAGGACCCCACACTTGCCTAGTATTCAGCTAGCCCTAGGCTCCCCATAGGGCCAAGGAGGGTCTGGGCTGCCTCTGGCTCCGTGGGCACTGCTGCTTGGCTGGTGGTCTCCGCAGCTGGAAACCAACTCCAAGCGTTTTCTCCTTAGCGGAGAAGGCTGATTTGGCATAGAAAGGCCTTGATTGTACTGGCCCTATCAACGCACCCATAACCGAGAACTAGGGTGGGACCCACCTATGCCCTAACTCCGAAATAGCACACAACGTGCTTCCAGGAGCTGCATTCTGCAAAGGGAAACTGTGCTCAGGGAACAAACCTCAGCCCCAATGCAGCTTGGCTCAGGATCCCAGTGCTTGCCTAGTTCTCAGCTAGCCCTAGGCTCCCAAAAGGGCCAAGGAGGGTCTGGGCTGCCTCTGGCTCCGTGGGCACTGCTGCTTGGCTGGTGGTCTCCGCAGCTGGAAACCAACTCCAAGCGTTTTCTCCTTAGCGGAGAAGGCTGATTTGGCATAGAAAGGCCTTGATTGTACTGGCCCTATCAACGCACCCATAACCGAGAACTAGGGTGGGACCCACCTATGCCCTAACTCCGAAATAGCACAAAACTCGCATCTAGGAGCTGCATTCTGCAAAGGGAAACTGTGCTCGGGGAACAAACCTCAGCCCCAATGCGGCTTGGCTCAGGATCCCAGCGCTTGCCTAGTTCTCGCCTAGCCCTAGGCTCCCAAAAGGGCCAAGGAGGGTCTGGGCTGCCTCTGGCTCCGTGGGCACTGCTGCTTGGCTGGTGGTCTCCGCAGCTGGAAACCAACTCCAAGCGTCTTCTCCTTGGCAGAGAGGGATGATTTGGCCTGAAGAAGCCCAGTGTGCCATGGCCCTAGCAACCCACCCATAGCCAGCTCGGGAGGGAGCCACCTAGGGCCTAGCTCCGAAATGGCACAAAACGTGCTTCCAGGAGTTGCATTCTGCAAAGGGAAACTGTGCCCGGGGAACAAACCTCAGCCCCAATGCGGCTTGGCTCAGGATCCCAGCGCTTGCCTAGTTCTCGCCTAGCCCTAGGCTCTCAAAAGGGCCAAGGAGGGTCTGGGCTGCCTCTGGCTCCGTGGGCACTGCTGCTTGGCTGGTGGTCTCCGCAGCTGGAAACCAACTCCAAGCGTTTTCTCCTTAGCGGAGAAGGCTGATTTGGCATAGAAAGGCCTTGATTGTACAGGCCCTATCAACGCACCCATAGCCTAGAACTAGGGTGGGAACCACCTATGCCCTAGCTCCGAAATAGCACAAAACTCGCTTCTAGGAGCTGCATTCTGCAAAGGGAAACTGTGCTCGGGGAACAAACCTCAGCCCCAATGCGGCTTGGCTCAGGATCCCAGCGCTGGCCTAGTTCTCGCCTAGCCCTAGGCTCCCAAAAGGGCCAAGGAGGGTCTGGGCTGCCTCTGGCTCTGTGGGCACTGCTGCTTGGCTGGTGGTCTCCGCAGCTGGAAACCAACTCCAAACGTCTTCTCCTTCGCGGAGAAGGATGAGGTGGCATGAAAAAGCCCTGTGTGCACTGGTTCTATCCACCCAGCCATAGCCGGCTAGGGTGGAACCCACCTATGGGCTACCTCGAAACAGCAGAAAACGCGCTTCTAGGAGATGCATTCTGCAAAGGGAAACTGTGCTCGGGGAACAAACCTCAGCCCCAATGCGGCTTGGCTCAGGATCCCAGCGCTTGCCTACTTCTCACCTAGCCCTAGGCTCCCCATAGGGCCAAGGATGGTCTGGGCTGCCTCTGGCTCCGTGGGCACTGCTGCTTGGCTGGTGGTCTCCGCAGCTGGAAACCAACTCCAAACGTCTTCTCCTTCGCGGAGAAGGATGAGGTGGCATGAAAAAGCCCTGTGTGCACTGGTTCTATCCACCCAGCCATAGCCGGCTAGGGTGGAACCCACCTATGGGCTACCTCGAAACAGCAGAAAACTCGCTTCTAGGAGATGCATTCTGCAAAGGGAAACTGTACTCGGGGAACAAACCTCAGCCCCAATGCGGCTTGGCTCAGGATCCCAGCGCTTGCCTAGTTCTCGCCTAGCCCTAGGCTCCCAAAAGGGCCAAGGAGGGTCTGGGCTGCCTCTGGCTCTGTGGGCACTGCTGCTTGGCTGGTGGTCTCCGCAGCTAGAGCCCAATTCAAAGCGTCTTCCCCTTAGCAGAGAAGGCTGATTTGGCATAGAAAGGCCTTGATTGTACTGGCCCTTTCAACCTGCCCATAGCCTAGATGTAGGGTGGGACCCACAAAGGGGCTATCTCGAAACAGCACAAAACGCGCTTCTAGGAGCTGCATTCTGCAAAGGGAAACTGTGCTCGGGGAACAAACCTCAGCCCCAATGCGGCTTGGCTCAGGATCCCAGCGCTTGCCTAGTTCTCGCCTAGCCCTAGGCTCCCAAAAGGGCCAAGGAGGGTCTGGGCTGCCTCTGGCTCTGTGGGCACTGCTGCTTGGCTGGTGGTCTCCGCAGCTAGGGCCCAATTCAAAGCGTCTTCCACTTAGCAGAGAAGGCTGATTTGGCATAGAAAGGCCTTGATTGTACTGGCCCTTTCAACCCACCCATAGCCTAGATGTAGGGTGGGACCCACAAAGGGGCTATCTCGAAACAGCACAAAACGCGCTTCTAGGAGCTGCATTCTGCAAAGGGAAACTGTGCTCGGGGAACAAACCTCAGCCCCAATGCCGCTTGGCTCAGGACCCCACGCTTGCCTAGTATTCAGCTAGCCCTAGGCTCCCCATAGGGCCAAGGAGGGTCTGGGCTGCCTCTGGCTCCGTGGGCACTGCTGCTTGGCTGGTGGTCTCCGCAGCTGGAAACCAACTCCACGCGTCTTCTCCTTGGCAGAGAAGGATGATTTGGCCTGAAGAAGCCCAGTGTGCCATGGCCCTAGTAACCCACCCATAGCCAGCTCGGGAGGGAGCCACCTAGGGCCTAGCTCCGAAATGGCACAAAACGTGCTTCCAGGAGCTGCATTCTGCAAAGGGAAACTGTGCTCGGGGAACAAACCTCAGCCCCAATGCGGCTTGGCTCAGGATCCCAGCGCTTGCCTAGTTCTCGCCTAGCCCTAGGTTCCCAAAACGGCCAAGGAGGGTCTGGGCTGCCTCTGGCTCCGTGGGACTGCTGCTTGGCTGGTGGTCACCGCAGCTGGAAACCAACTCCAAGCGTTTTCTCCTTAGCGGAGAAGGCTGATTTGGCATAGAAAGGCCTTGATTGTACAGGCCCTATCAACGCACCCATAGCCTAGAACTAGGGTGGGACCCACCTATGCCCTAGCTCCGAAATAGCACAAAACTCGCTTCTAGGAGCTGCATTCTGCAAAGGGAAACTGTGCTCGGGGAACAAACCTCAGCCCCAATGCGGCTTGGCTCAGGATCCCAGCGCTTGCCTAGTTCTCACCTAGCCCTAGGCTCCCCATAGGGCCAAGGAGGGTCTGGGCTGCCTCTGGCTCCGTGGGCACTGCTGCTTGGCTGGTGGTCTCCGCAGCTGAAACCCAACTCCAAGCGTCTTCTACTTAGCAGAGAAGGCTGATTTGTCATAGAAAGGCCTTGATTCTACTGGCCCTATCAAACCGCCTATAGCCTAGAGCTAGGGTGGGACCCACCTAAGGTGTAGCTCGGAAATAGCACAAAACTCTCTTCTAGGAGCTGCATTCTGCAAAGGGAAACTGTGCTCGGGGAACAAACCTCAGCCCCAATGCCGCTTGGCTCAGGACCCCACGCTTGCCTAGTATTCAGCTAGCCCTAGGCTCCCCATAGGGCCAAGGAGGGTCTGGGCTGCCTCTGGCTCCGTGGGCACTGCTGCTTGGCTGGTGGTCTCCGCAGCTGGAAACCAACTCCAAGCGTCTTCTCCTTGACAGAGAAGGATGATTTGGCCTGAAGAAGCCCAGTGTGCCATGGCCCTAGCAACCCACCCATAGCCAGCTCGGGAGGGAGCCACCTAGGGCCTAGCTCCGAAACAGCACACAACGTGCTTCCAGGAGCTGCATTCTGCAAAGGGAAACTGTGCTCAGGGAACAAACCTCAGCCCCAATGCAGCTTGGCTCAGGATCCCAGTGCTTGCCTAGTTCTCAGCTAGCCCTAGGCTCCCAAAAGGGCCAAGGAGGGTCTGGGCTGCCTCTGGCTCCGTGGGCACTGCTGCTTGGCTGGTGGTCTCCGCAGCTGGAAACCAACTCCAAGCGTTTTCTCCTTAGCGGAGAAGGCTGATTTGGCATAGAAAGGCCTTGATTGTACTGGCCCTATCAACGCACCCATAACCGAGAACTAGGGTGGGACCCACCTATGCCCTAACTCCGAAATAGCACAAAACTCGCATCTAGGAGCTGCATTCTGCAAAGGGAAACTGTGCTCGGGGAACAAACCTCAGCCCCAATGCGGCTTGGCTCAGGATCCCAGCGCTTGCCTAGTTCTCGCCTAGCCCTAGGCTCCCAAAAGGGCCAAGGAGGGTCTGGGCTGCCTCTGGCTCCGTGGGCACTGCTGCTTGGCTGGTGGTCTCCGCAGCTGGAAACCAACTCCAAGCGTCTTCTCCTTGGCAGAGAGGGATGATTTGGCCTGAAGAAGCCCAGTGTGCCATGGCCCTAGCAACCCACCCATAGCCAGCTCGGGAGGGAACCACCTAGGGCCTAGCTCCGAAATGGGACAAAACGTGCTTCCAGGAGCTGCATTCTGCAAAGGGAAACTGTGCTCGGGGAACAAACCTCAGCCCCAATGCGGCTTGGCTCAGGATCCCAGCGCTTGCCTAGTTCTCGCCTAGCCCTAGGCTCCCAAAAGGGCCAAGGAGGGTCTGGGCTGCCTCTGGCTCTGTGGGCACTGCTGCTTGGCTGGTGGTCTCCGCAGCTAGAGCCCAATTCAAAGCGTCTTCCCCTTAGCAGAGAAGGCTGATTTGGCATAGAAAGGCCTTGATTGTACTGGCCCTTTCAACCTGCCCATAGCCTAGATGTAGGGTGGGACCCACAAAGGGGCTATCTCGAAACAGCACAAAACGCGCTTCTAGGAGCTGCATTCTGCAAAGGGAAACTGTGCTCGGGGAACAAACCTCAGCCCCAATGCGGCTTGGCTCAGGATCCCAGCGCTTGCCTAGTTCTCGCCTAGCCCTAGGCTCCCAAAAGGGCCAAGGAGGGTCTGGGCTGCCTCTGGCTCCGTGGGCACTGCTGCTTGGCTGGTGGTCTCCGCAGCTAGGGCCCAATTCAAAGCGTCTTCCACTTAGCAGAGAAGGCTGATTTGGCATAGAAAGGCCTTGATTGTACTGGCCCTTTCAACCCACCCATAGCCTAGATGTAGGGTGGGACCCACAAAGGGGCTATCTCGAAACAGCACAAAACGCGCTTCTAGGAGCTGCATTCTGCAAAGGGAAACTGTGCTCGGGGAACAAACCTCAGCCCCAATGCCGCTTGGCTCAGGACCCCACGCTTGCCTAGTATTCAGCTAGCCCTAGGCTCCCCATAGGGCCAAGGAGGGTCTGGGCTGCCTCTGGCTCCGTGGGCACTGCTGCTTGGCTGGTGGTCTCCGCAGCTGGAAACCAACTCCACGCGTCTTCTCCTTGGCAGAGAAGGATGATTTGGCCTGAAGAAGCGCAGTGTGCCATGGCCCTAGTAACCCACCCATTGCCAGCTCGGGAGGGAGCCACCTAGGGCCTAGCTCCGAAACGGCACAAAACGTGCTTCCAGGAGCTGCATTCTGCAAAGGGAAACTGTGCTCGGGGAACAAACCTCAGCCCCAATGCGGCTTGGCTCAGGATCCCAGCGCTTGCCTAGTTCTCGCCTAGCCCTAGGCTCCCAAAACGGCCAAGGAGGGTCTGGGCTGCCTCTGGCTCCGTGGGCACTGCTGCTTGGCTGGTGGTCACCGCAGCTGGAAACCAACTCCAAGCGTTTTCTCCTTAGCGGAGAAGGCTGATTTGGCATAGAAAGGCCTTGATTGTACAGGCCCTATCAACGCACCCATAGCCTAGAACTAGGGTGGGACCCACCTATGCCCTAGCTCCGAAATAGCACAAAACTCGCTTCTAGGAGCTGCATTCTGCAAAGGGAAACTGTGCTCGGGGAACAAACCTCAGCCCCAATGCGGCTTGGCTCAGGATCCCAGCGCTTGCCTAGTTCTCACCTAGCCCTAGGCTCCCCATAGGGCCAAGGAGGGTCTGGGCTGCCTCTGGCTCCGTGGGCACTGCTGCTTGGCTGGTGGTCTCCGCAGCTGAAACCCAACTCCAAGCGTCTTCTACTTAGCAGAGAAGGCTGATTTGGCATAGGAAGGCCTTGATTCTACTGGCCCTATCAAACCGCCTATAGCCTAGAGCTAGGGTGGGACCCACCTAAGGTGTAGCTCGGAAATAGCACAAAACTCTCTTCTAGGAGCTGCATTCTGCAAAGGGAAACTGTGCTCGGGGAACAAACCTCAGCCCCAATGCCGCTTGGCTCAGGACCCCACGCTTGCCTAGTATTCAGCTAGCCCTAGGCTCCCCATAGGGCCAACGAGGGTCTGGGCTGCCTCTGGCTCCGTGGGCACTGCTGCTTGGCTGGTGGTCTCCGCAGCTGGAAACCAACTCCAAGCGTCTTCTCCTTGACAGAGAAGGATGATTTGGCCTGAAGAAGCCCAGTGTGCCATGGCCCTAGCAACCCACCCATAGCCAGCTCGGGAGGGAGCCACCTAGGGCCTAGCTCCGAAACAGCACAAAACGTGCTTCCAGGAGCTGCATTCTGCAAAGGGAAACTGTGCTCAGGGAACAAACCTCAGCCCCAATGCAGCTTGGCTCAGGATCCCAGTGCTTGCCTAGTTCTCAGCTAGCCCTAGGCTCCCAAAAGGGCCAAGGAGGGTCTGGGCTGCCTCTGGCTCCGTGGGCACTGCTGCTTGGCTGGTGGTCTCCGCAGCTGGAAACCAACTCCAAGCGTTTTCTCCTTAGCGGAGAAGGCTGATTTGGCATAGAAAGGCCTTGATTGTACTGGCCCTATCAACGCACCCATAACCGAGAACTAGGGTGGGACCCACCTATGCCCTAACTCCGAAATAGCACAAAACTCGCATCTAGGAGCTGCATTCTGCAAAGGGAAACTGTGCTCGGGGAACAAACCTCAGCCCCAATGCGGCTTGGCTCAGGATCCCAGCGCTTGCCTAGTTCTCGCCTAGCCCTAGGCTCCCAAAAGGGCCAAGGAGGGTCTGGGCTGCCTCTGGCTCCGTGGGCACTGCTGCTTGGCTGGTGGTCTCCGCAGCTGGAAACCAACTCCAAGCGTCTTCTCCTTGGCAGAGAGGGATGATTTGGCCTGAAGAAGCCCAGTGTGCCATGGCCCTAGCAACCCACCCATAGCCAGCTCGGGAGGGAGCCACCTAGGGCCTAGCTCCGAAATGGCACAAAACGTGCTTCCAGGAGCTGCATTCTGCAAAGGGAAACTGTGCTCGGGGAACAAACCTCAGCCCCAATGCGGCTTGGCTCAGGATCCCAGCGCTTGCCTAGTTCTCGCCTAGCCCTAGGCTCCCAAAAGGGCCAAGGAGGGTCTGGGCTGCCTCTGGCTCTGTGGGCACTGCTGCTTGGCTGGTGGTCTCCGCAGCTAGAGCCCAATTCAAAGCGTCTTCCCCTTAGCAGAGAAGGCTGATTTGGCATAGAAAGGCCTTGATTGTACTGGCCCTTTCAACCCACCCATAGCCTAGATGTAGGGTGGGACCCACAAAGGGGCTATCTCGAAACAGCACAAAACGCGCTTCTAGGAGCTGCATTCTGCAAAGGGAAACGGTGCTCGGGGAACAAACCTCAGCCCCAATGCGGCTTAGCTCAGGATCCCAGCGCTTGCCGAGTATTCAGCTAGCCCTAGGCTCCCCATAGGGCCAACGAGGGTCTGGGCTGCCTCTGGCTCCGTGGGCACTGCTGCTTGGCTGGTGGTCTCCGCAGCTGGAAACCAACTCCACGCGTCTTCTCCTTGGCAGAGAAGGATGATTTGGCCTGAAGAAGCGCAGTGTGCCATGGCCCTAGTAACCCACCCATTGCCAGCTCGGGAGGGAGCCACCTAGGGCCTAGCTCCGAAACGGCACAAAACGTGCTTCCAGGAGCTGCATTCTGCAAAGGGAAACTGTGCTCGGGGAACAAACCTCAGCCCCAATGCGGCTTGGCTCAGGATCCCAGCGCTTGCCTAGTTCTCGCCTAGCCCTAGGCTCCCAAAAGGGCCAAGGAGGGTCTGGGCTGCCTCTGGCTCCGTGGGCACTGCTGCTTGGCTGGTGGTCTCCGCAGCTGGAAACCAACTCCAAGCGTTTTCTCCTTAGCGGAGAAGGCTGATTTGGCATAGAAAGGCCTTGATTGTACAGGCCCTATCAACGCACCCATAGCCTAGAACTAGGGTGGGACCCACCTATGCCCTAGCTCCGAAATAGCACAAAACTCGCTTCTAGGAGCTGCATTCTGCAAAGGGAAACTGTGCTCGGGGAACAAACCTCAGCCCCAATGCGGCTTGGCTCAGGATCCCAGCGCTTGCCTAGTTCTCACCTAGCCCTAGGCTCCCCATAGGGCCAAGGAGGGTCTGGGCTGCCTCTGGCTCCGTGGGCACTGCTGCTTGGCTGGTGGTCTCCGCAGCTGGAAACCAACTCCAAACGTCTTCTCCTTCGCGGAGAAGGATGAGGTGGCATGAAAAAGCCCTGTGTGCACTGGCCCTATCCACCCAGCCATAGCACGCTAGGGTGGAACCCACCTATGGGCTACCTCGAAACAGCAGAAAACGCGCTTCTAGGAGCTGCATTCTGCAAAGGGAAACTGTGCTCGGGGAACAAACCTCAGCCCCAATGCCGCTTGGCTCAGGACCCCACGCTTGCCTAGTATTCAGCTAGCCCTAGGCTCCCCATAGGGCCAACGAGGGTCTGGGCTGCCTCTGGCTCCGTGGGCACTGCTGCTTGGCTGGTGGTCTCCGCAGCTGGAAACCAACTCCAAGCGTCTTCTCCTTGACAGAGAAGGATGATTTGGCCTGAAGAAGCCCAGTGTGCCATGGCCCTAGCAACCCACCCATAGCCAGCTCGGGAGGGAGCCACCTAGGGCCTAGCTCCGAAACAGCACAAAACGTGCTTCCAGGAGCTGCATTCTGCAAAGGGAAACTGTGCTCGGGGAACAAACCTCAGCCCCAATGCGGCTTGGCTCAGGATCCCAGCGCTTGCCTAGTTCTCGCCTAGCCCTAGGCTCCCAAAAGGGCCAAGGATGGTCTGGGCTGCCTCTGGATCCATGGGCACTGTTGCTTGGCTGGTGGTCTCCGCAGCTAGAGCCCAATTCAAAGCGTCTTCCCCTTAGCAGAGAAGGCTGATTTCGCATAGAAAGGCCTTGATTATACTGGCCCCTTCAACCCACACATAGCCTAGATGTAGGGTGGGACCCACATAGGGGCTATCTCGAAACAGCACAAAACGCGCTTCTAGGAGCTGCATTCTGCAAAGGGAAACTGTGCTCGGGGAACAAACCTCAGCCCCAATGCCGCTTGGCTCAGGATCCCAGCGCTTGCCTAGTTCTCACCTAGCCCTAGGCTCCCCATAGGGCCAAGGAGGGTCTGGGCTGCCTCTGGCTCCGTGGGCACTGCTGCTTGGCTGGTGGTCTCCGCAGCTGGAAACCAACTCCAAACTTCTTCTTCTTCGCGGAGAAGGATGAGGTGGCATGAAAAAGCCCTGTGTGCACTGGCCCTATCCACCCAGCCATAGCCGGCTAGGGTGGAACCCACCTATGGGCTACCTCGAAACAGCAGAAAACGCGCTTCTAGGAGCTGCATTCTGCAAAGGGAAACTGTGCTCGGGGCACAAACCTCAGCCCCAATGCGGCTTGGCTCAGGATCCCAGCGCTTGCCTAGTTCTCACCTAGCCCTAGGCTCCCCATAGGGCCAAGGAGGGTCTGGGCTGCTTCTGGCTCCGTGGGCACTGCTGCTTGGCTGGTGGTCTCCGCAGCTGGAACCCAACTCCAAGCGTCTTCTACTTAGCAGAGAAGGCTGATTTGGCATAGAAAGGCCTTGATTGTACTGGCCCTTTCAACCCGCCCATAGCCTAGATGTAGGGTGGGACCCACATAGGGGCTATCTCGAAACAGCACAAAACGCGCTTCTAGGAGCTGCATTCTGCAAAGGGAAACTGTGCTCGGGGAACAAACCTCAGCCCCAATGCGGCTTGGCCCAGAATCCCAGCGCTTGCCTAGTTCTCGCCTAGCCCTAGGCTCCCAAAAGTGCCAAGGAAGGTTTGGGCTGCCTCTGGCTCTGTGGGCACTGCTGCTTGGCTGGTGGTCTCCGCAGCTGGAACCCAACTCCAAGCGTCTTCTACTTAGCAGAGAAGGCTGATTTGGCATAGAAAGGCCTTGATTGTACTGGCCCTTTCAACCCACCCATAGCCTAGATGTAGGGTGGGACCCACAAAGGGGCTATCTCGAAACAGCACAAAACGCGCTTCTAGGAGCTGCATTCTGCAAAGGGAAACTGTGCTCGGGGAACAAACCTCAGCCCCAATGCGGCTTGGCTCAGGATCCCAGCGCTTGCCGAGTATTCAGCTAGCCCTAGGCTCCCCATAGGGCCAAGGAGGGTCTGGGCTGCCTCTGGCTCCGTGGGCACTGCTGCTTGGCTGGTGGTCTCCGCAGCTGGAAACCAACTCCACGCGTCTTCTCCTTGGCAGAGAAGGATGATTTGGCCTGAAGAAGCCCAGTGTGCCATGGCCATAGTAACCCACCCATAGCCAGCTCGGGAGGGAGCCACCTAGGGCCTAGCTCCGAAATGGCACAAAACGTGCTTCCAGGAGCTGCATTCTGCAAAGGGAAACTGTGCTCGGGGAACAAACCTCAGCCCCAATGCGGCTTGGCTCAGGATCCCAGTGCTTGCCTAGTTCTCGCCTAGCCCTAGGCTCCCAAAAGGGCCAAGGAGGGTCTGGGCTGCCTCTGGCTCCGTGGGCACTGCTGCTTGGCTGGTGGTCTCCGCAGCTGGAAACCAACTCCAAGCGTTTTCTCCTTAGCGGAGAAGGCTGATTTGGCATAGAAAGGCCTTGATTGTACAGGCCCTATCAACGCACCCATAGCCTAGAACTAGGGTGGGACCCACCTATGCCCTAGCTCCGAAATAGCACAAAACTCGCTTCTAGGAGCTGCATTCTGCAAAGGGAAACTGTGCTCGGGGAACAAACCTCAGCCCCAATGCGGCTTGGCTCAGGATCCCAGCGCTTGCCTAGTTCTCACCTAGCCCTAGGCTCCCCATAGGGCCAAGGAGGGTCTGGGCTGCCTCTGGCTCCGTGGGCACTGCTGCTTGGCTGGTGGTCTCCGCAGCTGGAAACCAACTCCAAACGTCTTCTACTTAGCAGAGAAGGCTGATTTGGCATAGAAAGGCCTTGATTGTACTGGCCCTATCAACCCACCTATAGCCTAGAGCTAGGGTGGGACCCACCTAAGGTGTAGCTCGGAAATAGCACAAAACTCTCTTCTAGGAGCTGCATTCTGCAAAGGGAAACTGTGCTCGGGGAACAAACCTCAGCCCCAATGCCGCTTGGCTCAGGACCCCACGCTTGCCTAGTATTCAGCTAGCCCTAGGCTCCCCATAGGGCCAAGGATGGTCTGGGCTGCCTCTGGCTCCGTGGGCACTGCTGCTTGGCTGGTGGTCTCCGCAGCTGGAAACCAACTCCAAGCGTCTTCTCCTTGACAGAGAAGGATGATTTGGCCTGAAGAAGCCCAGTGTGCCATGGCCCTAGCAACCCAACCATAGCCAGCTCGGGAGGGAGCCACCTAGGGCCTAGCTCCGAAACAGCACAAAACGTGCTTCCAGGAGCTGCATTCTGCAAAGGGAAACTGTGCTCGGGGAACAAACCTCAGCCCCAATGCGGCTTGGCTCAGGATCCCAGCGCTTGCCTAGTTCTCGCCTAGCCCTAGGCTCCCAAAAGGGCCAAGGAGGGTCTGGGCTGCCTCTGGCTCTGTGGGCACTGCTGCTTGGCTGGTGGTCTCCGCAGCTAGAGCCCAATTCAAAGCGTCTTCCCCTTAGCAGAGAAGGCTGATTTGGCATAGAAAGGCCTTGATTGTACTGGCCCTTTCAACCCACCCATAGCCTAGATGTAGGGTGGGACCCACAAAGGGGCTATCTCGAAACAGCACAAAACGCGCTTCTAGGAGCTGCATTCTGCAAAGGGAAACTGTGCTCGGGGAACAAACCTCAGCCCCAATGCGGCTTGGCCCAGGATCCCAGCGCTTGCCTAGTTCTCGCCTAGCCCTAGGCTCCCAAAAGGGCCAAGGAGGGTCTGGGCTGCCTCTGGCTCCGTGGGCACTGCTGCTTGGCTGGTGGTCTCCGCAGCTGGAAACCAACTCCAAGCGTCTTCTCCTTAGCGGAGAAGGCTGATTTGGCATAGAAAGGCCTTGATTGTACTGGCCCTTTCAACCCACCCATAGCCTAGATGTAGGGTGGGACCCACAAAGGGGCTATCTCGAAACAGCACAAAACGCGCTTCTAGGAGCTGCATTCTGCAAAGGGAAACTGTGCTCGGGGAAGAAACCTCAGCCCCAATGCCGCTTGGCTCAGGATCCCAGCGCTTGCCGAGTATTCAGCTAGCCCTAGGCTCCCCATAGGGCCAAGGAGGGTCTGGGCTGCCTCTGGCTCCGTGGGCACTGCTGCTTGGCTGGTGGTCTCCGCAGCTGGAAACCAACTCCACGCGTCTTCTCCTTGGCAGAGAAGGATGATTTGGCCTGAAGAAGCGCAGTGTGCCATGGCCCTAGTAACCCACCCATAGCCAGCTCCGGAGGGAGCCACCTAGGTCCTAGCTCCGAAATGGCACAAAACGTGCTTCCAGGAGCTGCATTCTGCAAAGGGAAACTGTGCTCGGGGAACAAACCTCAGCCCCAATGCGGCTTGGCTCAGGATCCCAGCGCTTGCCTAGTTCTCGCCTAGCCCTAGGCTCCCAAAACGGCCAAGGAGGGTCTGGGCTGCCTCTGGCTCCGTGGGACTGCTGCTTGGCTGGTGGTCACCGCAGCTGGAAACCAATTCCAAGCGTTTTCTCCTTAGCGGAGAAGGCTGATTTGGCATAGAAAGGCCTTGATTGTACAGGCCCTATCAACGCACCCATAGCCTAGAACTAGGGTGGGACCCACCTATGCCCTAGCTCCGAAATAGCACAAAACTCGCTTCTAGGAGCTGCATTCTGCAAAGGGAAACTGTGCTCGGGGAACAAACCTCAGCCCCAATGCGGCTTGGCTCAGGATCCCAGCGCTTGCCTAGTTCTCACCTAGCCCTAGGCTCCCCATAGGGCCAAGGAGGGTCTGGGCTGCCTCTGGCTCCGTGGGCACTGCTGATTGGCTGGTGGTCTCCGCAGCTGAAACCCAACTCCAAGCGTCTTCTACTTAGCAGAGAAGGCTGATTTGGCATAGAAAGGCATTGATTCTACTGGCCCTATCAAACCACCTATAGCCTAGAGCTAGGGTGGGACCCACCTAAGGTGTAGCTCGGAAATAGCACAAAACTCTCTTCTCGGAGCTGCATTCTGCAAAGGGAAACTGTGCTCGGGGAACAAACCTCAGCCCCAATGCCGCTTGGCTCAGGACCCCACGCTTGCCTAGTATTCAGCTAGCCCTAGGCTCCCCATAGGGCCAAGGAGGGTCTGGGCTGCCTCTGGCTCCGTGGGCACTGCTGCTTGGCTGGTGGTCTCCGCAGCTGGAAACCAACTCCAAGCGTCTTCTCCTTGACAGAGAAGGATGATTTGGCCTGAAGAAGCCCAGTGTGCCATGGCCCTAGCAACCCACCCATAGCCAGCTCGGGAGGGAGCCACCTAGGGCCTAGCTCCGAAACAGCACACAACGTGCTTCCAGGAGCTGCATTCTGCAAAGGGAAACTGTGCTCAGGGAACAAACCTCAGCCCCAATGCAGCTTGGCTCAGGATCCCAGTGCTTGCCTAGTTCTCAGCTAGCCCTAGGCTCCCGACAGGGCCAAGGAGGGTCTGGGCTGCCTCTGGCTCCGTGGGCACTGCTGCTTGGCTGGTGGTCTCCGCAGCTGGAAACCAACTCCAAGCGTTTTCTCCTTAGCGGAGAAGGCTGATTTGGCATAGAAAGGCCTTGAGTGTACTGGCCCTATCAACGCACCCTTAGCCTAGAACTAGGTTGGGACCCACCTATGCCCTAACTCCGAAATAGCACAAAACTCGCATCTAGGAGCTGCATTCTGCAAAGGGAAACTGTGCTCGGGGAACAAACCTCAGCCCCAATGCGGCTTGGCTCAGGATCCCAGCGCTTGCCTAGTTCTCACCTAGCCCTAGGCTCTCCATAGGGCCAAGGAGGGTCTGGGCTGCCTCTGGCTCCGTGGGCACTGCTGCTTGGCTGGTGGTCTCCGCAGCTGGAAACCAACTCCAAGCGTCTTCTCCTTGGCAGAGAGGGATGATTTGGCCTGAAGAAGCCCAGTGTGCCATGGCCCTAGCAACCCACCCATAGCCAGCTCGGGAGGGGGCCACCTAGGGCCTAGCTCCGAAATGGCACAAAACGTGCTTCCAGGAGCTGCATTCTGCAAAGGGAAACTGTGCTCGGGGAACAAATCTCAGCCCCAATGCGGCTTGGCTCAGGATCCCAGCGCTTGCCTAGTTCTCGCCTAGCCCTAGGCTCCCAAAAGGGCCAAGGAGGGTCTGGGCTGCCTCTGGCTCTGTGGGCACTGCTGCTTGGCTGGTGGTCTCCGCAGCTAGAGCCCAATTCAAAGCGTCTTCAACTTAGCAGAGAAGGCTGATTTGGCATAGAAAGGCCTTGATTGTACTGGCCCTTTCAACCCACCCATAGCCTAGATATAGGGTGGGACCCACAAAGGGGCTATCTCGAAACAGCACAAAACGCGCTTCTAGGAGCTGCATTCTGCAAAGGGAAACTGTGCTCGGGGAACAAACCTCAGCCCCAATGCGGCTTGGCTCAGGATCCCAGCGCTTGCCTAGTTCTCACCTAGCCCTAGGCTCCCCATAGGGCCAAGGAGGGTCTGGGCTGCTTCTGGCTCCGTGGGCACTGCTGCTTGGCTGGTGGTCTCCGCAGCTGGAACCCAACTCCAAGCGTCTTCTACTTAGCAGAGAAGGCTGATTTGGCATAGAAAGGCCTTGATTGTACTGGCCCTATCAACCCACCTATAGCCTAGAGCTAGGGTGGGACCCACATAAGGTGTAGCTCGGAAATAGCACAAAACTCTCTTCTAGGAGCTGCATTCTGCAAAGGGAAACTGTGCTCGGGGAACAAACCTCAGCCCCAATGCCGCTTGGCTCAGGACCCCACGCTTGCCGAGTATTCAGCTAGCCCTAGGCTCCCCATAGGGCCAAGGAGGGTCTGGGCTGCCTCTGGCTCCATGGGCACTGCTGCTTGGCTGGTGGTCTCCGCAGCTGGAAACCAACTCCAAGCGTCTTCTCCTTGACAGAGAAGGATGATTTGGCCTGAAGAAGCCCAGTGTGCCATGGCCCTAGTAACCCACCCATAGCCAGCTCGGGAGGGAACCACCTAGGGCCTAGCTCCGAAACGGCACAAAACGTGCTTCCAGGAGCTGCATTCTGCAAAGGGAAACTGTGCTCGGGGAACAAACCTCAGCCCCAATGCGGCTTGGCTCAGGATCCCAGCGCTTGCCTAGTTCTCACCTAGCCCTAGGCTCCCCATAGGGCCAAGGAGGGTCTGGGCTGCCTCTGGCTCCGTGGGCACTGCTGATTGGCTGGTGGTCTCCGCAGCTGAAACCCAACTCCAAGCGTCTTCTACTTAGCAGAGAAGGCTGATTTGGCATAGAAAGGCATTGATTCTACTGGCCCTATCAAACCACCTATAGCCTAGAGCTAGGGTGGGACCCACCTAAGGTGTAGCTCGGAAATAGCACAAAACTCTCTTCTCGGAGCTGCATTCTGCAAAGGGAAACTGTGCTCGGGGAACAAACCTCAGCCCCAATACCGCTTGGCTCAGGACCCCACGCTTGCCTAGTATTCAGCTAGCCCTAGGCTCCCCATAGGGCCAAGGAGGGTCTGGGCTGCCTCTGGCTCCGTGGGCACTGCTGCTTGGCTGGTGGTCTCCGCAGCTGGAAACCAACTCCAAGCGTCTTCTCCTTGACAGAGAAGGATGATTTGGCCTGAAGAAGCCCAGTGTGCCATGGCCCTAGCAACCCACCCATAGCCAGCTCGGGAGGGAGCCACCTAGGGCCTAGCTCCGAAACAGCACACAACGTGCTTCCAGGAGCTGCATTCTGCAAAGGGAAACTGTGCTCAGGGAACAAACCTCAGCCCCAATGCAGCTTGGCTCAGGATCCCAGTGCTTGCCTAGTTCTCAGCTAGCCCTAGGCTCCCGACAGGGCCAAGGAGGGTCTGGGCTGCCTCTGGCTCCGTGGGCACTGCTGCTTGGCTGGTGGTCTCCGCAGCTGGAAACCAACTCCAAGCGTTTTCTCCTTAGCGGAGAAGGCTGATTTGGCATAGAAAGGCCTTGAGTGTACTGGCCCTATCAACGCACCCATAGCCTAGAACTAGGTTGGGACCCACCTATGCCCTAACTCCGAAATAGCACAAAACTCGCATCTAGGAGCTGCATTCTGCAAAGGGAAACTGTGCTCGGGGAACAAACCTCAGCCCCAATGCGGCTTGGCTCAGGATCCCAGCGCTTGCCTAGTTCTCACCTAGCCCTAGGCTCTCCATAGGGCCAAGGAGGGTCTGGGCTGCCTCTGGCTCCGTGGGCACTGCTGCTTGGCTGGTGGTCTCCGCAGCTGGAAACCAACTCCAAGCGTCTTCTCCTTGGCAGAGAGGGATGATTTGGCCTGAAGAAGCCCAGTGTGCCATGGCCCTAGCAACCCACCCATAGCCAGCTCGGGAGGGGGCCACCTAGGGCCTAGCTCCGAAATGGCACAAAACGTGCTTCCAGGAGCTGCATTCTGCAAAGGGAAACTGTGCTCGGGGAACAAATCTCAGCCCCAATGCGGCTTGGCTCAGGATCCCAGCGCTTGCCTAGTTCTCGCCTAGCCCTAGGCTCCCAAAAGGGCCAAGGAGGGTCTGGGCTGCCTCTGGCTCTGTGGGCACTGCTGCTTGGCTGGTGGTCTCCGCAGCTAGAGCCCAATTCAAAGCGTCTTCAACTTAGCAGAGAAGGCTGATTTGGCATAGAAAGGCCTTGATTGTACTGGCCCTTTCAACCCACCCATAGCCTAGATATAGGGTGGGACCCACAAAGGGGCTATCTCGAAACAGCACAAAACGCGCTTCTAGGAGCTGCATTCTGCAAAGGGAAACTGTGCTCGGGGAACAAACCTCAGCCCCAATGCGGCTTGGCTCAGGATCCCAGCGCTTGCCTAGTTCTCACCTAGCCCTAGGCTCCCCATAGGGCCAAGGAGGGTCTGGGCTGCTTCTGGCTCCGTGGGCACTGCTGCTTGGCTGGTGGTCTCCGCAGCTGGAACCCAACTCCAAGCGTCTTCTACTTAGCAGAGAAGGCTGATTTGGCATAGAAAGGCCTTGATTGTACTGGCCCTATCAACCCACCTATAGCCTAGAGCTAGGGTGGGACCCACATAAGGTGTAGCTCGGAAATAGCACAAAACTCTCTTCTAGGAGCTGCATTCTGCAAAGGGAAACTGTGCTCGGGGAACAAACCTCAGCCCCAATGCCGCTTGGCTCAGGACCCCACGCTTGCCGAGTATTCAGCTAGCCCTAGGCTCCCCATAGGGCCAAGGAGGGTCTGGGCTGCCTCTGGCTCCATGGGCACTGCTGCTTGGCTGGTGGTCTCCGCAGCTGGAAACCAACTCCAAGCGTCTTCTCCTTGACAGAGAAGGATGATTTGGCCTGAAGAAGCCCAGTGTGCCATGGCCCTAGTAACCCACCCATAGCCAGCTCGGGAGGGAACCACCTAGGGCCTAGCTCCGAAACGGCACAAAACGTGCTTCCAGGAGCTGCATTCTGCAAAGGGAAACTGTGCTCGGGGAACAAACCTCAGCCCCAATGCGGCTTGGCTCAGGATCCCAGCGCTTGCCTAGTTCTCGCCTAGCCCTAGGCTCCCAAAACGGCCAAGGAGGGTCTGGGCTGCCTCTGGCTCCGTGGGACTGCTGCTTGGCTGGTGGTCACCGCAGCTGGAAACCAACTCCAAGCGTTTTCTCCTTAGCGGAGAAGGCTGATTTGGCATAGAAAGGCCTTGATTGTACAGGCCCTATCAACGCACCCATAGCCTAGAACTAGGGTGGGACCCACCTATGCCCTAGCTCCGAAATAGCACAAAACTCGCTTCTAGGAGCTGCATTCTGCAAAGGGAAACTGTGCTCGGGGAACAAACCTCAGCCCCAATGCGGCTTGGCTCAGGATCCCAGCGCTTGCCTAGTTCTCACCTAGCCCTAGGCTCCCCATAGGGCCAAGGAGGGTCTGGGCTGCCTCTGGCTCCGTGGGCACTGCTGATTGGCTGGTGGTCTCCGCAGCTGAAACCCAACTCCAAGCGTCTTCTACTTAGCAGAGAAGGCTGATTTGGCATAGAAAGGCATTGATTCTACTGGCCCTATCAAACCACCTATAGCCTAGAGCTAGGGTGGGACCCACCTAAGGTGTAGCTCGGAAATAGCACAAAACTCTCTTCTCGGAGCTGCATTCTGCAAAGGGAAACTGTGCTCGGGGAACAAACCTCAGCCCCAATGCCGCTTGGCTCAGGACCCCACGCTTGCCTAGTATTCAGCTAGCCCTAGGCTCCCCATAGGGCCAAGGAGGGTCTGGGCTGCCTCTGGCTCCGTGGGCACTGCTGCTTGGCTGGTGGTCTCCGCAGCTGGAAACCAACTCCAAGCGTCTTCTCCTTGACAGAGAAGGATGATTTGGCCTGAAGAAGCCCAGTGTGCCATGGCCCTAGCAACCCACCCATAGCCAGCTCGGGAGGGAGCCACCTAGGGCCTAGCTCCGAAACAGCACACAACGTGCTTCCAGGAGCTGCATTCTGCAAAGGGAAACTGTGCTCAGGGAACAAACCTCAGCCCCAATGCAGCTTGGCTCAGGATCCCAGTGCTTGCCTAGTTCTCAGCTAGCCCTAGGCTACCGACAGGGCCAAGGAGGGTCTGGGCTGCCTCTGGCTCCGTGGGCACTGCTGCTTGGCTGGTGGTCTCCGCAGCTGGAAACCAACTCCAAGCGTTTTCTCCTTAGCGGAGAAGGCTGATTTGGCATAGAAAGGCCTTGAGTGTACTGGCCCTATCAACGCACCCATAGCCTAGAACTAGGTTGGGACCCACCTATGCCCTAACTCCGAAATAGCACAAAACTCGCATCTAGGAGCTGCATTCTGCAAAGGGAAACTGTGCTCGGGGAACAAACCTCAGCCCCAATGCGGCTTGGCTCAGGATCCCAGCGCTTGCCTAGTTCTCACCTAGACCTAGGCTCTCCATAGGGCCAAGGAGGGTCTGGGCTGCTTCTGGCTCCGTGGGCACTGCTGCTTGGCTGGTGGTCTCCGCAGCTGGAACCCAACTCCAAGCGTCTTCTACTTAGCAGAGAAGGCTGATTTGGCATAGAAAGGCCTTGATTGTACTGGCCCTATCAACCCACCTATAGCCTAGAGCTAGGGTGGGACCCACATAAGGTGTAGCTCGGAAATAGCACAAAACTCTCTTCTAGGAGCTGCATTCTGCAAAGGGAAACTGTGCTCGGGGAACAAACCTCAGCCCCAATGCCGCTTGGCTCAGGACCCCACGCTTGCCTAGTATTCAGCTAGCCCTAGGCTCCCCATAGGGCCAAGGAGGGTCTGGGCTGCCTCTGGCTCCATGGGCACTGCTGCTTGGCTGGTGGTCTCCGCAGCTGGAAACCAACTCCAAGCGTCTTCTCCTTGACAGAGAAGGATGATTTGGCCTGAAGAAGCCCAGTGTGCCATGGCCCTAGTAACCCACCCATAGCCAGCTCGGGAGGGAACCACCTAGGGCCTAGCTCCGAAACGGCACAAAACGTGCTTCCAGGAGCTGCATTCTGCAAAGGGAAACTGTGCTCGGGGAACAAACCTCAGCCCCAATGCGGCTTGGCTCAGGATCCCAGCGCTTGCCTAGTTCTCGCCTAGCCCTAGGCTCCCAAAAGGGCCAAGGAGGGTCTGGGCTGCCTCTGGCTCCGTGGGCACTGCTGCTTGGCTGGTGGTCTCCGCAGCTGGAAACCAACTCCAAGCGTTTTCTCCTTAGCGGAGAAGGCTGATTTGGCATAGAAAGGCCTTGATTGTACAGGCCCTATCAACGCACCCATAGCCTAGAACTAGGGTGGGACCCACCTATGCCCTAGCTCCGAAATAGCACAAAACTCGCTTCTAGGAGCTGCATTCTGCAAAGGGAAACTGTGCTCGGGGAACAAACCTCAGCCCCAATGCGGCTTGGCTCAGGATCCCAGCGCTTGCCTAGTTCTCACCTAGCCCTAGGCTCCCCATAGGGCCAAGGAGGGTCTGGGCTGCCTCTGGCTCCGTGGGCACTGCTGCTTGGCTGGTGGTCTCCGCAGCTGGAAACCAACTCCAAACGTCTTCTCCTTCGCGGAGAAGGAGGAGGTGGCATGAAAAAGCCCTGTGTGCACTGGCCCTATCCACCCAGCCATAGCCGGCTAGGGTGGAACCCATCTATGGGCTACCTCGAAACAGCAGAAAACGCGCTTCTAGGAGCTGCATTCTGCAAAGGGAAACTGTGCTCGGGGAACAAACCTCAGCCCCAATGCGGCTTGGCTCAGGATCCCAGCGCTTGCCTAGTTCTCACCTAGCCCTAGGCTCCCCATAGGGCCAAGGATGGTCTGGGCTGCTTCTGGCTCCGTGGGCACTGCTGCTTGGCTGGTGGTCTCCGCAGCTGGAACCCAACTCCAAGCGTCTTCTACTTAGCAGAGAAGGCTGATTTGGCATAGAAAGGCCTTGATTGTACTGACCCTATCAACCCACCTATAGCCTAGAGCTAGGGTGGGACCCACCTAAGGTGTAGCTCGGAAACAGCACAAAACTCTCTTCTAGGAGCTGCATTCTGCAAAGGGAAACTGTGCTCGGGGAACAAACCTCAGCCCCAATGCCGCTTGGCTCAGGACCACACGTTTGCCTAGTATTCAGCTAGCCCTAGGCTCCCCATAGGGCCAAGGAGGGTCTGGGCTGCCTCTGGCTCCGTGGGCACTGCTGCTTGGCTGGTGGTCTCCGCAGCTGGAAACCAACTCCAAGCGTCTTCTCCTTGACAGAGAAGGATGATTTGGCCTGAAGAAGCCCAGTGTGCCATGGCCCTAGCAACCCACCCATAGCCAGCTCGGGAGGGAGCCACCTAGGGCCTAGCTCCGAAACAGCACAAAACGTGCTTCCAGGAGCTGCATTCTGCAAAGGGAAACTGTGCTAGGGGAACAAACCTCAGCCCCAATGCGGCTTGGCTCAGGATCCCAGCGCTTGCCTAGTTCTCGCCTAGCCCTAGGCTCCCAAAAGGGCCAAGGATGGTCTGGGCTGCCTCTGGATCCATGGGCACTGTTGCTTGGCTGGTGGTCTCCGCAGCTAGAGCCCAATTCAAAGCGCCTTCCCCTTAGCAGAGAAGGCTGATTTGGCATAGAAAGGCCTTGATTGTACTGGCCCTTTCAACCCACCCATAGCCTAGATGTAGGGTGGGACCCACAAAGGGGCTATCTCGAAACAGCACAAAACGCGCTTCTAAGAGCTGCATTCTGCAAAGGGAAACTGTGCTCGGGGAACAAACCTCAGCCCCAATGCGGCTTGGCCCAGGATCCCAGCGCTTGCCTAGTTCTCACCTAGCGCTAGGCTCCCCATAGGGCCAAGGAGGGTCTGGGCTGCCTCTGGCTCCGTGGGCACTGCTGCTTGGCTGGTGGTCTCCGCAGCTGGAAACCAACTCCAAACGTCTTCTCCTTCGCGGAGAAGGCTGAGGTGGCATGAAAAAGCCCTGTGTGCACTGGCCCTATCCACCCAGCCATAGCCGGCTAGGGTGGAACCCACCTATGGGCTACCTCGAAACAGCAGAAAACGCGCTTCTAGGAGCTGCATTCTGCAAAGGGAAACTGTGCTCGGGGCACAAACCTCAGCCCCAATGCGGCTTGGCTCAGGATCCCAGCGCTTGCCTACTTCTCACCTAGCCCTAGGCTCCCCATAGGGCCAAGGAGGGTCTGGGCTGCTTCTGGCTCCGTGGGCACTGCTGCTTGGCTGGTGGTCTCCGCAGCTGGAACCCAACTCCAAGCGTCTTCTACTTAGCAGAGAAGGCTGATTTGGCATACAAAGGCCTTGATTGTACTGGCCCTATCAACCCACCTATAGCCTAGAGCTAGGGTGGGACCCACCTAAGGTGTAGCTCGGAAATAGCCCAAAACTCTCTTCTAGGAGCTGCATTCTGCAAAGGGAAACTGTGCTCGGGGAACAAACCTCAGCCCCAATGCCGCTTGGCTCAGGACCCCACGCTTGCCTAGTATTCACCTAGCCCTAGGCTCCCCATAGGGCCAAGGAGGGTCTGGGCTGCCTCTGGCTCCGTGGGCACTGCTGCTTGGCTGGTGTTCTCCGCAGCTGGAAACCAACTCCAAGCGTCTTCTCCTTGACAGAGAAGGATGATTTGGCCTGAAGAAGCCCAGTGTGCCATGGCCCTAGCAACCCACCCATAGCCAGCTCGGGAGGGAGCCACCTAGGGCCTAGCTCCGAAACAGCACAAAACGTGCTTCCAGGAGCTGCATTCTGCAAAGGGAAACTGTGCTAGGGGAACAAACCTCAGCCCCAATGCGGCTTGGCTCAGGATCCCAGCGCTTGCCTAGTTCTCGCCTAGCCCTAGGCTCCCAAAAGGGCCAAGGAGGGTCTGGGCTGCCTCTGGCTCCGTGGGCACTGCGGCTTGGCTGGTGGTCTCCGCAGCTGGAAACCAACTCCAAGCGTTTTCTCCTTAGCGGAGAAGGCTGATTTGGCATAGAAAGGCCTTGATTGTATAGGCCCTATCAACGCACCCATAGCCTAGAACTAGGGTGGGACCCACCTATGCCCTAGCTCCGAAATAGCACAAAACTCGCTTCTAGGAGCTGCATTCTGCAAAGGGAAACTGTGCTCGGGGAACAAACCTCAGCCCCAATGCGGCTTGGCTCAGGATCCCAGCGCTTGCCTAGTTCTCACCTAGCCCTAGGCTCCCCATAGGGCCAAGGAGGGTCTGGGCTGCCTCTGGCTCCGTGGGCACTGCTGCTTGGCTGGTGGTCTCCGCAGCTGGAAACCAACTCCAAACGTCTTCTCCTTCGCGGAGAAGGATGAGGTGGCATGGAAAAGCCCTGTGTGCACTGGCCCTATCCACCCAGCCATAGCCGGCTAGGGTGGAACCCACCTATGGGCTACCTCGAAACAGCAGAAAACGCGCTTCTAGGAGCTGCATTCTGCAAAGGGAAACTGTGCTCGGGGCACAAACCTCAGCCCCAATGCGGCTTGGCTCAGGATCCCAGCGCTTGCCTACTTCTCACCTAGCCCTAGGCTCCCCATAGGGCCAAGGAGGGTCTGGGCTGCTTCTGGCTCCGTGGGCACTGCTGCTTGGCTGGTGGTCTCCGCAGCTGGAACCCAACTCCAAGCATCTTCTATTTAGCAGAGAAGGCTGATTTGGCATAGAAAGACATTGATTGTACTGGCCCTATCAACCCACCTATAGCCTAGAGCTAGGGTGGGACCCACATAAGGTGTAGCTCGGAAATAGCACAAAACTCTCTTCTAGGAGCTGCATTCTGCAAAGGGAAACTGTGCTCGGGGAACAAACCTCAGCCCCAATGCCGCTTGGCTCAGGACCCCACGCTTGCCTAGTATTCAGCTAGCCCTAGGCTCCCCATAGGGCCAAGGAGGGTCTGGGCTGCCTCTGGCTCCGTGGGCACTGCTGCTTGGCTGGTGGTCTCCGCAGCTGGAAACCAACTCCAAGCGTCTTCTCCTTGACAGAGAAGGATGATTTGGCCTGAAGAAGCCCAGTGTGCCATGGCCCTAGCAACCCACCCATAGCCAGCTCGGGAGGGAGCCACCTAGGGCCTAGCTCCGAAACAGCACACAACGTGCTTCCAGGAGCTGCATTCTGCAAAGGGAAACTGTGCTCAGGGAACAAACCTCAGCCCCAATGCAGCTTGGCTCAGGATCCCAGTGCTTGCCTAGTTCTCAGCTAGCCCTAGGCTCCCGACAGGGCCAAGGAGGGTCTGGGCTGCCTCTGGCTCCGTGGGCACTGCTGCTTGGCTGGTGGTCTCCGCAGCTGGAAACCAACTCCAAGCGTTTTCTCCTTAGCGGAGAAGGCTGATTTGGCATAGAAAGGCCTTGAGTGTACTGGCCCTATCAACGCACCCATAGCCTAGAACTAGGTTGGGACCCACCTATGCCCTAACTCCGAAATAGCACAAAACTCGCATCTAGGAGCTGCATTCTGCAAAGGGAAACTGTGCTCGGGGAACAAACCTCAGCCCCAATGCGGCTTGGCTCAGGATCCCAGCGCTTGCCTAGTTCTCACCTAGCCCTAGGCTCTCCATAGGGCCAAGGAGGGTCTGGGCTGCCTCTGGCTCCGTGGGCACTGCTGCTTGGCTGGTGGTCTCCGCAGCTGGAAACCAACTCCAAGCGTCTTCTCCTTGGCAGAGAGGGATGATTTGGCCTGAAGAAGCCCAGTGTGCCATGGCCCTAGCAACCCACCCATAGCCAGCTCGGGAGGGAGCCACCTAGGGCCTAGCTCCGAAATGGCACAAAACGTGCTTCCAGGAGCTGCATTCTGCAAAGGGAAACTGTGCTCGGGGAACAAATCTCAGCCCCAATGCGGCTTGGCTCAGGATCCCAGCGCTTGCCTAGTTCTCGCCTAGCCCTAGGCTCCCAAAAGGGCCAAGGAGGGTCTGGGCTGCCTCTGGCTCTGTGGGCACTGCTGCTTGGCTGGTGGTCTCCGCAGCTAGAGCCCAATTCAAAGCGTCTTCAACTTAGCAGAGAAGGCTGATTTGGCATAGAAAGGCCTTGATTGTACTGGCCCTTTCAACCCACCCATAGCCTAGATATAGGGTGGGACCCACAAAGGGGCTATCTCGAAACAGCACAAAACGCGCTTCTAGGAGCTGCATTCTGCAAAGGGAAACTGTGCTCGGGGAACAAACCTCAGCCCCAATGCGGCTTGGCTCAGGATCCCAGCGCTTGCCTAGTTCTCACCTAGCCCTAGGCTCCCCATAGGGCCAAGGAGGGTCTGGGCTGCTTCTGGCTCCGTGGGCACTGCTGCTTGGCTGGTGGTCTCCGCAGCTGGAACCCAACTCCAAGCGTCTTCTACTTAGCAGAGAAGGCTGATTTGGCATAGAAAGGCCTTGATTGTACTGGCCCTATCAACCCACCTATAGCCTAGAGCTAGGGTGGGACCCACATAAGGTGTAGCTCGGAAATAGCACAAAACTCTCTTCTAGGAGCTGCATTCTGCAAAGGGAAACTGTGCTCGGGGAACAAACCTCAGCCCCAATGCCGCTTGGCTCAGGACCCCACGCTTGCCTAGTATTCAGCTAGCCCTAGGCTCCCCATAGGGCCAAGGAGGGTCTGGGCTGCCTCTGGCTCCATGGGCACTGCTGCTTGGCTGGTGGTCTCCGCAGCTGGAAACCAACTCCAAGCGTCTTCTCCTTGACAGAGAAGGATGATTTGGCCTGAAGAAGCCCAGTGTGCCATGGCCCTAGTAACCCACCCATAGCCAGCTCGGGAGGGAACCACCTAGGGCCTAGCTCCGAAACGGCACAAAACGTGCTTCCAGGAGCTGCATTCTGCAAAGGGAAACTGTGCTCGGGGAACAAACCTCAGCCCCAATGCGGCTTGGCTCAGGATCCCAGCGCTTGCCTAGTTCTCGCCTAGCCCTAGGCTCCCAAAAGGGCCAAGGAGGGTCTGGGCTGCCTCTGGCTCCGTGGGCACTGCTGCTTGGCTGGTGGTCTCCGCAGCTGGAAACCAACTCCAAGCGTTTTCTCCTTAGCGGAGAAGGCTGATTTGGCATAGAAAGGCCTTGATTGTACAGGCCCTATCAACGCACCCATAGCCTAGAACTAGGGTGGGACCCACCTATGCCCTAGCTCCGAAATAGCACAAAACTCGCTTCTAGGAGCTGCATTCTGCAAAGGGAAACTGTGCTCGGGGAACAAACCTCAGCCCCAATGCGGCTTGGCTCAGGATCCCAGCGCTTGCCTAGTTCTCACCTAGCCCTAGGCTCCCCATAGGGCCAAGGAGGGTCTGGGCTGCCTCTGGCTCCGTGGGCACTGCTGCTTGGCTGGTGGTCTCCGCAGCTGGAAACCAACTCCAAACGTCTTCTCCTTCGCGGAGAAGGAGGAGGTGGCATGAAAAAGCCCTGTGTGCACTGGCCCTATCCACCCAGCCATAGCCGGCTAGGGTGGAACCCATCTATGGGCTACCTCGAAACAGCAGAAAACGCGCTTCTAGGAGCTGCATTCTGCAAAGGGAAACTGTGCTCGGGGAACAAACCTCAGCCCCAATGCGGCTTGGCTCAGGATCCCAGCGCTTGCCTAGTTCTCACCTAGCCCTAGGCTCCCCATAGGGCCAAGGAGGGTCTGGGCTGCTTCTGGCTCCGTGGGCACTGCTGCTTGGCTGGTGGTCTCCGCAGCTGGAACCCAACTCCAAGCGTCTTCTACTTAGCAGAGAAGGCTGATTTGGCATAGAAAGGCCTTGATTGTACTGACCCTATCAACCCACCTATAGCCTAGAGCTAGGGTGGGACCCACCTAAGGTGTAGCTCGGAAACAGCACAAAACTCTCTTCTAGGAGCTGCATTCTGCAAAGGGAAACTGTGCTCGGGGAACAAACCTCAGCCCCAATGCCGCTTGGCTCAGGACCACACGTTTGCCTAGTATTCAGCTAGCCCTAGGCTCCCCATAGGGCCAAGGAGGGTCTGGGCTGCCTCTGGCTCCGTGGGCACTGCTGCTTGGCTGGTGTTCTCCGCAGCTGGAAACCAACTCCAAGCGTCTTCTCCTTGACAGAGAAGGATGATTTGGCCTGAAGAAGCCCAGTGTGCCATGGCCCTAGCAACCCACCCATAGCCAGCTCGGGAGGGAGCCACCTAGGGCCTAGCTCCGAAACAGCACAAAACGTGCTTCCAGGAGCTGCATTCTGCAAAGGGAAACTGTGCTAGGGGAACAAACCTCAGCCCCAATGCGGCTTGGCTCAGGATCCCAGCGCTTGCCTAGTTCTCGCCTAGCCCTAGGCTCCCAAAAGGGCCAAGGATGGTCTGGGCTGCCTCTGGATCCATGGGCACTGTTGCTTGGCTGGTGGTCTCCGCAGCTAGAGCCCAATTCAAAGCGCCTTCCCCTTAGCAGAGAAGGCTGATTTGGCATAGAAAGGCCTTGATTGTACTGGCCCTTTCAACCCACCCATAGCCTAGATGTAGGGTGGGACCCACAAAGGGGCTATCTCGAAACAGCACAAAACGCGCTTCTAAGAGCTGCATTCTGCAAAGGGAAACTGTGCTCGGGGAACAAACCTCAGCCCCAATGCGGCTTGGCCCAGGATCCCAGCGCTTGCCTAGTTCTCACCTAGCGCTAGGCTCCCCATAGGGCCAAGGAGGGTCTGGGCTGCCTCTGGCTCCGTGGGCACTGCTGCTTGGCTGGTGGTCTCCGCAGCTGGAAACCAACTCCAAACGTCTTCTCCTTCGCGGAGAAGGATGAGGTGGCATGAAAAAGCCCTGTGTGCACTGGCCCTATCCACCCAGCCATAGCCGGCTAGGGTGGAACCCACCTATGGGCTACCTCGAAACAGCAGAAAACGCGCTTCTAGGAGCTGCATTCTGCAAAGGGAAACTGTGCTCGGGGCACAAACCTCAGCCCCAATGCGGCTTGGCTCAGGATCCCAGCGCTTGCCTACTTCTCACCTAGCCCTAGGCTCCCCATAGGGCCAAGGAGGGTCTGGGCTGCTTCTGGCTCCGTGGGCACTGCTGCTTGGCTGGTGGTCTCCGCAGCTGGAACCCAACTCCAAGCGTCTTCTACTTAGCAGAGAAGGCTGATTTGGCATACAAAGGCCTTGATTGTACTGGCCCTATCAACCCACCTATAGCCTAGAGCTAGGGTGGGACCCACCTAAGGTGTAGCTCGGAAATAGCACAAAACTCTCTTCTAGGAGCTGCATTCTGCAAAGGGAAACTGTGCTCGGGGAACAAACCTCAGCCCCAATGCCGCTTGGCTCAGGACCCCACGCTTGCCTAGTATTCACCTAGCCCTAGGCTCCCCATAGGGCCAAGGAGGGTCTGGGCTGCCTCTGGCTCCGTGGGCACTGCTGCTTGGCTGGTGGTCTCCGCAGCTGGAAACCAACTCCAAGCGTCTTCTCCTTGACAGAGAAGGATGATTTGGCCTGAAGAAGCCCAGTGTGCCATGGCCCTAGCAACCCACCCATAGCCAGCTCGGGAGGGAGCCACCTAGGGCCTAGCTCCGAAACAGCACAAAACGTGCTTCCAGGAGCTGCATTCTGCAAAGGGAAACTGTGCTAGGGGAACAAACCTCAGCCCCAATGCAGCTTGGCTCAGGATCCCAGCGCTTGCCTAGTTCTCGCCTAGCCCTAGGCTCCCAAAAGGGCCAAGGAGGGTCTGGGCTGCCTCTGGCTCCGTGGGCACTGCGGCTTGGCTGGTGGTCTCCGCAGCTGGAAACCAACTCCAAGCGTTTTCTCCTTAGCGGAGAAGGCTGATTTGGCATAGAAAGGCCTTGATTGTATAGGCCCTATCAACGCACCCATAGCCTAGAACTAGGGTGGGACCCACCTATGCCCTAGCTCCGAAATAGCACAAAACTCGCTTCTAGGAGCTGCATTCTGCAAAGGGAAACTGTGCTCGGGGAACAAACCTCAGCCCCAATGCGGCTTGGCTCAGGATCCCAGCGCTTGCCTAGTTCTCACCTAGCCCTAGGCTCCCCATAGGGCCAAGGAGGGTCTGGGCTGCCTCTGGCTCCGTGGGCACTGCTGCTTGGCTGGTGGTCTCCGCAGCTGGAAACCAACTCCAAACGTCTTCTCCTTCGCGGAGAAGGATGAGGTGGCATGGAAAAGCCCTGTGTGCACTGGCCCTATCCACCCAGCCATAGCCGGCTAGGGTGGAACCCACCTATGGGCTACCTCGAAACAGCAGAAAACGCGCTTCTAGGAGCTGCATTCTGCAAAGGGAAACTGTGCTCGGGGCACAAACCTCAGCCCCAATGCGGCTTGGCTCAGGATCCCAGCGCTTGCCTAGTTCTCACCTAGCCCTAGGCTCCCCATAGGGCCAAGGAGGGTCTGGGCTGCTTCTGGCTCCGTGGGCACTGCTGCTTGGCTGGTGGTCTCCGCAGCTGGAACCCAACTCCAAGCATCTTCTATTTAGCAGAGAAGGCTGATTTGGCATAGAAAGACATTGATTGTACTGGCCCTATCAACCCACCTATAGCCTAGAGCTAGGGTGGGACCCACATAAGGTGTAGCTCGGAAATAGCACAAAACTCTCTTCTAGGAGCTGCATTCTGCAAAGGGAAACTGTGCTCGGGGAACAAACCTCAGCCCCAATGCCGCTTGGCTCAGGACCCCACGCTTGCCTAGTATTCAGCTAGCCCTAGGCTCCCCATAGGGCCAAGGAGGGTCTGGGCTGCCTCTGGCTCCGTGGGCACTGCTGCTTGGCTGGTGGTCTCCGCAGCTGGAAACCAACTCCAAGCGTCTTCTCCTTGACAGAGAAGGATGATTTGGCCTGAAGAAGCCCAGTGTGCCATGGCCCTAGCAACCCACCCATAGCCAGCTCGGGAGGGAGCCACCTAGGGCCTAGCTCCGAAACAGCACACAACGTGCTTCCAGGAGCTGCATTCTGCAAAGGGAAACTGTGCTCAGGGAACAAACCTCAGCCCCAATGCAGCTTGGCTCAGGATCCCAGTGCTTGCCTAGTTCTCAGCTAGCCCTAGGCTCCCGACAGGGCCAAGGAGGGTCTGGGCTGCCTCTGGCTCCGTGGGCACTGCTGCTTGGCTGGTGGTCTCCGCAGCTGGAAACCAACTCCAAGCGTTTTCTCCTTAGCGGAGAAGGCTGATTTGGCATAGAAAGGCCTTGAGTGTACTGGCCCTATCAACGCACCCATAGCCTAGAACTAGGTTGGGACCCACCTATGCCCTAACTCCGAAATAGCACAAAACTCGCATCTAGGAGCTGCATTCTGCAAAGGGAAACTGTGCTCGGGGAACAAACCTCAGCCCCAATGCGGCTTGGCTCAGGATCCCAGCGCTTGCCTAGTTCTCACCTAGCCCTAGGCTCTCCATAGGGCCAAGGAGGGTCTGGGCTGCCTCTGGCTCCGTGGGCACTGCTGCTTGGCTGGTGGTCTCCGCAGCTGGAAACCAACTCCAAGCGTCTTCTCCTTGGCAGAGAGGGATGATTTGGCCTGAAGAAGCCCAGTGTGCCATGGCCCTAGCAACCCACCCATAGCCAGCTCGGGAGGGAGCCACCTAGGGCCTAGCTCCGAAATGGCACAAAACGTGCTTCCAGGAGCTGCATTCTGCAAAGGGAAACTGTGCTCGGGGAACAAATCTCAGCCCCAATGCGGCTTGGCTCAGGATCCCAGCGCTTGCCTAGTTCTCGCCTAGCCCTAGGCTCCCAAAAGGGCCAAGGAGGGTCTGGGCTGCCTCTGGCTCTGTGGGCACTGCTGCTTGGCTGGTGGTCTCCGCAGCTAGAGCCCAATTCAAAGCGTCTTCAACTTAGCAGAGAAGGCTGATTTGGCATAGAAAGGCCTTGATTGTACTGGCCCTTTCAACCCACCCATAGCCTAGATATAGGGTGGGACCCACAAAGGGGCTATCTCGAAACAGCACAAAACGCGCTTCTAGGAGCTGCATTCTGCAAAGAGAAACTGTGCTCGGGGAACAAACCTCAGCCCCAATGCGGCTTGGCTCAGGATCCCAGCGCTTGCCTAGTTCTCACCTAGCCCTAGGCTCCCCATAGGGCCAAGGAGGGTCTGGGCTGCTTCTGGCTCCGTGGGCACTGCTGCTTGGCTGGTGGTCTCCGCAGCTGGAACCCAACTCCAAGCGTCTTCTACTTAGCAGAGAAGGCTGATTTGGCATAGAAAGGCCTTGATTGTACTGACCCTATCAACCCACCTATAGCCTAGAGCTAGGGTGGGACCCACCTAAGGTGTAGCTCGGAAACAGCACAAAACTCTCTTCTAGGAGCTGCATTCTGCAAAGGGAAACTGTGCTCGGGGAACAAACCTCAGCCCCAATGCCGCTTGGCTCAGGACCCCACGCTTGCCTAGTATTCAGCTAGCCCTAGGCTCCCCATAGGGCCAAGGAGGGTCTGGGCTGCCTCTGGCTCCATGGGCACTGCTGCTTGGCTGGTGGTCTCCGCAGCTGGAAACCAACTCCAAGCGTCTTCTCCTTGACAGAGAAGGATGATTTGGCCTGAAGAAGCCCAGTGTGCCATGGCCCTAGTAACCCACCCATAGCCAGCTCGGGAGGGAACCACCTAGGGCCTAGCTCCGAAACGGCACAAAACGTGCTTCCAGGAGCTGCATTCTGCAAAGGGAAACTGTGCTCGGGGAACAAACCTCAGCCCCAATGCGGCTTGGCTCAGGATCCCAGCGCTTGCCTAGTTCTCGCCTAGCCCTAGGCTCCCAAAAGGGCCAAGGAGGGTCTGGGCTGCCTCTGGCTCCGTGGGCACTGCTGCTTGGCTGGTGGTCTCCGCAGCTGGAAACCAACTCCAAGCGTTTTCTCCTTAGCGGAGAAGGCTGATTTGGCATAGAAAGGCCTTGATTGTACAGGCCCTATCAACGCACCCATAGCCTAGAACTAGGGTGGGACCCACCTATGCCCTAGCTCCGAAATAGCACAAAACTCGCTTCTAGGAGCTGCATTCTGCAAAGGGAAACTGTGCTCGGGGAACAAACCTCAGCCCCAATGCGGCTTGGCTCAGGATCCCAGCGCTTGCCTAGTTCTCACCTAGCCCTAGGCTCCCCATAGGGCCAAGGAGGGTCTGGGCTGCCTCTGGCTCCGTGGGCACTGCTGCTTGGCTGGTGGTCTCCGCAGCTGGAAACCAACTCCAAACGTCTTCTCCTTCGCGGAGAAGGATGAGGTGGCATGAAAAAGCCCTGTGTGCACTGGCCCTATCCACCCAGCCATAGCCGGCTAGGGTGGAACCCACCTATGGGCTACCTCGAAACAGCAGAAAACGCGCTTCTAGGAGCTGCATTCTGCAAAGGGAAACTGTGCTCGGGGCACAAACCTCAGCCCCAATGCGGCTTGGCTCAGGATCCCAGCGCTTGCCTACTTCTCACCTAGCCCTAGGCTCCCCATAGGGCCAAGGAGGGTCTGGGCTGCTTCTGGCTCCGTGGGCACTGCTGCTTGGCTGGTGGTCTCCGCAGCTGGAACCCAACTCCAAGCGTCTTCTACTTAGCAGAGAAGGCTGATTTGGCATACAAAGGCCTTGATTGTACTGGCCCTATCAACCCACCTATAGCCTAGAGCTAGGGTGGGACCCACCTAAGGTGTAGCTCGGAAATAGCACAAAACTCTCTTCTAGGAGCTGCATTCTGCAAAGGGAAACTGTGCTCGGGGAACAAACCTCAGCCCCAATGCCGCTTGGCTCAGGACCCCACGCTTGCCTAGTATTCAGCTAGCCCTAGGCTCCCCATAGGGCCAAGGAGGGTCTGGGCTGCCTCTGGCTCCGTGGGCACTGCTGCTTGGCTGGTGTTCTCCGCAGCTGGAAACCAACTCCAAGCGTCTTCTCCTTGACAGAGAAGGATGATTTGGCCTGAAGAAGCCCAGTGTGCCATGGCCCTAGCAACCCACCCATAGCCAGCTCGGGAGGGAGCCACCTAGGGCCTAGCTCCGAAACAGCACAAAACGTGCTTCCAGGAGCTGCATTCTGCAAAGGGAAACTGTGCTAGGGGAACAAACCTCAGCTCCAATGCGGCTTGGCTCAGGATCCCAGCGCTTGCCTAGTTCTCGCCTAGCCCTAGGCTCCCAAAAGGGCCAAGGAGGGTCTGGGCTGCCTCTGGATCCATGGGCACTGTTGCTTGGCTGGTGGTTTCCGCAGCTAGAGCCCAATTCAAAGCGTCTTCCCCTTAGCAGAGAAGGCTGATTTGGCATAGAAAGGCCTTGATTGTACTGGCCCTTTCAACCCACCCATAGCCTAGATGTAGGGTGGGACCCACAAAGGGGCTATCTCGAAACAGCAGAAAACGCGCTTCTAGGAGCTGCATTCTGCAAAGGGAAACTGTGCTCGGGGAACAAACCTCAGCCCCAATGCGGCTTGGCCCAGGATCCCAGCGCTTGCCTAGTTCTCACCTAGCGCTAGGCTCCCCATAGGGCCAAGGAGGGTCTGGGCTGCCTCTGGCTCCGTGGGCACTGCTGCTTGGCTGGTGGTCTCCGCAGCTGGAAACCAACTCCAAACGTCTTCTCCTTCGCGGAGAAGGATGAGGTGGCATGAAAAAGCCCTGTGTGCACTGGCCCTATCCACCCAGCCATAGCCGGCTAGGGTGGAACCCACCTATGGGCTACCTCGAAACAGCAGAAAACGCGCTTCTAGGAGCTGCATTCTGCAAAGGGAAACTGTGCTCGGGGAACAAACCTCAGCCCCAATGCGGCTTGGCTCAGGATCCCAGCGCTTGCCTAGTTCTCACCTAGCCCTAGGCTCCCCATAGGGCCAAGGAGGGTCTGGGCTGCTTCTGGCTCCGTGGGCACTGCTGCTTGGCTGGTGGTCTCCGCAGCTGGAACCCAACTCCAAGCGTCTTCTACTTAGCAGAGAAGGCTGATTTGGCATAGAAAGGCCTTGATTGTACTGGCCCTATCAACCCACCTATAGCCTAGAGCTACGGTGGGACCCACCTAAGGTGTAGCTCGGAAATAGCACAAAACTCTCTTCTAGGAGCTGCATTCTGCAAAGGGAAACTGTGCTCGGGGAACAAACCTCAGCCCCAATGCCGCTTGGCTCAGGACCCCACGCTTGCCTAGTATTCAGCTAGCCCTAGGCTCCCCATAGGGCCAAGGAGGGTCTGGGCTGCCTCTGGCTCCGTGGGCACTGCTGCTTGGCTGGTGGTCTCCGCAGCTGGAAACCAACTCCAAGCGTCTTCTCCTTGACAGAGAAGGATGATTTGGCCTGAAGAAGCCCAGTGTGCCATGGCCCTAGCAACCCACCCATAGCCAGCTCGGGAGGGAGCCACCTAGGGCCTAGCTCCGAAACAGCACAAAACGTGCTTCCAGGAGCTGCATTCTGCAAAGGGAAACTGTGCTAGGGGAACAAACCTCAGCCCCAATGCAGCTTGGCTCAGGATCCCAGCGCTTGCCTAGTTCTCGCCTAGCCCTAGGCTCCCAAAAGGGCCAAGGAGGGTCTGGGCTGCCTCTGGCTCCGTGGGCACTGCTGCTTGGCTGGTGGTCTCCGCAGCTGGAAACCAACTCCAAGCGTTTTCTCCTTAGCGGAGAAGGCTGATTTGGCATAGAAAGGCCTTGATTGTATAGGCCCTATCAACGCACCCATAGCCTAGAACTGGGGTGGGACCCACCTATGCCCTAGCTCCGAAATAGCACAAAACTCGCTTCTAGGAGCTGCATTCTGCAAAGGGAAACTGTGCTCGGGGAACAAACCTCAGCCCCAATGCGGCTTGGCTCAGGATCCCAGCGCTTGCCTAGTTCTCACCTAGCCTTAGGCTCCCCATAGGGCCAAGGAGGGTCTGGGCTGCCTCTGGCTCCGTGGGCACTGCTGCTTGGCTGGTGGTCTCCGCAGCTGGAAACCAACTCCAAACGTCTTCTCCTTCGCGGAGAAGGATGAGGTGGCATCGAAAAGCCCTGTGTGCACTGGCCCTATCCACCCAGCCATAGCCGGCTAGGGTGGAACCCACCTATGGGCTACCTCGAAACAGCAGAAAACGCGCTTCTAGGAGCTGCATTCTGCAAAGGGAAACTGTGCTCGGGGCACAAACCTCAGCCCCAATGCGGCTTGGCTCAGGATCCCAGCGCTTGCCCACTTCTCACCTAGCCCTAGGCTCCCCATAGGGCCAAGGAGGGTCTGGGCTGCTTCTGGCTCCGTGGGCACTGCTGCTTGGCTGGTGGTCTCCGCAGCTGGAACCCAACTCCAAGCGTCTTCTATTTAGCAGAGAAGGCTGATTTGGCATAGAAAGACATTGATTGTACTGGCCCTATCAACCCACCTATAGCCTAGAGCTAGGGTGGGACCCACATAAGGTGTAGCTCGGAAATAGCACAAAACTCTCTTCTAGGAGCTGCATTCTGCAAAGGGAAACTGTGCTCGGGGAACAAACCTCAGCCCCAATGCCGCTTGGCTCAGGACCCCACGCTTGCCTAGTATTCAGCTAGCCCTAGGCTCCCCATAGGGCCAAGGAGGGTCTGGGCTGCCTCTGGCTCCGTGGGCACTGCTGCTTGGCGGGTGGTCTCCGCAGCTGGAAACCAACTCCAAGCGTCTTCTCCTTGACAGAGAAGGATGATTTGGCCTGAAAAAGCCCAGTGTGCCATGGCCCTAGCAACCCACCCATAGCCAGCTCGGGAGGGAGCCACCTAGGGCCTAGCTCCGAAACAGCAGAAAACGTGCTTCCAGGAGCTGCATTCTGCAAAGGGAAACTGTGCTAGGGGAACAAACCTCAGCCCCAATGCGGCTTGGCTCAGGATCCCAGCGCTTGCCTAGTTCTCACCTAGCCCTAGGCTCCCCATAGGGCCAAGGAGGGTCTGGGCTGCCTCTGGCTCCGTGGGCACTGCTGCTTGGCTGGTGGTCTCCGCAGCTGGAAACCAACTCCAAACGTCTTCTCCTTCGCGGAGAAGGAGGAGGTGGCATGAAAAAGCCCTGTGTGCACTGGCCCTATCCACCCAGCCATAGCCGGCTAGGGTGGAACCCACCTATGGGCTACCTCGAAACAGCAGAAAACGCGCTTCTAGGAGCTGCATTCTGCAAAGGGAAACTGTGCTCGGGGCACAAACCTCAGCCCCAATGCGGCTTGGCTCAGGATCCCAGCGCTTGCCTAGTTCTCACCTAGCCCTAGGCTCCCCATAGGGCCAAGGAGGGTCTGGGCTGCCGCTGGCTCTGTGTGCGTTGCTGATTGTCCGGTGGTCTCCGTGGCCTGAAACCCACTCCAAAGGTGTTCTCCTTCGGGGAGAAGGCTGATGTGGCAGGAAAAGGCCTTGTTTGCACAGGCCCCAGCCACCTACCCTTCGCCATCTCGGGAGGGACCCCCCCAAATGACCTTCTCAGCAATGTCATAAACCTTTGCTTCGGGAAGCTGCATTCTGCGAACCTCAACTGTGCTCGGGAACCAACCTCAGCCCCAATGCGTCTTTGCTCAGGAAAGCAAGGCTTGCGTTGTTCTCACGTGGCCTTATGTTCCCCACAGGGCTAAGGATTGCCTGGCTTGTCTCTGGCTCCGTGGCCAATGCTGCTTGGCGGGTGGTCTCCGTGGCCTGAAACCCATTCCAAATGTGTTCTTCTTCGGGAAGAAGGCTGGTTTCGCGTGAAAAGTCCTTGTTTGCCCAGGCCCCATCAACGCAACCATAGCCAGGTCGGGAGGGACCCCCCTAGTGGCGGCCTCAGCAATGGCGCAAAACTCGCTTATGGAAGCTGCATTCTGTGACCCTATAAGTGGTTCGGGGAACCAACCTCAGCCCCAGTGCGTCTTGGCTCAGGAAAGCAACACTTGCCTAGTTCTCACCTGGTCCTATGCTCCCCATAGGGCCAAGGATTGCCTGGGCTGCCTCTGGCTCTTTGGGCGCTGCTGCATGGTGGGTGGTCTCCATGGCCTGAAACCCACTCCAAACGTGTCTCCTTCGGGGAGAAGGCTGATTTGGCAGGCAAAGGCCTTGTTTGCATAGGCCCCAGCAACCCAGCCTTAGCCAGCTCGGGAAGGATCCCCCTATTGGCGATCTCAACACCGGCACAAAACTCACTTCGGGAGGCTGCATTCTGCGATCGTAAACTGTGCTCGGGGAACCAACTCCAGCCCCAATGTGTCTTTACTCAGTCAGGAAAGCAACGCTTGCCTAGTTCTCACCTGACCCTTTGTTCCCCATAGGGCCAAGGTGGGTCGGGGGTGCCTATGGCTCCGTGGGAGCTGCTGCTTGGCAGCTGGTCTCCGTGATGTGAAACCCATTCCAAACATGTTCTCCTTCGGGGAGAAGGCTGATGTGGCAGGAAAAGACTTTGTTTGCACATGCCCCAGCCGCCCACCCTTAGCCAGCTCGGAAAGGACCCCCCAGTGCCAGTTTCATCAATGGCACAAAACTCGCTTCGGGAAGCTGCATTCTCCGAACCTAAACTGTGCTCGGGGAACCAACCTCAGCCCCAATGCGTTTTTGCTCAGGAAAGCAACGCTTGCCTAGTTCTCACCTGGCACTATGCAACCCACAGGGCCAAGGTTGTTCTGGGTGCCTCTGGCTCCGTGATCCGTGCTACATGGCGGGTGGTCTCCGCGCACTTATACCCAACCCAACCGTGTTATACTGCGGGGATAAGGCTGATGTAGCAGGAAAAGGCCTTGTTTGCACAGGCCCCAGCAACCCACCCTTATCCAGCTCGGGAGAGATCCCCTAGAGGTGATCTAAGCAACGGCACAGAACTTGCCTTTGGAAGCTGCATTCTGCGAACCTAAACTGTGCTCATGGAACCAATCTCAGCCCCAATGCGTCTTTTCTCAGGAAAACAACGCTTGCCTAGTTCTCACCTGGCCCTACGCTCCCCGTAGGGTCAAGGAGGGTCTGGGCTGCCTCTGGCTCCGTGGGCCGTGCTGCATGGCGGGTGGTCTCCTCGGCATTAAACCCACTCCAAATGTGTTCTCCAACGGGGAGAAGGCAGATGTTGCAGGAGAAAGCCTTGTTTACACAGGCCCCAGCAACCCTCACTTGGCCAGCTCCGGAGGGACCCCCCCCCAATGGTGATCTCAGGACGGCAACAAACTCGCTTTGGGAAGCTGCATTCGGCAAACCTAAATTTTGCTCGGGGAACCTACCTCAGCCCCAATGCGTTTTGGCTCAGGAAGGCAACACTTGCCTAGTTCTCACCTGGCCCTATGTTCCCATAGGGCCAAGGAGGGTCTGGGCTGCCTCTGGCTCCGTGGGTCCTGCTGCTTTGGTGGGTGGTCTCCATGGACTGAAACCCACTCCAAACGTGTTCTCCTTCGGGGAGAAGGCTGATTTGGGACGCAAATGCCTTGATTGCCCAGGGCCCAGCAACCCACCCTTCCCTAGCTCGGGAGGGACCCCCCCTACTGTTGATCTCAGGATCGGCACCAACTCGCTTGGGGAAGCTGCATTTTGCGAACCTAAACTGTGCTCGGGGAACAAACCTCAGCCCCAGTGCGTCCTTGCTCTGGAAAGCAACCCTTGCCTACTTCTCACCGAGACTATTGCTCCCCATAGGGCCAAGGAGGTTATGGGCTGCCTCTGGCTCCTTGGGCCGTACTGCATGGCGGGTGGTCTCCTTGGCCATAAACCCACTAAAATCGTGTCCTCCTGCGGGGAGAAGGCTGATGTAGCAGGAAAAGGCCTTGTTTGCAAAGGCCCCAGCAACCCACCCTTAGCCAGCTCAGGAGGGACCCCCTACTGGCGGTCTCAGCAACGGCACAAAACCCGCCTCGGGAAGCTGAATTCTGCAAACCTAAAGTGTCCTCAGGGAACCAACCTCAGCCCCAATGCGTTTTTGCTCAGGAAAACAACGCTTGCCTACTTCTCCCCTGGCACTATGCTCCCCATAGGGTCAAGGAGGGTCTGGGCTACCTCTGGATCCGTGGGCCGTGTTGCATGGTGGGTGGTCTCCATAGCCTGAAACCCACTCCAAACATGTTCTCCTTCATGGAGAAGGCCGATGTGGCTGGAAAAGGCCTTGTTTGCACAGGCCCCAGCAACCCAACCTTAGCCAGCTCGGGAGGGACCCAGCTAGGGCCGATCTCAGCAACGGCACAAAACTCGCTTTGGAAGCTGCATTCTGCGAACCTAAACTGTGTTCGGGGAACAAACCTCAGCCCCAATGCGTCTTTGCTCAGGAAAGCAATGCTTGCCTAGTTCTTACCTGGCCCTTTGCTCCCCATAGGGCCAAGGAGGTTCTGGGTTGCCTCTGGCTCCTTGGCCCTGCTGCTTGGTGGGTGCACTCCGTGGCCAGAAACCCACTCCAAACATGTTCTCCTTTGGGGAGATGGCTGATTTGGCAGGAGAAGGCCTGGTTTGCACAGGCCCCAGCAACCCACCCTTAGCCAGCTCGGGAGGGACACCTCTAGTGGCGGTCTCAGCAGCGGCACAAAACTCACTTCGGGAAGCTGCATTCGGCAAACCGAAACTGTGCTCGGGAACCAACCTCAGCCCCAATGCGTCTTTGCTCAGGAAAGCAACGCTTGCCTAGTGCTCACCTGGCCCTATGCTCCCCATGGGTCCAAGGAGGTCCTGGGGTGCCTCTGGCTCCGTGGGCACTGCTGCTTGGCGGGTGGTCTCCGTGGCCTGAAACCCACTCCAAAGGTGTTCTCCTTCGGGAGAAGGGTGATTTGGCAGGAAAAGGCCTTGTTTGCACAGGCCCCAGCAACCCACCCTTAGCCAGCTCGGGAGGGATACCCCTAGTGGCGATCTCAGACACGGCACAAAACTCACTTCGGGAAGCTGCCTTCTGTGAAACGAAATTGTATTCAGGGAAGCAACCTCAGGCCCAATGAGGCTTTGCTCAGGAAAGCAACGCTTGCCTAGTTCTCACCTGGCCCTCTGGGGAGCATGGGACCAAGGATGGTCTGGGGTGCCTCTGGCTCCGTGGGCCGTGCTGCATTTCGGGTGGTCTCCACGGCCTGACAACTTCTCCAAACGTGTTCTCGTGTGGGAAGAAGGCGGATTTTGCAGGAAAAGGCCTTGTTTGCACAGGGCCCAGCAACCCACCCTTAACCAGCTCGGGAGGAACCCCCCTAGTGGCGGTCGCAGCAACGGCCCAAAACTCGCTTCGGGAAGCTTCATTCTGCGAACCTCAACTGTGCTTGGGGAACCAACCTCAGGCCCAATGAGGCTTTGCTAAGGAAAGCAACGCTTGCCTAGTTCTCACCAGGCCCAAGGCTGCCCATAGGGCCAAGGAGGGTCTGGGCTGCCTCTGGCTCCGTGGGCACTGCTGCTTGGCTGGTGGTCTCCGCAGCTGGAACCCAACTCCAAGCGTCTTCTCCTTGGCAGAGAGGGATGATTTCGCCTGAAGAAGCCCAGTGTGCCATGGCCCTAGCAACCCACCCATAGCCAGCTTGGGAGGGAGCCACCTAGGGCCTAGCTCCGAAACAGCACAAAACGTGCTTCCAGGAGCTGCATTCTGCAAAGGGAAACTGTGCTCGGGGAACAAACCTCAGCCCCAATGCGGCTTGGCTCAGGATCCCAGCGATTGCCTCGAACTCGCCTAGCCCTAGGCTCCCAAAAGGGCCAAGGAGGTTCTGGGCTGCCTCTGGCTCCATGGGCACTGCTGCTTGGCTGGTGGTCTCCGCAGCTAGAGCCCAATTCAAAGCGTCTTCCCCTTAGCAGAGAAGGCTGATTTGGCATAGAAAGGCCTTGATTGTACTGGCCCTTTCAACCCACCCATAGCCTAGATGTAGGGTGGGACCCTCAAAGGGGCTATCTCGAAAGAGCACAAAACGCGCTTCTAGGAGCTGCATTCTGCAAAGGGAAACTGTGCTCAGGGAACAAACCTCAGCCCCAATGCAGCTTGGCTCAGGATCCCAGGGCTTGCCTAGTTCTCACCTAGCCCTAGGCTCCCGACAGGGCCAAGGAGGGTCTGTGCTGCCTCTGGCTCCGTGGGCACTGCTGCTTGGCTGGTGGTCTCCGCAGCTGGAACCCAACTCCAAGCGTCTTCTCCTTCGCGGAGAAGGATGTGGTGGCATGAAAAAGCCCTGTGTGCACTGGCCCTATCCACCCAGCCATAGCCAGCTAGGGTGGGACCCACTTATGGGCTACCTCGAAACAGCAGAAAACGCGCTTCTAGGAGCTGCATTCTGCAAAGGGAAACTGTGCTCGGGGAACAAACCTCAGCCCCAATGCGGCTTGGCTCAGGATCCCAGCGCTTGCCTAGTTCTCACCTAGCCCTAGGCTCCCCATAGGGCCAAGGAGGGTCTGGGCTGCCGCTGGCTCTGTGTGCGTTGCTGATTGTCCGGTGGTCTCCGTGGCCTGAAACCCACTCCAAAGGTGTTCTCCTTCGGGGAGAAGGCTGATGTGGCAGGAAAAGGCCTTGTTTGCACAGGCCCCAGCCACCTACCCTTCGCCATCTCGGGAGGGACCCCCCCAAATGACCTTCTCAGCAATGTCATAAACCTTTGCTTCGGGAAGCTGCATTCTGCGAACCTCAACTGTGCTCGGGAACCAACCTCAGCCCCAATGCGTCTTTGCTCAGGAAAGCAAGGCTTGCGTTGTTCTCACGTGGCCTTATGTTCCCCACAGGGCTAAGGATTGCCTGGCTTGTCTCTGGCTCCGTGGCCAATGCTGCTTGGCGGGTGGTCTCCGTGGCCTGAAACCCATTCCAAATGTGTTCTTCTTCGGGAAGAAGGCTGGTTTCGCGTGAAAAGTCCTTGTTTGCCCAGGCCCCATCAACGCAATCATAGCCAGGTCGGGAGGGACCCCCCTAGTGGCGGCCTCAGCAATGGCGCAAAACTCGCTTATGGAAGCTGCATTCTGTGACCCTATAAGTGGTTCGGGGAACCAACCTCAGCCCCAGTGCATCTTGGCTCAGGAAAGCAACACTTGCCTAGTTCTCACCTGGTCCTATGCTCCCCATAGGGCCAAGGATTGCCTGGGCTGCCTCTGGCTCTTTGGGCGCTGCTGCATGGCGGGTGGTCTCCGTGGCCTGAAACCCACTCCAAACGTGTCTCCTTCGGGGAGAAGGCTGATTTGGCAGGCAAAGGCCTTGTTTGCATAGGCCCCAGCAACCCAGCCTTAGCCAGCTCGGGAAGGATCCCCCTATTGGCGATCTCAACACCGGCACAAAACTCACTTCGGGAGGCTGCATTCTGCGATCGTAAACTGTGCTCGGGGAACCAACTCCAGCCCCAATGTGTCTTTACTCAGTCAGGAAAGCAACGCTTGCCTAGTTCTCACCTGACCCTTTGTTCCCCATAGGGCCAAGGTGGGTCGGGGGTGCCTATGGCTCCGTGGGAGCTGCTGCTTGGCAGCTGGTCTCCGTGATGTGAAACCCATTCCAAACATGTTCTCCTTCGGGGAGAAGGCTGATGTGGCAGGAAAAGACTTTGTTTGCACATGCCCCAGCCGCCCACCCTTAGCCAGCTCGGAAAGGACCCCCCAGTGCCAGTTTCATCAATGGCACAAAACTCGCTTCGGGAAGCTGCATTCTCCGAACCTAAACTGTGCTCGGGGAACCAACCTCAGCCCCAATGCGTTTTTGCTCAGGAAAGCAACGCTTGCCTAGTTCTCACCTGGCACTATGCAACCCACAGGGCCAAGGTTGTTCTGGGTGCCTCTGGCTCCGTGATCCGTGCTACATGGCGGGTGGTCTCCGCGCACTTATACCCAACCCAACCGTGTTATACTGCGGGGATAAGGCTGATGTAGCAGGAAAAGGCCTTGTTTGCACAGGCCCCAGCAACCCACCCTTATCCAGCTCGGGAGAGATCCCCTAGAGGTGATCTAAGCAACGGCACAGAACTTGCCTTTGGAAGCTGCATTCTGCGAACCTAAACTGTGCTCATGGAACCAATCTCAGCCCCAATGCGTCTTTTCTCAGGAAAACAACGCTTGCCTAGTTCTCACCTGGCCCTACGCTCCCCGTAGGGTCAAGGAGGGTCTGGGCTGCCTCTGGCTCCGTGGGCCGTGCTGCATGGCGGGTGGTCTCCTCGGCATTAAACCCACTCCAAATGTGTTCTCCAACGGGGAGAAGGCAGATGTTGCAGGAGAAAGCCTTGTTTACACAGGCCCCAGCAACCCTCACTTGGCCAGCTCCGGAGGGACCCCCCCCCAATGGTGATCTCAGGACGGCAACAAACTCGCTTTGGGAAGCTGCATTCGGCAAACCTAAACTTTGCTCGGGGAACCAACCTCAGCCCCAATGCGTTTTTGCTCAGGAAAGCAACGCTTGCCTAGTTCTCACCTGGCACTATGCAACCCACAGGGCCAAGGTTGTTCTGGGTGCCTCTGGCTCCGTGATCCGTGCTACATGGCGGGTGGTCTCCGCGCACTTATACCCAACCCAACCGTGTTATACTGCGGGGATAAGGCTGATGTAGCAGGAAAAGGCCTTGTTTGCACAGGCCCCAGCAACCCACCCTTATCCAGCTCGGGAGAGATCCCCTAGAGGTGATCTAAGCAACGGCACAGAACTTGCCTTTGGAAGCTGCATTCTGCGAAGCTAAACTGTGCTCATGGAACCAATCTCAGCCCCAATGCGTCTTTTCTCAGGAAAACAACGCTTGCCTAGTTCTCACCTGGCCCTACGCTCCCCGTAGGGTCAAGGAGGGTCTGGGCTGCCTCTGGCTCCGTGGGCCGTGCTGCATGGCGGGTGGTCTCCTCGGCATTAAACCCACTCCAAATGTGTTCTCCAACGGGGAGAAGGCAGATGTTGCAGGAGAAAGCCTTGTTTACACAGGCCCCAGCAACCCTCACTTGGCCAGCTCCGGAGGGACCCCCCCAATGGTGATCACAGGACGGCAACAAACTCGCTTTGGGAAGCTGCATTCGGCAAACCTAAACTTTGCTCGGGGAACCTACCTCAGCCCCAATGCGTTTTGGCTCAGGAAGGCAACACTTGCCTAGTTCTCACCTGGCCCTATGTTCCCATAGGGCCAAGGAGGGTCTGGGCTGCCTCTGGGTCCGTGGGTCCTGCTGCTTTGGTGGGTGGTCTCCGTGGACTGAAACCCACTCCAAACGTGTTCTCCTTCGGGGAGAAGGCTGATTTGGGACGCAAATGCCTTGATTGCCCAGGGCCCAGCAACCCACCCTTCCCCAGCTCGGGAGGGACCCCCCCTACTGTTGATCTCAGGATCGGCACCAACTCGCTTGGGGAAGCTGCATTTTGCGAACCTAAACTGTGCTCGGGGAACAAACCTCAGCCCCAGTGCGTCCTTGCTCTGGAAAGCAACCCTTGCCTACTTCTCACCGAGACTATTGCTCCCCATAGGGCCAAGGAGGTTATGGGCTGCCTCTGGCTCCTTGGGCCGTACTGCATGGCGGGTGGTCTCCTTGGCCATAAACCCACTAAAATCGTGTCCTCCTGCGGGGAGAAGGCTGATGTAGCAGGAAAAGGCCTTGTTTGCAAAGGCCCCAGCAACCCACCCTTAGCCAGCTCAGGAGGGACCCCCTACTGGCGGTCTCAGCAACGGCACAAAACCCGCCTCGGGAAGCTGAATTCTGCAAACCTAAAGTGTCCTCAGGGAACCAACCTCAGCCCCAATGCGTTTTTGCTCAGGAAAACAACGCTTGCCTACTTCTCCCCTGGCACTATGCTCCCCATAGGGTCAAGGAGGGTCTGGGCTACCTCTGGATCCGTGGGCCGTGTTGCATGGTGGGTGGTCTCCATAGCCTGAAACCCACTCCAAACATGTTCTCCTTCATGGAGAAGGCCGATGTGGCTGGAAAAGGCCTTGTTTGCACAGGCCCCAGCAACCCAACCTTAGCCAGCTCGGGAGGGACCCAGCTAGGGCCGATCTCAGCAACGGCACAAAACTCGCTTTGGAAGCTGCATTCTGCGAACCTAAACTGTGTTCGGGGAACAAACCTCAGCCCCAATGCGTCTTTGCTCAGGAAAGCAATGCTTGCCTAGTTCTTACCTGGCCCTTTGCTCCCCATAGGGCCAAGGAGGTTCTGGGTTGCCTCTGGCTCCTTGGCCCTGCTGCTTGGTGGGTGCACTCCGTGGCCAGAAACCCACTCCAAACATGTTCTCCTTTGGGGAGATGGCTGATTTGGCAGGAGAAGGCCTGGTTTGCACAGGCCCCAGCAACCCACCCTTAGCCAGCTCGGGAGGGACACCTCTAGTGGCGGTCTCAGCAGCGGCACAAAACTCACTTCGGGAAGCTGCATTCGGCAAACCGAAACTGTGCTCGGGAACCAACCTCAGCCCCAATGCGTCTTTGCTCAGGAAAGCAACGCTTGCCTAGTTCTCACCTGGCCCTATGCTCCGCATGAGTCCAAGGAGGTCCTGGGGTGCCTCTGGCTCCGTGGGCACTGCTGCTTGGCGAGTGGTCTCCGTGGCCTGAAACCCACTCCAAAGGTGTTCTCCTTCGGGAGAAGGGTGATTTGGCAGGAAAAGGCCTTGTTTGCACAGGCCCCAGCAACCCACCCTTAGCCAGCTCGGGAGGGATACCCCTAGTGGCGATCTCAGACACGGCACAAAACTCACTTCGGGAAGCTGCCTTCTGTGAAACGAAATTGTATTCAGGGAAGCAACCTCAGGCCCAATGAGGCTTTGCTCAGGAAAGCAACGCTTGCCTAGTTCTCACCTGGCCCTCTGGGGAGCATGGGACCAAGGATGGTCTGGGGTGCCTCTGGCTCCGTGGGCCGTGCTGCATTTCGGGTGGTCTCCACGGCCTGACAACTTCTCCAAACGTGTTCTCGTGTGGGAAGAAGGCGGATTTTGCAGGAAAAGGCCTTGTTTGCACAGGGCCCAGCAACCCACCCTTAACCAGCTCGGGAGGAACCCCCCTAGTGGCGGTCGCAGCAACGGCCCAAAACTCGCTTCGGGAAGCTTCATTCTGCGAACCTCAACTGTGCTTGGGGAACCAACCTCAGGCCCAATGAGGCTTTGCTCAGGAAAGCAACGCTTGCCTAGTTCTCACCAGGCCCTATGGTGCCCATAGGGCCAAGGAGGGTCTGGGCTACCTCTGGCTCCGTGGGCACTGCTGCTTGGCTGGTGGTCTCCGCAGCTGGAACCCAACTCCAAGCGTCTTCTCCTTGGCAGAGAGGGATGATTTCGCCTGAAGAAGCCCAGTGTGCCATGGCCCTAGCAACCCACCCATAGCCAGCTCTGGAGTGAGCCACCTAGGGCTTAGCTCCGAAACAGCACAAAACGTGCTTCCAGGAGCTGCATTCTGCAAAGGGAAACTGTGCTCGGGGAACAAACCTCAGCCCCAGTGCGTCTTGGCTCAGGAAAGCAACACTTGCCTAGTTCTCACCTGGCCCTATGTTCCCATAGGGCCAAGGAGGGTCTGGGCTGCCTCTGGCTCCGTGGGCACTGCTGCTTGGCTGGTGGTCTCCGCAGCTGTAAACCAACTCCAAGCATCTTCTCCTTAGCAGAGAAGCCTGATATGGCATAAAAATGCATTGATTGTCCTGGCCCTATCAAGCCACCTATAACCTAGAGCTAGGGTGGGACCACCAATGGTGTAGCTCTAAAATGGCACAAAACTCGCTTGTAGGAGCTGCATTCTGCAAAGGGAAACTGTGCTCAGGGAACAAACCTCAGCCCCAATGCAGCTTGGCTCAGGATCCCAGCGCTTGCCTAGTTCTCACCTAGCCCTAGGCTCCCCATAGGGCCAAGGAGGGTCTGGGCTGCCTCTGGCTCCGTGGGCACTGCTGCTTGGCTGGTGGTCTCCGCAGCTGGAACCCAACTCCAAGCATCTTCCCCTTAGCGGAGAAGGCTGATTTGGCATAGAAAGGCCTTGATTGTACTGCCCATATCAACCCACCTATAGCCTAGAGCTAGGGTGGGACCCACATAAGGTGTAGCTCGGAAATAGCACAAAACGGGCTTCTAGGAGCTGCATTCTGCAAAGGGAAACTGTGCTCAGGGAACAAACCTCAGCCCCAATGCCGCTTGGCTCAGGATCCCAGCGCTTGCCTAGTATTCAGCTAGCCCTAGGCTCCCCATAGGGCCAAGGAGGGTCTGGGCTGCCTCTGGCTCCGTGGGCACTGCTGCTTGGCTGGTGGTCTCCGCAGCTGGAAACCAACTCCAAGCGTCTTCTCCTTGGCAGAGAAGGATGATTTGGCCTGAAGAAGCCCAGTGTGCCATGGCCCTAGCAACCCACCCATAGCCAGCTCGGGAGGGAGCCACCTAGGGCCTAGCTCTGAAACAGCACAAAACGTGCTTCCAGGAGCTGCATTCTGCAAAGGGAAACTGTGCTCGGGGAACAAACCTCAGCCCCAATGCGGCTTGGCTCAGGATCCCAGCGCTTGCCTAGTTCTCGCCTAGCCCTAGGCTCCCAAAAGGGCCAAGGAGGGTCTGGGCTGCCTCTGGCTCCATGGGCACTGCTGCTTGGCTGGTGGTCTCCGCAGCTAGAGCCCAATTCAAAGCGTCTTCCCCTTAGCAGAGAAGGCTGATTTGGCATAGAAAGGCCTTGATTGTACTGGCCCTTTCAACCCACCCATAGCCTAGATGTAGGGTGGGACCCACAAAGGGGCTATCTCGAAACAGCACAAAACGCGCTTCTAGGAGCTGCATTCTGCAAAGGGAAACTGTGCTCGGGGAACAAACCTCAGCCCCAATGCAGCTTGGCTCAGGATCCCAGGGCTTGCCTAGTTCTCACCTAGCCCTAGGCTCCCGACAGGGCCAAGGAGGGTCTGGGCTGCCTCTGGCTCCGTGGGCACTGCTGCTTGGCTGGTGGTCTCCGCAGCTGGAAACCAACTCCAAGCATCTTCTCCTTCGCGGAGAAGCCTGATTTGGCATAAAAATGCCTTGATTGTCCTGGCCCTATCAACCCACCTATAGCTAGAGCTAGGATGGGACCACCAATGGCGTAGCTCCGAAATGGCACAAAACTCGCTTGTAGGAGCTGCATTCTGCAAAGGGAAACTGTGCTCAGGGAACAAACCAGAGCCGCCATGCGGCTTGGCTCAGGATCCCAGTGCTTGCCTAGTTCTCACCTAGCCCTAGGCTCCCCATAGGGCCAAGGAGGGTCTGGGCTGCCTCTGGCTCCGTGGGCACTGCTGCTTGGCTGGTGGTCTCCGCAGCTGGAACCCAACTCCAAGCATCTTCTCCTTAGCGGAGAAGGCTGATTTGGCATAGAAAGGCCTTGATTGTACTGGCCCTATCAACCCACCTATAGCCTAGAGCTAGGGTGGGACCCACCTAAGGTGTAGTTCAGAAGTAGCACAAAACTCTCTTCTAGGAGCTGCATTCTGCAAAGGGAAACTGTGCTCGGGGAACAAACCTCAGCCCCAATGCCGCTTGGCTCAGGATCCCAGCGCTTGCCGAGTATTCAGCTAGCCCTAGGCTCCCCATAGGGCCAAGGAGGGTCTGGGCTGCCTCTGGCTCCGTGGGCACTGCTGCTTGGCTGGTGGTCTCCGCAGCTGGAAACCAACTCCAAGTGTCTTCTCCTTGGCAGAGAAGGATGATTTGGCCTGAAGAAGCCCAGTGTGCCATGGCCTTAGCAACCCACCCATAGCCAGCTCGGGAGGAAGCCACCTAGGGCCTAGCTCCGAAACAGCACAAAACGTGCTTCCAGGAGCTGCATTCTGCAAAGGGAAACTGTGCTCGGGGAACAAACCTCAGCCCCAATGCAGCTTGGCTCAGGATCCCAGTGCTTGCCTATTTCTCACCTAGCCCTAGGCTCCCGACAGGGCCAAGGAGGGTCTGGGCTGCCTCTGGCTCCGTGGGCATTGCTGCTTGGCTGGTGGTCTCCGCAGCTGGAAATCAACTCCAAGTGTATTCTCCTTGGCAGAGAAGGATGATTTGGCTTGAAGAAGCCCAGTGTGCCATCGCCCTATCAACCCACCTATAGCCTAGAGCTAGGGTGGGACCACCAATGGCATAGCTCCGAAATGGCACAAAACTCGCTTGTAGGAGCTGCATTCTGCAAAGGGAAACTGTGCTCAGGGAACAAACCTCAGCCCCAATGCGGCTTGGCTCAGGATCCCAGCGCTTGCCTAGTTCTCACCTAGCCCTTGGCTCCCCATAGGGCCAAGGAGGGTCTGGGCTGCCTCTGGCTCCGTGGGCACTGCTGCTTGGCTGGTGGTCTCCGCAGCTGGAACCCAACTCCAAGTGTCTTCTCCTTAGCGGAGAAGGCTGATTTGGCATAGAAAGGCCTTGATTGTACTGGCCCTATCAACCCACCTATAGCCTAGAGCTAGGGTGGGACCCACATAAGGTGTAGCTCGGAAATAGCACAAAATGGGCTTCTAGGAGCTGCATTCTGCAAAGGGAAACTGTGCTCGGGGAACAAACCTCAGCCCCAATGCCGCTTGGCTCAGGATCCCAGCGCTTGCCTAGTATTCAGCTAGCCCTAGGCTCCCCATAGGGCCAAGGAGGGTCTGGGCTGCCTCTGGCTCCATGGGCACTGCTGCTTGGCTGGTGGTCTCCGCAGCTGGAAACCAACTCCAAGTGTCTTCTCCTTGGCAGAGAAGGATGATTTGGCCTGAAGAAGCCCAGTGTGCCTTGGCCCTAGCAACCCACCCATAGCCAGCTCGGGAGGAAGCCACCTAGGGCCTAGCTCCGAAACAGCACAAAACGTGCTTCCAGGAGCTGCATTCTGCAAAGGGAAACTGTGCTCGGGGAACAAACCTCAGCCCCAATGCAGCTTGGCTCAGGATCCCAGTGCTTGCCTAGTACTCACCTAGCCCTAGGCTCCCGACAGGGCCAAGGAGGGTCTGGGCTGCCTCTGGCTCCGTGGGCACTGCTGCTTGGCTGGTGGTCTCCGCAGCTGGAAATCAACTCCAAGTGTCTTCTCCTTGGCAGAGAAGGATGAGGTGGCATGAAAAAGCCCTGTGTGCACTGGCCCTATCCACCCAGCCATAGCCGGCTAGGGTGGAACCCACCTATGGGCTACCTTGAAACAGCAGAAAACGCGCTTCTAGGAGCTGCATTCTGCAAAGGGAAACTGTGCTCGGGGCACAAACCTCAGCCCCAATGCGGCTTGGCTCAGGATCCCAGCCCTTGCCTAGTTCTCACCTAGCCCTAGGCTCCCCATAGGGCCAAGGAGGGTCTGGGCTGCTTCTGGCTCCGTGGGCACTGCTGCTTGGCTGGTGGTCTCCGCAGCTGGAACCCAACTCCAAGCGTCTTCTACTTAGCAGAGAAGGCTGATTTGGCATAGAAAGGCCTTGATTGTACTGGCCCTATCAACCCACCTATAGCCTAGAGCTAGGGTGGGACCCACCTAAGGTGTAGCTCGGAAATAGCACAAAACTCTCTTCTAGGAGCTGCATTCTGCAAAGGGAAACTGTGCTCGGGGAACAAACCTCAGCCCCAATGCCGCTTGGCTCAGGACCCCACGCTTGCCTAGTATTCAGCTAGCCCTAGGCTCCCCATAGGGCCAAGGAGGGTCTGGGCTGCCTCTGGCTCCGTGGGCACTGCTGCTTGGCTGGTGGTCTCCGCAGCTGGAAACCAACTCCAAGCGTCTTCTCCTTGACAGAGAAGGATGATTTGGCCTGAAGAAGCCCAGTGTGCCATGGCCCTAGCAACCCACCCATAGCCAGCTCGGGAGGGAGCCACCTAGGGCCTAGCTCCGAAACAGCACAAAACGTGCTTCCAGGAGCTGCATTCTGCAAAGGGAAACTGTGCTAGGGGAACAAACCTCAGCCCCAATGCAGCTTGGCTCAGGATCCCAGCGCTTGCCTAGTTCTCGCCTAGCCCTAGGCTCCCAAAAGGGCCAAGGAGGGTCTGGGCTGCCTCTGGCTCCGTGGGCACTGCTGCTTGGCTGGTGGTCTCCGCAGCTGGAAACCAACTCCAAGCGTTTTCTCCTTAGCGGAGAAGGCTGATTTGGCATAGAAAGGCCTTGATTGTATAGGCCCTATCAACGCACCCATAGCCTAGAACTAGGGTGGGACCCACCTATGCCCTAGCTCCGAAATAGCACAAAACTCGCTTCTAGGAGCTGCATTCTGCAAAGGGAAACTGTGCTCGGGGAACAAACCTCAGCCCCAATGCGGCTTGGCTCAGGATCCCAGCGCTTGCCTAGTTCTCACCTAGCCTTAGGCTCCCCATAGGGCCAAGGAGGGTCTGGGCTGCCTCTGGCTCCGTGGGCACTGCTGCTTGGCTGGTGGTCTCCGCAGCTGGAAACCAACTCCAAACGTCTTCTCCTTCGCGGAGAAGGATGAGGTGGCATGAAAAAGCCCTGTGTGCACTGGCCCTATCCACCCAGCCATAGCCGGCTAGGGTGGAACCCACCTATGGGCTACCTCGAAACAGCAGAAAACGCGCTTCTAGGAGCTGCATTCTGCAAAGGGAAACTGTGCTCGGGGCACAAACCTCAGCCCCAATGCGGCTTGGCTCAGGATCCCAGCGCTTGCCTACTTCTCACCTAGCCCTAGGCTCCCCATAGGGCCAAGGAGGGTCTGGGCTGCTTCTGGCTCTGTGGGCACTGCTGCTTGGCTGGTGGTCTCCGCAGCTGGAACCCAACTCCAAGCGTCTTCTATTTAGCAGAGAAGGCTGATTTGGCATAGAAAGGCATTGATTGTACTGGCCCTATCAACCCACCTATAGCCTAGAGCTAGGGTGGGACCCACATAAGGTGTAGCTCGGAAATAGCACAAAACTCTCTTCTAGGAGCTGCATTCTGCAAAGGGAAACTGTGCTCGGGGAACAAACCTCAGCCCCAATGCCGCTTGGCTCAGGACCCCACGCTTGCCTAGTATTCAGCTAGCCCTAGGCTCCCCATAGGGCCAAGGAGGGTCTGGGCTGCCTCTGGCTCCGTGGGCACTGCTGCTTGGCTGGTGGTCTCCGCAGCTGGAAACCAACTCCAAGCGTCTTCTCCTTGACAGAGAAGGATGATTTGGCCTGAAGAAGCCCAGTGTGCCATGGCCCTAGCAACCCACCCATAGCCAGCTCGGGAGGGAGCCACCTAGGGCCTAGCTCCGAAACAGCACAAAACGTGCTTCCAGGAGCTGCATTCTGCAAAGGGAAACTGTGCTAGGGGAACAAACCTCAGCCCCAATGCGGCTTGGCTCAGGATCCCAGCGCTTGCCTAGTTCTCGCCTAGCCCTAGGCTCCCAAAAGGGCCAAGGATGGTCTGGGCTGCCTCTGGCTCCATGGGCACTGCTGCTTGGCTGGTGGTCTCCGCAGCTAGAGCCCAATTCAAAGCGTCTTCCCCTTAGCAGAGAAGGCTGATTTGGCATAGAAAGGCCTTGATTGTCCTGGCCCTATCAACCCACATATAGCCTAGAGCTAGGGTGGGACCACCAATGGCATAGCTCCGAAATGGCACAAAACTCGCTTGTAGGAGCTGCATTCTGCAAAGGGAAACTGTGCTCAGGGAACAAACCAGAGCCGCCATGCGGCTTGGCTCAGGATCCCAGCGCTTGCCTAGTTCTCGCCTAGCCCTAGGCTCCCAAAAGGGCCAAGGAGGGTCTGGGCTGCCTCTGGCTCCGAGGGCACTGCTGCTTGGCTGGTGGTCTCCGCAGCTGGAGCCCAATTCAAAGCGTCTTCCCCTTAGCAGAGAAGGCTGATTTGGCATAGAAAGGCCTTGATTGTACTGGCCCTTTCAACCCACCCATAGCCTAGATGTAGGGTGGGACCCACAAAGGGGCTATCTCGAAACAGCACAAAACGCGCTTCTAGGAGCTGCATTCTGCAAAGGGAAACTGTGCTCGGGGAACAAACCTCAGCCCCAATGCCGCTTGGCTCAGGACCCCACGCTTGCCTAGTATTCAGCTAGCCCTAGGCTCCCCCTAGGGCCAAGGAGGGTCTGGGCTGCCTCTGGCTCCGTGGGCACTGCTGCTTGGCTGGTGGTCTCTGCAGCTGGAAACCAACTCCAAACGTCTTCTCCTTCGTGGAGAAGGATGAGGTGGCATGAAAAAGCCCTGTGTGCACTGGCCCTATCCACCCAGCCATAGCCGGCTAGGGTGGGACCCACCTATGGTCTACCTTGAAACAGCAGAAAACGCGCTTCTAGGAGCTGCATTCTGCAAAGGGAAACTGTGCTCGGGGAACAAACCTCAGCCCCAATGTGGCTTGGCTCAGGATCCCAGCGCTTGCCTAGTTCTCACCTAGCCCTAGGCTCCCCATAGGGCCAAGGAGGGTCTGGGCTGCTTCTGGCTCCGTGGGCACTGCTGCTTGGCTGGTGGTCTCCGCAGCTGGAACCCAACTCCAAGCGCCTTCTACTTAGCAGAGAAGGCTGATTTGGCATAGAAAGGCCTTGATTGTACTGGCCATGTCAACCCACCTATAGCCTAGAGCTAGGGTGGGACCCACCTAAGGTGTAGCTCGGAAATAGCACAAAACTCTCTTCTAGGAACTGCATTCTGCAAAGGGAAACTGTGCTCGGGGAACAAACCTCAGCCCCAATGCGGCTTGGCTCAGGATCCCAGCGCTTGCCTAGTTCTCACCTAGCCCTAGGCTCCCCATAGGGCCAAGGAGGGTCTGGGCTGCCTCTGGCTCCGTGGGCACTGCTGCTTGGCTGGTGGTCTCCGCAGCTGGAAACCAACTCCAAGCGTCTTCTCCTTGGCAGAGAAGGATGATTTGGGCTGAAGAAGCCCAGTGTGCCATGGCCCTAGCAACCCACCCATAGCCAGCTCTGGAGGGAGCCACCTAGGCCCTAGCTCCGAAACAGCACAAAACGTGCTTCCAGGAGCTGCATTCTGCAAAGGGAAACTGTGCTCAGGGAACAAACCACAGCCCCAATGCGGCTTGGCTCAGGATCCCAGCGCTTGCCTAGTTCTCGCCTAGCCCTAGGCTCCCGACAGGACCATGGAGGGTCTGGGCTTCCTCTGGCTCTGTGGGTACTGCTGCTTGGCTGGTGGTCTCCGCAGCTGGAAACCAACTCCAAGAATCTTCTCCTTAGCGGAGAAGCCTGATTTGGCATAAAAATGCCTTGATTGTCCTGGCCCTATCAACCCACATATAGCCTAGAGCTAGGGTGGGACCACCAATGGCATAGCTCCGAAATGGCAGAAAACTCGCTTGTAGGAGCTGCATTCTGCAAAGGGAAACTGTGCTCAGGGAACAAACCAGAGCCGCCATGCGGCTTGGCTCAGGATCCCAGCGCTTGCCTAGTTCTAACCTAGCCCTAGGCTCCCCATAGGGCCAAGGAGGGTCTGGGCTGCCTCTGGCTCCATGGGCACTGCTGCTTGGCTGGTGGTCTCCGCAGCTGGAACCCAACTCCAAGTGTCTTCTCCTTAGCGGAGAAGGTTGATTTGGCATAGAAAGGCTTAGATTGTACTGCCCTGTCAACCCACCTATAGCCTAGGGCTAGGGTGGGACCCACCTAAGGTGTAGCTCGGAAATAGCACAAAACTCTCTTCTAGGAGCTGCATTCTGCAAAGGGAAACTGTGCTCGGGGAACAAACCTCAGCCCCAATGCCGCTTGGCTCAGGACCCCACGCTTGCCTAGTATTCAGCTAGCCCTAGGCTCCCCATAGGGCCAAGGAGGTTCTGGGCTGCCTCTGGCTCCGTGGGCACTGCTGCTTGGCTGGTGGTCTCCGCAGCTGGAACCCAACTCCAAGCGTCTTCTCCTTCGCGGAGGAGGATGCGGTGACATGAAAAAGCCCTGTGTGCACTGGCCCTATCCACCCAGCCATAGCCAGCTAGGGTGGGACCCACTTATGGGCTACCTCGAAACAGCAGAAAACGCGCTTCTAGGAGCTGCATTCTGCAAAGGGAAACTGTGCTCGGGGAACAAACCTCAGCCCCAATGCGGCTTGGCTCAGGATCCCAGCGCTTGCCTAGTTCTCACCTAGCCCTAGGCTCCCCATAGGGCCAAGGAGGGTCTGGGCTGCTGCTGGCTCTGTGTGCGTTGCTCATTGTCCGGTGGTCTCCGTGGCATGAAACCCACTCCAAAGGTGTTCTCCTTCGGGGAGAAGGCTGATGTGGCAGGAAAAGGCCTTGTTTGCACAGGCCCCAGCCACCTACCCTTCGCCATCTCGGGAGGGACCCCCCCAAATGACCTTCTCAGCAATGTCATAAACCTTTGCTTCGGGAAGCTGCATTCTGCGAACCTCAACTGTGCTCGGGAACCAACCTCAGCCCCAATGCGTCTTTGCTCAGGAAAGCAAGGCTTGCGTTGTTCTCACGTGGCCTTATGTTCCCCACAGGGCTAAGGATTGCCTGGCTTGTCTCTGGCTCCGTGGCCAATGCTGCTTGGCGGGTGGTCTCCGTGGCCTGAAACCCATTCCAAATGTGTTCTTCTTCGGGAAGAAGGCTGGTTTCGCGTGAAAAGTCCTTGTTTGCCCAGGCCCCATCAACGCAATCATAGCCAGGTCGGGAGGGACCCCCCTAGTGGCGGCCTCAGCAATGGCGCAAAACTCGCTTATGGAAGCTGCATTCTGTGACCCTATAAGTGGTTCGGGGAACCAACCTCAGCCCCAGTGCGTCTTGGCTCAGGAAAGCAACACTTGCCTAGTTCTCACCTGGCCCTATGTTCCCATAGGGCCAAGGAGGGTCTGGGCTGCCTCTGGCTCCGTGGGCACTGCTGCTTGGCTGGTGGTCTCCGCAGCTGTAAACCAACTCCAAGCATCTTCTCCTTAGCAGAGAAGCCTGATATGGCATAAAAATGCATTGATTGTCCTGGCCCTATCAAGCCACCTATAACCTAGAGCTAGGGTGGGACCACCAATGGTGTAGCTCTGAAATGGCACAAAACTCGCTTGTAGGAGCTGCATTCTGCAAAGGGAAACTGTGCTCAGGGACCAAACCTCAGCCCCAATGCAGCTTGGCTCAGGATCCCAGCGCTTGCCTAGTTCTCACCTAGCCCTAGGCTCCCCATAGGGCCAAGGAGGGTCTGGGCTGCCTCTGGCTCTGTGGGCACTGCTGCTTGGCTGGTGGTCTCCGCAGCTGGAAACCAACTCCAAGCGTCTTCTCCTTGGCAGAGAAGGATGATTTGGCCTGAAGAAGCCCAGTGTGCCATGGCCCTAGCAACCCACCCATAGCCAGCTCGGGAGGGAGCCACCTAGGGCCTAGCTCTGAAACAGCACAAAACGTGCTTCCAGGAGCTGCATTCTGCAAAGGGAAACTGTGCTCGGGGAACAAACCTCAGCCCCAATGCGGCTTGGCTCAGGATCCCAGCGCTTGCCTAGTTCTCGCCTAGCCCTAGGCTCCCAAAAGGGCCAAGGAGGGTCTGGGCTGCCTCTGGCTCCATGGGCACTGCTGCTTGGCTGGTGGTCTCTGCAGCTAGAGCCCAATTCAAAGCGTCTTCCCCTTAGCAGAGAAGGCTGATTTGGCATAGAAAGGCCTTGATTGTACTGGCCCTTTCAACCCACCCATAGCCTAGATGTAGGGTGGGACCCACAAAGGGGCTATCTCGAAACAGCACAAAACGCGCTTCTAGGAGCTGCATTCTGCAAAGGGAAACTGTGCTCGGGGAACAAACCTCAGCCCCAATGCAGCTTGGCTCAGGATCCCAGGGCTTGCCTAGTTCTCACCTAGCCCTAGGCTCCCGACAGGGCCAAGGAGGGTCTGGGCTGCCTCTGGCTCCGTGGGCACTGCTGCTTGGCTGGTGGTCTCCGCAGCTGGAAACCAACTCCAAGCATCTTCTCCTTCGCGGAGAAGCCTGATTTGGCATAAAAATGCTTTGATTGTCCTGGCCCTATCAAGCCACCTATAGCTAGAGCTAGGATGGGACCACCAATGGCGTAGCTCCGAAATGGCACAAAACTCGCTTGTAGGAGCTGCATTCTGCAAAGGGAAACTGTGCTCAGGGAACAAACCAGAGACGCCATGCGGCTTGGCTCAGGATCCCAGTGCTTGCCTAGTTCTCACCTAGCCCTAGGCTCCCCATAGGGCCAAGGAGGGTCTGGGCTGCCTCTGGCTCCGTGGGCACTGCTGCTTGGCTGGTGGTCTCCGCAGCTGGAACCCAACTCCAAGCATCTTCTCCTTAGCGGAGAAGGCTGATTTGGCATAGAAAGGCCTTGATTGTACTGGCCCTATCAACCCACCTATAGCCTAGAGCTAGGGTGGGACCCACCTAAGGTGTAGTTCAGAAGTAGCACAAAACTCTCTTCTAGGAGCTGCATTCTGCAAAGGCAAACTGTGCTCGGGGAACAAACCTCAGCCCCAATGCCGCTTGGCTCAGGATCCCAGCGCTTGCCTAGTATTCAGCTAGCCCTAGGCTCCCCATAGGGCCAAGGAGTGTCTGGGCTGCCTCTGGCTTCGTGGGCACTGCTGCTTGGCTGGTGGTCTCCGCAGCTGGAAACCAACTCCAAGTGTCTTCTCCTTGGCAGAGAAGGATGATTTGGCCTGAAGAAGCCCAGTGTGCCATGGCCTTAGCAAACCACCCATAGCCAGCTCGGCAGGAAGCCACCTAGGGCCTAGCTCCGAAACAGCACAAAACGTGCTTCCAGGAGCTGCATTCTGCAAAGGGAAACTGTGCTCGGGGAACAAACCTCAGCCCCAATGCAGCTTGGCTCAGGATCCCAGTGCTTGCCTATTTCTCACCTAGCCCTAGGCTCCCGACAGGGCCAAGGAGGGTCTGGGCTGCCTCTGGCTCCGTGGGCACTGCTGCTTGGCTGGTGGTCTCCGCAGCTGGAAATCAACTCCAAGTGTCTTCTCCTTGGCAGAGAAGGATGATTTGGCTTGAAGAAGCCCAGTGTGCCATGGCCCTATCAACCCACCTATAGCCTAGAGCTAGGGTGGGACCACCAATGGCGTAGCTCCGAAATGGCACAAAACTCGCTTGTAGGAGCTGCATTCTGCAAAGGGAAACTGTGCTCAGGGAACAAACCTCAGCCCCAATGCGGCTTGGCTCAGGATCCCAGCGCTTGCCTAGTTCTCACCTAGCCCTTGGCTCCCCATAGGGCCAAGGAGGGTCTGGGCTGCCTCTGGCTCCGTGGGCACTGCTGATTGGCTGGTGGTCTCCGCAGCTGGAACCCAACTCCAAGTGTCTTCTCCTTAGCGGAGAAGGCTGATTTGGCATAGAAAGGCCTTGATTGTACTGGCCCTATCAACCCACCTATAGCCTAGAACTAGGGTGGGACCCACATAAGGTGTAGCTCGGAAATAGCACAAAACTCTCTTCTAGGAGCTGCATTCTGCAAAGGGAAACTGTGCTCGGGGAACAAACCTCAGCCCCAATGCCGCTTGGCTCAGGATCCCAGCGCTTGCCTAGTATTCAGCTAGCCCTAGGCTCCCCATAGGGCCAAGGAGGGTCTGGGCTGCCTCTGGCTCCATGGGCACTGCTGCTTGGCTGGTGGTCTCCGCAGCTGGAAACCAACTCCACGCGTCTTCTCCTTGGCAGAGAAGGATGATTTGGCCTGAAGAAGCGCAGTGTGCCATGGCCCTAGCAACCCACCCATAGCCAGCTCGGGAGGAAGCCACCTAGGGCCTAGCTCCGAAACAGCACAAAACGTGCTTCCAGGAGCTGCATTCTGCAAAGGGAAACTGTGCTCGGGGAACAAACCTCAGCCCCAATGCAGCTTGGCTCAGGATCCCAGTGCTTGCCTAGTTCTCAGCTAGCCCTAGGCTCCCGACAGGGCCAAGGAGGGTCTGGGCTGCCTCTGGCTCCGTGGGCACTGCTGCTTGGCTGGTGGTCTCCGCAGCTGGAAATCAACTCCAAGTGTCTTCTCCTTGGCAGAGAAGGATGATTTGGCTTGAATAAGCCCAGTGTGCCATGGCCCTATCAACCCACCTATAGCCTAGAGCTAGGGTGGGACCACCAATGGTGTAGCTCCGAAATGGCACAAAACTCGCTTGTAGGAGCTGCATTCTGCAAAGGGAAACTGTGCTCAGGGAACAAACCTCAGCCCCAATGCGGCTTGGCTCAGGATCCCAGCGCTTGCCTAGTTCTCACCTAGCCCTAGGCTCCCCCTAGGGCCAAGGAGGGTCTGGGCTGCCTCTGGCTCCGTGGGCACTGCTGCTTGGCTGGTGGTCTCCGCAGCTGGAACCCAACTCCAAGTGTCTTCTCCTTAGCGGAGAAGGCTGATTTGGCATAGAAAGGCCTTGATTGTACTGGCCCTATCAACCCACCTATAGCCTAGAGCTAGGGTGGGACCCACATAAGGTGTAGCTCGGAAATAGCACAAAACTCTCTTCTAGGAGCTGCATTCTGCAAAGGGAAACTGTGCTCGGGGAACAAACCTCAGCCCCAATGCCGCTTGGCTCAGGATCCCAGCGCTTGCCTAGTATTCAGCTAGTCCTAGGCTCCCAAAAGGGCCAAGGAGGGTCTGGGCTGCCTCTGGCTCCATGGGCACTGCTGCTTGGCTGGTGGTCTCCGCAGCTAGAGCCCAATTCAAAGCGTCTTCCCCTTAGCAGAGAAGGCTGATTTGGCATAGAAAGGCCTTGATTGTACTGGCCCTTTCAACCCACCCATAGCCTAGATGTAGGGTGGGACCCACAAAGGGGCTATCTCGAAACAGCAGAAAACGCGCTTCTAGGAGCTGCATTCTGCAAAGGGAAACTGTGCTCAGGGAACAAACCTCAGCCCCAATGCAGCTTGGCTCAGGATCCCAGGGCTTGCCTAGTTCTCACCTAGCCTTAGGCTCCCCATAGGGCCAAGGAGGGTCTGGGCTGCCTCTGGCTCCGTGGGCACTGCTGCTTGGCTGGTGGTCTCCGGAGCTGGAAACCAACTCCAAGCATCTTCTCCTTCGCGGAGAAGCCTGATTTGGCATAAAAATGCCTTGATTGTCCTGGCCCTATCAAGCCACCTATAGCTAGAGCTAGGGTGGGACCACCAATGGCGTAGCTCCGAAATGGCACAAAACTCGCTTGTAGGAGCTGCATTCTGCAAAGGGAAACTGTGCTCAGGGAACAAACCAGAGCCGCCATGCGGCTTGGCTCAGGATCCCAGCGCTTGCCTAGTTCTCACCTAGCCCTAGGCTCCCCATAGGGCCAAGGAGGGTCTGGGCTGCCTCTGGCTCCATGGGCACTGCTGCTTGGCTGGTGGTCTCCGCAGCTGGAACGCAACTCCAAGCGTCTTCTCCTTAGCGGAGAAGGCTGATTTGGCATAGAAAGGCCTTGATTGTACTGGCCCTATCAACCCACCTATAGCCTAGGGCAAGGGTGGGACCCACCTAAGGTGTAGCTCCGAAATAGCACAAAACTCTCTTCTAGGAACTCCATTGTGCAAAGGGAAACTGTGCTCGGGAACAAACCTCAGCCCCAATGCCGCTTGGCTCAGGACCCCACGCTTGCCTAGTATTCAGCTAGCCCTAGGCTCCCCATAGGGCCAAGGAGGGTCTGGGCTGCCTCTGGCTCCATGGGCACTGCTGCTTGGCTGGTGGTCTCCGCAGCTGGAAACCAACTCCAAGCGTCTTCTCCTTGGCAGAGAAGGATGATTTGGCCTGAAGAAGCCCAGTGTGCCATGGCCCTAGCAACCCACCCATAGCCAGCTCGGGAGGGAGCCACCTAGGGCCTAGCTCCGAAACAGCACAAAACGTGCTTCCAGGAGCTGCATTCTGCAAAGGGAAACTGTGCTCGGGGAACAAACCTCAGCCCCAATGCGGCTTGGCTCAGGATCCCAGCGCTTGCCTAGTTCTCGCCTAGCCCTAGGCTCCCAAAAGGGCCAAGGAGTGTCTGGGCTGCCTCTGGATCCATGGGCACTGCTGCTTGGCTGGTGGTCTCCGCAGCTAGAGCCCAATTCAAAGCGTCTTCACCTTAGCAGAGAAGGCTGATTTGGCATAGAAAGGCCTTGATTGTACTGGCCCATTCAACCCACCCATAGCCTAGATGTAGTGTGGGACCCACAAAGGGGCTATCTCGAAAGAGCACAAAACGCCCTTCTAGGAGCTGCATTCTGCAAAGGGAAACTGTGCTCAGGGAACAAACCTCAGCCCCAATGCAGCTTAGCTCAGGATCCCAGTGCTTGCCTAGTTCTCACCTAGTGCTAGGCTCCCGACAGGGCCAAGGAGGGTCTGGGCTGCCTCTGGCTCCGTGGGCACTGCTGCTTGGCTGGTGGTCTCCGCAGGTGGAAACCAACTCCAAGCGATTTCTCCTTAGCGGAGAAGGCTGATTTGGCATAGAAAGGCCTTGATTGTACTGGCCATATCATCGCACCCATAGCCTAGAACTAGGGTGGGACCCACCTATGCCCTAGCTCCGAAATAGCACAAAACGCCCTTCTAGGAGCTGCATTCTGCAAAGGGAAACTGTGCTCGGGGAACAAACCTCAGCCCCAATGCGGCTTGGCTCAGGATCCCAGCGCTTGCCTAGTTCTCACCTAGCCCTAGGCTCCCGACAGGGCCAAGGAGGGTCTGGGCTGCCTCTGGCTCCGTGGGCACTGCTGCTTGGCTGGTGGTCTCCGCAGCTGGAAACCAACTCCAAACGTCTTCTCCTTAGCGTAGAAGCCTGATATGGCATAGAAAGGCCTTGATTCTACTGGCCCTATCAACCCACCTATAGCCTAGAGCTAGGGTGGGACCCACCTATGCCCTAGCTCCGAAATAGCACAAAACTCTCTTCTAGGAGCTGCATTCTGCAAAGGGAAACTGTGCTCGGGGAACAAACCTCAGCCCCAATGCCGCTTGGCTCAGGACCCCACGCTTGCCTAGTATTCAGCTAGCCCTAGGCTCCCCATAGGGCCAAGGAGGGTCTGGGCTGCCTCTGGCTCCATGGGCACTGCTGCTTGGCTGGTGGTCTCCGCAGCTGGAAACCAACTCCAAGCGTCTCCTCCTTGGCAGAGAAGGATGATTTGGCCTGAAGAAGCCCAGTGTGCCATGGCCCTAGCAACCCACCCATAGCCAGCTCGGGAGGGAGCCACCTAGGGCCTAGCTCTGAAACAGCACAAAACGTGCTTCCAGGAGCTGCATTCTGCAAAGGGAAACTGTGCTCGGGGAACAAACCTCAGCCCCAATGCGGCTTGGCTCAGGATCCCAGCGCTTGCCTAGTTCTCGCCTAGCCCTAGGCTCCCGACAGGACCAAGGAGGGTCTGGGCTTCCTCTGGCTCTGTGGGCACTGCTGCTTGGCTGGTGGTCTCCGCAGCTAGAGCCCAATTCAAAGCGTCTTCCCCTTAGCAGAGAAGGCTGATTTGGCATAGAAAGGCCTTGATTGTACTGGCCCTTTCAACCCACCCATAGCCTAGATGTAGGGTGGGACCCACAAAGGGGCTATCTGGAAACAGCACAAAACGCCCTTCTAGGAGCTGCATTCTGCAAAGGGAAACTGTGCTCAGGGAACAAACCTCAGCCCCAATGCAGCTTGGCTCAGGATCCCAGTGCTTGCCAAGTTCTCAGCTAGCGCTAGGCTCCCGACAGGGCCAAGGAGGGTCTGGGCTGCCTCTGGCTCCGTGGGCACTGCTGCTTGGCTGGTGGTCTCCGCAGCTGAAAACCAACTCCAAGCGTCTTCTCCTTGGCAGGGAAGGATGATTTGGCCTGAAGAAGCCCAGTGTGCCATGGCCCTAGCAACCCACCCATAGCCAGCTCTGGAGGGAGCCACCTAGGCCCTAGCTCCGAAACAGCACAAAACGTGCTTCCAGGAGCTGCATTCTGCAAAGGGAAACTGTGCTCAGGGAACAAACCACAGCCCCAATGCGGCTTGGCTCAGGATCCCAGCGCTTGCCTAGTTCTCGCCTAGCCCTAGGCTCCCGACAGGACCAAGGAGGGTCTGGGCTTCCTCTGGCTCTGTGGGCACTGCTGCTTGGCTGGTGGTCTCCGCAGCTGGAAACCAACTCCAAGAATCTTCTCCTTGGCTGAGAAGCCTGATTTGGCATAAAAATGCCTTGATTGTCCTGGCCCTATCAACCCACCTATAGCCTAGAGCTAGGGTGGGACCACCAATGGCATAGCTCCGAAATGGCACAAAACTCGGTTGTAGGAGCTGCATTCTGCAAAGGGAAACTGCTCAGGGAACAAACCAGAGCCGCCATGCGGCTTGGCTCAGGATCCCAGCGCTTGCCTAGTTCTCACCTAGCCCTAGGCTCCCCATAGGGCCAAGGAGGGTCTGGGCTGCCTCTGGCTCCATGGGCACTGCTGCTTGGCTGGTGGTCTCCGCAGCTGGAACCCAACTCCAAGTGTCTTCTCCTTAGTGGAGAAGGCTGATTTGGCATAGAAAGGCCTTGATTGTACTGGCCCTGTCAACCCACCTATAGCCTAGAGCTAGGGTGGGACCCACCTAAGGTGTAGCTCGGAAGTAGCACAAAACTCTCTTCTAGGAGCTGCATTCTGCAAAGGGAAACTGTGCTCGGGGAACAAACCTCAGCCCCAATGCGGCTTGGCTCAGGATCCCAGCGCTTGCCTAGTATTCAGCTAGCCCTAGGCTCCCCTTAGGGCCAAGGAGGGTCTGGGCTGCCTCTGGCTCCGTGGGCACTGCTGCTTGGCTGGTGGTCTCCGCAGCTGGAAACCAACTCCAAGTGTCTTCTCCTTGGCAGAGAAGGATGATTTGGCCTGAAGAAGCCCAGTGTGCCATGGCCCTAGCAACCCACCCATAGCCAGCTCGGGAGGGAGCCACCTAGGGCCTAGCTCCGAAACAGCACAAAACGTGCTTCCAGGAGCTGCATTCTGCAAAGGGAAACTGTGCTCGGGGAACAAACCTCAGCCCCAATGCGGCTTGGCTCAGGATCCCAGCGCTTGCCTAGTTCTCGCCTAGCCCTAGGCTCCCAAGAGGGCCAAGGAGGGTCTGGGCTGCCTCTGGCTCCATGGGCACTGCAGCTTGGCTGGTGGTCTCCGCAGCTGGAGCCCAATTCAAAGCGTCTTCCCCTTAGCAGAGAAGGCTGATTTGGCATAGAAAGCCTTGATTTTACTGGCCCTTTCAAACCACCCATAGCCTAGATGTAGGGTGGGACCCACAAAGGGGCTATCTCGAAACAGCACAAAACTTTCTTCTAGGAGCTGCATTCTGCAAAGGGAAACTGTGCTCGGGGAACAAACCTCAGCCCCAATGCAGCTTGGCTCAGGATCCCAGTGCTTGCCTAGTTCTCACCTAGCCCTAGGCTCCCGACAGGGCCAAGGAGGGTCTGGGCTGCCTCTGGCTCCGTGGGCACTGCTGCTTGGCTGGTGGTCTCCGCAGCTGGAAACCAACTCCAAGCGTTTTCTCCTTAGCGGAGAAGGCTGATTTGGCATAGAAAGGCCTTGATTGTACTGGCCCTATCAACGCACCCATAGCCTAGAACTAGGGTGGGACCCACCTATGCCCTAGCTCCGAAATAGCACAAAAATCGCTTCTAGAAGCTGCATTCTGCAAAGGGAAACTGTGCTCGGGGAACAAACCTCAGCCCCAATGCCGCTTGGCTCAGGACCCCACGCTTGCCTAGTATTCAGCTAGCCCTAGGCTCCCCCTAGGTCCAAGGAGGGTCTGGGCTGCCTCTGGCTCCGTGGGCACTGCTGCTTGGCTGGTGGTCTCCGCAGCTGGAAACCAACTTCAAACGTCTTCTCCTTCGTGGAGAAGGATGAGGTGGCATGAAAAAGCCCTGTGTGCACTGGCCCTATCCACCAGCCATAGCCGGCTAGGGTGGGACCCACCTATGGTCTACTTTGAAACAGCAGAAAACGCGCTTCTAGGAGCTGCATTCTGCAAAGGGAAACTGTGCTCGGGGAACAAACCTCAGCCCCAATGCGGCTTGGCTCAGGATTCCAGCGCTTGCCTAGTTCTCGCCTAGCCCTAGGCTCCCAAAAGGGCCAAGGAGGGTCTGGGCTGCTTCTGGCTCCGTGGGCACTGCTGCTTGGCTGGTGGTCTCCGCAGCTGGAACCCAACTCCAAGCGCCTTCTACTTAGCAGAGAACGCTGATTTGGCATAGAAAGGCCTTGATTGTACTGGCCCTGTCAACCCACCTATAGCCTAGAGCTAGGGTGGGACCCACCTAAGGTGTAGCTCGGAAATAACACAAAACTCTCTTCTAGGAACTGCATTCTGCAAAGGGAAACTGTGCTCGGGGAACAAACCTCAGCCCCAATGCGGCTTGGCTCAGGATCCCAGCGCTTGCCTAGTTCTCACCTAGCCCTAGGCTCCCCATAGGGCCAAGGAGGGTCTGGGCTGCCTCTGGCTCCATGGGCACTGCTGCTTGGCTGGTGGTCTCCGCAGCTGGAAACCAACTCCAAGCGTCTTCTCCTTGGCAGAGAAGGATGATTTGGCCTGAAGAAGCCCAGTGTGCCATGGCCCTAGCAACCCACCCATAGCCAGCTCTGGAGGGAGCCACCTAGGGCCTAGCTCCGAAACAGCACAAAACGTGCTTCCAGGAGCTGCATTCTGCAAAGGGAAACTGTGCTCAGAGAACAAACCACAGCCCCAATGCGGCTTGGCTCAGGATCCCAGCGCTTGCCTAGTTCTCGCCTAGCCCTAGGCTCCCGACAGGACCAAGGAGGGTCTGGGCTTCCTCTGGCTCTGTGGGCACTGCTGCTTGGCTGGTGGTCTCCGCAGCTGGAAACCAACTCCAAGAATCTTCTCCTTAGCGGAGAAGCCTGATTTGGCATAAAAATGCCTTGATTGTCCCGGCCCTATCAACCCACATATAGCCTAGAGCTAGGGTGGGACCACCAATGGCATAGCTCCGAAATGGCACAAAACTCGCTTGTAGGAGCTGCATTCTGCAAAGGGAAACTGTGCTCAGGGAACAAACCAGAGCCGCCATGCGGCTTGGCTCAGGATCCCAGCGCTTGCCTAGTTCTAACCTAGCCCTAGGCTCCCCATAGGGCCAAGGAGGGTCTGGGCTGCCTCTGGCTCCGTGGGCACTGCTGCTTGGCTGGTGGTCTCCGCAGCTGGAACCCAACTCCAAGCGTCTTCTCCTTCGCGGAGAAGGATGCGGTGACATGAAAAAGCCCTGTGTGCACTGGCCCTATCCACCCAGCCATAGCCAGCTAGGGTGGGACCCACTTATGGGCTACCTCGAAACAGCAGAAAACGCGCTTCTAGGAGCTGCATTCTGCAAAGGCAAATTGTGCTCAGGGAACAAACCTCAGCCCCAATGCGGCTTGGCTCAGGATCCCAGCGCTTGCCTAGTTCTCGCCTAGACCTAGGCTCCCGACAAGGCCAAGGAGGGTCTGGGCTGCCTCTGGCTCTGTGGGCACTGCTGCTTGGCTGGTGGTCTCCGCAGCTGGAAACCAACTCCAAGTATCTTCTCCTTAGCGGAGAAGCCTGATTTGGCATAAAAATGCCTTGATTGTCCCGGCCCTATCAACCCACCTATAGCCTAGAGCTAGGGTTGGACCACCAATGGCGTAGCTCCGAATTGGCACAAAACTCGCTTGTAGGAGCTGCATTCTGCAAAGGGAAACAGTGCTCGGGGAACAAACCTCAGCCCCAATGCCGCTTGGCTCAGGATCCCAGCGCTTGCCTAGTTCTCGCCTAGCCCTAGGCTCCCCATAGGGCCAAGGAGGGTCTGGGCTGCCTCTGGCTCTGTGGGCACTGCTGCTTGGCTGGTGGTCTCCGCAGCTGGAAACCAACTCCAAGTGTCTTCTCCTTGGCAGAGATGGATGATTTGGCCTGAAGAAGCGCAGTGTGCCATGGCCCTAGCAACCCACCCATACCCAGCTCGGGAGGGAGCCACCTAGGGCCTAGCTCCGAAACAGCACAAAACGTGCTTCCAGGAGCTGCATTCTGCAAAGGGAAACTGTGCTCGGGGAACAAACCTCAGCCCCAATGCCGCTTGGCTCAGGATCCCAGCGCTTGCCTAGTTCTCGCCTAGCCCTAGGCTCCCAAAAGGGCCAAGGAGGGTCTGGGCTGCCTCTGGCTCCGTGGGCACTGCTGCTTGGCTGGTGGTCTCCGCAGCTGGAAATCAATTCCAAACGTCTTCTCCTTCGTGGAGAAGGATGAGGTGGCATGAAAAAGCCCTGTGTGCACTGGCCCTATCCACCCAGCCATAGCCGGCTTGGGTGGGACCCACCTATGGGCTACCTCGAAACAGCACAAAACGCGCTTGTAGGAGCTGCATTCTGCAAAGGGAAACTGTGCTCGGGGAACAAACCTCAGCCCCAATGCGGCTTGGCTCAGGATCCCAGCGCTTGCCTAGTTCTCACCTAGCCCTAGGCTCCCCATAGGGCCAAGGAGGGTCTGGGCTGCCTCTGGCTCCGTGGGCACTGCTGCTTGGCTGGTGGTCTCCGCAGCTGGAACCCAACTCCAAGCGTCTTCTCCTTCGCGGAGAAGGATGCGGTGACATGAAAAAGCCCTGTGTGCACTGGCCCTATCCACCCAGCCATAGCCAGCTAGGGTGGGACCCACTTATGGGCTACCTCGAAACAGCAGAAAACGCGCTTCTAGGAGCTGCATTCTGCAAAGGCAAATTGTGCTCAGGGAACAAACCACAGCCCCAATGCGGCTTGGCTCAGGATCCCAGCGCTTGCCTAGTTCTCGCCTAGACCTAGGCTCCCGACAAGGCCAAGGAGGGTCTGGGCTGCCTCTGGCTCTGTGGGCACTGCTGCTTGGCTGGTGGTCTCCGCAGCTGGAAACCAACTCCAAGTGTCTTCTCCTTGGCAGAGAAGGATGATTTGGCCTGAAGAAGCGCAGTGTGCCATGGCCCTAGCAACCCACCCATAGCCAGCTCTGGAGGGAGCCACCTAGGGCCTAGCTCCGAAACAGCACAAAACGTGCTTCCAGGAGCTGCATTCTGCAAAGGGAAACTGTGCTCAGAGAACAAACCACAGCCCCAATGCGGCTTGGCTCAGGATCCCAGCGCTTGCCTAGTTCTCACCTAGCCCTAGGCTCCCCATAGGGCCAAGGATGGTCTGGGCTGCCTCTGGCTCCGTGGGCACTGCTGCTTGGCTGGTGGTCTCCGTAGCTGGAAACCAACTCCAAACGTCTTCTCTTTCGTGGAGAAGGATGAGGTGGCATGAAAAAGCCCTGTGTGCACTGGCCCTATCCACCCAGCCATAGCCGGCTTGGGTGGGACCCACCTATGCCCTAGCTCCGAAATAGCACAGAAATCGCTTCTAGAAGCTGCATTCTGCAAAGGGAAACTGTGCTTGGGGAACAAACCTCAGCCCCAATGCGGCTTGGCTCAGGATCCCAGCGCTTGCCTAGTTCTCACCTAGCCCTAGGCTCCCCATAGGGCCAAGGATGGTCTGGGCTGCCTCTGGCTCCGTGGGCACTGCTGCTTGGCTGGTGGTCTCCGTAGCTGGAAACCAACTCCAAACGTCTTCTCTTTCGTGGAGAAGGATGAGGTGGCATGAAAAAGCCCTGTGTGCACTGGCCCTATCCACCCAGCCATAGCCGGCTAGGGTGGGACCCACCTATGGGCTACCTTGAAACAGCAGAAAACTCGCTTCTAGGAGCTGCATTCTGCAAAGGGAAACTGTGCTCGGGGAACAAACCTCAGCCCCAATGCGGCTTGGCTCAGGATCCCAGCGCTTGCCTAGTTCTCACCTAGCCCTAGGCTCCCCATAGGGCCAAGGAGGGTCTGGGCTGCTTCTGGCTCCGTGGGCACTGCTGCTAGGCTGGTGGTCTCCGCAGCTGGAACCCAACTCCAAGCGTCTTCTACTTAGCAGAGAAGGCTGATTTGGCATAGAAAGGCCTTGATTGTACTGGCCCTATCAACCCACCTATAGCCTAGAGCTATGGTGGGACCCACCTAAGATGTAGCTCGGAAATAGCACAAAACTCTCTTCTAGGAGCTGCATTCTGCAAAGGGAAACTGTGCTCGGGGAACAAACCTCAGCCCCAATGCCGCTTGGCTCAGGATCCCAGCGCTTGCCTAGTATTCAGCTAGCCCTAGGCTCCCCATAGGGCCAAGGAGGGTCTGGGCTGCCTCTGGCTCCGTGGGCACTGCTGCTTGGCTGATGGTCTCCGCAGCTGGAAACCAACTCCAAGCGTCTTCTCCTTGACAGAGAAGGATGATTTGGCCTGAAGAAGCCCAGTGTGCCATGGCCCTAGCAACCCAACCATAGCCAGCTCGGGAGGGAGCCACCTAGGGCCTAGCTCCGAAACAGCACAAAACGTGCTTCCAGGAGCTGCATTCTGCAAAGGGAAACTGTGCTCGGGGAACAAACCTCAGCCCCAATGCGGCTTGGCCCAGGATCCCAGCGCTTGCCTAGTTCTCGCCTAGCCCTAGGCTCCCAAAAGGGCCAAGGAGGGTCTGGGCTGCCTCTGGCTCTGTGGGCACTGCTGCTTGGCTGGTGGTCTCCGCAGCTAGAGCCCAATTCAAAGCGTCTTCCCCTTAGCAGAGAAGGCTGATTTGGCATAGAAAGGCCTTGATTGTACTGGCCCTTTCAACCCACCCATAGCCTAGATGTAGGGTGGGACCCACAAAGGGGCTATCTCGAAACAGCACAAAACGCGCTTCTAGGAGCTGCATTCTGCAAAGGGAAACTGTGCTAGGGGAACAAACCTCAGCCCCAATGCGGCTTGGCCCAGGATCCCAGCGCTTGCCTAGTTCTCGCCTAGCCCTAGGCTCCCAAAAGGGCCAAGGAGGGTCTGGGCTGCCTCTGGCTCCGTGGGCACTGCTGCTTGGCTGGTGGTCTCCGCAGCTGGAAACCAACTCCAAACGTCTTCTCTTTCGTGGAGAAGGATGAGGTGGCATGAAAAAGCCCTGTGTGCACTGGCCCTATCCACCCAGCCATAGCCGGCTAGGGTGGAACCCACCTATGGGCTACCTTGAAACAGCAGAAAACGCGCTTCTAGGAGCTGCATTCTGCAAAGGGAAACTGTGCTCGGGGCACAGACCTCAGCCCCAATGCGGCTTGGCTCAGGATCCCAGCGCTTGCCTACTTCTCACCTAGCCCTAGGCTCCCCATAGGGCCAAGGAGGGTCTGGGCTGCTTCTGGCTCCGTGGGCACTGCTGCTTGGCTGGTGGTCTCCGCAGCTGGAACCCAACTCCAAGCGTCTTCTACTTAGCAGAGAAGGCTGATTTGGCATAGAAAGGCCTTGATTGTACTGGCCCTATCAACCCACCTATAGCCTAGAGCTAGGGTGGGACCCACCTAAGGTGTAGCTCGGAAATAGCACAAAACTCTCTTCTAGGAGCTGCATTCTGCAAAGGGAAACTGTGCTCGGGGAACAAACCTCAGCCCCAATGCCGCTTGGCTCAGGACCCCACGCTTGCCTAGTATTCAGCTAGCCCTAGGCTCCCCATAGGGCCAAGGAGGGTCTGGGCTGCCTCTGGCTCCGTGGGCACTGCTGCTTGGCTGGTGGTCTCCGCAGCTGGAAACCAACTCCAAGCGTCTTCTCCTTGACAGAGAAGGATGATTTGGCCTGAAGAAGCCCAGTGTGCCATGGCCCTAGCAACCCACCAATAGCCAGCTCGGGAGGGAGCCACCTAGGGCCTAGCTCCGAAACAGCACAAAACGTGCTTCCAGGAGCTGCATTCTGCAAAGGGAAACTGTGCTAGGGGAACAAACCTCAGCCCCAATGCAGCTTGGCTCAGGATCCCAGCGCTTGCCTAGTTCTCGCCTAGACCTAGGCTCCCAAAAGGGCCAAGGAGGGTCTGGGCTGCCTCTGGCTCCGTGGGCACTGCTGCTTGGCTGGTGGTCTCCGCAGCTGGAAACCAACTCCAAGCGTTTTCTCCTTAGCGGAGAAGGCTGATTTGGCATAGAAAGGCCTTGATTGTATAGGCCCTATCAACGCACCCATAGCCTAGAACTAGGGTGGGACCCACCTATGCCCTAGCTCCGAAATAGCACAAAACTCGCTTCTAGGAGCTGCATTCTGCAAAGGGAAACTGTGCTCGGGGAACAAACCTCAGCCCCAATGCGGCTTGGCTCAGGATCCCAGCGCTTGCCTAGTTCTCACCTAGCCTTAGGCTCCCCATAGGGCCAAGGAGGGTCTGGGCTGCCTCTGGCTCCGTGGGCACTGCTGCTTGGCTGGTGGTCTCCGCAGCTGGAAACCAACTCCAAACGTCTTCTCCTTCGCGGAGAAGGATGAGGTGGCATGAAAAAGCCCTGTGTGCACTGGCCCTATCCACCCAGCCATAGCCGGCTAGGGTGGAACCCACCTATGGGCTACCTCGAAACAGCAGAAAACGCGCTTCTAGGAGCTGCATTCTGCAAAGGGAAACTGTGCTCGGGGCACAAACCTCAGCCCCAATGCGGCTTGGCTCAGGATCCCAGCGCTTGCCTACTTCTCACCTAGCCCTAGGCTCCCCATAGGGCCAAGGAGGGTCTGGGCTGCTTCTGGCTCCGTGGGCACTGCTGCTTGGCTGGTGGTCTCCGCAGCTGGAACCCAACTCCAAGCGTCTTCTATTTAGCAGAGAAGGCTGATTTGGCATAGAAAGGCATTGATTGTACTGGCCCTATCAACCCACCTATAGCCTAGAGCTAGGGTGGGACCCACATAAGGTGTAGCTCGGAAATAGCACAAAACTCTCTTCTAGGAGCTGCATTCTGCAAAGGGAAACTGTGCTCGGGGAACAAACCTCAGCCCCAATGCCGCTTGGCTCAGGACCCCACGCTTGCCTAGTATTCAGCTAGCCCTAGGCTCCCCATAGGGCCAAGGAGGGTCTGGGCTGCCTCTGGCTCCGTGGGCACTGCTGCTTGGCTGGTGGTCTCCGCAGCTGGAAACCAACTCCAAGCGTCTTCTCCTTGACAGAGAAGGATGATTTGGCCTGAAGAAGCCCAGTGTGCCATGGCCCTAGCAACCCACCCATAGCCAGCTCGGGAGGGAGCCACCTAGGGCCTAGCTCCGAAACAGCACAAAACGTGCTTCCAGGAGCTGCATTCTGCAAAGGGAAACTGTGCTCGGGGAACAAACCTCAGCCCCAATGCGGCTTGGCTCAGGATCCCAGCGCTTGCCTAGTTCTCGCCTAGCCCTAGGCTCCCAAAAGGGCCAAGGATGGTCTGGGCTGCCTCTGGCTCCATGGGCACTGCTGCTTGGCTGGTGGTCTCCGCAGCTAGAGCCCAATTCAAAGCGTCTTCCCCTTAGCGGAGAAGGCTGATTTGGCATAGAAAGGCCTTGATTGTCCTGGCCCTATCAACCCACATATAGCCTAGAGCTAGGGTGGGACCACCAATGGCATAGCTCCGAAATGGCACAAAACTCGCTTGTAGGAGCTGCATTCTGCAAAGGGAAACTGTGCTCAGGGAACAAACCAGAGCCGCCATGCGGCTTGGCTCAGGATCCCAGCGCTTGCCTAGTTCTCGCCTAGCCCTAGGCTCCCAAAAGGGCCAAGGAGGGTCTGGGCTGCCTCTGGCTCCGTGGGCACTGCTGCTTGGCTGGTGGTCTCCGCAGCTGGAGCCCAATTCAAAGCGTCTTCCCCTTAGCAGAGAAGGCTGATTTGGCATAGAAAGGCCTTGATTGTACTGGCCCTTTCAACCCACCCATAGCCTCGATATAGGGTGGGACCCACAAAGGGGCTATCTCGAAACAGCACAAAACGCGCTTCTAGGAGCTGCATTCTGCAAAGGGAAACTGTGCTCGGGGAACAAACCTCAGCCCCAATGCGGCTTGGCTCAGGATCCCAGCTCTTGCCTAGTTCTCACCTAGCCCTAGGCTCCCCTTAGGGCCAAGGAGGGTCTGGGCTGCCTCTGGCTCCGTGGGCACTGCTGCTTGGCTGGTGGTCTCCGCAGCTGGAAACCAACTCCAAGCGTTTTCTCCTTAGTGGAGAAGGCTGATTTGGCATAGAAAGGCCTTGATTGTACTGGCCCTATCAACGCACCCATAGCCTAGAACTAGGGTGGGACCCACCTATGCCCTAGCTCCGAAATAGCACAAAAATCGCTTCTAGAAGCTGCATTCTGCAAAGGGAAACTGTGCTCGGGGAACAAACCTCAGCCCCAATGCCGCTTGGCTCAGGACCCCACGCTTGCCTAGTATTCAGCTAGCCCTAGGCTCCCCCTAGGGCCAAGGAGGGTCTGGGCTGCCTCTGGCTCCGTGGGCACTGCTGCTTGGCTGGTGGTCTCTGCAGCTGGAAACCAACTCCAAACGTCTTCTCCTTCGTGGAGAAGGATGAGGTGGCATGAAAAAGCCCTGTGTGCACTGGCCCTATCCACCCAGCCATAGCCGGCTAGGGTGGGACCCACCTATGGTCTACCTTGAAACAGCAGAAAACGCGCTTCTAGGAGCTGCATTCTGCAAAGGGAAACTGTGCTCGGGGAACAAACCTCAGCCCCAATGTGGCTTGGCTCAGGATCCCAGCGCTTGCCTAGTTCTCACCTAGCCCTAGGCTCCCCATAGGGCCAAGGAGGGTCTGGGCTGCTTCTGGCTCCGTGGGCACTGCTGCTTGGCTGGTGGTCTCCGCAGCTGGAACCCAACTCCAAGCGCCTTCTACTTAGCAGAGAAGGCTGATTTGGCATAGAAAGGCCTTGATTGTACTGGCCCTGTCAACCCACCTATAGCCTAGAGCTAGGGTGGGACCCACCTAAGGTGTAGCTCGGAAATAGCACAAAACTCTCTTCTAGGAACTGCATTCTGCAAAGGGAAACTGTGCTCGGGGAACAAACCTCAGCCCCAATGCGGCTTGGCTCAGGATCCCAGCGCTTGCCTAGTTCTCACCTAGCCCTAGGCTCCCCATAGGGCCAAGGAGGGTCTGGGCTGCCTCTGGCTCCCTGGGCACTGCTGCTTGGCTGGTGGTCTCCGCAGCTGGAAACCAACTCCAAGCGTCTTCTCCTTGGCAGAGAAGGATGATTTGGCCTGAAGAAGCCCAGTGTGCCATGGCCCTAGCAACCCACCCATAGCCAGCTCTGGAGGGAGCCACCTAGGCCCTAGCTCCGAAACAGCACAAAACGTGCTTCCAGGAGCTGCATTCTGCTAAGGGAAACTGTGCTCAGGGAACAAACCACAGCCCCAATGCGGCTTGGCTCAGGATCCCAGCGCTTGCCTAGTTCTCGCCTAGCCCTAGGCTCCCGACAGGACCATGGAGGGTCTGGGCTTCCTCTGGCTCTGTGGGTACTGCTGCTTGGCTGGTGGTCTCCGCAGCTGGAAACCAACTCCAAGAATCTTCTCCTTAGCGGAGAAGCCTGATTTGGCATAAAAATGCCTTGATTGTCCTGGCCCTATCAACCCACATATAGCCTAGAGCTAGGGTGGGACCACCAATGGCATAGCTCCGAAATGGCAGAAAACTCGCTTGTAGGAGCTGCATTCTGCAAAGGGAAACTGTGCTCAGGGAACAAACCAGAGCCGCCATGCGGCTTGGCTCAGGATCCCAGCGCTTGCCTAGTTCTAACCTAGCCCTAGGCTCCCCATAGGGCCAAGGAGGGTCTGGGCTGCCTCTGGCTCCGTGGGCACTGCTGCTTGGCTGGTGGTCTCCGCAGCTGGAACCCAACTCCAAGTGTCTTCTCCTTAGCGGAGAAGGTTGATTTGGCATAGAAAGGCTTAGATTGTACTGGCCCTGTCAACCCACCTATAGCCTAGGGCTAGGGTGGGACCCACCTAAGGTGTAGCTCGGAAATAGCACAAAACTCTCTTCTAGGAGCTGCATTCTGCAAAGGGAAACTGTGCTCAGGGAACAAACCTCAGCCCCAATGCCGCTTGGCTCAGGACCCCACGCTTGCCTAGTATTCAGCTAGCCCTAGGCTCCCCATAGGGCCAAGGAGGGTCTGGGCTGCCTCTGGCTCCGTGGGCACTGCTGCTTGGCTGGTGGTCTCCGCAGCTGGAAACCAACTCCAAGCGTCTTCTCCTTGACAGAGAAGGATGATTTGGCCTGAAGAAGCCCAGTGTGCCATGGCCCTAGCAACCCACCCATAGCCAGCTCGGGAGGGAGCCACCTAGGGCCTAGCTCCGAAACAGCACAAAACGTGCTTCCAGGAGCTGCATTCTGCAAAGGGAAACTGTGCTCGGGGAACAAACCTCAGCCCCAATGCGGCTTGGCTCAGGATCCCAGCGCTTGCCTAGTTCTCGCCTAGCCCTAGGCTCCCAAAAGGGCCAAGGAGGGTCTGGGCTGCCTCTGGCTCCATGGGCACTGCTGCTTGGCTGGTGGTCTCCGCAGCTAGAGCCCAATTCAAAGCATCTTCCCCTTAGCAGAGAAGGCTGATTTGGCATAGAAAGGGCTTGATTGTACTGGCCCTATCAACCCACCCATAGCCTAGAGCTAGGGTGGGACCCACTTATGGTGTAGCTCGGAAATAGCACAAAACTCTCTTCTAGGAGCTGCATTCTGGAAAGGGAAACTGTGCTCGGGGAACAAACCTCAGCCCCAATGCCGCTAGGCTCAGGACCCCACGCTTGCCTAGTATTCAGCTAGCCCTAGGCTCCCCATAGGGCCAAGGAGGGTCTGGGTTGCCTCTGGCTCCATGGGCACTGCTGCTTGGCTGGTGGTCTCCGCAGCTGGAAACCAACTCCAAGCGTCTTCTCCTTAGCAGAGAAGGCTGATTTGGCATAGAAAGGCCTTGATTGTACAGGCCCTATCAACGCACCCATAGCCTAGAACTAGGGTGGGACCCACCTATGCCCTAGCTCCGAAATAGCACAAAACTCGCTTCTAGGAGCTGCATTCTGCAAAGGGAAACTGTGCTCGGGGAACAAACCTCAGCCCCAATGCGGCTTGGCTCAGGATCCCAGCGCTTGCCTAGTTCTCACCTAGCCCTAGGCTCCCCATAGGGCCAAGGAGGGTCTGGGCTGCTTCTGGCTCCGTGGGCACTGCTGCTTGGCTGGTGGTCTCCGCAGCTGGAACCCAACTCCAAGCGTCTTCTCCTTAGCAGAGAAGGCTGATTTGGCATAGAAAGGCCTTGATTGTACAGGCCCTATCAACGCACCCATAGCCTAGAACTAGGGTGGGACCCACCTATGCCCTAGCTCCGAAATAGCACAAAACTCGCTTCTAGGAGCTGCATTCTGCAAAGGGAAACTGTGCTCGGGGAACAAACCTCAGCCCCAATGCGGCTTGGCTCAGGATCCCAGCGCTTGCCTAGTTCTCACCTAGCCCTAGGCTCCCCATAGGGCCAAGGAGGTTCTGGGCTGCCTCTGGCTCCGTGGGCACTGCTGCTTGGCTGGTGGTCTCCGCAGCTGGAACCCAACTCCAAGCGTCTTCTCCTTCGCGGAGGAGGATGCGGTGACATGAAAAAGCCCTGTGTGCACTGGCCCTATCCACCCAGCCATAGCCAGCTAGGGTGGGACCCACTTATGGGCTACCTCGAAACAGCAGAAAACGCGCTTCTAGGAGCTGCATTCTGCAAAGGGAAACTGTGCTCGGGGAACAAACCTCAGCCCCAATGCGGCTTGGCTCAGGATCCCAGCGCTTGCCTAGTTCTCACCTAGCCCTAGGCTCCCCATAGGGCCAAGGAGGGTCTGGGCTGCTGCTGGCTCTGTGTGCGTTGCTCATTGTCCGGTGGTCTCCGTGGCATGAAACCCACTCCAAAGGTGTTCTCCTTCGGGGAGAAGGCTGATGTGGCAGGAAAAGGCCTTGTTTGCACAGGCCCCAGCCACCTACCCTTCGCCATCTCGGGAGGGACCCCCCCAAATGACCTTCTCAGCAATGTCATAAACCTTTGCTTCGGGAAGCTGCATTCTGCGAACCTCAACTGTGCTCGGGAACCAACCTCAGCCCCAATGCGTCTTTGCTCAGGAAAGCAAGGCTTGCGTTGTTCTCACGTGGCCTTATGTTCCCCACAGGGCTAAGGATTGCCTGGCTTGTCTCTGGCTCCGTGGCCAATGCTGCTTGGCGGGTGGTCTCCGTGGCCTGAAACCCATTCCAAATGTGTTCTTCTTCGGGAAGAAGGCTGGTTTCGCGTGAAAAGTCCTTGTTTGCCCAGGCCCCATCAACGCAATCATAGCCAGGTCGGGAGGGACCCCCCTAGTGGCGGCCTCAGCAATGGCGCAAAACTCGCTTATGGAAGCTGCATTCTGTGACCCTATAAGTGGTTCGGGGAACCAACCTCAGCCCCAGTGCGTCTTGGCTCAGGAAAGCAACACTTGCCTAGTTCTCACCTGGCCCTATGTTCCCATAGGGCCAAGGAGGGTCTGGGCTGCCTCTGGCTCCGTGGGCACTGCTGCTTGGCTGGTGGTCTCCGTAGCTGTAAACCAACTCCAAGCATCTTCTCCTTAGCAGAGAAGCCTGATATGGCATAAAAATGCATTGATTGTCCTGGCCCTATCAAGCCACCTATAACCTAGAGCTAGGGTGGGACCACCAATGGTGTAGCTCTGAAATGGCACAAAACTCGCTTGTAGGAGCTGCATTCTGCAAAGGGAAACTGTGCTCAGGGACCAAACCTCAGCCCCAATGCAGCTTGGCTCAGGATCCCAGCGCTTGCCTAGTTCTCACCTAGCCCTAGGCTCCCCATAGGGCCAAGGAGGGTCTGGGCTGCCTCTGGCTCCGTGGGCACTGCTGCTTGGCTGGTGGTCTCCGCAGCTGGAACCCAACTCCAAGCATCTTCTCCTTAGCGGAGAAGGCTGATTTGGCATAGAAAGGCCTTGATTGTACTGCCCATATCAACCCACCTATAGCCTAGAGCTAGGGTGGGACCCACATAAGGTGTAGCTCGGAAATAGCACATAACGGGCTTCTAGGAGCTGCATTCTGCAAAGGGAAACTGTGCTCAGGGAACAAACCTCAGCCCCAATGCCGCTTGGCTCAGGATCCCAGCGCTTGCCTAGTATTCAGCTAGCCCTAGGCTCCCCATAGGGCCAAGGAGGGTCTGGGCTGCCTCTGGCTCCGTGGGCACTGCTGCTTGGCTGGTGGTCTCCGCAGCTGGAAACCAACTCCAAGCGTCTTCTCCTTGGCAGAGAAGGATGATTTGGCCTGAAGAAGCCCAGTGTGCCATGGCCCTAGCAACCCACCCATAGCCAGCTCGGGAGGGAGCCACCTAGGGCCTAGCTCTGAAACAGCACAAAACGTGCTTCCAGGAGCTGCATTCTGCAAAGGGAAACTGTGCTCGGGGAACAAACCTCAGCCCCAATGCGGCTTGGCTCAGGATCCCAGCGCTTGCCTAGTTCTCGCCTAGCCCTAGGCTCCCAAAAGGGCCAAGGAGGGTCTGGGCTGCCTCTGGCTCCATGGGCACTGCTGCTTGGCTGGTGGTCTCTGCAGCTAGAGCCCAATTCAAAGCGTCTTCCCCTTAGCAGAGAAGGCTGATTTGGCATAGAAAGGCCTTGATTGTACTGGCCCTTTCAACCCACCCATAGCCTAGATGTAGGGTGGGACCCACAAAGGGGCTATCTCGAAACAGCACAAAACGCGCTTCTAGGAGCTGCATTCTGCAAAGGGAAACTGTGCTCGGGGAACAAACCTCAGCCCCAATGCCGCTTGGCTCAGGATCCCAGCGCTTGCCTAGTATTCAGCTAGCCCTAGGCTCCCCATAGGGCCAAGGAGGGTCTGGGCTGCCTCTGGCTCCATGGGCACTGCTGCTTGGCTGGTGGTCTCCGCAGCTGGAAACCAACTCCACGCGTCTTCTCCTTGGCAGAGAAGGATGATTTGGCCTGAAGAAGCGCAGTGTGCCATGGCCCTAGCAACCCACCCATAGCCAGCTCGGGAGGAAGCCACCTAGGGCCTAGCTCCGAAACAGCACAAAACGTGCTTCCAGGAGCTGCATTCTGCAAAGGGAAACTGTGCTCGGGGAACAAACCTCAGCCCCAATGCAGCTTGGCTCAGGATCCCAGTGCTTGCCTAGTTCTCACCTAGCCCTAGGCTCCCGACAGGGCCAAGGAGGGTCTGGGCTGCCTCTGGCTCCGTGGGCACTGCTGCTTGGCTGGTGGTCTCCGCAGCTGGAAATCAACTCCAAGTGTCTTCTCCTTGGCAGAGAAGGATGATTTGGCTTGAATAAGACCAGTGTGCCATGGCCCTATCAACCCACCTATAGCCTAGAGCTAGGGTGGGACCACCAATGGTGTAGCTCCGAAATGGCACAAAACTCGCTTGTAGGAGCTGCATTCTGCAAAGGGAAACTGTGCTCAGGGAACAAACCTCAGCCCCAATGCGGCTTGGCTCAGGATCCCAGCGCTTGCCTAGTTCTCACCTAGCCCTAGGCTCCCCCTAGGGCCAAGGAGGGTCTGGGCTGCCTCTGGCTCCGTGGGCACTGCTGCTTGGCTGGTGGTCTCCGCAGCTGGAACCCAACTCCAAGTGTCTTCTCCTTAGCGGAGAAGGCTGATTTGGCATAGAAAGGCCTTGATTGTACTGGCCCTATCAACCCACCTATAGCCTAGAGCTAGGGTGGGACCCACATAAGGTGTAGCTCGGAAATAGCACAAAACTCTCTTCTAGGAGCTGCATTCTGCAAAGGGAAACTGTGCTCGGGGAACAAACCTCAGCCCCAATGCCGCTTGGCTCAGGATCCCAGCGCTTGCCTAGTATTCAGCTAGTCCTAGGCTCCCAAAAGGGCCAAGGAGGGTCTGGGCTGCCTCTGGCTCCATGGGCACTGCTGCTTGGCTGGTGGTCTCCGCAGCTAGAGCCCAATTCAAAGCGTCTTCCCCTTAGCAGAGAAGGCTGATTTGGCATAGAAAGGCCTTGATTGTACTGGCCCTTTCAACCCACCCATAGCCTAGATGTAGGGTGGGACCCACAAAGGGGCTATCTCGAAACAGCAGAAAACGCGCTTCTAGGAGCTGCATTCTGCAAAGGGAAACTGTGCTCAGGGAACAAACCTCAGCCCCAATGCAGCTTGGCTCAGGATCCCAGGGCTTGCCTAGTTCTCACCTAGCCTTAGGCTCCCCATAGGGCCAAGGAGGGTCTGGGCTGCCTCTGGCTCCGTGGGCACTGCTGCTTGGCTGGTGGTCTCCGCAGCTGGAAACCAACTCCAAGCATCTTCTCCTTCGCGGAGAAGCCTGATTTGGCATAAAAATGCCTTGATTGTCCTGGCCCTATCAAGCCACCTATAGCTAGAGGTAGGGTGGGACCACCAATGGCGTAGCTCCGAAATGGCACAAAACTCGCTTGTAGGAGCTGCATTCTGCAAAGGGAAACTGTGCTCAGGGAACAAACCAGAGCCGCCATGCGGCTTGGCTCAGGATCCCAGCGCTTGCCTAGTTCTCACCTAGCCCTAGGCTCCCCATAGGGCCAAGGAGGGTCTGGGCTGCCTCTGGCTCCATGGGGACTGCTGCTTGGCTGGTGGTCTCCGCAGCTGGAACGCAACTCCAAGCGTCTTCTCCTTAGCGGAGAAGGCTGATTTGGCATAGAAAGGCCTTGATTGTACTGGCCCTATCAACCCACCTATAGCCTAGGGCAAGGGTGGGACCCACCTAAGGTGTAGCTCCGAAATAGCACAAAACTCTCTTCTAGGAACTCCATTGTGCAAAGGGAAACTGTGCTCGGGAACAAACCTCAGCCCCAATGCCGCTTGGCTCAGGACCCCACGCTTGCCTAGTATTCAGCTAGCCCTAGGCTCCCCATAGGGCCAAGGAGGGTCTGGGCTGCCTCTGGCTCCATGGGCACTGCTGCTTGGCTGGTGGTCTCCGCAGCTGGAAACCAACTCCAAGCGTCTTCTCCTTGGCAGAGAAGGATGATTTGGCCTGAAGAAGCCCAGTGTGCCATGGCCCTAGCAACCCACCCATAGCCAGCTCGGGAGGGAGCCACCTAGGGCCTAGCTCCGAAACAGCACAAAACGTGCTTCCAGGAGCTGCATTCTGCAAAGGGAAACTGTGCTCGGGGAACAAACCTCAGCCCCAATGCGGCTTGGCTCAGGATCCCAGCGCTTGCCTAGTTCTCGCCTAGCCCTAGGCTCCCAAAAGGGCCAAGGAGTGTCTGGGCTGCCTCTGGATCCATGGGCACTGCTGCTTGGCTGGTGGTCTCCGCAGCTAGAGCCCAATTCAAAGCGTCTTCACCTTAGCAGAGAAGGCTGATTTGGCATAGAAAGGCCTTGATTGTACTGGCCCATTCAACCCACCCATAGCCTAGATGTAGTGTGGGACCCACAAAGGGGCTATCTCGAAAGAGCACAAAACGCCCTTCTAGGAGCTGCATTCTGCAAAGGGAAACTGTGCTCAGGGAACAAACCTCAGCCCCAATGCAGCTTAGCTCAGGATCCCAGTGCTTGCCTAGTTCTCACCTAGTGCTAGGCTCCCGACAGGGCCAAGGAGGGTCTGGGCTGCCTCTGGCTCCGTGGGCACTGCTGCTTGGCTGGTGGTCTCCGCAGGTGGAAACCAACTCCAAGCGATTTCTCCTTAGCGGAGAAGGCTGATTTGGCATAGAAAGGCCTTGATTGTACTGGCCATATCATCGCACCCATAGCCTAGAACTAGGGTGGGACCCACCTATGCCCTAGCTCCGAAATAGCACAAAACGCCCTTCTAGGAGCTGCATTCTGCAAAGGGAAACTGTGCTCGGGGAACAAACCTCAGCCCCAATGCGGCTTGGCTCAGGATCCCAGCGCTTGCCTAGTTCTCACCTAGCCCTAGGCTCCCGACAGGGCCAAGGAGGGTCTGGGCTGCCTCTGGCTCCGTGGGCACTGCTGCTTGGCTGGTGGTCTCCGCAGCTGGAAACCAACTCCAAACGTCTTCTCCTTAGCGTAGAAGCCTGATATGGCATAGAAAGGCCTTGATTCTACTGGCCCTATCAACCCACCTATAGCCTAGAGCTAGGGTGGGACCCACCTATGCCCTAGCTCCGAAATAGCACAAAACTCTCTTCTAGGAGCTGCATTCTGCAAAGGGAAACTGTGCTCGGGGAACAAACCTCAGCCCCAATGCCGCTTGGCTCAGGATCCCAGCGCTTGCCTAGTATTCAGCTAGCCCTAGGCTCCCCATAGGGCCAAGGAGGGTCTGGGCTGCCTCTGGCTCCGTGGGCACTGCTGCTTGGCTGGTGGTCTCCGCAGCTGGAAACCAACTCCAAGCGTCTTCTCCTTGGCAGAGAAGGATGATTTGGCCTGAAGAAGCCCAGTGTGCCATGGCCCTAGCAACCCACCCATAGCCAGCTCGGGAGGGAGCCACCTAGGGCCTAGCTCTGAAACAGCACAAAACGTGCTTCCAGGAGCTGCATTCTGCAAAGGGAAACTGTGCTCGGGGAACAAACCTCAGCCCCAATGCGGCTTGGCTCAGGATCCCAGCGCTTGCCTAGTTCTCGCCTAGCCCTAGGCTCCCAAAAGGGCCAAGGAGGGTCTGGGCTGCCTCTGGCTCCATGGGCACTGCTGCTTGGCTGGTGGTCTCTGCAGCTAGAGCCCAATTCAAAGCGTCTTCCCCTTAGCAGAGAAGGCTGATTTGGCATAGAAAGGCCTTGATTGTACTGGCCCTTTCAACCCACCCATAGCCTAGATGTAGGGTGGGACCCACAAAGGGGCTATCTCGAAACAGCACAAAACGCGCTTCTAGGAGCTGCATTCTGCAAAGGGAAACTGTGCTCGGGGAACAAACCTCAGCCCCAATGCCGCTTGGCTCAGGATCCCAGCGCTTGCCTAGTATTCAGCTAGCCCTAGGCTCCCCATAGGGCCAAGGAGGGTCTGGGCTGCCTCTGGCTCCATGGGCACTGCTGCTTGGCTGGTGGTCTCCGCAGCTGGAAACCAACTCCACGCGTCTTCTCCTTGGCAGAGAAGGATGATTTGGCCTGAAGAAGCGCAGTGTGCCATGGCCCTAGCAACCCACCCATAGCCAGCTCGGGAGGAAGCCACCTAGGGCCTAGCTCCGAAACAGCACAAAACGTGCTTCCAGGAGCTGCATTCTGCAAAGGGAAACTGTGCTCGGGGAACAAACCTCAGCCCCAATGCAGCTTGGCTCAGGATCCCAGTGCTTGCCTAGTTCTCACCTAGCCCTAGGCTCCCGACAGGGCCAAGGAGGGTCTGGGCTGCCTCTGGCTCCGTGGGCACTGCTGCTTGGCTGGTGGTCTCCGCAGCTGGAAATCAACTCCAAGTGTCTTCTCCTTGGCAGAGAAGGATGATTTGGCTTGAATAAGACCAGTGTGCCATGGCCCTATCAACCCACCTATAGCCTAGAGCTAGGGTGGGACCACCAATGGTGTAGCTCCGAAATGGCACAAAACTCGCTTGTAGGAGCTGCATTCTGCAAAGGGAAACTGTGCTCAGGGAACAAACCTCAGCCCCAATGCGGCTTGGCTCAGGATCCCAGCGCTTGCCTAGTTCTCACCTAGCCCTAGGCTCCCCCTAGGGCCAAGGAGGGTCTGGGCTGCCTCTGGCTCCGTGGGCACTGCTGCTTGGCTGGTGGTCTCCGCAGCTGGAACCCAACTCCAAGTGTCTTCTCCTTAGCGGAGAAGGCTGATTTGGCATAGAAAGGCCTTGATTGTACTGGCCCTATCAACCCACCTATAGCCTAGAGCTAGGGTGGGACCCACATAAGGTGTAGCTCGGAAATAGCACAAAACTCTCTTCTAGGAGCTGCATTCTGCAAAGGGAAACTGTGCTCGGGGAACAAACCTCAGCCCCAATGCCGCTTGGCTCAGGATCCCAGCGCTTGCCTAGTATTCAGCTAGTCCTAGGCTCCCAAAAGGGCCAAGGAGGGTCTGGGCTGCCTCTGGCTCCATGGGCACTGCTGCTTGGCTGGTGGTCTCCGCAGCTAGAGCCCAATTCAAAGCGTCTTCCCCTTAGCAGAGAAGGCTGATTTGGCATAGAAAGGCCTTGATTGTACTGGCCCTTTCAACCCACCCATAGCCTAGATGTAGGGTGGGACCCACAAAGGGGCTATCTCGAAACAGCAGAAAACGCGCTTCTAGGAGCTGCATTCTGCAAAGGGAAACTGTGCTCAGGGAACAAACCTCAGCCCCAATGCAGCTTGGCTCAGGATCCCAGGGCTTGCCTAGTTCTCACCTAGCCTTAGGCTCCCCATAGGGCCAAGGAGGGTCTGGGCTGCCTCTGGCTCCGTGGGCACTGCTGCTTGGCTGGTGGTCTCCGCAGCTGGAAACCAACTCCAAGCATCTTCTCCTTCGCGGAGAAGCCTGATTTGGCATAAAAATGCCTTGATTGTCCTGGCCCTATCAAGCCACCTATAGCTAGAGGTAGGGTGGGACCACCAATGGCGTAGCTCCGAAATGGCACAAAACTCGCTTGTAGGAGCTGCATTCTGCAAAGGGAAACTGTGCTCAGGGAACAAACCAGAGCCGCCATGCGGCTTGGCTCAGGATCCCAGCGCTTGCCTAGTTCTCACCTAGCCCTAGGCTCCCCATAGGGCCAAGGAGGGTCTGGGCTGCCTCTGGCTCCATGGGGACTGCTGCTTGGCTGGTGGTCTCCGCAGCTGGAACGCAACTCCAAGCGTCTTCTCCTTAGCGGAGAAGGCTGATTTGGCATAGAAAGGCCTTGATTGTACTGGCCCTATCAACCCACCTATAGCCTAGGGCAAGGGTGGGACCCACCTAAGGTGTAGCTCCGAAATAGCACAAAACTCTCTTCTAGGAACTCCATTGTGCAAAGGGAAACTGTGCTCGGGAACAAACCTCAGCCCCAATGCCGCTTGGCTCAGGACCCCACGCTTGCCTAGTATTCAGCTAGCCCTAGGCTCCCCATAGGGCCAAGGAGGGTCTGGGCTGCCTCTGGCTCCATGGGCACTGCTGCTTGGCTGGTGGTCTCCGCAGCTGGAAACCAACTCCAAGCGTCTTCTCCTTGGCAGAGAAGGATGATTTGGCCTGAAGAAGCCCAGTGTGCCATGGCCCTAGCAACCCACCCATAGCCAGCTCGGGAGGGAGCCACCTAGGGCCTAGCTCCGAAACAGCACAAAACGTGCTTCCAGGAGCTGCATTCTGCAAAGGGAAACTGTGCTCGGGGAACAAACCTCAGCCCCAATGCGGCTTGGCTCAGGATCCCAGCGCTTGCCTAGTTCTCGCCTAGCCCTAGGCTCCCAAAAGGGCCAAGGAGTGTCTGGGCTGCCTCTGGATCCATGGGCACTGCTGCTTGGCTGGTGGTCTCCGCAGCTAGAGCCCAATTCAAAGCGTCTTCACCTTAGCAGAGAAGGCTGATTTGGCATAGAAAGGCCTTGATTGTACTGGCCCATTCAACCCACCCATAGCCTAGATGTAGTGTGGGACCCACAAAGGGGCTATCTCGAAAGAGCACAAAACGCCCTTCTAGGAGCTGCATTCTGCAAAGGGAAACTGTGCTCAGGGAACAAACCTCAGCCCCAATGCAGCTTAGCTCAGGATCCCAGTGCTTGCCTAGTTCTCACCTAGTGCTAGGCTCCCGACAGGGCCAAGGAGGGTCTGGGCTGCCTCTGGCTCCGTGGGCACTGCTGCTTGGCTGGTGGTCTCCGCAGGTGGAAACCAACTCCAAGCGATTTCTCCTTAGCGGAGAAGGCTGATTTGGCATAGAAAGGCCTTGATTGTACTGGCCATATCATCGCACCCATAGCCTAGAACTAGGGTGGGACCCACCTATGCCCTAGCTCCGAAATAGCACAAAACGCCCTTCTAGGAGCTGCATTCTGCAAAGGGAAACTGTGCTCGGGGAACAAACCTCAGCCCCAATGCGGCTTGGCTCAGGATCCCAGCGCTTGCCTAGTTCTCACCTAGCCCTAGGCTCCCGACAGGGCCAAGGAGGGTCTGGGCTGCCTCTGGCTCCGTGGGCACTGCTGCTTGGCTGGTGGTCTCCGCAGCTGGAAACCAACTCCAAACGTCTTCTCCTTAGCGTAGAAGCCTGATATGGCATAGAAAGGCCTTGATTCTACTGGCCCTATCAACCCACCTATAGCCTAGAGCTAGGGTGGGACCCACCTATGCCCTAGCTCCGAAATAGCACAAAACTCTCTTCTAGGAGCTGCATTCTGCAAAGGGAAACTGTGCTCGGGGAACAAACCTCAGCCCCAATGCCGCTTGGCTCAGGACCCCACGCTTGCCTAGTATTCAGCTAGCCCTAGGCTCCCCATAGGGCCAAGGAGGGTCTGGGCTGCCTCTGGCTCCATGGGCACTGCTGCTTGGCTGGTGGTCTCCGCAGCTGGAAACCAACTCCAAGCGTCTCCTCCTTGGCAGAGAAGGATGATTTGGCCTGAAGAAGCCCAGTGTGCCATGGCCCTAGCAACCCACCCATAGCCAGCTCGGGAGGGAGCCACCTAGGGCCTAGCTCTGAAACAGCACAAAACGTGCTTCCAGGAGCTGCATTCTGCAAAGGGAAACTGTGCTCGGGGAACAAACCTCAGCCCCAATGCGGCTTGGCTCAGGATCCCAGCGCTTGCCTAGTTCTCGCCTAGCCCTAGGCTCCCGACAGGACCATGGAGGGTCTGGGCTTCCTCTGGCTCTGTGGGCACTGCTGCTTGGCTGGTGGTCTCCGCAGCTAGAGCCCAATTCAAAGCGTCTTCCCCTTAGCAGAGAAGGCTGATTTGGCATAGAAAGGCCTTGATTGTACTGGCCCTTTCAACCCACCCATAGCCTAGATGTAGGGTGGGACCCACAAAGGGGCTATCTGGAAACAGCACAAAACGCCCTTCTAGGAGCTGCATTCTGCAAAGGGAAACTGTGCTCAGGGAACAAACCTCAGCCCCAATGCAGCTTGGCTCAGGATCCCAGTGCTTGCCAAGTTCTCAGCTAGCGCTAGGCTCACGACAGGGCCAAGGAGGGTCTGGGCTGCCTCTGGCTCCGTGGGCACTGCTGCTTGGCTGGTGGTCTCCGCAGCTGAAAACCAACTCCAAGCGTCTTCTCCTTGGCAGGGAAGGATGATTTGGCCTGAAGAAGCCCAGTGTGCCATGGCCCTAGCAACCCACCCATAGCCAGCTCTGGAGGGAGCCACCTAGGCCCTAGCTCCGAAACAGCACAAAACGTGCTTCCAGGAGCTGCATTCTGCAAAGGGAAACTGTGCTCAGGGAACAAACCACAGCCCCAATGCGGCTTGGCTCAGGATCCCAGCGCTTGCCTAGTTCTCGCCTAGCCCTAGGCTCCCGACAGGACCAAGGAGGGTCTGGGCTTCCTCTGGCTCTGTGGGCACTGCTGCTTGGCTGGTGGTCTCCGCAGCTGGAAACCAACTCCAAGAATCTTCTCCTTGGCTGAGAAGCCTGATTTGGCATAAAAATGCCTTGATTGTCCTGGCCCTATCAACCCACCTATAGCCTAGAGCTAGGGTGGGACCACCAATGGCATAGCTCCGAAATGGCACAAAACTCGGTTGTAGGAGCTGCATTCTGCAAAGGGAAACTGCTCAGGGAACAAACCAGAGCCGCCATGCGGCTTGGCTCAGGATCCCAGCGCTTGCCTAGTTCTCACCTAGCCCTAGGCTCCCCATAGGGCCAAGGAGGGTCTGGGCTGCCTCTGGCTCCATGGGCACTGCTGCTTGGCTGGTGGTCTCCGCAGCTGGAACCCAACTCCAAGTGTCTTCTCCTTAGTGGAGAAGGCTGATTTGGCATAGAAAGGCCTTGATTGTACTGGCCCTGTCAACCCACCTATAGCCTAGAGCTAGGGTGGGACCCACCTAAGGTGTAGCTCGGAAGTAGCACAAAACTCTCTTCTAGGAGCTGCATTCTGCAAAGGGAAACTGTGCTCGGGGAACAAACCTCAGCCCCAATGCGGCTTGGCTCAGGATCCCAGCGCTTGCCTAGTATTCAGCTAGCCCTAGGCTCCCCTTAGGGCCAAGGAGGGTCTGGGCTGCCTCTGGCTCCGTGGGCACTGCTGCTTGGCTGGTGGTCTCCGCAGCTGGAACCCAACTCCAAGCGTCTTCTCCTTCGCGGAGAAGGATGCGGTGACATGAAAAAGCCCTGTGTGCACTGGCCCTATCCACCCAGCCATAGCCAGCTAGGGTGGGACCCACTTATGGGCTACCTCGAAACAGCAGAAAACGCGCTTCTAGGAGCTGCATTCTGCAAAGGCAAATTGTGCTCAGGGAACAAACCTCAGCCCCAATGCGGCTTGGCTCAGGATCCCAGCGCTTGCCTAGTTCTCGCCTAGACCTAGGCTCCCGACAAGGCCAAGGAGGGTCTGGGCTGCCTCTGGCTCTGTGGGCACTGCTGCTTGGCTGGTGGTCTCCGCAGCTGGAAACCAACTCCAAGCATCTTCTCCTTAGCGGAGAAGCCTGATTTGGCATAAAAATGCCTTGATTGTCCCGGCCCTATCAACCCACCTATAGCCTAGAGCTAGGGTTGGACCACCAATGGCTTAGCTCCGAATTGGCACAAAACTCGCTTGTAGGAGCTGCATTCTGCAAAGGGAAACAGTGCTCTGGGAACAAACCTCAGCCCCAATGCCGCTTGGCTCAGGATCCCAGCGCTTGCCTAGTATTCAGCTAGCCCTAGGCTCCCCATAGGGCCAAGGAGGGTCTGGGCTGCCTCTGGCTCTGTGGGCACTGCTGCTTGGCTGGTGGTCTCCGCAGCTGGAAACCAACTCCAAGTGTCTTCTCCTTGGCAGAGATGGATGATTTGGCCTGAAGAAGCGCAGTGTGCCATGGCCCTAGCAACCCACCCATACCCAGCTCGGGAGGGAGCCACCTAGGGCCTAGCTCCGAAACAGCACAAAACGTGCTTCCAGGAGCTGCATTCTGCAAAGGGAAACTGTGCTCGGGGAACAAACCTCAGCCCCAATGCCGCTTGGCTCAGGATCCCAGCGCTTGCCTAGTTCTCGCCTAGCCCTAGGCTCCCAAAAGGGCCAAGGAGGGTCTGGGCTGCCTCTGGCTCCGTGGGCACTGCTGCTTGGCTGGTGGTCTCCGCAGCTGGAAATCAATTCCAAACGTCTTCTCCTTCGTGGAGAAGGATGAGGTGGCATGAAAAAGCCCTGTGTGCACTGGCCCTATCCACCCAGCCATAGCCGGCTTGGGTGGGACCCACCTATGGGCTACCTCGAAACAGCACAAAACGCGCTTGTAGGAGCTGCATTCTGCAAAGGGAAACTGTGCTCGGGGAACAAACCTCAGCCCCAATGCGGCTTGGCTCAGGATCCCAGCGCTTGCCTAGTTCTCACCTAGCCCTAGGCTCCCCATAGGGCCAAGGAAGGTCTGGGCTGCCTCTGGCTCCGTGGGCACTGCTGCTTGGCTGGTGGTCTCCGCAGCTGGAACCCAACTCCAAGCGTCTTCTCCTTCGCGGAGAAGGATGCGGTGACATGAAAAAGCCCTGTGTGCACTGGCCCTATCCACCCAGCCATAGCCAGCTAGGGTGGGACCCACTTATGGGCTACCTCGAAACAGCAGAAAACGCGCTTCTAGGAGCTGCATTCTGCAAAGGCAAATTGTGCTCAGGGAACAAACCACAGCCCCAATGCGGCTTGGCTCAGGATCCCAGCGCTTGCCTAGTTCTCGCCTAGACCTAGGCTCCCGACAAGGCCAAGGAGGGTCTGGGCTGCCTCTGGCTCTGTGGGCACTGCTGCTTGGCTGGTGGTCTCCGCAGCTGGAAACCAACTCCAAGCATCTTCTCCTTAGCAGAGAAGCCTGATTTGGCATAAAAATGCCTTGATTGTCCCGGCCCTATCAACCCACCTATAGCCTAGAGCTAGGGTTGGACCACCAATGGCGTAGCTCCGAATTGGCACAAAACTCGCTTGTAGGAGCTGCATTCTGCAAAGGGAAACAGTGCTCAGGGAACAAACCTCAGCCCCAATGCCGCTTGGCTCAGGATCCCATAGCTTGCCTAGTATTCAGCTAGCCCTAGGCTCCCCATAGGGCCAAGGAGGGTCTGGGCTGCCTCTGGCTCTGTGGGCACTGCTGCTTGGCTGGTGGTCTCCGCAGCTGGAAACCAACTCCAAGTGTCTTCTCCTTGGCAGAGAAGGATGATTTGGCCTGAAGAAGCGCAGTGTGCCATGGCCCTAGCAACCCACCCATACCCAGCTCGGGAGGGAGCCACCTAGGGCCTAGCTCCGAAACAGCACAAAACGTGCTTCCAGGAGCTGCATTCTGCAAAGGGAAACTGTGCTCGGGGAACAAACCTCAGCCCCAATGCCGCTTGGCTCAGGATCCCAGCGCTTGCCTAGTTCTCGCCTAGCCCTAGGCTCCCAAAAGGGCCAAGGAGGGTCTGGGCTGCCTCTGGCTCCATGGGCACTGCTGCTTGGCTGGTGGTCTCCGCAGCTGGAGCCCAATTCAAAGCGTCTTCCCCTTAGCAGAGAAGGCTGATTTCGCATAGAAAGGCCTTGATTGTACTGGCCCTTTCAACCCACCCATAGCCTAGATGTAGGGTGGGACCCACAAAGGGGCTATCTCGAAACAGCACAAAACGCCCTTCTAGGAGCTGCATTCTGCAAAGGGAAACTGTGCTCAGGGAACAAACCTCAGCCCCAATGCAGCTTGGCTCAGGATCCCAGTGCTTGGCTAGTTCTCACCTAGCCCTTGGCTCCCGAGAGGGCCAAGGAGGGTCTGGGCTGCCTCTGGCTCCGTGGGCACTGCTGCTTGGCTGGTGGTCTCCGCAGCTGGAAACCAATTCCAAACGTCTTCTCCTTCGTGGAGAAGGATGAGGTGGCATGAAAAAGCCCTGTGTGCACTGGCCCTATCCACCCAGCCATAGCCGGCTTGGGTGGGACCCACCTATGGGCTACCTCGAAACAGCACAAAACGCGCTTGTAGGAGCTGCATTCTGCAAAGGGAAACTGTGCTCGGGGAACAAACCTCAGCCCCAATGCGGCTTGGCTCAGGATCCCAGCGCTTGCCTAGTTCTCACCTAGCCCTATGCTCTCGACAGGGCCAAGGAGGGTCTGGGCTGCCTCTGGCTCCGTGGGCACTGCTGCTTGGCTGGTGGTCTCCGCAGCTGGAAACCAACTCCAAGCGTTTTCTCCTTAGCGGAGAAGGCTGATTTGGCATAGAAAGGTCTTGATTGTACTGGCCCTATCAACGCACCCATAGCCTAGAACTAGGGTGGGACCCACCTATGCCCTAGCTCCGAAATAGCACAGAAATCGCTTCTAGAAGCTGCATTCTGCAAAGGGAAACTGTGCTTGGGGAACAAACCTCAGCCCCAATGCGGCTTGGCTCAGGATCCCAGCGCTTGCCTAGTTCTCACCTAGCCCTAGGCTCCCCATAGGGCCAAGGATGGTCTGGGCTGCCTCTGGCTCCGTGGGCACTGCTGCTTGGCTGGTGGTCTCCGTAGCTGGAAACCAACTCCAAACGTCTTCTCTTTCGTGGAGAAGGATGAGGTGGCATGAAAAAGCCCTGTGTGCACTGGCCCTATCCACCCAGCCATAGCCGGCTAGGGTGGGACCCACCTATGGGCTACCTTGAAACAGCAGAAAACTCGCTTCTAGGAGCTGCATTCTGCAAAGGGAAACTGTGCTCGGGGAACAAACCTCAGCCCCAATGCGGCTTGGCTCAGGATCCCAGCGCTTGCCTAGTTCTCACCTAGCCCTAGGCTCCCCATAGGGCCAAGGAGGGTCTGGGCTGCTTCTGGCTCCGTGGGCACTGCTGCTAGGCTGGTGGTCTCCGCAGCTGGAACCCAACTCCAAGCGTCTTCTACTTAGCAGAGAAGGCTGATTTGGCATAGAAAGGCCTTGATTGTACTGGCCCTATCAACCCACCTATAGCCTAGAGCTATGGTGGGACCCACCTAAGATGTAGCTCGGAAATAGCACAAAACTCTCTTCTAGGAGCTGCATTCTGCAAAGGGAAACTGTGCTCGGGGAACAAACCTCAGCCCCAATGCCGCTTGGCTCAGGATCCCAGCGCTTGCCTAGTATTCAGCTAGCCCTAGGCTCCCCATAGGGCCAAGGAGGGTCTGGGCTGCCTCTGGCTCCGTGGGCACTGCTGCTTGGCTGATGGTCTCCGCAGCTGGAAACCAACTCCAAGCGTCTTCTCCTTGACAGAGAAGGATGATTTGGCCTGAAGAAGCCCAGTGTGCCATGGCCCTAGCAACCCAACCATAGCCAGCTCGGGAGGGAGCCACCTAGGGCCTAGCTCCGAAACAGCACAAAACGTGCTTCCAGGAGCTGCATTCTGCAAAGGGAAACTGTGCTCGGGGAACAAACCTCAGCCCCAATGCGGCTTGGCCCAGGATCCCAGCGCTTGCCTAGTTCTCGCCTAGCCCTAGGCTCCCAAAAGGGCCAAGGAGGGTCTGGGCTGCCTCTGGCTCTGTGGGCACTGCTGCTTGGCTGGTGGTCTCCGCAGCTAGAGCCCAATTCAAAGCGTCTTCCCCTTAGCAGAGAAGGCTGATTTGGCATAGAAAGGCCTTGATTGTACTGGCCCTTTCAACCCACCCATAGCCTAGATGTAGGGTGGGACCCACAAAGGGGCTATCTCGAAACAGCACAAAACGCGCTTCTAGGAGCTGCATTCTGCAAAGGGAAACTGTGCTAGGGGAACAAACCTCAGCCCCAATGGGGCTTGGCCCAGGATCCCAGCGCTTGCCTAGTTCTCGCCTAGCCCTAGGCTCCCAAAAGGGCCAAGGAGGGTCTGGGCTGCCTCTGGCTCCGTGGGCACTGCTGCTTGGCTGGTGGTCTCCGCAGCTGGAAACCAACTCCAAACGTCTTCTCTTTCGTGGAGAAGGATGAGGTGGCATGAAAAAGCCCTGTGTGCACTGGCCCTAACCACCCAGCCATAGCCGGCTAGGGTGGAACCCACCTATGGGCTACCTCGAAACAGCAGAAAACGCGCTTCTAGGAGCTGCATTCTGCAAATGGAAACTGTGCTCGGGGCACAAACCTCAGCCCCAATGCGGCTTGGCTCAGGATCCCAGCGCTTGCCTAGTTCTCACCTAGCCCTAGGCTCCCCATAGGGCCAAGGAGGGTCTGGGCTGCTTCTGGCTCCGTGGGCACTGCTGCTTGGCTGGTGGTCTCCGCAGCTGGAACCCAACTCCAAGCGTCTTCTACTTAGCAGAGAAGGCTGATTTGGCATAGAAAGGCCTTGATTGTACTGGCCCTATCAACCCACCTATAGCCTAGAGCTAGGGTGGGACCCACCTAAGGTGTAGCTCGGAAATAGCACAAAACTCTCTTCTAGGAGCTGCATTCTGCAAAGGGAAACTGTGCTCGGGGAACAAACCTCAGCCCCAATGCCGCTTGGCTCAGGACCCCACGCTTGCCTAGTATTCAGCTAGCCCTAGGCTCCCCATAGGGCCAAGGAGGGTCTGGGCTGCCTCTGGCTCCGTGGGCACTGCTGCTTGGCTGGTGGTCTCCGCAGCTGGAAACCAACTCCAAGCGTCTTCTCCTTGACAGAGAAGGATGATTTGGCCTGAAGAAGCGCAGTGTGCCATGGCCCTAGCAACCCACCCATAGCCAGCTCGGGAGGGAGCCACCTAGGGCCTAGCTCCGAAACAGCAGAAAACGTGCTTCCAGGAGCTGCATTCTGCAAAGGGAAACTGTGCTAGGGGAACAAACCTCAGCCCCAATGCGGCTTGGCTCAGGATCCCAGCGCTTGCCTAGTTCTCGCCTAGCCCTAGGCTCCCAAAAGGGCCAAGGATGGTCTGGGCTGCCTCTGGATCCATGGGCACTGTTGCTTGGCTGGTGGTCTCCGCAGCTGGAAACCAACTCCAAACGTCTTCTCCTTCGCGGAGAAGGATGAGGTGGCATGAAAAAGCCCTGTGTGCACTGGCCCTATCCACCCAGCCATAGCCGGCTAGGGTGGAACCCACCTATGGGCTACCTCGAAACAGCAGAAAACGCGCTTCTAGGAGCTGCATTCTGCAAAGGGAAACTGTGCTCGGGGCACAAACCTCAGCCCCAATGCGGCTTGGCTCAGGATCCCAGCGCTTGCCTACTTCTCACCTAGCCCTAGGCTCCCCATAGGGCCAAGGAGGGTCTGGGCTGCTTCTGGCTCCGTGGGCACTGCTGCTTGGCTGGTGGTCTCCGCAGCTGGAACCCAACTCCAAGCGTCTTCTATTTAGCAGAGAAGGCTGATTTGGCATAGAAAGGCATTGATTGTACTGGCCCTATCAACCCACCTATAGCCTAGAGCTAGGGTGGGACCCACATAAGGTGTAGCTCGGAAATAGCACAAAACTCTCTTCTAGGAGCTGCATTCTGCAAAGGGAAACTGTGCTCGGGGAACAAACCTCAGCCCCAATGCTGCTTGGCTCAGGACCCCACGCTTGCCTAGTATTCAGCTAGCCCTAGGCTCCCCATAGGGCCAAGGAGGGTCTGGGCTGCCTCTGGCTCCGTGGGCACTGCTGCTTGGCTGGTGGTCTCCGCAGCTGGAAACCAACTCCAAGCGTCTTCTCCTTGACAGAGAAGGATGATTTGGCCTGAAGAAGCCCAGTGTGCCATGGCCCTAGCAACCCACCCATAGCCAGCTCGGGAGGGAGCCACCTAGGGCCTAGCTCCGAAACAGCACAAAACGTGCTTCCAGGAGCTGCATTCTGCAAAGGGAAACTGTGCTCGGGGAACAAACCTCAGCCCCAATGCGGCTTGGCTCAGGATCCCAGCGCTTGCCTAGTTCTCGCCTAGCCCTAGGCTCCCAAAAAGGCCAAGGATGGTCTGGGCTGCCTCTGGCTCCATGGGCACTGCTGCTTGGCTGGTGGTCTCCGCAGCTAGAGCCCAATTCAAAGCGTCTTCCCCTTAGCAGAGAGGGCTGATTTGGCATAGAAAGGCCTTGATTGTCCTGGCCCTATCAACCCACATATAGCCTAGAGCTAGGGTGGGACCCACCTAAGGTGTAGCTCGGAAATAGCACAAAACTCTCTTCTAGGAGCTGCATTCTGCAAAGGGAAACTGTGCTCGGGGAACAAACCTCAGCCCCAATGCCGCTTGGCTCAGGACCCCACGCTTGCCTAGTATTCAGCTAGCCCTAGGCTCCCCATAGGGCCAAGGAGGGTCTGGGCTGCCTCTGGCTCCGTGGGCACTGCTGCTTGGCTGGTGGTCTCCGCAGCTGGAAACCAACTCCAAGCGTCTTCTCCTTGACAGAGAAGGATGATTTGGCCTGAAGAAGCGCAGTGTGCCATGGCCCTAGCAACCCACCCATAGCCAGCTCGGGAGGGAGCCACCTAGGGCCTAGCTCCGAAACAGCACAAAACGTGCTTCCAGGAGCTGCATTCTGCAAAGGGAAACTGTGCTAGGGGAACAAACCTCAGCCCCAATGCAGCTTGGCTCAGGATCCCAGCGCTTGCCTAGTTCTCGCCTAGCCCTAGGCTCCCAAAAGGGCCAAGGAGGGTCTGGGCTGCCTCTGGCTCCGTGGGCACTGCTGCTTGGCTGGTGGTCTCCGCAGCTGGAAACCAACTCCAAGCGTTTTCTCCTTAGCGGAGAAGGCTGATTTGGCATAGAAAGGCCTTGATTGTATAGGCCCTATCAACGCACCCATAGCCTAGAACTAGGGTGGGACCCACCTATGCCCTAGCTCCGAAATAGCACAAAACTCGCTTCTAGGAGCTGCATTCTGCAAAGGGAAACTGTGCTCGGGGAACAAACCTCAGCCCCAATGCGGCTTGGCTCAGGATCCCAGCGCTTGCCTAGTTCTCACCTAGCCTTAGGCTCCCCATAGGGCCAAGGAGGGTCTGGGCTGCCTCTGGCTCCGTGGGCACTGCTGCTTGGCTGGTGGTCTCCGCAGCTGGAAACCAACTCCAAACGTCTTCTCCTTCGCGGAGAAGGATGAGGTGGCATGAAAAAGCCCTGTGTGCACTGGCCCTATCCACCCAGCCATAGCCGGCTAGGGTGGAACCCACCTATGGGCTACCTCGAAACAGCAGAAAACGCGCTTCTAGGAGCTGCATTCTGCAAAGGGAAACTGTGCTCGGGGCACAAACCTCAGCCCCAATGCGGCTTGGCTCAGGATCCCAGCGCTTGCCTACTTCTCACCTAGCCCTAGGCTCCCCATAGGGCCAAGGAGGGTCTGGGCTGCTTCTGGCTCCGTGGGCACTGCTGCTTGGCTGGTGGTCTCCGCAGCTGGAACCCAACTCCAAGCGTCTTCTATTTAGCAGAGAAGGCTGATTTGGCATAGAAAGGCATTGATTGTACTGGCCCTATCAACCCACCTATAGCCTAGAGCTAGGGTGGGACCCACATAAGGTGTAGCTCGGAAATAGCACAAAACTCTCTTCTAGGAGCTGCATTCTGCAAAGGGAAACTGTGCTCGGGGAACAAACCTCAGCCCCAATGCCGCTTGGCTCAGGACCCCACGCTTGCCTAGTATTCAGCTAGCCCTAGGCTCCCCATAGGGCCAAGGAGGGTCTGGGCTGCCTCTGGCTCCGTGGGCACTGCTGCTTGGCTGGTGGTCTCCGCAGCTGGAAACCAACTCCAAGCGTCTTCTCCTTGACAGAGAAGGATGATTTGGCCTGAAGAAGCCCAGTGTGCCATGGCCCTAGCAACCCACCCATAGCCAGCTCGGGAGGGAGCCACCTAGGGCCTAGCTCCGAAACAGCACAAAACGTGCTTCCAGGAGCTGCATTCTGCAAAGGGAAACTGTGCTCGGGGAACAAACCTCAGCCCCAATGCGGCTTGGCTCAGGATCCCAGCGCTTGCCTAGTTCTCGCCTAGCCCTAGGCTCCCAAAAGGGCCAAGGATGGTCTGGGCTGCCTCTGGCTCCATGGGCACTGCTGCTTGGCTGGTGGTCTCCGCAGCTAGAGCCCAATTCAAAGCGTCTTCCCCTTAGCAGAGAAGGCTGATTTGGCATAGAAAGGCCTTGATTGTCCTGGCCCTATCAACCCACATATAGCCTAGAGCTAGGGTGGGACCACCAATGGCATAGCTCCGAAATGGCACAAAACTCGCTTGTAGGAGCTGCATTCTGCAAAGGGAAACTGTGCTCAGGGAACAAACCAGAGCCGCCATGCGGCTTGGCTCAGGATCCCAGCGCTTGCCTAGTTCTCGCCTAGCCCTAGGCTCCCAAAAGGGCCAAGGAGGGTCTGGGCTGCCTCTGGCTCCGTGGGCACTGCTGCTTGGCTGGTGGTCTCCGCAGCTGGAGCCCAATTCAAAGCGTCTTCCCCTTAGCAGAGAAGGCTGATTTGGCATAGAAAGGCCTTGATTGTACTGGCCCTTTCAACCCACCCATAGCCTCGATATAGGGTGGGACCCACAAAGGGGCTATCTCGAAACAGCACAAAACGCGCTTCTAGGAGCTGCATTCTGCAAAGGGAAACTGTGCTCGGGGAACAAACCTCAGCCCCAATGCGGCTTGGCTCAGGATCCCAGCTCTTGCCTAGTTCTCACCTAGCCCTAGGCTCCCCTTAGGGCCAAGGAGGGTCTGGGCTGCCTCTGGCTCCGTGGGCACTGCTGCTTGGCTGGTGGTCTCCGCAGCTGGAAACCAACTCCAAGCGTTTTCTCCTTAGTGGAGAAGGCTGATTTGGCATAGAAAGGCCTTGATTGTACTGGCCCTATCAACGCACCCATAGCCTAGAACTAGGGTGGGACCCACCTATGCCCTAGCTCCGAAATAGCACAAAAATCGCTTCTAGAAGCTGCATTCTGCAAAGGGAAACTGTGCTCGGGGAACAAACCTCAGCCCCAATGCCGCTTGGCTCAGGATCCCAGCGCTTGCCTAGTTCTCGCCTAGCCCTAGGCTCCCAAAAGGGCCAAGGAGGGTCTGGGCTGCCTCTGGCTCCGTGGGCACTGCTGCTTGGCTGGTGGTCTCCGCAGCTGGAAATCAATTCCAAACGTCTTCTCCTTCGTGGAGAAGGATGAGGTGGCATGAAAAAGCCCTGTGTGCACTGGCCCTATCCACCCAGCCATAGCCGGCTTGGGTGGGACCCACCTATGGGCTACCTCGAAACAGCACAAAACGCGCTTCTAGGAGCTGCATTCTGCAAAGGGAAACTGTGCTCGGGGAACAAACCTCAGCCCCAATGCGGCTTGGCTCAGGATCCCAGCGCTTGCCTAGTTCTCACCTAGCCCTAGGCTCCCCATAGGGCCAAGGAGGGTCTGGGCTGCCTCTGGCTCCGTGGGCACTGCTGCTTGGCTGGTGGTCTCCGCAGCTGGAACCCAACTCCAAGCGTCTTCTCCTTCGCGGAGAAGGATGCGGTGACATGAAAAAGCCCTGTGTGCACTGGCCCTATCCACCCAGCCATAGCCAGCTAGGGTGGGACCCACTTATGGGCTACCTCGAAACAGCAGAAAACGCGCTTCTAGGAGCTGCATTCTGCAAAGGCAAATTGTGCTCAGGGAACAAACCACAGCCCCAATGCGGCTTGGCTCAGGATCCCAGCGCTTGCCTAGTTCTCGCCTAGACCTAGGCTCCCGACAAGGCCAAGGAGGGTCTGGGCTGCCTCTGGCTCTGTGGGCACTGCTGCTTGGCTGGTGGTCTCCGCAGCTGGAAACCAACTCCAAGCATCTTCTCCTTAGCGGAGAAGCCTGATTTGGCATAAAAATGCCTTGATTGTCCCGGCCCTATCAACCCACCTATAGCCTAGAGCTAGGGTTGGACCACCAATGGCGTAGCTCCGAATTGGCACAAAACTCGCTTGTAGGAGCTGCATTCTGCAAAGGGAAACAGTGCTCGGGGAACAAACCTCAGCCCCAATGCCGCTTGGCTCAGGATCCCATAGCTTGCCTAGTATTCAGCTAGCCCTAGGCTCCCCATAGGGCCAAGGAGGGTCTGGGCTGCCTCTGGCTCTGTGGGCACTGCTGCTTGGCTGGTGGTCTCCGCAGCTGGAAACCAACTCCAAGTGTCTTCTCCTTGGCAGAGAAGGATGATTTGGCCTGAAGAAGCGCAGTGTGCCATGGCCCTAGCAACCCACCCATACCCAGCTCGGGAGGGAGCCACCTAGGGCCTAGCTCCGAAACAGCACAAAACGTGCTTCCAGGAGCTGCATTCTGCAAAGGGAAACTGTGCTCGGGGAACAAACCTCAGCCCCAATGCCGCTTGGCTCAGGATCCCAGCGCTTGCCTAGTTCTCGCCTAGCCCTAGGCTCCCAAAAGGGCCAAGGAGGGTCTGGGCTGCCTCTGGCTCCATGGGCACTGCTGCTTGGCTGGTGGTCTCCGCAGCTGGAGCCCAATTCAAAGCGTCTTCCCCTTAGCAGAGAAGGCTGATTTCGCATAGAAAGGCCTTGATTGTACTGGCCCTTTCAACCCACCCATAGCCTAGATGTAGGGTGGGACCCACAAAGGGGCTATCTGGAAACAGCACAAAACGCCCTTCTAGGAGCTGCATTCTGCAAAGGGAAACTGTGCTCAGGGAACAAACCTCAGCCCCAATGCAGCTTGGCTCAGGATCCCAGTGCTTGCCAAGTTCTCAGCTAGTGCTAGGCTCCCGACAGGGCCAAGGAGGGTCTGGGCTGCCTCTGGCTCCGTGGGCACTGCTGCTTGGCTGGTGGTCTCCGCACCTGAAAACCAACTCCAAGCGTCTTCTCCTTGGCAGGGAAGGATGATTTGGCCTGAAGAAGCCCAGTGTGCCATGGCCCTAGCAACCCACCCATAGCCAGCTCTGGAGGGAGCCACCTAGGCCCTAGCTCCGAAACAGCACAAAACGTGCTTCCAGGAGCTGCATTCTGCAAAGGGAAACTGTGCTCAGGGAACAAACCACAGCCCCAATGCGGCTTGGCTCAGGATCCCAGCGCTTGCCTAGTTCTCGCCTAGCCCTAGGCTCCCGACAGGACCAAGGAGGGTCTGGGCTTCCTCTGGCTCTGTGGGCACTGCTGCTTGGCTGGTGGTCTCCGCAGCTGGAAACCAACTCCAAGAATCTTCTCCTTGGCTGAGAAGCCTGATTTGGCATAAAAATGCCTTGATTGTCCTGGCCCTATCAACCCACCTATAGCCTAGAGCTAGGGTGGGACCACCAATGGCATAGCTCCGAAATGGCACAAAACTCGGTTGTAGGAGCTGCATTCTGCAAAGGGAAACTGTGCTCAGGGAACAATCCAGAGCCGCCATGCGGCTTGGCTCAGGATCCCAGCGCTTGCCTAGTTCTCACCTAGCCCTAGGCTCCCCATAGGGCCAAGGAGGGTCTGGGCTGCCTCTGGCTCCATGGGCACTGCTGCTTGGCTGGTGGTCTCCGCAGCTGGAACCCAACTCCAAGTGTCTTCTCCTTAGTGGAGAAGGCTGATTTGGCATAGAAAGGCCTTGATTGTACTGGCCCTGTCAACCCACCTATAGCCTAGAGCTAGGGTGGGACCCACCTAAGGTGTAGCTCGGAAGTAGCACAAAACTCTCTTCTAGGAGCTGCATTCTGCAAAGGGAAACTGTGCTCGGGGAACAAACCTCAGCCCCAATGCGGCTTGGCTCAGGATCCCAGCGCTTGCCTAGTATTCAGCTAGCCCTAGGCTCCCCTTAGGGCCAAGGAGGGTCTGGGCTGCCTCTGGCTCCGTGGGCACTGCTGCTTGGCTGGTGGTCTCCGCAGCTGGAAACCAACTCCAAGTGTCTTCTCCTTGGCAGAGAAGGATGATTTGGCCTGAAGAAGCCCAGTGTGCCATGGCCCTAGCAACCCTCCCATAGCCAGCTCGGGAGGGAGCCACCTAGGGCCTAGCTCCGAAACAGCACAAAACGTGCTTCCAGGAGCTGCATTCTGCAAAGGGAAACTGTGCTCGGGGAACAAACCTCAGCCCCAATGCGGCTTGGCTCAGGATCCCAGCGCTTGCCTAGTTCTCGCCTAGCCCTAGGCTCCCAAAATGGCCAAGGAGGGTCTGGGCTGCCTCTGGCTCCATGGGCACTGCTGCTTGGCTGGTGGTCTCCGCAGCTGGAACCCAACTCCAAGTGTCTTCTCCTTAGCGGAGAAGGTTGATTTGGCATAGAAAGGCTTAGATTGTACTGGCCCTGTCAACCCACCTATAGCCTAGGGCTAGGGTGGGACCCACCTAAGGTGTAGCTCGGAAATAGCACAAAACTCTCTTCTAGGAGCTGCATTCTGCAAAGGGAAACTGTGCTCGGGGAACAAACCTCAGCCCCAATGCCGCTTGGCTCAGGACCCCACGCTTGCCTAGTATTCAGCTAGCCCTAGGCTCCCCATAGGGCCAAGGAGGGTCTGGGCTGCCTCTGGCTCCGTGGGCACTGCTGCTTGGCTGGTGGTCTCCGCAGCTGGAAACCAACTCCAAGCGTCTTCTCCTTGACAGAGAAGGATGATTTGGCCTGAAGAAGCCCAGAGTGCCATGGCCCTAGCAACCCACCCATAGCCAGCTCGGGAGGGAGCCACCTAGGGCCTAGCTCCGAAACAGCACAAAACGTGCTTCCAGGAGCTGCATTCTGCAAAGGGAAACTGTGCTCGGGGAACAAACCTCAGCCCCAATGCGGCTTGGCCCAGGATCCCAGCGCTTGCCTAGTTCTCGCCTAGCCCTAGGCTCCCAAAAGGGCCAAGGAGGGTCTGGGCTGCCTCTGGCTCCATGGGCACTGCTGCTTGGCTGGTGGTCTCCGCAGCTAGAGCCCAATTCAAAGCATCATCCCCTTAGCAGAGAAGGCTGATTTGGCATAGAAAGGGCTTGATTGTACTGGCCCTATCAACCCACCCATAGCCTAGAGCTAGGGTGGGAACCACTTATGGTGTAGCTCGAAAATAGCACAAAACTCTCTTCTAGGAGCTGCATTCTGGAAAGGGAAACTGTGCTCGGGGAACAAACCTCAGCCCCAATGCCGCTTGGCTCAGGACCCCACGCTTGCCTAGTATTCAGCTAGCCCTAGGCTCCCCATAGGCCCAAGGAGGGTCTGGGTTGCCTCTGGCTCCATGGGCACTGCTGCTTGGCTGGTGGTCTCCGCAGCTGGAACCCAACTCCAAGTGTCTTCTCCTTAGCGGAGAAGGTTGATTTGGCATAGAAAGGCTTAGATTGTACTGGCCCTTTCAACCCACCCATAGCCTAGATGTAGTGTGGGACCCACAAAGGGGCTATCTCGAAAGAGCACAAAACGCCCTTCTAGGAGCTGCATTCTGCAAAGGGAAACTGTGCTCAGGGAACAAACCTCAGCCCCAATGCAGCTTACCTCAGGATCCCAGTGCTTGCCTAGTTCTCACCTAGTGCTTGGCTCCCGACAGGGCCAAGGAGGGTCTGGGCTGCCTCTGGCTCCGTGGGCACTGCTGCTTGGCTGGTGGTCTCCGCAGGTGGAAACCAACTCCAAGCGATTTCTCCTTAGCGGAGAAGGCTGATTTGGCATAGAAAGGCCTTGATTGTACTGGCCATATCATCGCACCCATAGCCTAGAACTAGGGTGGGACCCACCTATGCCCTAGCTCCGAAATAGCACAAAACGCCCTTCTAGGAGCTGCATTCTGCAAAGGGAAACTGTGCTCGGGGAACAAACCTCAGCCCCAATGCGGCTTGGCTCAGGATCCCAGCGCTTGCCTAGTTCTCACCTAGCCCTAGGCTCCCGACAGGGCCAAGGAGGGTCTGGGCTGCCTCTGGCTCCGTGGGCACTGCTGCTTGGCTGGTGGTCTCCGCAGCTGGAAACCAACTCCAAACGTCTTCTCCTTAGCGTAGAAGCCTGATATGGCATAGAAAGGCCTTGATTCTACTGGCCCTATCAACCCACCTATAGCCTAGAGCTAGGGTGGGACCCACCTATGCCCTAGCTCCGAAATAGCACAAAACTCTCTTCTAGGAGCTGCATTCTGCAAAGGGAAACTGTGCTCGGGGAACAAACCTCAGCCCCAATGCCGCTTGGCTCAGGACCCCACGCTTGCCTAGTATTCAGCTAGCCCTAGGCTCCCCATAGGGCCAAGGAGGGTCTGGGCTGCCTCTGGCTCCATGGGCACTGCTGCTTGGCTGGTGGTCTCCGCAGCTGGAAACCAACTCCAAGCGTCTTCTCCTTGGCAGAGAAGGATGATTTGGCCTGAAGAAGCCCAGTGTGCCATGGCCCTAGCAACCCACCCATAGCCAGCTCGGGAGGGAGCCACCTAGGGCCTAGCTCTGAAACAGCACAAAACGTGCTTCCAGGAGCTGCATTCTGCAAAGGGAAACTGTGCTCGGGGAACAAACCTCAGCCCCAATGCGGCTTGGCTCAGGATCCCAGCGCTTGCCTAGTTCTCGCCTAGCCCTAGGCTCCCAAAAGGGCCAAGGAGGGTCTGGGCTTCCTCTGGCTCTGTGGGCACTGCTGCTTGGCTGGTGGTCTCCGCAGCTAGAGCCCAATTCAAAGCGTCTTCCCCTTAGCAGAGAAGGCTGATTTGGCATAGAAAGGCCTTGATTGTACTGGCCCTTTCAACCCACCCATAGCCTAGATGTAGGGTGGGACCCACAAAGGGGCTATCTGGAAACAGCACAAAACGCCCTTCTAGGAGCTGCATTCTGCAAAGGGAAACTGTGCTCAGGGAACAAACCTCAGCCCCAATGCAGCTTGGCTCAGGATCCCAGTGCTTGCCAAGTTCTCAGCTAGCGCTAGGCTCCCGACAGGGCCAAGGAGGGTCTGGGCTGCCTCTGGCTCCGTGGGCACTGCTGCTTGGCTGGTGGTCTCCGCAGCTGAAAACCAACTCCAAGCGTCTTCTCCTTGGCAGGGAAGGATGATTTGGCCTGAAGAAGCCCAGTGTGCCATGGCCCTAGCAACCCACCCATAGCCAGCTCTGGAGGGAGCCACCTAGGCCCTAGCTCCGAAACAGCACAAAACGTGCTTCCAGGAGCTGCATTCTGCAAAGGGAAACTGTGCTCAGGGAACAAACCACAGCCCCAATGCGGCTTGGCTCAGGATCCCAGCGCTTGCCTAGTTCTCGCCTAGCCCTAGGCTCCCGACAGGACCAAGGAGGGTCTGGGCTTCCTCTGGCTCTGTGGGCACTGCTGCTTGGCTGGTGGTCTCCGCAGCTGGAAACCAACTCCAAGAATCTTCTCCTTGGCTGAGAAGCCTGATTTGGCATAAAAATGCCTTGATTGTCCTGGCCCTATCAACCCACCTATAGCCTAGAGCTAGGGTGGGACCACCAATGGCATAGCTCCGAAATGGCACAAAACTCGGTTGTAGGAGCTGCATTCTGCAAAGGGAAACTGTGCTCAGGGAACAAACCAGAGCCGCCATGCGGCTTGGCTCAGGATCCCAGCGCTTGCCTAGTTCTCACCTAGCCCTAGGCTCCCCATAGGGCCAAGGAGGGTCTGGGCTGCCTCTGGCTCCATGGGCACTGCTGCTTGGCTGGTGGTCTCCGCAGCTGGAACCCAACTCCAAGTGTCTTCTCCTTAGTGGAGAAGGCTGATTTGGCATAGAAAGGCCTTGATTGTACTGGCCCTGTCAACCCACCTATAGCCTAGAGCTAGGGTGGGACCCACCTAAGGTGTAGCTCGGAAGTAGCACAAAACTCTCTTCTAGGAGCTGCATTCTGCAAAGGGAAACTGTGCTCGGGGAACAAACCTCAGCCCCAATGCGGCTTGGCTCAGGATCCCAGCGCTTGCCTAGTATTCAGCTAGCCCTAGGCTCCCCTTAGGGCCAAGGAGGGTCTGGGCTGCCTCTGGCTCCGTGGGCACTGCTGCTTGGCTGGTGGTCTCCGCAGCTGGAAACCAACTCCAAGTGTCTTCTCCTTGGCAGAGAAGGATGATTTGGCCTGAAGAAGCCCAGTGTGCCATGGCCCTAGCAACCCTCCCATAGCCAGCTCGGGAGGGAGCCACCTAGGGCCTAGCTCCGAAACAGCACAAAACGTGCTTCCAGGAGCTGCATTCTGCAAAGGGAAACTGTGCTCGGGGAACAAACCTCAGCCCCAATGCGGCTTGGCTCAGGATCCCAGCGCTTGCCTAGTTCTCGCCTAGCCCTAGGCTCCCAAAATGGCCAAGGAGGGTCTGGGCTGCCTCTGGCTCCATGGGCACTGCTGCTTGGCTGGTGGTCTCCGCAGCTAGAGCCCAATTCAAAGCGTCTTCCCCTTAGCAGAGAAGGCTGATTTGGCATAGAAAGCCTTGATTTTACTGGCCCTTTCAAACCACCCATAGCCTAGATGTAGGGTGGGACCCACAAAGGGGCTATCTCGAAACAGCACAAAACGCGCTTCTAGGAGCTGCATTCTGCAAAGGGAAACTGTGCTCAGGGAACAAACCTCAGCCCAAATGCAGCTTGGCTCAGGATCCCAGTGCTTGCCTAGTTCTCACCTAGCGCTAGGCTCCCGACAGGGCCAAGGAGGGTCTGGGCTGCCTCTGGCTCCGTGGGCACTGCTGCTTGGCTGGTGGTCTCCGCAGCTGGAAACCAACTCCAAGCGTTTTCTCCTTAGCGGAGAAGGCTGATTTGGCATAGAAAGGCCTTAATTGTACTGGCCCTATCAACGCACCCATAGCCTAGAACTAGGGTGGGACCCACCTATGCCCTAGCTCCGAAATAGCACAAAAATCGCTTCTAGAAGCTGCATTCTGCAAAGGGAAACTGTGCTCGGGGAACAAACCTCAGCCCCAATGCCGCTTGGTTCAGGACCCCACGCTTGCCTAGTATTCAGCTAGCCCTAGGCTCCCCCTAGGGCCAAGGAGGGTCTGGGCTGCCTCTGGCTCCGTGGGCACTGCTGCTTGGCTGGTGGTCTCCGCAGCTGGAAACCAACTCCAAACGTCTTCTCCTTCGCGGAGAAGGATGAGGTGGCATGAAAAAGCCCTGTGTGCACTGGCCCTATCCACCCAGCCATAGCCAGATAGGGTTGGACCCACCTATGGGCTACCTCGAAACAGCACAAAACGCGCTACTAGGAGCTGCATTCTGCAAAGGGAAACTGTGCTCGGGGAACAAACCTCAGCCCCAATGCGGCTTGGCTCAGGATCCCAGCGCTTGCCTAGTTCTCACCTAGCCCTAGGCTCCCCATAGGGCCAAGGAGGGTCTGGGCTGCTTCTGGCTCCGTGGGCACTGCTGCTTGGCTGGTGGTCTCCGCAGCTGGAACCCAACTCCAAGCGTCTTCTCCTTAGTGGAGAAGGCTGATTTGGCATAGAAAGGCCTTGATTGTACTGGCCCTATCAACCCACCTATAGCCTAGGGCTAGGGTGGGACCCACCTAAGGTGTAGCTCGGAAGTAGCACAAAACTCTCTTCTAGGAGCTCCATTCTGCAAAGGGAAACTGTGCTCGGGAACAAACCTCAGCCCCAATGCCGCTTGGCTCAGGACCCCACGCTTGCCTAGTATTCAGCTAGCCGTAGGCTCCCCATAGGGCCAAGGAGGGTCTGGGCTGCCTCTGGCTCCATGGGCACTTCTGCTTGGCTGGTGGTCTCCGCAGCTGGAAACCAACTCCAAGCGTCTTCTCCTTGGCAGAGAAGGATGATTTGGCCTGAAGAAGCCCAGTGTGCCATGGCCCTAACAACCCACCCATAGCCAGCTCGGGAGGGAGCCACCTAGGGCCTAGCTCCGAAACGGCACAAAACGTGCTTCCAGGAGCTGCATTCTGCAAAGGGAAACTGTGCTCGGGGAACAAACCTCAGCCCCAATGCGGCTTGGCTCAGGATCCCAGCGATTGCCTAGTTCTCGCCTAGCCCTAGGCTCCCAAAAGGGCCAAGGATGGTCTGGGCTGCCTCTGGCTCCATGGGCACTGCTGCTTGGCTGGTGGTCTCCGCAGCTGGAGCCCAATTCAAAGCGTCTTCCCCTTAGCAGAGAAGGCTGATTTGGCATAGAAAGGCCTTGATTGTACTGGCCCTTTCAACCCACCCATACCCTAGATGTAGGGTGGGACCCACAAAGGGGCTATCTCGAAACAGCACAAAACGCCCTTCTAGGAGCTGCATTCTGCAAAGGGAAACTGTGCTCAGGGAACAAACCTCAGCCCCAATGCGGCTTGGCTCAGGATCCCAGCGCTTGCCTAGTTCTCACCTAGCCCTAGGCTCCCCATAGGGCCAAGGAGGGTCTGGGCTGCCTCTGGCTCCGTGGGCACTGCTGCTTGGCTGGTGGTCTCCGCACCTGAAAACCAACTCCAAGCGTCTTCTCCTTGGCAGGGAAGGATGATTTGGCCTGAAGAAGCCCAGTGTGCCATGGCCCTAGCAACCCACCCATAGCCAGCTCTGGAGGGAGCCACCTAGGCCCTAGCTCCGAAACAGCACAAAACGTGCTTCCAGGAGCTGCATTCTGCAAAGGGAAACTGTGCTCAGGGAACAAACCACAGCCCCAATGCGGCTTGGCTCAGGATCCCAGCGCTTGCCTAGTTCTCGCCTAGCCCTAGGCTCCCGACAGGACCAAGGAGGGTCTGGGCTTCCTCTGGCTCTGTGGGCACTGCTGCTTGGCTGGTGGTCTCCGCAGCTGGAAACCAACTCCAAGAATCTTCTCCTTAGCGGAGAAGCCTGATTTGGCATAAAAATGCCTTGATTGTCCTGGCCCTATCAACCCACATATAGCCTAGAGCTAGGGTGGGACCACCAATGGCATAGCTCCGAAATGGCACAAAACTCGCTTGTAGGAGCTGCATTCTGCAAAGGGAAACTGTGCTCAGGGAACAAACCAGAGCCGCCATGCGGCTTGGCTCAGGATCCCAGCGCTTGCCTAGTTCTCACCTAGCCCTAGGCTCCCCATAGGGCCAAGGATGGTCTGGGCTGCCTCTGGCTCCATGGGCACTGCTGCTTGGCTGGTGGTCTCCGCAGCTGGAACCCAACTCCAAGTGTCTTCTCCTTAGCAGAGAAGGCTGATTTGGCATAGAAAGGCCTTGATTGTACTGGCCCTTTCAACCCACCCATAGCCTAGATGTAGGGTGGGACCCAAAAAGGGGCTATCTCGAAACAGCACAAAACGCGCTTCTAGGAGCTGCATTCTGCAAAGGGAAACTGTGCTCGGGGAACAAACCTCAGCCCCAATGCGGCTTGGCTCAGGATCCCAGCACTTGCCTAGTTCTCACCTAGACCTAGGCTCCCAAAAGGGCCAAGGAGGGTCTGGGCTGCCTCTGGCTCCGTGGGCACTGCTGCTTGGCTGGTGGTCTCCGCAGCTGGAAACCAATTCCAAACGTCTTCTCCTTCGTGGAGAAGGCTGATTTGGCATAGAAAGGCCTTGATTGTACTGGCCCTATCAACGCACCCATAGCCTAGATGTAGGGTGGGACCCACCTATGCCCTAGCTCAGAAATAGCACAAAACTTTCTTCTAGGAGCTGCATTCTGCAAAGGGAAACTGTGCTCGGGGAACAAACCTCAGCCCCAATGCAGCTTGGCTCAGGATCCCAGTGCTTGCCTAGTTCTCACCTAGCCCTAGGCTCCCGACAGGGCCAAGGAGGGTCTGGGCTGCCTCTGGCTCCGTGGGCACTGCTGCTTGGCTGGTGGTCTCCGCAGCTGGAAACCAACTCCAAGCGTTTTCTCCTTAGCGGAGAAGGCTGATTTGGCATAGAAAGGCCTTGATTGTACTGGCCCTATCAACGCACCCATAGCCTAGAACTAGGGTGGAACCCACCTATGCCCTAGCTCCGAAATAGCACAAAAATCGCTTCTAGAAGCTGCATTCTGCAAAGGGAAACTGTGCTCGGGGAACAAACCTCAGCCCCAATGCGGCTTGGCTCAGGACCCCACGCTTGCCTAGTATTCAGCTAGCCCTAGGCTCCCCCTAGGGCCAAGGAGGGTCTGGGCTGCCTCTGGCTCCGTGGGCACTGCTGCTTGGCTGGTGGTCTCCGCAGCTGGAAACCAACTCCAAACGTCTTCTCCTTCGTGGAGAAGGATGAGGTGGCATGAAAAAGCACTGTGTGCACTGGCCCTATCCACCCAGCCATAGCCGGCTAGGGTGGGACCCACCTATGGTCTACCTTGAAACAGCAGAAAACGCGCTTCTAGGAGCTGCATTCTGCAAAGGGAAACTGTGCTCGGGGAACAAACCTCAGCCCCAATGCGGCTTGGCTCAGGATACCAGCGCTTGCCTAGTTCTCGCCTAGCCCTAGGCTCCCAAAAGGGCCAAGGAGGGTCTGGGCTGCTTCTGGCTCCGTGGGCACTGCTGCTTGGCTGGTGGTCTCCGCAGCTGGAACCCAACTCCAAGCGTCGTCTCCTTGGCAGAGAAGGCTGATTTGGCATAGAAAGGCCTTGATTGTACTGGCCCTTTCAACCCACCCATAGCCTAGATGTAGGGTGGGACCCACAAAGGGGCTATCTCGAAACAGCACAAAACGCGCTTCTAGGAGCTGCATTCTGCAAAGGGAAATTGTGCTCAGGGAACAAACCTCAGCCCCAATGCGGCTTGGCTCAGGATCCCAGGGCTTGCCTAGTTCTCACCTAGCCCTAGGCTCCCCATAGGGCCAAGGAGGGTCTGGGCTGCCTCTGGCTCCGTGGGCACTGCTGCTTGGCTGGTGGTCTCCGCAGCTGGAACCCAACTCCAAGCGTCTTCTCCTTCGCGGAGAAGGATGCGGTGACATGAAAAAGCCCTGTGTGCACTGGCCATATCCACCCAGCCATAGCCAGCTAGGGTGGGACCCACTTATGGGCTACCTCGAAACAGCAGAAAACGCGCTTCTAGGAGCTGCATTCTGCAAAGGCAAATTGTGCTCAGGGAACAAACCTCAGCCCCAATGCGGCTTGGCTCAGGATCCCAGCGCTTGCCTAGTTCTCGCCTAGACCTAGGCTCCCGACAAGGCCAAGGAGGGTCTGGGCTGCCTCTGGCTCTGTGGGCACTGCTGCTTGGCTGGTGGTCTCCGCAGCTGGAAACCAACTCCAAGCATCTTCTCCTTAGCGGAGAAGCCTGATTTGGAATAAAAATGCCTTGATTGTCCCGGCCCTATCAACCCACCTATAGCCTAGAGCTAGGGTTGGACCACCAATGGCGTAGCTCCGAATTGGCACAAAACTCGCTTGTAGGAGCTGCATTCTGCAAAGGGAAACAGTGCTCGGGGAACAAACCTCAGCCCCAATGCCGCTTGGCTCAGGATCCCAGCGCTTGCCTAGTATTCAGCCAGCCCTAGGCTCCCCATAGGGCCAAGGAGGGTCTGGGCTGCCTCTGGCTCTTTGGGCACTGCTGCTTGGCTGGTGGTCTCCGCAGCTGGAAACCAACTCCAAGTGTCTTCTCCTTGGCAGAGATGGATGATTTGGCCTGAAGAAGCGCAGTGTGCCATGGCCCTAGCAACCCACCCATACCCAGCTCGGGAGGGAGCCACCTAGGGCCTAGCTCCGAAACAGCACAAAACGTGCTTCCAGGAGCTGCATTCTGCAAAGGGAAACTGTGCTCGGGGAACAAACCTCAGCCCCAATGCCGCTTGGCTCAGGATCCCAGCGCTTGCCTAGTTCTCGCCTAGCCCTAGGCTCCCAAAAGGGCCAAGGAGGGTCTGGGCTGCCTCTGGCTCCGTGGGCACTGCTGCTTGGCTGGTGGTCTCCGCAGCTGGAAACCAACTCCAAGCGTTTTCTCCTTAGCGGAGAAGGCTGATTTGGCATAGAAAGGCCTTGATTGTATAGGCCCTATCAACGCACCCATAGCCTAGAACTAGGGTGGGACCCACCTATGCCCTAGCTCCGAAATAGCACAAAACTCGCTTCTAGGAGCTGCATTCTGCAAAGGGAAACTGTGCTCGGGGAACAAACCTCAGCCCCAATGCGGCTTGGCTCAGGATCCCAGCGCTTGCCTAGTTCTCACCTAGCCTTAGGCTCCCCATAGGGCCAAGGAGGGTCTGGGCTGCCTCTGGCTCCGTGGGCACTGCTGCTTGGCTGGTGGTCTCCGCAGCTGGAAACCAACTCCAAACGTCTTCTCCTTCGCGGAGAAGGATGAGGTGGCATGAAAAAGCCCTGTGTGCACTGGCCCTATCCACCCAGCCATAGCCGGCTAGGGTGGAACCCACCTATGGGCTACCACGAAACAGCAGAAAACGCGCTTCTAGGAGCTGCATTCTGCAAAGGGAAACTGTGCTCGGGGCACAAACCTCAGCCCCAATGCGGCTTGGCTCAGGATCCCAGCGCTTGCCTACTTCTCACCTAGCCCTAGGCTCCCCATAGGGCCAAGGAGGGTCTGGGCTGCTTCTGGCTCCGTGGGCACTGCTGCTTGGCTGGTGGTCTCCGCAGCTGGAACCCAACTCCAAGCGTCTTCTATTTAGCAGAGAAGGCTGATTTGGCATAGAAAGGCATTGATTGTACTGGCCCTATCAACCCACCGATAGCCTAGAGCTAGGGTGGGACCCACATAAGGTGTAGCTCGGAAATAGCACAAAACTCTCTTCTAGGAGCTGCATTCTGCAAAGGGAAACTGTGCTCGGGGAACAAACCTCAGCCCCAATGCCGCTTGGCTCAGGACCCCACGCTTGCCTAGTATTCAGCTAGCCCTAGGCTCCCCATAGGGCCAAGGAGGGTCTGGGCTGCCTCTGGCTCCGTGGGCACTGCTGCTTGGCTGGTGGTCTCCGCAGCTGGAAACCAACTCCAAGCGTCTTCTCCTTGACAGAGAAGGATGATTTGGCCTGAAGAAGCCCAGTGTGCCATGGCCCTAGCAACCCACCCATAGCCAGCTCGGGAGGGAGCCACCTAGGGCCTAGCTCCGAAACAGCACAAAACGTGCTTCCAGGAGCTGCATTCTGCAAAGGGAAACTGTGCTCGGGGAACAAACCTCAGCCCCAATGCGGCTTGGCTCAGGATCCCAGCGCTTGCCTAGTTCTCGCCTAGCCCTAGGCTCCCAAAAGGGCCAAGGATGGTCTGGGCTGCCTCTGGCTCCATGGGCACTGCTGCTTGGCTGGTGGTCTCCGCAGCTAGAGCCCAATTCAAAGCGTCTTCCCCTTAGCAGAGAAGGCTGATTTGGCATAGAAAGGCCTTGATTGTCCTGGCCCTATCAACCCACATATAGCCTAGAGCTAGGGTGGGACCACCAATGGCATAGCTCCGAAATGGCACAAAACTCGCTTGTAGGAGCTGCATTCTGCAAAGGGAAACTGTGCTCAGGGAACAAACCAGAGCCGCCATGCGGCTTGGCTCAGGATCCCAGCGCTTGCCTAGTTCTCGCCTAGCCCTAGGCTCCCAAAAGGGCCAAGGAGGGTCTGGGCTGCCTCTGGCTCCGTGGGCACTGCTGCTTGGCTGGTGGTCTCCGCAGCTGGAGCCCAATTCAAAGCGTCTTCCCCTTAGCAGAGAAGGCTGATTTGGCATAGAAAGGCCTTGATTGTACTGGCCCTTTCAACCCACCCATAGCCTCGATATAGGGTGGGACCCACAAAGGGGCTATCTCGAAACAGCACAAAACGCGCTTCTAGGAGCTGCATTCTGCAAAGGGAAACTGTGCTCGGGGAACAAACCTCAGCCCCAATGCGGCTTGGCTCAGGATCCCAGCTCTTGCCTAGTTCTCACCTAGCCCTAGGCTCCCCTTAGGGCCAAGGAGGGTCTGGGCTGCCTCTGGCTCCGTGGGCACTGCTGCTTGGCTGGTGGTCTCCGCAGCTGGAAACCAACTCCAAGCGTTTTCTCCTTAGTGGAGAAGGCTGATTTGGCATAGAAAGGCCTTGATTGTACTGGCCCTATCAACGCACCCATAGCCTAGAACTAGGGTGGGACCCACCTATGCCCTAGCTCCGAAATAGCACAAAAATCGCTTCTAGAAGCTGCATTCTGCAAAGGGAAACTGTGCTCGGGGAACAAACCTCAGCCCCAATGCCGCTTGGCTCAGGACCCCACGCTTGCCTAGTATTCAGCTAGCCCTAGGCTCCCCCTAGGGCCAAGGAGGGTCTGGGCTGCCTCTGGCTCCGTGGGCACTGCTGCTTGGCTGGTGGTCTCTGCAGCTGGAAACCAACTCCAAACGTCTTCTCCTTCGTGGAGAAGGATGAGGTGGCATGAAAAAGCCCTGTGTGCACTGGCCCTATCCACCCAGCCATAGCCGGCTAGGGTGGGACCCACCTATGGTCTACCTTGAAACAGCAGAAAACGCGCTTCTAGGAGCTGCATTCTGCAAAGGGAAACTGTGCTCGGGGAACAAACCTCAGCCCCAATGTGGCTTGGCTCAGGATCCCAGCGCTTGCCTAGTTCTCACCTAGCCCTAGGCTCCCCATAGGGCCAAGGAGGGTCTGGGCTGCTTCTGGCTCCGTGGGCACTGCTGCTTGGCTGGTGGTCTCCGCAGCTGGAACCCAACTCCAAGCGCCTTCTACTTAGCAGAGAAGGCTGATTTGGCATAGAAAGGCCTTGATTGTACTGGCCCTGTCAACCCACCTATAGCCTAGAGCTAGGGTGGGACCCACCTAAGGTGTAGCTCGGAAATAGCACAAAACTCTCTTCTAGGAACTGCATTCTGCAAAGGGAAACTGTGCTCGGGGAACAAACCTCAGCCCCAATGCGGCTTGGCTCAGGATCCCAGCGCTTGCCTAGTTCTCACCTAGCCCTAGGCTCCCCATAGGGCCAAGGAGGGTCTGGGCTGCCTCTGGCTCCCTGGGCACTGCTGCTTGGCTGGTGGTCTCCGCAGCTGGAAACCAACTCCAAGCGTCTTCTCCTTGGCAGAGAAGGATGATTTGGGCTGAAGAAGCCCAGTGTGCCATGGCCCTAGCAACCCACCCATAGCCAGCTCTGGAGGGAGCCACCTAGGCCCTAGCTCCGAAACAGCACAAAACGTGCTTCCAGGAGCTGCATTCTGCAAAGGGAAACTGTGCTCAGGGAACAAACCACAGCCCCAATGCGGCTTGGCTCAGGATCCCAGCGCTTGCCTAGTTCTCGCCTAGCCCTAGGCTCCCGACAGGACCATGGAGGGTCTGGGCTTCCTCTGGCTCTGTGGGTACTGCTGCTTGGCTGGTGGTCTCCGCAGCTGGAAACCAACTCCAAGAATCTTCTCCTTAGCGGAGAAGCCTGATTTGGCATAAAAATGCCTTGATTGTCCTGGCCCTATCAACCCACATATAGCCTAGAGCTAGGGTGGGACCACCAATGGCATAGCTCCGAAATGGCAGAAAACTCGCTTGTAGGAGCTGCATTCTGCAAAGGGAAACTGTGCTCAGGGAACAAACCAGAGCCGCCATGCGGCTTGGCTCAGGATCCCAGCGCTTGCCTAGTTCTAACCTAGCCCTAGGCTCCCCATAGGGCCAAGGAGGGTCTGGGCTGCCTCTGGCTCCGTGGGCACTGCTGCTTGGCTGGTGGTCTCCGCAGCTGGAACCCAACTCCAAGTGTCTTCTCCTTAGCGGAGAAGGTTGATTTGGCATAGAAAGGCTTAGATTGTACTGGCCCTGTCAACCCACCTATCGCCTAGGGCTAGGGTGGGACCCACCTAAGGTGTAGCTCGGAAATAGCACAAAACTCTCTTCTAGGAGCTGCATTCTGCAAAGGGAAACTGTGCTCGGGGAACAAACCTCAGCCCCAATGCCGCTTGGCTCAGGACCCCACGCTTGCCTAGTATTCAGCTAGCCCTAGGCTCCCCATAGGGCCAAGGAGGGTCTGGGCTGCCTCTGGCTCCGTGGGCACTGCTGCTTGGCTGGTGGTCTCCGCAGCTGGAAACCAACTCCAAGCGTCTTCTCCTTGACAGAGAAGGATGATTTGGCCTGAAGAAGCCCAGTGTGCCATGGCCCTAGCAACCCACCCATAGCCAGCTCGGGAGGGAGCCACCTAGGGCCTAGCTCCGAAACAGCACAAAACGTGCTTCCAGGAGCTGCATTCTGCAAAGGGAAACTGTGCTCGGGGAACAAACCTCAGCCCCAATGCGGCTTGGCCCAGGATCCCAGCGCTTGCCTAGTTCTCGCCTAGCCCTAGGCTCCCAAAAGGGCCAAGGAGGGTCTGGGCTGCCTCTGGCTCCATGGGCACTGCTGCTTGGCTGGTGGTCTCCGCAGCTAGAGCCCAATTCAAAGCATCATCCCCTTAGCAGAGAAGGCTGATTTGGCATAGAAAGGGCTTGATTGTACTGGCCCTTTCAACCCACCCATAGCCTAGAGCTAGGGTGGGACCCACTTATGGTGTAGCTCGAAAATAGCACAAAACTCTCTTCTAGGAGCTGCATTCTGGAAAGGGAAACTGTGCTCGGGGAACAAACCTCAGCCCCAATGCCGCTTGGCTCAGGACCCCAGCGCTTGCCTAGTTCTCGCCTAGCCCTAGGCTCCCAAAAGGGCCAAGGAGGGTCTGGGCTTCCTCTGGCTCTGTGGGCACTGCTGCTTGGCTGGTGGTCTCCGCAGCTAGAGCCCAATTCAAAGCGTCTTCCCCTTAGCAGAGAAGGCTGATTTGGCATAGAAAGGCCTTGATTGTACTGGCCCTTTCAACCCACCCATAGCCTAGATGTAGGGTGGGACCCACAAAGGGGCTATCTGGAAACAGCACAAAACGCCCTTCTAGGAGCTGCATTCTGCAAAGGGAAACTGTGCTCAGGGAACAAACCTCAGCCCCAATGCAGCTTGGCTCAGGATCCCAGTGCTTGCCAAGTTCTCAGCTAGCGCTAGGCTCCCGACAGGGCCAAGGAGGGTCTGGGCTGCATCTGGCTCCGTGGGCACTGCTGCTTGGCTGGTGGTCTCCGCAGCTGAAAACCAACTCCAAGCGTCTTCTCCTTGGCAGGGAAGGATGATTTGGCCTGAAGAAGCCCAGTGTGCCATGGCCCTAGCAACCCACCCATAGCCAGCTCTGGAGGGAGCCACCTAGGCCCTAGCTCCGAAACAGCACAAAACGTGCTTCCAGGAGCTGCATTCTGCAAAGGGAAACTGTGCTCAGGGAACAAACCACAGCCCCAATGCGGCTTGGCTCAGGATCCCAGCGCTTGCCTAGTTCTCGCCTAGCCCTAGGCTCCCGACAGGACCAAGGAGGGTCTGGGCTTCCTCTGGCTCTGTGGGCACTGCTGCTTGGCTGGTGGTCTCCGCAGCTGGAAACCAACTCCAAGAATCTTCTCCTTGGCTGAGAAGCCTGATTTGGCATAAAAATGCCTTGATTGTCCTGGCCCTATCAACCCACCTATAGCCTAGAGCTAGGGTGGGACCACCAATGGCATAGCTCCGAAATGGCACAAAACTCGGTTGTAGGAGCTGCATTCTGCAAAGGGAAACTGTGCTCAGGGAACAAACCAGAGCCGCCATGCGGCTTGGCTCAGGATCCCAGCGCTTACCTAGTTCTCACCTAGCCCTAGGCTCCCCATAGGGCCAAGGAGGGTCTGGGCTGCCTCTGGCTCCATGGGCACTGCTGCTTGGCTGGTGGTCTCCGCAGCTGGAACCCAACTCCAAGTGTCTTCTCCTTAGTGGAGAAGGCTGATTTGGCATAGAAAGGCCTTGATTGTACTGGCCCTGTCAACCCACCTATAGCCTAGAGCTAGGGTGGGACCCACCTAAGGTGTAGCTCGGAAGTAGCACAAAACTCTCTTCTAGGAGCTGCATTCTGCAAAGGGAAACTGTGCTCGGGGAACAAACCTCAGCCCCAATGCGGCTTGGCTCAGGATCCCAGCGCTTGCCTAGTATTCAGCTAGCCATAGGCTCCCCTTAGGGCCAAGGAGGGTCTGGGCTGCCTCTGGCTCCGTGGGCACTGCTGCTTGGCTGGTGGTCTCCGCAGCTGGAAACCAACTCCAAGTGTCTTCTCCGTGGCAGAGAAGGATGATTTGGCCTGAAGAAGCCCAGTGTGCCATGGCCCTAGCAACCCTCCCATAGCCAGCTCGGGAGGGAGCCACCTAGGGCCTAGCTCCGAAACAGCACAAAACGTGCTTCCAGGAGCTGCATTCTGCAAAGGGAAACTGTGCTCGGGGAACAAACCTCAGCCCCAATGCGGCTTGGCTCAGGATCCCAGCGCTTGCCTAGTTCTCGCCTAGCCCTAGGCTCCCAAAATGGCCAAGGAGGGTCTGGGCTGCCTCTGGCTCCATGGGCACTGCTGCTTGGCTGGTGGTCTCCGCAGCTAGAGCCCAATTCAAAGCGTCTTCCCCTTAGCAGAGAAGGCTGATTTGGCATAGAAAGCCTTGATTTTACTGGCCCTTTCAAACCACCCATAGCCTAGATGTAGGGTGGGACCCACAAAGGGGCTATCTCGAAACAGCACAAAACGCGCTTCTAGGAGCTGCATTCTGCAAAGGGAAACTGTGCTCAGGGAACAAACCTCAGCCCAAATGCAGCTTGGCTCAGGATCCCAGTGCTTGCCTAGTTCTCACCTAGCGCTAGGCTCCCGACAGGGCCAAGGAGGGTCTGGGCTGCCTCTGGCTCCGTGGGCACTGCTGCTTGGCTGGTGGTCTCCGCAGCTGGAAACCAACTCCAAGCGTTTTCTCCTTAGCGGAGAAGGCTGATTTGGCATAGAAAGGCCTTAATTGTACTGGCCCTATCAACGCACCCATAGCCTAGAACTAGGGTGGGACCCACCTATGCCCTAGCTCCGAAATAGCACAAAAATCGCTTCTAGAAGCTGCATTCTGCAAAGGGAAACTGTGCTCGGGGAACAAACCTCAGCCCCAATGCCGCTTGGTTCAGGACCCCACGCTTGCCTAGTATTCAGCTAGCCCTAGGCTCCCCCTAGGGCCAAGGAGGGTCTGGGCTGCCTCTGGCTCCGTGGGCACTGCTGCTTGGCTGGTGGTCTCCGCAGCTGGAAACCAACTCCAAACATCTTCTCCTTCGCGGAGAAGGATGAGGTGGCATGAAAAAGCCCTGTGTGCACTGGCCCTATCCACCCAGCCATAGCCAGATAGGGTTGGACCCACCTATGGGCTACCTCGAAACAGCACAAAACGCGCTACTAGGAGCTGCATTCTGCAAAGGGAAACTGTGCTCGGGGAACAAACCTCAGCCCCAATGCGGCTTGGCTCAGGATCCCAGCGCTTGCCTAGTTCTCACCTAGCCCTAGGCTCCCCATAGGGCCAAGGAGGGTCTGGGCTGCCTCTGGCTCCATGGGCACTTCTGCTTGGCTGGTGGTCTCCGCAGCTGGAAACCAACTCCAAGCGTCTTCTCCTTGGCAGAGAAGGATGATTTGGCCTGAAGAAGCCCAGTGTGCCATGGCCCTAACAACCCACCCATAGCCAGCTCGGGAGGGAGCCACCTAGGGCCTAGCTCCGAAACGGCACAAAACGTGCTTCCAGGAGCTGCATTCTGCAAAGGGAAACTGTGCTCGGGGAACAAACCTCAGCCCCAATGCGGCTTGGCTCAGGATCCCAGCGCTTGCCTAGTTCTCGCCTAGCCCTAGGCTCCCAAAATGGCCAAGGAGGGTCTGGGCTGCCTCTGGCTCCATGGGCACTGCTGCTTGGCTGGTGGTCTCCGCAGCTAGAGCCCAATTCAAAGCGTCTTCCCCTTAGCAGAGAAGGCTGATTTGGCATAGAAAGCCTTGATTTTACTGGCCCTTTCAAACCACCCATAGCCTAGATGTAGGGTGGGACCCACAAAGGGGCTATCTCGAAACAGCACAAAACGCGCTTCTAGGAGCTGCATTCTGCAAAGGGAAACTGTGCTCAGGGAACAAACCTCAGCCCAAATGCAGCTTGGCTCAGGATCCCAGTGCTTGCCTAGTTCTCACCTAGCGCTAGGCTCCCGACAGGGCCAAGGAGGGTCTGGGCTGCCTCTGGCTCCGTGGGCACTGCTGCTTGGCTGGTGGTCTCCGCAGCTGGAAACCAACTCCAAGCGTTTTCTCCTTAGCGGAGAAGGCTGATTTGGCATAGAAAGGCCTTAATTGTACTGGCCCTATCAACGCACCCATAGCCTAGAACTAGGGTGGGACCCACCTATGCCCTAGCTCCGAAATAGCACAAAAATCGCTTCTAGAAGCTGCATTCTGCAAAGGGAAACTGTGCTCGGGGAACAAACCTCAGCCCCAATGCCGCTTGGTTCAGGACCCCACGCTTGCCTAGTATTCAGCTAGCCCTAGGCTCCCCCTAGGGCCAAGGAGGGTCTGGGCTGCCTCTGGCTCCGTGGGCACTGCTGCTTGGCTGGTGGTCTCCGCAGCTGGAAACCAACTCCAAACATCTTCTCCTTCGCGGAGAAGGATGAGGTGGCATGAAAAAGCCCTGTGTGCACTGGCCCTATCCACCCAGCCATAGCCAGATAGGGTTGGACCCACCTATGGGCTACCTCGAAACAGCACAAAACGCGCTACTAGGAGCTGCATTCTGCAAAGGGAAACTGTGCTCGGGGAACAAACCTCAGCCCCAATGCGGCTTGGCTCAGGATCCCAGCGCTTGCCTAGTTCTCACCTAGCCCTAGGCTCCCCATAGGGCCAAGGAGGGTCTGGGCTGCTTCTGGCTCCGTGGGCACTGCTGCTTGGCTGGTGGTCTCCGCAGCTGGAACCCAACTCCAAGCGTCTTCTCCTTAGTGGAGAAGGCTGATTTGGCATAGAAAGGCCTTGATTGTACTGGCCCTATCAACCCACCTATAGCCTAGGGCTAGGGTGGGACCCACCTAAGGTGTAGCTCGGAAGTAGCACAAAACTCTCTTCTAGGAGCTCCATTCTGCAAAGGGAAACTGTGCTCGGGAACAAACCTCAGCCCCAATGCCGCTTGGCTCAGGACCCCACGCTTGCCTAGTATTCAGCTAGCCGTAGGCTCCCCATAGGGCCAAGGAGGGTCTGGGCTGCCTCTGGCTCCATGGGCACTTCTGCTTGGCTGGTGGTCTCCGCAGCTGGAAACCAACTCCAAGCGTCTTCTCCTTGGCAGAGAAGGATGATTTGGCCTGAAGAAGCCCAGTGTGCCATGGCCCTAACAACCCACCCATAGCCAGCTCGGGAGGGAGCCACCTAGGGCCTAGCTCCGAAACGGCACAAAACGTGCTTCCAGGAGCTGCATTCTGCAAAGGGAAACTGTGCTCGGGGAACAAACCTCAGCCCCAATGCGGCTTGGCTCAGGATCCCAGCGATTGCCTAGTTCTCGCCTAGCCCTAGGCTCCCAAAAGGGCCAAGGATGGTCTGGGCTGCCTCTGGCTCCATGGGCACTGCTGCTTGGCTGGTGGTCTCCGCAGCTGGAGCCCAATTCAAAGCGTCTTCCCCTTAGCAGAGAAGGCTGATTTGGCATAGAAAGGCCTTGATTGTACTGGCCCTTTCAACCCACCCATAGCCTAGATGTAGGGTGGGACCCACAAAGGGGCTATCTCGAAACAGCACAAAACGCCCTTCTAGGAGCTGCATTCTGCAAAGGGAAACTGTGCTCAGGGAACAAACCTCAGCCCCAATGCGGCTTGGCTCAGGATCCCAGCGCTTGCCTAGTTCTCACCTAGCCCTAGGCTCCCCATAGGGCCAAGGAGGGTCTGGGCTGCCTCTGGCTCCGTGGGCACTGCTGCTTGGCTGGTGGTCTCCGCAGCTGGAAACCAACTCCAAGCGTCTTCTCCTTGGCAGAGAAGGATGATTTGGCCTGAAGAAGCCCAGTGTGCCATGGCCCTAGCAACCCACCCATAGCCAGCTCTGGAGGGAGCCACCTAGGCCCTAGCTCCGAAACAGCACAAAACGTGCTTCCAGGAGCTGCATTCTGCAAAGGGAAACTGTGCTCAGGGAACAAACCACAGCCCCAATGCGGCTTGGCTCAGGATCCCAGCGCTTGCCTAGTTCTCGCCTAGCCCTAGGCTCCCGACAGGACCAAGGAGGGTCTGGGCTTCCTCTGGCTCTGTGGGCACTGCTGCTTGGCTGGTGGTCTCCGCAGCTGGAAACCAACTCCAAGAATCTTCTCCTTAGCGGAGAAGCCTGATTTGGCATAAAAATGCCTTGATTGTCCTGGCCCTATCAACCCACATATAGCCTAGAGCTAGGGTGGGACCACCAATGGCATAGCTCCGAAATGGCACAAAACTCGCTTGTAGGAGCTGCATTCTGCAAAGGGAAACTGTGCTCAGGGAACAAACCAGAGCCGCCATGCGGCTTGGCTCAGGATCCCAGCGCTTGCCTAGTTCTCACCTAGCCCTAGGCTCCCCATAGGGCCAAGGATGGTCTGGGCTGCCTCTGGCTCCATGGGCACTGCTGCTTGGCTGGTGGTCTCCGCAGCTGGAACCCAACTCCAAGTGTCTTCTCCTTAGCAGAGAAGGCTGATTTGGCATAGAAAGGCCTTGATTGTACTGGCCCTTTCAACCCACCCATAGCCTAGATGTAGGGTGGGACCCAAAAAGGGGCTATCTCGAAACAGCACAAAACGCGCTTCTAGGAGCTGCATTCTGCAAAGGGAAACTGTGCTCGGGGAACAAACCTCAGCCCCAATGCGGCTTGGCTCAGGACCCCACGCTTGCCTAGTATTCAGCTAGCCCTAGGCTCCCCCTAGGGCCAAGGAGGGTCTGGGCTGCCTCTGGCTCCGTGGGCACTGCTGCTTGGCTGGTGGTCTCCGCAGCTGGAAACCAACTCCAAGCGTTTTCTCCTTAGCGGAGAAGGCTGATTTGGCATAGAAAGGCCTTGATTGTACTGGCCCTATCAACGCACCCATAGCCTAGATGTAGGGTGGGACCCACCTATGCCCTAGCTCAGAAATAGCACAAAACTTTCTTCTAGGAGCTGCATTCTGCAAAGGGAAACTGTGCTCGGGGAACAAACCTCAGCCCCAATGCAGCTTGGCTCAGGATCCCAGTGCTTGCCTAGTTCTCACCTAGCCCTAGGCTCCCGACAGGGCCAAGGAGGGTCTGGGCTGCCTCTGGCTCCGTGGGCACTGCTGCTTGGCTGGTGGTCTCCGCAGCTGGAAACCAACTCCAAGCGTTTTCTCCTTAGCGGAGAAGGCTGATTTGGCATAGAAAGGCCTTGATTGTACTGGCCCTATCAACGCACCCATAGCCTAGAACTAGGGTGGGACCCACCTATGCCCTAGCTCCGAAATAGCACAAAAATCGCTTCTAGAAGCTGCATTCTGCAAAGGGAAACTGTGCTCGGGGAACAAACCTCAGCCCCAATGCGGCTTGGCTCAGGACCCCACGCTTGCCTAGTATTCAGCTAGCCCTAGGCTCCCCCTAGGGCCAAGGAGGGTCTGGGCTGCCTCTGGCTCCGTGGGCACTGCTGCTTGGCTGGTGGTCTCCGCAGCTGGAAACCAACTCCAAACGTCTTCTCCTTCGTGGAGAAGGATGAGGTGGCATGAAAAAGCACTGTGTGCACTGGCCCTATCCACCCAGCCATAGCCGGCTAGGGTGGGACCCACCTATGGTCTACCTTGAAATAACACAAAACTCTCTTCTAGGAGCTGCATTCTGCAAAGGGAAACTGTGCTCGGGGAACAAACCTCAGCCCCAATGCGGCTTGGCTCAGGATCCCAGCGTTTGCCTAGTTCTCACCTAGCCCTAGGCTCCCCATAGGGCCAAGGAGGGTCTGGGCTGCCTCTGGCTCCATGGGCACTGCTGCTTGGCTGGTGGTCTCCGCAGCTGGAAACCAACTCCAAGCGTCTTCTCCTTGGCAGAGAAGGATGATTTGGCCTGAAGAAGCCCAGTGTGCCATGGCCCTAGCAACCCACCCATAGCCAGCTCGGGAGGGAGCCACCTAGGGCCTAGCTCCGAAACAGCACAAAACGTGCTTCCAGGAGCTGCATTCTGCAAAGGGAAACTGTGCTCAGGGAACAAACCACAGCCCCAATGCGGCTTGGCTCAGGATCCCAGCGCTTGCCTAGTTCTCGCCTAGCCCTAGGCTCCCGACAGGACCAAGGAGGGTCTGGGCTTCCTCTGGCTCTGTGGGCACTGCTGCTTGGCTGGTGGTCTCCGCAGCTGGAAACCAACTCCAAGAATCTTCTCCTTAGCGGAGAAGCCTGATTTGGCATAAAAATGCCTTGATTGTCCCGGCCCTATCAACCCACATATAGCCTAGAGCTAGGGTGGGACCACCAATGGCATAGCTCCGAAATGGCACAAAACTCGCTTGTAGGAGCTGCATTCTGCAAAGGGAAACTGTGCTCAGGGAACAAACCAGAGCCGCCATGCGGCTTGGCTCAGGATCCCAGCGCTTGCCTAGTTCTAACCTAGCCCTAGGCTCCCCATAGGGCCAATGAGGGTCTGGGCTGCCTCTGGCTCCGTGGGCACTGCTGCTTGGCTGGTGGTCTCCGCAGCTGGAAACCAACTCCAAGCGTTTTCTCCTTAGCGGAGAAGGCTGATTTGGCATAGAAAGGCCTTGATTGTACTGGCCCTATCAACGCACCCATAGCCTAGAACTAGGGTGGGACCCACCTATGCCCTAGCTCAGAAATAGCACAAAACTTTCTTCTAGGAGCTGCATTCTGCAAAGGGAAACTGTGCTTGGGGAACAAACCTCAGCCCCAATGCCGCTTGGCTCAGGACCCCACGCTTGCCTAGTATTCAGCTAGCCCTAGGCTCCCCATAGGGCCAAGGAGGGTCTGGGCTGCCTCTGGCTCCATGGGCACTGCTGCTTGGCTGGTGGTCTCCGCAGCTGGAAACCAACTCCAAGCGTCTTCTCCTTGACAGAGTAGGATGATTTGGCCTGAAGAAGCGCAGTGTGCCATGGCCCTAGCAACCCACCCATAGCCAGCTCGGGAGGGAGCCACCTTGGGCCTAGCTCCGAAACAGCACAAAACGTGCTTCCAGGAGCTGCATTCTGCAAAGGGAAACTGTGCTCGGGGAACAAACCTCAGCCCCAATGCGGCTTGGCTCAGGATCCCAGCGCTTGCCTAGTTCTCGCCTAGCCCTAGGCTCCCAAAAGGGCCAAGGAGGGTCTGGGCTGCCTCTGGCTCCATGGGCACTGCTGCTTGGCTGGTGGTCTCCGCAGCTAGAGCCCAATTCAAAGCGTCTTCCCCTTAGCAGAGAAGGCTGATTTGGCATAGAAAGGCCTTGATTGTACTGGCCCTTTCAACCCACCCATAGCCTAGATGTAGGGTGGGACCCACAAAGGGGCTATCTCGAAACAGCACAAAACGCGCTTCTAGGAGCTGCATTCTGCAAAGGGAAATTGTGCTCAGGGTACAAACCTCAGCCCCAATGCGGCTTGGCTCAGGATCCCAGGGCTTGCCTAGTTCTCACCTAGCCCTAGGCTCCCCATAGGGCCAAGGAGGGTCTGGGCTGCCTCTGGCTCCGTGGGCACTGCTGCTTGGCTGGTGGTCTCCGCAGCTGGAACCCAACTCCAAGCATCTTCTCCTTAGCGGAGAAGCCTGATTTGGCATAAAAATGCCTTGATTGTCCCGGCCCTATCAACCCACCTATAGCCTAGAGCTAGGGTTGGACCACCAATGGCGTAGCTCCGAATTGGCACAAAACTCGCTTGTAGGAGCTGCATTCTGCAAAGGGAAACAGTGCTCGGGGAACAAACCTCAGCCCCAATGCCGCTTGGCTCAGGATCCCAGCGCTTGCCTAGTATTCAGCCAGCCCTAGGCTCCCCATAGGGCCAAGGAGGGTCTGGGCTGCCTCTGGCTCTTTGGGCACTGCTGCTTGGCTGGTGGTCTCCGCAGCTGGAAACCAACTCCAAGTGTCTTCTCCTTGGCAGAGATGGATGATTTGGCCTGAAGAAGCGCAGTGTGCCATGCCCTAGCAACCCACCCATACCCAGCTCGGGAGGGAGCCACCTAGGGCCTAGCTCCGAAACAGCACAAAACGTGCTTCCAGGAGCTGCATTCTGCAAAGGGAAACTGTGCTCGGGGAACAAACCTCAGCCCCAATGCCGCTTGGCTCAGGATCCCAGCGCTTGCCTAGTTCTCGCCTAGCCCTAGGCTCCCAAAAGGGCCAAGGAGGGTCTGGGCTGCCTCTGGCTCCGTGGGCACTGCTGCTTGGCTGGTGGTCTCCGCAGCTGGAAATCAATTCCAAACGTCTTCTCCTTCGTGGAGAAGGATGAGGTGGCATGAAAAAGCCCTGTGTGCACTGGCCCTATCCACCCAGCCATAGCCGGCTTGGGTGGGACCCACCTATGGGCTACCTCGAAACAGCACAAAACGCGCTTCTAGGAGCTGCATTCTGCAAAGGGAAACTGTGCTCGGGGAACAAACCTCAGCCCCAATGCGGCTTGGCTCAGGATCCCAGCGCTTGCCTAGTTCTCACCTAGCCCTAGGCTCCCCATAGGGCCAAGGAGGGTCTGGGCTGCTTCTGGCTCCGTGGGCACTGCTGCTTGGCTGGTGGTCTCCGCAGCTGGAACCCAACTCCAAGCGTCTTCTCCTTCGCGGAGAAGGATGCGGTGACATGAAAAAGCCCTGTGTGCACTGGCCCTATCCACCCAGCCATAGCCAGCTAGGGTGGGACCCACTTATGGGCTACCTCGAAACAGCAGAAAACGCGCTTCTAGGAGCTGCATTCTGCAAAGGCAAATTGTGCTCAGGGAACAAACCACAGCCCCAATGCGGCTTGGCTCAGGATCCCAGCGCTTGCCTAGTTCTCGCCTAGAGCTAGGCTCCCGACAAGGCCAAGGAGGGTCTGGGCTGCCTCTGGCTCTGTGGGCACTGCTGCTTGGCTGGTGGTCTCCGCAGCTGGAAACCAACTCCAAGCATCTTCTCCTTAGCGGAGAAGCCTGATTTGGCATAAAAATGCCTTGATTGTCCCGGCCCTATCAACCCACCTATAGCCTAGAGCTAGAGTTGGACCACCAATGGCGTAGCTCCGAATTGGCACAAAACTCGCTTGTAGGAGCTGCATTCTGCAAAGGGAAACAGTGCTCGGGGAACAAACCTCAGCCCCAATGCCGCTTGGCTCAGGATCCCATAGCTTGCCTAGTATTCAGCTAGCCCTAGGCTCCCCATAGGGCCAAGGAGGGTCTGGGCTGCCTCTGGCTCTGTGGGCACTGCTGCTTGGCTGGTGGTCTCCGCAGCTGGAAACCAACTCCAAGTGTCTTCTCCTTGGCAGAGAAGGATGATTTGGCCTGAAGAAGCGCAGTGTGCCATGGCCCTAGCAACCCACCCATAGCCAGCTCGGGAGGGAGCCACCTAGGGCCTAGCTCCGAAACAGCACAAAACGTGCTTCCAGGAGCTGCATTCTGCAGAGGGAAACTGTGCTCGGGGAACAAACCTCAGCCCCAATGCCGCTTGGCTCAGGATCCCAGCGCTTGCCTAGTTCTCGCCTAGCCCTAGGCTCCCAAAAGGGCCAAGGAGGGTCTGGGCTGCCTCTGGCTCCATGGGCACTGCTGCTTGGCTGGTGGTCTCCGCAGCTGGAGCCCAATTCAAAGCGTCTTCCCCTTAGCAGAGAAGGCTGATTTCGCATAGAAAGGCCTTGATTGTACTGGCCCTTTCAACCCACCCATAGCCTAGATGTAGGGTGGGACCCACATAGGGGCTATCTCGAAACAGCACAAAACGCCCTTCTAGGAGCTGCATTCTGCAAAGGGAAACTGTGCTCAGGGAACAAACCTCAGCCCCAATGCAGCTTGGCTCAGGATCCCAGTGCTTGGCTAGTTCTCACCTAGCCCTAGGCTCCCGACAGGGCCAAGGAGGGTCTGGGCTGCCTCTGGCTCCGTGGGCACTGCTGCTTGGCTGGTGGTCTCCGCAGCTGGAAACCAATTCCAAACGTCTTCTCCTTCGTGGAGAAGGATGAGGTGGCATGAAAAAGCCCTGTGTGCACTGGCCCTATCCACCCAGCCATAGCCGGCTTGGGTGGGACCCACCTATGGGCTACCTCGAAACAGCACAAAACGCGCTTCTAGGAGCTGCATTCTGCAAAGGGAAACTGTGCTCGGGGAACAAACCTCAGCCCCAATGCGGCTTGGCTCTGGATCCCAGCGCTTGCCTAGTTCTCACCTAGCCCTAGGCTCCCGACAGGGCCAAGGAGGGTCTGGGCTGCCTCTGGCTCCGTGGGCACTGCTGCTTGGCTGGTGGTCTCCGCAGCTGGAAACCAACTCCAAGCGTTTTCTCCTTAGCGGAGAAGGCTGATTTGGCATAGTAAGGCCTTGATTGTACTGGCCCTATCAACGCACCCATAGCCTAGATCTAGGGTGGGACCCACCTATGCCCTAGCTCCGAAATAGCACAAAACTCGCTTCTAGGAGCTGCATTCTGCAAAGGGAAACTGTGCTTGGGGAACAAACCTCAGCCCCAATGCGGCTTGGCTCAGGATCCCAGCGCTTGCCTAGTTCTCACCTAGCCCTAGGCTCCCCATAGGGCCAAGGATGGTCTGGGCTGCCTCTGGCTCCGTGGGCACTGCTGCTTGGCTGGTGGTCTCCGCAGCTGGAAACCAACTCCAAACGTCTTCTCTTTCGTGGAGAAGGATGAGGTGGCATGAAAAAGCCCTGTGTGCACTGGCCCTAACCACCCAGCCATAGCCGGCTAGGGTGGAACCCACCTATGGGCTACCTCGAAACAGCAGAAAACGCGCTTCTAGGAGCTGCATTCTGCAAAGGGAAACTGTGCTCGGGGCACAAACCTCAGCCCCAATGCGGCTTGGCTCAGGATCCCAGCGCTTGCCTACTTCTCACCTAGCCCTAGGCTCCCCATAGGGCCAAGGAGGGTCTGGGCTGCTTCTGGCTCCGTGGGCACTGCTGCTTGGCTGGTGGTCTCCGCAGCTGGAACCCAACTCCAAGCGTCTTCTACTTAGCAGAGAAGGCTGATTTGGCATAGAAAGGCCTTGATTGTACTGGCCCTATCAACCCACCTATAGCCTAGAGCTAGGGTGGGACCCACCTAAGGTGTAGCTCGGAAATAGCACAAAACTCTCTTCTAGGAGCTGCATTCTGCAAAGGGAAACTGTGCTCGGGGAACAAACCTCAGCCCCAATGCCGCTTGGCTCAGGACCCCACGCTTGCCTAGTATTCAGCTAGCCCTAGGCTCCCCATAGGGCCAAGGAGGGTCTGGGCTGCCTCTGGCTCCGTGGGCACTGCTGCTTGGCTGGTGGTCTCCGCAGCTGGAAACCAACTCCAAGCGTCTTCTCCTTGACAGAGAAGGATGATTTGGCCTGAAGAAGCCCAGTGTGCCATGGCCCTAGCAACCCACCCATAGCCAGCTCGGGAGGGAGCCACCTAGGGCCTAGCTCCGAAACAGCACAAAACGTGCTTCCAGGAGCTGCATTCTGCAAAGGGAAACTGTGCTAGGGGAACAAACCTCAGCCCCAATGCGGCTTGGCTCAGGATCCCAGCGCTTGCCTAGTTCTCGCCTAGCCCTAGGCTCCCAAAAGGGCCAAGGATGGTCTGGGCTGCCTCTGGATCCATGGGCACTGTTGCTTGGCTGGTGGTCTCCGCAGCTAGAGCCCAATTCAAAGCGTCTTCCCCTTAGCAGAGAAGGCTGATTTGGCATAGAAAGGCCTTGATTGTACTGGCCCTTTCAACCCACCCATAGCCTAGATGTAGGGTGGGACCCACAAAGGGGCTATCTCGAAACAGCACAAAACGCGCTTCTAGGAGCTGCATTCTGCAAAGGGAAACTGTGCTCGGGGAACAAACCTCAGCCCCAATGCGGCTTGGCCCAGGATCCCAGCGCTTGCCTAGTTCTCACCTAGCACTAGGCTCCCCATAGGGCCAAGGAGGGTCTGGGCTGCCTCTGGCTCCGTGGGCACTGCTGATGGCTGGTGGTCTCCGCAGCTGGAAACCAACTCCAAACGTCTTCTCCTTCGCGGAGAAGGATGAGGTGGCATGAAAAAGCCCTGTGTGCACTGGCCCTATCCACCCAGCCATAGCCGGCTAGGGTGGAACCCACCTATGGGCTACCTCGAAACAGCAGAAAACGCGCTTCTAGGAGCTGCATTCTGCAAAGGGAAACTGTGCTCGGGGCACAAACCTCAGCCCCAATGCGGCTTGGCTCAGGATCCCAGCGCTTGCCTACTTCTCACCTAGCCCTAGGCTCCCCATAGGGCCAAGGAGGGTCTGGGCTGCTTCTGGCTCCGTGGGCACTGCTGCTTGGCTGGTGGTCTCCGCAGCTGGAACCCAACTCCAAGCGTCTTCTACTTAGCAGAGAAGGCTGATTTGGCATAGAAAGGCCTTGATTGTACTGGCCCTATCAACCCACCTATAGCCTAGAGCTAGGGTGGGACCCACCTAAGGTGTAGCTCGGAAATAGCACAAAACTCTCTTCTAGGAGCTGCATTCTGCAAAGGGAAACTGTGCTCGGGGAACAAACCTCAGCCCCAATGCCGCTTGGCTCAGGACCCCACGCTTGCCTAGTATTCAGCTAGCCCTAGGCTCCCCATAGGGCCAAGGAGGGTCTGGGCTGCCTCTGGCTCCGTGGGCACTGCTGCTTGGCTGGTGGTCTCCGCAGCTGGAAACCAACTCCAAGCGTCTTCTCCTTGACAGAGAAGGATGATTTGGCCTGAAGAAGCCCAGTGTGCCATGGCCCTAGCAACCCACCCATAGCCAGCTCGGGAGGGAGCCACCTAGGGCCTAGCTCCGAAACAGCACAAAACGTGCTTCCAGGAGCTGCATTCTGCAAAGGGAAACTGTGCTAGGGGAACAAACCTCAGCCCCAATGCAGCTTGGCTCAGGATCCCAGCGCTGGCCTAGTTCTCGCCTAGCCCTAGGCTCCCAAAAGGGCCAAGGAGGGTCTGGGCTGCCTCTGGCTCCGTGGGCACTGCTGCTTGGCTGGTGGTCTCCGCAGCTGGAAACCAACTCCAAGCGTTTTCTCCTTAGCGGAGAAGGCTGATTTGGCATAGAAAGGCCTTGATTGTATAGGCCCTATCAACGCACCCATAGCCTAGAACTAGGGTGGGACCCACCTATGCCCTAGCTCCGAAATAGCACAAAACTCGCTTCTAGGAGCTGCATTCTGCAAAGGGAAACTGTGCTCGGGGAACAAACCTCAGCCCCAATGCGGCTTGGCTCAGGATCCCAGCGCTTGCCTAGTTCTCACCTAGCCTTAGGCTCCCCATAGGGCCAAGGAGGGTCTGGGCTGCCTCTGGCTCCGTGGGCACTGCTGCTTGGCTGGTGGTCTCCGCAGCTGGAGCCCAATTCAAAGCGTCTTCCCCTTAGCAGAGAAGGCTGATTTGGCATAGAAAGGCCTTGATTGTACTGGCCCTTTCAACCCACCCATAGCCTAGATGTAGGGTGGGACCCACAAAGGGGCTATCTCGAACAGCACAAAACGCGCTTCTAGGAGCTGCATTCTGCAAAGGGAAACTGTGCTCGGGGAACAAACCTCAGCCCCAATGCCGCTTGGCTCAGGACCCCACGCTTGCCTAGTATTCAGCTAGCCCTAGGCTCCCCCTAGGGCCAAGGAGGGTCTGGGCTGCCTCTGGCTCCGTGGGCACTGCTGCTTGGCTGGTGGTCTCTGCAGCTGGAAACTAACTCCAAACGTCTTCTCCTTCGTGGAGAAGGATGAGGTGGCATGAAAAAGCCCTGTGTGCACTGGCCCTATCCACCCAGCCATAGCCGGCTAGGGTGGGACCCACCTATGGTCTACCTTGAAACAGCAGAAAACGCGCTTCTAGGAGCTGCATTCTGCAAAGGGAAACTGTGCTCGGGGAACAAACCTCAGCCCCAATGTGGCTTGGCTCAGGATCCCAGCGCTTGCCTAGTTCTCACCTAGCCCTAGGCTCCCCATAGGGCCAAGGAGGGTCTGGGCTGCTTCTGGCTCCGTGGGCACTGCTGCTTGGCTGGTGGTCTCCGCAGCTGGAACCCAACTCCAAGCGCCTTCTACTTAGCAGAGAAGGCTGATTTGGCATAGAAAGGCCTTGATTGTACTGGCCATGTCAACCCACCTATAGCCTAGAGCTAGGGTGGGACCCACCTAAGGTGTAGCTCGGAAATAGCACAAAACTCTCTTCTAGGAACTGCATTCTGCAAAGGGAAACTGTGCTCGGGGAACAAACCTCAGCCCCAATGCGGCTTGGCTCAGGATCCCAGCGCTTGCCTAGTTCTCACCTAGCCCTAGGCTCCCCATAGGGCCAAGGAGGGTCTGGGCTGCCTCTGGCTCCGTGGGCACTGCTGCTTGGCTGGTGGTCTCCGCAGCTGGAAACCAACTCCAAGCGTCTTCTCCTTGACAGAGAAGGATGATTTGGCCTGAAGAAGCCCAGTGTGCCATGGCCCTAGCAACCCACCCATAGCCAGCTCGGGAGGGAGCCACCTAGGGCCTAGCTCCGAAACAGCACAAAACGTGCTTCCAGGAGCTGCATTCTGCAAAGGGAAACTGTGCTCGGGGAACAAACCTCAGCCCCAATGCGGCTTGGCTCAGGATCCCAGCGCTTGCCTAGTTCTCGCCTAGCCCTAGGCTCCCAAAAGGGCCAAGGAGGGTCTGGGCTGCCTCTGGCTCCATGGGCACTGCTGCTTGGCTGGTGGTCTCCGCAGCTAGAGCCCAATTCAAAGCATCTTCCCCTTAGCAGAGAAGGCTGATTTGGCATAGAAAGGGCTTGATTGTACTGGCCCTATCAACCCACCCATAGCCTAGAGCTAGGGTGGGACCCACTTATGGTGTAGCTCGGAAATAGCACAAAGCTCTCTTCTAGGAGCTGCATTCTGGAAAGGGAAACTGTGCTCGGGGAACAAACCTCAGCCCCAATGCGGCTTGGCTCAGAACCCCACGCTTGCCTAGTATTCAGCTAGCCCTAGGCTCCCCATAGGGCCAAGGAGGGTCTGGGTTGCCTCTGGCTCCATGGGCACTGCTGCTTGGCTGGTGGTCTCCGCAGCTGGAACCCAACTCCAAGCGTCTTCTCCTTAGCAGAGAAGGCTGATTTGGCATAGAAAGGCCTTGATTGTACAGGCCCTATCAACGCACCCATAGCCTAGAACTAGGGTGGGACCCACCTATGCCCTAGCTCCGAAATAGCACAAAACTCGCTTCTAGGAGCTGCATTCTGCAAAGGGAAACTGTGCTCGGGGAACAAACCTCAGCCCCAATGCGGCTTGGCTCAGGATCCCAGCGCTTGCCTAGTTCTCACCTAGCCCTAGGCTCCCCATAGGGCCAAGGAGGTTCTGGGCTGCCTCTGGCTCCGTGGGCACTGCTGCTTGGCTGGTGGTCTCCGCAGCTGGAACCCAACTCCAAGCGTCTTCTCCTTCGCGGAGAAGGATGCGGTGACATGAAAAAGCCCTGTGTGCACTGGCCCTATCCACCCAGCCATAGCCAGCTAGGGTGGGACCCACTTATGGGCTACCTCGAAACAGCAGAAAACGCGCTTCTAGGAGCTGCATTCTGCAAAGGGAAACTGTGCTCGGGGAACAAACCTCAGCCCCAATGCGGCTTGGCTCAGGATCCCAGCGCTTGCCTAGTTCTCACCTAGCCCTAGGCTCCCCATAGGGCCAAGGAGGGTCTGGGCTGCTGCTGGCTCTGTGTGCGTTGCTCATTGTCCGGTGGTCTCCGTGGCATGAAACCCACTCCAAAGGTGTTCTCCTTCGGGGAGAAGGCTGATGTGGCAGGAAAAGGCCTTGTTTGCACAGGCCCCAGCCACCTACCCTTCGCCATCTCGGGAGGGACCCCCCCAAATGACCTTCTCAGCAATGTCATAAACCTTTGCTTCGGGAAGCTGCATTCTGCGAACCTCAACTGTGCTCGGGAACCAACCTCAGCCCCAATGCGTCTTTGCTCAGGAAAGCAAGGCTTGCGTTGTTCTCACGTGGCCTTATGTTCCCCACAGGGCTAAGGATTGCCTGGCTTGTCTCTGGCTCCGTGGCCAATGCTGCTTGGCGGGTGGTCTCCGTGGCCTGAAACCCATTCCAAATGTGTTCTTCTTCGGGAAGAAGGCTGGTTTCGCGTGAAAAGTCCTTGTTTGCCCAGGCCCCATCAACGCAATCATAGCCAGGTCGGGAGGGACCCCCCTAGTGGCGGCCTCAGCAATGGCGCAAAACTCGCTTATGGAAGCTGCATTCTGTGACCCTATAAGTGGTTCGGGGAACCAACCTCAGCCCCAGTGCGTCTTGGCTCAGGAAAGCAACACTTGCCTAGTTCTCACCTGGCCCTATGTTCCCATAGGGCCAAGGAGGGTCTGGGCTGCCTCTGGCTCCGTGGGCACTGCTGCTTGGCTGGTGGTCTCCGCAGCTGTAAACCAACTCCAAGCATCTTCTCCTTAGCAGAGAAGCCTGATATGGCATAAAAATGCATTGATTGTCCTGGCCCTATCAAGCCACCTATAACCTAGAGCTAGGGTGGGACCACCAATGGTGTAGCTCTGAAATGGCACAAAACTCGCTTGTAGGAGCTGCATTCTGCAAAGGGAAACTGTGCTCAGGGACCAAACCTCAGCCCCAATGCAGCTTGGCTCAGGATCCCAGCGCTTGCCTAGTTCTCACCTAGCCCTAGGCTCCCCATAGGGCCAAGGAGGGTCTGGGCTGCCTCTGGCTCCGTGGGCACTGCTGCTTGGCTGGTGGTCTCCGCAGCTGGAACCCAACTCCAAGCATCTTCTCCTTAGCGGAGAAGGCTGATTTGGCATAGAAAGGCCTTGATTGTACTGCCCATATCAACCCACCTATAGCCTAGAGCTAGGGTGGGACCCACATAAGGTGTAGCTTGGAAATAGCACAAAACTCTCTTCTAGGAACTCCATTGTGCAAAGGGAAACTGTGCTCGGGAACAAACCTCAGCCCCAATGCCGCTTGGCTCAGGACCCCACGCTTGCCTAGTATTCAGCTAGCCCTAGGCTCCCCATAGGGCCAAGGAGGGTCTGGGCTGCCTCTGGCTCCATGGGCACTGCTGCTTGGCTGGTGGTCTCCGCAGCTGGAAACCAACTCCAAGCGTCTTCTCCTTGGCAGAGAAGGATGATTTGGCCTGAAGAAGCCCAGTGTGCCATGGCCCTAGCAACCCACCCATAGCCAGCTCGGGAGGGAGCCACCTAGGGCCTAGCTCCGAAACAGCACAAAACGTGCTTCCAGGAGCTGCATTCTGCAAAGGGAAACTGTGCTCGGGGAACAAACCTCAGCCCCAATGCGGCTTGGCTCAGGATCCCAGCGCTTGCCTAGTTCTCGCCTAGCCCTAGGCTCCCAAAAGGGCCAAGGAGTGTCTGGGCTGCCTCTGGATCCATGGGCACTGCTGCTTGGCTGGTGGTCTCCGCAGCTAGAGCCCAATTCAAAGCGTCTTCACCTTAGCAGAGAAGGCTGATTTGGCATAGAAAGGCCTTGATTGTACTGGCCCATTCAACCCACCCATAGCCTAGATGTAGTGTGGGACCCACAAAGGGGCTATCTCGAAAGAGCACAAAACGCCCTTCTAGGAGCTGCATTCTGCAAAGGGAAACTGTGCTCAGGGAACAAACCTCAGCCCCAATGCAGCTTAGCTCAGGATCCCAGTGCTTGCCTAGTTCTCACCTAGTGCTAGGCTCCCGACAGGGCCAAGGAGGGTCTGGGCTGCCTCTGGCTCCGTGGGCACTGCTGCTTGGCTGGTGGTCTCCGCAGGTGGAAACCAACTCCAAGCGATTTCTCCTTAGCGGAGAAGGCTGATTTGGCATAGAAAGGCCTTGATTGTACTGGCCATATCATCGCACCCATAGCCTAGAACTAGGGTGGGACCCACCTATGCCCTAGCTCCGAAATAGCACAAAACGCCCTTCTAGGAGCTGCATTCTGCAAAGGGAAACTGTGCTCGGGGAACAAACCTCAGCCCCAATGCGGCTTGGCTCAGGATCCCAGCGCTTGCCTAGTTCTCACCTAGCCCTAGGCTCCCGACAGGGCCAAGGAGGGTCTGGGCTGCCTCTGGCTCCGTGGGCACTGCTGCTTGGCTGGTGGTCTCCGCAGCTGGAAACCAACTCCAAACGTCTTCTCCTTAGCGTAGAAGCCTGATATGGCATAGAAAGGCCTTGATTCTACTGGCCCTATCAACCCACCTATAGCCTAGAGCTAGGGTGGGACCCACCTATGCCCTAGCTCGGAAATAGCACAAAACTCTCTTCTAGGAGCTGCATTCTGCAAAGGGAAACTGTGCTCGGGGAACAAACCTCAGCCCCAATGCCGCTTGGCTCAGGACCCCACGCTTGCCTAGTATTCAGCTAGCCCTAGGCTCCCCATAGGGCCAAGGAGGGTCTGGGCTGCCTCTGGCTCCATGGGCACTGCTGCTTGGCTGGTGGTCTCCGCAGCTGGAAACCAACTCCAAGCGTCTCCTCCTTGGCAGAGAAGGATGATTTGGCCTGAAGAAGCCCAGTGTGCCATGGCCCTAGCAACCCACCAATAGCCAGCTCGGGAGGGAGCCACCTAGGGCCTAGCTCTGAAACAGCACAAAACGTGCTTCCAGGAGCTGCATTCTGCAAAGGGAAACTGTGCTCGGGGAACAAACCTCAGCCCCAATGCCGCTTGGCTCAGGATCCCAGCGCTTGCCTAGTTCTCGCCTAGCCCTAGGCTCCCGACAGGACCATGGAGGGTCTGGGCTTCCTCTGGCTCTGTGGGCACTGCTGCTTGGCTGGTGGTCTCCGCAGCTAGAGCCCAATTCAAAGCGTCTTCCCCTTAGCAGAGAAGGCTGATTTGGCATAGAAAGGCCTTGATTGTACTGGCCCTTTCAACCCACCCATAGCCTAGATGTAGGGTGGGACCCACAAAGGGGCTATCTGGAAACAGCACAAAACGCCCTTCTAGGAGCTGCATTCTGCAAAGGGAAACTGTGCTCAGGGAACAAACCTCAGCCCCAATGCAGCTTGGCTCAGGATCCCAGTGCTTGCCAAGTTCTCAGCTAGCGCTAGGCTCCCGACAGGGCCAAGGAGAGTCTGGGCTGCCTCTGGCTCCGTGGGCACTGCTGCTTGGCTGGTGGTCTCCGCAGCTGAAAACCAACTCCAAGCGTCTTCTCCTTGGCAGGGAAGGATGATTTGGCCTGAAGAAGCCCAGTGTGCCATGGCCCTAGCAACCCACCCATAGCCAGCTCTGGAGGGAGCCACCTAGGCCCTAGCTCCGAAACAGCACAAAACGTGCTTCCAGGAGCTGCATTCTGCAAAGGGAAACTGTGCTCAGGGAACAAACCACAGCCCCAATGCGGCTTGGCTCAGGATCCCAGCGCTTGCCTAGTTCTCGCCTAGCCCTAGGCTCCCGACAGGACCAAGGAGGGTCTGGGCTTCCTCTGGCTCTGTGGGCACTGCTGCTTGGCTGGTGGTCTCCGCAGCTGGAAACCAACTCCAAGAATCTTCTCCTTGGCTGAGAAGCCTGATTTGGCATAAAAATGCCTTGATTGTCCTGGCCCTATCAACCCACCTATAGCCTAGAGCTAGGGTGGGACCACCAATGGCATAGCTCCGAAATGGCACAAAACTCGGTTGTAGGAGCTGCATTCTGCAAAGGGAAACTGCTCAGGGAACAAACCAGAGCCGCCATGCGGCTTGGCTCAGGATCCCAGCGCTTGCCTAGTTCTCACCTAGCCCTAGGCTCCCCATAGGGCCAAGGAGGGTCTGGGCTGCCTCTGGCTCCATGGGCACTGCTGCTTGGCTGGTGGTCTCCGCAGCTGGAACCCAACTCCAAGTGTCTTCTCCTTAGTGGAGAAGGCTGATTTGGCATAGAAAGGCCTTGATTGTACTGGCCCTGTCAACCCACCTATAGCCTAGAGCTAGGGTGGGACCCACCTAAGGTGTAGCTCGGAAGTAGCACAAAACTCTCTTCTAGGAGCTGCATTCTGCAAAGGGAAACTGTGCTCGGGGAACAAACCTCAGCCCCAATGCGGCTTGGCTCAGGATCCCAGCGCTTGCCTAGTATTCAGCTAGCCCTAGGCTCCCCTTAGGGCCAAGGAGGGTCTGGGCTGCCTCTGGCTCCGTGGGCACTGCTGCTTGGCTGGTGGTCTCCGCAGCTGGAAACCAACTCCAAGTGTCTTCTCCTTGGCAGAGAAGGATGATTTGGCCTGAAGAAGCCCAGTGTGCCATGGCCCTAGCAACCCACCCATAGCCAGCTCGGGAGGGAGCCACCTAGGGCCTAGCTCCGAAACAGCACAAAACGTGCTTCCAGGAGCTGCATTCTGCAAAGGGAAACTGTGCTCGGGGAACAAACCTCAGCCCCAATGCGGCTTGGCTCAGGATCCCAGCGCTTGCCTAGTTCTCGCCTAGCCCTAGGCTCCCAAAAGGGCCAAGGAGGGTCTGGGCTGCCTCTGGCTCCATGGGCACTGCTGCTTGGCTGGTGGTCTCCGCAGCTGGAGCCCAATTCAAAGCGTCTTCCCCTTAGCAGAGAAGGCTGATTTGGCATAGAAAGCCTTGATTTTACTGGCCCTTTCAAACCACCCATAGCCTAGATGTAGGGTGGGACCCACAAAGGGGCTATCTCGAAACAGCACAAAACTTTCTTCTAGGAGCTGCATTCTGCAAAGGGAAACTGTGCTCGGGGAACAAACCTCAGCCCCAATGCAGCTTGGCTCAGGATCCCAGTGCTTGCCTAGTTCTCACCTAGCCCTAGGCTCCCGACAGGGCCAAGGAGGGTCTGGGCTGCCTCTGGCTCCGTGGGCACTGCTGCTTGGCTGGTGGTCTCCGCAGCTGGAAACCAACTCCAAGCGTTTTCTCCTTAGCGGAGAAGGCTGATTTGGCATAGAAAGGCCTTGATTGTACTGGCCCTATCAACGCACCCATAGCCTAGAACTAGGGTGGGACCCACCTATGCCCTAGCTCCGAAATAGCACAAAAATCGCTTCTAGAAGCTGCATTCTGCAAAGGGAAACTGTGCTCGGGGAACAAACCTCAGCCCCAATGCCGCTTGGCTCAGGACCCCACGCTTGCCTAGTATTCAGCTAGCCCTAGGCTCCCCCTAGGTCCAAGGAGGGTCTGGGCTGCCTCTGGCTCCGTGGGCACTGCTGCTTGGCTGGTGGTCTCCGCAGCTGGAAACCAACTCCAAACGTCTTCTCCTTCGTGGAGAAGGATGAGGTGGCATGAAAAAGCCCTGTGTGCACTGGCCCTATCCACCCAGCCATAGCCGGCTAGGGTGGGACCCACCTATGGTCTACTTTGAAACAGCAGAAAACGCGCTTCTAGGAGCTGCATTCTGCAAAGGGAAACTGTGCTCGGGGAACAAACCTCAGCCCCAATGCGGCTTGGCTCAGGATTCCAGCGCTTGCCTAGTTCTCGCCTAGCCCTAGGCTCCCAAAAGGGCCAAGGAGGGTCTGGGCTGCTTCTGGCTCCGTGGGCACTGCTGCTTGGCTGGTGGTCTCCGCAGCTGGAACCCAACTCCAAGCGCCTTCTACTTAGCAGAGAAGGCTGATTTGGCATAGAAAGGCCTTGATTGTACTGGCCCTGTCAACCCACCTATAGCCTAGAGCTAGGGTGGGACCCACCTAAGGTGTAGCTCGGAAATAACACAAAACTCTCTTCTAGGAACTGCATTCTGCAAAGGGAAACTGTGCTCGGGGAACAAACCTCAGCCCCAATGCGGCTTGGCTCAGGATCCCAGCGCTTGCCTAGTTCTCACCTAGCCCTAGGCTCCCCATAGGGCCAAGGAGGGTCTGGGCTGCCTCTGGCTCCATGGGCACTGCTGCTTGGCTGGTGGTCTCCGCAGCTGGAAACCAACTCCAAGCGTCTTCTCCTTGGCAGAGAAGGATGATTTGGCCTGAAGAAGCCCAGTGTGCCATGGCCCTAGCAACCCACCCATAGCCAGCTCTGGAGGGAGCCACCTAGGGCCTAGCTCCGAAACAGCACAAAACGTGCTTCCAGGAGCTGCATTCTGCAAAGGGAAACTGTGCTCAGAGAACAAACCACAGCCCCAATGCGGCTTGGCTCAGGATCCCAGCGCTTGCCTAGTTCTCGCCTAGCCCTAGGCTCCCGACAGGACCAAGGAGGGTCTGGGCTTCCTCTGGCTCTGTGGGCACTGCTGCTTGGCTGGTGGTCTCCGCAGCTGGAAACCAACTCCAAGAATCTTCTCCTTAGCGGAGAAGCCTGATTTGGCATAAAAATGCCTTGATTGTCCCGGCCCTATCAACCCACATATAGCCTAGAGCTAGGGTGGGACCACCAATGGCATAGCTCCGAAATGGCACAAAACTCGCTTGTAGGAGCTGCATTCTGCAAAGGGAAACTGTGCTCAGGGAACAAACCAGAGCCCCCATGCGGCTTGGCTCAGGATCCCAGCGCTTGCCTAGTTCTAACCTAGCCCTAGGCTCCCCATAGGGCCAAGGAGGGTCTGGGCTGCCTCTGGCTCCGTTGGCACTGCTGCTTGGCTGGTGGTCTCCGCAGCTGGAAACCAACTCCAAGCGTTTTCTCCTTAGCGGAGAAGGCTGATTTGGCATAGAAAGGCCTTGATTGTACTGGCCCTATCACCGCACCCATAGCCTAGAACTAGGGTGGGACCCACCTATGCCCTAGCTCAGAAATAGCACAAAACTTTCTTCTAGGAGCTGCATTCTGCAAAGGGAAACTGTGCTTGGGGAACAAACCTCAGCCCCAATGCCGCTTGGCTCAGGACCCCACGCTTGCCTAGTATTCAGCTAGCCCTAGGCTCCCCATAGGGCCAAGGAGGGTCTGGGCTGCCTCTGGCTCCATGGGCACTGCTGCTTGGCTGGTGGTCTCCGCAGCTGGAAACCAACTCCAAGCGTCTTCTCCTTGGCAGAGAAGGATGATTTGGCCTGAAGAAGCCCAGTGTGCCATGGCCCTAGCAACCCACGCATAGCCAGCTCGGGAGGGAGCCACCTAGGGCCTAGCTCCGAAACAGCACAAAACGTGCTTCCAGGAGCTGCATTCTGCAAAGGGAAACTGTGCTCGGGGAACAAACCTCAGCCCCAATGCCGCTTGGCTCAGGATCCCAGCGCTTGCCTAGTTCTCGCCTAGCCCTAGGCTCCCAAAAGGGCCAAGGAGGGTCTGGGCTGCCTCTGGCTCCATGGGCACTGCTGCTTGGCTGGTGGTCTCCGCAGCTAGAGCCCAATTCAAAGCGTCTTCCCCTTAGCAGAGAAGGCTGATTTGGCATAGAAAGGCCTTGATTGTACTGGCCCTTTCAACCCACCCATAGCCTAGATGTAGGGTGGGACCCACAAAGGGGCTATCTCGAAACAGCACAAAACGCGCTTCTAGGAGCTGCATTCTGCAAAGGGAAATTGTGCTCAGGGAATAAACCTCAGCCCCAATGCCGCTTGGCTCAGGATCCCAGCGCTTGCCTAGTTCTCGCCTAGCCCTAGGCTCCCAAAAGGGCCAAGGAGGGTCTGGGCTGCCTCTGGCTCCGTGGGCACTGCTGCTTGGCTGGTGGTCTCCGCAGCTGGAAATCAATTCCAAACGTCTTCTCCTTCGTGGAGAAGGATGAGGTGGCATGAAAAAGCCCTGTGTGCACTGGCCCTATCCACCCAGCCATAGCCGGCTTGGGTGGGACCCACCTATGGGCTACCTCGAAACAGCACAAAACGCGCTTCTAGGAGCTGCATTCTGCAAAGGGAAACTGTGCTCGGGGAACAAACCTCAGCCCCAATGCGGCTTGGCTCAGGATCCCAGCGCTTGCCTAGTTCTCACCTAGCCCTAGGCTCCCCATAGGGCCAAGGAGGGTCTGGGCTGCCTCTGGCTCCGTGGGCACTGCTGCTTGGCTGGTGGTCTCCGCAGCTGGAACCCAACTCCAAGCGTCTTCTCCTTCGCGGAGAAGGATGCGGTGACATGAAAAAGCCCTGTGTGCACTGGCCCTATCCACCCAGCCATAGCCAGCTAGGGTGGGACCCACTTATGGGCTACCTCGAAACAGCAGAAAACGCGCTTCTAGGAGCTGCATTCTGCAAAGGCAAATTGTGCTCAGGGAACAAACCACAGCCCCAATGCGGCTTGGCTCAGGATCCCAGCGCTTGCCTAGTTCTCGCCTAGACCTAGGCTCCCGACAAGGCCAAGGAGGGTCTGGGCTGCCTCTGGCTCTGTGGGCACTGCTGCTTGGCTGGTGGTCTCCGCAGCTGGAAACCAACTCCAAGCATCTTCTCCTTAGCGGAGAAGCCTGATTTGGCATAAAAATGCCTTGATTGTCCCGGCCCTATCAACCCACCTATAGCCTAGAGCTAGGGTTGGACCACCAATGGCGTAGCTCCGAATTGGCACAAAACTCGCTTGTAGGAGCTGCATTCTGCAAAGGGAAACAGTGCTCGGGGAACAAACCTCAGCCCCAATGCCGCTTGGCTCAGGATCCCATAGCTTGCCTAGTATTCAGCTAGACCTAGGCTCCCCATAGGGCCAAGGAGGGTCTGGGCTGCCTCTGGCTCTGTGGGCACTGCTGCTTGGCTGGTGGTCTCCGCAGCTGGAAACCAACTCCAAGTGTCTTCTCCTTGACAGAGAAGGATGATTTGGCCTGAAGAAGCGCAGTGTGCCATGGCCCTAGCAACCCACCCATACCCAGCTCGGGAGGGAGCCACCTAGGGCCTAGCTCCGAAACAGCACAAAACGTGCTTCCAGGAGCTGCATTCTGCAAAGGGAAACTGTGCTCGGGGAACAAACCTCAGCCCCAATGCGGCTTGGCTCAGGATCCCAGCGCTTGCCTAGTTCTCGCCTAGCCCTAGGCTCCCAAAAGGGCCAAGGAGGGTCTGGGCTGCCTCTGGCTCCATGGGCACTGCTGCTTGGCTGGTGGTCTCCGCAGCTGGAGCCCAATTCAAAGCGTCTTCCCCTTAGCAGAGAAGGCTGATTTCGCATAGAAAGGCCTTGATTGTACTGGCCCTTTCAACCCACCCATAGCCTAGATGTAGGGTGGGACCCACAAAGGGGCTATCTCGAAACAGCACAAAACGCCCTTCTAGGAGCTGCATTCTGCAAAGGGAAACTGTGCTCAGGGAACAAACCTCAGCCCCAATGCCGCTTGGCTCAGGATCCCAGCGCTTGCCTAGTTCTCGCCTAGCCCTAGGCTCCCAAAAGGGCCAAGGAGGGTCTGGGCTGCCTCTGGCTCCGTGGGCACTGCTGCTTGGCTGGTGGTCTCCGCAGCTGGAAACCAACTCCAAGCGTTTTCTCCTTAGCGGAGAAGGCTGATTTGGCATAGAAAGGTCTTGATTGTACTGGCCCTATCAACGCACCCATAGCCTAGAACTAGGGTGGGACCCACCTATGCCCTAGCTCCGAAATAGCACAGAAATCGCTTCTAGAAGCTGCATTCTGCAAAGGGAAACTGTGCTTGGGGAACAAACCTCAGCCCCAATGCGGCTTGGCTCAGGATCCCAGCGCTTGCCTAGTTCTCACCTAGCCCTAGGCTCCCCATAGGGCCAAGGATGGTCTGGGCTGCCTCTGGCTCCGTGGGCACTGCTGCTTGGCTGGTGGTCTCCGTAGCTGGAAACCAACTCCAAACGTCTTCTCTTTCGTGGAGAAGGATGAGGTGGCATGAAAAAGCCCTGTGTGCACTGGCCCTATCCACCCAGCCATAGCCGGCTAGGGTGGGACCCACCTATGGGCTACCTTGAAACAGCAGAAAACTCGCTTCTAGGAGCTGCATTCTGCAAAGGGAAACTGTGCTCGGGGAACAAACCTCAGCCCCAATGGGGCTTGGCTCAGGATCCCAGCGCTTGCCTAGTTCTCACCTAGCCCTAGGCTCCCCATAGGGCCAAGGAGGGTCTGGGCTGCTTCTGGCTCCGTGGGCACTGCTGCTAGGCTGGTGGTCTCCGCAGCTGGAACCCAACTCCAAGCGTCTTCTACTTAGCAGAGAAGGCTGATTTGGCATAGAAAGGCCTTGATTGTACTCGCCCTATCAACCCACCTATAGCCTAGAGCTATGGTGGGACCCACCTAAGATGTAGCTCGGAAATAGCACAAAACTCTCTTCTAGCAGCTGCATTCTGCAAAGGGAAACTGTGCTCGGGGAACAAACCTCAGCCCCAATGCCGCTTGGCTCAGGATCCCAGCGCTTGCCTAGTATTCAGCTAGCCCTAGGCTCCCCATAGGGCCAAGGAGGGTCTGGGCTGCCTCTGGCTCCGTGGGCACTGCTGCTTGGCTGATGGTCTCCGCAGCTGGAAACCAACTCCAAGCGTCTTCTCCTTGACAGAGAAGGATGATTTGGCCTGAAGAAGCCCAGTGTGCCATGGCCCTAGCAACCCAACCATAGCCAGCTCGGGAGGGAGCCACCTAGGGCCTAGCTCCGAAACAGCACAAAACGTGCTTCCAGGAGCTGCATTCTGCAAAGGGAAACTGTGCTCGGGGAACAAACCTCAGCCCCAATGCGGCTTGGCCCAGGATCCCAGCGCTTGCCTAGTTCTCGCCTAGCCCTAGGCTCCCAAAAGGGCCAAGGAGGGTCTGGGCTGCCTCTGGCTCTGTGGGCACTGCTGCTTGGCTGGTGGTCTCCGCAGCTAGAGCCCAATTCAAAGCGTCTTCCCCTTAGCAGAGAAGGCTGATTTGGCATAGAAAGGCCTTGATTGTACTGGCCCTTTCAACCCACCCATAGCCTAGATGTAGGGTGGGACCCACAAAGGGGCTATCTCGAAACAGCACAAAACGCGCTTCTAGGAGCTGCATTCTGCAAAGGGAAACTGTGCTAGGGGAACAAACCTCAGCCCCAATGCGGCTTGGCCCAGGATCCCAGCGCTTGCCTAGTTCTCGCCTAGCCCTAGGCTCCCAAAAGGGCCAAGGAGGGTCTGGGCTGCCTCTGGCTCCGTGGGCACTGCTGCTTGGCTGGTGGTCTCCGCAGCTGGAAACCAACTCCAAACGTCTTCTCTTTCGTGGAGAAGGATGAGGTGGCATGAAAAAGCCCTGTGTGCACTGGCCCTATCCACCCAGCCATAGCCGGCTAGGGTGGAAGCCACCTATGGGCTACCTCGAAACAGCAGAAAACGCGCTTCTAGGAGCTGCATTCTGCAAAGGGAAACTGTGCTCGGGGCACAAACCTCAGCCCCAATGCGGCTTGGCTCAGGATCCCAGCGCTTGCCTACTTCTCACCTAGCCCTAGGCTCCCCATAGGGCCAAGGAGGGTCTGGGCTGCTTCTGGCTCCGTGGGCACTGCTGCTTGGCTGGTGGTCTCCGCAGCTGGAACCCAACTCCAAGCGTCTTCTACTTAGCAGAGAAGGCTGATTTGGCATAGAAAGGCCTTGATTGTACTGGCCCTATCAACCCACCTATAGCCTAGAGCTAGGGTGGGACCCACCTAAGGTGTAGCTCGGAAATAGCACAAAACTCTCTTCTAGGAGCTGCATTCTGCAAAGGGAAACTGTGCTCGGGGAACAAACCTCAGCCCCAATGCCGCTTGGCTCAGGACCCCACGCTTGCCTAGTATTCAGCTAGCCCTAGGCTCCCCATAGGGCCAAGGAGGGTCTGGGCTGCCTCTGGCTCCGTGGGCACTGCTGCTTGGCTGGTGGTCTCCGCAGCTGGAAACCAACTCCAAGCGTCTTCTCCTTGACAGAGAAGGATGATTTGGCCTGAAGAAGCCCAGTGTGCCATGGCCCTAGCAACCCACCCATAGCCAGCTCGGGAGGGAGCCACCTAGGGCCTAGCTCCGAAACAGCACAAAACGTGCTTCCAGGAGCTGCATTCTGCAAAGGGAAACTGTGCTAGGGGAACAAACCTCAGCCCCAATGCAGCTTGGCTCAGGATCCCAGCGCTTGCCTAGTTCTCGCCTAGCCCTAGGCTCCCCATAGGGCCAAGGAGGGTCTGGGCTGCCTCTGGCTCCGTGGGCACTGCTGCTTGGCTGGTGGTCTCCGCAGCTGGAACCCAACTCCAAGCGTCTTCTCCTTAGCGGAGAAGGCTGATTTGGCATAGAAAGGCCTTGATTGTACTGGCCCTATCAACGCACCCATAGCCTAGAACTAGGGTGGGACCCACCTATGCCCTAGCTCCGAAATAGCACAAAAATCGCTTCTAGAAGCTGCATTCTGCAAAGGGAAACTGTGCTCGGGGAACAAACCTCAGCCCCAATGCCGCTTGGCTCAGGACCCCACGCTTGCCTAGTATTCAGCTAGCCCTAGGCTCCCCCTAGGGCCAAGGAGGGTCTGGGCTGCCTCTGGCTCCGTGGGCACTGCTGCTTGGCTGGTGGTCTCTGCAGCTGGAAACCAACTCCAAACGTCTTCTCCTTCGTGGAGAAGGATGAGGTGGCATGAAAAAGCCCTGTGTGCACTGGCCCTATCCACCCAGCCATAGCCGGCTAGGGTGGGACCCACCTATGGTCTACCTTGAAACAGCAGAAAACGCGCTTCTAGGAGCTGCATTCTGCAAAGGGAAACTGTGCTCGGGGAACAAACCTCAGCCCCAATGTGGCTTGGCTCAGGATCCCAGCGCTTGCCTAGTTCTCACCTAGCCCTAGGCTCCCCATAGGGCCAAGGAGGGTCTGGGCTGCTTCTGGCTCCGTGGGCACTGCTGCTTGGCTGGTGGTCTCCGCAGCTGGAACCCAACTCCAAGCGCCTTCTACTTAGCAGAGAAGGCTGATTTGGCATAGAAAGGCCTTGATTGTACTGGCCCTGTCAACCCACCTATAGCCTAGAGCTAGGGTGGGACCCACCTAAGGTGTAGCTCGGAAATAGCACAAAACTCTCTTCTAGGAGCTGCATTCTGCAAAGGGAAACTGTGCTCGGGGAACAAACCTCAGCCCCAATGCGGCTTGGCTCAGGATCCCAGCGCTTGCCTAGTTCTCACCTAGCCCTAGGCTCCCCATAGGGCCAAGGAGGGTCTGGGCTGCCTCTGGCTCCCTGGGCACTGCTGCTTGGCTGGTGGTCTCCGCAGCTGGAAACCAACTCCAAGCGTCTTCTCCTTGACAGAGAAGGATGATTTGGCCTGAAGAAGCCCAGTGTGCCATGGCCCTAGCAACCCACCCATAGCCAGCTCGGGAGGGAGCCACCTAGGGCCTAGCTCCGAAACAGCACAAAACGTGCTTCCAGGAGCTGCATTCTGCAAAGGGAAACTGTGCTCGGGGAACAAACCACAGCCCCAATGCGGCTTGGCTCAGGATCCCAGCGCTTGCCTAGTTCTCGCCTAGCCCTAGGCTCCCGACAGGACCATGGAGGGTCTGGGCTTCCTCTGGCTCTGTGGGTACTGCTGCTTGGCTGGTGGTCTCCGCAGCTGGAAACCAACTCCAAGAATCTTCTCCTTAGCGGAGAAGCCTGATTTGGCATAAAAATGCCTTGATTGTCCTGGCCCTATCAACCCACCTATAGCCTAGAGCTAGGGTGGGACCACCAATGGCATAGCTCCGAAATGGCACAAAACTCGCTTGTAGGAGCTGCATTCTGCAAAGGGAAACTGTGCTCAGGGAACAAACCAGAGCCGCCATGCGGCTTGGCTCAGGATCCCAGCGCTTGCCTAGTTCTCACCTAGCCCTAGGCTCCCCATAGGGCCAAGGAGGGTCTGGGCTGCTTCTGGCTCCGTGGGCACTGCTGCTTGGCTGGTGGTCTCCGCAGCTGGAACCCAACTCCAAGCGTCTTCTACTTAGCAGAGAAGGCTGATTTGGCATAGAAAGGCCTTGATTGTACTGGCCCTATCAACCCACCTATAGCCTAGAGCTAGGGTGGGACCCACCTAAGGTGTAGCTCGGAAATAGCACAAAACTCTCTTCTAGGAGCTGCATTCTGCAAAGGGAAACTGTGCTCGGGGAACAAACCTCAGCCCCAATGCCGCTTGGCTCAGGACCCCACGCTTGCCTAGTATTCAGCTAGCCCTAGGCTCCCCATAGGGCCAAGGAGGGTCTGGGCTGCCTCTGGCTCCGTGGGCACTGCTGCTTGGCTGGTGGTCTCCGCAGCTGGAAACCAACTCCAAGCGTCTTCTCCTTGACAGAGAAGGATGATTTGGCCTGAAGAAGCCCAGTGTGCCATGGCCCTAGCAACCCACCCATAGCCAGCTCGGGAGGGAGCCACCTAGGGCCTAGCTCCGAAACAGCACAAAACGTGCTTCCAGGAGCTGCATTCTGCAAAGGGAAACTGTGCTCGGGGAACAAACCTCAGCCCCAATGCAGCTTGGCTCAGGATCCCAGCGCTTGCCTAGTTCTCGCCTAGACCTAGGCTCCCAAAAGGGCCAAGGAGGGTCTGGGCTGCCTCTGGCTCCGTGGGCACTGCTGCTTGGCTGGTGGTCTCCGCAGCTGGAAACCAACTCCAAGCGTTTTCTCCTTAGCGGAGAAGGCTGATTTGGCATAGAAAGGCCTTGATTGTATAGGCCCTATCAACGCACCCATAGCCTAGAACTAGGGTGGGACCCACCTATGCCCTAGCTCCGAAATAGCACAAAACTCGCTTCTAGGAGCTGCATTCTGCAAAGGGAAACTGTGCTCGGGGAACAAACCTCAGCCCCAATGCGGCTTGGCTCAGGATCCCAGCGCTTGCCTAGTTCTCACCTAGCCTTAGGCTCCCCATAGGGCCAAGGAGGGTCTGGGCTGCCTCTGGCTCCGTGGGCACTGCTGCTTGGCTGGTGGTCTCCGCAGCTGGAAACCAACTCCAAACGTCTTCTCCTTCGCGGAGAAGGATGAGGTGGCATGAAAAAGCCCTGTGTGCACTGGCCCTATCCACCCAGCCATAGCCGGCTAGGGTGGAACCCACCTATGGGCTACCTCGAAACAGCAGAAAACGCGCTTCTAGGAGCTGCATTCTGCAAAGGGAAACTGTGCTCGGGGCACAAACCTCAGCCCCAATGCGGCTTGGCTCAGGATCCCAGCGCTTGCCTACTTCTCACCTAGCCCTAGGCTCCCCATAGGGCCAAGGAGGGTCTGGGCTGCTTCTGGCTCCGTGGGCACTGCTGCTTGGCTGGTGGTCTCCGCAGCTGGAACCCAACTCCAAGCGTCTTCTATTTAGCAGAGAAGGCTGATTTGGCATAGAAAGGCATTGATTGTACTGGCCCTATCAACCCACCTATAGCCTAGAGCTAGGGTGGGACCCACATAAGGTGTAGCTCGGAAATAGCACAAAACTCTCTTCTAGGAGCTGCATTCTGCAAAGGGAAACTGTGCTCGGGGAACAAACCTCAGCCCCAATGCCGCTTGGCTCAGGACCCCACGCTTGCCTAGTATTCAGCTAGCCCTAGGCTCCCCATAGGGCCAAGGAGGGTCTGGGCTGCCTCTGGCTCCGTGGGCACTGCTGCTTGGCTGGTGGTCTCCGCAGCTGGAAACCAACTCCAAGCGTCTTCTCCTTGACAGAGAAGGATGATTTGGCCTGAAGAAGCCCAGTGTGCCATGGCCCTAGCAACCCACCCATAGCCAGCTCGGGAGGGAGCCACCTAGGGCCTAGCTCCGAAACAGCACAAAACGTGCTTCCAGGAGCTGCATTCTGCAAAGGGAAACTGTGCTCGGGGAACAAACCTCAGCCCCAATGCGGCTTGGCTCAGGATCCCAGCGCTTGCCTAGTTCTCGCCTAGCCCTAGGCTCCCCTTAGGGCCAAGGAGGGTCTGGGCTGCCTCTGGCTCCATGGGCACTGCTGCTTGGCTGGTGGTCTCCGCAGCTAGAGCCCAATTCAAAGCGTCTTCCCCTTAGCGGAGAAGGCTGATTTGGCATAGAAAGGCCTTGATTGTCCTGGCCCTATCAACCCACATATAGCCTAGAGCTAGGGTGGGACCACCAATGGCATAGCTCCGAAATGGCACAAAACTCGCTTGTAGGAGCTGCATTCTGCAAAGGGAAACTGTGCTCAGGGAACAAACCAGAGCCGCCATGCGGCTTGGCTCAGGATCCCAGCGCTTGCCTAGTTCTCGCCTAGCCATAGGCTCCCAAAAGGGCCAAGGAGGGTCTGGGCTGCCTCTGGCTCCGTGGGCACTGCTGCTTGGCTGGTGGTCTCCGCAGCTGGAGCCCAATTCAAAGCGTCTTCCCCTTAGCAGAGAAGGCTGATTTGGCATAGAAAGGCCTTGATTGTACTGGCCCTTTCAACCCACCCATAGCCTCGATATAGGGTGGGACCCACAAAGGGGCTATCTCGAAACAGCACAAAACGCGCTTCTAGGAGCTGCATTCTGCAAAGGGAAACTGTGCTCGGGGAACAAACCTCAGCCCCAATGCGGCTTGGCTCAGGATCCCAGCTCTTGCCTAGTTCTCACCTAGCCCTAGGCTCCCCTTAGGGCCAAGGAGGGTCTGGGCTGCCTCTGGCTCCGTGGGCACTGCTGCTTGGCTGGTGGTCTCCGCAGCTGGAAACCAACTCCAAGCGTTTTCTCCTTAGTGGAGAAGGCTGATTTGGCATAGAAAGGCCTTGATTGTACTGGCCCTATCAACGCACCCATAGCCTAGAACTAGGGTGGGACCCACCTATGCCCTAGCTCCGAAATAGCACAAAAATCGCTTCTAGAAGCTGCATTCTGCAAAGGGAAACTGTGCTCGGGGAACAAACCTCAGCCCCAATGCCGCTTGGCTCAGGACCCCACGCTTGCCTAGTATTCAGCTAGCCCTAGGCTCCCCCTAGGGCCAAGGAGGGTCTGGGCTGCCTCTGGCTCCGTGGGCACTGCTGCTTGGCTGGTGGTCTCTGCAGCTGGAAACCAACTCCAAACGTCTTCTCCTTCGTGGAGAAGGATGAGGTGGCATGAAAAAGCCCTGTGTGCACTGGCCCTATCCACCCAGCCATAGCCGGCTAGGGTGGGACCCACCTATGGTCTACCTTGAAACAGCAGAAAACGCGCTTCTAGGAGCTGCATTCTGCAAAGGGAAACTGTGCTCGGGGAACAAACCTCAGCCCCAATGTGGCTTGGCTCAGGATCCCAGCGCTTGCCTAGTTCTCACCTAGCCCTAGGCTCCCCATAGGGCCAAGGAGGGTCTGGGCTGCTTCTGGCTCCGTGGGCACTGCTGCTTGGCTGGTGGTCTCCGCAGCTGGAACCCAACTCCAAGCGCCTTCTACTTAGCAGAGAAGGCTGATTTGGCATAGAAAGGCCTTGATTGTACTGGCCCTGTCAACCCACCTATAGCCTAGAGCTAGGGTGGGACCCACCTAAGGTGTAGCTCGGAAATAGCACAAAACTCTCTTCTAGGAACTGCATTCTGCAAAGGGAAACTGTGCTCGGGGAACAAACCTCAGCCCCAATGCGGCTTGGCTCAGGATCCCAGCGCTTGCCTAGTTCTCACCTAGCCCTAGGCTCCCCATAGGGCCAAGGAGGGTCTGGGCTGCCTCTGGCTCCCTGGGCACTGCTGCTTGGCTGGTGGTCTCCGCAGCTGGAAACCAACTCCAAGCGTCTTCTCCTTGGCAGAGAAGGATGATTTGGGCTGAAGAAGCCCAGTGTGCCATGGCCCTAGCAACCCACCCATAGCCAGCTCTGGAGGGAGCCACCTAGGCCCTAGCTCCGAAACAGCACAAAACGTGCTTCCAGGAGCTGCATTCTGCAAAGGGAAACTGTGCTCAGGGAACAAACCACAGCCCCAATGCGGCTTGGCTCAGGATCCCAGCGCTTGCCTAGTTCTCGCCTAGCCCTAGGCTCCCGACAGGACCATGGAGGGTCTGGGCTTCCTCTGGCTCTGTGGGTACTGCTGCTTGGCTGGTGGTCTCCGCAGCTGGAAACCAACTCCAAGAATCTTCTCCTTAGCGGAGAAGCCTGATTTGGCATAAAAATGCCTTGATTGTCCTGGCCCTATCAACCCACATATAGCCTAGAGCTAGGGTGGGACCACCAATGGCATAGCTCCGAAATGGCAGAAAACTCGCTTGTAGGAGCTGCATTCTGCAAAGGGAAACTGTGCTCAGGGAACAAACCAGAGCCGTCATGCGGCTTGGCTCAGGATCCCAGCGCTTGCCTAGTTCTAACCTAGCCCTAGGCTCCCCATAGGGCCAAGGAGGGTCTGGGCTGCCTCTGGCTCCGTGGGCACTGCTGCTTGGCTGGTGGTCTCCGCAGCTGGAACCCAACTCCAAGTGTCTTCTCCTTAGCGGAGAAGGTTGATTTGGCATAGAAAGGCTTAGATTGTACTGGCCCTGTCAACCCACCTATAGCCTAGGGCTAGGGTGGGACCCACCTAAGGTGTAGCTCGGAAATAGCACAAAACTCTCTTCTAGGAGCTGCATTCTGCAAAGGGAAACTGTGCTCGGGGAACAAACCTCAGCCCCAATGCCGCTTGGCTCAGGACCCCACGCTTGCCTAGTATTCAGCTAGCCCTAGGCTCCCCATAGGGCCAAGGAGGGTCTGGGCTGCCTCTGGCTCCGTGGGCACTGCTGCTTGGCTGGTGGTCTCCGCAGCTGGAAACCAACTCCAAGCGTCTTCTCCTTGGCAGAGAAGGATGATTTGGCCTGAAGAAGCCCAGTGTGCCATGGCCCTAGCAACCCACCCATAGCCAGCTCGGGAGGGAGCCACCTAGGCCCTAGCTCCGAAACAGCACAAAACGTGCTTCCAGGAGCTGCATTCTGCAAAGGGAAACTGTGCTCGGGGAACAAACCTCAGCCCCAATGCGGCTTGGCTCAGGATCCCAGCGCTTGCCTAGTTCTCGCCTAGCCCTAGGCTCCCAAAAGGGCCAAGGAGGGTCTGGGCTGCCTCTGGCTCCATGGGCACTGCTGCTTGGCTGGTGGTCTCCGCAGCTAGAGCCCAATTCAAAGCATCTTCCCCTTAGCAGAGAAGGCTGATTTGGCATAGAAAGGGCTTGATTGTACTGGCCCTATCAACCCACCCATAGCCTAGAGCTAGGGTGGGACCCACTTATGGTGTAGCTCGGAAATAGCACAAAACTCTCTTCTAGGAGCTGAATTCTGGAAAGGGAAACTGTGCTCGGGGAACAAACCTCAGCCCCAATGCCGCTTGGCTCAGGACCCCACGCTTGCCTAGTATTCAGCTAGCCCTAGGCTCCCCATAGGGCCAAGGAGGGTCTGGGTTGCCTCTGGCTCCATGGGCACTGCTGCTTGGCTGGTGGTCTCCGCAGCTGGAGCCCAATTCAAAGCGTCTTCCCCTTAGCAGAGAAGGCTGATTTCGCATAGAAAGGCCTTGATTGTACTGGCCCTTTCAACCCACCCATAGCCTAGATGTAGGGTGGGACCCACAAAGGGGCTATCTCGAAACAGCACAAAACGCGCTTCTAGGAGCTGCATTCTGCAAAGGGAAACTGTGCTCGGGGAACAAACCTCAGCCCCAATGCCGCTTGGCTCAGGATCCCAGCGCTTGCCTAGTATTCAGCTAGCCCTAGGCTCCCCATAGGGCCAAGGAGGGTCTGGGCTGCCTCTGGCTCCGTGGGCACTGCTGCTTGGCTGGTGGTCTCCGCAGCTGGAAACCAACTCCAAGCGTTTTCTCCTTAGCGGAGAAGGCTGATTTGGCATAGAAAGGTCTTGATTGTACTGGCCCTATCAACGCACCCATAGCCTAGAACTAGGGTGGGACCCACCTATGCCCTAGCTCCGAAATAGCACAGAAATCGCTTCTAGAAGCTGCATTCTGCAAAGGGAAACTGTGCTCCGGGAACAAACCTCAGCCCCAATGCGGCTTGGCTCAGGATCCCAGCGCTTGCCTAGTTCTCACCTAGCCCTAGGCTCCCCATAGGGCCAAGGATGGTCTGGGCTGCCTCTGGCTCCGTGGGCACTGCTGCTTGGCTGGTGGTCTCCGTAGCTGGAAACCAACTCCAAACGTCTTCTCTTTCGTGGAGAAGGATGAGGTGGCATGAAAAAGCCCTGTGTGCACTGGCCCTATCCACCCAGCCATAGCCGGCTAGGGTGGGACCCACCTATGGGCTACCTTGAAACAGCAGAAAACTCGCTTCTAGGAGCTGCATTCTGCAAAGGGAAACTGTGCTCGGGGAACAAACCTCAGCCCCAATGCGGCTTGGCTCAGGATCCCAGCGCTTGCCTAGTTCTCACCTAGCCCTAGGCTCCCCATAGGGCCAAGGAGGGTCTGGGCTGCTTCTGGCTCCGTGGGCACTGCTGCTAGGCTGGTGGTCTCCGCAGCTGGAACCCAACTCCAAGCGTCTTCTACTTAGCAGAGAAGGCTGATTTGGCATAGAAAGGCCTTGATTGTACTGGCCCTATCAACCCACCTATAGCCTAGAGCTAGGGTGGGACCCACCTAAGATGTAGCTCGGAAATAGCACAAAACTCTCTTCTAGGAGCTGCATTCTGCAAAGGGAAACTGTGCTCGGGGAACAAACCTCAGCCCCAATGCCGCTTGGCTCAGGATCCCAGCGCTTGCCTAGTATTCAGCTAGCCCTAGGCTCCCCATAGGGCCAAGGAGGGTCTGGGCTGCCTCTGGCTCCGTGGGCACTGCTGCTTGGCTGATGGTCTCCGCAGCTGGAAACCAACTCCAAGCGTCTTCTCCTTGACAGAGAAGGATGATTTGGCCTGAAGAAGCCCAGTGTGCCATGGCCCTAGCAACCCAACCATAGCCAGCTCGGGAGGGAGCCACCTAGGGCCTAGCTCCGAAACAGCACAAAACGTGCTTCCAGGAGCTGCATTCTGCAAAGGGAAACTGTGCTCGGGGAACAAACCTCAGCCCCAATGCGGCTTGGCTCAGGATCCCAGCGCTTGCCTAGTTCTCGCCTAGCCCTAGGCTCCCAAAAGGGCCAAGGAGGGTCTGGGCTGCCTCTGGCTCTGTGGGCACTGCTGCTTGGCTGGTGGTCTCCGCAGCTAGAGCCCAATTCAAAGCGTCTTCCCCTTAGCAGAGAAGGCTGATTTGGCATAGAAAGGCCTTGATTGTACTGGCCCTTTCAACCCACCCATAGCCTAGATGTAGGGTGGGACCCACAAAGGGGCTATCTCGAAACAGCACAAAACGCGCTTCTAGGAGCTGCATTCTGCAAAGGGAAACTGTGCTAGGGGAACAAACCTCAGCCCCAATGCGGCTTGGCCCAGGATCCCAGCGCTTGCCTAGTTCTCGCCTAGCCCTAGGCTCCCAAAAGGGCCAAGGAGGGTCTGGGCTGCCTCTGGCTCCGTGGGCACTGCTGCTTGGCTGGTGGTCTCCGCAGCTGGAAACCAACTCCAAACGTCTTCTCTTTCGTGGAGAAGGATGAGGTGGCATGAAAAAGCCCTGTGTGCACTGGCCCTATCCACCCAGCCATAGCCGGCTAGGGTGGAACCCACCTATGGGCTACCTCGAAACAGCAGAAAACGCGCTTCTAGGAGCTGCATTCTGCAAAGGGAAACTGTGCTCGGGGCACAAACCTCAGCCCCAATGCGGCTTGGCTCAGGATCCCAGCGCTTGCCTACTTCTCACCTAGCCCTAGGCTCCCCATAGGGCCAAGGAGGGTCTGGGCTGCTTCTGGCTCCGTGGGCACTGCTGCTTGGCTGGTGGTCTCCGCAGCTGGAACCCAACTCCAAGCGTCTTCTACTTAGCAGAGAAGGCTGATTTGGCATAGAAAGGCCTTGATTGTACTGGCCCTATCAACCCACCTATAGCCTAGAGCTAGGGTGGGACCCACCTAAGGTGTAGCTCGGAAATAGCACAAAACTCTCTTCTAGGAGCTGCATTCTGCAAAGGGAAACTGTGCTCGGGGAACAAACCTCAGCCCCAATGCCGCTTGGCTCAGGACCCCACGCTTGCCTAGTATTCAGCTAGCCCTAGGCTCCCCATAGGGCCAAGGAGGGTCTGGGCTGCCTCTGGCTCCGTGGGCACTGCTGCTTGGCTGGTGGTCTCCGCAGCTGGAAACCAACTCCAAGCGTCTTCTCCTTGACAGAGAAGGATGATTTGGCCTGAAGAAGCCCAGTGTGCCATGGCCCTAGCAACCCACCCATAGCCAGCTCGGGAGGGAGCCACCTAGGGCCTAGCTCCGAAACAGCACAAAACGTGCTTCCAGGAGCAGCATTCTGCAAAGGGAAACTGTGCTAGGGGAACAAACCTCAGCCCCAATGCCGCTTGGCTCAGGATCCCAGCGCTTGCCTAGTTCTCGCCTAGCCCTAGGCTCCCAAAAGGGCCAAGGAGGGTCTGGGCTGCCTCTGGCTCCGTGGGCACTGCTGCTTGGCTGGTGGTCTCCGCAGCTGGAAACCAACTCCAAGCGTTTTCTCCTTAGCGGAGAAGGCTGATTTGGCATAGAAAGGCCTTGATTGTATAGGCCCTATCAACGCACCCATAGCCTAGAACTAGGGTGGGACCCACCTATGCCCTAGCTCCGGAATAGCACAAAACTCGCTTCTAGGAGCTGCATTCTGCAAAGGGAAACTGTGCTCGGGGAACAAACCTCAGCCCCAATGCGGCTTGGCTCAGGATCCCAGCGCTTGCCTAGTTCTCACCTAGCCTTAGGCTCCCCATAGGGCCAAGGAGGGTCTGGGCTGCCTCTGGCTCCGTGGGCACTGCTGCTTGGCTGGTGGTCTCCGCAGCTGGAAACCAACTCCAAACGTCTTCTCCTTCGCGGAGAAGGATGAGGTGGCATGAAAAAGCCCTGTGTGCACTGGCCCTATCCACCCAGCCATAGCCGGCTAGGGTGGAACCCACCTATGGGCTACCTCGAAACAGCAGAAAACGCGCTTCTAGGAGCTGCATTCTGCAAAGGGAAACTGTGCTCGGGGCACAAACCTCAGCCCCAATGCGGCTTGGCTCAGGATCCCAGCGCTTGCCTACTTCTCACCTAGCCCTAGGCTCCCCATAGGGCCAAGGAGGGTCTGGGCTGCTTCTGGCTCCGTGGGCACTGCTGCTTGGCTGGTGGTCTCCGCAGCTGGAACCCAACTCCAAGCGTCTTCTATTTAGCAGAGAAGGCTGATTTGGCATAGAAAGGCATTGATTGTACTGGCCCTATCAACCCACCTATAGCCTAGAGCTAGGGTGGGACCCACATAAGGTGTAGCTCGGAAATAGCACAAAACTCTCTTCTAGGAGCTGCATTCTGCAAAGGGAAACTGTGCTCGGGGAACAAACCTCAGCCCCAATGCCGCTTGGCTCAGGACCCCACGCTTGCCTAGTATTCAGCTAGCCCTAGGCTCCCCATAGGGCCAAGGAGGGTCTGGGCTGCCTCTGGCTCCGTGGGCACTGCTGCTTGGCTGGTGGTCTCCGCAGCTGGAAACCAACTCCAAGCGTCTTCTCCTTGACAGAGAAGGATGATTTGGCCTGAAGAAGCCCAGTGTGCCATGGCCCTAGCAACCCACCCATAGCCAGCTCGGGAGGGAGCCACCTAGGGCCTAGCTCCGAAACAGCACAAAACGTGCTTCCAGGAGCTGCATTCTGCAAAGGGAAACTGTGCTCGGGGAACAAACCTCAGCCCCAATGCGGCTTGGCTCAGGATCCCAGCGCTTGCCTAGTTCTCGCCTAGCCCTAGGCTCCCAAAAGGGCCAAGGAGGGTCTGGGCTGCCTCTGGCTCCATGGGCACTGCTGCTTGGCTGGTGGTCTCCGCAGCTAGAGCCCAATTCAAAGCGTCTTCCCCTTAGCGGAGAAGGCTGATTTGGCATAGAAAGGCCTTGATTGTCCTGGCCCTATCAACCCACATATAGCCTAGAGCTAGGGTGGGACCACCAATGGCATAGCTCCGAAATGGCACAAAACTCGCTTGTAGGAGCTGCATTCTGCAAAGGGAAACTGTGCTCAGGGAACAAACCAGAGCCGCCATGCGGCTTGGCTCAGGATCCCAGCGCTTGCCTAGTTCTCGCCTAGCCCTAGGCTCCCAAAAGGGCCAAGGAGGGTCTGGGCTGCCTCTGGCTCCGTGGGCACTGCTGCTTGGCTGGTGGTCTCCGCAGCTGGAGCCCAATTCAAAGCGTCTTCCCCTTAGCAGAGAAGGCTGATTTGGCATAGAAAGGCCTTGATTGTACTGGCCCTTTCAACCCACCCATAGCCTCGATATAGGGTGGGACCCACAAAGGGGCTATCTCGAAACAGCACAAAACGCGCTTCTAGGAGCTGCATTCTGCAAAGGGAAACTGTGCTCGGGGAACAAACCTCAGCCCCAATGCGGCTTGGCTCAGGATCCCAGCTCTTGCCTAGTTCTCACCTAGCCCTAGGCTCCCCTTAGGGCCAAGGAGGGTCTGGGCTGCCTCTGGCTCCGTGGGCACTGCTGCTTGGCTGGTGGTCTCCGCAGCTGGAAACCAACTCCAAGCGTTTTCTCCTTAGTGGAGAAGGCTGATTTGGCATAGAAAGGCCTTGATTGTACTGGCCCTATCAACGCACCCATAGCCTAGAACTAGGGTGGGACCCACCTATGCCCTAGCTCCGAAATAGCACAAAAATCGCTTCTAGAAGCTGCATTCTGCAAAGGGAAACTGTGCTCGGGGAACAAACCTCAGCCCCAATGCCGCTTGGCTCAGGACCCCACGCTTGCCTAGTATTCAGCTAGCCCTAGGCTCCCCCTAGGGCCAAGGAGGGTCTGGGCTGCCTCTGGCTCCGTGGGCACTGCTGCTTGGCTGGTGGTCTCTGCAGCTGGAAACCAACTCCAAACGTCTTCTCCTTCGTGGAGAAGGATGAGGTGGCATGAAAAAGCCCTGTGTGCACTGGCCCTATCCACCCAGCCATAGCCGGCTAGGGTGGGACCCACCTATGGTCTACCTTGAAACAGCAGAAAACGCGCTTCTAGGAGCTGCATTCTGCAAAGGGAAACTGTGCTCGGGGAACAAACCTCAGCCCCAATGTGGCTTGGCTCAGGATCCCAGCGCTTGCCTAGTTCTCACCTAGCCCTAGGCTCCCCATAGGGCCAAGGAGGGTCTGGGCTGCTTCTGGCTCCGTGGGCACTGCTGCTTGGCTGGTGGTCTCCGCAGCTGGAACCCAACTCCAAGCGCCTTCTACTTAGCAGAGAAGGCTGATTTGGCATAGAAAGGCCTTGATTGTACTGGCCCTGTCAACCCACCTATAGCCTAGAGCTAGGGTGGGACCCACCTAAGGTGTAGCTCGGAAATAGCACAAAACTCTCTTCTAGGAACTGCATTCTGCAAAGGGAAACTGTGCTCGGGGAACAAACCTCAGCCCCAATGCGGCTTGGCTCAGGATCCCAGCGCTTGCCTAGTTCTCACCTAGCCCTAGGCTCCCCATAGGGCCAAGGAGGGTCTGGGCTGCCTCTGGCTCCCTGGGCACTGCTGCTTGGCTGGTGGTCTCCGCAGCTGGAAACCAACTCCAAGCGTCTTCTCCTTGGCAGAGAAGGATGATTTGGGCTGAAGAAGCCCAGTGTGCCATGGCCCTAGCAACCCACCCATAGCCAGCTCTGGAGGGAGCCACCTAGGCCCTAGCTCCGAAACAGCACAAAACGTGCTTCCAGGAGCTGCATTCTGCAAAGGGAAACTGTGCTCAGGGAACAAACCACAGCCCCAATGCGGCTTGGCTCAGGATCCCAGCGCTTGCCTAGTTCTCGCCTAGCCCTAGGCTCCCGACAGGACCATGGAGGGTCTGGGCTTCCTCTGGCTCTGTGGGTACTGCTGCTTGGCTGGTGGTCTCCGCAGCTGGAAACCAACTCCAAGAATCTTCTCCTTAGCGGAGAAGCCTGATTTGGCATAAAAATGCCTTGATTGTCCTGGCCCTATCAACCCACATATAGCCTAGAGCTAGGGTGGGACCACCAATGGCATAGCTCCGAAATGGCAGAAAACTCGCTTGTAGGAGCTGCATTCTGCAAAGGGAAACTGTGCTCAGGGAACAAACCAGAGCCGTCATGCGGCTTGGCTCAGGATCCCAGCGCTTGCCTAGTTCTAACCTAGCCCTAGGCTCCCCATAGGGCCAAGGAGGGTCTGGGCTGCCTCTGGCTCCGTGGGCACTGCTGCTTGGCTGGTGGTCTCCGCAGCTGGAACCCAACTCCAAGTGTCTTCTCCTTAGCGGAGAAGGTTGATTTGGCATAGAAAGGCTTAGATTGTACTGGCCCTGTCAACCCACCTATAGCCTAGGGCTAGGGTGGGACCCACCTAAGGTGTAGCTCGGAAATAGCACAAAACTCTCTTCTAGGAGCTGCATTCTGCAAAGGGAAACTGTGCTCGGGGAACAAACCTCAGCCCCAATGCCGCTTGGCTCAGGACCCCACGCTTGCCTAGTATTCAGCTAGCCCTAGGCTCCCCATAGGGCCAAGGAGGGTCTGGGCTGCCTCTGGCTCCGTGGGCACTGCTGCTTGGCTGGTGGTCTCCGCAGCTGGAAACCAACTCCAAGCGTCTTCTCCTTGACAGAGAAGGATGATTTGGCCTGAAGAAGCCCAGTGTGCCATGGCCCTAGCAACCCACCCATAGCCAGCTCGGGAGGGAGCCACCTAGGGCCTAGCTCCGAAACAGCACAAAACGTGCTTCCAGGAGCTGCATTCTGCAAAGGGAAACTGTGCTCGGGGAACAAACCTCAGCCCCAATGCGGCTTGGCTCAGGATCCCAGCGCTTGCCTAGTTCTCGCCTAGCCCTAGGCTCCCAAAAGGGCCAAGGAGGGTCTGGGCTGCCTCTGGCTCCATGGGCACTGCTGCTTGGCTGGTGGTCTCCGCAGCTAGAGCCCAATTCAAAGCATCTTCCCCTTAGCAGAGAAGGCTGATTTGGCATAGAAAGGGCTTGATTGTACTGGCCCTATCAACCCACCCATAGCCTAGAGCTAGGGTGGGACCCACTTATGGTGTAGCTCGGAAATAGCACAAAACTCTCTTCTAGGAGCTGCATTCTGGAAAGGGAAACTGTGCTCGGGGAACAAACCTCAGCCCCAATGCCGCTTGGCTCAGGACCCCACGCTTGCCTAGTATTCAGCTAGCCCTAGGCTCCCCATAGGGCCAAGGAGGGTCTGGGTTGCCTCTGGCTCCATGGGCACTGCTGCTTGGCTGGTGGTCTCCGCAGCTGGAACCCAACTCCAAGCGTCTTCTCCTTAGCAGAGAAGGCTGATTTGGCATAGAAAGGCCTTGATTGTACAGGCCCTATCAACGCACCCATAGCCTAGAACTATGGTGGGACCCACCTATGCCCTAGCTCCGAAATAGCACAAAACTCGCTTCTAGGAGCTGCATTCTGCAAAGGGAAACTGTGCTCGGGGAACAAACCTCAGCCCCAATGCGGCTTGGCTCAGGATCCCAGCGCTTGCCTAGTTCTCACCTAGCCCTAGGCTCCCCATAGGGCCAAGGAGGTTCTGGGCTGCCTCTGGCTCCGTGGGCACTGCTGCTTGGCTGGTGGTCTCCGCAGCTGGAACCCAACTCCAAGCGTCTTCTCCTTCGCGGAGAAGGATGCGGTGACATGAAAAAGCCCTGTGTGCACTGGCCCTATCCACCCAGCCATAGCCAGCTAGGGTGGGACCCACTTATGGGCTACCTCGAAACAGCAGAAAACGCGCTTCTAGGAGCTGCATTCTGCAAAGGGAAACTGTGCTCGGGGAACAAACCTCAGCCCCAATGCGGCTTGGCTCAGGATCCCAGCGCTTGCCTAGTTCTCACCTAGCCCTAGGCTCCCCATAGGGCCAAGGAGGGTCTGGGCTGCTGCTGGCTCTGTGTGCGTTGCTCATTGTCCGGTGGTCTCCGTGGCATGAAACCCACTCCAAAGGTGTTCTCCTTCGGGGAGAAGGCTGATGTGGCAGGAAAAGGCCTTGTTTGCACAGGCCCCAGCCACCTACCCTTCGCCATCTCGGGAGGGACCCCCCCAAATGACCTTCTCAGCAATGTCATAAACCTTTGCTTCGGGAAGCTGCATTCTGCGAACCTCAACTGTGCTCGGGAACCAACCTCAGCCCCAATGCGTCTTTGCTCAGGAAAGCAAGGCTTGCGTTGTTCTCACGTGGCCTTATGTTCCCCACAGGGCTAAGGATTGCCTGGCTTGTCTCTGGCTCCGTGGCCAATGCTGCTTGGCGGGTGGTCTCCGTGGCCTGAAACCCATTCCAAATGTGTTCTTCTTCGGGAAGAAGGCTGGTTTCGCGTGAAAAGTCCTTGTTTGCCCAGGCCCCATCAACGCAATCATAGCCAGGTCGGGAGGGACCCCCCTAGTGGCGGCCTCAGCAATGGCGCAAAACTCGCTTATGGAAGCTGCATTCTGTGACCCTATAAGTGGTTCGGGGAACCAACCTCAGCCCCAGTGCGTCTTGGCTCAGGAAAGCAACACTTGCCTAGTTCTCACCTGGCCCTATGTTCCCATAGGGCCAAGGAGGGTCTGGGCTGCCTCTGGCTCCGTGGGCACTGCTGCTTGGCTGGTGGTCTCCGCAGCTGTAAACCAACTCCAAGCATCTTCTCCTTAGCAGAGAAGCCTGATATGGCATAAAAATGCATTGATTGTCCTGGCCCTATCAAGCCACCTATAACCTAGAGCTAGGGTGGGACCACCAATGGTGTAGCTCTGAAATGGCACAAAACTCGCTTGTAGGAGCTGCATTCTGCAAAGGGAAACTGTGCTCAGGGACCAAACCTCAGCCCCAATGCAGCTTGGCTCAGGATCCCAGCGCTTGCCTAGTTCTCACCTAGCCCTAGGCTCCCCATAGGGCCAAGGAGGGTCTGGGCTGCCTCTGGCTCCGTGGGCACTGCTGCTTGGCTGGTGGTCTCCGCAGCTGGAACCCAACTCCAAGCATCTTCTCCTTAGCGGAGAAGGCTGATTTGGCATAGAAAGGCCTTGATTGTCCTGCCCATATCAACCCACCTATAGCCTAGAGCTAGGGTGGGACCCACATAAGGTGTAGCTCGGAAATAGCACAAAACGGGCTTCTAGGAGCTGCATTCTGCAAAGGGAAACTGTGCTCAGGGAACAAACCTCAGCCCCAATGCCGCTTGGCTCAGGATCCCAGCGCTTGCCTAGTATTCAGCTAGCCCTAGGCTCCCCATAGGGCCAAGGAGGGTCTGGGCTGCCTCTGGCTCCGTGGGCACTGCTGCTTGGCTGGTGGTCTCCGCAGCTGGAAACCAACTCCAAGCGTCTTCTCCTTGGCAGAGAAGGATGATTTGGCCTGAAGAAGCCCAGTGTGCCATGGCCCTAGCAACCCACCCATAGCCAGCTCGGGAGGGAGCCACCTAGGGCCTAGCTCTGAAACAGCACAAAACGTGCTTCCAGGAGCTGCATTCTGCAAAGGGAAACTGTGCTCGGGGAACAAACCTCAGCCCCAATGCGGCTTGGCTCAGGATCCCAGCGCTTGCCTAGTTCTCGCCTAGCCCTAGGCTCCCAAAAGGGCCAAGGAGGGTCTGGGCTGCCTCTGGCTCCATGGGCACTGCTGCTTGGCTGGTGGTCTCTGCAGCTAGAGCCCAATTCAAAGCGTCTTCCCCTTAGCAGAGAAGGCTGATTTGGCATAGAAAGGCCTTGATTGTACTGGCCCTTTCAACCCACCCATAGCCTAGATGTAGGGTGGGACCCACAAAGGGGCTATCTCGAAACAGCACAAAACGCGCTTCTAGGAGCTGCATTCTGCAAAGGGAAACTGTGCTCGGGGAACAAACCTCAGCCCCAATGCAGCTTGGCTCAGGATCCCAGGGCTTGCCTAGTTCTCACCTAGCCCTAGGCTCCCGACAGGGCCAAGGAGGGTCTGGGCTGCCTCTGGCTCCGTGGGCACTGCTGCTTGGCTGGTGGTCTCCGCAGCTGGAAACCAACTCCAAGCATCTTCTCCTTCGCGGAGAAGCCTGATTTGGCATAAAAATGCCTTGATTGTCCTGGCCCTATCAACCCACCTATAGCTAGAGCTAGGATGGGACCACCAATGGCGTAGCTCCGAAATGGCACAAAACTCGCTTGTAGGAGCTGCATTCTGCAAAGGGAAACTGTGCTCAGGGAACAAACCAGAGACGCCATGCGGCTTGGCTCAGGATCCCAGTGCTTGCCTAGTTCTCACCTAGCCCTAGGCTCCCCATAGGGCCAAGGAGGGTCTGGGCTGCCTCTGGCTCCGTGGGCACTGCTGCTTGGCTGGTGGTCTCCGCAGCTGGAACCCAACTCCAAGCATCTTCTCCTTAGCGGAGAAGGCTGATTTGGCATAGAAAGGCCTTGATTGTACTGGCCCTATCAACCCACCTATAGCCTAGAGCTAGGGTGGGACCCACCTAAGGTGTAGTTCAGAAGTAGCACAAAACTCTCTTCTAGGAGCTGCATTCTGCAAAGGCAAACTGTGCTCGGGGAACAAACCTCAGCCCCAATGCCGCTTGGCTCAGGATCCCAGCGCTTGCCTAGTATTCAGCTAGCCCTAGGCTCCCCATAGGGCCAAGGAGGGTCTGGGCTGCCTCTGGCTTCGTGGGCACTGCTGCTTGGCTGGTGGTCTCCGCAGCTGGAAACCAACTCCAAGTGTCTTCTCCTTGGCAGAGAAGGATGATTTGGCCTGAAGAAGCCCAGTGTGCCATGGCCCTAGCAAACCACCCATAGCCAGCTCGGGAGGAAGCCACCTAGGGCCTAGCTCCGAAACAGCACAAAACGTGCTTCCAGGAGCTGCATTCTGCAAAGGGAAACTGTGCTCAGGGAACAAACCTCAGCCCCAATGCGGCTTGGCTCAGGATCCCAGCGCTTGCCTAGTTCTTGCCTAGCCCTAGGCTCCCAAAAGGGCCAAGGAGTGTCTGGGCTGCCTCTGGATCCATGGGCACTGCTGCTTGGCTGGTGGTCTCCGCAGCTGGAAACCAACTCCAAGCGTCTTCTCCTTGGCAGAGAAGGATGATTTGGCCTGAAGAAGCCCAGTGTGCCATGGCCCTAGCAACCCACCCATAGCCAGCTCGGGAGGGAGCCACCTAGGGCCTAGCTCTGAAACAGCACAAAACGTGCTTCCAGGAGCTGCATTCTGCAAAGGGAAACTGTGCTCGGGGAACAAACCTCAGCCCCAATGCGGCTTGGCTCAGGATCCCAGCGCTTGCCTAGTTCTCGCCTAGCCCTAGGCTCCCAAAAGGGCCAAGGAGGGTCTGGGCTGCCTCTGGCTCCATGGGCACTGCTGCTTGGCTGGTGGTCTCTGCAGCTAGAGCCCAATTCAAAGCGTCTTCCCCTTAGCAGAGAAGGCTGATTTGGCATAGAAAGGCCTTGATTGTACTGGCCCTTTCAACCCACCCATAGCCTAGATGTAGGGTGGGACCCACAAAGGGGCTATCTCGAAACAGCACAAAACGCGCTTCTAGGAGCTGCATTCTGCAAAGGGAAACTGTGCTCGGGGAACAAACCTCAGCCCCAATGCAGCTTGGCTCAGGATCCCAGGGCTTGCCTAGTTCTCACCTAGCCCTAGGCTCCCGACAGGGCCAAGGAGGGTCTGGGCTGCCTCTGGCTCCGTGGGCACTGCTGCTTGGCTGGTGGTCTCCGCAGCTGGAAACCAACTCCAAGCATCTTCTCCTTCGCGGAGAAGCCTGATTTGGCATAAAAATGCCTTGATTGTCCTGGCCCTATCAACCCACCTATAGCTAGAGCTAGGATGGGACCACCAATGGCGTAGCTCCGAAATGGCACAAAACTCGCTTGTAGGAGCTGCATTCTGCAAAGGGAAACTGTGCTCAGGGAACAAACCAGAGACGCCATGCGGCTTGGCTCAGGATCCCAGTGCTTGCCTAGTTCTCACCTAGCCCTAGGCTCCCCATAGGGCCAAGGAGGGTCTGGGCTGCCTCTGGCTCCGTGGGCACTGCTGCTTGGCTGGTGGTCTCCGCAGCTGGAACCCAACTCCAAGCATCTTCTCCTTAGCGGAGAAGGCTGATTTGGCATAGAAAGGCCTTGATTGTACTGGCCCTATCAACCCACCTATAGCCTAGAGCTAGGGTGGGACCCACCTAAGGTGTAGTTCAGAAGTAGCACAAAACTCTCTTCTAGGAGCTGCATTCTGCAAAGGCAAACTGTGCTCGGGGAACAAACCTCAGCCCCAATGCCGCTTGGCTCAGGATCCCAGCGCTTGCCTAGTATTCAGCTAGCCCTAGGCTCCCCATAGGGCCAAGGAGTGTCTGGGCTGCCTCTGGCTCCATGGGCACTGCTGCTTGGCTGGTGGTCTCCGCAGCTGGAAACCAACTCCAAGTGTCTTCTCCTTGGCAGAGAAGGATGATTTGGCCTGAAGAAGCCCAGTGTGCCATGGCCCTAGCAAACCACCCATAGCCAGCTCGGGAGGAAGCCACCTAGGGCCTAGCTCCGAAACAGCACAAAACGTGCTTCCAGGAGCTGCATTCTGCAAAGGGAAACTGTGCTCAGGGAACAAACCTCAGCCCCAATGCGGCTTGGCTCAGGATCCCAGCGCTTGCCTAGTTCTTGCCTAGCCCTAGGCTCCCAAAAGGGCCAAGGAGTGTCTGGGCTGCCTCTGGATCCATGGGCACTGCTGCTTGGCTGGTGGTCTCCGCAGCTAGAGCCCAATTCAAAGCGTCTTCACCTTAGCAGAGAAGGCTGATTTGGCATAGAAAGGCCTTGATTGTACTGGCCCCTTCAACCCACCCATAGCCTAGATGTAGTGTGGGACCCACAAAGGGGCTATCTCGAAAGAGCACAAAACGCCCTTCTAGGAGCTGCATTCTGCAAAGGGAAACTGTGCTCAGGGAACAAACCTCAGCCCCAATGCAGCTTAGCTCAGGATCCCAGTGCTTGCCTAGTTCTCACCTAGTGCTAGGCTCCCGACAGGGCCAAGGAGGGTCTGGGCTGCCTCTGGCTCCGTGGGCACTGCTGCTTGGCTGGTGGTCTAGGCAGGTGGAAACCAACTCCAAGCGATTTCTCCTTAGCGGAGAAGGCTGATTTGGCATAGAAAGGCCTTGATTGTACTGGCCATATCATCGCACCCATAGCCTAGAACTAGGGTGGGACCCACCTATGCCCTAGCTCCGAAATAGCACAAAACGCCCTTCTAGGAGCTGCATTCTGCAAAGGGAAACTGTGCTCGGGGAACAAACCTCAGCCCCAATGCGGCTTGGCTCAGGATCCCAGCGCTTGCCTAGTTCTCACCTAGCCCTAGGCTCCCGACAGGGCCAAGGAGGGTCTGGGCTGCCTCTGGCTCCGTGGGCACTGCTGCTTGGCTGGTGGTCTCCGCAGCTGGAAACCAACTCCAAACGTCTTCTCCTTAGCGTAGAAGCCTGATATGGCATAGAAAGGCCTTGATTCTACTGGCCCTATCAACCCACCTATAGCCTAGAGCTAGGGTGGGACCCACCTATGCCCTAGCTCGGAAATAGCACAAAACTCTCTTCTAGGAGCTGCATTCTGCAAAGGGAAACTGTGCTCGGGGAACAAACCTCAGCCCCAATGCCGCTTGGCTCAGGACCCCACGCTTGCCTAGTATTCAGCTAGCCCTAGGCTCCCCATAGGGCCAAGGAGGGTCTGGGCTGCCTCTGGCTCCATGGGCACTGCTGCTTGGCTGGTGGTCTCCGCAGCTGGAAACCAACTCCAAGCGTCTCCTCCTTGGCAGAGAAGGATGATTTGGCCTGAAGAAGCCCAGTGTGCCATGGCCCTAGCAACCCACCCATAGCCAGCTCGGGAGGGAGCCACCTAGGGCCTAGCTCTGAAACAGCACAAAACGTGCTTCCAGGAGCTGCATTCTGCAAAGGGAAACTGTGCTCGGGGAACAAACCTCAGCCCCAATGCCGCTTGGCTCAGGATCCCAGCGCTTGCCTAGTTCTCGCCTAGCCCTAGGCTCCCGACAGGACCATGGAGGGTCTGGGCTTCCTCTGGCTCTGTGGGCACTGCTGCTTGGCTGGTGGTCTCCGCAGCTAGAGCCCAATTCAAAGCGTCTTCCCCTTAGCAGAGAAGGCTGATTTGGCATAGAAAGGCCTTGATTGTACTGGCCCTTTCAACCCACCCATAGCCTAGATGTAGGGTGGGACCCACAAAGGGGCTATCTGGAAACAGCACAAAACGCCCTTCTAGGAGCTGCATTCTGCAAAGGGAAACTGTGCTCAGGGAACAAACCTCAGCCCCATTGCAGCTTGGCTCAGGATCCCAGTGCTTGCCAAGTTCTCAGCTAGCGCTAGGCTCCCGACAGGGCCAAGGAGGGTCTGGGCTGCCTCTGGCTCCGTGGGCACTGCTGCTTGGCTGGTGGTCTCCGCAGCTGAAAACCAACTCCAAGCGTCTTCTCCTTGGCAGGGAAGGATGATTTGGCCTGATGAAGCCCAGTGTGCCATGGCCCTAGCAACCCACCCATAGCCAGCTCTGGAGGGAGCCACCTAGGCCCTAGCTCCGAAACAGCACAAAACGTGCTTCCAGGAGCTGCATTCTGCAAAGGGAAACTGTGCTCAGGGAACAAACCACAGCCCCAATGCGGCTTGGCTCAGGATCCCAGCGCTTGCCTAGTTCTCGCCTAGCCCTAGGCTCCCGACAGGACCAAGGAGGGTCTGGGCTTCCTCTGGCTCTGTGGGCACTGCTGCTTGGCTGGTGGTCTCCGCAGCTGGAAACCAACTCCAAGAATCTTCTCCTTGGCTGAGAAGCCTGATTTGGCATAAAAATGCCTTGATTGTCCTGGCCCTATCAACCCACCTATAGCCTAGAGCTAGGGTGGGACCACCATGGCATAGCTCCGAAATGGCACAAAACTCGGTTGTAGGAGCTGCATTCTGCAAAGGGAAACTGCTCAGGGAACAAACCAGAGCCGCCATGCGGCTTGGCTCAGGATCCCAGCGCTTGCCTAGTTCTCACCTAGCCCTAGGCTCCCCATAGGGCCAAGGAGGGTCTGGGCTGCCTCTGGCTCCATGGGCACTGCTGCTTGGCTGGTGGTCTCCGCAGCTGGAACCCAACTCCAAGTGTCTTCTCCTTAGTGGAGAAGGCTGATTTGGCATAGAAAGGCCTTGATTGTACTGGCCCTGTCAACCCACCTATAGCCTAGAGCTAGGGTGGGACCCACCTAAGGTGTAGCTCGGAAATAGCACAAAACTCTCTTCTAGGAGCTGCATTCTGCAAAGGGAAACTGTGCTCGGGGAACAAACCTCAGCCCCAATGCGGCTTGGCTCAGGATCCCAGCGCTTGCCTAGTATTCAGCTAGCCCTAGGCTCCCCTTAGGGCCAAGGAGGGTCTGGGCTGCCTCTGGCTCCGTGGGCACTGCTGCTTGGCTGGTGGTCTCCGCAGCTGGAAACCAACTCCAAGTGTCTTCTCCTTGGCAGAGAAGGATGATTTGGCCTGAAGAAGCCCAGTGTGCCATGGCCCTAGCAACCCACCCATAGCCAGCTCGGGAGGGAGCCACCTAGGGCCTAGCTCCGAAACAGCACAAAACGTGCTTCCAGGAGCTGCATTCTGCAAAGGGAAACTGTGCTCGGGGAACAAACCTCAGCCCCAATGCGGCTTGGCTCAGGATCCCAGCGCTTGCCTAGTTCTCGCCTAGCCCTAGGCTCCCAAAAGGGCCAAGGAGGGTCTGGGCTGCCTCTGGCTCCATGGGCACTGCTGCTTGGCTGGTGGTCTCCGCAGCTGGAGCCCAATTCAAAGCGTCTTCCCCTTAGCAGAGAAGGCTGATTTGGCATAGAAAGCCTTGATTTTACTGGCCCTTTCAAACCACCCATAGCCTAGATGTAGGGTGGGACACACAAAGGGGCTATCTCGAAACAGCACAAAACTTTCTTCTAGGAGCTGCATTCTGCAAAGGGAAACTGTGCTCGGGGAACAAACCTCAGCCCCAATGCAGCTTGGCTCAGGATCCCAGTGCTTGCCTAGTTCTCACCTAGCCCTAGGCTCCCGACAGGGCCAAGGAGGGTCTGGGCTGCCTCTGGCTCCGTGGGCACTGCTGCTTGGCTGGTGGTCTCCGCAGCTGGAAACCAACTCCAAGCGTTTTCTCCTTAGCGGAGAAGGCTGATTTGGCATAGAAAGGCCTTGATTGTACTGGCGCTATCAACGCACCCATAGCCTAGAACTAGGGTGGGACCCACCTATGCCCTAGCTCCGAAATAGCACAAAAATCGCTTCTAGAAGCTGCATTCTGCAAAGGGAAACTGTGCTCGGGGAACAAACCTCAGCCCCAATGCCGCTTGGCTCAGGACCCCACGCTTGCCTAGTATTCAGCTAGCCCTAGGCTCCCCCTAGGTCCAAGGAGGGTCTGGGCTGCCTCTGGCTCCGTGGGCACTGCTGCTTGGCTGGTGGTCTCCGCAGCTGGAAACCAACTCCAAACGTCTTCTCCTTCGTGGAGAAGGATGAGGTGGCATGAAAAAGCCCTGTGTGCACTGGCCCTATCCACCCAGCCATAGCCGGCTAGGGTGGGACCCACCTATGGTCTACTTTGAAACAGCAGAAAACGCGCTTCTAGGAGCTGCATTCTGCAAAGGGAAACTGTGCTCGGGGAACAAACCTCAGCCCCAATGCGGCTTGGCTCAGGATTCCAGCGCTTGCCTAGTTCTCGCCTAGCCCTAGGCTCCCAAAAGGGCCAAGGAGGGTCTGGGCTGCTTCTGGCTCCGTGGGCACTGCTGCTTGGCTGGTGGTCTCCGCAGCTGGAACCCAACTCCAAGCGCCTTCTACTTAGCAGAGAAGGCTGATTTGGCATAGAAAGGCCTTGATTGTACTGGCCCTGTCAACCCACCTATAGCCTAGAGCTAGGGTGGGACCCACCTAAGGTGTAGCTCGGAAATAACACAAAACTCTCTTCTAGGAACTGCATTCTGCAAAGGGAAACTGTGCTCTGGGAACAAACCTCAGCCCCAATGCGGCTTGGCTCAGGATCCCAGCGCTTGCCTAGTTCTCACCTAGCCCTAGGCTCCCCATAGGGCCAAGGAGGGTCTGGGCTGCCTCTGGCTCCATGGGCACTGCTGCTTGGCTGGTGGTCTCCGCAGCTGGAACCCAACTCCAAGCGTCTTCTCCTTCGCGGAGAAGGATGCGGTGACATGAAAAAGCCCTGTGTGCACTGGCCCTATCCACCCAGCCATAGCCAGCTAGGGTGGGACCCACTTATGGGCTACCTCGAAACAGCAGAAAACGCGCTTCTAGGAGCTGCATTCTGCAAAGGCAAATTGTGCTCAGGGAACAAACCACAGCCCCAATGCGGCTTGGCTCAGGATCCCAGCGCTTGCCTAGTTCTCGCCTAGACCTAGGCTCCCGACAAGGCCAAGGAGGGTCTGGGCTGCCTCTGGCTCTGTGGGCACTGCTGCTTGGCTGGTGGTCTCCGCAGCTGGAAACCAACTCCAAGCATCTTCTCCTTAGCGGAGAAGCCTGATTTGGCATAAAAATGCCTTGATTGTCCCGGCCCTATCAACCCACCTATAGCCTAGAGCTAGGGTTGGACCACCAATGGCGTAGCTCCGAATTGGCACAAAACTCGCTTGTAGGAGCTGCATTCTGCAAAGGGAAACAGTGCTCGGGGAACAAACCTCAGCCCCAATGCCGCTTGGCTCAGGATCCCATAGCTTGCCTAGTATTCAGCTAGCCCTAGGCTCCCCATAGGGCCAAGGAGGGTCTGGGCTGCCTCTGGCTCTGTGGGCACTGCTGCTTGGCTGGTGGTCTCCGCAGCTGGAAACCAACTCCAAGTGTCTTCTCCTTGGCAGAGAAGGATGATTTGGCCTGAAGAAGCGCAGTGTGCCATGGCCCTAGCAACCCACCCATACCCAGCTCGGGAGGGAGCCACCTAGGGCCTAGCTCCGAAACAGCACAAAACGTGCTTCCAGGAGCTGCATTCTGCAAAGGGAAACTGTGCTCGGGGAACAAACCTCAGCCCCAATGCCGCTTGGCTCAGGATCCCAGCGCTTGCCTAGTTCTCGCCTAGCCCTAGGCTCCCAAAAGGGCCAAGGAGGGTCTGGGCTGCCTCTGGCTCCATGGGCACTGCTGCTTGGCTGGTGGTCTCCGCAGCTGGAGCCCAATTCAAAGCGTCTTCCCCTTAGCAGAGAAGGCTGATTTCGCATAGAAAGGCCTTGATTGTACTGGCCCTTTCAACCCACCCATAGCCTAGATGTAGGGTGGGACCCACAAAGGGGCTATCTCGAAACAGCACAAAACGCCCTTCTAGGAGCTGCATTCTGCAAAGGGAAACTGTGCTCAGGGAACAAACCTCAGCCCCAATGCAGCTTGGCTCAGGATCCCAGTGCTTGGCTAGTTCTCACCTAGCCCTTGGCTCCCGACAGGGCCAAGGAGGGTCTGGGCTGCCTCTGGCTCCGTGGGCACTGCTGCTTGGCTGGTGGTCTCCGCAGCTGGAAACCAATTCCAAACGTCTTCTCCTTCGTGGAGAAGGATGAGGTGGCATGAAAAAGCCCTGTGTGCACTGGCCCTATCCACCCAGCCATAGCCGGCTTGGGTGGGACCCACCTATGGGCTACCTCGAAACAGCACAAAACGCGCTTCTAGGAGTTGCATTCTGCAAAGGGAAACTCTGCTCGGGGAACAAACCTCAGCCCCAATGCGGCTTGGCTCAGGATCCCAGCGCTTGCCTAGTTCTCACCTAGCCCTAGGCTCTCGACAGGGCCAAGGAGGGTCTGGGCTGCCTCTGGCTCCGTGGGCACTGCTGCTTGGCTGGTGGTCTCCGCAGCTGGAAACCAACTCCAAGCGTTTTCTCCTTAGCGGAGAAGGCTGATTTGGCATAGAAAGGTCTTGATTGTACTGGCCCTATCAACGCACCCATAGCCTAGAACTAGGGTGGGACCCACCTATGCCCTAGCTCCGAAATAGCACAGAAATCGCTTCTAGAAGCTGCATTCTGCAAAGGGAAACTGTGCTTGGGGAACAAACCTCAGCCCCAATGCGGCTTGGCTCAGGATCCCAGCGCTTGCCTAGTTCTCACCTAGCCCTAGGCTCCCCATAGGGCCAAGGATGGTCTGGGCTGCCTCTGGCTCCGTGGGCACTGCTGCTTGGCTGGTGGTCTCCGTAGCTGGAAACCAACTCCAAACGTCTTCTCTTTCGTGGAGAAGGATGAGGTGGCATGAAAAAGCCCTGTGTGCACTGGCCCTATCCACCCAGCCATAGCCGGCTAGGGTGGGACCCACCTATGGGCTACCTTGAAACAGCAGAAAACTCGCTTCTAGGAGCTGCATTCTGCAAAGGGAAACTGTGCTCGGGGAACAAACCTCAGCCCCAATGCGGCTTGGCTCAGGATCCCAGCGCTTGCCTAGTTCTCACCTAGCCCTAGGCTCCCCATAGGGCCAAGGAGGGTCTGGGCTGCTTCTGGCTCCGTGGGCACTGCTGCTAGGCTGGTGGTCTCCGCAGCTGGAACCCAACTCCAAGCGTCTTCTACTTAGCAGAGAAGGCTGATTTGGCATAGAAAGGCCTTGATTGTACTGGCCCTATCAACCCACCTATAGCCTAGAGCTAGGGTGGGACCCACCTAAGATGTAGCTCGGAAATAGCACAAAACTCTCTTCTAGGAGCTGCATTCTGCAAAGGGAAACTGTGCTCGGGGAACAAACCTCAGCCCCAATGCCGCTTGGCTCAGGATCCCAGCGCTTGCCTAGTATTCAGCTAGCCCTAGGCTCCCCATAGGGCCAAGGAGGGTCTGGGCTGCCTCTGGCTCCGTGGGCACTGCTGCTTGGCTGATGGTCTCCGCAGCTGGAAACCAACTCCAAGCGTCTTCTCCTTGACAGAGAAGGATGATTTGGCCTGAAGAAGCCCAGTGTGCCATGGCCCTAGCAACCCAACCATAGCCAGCTCGGGAGGGAGCCACCTAGGGCCTAGCTCCGAAACAGCACAAAACGTGCTTCCAGGAGCTGCATTCTGCAAAGGGAAACTGTGCTCGGGGAACAAACCTCAGCCCCAATGCGGCTTGGCCCAGGATCCCAGCGCTTGCCTAGTTCTCGCCTAGCCCTAGGCTCCCAAAAGGGCCAAGGAGGGTCTGGGCTGCCTCTGGCTCCGTGGGCACTGCTGCTAGGCTGGTGGTCTCCGCAGCTGGAACCCAACTCCAAGCGTCTTCCCCTTAGCAGAGAAGGCTGATTTGGCATAGAAAGGCCTTGATTGTACTGGCCCTTTCAACCCACCCATAGCCTAGATGTAGGGTGGGACCCACAAAGGGGCTATCTCGAAACAGCACAAAACGCGCTTCTAGGAGCTGCATTCTGCAAAGGGAAACTGTGCTAGGGGAACAAACCTCAGCCCCAATGCGGCTTGGCCCAGGATCCCAGCGCTTGCCTAGTTCTCGCCTAGCCCTAGGCTCCCAAAAGGGCCAAGGAGGGTCTGGGCTGCCTCTGGCTCCGTGGGCACTGCTGCTTGGCTGGTGGTCTCCGCAGCTGGAAACCAACTCCAAACGTCTTCTCTTTCGTGGAGAAGGATGAGGTGGCATGAAAAAGCCCTGTGTGCACTGGCCCTAACCACCCAGCCATAGCCGGCTAGGGTGGAACCCACCTATGGGCTACCTCGAAACAGCAGAAAACGCGCTTCTAGGAGCTGCATTCTGCAAAGGGAAACTGTGCTCGGGGCACAAACCTCAGCCCCAATGCGGCTTGGCTCAGGATCCCAGCGCTTGCCTAGTTCTCACCTAGCCCTAGGCTCCCCATAGGGCCAAGGAGGGTCTGGGCTGCTTCTGGCTCCGTGGGCACTGCTGCTTGGCTGGTGGTCTCCGCAGCTGGAACCCAACTCCAAGCGTCTTCTACTTAGCAGAGAAGGCTGATTTGGCATAGAAAGGCCTTGATTGTACTGGCCCTATCAACCCACCTATAGCCTAGAGCTAGGGTGGGACCCACCTAAGGTGTAGCTCGGAAATAGCACAAAACTCTCTTCTAGGAGCTGCATTCTGCAAAGGGAAACTGTGCTCGGGGAACAAACCTCAGCCCCAATGCGGCTTGGCTCAGGACCCCACGCTTGCCTAGTATTCAGCTAGCCCTAGGCTCCCCATAGGGCCAAGGAGGGTCTGGGCTGCCTCTGGCTCCGTGGGCACTGCTGCTTGGCTGGTGGTCTCCGCAGCTGGAAACCAACTCCAAGCGTCTTCTCCTTGACAGAGAAGGATGATTTGGCCTGAAGAAGCGCAGTGTGCCATGGCCCTAGCAACCCACCCATAGCCAGCTCGGGAGGGAGCCACCTAGGGCCTAGCTCCGAAACAGCAGAAAACGTGCTTCCAGGAGCTGCATTCTGCAAAGGGAAACTGTGCTAGGGGAACAAACCTCAGCCCCAATGCGGCTTGGCTCAGGATCCCAGCGCTTGCCTAGTTCTCGCCTAGACCTAGGCTCCCAAAAGGGCCAAGGATGGTCTGGGCTGCCTCTGGATCCATGGGCACTGTTGCTTGGCTGGTGGTCTCCGCAGCTAGAGCCCAATTCAAAGCGTCTTCCCCTTAGCAGAGAAGGCTGATTTGGCATAGAAAGGCCTTGATTGTACTGGCCCTTTCAACCCACCCATAGCCTAGATGTAGGGTGGGACCCACAAAGGGGCTATCTCGAAACAGCACAAAACGCGCTTCTAGGAGCTGCATTCTGCAAAGGGAAACTGTGCTCGGGGAACAAACCTCAGCCCCAATGCGGCTTGGCCCAGGATCCCAGCGCTTGCCTAGTTCTCACCTAGCACTAGGCTCCCCATAGGGCCAAGGAGGGTCTGGGCTGCCTCTGGCTCCGTGGGCACTGCTGCTTGGCTGGTGGTCTCCGCAGCTGGAAACCAACTCCAAACGTCTTCTCCTTCGCGGAGAAGGATGAGGTGGCATGAAAAAGCCCTGTGTGCACTGGCCCTATCCACCCAGCCATAGCCGGCTAGGGTGGAACCCACCTATGGGCTACCTCGAAACAGCAGAAAACGCGCTTCTAGGAGCTGCATTCTGCAAAGGGAAACTGTGCTCGGGGAACAAACCTCAGCCCCAATGCGGCTTGGCTCAGGATCCCAGCGCTTGCCTACTTCTCACCTAGCCCTAGGCTCCCCATAGGGCCAAGGAGGGTCTGGGCTGCTTCTGGCTCCGTGGGCACTGCTGCTTGGCTGGTGGTCTCCGCAGCTGGAACCCAACTCCAAGCGTCTTCTACTTAGCAGAGAAGGCTGATTTGGCATAGAAAGGCCTTGATTGTACTGGCCCTATCAACCCACCTATAGCCTAGAGCTAGGGTGGGACCCACCTAAGGTGTAGCTCGGAAATAGCACAAAACTCTCTTCTAGGAGCTGCATTCTGCAAAGGGAAACTGTGCTCGGGGAACAAACCTCAGCCCCAATGCCGCTTGGCTCAGGACCCCACGCTTGCCTAGTATTCAGCTAGCCCTAGGCTCCCCATAGGGCCAAGGAGGGTCTGGGCTGCCTCTGGCTCCGTGGGCACTGCTGCTTGGCTGGTGGTCTCCGCAGCTGGAAACCAACTCCAAGCGTCTTCTCCTTGACAGAGAAGGATGATTTGGCCTGAAGAAGCCCAGTGTGCCATGGCCCTAGCAACCCACCCATAGCCAGCTCGGGAGGGAGCCACCTAGGGCCTAGCTCCGAAACAGCACAAAACGTGCTTCCAGGAGCTGCATTCTGCAAAGGGAAACTGTGCTAGGGGAACAAACCTCAGCCCCAATGCAGCTTGGCTCAGGATCCCAGCGCTTGCCTAGTTCTCGCCTAGACCTAGGCTCCCAAAAGGGCCAAGGAGGGTCTGGGCTGCCTCTGGCTCCGTGGGCACTGCTGCTTGGCTGGTGGTCTCCGCAGCTGGAAACCAACTCCAAGCGTTTTCTCCTTAGCGGAGAAGGCTGATTTGGCATAGAAAGGCCTTGATTGTATAGGCCCTATCAACGCACCCATAGCCTAGAACTAGGGTGGGACCCACCTATGCCCTAGCTCCGAAATAGCACAAAACTCGCTTCTAGGAGCTGCATTCTGCAAAGGGAAACTGTGCTCGGGGAACAAACCTCAGCCCCAATGCGGCTTGGCTCAGGATCCCAGCGCTTGCCTAGTTCTCACCTAGCCTTAGGCTCCCCATAGGGCCAAGGAGGGTCTGGGCTGCCTCTGGCTCCGTGGGCACTGCTGCTTGGCTGGTGGTCTCCGCAGCTGGAAACCAACTCCAAATGTCTTCTCCTTCGCGGAGAAGGATGAGGTGGCATGAAAAAGCCCTGTGTGCACTGGCCCTATCCACCCAGCCATAGCCGGCTAGGGTGGAACCCACCTATGGGCTACCTCGAAACAGCAGAAAACGCGCTTCTAGGAGCTGCATTCTGCAAAGGGAAACTGTGCTCGGGGCACAAACCTCAGCCCCAATGCGGCTTGGCTCAGGATCCCAGCGCTTGCCTAGTTCTCGCCTAGCCCTAGGCTCCCAAAAGGGCCAAGGAGGGTCTGGGCTGCCTCTGGCTCCATGGGCACTGCTGCTTGGCTGGTGGTCTCCGCAGCTGGAGCCCAATTCAAAGCGTCTTCCCCTTAGCAGAGAAGGCTGATTTCGCATAGAAAGGCCTTGATTGTACTGGCCCTTTCAACCCACCCATAGCCTAGATGTAGGGTGGGACCCACAAAGGGGCTATCTCGAAACAGCACAAAACGCCCTTCTAGGAGCTGCATTCTGCAAAGGGAAACTGTGCTCAGGGAACAAACCTCAGCCCCAATGCAGCTTGGCTCAGGATCCCAGTGCTTGGCTAGTTCTCACCTAGCCCTTGGCTCCCGACAGGGCCAAGGAGGGTCTGGGCTGCCTCTGGCTCCGTGGGCACTGCTGCTTGGCTGGTGGTCTCCGCAGCTGGAAACCAATTCCAAACGTCTTCTCCTTCGTGGAGAAGGATGAGGTGGCATGAAAAAGCCCTGTGTGCACTGGCCCTATCCACCCAGCCATAGCCGGCTTGGGTGGGACCCACCTATGGGCTACCTCGAAACAGCACAAAACGCGCTTCTAGGAGTTGCATTCTGCAAAGGGAAACTCTGCTCGGGGAACAAACCTCAGCCCCAATGCGGCTTGGCTCAGGATCCCAGCGCTTGCCTAGTTCTCACCTAGCCCTAGGCTCTCGACAGGGCCAAGGAGGGTCTGGGCTGCCTCTGGCTCCGTGGGCACTGCTGCTTGGCTGGTGGTCTCCGCAGCTGGAAACCAACTCCAAGCGTTTTCTCCTTAGCGGAGAAGGCTGATTTGGCATAGAAAGGTCTTGATTGTACTGGCCCTATCAACGCACCCATAGCCTAGAACTAGGGTGGGACCCACCTATGCCCTAGCTCCGAAATAGCACAGAAATCGCTTCTAGAAGCTGCATTCTGCAAAGGGAAACTGTGCTTGGGGAACAAACCTCAGCCCCAATGCGGCTTGGCTCAGGATCCCAGCGCTTGCCTAGTTCTCACCTAGCCCTAGGCTCCCCATAGGGCCAAGGATGGTCTGGGCTGCCTCTGGCTCCGTGGGCACTGCTGCTTGGCTGGTGGTCTCCGTAGCTGGAAACCAACTCCAAACGTCTTCTCTTTCGTGGAGAAGGATGAGGTGGCATGAAAAAGCCCTGTGTGCACTGGCCCTATCCACCCAGCCATAGCCGGCTAGGGTGGGACCCACCTATGGGCTACCTTGAAACAGCAGAAAACTCGCTTCTAGGAGCTGCATTCTGCAAAGGGAAACTGTGCTCGGGGAACAAACCTCAGCCCCAATGCGGCTTGGCTCAGGATCCCAGCGCTTGCCTAGTTCTCACCTAGCCCTAGGCTCCCCATAGGGCCAAGGAGGGTCTGGGCTGCTTCTGGCTCCGTGGGCACTGCTGCTAGGCTGGTGGTCTCCGCAGCTGCAACCCAACTCCAAGCGTCTTCTACTTAGCAGAGAAGGCTGATTTGGCATAGAAAGGCCTTGATTGTACTGGCCCTATCAACCCACCTATAGCCTAGAGCTATGGTGGGACCCACCTAAGATGTAGCTCGGAAATAGCACAAAACTCTCTTCTAGGAGCTGCATTCTGCAAAGGGAAACTGTGCTCGGGGAACAAACCTCAGCCCCAATGCCGCTTGGCTCAGGATCCCAGCGCTTGCCTAGTATTCAGCTAGCCCTAGGCTCCCCATAGGGCCAAGGAGGGTCTGGGCTGCCTCTGGCTCCGTGGGCACTGCTGCTTGGCTGATGGTCTCCGCAGCTGGAAACCAACTCCAAGCGTCTTCTCCTTGACAGAGAAGGATGATTTGGCCTGAAGAAGCCCAGTGTGCCATGGCCCTAGCAACCCAACCATAGCCAGCTCGGGAGGGAGCCACCTAGGGCCTAGCTCCGAAACAGCACAAAACGTGCTTCCAGGAGCTGCATTCTGCAAAGGGAAACTGTGCTCGGGGAACAAACCTCAGCCCCAATGCGGCTTGGCCCAGGATCCCAGCGCTTGCCTAGTTCTCGCCTAGCCCTAGGCTCCCAAAAGGGCCAAGGTGGGTCTGGGCTGCCTCTGGCTCCGTGGGCACTGCTGCTAGGCTGGTGGTCTCCGCAGCTGGAACCCAACTCCAAGCGTCTTCCCCTTAGCAGAGAAGGCTGATTTGGCATAGAAAGGCCTTGATTGTACTGGCCCTTTCAACCCACCCATAGCCTAGATGTAGGGTGGGACCCACAAAGGGGCTATCTCGAAACAGCACAAAACGCGCTTCTAGGAGCTGCATTCTGCAAAGGGAAACTGTGCTAGGGGAACAAACCTCAGCCCCAATGCGGCTTGGCCCAGGATCCCAGCGCTTGCCTAGTTCTCGCCTAGCCCTAGGCTCCCAAAAGGGCCAAGGAGGGTCTGGGCTGCCTCTGGCTCCGTGGGCACTGCTGCTTGGCTGGTGGTCTCCGCAGCTGGAAACCAACTCCAAACGTCTTCTCTTTCGTGGAGAAGGATGAGGTGGCATGAAAAAGCCCTGTGTGCACTGGCCCTAACCACCCAGCCATAGCCGGCTAGGGTGGAACCCACCTATGGGCTACCTCGAAACAGCAGAAAACGCGCTTCTAGGAGCTGCATTCTGCAAAGGGAAACTGTGCTCGGGGCACAAACCTCAGCCCCAATGCGGCTTGGCTCAGGATCCCAGCGCTTGCCTAGTTCTCACCTAGCCCTAGGCTCCCCATAGGGCCAAGGAGGGTCTGGGCTGCTTCTGGCTCCGTGGGCACTGCTGCTTGGCTGGTGGTCTCCGCAGCTGGAACCCAACTCCAAGCGTCTTCTACTTAGCAGAGAAGGCTGATTTGGCATAGAAAGGCCTTGATTGTACTGGCCCTATCAACCCACCTATAGCCTAGAGCTAGGGTGGGACCCACCTAAGGTGTAGCTCGGAAATAGCACAAAACTCTCTTCTAGGAGCTGCATTCTGCAAAGGGAAACTGTGCTCGGGGAACAAACCTCAGCCCCAATGCGGCTTGGCTCAGGACCCCACGCTTGCCTAGTATTCAGCTAGCCCTAGGCTCCCCATAGGGCCAAGGAGGGTCTGGGCTGCCTCTGGCTCCGTGGGCACTGCTGCTTGGCTGGTGGTCTCCGCAGCTGGAAACCAACTCCAAGCGTCTTCTCCTTGACAGAGAAGGATGATTTGGCCTGAAGAAGCGCAGTGTGCCATGGCCCTAGCAACCCACCCATAGCCAGCTCGGGAGGGAGCCACCTAGGGCCTAGCTCCGAAACAGCAGAAAACGTGCTTCCAGGAGCTGCATTCTGCAAAGGGAAACTGTGCTAGGGGAACAAACCTCAGCCCCAATGCGGCTTGGCTCAGGATCCCAGCGCTTGCCTAGTTCTCGCCTAGCCCTAGGCTCCCAAAAGGGCCAAGGATGGTCTGGGCTGCCTCTGGATCCATGGGCACTGTTGCTTGGCTGGTGGTCTCCGCAGCTAGAGCCCAATTCAAAGCGTCTTCCCCTTAGCAGAGAAGGCTGATTTGGCATAGAAAGGCCTTGATTGTACTGGCCCTTTCAACCCACCCATAGCCTAGATGTAGGGTGGGACCCACAAAGGGGCTATCTCGAAACAGCACAAAACGCGCTTCTAGGAGCTGCATTCTGCAAAGGGAAACTGTGCTCGGGGAACAAACCTCAGCCCCAATGCGGCTTGGCCCAGGATCCCAGCGCTTGCCTAGTTCTCACCTAGCACTAGGCTCCCCATAGGGCCAAGGAGGGTCTGGGCTGCCTCTGGCTCCGTGGGCACTGCTGCTTGGCTGGTGGTCTCCGCAGCTGGAAACCAACTCCAAACGTCTTCTCCTTCGCGGAGAAGGATGAGGTGGCATGAAAAAGCCCTGTGTGCACTGGCCCTATCCACCCAGCCATAGCCGGCTAGGGTGGAACCCACCTATGGGCTACCTCGAAACAGCAGAAAACGCGCTTCTAGGAGCTGCATTCTGCAAAGGGAAACTGTGCTCGGGGAACAAACCTCAGCCCCAATGCGGCTTGGCTCAGGATCCCAGCGCTTGCCTACTTCTCACCTAGCCCTAGGCTCCCCATAGGGCCAAGGAGGGTCTGGGCTGCTTCTGGCTCCGTGGGCACTGCTGCTTGGCTGGTGGTCTCCGCAGCTGGAACCCAACTCCAAGCGTCTTCTACTTAGCAGAGAAGGCTGATTTGGCATAGAAAGGCCTTGATTGTACTGGCCCTATCAACCCACCTATAGCCTAGAGCTAGGGTGGGACCCACCTAAGGTGTAGCTCGGAAATAGCACAAAACTCTCTTCTAGGAGCTGCATTCTGCAAAGGGAAACTGTGCTCGGGGAACAAACCTCAGCCCCAATGCCGCTTGGCTCAGGACCCCACGCTTGCCTAGTATTCAGCTAGCCCTAGGCTCCCCATAGGGCCAAGGAGGGTCTGGGCTGCCTCTGGCTCCGTGGGCACTGCTGCTTGGCTGGTGGTCTCCGCAGCTGGAAACCAACTCCAAGCATCTTCTCCTTGACAGAGAAGGATGATTTGGCCTGAAGAAGCCCAGTGTGCCATGGCCCTAGCAACCCACCCATAGCCAGCTCGGGAGGGAGCCACCTAGGGCCTAGCTCCGAAACAGCACAAAACGTGCTTCCAGGAGCTGCATTCTGCAAAGGGAAACTGTGCTCGGGGAACAAACCTCAGCCCCAATGCAGCTTGGCTCAGGATCCCAGCGCTTGCCTAGTTCTCGCCTAGACCTAGGCTCCCAAAAGGGCCAAGGAGGGTCTGGGCTGCCTCTGGCTCCGTGGGCACTGCTGCTTGGCTGGTGGTCTCCGCAGCTGGAAACCAACTCCAAGCGTTTTCTCCTTAGCGGAGAAGGCTGATTTGGCATAGAAAGGCCTTGATTGTATAGGCCCTATCAACGCACCCATAGCCTAGAACTAGGGTGGGACCCACCTATGCCCTAGCTCCGAAATAGCACAAAACTCGCTTCTAGGAGCTGCATTCTGCAAAGGGAAACTGTGCTCGGGGAACAAACCTCAGCCCCAATGCGGCTTGGCTCAGGATCCCAGCGCTTGCCTAGTTCTCACCTAGCCTTAGGCTCCCCATAGGGCCAAGGAGGGTCTGGGCTGCCTCTGGCTCCGTGGGCACTGCTGCTTGGCTGGTGGTCTCCGCAGCTGGAAACCAACTCCAAATGTCTTCTCCTTCGCGGAGAAGGATGAGGTGGCATGAAAAAGCCCTGTGTGCACTGGCCCTATCCACCCAGCCATAGCCGGCTAGGGTGGAACCCACCTATGGGCTACCTCGAAACAGCAGAAAACGCGCTTCTAGGAGCTGCATTCTGCAAAGGGAAACTGTGCTCGGGGCACAAACCTCAGCCCCAATGCGGCTTGGCTCAGGATCCCAGCGCTTGCCTACTTCTCACCTAGCCCTAGGCTCCCCATAGGGCCAAGGAGGGTCTGGGCTGCTTCTGGCTCCGTGGGCACTGCTGCTTGGCTGGTGGTCTCCGCAGCTGGAACCCAACTCCAAGCGTCTTCTATTTAGCAGAGAAGGCTGATTTGGCATAGAAAGGCATTGATTGTACTGGCCCTATCAACCCACCTATAGCCTAGAGCTAGGGTGGGACCCACATAAGGTGTAGCTCGGAAATAGCACAAAACTCTCTTCTAGGAGCTGCATTCTGCAAAGGGAAACTGTGCTCGGGGAACAAACCTCAGCCCCAATGCCGCTTGGCTCAGGACCCCACGCTTGCCTAGTATTCAGCTAGCCCTAGGCTCCCCATAGGGCCAAGGAGGGTCTGGGCTGCCTCTGGCTCCGTGGGCACTGCTGCTTGGCTGGTGGTCTCCGCAGCTGGAAACCAACTCCAAGCGTCTTCTCCTTGACAGAGAAGGATGATTTGGCCTGAAGAAGCCCAGTGTGCCATGGCCCTAGCAACCCACCCATAGCCAGCTCGGGAGGGAGCCACCTAGGGCCTAGCTCCGAAACAGCACAAAACGTGCTTCCAGGAGCTGCATTCTGCAAAGGGAAACTGTGCTCGGGGAACAAACCTCAGCCCCAATGCGGCTTGGCTCAGGATCCCAGCGCTTGCCTAGTTCTCGCCTAGCCCTAGGCTCCCAAAAGGGCCAAGGATGGTCTGGGCTGCCTCTGGCTCCATGGGCACTGCTGCTTGGCTGGTGGTCTCCGCAGCTAGAGCCCAATTCAAAGCGTCTTCCCCTTAGCAGAGAAGGCTGATTTGGCATAGAAAGGCCTTGATTGTCCTGGCCCTATCAACCCACATATAGCCTAGAGCTAGGGTGGGACCACCAATGGCATAGCTCCGAAATGGCACAAAACTCGCTTGTAGGAGCTGCATTCTGCAAAGGGAAACTGTGCTCAGGGAACAAACCAGAGCCGCCATGCGGCTTGGCTCAGGATCCCAGCGCTTGCCTAGTTCTCGCCTAGCCCTAGGCTCCCAAAAGGGCCAAGGAGGGTCTGGGCTGCCTCTGGCTCCGTGGGCACTGCTGCTTGGCTGGTGGTCTCCGCAGCTGGAGCCCAATTCAAAGCGTCTTCCCCTTAGCAGAGAAGGCTGATTTGGCATAGAAAGGCCTTGATTGTACTGGCCCTTTCAACCCACCCATAGCCTCGATATAGGGTGGGACCCACAAAGGGGCTATCTCGAAACAGCACAAAACGCGCTTCTAGGAGCTGCATTCTGCAAAGGGAAACTGTGCTCGGGGAACAAACCTCAGCCCCAATGCGGCTTGGCTCAGGATCCCAGCTCTTGCCTAGTTCTCACCTAGCCCTAGGCTCCCCTTAGGGCCAAGGAGGGTCTGGGCTGCCTCTGGCTCCGTGGGCACTGCTGCTTGGCTGGTGGTCTCCGCAGCTGGAAACCAACTCCAAGCGTTTTCTCCTTAGTGGAGAAGGCTGATTTGGCATAGAAAGGCCTTGATTGTACTGGCCCTATCAACGCACCCATAGCCTAGAACTAGGGTGGGACCCACCTATGCCCTAGCTCCGAAATAGCACAAAAATCGCTTCTAGAAGCTGCATTCTGCAAAGGGAAACTGTGCTCGGGGAACAAACCTCAGCCCCAATGCCGCTTGGCTCAGGACCCCACGCTTGCCTAGTATTCAGCTAGCCCTAGGCTCCCCCTAGGGCCAAGGAGGGTCTGGGCTGCCTCTGGCTCCGTGGGCACTGCTGCTTGGCTGGTGGTCTCTGCAGCTGGAAACCAACTCCAAACGTCTTCTCCTTCGTGGAGAAGGATGAGGTGGCATGAAAAAGCCCTGTGTGCACTGGCCCTATCCACCCAGCCATAGCCGGCTAGGGTGGGACCCACCTATGGTCTACCTTGAAACAGCAGAAAACGCGCTTCTAGGAGCTGCATTCTGCAAAGGGAAACTGTGCTCGGGGAACAAACCTCAGCCCCAATGTGGCTTGGCTCAGGATCCCAGCGCTTGCCTAGTTCTCACCTAGCCCTAGGCTCCCCATAGGGCCAAGGAGGGTCTGGGCTGCTTCTGGCTCCGTGGGCACTGCTGCTTGGCTGGTGGTCTCCGCAGCTGGAACCCAACTCCAAGCGCCTTCTACTTAGCAGAGAAGGCTGATTTGGCATAGAAAGGCCTTGATTGTACTGGCCCTGTCAACCCACCTATAGCCTAGAGCTAGGGTGGGACCCACCTAAGGTGTAGCTCGGAAATAGCACAAAACTCTCTTCTAGGAACTGCATTCTGCAAAGGGAAACTGTGCTCGGGGAACAAACCTCAGCCCCAATGCGGCTTGGCTCAGGATCCCAGCGCTTGCCTAGTTCTCACCTAGCCCTAGGCTCCCCATAGGGCCAAGGAGGGTCTGGGCTGCCTCTGGCTCCCTGGGCACTGCTGCTTGGCTGGTGGTCTCCGCAGCTGGAAACCAACTCCAAGCGTCTTCTCCTTGGCAGAGAAGGATGATTTGGGCTGAAGAAGCCCAGTGTGCCATGGCCCTAGCAACCCACCCATAGCCAGCTCTGGAGGGAGCCACCTAGGCCCTAGCTCCGAAACAGCACAAAACGTGCTTCCAGGAGCTGCATTCTGCAAAGGGAAACTGTGCTCAGGGAACAAACCACAGCCCCAATGCGGCTTGGCTCAGGATCCCAGCGCTTGCCTAGTTCTCGCCTAGCCCTAGGCTCCCGACAGGACCATGGAGGGTCTGGGCTTCCTCTGGCTCTGTGGGTACTGCTGCTTGGCTGGTGGTCTCCGCAGCTGGAAACCAACTCCAAGAATCTTCTCCTTAGCGGAGAAGCCTGATTTGGCATAAAAATGCCTTGATTGTCCTGGCCCTATCAACCCACATATAGCCTAGAGCTAGGGTGGGACCACCAATGGCATAGCTCCGAAATGGCACAAAACTCGCTTGTAGGAGCTGCATTCTGCAAAGGGAAACTGTGCTCAGGGAACAAACCAGAGCCGCCATGCGGCTTGGCTCAGGATCCCAGCGCTTGCCTAGTTCTAACCTAGCCCTAGGCTCCCCATAGGGCCAAGGAGGGTCTGGGCTGCCTCTGGCTCCGTGGGCACTGCTGCTTGGCTGGTGGTCTCCGCAGCTGGAACCCAACTCCAAGTGTCTTCTCCTTAGCGGAGAAGGTTGATTTGGCATAGAAAGGCTTAGATTGTACTGGCCCTGTCAACCCACCTATAGCCTAGGGCTAGGGTGGGACCCACCTAAGGTGTAGCTCGGAAATAGCACAAAACTCTCTTCTAGGAGCTGCATTCTGCAAAGGGAAACTGTGCTCGGGGAACAAACCTCAGCCCCAATGCCGCTTGGCTCAGGACCCCACGCTTGCCTAGTATTCAGCTAGCCCTAGGCTCCCCATAGGGCCAAGGAGGGTCTGGGCTGCCTCTGGCTCCGTGGGCACTGCTGCTTGGCTGGTGGTCTCCGCAGCTGGAAACCAACTCCAAGCGTCTTCTCCTTGACAGAGAAGGATGATTTGGCCTGAAGAAGCCCAGTGTGCCATGGCCCTAGCAACCCACCCATAGCCAGCTCGGGAGGGAGCCACCTAGGGCCTAGCTCCGAAACAGCACAAAACGTGCTTCCAGGAGCTGCATTCTGCAAAGGGAAACTGTGCTCGGGGAACAAACCTCAGCCCCAATGCGGCTTGGCCCAGGATCCCAGCGCTTGCCTAGTTCTCGCCTAGCCCTAGGCTCCCAAAAGGGCCAAGGAGGGTCTTGGCTGCCTCTGGCTCCATGGGCACTGCTGCTTGGCTGGTGGTCTCCGCAGCTAGAGCCCAATTCAAAGCATCATCCCCTTAGCAGAGAAGGCTGATTTGGCATAGAAAGGGCTTGATTGTACTGGCCCTTTCAACCCACCCATAGCCTAGAGCTAGGGTGGGACCCACTTATGGTGTAGCTCGAAAATAGCACAAAACTCTCTTCTAGGAGCTGCATTCTGGAAAGGGAAACTGTGCTCGGGGAACAAACCTCAGCCCCAATGCCGCTTGGCTCAGGACCCCACGCTTGCCTAGTATTCAGCTAGCCCTAGGCTCCCCATAGGGCCAAGGAGGGTCTGGGTTGCCTCTGGCTCCATGGGCACTGCTGCTTGGCTGGTGGTCTCCGCTGCTGGAACCCAACTCCAAGTGTCTTCTCCTTAGCGGAGAAGGTTGATTTGGCATAGAAAGGCTTAGATTGTACTGGCCCTTTCAACCCACCCATAGCCTAGATGTAGTGTGGGACCCACAAAGGGGCTATCTCGAAAGAGCACAAAACGCCCTTCTAGGAGCTGCATTCTGCAAAGGGAAACTGTGCTCAGGGAACAAACCTCAGCCCCAATGCAGCTTAGCTCAGGATCCCAGTGCTTGCCTAGTTCTCACCTAGTGCTTGGCTCCCGACAGGGCCAAGGAGGGTCTGGGCTGCCTCTGGCTCCGTGGGCACTGCTGCTTGGCTGGTGGTCTCCGCAGGTGGAAACCAACTCCAAGCGATTTCTCCTTAGCGGAGAAGGCTGATTTGGCATAGAAAGGCCTTGATTGTACTGGCCATATCATCGCACCCATAGCCTAGAACTAGGGTGGGACCCACCTATGCCCTAGCTCCGAAATAGCACAAAACGCCCTTCTAGGAGCTGCATTCTGCAAAGGGAAACTGTGCTCGGGGCACAAACCTCAGCCCCAATGCGGCTTGGCTCAGGATCCCAGCGCTTGCCTAGTTCTCACCTAGCCCTAGGCTCCCGACAGGGCCAAGGAGGGTCTGGGCTGCCTCTGGCTCCGTGGGCACTGCTGCTTGGCTGGTGGTCTCCGCAGCTGGAAACCAACTCCAAACGTCTTCTCCTTAGCGTAGAAGCCTGATATGGCATAGAAAGGCCTTGATTCTACTGGTCCTATCAACCCACCTATAGCCTAGAGCTAGGGTGGGACCCACCTATGCCCTAGCTCCGAAATAGCACAAAACTCTCTTCTAGGAGCTGCATTCTGCAAAGGGAAACTGTGCTCGGGGAACAAACCTCAGCCCCAATGCCGCTTGGCTCAGGACCCCACGCTTGCCTAGTATTCAGCTAGCCCTAGGCTCCCCATAGGGCCAAGGAGGGTCTGGGCTGCCTCTGGCTCCATGGGCACTGCTGCTTGGCTGGTGGTCTCCGCAGCTGGAAACCAACTCCAAGCGTCTTCTCCTTGGCAGAGAAGGATGATTTGGCCTGAAGAAGCCCAGTGTGCCATGGCCCTAGCAACCCACCCATAGCCAGCTCGGGAGGGAGCCACCTAGGGCCTAGCTCTGAAACAGCACAAAACGTGCTTCCAGGAGCTGCATTCTGCAAAGGGAAACTGTGCTCGGGGAACAAACCTCAGCCCCAATGCGGCTTGGCTCAGGATCCCAGCGCTTGCCTAGTTCTCGCCTAGCCCTAGGCTCCCAAAAGGGCCAAGGATGGTCTGGGCTGCCTCTGGCTCCATGGGCACTGCTGCTTGGCTGGTGGTCTCCGCAGCTGGAGCCCAATTCAAAGCGTCTTCCCCTTAGCAGAGAAGGCTGATTTGGCATAGAAAGGCCTTGATTGTACTGGCCCTTTCAACCCACCCATAGCCTAGATGTAGGGTGGGACCCACAAAGGGGCTATCTGGAAACAGCACAAAACGCCCTTCTCGGAGCTGCATTCTGCAAAGGGAAACTGTGCTCAGGGAACAAACCTCAGCCCCAATGCAGCTTGGCTCAGGATCCCAGTGCTTGCCAAGTTCTCAGCTAGTGCTAGGCTCCCGACAGGGCCAAGGAGGGTCTGGGCTGCCTCTGGCTCCGTGGGCACTGCTGCTTGGCTGGTGGTCTCCGCACCTGAAAACCAACTCCAAGCGTCTTCTCCTTGGCAGGGAAGGATGATTTGGCCTGAAGAAGCCCAGTGTGCCATGGCCCTAGCAACCCACCCATAGCCAGCTCTGGAGGGAGCCACCTAGGCCCTAGCTCCGAAACAGCACAAAACGTGCTTCCAGGAGCTGCATTCTGCAAAGGGAAACTGTGCTCAGGGAACAAACCACAGCCCCAATGCGGCTTGGCTCAGGATCCCAGCGCTTGCCTAGTTCTCGCCTAGCCCTAGGCTCCCGACAGGACCAAGGAGGGTCTGGGCTTCCTCTGGCTCTGTGGGCACTGCTGCTTGGCTGGTGGTCTCCGCAGCTGGAAACCAACTCCAAGAATCTTCTCCTTGGCTGAGAAGCCTGATTTGGCATAAAAATGCCTTGATTGTCCTGGCCCTATCAACCCACCTATAGCCTAGAGCTAGGGTGGGACCACCAATGGCATAGCTCCGAAATGGCACAAAACTCGGTTGTAGGAGCTGCATTCTGCAAAGGGAAACTGTGCTCAGGGAACAATCCAGAGCCGCCATGCGGCTTGGCTCAGGATCCCAGCGCTTGCCTAGTTCTCACCTAGCCCTAGGCTCCCCATAGGGCCAAGGAGGGTCTGGGCTGCCTCTGGCTCCATGGGCACTGCTGCTTGGCTGGTGGTCTCCGCAGCTGGAACCCAACTCCAAGTGTCTTCTCCTTAGTGGAGAAGGCTGATTTGGCATAGAAAGGCCTTGATTGTACTGGCCCTGTCAACCCACCTATAGCCTAGAGCTAGGGTGGGACCCACCTAAGGTGTAGCTCGGAAGTAGCACAAAACTCTCTTCTAGGAGCTGCATTCTGCAAAGGGAAACTGTGCTCGGGGAACAAACCTCAGCCCCAATGCGGCTTGGCTCAGGATCCCAGCGCTTGCCTAGTATTCAGCTAGCCCTAGGCTCCCCTTAGGGCCAAGGAGGGTCTGGGCTGCCTCTGGCTCCGTGGGCACTGCTGCTTGGCTGGTGGTCTCCGCAGCTGGAAACCAACTCCAAGTGTCTTCTCCTTGGCAGAGAAGGATGATTTGGCCTGAAGAAGCCCAGTGTGCCATGGCCCTAGCAACCCACCCATAGCCAGCTCGGGAGGGAGCCACCTAGGGCCTAGCTCCGAAACAGCACAAAACGTGCTTCCAGGAGCTGCATTCTGCAAAGGGAAACTGTGCTAGGGGAACAAACCTCAGCCCCAATGCAGCTTGGCTCAGGATCCCAGCGCTTGCCTAGTTCTCGCCTAGACCTAGGCTCCCAAAAGGGCCAAGGAGGGTCTGGGCTGCCTCTGGCTCCGTGGGCACTGCTGCTTGGCTGGTGGTCTCCGCAGCTGGAAACCAACTCCAAGCGTTTTCTCCTTAGCGGAGAAGGCTGATTTGGCATAGAAAGGCCTTGATTGTATAGGCCCTATCAACGCACCCATAGCCTAGAACTAGGGTGGGACCCACCTATGCCCTAGCTCCGAAATAGCACAAAACTCGCTTCTAGGAGCTGCATTCTGCAAAGGGAAACTGTGCTCGGGGAACAAACCTCAGCCCCAATGCGGCTTGGCTCAGGATCCCAGCGCTTGCCTAGTTCTCACCTAGCCTTAGGCTCCCCATAGGGCCAAGGAGGGTCTGGGCTGCCTCTGGCTCCGTGGGCACTGCTGCTTGGCTGGTGGTCTCCGCAGCTGGAAACCAACTCCAAATGTCTTCTCCTTCGCGGAGAAGGATGAGGTGGCATGAAAAAGCCCTGTGTGCACTGGCCCTATCCACCCAGCCATAGCCGGCTAGGGTGGAACCCACCTATGGGCTACCTCGAAACAGCAGAAAACGCGCTTCTAGGAGCTGCATTCTGCAAAGGGAAACTGTGCTCGGGGCACAAACCTCAGCCCCAATGCGGCTTGGCTCAGGATCCCAGCGCTTGCCTAGTTCTCGCCTAGCCCTAGGCTCCCAAAAGGGCCAAGGAGGGTCTGGGCTGCCTCTGGCTCCATGGGCACTGCTGCTTGGCTGGTGGTCTCCGCAGCTGGAGCCCAATTCAAAGCGTCTTCCCCTTAGCAGAGAAGGCTGATTTCGCATAGAAAGGCCTTGATTGTACTGGCCCTTTCAACCCACCCATAGCCTAGATGTAGGGTGGGACCCACAAAGGGGCTATCTCGAAACAGCACAAAACGCCCTTCTAGGAGCTGCATTCTGCAAAGGGAAACTGTGCTCAGGGAACAAACCTCAGCCCCAATGCAGCTTGGCTCAGGATCCCAGTGCTTGGCTAGTTCTCACCTAGCCCTTGGCTCCCGACAGGGCCAAGGAGGGTCTGGGCTGCCTCTGGCTCCGTGGGCACTGCTGCTTGGCTGGTGGTCTCCGCAGCTGGAAACCAATTCCAAACGTCTTCTCCTTCGTGGAGAAGGATGAGGTGGCATGAAAAAGCCCTGTGTGCACTGGCCCTATCCACCCAGCCATAGCCGGCTTGGGTGGGACCCACCTATGGGCTACCTCGAAACAGCACAAAACGCGCTTCTAGGAGTTGCATTCTGCAAAGGGAAACTCTGCTCGGGGAACAAACCTCAGCCCCAATGCGGCTTGGCTCAGGATCCCAGCGCTTGCCTAGTTCTCACCTAGCCCTAGGCTCTCGACAGGGCCAAGGAGGGTCTGGGCTGCCTCTGGCTCCGTGGGCACTGCTGCTTGGCTGGTGGTCTCCGCAGCTGGAAACCAACTCCAAGCGTCTTCTCCTTGGCAGAGAAGGATGATTTGGCCTGAAGAAACCCAGTGTGCCATGGCCGTAGCAACCCACCCATAGCCAGCTCTGGAGGGAGCCACCTAGGGCCTAGCTCCGAAACAGCACAAAACGTGCTTCCAGGAGCTGCATTCTGCAAAGGGAAACTGTGCTCAGGGAACAAACCACAGCCCCAATGCGGCTTGGCTCAGGATCCCAGCGCTTGCCTAGTTCTCGCCTAGCCCTTGGCTCCCAAAAGGCCAAGGAGGGTCTGGGCTGCCTCTGGATCCATGGGCACTGCTGCTTGGCTGGTGGTCTCCGCAGCTAGAGCCCAATTCAAAGCGTCTTGCCCTTAGCAGAGAAGGCTGATTTGGCATAGAAAGGCCTTGATTGTACTGGCCCTTTCAACCCACCCACAGCCTAGATGTAGGGTGGGACCCACAAAGGGGCTATCTCGAAACAGCACAAAACGCGCTTCTAGGAGCTGCATTCTGCAAAGGGAAACTGTGCTCGGGGAACAAACCTCAGCCCCAATGCCGCTTGGCTCAGGATCCCAGCGCTTGCCTAGTATTCAGCTAGCCCTAGGCTCCCCATAGGGCCAAGGAGGGTCTGGGCTGCCTCTGGCTCCGTGGGCACTGCTGCTTGGCTGGTGGTCTCCGCAGCTGGAAACCAACTCCAAGCGTCTTCTCCTTGGCAGAGAAGGATGATTTGGCCTGAAGAAGCGCAGTGTGCCATGGCCCTAGTAACCCACCCATAGCCAGCTCGGGAGGGAGCCACCTAGGTCCTAGCTCCGAAACGGCACAAAACGTGCTTCCAGGAGCTGCATTCTGCAAAGGGAAACTGTGCTCGGGGAACAAACCTCAGCCCCAATGCGGCTTGGCTCAGGATCCCAGCGCTTGCCTAGTTCTCGCCTAGCCCTAGGCTCCCAAAAGGGCCAAGGAGGGTCTGGGCTGCCTCTGGCTCCGTGGGCACTGCTGCTTGGCTGGTGGTCTCCGCAGCTGGAAACCAACTCCAAACGTCTTCTCCTTCGCGGAGAAGGAGGAGGTGGCATGAAAAAGCCCTGTGTGCACTGGCCCTATCCACCCAGCCATAGCCGGCTAGGGTGGAACCCACCTATGGGCTACCTCGAAACAGCAGAAAACGCGCTTCTAGGAGCTGCATTCTGCAAAGGGAAACTGTGCTCGGGGAACAAACCTCAGCCCCAATGCGGCTTGGCTCAGGATCCCAGCGCTTGCCTAGTTCTCACCTAGCCCTAGGCTCCCCATAGGGCCAAGGAGGGTCTGGGCTGCTTCTGGCTCCGTGGGCACTGCTGCTTGGCTGGTGGTCTCCGCAGCTGGAACCCAACTCCAAGCGTCTTCTACTTAGCAGAGAAGGCTGATTTGGCATAGAAAGGCCTTGATTGTACTGGCCCTATCAACCCACCTATAGCCTAGAGCTAGGGTGGGACCCACCTAAGGTGTAGCTCGGAAATAGCACAAAACTCTCTTCTAGGAGCTGCATTCTGCAAAGGGAAACTGTGCTCGGGGAACAAACCTCAGCCCCAATGCCGCTTGGCTCAGGACCCCACGCTTGCCTAGTATTCAGCTAGCCCTAGGCTCCCCATAGGGCCAAGGAGGGTCTGGGCTGCCTCTGGCTCCATGGGCACTGCTGCTTGGCTGGTGGTCTCCGCAGCTGGAAACCAACTCCAAGCGTCTTCTCCTTGACAGGGAAGGATGATTTGGCCTGAAGAAGCCCAGTGTGCCATGGCCCTAGCAACCCCCCCATAGCCAGCTCGGGAGGGAGCCACCTAGGGCCTAGCTCCGAAACAGCAGAAAACGTGCTTCCAGGAGCTGCATTCTGCAAAGGGAAACTGTGCTAGGGGAACAAACCTCAGCCCCAATGCGGCTTGGCTCAGGATCCCAGCGCTTGCCTAGTTCTCGCCTAGCCCTAGGCTCCCAAAAGGGCCAAGGAGGGTCTGGGCTGCCTCTGGATCCATGGGCACTGTTGCTTGGCTGGTGGTCTCCGCAGCTAGAGCCCAATTCAAAGCGTCTTCCCCTTAGCAGAGAAGGCTGATTTGGCATAGAAAGGCCTTGATTGTACTGGCCCTTTCAACCCACCCATAGCCTAGATGTAGTGTGGGACCCACAAAGGGGCTATCTCGAAACAGCACAAAACGCGCTTCTAGGAGCTGCATTCTGCAAAGGGAAACTGTGCTCAGGGAACAAACCTCAGCCCCAATGCAGCTTGGCTCAGGATCCCAGGGCTTGCCTAGTTCTCACCTAGCCCTAGGCTCCCGACAGGGCCAAGGAGGGTCTGGGCTGCCTCTGGCTCCGTGGGCACTGCTGCTTGGCTGGTGGTCTCCGCAGCTGGCAACCAACTCCAAGCGTTTTCTCCTTAGCGGAGAAGGCTGATTTGGCATAGAAAGGCCTTGCTTGTACTGGCCCTATCAACGCACCCATAGCCTAGAACTAGGGTGGGACCCACCTATGCCCTAGCTCCGAAATAGCACAAAACTCGCTTCTAGGAGCTGCATTCTGCAAAGGGAAACTGTGCTCCGGGAACAAACCTCAGCCCCAATGCGGCTTGGCTCAGGATCCCAGCGCTTGCCTAGTTCTCACCTAGCTCTAGGTCCCCATAGGGTCAAGGAGGATCTGGGCTACCTCTGGCTTCGTGGGCACTGCTGCTTGGCTGGTGGTCTCCGCAGCTGGAACCCAACTCCAAGCGTCTTCTCCTTCGCGGAGAAGGATGAGGTGGCATGAAAAATCCCTGTGTGCACTGGCCCTATCCACCCAGCCATAGCCGGCTAGGGTGGAACCCACCTATGGGCTACCTCGAAACAGCAGAAAACGCGCTTCTAGGAGCTGCATTCTGCAAAGGGAAAATGTGCTCAGGGAACAAACCTCAGCCCCAATGCGGATTGGCTCAGGATCCCAGCGCTTGCCTAGTTCTCACCTAGCCCTAGGCTCCCCATAGGGCCAAGGAGGGTCTGGGCTGCCTCTGGCTCCGTGGGCACTGCTGCTTGGCTGGTGGTCTCCGCAGCTGGAAACCAACTCCAAGCGTCTTCTCCTTGGCAGAGAAGGATGATTTGGCCTGAAGAAACCCAGTGTGCCATGGCCGTAGCAACCCACCCATAGCCAGCTCTGGAGGGAGCCACCTAGGGCCTAGCTCCGAAACAGCACAAAACGTGCTTCCAGGAGCTGCATTCTGCAAAGGGAAACTGTGCTCAGGGAACAAACCACAGCCCCAATGCGGCTTGGCTCAGGATCCCAGCGCTTGCCTAGTTCTCGCCTAGCCCTTGGCTCCCAAAAGGCCAAGGAGGGTCTGGGCTGCCTCTGGATCCATGGGCACTGCTGCTTGGCTGGTGGTCTCCGCAGCTAGAGCCCAATTCAAAGCGTCTTGCCCTTAGCAGAGAAGGCTGATTTGGCATAGAAAGGCCTTGATTGTACTGGCCCTTTCAACCCACCCACAGCCTAGATGTAGGGTGGGACCCACAAAGGGGCTATCTCGAAACAGCACAAAACGCGCTTCTAGGAGCTGCATTCTGCAAAGGGAAACTGTGCTCGGGGAACAAACCTCAGCCCCAATGCCGCTTGGCTCATGACCCCACGCTTGCCTAGTATTCAGCTAGCCCTAGGCTCCCCATAAGGCCAAGGAGGGTCTTGGCAGCCTCTGGCTCCATGGGCACTGCTGCTTGTCTGGTGGTCTCCGCAGCTGGAAACCAACTCCAAGCGTTTTCTCCTTAGCGGAGAAGGCTGATTTGGCATAGAAAGGCCTTGCTTGTACTGGCCCTATCAACGCACCCATAGCCTAGAACTAGGGTGGGACCCACCTATGCCCTAGCTCCGAAATAGCACAAAAATCGCTTCTAGAAGCTGCATTCTGCAAAGGGAAACTGTGCTCGGGGAACAAACCACAGCCCCAATGCGGCTTGGCTCAGGATCCCAGTGCTTGCCTAGTTCTCGCCGAGCCCTAGGCTCCCGACAGGGCCAAGGAGGGTCTGGGCTTCCTCTGGCTCTGTGGGCACTGCTGCTTGGCTGGTGGTCTCCGCAGCTGGAACCCAACTCCAAGCACCTTCTCCTTAGCGGAGAAGCATGATTTGGCATAAAAATGCCTTGATTGTCCTGGCCCTATCCCCCAGCTATAGCCTAGAGCTAGGGTGGGACAACCAATGGCGTAGCTCCGAAATGGCACAAAACTCGCTTGTAGGAGCTGCATTCTGCAAAGGGAAACTGTGCTCAGGGAACAAACCAGAGCCGCCATGCGGCTTGGCTCAGGATCCCAGCGCTTGCCTAGTTCTCACCTAGCCCTAGGCTCCCCATAGGGCCAAGGAGGGTCTGGGCTGCCTCTGGCTCCATGGGCACTGCTGCTTGGCTGGTGGTCTCCGCAGCTGGAACCCAACTCCTAGTGTCTTCCCCTTAGCGGAGAAGGTTGATTTGGCATAGAAAGGCCTTGATTGTACTGGCCCTTTCAACCCACCCACAGCCTAGATGTAGGGTGGGACCCACAAAGGGGCTATCTCGAAACAGCACAAAACGCGCTTCTAGGAGCTGCATTCTGCAAAGGGAAACTGTGCTCGGGGAACAAACCTCAGCCCCAATGCCGCTTGGCTCAGGATCCCAGCGCTTGCCTAGTATTCAGCTAGCCCTAGGCTCCCCATAGGGCCAAGGAGGGTCTGGGCTGCCTCTGGCTCCGTGGGCACTGCTGCTTGGCTGGTGGTCTCCGCAGCTGGAAACCAACTCCAAGCGTCTTCTCCTTGGCAGAGAAGGATGATTTGGCCTGAAGAAGCGCAGTGTGCCATGGCCCTAGTAACCCACCCATAGCCAGCTCGGGAGGGAGCCACCTAGGTCCTAGCTCCGAAACGGCACAAAACGTGCTTCCAGGAGCTGCATTCTGCAAAGGGAAACTGTGCTCGGGGAACAAACCTCAGCCCCAATGCGGCTTGGCTCAGGATCCCAGCGCTTGCCTAGTTCTCGCCTAGCCCTAGGCTCCCAAAAGGGCCAAGGAGGGTCTGGGCTGCCTCTGGCTCCGTGGGCACTGCTGCTTGGCTGGTGGTCTCCGCAGCTGGAAACCAACTCCAAACGTCTTCTCCTTCGCGGAGAAGGAGGAGGTGGCATGAAAAAGCCCTGTGTGCACTGGCCCTATCCACCCAGCCATAGCCGGCTAGGGTGGAACCCACCTATGGGCTACCTCGAAACAGCAGAAAACGCGTTTCTAGGAGCTGCATTCTGCAAAGGGAAACTGTGCTCGGGGAACAAACCTCAGCCCCAATGCGGCTTGGCTCAGGATCCCAGCGCTTGCCTAGTTCTCACCTAGCCCTAGGCTCCCCATAGGGCCAAGGAGGGTCTGGGCTGCTTCTGGCTCCGTGGGCACTGCTGCTTGGCTGGTGGTCTCCGCAGCTGGAACCCAACTCCAAGCGTCTTCTACTTAGCAGAGAAGGCTGATTTGGCATAGAAAGGCCTTGATTGTACTGGCCCTATCAACCCACCTATAGCCTAGAGCTAGGGTGGGACCCACCTAAGGTGTAGCTCGGAAATAGCACAAAACTCTCTTCTAGGAACTGCATTCTGCAAAGGGAAACTGTGCTCGGGGAACAAACCTCAGCCCCAATGCCGCTTGGCTCAGGACCCCACGCTTGCCTAGTATTCAGCTAGCCCTAGGCTCCCCATAGGGCCAAGGAGGGTCTGGGCTGCCTCTGGCACCATGGGCACTGCTGCTTGGCTGGTGGTCTCCGCAGCTGGAAACCAACTCCAAGCGTCTTCTCCTTGACAGAGAAGGATGATTTGGCCTGAAGAAGCCCAGTGTGCCATGGCCCTAGCAACCCCCCCATAGCCAGCTCGGGAGGGAGCCACCTAGGGCCTAGCTCCGAAACAGCACAAAACGTGCTTCCAGGAGCTGCATTCTGCAAAGGGAAACTGTGCTAGGGGAACAAACCTCAGCCCCAATGCGGCTTGGCTCAGGATCCCAGCGCTTGCCTAGTTCTCGCCTAGCCCTAGGCTCCCAAAAGGGCCAAGGAGGGTCTGGGCTGCCTCTGGATCCATGGGCACTGTTGCTTGGCTGGTGGTCTCCGCAGCTAGAGCCCAATTCAAAGCGTCTTGCCCTTAGCAGAGAAGGCTGATTTGGCATAGAAAGGCCTTGATTGTACTGGCCCTATCAACCCACCCATAGCCTAGATGTAGTGTGGGACCCACAAAGGGGCTATCTCGAAACAGCACAAAACGCGCTTCTAGGAGCTGCATTCTGCAAAGGGAAACTGTGCTCAGGGAACAAACCTCAGCCCCAATGCAGCTTGGCTCAGGATCCCAGGGCTTGCCTAGTTCTCACCTAGCCCTAGGCTCCCGACAGGGCCAAGGAGGGTCTGGGCTGCCTCTGGCTCCGTGGGCACTGCTGCTTGGCTGGTGGTCTCCGCAGCTGGCAACCAACTCCAAGCGTTTTCTCCTTAGCGGAGAAGGCTGATTTGGCATAGAAAGGCCTTGCTTGTACTGGCCCTATCAACGCACCCATAGCCTAGAACTAGGGTGGGACCCACCTATGCCCTAGCTCCGAAATAGCACAAAACTCGCTTCTAGGAGCTGCATTCTGCAAAGGGAAACTGTGCTCCGGGAACAAACCTCAGCCCCAATGCGGCTTGGCTCAGGATCCCAGCGCTTGCCTAGTTCTCACCTAGCTCTAGGTCCCCATAGGGTCATGGAGGATCTGGGCTACCTCTGGCTTCGTGGGCACTGCTGCTTGGCTGGTGGTCTCCGCAGCTGGAACCCAACTCCAAGCGTCTTCTCCTTCGCGGAGAAGGATGAGGTGGCATGAAAAATCCCTGTGTGCACTGGCCCTATCCACCCAGCCATAGCCGGCTAGGGTGGAACCCACCTATGGGCTACCTCGAAACAGCAGAAAACGCGCTTCTAGGAGCTGCATTCTGCAAAGGGAAACTGTGCTCAGGGAACAAACCTCAGCCCCAATGCGGATTGGCTCAGGATCCCAGCGCTTGCCTAGTTCTCACCTAGCCCTAGGCTCCCCATAGGGCCAAGGAGGGTCTGGGCTGCCTCTGGCTCCGTGGGCACTGCTGCTTGGCTGGTGGTCTCCGCAGCTGGAAACCAACTCCAAGCGTCTTCTCCTTGGCAGAGAAGGTTGATTTGGCCTGAAGAAACCCAGTGTGCCATGGCCGTAGCAACCCACCCATAGCCAGCTCTGGAGGGAGCCACCTAGGGCCTAGCTCCGAAACAGCACAAAACGTGCTTCCAGGAGCTGCATTCTGCAAAGGGAAACTGTGCTCAGGGAACAAACCACAGCCCCAATGCGGCTTGGCTCAGGATCCCAGCGCTTGCCTAGTTCTCGCCTAGCCCTTGGCTCCCAAAAGGCCAAGGAGGGTCTGGGCTGCCTCTGGATCCATGGGCACTGCTGCTTGGCTGGTGGTCTCCGCAGCTAGAGCCCAATTCAAAGCGTCTTGCCCTTAGCAGAGAAGGCTGATTTGGCATAGAAAGGCCTTGATTGTACTGGCCCTTTCAACCCATCCACAGCCTAGATGTAGGGTGGGACCCACAAAGGGGCTATCTCGAAACAGCACAAAACGCGCTTCTAGGAGCTGCATTCTGCAAAGGGAAACTGTGCTCGGGGAACAAACCTCAGCCCCAAAGCCGCTTGGCTCATGAACCCACGCTTGCCTAGTATTCAGCTAGCCCTAGGCTCCCCATAAGGCCAAGGAGGGTCTTGGCAGCCTCTGGCTCCATGGGCACTGCTGCTTGTCTGGTGGTCTCCGCAGCTGGAAACCAACTCCAAGCGTTTTCTCCTTAGCGGAGAAGGCTGATTTGGCATAGAAAGGCCTTGCTTGTACTGGCCCTATCAACGCACCCATAGCCTAGAACTAGGGTTGGAGCCACCTATGCCCTAGCTCCGAAATAGCACAAAACTCGCTTCTAGGTGCTGCATTCTGCAAAGGGAAACTGTGCTCGGGGAACAAACCACAGCCCCAATGCGGCTTGGCTCAGGATCCCAGTGCTTGCCTAGTTCTCGCCTAGCCCTAGGCTCCCGACAGGGCCAAGGAGGGTCTGGGCTTCCTCTGGCTCTGTGGGCACTGCTGCTTGGCTGGTGGTCTCCGCAGCTGGAACCCAACTCCAAGCACCTTCTCCTTAGCGGAGAAGCATGATTTGGCATAAAAATGCCTTGATTGTCCTGGCCCTATCCCCCAGCTATAGCCTAGAGCTAGGGTGGGACAACCAATGGCGTAGCTCCGAAATGGCACAAAACTCGCTTGTAGGAGCTGCATTCTGCAAAGGGAAACTGTGCTCAGGGAACAAACCAGAGCCGCCATGCGGCTTGGCTCAGGATCCCAGCGCTTGCCTAGTTCTCACCTAGCCCTAGGCTCCCCATAGGGCCAAGGAGGGTCTGGGCTGCCTCTGGCTCCATGGGCACTGCTGCTTGGCTGGTGGTCTCCGCAGCTGGAACCCAACTCCTAGTGTCTTCCCCTTAGCGGAGAAGGTTGATTTGGCATAGAAAGGCCTTGATTGTACTGGCCCTATCAACCCACCTATAGCTTAGAGCTAGGGTGGGACCCACCTAAGGTGTAGCTCGGAAGTAGCACAAAACTCTCTTCTAGGAGCTGCATTCTGCAAAGGGAAACTGTGCTCGGGGAACAAACCTCAGCCCCAATGCCGCTTGGCTCAGGATCCCAGCGCTTGCCTAGTATTCAGCTAGCCCTAGGCTCCCCATAGGGCCAAGGAGGGTCTGGGCTGCCTCTGGCTCCATGGGCACTGCTGCTTGGCTGGTGGTCTCCGCAGCTGGAAACCAACTCCAAGTGTCTTCTCCTTGGCAGAGAAGGATGATTTGGCCTGAAGAAGCCCAGTGTGCCATGGCCCTAGCAACCCACCCATAGCCAGCTCGGGAGGGAGCCACCTAGGGCCTAGCTCCGAAACAGCACAAAACGCGCTTCTAGGAGCTGCATTCTGCAAAGGGAAACTGTGCTCGGGGAACAAACCTCAGCCCCAATGCGGCTTGGCTCAGGATCCCAGCGCTTGCCTAGTTCTCACCTAGCCCTAGGCTCCCCATAGGGCCAAGGAGGGTCTGGGCTGCCTCTGGCTCCGTGGGCACTGCTGCTTGGCTGGTGGTCTCCGCAGCTGGCAACCAACTCCAAGCGTTTTCTCCTTAGCGGAGAAGGATGAGGTGGCATAGAAAGGCCTTGCTTGTACTGGCCCTATCAACCCACCCATAGCCTAGAACTAGGGTGGGACCCACCTATGCCCTAGCTCCGAAATAGCACAAAACTCGCTTCTAGGAGCTGCATTCTGCAAAGGGAAACTGTGCTCGGGGAACAAACCTCAGCCCCAATGCGGCTTGGCTCAGGATCCCAGCGCTTGCCTAGTTCTCACCTAGCCCTAGGCTCCCCATAGGGCCAAGGAGGGTCTAGGCTGCCTCTGGCTCCGTGGGCACTGCTGCTTGGTTGGTGGTCTCCGCAGCTGGAAACCAACTCCAAGCGTCTTCTCCTTGGCAGAGAAGGATGATTTGGCCTGAAGAAACCCAGTGTGCCATGGCCCTAGCACCACACACATAGCCAGCTCTGCAGGGAGCCACCTAGGGCCTAGCTCCGAAACAGCACAAAACGTGCTTCCAGGAGCTGCATTCTGCAAAGGGAAACTGTGCTCCGGGAACAAACCACAGCCCCAATGCGGCTTGGCTCAGGATCCCAGCGCTTGCCTAGTTCTCACCTAGCCCTAGGCTCCCCATAGGGCCAAGGAGGGTCTGGGCTGCCTCTGGCTCCGTGCGCACTGCTGCTTGGCTGGTGGTCTCCGCAGCTGGAAACCAACTCCAAGCGTCTTCTCCTTGGCAGAGAAGGATGATTTGGCCTGAAGAAACCCAGTGTGCCATGGCCCTAGCAACCCACCCATAGCCAGCTCGGGAGGGAGCCACATAGGGCCTAGCTCCGAAACAGCACAAAACGTGCTTCCAGGAGCTGCACTCTGCAAAGGGAAACTGTGCTCAGGGAACAAACCACAGCCCCAATGCGGCTTGGCTCAGGATCCCAGCGCTTGCCTAGTTCTCGCCTAGCCCTAGGCTCCCGACAGGGCCAAGGAGGGTCTGGGCTTCCTCTGGCTCTGTGGGCACTGCTGCTTGGCTGGTGGTCTCCGCAGCTGGAACCCAACTCCAAGTGTCTTCTCCTTAGCGGAGAAGGTTGATTTGGCATAGAAAGGCCTTGATTGTACTGGCCCTTTCAACCCACCCATAGCCTAGATGTAGTGTGGGACCCACAAAGGGGCTATCTCGAAACAGCACAAAACGCGCTTCTAGGAGCTGCATTCTGCAAAGGGAAACTGTGCTCAGGGAACAAACCTCAGCCCCAATGCAGCTTGGCTCAGGATCCCAGTGCTTGCCTAGTTCTCACCTAGCCCTAGGCTCCCGACAGGGCCAAGGAGCGTCTGGGCTGCCTCTGGCTCCGTGGGCACTGCTGCTTGGCTGGTGGTCTCCGCAGCTGGAAACCAACTCCAAGCGTTTTCTCCTTAGCGGAGAAGGCTGATTTGGCATAGAAAGGCCTTGCTTGTACTGGCCCTATCAACGCACCCATAGCCTAGAACTAGGGTGGGACCCACCTATGCCCTAGCTCCGAAATAGCACAAAACTCGCTTCTAGGAGCTGCATTCTGCAAAGGGAAACTGTGCTCCGGGAACAAACCTCAGCCCCAATGCGGCTTGGCTCAGGATCCCAGCGCTTGCCTAGTTCTCACCTAGCCCTAGGCTCCCCATAGAGCCAAGGAGGGTCTGGGCTGCCTCTGGCTTCGTGGGCACTGCTGCTTGGCTGGTGGTCTCCGCAGCTGGAACCCAACTCCAAGCGTCTTCTCCTTCGCGGAGAAGGATGCGGTGGCATGAAAAAGCCCTGTGTGCACTGGCCGTATCCACCCAGCCATAGCCGGATAGGGTGGGACCCACTTCTGGGCTACCTCGAAACAGCAGAAAACGCGCTTCTAGGAGCTGCATTCTGCAAAGGGAAACTGTGCTCGGGGAACAAACCTCAGCCCCAGTGCAGCTTGGCTCAGGACCCAGCGCTTGCCTAGTTCTCACCTAGCCCTAGGCTCCCCATAGGGCCAAGGAGGGTCTGGGCTGCCTCTGGATCCATGGGCACTGTTGCTTGGCTGGTGGTCTCCGCAGCTGGAGCCCAATTCTAAGCGTCTTGCCCTTAGCAGAGAAGGCTGATTTGGCATAGAAAGGCCTTGATTGTACTGGCCCTTTCAACCCACCCATAGCCTAGATGTAGGGTGGGACCCACAAAGGGCTATCTGGAAACAGCACAAAACGCGCTTCTAGGAGCTGCATTCTGCAAAGGGAAACTGTGCTCGGGGAACAAACCTCAGCCCCAATGCCACTTGCCTCAGGATCCCAGTGCTTGCCTAGTTCTCACCTAGCCCTTGGCTCCCCATAGGGCCAAGGAGGGTCTGGGCTGCCTCTGGCTCCGTGGGCACTGCTGCTTGGCTGGTGGTCTCCGCAGCTGGAAACCAACTCCAAGCGTCTTCTCCTTGGCAGAGAAGGATGATTTGGCCTGAAGAAACCCAGTGTGCCATGGCCCTAGCACCACACCCATAGCCAGCTCTGCAGGGAGCCACCTAGGGCCTAGCTCCGAAACAGCACAAAACGTGCTTCCAGGAGCTGCATTCTGCAAAGGGAAACTGTGCTCAGGGAACAAACCACAGCCCCAATGCCGCTTGGCTCAGGATCCCAGCGCTTGCCTAGTTCTCACCTAGCCCTAGGCTCCCCATAGGGCCAAGGAGGGTCTGGGCTGCCTCTGGCTCCGTGCGCACTGCTGCTTGGCTGGTGGTCTCCGCAGCTGGAAACCAACTCCAAGCGTCTTCTCCTTGGCAGAGAAGGATGATTTGGCCTGAAGAAGCCCAGTGTGCCATGGCCCTAGCAACCCAACCATAGCCAGCTCGGGAGGGAGCCACCTAGGGCCTAGCTCCGAAACAGCACAAAACGTGCTTCCAGGAGCTGCACTCTGCAAAGGGAAACTGTGCTCAGGGAACAAACCACAGCCCCAATGCGGCTTGGCTCAGGATCCCAGCGCTTGCCTAGTTCTCGCCTAGCCCTAGGCTCCCGACAGGGCCAAGGAGGGTCTGGGCTGCCTCTGGCTCTGTGGGCACTGCTGCTTGGCTGCTGGTCTCCGCAGCTGGAACCCAACTCCAAGTGTCTTCTCCTTAGCGGAGAAGGTTGATTTGGCATAGAAAGGCCTTGATTGTACTGGCCCTATCAACGCACCCATAGCCTAGAACTAGGGTGGGACCCACCTATGCCCTAGCTCCGAAATAGCACAAAACTCGCTTCTAGGAGCTGCATTCTGCAAAGGGAAACTGTGCTCCGGGAACAAACCTCAGCCCCAATGCGGCTTGGCTCAGGATCTCAGCGCTTGCCTAGTTCTCACCTAGCCCTAGGCTCCCCATAGAGCCAAGGAGGGTCTGGGCTGCCTCTGGCTTCGTGGGCACTGCTGCTTGGCTGGTGGTCTCCGCAGCTGGAACCCAACTCCAAGCGTCTTCTCCTTCGCGGAGAAGGATGCGGTGGCATGAAAAAGCCCTGTGTGCACTGGCCGTATCCACCCAGCCATAGCCGGATAGGGTGGGACCCACTTCTGGGCTACCTCGAAACAGCAGAAAACGCGCTTCTAGGAGCTGCATTCTGCAAAGGGAAACTGTGCTCGGGGAACAAACCTCAGCCCCAGTGCAGCTTGGCTCAGGACCCAGCGCTTGCCTAGTTCTCACCTAGCCCTAGGCTCCCCATAGGGCCAAGGAGGGTCTGGGCTGCCTCTGGATCCATGGGCACTGTTGCTTGGCTGGTGGTCTCCGCAGCTGGAGCCCAATTCTAAGCGTCTTGCCCTTAGCAGAGAAGGCTGATTTGGCATAGAAAGGCCTTGATTGTACTGGCCCTTTCAACCCACCCATAGCCTAGATGTAGGGTGGGACCCACAAAGGGCTATCTGGAAACAGCACAAAACGCGCTTCTAGGAGCTGCATTCTGCAAAGGGAAACTGTGCTCGGGGAACAAACCTCAGCCCCAATGCCACTTGCCTCAGGATCCCAGTGCTTGCCTAGTTCTCACCTAGCCCTTGGCTCCCCATAGGGCCAAGGAGGGTCTGGGCTGCCTCTGGCTCCGTGGGCACTGCTGCTTGGCTGGTGGTCTCCGCAGCTGGAAACCAACTCCAAGCGTCTTCTCCTTGGCAGAGAAGGATGATTTGGCCTGAAGAAACCCAGTGTGCCATGGCCCTAGCACCACACCCATAGCCAGCTCTGCAGGGAGCCACCTAGGGCCTAGCTCCGAAACAGCACAAAACGTGCTTCCAGGAGCTGCATTCTGCAAAGGGAAACTGTGCTCAGGGAACAAACCACAGCCCCAATGCCGCTTGGCTCAGGATCCCAGCGCTTGCCTAGTTCTCACCTAGCCCTAGGCTCCCCATAGGGCCAAGGAGGGTCTGGGCTGCCTCTGGCTCCGTGCGCACTGCTGCTTGGCTGGTGGTCTCCGCAGCTGGAAACCAACTCCAAGCGTCTTCTCCTTGGCAGAGAAGGATGATTTGGCCTGAAGAAACCCAGTGTGCCATGGCCCTAGCAACCCACCCATAGCCAGCTCGGGAGGGAGCCACCTAGGGCCTAGCTCCGAAACAGCACAAAACGTGCTTCCAGGAGCTGCACTCTGCAAAGGGAAACTGTGCTCAGGGAACAAACCACAGCCCCAATGCGGCTTGGCTCAGGATCCCAGCGCTTGCCTAGTTCTCGCCTAGCCCTAGGCTCCCGACAGGGCCAAGGAGGGTCTGGGCTGCCTCTGGCTCTGTGGGCACTGCTGCTTGGCTGCTGGTCTCCGCAGCTGAAACCCAACTCCAAGTGTCTTCTCCTTAGCGGAGAAGGTTGATTTGGCATAGAAAGGCCTTGATTGTACTGGCCCTTTCAACCCACCCATAGCCTAGATGTAGTGTGGGACCCACAAAGGGGCTATCTCGAAACAGCACAAAACGCGCTTCTAGGAGCTGCATTCTGCAAAGGGAAACTGTGCTCAGGGAACAAACCTCAGCCCCAATGCAGCTTGGCTCAGGATCCCAGTGCTTGCCTAGTTCTCACCTAGCCCTAGGCTCCCGACAGGGCCAAGGAGGGTCTGGGCTGCCTCTGGCTCCGTGGGCACTGCTGCTTGGCTGGTGGTCTCCGCAGCTGGCAACCAACTCCAAGCGTTTTCTCCTTAGCGGAGAAGGCTGATTTGGCATAGAAAGGCCTTGCTTGTACTGGCCCTATCAACGCACCCATAGCCTAGAACTAGGGTGGGACCCACCTATGCCCTAGCTCCGAAATAGCACAAAACTCGCTTCTAGAAGCTGCATTCTGCAAAGGGAAACTGTGCTCGGGGAACAAACCTCAGCCCCAATGCGGCTTGGCTCAGGATCCCAGCGCTTGCCTAGTTCTCACCTAGCCCTAGGCTCCCCATAGGGCCAAGGAGGGTCTGGGCTGCCTCTGGCTCCGTGGGCACTGCTGCTTGGCTGGTGGTCTCCGCAGCTGGAAACCAACTCCAAGCGTCTCCTCCTTCGCGGAGAAGGATGCGGTGACGTGAAAAAGCCCTGTGTGCACTGGCCCTATCCACCCAGCCATAGCCAGCTAGGGTGGGACCCACTTATGGGCTACCTCGAAACAGCAAAAAACGCGCTTCTAGGAGCTGCATTCTGCAAAGGGAAACTGTGCTCGGGGAACAAACCTCAGCCCCAATGCGGCTTGGCTCAGGATCCCAGCGCTTGCCTAGTATTCAGCTAGCCCTAGGCTCCCCATAGGGCCAAGGATGGTCTGGACTGCCTCTGGCTCCGTGGGCACTACTGCTTGGCTGGTGGTCTCCGCAGCTGGAAACCAACTCCAAGCGTCTTCTCCTTGACAGAGAAGGATGATTTGGCCTGAAGAAGCCCAGTGTGCCATGGCCCTAGCAACCCACCCATAGCCAGCTCGGGAGGGAGCCACCTAGGGCCTAGCTTCGAAACAGCACAAAACGTGCTTCCAGGAGCTGCATTCTGCAAAGGGAAACTGTGCTCAGGGTACAAACCAGAGCCGCCATGCGGCTTGGCTCAGGATCCCAGCGCTTGCCTAGTTCTCGCCTAGCCCTAGGCTCCCGACAGGGCCAAGGAGGGTCTGGGCTTCCTCTGGCTCTGTGGGCACTGCTGCTTGGCTGGTGGTCTCCTCAGCTGGAACCCAACTGCAAGCATCTTCTCCTTAGCGGAGAAGCATGATTTGGCATAAAAATGCCTTGATTGTCCTGGCCCTATCCCCCAGCTATAGCCTAGAGCTAGGGTGGGACAACCAATGGCGTAGCTCCGAAATGGCACAAAACTCGCTTGTAGGAGCTGCATTCTGCAAAGGGAAACTGTGCTCAGGGAACAAACCAGAGACGCCATGCGGCTTGGCTCAGGATCCCAGCGCTTGCCTAGTTCTCACCTAGCCCTAGGCTCCCCATAGGGCCAAGGAGGGTCTGGGCTGCCTCTGGCTCCGTGGGCACTGCTGCTTGGCTGGTGGTCTCCGCAGCTGGAAACCAACTCCAAACGTCTTCTCCTTCGCGGAGAAGGAGGAGGTGGCATGAAAAAGCCCTGTGTGCACTGGCCCTATCCACCCAGCCATAGCCGGCTAGGGTGGAACCCACCTATGGGCTACCTCGAAACAGCAGAAAACGCGCTTCTAGGAGCTGCATTCTGCAAAGGGAAACTGTGCTCGGGGAACAAACCTCAGCCCCAATGCGGCTTGGCTCAGGATCCCAGCGCTTGCCTAGTTCTCACCTAGCCCTAGGCTCCCCATAGGGCCAAGGAGGGTCTGGGCTGCTTCTGGCTCCGTGGGCACTGCTGCTTGGCTGGTGGTCTCCGCAGCTGGAACCCAACTCCAAGCGTCTTCTACTTAGCAGAGAAGGCTGATTTGGCATAGAAAGGCCTTGATTGTACTGGCCCTATCAACCCACCCATAGCCTAGATGTAGTGTGGGACCCACTTATGGGCTATCTCGAAACAGCACAAAACGCGCTTCTAGGAGCTGCATTCTGCAAAGGGAAACTGTGCTCGGGGAACAAACCTCAGCCCCAATGCGGCTTGGCTCAGGATCCCAACGCTTGCCTAGTTCTCGCCTAGCCCTAGGCTCCCCATAGGGCCAAGGAGGGTCTGGGCTGCCTCTGGCTCCGTGGGCACTGCTGCTTGGCTGGTGGTCTCCGCAGCTGGAAACCAACTCCACGCGTCTTCTCCTTGGCTGAGAAGGATGATTTGGCCTGAAGAAGCGCAGTGTGCCATGGCCCTAGTAACCCACCCATAGCCAGCTCGGGAGGGAGCCACCTAGGGCATAGCTCCGAAACGGCACAAAACGTGCTTCTAGGAGCTGCATTCTGCAAAGGGAAACTGTGCTCGGGGAACAAACCTCAGCCCCAATGCGGCTTGGCTCAGGATCCCAGCGCTTGCCTAGTTCTCGCCTAGCCCTAGGCTCCCAAAAGGGCCAAGGATGGTCTGGGCTGCCTCTGGATCCATGGGCACTGTTGCTTGGCTGGTGGTCTCCGCAGCTAGAGCCCAATTCAAAGCGTCTTCCCCATAGCAGAGAAGGCTGATTTGGCATAGAAAGGCCTTGATTGTACACTCCCTATCAACGCACCCATAGCCTAGAACTAGGGTGGGACCCACCTATGCCCTAGCTCCGAAATAGCACAAAACTCGCTTCTAGGAGCTGCATTCTGCAAAGGGAAACTGTGCTCGGGAAACAAACCTCAGCCCCAATGCGGCTTGGCTCAGGATCCCAGCGCTTGCCTAGTTCTCACCTAGCCCTAGGCTCCCCATAGGGCCAAGGAGGGTCTGGGCTGCCTCTGGCTCCGTGGGCACTGCTGCTTGGCTGGTGGTCTCCGCAGCTGGAAACCAACTCCAAACGTCTTCTCCTTCGCGGAGAAGGAGGAGGTGGCATGAAAAAGCCCTGTGTGCACTGGCCCTATCCACCCAGCCATAGCCGGCTAGGGTGGAACCCACCTATGGGCTACCTCGAAACAGCAGAAAATGCGCTTCTAGGAGCTGCATTCTGCAAAGGGAAACTGTGCTCGGGGAACAAACCTCAGCCCCAATGCGGCTTGGCTCAGGATCCCAGCGCTTGCCTAGTTCTCACCTAGCCCTAGGCTCCCCATAGGGCCAAGGAAGGTCTGGGCTGCTTCTGGCTCCGTGGGCACTGCTGCTTGGCTGGTGGTCTCCGCAGCTGGAACCCAACTCCAAGCGTCTATTACTTAGCAGAGAAGGCTGATTTGGCAGAGAAAGGCCTTGATTGTACTGGCCCTATCAACCCACCTATAGCCTAGAGCTAGGGTGGGACCCACCTAAGGTGTAGCTCGGAAATAGCACAAAACTCTCTTCTAGGAGCTGCATTCTGCAAAGGGAAACTGTGCTCGGGGAACAAACCTCAGCCCCAATGCCGCTTGGCTCAGGACCCCACGCTTGCCTAGTATTCAGCTAGCCCTAGGCTCCCCATAGGGCCAAGGAGGGTCTGGGCTGCCTCTGGCTCCATGGGCACTGCTGCTTGGCTGGTGGTCTCCGCAGCTGGAAACCAACTCCAAGCGTCTTCTCCTTGACAGAGAAGGATGATTTGGCCTGAAGAAGCGCAGTGTGCCATGGCCCTAGCAACCCACCCATAGCCAGCTCGGGAGGGAGCCACCTAGGGCCTAGCTCCGAAACAGCACAAAACGTGCTTCCAGGAGCTGCATTCTGCAAAGGGAAACTGTGCTCGGGGAACAAACCTCAGCCCCAATGCCGCTTGGCTCAGGATCCCAGCGCTTGCCTAGTTCTCACCCAGCCCTAGGCTCCCAAAAGGGCCAAGGAGGCTCTGGGCTGCCTCTGGATCCATGGGCACTGCTGCTTGGCTGGTGGTCTCTGCAGCTGGAGCCCAATTCAAAGCGTCTTCCCCTTAGCAGAGAAGGCTGCTTTGGCATAGAAGGCCTTGATTGTACTGGCCCTATCAACCCACCCATAGCCTAGATGTAGTGTGGGACCCACAAAGGGGCTATCTCGAAACAGCACAAAACGCGCTTCTAGGAGCTGCATTCTGCAAAGGGAAACTGTGCTCAGGGAACAAACCTCAGCCCCAATGCAGCTTGGCTCAGGATCCCAGTGCTTGCCTAGTTCTCACCTAGCCCTAGGCTCCCGACAGGGCCAAGGAGGGTCTGGGCTGCCTCTGGCTCCGTGGGCACTGCTGCTTGGCTGGTGGTCTCCGAAGCTGGCAACCAACTCCAAGCGTTTTCTCCTTAGCGGAGAAAGCTGATTTGGCATAGAAAGGCCTTGCTTGTACTGGCCCTATCAACGCACCCATAGCCTAGAACTAGGGTGGGACCCACCTAAGCCCTAGCTCCGAAATAGCACAAAACTCGCTTCTAGGAGCTGCATTCTGCAAAGGGAAACTGTGCTCGGGGAACAAACCTCAGCCCCAATGCCGCTTGGCTCAGGACCCCACGCTTGCCTAGTATTCAGCTAGCCCTACGCTCCCCATAGGGCCAAGGAGGGTCTGGGCTGCCTCTGGCTCCATGGGCACTGCTGCTTGGCTGGTGGTCTCCGCAGCTAGAACCCAACTCCAAGCGTCTTCTACTTAGCAGAGAAGGCTGATTTGGCATAGAAAGGCCTTGATTGTACTGGCCCTATAAACGCACCCATAGCCTAGATGTAGGGTGGGACCCACAAAGGGGCTATCTCGAAACAGCACAAAACGCGCTTCTAGGAGCTGCATTCTGCAAAGGGAAACTGTGCTCGGGGAACAAACCTCAGCCCCAATGCGGCTTGGCTCAGGATCCCAGCGCTTGCCTAGTTCTCACCTAGCCCTAGGCTCCCCATAGGGCCAAGGAGGGTCTGGGCTGCTTCTGGCTCCGTGGGCACTGCTGCTTGGCTGGTGGTCTCCGCAGCTGGAACCCAACTCCAAGCGTCTTCTACTTAGCAGAGAAGGCAGATTTGGCATAGAAAGGCCTTGATTGTACTGGCCCTATCAACCCACCTATAGCCTAGAGCTAGGGTGGGACCCACCTAAGGTGTAGCTCGGAAATAGCACAAAACTCTCTTCTAGGAGCTGCATTCTGCAAAGGGAAACTGTGCTCGGGGAACAAACCTCAGCCCCAATGCCGCTTGGCTCAGGACCCCACGCTTGCCTAGTATTCAGCTAGCCCTAGGCTCCCCATAGGGCCAAGGAGGGTCTGGGCTGCCTCTGGCTCCATGGGCACTGCTGCTTGGCTGGTGGTCTCCGCAGCTGGAAACCAACTCCAAGTGTCTTCTCCTTGGCAGAGAAGGATGATTTGGCCTGAAGAAGCCCAGTGTGCCATGGCCCTAGCAACCCACCCATAGCCAGCTCGGGAGGGAGCCACCTAGGGCCTAGCTCCGAAACAGCACAAAACGTGCTTCCAGGAGCTGCATTCTGCAAAGGGAAACTGTGCTCAGGGAACAAACCACAGCCCCAATGCGGCTTGGCTCAGGATCCCAGCGCTTGCCTAGTTCTCGCCTAGCCCTAGGCTCCCGACAGGGCCAAGGTGGGTCTGGGCTTCCTCTGGCTCTGTGGGCACTGCTGCTTGGCTGGTGGTCTCCGCAGCTGGAACCCAACTCCAAGCATCTTCTCCTTAGCGGAGAAGCATGATTTGGCATAAAAATGCCTTGATTGTCCTGGCCCTATCCCCCAGCTATAGCCTAGAGCTAGGGTGGGACAACCAATGGCGTAGCTCCGAAATGGCACAAAACTCGCTTGTAGGAGCTGCATTCTGCAAAGGGAAACTGTGCTCAGGGAACAAACCAGAGCCGCCATGCGGCTTGGCTCAGGATCCCAGCGCTTGCCTAGTTCTCACCTAGCCCTAGGCTCCCCATAGGGCCAAGGAGGGTCTGGGCTGCCTCTGGCTCCATGGGCACTGCTGCTTGGCTGGTGGTCTCCGCAGCTGGAAACCAACTCCAAGTGTCTTCTCCTTGGCAGAGAAGGATGATTTGGCCTGAAGAAGCCCAGTGTGCCATGGCCCTAGCAACCCACCCATAGCCAGCTCGGGAGGGAGCCACCTAGGGCCTAGCTCCGAAACAGCACAAAACGTGCTTCTAGGAGCTGCATTCTGCAAAGGGAAACTGTGCTCGGGGAACAAACCTCAGCCCCAATGCGGCTTGGCTCAGGATCCCAGCGCTTGCCTAGTTCTCACCTAGCCCTAGGCTCCCCATAGGGCCAAGGAGGGTCTGGGCTGCCTCTGGCTCCGTGGGCACTGCTGCTTGGCTGGTGGTCTCCGCAGCTGGCAACCAACTCCAAGCGTTTTCTCCTTAGCGGAGAAGGATGAGGTGGCATAGAAAGGCCTTGCTTGTACTGGCCCTATCAACGCACCCATAGCCTAGAACTAGGGTGGGACCCACCTATGCCCTAGCTCCGAAATAGCACAAAACTCGCTTCTAGGAGCTGCATTCTGCAAAGGGAAACTGTGCTCGGGGAACAAACCTCAGCCCCAATGCGGCTTGGCTCAGGATCCCAGCGCTTGCCTAGTTCTCACCTAGCCCTAGGCTCCCCATAGGGCCAAGGAGGGTCTGGGCTGCCTCTGGCTCCGTGGGCACTGCTGCTTGGCTGGTGGTCTCCGCAGCTGGAAACCAACTCCAAGCGTCTTCTCCTTGGCAGAGAAGGATGATTTGGCCTGAAGAAACCCAGTGTGCCATGGCCCTAACACCACACCCATAGCCAGCTCTGCAGGGAGCCACCTAGGGCCTAGCTCCGAAACAGCACAAAACGTGCTTCCAGGAGCTGCATTCTGCAAAGGGAAACTGTGCTCAGGGAACAAACCACAGCCCCAATGCGGCTTGGCTCAGGATCCCAGCGCTTGCCTAGTTCTCACCTAGCCCTAGGCTCCCCATAGGGCCAAGGATGGTCTGGGCTGCCTCTGGCTCCGTGGGCACTGCTGCTTGGCTGGTGGTCTCCGCAGCTGGAACCCAACTCCAAGTGTCTTCTCCTTAGCGGAGAAGGTTGATTTGGCATAGAAAGGCCTTGATTGTACTGGCCCTATCAACCCACCTATAGCCTAGAGCTAGGGTGGGACCCACCTAAGGTGTAGCTTGGAAGTAGCACAAAACTCTCTTCTAGAAGCTGCATTCTGCAAAGGGAAACTGTGCTCGGGGAACAAACCTCAGCCCCAATGCCGCTTGGCTCAGGATCCCAGCGCTTGCCTAGTATTCAGCTAGCCCTAGGCTCCCCATAGGGCCAAGGAGGGTCTGGGCTGCCTCTGGCTCCATGGGCACTGCTGCTTGGCTGGTGGTCTCCGCAGCTGGAAACCAACTCCAAGTGTCTTCTCCTTGGCAGAGAAGGATGATTTGGCCTGAAGAAGCCCAGTGTGCCATGGCCCTAGCAACCCACCCATAGCCAGCTCGGGAGGGAGCCACCTAGGGCCTAGCTCTGAAACAGCACAAAACGTGCTTCCAGGAGCTGCATTCTGCAAAGGGAAACTGTGCTCAGGGAACAAACCACAGCCCCAATGCGGCTTGGCTCAGGATCCCAGCGCTTGCCTAGTTCTCGCCTAGCCCTAGGCTCCCGACAGGGCCAAGGTGGATCTGGGCTTCCTCTGGCTCTGTGGGCACTGCTGCTTGGCTGGTGGTCTCCGCAGCTGGAACCCAACTCCAAGCATCTTCTCCTTAGCGGAGAAGCATGATTTGGCATAAAAATGCCTTGATTGTCCTGGCCCTATCCCCCAGCTATAGCCTAGAGCTAGGGTGGGACAACCAATGGCGTAGCTCCGAAATGGCACAAAACTCGCTTGTAGGAGCTGCATTCTGCAAAGGGAAACTGTGCTCAGGGAACAAACCAGAGCCGCCATGCGGCTTGGCTCAGGATCCCAGCGCTTGCCTAGTTCTCACCTAGCCCTAGGCTCCCCATAGGGCCAAGGAGGGTCTGGGCTGCCTCTGGCTCCATGGGCACTGCTGCTTGGCTGGTGGTCTCCGCAGCTGGAACCCAACTCCAAGTGTCTTCTCCTTAGCGGAGAAGGTTGATTTGGCATAGAAAGGCCTTGATTGTACTGGCCCTATCAACCCACCTATAGCCTAGAGCTAGGGTGGGACCCACCTAAGGTGTAGCTCGGAAGTAGCACAAAACTCTCTTCTAGGAGCTGCATTCTGCAAAGGGAAACTGTGCTCGGGGAACAAACCTCAGCCCCAATGCCGCTTGGCTCAGGATCCCAGCGCTTGCCTAGTATTCAGCTAGCCCTAGGCTCCCCATAGGGCCAAGGAGGGTCTGGGCTGCCTCTGGCTCCATGGGCACTGCTGCTTGGCTGGTGGTCTCCGCAGCTGGAAACCAACTCCAAGTGTCTTCTCCTTGGCAGAGAAGGATGATTTGGCCTGAAGAAGCCCAGTGTGCCATGGCCCTAGCAACCCACCCATAGCCAGCTCGGGAGGAAGCCACCTAGGGCCTAGCTCCGAAACAGCACAAAACGTGCTTCCAGGAGCTGCATTCTGCAAAGGGAAACTGTGCTCGGGGAACAAACCTCAGCCCCAATGCAGCTTGGCTCAGGATCCCAGTGCTTGCCTAGTTCTCACCTAGCCCTAGGCTCCCGACAGGGCCAAGGAGGGTCTGGGCTGCCTCTGGCTCCGTGGGCACTGCTGCTTGGCTGGTGGTCTCCGCAGCTGGAAATCAACTCCAAGTGTCTTCTCCTTGGCAGAGAAGGATGATTTGGCTTGAATAAGCCCAGTGTGCCATGGCCCTATCAACCCACCTATAGCCTAGAGCTAGGGTGGGACCACCAATGGTGTAGCTCCGAAATGGCACAAAACTCGCTTGTAGGAGCTGCATTCTGCAAAGGGAAACTGTGCTCAGGGAACAAACCTCAGCCCCAATACGGCTTGGCTCAGGATCCCAGCGCTTGCCTAGTTCTCACCTAGCCCTAGGCTCCCCATAGGGCCAAGGAGGGTCTGGGCTGCCTCTGGCTCCGTGGGCACTGCTGCTTGGCTGGTGGTCTCCGCAGCTGGAACCCAACTCCAAGTGTCTTCTCCTTAGCGGAGAAGGCTGATTTGGCATAGAAAGGCCTTGATTGTACTGGCCCTATCAACCCACCTATAGCCTAGAGCTAGGGTGGGACCCACATAAGGTGTAGCTCGGAAATAGCACAAAACTCTCTTCTAGGAGCTGCATTCTGCAAAGGGAAACTGTGCTCGGGGAACAAACCTCAGCCCCAATGCCGCTTGGCTCAGGATCCCAGCGCTTGCCTAGTATTCAGCTAGCCCTAGGCTCCCAAAAGGGCCAAGGAGGGTCTGGGCTGCCTCTGGCTCCATGGGCACTGCTGCTTGGCTGGTGGTCTCCGCAGCTAGAGCCCAATTCAAAGCGTCTTCCCCTTAGCAGAGAAGGCTGATTTGGCATAGAAAGGCCTTGATTGTACTGGCCCTTTCAACCCACCCATAGCCTAGATGTGGGGTGGGACCCACAAAGGGGCTATCTCGAAACAGCAGAAAACGCGCTTCTAGGAGCTGCATTCTGCAAAGGGAAACTGTGCTCAGGGAACAAACCTCAGCCCCAATGCAGCTTGGCTCAGGATCCCAGGGCTTGCCTAGTTCTCACCTAGCCCTAGGCTCCCGACAGGGCCAAGGAGGGTCTGGGCTGCCTCTGGCTCCGTGGGCACTGCTGCTTGGCTGGTGGTCTCCGCAGCTGGAAACCTACTCCAAGCATCTTCTCCTTCGCGGAGAAGCCTGATTTGGCATAAAAATGCCTTGATTGTCCTGGCCCTATCAACCCACCTATAGCTAGAGCTAGGGTGGGACCACCAATGGCGTAGCTCCGAAATGGCACAAAACTCGCTTGTAGGAGCTGCATTCTGCAAAGGGAAACTGTGCTCAGGGAACAAACCAGAGCCGCCATGCGGCTTGGCTCAGGATCCCAGCGCTTGCCTAGTTCTCACCTAGCCCTAGGCTCCCAAAAGGGCCAAGGAGGGTCTGGGCTGCCTCTGGCTCTGTGGGCACTGCTGCTTGGCTGGTGGTCTCCGCAGCTAGAGCCCAATTCAAAGCGTCTTCCCCTTAGCAGAGAAGGCTGATTTGGCATAGAAAGGCCTTGATTGTACTGGCCCTTTCAACCCACCCATAGCCTAGATGTAGGGTGGGACCCACAAAGGGGCTATCTCGAAACAGCACAAAACGCGCTTCTAGGAGCTGCATTCTGCAAAGGGAAACTGTGCTCGGGGAACAAACCTCAGCCCCAATGCGGCTTGGCTCAGGATCCCAGCGCTTGCCGAGTATTCAGCTAGCCCTAGGCTCCCCATAGGGCCAAGGAGGGTCTGGGCGGCCTCTGGCTCCGTGGGCACTGCTGCTTGGCTGGTGGTCTCCGCAGCTGGAAACCAACTCCACGCGTCTTCTCCTTGGCAGAGAAGGATGATTTGGCCTGAAGAAGCGCAGTGTGCCATGGCCCTAGTAACCCACCCATAGCCAGCTCGGGAGGGAGCCACCTAGGGCCTAGCTCCGAAATGGCACAAAACGTGCTTCCAGGAGCTGCATTCTGCAAAGGGAAACTGTGCTCGGGGAACAAACCTCAGCCCCAATGCGGCTTGGCTCAGGATCCCAGCGCTTGCCTAGTTCTCGCCTAGCCCTAGGCTCCCAAAAGGGCCAAGGAGGGTCTGGGCTGCCTCTGGCTCCGTGGGCACTGCTGCTTGTCTGGTGGTCTCCGCAGCTGGAAACCAACTCCAAGCGTTTTCTCCTTAGCGGAGAAGGCTGATTTGGCATAGAAAGGCCTTGATTGTACAGGCCCTATCAACGCACCCATAGCCTAGAACTAGGGTGGGACCCACCTATGCCCTAGCTCCGAAATAGCACAAAACTCGCTTCTAGGTGCTGCATTCTGCAAAGGGAAACTGTGCTCGGGGAACAAACCTCAGCCCCAATGCGGCTTGGCTCAGGATCCCAGCGCTTGCCTAGTTCTCACCTAGCCCTAGGCTCCCCATAGGGCCAAGGATGGTCTGGGCTGCCTCTGGCTCCGTGGGCACTGCTGCTTGGCTGGTGGTCTCCGCAGCTGGAAACCAACTCCAAACGTCTTCTCCTTCGCGGAGAAGGATGAGGTGGCATGAAAAAGCCCTGTGTGCACTGGTTCTATCCACCCAGCCATAGCCGGCTAGGGTGGAACCCACCTATGGGCTACCTCGAAACAGCAGAAAACGCGCTTCTAGTAGCTGCATTCTGCAAAGGGAAACTGTGCTCGGGGAACAAACCTCAGCCCCAATGCGGCTTGGCTCAGGATCCCAGCGCTTGCCTAGTTCTCGCCTAGCCCTAGGCTCCCAAAAGGGCCAAGGAGGGTCTGGGCTGCCTCTGGCTCTGTGTGCACTGCTGCTTGGCTGGTGGTCTCCGCAGCTAGAGCCCAATTCAAAGCGTCTTCCCCTTAGCAGAGAAGGCTGATTTGGCATAGAAAGGCCTTGATTGTACTGGCCCTTTCAACCCACCCATAGCCTAGATGTAGGGTGGGACCCACAAAGGGGCTATCTCGAAACAGCACAAAACGCGCTTCTAGGAGCTGCATTCTGCAAAGGGAAACTGTGCTCGGGGAACAAACCTCAGCCCCAATGCGGCTTGGCCCAGGATCCCAGCGCTTGCCTAGTTCTCGCCTAGCCCTAGGCTCCCAAAAGGGCCAAGGAGGGTCTGGGCTGCCTCTGGCTCTGTGGGCACTGCTGCTTGGCTGGTGGTCTCCGCAGCTAGAGCCCAATTCAAAGCGTCTTCCCCTTAGCAGAGAAGGCTGATTTGGCATAGAAAGGCCTTGATTGTACTGGCCCTTTCAACCCACCCATAGCCTAGATGTAGGGTGGGACCCACAAAGGGGCTATCTCGAAACAGCACAAAACGCGCTTCTAGGAGCTGCATTCTGCAAAGGGAAACTGTGCTCGGGGAACAAACCTCAGCCCCAATGCAGCTTGGCTCAGGATCCCAGCGCTTGCCTAGTTCTCACCTAGCCCTAGGCTCCCGACAGGGCCAAGGAGGGTCTGGGCTGCCTCTGGCTCCGTGGGCACTGCTGATTGGCTGGTGGTCTCCGCAGCTGGAACCCAACTCCAAGTGTCTTCTCCTTAGCGGAGAAGGCTGATTTGGCATAGAAAGGCCTTGATTGTACTGGCCCTATCAACCCACCTATAGCCTAGAGCTAGGGTGGGACCCACATAAGGTGTAGCTCGGAAATAGCACAAAACTCTCTTCTAGGAGCTGCATTCTGCAAAGGTAAACTGTGCTCGGGGAACAAACCTCAGCCCCAATGCGGCTTGGCTCAGGATCCCAGCGCTTGCCTAGTATTCAGCTAGCCCTAGGCTCCCCATAGGGCCAAGGAGGGTCTGGGCTGCCTCTGGCTCCATGGGCACTGCTGCTTGGCTGGTGGTCTCCGCAGCTAGAGCCCAATTCAAAGCGTCTTCCCCTTAGCAGAGAAGGCTGATTTGGCATAGAAAGGCCTTGATTGTACTGGCCCTTTCAACCCACCCATAGCCTAGATGTAGGGTGGGACCCACAAAGGGGCTATCTCGAAACAGCAGAAAACGCGCTTCTAGGAGCTGCATTCTGCAAAGGGAAACTGTGCTCAGGGAACAAACCTCAGCCCCAATGCAGCTTGGCTCAGGATCCCAGGGCTTGCCTAGTTCTCACCTAGCCCTAGGCTCCCGACAGGGCCAAGGAGGGTCTGGGCTGCCTCTGGCTCCGTGGGCACTGCTGCTTGGCTGGTGGTCTCCGCAGCTGGAAACCAACTCCAAGCATCTTCTCCTTCGCGGAGAAGCCTGATTTGGCATAAAAATGCCTTGATTGTCCTGGCCCTATCAACCCACCTATAGCTAGAGCTAGGGTGGGACCACCAATGGCGTAGCTCCGAAATGGCACAAAACTCGCTTGTAGGAGCTGCATTCTGCAAAGGGAAACTGTGCTCAGGGAACAAACCAGAGCCGCCATGCGGCTTGGCTCAGGATCCCAGCGCTTGCCTAGTTCTCACCTAGCCCTAGGCTCCCAAAAGGGCCAAGGAGGGTCTGGGCTGCCTCTGGCTCTGTGGGCACTGCTGCTTGGCTGGTGGTCTCCGCAGCTAGAGCCCAATTCAAAGCGTCTTCCCCTTAGCAGAGAAGGCTGATTTGGCATAGAAAGGCCTTGATTGTACTGGCCCTTTCAACCCACCCATAGCCTAGATGTAGGGTGGGACCCACAAAGGGGCTATCTCGAAACAGCACAAAACGCGCTTCTAGGAGCTGCATTCTGCAAAGGGAAACTGTGCTCGGGGAACAAACCTCAGCCCCAATGCGGCTTGGCTCAGGATCCCAGCGCTTGCCGAGTATTCAGCTAGCCCTAGGCTCCCCATAGGGCCAAGGAGGGTCTGGGCGGCCTCTGGCTCCGTGGGCACTGCTGCTTGGCTGGTGGTCTCCGCAGCTGGAAACCAACTCCACGCGTCTTCTCCTTGGCAGAGAAGGATGATTTGGCCTGAAGAAGCGCAGTGTGCCATGGCCCTAGTAACCCACCCATAGCCAGCTCGGGAGGGAGCCACCTAGGGCCTAGCTCCGAAATGGCACAAAACGTGCTTCCAGGAGCTGCATTCTGCAAAGGGAAACTGTGCTCGGGGAACAAACCTCAGCCCCAATGCGGCTTGGCTCAGGATCCCAGCGCTTGCCTAGTTCTCGCCTAGCCCTAGGCTCCCAAAAGGGCCAAGGAGGGTCTGGGCTGCCTCTGGCTCCGTGGGCACTGCTGCTTGTCTGGTGGTCTCCGCAGGTGGAAACCAACTCCAAGCGTTTTCTCCTTAGCGGAGAAGGCTGATTTGGCATAGAAAGGCCTTGATTGTACAGGCCCTATCAACGCACCCATAGCCTAGAACTAGGGTGGGACCCACCTATGCCCTAGCTCCGAAATAGCACAAAACTCGCTTCTAGGAGCTGCATTCTGCAAAGGGAAACTGTGCTCGGGGAACAAACCTCAGCCCCAATGCGGCTTGGCTCAGGATCCCAGCGCTTGCCTAGTTCTCACCTAGCCCTAGGCTCCCCATAGGGCCAAGGATGGTCTGGGCTGCCTCTGGCTCCGTGGGCACTGCTGCTTGGCTGGTGGTCTCCGCAGCTGGAAACCAACACCAAACGTCTTCTCCTTCGCGGAGAAGGATGAGGTGGCATGAAAAAGCCCTGTGTGCACTGGTTCTATCCACCCAGCCATAGCCGGCTAGGGTGGAACCCACCTATGGGCTACCTCGAAACAGCAGAAAACGCGCTTCTAGTAGCTGCATTCTGCAAAGGGAAACTGTGCTCGGGGAACAAACCTCAGCCCCAATGCGGCTTGGCTCAGGATCCCAGCGCTTGCCTAGTTCTCGCCTAGCCCTAGGCTCCCAAAAGGGCCAAGGAGGGTCTGGGCTGCCTCTGGCTCTGTGGGCACTGCTGCTTGGCTGGTGGTCTCCGCAGCTAGAGCCCAATTCAAAGCGTCTTCCCCTTAGCAGAGAAGGCTGATTTGGCATAGAAAGGCCTTGATTGTACTGGCCCTTTCAACCCACCCATAGCCTAGATGTAGGGTGGGACCCACAAAGGGGCTATCTCGAAACAGCACAAAACGCGCTTCTAGGAGCTGCATTCTGCAAAGGGAAACTGTGCTCGGGGAACAAACCTCAGCCCCAATGCAGCTTGGCTCAGGATCCCAGGGCTTGCCTAGTTCTCACCTAGCCCTAGGCTCCCGACAGGGCCAAGGAGGGTCTGGGCTGCCTCTGGCTCCGTGGGCACTGCTGCTTGGCTGGTGGTCTCCGCAGCTGGAAACCTACTCCAAGCATCTTCTCCTTCGCGGAGAAGCCTGATTTGGCATAAAAATGCCTTGATTGTCCTGGCCCTATCAACCCACCTATAGCTAGAGCTAGGATGGGACCACCAATGGCGTAGCTCCGAAATGGCACAAAACTCCCTTGTAGGAGCTGCATTCTGCAAAGGGAAACTGTGCTCAGGGAACAAACCAGAGCCGCCGTGCGGCTTGGCTCAGGATCCCAGTGCTTGCCTAGTTCTCACCTAGCCCTAGGCTCCCCATAGGGCCAAGGAGGGTCTGGGCTGCCTCTGGCTCCGTGGGCACTGCTGCTTGGCTGGTGGTCTCCGCAGCTGGAACCCAACTCCAAGCATCTTCTCCTTAGCGGAGAAGGCTGATTTGGCATAGAAAGGCCTTGATTGTACTGGCCCTATCAACCCACCTATAGCCTAGAGCTAGGGTGGGACCCACCTAAGGTGTAGTTCAGAAGTAGCACAAAACTCTCTTCTAGGAGCTGCATTCTGCAAAGGGAAACTGTGCTCGGGGAACAAACCTCAGCCCCAATGCCGCTTGGCTCAGGATCCCAGCGCTTGCCTAGTATTCAGCTAGCCCTAGGCTCCCCATAGGGCCAAGGAGTGTCTGGGCTGCCTCTGGCTCCGTGGGCACTGCTGCTTGGCTGGTGGTCTCCGCAGCTGGAAACCAACTCCAAGTGTCTTCTCCTTGGCAGAGAAGGATGATTTGGCCTGAAGAAGCCCAGTGTGCCATGGCCTTAGCAACCCACCCATAGCCAGCTCGGGAGGAAGCCACCTAGGGCCTAGCTCCGAAACAGCACAAAACGTGCTTCCAGGAGCTGCATTCTGCAAAGGGAAACTGTGCTCGGGGAACAAACCTCAGCCCCAATGCAGCTTGGCTCAGGATCCCAGTGCTTGCCTATTTCTCACCTAGCCCTAGGCTCCCGACAGGGCCAAGGAGGGTCTGGGCTGCCTCTGGCTCCGTGGGCACTGCTGCTTGGCTGGTGGTCTCCGCAGCTGGAAATCAACTCCAAGTGTCTTCTCCTTGGCAGAGAAGGATGATTTGGCTTGAAGAAGCCCAGTGTGCCATGGCCCTATCAACCCACCTATAGCCTAGAGCTAGGGTGGGACCACCAATGGCGTAGCTCCGAAATGGCACAAAACTCGCTTGTAGGAGCTGCATTCTGCAAAGGGAAACTGTGCTCAGGGAACAAACCTCAGCCCCAATGCGGCTTGGCTCAGGATCCCAGCGCTTGCCTAGTTCTCACCTAGCCCTTGGCTCCCCATAGGGCCAAGGAGGGTCTGGGCTGCCTCTGGCTCCGTGGGCACTGCTGATTGGCTGGTGGTCTCCGCAGCTGGAACCCAACTCCAAGTGTCTTCTCCTTAGCGGAGAAGGCTGATTTGGCATAGAAAGGCCTTGATTGTACTGGCCCTATCAACCCACCTATAGCCTAGAGCTAGGGTGGGACCCACATAAGGTGTAGCTCGGAAATAGCACAAAATGGGCTTCTAGGAGCTGCATTCTGCAAAGGGAAACTGTGCTCGGGGAACAAACCTCAGCCCCAATGCCGCTTGGCTCAGGATCCCAGCGCTTGCCTAGTATTCAGCTAGCCCTAGGCTCCCCATAGGGCCAAGGAGTGTCTGGGCTGCCTCTGGCTCCATGGGCACTGCTGCTTGGCTGGTGGTCTCCGCAGCTGGAAACCAACTCCAAGTGTCTTCTCCTTGGCAGAGAAGGATGATTTGGCCTGAAGAAGCCCAGTGTGCCATGGCCCTAGCAACCCACCCATAGCCAGCTCGGGAGGAAGCCACCTAGGGCCTAGCTCCGAAACAGCACAAAACGTGCTTCCAGGAGCTGCATTCTGCAAAGGGAAACTGTGCTCGGGGAACAAACCTCAGCCCCAATGCAGCTTGGCTCAGGATCCCAGTGCTTGCCTAGTTCTCACCTAGCCCTAGGCTCCCGACAGGGCCAAGGAGGGTCTGGGCTGCCTCTGGCTCCGTGGGCACTGCTGCTTGGCTGGTGGTCTCCGCAGCTGGAAATCAACTCCAAGTGTCTTCTCCTTGGCAGAGAAGGATGATTTGGCTTGAATAAGCCCAGTGTGCCATGGCCCTATCAACCCACCTATAGCCTAGAGCTAGGGTGGGACCACCAATGGTGTAGCTCCGAAATGGCACAAAACTCGCTTGTAGGAGCTGCATTCTGCAAAGGGAAACTGTGCTCAGGGAACAAACCTCAGCCCCAATGCGGCTTGGCTCAGGATCCCAGCGCTTGCCTAGTTCTCACCTAGCCCTAGGCTCCCCATAGGGCCAAGGAGGGTCTGGGCTGCCTCTGGCTCCGTGGGCACTGCTGCTTGGCTGGTGGTCTCCGCAGCTGGAACCCAACTCCAAGTGTCTTCTCCTTAGCGGAGAAGGCTGATTTGGCATAGAAAGGCCTTGATTGTACTGGCCCTATCAACCCACCTATAGCCTAGAGCTAGGGTGGGACCCACATAAGGTGTAGCTCGGAAATAGCACAAAACTCTCTTCTAGGAGCTGCATTCTGCAAAGGGAAACTGTGCTCGGGGAACAAACCTCAGCCCCAATGCGGCTTGGCTCAGGATCCCAGCGCTTGCCTAGTATTCAGCTAGCCCTAGGCTCCCAAAAGGGCCAAGGAGGGTCTGGGCTGCCTCTGGCTCCATGGGCACTGCTGCTTGGCTGGTGGTCTCCGCAGCTAGAGCCCAATTCAAAGCGTCTTCCCCTTAGCAGAGAAGGCTGATTTGGCATAGAAAGGCCTTGATTGTACTGGCCCTTTCAACCCACCCATAGCCTAGATGTAGGGTGGGACCCACAAAGGGGCTATCTCGAAACAGCAGAAAACGCGCTTCTAGGAGCTGCATTCTGCAAAGGGAAACTGTGCTCAGGGAACAAACCTCAGCCCCAATGCAGCTTGGCTCAGGATCCCAGGGCTTGCCTAGTTCTCACCTAGACCTAGGCTCCCGACAGGGCCAAGGAGGGTCTGGGCTGCCTCTGGCTCCGTGGGCACTGCTGCTTGGCTGGTGGTCTCCGCAGCTGGAAACCAACTCCAAGCATCTTCTCCTTCGCGAAGAAGCCTGATTTGGCATAAAAATGCCTTGATTGTCCTGGCCCTATCAACCCACCTATAGCTAGAGCTAGGGTGGGACCACCAATGGCGTAGCTCCGAAATGGCACAAAACTCGCTTGTAGGAGCTGCATTCTGCAAAGGGAAACTGTGCTCAGGGAACAAACCAGAGCCGCCATGCGGCTTGGCTCAGGATCCCAGCGCTTGCCTAGTTCTCACCTAGCCCTAGGCTCCCCATAGGGCCAAGGATGGTCTGGGCTGCCTCTGGCTCCATGGGCACTGCTGCTTGGCTGGTGGTCTCCGCAGCTGGAACGCAACTCCAAGCGTCTTCTCCTTAGCCGAGAAGGCTGATTTGGCATAGAAAGGCCTTGATTGTACTGGCCCTATCAACCCACCTATAGCCTAGGGCTAGGGTGGGACCCACCTAAGGTGTAGCTCCGAAATAGCACAAAGCTCTCTTCTAGGAACTCCATTGTGCAAAGGGAAACTGTGCTCGGGAACAAACCTCAGCCCCAATGCCGCTTGGCTCAGGACCCCACGCTTGCCTAGTATTCAGCTAGCCCTAGGCTCCCATAGGGCCAAGGAGGGTCTGGGCTGCCTCTGGCTCCATGGGCACTGCTGCTTGGCTGGTGGTCTCCGCAGCTGGAAACCAACTCCAAGCGTCTTCTCCTTGGCAGAGAAGGATGATTTGGCCTGAAGAAGCCCAGTGTGCCATGGCCCTAGCAACCCACGCATAGCCAGCTCGGGAGGGAGCCACCTAGGGCCTAGCTCCGAAACAGCACAAAACGTGCTTCCAGGAGCTGCATTCTGCAAAGGGAAACTGTGCTCGGGGAACAAACCTCAGCCCCAATGCGGCTTGGCTCAGGATCCCAGCGCTTGCATAGTTCTCGCCTAGCCCTAGGCTCCCAAAAGGGCCAAGGAGGGTCTGGGCTGCCTCTGGCTCCGTGGGCACTGCTGCTTGGCTGGTGGTCTCCGCAGCTAGAGCCCAATTCAAAGCGTCTTCACCTTAGCAGAGAAGGCTGATTTGGCATAGAAAGGCCTTGATTGTACTGGCCCTTTCAACCCACCCATAGCCTAGATGTAGTGTGGGACCCACAAAGGGGCTATCTCGAAAGAGCACAAAACGCCTTTCTAGGAGCTGCATTCTGCAAAGGGAAACTGTGCTCAGGGAACAAACCTCAGCCCCAATGCAGCTTAGCTCAGGATCCCAGTGCTTGCCTAGTTCTCACCTAGTGCTAGGCTCCCGACAGGGCCAAGGAGGGTCTGGGCTGCCTCTGGCTCCGTGGGCACTGCTGCTTGGCTGGTGGTCTCCGCAGGTGGAAACCAACTCCAAGCGATTTCTCCTTAGCGGAGAAGGCTGATTTGGCATAGAAAGGCCTTGATTGTACTGGCCATATCATCGCACCCATAGCCTAGAACTAGGGTGGGACCCACCTATGCCCTAGCTCCGAAATAGCACAAAACGCCCTTCTAGGAGCTGCATTCTGCAAAGGGAAACTGTGCTCGGGGAACAAACCTCAGCCCCAATTCGGCTTGGCTCAGGATCCCAGCGCTTGCCTAGTTCTCACCTAGCCCTAGGCTCCCGACAGGGCCAAGGAGGGTCTGGGCTGCCTCTGGCTCCGTGGGCACTGCTGCTTGGCTGGTGGTCTCCGCAGCTGGAAACCAACTCCAAACGTCTTCTCCTTAGCGTAGAAGCCTGATATGGCATAGAAAGGCCTTGATTCTACTGGCCCTATCAACCCACCTATAGCCTAGAGCTAGGGTGGGACCCACCTATGCCCTAGCTCCGAAATAGCACAAAACTCTCTTCTAGGAGCTGCATTCTGCAAAGGGAAACTGTGCTCAGGGAACAAACCTCAGCCCCAATGCAGCTTGGCTCAGGATCCCAGTGCTTGCCAAGTTCTCAGCTAGCGCTAGGCTCCCGACAGGGCCAAGGAGGGTCTGGGCTGCCTCTGGCTCCGTGGGCACTGCTGCTTGGCTGGTGGTCTCCGCAGCTGAAAACCAACTCCAAGCGTCTTCTCCTTGGCAGGGAAGGATGATTTGGCCTGAAGAAGCCCAGTGTGCCATGGCCCTAGCAACCCACCCATAGCTAGCTCTGGAGGGAGCCACCTAGGCCCTAGCTCCGAAACAGCACAAAACGTGCTTCCAGGAGCTGCATTCTGCAAAGGGAAACTGTGCTCAGGGAACAAACCACAGCCCCAATGCGGCTTGGCTCAGGATCCCAGCGCTTGCCTAGTTCTCGCCTAGCCCTAGGCTCCCGACAGGACCAAGGAGGGTCTGGGCTGCCTCTGGCTCCGTGGGCACTGCTGCTTGGCTGGTGGTCTCCGCACCTGGAAACCAACTCCAAGAATATTCTCCTTGGCTGAGAAGCCTGATTTGGCATAAAAATGCCTTGATTGTCCTGGCCCTATCAACCCACCTATAGCCTAGAGCTAGGGTGGGACCACCAATGGCATAGCTCCGAAATGGCACAAAACTCGCTTGTAGGAGCTGCATTCTGCAAAGGGAAACTGTGCTCAGGGAACAAACCAGAGCCGCCATGCGGCTTGGCTCAGGATCCCAGCGCTTGCCTAGTTCTCACCTAGCCCTAGGCTCCCCATAGGGCCAAGGAGGGTCTGGGCTGCCTCTGGCTCCGTGGGCACTGCTGCTTGGCTGGTGGTCTCCGCAGCTGGAAACCAACTCCAAACGTCTTCTCCTTCGCGGAGAAGGATGAGGTGGCATGAAAAAGCCCTGTGTGCACTGGCCCTATCCACCCAGCCATAGCCAGATAGGGTTGGACCCACCTATGGGCTACCTCGAAACAGCACAAAACGCGCTACTTGGAGCTGCATTCTGCAAAGGGAAACTGTGCTCGGGGAACAAACCTCAGCCCCAATGCGGCTTGGCTCAGGATCCCAGCGCTTACCTAGTTCTCACCTAGCCCTAGGCTCCCCATAGGGCCAAGGAGGGTCTGGGCTGCTTCTGGCTCCGTGGGCACTGCTGCTTGGCTGGTGGTCTCCGCAGCTGGAACCCAACTCCAAGCGTCTTCTCCTTAGTGGAGAAGGCTGATTTGGCATAGAAAGGCCTTGATTGTACTGGCCCTATCAACCCACCTATAGCCTAGGGCTAGGGTGGGACCCACCTAAGGTGTAGCTCGGAAGTAGCACAAAACTCTCTTCTAGGAGCTCCATTCTGCAAAGGGAAACTGTGCTCGGGAACAAACCTCAGCCCCAATGCCGCTTGGCTCAGGACCCCACGCTTGCCTAGTATTCAGCTAGCCCTAGGCTCCCCATAGGGCCAAGGAGGGTCTGGGCTGCCTCTGGCTCCATGGGCACTTCTGCTTGGCTGGTGGTCTCCGCAGCTGGAAACCAACTCCAAGCGTCTTCTCCTTGGCAGAGAAGGATGATTTGGCCTGAAGAAGCCCAGTGTGCCATGGCCCTAGCAACCCACCCATAGCCAGCTCGGGAGGGAGCCACCTAGGGCCTAGCTCCGAAACAGCACAAAACGTGCTTCCAGGAGCTGCATTCTGCAAAGGGAAACTGTGCTCGGGGAACAAACCTCAGCCCCAATGCGGCTTGGCTCAGGATCCCAGCGCTTGCCTAGTTCTCGCCTAGCCCTAGGCTCACAAAAGGGCCAAGGATGGTCTGGGCTGCCTCTGGCTCCATGGGCACTGTTGCTTGGCTGGTGGTCTCCGCAGCTGGAGCCCAATTCAAAGCGTCTTCCCCTTAGCAGAGAAGGCTGATTTGGCATAGAAAGGCCTTGATTGTACTGGCCCTTTCAACCCACCCATAGCCTAGATGTAGGGTGGGACCCACAAAGGGGCTATCTCGAAACAGCACAAAACGCCCTTCTAGGAGCTGCATTCTGCAAAGGGAAACTGTGCTCAGGGAACAAACCTCAGCCCCAATGCGGCTTGGCTCAGGATCCCAGCGCTTGCCTAGTTCTCACCTAGCCCTAGGCTCCCCATAGGGCCAAGGAGGGTCTGGGCTGCCTCTGGCTCCGTGGGCACTGCTGCTTGGCTGGTGGTCTCCGCAGCTGGAAACCAACTCCAAGCGTCTTCTCCTTGGCAGAGAAGGATGATTTGGCCTGAAGAAGCCCAGTGTGCCATGGCCCTAGCAACCCACCCATAGCCAGCTCTGGAGGGAGCCACCTAGGCCCTAGCTCCGAAACAGCACAAAACGTGCTTCCAGGAGCTGCATTCTGCAAAGGGAAACTGTGCTCAGGGAACAAACCACAGCCCCAATGCGGCTTGGCTCAGGATCCCAGCGCTTGCCTAGTTCTCGCCTAGCCCTAGGCTCCCGACAGGACCAAGGAGGGTCTGGGCTTCCTCTGGCTCTGTGGGCACTGCTGCTTGGCTGGTGGTCTCCGCAGCTGGAACCCAACTCCAAGTGTCTTCTCCTTAGCAGAGAAGGCTGATTTGGCATAGAAAGGCCTTGATTGTACTGGCCCTTTCAACCCACCCATAGCCTAGATGTAGGGTGGGACCCAAAAAGGGGCTATCTCGAAACAGCACAAAACGCGCTTCTAGGAGCTGCATTCTGCAAAGGGAAACTGTGCTCGGGGAACAAACCTCAGCCCCAATGCGGCTTGGCTCAGGATCCCAGCTCTTGCCTAGTTCTCACCTAGACCTAGGCTACCGACAGGGCCAAGGAGGGTCTGGGCTGCCTCTGGCTCCGTGGGCACTGCTGCTTGGCTGGTGGTCTCCGCAGCTGGAAACCAACTCCAAGCGTTTTCTCCTTAGCGGAGAAGGCTGATTTGGCATAGAAAGGCCTTGATTGTACTGGCCCTATCAACGCACCCATAGCCTAGATGTAGGGTGGGACCCACCTATGCCCTAGCTCAGAAATAGCACAAAACTTTCTTCTAGGAGCTGCATTCTGCAAAGGGAAACTGTGCTCGGGGAACAAACCTCAGCCCCAATGCAGCTTGGCTCAGGATCCCAGTGCTTGCCTAGTTCTCACCTAGCCCTAGGCTCCCGACAGGGCCAAGGAGGGTCTGGGCTGCCTCTGGCTCCGTGGGCACTGCTGCTTGGCTGGTGGTCTCCGCAGCTGGAAACCAACTCCAAGCGTTTTCTCCTTAGCGGAGAAGGCTGATTTGGCATAGAAAGGCCTTGATTGTACTGGCCCTATCAACGCACCCATAGCCTAGAACTAGGGTGGGACCCACCTATGCCCTAGCTCCGAAATAGCACAAAAATCGCTTCTAGAAGCTGCATTCTGCAAAGGGAAACTGTGCTCGGGGAACAAACCTCAGCCCCAATGCCGCTTGGCTCAGGACCCCACGCTTGCCTAGTATTCAGCTAGCCCTAGGCTCCCCCTAGGGCCAAGGAGGGTCTGGGCTGCCTCTGGCTCCGTGGGCCCTGCTGCTTGGCTGGTGGTCTCCGCAGCTGGAAACCAACTCCAAGCGCCTTCTACTTAGCAGAGAAGGCTGATTTGGCATAGAAAGGCCTTGATTGTACTGGCCCTGTCAACCCACCTATAGCCTAGAGCTAGGGTGGGACCCACCTAAGGTGTAGCTCGGAAATAGCACAAAACTCTCTTCTAGGAACTGCATTCTGCAAAGGGAAACTGTGCTCGGGGAACAAACCTCAGCCCCAATGCGGCTTGGCTCAGGATCCCAGCGCTTGCCTAGTTCTCACCTAGCCCTAGGCTCCCCATAGGGCCAAGGAGGGTCTGGGCTGCCTCTGGCTCCGTGGGCACTGCTGCTTGGCTGGTGGTCTCCGCAGCTGGAAACCAACTCCAAGCGTCTTCTCCTTGGCAGAGAAGGATGATTTGGCCTGAAGAAGCCCAGTGTGCCATGGCCCTAGCAACCCACCCATAGCCAGCTCTGGAGGGAGCCACCTAGGCCCTAGCTCCGAAACAGCACAAAACGTGCTTCCAGGAGCTGCATTCTGCAAAGGGAAACTGTGCTCAGGGAACAAACCACAGCCCCAATGCGGCTTGGCTCAGGATCCCAGCGCTTGCCTAGTTCTCGCCTAGCCCTAGGCTCCCGACAGGACCAAGGAGGGTCTGGGCTTCCTCTGGCTCTGTGGGCACTGCTGCTTGGCTGGTGGTCTCCGCAGCTGGAACCCAACTCCAAGTGTCTTCTCCTTAGCAGAGAAGGCTGATTTGGCATAGAAAGGCCTTGATTGTACTGGCCCTTTCAACCCACCCATAGCCTAGATGTAGGGTGGGACCCAAAAAGTGGCTATCTCGAAACAGCACAAAACGCGCTTCTAGGAGCTGCATTCTGCAAAGGGAAACTGTGCTCGGGGAACAAACCTCAGCCCCAATGCGGCTTGGCTCAGGATCCCAGCTCTTGCCTAGTTCTCACCTAGACCTAGGCTCCCGACAGGGCCAAGGAGGGTCTGGGCTGCCTCTGGCTCCGTGGGCACTGCTGCTTGGCTGGTGGTCTCCGCAGCTGGAAACCAACTCCAAGCGTTTTCTCCTTAGCGGAGAAGGCTGATTTGGCATAGAAAGGCCTTGATTGTACTGGCCCTATCAACGCACCCATAGCCTAGATGTAGGGTGGGACCCACCTATGCCCTAGCTCAGAAATAGCACAAAACTTTCTTCTAGGAGCTGCATTCTGCAAAGGGAAACTGTGCTCGGGGAACAAACCTCAGCCCCAATGCAGCTTGGCTCAGGATCCCAGCGCTTGCCTAGTTCTCACCTAGCCCTAGGCTCCCGACAGGGCCAAGGAGGGTCTGGGCTGCCTCTGGCTCCGTGGGCACTGCTGCTTGGCTGGTGGTCTCCGCAGCTGGAAACCAACTCCAAGCGTCTTCTCCTTGGCAGAGAAGGATGATTTGGCCTGAAGAAGCCCAGTGTGCCATGGCCCTAGCAACCCACCCATAGCCAGCTCTGGAGGGAGCCACCTAGGCCCTAGCTCCGAAACAGCACAAAACGTGCTTCCAGGAGCTGCATTCTGCAAAGGGAAACTGTGCTCAGGGAACAAACCACAGCCCCAATGCGGCTTGGCTCAGGATCCCAGCGCTTGCCTAGTTCTCACCTAGCCCTAGGCTCCCCATAGGGCCAAGGAGGGTCTGGGCTGCCTCTGGCTCCGTGGGCACTGCTGCTTGGCTGGTGGTCTCCGCAGCTGGAAACCAACTCCAAACGTCTTCTCCTTCGCGGAGAAGGATGCGGTGGCGTGAAAAAGCCCTGTGTGCACTGGCCCTATCCACCCAGCCATAGCCGGCTAGGGTGGAACCCACCTATGGGCTACCTCGAAACAGCAGAAAACGCGCTTCTAGGAGCTGCATTCTGCAAAGGGAAACTGTGCTCGGGGAACAAACCTCAGCCCCAATGCGGCTTGGCTCAGGATCCCAGCGCTTGCCTAGTTCTCACCTAGCCCTAGGCTCCCCATAGGGCCAAGGAAGGTCTGGGCTGCTTCTGGCTCCGTGGGCACTGCTGCTTGGCTGGTGGTCTCCGCAGCTGGAACCCAACTCCAAGCGTCTTCTACTTAGCAGAGAAGGCTGATTTGGCATAGAAAGGCCTTGATTGTACTGGCCCTATCAACCCACCTATAGCCTAGAGCTAGGGTGGGACCCACCTAAGGTGTAGCTCGGAAATAGCACAAAACTCTCTTCTAGGAGCTGCATTCTGCAAAGGGAAACTGTGCTCGGGGAACAAACCTCAGCCCCAATGCCGCTTGGCTCAGGACCCCACGCTTGCCTAGTATTCAGCTAGCCCTAGGCTCCCCATAGGGCCAAGGAGGGTCTGGGCTGCCTCTGGCTCCATGGGCACTGCTGCTTGGCTGGTGGTCTCCGCAGCTGGAAACCAACTCCAAGCGTCTTCTCCTTGACAGAGAAGGATGATTTGGCCTGAAGAAGCGCAGTGTGCCATGGCCCTAGCAACCCACCCATAGCCAGCTCGGGAGGGAGCCACCTAGGGCCTAGCTCCGAAACAGCAGAAAACGCGCTTCTAGGAGCTGCATTCTGCAAAGGGAAACTGTGCTCGGGGAACAAACCTCAGCCCCAATGCGGCTTGGCTCAGGATCCCAGCGCTTGCCTAGTATTCAGCTAGCCCTAGGCTCCCCATAGGGCCAAGGAGGGTCTGGGCTGCTTCTGGCTCCGTGGGCACTGCTGCATGGCTGGTGGTCTCCGCAGCTAGAACCCAACTCCAAGCGTCTTCTACTTAGCAGAGAAGGCTGATTTGGCATAGAAAGGCCTTGATTGTACTGGCCCTATAAACGCACCCATAGCCTAGATGTAGGGTGGGACCCACAAAGGGGCTATCTCGAAACAGCACAAAACGCGCTTCTAGGAGCTGCATTCTGCAAAGGGAAACTGTGCTCGGGGAACAAACCTCAGCCCCAATGCCGCTTGGCTCAGGATCCCAGCGCTTGCCTAGTATTCAGCTAGCCTTAGGCTCCCCATAGGGCCAAGGAGGGTCTGGGCTGCCTCTGGCTCCATGGGCACTGCTGCTTGGCTGGTGGTCTCCGCAGCTGGAAACCAACTCCAAGCGTCTTCTCCTTGACAGAGAAGGATGATTTGGCCTGAAGAAGCCCAGTGTGCCATGGCCCTAGCAACCCCCCCATAGCCAGCTCGGGAGGGAGCCACCTAGGGCCTAGCTCCGAAACAGCACAAAACGTGCTTCCAGGAGCTGCATTCTGCAAAGGGAAACTGTGCTAGGGGAACAAACCTCAGCCCCAATGCGGCTTGGCTCAGGATCCCAGCGCTTGCCTAGTTCTCGCCTAGCCCTAGGCTCCCAAAAGGGCCAAGGATGGTCTGGGCTGCCTCTGGATCCATGGGCACTGTTGCTTGGCTGGTGGTCTCCGCAGCTAGAGCCCAATTCAAAGCGTCTTCCCCTTAGCAGAGAAGGCTGATTTGGCATAGAAAGGCCTTGATTGTACTGGCCCTTTCAACCCACCCATAGCCTAGATGTAGGGTGGGACCCACAAAGGGGCTATCTCGAAACAGCACAAAACGCGCTTCTAGGAGCTGCATTCTGCAAAGGGAAACTGTGCTCAGGGAACAAACCTCAGCCCCAATGCAGCTTGGCTCAGGATCCCAGTGCTTGCCTAGTATTCAGCTAGCCCTAGGCTCCCAACAGGGCCAAGGAGGGTCTGGGCTGCCTCTGGCTCCGTGGGCACTGCTGCTTGGCTGGTGGTCTCCGCAGCTGGCAACCAACTCCAAGCGTTTTCTCCTTAGCGGAGAAAGCTGATTTGGCATAGAAAGGCCTTGCTTGTACTGGCCCTATCAACGCACCCATAGCCTAGAACTAGGGTGGGACCCACCTAAGCCCTAGCTCCGAAATAGCACAAAACTCGCTTCTAGGAGCTGCATTCTGCAAAGGGAAACTGTGCTCGGGGAACAAACCTCAGCCCCAATGCCGCTTGGCTCAGGACCCCACGCTTGCCTAGTATTCAGCTAGCCCTAGGCTCCCCATAGGGCCAAGGAGGGTCTGGGCTGCCTCTGGCTCCATGGGCACTGCTGCTTGGCTGGTGGTCTCCGCAGCTAGAACCCAACTCCAAGCGTCTTCTACTTAGCAGAGAAGGCTGATTTGGCATAGAAAGGCCTTGATTGTACTGGCCCTATAAACGCACCCATAGCCTAGATGTAGGGTGGAACCCACAAAGGGGCTATCTCGAAACAGCACAAAACGCGCTTCTAGGAGCTGCATTCTGCAAAGGGAAACTGTGCTCGGGGAACAAACCTCAGCCCCAATGCCGCTTGGCTCAGGATCCCAGCGCTTGCCTAGTATTCAGCTAGCCCTAGGCTCCCCATAGGGCCAAGGAGGGTCTGGGCTGCCTCTGGCTCCGTGGGCACTGCTGCTTGGCTGGTGGTCTCCGCAGCTGGAAACCAACTCCAAGCGTCTTCTCCTTGGCAGAGAAGGATGATTTGGCCTGAAGAAGCGCAGTGTGCCATGGCCCTAGTAACCCACCCATAGCCAGCTCGGGAGGGAGCCACCTAGGTCCTAGCTCCGAAACGGCACAAAACGTTCTTCCAGGAGCTGCATTCTGCAAAGGGAAACTGTGCTCGGGGAACAAACCTCAGCCCCAATGCGGCTTGGCTCAGGATCCCAGCGCTTGCCTAGTTCTCGCCTAGCCCTAGGCTCCCAAAAGGGCCAAGGAGGGTCTGGGCTGCCTCTGGCTCCGTGGGCACTGCTGCTTGGCTGGTGGTCTCCGCAGCTGGAAACCAACTCCAAACGTCTTCTCCTTCGCGGAGAAGGAGGAGGTGGCATGAAAAAGCCCTGTGTGCACTGGCCCTATCCACCCAGCCATAGCCGGCTAGGGTGGAACCCACCTATGGGCTACCTCGAAACAGCAGAAAACGCGCTTCTAGGAGCTGCATTCTGCAAAGGGAAACTGTGCTCGGGGAACAAACCTCAGCCCCAATGCGGCTTGGCTCAGGATCCCAGCGCTTGCCTAGTTCTCACCTAGCCCTAGGCTCCCCATAGGGCCAAGGAGGGTCTGGGCTGCTTCTGGCTCCGTGGGCACTGCTGCTTGGCTGGTGGTCTCCGCAGCTGGAACCCAACTCCAAGCGTCTTCTACTTAGCAGAGAAGGCAGATTTGGCATAGAAAGGCCTTGATTGTACTGGCCCTATCAACCCACCTATAGCCTAGAGCTAGGGTGGGACCCACCTAAGGTGTAGCTCGGAAATAGCACAAAACTCTCTTCTAGGAGCTCCATTCTGCAAAGGGAAACTGTGCTCGGGGAACAAACCTCAGCCCCAATGCCGCTTGGCTCAGGACCCCACGCTTGCCTAGTATTCAGCTAGCCCTAGGCTCCCCATAGGGCCAAGGAGGGTCTGGGCTGCCTCTGGCTCCATGGGCACTGCTGCTTGGCTGGTGGTCTCCGCAGCTGGAAACCAACTCCAAGTGTCTTCTCCTTGGCAGAGAAGGATGATTTGGCCTGAAGAAGCCCAGTGTGCCATGGCCCTAGCAACCCACCCATAGCCAGCTCGGGAGGGAGCCACCTAGGGCCTAGCTCCGAAACAGCACAAAACGTGCTTCCAGGAGCTGCATTCTGCAAAGGGAAACTGTGCTCAGGGAACAAACCACAGCCCCAATGCGGCTTGGCTCAGGATCCCAGCGCTTGCCTAGTTCTCGCCTAGCCCTAGGCTCCCGACAGGGCCAAGGTGGGTCTGGGCTTCCTCTGGCTCTGTGGGCACTGCTGCTTGGCTGGTGGTCTCCGCAGCTGGAACCCAACTCCAAGCATCTTCTCCTTAGCGGAGAAGCATGATTTGGCATAAAAATGCCTTGATTGTCCTGGCCCTATCCCCCAGCTATAGCCTAGAGCTAGGGTGGGACAACCAATGGCGTAGCTCCGAAATGGCACAAAACTCGCTTGTAGGAGCTGCATTCTGCAAAGGGAAACTGTGCTCAGGGAACAAACCAGAGCCGCCATGCGGCTTGGCTCAGGATCCCAGCGCTTGCCTAGTTCTCACCTAGCCCTAGGCTCCCCATAGGGCCAAGGAGGGTCTGGGCTGCCTCTGGCTCCATGGGCACTGCTGCTTGGCTGGTGGTCTCCGCAGCTGGAACCCAACTCCAAGTGTCTTCCCCTTAGCGGAGAAGGTTGATTTGGCATAGAAAGGCCTTGATTGTACTGGCCCTATCAACCCACCTATAGCCTAGAGCTAGGGTGGGACCCACCTAAGGTGTAGCTCGGAAGTAGCACAAAACTCTCTTCTAGGAGCTGCATTCTGCAAAGGGAAACTGTGCTCGGGGAACAAACCTCAGCCCCAATGCCGCTTGGCTCAGGATCCCAGCGCTTGCCTAGTATTCAGCTAGCCCTAGGCTCCCCATAGGGCCAAGGAGGGTCTGGGCTGCCTCTGGCTCCATGGGCACTGCTGCTTGGCTGGTGGTCTCCGCAGCTGGAAACCAACTCCAAGTGTCTTCTCCTTGGCAGAGAAGGATGATTTGGCCTGAAGAAGCCCAGTGTGCCATGGCCCTAGCAACCCACCCATAGCCAGCTCGGGAGGGAGCCACCTAGGGCCTAGCTCCGAAACAGCACAAAACGTGCTTCTAGGAGCTGCATTCTGCAAAGGGAAACTGTGCTCGGGGAACAAACCTCAGCCCCAATGCGGCTTGGCTCAGGATCCCAGCGCTTGCCTAGTTCTCACCTAGCCCTAGGCTCCCCATAGGGCCAAGGAGGGTCTGGGCTGCCTCTGGCTCCGTGGGCACTGCTGCTTGGCTGGTGGTCTCCGCAGCTGGCAACCAACTCCAAGCGTTTTCTCCTTAGCGGAGAAGGATGAGGTGGCATAGAAAGGCCTTGCTTGTACTGGCCCTATCAACGCACCCATAGCCTAGAACTAGGGTGGGACCCACCTATGCCCTAGCTCCGAAATAGCACAAAACTCGCTTCTAGGAGCTGCATTCTGCAAAGGGAAACTGTGCTCGGGGAACAAACCTCAGCCCCAATGCGGCTTGGCTCAGGATCCCAGCGCTTGCCTAGTTCTCACCTAGCCCTAGGCTCCCCATAGGGCCAAGGAGGGTCTGGGCTGCCTCTGGCTCCGTGGGCACTGCTGCTTGGCTGGTGGTCTCCGCAGCTGGAAACCAACTCCAAGCGTCTTCTCCTTGGCAGAGAAGGATGATTTGGCCTGAAGAAACCCAGTGTGCCATGGCCCTAACACCACACCCATAGCCAGCTCTGCAGGGAGCCACCTAGGGCCTAGCTCCGAAACAGCACAAAACGTGCTTCCAGGAGCTGCATTCTGCAAAGGGAAACTGTGCTCAGGGAACAAACCACAGCCCCAATGCGGCTTGGCTCAGGATCCCAGCGCTTGCCTAGTTCTCACCTAGCCCTAGGCTCCCCATAGGGCCAAGGATGGTCTGGGCTGCCTCTGGCTCCGTGGGCACTGCTGCTTGGCTGGTGGTCTCCGCAGCTGGAACCCAACTCCAAGTGTCTTCTCCTTAGCGGAGAAGGTTGATTTGGCATAGAAAGGCCTTGATTGTACTGGCCCTATCAACCCACCTATAGCCTAGAGCTAGGGTGGGACCCACCTAAGGTGTAGCTTGGAAGTAGCACAAAACTCTCTTCTAGAAGCTGCATTCTGCAAAGGGAAACTGTGCTCGGGGAACAAACCTCAGCCCCAATGCCGCTTGGCTCAGGATCCCAGCGCTTGCCTAGTATTCAGCTAGCCCTAGGCTCCCCATAGGGCCAAGGAGGGTCTGGGCTGCCTCTGGCTCCATGGGCACTGCTGCTTGGCTGGTGGTCTCCGCAGCTGGAAACCAACTCCAAGTGTCTTCTCCTTGGCAGAGAAGGATGATTTGGCCTGAAGAAGCCCAGTGTGCCATGGCCCTAGCAACCCACCCATAGCCAGCTCGGGAGGGAGCCACCTAGGGCCTAGCTCCGAAACAGCACAAAACGTGCTTCCAGGAGCTGCATTCTGCAAAGGGAAACTGTGCTCAGGGAACAAACCACAGCCCCAATGCGGCTTGGCTCAGGATCCCAGCGCTTGCCTAGTTCTCGCCTAGCCCTAGGCTCCCGACAGGGCCAAGGTGGATCTGGGCTTCCTCTGGCTCTGTGGGCACTGCTGCTTGGCTGGTGGTCTCCGCAGCTGGAACCCAACTCCAAGCATCTTCTCCTTAGCGGAGAAGCATGATTTGGCATAAAAATGCCTTGATTGTCCTGGCCCTATCCCCCAGCTATAGCCTAGAGCTAGGGTGGGACAACCAATGGCGTAGCTCCGAAATGGCACAAAACTCGCTTGTAGGAGCTGCATTCTGCAAAGGGAAACTGTGCTCAGGGAACAAACCAGAGCCGCCATGCGGCTTGGCTCAGGATCCCAGCGCTTGCCTAGTTCTCACCTAGCCCTAGGCTCCCCATAGGGCCAAGGAGGGTCTGGGCTGCCTCTGGCTCCATGGGCACTGCTGCTTGGCTGGTGGTCTCCGCAGCTGGAACCCAACTCCAAGTGTCTTCTCCTTAGCGGAGAAGGTTGATTTGGCATAGAAAGGCCTTGATTGTACTGGCCCTATCAACCCACCTATAGCCTAGAGCTAGGGTGGGACCCACCTAAGGTGTAGCTCGGAAGTAGCACAAAACTCTCTTCTAGGAGCTGCATTCTGCAAAGGGAAACTGTGCTCGGGGAACAAACCTCAGCCCCAATGCCGCTTGGCTCAGGATCCCAGCGCTTGCCTAGTATTCAGCTAGCCCTAGGCTCCCCATAGGGCCAAGGAGGGTCTGGGCTGCCTCTGGCCCCATGGGCACTGCTGCTTGGCTGGTGGTCTCCGCAGCTGGAAACCAACTCCAAGTGTCTTCTCCTTGGCAGAGAAGGATGATTTGGCCTGAAGAAGCCCAGTGTGCCATGGCCCTAGCAACCCACCCATAGCCAGCTCGGGAGGAAGCCACCTAGGGCCTAGCTCCGAAACAGCACAAAACGTGCTTCCAGGAGCTGCATTCTGCAAAGGGAAACTGTGCTCGGGGAACAAACCTCAGCCCCAATGCAGCTTGGCTCAGGATCCCAGTGCTTGCCTAGTTCTCACCTAGCCCTAGGCTCCCGACAGGGCCAAGGAGGGTCTGGGCTGCCTCTGGCTCCGTGGGCACTGCTGCTTGGCTGGTGGTCTCCGCAGCTGGAAATCAACTCCAAGTGTCTTCTCCTTGGCAGAGAAGGATGATTTGGCTTGAATAAGCCCAGTGTGCCATGGCCCTATCAACCCACCTATAGCCTAGAGCTAGGGTGGGACCACCAATGGTGTAGCTCCGAAATGGCACAAAACTCGCTTGTAGGAGCTGCATTCTGCAAAGGGAAACTGTGCTCAGGGAACAAACCTCAGCCCCAATACGGCTTGGCTCAGGATCCCAGCGCTTGCCTAGTTCTCACCTAGCCCTAGGCTCCCCATAGGGCCAAGGAGGGTCTGGGCTGCCTCTGGCTCCGTGGGCACTGCTGCTTGGCTGGTGGTCTCCGCAGCTGGAACCCAACTCCAAGTGTCTTCTCCTTAGCGGAGAAGGCTGATTTGGCATAGAAAGGCCTTGATTGTACTGGCCCTATCAACCCACCTATAGCCTAGAGCTAGGGTGGGACCCACATAAGGTGTAGCTCGGAAATAGCACAAAACTCTCTTCTAGGAGCTGCATTCTGCAAAGGGAAACTGTGCTCGGGGAACAAACCTCAGCCCCAATGCCGCTTGGCTCAGGATCCCAGCGCTTGCCTAGTATTCAGCTAGCCCTAGGCTCCCAAAAGGGCCAAGGAGGGTCTGGGCTGCCTCTGGCTCCATGGGCACTGCTGCTTGGCTGGTGGTCTCCGCAGCTAGAGCCCAATTCAAAGCGTCTTCCCCTTAGCAGAGAAGGCTGATTTGGCATAGAAAGGCCTTGATTGTACTGGCCCTTTCAACCCACCCATAGCCTAGATGTGGGGTGGGACCCACAAAGGGGCTATCTCGAAACAGCAGAAAACGCGCTTCTAGGAGCTGCATTCTGCAAAGGGAAACTGTGCTCAGGGAACAAACCTCAGCCCCAATGCAGCTTGGCTCAGGATCCCAGGGCTTGCCTAGTTCTCACCTAGCCCTAGGCTCCCGACAGGGCCAAGGAGGGTCTGGGCTGCCTCTGGCTCCGTGGGCACTGCTGCTTGGCTGGTGGTCTCCGCAGCTGGAAACCTACTCCAAGCATCTTCTCCTTCGCGGAGAAGCCTGATTTGGCATAAAAATGCCTTGATTGTCCTGGCCCTATCAACCCACCTATAGCTAGAGCTAGGGTGGGACCACCAATGGCGTAGCTCCGAAATGGCACAAAACTCGCTTGTAGGAGCTGCATTCTGCAAAGGGAAACTGTGCTCAGGGAACAAACCAGAGCCGCCATGCGGCTTGGCTCAGGATCCCAGCGCTTGCCTAGTTCTCACCTAGCCCTAGGCTCCCAAAAGGGCCAAGGAGGGTCTGGGCTGCCTCTGGCTCTGTGGGCACTGCTGCTTGGCTGGTGGTCTCCGCAGCTAGAGCCCAATTCAAAGCGTCTTCCCCTTAGCAGAGAAGGCTGATTTGGCATAGAAAGGCCTTGATTGTACTGGCCCTTTCAACCCACCCATAGCCTAGATGTAGGGTGGGACCCACAAAGGGGCTATCTCGAAACAGCACAAAACGCGCTTCTAGGAGCTGCATTCTGCAAAGGGAAACTGTGCTCGGGGAACAAACCTCAGCCCCAATGCGGCTTGGCTCAGGATCCCAGCGCTTGCCGAGTATTCAGCTAGCCCTAGGCTCCCCATAGGGCCAAGGAGGGTCTGGGCGGCCTCTGGCTCCGTGGGCACTGCTGCTTGGCTGGTGGTCTCCGCAGCTGGAAACCAACTCCACGCGTCTTCTCCTTGGCAGAGAAGGATGATTTGGCCTGAAGAAGCGCAGTGTGCCATGGCCCTAGTAACCCACCCATAGCCAGCTCGGGAGGGAGCCACCTAGGGCCTAGCTCGGAAATGGCACAAAACGTGCTTCCAGGAGCTGCATTCTGCAAAGGGAAACTGTGCTCGGGGAACAAACCTCAGCCCCAATGCGGCTTGGCTCAGGATCCCAGCGCTTGCCTAGTTCTCGCCTAGCCCTAGGCTCCCAAAAGGGCCAAGGAGGGTCTGGGCTGCCTCTGGCTCCGTGGGCACTGCTGCTTGTCTGGTGGTCTCCGCAGCTGGAAACCAACTCCAAGCGTTTTCTCCTTAGCGGAGAAGGCTGATTTGGCATAGAAAGGCCTTGATTGTACAGGCCCTATCAACGCACCCATAGCCTAGAACTAGGGTGGGACCCACCTATGCCCTAGCTCCGAAATAGCACAAAACTCGCTTCTAGGAGCTGCATTCTGCAAAGGGAAACTGTGCTCGGGGAACAAACCTCAGCCCCAATGCGGCTTGGCTCAGGATCCCAGCGCTTGCCTAGTTCTCACCTAGCCCTAGGCTCCCCATAGGGCCAAGGATGGTCTGGGCTGCCTCTGGCTCCGTGGGCACTGCTGCTTGGCTGGTGGTCTCCGCAGCTGGAAACCAACTCCAAACGTCTTCTCCTTCGCGGAGAAGGATGAGGTGGCATGAAAAAGCCCTGTGTGCACTGGTTCTATCCACCCAGCCATAGCCGGCTAGGGTGGAACCCACCTATGGGCTACCTCGAAACAGCAGAAAACGCGCTTCTAGTAGCTGCATTCTGCAAAGGGAAACTGTGCTCGGGGAACAAACCTCAGCCCCAATGCGGCTTGGCTCAGGATCCCAGCGCTTGCCTAGTTCTCGCCTAGCCCTAGGCTCCCAAAAGGGCCAAGGAGGGTCTGGGCTGCCTCTGGCTCTGTGGGCACTGCTGCTTGGCTGGTGGTCTCCGCAGCTAGAGCCCAATTCAAAGCGTCTTCCCCTTAGCAGAGAAGGCTGATTTGGCATAGAAAGGCCTTGATTGTACTGGCCCTTTCAACCCACCCATAGCCTAGATGTAGGGTGGGACCCACAAAGGGGCTATCTCGAAACAGCACAAAACGCGCTTCTAGGAGCTGCATTCTGCAAAGGGAAACTGTGCTCGGGGAACAAACCTCAGCCCCAATGCGGCTTGGCCCAGGATCCCAGCGCTTGCCTAGTTCTCGCCTAGCCCTAGGCTCCCAAAAGGGCCAAGGAGGGTCTGGGCTGCCTCTGGCTCTGTGGGCACTGCTGCTTGGCTGGTGGTCTCCGCAGCTAGAGCCCAATTCAAAGCGTCTTCCCCTTAGCAGAGAAGGCTGATTTGGCATAGAAAGGCCTTGATTGTACTGGCCCTTTCAACCCACCCATAGCCTAGATGTAGCGTGGGACCCACAAAGGGGCTATCTCGAAACAGCACAAAACGCGCTTCTAGGAGCTGCATTCTGCAAAGGGAAACTGTGCTCGGGGAACAAACCTCAGCCCCAATGCAGCTTGGCTCAGGATCCCAGGGCTTGCCTAGTTCTCACCTAGCCCTAGGCTCCCGACAGGGCCAAGGAGGGTCTGGGCTGCCTCTGGCTCCGTGGGCACTGCTGCTTGGCTGGTGGTCTCCGCAGCTGGAAACCTACTCCAAGCATCTTCTCCTTCGCGGAGAAGCCTGATTTGGCATAAAAATGCCTTGATTGTCCTGGCCCTATCAACCCACCTATAGCTAGAGCTAGGATGGGACCACCAATGGCGTAGCTCCGAAATGGCACAAAACTCCCTTGTAGGAGCTGCATTCTGCAAAGGGAAACTGTGCTCAGGGAACAAACCAGAGCCGCCGTGCGGCTTGGCTCAGGATCCCAGTGCTTGCCTAGTTCTCACCTAGCCCTAGGCTCCCCATAGGGCCAAGGAGGGTCTGGGCTGCCTCTGGCTCCGTGGGCACTGCTGCTTGGCTGGTGGTCTCCGCAGCTGGAACCCAACTCCAAGCATCTTCTCCTTAGCGGAGAAGGCTGATTTGGCATGGAAAGGCCTTGATTGTACTGGCCCTATCAACCCACCTATAGCCTAGAGCTAGGGTGGGACCCACCTAAGGTGTAGTTCAGAAGTAGCACAAAACTCTCTTCTAGGAGCTGCATTCTGCAAAGGGAAACTGTGCTCGGGGAACAAACCTCAGCCCCAATGCCGCTTGGCTCAGGATCCCAGCGCTTGCCTAGTATTCAGCTAGCCCTAGGCTCCCCATAGGGCCAAGGAGTGTCTGGGCTGCCTCTGGCTCCGTGGGCACTGCTGCTTGGCTGGTGGTCTCCGCAGCTGGAAACCAACTCCAAGTGTCTTCTCCTTGGCAGAGAAGGATGATTTGGCCTGAAGAAGCCCAGTGTGCCATGGCCTTAGCAACCCACCCATAGCCAGCTCGGGAGGAAGCCACCTAGGGCCTAGCTCCGAAACAGCACAAAACGTGCTTCCAGGAGCTGCATTCTGCAAAGGGAAACTGTGCTCGGGGAACAAACCTCAGCCCCAATGCAGCTTGGCTCAGGATCCCAGTGCTTGCCTATTTCTCACCTAGCCCTAGGCTCCCGACAGGGCCAAGGAGGGTCTGGGCTGCCTCTGGCTCCGTGGGCACTGCTGCTTGGCTGGTGGTCTCCGCAGCTGGAAATCAACTCCAAGTGTCTTCTCCTTGGCAGAGAAGGATGATTTGGCTTGAAGAAGCCCAGTGTGCCATGGCCCTATCAACCCACCTATAGCCTAGAGCTAGGGTGGGACCACCAATGGCGTAGCTCCGAAATGGCACAAAACTCGCTTGTAGGAGCTGCATTCTGCAAAGGGAAACTGTGCTCAGGGAACAAACCTCAGCCCCAATGCGGCTTGGCTCAGGATCCCAGCGCTTGCCTAGTTCTCACCTAGCCCTTGGCTCCCCATAGGGCCAAGGAGGGTCTGGGCTGCCTCTGGCTCCGTGGGCACTGCTGATTGGCTGGTGGTCTCCGCAGCTGGAACCCAACTCCAAGTGTCTTCTCCTTAGCGGAGAAGGCTGATTTGGCATAGAAAGGCCTTGATTGTACTGGCCCTATCAACCCACCTATAGCCTAGAGCTAGGGTGGGACCCACATAAGGTGTAGCTCGGAAATAGCACAAAATGGGCTTCTAGGAGCTGCATTCTGCAAAGGGAAACTGTGCTCGGGGAACAAACCTCAGCCCCAATGCCGCTTGGCTCAGGATCCCAGCGCTTGCCTAGTATTCAGCTAGCCCTAGGCTCCCCATAGGGCCAAGGAGTGTCTGGGCTGCCTCTGGCTCCATGGGCACTGCTGCTTGGCTGGTGGTCTCCGCAGCTGGAAACCAACTCCAAGTGTCTTCTCCTTGGCAGAGAAGGATGATTTGGCCTGAAGAAGCCCAGTGTGCCATGGCCCTAGCAACCCACCCATAGCCAGCTCGGGAGGAAGCCACCTAGGGCCTAGCTCCGAAACAGCACAAAACGTGCTTCCAGGAGCTGCATTCTGCAAAGGGAAACTGTGCTCGGGGAACAAACCTCAGCCCCAATGCAGCTTGGCTCAGGATCCCAGTGCTTGCCTAGTTCTCACCTAGCCCTAGGCTCCCGACAGGGCCAAGGAGGGTCTGGGCTGCCTCTGGCTCCGTGGGCACTGCTGCTTGGCTGGTGGTCTCCGCAGCTGGAAATCAACTCCAAGTGTCTTCTCCTTGGCAGAGAAGGATGATTTGGCTTGAATAAGCCCAGTGTGCCATGGCCCTATCAACCCACCTATAGCCTAGAGCTAGGGTGGGACCACCAATGGTGTAGCTCCGAAATGGCACAAAACTCGCTTGTAGGAGCTGCATTCTGCAAAGGGAAACTGTGCTCAGGGAACAAACCTCAGCCCCAATGCGGCTTGGCTCAGGATCCCAGCGCTTGCCTAGTTCTCACCTAGCCCTAGGCTCCCCATAGGGCCAAGGAGGGTCTGGGCTGCCTCTGGCTCCGTGGGCACTGCTGCTTGGCTGGTGGTCTCCGCAGCTGGAACCCAACTCCAAGTGTCTTCTCCTTAGCGGAGAAGGCTGATTTGGCATAGAAAGGCCTTGATTGTACTGGCCCTATCAACCCACCTATAGCCTAGAGCTAGGGTGGGACCCACATAAGGTGTAGCTCGGAAATAGCACAAAACTCTCTTCTAGGAGCTGCATTCTGCAAAGGGAAACTGTGCTCGGGGAACAAACCTCAGCCCCAATGCCGCTTGGCTCAGGATCCCAGCGCTTGCCTAGTATTCAGCTAGCCCTAGGCTCCCAAAAGGGCCAAGGAGGGTCTGGGCTGCCTCTGGCTCCATGGGCACTGCTGCTTGGCTGGTGGTCTCCGCAGCTAGAGCCCAATTCAAAGCGTCTTCCCCTTAGCAGAGAAGGCTGATTTGGCATAGAAAGGCCTTGATTGTACTGGCCCTTTCAACCCACCCATAGCCTAGATGTAGGGTGGGACCCACAAAGGGGCTATCTCGAAACAGCAGAAAACGCGCTTCTAGGAGCTGCATTCTGCAAAGGGAAACTGTGCTCAGGGAACAAACCTCAGCCCCAATGCAGCTTGGCTCAGGATCCCAGGGCTTGCCTAGTTCTCACCTAGACCTAGGCTCCCGACAGGGCCAAGGAGGGTCTGGGCTGCCTCTGGCTCCGTGGGCACTGCTGCTTGGCTGGTGGTCTCCGCAGCTGGAAACCAACTCCAAGCATCTTCTCCTTCGCGAAGAAGCCTGATTTGGCATAAAAATGCCTTGATTGTCCTGGCCCTATCAACCCACCTATAGCTAGAGCTAGGGTGGGACCACCAATGGCGTAGCTCCGAAATGGCACAAAACTCGCTTGTAGGAGCTGCATTCTGCAAAGGGAAACTGTGCTCAGGGAACAAACCAGAGCCGCCATGCGGCTTGGCTCAGGATCCCAGCGCTTGCCTAGTTCTCACCTAGCCCTAGGCTCCCCATAGGGCCAAGGATGGTCTGGGCTGCCTCTGGCTCCATGGGCACTGCTGCTTGGCTGGTGGTCTCCGCAGCTGGAACGCAACTCCAAGCGTCTTCTCCTTAGCCGAGAAGGCTGATTTGGCATAGAAAGGCCTTGATTGTACTGGCCCTATCAACCCACCTATAGCCTAGGGCTAGGGTGGGACCCACCTAAGGTGTAGCTCCGAAATAGCACAAAGCTCTCTTCTAGGAACTCCATTGTGCAAAGGGAAACTGTGCTCGGGAACAAACCTCAGCCCCAATGCCGCTTGGCTCAGGACCCCACGCTTGCCTAGTATTCAGCTAGCCCTAGGCTCCCATAGGGCCAAGGAGGGTCTGGGCTGCCTCTGGCTCCATGGGCACTGCTGCTTGGCTGGTGGTCTCCGCAGCTGGAAACCAACTCCAAGCGTCTTCTCCTTGGCAGAGAAGGATGATTTGGCCTGAAGAAGCCCAGTGTGCCATGGCCCTAGCAACCCACGCATAGCCAGCTCGGGAGGGAGCCACCTAGGGCCTAGCTCCGAAACAGCACAAAACGTGCTTCCAGGAGCTGCATTCTGCAAAGGGAAACTGTGCTCGGGGAACAAACCTCAGCCCCAATGCGGCTTGGCTCAGGATCCCAGCGCTTGCATAGTTCTCGCCTAGCCCTAGGCTCCCAAAAGGGCCAAGGAGGGTCTGGGCTGCCTCTGGATCCATGGGCACTGCTGCTTGGCTGGTGGTCTCCGCAGCTAGAGCCCAATTCAAAGCGTCTTCACCTTAGCAGAGAAGGCTGATTTGGCATAGAATGGCCTTGATTGTACTGGCCCTTTCAACCCACCCATAGCCTAGATGTAGTGTGGGACCCACAAAGGGGCTATCTCGAAACAGCAGAAAACGCGCTTCTAGGAGCTGCATTCTGCAAAGGGAAACTGTGCTCAGGGAACAAACCTCAGCCCCAATGCAGCTTAGCTCAGGATCCCAGTGCTTGCCTAGTTCTCACCTAGTGCTAGGCTCCCGACAGGGCCAAGGAGGGTCTGGGCTGCCTCTGGCTCCGTGGGCACTGCTGCTTGGCTGGTGGTCTCCGCAGGTGGAAACCAACTCCAAGCGATTTCTCCTTAGCGGAGAAGGCTGATTTGGCATAGAAAGGCCTTGATTGTACTGGCCATATCATCGCACCCATAGCCTAGAACTAGGGTGGGACCCACCTATGCCCTAGCTCCGAAATAGCACAAAACGCCCTTCTAGGAGCTGCATTCTGCAAAGGGAAACTGTGCTCGGGGAACAAACCTCAGCCCCAATTCGGCTTGGCTCAGGATCCCAGCGCTTGCCTAGTTCTCACCTAGCCCTAGGCTCCCGACAGGGCCAAGGAGGGTCTGGGCTGCCTCTGGCTCCGTGGGCACTGCTGCTTGGCTGGTGGTCTCCGCAGCTGGAAACCAACTCCAAACGTCTTCTCCTTAGCGTAGAAGCCTGATATGGCATAGAAAGGCCTTGATTCTACTGGCCCTATCAACCCACCTATAGCCTAGAGCTAGGGTGGGACCCACCTATGCCCTAGCTCCGAAATAGCACAAAACTCTCTTCTAGGAGCTGCATTCTGCAAAGGGAAACTGTGCTCAGGGAACAAACCTCAGCCCCAATGCAGCTTGGCTCAGGATCCCAGTGCTTGCCAAGTTCTCAGCTAGCGCTAGGCTCCCGACAGGGCCAAGGAGGGTCTGGGCTGCCTCTGGCTCCGTGGGCACTGCTGCTTGGCTGGTGGTCTCCGCAGCTGAAAACCAACTCCAAGCGTCTTCTCCTTGGCAGGGAAGGATGATTTGGCCTGAAGAAGCCCAGTGTGCCATGGCCCTAGCAACCCACCCATAGCTAGCTCTGGAGGGAGCCACCTAGGCCCTAGCTCCGAAACAGCACAAAACGTGCTTCCAGGAGCTGCATTCTGCAAAGGGAAACTGTGCTCAGGGAACAAACCACAGCCCCAATGCGGCTTGGCTCAGGATCCCAGCGCTTGCCTAGTTCTCGCCTAGCCCTAGGCTCCCGACAGGACCAAGGAGGGTCTGGGCTGCCTCTGGCTCCGTGGGCACTGCTGCTTGGCTGGTGGTCTCCGCACCTGGAAACCAACTCCAAGAATATTCTCCTTGGCTGAGAAGCCTGATTTGGCATAAAAATGCCTTGATTGTCCTGGCCCTATCAACCCACCTATAGCCTAGAGCTAGGGTGGGACCACCAATGGCATAGCTCCGAAATGGCACAAAACTCGCTTGTAGGAGCTGCATTCTGCAAAGGGAAACTGTGCTCAGGGAACAAACCAGAGCCGCCATGCGGCTTGGCTCAGGATCCCAGCGCTTGCCTAGTTCTCACCTAGCCCTAGGCTCCCCATAGGGCCAAGGAGGGTCTGGGCTGCCTCTGGCTCCGTGGGCACTGCTGCTTGGCTGGTGGTCTCCGCAGCTGGAAACCAACTCCAAACGTCTTCTCCTTCGCGGAGAAGGATGAGGTGGCATGAAAAAGCCCTGTGTGCACTGGCCCTATCCACCCAGCCATAGCCAGATAGGGTTGGACCCACCTATGGGCTACCTCGAAACAGCACAAAACGCGCTTCTAGGAGCTGCATTCTGCAAAGGGAAACTGTGCTCGGGGAACAAACCTCAGCCCCAATGCGGCTTGGCTCAGGATCCCAGCGCTTACCTAGTTCTCACCTAGCCCTAGGCTCCCCATAGGGCCAAGGAGGGTCTGGGCTGCTTCTGGCTCCGTGGGCACTGCTGCTTGGCTGGTGGTCTCCGCAGCTGGAACCCAACTCCAAGCGTCTTCTCCTTAGTGGAGAAGGCTGATTTGGCATAGAAAGGCATTGATTGTACTGGCCCTATCAACCCACCTATAGCCTAGGGCTAGGGTGGGACCCACCTAAGGTGTAGCTCGGAAGTAGCACAAAACTCTCTTCTAGGAGCTCCATTCTGCAAAGGGAAACTGTGCTCGGGAACAAACCTCAGCCCCAATGCCGCTTGGCTCAGGACCCCACGCTTGCCTAGTATTCAGCTAGCCCTAGGCTCCCCATAGGGCCAAGGAGGGTCTGGGCTGCCTCTGGCTCCATGGGCACTTCTGCTTGGCTGGTGGTCTCCGCAGCTGGAAACCAACTCCAAGCGTCTTCTCCTTGGCAGAGAAGGATGATTTGGCCTGAAGAAGCCCAGTGTGCCATGGCCCTAGCAACCCACCCATAGCCAGCTCGGGAGGGAGCCACCTAGGGCCTAGCTCCGAAACAGCACAAAACGTGCTTCCAGGAGCTGCATTCTGCAAAGGGAAACTGTGCTCGGGGAACAAACCTCAGCCCCAATGCGGCTTGGCTCAGGATCCCAGCGATTGCCTAGTTCTCGCCTAGCCCTAGGCTCACAAAAGGGCCAAGGAGGGTCTGGGCTGCCTCTGGCTCCATGGGCACTGTTGCTTGGCTGGTGGTCTCCGCAGCTGGAGCCCAATTCAAAGCGTCTTCCCCTTAGCAGAGAAGGCTGATTTGGCATAGAAAGGCCTTGATTGTACTGGCCCTTTCAACCCACACATAGCCTAGATGTAGGGTGGGACCCACAAAGGGGCTATCTCGAAACAGCACAAAACGCCCTTCTAGGAGCTGCATTCTGCAAAGGGAAACTGTGCTCAGGGAACAAACCTCAGCCCCAATGCGGCTTGGCTCAGGATCCCAGCGCTTGCCTAGTTCTCACCTAGCCCTAGGCTCCCCATAGGGCCAAGGAGGGTCTGGGCTGCCTCTGGCTCCGTGGGCACTGCTGCTTGGCTGGTGGTCTCCGCAGCTGGAAACCAACTCCAAGCGTCTTCTCCTTGGCAGAGAAGGATGATTTGGCCTGAAGAAGCCCAGTGTGCCATGGCCCTAGCAACCCACCCATAGCCAGCTCTGGAGGGAGCCACCTAGGCCCTAGCTGCGAAACAGCACAAAACGTGCTTCCAGGAGCTGCATTCTGCAAAGGGAAACTGTGCTCAGGGAACAAACCACAGCCCCAATGCGGCTTGGCTCAGGATCCCAGTGCTTGCCTAGTTCTCACCTAGCCCTAGGCTCCCGACAGGGCCAAGGAGGGTCTGGGCTGCCTCTGGCTCCGTGGGCACTGCTGCTTGGCTGGTGGTCTCCGCAGCTGGAAACCAACTCCAAGCGTTTTCTCCTTAGCGGAGAAGGCTGATTTGGCATAGAAAGGCCTTGATTGTACTGGCCCTATCAACGCACCCATAGCCTAGAACTAGGGTGGGACCCACCTATGCCCTAGCTCCGAAATAGCACAAAAATCGCTTCTAGAAGCTGCATTCTGCAAAGGGAAACTGTGCTCGGGGAACAAACCTCAGCCCCAATGCCGCTTGGCTCAGGACCCCACGCTTGCCTAGTATTCAGCTAGCCCTAGGCTCCCCCTAGGGCCAAGGAGGGTCTGGGCTGCCTCTGGCTCCGTGGGCCCTGCTGCTTGGCTGGTGGTCTCCGCAGCTGGAAACCAACTCCAAGCGCCTTCTACTTAGCAGAGAAGGCTGATTTGGCATAGAAAGGCCTTGATTGTACTGGCCCTGTCAACCCACCTATAGCCTAGAGCTAGGGTGGGACCCACCTAAGGTGTAGCTCGGAAATAGCACAAAACTCTCTTCTAGGAACTGCATTCTGCAAAGGGAAACTGTGCTCGGGGAACAAACCTCAGCCCCAATGCGGCTTGGCTCAGGATCCCAGCGCTTGCCTAGTTCTCACCTAGCCCTAGGCTCCCCATAGGGCCAAGGAGGGTCTGGGCTGCCTCTGGCTCCGTGGGCACTGCTGCTTGGCTGGTGGTCTCCGCAGCTGGAAACCAACTCCAAGCGTCTTCTCCTTGGCAGAGAAGGATGATTTGGCCTGAAGAAGCCCAGTGTGCCATGGCCCTAGCAACCCACCCATAGCCAGCTCTGGAGGGAGCCACCTAGGCCCTAGCTCCGAAACAGCACAAAACGTGCTTCCAGGAGCTGCATTCTGCAAAGGGAAACTGTGCTCAGGGAACAAACCACAGCCCCAATGCGGCTTGGCTCAGGATCCCAGCGCTTGCCTAGTTCTCGCCTAGCCCTAGGCTCCCGACAGGACCAAGGAGGGTCTGGGCTTCCTCTGGCTCTGTGGGCACTGCTGCTTGGCTGGTGGTCTCCGCAGCTGGAACCCAACTCCAAGTGTCTTCTCCTTAGCAGAGAAGGCTGATTTGGCATAGAAAGGCCTTGATTGTACTGGCCCTTTCAACCCACCCATAGCCTAGATGTAGGGTGGGACCCAAAAAGTGGCTATCTCGAAACAGCACAAAACGCGCTTCTAGGAGCTGCATTCTGCAAAGGGAAACTGTGCTCGGGGAACAAACCTCAGCCCCAATGCGGCTTGGCTCAGGATCCCAGCTCTTGCCTAGTTCTCACCTAGACCTAGGCTCCCGACAGGGCCAAGGAGGGTCTGGGCTGCCTCTGGCTCCGTGGGCACTGCTGCTTGGCTGGTGGTCTCCGCAGCTGGAAACCAACTCCAAGCGTTTTCTCCTTAGCGGAGAAGGCTGATTTGGCATAGAAAGGCCTTGATTGTACTGGCCCTATCAACGCACCCATAGCCTAGATGTAGGGTGGGACCCACCTATGCCCTAGCTCAGAAATAGCACAAAACTTTCTTCTAGGAGCTGCATTCTGCAAAGGGAAACTGTGCTCGGGGAACAAACCTCAGCCCCAATGCAGCTTGGCTCAGGATCCCAGCGCTTGCCTAGTTCTCACCTAGCCCTAGGCTCCCGACAGGGCCAAGGAGGGTCTGGGCTGCCTCTGGCTCCGTGGGCACTGCTGCTTGGCTGGTGGTCTCCGCAGCTGGAAACCAACTCCAAGCGTCTTCTCCTTGGCAGAGAAGGATGATTTGGCCTGAAGAAGCCCAGTGTGCCATGGCCCTAGCAACCCACCCATAGCCAGCTCTGGAGGGAGCCACCTAGGCCCTAGCTCCGAAACAGCACAAAACGTGCTTCCAGGAGCTGCATTCTGCAAAGGGAAACTGTGCTCAGGGAACAAACCACAGCCCCAATGCGGCTTGGCTCAGGATCCCAGCGCTTGCCTAGTTCTCACCTAGCCCTAGGCTCCCCATAGGGCCAAGGAGGGTCTGGGCTGCCTCTGGCTCCGTGGGCACTGCTGCTTGGCTGGTGGTCTCCGCAGCTGGAAACCAACTCCAAACGTCTTCTCCTTCGCGGAGAAGGATGCGGTGGCGTGAAAAAGCCCTGTGTGCACTGGCCCTATCCACCCAGCCATAGCCGGCTAGGGTGGAACCCACCTATGGGCTACCTCGAAACAGCAGAAAACGCGCTTCTAGGAGCTGCATTCTGCAAAGGGAAACTGTGCTCGGGGAACAAACCTCAGCCCCAATGCGGCTTGGCTCAGGATCCCAGCGCTTGCCTAGTTCTCACCTAGCCCTAGGCTCCCCATAGGGCCAAGGAAGGTCTGGGCTGCTTCTGGCTCCGTGGGCACTGCTGCTTGGCTGGTGGTCTCCGCAGCTGGAACCCAACTCCAAGCGTCTTCTACTTAGCAGAGAAGGCTGATTTGGCATAGAAAGGCCTTGATTGTACTGGCCCTATCAACCCACCTATAGCCTAGAGCTAGGGTGGGACCCACCTAAGGTGTAGCTCGGAAATAGCACAAAACTCTCTTCTAGGAGCTGCATTCTGCAAAGGGAAACTGTGCTCGGGGAACAAACCTCAGCCCCAATGCCGCTTGGCTCAGGACCCCACGCTTGCCTAGTATTCAGCTAGCCCTAGGCTCCCCATAGGGCCAAGGAGGGTCTGGGCTGCCTCTGGCTCCATGGGCACTGCTGCTTGGCTGGTGGTCTCCGCAGCTGGAAACCAACTCCAAGCGTCTTCTCCTTGACAGAGAAGGATGATTTGGCCTGAAGAAGCGCAGTGTGCCATGGCCCTAGCAACCCACCCATAGCCAGCTCGGGAGGGAGCCACCTAGGGCCTAGCTCCGAAACAGCAGAAAACGCGCTTCTAGGAGCTGCATTCTGCAAAGGGAAACTGTGCTCGGGGAACAAACCTCAGCCCCAATGCGGCTTGGCTCAGGATCCCAGCGCTTGCCTAGTATTCAGCTAGCCCTAGGCTCCCCATAGGGCCAAGGAGGGTCTGGGCTGCTTCTGGCTCCGTGGGCACTGCTGCATGGCTGGTGGTCTCCGCAGCTAGAACCCAACTCCAAGCGTCTTCTACTTAGCAGAGAAGGCTGATTTGGCATAGAAAGGCCTTGATTGTACTGGCCCTATAAACGCACCCATAGCCTAGATGTAGGGTGGGACCCACAAAGGGGCTATCTCGAAACAGCACAAAACGCGCTTCTAGGAGCTGCATTCTGCAAAGGGAAACTGTGCTCGGGGAACAAACCTCAGCCCCAATGCCGCTTGGCTCAGGATCCCAGCGCTTGCCTAGTATTCAGCTAGCCTTAGGCTCCCCATAGGGCCAAGGAGGGTCTGGGCTGCCTCTGGCTCCATGGGCACTGCTGCTTGGCTGGTGGTCTCCGCAGCTGGAAACCAACTCCAAGCGTCTTCTCCTTGACAGAGAAGGATGATTTGGCCTGAAGAAGCCCAGTGTGCCATGGCCCTAGCAACCCCCCCATAGCCAGCTCGGGAGGGAGCCACCTAGGGCCTAGCTCCGAAACAGCACAAAACGTGCTTCCAGGAGCTGCATTCTGCAAAGGGAAACTGTGCTAGGGGAACAAACCTCAGCCCCAATGCGGCTTGGCTCAGGATCCCAGCGCTTGCCTAGTTCTCGCCTAGCCCTAGGCTCCCAAAAGGGCCAAGGATGGTCTGGGCTGCCTCTGGATCCATGGGCACTGTTGCTTGGCTGGTGGTCTCCGCAGCTAGAGCCCAATTCAAAGCGTCTTCCCCTTAGCAGAGAAGGCTGATTTGGCATAGAAAGGCCTTGATTGTACTGGCCCTTTCAACCCACCCATAGCCTAGATGTAGGGTGGGACCCACAAAGGGGCTATCTCGAAACAGCACAAAACGCGCTTCTAGGAGCTGCATTCTGCAAAGGGAAACTGTGCTCAGGGAACAAACCTCAGCCCCAATGCAGCTTGGCTCAGGATCCCAGTGCTTGCCTAGTATTCAGCTAGCCCTAGGCTCCCAACAGGGCCAAGGAGGGTCTGGGCTGCCTCTGGCTCCGTGGGCACTGCTGCTTGGCTGGTGGTCTCCGCAGCTGGAAACCAACTCCAAGCGTTTTCTCCTTAGCGGAGAAGGCTGATTTGGCATAGAAAGGCCTTGATTGTACTGGCCCTATCAACGCACCCATAGCCTAGAACTAGGGTGGGACCCACCTAAGCCCTAGCTCCGAAATAGCACAAAACTCGCTTCTAGGAGCTGCATTCTGCAAAGGGAAACTGTGCTCGGGGAACAAACCTCAGCCCCAATGCCGCTTGGCTCAGGACCCCACGCTTGCCTAGTATTCAGCTAGCCCTAGGCTCCCCATAGGGCCAAGGAGGGTCTGGGCTGCCTCTGGCTCCATGGGCACTGCTGCTTGGCTGGTGGTCTCCGCAGCTAGAACCCAACTCCAAGCGTCTTCTACTTAGCAGAGAAGGCTGATTTGGCATAGAAAGGCCTTGATTGTACTGGCCCTATAAACGCACCCATAGCCTAGATGTAGGGTGGGACCCACAAAGGGGCTATCTCGAAACAGCACAAAACGCGCTTCTAGGAGCTGCATTCTGCAAAGGGAAACTGTGCTCGGGGAACAAACCTCAGCCCCAATGCCGCTTGGCTCAGGATCCCAGCGCTTGCCTAGTATTCAGCTAGCCCTAGGCTCCCCATAGGGCCAAGGAGGGTCTGGGCTGCCTCTGGCTCCGTGGGCACTGCTGCTTGGCTGGTGGTCTCCGCAGCTGGAAACCAACTCCAAGCGTCTTCTCCTTGGCAGAGAAGGATGATTTGGCCTGAAGAAGCGCAGTGTGCCATGGCCCTAGTAACCCACCCATAGCCAGCTCGGGAGGGAGCCACCTAGGTCCTAGCTCCGAAACGGCACAAAACGTTCTTCCAGGAGCTGCATTCTGCAAAGGGAAACTGTGCTCGGGGAACAAACCTCAGCCCCAATGCGGCTTGGCTCAGGATCCCAGCGCTTGCCTAGTTCTCGCCTAGCCCTAGGCTCCCAAAAGGGCCAAGGAGGGTCTGGGCTGCCTCTGGCTCCGTGGGCACTGCTGCTTGGCTGGTGGTCTCCGCAGCTGGAAACCAACTCCAAACGTCTTCTCCTTCGCGGAGAAGGAGGAGGTGGCATGAAAAAGCCCTGTGTGCACTGGCCCTATCCACCCAGCCATAGCCGGCTAGGGTGGAACCCACCTATGTGCTACCTCGAAACAGCAGAAAACGCGCTTCTAGGAGCTGCATTCTGCAAAGGGAAACTGTGCTCGGGGAACAAACCTCAGCCCCAATGCGGCTTGGCTCAGGATCCCAGCGCTTGCCTAGTTCTCACCTAGCCCTAGGCTCCCCATAGGGCCAAGGAGGGTCTGGGCTGCTTCTGGCTCCGTGGGCACTGCTGCTTGGCTGGTGGTCTCCGCAGCTGGAACCCAACTCCAAGCGTCTTCTACTTAGCAGAGAAGGCTGATTTGGCATAGAAAGGCCTTGATTGTACTGGCCCTATCAACCCACCTATAGCCTAGAGCTAGGGTGGGACCCACCTAAGGTGGAGCTCGGAAATAGCACAAAACTCTCTTCTAGGAGCTGCATTCTGCAAAGGGAAACTGTGCTCGGGGAACAAACCTCAGCCCCAATGCCGCTTGGCTCAGGACCCCACGCTTGCCTAGTATTCAGCTAGCCCTAGGCTCCCCATAGGGCCAAGGAGGGTCTGGGCTGCCTCTGGCTCCATGGGCACTGCTGCTTGGCTGGTGGTCTCCGCAGCTGGAAACCAACTCCAAGCGTCTTCTCCTTGACAGAGAAGGATGATTTGGCCTGAAGAAGCCCAGTGTGCCATGGCCCTAGCAACCCCCCCATAGCCAGCTCGGGAGGGAGCCACCTAGGGCCTAGCTCCGAAACAGCACAAAACGTGCTTCCAGGAGCTGCATTCTGCAAAGGGAAACTGTGCTAGGGGAACAAACCTCAGCCCCAATGCGGCTTGGCTCAGGATCCCAGCGCTTGCCTAGTTCTCGCCTAGCCCTAGGCTCCCAAAAGGGCCAAGGAGGGTCTGGGCTGCCTCTGGATCCATGGGCACTGTTGCTTGGCTGGTGGTCTCCGCAGCTAGAGCCCAATTCAAAGCGTCTTCCCCTTAGCAGAGAAGGCTGATTTGGCATAGAAAGGCCTTGATTGTACTGGCCCTTTCAACCCACCCATAGCCTAGATGTAGTGTGGGACCCACAAAGGGGCTATCTCGAAACAGCACAAAACGCGCTTCTAGGAGCTGCATTCTGCAAAGGGAAACTGTGCTCGGGGAACAAACCTCAGCCCCAATGCAGCTTGGCTCAGGATCCCAGTGCTTGCCTAGTTCTCACCTAGCCCTAGGCTCCCGACAGGGCCAAGGAGGGTCTGGGCTGCCTCTGGCTCCGTGGGCACTGCTGCTTGGCTGGTGGTCTCCGCAGCTGGCAACCAACTCCAAGCGTTTTCTCCTTAGCGGAGAAGGCTGATTTGGCATAGAAAGGCCTTGCTTGTACTGGCCCTATCAACGCACCCATAGCCTAGAACTAGGGTGGGACCCACCTATGCCCTAGCTCCGAAATAGCACAAAACTCGCTTCTAGGAGCTGCATTCTGCAAAGGGAAACTGTGCTCCGGGAACAAACCTCAGCCCCAATGCGGCTTGGCTCAGGATCCCAGCGCTTGCCTAGTTCTCACCTAGCTCTAGGCTCCCCATAGGGTCAAGGAGGGTCTGGGCTGCCTCTGGCTTCGTGGGCACTGCTGCTTGGCTGGTGGTCTCCGCAGCTGGAACCCAACTCCAAGCGTCTTCTCCTTCGCGGAGAAGGATGAGGTGGCATGAAAAATCCCTGTGTGCACTGGCCCTATCCACCCAGCCATAGCCGGCTAGGGTGGAACCCACCTATGGGCTACCTCGAAACAGCAGAAAACGCGCTTCTAGGAGCTGCATTCTGCAAAGGGAAACTGTGCTCAGGGAACAAACCTCAGCCCCAATGCAGATTGGCTCAGGATCCCAGCGCTTGCCTAGTTCTCACCTAGCCCTAGGCTCCCCATAGGGCCAAGGAGGGTCTGGGCTGCCTCTGGCTCCGTGGGCACTGCTGCTTGGCTGGTGGTCTCCGCAGCTGGAAACCAACTCCAAGCGTCTTCTCCTTGGCGGAGAAGGATGATTTGGCCTGAAGAAACCCAGTGTGCCATGGCCGTAGCAACCCACCCATAGCCAGCTCTGGAGGGAGCCACCTAGGGCCTAGCTCCGAAACAGCACAAAACGTGCTTCCAGGAGCTGCATTCTGCAAAGGGAAACTGTGCTCAGGGAACAAACCACAGCCCCAATGCGGCTTGGCTCAGGATCCCAGCGCTTGCCTAGTTCTCGCCTAGCCCTTGGCTCCCAAAAGGCCAAGGAGGGTCTGGGCTGCCTCTGGATCCATGGGCACTGCTGCTTGGCTGGTGGTCTCCGCAGCTAGAGCCCAATTCAAAGCGTCTTGCCCTTAGCAGAGAAGGCTGATTTGGCATAGAAAGGCCTTGATTGTACTGGCCCTTTCAACCCACCCACAGCCTAGATGTAGGGTGGGACCCACAAAGGGGCTATCTCGAAACAGCACAAAACGCGCTTCTAGGAGCTGCATTCTGCAAAGGGAAACTGTGCTCGGGGAACAAACCTCAGCCCCAATGCGGCTTGGCTCAGGATCCCAGCGCTTGCCTAGTATTCAGCTAGCCCTAGGCTCCCCATAGGGCCAAGGAGGGTCTGGGCTGCTTCTGGCTCCGTGGGCACTGCTGCATGGCTGGTGGTCTCCGCAGCTAGAACCCAACTCCAAGCGTCTTCTACTTAGCAGAGAAGGCTGATTTGGCATAGAAAGGCCTTGATTGTACTGGCCCTATAAACGCACCCATAGCCTAGATGTAGGGTGGGACCCACAAAGGGGCTATCTCGAAACAGCACAAAACGCGCTTCTAGGAGCTGCATTCTGCAAAGGGAAACTGTGCTCGGGGAACAAACCTCAGCCCCAATGCCGCTTGGCTCAGGATCCCAGCGCTTGCCTAGTATTCAGCTAGCCTTAGGCTCCCCATAGGGCCAAGGAGGGTCTGGGCTGCCTCTGGCTCCATGGGCACTGCTGCTTGGCTGGTGGTCTCCGCAGCTGGAAACCAACTCCAAGCGTCTTCTCCTTGACAGAGAAGGATGATTTGGCCTGAAGAAGCCCAGTGTGCCATGGCCCTAGCAACCCCCCCATAGCCAGCTCGGGAGGGAGCCACCTAGGGCCTAGCTCCGAAACAGCACAAAACGTGCTTCCAGGAGCTGCATTCTGCAAAGGGAAACTGTGCTAGGGGAACAAACCTCAGCCCCAATGCGGCTTGGCTCAGGATCCCAGCGCTTGCCTAGTTCTCGCCTAGCCCTAGGCTCCCAAAAGGGCCAAGGATGGTCTGGGCTGCCTCTGGATCCATGGGCACTGTTGCTTGGCTGGTGGTCTCCGCAGCTAGAGCCCAATTCAAAGCGTCTTCCCCTTAGCAGAGAAGGCTGATTTGGCATAGAAAGGCCTTGATTGTACTGGCCCTTTCAACCCACCCATAGCCTAGATGTAGGGTGGGACCCACAAAGGGGCTATCTCGAAACAGCACAAAACGCGCTTCTAGGAGCTGCATTCTGCAAAGGGAAACTGTGCTCAGGGAACAAACCTCAGCCCCAATGCAGCTTGGCTCAGGATCCCAGTGCTTGCCTAGTATTCAGCTAGCCCTAGGCTCCCAACAGGGCCAAGGAGGGTCTGGGCTGCCTCTGGCTCCGTGGGCACTGCTGCTTGGCTGGTGGTCTCCGCAGCTGGAAACCAACTCCAAGCGTTTTCTCCTTAGCGGAGAAGGCTGATTTGGCATAGAAAGGCCTTGATTGTACTGGCCCTATCAACGCACCCATAGCCTAGAACTAGGGTGGGACCCACCTAAGCCCTAGCTCCGAAATAGCACAAAACTCGCTTCTAGGAGCTGCATTCTGCAAAGGGAAACTGTGCTCGGGGAACAAACCTCAGCCCCAATGCCGCTTGGCTCAGGACCCCACGCTTGCCTAGTATTCAGCTAGCCCTAGGCTCCCCATAGGGCCAAGGAGGGTCTGGGCTGCCTCTGGCTCCATGGGCACTGCTGCTTGGCTGGTGGTCTCCGCAGCTAGAACCCAACTCCAAGCGTCTTCTACTTAGCAGAGAAGGCTGATTTGGCATAGAAAGGCCTTGATTGTACTGGCCCTATAAACGCACCCATAGCCTAGATGTAGGGTGGGACCCACAAAGGGGCTATCTCGAAACAGCACAAAACGCGCTTCTAGGAGCTGCATTCTGCAAAGGGAAACTGTGCTCGGGGAACAAACCTCAGCCCCAATGCCGCTTGGCTCAGGATCCCAGCGCTTGCCTAGTATTCAGCTAGCCCTAGGCTCCCCATAGGGCCAAGGAGGGTCTGGGCTGCCTCTGGCTCCGTGGGCACTGCTGCTTGGCTGGTGGTCTCCGCAGCTGGAAACCAACTCCAAGCGTCTTCTCCTTGGCAGAGAAGGATGATTTGGCCTGAAGAAGCGCAGTGTGCCATGGCCCTAGTAACCCACCCATAGCCAGCTCGGGAGGGAGCCACCTAGGTCCTAGCTCCGAAACGGCACAAAACGTTCTTCCAGGAGCTGCATTCTGCAAAGGGAAACTGTGCTCGGGGAACAAACCTCAGCCCCAATGCGGCTTGGCTCAGGATCCCAGCGCTTGCCTAGTTCTCGCCTAGCCCTAGGCTCCCAAAAGGGCCAAGGAGGGTCTGGGCTGCCTCTGGCTCCGTGGGCACTGCTGCTTGGCTGGTGGTCTCCGCAGCTGGAAACCAACTCCAAACGTCTTCTCCTTCGCGGAGAAGGAGGAGGTGGCATGAAAAAGCCCTGTGTGCACTGGCCCTATCCACCCAGCCATAGCCGGCTAGGGTGGAACCCACCTATGTGCTACCTCGAAACAGCAGAAAACGCGCATCTAGGAGCTGCATTCTGCAAAGGGAAACTGTGCTCGGGGAACAAACCTCAGCCCCAATGCGGCTTGGCTCAGGATCCCAGCGCTTGCCTAGTTCTCACCTAGCCCTAGGCTCCCCATAGGGCCAAGGAGGGTCTGGGCTGCTTCTGGCTCCGTGGGCACTGCTGCTTGGCTGGTGGTCTCCGCAGCTGGAACCCAACTCCAAGCGTCTTCTACTTAGCAGAGAAGGCTGATTTGGCATAGAAAGGCCTTGATTGTACTGGCCCTATCAACCCACCTATAGCCTAGAGCTAGGGTGGGACCCACCTAAGGTGTAGCTCGGAAATAGCACAAAACTCTCTTCTAGGAGCTGCATTCTGCAAAGGGAAACTGTGCTCGGGGAACAAACCTCAGCCCCAATGCCGCTTGGCTCAGGACCCCACGCTTGCCTAGTATTCAGCTAGCCCTAGGCTCCCCATAGGGCCAAGGAGGGTCTGGGCTGCCTCTGGCTCCATGGGCACTGCTGCTTGGCTGGTGGTCTCCGCAGCTGGAAACCAACTCCAAGCGTCTTCTCCTTGACAGAGAAGGATGATTTGGCCTGAAGAAGCCCAGTGTGCCATGGCCCTAGCAACCCCCCCATAGCCAGCTCGGGAGGGAGCCACCTAGGGCCTAGCTCCGAAACAGCACAAAACGTGCTTCCAGGAGCTGCATTCTGCAAAGGGAAACTGTGCTAGGGGAACAAACCTCAGCCCCAATGCGGCTTGGCTCAGGATCCCAGCGCTTGCCTAGTTCTCGCCTAGCCCTAGGCTCCCAAAAGGGCCAAGGAGGGTCTGGGCTGCCTCTGGATCCATGGGCACTGTTGCTTGGCTGGTGGTCTCCGCAGCTAGAGCCCAATTCAAAGCGTCTTCCCCTTAGCAGAGAAGGCTGATTTGGCATAGAAAGGCCTTGATTGTACTGGCCCTTTCAACCCACCCATAGCCTAGATGTAGTGTGGGACCCACAAAGGGGCTATCTCGAAACAGCACAAAACGCGCTTCTAGGAGCTGCATTCTGCAAAGGGAAACTGTGCTCGGGGAACAAACCTCAGCCCCAATGCAGCTTGGCTCAGGATCCCAGTGCTTGCCTAGTTCTCACCTAGCCCTAGGCTCCCGACAGGGCCAAGGAGGGTCTGGGCTGCCTCTGGCTCCGTGGGCACTGCTGCTTGGCTGGTGGTCTCCGCAGCTGGCAACCAACTCCAAGCGTTTTCTCCTTAGCGGAGAAGGCTGATTTGGCATAGAAAGGCCTTGCTTGTACTGGCCCTATCAACGCACCCATAGCCTAGAACTAGGGTGGGACCCACCTATGCCCTAGCTCCGAAATAGCACAAAACTCGCTTCTAGGAGCTGCATTCTGCAAAGGGAAACTGTGCTCCGGGAACAAACCTCAGCCCCAATGCGGCTTGGCTCAGGATCCCAGCGCTTGCCTAGTTCTCACCTAGCTCTAGGCTCCCCATAGGGTCAAGGAGGGTCTGGGCTGCCTCTGGCTTCGTGGGCACTGCTGCTTGGCTGGTGGTCTCCGCAGCTGGAACCCAACTCCAAGCGTCTTCTCCTTCGCGGAGAAGGATGAGGTGGCATGAAAAATCCCTGTGTGCACTGGCCCTATCCACCCAGCCATAGCCGGCTAGGGTGGAACCCACCTATGGGCTACCTCGAAACAGCAGAAAACGCGCTTCTAGGAGCTGCATTCTGCAAAGGGAAACTGTGCTCAGGGAACAAACCTCAGCCCCAATGCGGATTGGCTCAGGATCCCAGCGCTTGCCTAGTTCTCACCTAGCCCTAGGCTCCCCATAGGGCCAAGGAGGGTCTGGGCTGCCTCTGGCTCCGTGGGCACTGCTGCTTGGCTGGTGGTCTCCGCAGCTGGAAACCAACTCCAAGCGTCTTCTCCTTGGCAGAGAAGGATGATTTGGCCTGAAGAAACCCAGTGTGCCATGGCCGTAGCAACCCACCCATAGCCAGCTCTGGAGGGAGCCACCTAGGGCCTAGCTCCGAAACAGCACAAAACGTGCTTCCAGGAGCTGCATTCTGCAAAGGGAAACTGTGCTCAGGGAACAAACCACAGCCCCAATGCGGCTTGGCTCAGGATCCCAGCGCTTGCCTAGTTCTCGCCTAGCCCTTGGCTCCCAAAAGGCCAAGGAGGGTCTGGGCTGCCTCTGGATCCATGGGCACTGCTGCTTGGCTGGTGGTCTCCGCAGCTAGAGCCCAATTCAAAGCGTCTTGCCCTTAGCAGAGAAGGCTGATTTGGCATAGAAAGGCCTTGATTGTACTGGCCCTTTCAACCCACCCACAGCCTAGATGTAGGGTGGGACCCACAAAGGGGCTATCTCGAAACAGCACAAAACGCGCTTCTAGGAGCTGCATTCTGCAAAGGGAAACTGTGCTCGGGGAACAAACCTCAGCCCCAATGCCGCTTGGCTCAGGATCCCAGCGCTTGCCTAGTATTCAGCTAGCCCTAGGCTCCCCATAGGGCCAAGGAGGGTCTGGGCTGCCTCTGGCTCCGTGGGCACTGCTGCTTGGCTGGTGGTCTCCGCAGCTGGAAACCAACTCCAAGCGTCTTCTCCTTGGCAGAGAAGGATGATTTGGCCTGAAGAAGCGCAGTGTGCCATGGCCCTAGTAACCCACCCATAGCCAGCTCGGGAGGGAGCCACCTAGATCCTAGCTCCGAAACGGCACAAAACGTGCTTCCAGGAGCTGCATTCTGCAAAGGGAAACTGTGCTCGGGGAACAAACCTCAGCCCCAATGCGGCTTGGCTCAGGATCCCAGCGCTTGCCTAGTTCTCGCCTAGCCCTAGGCTCCCAAAAGGGCCAAGGAGGGTCTGGGCTGCCTCTGGCTCCGTGGGCACTGCTGCTTGGCTGGTGGTCTCCGCAGCTGGAAACCAACTCCAAACGTCTTCTCCTTCGCGGAGAAGGAGGAGGTGGCATGAAAAAGCCCTGTGTGCACTGGCCCTATCCACCCAGCCATAGCCGGCTAGGGTGGAACCCACCTATGGGCTACCTCGAAACAGCAGAAAACGCGCTTCTAGGAGCTGCATTCTGCAAAGGGAAACTGTGCTCGGGGAACAAACCTCAGCCCCAATGCGGCTTGGCTCAGGATCCCAGCGCTTGCCTAGTTCTCACCTAGCCCTAGGCTCCCCATAGGGCCAAGGAGGGTCTGGGCTGCTTCTGGCTCCGTGGGCACTGCTGCTTGGCTGGTGGTCTCCGCAGCTGGAACCCAACTCCAAGCGTCTTCTACTTAGCAGAGAAGGCTGATTTGGCATAGAAAGGCCTTGATTGTACTGGCCCTATCAACCCACCTATAGCCTAGAGCTAGGGTGGGACCCACCTAAGGTGTAGCTCGGAAATAGCACAAAACTCTCTTCTAGGAACTGCATTCTGCAAAGGGAAACTGTGCTCGGGGAACAAACCTCAGCCCCAATGCCGCTTGGCTCAGGACCCCACGCTTGCCTAGTATTCAGCTAGCCCTAGGCTCCCCATAGGGCCAAGGAGGGTCTGGGCTGCCTCTGGCTCCATGGGCACTGCTGCTTGGCTGGTGGTCTCCGCAGCTGGAAACCAACTCCAAGCGTCTTCTCCTTGACAGAGAAGGATGATTTGGCCTGAAGAAGCCCAGTGTGCCATGGCCCTAGCAACCCCCCCATAGCCAGCTCGGGAGGGAGCCACCTAGGGCCTAGCTCCGAAACAGCACAAAACGTGCTTCCAGGAGCTGCATTCTGCAAAGGGAAACTGTGCTAGGGGAACAAACCTCAGCCCCAATGCGGCTTGGCTCAGGATCCCAGCGCTTGCCTAGTTCTCGCCTAGCCCTAGGCTCCCAAAAGGGCCAAGGAGGGTCTGGGCTGCCTCTGGATCCATGGGCACTGTTGCTTGGCTGGTGGTCTCCGCAGCTAGAGCCCAATTCAAAGCGTCTTGCCCTTAGCAGAGAAGGCTGATTTGGCATAGAAAGGCCTTGATTGTACTGGCCCTTTCAACCCACCCATAGCCTAGATGTAGTGTGGGACCCACAAAGGGGCTATCTCGAAACAGCACAAAACGCGCTTCTAGGAGCTGCATTCTGCAAAGGGAAACTGTGCTCAGGGAACAAACCTCAGCCCCAATGCAGCTTGGCTCAGGATCCCAGGGCTTGCCTAGTTCTCACCTAGCCCTAGGCTCCCGACAGGGCCAAGGAGGGTCTGGGCTGCCTCTGGCTCCGTGGGCACTGCTGCTTGGCTGGTGGTCTCCGCAGCTGGCAACCAACTCCAAGCGTTTTCTCCTTAGCGGAGAAGGCTGATTTGGCATAGAAAGGCCTTGCTTGTACTGGCCCTATCAACGCACCCATAGCCTAGAACTAGGGTGGGACCCACCTATGCCCTAGCTCCGAAATAGCACAAAACTCGCTTCTAGGAGCTGCATTCTGCAAAGGGAAACTGTGCTCCGGGAACAAACCTCAGCCCCAATGCGGCTTGGCTCAGGATCCCAGCGCTTGCCTAGTTCTCACCTAGCTCTAGGTCCCCATAGGGTCAAGGAGGATCTGGGCTACCTCTGGCATCGTGGGCACTGCTGCTTGGCTGGTGGTCTCCGCAGCTGGAACCCAACTCCAAGCGTCTTCTCCTTCGCGGAGAAGGATGAGGTGGCATGAAAAATCCCTGTGTGCACTGGCCCTATCCACCCAGCCATAGCCGGCTAGGGTGGAACCCACCTATGGGCTACCTCGAAACAGCAGAAAACGCGCTTCTAGGAGCTGCATTCTGCAAAGGGAAACTGTGCTCAGGGAACAAACCTCAGCCCCAATGCGGATTGGCTCAGGATCCCAGCGCTTGCCTAGTTCTCACCTAGCCCTAGGCTCCCCATAGGGCCAAGGAGGGTCTGGGCTGCCTCTGGCTCCGTGGGCACTGCTGCTTGGCTGGTGGTCTCCGCAGCTGGAAACCAACTCCAAGCGTCTTCTCCTTGGCAGAGAAGGATGATTTGGCCTGAAGAAACCCAGTGTGCCATGGCCGTAGCAACCCACCCATAGCCAGCTCTGGAGGGAGCCACCTAGGGCCTAGCTCCGAAACAGCACAAAACGTGCTTCCAGGAGCTGCATTCTGCAAAGGGAAACTGTGCTAGGGGAACAAACCTCAGCCCCAATGCGGCTTGGCTCAGGATCCCAGCGCTTGCCTAGTTCTCGCCTAGCCCTAGGCTCCCAAAAGGGCCAAGGAGGGTCTGGGCTGCCTCTGGATCCATGGGCACTGTTGCTTGGCTGGTGGTCTCCGCAGCTAGAGCCCAATTCAAAGCGTCTTGCCCTTAGCAGAGAAGGCTGATTTGGCATAGAAAGGCCTTGATTGTACTGGCCCTTTCAACCCACCCATAGCCTAGATGTAGTGTGGGACCCACAAAGGGGCTATCTCGAAACAGCACAAAACGCGCTTCTAGGAGCTGCATTCTGCAAAGGGAAACTGTGCTCAGGGAACAAACCTCAGCCCCAATGCAGCTTGGCTCAGGATCCCAGGGCTTGCCTAGTTCTCACCTAGCCCTAGGCTCCCGACAGGGCCAAGGAGGGTCTGGGCTGCCTCTGGCTCCGTGGGCACTGCTGCTTGGCTGGTGGTCTCCGCAGCTGGCAACCAACTCCAAGCGTTTTCTCCTTAGCGGAGAAGGCTGATTTGGCATAGAAAGGCCTTGCTTGTACTGGCCCTATCAACGCACCCATAGCCTAGAACTAGGGTGGGACCCACCTATGCCCTAGCTCCGAAATAGCACAAAACTCGCTTCTAGGAGCTGCATTCTGCAAAGGGAAACTGTGCTCCGGGAACAAACCTCAGCCCCAATGCGGCTTGGCTCAGGATCCCAGCGCTTGCCTAGTTCTCACCTAGCTCTAGGTCCCCATAGGGTCAAGGAGGATCTGGGCTACCTCTGGCATCGTGGGCACTGCTGCTTGGCTGGTGGTCTCCGCAGCTGGAACCCAACTCCAAGCGTCTTCTCCTTCGCGGAGAAGGATGAGGTGGCATGAAAAATCCCTGTGTGCACTGGCCCTATCCACCCAGCCATAGCCGGCTAGGGTGGAACCCACCTATGGGCTACCTCGAAACAGCAGAAAACGCGCTTCTAGGAGCTGCATTCTGCAAAGGGAAACTGTGCTCAGGGAACAAACCTCAGCCCCAATGCGGATTGGCTCAGGATCCCAGCGCTTGCCTAGTTCTCACCTAGCCCTAGGCTCCCCATAGGGCCAAGGAGGGTCTGGGCTGCCTCTGGCTCCGTGGGCACTGCTGCTTGGCTGGTGGTCTCCGCAGCTGGAAACCAACTCCAAGCGTCTTCTCCTTGGCAGAGAAGGATGATTTGGCCTGAAGAAACCCAGTGTGCCATGGCCGTAGCAACCCACCCATAGCCAGCTCTGGAGGGAGCCACCTAGGGCCTAGCTCCGAAACAGCACAAAACGTGCTTCCAGGAGCTGCATTCTGCAAAGGGAAACTGTGCTCAGGGAACAAACCACAGCCCCAATGCGGCTTGGCTCAGGATCCCAGCGCTTGCCTAGTTCTCGCCTAGCCCTTGGCTCCCAAAAGGCCAAGGAGGGTCTGGGCTGCCTCTGGATCCATGGGCACTGCTGCTTGGCTGGTGGTCTCCGCAGCTAGAGCCCAATTCAAAGCGTCTTGCCCTTAGCAGAGAAGGCTGATTTGGCATAGAAAGGCCTTGATTGTACTGGCCCTTTCAACCCACCCACAGCCTAGATGTAGGGTGGGACCCACAAAGGGGCTATCTCGAAACAGCACAAAACGCGCTTCTAGGAGCTGCATTCTGCAAAGGGAAACTGTGCTCGGGGAACAAACCTCAGCCCCAAAGCCGCTTGGCTCATGAACCCACGCTTGCCTAGTATTCAGCTAGCCCTAGGCTCCCCATAAGGCCAAGGAGGGTCTTGGCAGCCTCTGGCTCCATGGGCACTGCTGCTTGGCTGGTGGTCTCCGCAGCTGGAACCCAACTCCAAGCATCTTCTCCTTAGCGGAGAAGCATGATTTGGCATAAAAATGCCTTGATTGTCCTGGCCCTATCCCCCAGCTATAGCCTAGAGCTAGGGTGGGACAACCAATGGCGTAGCTCCGAAATGGCACAAAACTCGCTTGTAGGAGCTGCATTCTGCAAAGGGAAACTGTGCTCAGGGAACAAACCAGAGCCGCCATGCGGCTTGGCTCAGGATCCCAGCGCTTGCCTAGTTCTCACCTAGCCCTAGGCTCCCCATAGGGCCAAGGAGGGTCTGGGCTGCCTCTGGCTCCATGGGCACTGCTGCTTGGCTGGTGGTCTCCGCAGCTGGAACCCAACTCCTAGTGTCTTCCCCTTAGCGGAGAAGGTTGATTTGGCATAGAAAGGCCTTGATTGTACTGGCCCTATCAACCCACCTATAGCTTAGAGCTAGGGTGGGACCCACCTAAGGTGTAGCTCGGAAGTAGCACAAAACTCTCTTCTAGGAGCTGCATTCTGCAAAGGGAAACTGTGCTCGGGGAACAAACCTCAGCCCCAATGCCGCTTGGCTCAGGATCCCAGCGCTTGCCTAGTATTCAGCTAGCCCTAGGCTCCCCATAGGGCCAAGGAGGGTCTGGGCTGCCTCTGGCTCCATGGGCACTGCTGCTTGGCTGGTGGTCTCCGCAGCTGGAAACCAACTCCAAGTGTCTTCTCCTTGGCAGAGAAGGATGATTTGGCCTGAAGAAGCCCAGTGTGCCATGGCCCTAGCAACCCACCCATAGCCAGCTCGGGAGGGAGCCACCTAGGGCCTAGCTCCGAAACAGCACAAAACGCGCTTCTAGGAGCTGCATTCTGCAAAGGGAAACTGTGCTCGGGGAACAAACCTCAGCCCCAATGCGGCTTGGCTCAGGATCCCAGCGCTTGCCTAGTTCTCACCTAGCCCTAGGCTCCCCATAGGGCCAAGGAGGGTCTGGGCTGCCTCTGGCTCCGTGGGCACTGCTGCTTGGCTGGTGGTCTCCGCAGCTGGCAACCAACTCCAAGCGTTTTCTCCTTAGCGGAGAAGGATGAGGTGGCATAGAAAGGCCTTGCTTGTACTGGCCCTATCAACCCACCCATAGCCTAGAACTAGGGTGGGACCCACCTATGCCCTAGCTCCGAAATAGCACAAAACTCGCTTCTAGGAGCTGCATTCTGCAAAGGGAAACTGTGCTCGGGGAACAAACCTCAGCCCCAATGCGGCTTGGCTCAGGATCCCAGCGCTTGCCTAGTTCTCACCTAGCCCTAGGCTCCCCATAGGGCCAAGGAGGGTCTAGGCTGCCTCTGGCTCCGTGGGCACTGCTGCTTGGTTGGTGGTCTCCGCAGCTGGAAACCAACTCCAAGCGTCTTCTCCTTGGCAGAGAAGGATGATTTGGCCTGAAGAAACCCAGTGTGCCATGGCCCTAGCACCACACACATAGCCAGCTCTGCAGGGAGCCACCTAGGGCCTAGCTCCGAAACAGCACAAAACGTGCTTCCAGGAGCTGCATTCTGCAAAGGGAAACTGTGCTCCGGGAACAAACCACAGCCCCAATGCGGCTTGGCTCAGGATCCCAGCGCTTGCCTAGTTCTCACCTAGCCCTAGGCTCCCCATAGGGCCAAGGAGGGTCTGGGCTGCCTCTGGCTCCGTGCGCACTGCTGCTTGGCTGGTGGTCTCCGCAGCTGGAAACCAACTCCAAGCGTCTTCTCCTTGGCAGAGAAGGATGATTTGGCCTGAAGAAACCCAGTGTGCCATGGCCCTAGCAACCCACCCATAGCCAGCTCGGGAGGGAGCCACATAGGGCCTAGCTCCGAAACAGCACAAAACGTGCTTCCAGGAGCTGCACTCTGCAAAGGGAAACTGTGCTCAGGGAACAAACCACAGCCCCAATGCGGCTTGGCTCAGGATCCCAGCGCTTGCCTAGTTCTCGCCTAGCCCTAGGCTCCCGACAGGGCCAAGGAGGGTCTGGGCTTCCTCTGGCTCTGTGGGCACTGCTGCTTGGCTGGTGGTCTCCGCAGCTGGAACCCAACTCCAAGTGTCTTCTCCTTAGCGGAGAAGGTTGATTTGGCATAGAAAGGCCTTGATTGTACTGGCCCTTTCAACCCACCCATAGCCTAGATGTAGTGTGGGACCCACAAAGGGGCTATCTCGAAACAGCACAAAACGCGCTTCTAGGAGCTGCATTCTGCAAAGGGAAACTGTGCTCAGGGAACAAACCTCAGCCCCAATGCAGCTTGGCTCAGGATCCCAGTGCTTGCCTAGTTCTCACCTAGCCCTAGGCTCCCGACAGGGCCAAGGAGCGTCTGGGCTGCCTCTGGCTCCGTGGGCACTGCTGCTTGGCTGGTGGTCTCCGCAGCTGGAAACCAACTCCAAGCGTTTTCTCCTTAGCGGAGAAGGCTGATTTGGCATAGAAAGGCCTTGCTTGTACTGGCCCTATCAACGCACCCATAGCCTAGAACTAGGGTGGGACCCACCTATGCCCTAGCTCCGAAATAGCACAAAACTCGCTTCTAGGAGCTGCATTCTGCAAAGGGAAACTGTGCTCCGGGAACAAACCTCAGCCCCAATGCGGCTTGGCTCAGGATCCCAGCGCTTGCCTAGTTCTCACCTAGCCCTAGGCTCCCCATAGAGCCAAGGAGGGTCTGGGCTGCCTCTGGCTTCGTGGGCACTGCTGCTTGGCTGGTGGTCTCCGCAGCTGGAACCCAACTCCAAGCGTCTTCTCCTTCGCGGAGAAGGATGCGGTGGCATGAAAAAGCCCTGTGTGCACTGGCCGTATCCACCCAGCCATAGCCGGATAGGGTGGGACCCACTTCTGGGCTACCTCGAAACAGCAGAAAACGCGCTTCTAGGAGCTGCATTCTGCAAAGGGAAACTGTGCTCGGGGAACAAACCTCAGCCCCAGTGCAGCTTGGCTCAGGACCCAGCGCTTGCCTAGTTCTCACCTAGCCCTAGGCTCCCCATAGGGCCAAGGAGGGTCTGGGCTGCCTCTGGATCCATGGGCACTGTTGCTTGGCTGGTGGTCTCCGCAGCTGGAGCCCAATTCTAAGCGTCTTGCCCTTAGCAGAGAAGGCTGATTTGGCATAGAAAGGCCTTGATTGTACTGGCCCTTTCAACCCACCCATAGCCTAGATGTAGGGTGGGACCCACAAAGGGCTATCTGGAAACAGCACAAAACGCGCTTCTAGGAGCTGCATTCTGCAAAGGGAAACTGTGCTCGGGGAACAAACCTCAGCCCCAATGCCACTTGCCTCAGGATCCCAGTGCTTGCCTAGTTCTCACCTAGCCCTTGGCTCCCCATAGGGCCAAGGAGGGTCTGGGCTGCCCCTGGCTCCGTGGGCACTGCTGCTTGGCTGGTGGTCTCCGCAGCTGGAAACCAACTCCAAGCGTCTTCTCCTTGGCAGAGAAGGATGATTTGGCCTGAAGAAACCCAGTGTGCCATGGCCCTAGCACCACACCCATAGCCAGCTCTGCAGGGAGCCACCTAGGGCCTAGCTCCGAAACAGCACAAAACGTGCTTCCAGGAGCTGCATTCTGCAAAGGGAAACTGTGCTCAGGGAACAAACCACAGCCCCAATGCCGCTTGGCTCAGGATCCCAGCGCTTGCCTAGTTCTCGCCTAGCCCTAGGCTCCCGACAGGGCCAAGGAGGGTCTGGGCTGCCTCTGGCTCTGTGGGCACTGCTGCTTGGCTGCTGGTCTCCGCAGCTGGAACCCAACTCCAAGTGTCTTCTCCTTAGCGGAGAAGGTTGATTTGGCATAGAAAGGCCTTGATTGTACTGGCCCTTTCAACCCACCCATAGCCTAGATGTAGTGTGGGACCCACAAAGGGGCTATCTCGAAACAGCACAAAACGCGCTTCTAGGAGCTGCATTCTGCAAAGGGAAACTGTGCTCAGGGAACAAACCTCAGCCCCAATGCAGCTTGGCTCAGGATCCCAGTGCTTGCCTAGTTCTCACCTAGCCCTAGGCTCCCGACAGGGCCAAGGAGGGTCTGGGCTGCCTCTGGCTCCGTGGGCACTGCTGCTTGGCTGGTGGTCTCCGCAGCTGGCAACCAACTCCAAGCGTTTTCTCCTTAGCGGAGAAGGCTGATTTGGCATAGAAAGGCCTTGCTTGTACTGGCCCTATCAACGCACCCATAGCCTAGAACTAGGGTGGGACCCACCTATGCCCTAGCTCCGAAATAGCACAAAACTCGCTTCTAGAAGCTGCATTCTGCAAAGGGAAACTGTGCTCGGGGAACAAACCTCAGCCCCAATGCGGCTTGGCTCAGGATCCCAGCGCTTGCCTAGTTCTCACCTAGCCCTAGGCTCCCCATAGGGCCAAGGAGGGTCTGGGCTGCCTCTGGCTCCGTGGGCACTGCTGCTTGGCTGGTGGTCTCCGCAGCTGGAAACCAACTCCAAGCGTCTCCTCCTTCGCGGAGAAGGATGCGGTGACGTGAAAAAGCCCTGTGTGCACTGGCCCTATCCACCCAGCCATAGCCAGCTAGGGTGGGACCCACTTATGGGCTACCTCGAAACAGCAAAAAACGCGCTTCTAGGAGCTGCATTCTGCAAAGGGAAACTGTGCTCGGGGAACAAACCTCAGCCCCAATGCGGCTTGGCTCAGGATCCCAGCGCTTGCCTAGTATTCAGCTAGCCCTAGGCTCCCCATAGGGCCAAGGATGGTCTGGACTGCCTCTGGCTCCGTGGGCACTACTGCTTGGCTGGTGGTCTCCGCAGCTGGAAACCAACTCCAAGCGTCTTCTCCTTGACAGAGAAGGATGATTTGGCCTGAAGAAGCCCAGTGTGCCATGGCCCTAGCAACCCACCCATAGCCAGCTCGGGAGGGAGCCACCTAGGGCCTAGCTTCGAAACAGCACAAAACGTGCTTCCAGGAGCTGCATTCTGCAAAGGGAAACTGTGCTCAGGGTACAAACCAGAGCCGCCATGCGGCTTGGCTCAGGATCCCAGCGCTTGCCTAGTTCTCGCCTAGCCCTAGGCTCCCGACAGGGCCAAGGAGGGTCTGGGCTTCCTCTGGCTCTGTGGGCACTGCTGCTTGGCTGGTGGTCTCCTCAGCTGGAACCCAACTGCAAGCATCTTCTCCTTAGCGGAGAAGCATGATTTGGCATAAAAATGCCTTGATTGTCCTGGCCCTATCCCCCAGCTATAGCCTAGAGCTAGGGTGGGACAACCAATGGCGTAGCTCCGAAATGGCACAAAACTCGCTTGTAGGAGCTGCATTCTGCAAAGGGAAACTGTGCTCAGGGAACAAACCAGAGACGCCATGCGGCTTGGCTCAGGATCCCAGCGCTTGCCTAGTTCTCACCTAGCCCTAGGCTCCCCATAGGGCCAAGGAGGGTCTGGGCTGCCTCTGGCTCCGTGGGCACTGCTGCTTGGCTGGTGGTCTCCGCAGCTGGAAACCAACTCCAAACGTCTTCTCCTTCGCGGAGAAGGAGGAGGTGGCATGAAAAAGCCCTGTGTGCACTGGCCCTATCCACCCAGCCATAGCCGGCTAGGGTGGAACCCACCTATGGGCTACCTCGAAACAGCAGAAAACGCGCTTCTAGGAGCTGCATTCTGCAAAGGGAAACTGTGCTCGGGGAACAAACCTCAGCCCCAATGCGGCTTGGCTCAGGATCCCAGCGCTTGCCTAGTTCTCACCTAGCCCTAGGCTCCCCATAGGGCCAAGGAGGGTCTGGGCTGCTTCTGGCTCCGTGGGCACTGCTGCTTGGCTGGTGGTCTCCGCAGCTGGAACCCAACTCCAAGCGTCTTCTACTTAGCAGAGAAGGCTGATTTGGCATAGAAAGGCCTTGATTGTACTGGCCCTATCAACCCACCCATAGCCTAGATGTAGTGTGGGACCCACAAAGGGGCTATCTCGAAACAGCACAAAACGCGCTTCTAGGAGCTGCATTCTGCAAAGGGAAACTGTGCTCGGGGAACAAACCTCAGCCCCAATGCGGCTTGGCTCAGGATCCCAACGCTTGCCTAGTTCTCGCCTAGCCCTAGGCTCCCCATAGGGCCAAGGAGGGTCTGGGCTGCCTCTGGCTCCGTGGGCACTGCTGCTTGGCTGGTGGTCTCCGCAGCTGGAAACCAACTCCACGCGTCTTCTCCTTGGCTGAGAAGGATGATTTGGCCTGAAGAAGCGCAGTGTGCCATGGCCCTAGTAACCCACCCATAGCCAGCTCGGGAGGGAGCCACCTAGGGCATAGCTCCGAAACGGCACAAAACGTGCTTCTAGGAGCTGCATTCTGCAAAGGGAAACTGTGCTCGGGGAACAAACCTCAGCCCCAATGCGGCTTGGCTCAGGATCCCAGCGCTTGCCTAGTTCTCGCCTAGCCCTAGGCTCCCAAAAGGGCCAAGGATGGTCTGGGCTGCCTCTGGATCCATGGGCACTGTTGCTTGGCTGGTGGTCTCCGCAGCTAGAGCCCAATTCAAAGCGTCTTCCCCTTAGCAGAGAAGGCTGATTTGGCATAGAAAGGCCTTGATTGTACACTCCCTATCAACGCACCCATAGCCTAGAACTAGGGTGGGACCCACCTATGCCCTAGCTCCGAAATAGCACAAAACTCGCTTCTAGGAGCTGCATTCTGCAAAGGGAAACTGTGCTCGGGAAACAAACCTCAGCCCCAATGCGGCTTGGCTCAGGATCCCAGCGCTTGCCTAGTTCTCACCTAGCCCTAGGCTCCCCATAGGGCCAAGGAGGGTCTGGGCTGCCTCTGGCTCCGTGGGCACTGCTGCTTGGCTGGTGGTCTCCGCAGCTGGAAACCAACTCCAAACGTCTTCTCCTTCGCGGAGAAGGAGGAGGTGGCATGAAAAAGCCCTGTGTGCACTGGCCCTATCCACCCAGCCATAGCCGGCTAGGGTGGAACCCACCTATGGGCTACCTCGAAACAGCAGAAAACGCGCTTCTAGGAGCTGCATTCTGCAAAGGGAAACTGTGCTCGGGGAACAAACCTCAGCCCCAATGCGGCTTGGCTCAGGATCCCAGCGCTTGCCTAGTTCTCACCTAGCCCTAGGCTCCCCATAGGGCCAAGGAAGGTCTGGGCTGCTTCTGGCTCCGTGGGCACTGCTGCTTGGCTGGTGGTCTCCGCAGCTGGAACCCAACTCCAAGCGTCTATTACTTAGCAGAGAAGGCTGATTTGGCAGAGAAAGGCCTTGATTGTACTGGCCCTATCAACCCACCTATAGCCTAGAGCTAGGGTGGGACCCACCTAAGGTGTAGCTCGGAAATAGCTCAAAACTCTCTTCTAGGAGCTGCATTCTGCAAAGGGAAACTGTGCTCGGGGAACAAACCTCAGCCCCAATGCCGCTTGGCTCAGGACCCCACGCTTGCCTAGTATTCAGCTAGCCCTAGGCTCCCCATAGGGCCAAGGAGGGTCTGGGCTGCCTCTGGCTCCATGGGCACTGCTGCTTGGCTGGTGGTCTCCGCAGCTGGAAACCAACTCCAAGCGTCTTCTCCTTGACAGAGAAGGATGATTTGGCCTGAAGAAGCGCAGTGTGCCATGGCCCTAGCAACCCACCCATAGCCAGCTCGGGAGGGAGCCACCTAGGGCCTAGCTCCGAAACAGCACAAAACGTGCTTCCAGGAGCTGCATTCTGCAAAGGGAAACTGTGCTCGGGGAACAAACCTCAGCCCCAATGCCGCTTGGCTCAGGATCCCAGCGCTTGCCTAGTTCTCACCCAGCCCTAGGCTCCCAAAAGGGCCAAGGAGGCTCTGGGCTGCCTCTGGATCCATGGGCACTGCTGCTTGGCTGGTGGTCTCTGCAGCTGGAGCCCAATTCAAAGCGTCTTCCCCTTAGCAGAGAAGGCTGCTTTGGCATAGAAGGCCTTGATTGTACTGGCCCTATCAACCCACCCATAGCCTAGATGTAGTGTGGGACCCACAAAGGGGCTATCTCGAAACAGCACAAAACGCGCTTCTAGGAGCTGCATTCTGCAAAGGGAAACTGTGCTCAGGGAACAAACCTCAGCCCCAATGCAGCTTGGCTCAGGATCCCAGTGCTTGCCTAGTTCTCACCTAGCCCTAGGCTCCCGACAGGGCCAAGGAGGGTCTGGGCTGCCTCTGGCTCCGTGGGCACTGCTGCTTGGCTGGTGGTCTCCGCAGCTGGCAACCAACTCCAAGCGTTTTCTCCTTAGCGGAGAAAGCTGATTTGGCATAGAAAGGCCTTGCTTGTACTGGCCCTATCAACGCACCCATAGCCTAGAACTAGGGTGGGACCCACCTAAGCCCTAGCTCCGAAATAGCACAAAACTCGCTTCTAGGAGCTGCATTCTGCAAAGGGAAACTGTGCTCGGGGAACAAACCTCAGCCCCAATGCCGCTTGGCTCAGGACCCCACGCTTGCCTAGTATTCAGCTAGCCCTAGGCTCCCCATAGGGCCAAGGAGGGTCTGGGCTGCCTCTGGCTCCATGGGCACTGCTGCTTGGCTGGTGGTCTCCGCAGCTAGAACCCAACTCCAAGCGTCTTCTACTTAGCAGAGAAGGCTGATTTGGCATAGAAAGGCCTTGATTGTACTGGCCCTATAAACGCACCCATAGCCTAGATGTAGGGTGGGACCCACAAAGGGGCTATCTCGAAACAGCACAAAACGCGCTTCTAGGAGCTGCATTCTGCAAAGGGAAACTGTGCTCGGGGAACAAACCTCAGCCCCAATGCCGCTTGGCTCAGGATCCCAGCGCTTGCCTAGTATTCAGCTAGCCCTAGGCTCCCCATAGGGCCAAGGAGAGTCTGGGCTGCCTCTGGCTCCGTGGGCACTGCTGCTTGGCTGGTGGTCTCCGCAGCTGGAAACCAACTCCAAGCGTCTTCTCCTTGGCAGAGAAGGATGATTTGGCCTGAAGAAGCGCAGTGTGCCATGGCCCTAGTAACCCACCCATAGCCAGCTCGGGAGGGAGCCACCTAGGTCCTAGCTCCGAAACGGCACAAAACGTTCTTCCAGGAGCTGCATTCTGCAAAGGGAAACTGTGCTCGGGGAACAAACCTCAGCCCCAATGCGACTTGGCTCAGGATCCCAGCGCTTGCCTAGTTCTCGCCTAGCCCTAGGCTCCCAAAAGGGCCAAGGAGGGTCTGGGCTGCCTCTGGCTCCGTGCGCACTGCTGCTTGGCTGGTGGTCTCCGCAGCTGGAAACCAACTCCAAACGTCTTCTCCTTCGCGGAGAAGGAGGAGGTGGCATGAAAAAGCCCTGTGTGCACTGGCCCTATCCACCCAGCCATAGCCGGCTAGGGTGGAACCCACCTATGGGCTACCTCGAAACAGCAGAAAACGCGCTTCTAGGAGCTGCATTCTGCAAAGGGAAACTGTGCTCGGGGAACAAACCTCAGCCCCAATGCGGCTTGGCTCAGGATCCCAGCGCTTGCCTAGTTCTCACCTAGCCCTAGGCTCCCCATAGGGCCAAGGAGGGTCTGGGCTGCTTCTGGCTCCGTGGGCACTGCTGCTTGGCTGGTGGTCTCCGCAGCTGGAACCCAACTCCAAGCGTCTTCTACTTAGCAGAGAAGGCAGATTTGGCATAGAAAGGCCTTGATTGTACTGGCCCTATCAACCCACCTATAGCCTAGAGCTAGGGTGGGACCCACCTAAGGTGTAGCTCGGAAATAGCACAAAACTCTCTTCTAGGAGCTGCATTCTGCAAAGGGAAACTGTGCTCGGGGAACAAACCTCAGCCCCAATGCCGCTTGGCTCAGGACCCCACGCTTGCCTAGTATTCAGCTAGCCCTAGGCTCCCCATAGGGCCAAGGAGGGTCTGGGCTGCCTCTGGCTCCATGGGCACTGCTGCTTGGCTGGTGGTCTCCGCAGCTGGAAACCAACTCCAAGCGTCTTCTCCTTGACAGAGAAGGATGATTTGGCCTGAAGAAGCCCAGTGTGCCATGGCCCTAGCAACCCCCCCATAGCCAGCTCGGGAGGGAGCCACCTAGGGCCTAGCTCCGAAACAGCACAAAACGTGCTTCCAGGAGCTGCATTCTGCAAAGGGAAACTGTGCTAGGGGAACAAACCTCAGCCCCAATGCGGCTTGGCTCAGGATCCCAGCGCTTGCCTAGTTCTCGCCTAGCCCTAGGCTCCCAAAAGGGCCAAGGAGGGTCTGGGCTGCCTCTGGATCCATGGGCACTGTTGCTTGGCTGGTGGTCTCCGCAGCTAGAGCCCAATTCAAAGCGTCTTCCCCTTAGCAGAGAAGGCTGATTTGGCATAGAAAGGCCTTGATTGTACTGGCCCTTTCAACCCACCCATAGCCTAGATGTAGTGTGGGACCCACAAAGGGGCTATCTCGAAACAGCACAAAACGCGCTTCTAGGAGCTGCATTCTGCAAAGGGAAACTGTGCTCGGGGAACAAACCTCAGCCCCAATGCAGCTTGGCTCAGGATCCCAGTGCTTGCCTAGTTCTCACCTAGCCCTAGGCTCCCGACAGGGCCAAGGAGGGTCTGGGCTGCCTCTGGCTCCGTGGGCACTGCTGCTTGGCTGGTGGTCTCCGCAGCTGGCAACCAACTCCAAGCGTTTTCTCCTTAGCGGAGAAGGCTGATTTGGCATAGAAAGGCCTTGCTTGTACTGGCCCTATCAACGCACCCATAGCCTAGAACTAGGGTGGGACCCACCTATGCCCTAGCTCCGAAATAGCACAAAACTCGCTTCTAGGAGCTGCATTCTGCAAAGGGAAACTGTGCTCCGGGAACAAACCTCAGCCCCAATGCGGCTTGGCTCAGGATCCCAGCGCTTGCCTAGTTCTCACCTAGCTCTAGGCTCCCCATAGGGTCAAGGAGGGTCTGGGCTGCCTCTGGCTTCGTGGGCACTGCTGCTTGGCTGGTGGTCTCCGCAGCTGGAACCCAACTCCAAGCGACTTCTCCTTCGCGGAGAAGGATGAGGTGGCATGAAAAATCCCTGTGTGCACTGGCCCTATCCACCCAGCCATAGCCGGCTAGGGTGGAACCCACCTATGGGCTACCTCGAAACAGCAGAAAACGCGCTTCTAGGAGCTGCATTCTGCAAAGGGAAACTGTGCTCAGGGAACAAACCTCAGCCCCAATGCGGATTGGCTCAGGATCCCAGCGCTTGCCTAGTTCTCACCTAGCCCTAGGCTCCCCATAGGGCCAAGGAGGGTCTGGGCTGCCTCTGGCTCCGTGGGCACTGCTGCTTGGCTGGTGGTCTCCGCAGCTGGAAACCAACTCCAAGCGTCTTCTCCTTGGCAGAGAAGGATGATTTGGCCTGAAGAAACCCAGTGTGCCATGGCCGTAGCAACCCACCCATAGCCAGCTCTGGAGGGAGCCACCTAGGGCCTAGCTCCGAAACAGCACAAAACGTGCTTCCAGGAGCTGCATTCTGCAAAGGGAAACTGTGCTCAGGGAACAAACCACAGCCCCAATGCGGCTTGGCTCAGGATCCCAGCGCTTGCCTAGTTCTCGCCTAGCCCTTGGCTCCCAAAAGGCCAAGGAGGGTCTGGGCTGCCTCTGGATCCATGGGCACTGCTGCTTGGCTGGTGGTCTCCGCAGCTAGAGCCCAATTCAAAGCGTCTTGCCCTTAGCAGAGAAGGCTGATTTGGCATAGAAAGGCCTTGATTGTACTGGCCCTTTCAACCCACCCACAGCCTAGATGTAGGGTGGGACCCACAAAGGGGCTATCTCGAAACAGCACAAAACGCGCTTCTAGGAGCTGCATTCTGCAAAGGGAAACTGTGCTCGGGGAACAAACCTCAGCCCCAATGCCGCTTGGCTCAGGATCCCAGCGCTTGCCTAGTATTCAGCTAGCCCTAGGCTCCCCATAGGGCCAAGGAGGGTCTGGGCTGCCTCTGGCTCCGTGGGCACTGCTGCTTGGCTGGTGGTCTCCGCAGCTGGAAACCAACTCCAAGCGTCTTCTCCTTGGCAGAGAAGGATGATTTGGCCTGAAGAAGCGCAGTGTGCCATGGCCCTAGTAACCCACCCATAGCCAGCTCGGGAGGGAGCCACCTAGGTCCTAGCTCCGAAACGGCACAAAACGTGCTTCCAGGAGCTGCATTCTGCAAAGGGAAACTGTGCTCGGGGAACAAACCTCAGCCCCAATGCGGCTTGGCTCAGGATCCCAGCGCTTGCCTAGTTCTCGCCTAGCCCTAGGCTCCCAAAAGGGCCAAGGAGGGTCTGGGCTGCCTCTGGCTCCGTGGGCACTGCTGCTTGGCTGGTGGTCTCCGCAGCTGGAAACCAACTCCAAACGTCTTCTCCTTCGCGGAGAAGGAGGAGGTGGCATGAAAAAGCCCTGTGTGCACTGGCCCTATCCACCCAGCCATAGCCGGCTAGGGTGGAACCCACCTATGGGCTACCTCGAAACAGCAGAAAACGCGCTTCTAGGAGCTGCATTCTGCAAAGGGAAACTGTGCTCGGGGAACAAACCTCAGCCCCAATGCGGCTTGGCTCAGGATCCCAGCGCTTGCCTAGTTCTCACCTAGCCCTAGGCTCCCCATAGGGCCAAGGAGGGTCTGGGCTGCTTCTGGCTCCGTGGGCACTGCTGCTTGGCTGGTGGTCTCCGCAGCTGGAACCCAACTCCAAGCGTCTTCTACTTAGCAGAGAAGGCTGATTTGGCATAGAAAGGCCTTGATTGTACTGGCCCTATCAACCCACCTATAGCCTAGAGCTAGGGTGGGACCCACCTAAGGTGTAGCTCGGAAATAGCACAAAACTCTCTTCTAGGAGCTGCATTCTGCAAAGGGAAACTGTGCTCGGGGAACAAACCTCAGCCCCAATGCCGCTTGGCTCAGGACCCCACGCTTGCCTAGTATTCAGCTAGCCCTAGGCTCCCCATAGGGCCAAGGAGGGTCTGGGCTGCCTCTGGCTCCATGGGCACTGCTGCTTGGCTGGTGGTCTCCGCAGCTGGAAACCAACTCCAAGCGTCTTCTCCTTGACAGGGAAGGATGATTTGGCCTGAAGAAGCCCAGTGTGCCATGGCCCTAGCAACCCCCCCATAGCCAGCTCGGGAGGGAGCCACCTAGGGCCTAGCTCCGAAACAGCAGAAAACGTGCTTCCAGGAGCTGCATTCTGCAAAGGGAAACTGTGCTCGGGGAACAAACCTCAGCCCCAATGCGGCTTGGCTCAGGATCCCAGCGCTTGCCTAGTTCTCGCCTAGCCCTAGGCTCCCAAAAGGGCCAAGGAGGGTCTGGGCTGCCTCTGGATCCATGGGCACTGTTGCTTGGCTGGTGGTCTCCGCAGCTAGAGCCCAATTCAAAGCGTCTTCCCCTTAGCAGAGAAGGCTGATTTGGCATAGAAAGGCCTTGATTGTACTGGCCCTTTCAACCCACCCATAGCCTAGATGTAGTGTGGGACCCACAAAGGGGCTATCTCGAAACAGCACAAAACGCGCTTCTAGGAGCTGCATTCTGCAAAGGGAAACTGTGCTCAGGGAACAAACCTCAGCCCCAATGCAGCTTGGCTCAGGATCCCAGGGCTTGCCTAGTTCTCACCTAGCCCTAGGCTCCCGACAGGGCCAAGGAGGGTCTGGGCTGCCTCTGGCTCCGTGGGCACTGCTGCTTGGCTGGTGGTCTCCGCAGCTGGAAACCAACTCCAAGCGTTTTCTCCTTAGCGGAGAAGGCTGATTTGGCATAGAAAGGCCTTGCTTGTACTGGCCCTATCAACGCACCCATAGCCTAGAACTAGGGTGGGACCCACCTATGCCCTAGCTCCGAAATAGCACAAAACTCGCTTCTAGGAGCTGCATTCTGCAAAGGGAAACTGTGCTCCGGGAACAAACCTCAGCCCCAATGCGGCTTGGCTCAGGATCCCAGCGCTTGCCTAGTTCTCACCTAGCTCTAGGTCCCCATAGGGTCAAGGAGGATCTGGGCTACCTCTGGCTTCGTGGGCACTGCTGCTTGGCTGGTGGTCTCCGCAGCTGGAACCCAACTCCAAGCGTCTTCTCCTTCGCGGAGAAGGATGAGGTGGCATGAAAAATCCCTGTGTGCACTGGCCGTATCCACCCAGCCATAGCCGGCTAGGGTGGAACCCACCTATGGGCTACCTCGAAACAGCAGAAAACGCGCTTCTAGGAGCTGCATTCTGCAAAGGGAAAATGTGCTCAGGGAACAAACCTCAGCCCCAATGCGGATTGGCTCAGGATCCCAGCGCTTGCCTAGTTCTCACCTAGCCCTAGGCTCCCCATAGGGCCAAGGAGGGTCTGGGCTGCCTCTGGCTCCGTGGGCACTGCTGCTTGGCTGGTGGTCTCCGCAGCTGGAAACCAACTCCAAGCGTCTTCTCCTTGGCAGAGAAGGATGATTTGGCCTGAAGAAACCCAGTGTGCCATGGCCGTAGCAACCCACCCATAGCCAGCTCTGGAGGGAGCCACCTAGGGCCTAGCTCCGAAACAGCACAAAACGTGCTTCCAGGAGCTGCATTCTGCAAAGGGAAACTGTGCTCAGGGAACAAACCACAGCCCCAATGCGGCTTGGCTCAGGATCCCAGCGCTTGCCTAGTTCTCGCCTAGCCCTTGGCTCCCAAAAGGCCAAGGAGGGTCTGGGCTGCCTCTGGATCCATGGGCACTGCTGCTTGGCTGGTGGTCTCCGCAGCTAGAGCCCAATTCAAAGCGTCTTGCCCTTAGCAGAGAAGGCTGATTTGGCATAGAAAGGCCTTGATTGTACTGGCCCTTTCAACCCACCCACAGCCTAGATGTAGGGTGGGACCCACAAAGGGGCTATCTCGAAACAGCACAAAACGCGCTTCTAGGAGCTGCATTCTGCAAAGGGAAACTGTGCTCGGGGAACAAACCTCAGCCCCAATGCCGCTTGGCTCATGACCCCACGCTTGCCTAGTATTCAGCTAGCCCTAGGCTCCCCATAAGGCCAAGGAGGGTCTTGGCAGCCTCTGGCTCCATGGGCACTGCTGCTTGTCTGGTGGTCTCCGCAGCTGGAAACCAACTCCAAGCGTTTTCTCCTTAGCGGAGAAGGCTGATTTGGCATAGAAAGGCCTTGCTTGTACTGGCCCTATCAACGCACCCATAGCCTAGAACTAGGGTGGGAGCCACCTATGCCCTAGCTCCGAAATAGCACAAAACTCGCTTCTAGGTGCTGCATTCTGCAAAGGGAAACTGTGCTCGGGGAACAAACCACAGCCCCAATGCGGCTTGGCTCAGGATCCCAGTGCTTGCCTAGTTCTCGCCTAGCCCTAGGCTCCCGACAGGGCCAAGGAGGGTCTGGGCTTCCTCTGGCTCTGTGGGCACTGCTGCTTGGCTGGTGGTCTCCGCAGCTGGAACCCAACTCCAAGCACCTTCTCCTTAGCGGAGAAGCATGATTTGGCATAAAAATGCCTTGATTGTCCTGGCCCTATCCCCCAGCTATAGCCTAGAGCTAGGGTGGGACAACCAATGGCGTAGCTCCGAAATGGCACAAAACTCGCTTGTAGGAGCTGCATTCTGCAAAGGGAAACTGTGCTCAGGGAACAAACCAGAGCCGCCATGCGGCTTGGCTCAGGATCCCAGCGCTTGCCTAGTTCTCACCTAGCCCTAGGCTCCCCATAGGGCCAAGGAGGGTCTGGGCTGCCTCTGGCTCCATGGGCACTGCTGCTTGGCTGGTGGTCTCCGCAGCTGGAACCCAACTCCTAGTGTCTTCCCCTTAGCGGAGAAGGTTGATTTGGCATAGAAAGGCCTTGATTGTACTGGCCCTTTCAACCCACCCACAGCCTAGATGTAGGGTGGGACCCACAAAGGGGCTATCTCGAAACAGCACAAAACGCGCTTCTAGGAGCTGCATTCTGCAAAGGGAAACTGTGCTCGGGGAACAAACCTCAGCCCCAATGCCGCTTGGCTCAGGATCCCAGCGCTTGCCTAGTATTCAGCTAGCCCTAGGCTCCCCATAGGGCCAAGGAGGGTCTGGGCTGCCTCTGGCTCCGTGGGCACTGCTGCTTGGCTGGTGGTCTCCGCAGCTGGAAACCAACTCCAAGCGTCTTCTCCTTGGCAGAGAAGGATGATTTGGCCTGAAGAAGCGCAGTGTGCCATGGCCCTAGTAACCCACCCATAGCCAGCTCGGGAGGGAGCCACCTAGGTCCTAGCTCCGAAACGGCACAAAACGTGCTTCCAGGAGCTGCATTCTGCAAAGGGAAACTGTGCTCGGGGAACAAACCTCAGCCCCAATGCGGCTTGGCTCAGGATCCCAGCGCTTGCCTAGTTCTCGCCTAGCCCTAGGCTCCCAAAAGGGCCAAGGAGGGTCTGGGCTGCCTCTGGCTCCGTGGGCACTGCTGCTTGGCTGGTGGTCTCCGCAGCTGGAAACCAACTCCAAACGTCTTCTCCTTCGCGGAGAAGGAGGAGGTGGCATGAAAAAGCCCTGTGTGCACTGGCCCTATCCACCCAGCCATAGCCGGCTAGGGTGGAACCCACCTATGGGCTACCTCGAAACAGCAGAAAACGCGCTTCTAGGAGCTGCATTCTGCAAAGGGAAACTGTGCTCGGGGAACAAACCTCAGCCCCAATGCGGCTTGGCTCAGGATCCCAGCGCTTGCCTAGTTCTCACCTAGCCCTAGGCTCCCCATAGGGCCAAGGAGGGTCTGGGCTGCTTCTGGCTCCGTGGGCACTGCTGCTTGGCTGGTGGTCTCCGCAGCTGGAACCCAACTCCAAGCGTCTTCTACTTAGCAGAGAAGGCTGATTTGGCATAGAAAGGCCTTGATTGTACTGGCCCTATCAACCCACCTATAGCCTAGAGCTAGGGTGGGACCCACCTAAGGTGTAGCTCGGAAATAGCACAAAACTCTCTTCTAGGAACTGCATTCTGCAAAGGGAAACTGTGCTCGGGGAACAAACTTCAGCCCCAATGCCGCTTGGCTCAGGACCCCACGCTTGCCTAGTATTCAGCTAGCCCTAGGCTCCCCATAGGGCCAAGGAGGGTCTGGGCTGCCTCTGGCACCATGGGCACTGCTGCTTGGCTGGTGGTCTCCGCAGCTGGAAACCAACTCCAAGCGTCTTCTCCTTGACAGAGAAGGATGATTTGGCCTGAAGAAGCCCAGTGTGCCATGGCCCTAGCAACCCCCCCATAGCCAGCTCGGGAGGGAGCCACCTAGGGCCTAGCTCCGAAACAGCACAAAACGTGCTTCCAGGAGCTGCATTCTGCAAAGGGAAACTGTGCTAGGGGAACAAACCTCAGCCCCAATGCGGCTTGGCTCAGGATCCCAGCGCTTGCCTAGTTCTCGCCTAGCCCTAGGCTCCCAAAAGGGCCAAGGAGGGTCTGGGCTGCCTCTGGATCCATGGGCACTGTTGCTTGGCTGGTGGTCTCCGCAGCTAGAGCCCAATTCAAAGCGTCTTGCCCTTAGCAGAGAAGGCTGATTTGGCATAGAAAGGCCTTGATTGTACTGGCCCTTTCAACCCACCCATAGCCTAGATGTAGTGTGGGACCCACAAAGGGGCTATCTCGAAACAGCACAAAACGCGCTTCTAGGAGCTGCATTCTGCAAAGGGAAACTGTGCTCAGGGAACAAACCTCAGCCCCAATGCAGCTTGGCTCAGGATCCCAGGGCTTGCCTAGTTCTCACCTAGCCCTAGGCTCCCGACAGGGCCAAGGAGGGTCTGGGCTGCCTCTGGCTCCGTGGGCACTGCTGCTTGGCTGGTGGTCTCCGCAGCTGGCAACCAACTCCAAGCGTTTTCTCCTTAGCGGAGAAGGCTGATTTGGCATAGAAAGGCCTTGCTTGTACTGGCCCTATCAACGCACCCATAGCCTAGAACTAGGGTGGGACCCACCTATGCCCTAGCTCCGAAATAGCACAAAACTCGCTTCTAGGAGCTGCATTCTGCAAAGGGAAACTGTGCTCCGGGAACAAACCTCAGCCCCAATGCGGCTTGGCTCAGGATCCCAGCGCTTGCCTAGTTCTCACCTAGCTCTAGGTCCCCATAGGGTCAAGGAGGATCTGGGCTACCTCTGGCTTCGTGGGCACTGCTGCTTGGCTGGTGGTCTCCGCAGCTGGAACCCAACTCCAAGCGTCTTCTCCTTCGCGGAGAAGGATGAGGTGGCATGAAAAATCCCTGTGTGCACTGGCCCTATCCACCCAGCCATAGCCGGCTAGGGTGGAACCCACCTATGGGCTACCTCGAAACAGCAGAAAACGCGCTTCTAGGAGCTGCATTCTGCAAAGGGAAACTGTGCTCAGGGAACAAACCTCAGCCCCAATGCGGATTGGCTCAGGATCCCAGCGCTTGCCTAGTTCTCACCTAGCCCTAGGCTCCCCATAGGGCCAAGGAGGGTCTGGGCTGCCTCTGGCTCCGTGGGCACTGCTGCTTGGCTGGTGGTCTCCGCAGCTGGAAACCAACTCCAAGCGTCTTCTCCTTGGCAGAGAAGGATGATTTGGCCTGAAGAAACCCAGTGTGCCATGGCCGTAGCAACCCACCCATAGCCAGCTCTGGAGGGAGCCACCTAGGGCCTAGCTCCGAAACAGCACAAAACGTGCTTCCAGGAGCTGCATTCTGCAAAGGGAAACTGTGCTCAGGGAACAAACCACAGCCCCAATGCGGCTTGGCTCAGGATCCCAGCGCTTGCCTAGTTCTCGCCTAGCCCTTGGCTCCCAAAAGGCCAAGGAGGGTCTGGGCTGCCTCTGGATCCATGGGCACTGCTGCTTGGCTGGTGGTCTCCGCAGCTAGAGCCCAATTCAAAGCGTCTTGCCCTTAGCAGAGAAGGCTGATTTGGCATAGAAAGGCCTTGATTGTACTGGCCCTTTCAACCCACCCACAGCCTAGATGTAGGGTGGGACCCACAAAGGGGCTATCTCGAAACAGCACAAAACGCGCTTCTAGGAGCTGCATTCTGCAAAGGGAAACTGTGCTCGGGGAACAAACCTCAGCCCCAAAGCCGCTTGGCTCATGAACCCACGCTTGCCTAGTATTCAGCTAGCCCTAGGCTCCCCATAAGGCCAAGGAGGGTCTTGGCAGCCTCTGGCTCCATGGGCACTGCTGCTTGTCTGGTGGTCTCCGCAGCTGGAAACCAACTCCAAGCGTTTTCTCCTTAGCGGAGAAGGCTGATTTGGCATAGAAAGGCCTTGCTTGTACTGGCCCTATCAACGCACCCATAGCCTAGAACTAGGGTTGGAGCCACCTATGCCCTAGCTCCGAAATAGCACAAAACTCGCTTCTAGGTGCTGCATTCTGCAAAGGGAAACTGTGCTCGGGGAACAAACCACAGCCCCAATGCGGCTTGGCTCAGGATCCCAGTGCTTGCCTAGTTCTCGCCTAGCCCTAGGCTCCCGACAGGGCCAAGGAGGGTCTGGGCTTCCTCTGGCTCTGTGGGCACTGCTGCTTGGCTGGTGGTCTCCGCAGCTGGAACCCAACTCCAAGCACCTTCTCCTTAGCGGAGAAGCATGATTTGGCATAAAAATGCCTTGATTGTCCTGGCCCTATCCCCCAGCTATAGCCTAGAGCTAGGGTGGGACAACCAATGGCGTAGCTCCGAAATGGCACAAAACTCGCTTGTAGGAGCTGCATTCTGCAAAGGGAAACTGTGCTCAGGGAACAAACCAGAGCCGCCATGCGGCTTGGCTCAGGATCCCAGCGCTTGCCTAGTTCTCACCTAGCCCTAGGCTCCCCATAGGGCCAAGGAGGGTCTGGGCTGCCTCTGGCTCCATGGGCACTGCTGCTTGGCTGGTGGTCTCCGCAGCTGGAACCCAACTCCTAGTGTCTTCCCCTTAGCGGAGAAGGTTGATTTGGCATAGAAAGGCCTTGATTGTACTGGCCCTATCAACCCACCTATAGCTTAGAGCTAGGGTGGGACCCACCTAAGGTGTAGCTCGGAAGTAGCACAAAACTCTCTTCTAGGAGCTGCATTCTGCAAAGGGAAACTGTGCTCGGGGAACAAACCTCAGCCCCAATGCCGCTTGGCTCAGGATCCCAGCGCTTGCCTAGTATTCAGCTAGCCCTAGGCTCCCCATAGGGCCAAGGAGGGTCTGGGCTGCCTCTGGCTCCATGGGCACTGCTGCTTGGCTGGTGGTCTCCGCAGCTGGAAACCAACTCCAAGTGTCTTCTCCTTGGCAGAGAAGGATGATTTGGCCTGAAGAAGCCCAGTGTGCCATGGCCCTAGCAACCCACCCATAGCCAGCTCGGGAGGGAGCCACCTAGGGCCTAGCTCCGAAACAGCACAAAACGCGCTTCTAGGAGCTGCATTCTGCAAAGGGAAACTGTGCTCGGGGAACAAACCTCAGCCCCAATGCGGCTTGGCTCAGGATCCCAGCGCTTGCCTAGTTCTCACCTAGCCCTAGGCTCCCCATAGGGCCAAGGAGGGTCTGGGCTGCCTCTGGCTCCGTGGGCACTGCTGCTTGGCTGGTGGTCTCCGCAGCTGGCAACCAACTCCAAGCGTTTTCTCCTTAGCGGAGAAGGATGAGGTGGCATAGAAAGGCCTTGCTTGTACTGGCCCTATCAACCCACCCATAGCCTAGAACTAGGGTGGGACCCACCTATGCCCTAGCTCCGAAATAGCACAAAACTCGCTTCTAGGAGCTGCATTCTGCAAAGGGAAACTGTGCTCGGGGAACAAACCTCAGCCCCAATGCGGCTTGGCTCAGGATCCCAGCGCTTGCCTAGTTCTCACCTAGCCCTAGGCTCCCCATAGGGCCAAGGAGGGTCTAGGCTGCCTCTGGCTCCGTGGGCACTGCTGCTTGGTTGGTGGTCTCCGCAGCTGGAAACCAACTCCAAGCGTCTTCTCCTTGGCAGAGAAGGATGATTTGGCCTGAAGAAACCCAGTGTGCCATGGCCCTAGCACCACACACATAGCCAGCTCTGCAGGGAGCCACCTAGGGCCTAGCTCCGAAACAGCACAAAACGTGCTTCCAGGAGCTGCATTCTGCAAAGGGAAACTGTGCTCCGGGAACAAACCACAGCCCCAATGCGGCTTGGCTCAGGATCCCAGCGCTTGCCTAGTTCTCACCTAGCCCTAGGCTCCCCATAGGGCCAAGGAGGGTCTGGGCTGCCTCTGGCTCCGTGCGCACTGCTGCTTGGCTGGTGGTCTCCGCAGCTGGAAACCAACTCCAAGCGTCTTCTCCTTGGCAGAGAAGGATGATTTGGCCTGAAGAAACCCAGTGTGCCATGGCCCTAGCAACCCACCCATAGCCAGCTCGGGAGGGAGCCACATAGGGCCTAGCTCCGAAACAGCACAAAACGTGCTTCCAGGAGCTGCACTCTGCAAAGGGAAACTGTGCTCAGGGAACAAACCACAGCCCCAATGCGGCTTGGCTCAGGATCCCAGCGCTTGCCTAGTTCTCGCCTAGCCCTAGGCTCCCGACAGGGCCAAGGAGGGTCTGGGCTTCCTCTGGCTCTGTGGGCACTGCTGCTTGGCTGGTGGTCTCCGCAGCTGGAACCCAACTCCAAGTGTCTTCTCCTTAGCGGAGAAGGTTGATTTGGCATAGAAAGGCCTTGATTGTACTGGCCCTTTCAACCCACCCATAGCCTAGATGTAGTGTGGGACCCACAAAGGGGCTATCTCGAAACAGCACAAAACGCGCTTCTAGGAGCTGCATTCTGCAAAGGGAAACTGTGCTCAGGGAACAAACCTCAGCCCCAATGCAGCTTGGCTCAGGATCCCAGTGCTTGCCTAGTTCTCACCTAGCCCTAGGCTCCCGACAGGGCCAAGGAGCGTCTGGGCTGCCTCTGGCTCCGTGGGCACTGCTGCTTGGCTGGTGGTCTCCGCAGCTGGAAACCAACTCCAAGCGTTTTCTCCTTAGCGGAGAAGGCTGATTTGGCATAGAAAGGCCTTGCTTGTACTGGCCCTATCAACGCACCCATAGCCTAGAACTAGGGTGGGACCCACCTATGCCCTAGCTCCGAAATAGCACAAAACTCGCTTCTAGGAGCTGCATTCTGCAAAGGGAAACTGTGCTCCGGGAACAAACCTCAGCCCCAATGCGGCTTGGCTCAGGATCCCAGCGCTTGCCTAGTTCTCACCTAGCCCTAGGCTCCCCATAGAGCCAAGGAGGGTCTGGGCTGCCTCTGGCTTCGTGGGCACTGCTGCTTGGCTGGTGGTCTCCGCAGCTGGAACCCAACTCCAAGCGTCTTCTCCTTCGCGGAGAAGGATGCGGTGGCATGAAAAAGCCCTGTGTGCACTGGCCGTATCCACCCAGCCATAGCCGGATAGGGTGGGACCCACTTCTGGGCTACCTCGAAACAGCAGAAAACGCGCTTCTAGGAGCTGCATTCTGCAAAGGGAAACTGTGCTCGGGGAACAAACCTCAGCCCCAGTGCAGCTTGGCTCAGGACCCAGCGCTTGCCTAGTTCTCACCTAGCCCTAGGCTCCCCATAGGGCCAAGGAGGGTCTGGGCTGCCTCTGGATCCATGGGCACTGTTGCTTGGCTGGTGTTCTCCGCAGCTGGAGCCCAATTCTAAGCGTCTTGCCCTTAGCAGAGAAGGCTGATTTGGCATAGAAAGGCCTTGATTGTACTGGCCCTTTCAACCCACCCATAGCCTAGATGTAGGGTGGGACCCACAAAGGGCTATCTGGAAACAGCACAAAACGCGCTTCTAGGAGCTGCATTCTGCAAAGGGAAACTGTGCTCGGGGAACAAACCTCAGCCCCAATGCCACTTGCCTCAGGATCCCAGTGCTTGCCTAGTTCTCACCTAGCCCTTGGCTCCCCATAGGGCCAAGGAGGGTCTGGGCTGCCTCTGGCTCCGTGGGCACTGCTGCTTGGCTGGTGGTCTCCGCAGCTGGAAACCAACTCCAAGCGTCTTCTCCTTGGCAGAGAAGGATGATTTGGCCTGAAGAAACCCAGTGTGCCATGGCCCTAGCACCACACCCATAGCCAGCTCTGCAGGGAGCCACCTAGGGCCTAGCTCCGAAACAGCACAAAACGTGCTTCCAGGAGCTGCATTCTGCAAAGGGAAACTGTGCTCAGGGAACAAACCACAGCCCCAATGCCGCTTGGCTCAGGATCCCAGCGCTTGCCTAGTTCTCACCTAGCCCTAGGCTCCCCATAGGGCCAAGGAGGGTCTGGGCTGCCTCTGGCTCCGTGCGCACTGCTGCTTGGCTGGTGGTCTCCGCAGCTGGAAACCAACTCCAAGCGTCTTCTCCTTGGCAGAGAAGGATGATTTGGCCTGAAGAAACCCAGTGTGCCATGGCCCTAGCAACCCACCCATAGCCAGCTCGGGAGGGAGCCACCTAGGGCCTAGCTCCGAAACAGCACAAAACGTGCTTCCAGGAGCTGCACTCTGCAAAGGGAAACTGTGCTCAGGGAACAAACCACAGCCCCAATGCGGCTTGGCTCAGGATCCCAGCGCTTGCCTAGTTCTCGCCTAGCCCTAGGCTCCCGACAGGGCCAAGGAGGGTCTGGGCTGCCTCTGGCTCTGTGGGCACTGCTGCTTGGCTGCTGGTCTCCGCAGCTGGAACCCAACTCCAAGTGTCTTCTCCTTAGCGGAGAAGGTTGATTTGGCATAGAAAGGCCTTGATTGTACTGGCCCTATCAACGCACCCATAGCCTAGAACTAGGGTGGGACCCACCTATGCCCTAGCTCCGAAATAGCACAAAACTCGCTTCTAGGAGCTGCATTCTGCAAAGGGAAACTGTGCTCCGGGAACAAACCTCAGCCCCAATGCGGCTTGGCTCAGGATCCCAGCGCTTGCCTAGTTCTCACCTAGCCCTAGGCTCCCCATAGAGCCAAGGAGGGTCTGGGCTGCCTCTGGCTTCGTGGGCACTGCTGCTTGGCTGGTGGTCTCCGCAGCTGGAACCCAACTCCAAGCGTCTTCTCCTTCGCGGAGAAGGATGCGGTGGCATGAAAAAGCCCTGTGTGCACTGGCCGTATCCACCCAGCCATAGCCGGATAGGGTGGGACCCACTTCTGGGCTACCTCGAAACAGCAGAAAACGCGCTTCTAGGAGCTGCATTCTGCAAAGGGAAACTGTGCTCGGGGAACAAACCTCAGCCCCAGTGCAGCTTGGCTCAGGACCCAGCGCTTGCCTAGTTCTCACCTAGCCCTAGGCTCCCCATAGGGCCAAGGAGGGTCTGGGCTGCCTCTGGATCCATGGGCACTGTTGCTTGGCTGGTGGTCTCCGCAGCTGGAGCCCAATTCTAAGCGTCTTGCCCTTAGCAGAGAAGGCTGATTTGGCATAGAAAGGCCTTGATTGTACTGGCCCTTTCAACCCACCCATAGCCTAGATGTAGGGTGGGACCCACAAAGGGCTATCTGGAAACAGCACAAAACGCGCTTCTAGGAGCTGCATTCTGCAAAGGGAAACTGTGCTCGGGGAACAAACCTCAGCCCCAATGCCACTTGCCTCAGGATCCCAGTGCTTGCCTAGTTCTCACCTAGCCCTTGGCTCCCCATAGGGCCAAGGAGGGTCTGGGCTGCCTCTGGCTCCGTGGGCACTGCTGCTTGGCTGGTGGTCTCCGCAGCTGGAAACCAACTCCAAGCGTCTTCTCCTTGGCAGAGAAGGATGATTTGGCCTGAAGAAACCCAGTGTGCCATGGCCCTAGCACCACACCCATAGCCAGCTCTGCAGGGAGCCACCTAGGGCCTAGCTCCGAAACAGCACAAAACGTGCTTCCAGGAGCTGCATTCTGCAAAGGGAAACTGTGCTCAGGGAACAAACCACAGCCCCAATGCCGCTTGGCTCAGGATCCCAGCGCTTGCCTAGTTCTCACCTAGCCCTAGGCTCCCCATAGGGCCAAGGAGGGTCTGGGCTGCCTCTGGCTCCGTGCGCACTGCTGCTTGGCTGGTGGTCTCCGCAGCTGGAAACCAACTCCAAGCGTCTTCTCCTTGGCAGAGAAGGATGATTTGGCCTGAAGAAACCCAGTGTGCCATGGCCCTAGCAACCCACCCATAGCCAGCTCGGGAGGGAGCCACCTAGGGCCTAGCTCCGAAACAGCACAAAACGTGCTTCCAGGAGCTGCACTCTGCAAAGGGAAACTGTGCTCAGGGAACAAACCACAGCCCCAATGCGGCTTGGCTCAGGATCCCAGCGCTTGCCTAGTTCTCGCCTAGCCCTAGGCTCCCGACAGGGCCAAGGAGGGTCTGGGCTGCCTCTGGCTCTGTGGGCACTGCTGCTTGGCTGCTGGTCTCCGCAGCTGGAACCCAACTCCAAGTGTCTTCTCCTTAGCGGAGAAGGTTGATTTGGCATAGAAAGGCCTTGATTGTACTGGCCCTTTCAACCCACCCATAGCCTAGATGTAGTGTGGGACCCACAAAGGGGCTATCTCGAAACAGCACAAAACGCGCTTCTAGGAGCTGCATTCTGCAAAGGGAAACTGTGCTCAGGGAACAAACCTCAGCCCCAATGCAGCTTGGCTCAGGATCCCAGTGCTTGCCTAGTTCTCACCTAGCCCTAGGCTCCCGACAGGGCCAAGGAGGGTCTGGGCTGCCTCTGGCTCCGTGGGCACTGCTGCTTGGCTGGTGGTCTCCGCAGCTGGCAACCAACTCCAAGCGTTTTCTCCTTAGCGGAGAAGGCTGATTTGGCATAGAAAGGCCTTGCTTGTACTGGCCCTATCAACGCACCCATAGCCTAGAACTAGGGTGGGACCCACCTATGCCCTAGCTCCGAAATAGCACAAAACTCGCTTCTAGAAGCTGCATTCTGCAAAGGGAAACTGTGCTCGGGGAACAAACCTCAGCCCCAATGCGGCTTGGCTCAGGATCCCAGCGCTTGCCTAGTTCTCACCTAGCCCTAGGCTCCCCATAGGGCCAAGGAGGGTCTGGGCTGCCTCTGGCTCCGTGGGCACTGCTGCTTGGCTGGTGGTCTCCGCAGCTGGAAACCAACTCCAAGCGTCTCCTCCTTCGCGGAGAAGGATGCGGTGACGTGAAAAAGCCCTGTGTGCACTGGCCCTATCCACCCAGCCATAGCCAGCTAGGGTGGGACCCACTTATGGGCTACCTCGAAACAGCAAAAAACGCGCTTCTAGGAGCTGCATTCTGCAAAGGGAAACTGTGCTCGGGGAACAAACCTCAGCCCCAATGCGGCTTGGCTCAGGATCCCAGCGCTTGCCTAGTATTCAGCTAGCCCTAGGCTCCCCATAGGGCCAAGGATGGTCTGGACTGCCTCTGGCTCCGTGGGCACTACTGCTTGGCTGGTGGTCTCCGCAGCTGGAAACCAACTCCAAGCGTCTTCTCCTTGACAGAGAAGGATGATTTGGCCTGAAGAAGCCCAGTGTGCCATGGCCCTAGCAACCCACCCATAGCCAGCTCGGGAGGGAGCCACCTAGGGCCTAGCTTCGAAACAGCACAAAACGTGCTTCCAGGAGCTGCATTCTGCAAAGGGAAACTGTGCTCAGGGTACAAACCAGAGCCGCCATGCGGCTTGGCTCAGGATCCCAGCGCTTGCCTAGTTCTCGCCTAGCCCTAGGCTCCCGACAGGGCCAAGGAGGGTCTGGGCTTCCTCTGGCTCTGTGGGCACTGCTGCTTGGCTGGTGGTCTCCTCAGCTGGAACCCAACTGCAAGCATCTTCTCCTTAGCGGAGAAGCATGATTTGGCATAAAAATGCCTTGATTGTCCTGGCCCTATCCCCCAGCTATAGCCTAGAGCTAGGGTGGGACAACCAATGGCGTAGCTCCGAAATGGCACAAAACTCGCTTGTAGGAGCTGCATTCTGCAAAGGGAAACTGTGCTCAGGGAACAAACCAGAGACGCCATGCGGCTTGGCTCAGGATCCCAGCGCTTGCCTAGTTCTCACCTAGCCCTAGGCTCCCCATAGGGCCAAGGAGGGTCTGGGCTGCCTCTGGCTCCGTGGGCACTGCTGCTTGGCTGGTGGTCTCCGCAGCTGGAAACCAACTCCAAACGTCTTCTCCTTCGCGGAGAAGGAGGAGGTGGCATGAAAAAGCCCTGTGTGCACTGGCCCTATCCACCCAGCCATAGCCGGCTAGGGTGGAACCCACCTATGGGCTACCTCGAAACAGCAGAAAACGCGCTTCTAGGAGCTGCATTCTGCAAAGGGAAACTGTGCTCGGGGAACAAACCTCAGCCCCAATGCGGCTTGGCTCAGGATCCCAGCGCTTGCCTAGTTCTCACCTAGCCCTAGGCTCCCCATAGGGCCAAGGAGGGTCTGGGCTGCTTCTGGCTCCGTGGGCACTGCTGCTTGGCTGGTGGTCTCCGCAGCTGGAACCCAACTCCAAGCGTCTTCTACTTAGCAGAGAAGGCTGATTTGGCATAGAAAGGCCTTGATTGTACTGGCCCTATCAACCCACCCATAGCCTAGATGTAGTGTGGGACCCACAAAGGGGCTATCTCGAAACAGCACAAAACGCGCTTCTAGGAGCTGCATTCTGCAAAGGGAAACTGTGCTCGGGGAACAAACCTCAGCCCCAATGCGGCTTGGCTCAGGATCCCAACGCTTGCCTAGTTCTCGCCTAGCCCTAGGCTCCCCATAGGGCCAAGGAGGGTCTGGGCTGCCTCTGGCTCCGTGGGCACTGCTGCTTGGCTGGTGGTCTCCGCAGCTGGAAACCAACTCCACGCGTCTTCTCCTTGGCTGAGAAGGATGATTTGGCCTGAAGAAGCGCAGTGTGCCATGGCCCTAGTAACCCACCCATAGCCAGCTCGGGAGGGAGCCACCTAGGGCATAGCTCCGAAACGGCACAAAACGTGCTTCTAGGAGCTGCATTCTGCAAAGGGAAACTGTGCTCGGGGAACAAACCTCAGCCCCAATGCGGCTTGGCTCAGGATCCCAGCGCTTGCCTAGTTCTCGCCTAGCCCTAGGCTCCCAAAAGGGCCAAGGATGGTCTGGGCTGCCTCTGGATCCATGGGCACTGTTGCTTGGCTGGTGGTCTCCGCAGCTAGAGCCCAATTCAAAGCGTCTTCCCCTTAGCAGAGAAGGCTGATTTGGCATAGAAAGGCCTTGATTGTACACTCCCTATCAACGCACCCATAGCCTAGAACTAGGGTGGGACCCACCTATGCCCTAGCTCCGAAATAGCACAAAACTCGCTTCTAGGAGCTGCATTCTGCAAAGGGAAACTGTGCTCGGGAAACAAACCTCAGCCCCAATGCGGCTTGGCTCAGGATCCCAGCGCTTGCCTAGTTCTCACCTAGCCCTAGGCTCCCCATAGGGCCAAGGAGGGTCTGGGCTGCCTCTGGCTCCGTGGGCACTGCTGCTTGGCTGGTGGTCTCCGCAGCTGGAAACCAACTCCAAACGTCTTCTCCTTCGCGGAGAAGGAGGAGGTGGCATGAAAAAGCCCTGTGTGCACTGGCCCTATCCACCCAGCCATAGCCGGCTAGGGTGGAACCCACCTATGGGCTACCTCGAAACAGCAGAAAATGCGCTTCTAGGAGCTGCATTCTGCAAAGGGAAACTGTGCTCGGGGAACAAACCTCAGCCCCAATGCGGCTTGGCTCAGGATCCCAGCGCTTGCCTAGTTCTCACCTAGCCCTAGGCTCCCCATAGGGCCAAGGAAGGTCTGGGCTGCTTCTGGCTCCGTGGGCACTGCTGCTTGGCTGGTGGTCTCCGCAGCTGGAACCCAACTCCAAGCGTCTATTACTTAGCAGAGAAGGCTGATTTGGCAGAGAAAGGCCTTGATTGTACTGGCCCTATCAACCCACCTATAGCCTAGAGCTAGGGTGGGACCCACCTAAGGTGTAGCTCGGAAATAGCACAAAACTCTCTTCTAGGAGCTGCATTCTGCAAAGGGAAACTGTGCTCGGGGAACAAACCTCAGCCCCAATGCCGCTTGGCTCAGGACCCCACGCTTGCCTAGTATTCAGCTAGCCCTAGGCTCCCCATAGGGCCAAGGAGGGTCTGGGCTGCCTCTGGCTCCATGGGCACTGCTGCTTGGCTGGTGGTCTCCGCAGCTGGAAACCAACTCCAAGCGTCTTCTCCTTGACAGAGAAGGATGATTTGGCCTGAAGAAGCGCAGTGTGCCATGGCCCTAGCAACCCACCCATAGCCAGCTCGGGAGGGAGCCACCTAGGGCCTAGCTCCGAAACAGCACAAAACGTGCTTCCAGGAGCTGCATTCTGCAAAGGGAAACTGTGCTCGGGGAACAAACCTCAGCCCCAATGCCGCTTGGCTCAGGATCCCAGCGCTTGCCTAGTTCTCACCCAGCCCTAGGCTCCCAAAAGGGCCAAGGAGGCTCTGGGCTGCCTCTGGATCCATGGGCACTGCTGCTTGGCTGGTGGTCTCTGCAGCTGGAGCCCAATTCAAAGCGTCTTCCCCTTAGCAGAGAAGGCTGCTTTGGCATAGAAGGCCTTGATTGTACTGGCCCTATCAACCCACCCATAGCCTAGATGTAGTGTGGGACCCACAAAGGGGCTATCTCGAAACAGCACAAAACGCGCTTCTAGGAGCTGCATTCTGCAAAGGGAAACTGTGCTCAGGGAACAAACCTCAGCCCCAATGCAGCTTGGCTCAGGATCCCAGTGCTTGCCTAGTTCTCACCTAGCCCTAGGCTCCCGACAGGGCCAAGGAGGGTCTGGGCTGCCTCTGGCTCCGTGGGCACTGCTGCTTGGCTGGTGGTCTCCGCAGCTGGCAACCAACTCCAAGCGTTTTCTCCTTAGCGGAGAAAGCTGATTTGGCATAGAAAGGCCTTGCTTGTACTGGCCCTATCAACGCACCCATAGCCTAGAACTAGGGTGGGACCCACCTAAGCCCTAGCTCCGAAATAGCACAAAACTCGCTTCTAGGAGCTGCATTCTGCAAAGGGAAACTGTGCTCGGGGAACAAACCTCAGCCCCAATGCCGCTTGGCTCAGGACCCCACGCTTGCCTAGTATTCAGCTAGCCCTACGCTCCCCATAGGGCCAAGGAGGGTCTGGGCTGCCTCTGGCTCCATGGGCACTGCTGCTTGGCTGGTGGTCTCCGCAGCTAGAACCCAACTCCAAGCGTCTTCTACTTAGCAGAGAAGGCTGATTTGGCATAGAAAGGCCTTGATTGTACTGGCCCTATAAACGCACCCATAGCCTAGATGTAGGGTGGGACCCACAAAGGGGCTATCTCGAAACAGCACAAAACGGGCTTCTAGGAGCTGCATTCTGCAAAGGGAAACTGTGCTCGGGGAACAAACCTCAGCCCCAATGCCGCTTGGCTCAGGATCCCAGCGCTTGCCTAGTATTCAGCTAGCCCTAGGCTCCCCATAGGGCCAAGGAGGGTCTGGGCTGCCTCTGGCTCCGTGGGCACTGCTGCTTGGCTGGTGGTCTCCGCAGCTGGAAACCAACTCCAAGCGTCTTCTCCTTGGCAGAGAAGGATGATTTGGCCTGAAGAAGCGCAGTGTGCCATGGCCCTAGTAACCCACCCATAGCCAGCTCGGGAGGGAGCCACCTAGGTCCTAGCTCCGAAACGGCACAAAACGTGCTTCCAGGAGCTGCATTCTGCAAAGGGAAACTGTGCTCGGGGAACAAACCTCAGCCCCAATGCGGCTTGGCTCAGGATCCCAGCGCTTGCCTAGTTCTCGCCTAGCCCTAGGCTCCCAAAAGGGCCAAGGAGGGTCTGGGCTGCCTCTGGCTCCGTGGGCACTGCTGCTTGGCTGGTGGTCTCCGCAGCTGGAAACCAACTCCAAACGTCTTCTCCTTCGCGGAGAAGGAGGAGGTGGCATGAAAAAGCCCTGTGTGCACTGGCCCTATCCACCCAGCCATAGCCGGCTAGGGTGGAACCCACCTATGGGCTACCTCGAAACAGCAGAAAACGCGCTTCTAGGAGCTGCATTCTGCAAAGGGAAACTGTGCTCGGGGAACAAACCTCAGCCCCAATGCGGCTTGGCTCAGGATCCCAGCGCTTGCCTAGTTCTCACCTAGCCCTAGGCTCCCCATAGGGCCAAGGAGGGTCTGGGCTGCTTCTGGCTCCGTGGGCACTGCTGCTTGGCTGGTGGTCTCCGCAGCTGGAACCCAACTCCAAGCGTCTTCTACTTAGCAGAGAAGGCAGATTTGGCATAGAAAGGCCTTGATTGTACTGGCCCTATCAACCCACCTATAGCCTAGAGCTAGGGTGGGACCCACCTAAGGTGTAGCTCGGAAATAGCACAAAACTCTCTTCTAGGAGCTGCATTCTGCAAAGGGAAACTGTGCTCGGGGAACAAACCTCAGCCCCAATGCCGCTTGGCTCAGGACCCCACGCTTGCCTAGTATTCAGCTAGCCCTAGGCTCCCCATAGGGCCAAGGAGGGTCTGGGCTGCCTCTGGCTCCATGGGCACTGCTGCTTGGCTGGTGGTCTCCGCAGCTGGAAACCAACTCCAAGCGTCTTCTCCTTGACAGAGAAGGATGATTTGGCCTGAAGAAGCCCAGTGTGCCATGGCCCTAGCAACCCCCCCATAGCCAGCTCGGGAGGGAGCCACCTAGGGCCTAGCTCCGAAACAGCACAAAACGTGCTTCCAGGAGCTGCATTCTGCAAAGGGAAACTGTGCTAGGGGAACAAACCTCAGCCCCAATGCGGCTTGGCTCAGGATCCCAGCGCTTGCCTAGTTCTCGCCTAGCCCTAGGCTCCCAAAAGGGCCAAGGAGGGTCTGGGCTGCCTCTGGATCCATGGGCACTGTTGCTTGGCTGGTGGTCTCCGCAGCTAGAGCCCAATTCAAAGCGTCTTCCCCTTAGCAGAGAAGGCTGATTTGGCATAGAAAGGCCTTGATTGTACTGGCCCTTTCAACCCACCCATAGCCTAGATGTAGTGTGGGACCCACAAAGGGGCTATCTCGAAACAGCACAAAACGCGCTTCTAGGAGCTGCATTCTGCAAAGGGAAACTGTGCTCGGGGAACAAACCTCAGCCCCAATGCAGCTTGGCTCAGGATCCCAGTGCTTGCCTAGTTCTCACCTAGCCCTAGGCTCCCGACAGGGCCAAGGAGGGTCTGGGCTGCCTCTGGCTCCGTGGGCACTGCTGCTTGGCTGGTGGTCTCCGCAGCTGGCAACCAACTCCAAGCGTTTTCTCCTTAGCGGAGAAGGCTGATTTGGCATAGAAAGGCCTTGCTTGTACTGGCCCTATCAACGCACCCATAGCCTAGAACTAGGGTGGGACCCACCTATGCCCTAGCTCCGAAATAGCACAAAACTCGCTTCTAGGAGCTGCATTCTGCAAAGGGAAACTGTGCTCCGGGAACAAACCTCAGCCCCAATGCGGCTTGGCTCAGGATCCCAGCGCTTGCCTAGTTCTCACCTAGCTCTAGGCTCCCCATAGGGTCAAGGAGGGTCTGGGCTGCCTCTGGCTTCGTGGGCACTGCTGCTTGGCTGGTGGTCTCCGCAGCTGGAACCCAACTCCAAGCGTCTTCTCCTTCGCGGAGAAGGATGAGGTGGCATGAAAAATCCCTGTGTGCACTGGCCCTATCCACCCAGCCATAGCCGGCTAGGGTGGAACCCACCTATGGGCTACCTCGAAACAGCAGAAAACGCGCTTCTAGGAGCTGCATTCTGCAAAGGGAAACTGTGCTCAGGGAACAAACCTCAGCCCCAATGCGGATTGGCTCAGGATCCCAGCGCTTGCCTAGTTCTCACCTAGCCCTAGGCTCCCCATAGGGCCAAGGAGGGTCTGGGCTGCCTCTGGCTCCGTGGGCACTGCTGCTTGGCTGGTGGTCTCCGCAGCTGGAAACCAACTCCAAGCGTCTTCTCCTTGGCAGAGAAGGATGATTTGGCCTGAAGAAACCCAGTGTGCCATGGCCGTAGCAACCCACCCATAGCCAGCTCTGGAGGGAGCCACCTAGGGCCTAGCTCCGAAACAGCACAAAACGTGCTTCCAGGAGCTGCATTCTGCAAAGGGAAACTGTGCTCAGGGAACAAACCACAGCCCCAATGCGGCTTGGCTCAGGATCCCAGCGCTTGCCTAGTTCTCGCCTAGCCCTTGGCTCCCAAAAGGCCAAGGAGGGTCTGGGCTGCCTCTGGATCCATGGGCACTGCTGCTTGGCTGGTGGTCTCCGCAGCTAGAGCCCAATTCAAAGCGTCTTGCCCTTAGCAGAGAAGGCTGATTTGGCATAGAAAGGCCTTGATTGTACTGGCCCTTTCAACCCACCCACAGCCTAGATGTAGGGTGGGACCCACAAAGGGGCTATCTCGAAACAGCACAAAACGCGCTTCTAGGAGCTGCATTCTGCAAAGGGAAACTGTGCTCGGGGAACAAACCTCAGCCCCAATGCCGCTTGGCTCAGGATCCCAGCGCTTGCCTAGTATTCAGCTAGCCCTAGGCTCCCCATAGGGCCAAGGAGGGTCTGGGCTGCCTCTGGCTCCGTGGGCACTGCTGCTTGGCTGGTGGTCTCCGCAGCTGGAAACCAACTCCAAGCGTCTTCTCCTTGGCAGAGAAGGATGATTTGGCCTGAAGAAGCGCAGTGTGCCATGGCCCTAGTAACCCACCCATAGCCAGCTCGGGAGGGAGCCACCTAGGTCCTAGCTCCGAAACGGCACAAAACGTGCTTCCAGGAGCTGCATTCTGCAAAGGGAAACTGTGCTCGGGGAACAAACCTCAGCCCCAATGCGGCTTGGCTCAGGATCCCAGCGCTTGCCTAGTTCTCGCCTAGCCCTAGGCTCCCAAAAGGGCCAAGGAGGGTCTGGGCTGCCTCTGGCTCCGTGGGCACTGCTGCTTGGCTGGTGGTCTCCGCAGCTGGAAACCAACTCCAAACGTCTTCTCCTTCGCGGAGAAGGAGGAGGTGGCATGAAAAAGCCCTGTGTGCACTGGCCCTATCCACCCAGCCATAGCCGGCTAGGGTGGAACCCACCTATGGGCTACCTCGAAACAGCAGAAAACGCGCTTCTAGGAGCTGCATTCTGCAAAGGGAAACTGTGCTCGGGGAACAAACCTCAGCCCCAATGCGGCTTGGCTCAGGATCCCAGCGCTTGCCTAGTTCTCACCTAGCCCTAGGCTCCCCATAGGGCCAAGGAGGGTCTGGGCTGCTTCTGGCTCCGTGGGCACTGCTGCTTGGCTGGTGGTCTCCGCAGCTGGAACCCAACTCCAAGCGTCTTCTACTAAGCAGAGAAGGCTGATTTGGCATAGAAAGGCCTTGATTGTACTGGCCCTATCAACCCACCTATAGCCTAGATCTAGGGTGGGACCCACCTAAGGTGTAGCTCGGAAATAGCACAAAACTCTCTTCTAGGAGCTGCATTCTGCAAAGGGAAACTGTGCTCGGGGAACAAACCTCAGCCCCAATGCCGCTTGGCTCAGGACCCCACGCTTGCCTAGTATTCAGCTAGCCCTAGGCTCCCCATAGGGCCAAGGAGGGTCTGGGCTGCCTCTGGCTCCATGGGCACTGCTGCTTGGCTGGTGGTCTCCGCAGCTGGAAACCAACTCCAAGCGTCTTCTCCTTGACAGGGAAGGATGATTTGGCCTGAAGAAGCCCAGTGTGCCATGGCCCTAGCAACCCCCCCATAGCCAGCTCGGGAGGGAGCCACCTAGGGCCTAGCTCCGAAACAGCAGAAAACGTGCTTCCAGGAGCTGCATTCTGCAAAGGGAAACTGTGCTAGGGGAACAAACCTCAGCCCCAATGCGGCTTGGCTCAGGATCCCAGCGCTTGCCTAGTTCTCGCCTAGCCCTAGGCTCCCAAAAGGGCCAAGGAGGGTCTGGGCTGCCTCTGGATCCATGGGCACTGTTGCTTGGCTGGTGGTCTCCGCAGCTAGAGCCCAATTCAAAGCGTCTTCCCCTTAGCAGAGAAGGCTGATTTCGCATAGAAAGGCCTTGATTGTACTGGCCCTTTCAACCCACCCATAGCCTAGATGTAGTGTGGGACCCACAAAGGGGCTATCTCGAAACAGCACAAAACGCGCTTCTAGGAGCTGCATTCTGCAAAGGGAAACTGTGCTCAGGGAACAAACCTCAGCCCCAATGCAGCTTGGCTCAGGATCCCAGGGCTTGCCTAGTTCTCACCTAGCCCTAGGCTCCCGACAGGGCCAAGGAGGGTCTGGGCTGCCTCTGGCTCCGTGGGCACTGCTGCTTGGCTGGTGGTCTCCGCAGCTGGCAACCAACTCCAAGCGTTTTCTCCTTAGCGGAGAAGGCTGATTTGGCATAGAAAGGCCTTGCTTGTACTGGCCCTATCAACGCACCCATAGCCTAGAACTAGGGTGGGACCCACCTATGCCCTAGCTCCGAAATAGCACAAAACTCGCTTCTAGGAGCTGCATTCTGCAAAGGGAAACTGTGCTCCGGGAACAAACCTCAGCCCCAATGCGGCTTGGCTCAGGATCCCAGCGCTTGCCTAGTTCTCACCTAGCTCTAGGTCCCCATAGGGTCAAGGAGGATCTGGGCTACCTCTGGCTTCGTGGGCACTGCTGCTTGGCTGGTGGTCTCCGCAGCTGGAACCCAACTCCAAGCGTCTTCTCCTTCGCGGAGAAGGATGAGGTGGCATGAAAAATCCCTGTGTGCACTGGCCCTATCCACCCAGCCATAGCCGGCTAGGGTGGAACCCACCTATGGGCTACCTCGAAACAGCAGAAAACGCGCTTCTAGGAGCTGCATTCTGCAAAGGGAAAATGTGCTCAGGGAACAAACCTCAGCCCCAATGCGGATTGGCTCAGGATCCCAGCGCTTGCCTAGTTCTCACCTAGCCCTAGGCTCCCCATAGGGCCAAGGAGGGTCTGGGCTGCCTCTGGCTCCGTGGGCACTGCTGCTTGGCTGGTGGTCTCCGCAGCTGGAAACCAACTCCAAGCGTCTTCTCCTTGGCAGAGAAGGATGATTTGGCCTGAAGAAACCCAGTGTGCCATGGCCGTAGCAACCCACCCATAGCCAGCTCTGGAGGGAGCCACCTAGGGCCTAGCTCCGAAACAGCACAAAACGTGCTTCCAGGAGCTGCATTCTGCAAAGGGAAACTGTGCTCAGGGAACAAACCACAGCCCCAATGCGGCTTGGCTCAGGATCCCAGCGCTTGCCTAGTTCTCGCCTAGCCCTTGGCTCCCAAAAGGCCAAGGAGGGTCTGGGCTGCCTCTGGATCCATGGGCACTGCTGCTTGGCTGGTGGTCTCCGCAGCTAGAGCCCAATTCAAAGCGTCTTGCCCTTAGCAGAGAAGGCTGATTTGGCATAGAAAGGCCTTGATTGTACTGGCCCTTTCAACCCACCCACAGCCTAGATGTAGGGTGGGACCCACAAAGGGGCTATCTCGAAACAGCACAAAACGCGCTTCTAGGAGCTGCATTCTGCAAAGGGAAACTGTGCTCGGGGAACAAACCTCAGCCCCAATGCCGCTTGGCTCATGACCCCACGCTTGCCTAGTATTCAGCTAGCCCTAGGCTCCCCATAAGGCCAAGGAGGGTCTTGGCAGCCTCTGGCTCCATGGGCACTGCTGCTTGTCTGGTGGTCTCCGCAGCTGGAAACCAACTCCAAGCGTTTTCTCCTTAGCGGAGAAGGCTGATTTGGCATAGAAAGGCCTTGCTTGTACTGGCCCTATCAACGCACCCATAGCCTAGAACTAGGGTGGGAGCCACCTATGCCCTAGCTCCGAAATAGCACAAAACTCGCTTCTAGGTGCTGCATTCTGCAAAGGGAAACTGTGCTCGGGGAACAAACCACAGCCCCAATGCGGCTTGGCTCAGGATCCCAGTGCTTGCCTAGTTCTCGCCTAGCCCTAGGCTCCCGACAGGGCCAAGGAGGGTCTGGGCTTCCTCTGGCTCTGTGGGCACTGCTGCTTGGCTGGTGGTCTCCGCAGCTGGAACCCAACTCCAAGCACCTTCTCCTTAGCGGAGAAGCATGATTTGGCATAAAAATGCCTTGATTGTCCTGGCCCTATCCCCCAGCTATAGCCTAGAGCTAGGGTGGGACAACCAATGGCGTAGCTCCGAAATGGCACAAAACTCGCTTGTAGGAGCTGCATTCTGCAAAGGGAAACTGTGCTCAGGGAACAAACCAGAGCCGCCATGCGGCTTGGCTCAGGATCCCAGCGCTTGCCTAGTTCTCACCTAGCCCTAGGCTCCCCATAGGGCCAAGGAGGGTCTGGGCTGCCTCTGGCTCCATGGGCACTGCTGCTTGGCTGGTGGTCTCCGCAGCTGGAACCCAACTCCTAGTGTCTTCCCCTTAGCGGAGAAGGTTGATTTGGCATAGAAAGGCCTTGATTGTACTGGCCCTATCAACCCACCTATAGCTTAGAGCTAGGGTGGGACCCACCTAAGGTGTAGCTCGGAAGTAGCACAAAACTCTCTTCTAGGAGCTGCATTCTGCAAAGGGAAACTGTGCTCGGGGAACAAACCTCAGCCCCAATGCCGCTTGGCTCAGGATCCCAGCGCTTGCCTAGTATTCAGCTAGCCCTAGGCTCCCCATAGGGCCAAGGAGGGTCTGGGCTGCCTCTGGCTCCATGGGCACTGCTGCTTGGCTGGTGGTCTCCGCAGCTGGAAACCAACTCCAAGTGTCTTCTCCTTGGCAGAGAAGGATGATTTGGCCTGAAGAAGCCCAGTGTGCCATGGCCCTAGCAACCCACCCATAGCCAGCTCGGGAGGGAGCCACCTAGGGCCTAGCTCCGAAACAGCACAAAACGCGCTTCTAGGAGCTGCATTCTGCAAAGGGAAACTGTGCTCGGGGAACAAACCTCAGCCCCAATGCGGCTTGGCTCAGGATCCCAGCGCTTGCCTAGTTCTCACCTAGCCCTAGGCTCCCCATAGGGCCAAGGAGGGTCTGGGCTGCCTCTGGCTCCGTGGGCACTGCTGCTTGGCTGGTGGTCTCCGCAGCTGGCAACCAACTCCAAGCGTTTTCTCCTTAGCGGAGAAGGATGAGGTGGCATAGAAAGGCCTTGCTTGTACTGGCCCTATCAACCCACCCATAGCCTAGAACTAGGGTGGGACCCACCTATGCCCTAGCTCCGAAATAGCACAAAACTCGCTTCTAGGAGCTGCATTCTGCAAAGGGAAACTGTGCTCGGGGAACAAACCTCAGCCCCAATGCGGCTTGGCTCAGGATCCCAGCGCTTGCCTAGATCTCACCTAGCCCTAGGCTCCCCATAGGGCCAAGGAGGGTCTAGGCTGCCTCTGGCTCCGTGGGCACTGCTGCTTGGCTGGTGGTCTCCGCAGCTGGAAACCAACTCCAAGCGTCTTCTCCTTGGCAGAGAAGGATGATTTGGCCTGAAGAAACCCAGTGTGCCATGGCCCTAGCACCACACACATAGCCAGCTCTGCAGGGAGCCACCTAGGGCCTAGCTCCGAAACAGCACAAAACGTGCTTCCAGGAGCTGCATTCTGCAAAGGGAAACTGTGCTCCGGGAACAAACCACAGCCCCAATGCGGCTTGGCTCAGGATCCCAGCGCTTGCCTAGTTCTCACCTAGCCCTAGGCTCCCCATAGGGCCAAGGAGGGTCTGGGCTGCCTCTGGCTCCGTGCGCACTGCTGCTTGGCTGGTGGTCTCCGCAGCTGGAAACCAACTCCAAGCGTCTTCTCCTTGGCAGAGAAGGATGATTTGGCCTGAAGAAACCCAGTGTGCCATGGCCCTAGCAACCCACCCATAGCCAGCTCGGGAGGGAGCCACATAGGGCCTAGCTCCGAAACAGCACAAAACGTGCTTCCAGGAGCTGCACTCTGCAAAGGGAAACTGTGCTCAGGGAACAAACCACAGCCCCAATGCGGCTTGGCTCAGGATCCCAGCGCTTGCCTAGTTCTCGCCTAGCCCTAGGCTCCCGACAGGGCCAAGGAGGGTCTGGGCTTCCTCTGGCTCTGTGGGCACTGCTGCTTGGCTGGTGGTCTCCGCAGCTGGAACCCAACTCCAAGTGTCTTCTCCTTAGCGGAGAAGGTTGATTTGGCATAGAAAGGCCTTGATTGTACTGGCCCTTTCAACCCACCCATAGCCTAGATGTAGTGTGGGACCCACAAAGGGGCTATCTCGAAACAGCACAAAACGCGCTTCTAGGAGCTGCATTCTGCAAAGGGAAACTGTGCTCAGGGAACAAACCTCAGCCCCAATGCAGCTTGGCTCAGGATCCCAGTGCTTGCCTAGTTCTCACCTAGCCCTAGGCTCCCGACAGGGCCAAGGAGCGTCTGGGCTGCCTCTGGCTCCGTGGGCACTGCTGCTTGGCTGGTGGTCTCCGCAGCTGGAAACCAACTCCAAGCGTTTTCTCCTTAGCGGAGAAGGCTGATTTGGCATAGAAAGGCCTTGCTTGTACTGGCCCTATCAACGCACCCATAGCCTAGAACTAGGGTGGGACCCACCTATGCCCTAGCTCCGAAATAGCACAAAACTCGCTTCTAGGAGCTGCATTCTGCAAAGGGAAACTGTGCTCCGGGAACAAACCTCAGCCCCAATGCGGCTTGGCTCAGGATCCCAGCGCTTGCCTAGTTCTCACCTAGCCCTAGGCTCCCCATAGAGCCAAGGAGGGTCTGGGCTGCCTCTGGCTTCGTGGGCACTGCTGCTTGGCTGGTGGTCTCCGCAGCTGGAACCCAACTCCAAGCGTCTTCTCCTTCGCGGAGAAGGATGCGGTGGCATGAAAAAGCCCTGTGTGCACTGGCCGTATCCACCCAGCCATAGCCGGATAGGGTGGGACCCACTTCTGGGCTACCTCGAAACAGCAGAAAACGCGCTTCTAGGAGCTGCATTCTGCAAAGGGAAACTGTGCTCGGGGAACAAACCTCAGCCCCAGTGCAGCTTGGCTCAGGATCCCAGCGCTTGCCTAGTTCTCACCTAGCCCTAGGCTCCCCATAGGGCCAAGGAGGGTCTGGGCTGCCTCTGGATCCATGGGCACTGTTGCTTGGCTGGTGGTCTCCGCAGCTGGAGCCCAATTCTAAGCGTCTTGCCCTTAGCAGAGAAGGCTGATTTGGCATAGAAAGGCCTTGATTGTACTGGCCCTTTCAACCCACCCATAGCCTAGATGTAGGGTGGGACCCACAAAGGGCTATCTGGAAACAGCACAAAACGCGCTTCTAGGAGCTGCATTCTGCAAAGGGAAACTGTGCTCGGGGAACAAACCTCAGCCCCAATGCCACTTGCCTCAGGATCCCAGTGCTTGCCTAGTTCTCACCTAGCCCTTGGCTCCCCATAGGGCCAAGGAGGGTCTGGGCTGCCTCTGGCTCCGTGGGCACTGCTGCTTGGCTGGTGGTCTCCGCAGCTGGAAACCAACTCCAAGCGTCTTCTCCTTGGCAGAGAAGGATGATTTGGCCTGAAGAAACCCAGTGTGCCATGGCCCTAGCACCACACCCATAGCCAGCTCTGCAGGGAGCCACCTAGGGCCTAGCTCCGAAACAGCACAAAACGTGCTTCCAGGAGCTGCATTCTGCAAAGGGAAACTGTGCTCAGGGAACAAACCACAGCCCCAATGCCGCTTGGCTCAGGATCCCAGCGCTTGCCTAGTTCTCACCTAGCCCTAGGCTCCCCATAGGGCCAAGGAGGGTCTGGGCTGCCTCTGGCTCCGTGCGCACTGCTGCTTGGCTGGTGGTCTCCGCAGCTGGAAACCACTCCAAGCGTCTTCTCCTTGGCAGAGAAGGATGATTTGGCCTGAAGAAACCCAGTGTGCCATGGCCCTAGCAACCCACCCATAGCCAGCTCGGGAGGGAGCCACCTAGGGCCTAGCTCCGAAACAGCACAAAACGTGCTTCCAGGAGCTGCACTCTGCAAAGGGAAACTGTGCTCAGGGAACAAACCACAGCCCCAATGCGGCTTGGCTCAGGATCCCAGCGCTTGCCTAGTTCTCGCCTAGCCCTAGGCTCCCGACAGGGCCAAGGAGGGTCTGGGCTGCCTCTGGCTCTGTGGGCACTGCTGCTTGGCTGCTGGTCTCCGCAGCTGGAACCCAACTCCAAGTGTCTTCTCCTTAGCGGAGAAGGTTGATTTGGCATAGAAAGGCCTTGATTGTACTGGCCCTTTCAACCCACCCATAGCCTAGATGTAGTGTGGGACCCACAAAGGGGCTATCTCGAAACAGCACAAAACGCGCTTCTAGGAGCTGCATTCTGCAAAGGGAAACTGTGCTCAGGGAACAAACCTCAGCCCCAATGCAGCTTGGCTCAGGATCCCAGTGCTTGCCTAGTTCTCACCTAGCCCTAGGCTCCCGACAGGGCCAAGGAGGGTCTGGGCTGCCTCTGGCTCCGTGGGCACTGCTGCTTGGCTGGTGGTCTCCGCAGCTGGCAACCAACTCCAAGCGTTTTCTCCTTAGCGGAGAAGGCTGATTTGGCATAGAAAGGCCTTGCTTGTACTGGCCCTATCAACGCACCCATAGCCTAGAACTAGGGTGGGACCCACCTATGCCCTAGCTCCGAAATAGCACAAAACTCGCTTCTAGAAGCTGCATTCTGCAAAGGGAAACTGTGCTCGGGGAACAAACCTCAGCCCCAATGCGGCTTGGCTCAGGATCCCAGCGCTTGCCTAGTTCTCACCTAGCCCTAGGCTCCCCATAGGGCCAAGGAGGGTCTGGGCTGCCTCTGGCTCCGTGGGCACTGCTGCTTGGCTGGTGGTCTCCGCAGCTGGAAACCAACTCCAAGCGTCTCCTCCTTCGCGGAGAAGGATGCGGTGACGTGAAAAAGCCCTGTGTGCACTGGCCCTATCCACCCAGCCATAGCCAGCTAGGGTGGGACCCACTTATGGGCTACCTCGAAACAGCAAAAAACGCGCTTCTAGGAGCTGCATTCTGCAAAGGGAAACTGTGCTCGGGGAACAAACCTCAGCCCCAATGCGGCTTGGCTCAGGATCCCAACGCTTGCCTAGTTCTCGCCTAGCCCTAGGCTCCCCATAGGGCCAAGGAGGGTCTGGGCTGCCTCTGGCTCCGTGGGCACTGCTGCTTGGCTGGTGGTCTCCGCAGCTGGAAACCAACTCCACGCGTCTTCTCCTTGGCTGAGAAGGATGATTTGGCCTGAAGAAGCGCAGTGTGCCATGGCCCTAGTAACCCACCCATAGCCAGCTCGGGAGGGAGCCACCTAGGGCATAGCTCCGAAACGGCACAAAACGTGCTTCTAGGAGCTGCATTCTGCAAAGGGAAACTGTGCTCGGGGAACAAACCTCAGCCCCAATGCGGCTTGGCTCAGGATCCCAGCGCTTGCCTAGTTCTCGCCTAGCCCTAGGCTCCCAAAAGGGCCAAGGATGGTCTGGGCTGCCTCTGGATCCATGGGCACTGTTGCTTGGCTGGTGGTCTCCGCAGCTAGAGTCCAATTCAAAGCGTCTTCCCCTTAGCAGAGAAGGCTGATTTGGCATAGAAAGGCCTTGATTGTACACTCCCTATCAACGCACCCATAGCCTAGAACTAGGGTGGGACCCACCTATGCCCTAGCTCCGAAATAGCACAAAACTCGCTTCTAGGAGCTGCATTCTGCAAAGGGAAACTGTGCTCGGGGAACAAACCTCAGCCCCAATGCGGCTTGGCTCAGGATCCCAGCGCTTGCCTAGTTCTCACCTAGCCCTAGGCTCCCCATAGGGCCAAGGAAGGTCTGGGCTGCTTCTGGCTCCGTGGGCACTGCTGCTTGGCTGGTGGTCTCCGCAGCTGGAACCCAACTCCAAGCGTCTATTACTTAGCAGAGAAGGCTGATTTGGCAGAGAAAGGCCTTGATTGTACTGGCCCTATCAACCCACCTATAGCCTAGAGCTAGGGTGGGACCCACCTAAGGTGTAGCTCGGAAATAGCACAAAACTCTCTTCTAGGAGCTGCATTCTGCAAAGGGAAACTGTGCTCGGGGAACAAACCTCAGCCCCAATGCCGCTTGGCTCAGGACCCCACGCTTGCCTAGTATTCAGCTAGCCCTAGGCTCCCCATAGGGCCAAGGAGGGTCTGGGCTGCCTCTGGCTCCATGGGCACTGCTGCTTGGCTGGTGGTCTCCGCAGCTGGAAACCAACTCCAAGCGTCTTCTCCTTGACAGAGAAGGATGATTTGGCCTGAAGAAGCGCAGTGTGCCATGGCCCTAGCAACCCACCCATAGCCAGCTCGGGAGGGAGCCACCTAGGGCCTAGCTCCGAAACAGCACAAAACGTGCTTCCAGGAGCTGCATTCTGCAAAGGGAAACTGTGCTCGGGGAACAAACCTCAGCCCCAATGCCGCTTGGCTCAGGATCCCAGCGCTTGCCTAGTTCTCACCCAGCCCTAGGCTCCCAAAAGGGCCAAGGAGGCTCTGGGCTGCCTCTGGATCCATGGGCACTGCTGCTTGGCTGGTGGTCTCTGCAGCTGGAGCCCAATTCAAAGCGTCTTCCCCTTAGCAGAGAAGGCTGCTTTGGCATAGAAGGCCTTGATTGTACTGGCCCTATCAACCCACCCATAGCCTAGATGTAGTGTGGGACCCACAAAGGGGCTATCTCGAAACAGCACAAAACGCGCTTCTAGGAGCTGCATTCTGCAAAGGGAAACTGTGCTCAGGGAACAAACCTCAGCCCCAATGCAGCTTGGCTCAGGATCCCAGTGCTTGCCTAGTTCTCACCTAGCCCTAGGCTCCCGACAGGGCCAAGGAGGGTCTGGGCTGCCTCTGGCTCCGTGGGCACTGCTGCTTGGCTGGTGGTCTCCGCAGCTGGCAACCAACTCCAAGCGTTTTCTCCTTAGCGGAGAAAGCTGATTTGGCATAGAAAGGCCTTGCTTGTACTGGCCCTATCAACGCACCCATAGCCTAGAACTAGGGTGGGACCCACCTATGCCCTAGCTCCGAAATAGCACAAAACTCGCTTCTAAGAGCTGCATTCTGCAAAGGGAAACTGTGCTCCGGGAACAAACCTCAGCCCCAATGCGGCTTGGCTCAGGATCCCAGCGCTTGCCTAGTTCTCACCTAGCCCTAGGCTCCCCATAGGGCCAAGGAGGGTCTGGGCTGCCTCTGGCTTCGTGGGCACTGCTGCTTGGCTGGTGGTCTCCGCAGCTGGAACCCAACTCCAAGCGTCTTCTCCTTCGCGGAGAAGGATGCGGGGGCATGAAAAAGCCCTGTGTGCACTGGCCGTATCCACCCAGCCATAGCCGGATAGGGTGGGACCCACTTCTGGGCTACCTCGAAACAGCAGAAAACGCGCTTCTAGGAGCTGCATTTTGCAAAGGGAAACTGTGCTCGGGGAACAAACCTCAGCCCCAGTGCAGCTTGGCTCAGGATCCCAGCGCTTGCCTAGTTCTCACCTAGCCCTAGGCTCCCCATAGGGCTAAGGAGGGTCTGGGCTGCCTCTGGCTCCGTGGGCACTGCTGCTTGGCTGGTGGTCTCCGCAGCTGGAAACCAACTCCAAGCGTCTTCTCCTTGACAGAGAAGGATGATTTGGCCTGAAGAAGCCCAGTGTGCCATGGCCCTACCAAAGCACCAATAGCCAGCTCGGGAGGGAGCCACCTAGGGCCTAGCTCCGAAACAGCACAAAACGTGCTTCCAGGAGCAGCATTCTGCAAAGGGAAACTGTGCTCGGGGAACAAACCACAGCCCCAATGCGGCTTGGCTCAGGATCCCAGCGCTTGCCTAGTTCTCGCCTAGCCCTAGGCTCCCGACAGGGCCAAGGAGGGTCTGGGCTTCCTCTGGCTCTGTGGGCACTGCTGCTTGGCTGGTGGTCTCCGCAGCTGGAAACCAACTCCAAGCATCTTCTCCTTAGCGGAGAAGCATGATTTGGCATAAAAATGCCTTGATTGTCCTGGCCCTATCCCCCAGCTATAGCCTAGAGCTAGGGTGGGACAACAAATGGCGTAGCTCCGAAATGGCACAAAACTCGCTTGTAGGAGCTGCATTCTGCAAAGGGAAACTGTGCTCAGGGAACAAACCAGAGACGCCATGCGGCTTGGCTCAGGATCCCAGCGCTTGCCTAGTTCTCACCTAGCCCTAGGCTCCCCATAGGGCCAAGGAGGGTCTGGGCTGCCTCTGGCTCCATGGGCACTGCTGCTTGGCTGGTGGTCTCCGCAGCTGGAACCCAACTCCAAGTGTCTTCTCCTTAGTGGAGAAGGTTGATTTGGCATAGAAAGGCCTTGATTGTACTGGCCCTATCAACCCACCTATAGCCTAGAGCTAGGGTGGGACCCACCTAAGGTGTAGCTCGGAAGTAGCACAAAACTCTCTTCTAGGAGCTGCATTCTGCAAAGGGAAACTGTGCTCGGGGAACAAACCTCAGCCCCAATGCCGCTTGGCTCAGGATCCCAGCGCTTGCCTAGTATTCAGCTAGCCCTAGGCTCCCCATAGGGCCAAGGAGGGTCTGGGCTGCCTCTGGCTCCATGGGCACTGCTGCTTGGCTGGTGGTCTCCGCAGCTGGAAACCAACTCCAAGTGTCTTCTCCTTGGCAGAGAAGGATGATTTGGCCTGAAGAAGCCCAGTGTGCCATGGCCCTAGCAACCCACCCATAGCCAGCTCGGGAGGGAGCCACCTAGGGCCTAGCTCCGAAACAGCACAAAACGTGCTTCCAGGAGCTGCATTCTGCAAAGGGAAACTGTGCTCGGGGAACAAACCTCAGCCCCAATGCGGCTTGGCTCAGGATCCCAGCGCTTGCCTAGTTCTCACCTAGCCCTAGGCTCCCCATAAGGCCAAGGAGGGTCTGGGCTGCCTCTGGATCCATGGGCACTGCTGCTTGGCTGGTGGTCTCTGCAGCTGGAGCCCAATTCAAAGCGTCTTCCCCTTAGCAGAGAAGGCTGATTTGGCATAGAAAGGCCTTGATTGTACTGGCCCTATCAACCCACCCATAGCCTAGATGTAGTGTGGGACCCACAAAGGGGCTATCTCGAAACAGCACAAAACGCGCTTCTAGGAGCTGCATTCTGCAAAGGGAAACTGTGCTCGGGGAACAAACCTCAGCCCCAATGCCGCTTGGCTCATGACCCCACGCTTGCCTAGTATTCAGCTAGCCCTAGGCTCCCCATAGGGCCAAGGAGGGTCTTGGCAGCCTCTGGCTCCATGGGCACTGCTGCTTGGCTGGTGGTCTCCGCAGCTGGAAACCAACTCCAAGCGTTTTCTCCTTAGCGGAGAAGGCTGATTTGGCATAGAAAGGCCTTGCTTGTACTGGCCCTATCAACGCACCCATAGCCTAGAACTAGGGTGGGACCCACCTATGCCCTAGCTCCGAAATAGCACAAAACTCGCTTCTAGGAGCTGCATTCTGCAAAGGGAAACTGTGCTCGGGGAACAAACCACAGCCCCAATGCGGCTTGGCTCAGGATCCCAGCGCTTGCCTAGTTCTCACCTAGCCCTAGGCTCCCGACAGGGCCAAGGAGGGTCTGGGCTTCCTCTGGCTCTGTGGGCACTGCTTCTTGGCTGGTGGTCTCCGCAGCTGGAACCCAACTCCAAGCATCTTCTCCTTAGCGGAGAAGCATGATTTGGCATAAAAATGCCTTGATTGTCCTGGACCTATCCCCCAGCTATAGCCTAGAGCTAGGGTGGGACAACCAATGGCGTAGCTCCGAAATGGCACAAAACTCGCTTGTAGGAGCTGCATTCTGCAAAGGGAAACTGTGCTCAGGGAACAAACCAGAGCCGCCATGCGGCTTGGCTCAGGATCCCAGCGCTTGCCTAGTTCTCACCTAGCCCTAGGCTCCCCATAGGGCCAAGGAGGGTCTGGGCTGCCTCTGGCTCCATGGGCACTGCTGCTTGGCTGGTGGTCTCCGCAGCTGGAACCCAACTCCAAGTGTCTTCCCCTTAGCGGAGAAGGTTGATTTGGCATAGAAAGGGCTTGATTGTACTGGCCCTATCAACGCACCCATAGCCTAGAGCTAGGGTGGGACCCACCTAAGGTGTAGCTCGGAAGTAGCACAAAACTCTCTTCTAGGAGCTGCATTCTGCAAAGGGAAACTGTGCTCGGGGAACAAACCTCAGCCCCAATGCCGCTTGGCTCAGGATCCCAGCGCTTGCCTAGTATTCAGCTAGCCCTAGGCTCCCATAGGGCCAAGGAGGGTCTGGGCTGCCTCTGGCTCCATGGGCACTGCTGCTTGGCTGGTGGTCTCCGCAGCTGGAAACCAACTCCAAGTGTCTTCTCCTTGGCAGAGAAGGATGATTTGGCCTGAAGAAGCCCAGTGTGCCATGGCCCTAGCAACCCACCCATAGCCAGCTCGGGAGGGAGCCACCTAGGGCCTAGCTCCGAAACAGCACAAAACGCGCTTCTAGGAGCTGCATTCTGCAAAGGGAAACTGTGCTCGGGGAACAAACCTCAGCCCCAATGCGGCTTGGCTCAGGATCCCAGCGCTTGCCTAGTTCTCACCTAGCCCTAGGCTCCCCATAGGGCCAAGGAGGGTCTGGGCTGCCTCTGGCTCCGTGGGCACTGCTGCTTGGCTGGTGGTCTCCGCAGCTGGCAACCAACTCCAAGCGTTTTCTCCTTAGCGGAGAAGGATGAGGTGGCATAGAAAGGCCTTGCTTGTACTGGCCCTATCAACCCACCCATAGCCTAGAACTAGGGTGGGACCCACCTATGCCCTAGCTCCGAAATAGCACAAAACTCGCTTCTAGGAGCTGCATTCTGCAAAGGGAAACTGTGCTCGGGGAACAAACCTCAGCCCCAATGCGGCTTGGCTCAGGATCCCAGCGCTTGCCTAGTTCTCACCTAGCCCTAGGCTCCCGACAGGGCCAAGGAGGGTCTGGGCTGCCTCTGGCTCCGTGGGCACTGCTGCTTGGCTGGTGGTCTCCGCAGCTGGAAACCAACTCCAAGCGTCTTCTCCTTGGCAGAGAAGGATGATTTGGCCTGAAGAAACTCAGTGTGCCATGGCCCTAGCACCACACCCATAGCCAGCTCTGCAGGGAGCCACCTAGGGCCTAGCTCCGAAACAGCACAAAACGTGCTTCCAGGAGCTGCATTCTGCAAAGGGAAACTGTGCTCAGGGAACAAACCACAGCCCCAATGCGGCTTGGCTCAGGATCCCAGCGCTTGCCTAGTTCTCACCTAGCCCTAGGCTCCCCATAGGGCCAAGGAGGGTCTGGGCTGCCTCTGGCTCCGTGCGCACTGCTGCTTGGCTGGTGGTCTCCGCAGCTGGAAACCAACTCCAAGCGTCTTCTCCTTGGCAGAGAAGGATGATTTGGCCTGAAGAAACCCAGTGTGCCATGGCCCTAGCAACCCACCCATAGCCAGCTCTGCAGGGAGCCACATAGGGCCTAGCTCCGAAACAGCACAAAACGTGCTTCCAGGAGCTGCACTCTGCAAAGGGAAACTGTGCTCAGGGAACAAACCACAGCCCCAATGCGGCTTGGCTCAGGATCCCAGCGCTTGCCTAGTTCTCGCCTAGCCCTAGGCTCCCGACAGGGCTAAGGAGGGTCTGGGCTTCCCCTGGCTCTGTGGGCACTGCTGCTTGGCTGGTGGTCTCCGCAGCTGGAACCCAACTCCAAGTGTCTTCTCCTTAGCGGAGAAGGTTGATTTGGCATAGAAAGGCCTTGATTGTACTGGCCCTTTCAACCCACCCATAGCCTAGATGTAGTGTGGGACCCACAAAGGGGCTATCTCGAAACAGCACAAAACGCGCTTCTAGGAGCTGCATTCTGCAAAGGGAAACTGTGCTCAGGGAACAAACCTCAGCCCCAATGCAGCTTGGCTCAGGATCCCAGTGCTTGCCTAGTTCTCACCTAGCCCTAGGCTCCCGACAGGGCCAAGGAGGGTCTGGGCTGCCTCTGGCTCCGTGGGCACTGCTGCTTGGCTGGTGGTCTCCGCAGCTGGCAACCAACTCCAAGCGTTTTCTCCTTAGCGGAGAAGGCTGATTTGGCATAGAAAGGCCTTGCTTGTACTGGCCCTATCAACGCACCCATAGCCTAGAACTAGGGTGGGACCCACCTATGCCCTAGCTCCGAAATAGCACAAAACTCGCTTCTAGGAGCTGCATTCTGCAAAGGGAAACTGTGCTCCGGGAACAAACCTCAGCCCCAATGCGGCTTGGCTCAGGATCCCAGCGCTTGCCTAGTTCTCACCTAGCCCTAGGCTCCCCATAGGGCCAAGGAGGGTCTGGGCTGCCTCTGGCTTCGTGGGCACTGCTGCTTGGCTGGTGGTCTCCGCAGCTGGAACCCAACTCCAAGCGTCTTCTCCTTCGCGGAGAAGGATGCGGTGGCATGAAAAAGCCCTGTGTGCACTGGCCGTATCCACCCAGCCATAGCCGGAAAGGGTGGGACCCACTTCTGGGCTACCTCGAAACAGCAGAAAACGCGCTTCTAGGAGCTGCATTCTGCAAAGGGAAACTGTGCTCAGGGAACAAACCTCAGCCCCAGTGCAGCTTGGCTCAGGATCCCAGCGCTTGCCTAGTTCTCACCTAGCCCTAGGCTCCCCATAGGGCCAAGGAGGGTCTGGGCTGCCTCTGGCTCCGTGGGCACTGCTGCTTGGCTGGTGGTCTCCGCAGCTGGAAACCAACTCCAAGCGTTTTCTCCCTAGCGGAGAAGGCTGATTTGGCATAGAAAGGCCTTGATTGTACTGGCCCTATCAACGCACCCATAGCCTAGAACTAGGGTGGGACCCACCTATGCCCTAGCTCCGAAATGGCACAAAACTCGCTTGTAGGAGCTGCATTCTGCAAAGGGAAACTGTGCTCAGGGAACAAACCAGAGCCGCCATGCGGCTTGGCTCAGGATCCCAGCGCTTGCCTAGTTCTCACCTAGCCCTAGGCTCCCCATAGGGCCAAGGAGGGTCTGGGCTGCCTCTGGCTCCATGGGCACTGCTGCTTGGCTGGTGGTCTCCGCAGCTGGAACCCAACTCCAAGTGTCTTCCCCTTAGCGGAGAAGGTTGATTTGGCATAGAAAGGGCTTGATTGTACTGGCCCTATCAACGCACCCATAGCCTAGAGCTAGGGTGGGACCCACCTAAGGTGTAGCTCGGAAGTAGCACAAAACTCTCTTCTAGGAGCTGCATTCTGCAAAGGGAAACTGTGCTCGGGGAACAAACCTCAGCCCCAATGCCGCTTGGCTCAGGATCCCAGCGCTTGCCTAGTATTCAGCTAGCCCTAGGCTCCCATAGGGCCAAGGAGGGTCTGGGCTGCCTCTGGCTCCATGGGCACTGCTGCTTGGCTGGTGGTCTCCGCAGCTGGAAACCAACTCCAAGTGTCTTCTCCTTGGCAGAGAAGGATGATTTGGCCTGAAGAAGCCCAGTGTGCCATGGCCCTAGCAACCCACCCATAGCCAGCTCGGGAGGGAGCCACCTAGGGCCTAGCTCCGAAACAGCACAAAACGCGCTTCTAGGAGCTGCATTCTGCAAAGGGAAACTGTGCTCGGGGAACAAACCTCAGCCCCAATGCGGCTTGGCTCAGGATCCCAGCGCTTGCCTAGTTCTCACCTAGCCCTAGGCTCCCCATAGGGCCAAGGAGGGTCTGGGCTGCCTCTGGCTCCGTGGGCACTGCTGCTTGGCTGGTGGTCTCCGCAGCTGGCAACCAACTCCAAGCGTTTTCTCCTTAGCGGAGAAGGATGAGGTGGCATAGAAAGGCCTTGCTTGTACTGGCCCTATCAACCCACCCATAGCCTAGAACTAGGGTGGGACCCACCTATGCCCTAGCTCCGAAATAGCACAAAACTCGCTTCTAGGAGCTGCATTCTGCAAAGGGAAACTGTGCTCGGGGAACAAACCTCAGCCCCAATGCGGCTTGGCTCAGGATCCCAGCGCTTGCCTAGTTCTCACCTAGCCCTAGGCTCCCGACAGGGCCAAGGAGGGTCTGGGCTGCCTCTGGCTCCGTGGGCACTGCTGCTTGGCTGGTGGTCTCCGCAGCTGGAAACCAACTCCAAGCGTCTTCTCCTTGGCAGAGAAGGATGATTTGGCCTGAAGAAACTCAGTGTGCCATGGCCCTAGCACCACACCCATAGCCAGCTCTGCAGGGAGCCACCTAGGGCCTAGCTCCGAAACAGCACAAAACGTGCTTCCAGGAGCTGCATTCTGCAAAGGGAAACTGTGCTCAGGGAACAAACCACAGCCCCAATGCGGCTTGGCTCAGGATCCCAGCGCTTGCCTAGTTCTCACCTAGCCCTAGGCTCCCCATAGGGCCAAGGAGGGTCTGGGCTGCCTCTGGCTCCGTGCGCACTGCTGCTTGGCTGGTGGTCTCCGCAGCTGGAAACCAACTCCAAGCGTCTTCTCCTTGGCAGAGAAGGATGATTTGGCCTGAAGAAACCCAGTGTGCCATGGCCCTAGCAACCCACCCATAGCCAGCTCTGCAGGGAGCCACATAGGGCCTAGCTCCGAAACAGCACAAAACGTGCTTCCAGGAGCTGCACTCTGCAAAGGGAAACTGTGCTCAGGGAACAAACCACAGCCCCAATGCGGCTTGGCTCAGGATCCCAGCGCTTGCCTAGTTCTCGCCTAGCCCTAGGCTCCCGACAGGGCTAAGGAGGGTCTGGGCTTCCTCTGGCTCTGTGGGCACTGCTGCTTGGCTGGTGGTCTCCGCAGCTGGAACCCAACTCCAAGTGTCTTCTCCTTAGCGGAGAAGGTTGATTTGGCATAGAAAGGCCTTGATTGTACTGGCCCTTTCAACCCACCCATAGCCTAGATGTAGTGTGGGACCCACAAAGGGGCTATCTCGAAACAGCACAAAACGCGCTTCTAGGAGCTGCATTCTGCAAAGGGAAACTGTGCTCAGGGAACAAACCTCAGCCCCAATGCAGCTTGGCTCAGGATCCCAGTGCTTGCCTAGTTCTCACCTAGCCCTAGGCTCCCGACAGGGCCAAGGAGGGTCTGGGCTGCCTCTGGCTCCGTGGGCACTGCTGCTTGGCTGGTGGTCTCCGCAGCTGGCAACCAACTCCAAGCGTTTTCTCCTTAGCGGAGAAGGCTGATTTGGCATAGAAAGGCCTTGCTTGTACTGGCCCTATCAACGCACCCATAGCCTAGAACTAGGGTGGGACCCACCTATGCCCTAGCTCCGAAATAGCACAAAACTCGCTTCTAGGAGCTGCATTCTGCAAAGGGAAACTGTGCTCCGGGAACAAACCTCAGCCCCAATGCGGCTTGGCTCAGGATCCCAGCGCTTGCCTAGTTCTCACCTAGCCCTAGGCTCCCCATAGGGCCAAGGAGGGTCTGGGCTGCCTCTGGCTTCGTGGGCACTGCTGCTTGGCTGGTGGTCTCCGCAGCTGGAACCCAACTCCAAGCGTCTTCTCCTTCGCGGAGAAGGATGCGGTGGCATGAAAAAGCCCTGTGTGCACTGGCCGTATCCACCCAGCCATAGCCGGAAAGGGTGGGACCCACTTCTGGGCTACCTCGAAACAGCAGAAAACGCGCTTCTAGGAGCTGCATTCTGCAAAGGGAAACTGTGCTCAGGGAACAAACCTCAGCCCCAGTGCAGCTTGGCTCAGGATCCCAGCGCTTGCCTAGTTCTCACCTAGCCCTAGGCTCCCCATAGGGCCAAGGAGGGTCTGGGCTGCCTCTGGCTCCGTGGGCACTGCTGCTTGGCTGGTGGTCTCCGCAGCTGGAAACCAACTCCAAGCGTTTTCTCCCTAGCGGAGAAGGCTGATTTGGCATAGAAAGGCCTTGATTGTACTGGCCCTATCAACGCACCCATAGCCTAGAACTAGGGTGGGACCCACCTATGCCCTAGCTCCGAAATAGCACAAAACTCGCTTCTAGGTGCTGCATTCTGCAAAGGGAAACTGTGCTCGGGGAACAAACCTCAGCCCCAATGCGGCTTGGCTCAGGATCCCAGAGCTTGCCTAGTTCTCACCTAGCCCTAGGCTCCCCATAGGGCCAAGGAGGGTCTGGGCTGCCTCTGGCTTCGTGGGCACTGCTGCTTGGCTGGTGGTCTCCGCAGCTGGAACCCAACTCCAAGCGTCTTCTCCTTCGCGGAGAAGGATGAGGTGGCATGAAAAAGCCCTGTGTGCACTGGCCCTATCCACCCAGCCATAGCCGGCTATGGTGGAACCCACCTATGGGCTACCTTGAGACAGCAGAAAACGCGCTTCTAGGAGCTGCATTCTGCAAAGGGAAACTGTGCTCGGGGAACAAACCTCAGCCCCAATGCAGATTGGCTCAGGATCCCAGCGCTTGCCTAGTTCTCACCTAGCCCTAGGCTCACCATAGGGCCAAGGAGGGTCTGGGCTGCCTCTGGCTCCGTGGGCACTGCTGCTTGGCTGGTGGTCTCCGCAGCTGGAAACCAACTCCAAGCGTCTTCTCCTTGACAGAGAAGGATGATTTGGCCTGAAGAAGCGCAGTGTGCCATGGCCCTAGCAACCCACCCATAGCCAGCTCGGGAGGGAGCCACCTAGGGCCTAGCTCCGAAACAGCACAAAACGTGCTTCCAGGAGCTGCATTCTGCAAAGGGAAACTGTGCTCAGGGAACAAACCTCAGCCCCAATGCCGCTTGGCTCAGGATCCCAGCGCTTGCCTAGTTCTCACCCAGCCCTAGGCTCCCAAAAGGGCCAAGGAGGCTCTGGGCTGCCTCTGGATCCATGGGCACTGCTGCTTGGCTGGTGGTCTCTGCAGCTGGAGCCCAATTCAAAGCGTCTTCCCCTTAGCAGAGAAGGCTGCTTTGGCATAGAAGGCCTTGATTGTACTGGCCCTATCAACCCACCCATAGCCTAGATGTAGTGTGGGACCCACAAAGGGGCTATCTCGAAACAGCACAAAACGCGCTTCTAGGAGCTGCATTCTGCAAAGGGAAACTGTGCTCAGGGAACAAACCTCAGCCCCAATGCAGCTTGGCTCAGGATCCCAGTGCTTGCCTAGTTCTCACCTAGCCCTAGGCTCCCGACAGGGCCAAGGAGGGTCTGGGCTGCCTCTGGCTCCGTGGGCACTGCTGCTTGGCTGGTGGTCTCCGCAGCTGGCAACCAACTCCAAGCGTTTTCTCCTTAGCGGAGAAAGCTGATTTGGCATAGAAAGGCCTTGCTTGTACTGGCCCTATCAACGCACCCATAGCCTAGAACTAGGGTGGGACCCACCTATGCCCTAGCTCCGAAATAGCACAAAACTCGCTTCTAAGAGCTGCATTCTGCAAAGGGAAACTGTGCTCCGGGAACAAACCTCAGCCCCAATGCGGCTTGGCTCAGGATCCCAGCGCTTGCCTAGTTCTCACCTAGCCCTAGGCTCCCCATAGGGCCAAGGAGGGTCTGGGCTGCCTCTGGCTCCGTGGGCACTGCTGCTTGGCTGGTGGTCTCCGCAGCTGGAACCCAACTCCAAGCGTCTTCTCCTTCGCGGAGAAGGATGCGGTGGCATGAAAAAGCCCTGTGTGCACTGGCCGTATCCACACAGCCATAGCCGGATAGGGTGGGACCCACTTCTGGGCTACCTCGAAACAGCAGAAAACGCGCTTCTAGGAGCTGCATTCTGCAAAGGGAAACTGTGCTCGGGGAACAAACCTCAGCCCCAGTGCAGCTTGGCTCAGGATCCCAGCGCTTGCCTAGTTCTCACCTAGCCCTAGGCTCCCCATAGGGCCAAGGAGGGTCTGGGCTGCCTCTGGCTCCGTGGGCACTGCTGCTTGGCTGGTGGTCTCCGCAGCTGGAAACCAACTCCAAGCGTTTTCTCCCTAGCGGAGAAGGCTGATTTGGCATAGAAAGGCCTTGCTTGTACTGGCCCTATCAACGAACCCATAGCCTAGAACTAGGGTGGGACCCACCTATGCCCTAGCTCCGAAATAGCACAAAACTCGCTTCTAAGAGCTGCATTCTGCAAAGGGAAACTGTGCTCCGGGAACAAACCTCAGCCCCAATGCGGCTTGGCTCAGGATCCCAGCGCTTGCCTAGTTCTCACCTAGCCCTAGGCTCCCCATAGGGCCAAGGAGGGTCTGGGCTGCCTCTGGCTCCGTGGGCACTGCTGCTTGGCTGGTGGTCTCCGCAGCTGGAAACCAACTCCAAGCGTCTTCTCCTTCGCGGAGAAGGATGCGGTGACGTGAAAAAGCCCTGTGTGCACTGGCCCTATCCACCCAGCCATAGCCAGCTAGGGTGGGACCCACTTATGGGCTACCACGAAACAGCAGAAAACGCGCTTCTAGGAGCTGCATTCTGCAAAGGGAAACTGTGCTCGGGGAACAAACCTCAGCCCCAATGCCGCTTGGCTCAGGATCCCAGCGCTTGCCTAGTATTCAGCTAGCCCTAGGCTCCCCATAGGGCCAAGGAGGGTCTGGACTGCCTCTGGCTCCGTGGGCACTGCTGCTTGGCTGGTGGTCTCCGCAGCTGGAAACCAACTCCAAGCGTCTTCTCCTTGACAGAGAAGGATGATTTGGCCTGAAGAAGCCCAGTGTGCCATGGCCCTACCAAAGCACCAATAGCCAGCTCGGGAGGGAGCCACATAGGGCCTAGCTCCGAAACAGCACAAAACGTGCTTCCAGGAGCAGCATTCTGCAAAGGGAAACTGTGCTCGGGGAACAAACCACAGCCCCAATGCGGCTTGGCTCAGGATCCCAGCGCTTGCCTAGTTCTCGCCTAGCCCTAGGCTCCCGACAGGGCCAAGGAGGGTCTGGGCTTCCTCTGGCTCTGTGGGCACTGCTGCTTGGCTGGTGGTCTCCGCAGCTGGAAACCAACTCCAAGCATCTTCTCCTTAGCGGAGAAGCATGATTTGGCATAAAAATGCCTTGATTGTCCTGGCCCTATCCCCCAGCTATAGCCTAGAGCTAGGGTGGGACAACAAATGGCGTAGCTCCGAAATGGCACAAAACTCGCTTGTAGGAGCTGCATTCTGCAAAGGGAAACTGTGCTCAGGGAACAAACCAGAGACGCCATGCGGCTTGGCTCAGGATCCCAGCGCTTGCCTAGTTCTCACCTAGCCCTAGGCTCCCCATAGGGCCAAGGAGGGTCTGGGCTGCCTCTGGCTCCATGGGCACTGCTGCTTGGCTGGTGGTCTCCGCAGCTGGAACCCAACTCCAAGTGTCTTCTCCTTAGCGGAGAAGGTTGATTTGGCATAGAAAGGCCTTGATTGTACTGGCCCTATCAACCCACCTATAGCCTAGATGTAGTGTGGGACCCACAAAGGGGCTATCTCGAAACAGCACAAAACGCGCTTCTAGGAGCTGCATTCTGCAAAGGGAAACTGTGCTCAGGGAACAAACCTCAGCCCCAATGCAGCTTGGCTCAGGATCCCAGTGCTTGCCTAGTTCTCACCTAGCCCTAGGCTCCCGACAGGGCCAAGGAGGGTCTGGGCTGCCTCTGGCTCCGTGGGCACTGCTGCTTGGCTGGTGGTCTCCGCAGCTGGAAACCAACTCCAAGCGTTTTATCCTTAGCGGAGAAGGCTGATTTGGCGTAGAAAGGCCTTGCTTGTACTGGCCCTATCAACGCACCCATAGCCTAGAACTAGGGTGGGACCCACCTATGCCCTAGCTCCGAAATAGCACAAAACTCGCTTCTAGGAGCTGCATTCTGCAAAGGGAAACTGTGCTCCGGGAACAAACCTCAGCCCCAATGCGGCTTGGCTCAGGATCCCAGCGCTTGCCTAGTTCTCACCTAGCTCTAGGCTCCCCATAGGGTCAAGGAGGGTCTGGGCTGCCTCTGGCTTCGTGGGCACTGCTGCTTGGCTGGTGGTCTCCGCAGCTGGAACCCAACTCCAAGCGTCTTCTCCTTCGCGGAGAAGGAGGAGGTGGCATGAAAAATCCCTGTGTGCACTGGCCCTATCCACCCAGCCATAGCCGGCTAGGGTGGAACCCACCTATGGGCTACCTCGAAACAGCAGAAAACGCGCTTCTAGGAGCTGCATTCTGCAAAGGGAAACTGTGCTCGGGGAACAAACCTCAGCCCCAATGCGGCTTGGCTCAGGATCCCAGCGCTTGCCTAGTATTCAGCTAGCCCTAGGCTCCCCATAGGGCCAAGGAGGGTCTGGGCTTCCTCTGGCTCTGTGGGCACTGCTGCTTGGCTGGTGGTCTCCGCAGCTGGAAACCAACTCCAAGCGTCTTCTCCTTGGCAGAGAAGGATGATTTGGCCTGAAGAAACCCAGTGTGCCATGGCCTTAGCAACCCACCCATAGCCAGCTCGGGAGGGAGCCACCTAGGGCCTAGCTCCGAAACAGCACAAAACGTGCTTCCAGGAGCTGCATTCTGCAAAGGGAAACTGTGCTCAGGGAACAAACCTCAGCCCCAATGCGGCTTGGCTCAGGATCCCAGCGCTTGCCTAGTTCTCGCCTAGCCCTTGGTTCCCAAAAGGCCAAGGAGGGTCTGGGCTGCCTCTGGATCCATGGGCACTGCTGCTTGGCTGGTGGTCTCCGCAGCTAGAGCCCAATTCAAAGCGTCTTGCCCTTAGCAGAGAAGGCTGATTTGGCATAGAAAGGCCTTGATTGTACTGGCCCTTTCAACCCACCCATAGCCTAGATGTAGGGTGGGACCCACAAAGGGGCTATCTCGAAACAGCACAAAACGCGCTTCTAGGAGCTGCATTCTGCAAAGGGAAACTGTGCTCGGGGAACAAACCTCAGCCCCAATGCCGCTTGGCTCATGAACCCACGCTTGCCTAGTATTCAGCTAGCCCTAGGCTCCCCATAGGGCCAAGGAGGGTCTTGGCAGCCTCTGGCTCCATGGGCACTGCTGCTTGGCTGGTGGCCTCCGCAGCTGGAAACCAACTCCAAGCGTTTTCTCCTTAGCGGAGAAGGCTGATTTGGCATAGAAAGGCCTTGCTTGTACTGGCCCTATCAACGCACCCATAGCCTAGAACTAGGGTGGGACCCACCTATGCCCTAGCTCCGAAATAGCACAAAACTCGCTTCTAGGAGCTGCATTCTGCAAAGGGAAACTGTGCTCGGGGAACAAACCACAGCCCCAATGCGGCTTGGCTCAGGATCCCAGCGCTTGCCTAGTTCTCGCCTAGCCCTAGGCTCCCGACAGGGCCAAGGAGGGTCTGGGCTTCCTCTGGCTCTGTGGGCACTGCTGCTTGGCTGGTGGTCTCCGCAGCTGGAACCCAACTCCAAGCATCTTCTCCTTAGCGGAGAAGCATGATTTGGCATAAAAATGCCTTGATTGTCCTGGACCTCTCCCCCAGCTATAGCCTAGAGCTAGGGTGGGACAACCAATGGCGTAGCTCCGAAATGGCACAAAACTCGCTTGTAGGAGCTGCATTCTGCAAAGGGAAACTGTGCTCAGGGAACAAACCAGAGCCGCCATGCGGCTTGGCTCAGGATCCCAGCGGTTGCCTAGTTCTCACCTAGCCCTAGGCTCCCCATAGGGCCAAGGAGGGTCTGGGCTGCCTCTGGCTCCATGGGCACTGCTGCTTGGCTGGTGGTCTCCGCAGCTGGAACCCAACTCCAAGTGTCTTCCCCTTAGCGGAGAAGGTTGATTTGGCATAGAAAGGGCTTGATTGTACTGGCCCTATCAACGCACCCATAGCCTAGAGCTAGGGTGGGACCCACCTAAGGTGTAGCTCGGAAGTAGCACAAAACTCTCTTCTAGGAGCTGCATTCTGCAAAGGGAAACTGTGCTCGGGGAACAAACCTCAGCCCCAATGCCGCTTGGCTCAGGATCCCAGCGCTTGCCTAGTATTCAGCTAGCCCTAGGCTCCCATAGGGCCAAGGAGGGTCTGGGCTGCCTCTGGCTCCATGGGCACTGCTGCTTGGCTGGTGGTCTCCGCAGCTGGAAACCAACTCCAAGTGTCTTCTCCTTGGCAGAGAAGGATGATTTGGCCTGAAGAAGCCCAGTGTGCCATGGCCCTAGCAACCCACCCATAGCCAGCTCGGGAGGGAGCCACCTAGGGCCTAGCTCCGAAACAGCACAAAACGCGCTTCTAGGAGCTGCATTCTGCAAAGGGAAACTGTGCTCGGGGAACAAACCTCAGTCCCAATGCATCTTGGCTCAGGATCGCAGCGCTTGCCCAGTTCTCACCTAGCCCTAGGCTCCCCATAGGGCCAAGGAGGGTCTGGGCTGCCTCTGGCTCCGTGGGCACTGCTGCTTGGCTGGTGGTCTCCGCAGCTGGCAACCAACTCCAAGCGTTTTCTCCTTAGCGGAGAAGGATGAGGTGGCATAGAAAGGCCTTGCTTGTACTGGCCCTATCAACCCACCCATAGCCTAGAACTAGGGTGGGACCCACCTATGCCCTAGCTCCGAAATAGCACAAAACTCGCTTCTAGGAGCTGCATTCTGCAAAGGGAAACTGTGCTCGGGGAACAAACCTCAGCCCCAATGCGGCTTGGCTCAGGATCCCAGCGCTTGCCTAGTTCTCACCTAGCCCTAGGCTCCCCATAGGGCCAAGGAGGGTCTGGGCTGCCTCTGGCTCCGTGGGCACTGCTGCTTGGCTGGTGGTCTCCGCAGCTGGAAACCAACTCCAAGCGTCTTCTCCTTGGCAGAGAAGGATGATTTGGCCTAAAGAAACTCAGTGTGCCATGGCCCTAGCACCACACCCATAGCCAGCTCTGCAGGGAGCCACCTAGGGCCTAGCTCCGAAACAGCACAAAACGTGCTTCCAGGAGCTGCATTCTGCAAAGGGAAACTGTGCTCAGGGAACAAACCACAGCCCCAATGCGGCTTGGCTCAGGATCCCAGCGCTTGCCTAGTTCTCACCTAGCCCTAGGCTCCCCATAGGGCCAAGGAGGGTCTGGGCTGCCTCTGGCTCCGTGCGCACTGCTGCTTGGCTGGTGGTCTCCGCAGCTGGAAACCAACTCCAAGCGTCTTCTCCTTGGCAGAGAAGGATGATTTGGCCTGAAGAAACCCAGTGTGCCATGGCCCTAGGAACCCACACATAGCCAGCTCTGCAGGGAGCCACATAGGGCCTAGCTCCGAAACAGCACAAAACGTGCTTCCAGGAGCTGCACTCTGCAAAGGGAAACTGTGCTCAGGGAACAAACCACAGCCCCAATGCGGCTTGGCTCAGGATCCCAGCGCTTGCCTAGTTCTCGCCTAGCCCTAGGCTCCCGACAGGGCCAAGGAGGGTCTGGGCTTCCTCTGGCTCTGTGGGCACTGCTGCTTGGCTGGTGGTCTCCGCAGCTGGAACCCAACTCCAAGTGTCTTCTCCTTAGCGGAGAAGGTTGATTTGGCATAGAAAGGCCTTGATTGTACTGGCCCTTTCAACCCACCCATAGCCTAGATGTAGTGTGGGACCCACAAAGGGGCTATCTCGAAACAGCACAAAACGCGCTTCTAGGAGCTGCATTCTGCAAAGGGAAACTGTGCTCAGGGAACAAACCTCAGCCCCAATGCAGCTTGGCTCAGGATCCCAGTGCTTGCCTAGTTCTCACCTAGCCCTAGGCTCCCGACAGGGCCAAGGAGGGTCTGGGCTGCCTCTGGCTCCGTGGGCACTGCTGCTTGGCTGGTGGTCTCCGCAGCTGGCAACCAACTCCAAGCGTTTTCTCCTTAGCGGAGAAGGCTGATTTGGCATAGAAAGGCCTTGCTTGTACTGGCCCTATCAACGCACCCATAGCCTAGAACTAGGGTGGGACCCACCTATGCCCTAGCTCCGAAATAGCACAAAACTCGCTTCTAGGAGCTGCATTCTGCAAAGGGAAACTGTGCTCCGGGAACAAACCTCAGCCCCAATGCGGCTTGGCTCAGGATCCCAGCGCTTGCCTAGTTCTCACCTAGCCCTAGGCTCCCCATAGGGCCAAGGAGGGTCTGGGCTGCCTCTGGCTTCGTGGGCACTGCTGCTTGGCTGGTGGTCTCTGCAGCTGGAACCCAACTCCAATCGTCTTCTCCTTCGCAGAGAAGGATGCGGTGGCATGAAAAAGCCCTGTGTGCACTGGCCGTATCCACACAGCCATAGCCGGATAGGGTGGGACCCACTTCTGGGCTACCTCGAAACAGCAGAAAACGCGCTTCTAGGAGCTGCATTCTGCAAAGGGAAACTGTGCTCGGGGAACAAACCTCAGCCCCAGTGCAGCTTGGCTCAGGATCCCAGCGCTTGCCTAGTTCTCACCTAGCCCTAGGCTCCCCATAGGGCCAAGGAGGGTCTGGGCTGCCTCTGGCTCCGTGGGCACTGCTGCTTGGCTGGTGGTCTCCGCAGCTGGAAACCAACTCCAAGCGTTTTCTCCCTAGCGGAGAAGGCTGATTTGGCATAGAAAGGCCTTGATTGTACTGGCCCTATCAACGCACCCATAGCCTAGAACTAGGGTGGGACCCACCTATGCCCTAGCTCCGAAATAGCACAAAACTCGCTTCTAGGTGCTGCATTCTGCAAAGGGAAACTGTGCTCGGGGAACAAACCTCAGCCCCAATGCGGCTTGGCTCAGGATCCCAGCGCTTGCCTAGTTCTCACCTAGCCCTAGGCTCCCCATAGGGCCAAGGAGGGTCTGGGCTGCCTCTGGCTTCGTGGGCACTGCTGCTTGGCTGGTGGTCTCCGCAGCTGGAACCCAACTCCAAGCGTCTTCTCCTTCGCGGAGAAGGATGATGTGGCATGAAAAAGCCCTGTGTGCACTGGCCCTATCCACCCAGCCATAGCCGGCTAGGGTGGAACCCACCTATGGGCTACCTTGAGACAGCAGAAAACGCGCTTCTAGGAGCTGCATTCTGCAAAGGGAAACTGTGCTCGGGGAACAAACCTCAGCCCCAATGCAGATTGGCTCAGGATCCCAGCGCTTGCCTAGTTCTCACCTAGCCCTTGGCTCCCCATAGGGCCAAGGAGGGTCTGGGCTGCCTCTGGCTCCGTGGGCACTGCTGCTTGGCTGGTGGTCTCCGCAGCTGGAAACCAACTCCAAGCGTCTTCTCCTTGGCAGAGAAGGATGATTTGGCCTGAAGAAACCCAGTGTGCCATGGCCCTAGCAACCCACCCATAGCCAGCTCGGGAGGGAGCCACCTAGGGCCTAGCTCCGAAACAGCACAAAACGTGCTTCCAGGAGCTGCATTCTGCAAAGGGAAACTGTGCTCAGGGAACAAACCACAGCCCCAATGCGGCTTGGCTCAGGATCCCAGCGCTTGCCTAGTTCTCGCCTAGCCCTTGGCTCCCAAAAGGCCAAGGAGGGTCTGGGCTGCCTCTGGATCCATGGGCACTGCTGCTTGGCTGGTGGTCTCCGCAGCTAGAGCCCAATTCAAAGCGTCTTGCCCTTAGCAGAGAAGGCTGATTTGGCATAGAAAGGCCTTGATTGTACTGGCCCTTTCAACCCACCCATAGCCTAGATGTAGGGTGGGACCCACAAAGGGGCTATCTCGAAACAGCACAAAACTCTCTTCTAGGAGCTGCATTCTGCAAAGGGAAACTGTGCTCGGGGAACAAACCTCAGCCCCAATGCCGCTTGGCTCAGGATCCCAGCGCTTGCCTAGTATTCAGCTAGCCCTAGGCTCCCCATAGGGCCAAGGAGGGTCTGGGCTGCCTCTGGCTCCATGGGCACTGCTGCTTGGCTGGTGGTCTTCGCAGCTGGAAACCAACTCCAAGTGTCTTCTCCTTGGCAGAGAAGGATGATTTGGCCTGAAGAAGCCCAGTGTGCCATGGCCCTAGCAACCCACCCATAGCCAGCTCGGGATGGAGCCACCTAGGGCCTAGCTCCGAAACAGCACAAAACGCGCTTCTAGGAGCTGCATTCTGCAAAGGGAAACTGTGCTCGGGGAACAAACCTCAGCCCCAATGCGGCTTGGCTCAGGATCCCAGCGCTTGCCTAGTTCTCACCTAGCCCTAGGCTCCCCATAGGGCCAAAGAGGGTCTGGGCTGCCTCTGGCTCCGTGCGCACTGCTGCTTGGCTGGTGGTCTCCGCAGCTGGAAACCAACTCCAAGCGTCTTCTCCTTGGCAGAGAAGGATGATTTGGCCTGAAGAAACCCAGTGTGCCATGGCCCTAGCAACCCACCCATAGCCAGCTCTGCAGGGAGCCACATAGGGCCTAGCTCCGAAACAGCACAAAACGTGCTTCCAGGAGCTGCACTCTGCAAAGGGAAACTGTGCTCAGGGAACAAACCACAGCCCCAATGCGGCTTGGCTCAGGATCCCAGCGCTTGCCTAGTTCTCGCCTAGCCCTAGGCTCCCGACAGGGCCAAGGAGGGTCTGGGCTTCCTCTGGCTCTGTGGGCACTGCTGCTTGGCTGGTGGTCTCCGCAGCTGGAACCCAACTCCAAGTGTCTTCTCCTTAGCGGAGAAGGCTGATTTGGCATAGAAAGGCCTTGATTGTACTGGCCCTATCAACGCACCCATAGCCTAGATCTAGGGTGGGACCCACCTATGCCCTAGCTCCGAAATAGCACAAAACGCGCTTCTAGGTGCTGCATTCTGCAAAGGGAAACTGTGCTCCGGGAACAAACCTCAGCCCCAATGCCGCTTGGCTCAGGATCCCAGCGCTTGCCTAGTTCTCACCTAGCCCTAGGCTCCCCATAGGGCCAAGGAGGGTCTGGGCTGCCTCTGGCTTCTTGGGCACTGCTGCTTGGCTGGTGGTCTCCGCAGCTGGAACCCAACTCCAAGCGTCTTCTCCTTCGCGGAGAAGGATGCGGTGGCATGAAAAAGCCCTGTGTGCACTGGCCGTATCCACCCAGCCATAGCCGGATAGGGTGGGACCCACTTCTGGGCTACCTCGAAACAGCAGAAAACGCGCTTCTAGGAGCTGCATTCTGCAAAGGGAAACTGTGCTCGGGGAACAAACCTCAGCCCCAGTGCAGCTTGGCTCAGGATCCCAGCGCTTGCCTAGTTCTCACCTAGCCCTAGGCTCCCCATAGGGCCAAGGAGGGTCTGGGCTGCCTCTGGCTCCGTGGGCACTGCTGCTTGGCTGGTGGTCTCCGCAGCTGGAAACCAACTCCAAGCGTTTTCTCCCTAGCGGAGAAGGCTGATTTGGCATAGAAAGGCCTTGATTGTACTGGCCCTATCAACGCACCCATAGCCTAGAACTAGGGTGGGACCCACCTATGCCCTAGCTCCGAAATAGCACAAAACTCGCTTCTAGGTGCTGCATTCTGCAAAGGGAAACTGTGCTCGGGGAACAAACCTCAGCCCCAATGCGGCTTGGCTCAGGATCCCAGCGCTTGCCTAGTTCTCACCTAGCCCTAGGCTCCCCATAGGGCCAAGGAGGGTCTGGGCTGCCTCTGGCTTCGTGGGCACTGCTGCTTGGCTGGTGGTCTCCGCAGCTGGAACCCAACTCCAAGCGTCTTCTCCTTCGCGGAGAAGGATGAGGTGGCATGAAAAAGCCCTGTGTGCACTGGCCCTATCCACCCAGCCATAGCCGGCTAGGGTGGAACCCACCTATGGGCTACCTTGAGACAGCAGAAAACGCGCTTCTAGGAGCTGCATTCTGCAAAGGGAAACTGTGCTCGGGGAACAAACCTCAGCCCCAATGCAGATTGGCTCAGGATCCCAGCGCTTGCCTAGTTCTCACCTAGCCCTAGGCTCCCCATAGGGCCAAGGAGGGTCTGGGCTGCCTCTGGCTCCGTGGGCACTGCTGCTTGGCTGGTGGTCTCCGCAGCTGGAAACCAACTCCAAGCGTCTTCTCCTTGGCAGAGAAGGATGATTTGGCCTGAAGAAACCCAGTGTGCCATGGCCCTAGCAACCCACCCATAGCCAGCTCGGGAGGGAGCCACCTAGGGCCTAGCTCCGAAACAGCACAAAACGTGCTTCCAGGAGCTGCATTCTGCAAAGGGAAACTGTGCTCAGGGAACAAACCACAGCCCCAATGCGGCTTGGCTCAGGATCCCAGCGCTTGCCTAGTTCTCGCCTAGCCCTTGGCTCCCAAAAGGCCAAGGAGGGTCTGGGCTGCCTCTGGATCCATGGGCACTGCTGCTTGGCTGGTGGTCTCCGCAGCTAGAGCCCAATTCAAAGCGTCTTGCCCTTAGCAGAGAAGGCTGATTTGGCATAGAAAGGCCTTGATTGTACTGGCCCTTTCAACCCACCCATAGCCTAGATGTAGGGTGGGACCCACAAAGGGGCTATCTCGAAACAGCACAAAACTCTCTTCTAGGAGCTGCATTCTGCAAAGGGAAACTGTGCTCGGGGAACAAACCTCAGCCCCAATGCCGCTTGGCTCAGGATCCCAGCGCTTGCCTAGTATTCAGCTAGCCCTAGGCTCCCCATAGGGCCAAGGATGGTCTGGGCTGCCTCTGGCTCCATGGGCACTGCTGCTTGGCTGGTGGTCTTCGCAGCTGGAAACCAACTCCAAGTGTCTTCTCCTTGGCAGAGAAGGATGATTTGGCCTGAAGAAGCCCAGTGTGCCATGGCCCTAGCAACCCACCCATAGCCAGCTCGGGAGGGAGCCACCTAGGGCCTAGCTCCGAAACAGCACAAAACGCGCTTCTAGGAGCTGCATTCTGCAAAGGGAAACTGTGCTCGGGGAACAAACCTCAGCCCCAATGCGGCTTGGCTCAGGATCCCAGCGCTTGCCTAGTTCTCACCTAGCCCTAGGCTCCCCATAGGGCCAAGGATGGTCTGGGCTGCCTCTGGCTCCGTGGGCACTGCTGCTTGGCTGGTGGTCTCCGCAGCTGGAAACCAACTCCAAACGTCTTCTCCTTCGCGGAGAAGGAGGAGGTGGCATGAAAAAGCCCTGTGTGCACTGGCCCTATACACCCAGCCATAGCCGGCTAGGGTGGAACCCACCTATGGGCTACCTCGAAACAGCAGAAAACGCGCTTCTAGGAGCTGCATTCTGCAAAGGGAAACTGTGCTCGGGGAACAAACCTCAGCCCCAATGCGGCTTGGCTCAGGATTCCAGCGCTTGCCTAGTTCTCACCTAGCCCTAGGCTCCCCATAGGGCCAAGGAGGGTCTGGGCTGCTTCTGGCTCCGTGGGCACTGCTGCTTGGCTGGTGGTCTCCGCAGCTGGAACCCAACTCCAAGTGTCTTCTACTTAGCAGAGAAGGCTGATTTGGCATAGAAAGGCCTTGATTGTACTGGCCCTATCAACCCACCTATAGCCTAGAGCTAGGGTGGGCCCACCTAAGGTGTAGCTCGGAAATAGCACAAAACTCTCTTCTAGGAGCTGCATTCTGCAAAGGGAAACTGTGCTCGGGGAACAAACCTCAGCCCCAATGCCGCTTGGCTCAGGACCCCACGCTTGCCTAGTATTCAGCTAGCCCTAGGCTCCCCATAGGGCCAAGGAGGGTCTGGGCTGCCTCTGGCTCCATGGGCACTGCTGCTTGGCTGATGGTCTCCGCAGCTGGAAACCAACTCCAAGCGTCTTCTCCTTGACAGAGAAGGATGATTTGGCCTGAAGAAGCCCAGTGTGCCATGGCCCTAGCAACCCACCCATAGCCAGCTCGGGAGGGAGCCACCTAGGGCCTAGCTCCGAAACAGCACAAAACGTGCTTCCAGGAGCTGCATTCTGCAAAGGGAAACTGTGCTCGGGGAACAAACCTCAGCCCCAATGCGGCTTGGCTCAGGATCCCAGCGCTTGCCTAGTTCTCGCCTAGCCCTAGGCTCCCAAAAGGGCCAAGGATGGTCTGGGCTGCCTCTGGATCCATGGGCACTGTTGCTTGGCTGGTGGTCTCCGCAGCTAGAGCCCAATTCAAAGCGTCTTGCCCTTAGCAGAGAAGGCTGATTTGGCATAGAAAGGCCTTGATTGTACTGGCCCTTTCAACCCACCCATAGCCTAGATGTAGGGTGGGACCCACAAAGGGGCTATCTCGAAACAGCACAAAACGCGCTTCTAGGAGCTGCATTCTGCAAAGGGAAACTGTGCTCAGGGAACAAACCTCAGCCCCAATGCAGCTTGGCTCAGGATCCCAGTGCTTGCCTAGTTCTCACCTAGCCCTAGGCTCCCGACAGGGCCAAGGAGGGTCTGGGCTGCCTCTGGCTCCGTGGGCACTGCTGCTTGGCTGGTGGTCTCCGCAGCTGGAAACCAACTCCAAGCGTTTTCTCCTTAGCGGAGAAGGCTGATTTGGCATAGAAAGGCCTTGATTGTACTGGCCCTATCAACGCACCCATAGCCTAGAACTAGGGTGGGACCCACCTATGCCCTAGCTCCGAAATAGCACAAAACTCGCTTCTAGGAGCTGCATTCTGCAAAGGGAAACTGTGCTCGGGGAACAAACCTCAGCCCCAATGCGGCTTGGCTCAGGATCCCAGCGCTTGCCTAGTTCTCACCTAGCCCTAGGCTCCCCATAGGGCCAAGGAGGGTCTGGGCTGCCTCTGGCTCCGTGGGCACTGCTGCTTGGCTAGTGGTCTCCGCAGCTGGAAACCAACTCCAAGCGTCTTCTCCTTCGCGGAGAAGGATGCGGTGGCGTGAAAAAGCCCTGTGTGCACTGGCCCTATCCACCCAGCCATAGCCAGCTAGGGTGGGACCCACTTATGGGCTACCTCGAAACAGCAGAAAACGCGCTTCTAGGAGCTGCATTCTGCAAAAGGAAACTGTGTTCGGGGCACAAACCTCAGCCCCAATGCCGCTTGGCTCAGGATCCCAGCGCTTGCCTAGTATTCAGCTAGCCCTAGGCTCCCCATAGGTCCAAGGAGGGTCTGGACTGCCTCTGGCTCCGTGGGCACTGCTGCTTGGCTGGTGGTCTCCGCAGCTGGAAACCAACTCCAAGCGTCTTCTCCTTGACAGAGAAGGATGATTTGGCCTGAAGAAGCCCAGTGTGCCATGGCCCTAGCAACCCACCCATAGCCAGCTCGGGAGGGAGCCACCTAGGGCCTAGCTCCGAAACAGCACAAAACATGCTTCCAGGAGCTGCATTCTGCAAAGGTAAACTTTGCTAGGGGAACAAACCACAGCCCCAGTGCGGCTTGGCTCAGGATCCCAGCGCTTGCCTAGTTCTCGCCTAGCCCTAGGCTCCCGACAGGGCCAAGGAGGGTCTGGGCTTCCTCTGGCTCTGTGGGCACTGCTGCTTGGCTGGTGGTCTCCTCAGCTGGAACCCAACTCCAAGCATCTTCTCCTTAGCGGAGAAGCATGATTTGGCATAAAAATGCCTTGATTGTCCTGGCCCTATCCCCCAGCTATAGCCTAGAGCTAGGGTGGGACAACCAATGGCGTAGCTCCGAAATGGCACAAAACTCGCTTGTAGGAGCTGCATTCTGCAAAGGGAAACTGTGCTCAGGGAACAAACCAGAGCCGCCATGCGGCTTGGCTCAGGATCCCAGCGCTTGCCTAGTTCTCACCTAGCCCTAGGCTCCCCATAGGGCCAAGGAGGGTCTGGGCTGCCTCTGGCTCCATGGGCACTGCTGCTTGGCTGGTGGTCTCCGCAGCTGGAACCCAACTCCAAGTGTCTTCTCCTTAGCGGAGAAGGTTGATTTGGCATAGAAAGGCCTTGATTGTACTGGCCCTATCAACCCACCTATAGCCTAGAGCTAGGGTGGGACCCACCTAAGGTGTAGCTCGGAAGTAGCACAAAACTCTCTTCTAGGAGCTGCATTCTGCAAAGGGAAACTGTGCTCGGGGAACAAACCTCAGCCCCAATGCCGCTTGGCTCAGGATCCCAGCGCTTGCCTAGTATTCAGCTAGCCCTAGGCTCCCCATAGGGCCAAGGAGGGTCTGGGCTGCCTCTGGCTCCATGGGCACTGCTGCTTGGCTGGTGGTCTCCGCAGCTGGAAACCAACTCCAAGTGTCTTCTCCTTGGCAGAGAAGGATGATTTGGCCTGAAGAAGCCCAGTGTGCCATGGCTCTAGCAACCCACCCATAGCCAGCTCGGGAGGGAGCCACCTAGGGCCTAGCTCCGAAACAGCACAAAACGTGCTTCCAGGAGCTGCATTCTGCAAAGGGAAACTGTGCTCCGGGAACAAACCTCAGCCCCAATGCGGCTTGGCTCAGGATCCCAGCGCTTGCCTAGTTCTCGCCTAGCCCTAGGCTCCCAAAAGGGCCAAGGATGGTCTGGGCTGCCTCTGGATCCATGGGCACTGTTGCTTGGCTGGTGGTCTCCGCAGCTAGAGCCCAATTCAAAGCGTCTTGCCCTTAGCAGAGAAGGCTGATTTGGCATAGAAAGGCCTTGATTGTACTGGCCCTTTCAACCCACCCATAGCCTAGATGTAGGGTGGGACCCACAAAGGGGCTATCTCGAAACAGCACAAAACGCGCTTCTAGGAGCTGCATTCTGCAAAGGGAAACTGTGCTCAGGGAACAAACCTCAGCCCCAATGCAGCTTGGCTCATGATCCCAGTGCTTTCCTAGTTCTCACCTAGCCCTAGGCTCCCGACAGGGCCAAGGAGGGTCTGGGCTGCCTCTGGCTCCGTGGGCACTGCTGCTTGGCTGGTGGTCTCCGCAGCTGGAAACCAACTCCAAGCGTTTTCTCCTTAGCGGAGAAGGCTGATTTGGCATAGAAAGGCCTTGATTGTACTGGCCCTATCAACGCACCCATAGCCTAGAACTAGGGTGGGACCCACCTATGCCCTAGCTCCGAAATAGCACAAAACTCGCTTCTAGGAGCTGCATTCTGCAAAGGGAAACTGTGCTCGGGGAACAAACCTCAGCCCCAATGCGGCTTGGCTCAGGATCCCAGCGCTTGCCTAGTTCTCACCTAGCCCTAGGCTCCCCATAGGGCCAAGGAGGGTCTGGGCTGCCTCTGGCTCCGTGGGCACTGCTGCTTGGCTAGTGGTCTCCGCAGCTGGAAACCAACTCCAAGCGTCTTCTCCTTCGCGGAGAAGGATGCGGTGGCGTGAAAAAGCCCTGTGTGCACTGGCCCTATCCACCCAGCCATAGCCAGCTAGGGTGGGACCCAATTATGGGCTACCTCGAAACAGCAGAAAACGCGCTTCTAGGAGCTGCATTCTGCAAAGGGAAACTGTGTTCGGGGCACAAACCTCAGCCCCAATGCCGCTTGGCTCAGGATCCCAGCGCTTGCCTAGTATTCAGCTAGCCCTAGGCTCCCCATAGGTCCAAGGAGGGTCTGGACTGCCTCTGGCTCCGTGGGCACTGCTGCTTGGCTGGTGGTCTCCGCAGCTGGAAACCAACTCCAAGCGTCTTCTCCTTGACAGAGAAGGATGATTTGGCCTGAAGAAGCCCAGTGTGCCATGGCCCTAGCAACCCACCCATAGCCAGCTCGGGAGGTAGCCACCTAGGGCCTAGCTCCGAAACAGCACAAAACGCGCTTCTAGGAGCTGCATTCTGCAAAGGAAAACTTTGCTAGGGGAACAAACCACAGCCCCAGTGCGGCTTGGCTCAGGATCCCAGCGCTTGCCTAGTTCTCGCCTAGCCCTAGGCTCCCGACAGGGCCAAGGAGGGTCTGGGCTTCCTCTGGCTCTGTGGGCACTGCTGCTTGGCTGGTGGTCTCCTCAGCTGGAACCCAACTCCAAGCATCTTCTCCTTAGCGGAGAAGCATGATTTGGCATAAAAATGCCTTGATTGTCCTGGCCCTATCCCCCAGCTATAGCCTAGAGCTAGGGTGGGACAACCAATGGCGTAGCTCCGAAATGGCACAAAACTCGCTTGTAGGAGCTGCATTCTGCAAAGGGAAACTGTGCTCAGGGAACAAACCAGAGACGCCATGCGGCTTGGCTCAGGATCCCAGCGCTTGCCTAGTTCTCACCTAGCCCTAGGCTCCCCATAGGGCCAAGGAGGGTCTGGGCTGCCTCTGGCTCCATGGGCACTGCTGCTTGGCTGGTGGTCTCCGCAGCTGGAACCCAACTCCAAGTGTCTTCTCCTTAGCGGAGAAGGTTGATTTGGCATAGAAAGGCCTTGATTGTACTGGCCCTATCAACCCACCTATAGCCTAGAGCTAGGGTGGGACCCACCTAAGGTGTAGCTCGGAAGTAGCACAAAACTCTCTTCTAGGAGCTGCATTCTGCAAAGGGAAACTGTGCTCGGGGAACAAACCTCAGCCCCAATGCCGCTTGGCTCAGGATCCCAGCGCTTGCCTAGTATTCAGCTAGCCCTAGGCTCCCCATAGGGCCAAGGAGGGTCTGGGCTGCCTCTGGCTCCATGGGCACTGCTGCTTGGCTGGTGGTCTCCACAGCTGGAAACCAACTCCAAGTGTCTTCTCCTTGGCAGAGAAGGATGATTTGGCCTGAAGAAGCCCAGTGTGCCATGGCCCTAGCAACCCACCCATAGCCAGCTCGGGAGGGAGCCACCTAGGGCCTAGCTCCGAAACAGCACAAAACGTGCTTCCAGGAGCTGCATTCTGCAAAGGGAAACTGTGCTCGGGGAACAAACCTCAGCCCCAATGCGGCTTGGCTCAGGATCCCAGCGCTTGCCTAGTTCTCACCTAGCCCTAGGCTCCCAAAAGGGCCAAGGAGGGTCTGGGCTGCCTCTGGATCCATGGGCACTGCTGCTTGGCTGGTGGTCTCTGCAGCTGGAGCCCAATTCAAAGCGTCTTCCTCTTAGCAGAGAAGGCTGATTTGGCATAGAAAGGCCTTGATTGTACTGGCCCTATCAACCCACCCATAGCCTAGATGTAGTGTGGGACCCACAAAGGGGCTATCTCGAAACAGCACAAAACGCGCTTCTAGGAGCTGCATTCTGCAAAGGGAAACTGTGCTCAGGGAACAAGCCTCAGCCCCAATGCAGCTTGGCTCAGGATCCCAGTGCTTGCCTAGTTCTCACCTAGCCCTAGGCTCCCGACAGGGCCAAGGAGGGTCTGGGCTGCCTCTGGCTCCGTGGGCACTGCTGCTTGGCTGGTGGTCTCCGCAGCTGGCAACCAACTCCAAGCGTTTTCTCCTTAGCGGAGAAGGCTGATTTGGCATAGAAAGGCCTTGCTTGTACTGGCCCTATCAACGCACCCATAGCCTAGAACTAGGGTGGGACCCACCTATGCCCTAGCTCCGAAATAGCACAAAACTCGCTTCTAGGAGCTGCATTCTGCAAAGGGAAACTGTGCTCCGGGAACAAACCTCAGCCCCAATGCGGCTTGGCTCAGGATCCCAGCGCTTGCCTAGTTCTCACCTAGCCCTAGGCTCCCCATAGGGCCAAGGAGGGTCTGGGCTGCCTCTGGCTTCGTGGGCACTGCTGCTTGGCTGGTGGTCTCCGCAGCTGGAACCCAACTCCAAGCGTCTTCTCCTTCGCGGAGAAGGATGCGGTGGCATGAAAAAGCCCTGTGTGCACTGGCCGTATCCACACAGCCATAGCCGGATAGGGTGGGACCCACTTCTGGGCTACCTCGAAACAGCAGAAAACGCGCTTCTAGGAGCTGCATTCTGCAAAGGGAAACTGTGCTCAGGGAACAAACCTCAGCCCCAGTGCAGCTTGGCTCAGGATCCCAGCGCTTGCCTAGTTCTCACCTAGCCCTAGGCTCCCCATAGGGCCAAGGAGGGTCTGGGCTGCCTCTGGCTCCGTGGGCACTGCTGCTTGGCTGGTGGTCTCCGCAGCTGGAAACCAACTCCAAGCGTTTTCTCCCTAGCGGAGAAGGCTGATTTGGCATAGAAAGGCCTTGATTGTACTGGCCCTATCAACGCACCCATAGCCTAGAACTAGGGTGGGACCCACCTATGCCCTAGCTCCGAAATAGCACAAAACTCGCTTCTAGGTGCTGCATTCTGCAAAGGGAAACTGTGCTCGGGGAACAAACCTCAGCCCCAATGCGGCTTGGCTCAGGATCCCAGAGCTTGCCTAGTTCTCACCTAGCCCTAGGCTCCCCATAGGGCCAAGGAGGGTCTGGGCTGCCTCTGGCTTCGTGGGCACTGCTGCTTGGCTGGTGGTCTCCGCAGCTGGAACCCAACTCCAAGCGTCTTCTCCTTCGCGGAGAAGGATGAGGTGGCATGAAAAAGCCCTGTGTGCACTGGCCCTATCCACCCAGCCATAGCCGGCTAGGGTGGAACCCACCTATGGGCTACCTTGAGACAGCAGAAAACGCGCTTCTAGGAGCTGCATTCTGCAAAGGGAAACTGTGCTCGGGGAACAAACCTCAGCCCCAATGCAGATTGGCTCAGGATCCCAGCGCTTGCCTAGTTCTCACCTAGCCCTAGGCTCCCCATAGGGCCAAGGAGGGTCTGGGCTGCCTCTGGCTCCGTGGGCACTGCTGCTTGGCTGGTGGTCTCCGCAGCTGGAAACCAACTCCAAGCGTCTTCTCCTTGGCAGAGAAGGATGATTTGGCCTGAAGAAACCCAGTGTGCCATGGCCCTAGCAACCCACCCATAGCCAGCTCAGGAGGGAGCCACCTAGGGCCTAGCTCCGAAACAGCACAAAACGTGCTTCCAGGAGCTGCATTCTGCAAAGGGAAACTGTGCTCAGGGAACAAACCACAGCCCCAATGCGGCTTGGCTCAGGATCCCAGCGCTTGCCTAGTTCTCGCCTAGCCCTTGGCTCCCAAAAGGCCAAGGAGGGTCTGGGCTGCCTCTGGATCCATGGGCACTGCTGCTTGGCTGGTGGTCTCCGCAGCTAGAGCCCAATTCAAAGCGTCTTGCCCTTAGCAGAGAAGGCTGATTTGGCATAGAAAGGCCTTGATTGTACTGGCCCTTTCAACCCACCCATAGCCTAGATGTAGGGTGGGACCCACAAAGGGGCTATCTCGAAACAGCACAAAACGCGCTTCTAGGAGCTGCATTCTGCAAAGGGAAACTGTGCTCGGGGAACAAACCTCAGCCCCAATGCCGCTTGGTTCATGACCCCACGCTTGCCTAGTTCTCACCTAGCCCTAGGCTCCCCATAGGGCCAAGGAGGGTCTTGGCAGCCCCTGGCTCCATGGGCACTGCTGCTTGGCTGGTGGTCTCCGCAGCTGGAAACCAACTCCAAGCGTTTTCTCCTTAGCGGAGAAGGCTGATTTGGCATAGAAAGGCCTTGCTTGTACTGGCCCTATCAACGCACCCATAGCCTAGAACTAGGGTGGGACCCACCTATGCCCTAGCTCCGAAATAGCACAAAACTCGCTTCTAGGAGCTGCATTCTGCAAAGGGAAACTGTGCTCGGGGAACAAACCTCAGCCCCAATGCCGCTTGGCTCAGGATCCCAGCGCTTGCCTAGTTCTCACCTAGCCCTAGGCTCCCCATAGGGCCAAGGAGGGTCTGGGCTGCCTCTGGCTCCGTGGGCACTGCTGCTTGGCTGGTGGTCTCCGCAGCTGGAAACCAACTCCAAGCGTCTTCTCCTTCGCGGAGAAGGATGCGGTGACGTGAAAAAGCCCTGTGTGCACTGGCCCTATCCACCCAGCCATAGCCAGCTAGGGTGGGACCCACTTATGGGCTACCTCGAAACAGCAGAAAACGCGCTTCTAGGAGCTGCATTCTGCAAAGGGAAACTGTGCTCGGGGGACAAACCTCAGCCCCAATGCGGCTTGGCTCAGGATCCCAGCGCTTGCCTAGTATTCAGCTAGCCCTAGGCTCCCCATAGGGCCAAAGATGGTCTGGACTGCCTCTGGCTCCGTGGGCACTGCTGCTTGGCTGGTGGTCTCCGCAGCTGGAAACCAACTCCAAGCGTCTTCTCCTTGACAGAGAAGGATGATTTGGCCTGAGGAAGCCCAGTGTGCCATGGCCCAAGCAACCCACCCATAGCCAGCTCGGGAGGGAGCCACCTAGGGCCTAGCTTCGAAACAGCACAAAACGTGCTTCCAGGAGCTGCATTCTGAAAAGGGAAACTGTGCTCAGGGTACAAACCAGAGCCGCCATGCGGCTTGGCTCAGGATCCCAGCGCTTGCCTAGTTCTCACCTAGCCCTAGGCTCCCCATAGGGCCAAGGAGGGTCTGGGCTGCCTCTGGCTCCATGGGCACTGCTGCTTGGCTGGTGGTCTCCGCAGCAGGAACCCAACTCCAAGTGTCTTCCCCTTAGCGGAGAAGGTTGATTTGGCATAGAAAAGCCTTGATTTTACTGGCCCTATCAACCCACCTATAGCCTAGAGCTAGGGTGGGACCCACCTAAGGTGTAGCTCGGAAGTAGCACAGAACTCTCTTCTAGGAGCTGCATTCTGCAAAGGGAAACTGTGCTGGGGGAACAAACCTCAGCCCCAATGCCGCTTGGCTCAGGATCCCAGCGCTTGCCTAGTATTCAGCTAGCCCTAGGCTCCCCATAGGGCCAAGGAGGGTCTGGGCTGCCTCTGGCTCCATGGGCACTGCTGCTTGGCTGGTGGTCTCCGCAGCTGGAAACCAACTCCAAGTGTCTTCTCCTTGGCAGAGAAGGATGATTTGGCCTGAAGAAGCCCAGTGTGCCATGGCCCTAGCAACCCACCCATAGCCAGCTCGGGAGGGAGCCACCTAGGGCCTAGCTCCGAAACAGCACAAAACGCGCTTCTAGGAGCTGCATTCTGCAAAGGGAAACTGTGCTCGGGGAACAAACCTCAGCCCCAATGCGGCTTGGCTCAGGATTCCAGCGCTTGCCTAGTTCTCACCTAGCCCTAGGCTCCCCATAGGGCCAAGGAGGGTCTGGGCTGCTTCTGGCTCCGTGGGCACTGCTGCTTGGCTGGTGGTCTCCGCAGCTGGAACCCAACTCCAAGTGTCTTCTACTTAGCAGAGAAGGCTGATTTGGCATAGAAAGGCCTTGATTGTACTGGCCCTATCAACCCACCTATAGCCTAGAGCTAGGGTGGGACCCACCTAAGGTGTAGCTCGGAAATAGCACAAAACTCTCTTCTAGGAGCTGCATTCTGCAAAGGGAAACTGTGCTCGGGGAACAAACCTCAGCCCCAATGCCGCTGGGCTCAGGATCCCAGCGCTTGCCTAGTATTCAGCTAGCCCTAGGCTCCCCATAGGGCCAAGGAGGGTCTGGGCTGCCTCTGGCTCCATGGGCACTGCTGCTTGGCTGGTGGTCTCCGCAGCCGAAAACCAACTCCAAGCGTCTTCTCCTTGACAGAGAATGATGATTTGGCCTGAAGAAGCCCAGTGTGCCATGGCCCTAGCAACCCCCCCATAGCCAGCTCGGGAGGGAGCCACCTAGGGCCTAGCTCTGAAACAGCACAAAACATGCTTCCAGGAGCTGCATTCTGCAAAGGGAAACTGTGCTCGGGGAACAAACCTCAGCCCCAATGCGGCTTGGCTCAGGATCCCAGCGCTTGCCTAGTTCTCGCCTAGCCCTAGGCTCCCAAAAAGGCCAAGGATGGTCTGGGCTGCCTCTGGATCCATGGGCACTGCTGCTTGGCTGGTGGTCTCCGCAGCTAGAGCCCAATTCAAAGCGTCTTCCCCTTAGCAGAGAAGGCTGATTTGGCATAGAAAGGCCTTGATTGTACTGGCCCTTTCAACCCACCCATAGCCTAGATGTAGGGTGGGACCCACAAAGGGGCTATCTCGAAACAGCACAAAACGCGCTTCTAGGAGCTGCATTCTGCAAAGGGAAACTGTGCTCAGGGAACAAACCACAGCCCCAATGCGGCTTGGCTCAGGATCCCAGCGCTTGCCTAGTTCTCGCCTAGCCCTAGGCTCCCGACAGGGCCAAGGAGGGTCTGGGCTTCCTCTGGCTCCGTGGGCACTGCTGCTTGGCTGGTGGTCTCCTCAGCTGGAACCCAACTCCAAGCATCTTCTCCTTAGTGGAGAAGCATGATTTGGCATAAAAATGCCTTGATTGTCCTGGCCCTATCCCCCAGCTATAGCCTAGAGCTAGGGTGGGAGAACCAATGGCGTAGCTCCGAAATGGCACAAAACTCGCTTCTAGGAGCTGCATTCTGCAAAGGGAAACTGTGCTCAGGGAACAAACCAGAGACGCCATGCGGCTTGGCTCAGGATCCCAGCGCTTGCCTAGTTCTCACCTAGCCCTAGGCTCCCCATAGGGCCAAGGAGGGTCTGGGCTGCCTCTGGCTCCGTGGGCACTGCTGCTTGGCTGGTGGTCTCCGCAGCTGGAAACCAACTCCAAACGTCTTCTCCTTCGCGGAGAAGGAGGAGGTGGCATGAAAAAGCCCTGTGTGCACTGGCCCTATACACCCAGCCATAGCCGGCTAGGGTGGAACCCACCTATGGGCTACCTCGAAACAGCAGAAAACGCGCTTCTAGGAGCTGCATTCTGCAAAGGGAAACTGTGCTCGGGGAACAAACCTCAGCCCCAATGCGGCTTGGCTCAGGATCCCAGCGCTTGCCTAGTTCTCACCTAGCCCTAGGCTCCCCATAGGGCCAAGGAGGGTCTGGGCTGCTTCTGGCTCCGTGGGCACTGCTGCTTGGCTGGTGGTCTCCACAGCTGGAACCCAACCAAGCGTCTTCTACTTAGCAGAGAAGGCTGATTTGGCATAGAAAGGCCTTGATTGTACTGGCCCTATCAACCCACCTATAGCCTAGAGCTAGGGTGGGACCCACCTAAGGTGTAGCTCTGAAATAGCACAAAACTCTCTTCTAGGAGCTGCATTCTGCAAAGGGAAACTGTGCTCGGGGAACAAACCTCAGCCCCAATGCCGCTTGGCTCAGGACCCCACGCTTGCCTAGTATTCAGCTAGCCCTAGGCTCCCCATAGGGCCAAGGAGGGTCTGGGCTGCCTCTGGCTCCATGGGCACTGCTGCTTGGCTGGTGGTCTCCGCAGCTGGAAACCAACTCCAAGCGTCTTCTCCTTGACAGAGAAGGATGATTTGGCCTGAAGAAGCCCAGTGTGCCATGGCCCTAGCAACCCCCCCATAGCCAGCTCGGGAGGTAGCCACCTAGGGCCTAGCTCCGAAACAGCAGAAAACGTGCTTCCAGGAGCTGCATTCTGCAAAGGGAAACTGTGCTAGGGGAACAAACCTCAGCCCCAATGCGGCTTGGCTCAGGATCCCAGCGCTTGCCTAGTTCTCGCCTAGCCCTAGGCTCCCAAAAGGGCCAAGGATGGTCTGGGCTGCCTCTGGATCCATGGGCACTGTTGCTTGGCTGGTGGTCTCCGCAGCTAGAGCCCAATTCAAAGCGTCTTCCCCTTAGCAGAGAAGGCTGATTTGGCATAGAAAGGCCTTGATTGTACTGGCCCTATCAACGCACCCATAGCCTAGATGTAGGGTGGGACCCACAAAGGGGCTATCTCGAAACAGCACAAAACGCGCTTCTAGGAGCTGCATTCTGCAAAGGGAAACTGTGCTCAGGGAACAAACCTCAGCCCCAATGCAGCTTGGCTCAGGATCCCAGTGCTTGCCTAGTTCTCACCTAGCCCTAGGCTCCCGACAGGGCCAAGGAGGGTCTGGGCTGCCTCTGGCTCCGTGGGCACTGCTGCTTGGCTGGTGGTCTCCGCAGCTGGAAACCAACTCCAAGCGTTTTCTCCTTAGCGGAGAAGGCTGATTTGGCATAGAAAGGCCTTGCTTGTACTGGCCCTATCAACGCACCCATAGCCTAGAACTAGGGTGGGACCCACCTATGCCTTAGCTCCGAAATAGCACAAAACTCGCTTCTAGGAGCTGCATTCTGCAAAGGGAAACTGTGCTCCGGGAACAAACCTCAGCCCCAATGCGGCTTGGCTCAGGATCCCAGCGCTTGCCTAGTTCTCACCTAGCCCTAGGCTCCCCATAGGGCCAAGGAGGGTCTGGGCTGCCTCTGGCTTCGTGGGCACTGCTGCTTGGCTGGTGGTCTCCGCAGCTGGAACCCAACTCCAAGCGTCTTCTCCTTCGCAGAGAAGGATGCGGTGGCATGAAAAAGCCCTGTGTGCACTGGCCGTATCCACACAGCCATAGCCGGATAGGGTGGGACCCACTTCTGGGCTACCTCGAAACAGCAGAAAAAGCGCTTCTAGGAGCTGCATTCTGCAAAGGGAAACTGTGCTCGGGGAACAAACCTCAGCCCCAATGCGGCTTGGCTCAGGATCCCAGCGCTTGCCTAGTTCTCACCTAGCCCTAGGCTCCCCATAGGGCCAAGGAGGGTCTGGGCTGCCTCTGGCTCCGTGGGCACTGCTGCTTGGCTGGTGGTCTCCGCAGCTGGAAACCAACTCCAAGCGTCTTCTCCTTGGCAGAGAAGGATGATTTGGCCTGAAGAAACCCAGTGTGCCATGGCCCTAGCAACCCACCCATAGCCAGCTCGGGAGGGAGCCACCTAGGGCCTAGCTCCGAAACAGCACAAAACGTGCTTCCAGGAGCTGCATTCTGCAAAGGGAAACTGTGCTCAGGGAGCAAACCACAGCCCCAATGCGGCTTGGCTCAGGATCCCAGCGCTTGCCTAGTACTCGCCTAGCCCTTGGCTCCCAAAAGGCCAAGGAGGGTCTGGGCTGCCTCTGGATCCATGGGCACTGCTGCTTGGCTGGTGGTCTCCGCAGCTAGAGCCCAATTCAAAGCGTCTTGCCCTTAGCAGAGAAGGCTGATTTGGCATAGAAAGGCCTTGATTGTACTGGCCCTTTCAACCCACCCATAGCCTAGATGTAGGGTGGGACCCACAAAGGGGCTATCTCGAAACAGCACAAAACGTGCTTCTAGGAGCTGCATTCTGCAAAGGGAAACTGTGCTCGGGGAACAAACCTCAGCCCCAATGCCGCTTGGTTCATGACCCCACGCTTGCCTAGTATTCAGCTAGCCCTAGGCTCCCCATAGGGCCAAGGAGGGTCTTGGCAGCCTCTGGCTCCATGGGAACTGCTGCTTGGCTGGTGGTCTCCGCAGCTGGCAACCAACTCCAAGCGTTTTCTCCTTAGCGGAGAAGGCTGATTTGGCATAGAAAGGCCTTGCTTGTACTGGCCCTATCAACGCACCCATAGCCTAGAACTAGGGTGGGACCCACCTATGCCCTAGCTCCGAAATAGCACAAAACTCGCTTCTAGGAGCTGCATTCTGCAAAGGGAAACTGTGCTCGGGGAACAAACCTCAGCCCCAATGCGGCTTGGCTCAGGATCCCAGCGCTTACCTAGTTCTCACCTAGCCCTAGGCTCCCCATACGGCCAAGGAGGGTCTGGGCTGCCTCTGGCTCCGTGGGCACTGCTGCTTGGCTGGTGGTCTCCGCAGCTGGAACCCAACTCCAAGCGTCTTCTCCTTTGCGGAGAAGGATGCGGTGACGTGAAAAAGCCCTGTGTGCACTGGCCCTATCCACCCAGCCATAGCCAGCTAGGTGGGACCCACTTATGGGCTACCTCGAAACAGCAGAAAACGCGCTTCTAGGAGCTGCATTCTGCAAAGGGAAACTGTGCTCGGGGAAGAAACCTCAGCCCCAATGCGGCTTGGCTCAGGATCCCAGCGCTTGCCTAGTATTCAGCTAGCCCTAGGCTCCCCATAGGGCCAAGGATGGTCTGGACTGCCTCTGGCTCCGTGGGCACTGCTGCTTGGCTGGTGGTCTCCGCAGCTGGAAACCAACTCCAAGCGTCTTCTCCTTGACAGAGAAGGATGATTTGGCCTGAAGAAGCCCAGTGTGCCATGGCCCTAGCAACCCACCCATAGCCAGCTCGGGAGGGAGCCACCTAGGGCCTAGCTTCGAAACAGCACAAAACGTGCTTCCAGGAGCTGCATTCTGCAAAGGGAAACTGTGCTCAGGGAACAAACCACAGCCCCAATGCGGCTTGGCTCAGGATCCCAGCGCTTGCCTAGTTCTCGCCTAGCCCTAGGCTCCCGACAGGGCCAAGGAGGGTCTGGGCTTCCTCTGGCTCTGTGGGCACTGCTGCTTGGCTGGTGGTCTCCTCAGCTGGAACCCAACTCCAAGCATCTTCTCCTTAGTGGAGAAGCATGATTTGGCATAAAAATGCCTTGATTGTCCTGGCCCTATCCCCCAGCTACAGCCTACAGCTAGGGTGGGAGAACCAATGGCGTAGCTCCGAAATGGCACAAAACTCGCTTGTAGGAGCTGCATTCTGCAAAGGGAAACTGTGCTCAGGGAACAAACCAGAGACGCCATGCGGCTTGGCTCAGGATCCCAGCGCTTGCCTAGTTCTCACCTAGCCCTAGGCTCCCCATAGGGCCAAGGAGGGTCTGGGCTGCCTCTGGCTCCGTGGGCACTGCTGCTTGGCTGGTGGTCTCCGCAGCTGGAAACCAACTCCAAACGTCTTCTCCTTCGCGGAGAAGGAGGAGGTGGCATGAAAAAGCCCTGTGTGCACTGGCCCTATCCACCCAGCCATAGCCGGCTAGGGTGGAACCCACCTATGGGCTACCTCGAAACAGCAGAAAACGCGCTTCTAGGAGCTGCATTCTGCAAAGGGAAACTGTGCTCAGGGAACAAACCTCAGCCCCAATGCGGCTTGGCTCAGGATCCCAGCGCTTGCCTAGTTCTCACCTAGCCCTAGGCTCCCCATAGGGCCAAGGAGGGTCTGGGCTGCTTCTGGCTCCGTGGGCACTGCTGCTTGGCTGGTGGTCTCCGCAGCTGGAACCCAACTCCAAGCGTCTTCTACTTAGCAGAGAAGGCTGATTTGGCATAGAAAGGCCTTGATTGGACTGGCCCTATCAACCCACCTATAGCCTAGAGCTAGGGTGGGGCCCACCTAAGGTGTAGCTCGGAAATAGCACAAAACTCTCTTCTAGGAGCTGCATTCTGCAAAGGGAAACTGTGCTCGGGGAACAAACCTCAGCCCCAATGCCGCTTGGCTCAGGATCCCAGCGCTTGCCTAGTATTCAGCTAGCCCTAGGCTCCCCATAGGGCCAAGGAGGGTCTGGGCTGCCTCTGGCTCCATGGGCACTGCTGCTTGGCTGGTGGTCTCCGCAGCTGGAAACCAACTCCAAGCGTCTTCTCCTTGACAGAGAAGGATGATTTGGCCTGAAGAAGCCCAGTGTGCCATGGCCCTAGCAACCCCCCCATAGCCAGCTCGGGAGGGAGCCACCTAGGGCCTAGCTCCGAAACAGCACAAAACGTGCTTCCAGGAGCTGCATTCTGCAAAGGGAAACTGTGCTAGGGGAACAAACCTCAGCCCCAATGCGGCTTGGCTCAGGATCCCAGCGCTTGCCTAGTTCTCGCCTAGCCCTAGGCTCCCAAAAGGGCCAAGGATGGTCTGGGCTGCCTCTGGATCCATGGGCACTGTTGCTTGGCTGGTGGTCTCCGCAGCTAGAGCCCAATTCAAAGCGTCTTGCCCTTAGCAGAGAAGGCTGATTTGGCATAGAAAGGCCTTGATTGTACTGGCCCTTTCAACCCACCCATAGCCTAGATGTAGGGTGGGACCCACAAAGGGGCTATCTCGAAACAGCACAAAACGCGCTTCTAGGAGCTGCATTCTGCAAAGGGAAACTGTGCTCAGGGAACAAACCTCAGCCCCAATGCAGCTTGGCTCAGGATCCCAGTGCTTGCCTAGTTCTCACCTAGCCCTAGGCTCCCGACAGGGCCAAGGAGGGTCTGGGCTGCCTCTGGCTCCGTGGGCACTGCTGCTTGGCTGGTGGTCTCCGCAGCTGGAACCCAACTCCAAGCGTTTTCTCCTTAGCGGAGAAGGCTGATTTGGCATAGAAAGGCCTTGATTGTACTGGCCCTATCAACGCACCCATAGCCTAGAACTAGGGTGGGACCCACCTATGCCCTAGCTCCGAAATAGCACAAAACTCGCTTCTAGGAGCTGCATTCTGCAAAGGGAAACTGTGCTCGGGGAACAAACCTCAGCCCCAATGCGGCTTGGCTCAGGATCCCAGCGCTTGCCTAGTTCTCACCTAGCCCTAGGCTCCCCATAGGGCCAAGGAGGGTCTGGGCTGCCTCTGGCTTCGTGGGCACTGCTGCTTGGCTGGTGGTCTCCGCAGCTGGAACCCAACTCCAAGCGTCTTCTCCTTCGCGGAGAAGGATGAGGTGGAATGAAAAATCCCTGTGTGCACTGGCCCTATCCACCCAGCCATAGCCGGCTAGGGTGGATCCCACCTATGGGCTACCTCGAAACAGCAGAAAACGCGCTTCTAGGAGCTGCATTCTGCAATGGGAAACTGTGCTCGGGGAACAAACCTCAGCCCCAATGCAGATTGGCTCAGGATCCCAGCGCTTGCCTAGTTCTCACCTAGCCCTAGGCTCCCCATAGGGCCAAGGAGGGTCTGGGCTGCCTCTGGCTCCGTGGGCACTGCTGCTTGGCTGGTGGTCTCCGCAGCTGGAAACCAACTCCAAGCGTCTTCTCCTTGGCAGAGAAGGATGATTTGGCCTGAAGAAACCCAGTGTGCCATGGCCCTAGCAACCCACCCATAGCCAGCTCGGGAGGGAGCCACCTAGGGCCTAGCTCCGAAACAGCACAAAACGTGCTTCCAGGAGCTGCATTCTGCAAAGGGAAACTGTGCTCAGGGAGCAAACCACAGCCCCAATGCGGCTTGGCTCAGGATCCCAGCGCTTGCCTAGTTCTCGCCTAGCCCTTGGCTCCCAAAAGGCCAAGGAGGGTCTGGGCTGCCTCTGGATCCATGGGCACTGCTGCTTGGCTGGTGGTCTCCGCAGCTGGAAACCAACTCCAAGCGTTTTCTCCTTAGCGGAGAAGGCTGATTTGGCATAGAAAGGCCTTGCTTGTACTGGCCCTATCAACGCACCCATAGCCTAGAACTAGGGTGGGACCCACCTATGCCCTAGCTCCGAAATAGCACAAAACTCGCTTCTAGGAGCTGCATTCTGCAAAGGGAAACTGTGCTCGGGGAACAAACCTCAGCCCCAATGCGGCTTGGCTCAGGATCCCAGCGCTTGCCTAGTTCTCACCTAGCCCTAGGCTCCCCATAGGGCCAAGGAGGGTCTGGGCTGCCTCTGGCTCCGTGGGCACTGCTGCTTGGCTGGTGGTCTCCGCAGCTGGAAACCAACTCCAAGCGTCTTCTCCTTCGCGGAGAAGGATGCGGTGACGTGAAAAAGCCCTGTGTGCACTGGCCCTATCCACCCAGCCATAGCCAGCTAGGTGGGACCCACTTATGGGCTACCTCGAAACAGCAGAAAAAGCGCTTCTAGGAGCTGCATTCTGCAAAGGGAAACTGTGCTCGGGGAAGAAACCTCAGCCCCAATGCGGCTTGGCTCAGGATCCCAGCGCTTGCCTAGTATTCAGCTAGCCCTAGGCTCCCCATAGGGCCAAGGATGGTCTGGACTGCCTCTGGCTCCGTGGGCACTGCTGCTTGGCTGGTGGTCTCCGCAGCTGGAAACCAACTCCAAGCGTCTTCTCCTTGACAGAGAAGGATGATTTGGCCTGAAGAAGCCCAGTGTGCCATGGCCCTAGCAACCCACCCATAGCCAGCTCGGGAGGGAGCCACCTAGGGCCTAGCTTCGAAACAGCACAAAACGTGCTTCCAGGAGCTGCATTCTGCAAAGGGAAACTGTGCTCAGGGAACAAACCACAGCCCCAATGCGGCTTGGCTCAGGATCCCAGCGCTTGCCTAGTTCTCGCCTAGCCCTAGGCTCCCGACAGGGCCAAGGAGGGTCTGGGCTTCCTCTGGCTCTGTGGGCACTGCTGCTTGGCTGGTGGTCTCCTCAGCTGGAACCCAACTCCAAGCATCTTCTCCTTAGTGGAGAAGCATGATTTGGCATAAAAATGCCTTGATTGTCCTGGCCCTATCCCCCAGCTATAGCCTAGAGCTAGGGTGGGAGAACCAATGGCGTAGCTCCGAAATGGCACAAAACTCGCTTGTAGGAGCTGCATTCTGCAAAGGGAAACTGTGCTCAGGGAACAAACCAGAGACGCCATGCGGCTTGGCTCAGGATCCCAGCGCTTGCCTAGTTCTCACCTAGCCCTAGGCTCCCCATAGGGCCAAGGAGGGTCTGGGCTGCCTCTGGCTCCGTGGGCACTGCTGCTTGGCTGGTGGTCTCCGCAGCTGGAAACCAACTCCAAACGTCTTCTCCTTCGCGGAGAAGGAGGAGGTGGCATGAAAAAGCCCTGTGTGCACTGGCCCTATCCACCCAGCCATAGCCGGCTAGGGTGGAACCCACCTATGGGCTACCTCGAAACAGCAGAAAACGCGCTTCTAGGAGCTGCATTCTGCAAAGGGAAACTGTGCTCAGGGAACAAACCTCAGCCCCAATGCGGCTTGGCTCAGGATCCCAGCGCTTGCCTAGTTCTCACCTAGCCCTAGGCTCCCCATAGGGCCAAGGAGGGTCTGGGCTGCTTCTGGCTCCGTGGGCACTGCTGCTTGGCTGGTGGTCTCCGCAGCTGGAACCCAACTCCAAGCGTCTTCTACTTAGCAGAGAAGGCTGATTTGGCATAGAAAGGCCTTGATTGTACTGGCCCTATCAACCCACCTATAGCCTAGAGCTAGGGTGGGACCCACCTAAGGTGTAGCTCGGAAGTAGCACAAAACTCTCTTCTAGGAGCTGCATTCTGCAAAGGGAAACTGTGCTCGGGGAACAAACCTCAGCCCCAATGCCGCTTGGCTCAGGACCCCACGCTTGCCTAGTATTCAGCTAGCCCTAGGCTCCCCATAGGGCCAAGGAGGGTCTGGGCTGCCTCTGGCTCCATGGGCACTGCTGCTTGGCTGGTGGTCTCCGCAGCTGGAAACCAACTCCAAGCGTCTTCTCCTTGACAGAGAAGGATGATTTGGCCTGAAGAAGCCCAGTGTGCCATGGCCCTAGCAACCCCCCCATAGCTGCTCGGGAGGGAGCCACCTAGGGCCTAGCTCCGAAACAGCACAAAACGTGCTTCCAGGAGCTGAATTCTGCAAAGGGAAACTGTGCTAGGGGAACAAACCTCAGCCCCAATGCGGCTTGGCTCAGGATCCCAGCGCTTGCCTAGTTCTCGCCTAGCCCTAGGCTCCCAAAAGGCCAAGGAGGGTCTGGGCTGCCTCTGGATCCATGGGCACTGCTGCTTGGCTGGTGGTCTCCGCAGCTGGAAACCAACTCCAAGCGTTTTCTCCTTAGCGGAGAAGGCTGATTTGGCATAGAAAGGCCTTGCTTGTACTGGCCCTATCAACGCACCCATAGCCTAGAACTAGGGTGGGACCCACCTATGCCCTAGCTCCGAAATAGCACAAAACTCGCTTCTAGGAGCTGCATTCTGCAAAGGGAAACTGTGCTCGGGGAACAAACCTCAGCCCCAATGCGGCTTGGCTCAGGATCCCAGCGCTTGCCTAGTTCTCACCTAGCCCTAGGCTCCCCATAGGGCCAAGGAGGGTCTGGGCTGCCTCTGGCTCCGTGGGCACTGCTGCTTGGCTGGTGGTCTCCGCAGCTGGAAACCAACTCCAAGCGTCTTCTCCTTCGCGGAGAAGGATGCGGTGACGTGAAAAAGCCCTGTGTGCACTGGCCCTATCCACCCAGCCATAGCCAGCTAGGTGGGACCCACTTATGGGCTACCTCGAAACAGCAGAAAAAGCGCTTCTAGGAGCTGCATTCTGCAAAGGGAAACTGTGCTCGGGGAAGAAACCTCAGCCCCAATGCGGCTTGGCTCAGGATCCCAGCGCTTGCCTAGTATTCAGCTAGCCCTAGGCTCCCCATAGGGCCAAGGATGGTCTGGACTGCCTCTGGCTCCGTGGGCACTGCTGCTTGGCTGGTGGTCTCCGCAGCTGGAAACCAACTCCAAGCGTCTTCTCCTTGACAGAGAAGGATGATTTGGCCTGAAGAAGCCCAGTGTGCCATGGCCCTAGCAACCCACCCATAGCCAGCTCGGGAGGGAGCCACCTAGGGCCTAGCTTCGAAACAGCACAAAACGTGCTTCCAGGAGCTGCATTCTGCAAAGGGAAACTGTGCTCAGGGAACAAACCACAGCCCCAATGCGGCTTGGCTCAGGATCCCAGCGCTTGCCTAGTTCTCGCCTAGCCCTAGGCTCCCGACAGGGCCAAGGAGGGTCTGGGCTTCCTCTGGCTCTGTGGGCACTGCTGCTTGGCTGGTGGTCTCCTCAGCTGGAACCCAACTCCAAGCATCTTCTCCTTAGTGGAGAAGCATGATTTGGCATAAAAATGCCTTGATTGTCCTGGCCCTATCCCCCAGCTATAGCCTAGAGCTAGGGTGGGAGAACCAATGGCGTAGCTCCGAAATGGCACAAAACTCGCTTGTAGGAGCTGCATTCTGCAAAGGGAAACTGTGCTCAGGGAACAAACCAGAGACGCCATGCGGCTTGGCTCAGGATCCCAGCGCTTGCCTAGTTCTCACCTAGCCCTAGGCTCCCCATAGGGCCAAGGAGGGTCTGGGCTGCCTCTGGCTCCGTGGGCACTGCTGCTTGGCTGGTGGTCTCCGCAGCTGGAAACCAACTCCAAACGTCTTCTCCTTCGCGGAGAAGGAGGAGGTGGCATGAAAAAGCCCTGTGTGCACTGGCCCTATCCACCCAGCCATAGCCGGCTAGGGTGGAACCCACCTATGGGCTACCTCGAAACAGCAGAAAACGCGCTTCTAGGAGCTGCATTCTGCAAAGGGAAACTGTGCTCAGGGAACAAACCTCAGCCCCAATGCGGCTTGGCTCAGGATCCCAGCGCTTGCCTAGTTCTCACCTAGCCCTAGGCTCCCCATAGGGCCAAGGAGGGTCTGGGCTGCTTCTGGCTCCGTGGGCACTGCTGCTTGGCTGGTGGTCTCCGCAGCTGGAACCCAACTCCAAGCGTCTTCTACTTAGCAGAGAAGGCTGATTTGGCATAGAAAGGCCTTGATTGTACTGGCCCTATCAACCCACCTATAGCCTAGAGCTAGGGTGGGACCCACCTAAGGTGTAGCTCGGAAGTAGCACAAAACTCTCTTCTAGGAGCTGCATTCTGCAAAGGGAAACTGTGCTCGGGGAACAAACCTCAGCCCCAATGCCGCTTGGCTCAGGACCCCACGCTTGCCTAGTATTCAGCTAGCCCTAGGCTCCCCATAGGGCCAAGGAGGGTCTGGGCTGCCTCTGGCTCCATGGGCACTGCTGCTTGGCTGGTGGTCTCCGCAGCTGGAAACCAACTCCAAGCGTCTTCTCCTTGACAGAGAAGGATGATTTGGCCTGAAGAAGCCCAGTGTGCCATGGCCCTAGCAACCCCCCCATAGCTGCTCGGGAGGGAGCCACCTAGGGCCTAGCTCCGAAACAGCACAAAACGTGCTTCCAGGAGCTGAATTCTGCAAAGGGAAACTGTGCTAGGGGAACAAACCTCAGCCCCAATGCGGCTTGGCTCAGGATCCCAGCGCTTGCCTAGTTCTCGCCTAGCCCTAGGCTCCCAAAAGGGCCAAGGATGGTCTGGGCTGCCTCTGGATCCATGGGCACTGTTGCTTGGCTGGTGGTCTCCGCAGCTAGAGCCCAATTCAAAGCGTCTTCCCCTTAGCAGAGAAGGCTGATTTGGCATAGAAAGGCCTTGATTGTACTGGCCCTATCAACGCACCCATAGCCTAGAACTAGGGTGGGACCCACCTATGCCCTAGCTCCGAAATAGCACAAAACTCGCTTCTAGGAGCTGCATTCTGCAAAGGGAAACTGTGCTCGGGGAACAAACCTCAGCCCCAATGCGGCTTGGCTCAGGATCCCAGCGCTTGCCTAGTTCTCACCTAGCCCTAGGCTCCCCATAGGGCCAAGGAGGGTCTGGGCTGCCTCTGGCTTCGTGGGCACTGCTGCTTGGCTGGTGGTCTCCGCAGCTGGAACCCAACTCCAAGCGTCTTCTCCTTCGCGGAGAAGGATGAGGTGGCATGAAAAAGCCCTGTGTGCACTGGCCCTATCCACCCAGCCATAGCCGGCTAGGGTGGAACCCACCTATGGGCTACCTCGAAACAGCAGAAAACGCGCTTCTAGGAGCTGCATTCTGCAAAGGGAAACTGTGCTCGGGGAACAAACCTCAGCCCCAATGCAGATTGGCTCAGGATCCCAGCGCTTGCCTAGTTCTCACCTAGCCCTAGGCTCCCCATAGGGCCAAGGAGGGTCTGGGCTGCCTCTGGCTCCGTGGGCACTGCTGCTTGGCTGGTGGTCTCCGCAGCTGGAAACCAACTCCAAGCGTCTTCTCCTTGGCAGAGAAGGATGATTTGGCCTGAAGAAACCCAGTGTGCCATGGCCCTAGCAACCCACCCATAGCCAGCTCGGGAGGGAGCCACCTAGGGCCTAGCTCCGAAACAGCACAAAACGTGCTTCCAGGAGCTGCATTCTGCAAAGGGAAACTGTGCTCAGGGAACAAACCACAGCCCCAATGCGGCTTGGCTCAGGATCCCAGCGCTTGCCTAGTTCTCGCCTAGCCCTTGGCTCCCAAAAGGCCAAGGAGGGTCTGGGCTGCCTCTGGAACCATGGGCACTGCTGCTTGGCTGGTGGTCTCCGCAGCTAGAGCCCAATTCAAAGCGTCTTGCCCTTAGCAGAGAAGGCTGATTTGGCATAGAAAGGCCTTGATTGTACTGGCCCTTTCAACCCACCCATAGCCTAGATGTAGGGTGGGACCCACAAAGGGGCTATCTCGAAACAGCACAAAACGCGATTCTAGGAGCTGCATTCTGCAAAGGGAAACTGTGCTCGGGGAACAAACCTCAGCCCCAATGCCGCTTGGTTCATGACCCCACGCTTGCCTAGTATTCAGCTAGCCCTAGGCTCCCCATAGGGCCAAGGAGGGTCTTGGCAGCCTCTGGCTCCATGGGCACTGCTGCTTGGCTGGTGGTCTCCGCAGCTGGCAACCAACTCCAAGCGTTTTCTCCTTAGCCGAGAAGGCTGATTTGGCATAGAAAGGCCTTGCTTGTACTGGCCCTATCAACGCACCCATAGCCTAGAACTAGGGTGGGACCCACCTATGCCCTAGCTCCGAAATAGCACAAAACTCGCTTCTAGGAGCTGCATTCTGCAAAGGGAAACTGTGCTCGGGGAACAAACCTCAGCCCCAATGCGGCTTGGCTCAGGATCCCAGCGCTTGCCTAGTTCTCACCTAGCCCTAGGCTCCCCATAGGGCCAAGGAGGGTCTGGGCTGCCTCTGGCTCCGTGGGCACTGCTGCTTGGCTGGTGGTCTCCGCAGCTGGAAACCAACTCCAAGCGTCTTCTCCTTCGCGGAGAAGGATGATTTGGCCTGAAGAAGCCCAGTGTGCCATGGCCCTAGCAACCCACCCATAGCCAGCTCGGGAGGGAGCCACCTAGGGCCTAGCTTCGAAACAGCACAAAACGTGCTTCCAGGAGCTGCATTCTGCAAAGGGAAACTGTGCTCAGGGAACAAACCACAGCCCCAATGCGGCTTGGCTCAGGATCCCAGCGCTTGCCTAGTTCTCGCCTAGCCCTAGGCTCCCGACAGGGCCAAGGAGGGTCTGGGCTTCCTCTGGCTCTGTGGGCACTGCTGCTTGGCTGGTGGTCTCCTCAGCTGGAACCCAACTCCAAGCATCTTCTCCTTAGTGGAGAAGCATGATTTGGCATAAAAATGCCTTGATTGTCCTGGCCCTATCCCCCAGCTACAGCCTACAGCTAGGGTGGGAGAACCAATGGCGTAGCTCCGAAATGGCACAAAACTCGCTTGTAGGAGCTGCATTCTGCAAAGGGAAACTGTGCTCAGGGAACAAACCAGAGACGCCATGCGGCTTGGCTCAGGATCCCAGCGCTTGCCTAGTTCTCACCTAGCCCTAGGCTCCCCATAGGGCCAAGGAGGGTCTGGGCTGCCTCTGGCTCCGTGGGCACTGCTGCTTGGCTGGTGGTCTCCGCAGCTGGAAACCAACTCCAAACGTCTTCTCCTTCGCGGAGAAGGAGGAGGTGGCATGAAAAAGCCCTGTGTGCACTGGCCCTATCCACCCAGCCATAGCCGGCTAGGGTGGAACCCACCTATGGGCTACCTCGAAACAGCAGAAAACGCGCTTCTAGGAGCTGCATTCTGCAAAGGGAAACTGTGCTCAGGGAACAAACCTCAGCCCCAATGCGGCTTGGCTCAGGATCCCAGCGCTTGCCTAGTTCTCACCTAGCCCTAGGCTCCCCATAGGGCCAAGGAGGGTCTGGGCTGCTTCTGGCTCCATGGGCACTGCTGCTTGGCTGGTGGTCTCCGCAGCTGGAACCCAACTCCAAGCGTCTTCTACTTAGCAGAGAAGGCTGATTTGGCATAGAAAGGCCTTGATTGTACTGGCCCTATCAACCCACCTATAGCCTAGAGCTAGGGTGGGACACACCTAAGGTGTAGCTCGGAAATAGCACAAAACTCTCTTCTAGGAGCTGCATTCTGCAAAGAGAAACTGTGCTCGGGGAACAAACCTCAGCCCCAATGCCGCTTGGCTCAGGACCCCACGCTTGCCTAGTATTCAGCTAGCCCTAGGCTCCCCATAGGGCCAAGGAGGGTCTGGGCTGCCTCTGGCTCCATGGGCACTGCTGCTTGGCTGGTGGTCTCCGCAGCTGGAAACCAACTCCAAGCGTCTTCTCCTTGACAGAGAAGGATGATTTGGCCTGAAGAAGCCCAGTGTGCCATGGCCCTAGCAACCCCCCCATAGCCAGCTCGGGAGGGAGCCACCTAGGGCCTAGCTCCGAAACAGCACAAAACGTGCTTCCAGGAGCTGTATTCTGCAAAGGGAAACTGTGCTAGGGGAACAAACCTCAGCCCCAATGCGGCTTGGCTCAGGATCCCAGCGCTTGCCTAGTTCTCGCCTAGCCCTAGGCTCCCAAAAGGGCCAAGGATGGTCTGGGCTGCCTCTGGATCCATGGGCACTGTTGCTTGGCTGGTGGTCTCCGCAGCTAGAGCCCAATTCAAAGCGTCTTCCCCTTAGCAGAGAAGGCTGATTTGGCATAGAAAGGCCTTGATTGTACTGGCCCTTTCAACCCACCCATAGCCTAGATGTAGGGTGGGACCCACAAAGGGGCTATCTCGAAACAGCACAAAACGCGCTTCTAGGAGCTGCATTCTGCAAAGGGAAACTGTGCTCAGGGAACAAACCTCAGCCCCAATGCAGCTTGGCTCAGGATCCCAGTGCTTGCCTAGTTCTCACCTAGCCCTAGGCTCCCGACAGGGCCAAGGAGGGTCTGGGCTGCCTCTGGCTCCGTGGGCACTGCTGCTTGGCTGGTGGTCTCCGCAGCTGGAAACCAACTCCAAGCGTTTTCTCCTTAGCGGAGAAGGCTGATTTGGCATAGAAAGGCCTTGCTTGTACTGGCCCTATCAACGCACCCATAGCCTAGAACTAGGGTGGGACCCACCTATGCCCTAGCTCCGAAATAGCACAAAACTCGCTTCTAGGAGCTGCATTCTGCAAAGGGAAACTGTGCTCGGGGAACAAACCTCAGCCCCAATGCGGCTTGGCTCAGGATCCCAGCGCTTGCCTAGTTCTCACCTAGCCCTAGGCTCCCCATAGGGCCAAGGAGGGTCTGGGCTGCCTCTGGCTCCGTGGGCACTGCTGCTTGGCTGGTGGTCTCCGCAGCTGGAAACCAACTCCAAGCGTCTTCTCCTTCGTGGAGAAGGATGCGGTGGCGTGAAAAAGCCCTGTGTGCACTGGCCCTATCCACCCAGCCATAGCCAGCTAGGGTGGGACCCACTTATGGGCTACCTCGAAACAGCAGAAAACGCGCTTCTAGGAGCTGCATTCTGCAAAGGGAAACTGTGCTCGGGGCACAAACCTCAGCCCCAATGCGGCTTGGCTCAGGATCCCAGCGCTTGCCTAGTATTCAGCTAGCCCTAGGCTCCCCATAGGGCCAAGGAGGGTCTGGACTGCCTCTGGCTCCGTGGGCACTGCTGCTTGGCTGGTGGTCTCCGCAGCTGGAAACCAACTCCAAGCGTCTTCTCCTTGACAGAGAAGGATGATTTGGCCTGAAGAAGCCCAGTGTGCCATGGCCCTAGCAACCCACCCTTAGCCAGCTCGGGAGGGAGCCACCTAGGGCCTAGCTCCGAAACAGCACAAAACATGCTTCCAGGAGCTGCATTCTGCAAAGGTAAACTTTGCTAGGGGAACAAACCACAGCCCCAGTGCGGCTTGGCTCAGGATCCCAGCGCTTGCCTAGTTCTCGCCTAGCCCTAGGCTCCCGACAGGGCCAAGGAGGGTCTGGGCTTCCTCTGGCTCTGTGGGCACTGCTGCTTGGCTGGTGGTCTCCGAAGCTGGAACCCAACTCCAAGCATCTTCTCCTTAGCGGAGAAGCATGATTTGGCATAAAAATGCCTTGATTGTCCTGGCCCTATCCCCCAGCTATAGCCTAGTGCTAGGGTGGGACAACCAATGGCGTAGCTCCGAAATGGCACAAAACTCGCTTGTAGGAGCTGCATTCTGCAAAGGGAAACTGTGCTCAGGGAACAAACCAGAGACGCCATGCGGCTTGGCTCAGGATCCCAGCGCTTGCCTAGTTCTCACCTAGCCCTAGGCTCCCCATAGGGCCAAGGAGGGTCTGGGCTGCCTCTGGCTCCATGGGCACTGCTGCTTGGCTGGTGGTCTCCGCAGCTGGAACCCAACTCCAAGTGTCTTCTCCTTAGCGGAGAAGGTTGATTTGGCATAGAAAGGCCTTGATTGTACTGGCCCTATCAACCCACCTATAGCCTAGAGCTAGGGTGGGACCCACCTAAGGTGTAGCTCGGAAGTAGCACAAAACTCTCTTCTAGGAGCTGCATTCTGCAAAGGGAAACTGTGCTCGGGGAACAAACCTCAGCCCCAATGCCGCTTGGCTCAGGATCCCAGCGCTTGCCTAGTATTCAGCTAGCCCTAGGCTCCCCATAGGGCCAAGGAGGGTCTGGGCTGCCTCTGGCTCCATGGGCACTGCTGCTTGGCTGGTGGTCTCCGCAGCTGGAACCCAACTCCAAGTGTCTTCTCCTTGGCAGAGAAGGATGATTTGGCCTGAAGAAGCCCAGTGTGCCATGGCCCTAGCAACCCACCCATAGCCAGCTCGGGAGGGAGCCACCTAGGGCCTAGCTCCGAAACAGCACAAAACGTGCTTCCAGGAGCTGCATTCTGCAAAGGGAAACTGTGCTCGGGGAACAAACCACAGCCCCAATGCGGCTTGGCTCAGGATCCCAGCGCTTGCCTAGTTCTCACCTAGCCCTAGGCTCCCAAAAGGGCCAAGGAGGGTCTGGGCTGCCTCTGGATCCATGGGCACTGCTGCTTGGCTGGTGGTCTCTGCAGCTGGAGCCCAATTCAAAGCGTCTTCCCCTTAGCAGAGAAGGCTGCTTTGGCATAGAAAGGCCTTGATTGTACTGGCCCTATCAACCCACCCATAGCCTAGATGTAGTGTGGGACCCACAAAGGGGCTATCTCGAAACAGCACAAAACGCGCTTCTAGGAGCTGCATTCTGCAAAGGGAAACTGTGCTCAGGGAACAAACCTCAGCCCCAATGCAGCTTGGCTCAGGATCCCAGTGCTTGCCTAGTTCTCACCTAGCCCTAGGCTCCCGACAGGGCCAAGGAGGGTCTGGGCTGCCTCTGGCTCCGTGGGCACTGCTGCTTGGCTGGTGGTCTCCGCAGCTGGAAACCAACTCCAAGCGTTTTCTCCTTAGCGGAGAAGGCTGATTTGGCATAGAAAGGCCTTGATTGTACTGGCCCTATCAACGCACCCATAGCCTAGAACTAGGGTGGGACCCACCTATGCCCTAGCTCCGAAATAGCACAAAACTCGCTTCTAGGAGCTGCATTCTGCAAAGGGAAACTGTGCTCGGGGAACAAACCTCAGCCCCAATGCGGCTTGGCTCAGGATCCCAGCGCTTGCCTAGTTCTCACCTAGCCCTAGGCTCCCCATAGGGCCAAGGAGGGTCTGGGCTGCCTCTGGCTTCGTGGGCACTGCTGCTTGGCTGGTGGTCTCCGCAGCTGGAACCCAACTCCAAGCGTCTTCTCCTTCGCGGAGAAGGATGAGGTGGAATGAAAAATCCCTGTGTGCACTGGCCCTATCCACCCAGCCATAGCCGGCTAGGGTGGAACCCACCTATGGGCTACCTCGAAACAGCAGAAAACGCGCTTCTAGGAGCTGCATTCTGCAAAGGGAAACTGTGCTCGGGGAACAAACCTCAGCCCCAATGCAGATTGGCTCAGGATCCCAGCGCTTGCCTAGTTCTCACCTAGCCCTAGGCTCCCCATAGGGCCAAGGAGTGTCTGGGCTGCCTCTGGCTCCGTGGGCACTGCTGCTTGGCTGGTGGTCTCCGCAGCTGGAAACCAACTCCAAGCGTCTTCTCCTTGGCAGAGAAGGATGATTTGGCCTGAAGAAACCCAGTGTGCCATGGCCCTAGCAACCCACCCATAGCCAGCTCGGGAGGGAGCCACCTAGGGCCTAGCTCCGAAACAGCACAAAACGTGCTTCCAGGAGCTGCATTCTGCAAAGGGAAACTGTGCTCAGGGAGCAAACCACAGCCCCAATGCGGCTTGGCTCAGGATCCCAGCGCTTGCCTAGTTCTCGCCTAGCCCTTGGCTCCCAAAAGGCCAAGGAGGGTCTGGGCTGCCTCTGGATCCATGGGCACTGCTGCTTGGCTGGTGGTCTCCGCAGCTGGAAACCAACTCCAAGCGTTTTCTCCTTAGCGGAGAAGGCTGATTTGGCATAGAAAGGCCTTGCTTGTACTGGCCCTATCAACGCACCCATAGCCTAGAACTAGGGTGGGACCCACCTATGCCCTAGCTCCGAAATAGCACAAAACTCGCTTCTAGGAGCTGCATTCTGCAAAGGGAAACTGTGCTCGGGGAACAAACCTCAGCCCCAATGCGGCTTGGCTCAGGATCCCAGCGCTTGCCTAGTTCTCACCTAGCCCTAGGCTCCCCATAGGGCCAAGGAGGGTCTGGGCTGCCTCTGGCTCCGTGGGCACTGCTGCTTGGCTGGTGGTCTCCGCAGCTGGAAACCAACTCCAAGCGTCTTCTCCTTCGCGGAGAAGGATGCGGTGACGTGAAAAAGCCCTGTGTGCACTGGCCCTATCCACCCAGCCATAGCCAGCTAGGTGGGACCCACTTATGGGCTACCTCGAAACAGCAGAAAAAGCGCTTCTAGGAGCTGCATTCTGCAAAGGGAAACTGTGCTCGGGGAAGAAACCTCAGCCCCAATGCGGCTTGGCTCAGGATCCCAGCGCTTGCCTAGTATTCAGCTAGCCCTAGGCTCCCCATAGGGCCAAGGATGGTCTGGACTGCCTCTGGCTCCGTGGGCACTGCTGCTTGGCTGGTGGTCTCCGCAGCTGGAAACCAACTCCAAGCGTCTTCTCCTTGACAGAGAAGGATGATTTGGCCTGAAGAAGCCCAGTGTGCCATGGCCCTAGCAACCCACCCATAGCCAGCTCGGGAGGGAGCCACCTAGGGCCTAGCTTCGAAACAGCACAAAACGTGCTTCCAGGAGCTGCATTCTGCAAAGGGAAACTGTGCTCAGGGAACAAACCACAGCCCCAATGCGGCTTGGCTCAGGATCCCAGCGCTTGCCTAGTTCTCGCCTAGCCCTAGGCTCCCGACAGGGCCAAGGAGGGTCTGGGCTTCCTCTGGCTCTGTGGGCACTGCTGCTTGGCTGGTGGTCTCCTCAGCTGGAACCCAACTCCAAGCATCTTCTCCTTAGTGGAGAAGCATGATTTGGCATAAAAATGCCTTGATTGTCCTGGCCCTATCCCCCAGCTATAGCCTAGAGCTAGGGTGGGAGAACCAATGGCGTAGCTCCGAAATGGCACAAAACTCGCTTGTAGGAGCTGCATTCTGCAAAGGGAAACTGTGCTCAGGGAACAAACCAGAGACGCCATGCGGCTTGGCTCAGGATCCCAGCGCTTGCCTAGTTCTCACCTAGCCCTAGGCTCCCCATAGGGCCAAGGAGGGTCTGGGCTGCCTCTGGCTCCGTGGGCACTGCTGCTTGGCTGGTGGTCTCCGCAGCTGGAAACCAACTCCAAACGTCTTCTCCTTCGCGGAGAAGGAGGAGGTGGCATGAAAAAGCCCTGTGTGCACTGGCCCTATCCACCCAGCCATAGCCGGCTAGGGTGGAACCCACCTATGGGCTACCTCGAAACAGCAGAAAACGCGCTTCTAGGAGCTGCATTCTGCAAAGGGAAACTGTGCTCAGGGAACAAACCTCAGCCCCAATGCGGCTTGGCTCAGGATCCCAGCGCTTGCCTAGTTCTCACCTAGCCCTAGGCTCCCCATAGGGCCAAGGAGGGTCTGGGCTGCTTCTGGCTCCGTGGGCACTGCTGCTTGGCTGGTGGTCTCCGCAGCTGGAACCCAACTCCAAGCGTCTTCTACTTAGCAGAGAAGGCTGATTTGGCATAGAAAGGCCTTGATTGTACTGGCCCTATCAACCCACCTATAGCCTAGAGCTAGGGTGGGACCCACCTAAGGTGTAGCTCGGAAGTAGCACAAAACTCTCTTCTAGGAGCTGCATTCTGCAAAGGGAAACTGTGCTCGGGGAACAAACCTCAGCCCCAATGCCGCTTGGCTCAGGACCCCACGCTTGCCTAGTATTCAGCTAGCCCTAGGCTCCCCATAGGGCCAAGGAGGGTCTGGGCTGCCTCTGGCTCCATGGGCACTGCTGCTTGGCTGGTGGTCTCCGCAGCTGGAAACCAACTCCAAGCGTCTTCTCCTTGACAGAGAAGGATGATTTGGCCTGAAGAAGCCCAGTGTGCCATGTCCCTAGCAACCCCCCCATAGCTGCTCGGGAGGGAGCCACCTAGGGCCTAGCTCCGAAACAGCACAAAACGTGCTTCCAGGAGCTGCATTCTGCAAAGGGAAACTGTGCTAGGGGAACAAACCTCAGCCCCAATGCGGCTTGGCTCAGGATCCCAGCGCTTGCCTAGTTCTCGCCTAGCCCTAGGCTCCCAAAAGGGCCAAGGATGGTCTGGGCTGCCTCTGGATCCATGGGCACTGTTGCTTGGCTGGTGGTCTCCGCAGCTAGAGCCCAATTCAAAGCGTCTTCCCCTTAGCAGAGAAGGCTGATTTGGCATAGAAAGGCCTTGATTGTACTGGCCCTATCAACGCACCCATAGCCTAGAACTAGGGTGGGACCCACCTATGCCCTAGCTCCGAAATAGCACAAAACTCGCTTCTAGGAGCTGCATTCTGCAAAGGGAAACTGTGCTCGGGGAACAAACCTCAGCCCCAATGCGGCTTGGCTCAGGATCCCAGCGCTTGCCTAGTTCTCACCTAGCCCTAGGCTCCCCATAGGGCCAAGGAGGGTCTGGGCTGCCTCTGGCTTCGTGGGCACTGCTGCTTGGCTGGTGGTCTCCGCAGCTGGAACCCAACTCCAAGCGTCTTCTCATTCGCGGAGAAGGATGAGGTGGCATGAAAAATCCCTGTGTGCACTGGCCCTATCCACCCAGCCATAGCCGGCTAGGGTGGAACCCACCTATGGGCTACCTCGAAACAGCAGAAAACGCGCTTCTAGGAGCTGCATTCTGCAAAGGGAAACTGTGCTCGGGGAACAAACCTCAGCCCCAATGCAGATTGGCTCAGGATCCCAGCGCTTGCCTAGTTCTCACCTAGCCCTAGGCTCCCCATAGGGCCAAGGAGGGTCTGGGCTGCCTCTGGCTCCGTGGGCACTGCTGCTTGGCTGGTGGTCTCCGCAGCTGGAAACCAACTCCAAGCGTCTTCTCCTTGGCAGAGAAGGATGATTTGGCCTGAAGAAACCCAGTGTGCCATGGCCCTAGCTACCCACCCATAGCCAGCTCGGGAGGGAGCCACCTAGGGCCTAGCTCCGAAACAGCACAAAACGTGCTTCCAGGAGCTGCATTCTGCAAAGGGAAACTGTGCTCAGGGAACAAACCACAGCCCCAATGCGGCTTGGCTCAGGATCCCAGCGCTTGCCTAGTTCTCGCCTAGCCCTTGGCTCCCAAAAGGCCAAGGAGGGTCTGGGCTGCCTCTGGATCCATGGGCACTGCTGCTTGGCTGGTGGTCTCCGCAGCTAGAGCCCAATTCAAAGCGTCTTGCCCTTAGCAGAGAAGGCTGATTTGGCATAGAAAGGCCTTGATTGTACTGGCCCTTTCAACCCACCCATAGCCTAGATGTAGGGTGGGACCCACAAAGGGGCTATCTCGAAACAGCACAAAACGCGCTTCTAGGAGCTGCATTCTGCAAAGGGAAACTGTGCTCGGGGAACAAACCTCAGCCCCAATGCCGCTTGGTTCATGACCCCACGCTTGCCTAGTATTCAGCTAGCCCTAGGCTCCCCATAGGGCCAAGGAGGGTCTTGGCAGCCTCTGGCTCCATGGGCACTGCTGCTTGGCTGGTGGTCTCCGCAGCTGGAAACCAACTCCAAGCGTTTTCTCCTTAGCGGAGAAGGCTGATTTGGCATAGAAAGGCCTTGCTTGTACTGGCCCTATCAACGCACCCATAGCCTAGAACTAGGGTGGGACCCACCTATGCCCTAGCTCCGAAATAGCACAAAACTCGCTTCTAGGAGCTGCATTCTGCAAAGGGAAACTGTGCTCGGGGAACAAACCTCAGCCCCAATGCGGCTTGGCTCAGGATCCCAGCGCTTGCCTAGTTCTCACCTAGCCCTAGGCTCCCCATAGGGCCAAGGAGGGTCTGGGCTGCCTCTGGCTCCGTGGGCACTGCTGCTTGGCTGGTGGTCTCCGCAGCTGGAAACCAACTCCAAGCGTCTTCTCCTTCGCGGAGAAGGATGATTTGGCCTGAAGAAGCCCAGTGTGCCATGGCCCTAGCAACCCACCCATAGCCAGCTCGGGAGGGAGCCACCTAGGGCCTAGCTTCGAAACAGCACAAAACGTGCTTCCAGGAGCTGCATTCTGCAAAGGGAAACTGTGCTCAGGGAACAAACCACAGCCCCAATGCGGCTTGGCTCAGGATCCCAGCGCTTGCCTAGTTCTCGCCTAGCCCTAGGCTCCCGACAGGGCCAAGGAGGGTCTGGGCTTCCTCTGGCTCTGTGGGCACTGCTGCTTGGCTGGTGGTCTCCGCAGCTGGAACCCAACTCCAAGCATCTTCTCCTTAGTGGAGAAGCATGATTTGGCATAAAAATGCCTTGATTGTCCTGGCCCTATCCCCCAGCTATAGCCTACAGCTAGGGTGGGAGAACCAATGGCGTAGCTCCGAAATGGCACAAAACTCGCTTGTAGGAGCTGCATTCTGCAAAGGGAAACTGTGCTCAGGGAACAAACCAGAGACGCCATGCGGCTTGGCTCAGGATCCCAGCGCTTGCCTAGTTCTCACCTAGCCCTAGGCTCCCCATAGGGCCAAGGAGGGTCTGGGCTGCCTCTGGCTCCGTGGGCACTGCTGCTTGGCTGGTGGTCTCCGCAGCTGGAAACCAACTCCAAACGTCTTCTCCTTCGCGGAGAAGGAGGAGGTGGCATGAAAAAGCCCTGTGTGCACTGGCCCTATCCACCCAGCCATAGCCGGCTAGGGTGGAACCCACCTATGGGCTACCTCGAAACAGCAGAAAACGCGCTTCTAGGAGCTGCATTCTGCAAAGGGAAACTGTGCTCAGGGAACAAACCTCAGCCCCAATGCGGCTTGGCTCAGGATCCCAGCGCTTGCCTAGTTCTCACCTAGCCCTAGGCTCCCCATAGGGCCAAGGAGGGTCTGGGCTGCTTCTGGCTCCATGGGCACTGCTGCTTGGCTGGTGGTCTCCGCAGCTGGAACCCAACTCCAAGCGTCTTCTACTTAGCAGAGAAGGCTGATTTGGCATAGAAAGGCCTTGATTGTACTGGCCCTAACAACCCACCTATAGCCTAGAGCTAGGGTGGGACACACCTAAGGTGTAGCTCGGAAATAGCACAAAACTCTCTTCTAGGAGCTGCATTCTGCAAAGAGAAACTGTGCTCGGGGAACAAACCTCAGCCCCAATGCCGCTTGGCTCAGGACCCCACGCTTGCCTAGTATTCAGCTAGCCCTAGGCTCCCCATAGGGCCAAGGAGGGTCTGGGCTGCCTCTGGCTCCATGGGCACTGCTGCTTGGCTGGTGGTCTCCGCAGCTGGAAACCAACTCCAAGCGTCTTCTCCTTGACAGAGAAGGATGATTTGGCCTGAAGAAGCCCAGTGTGCCATGGCCCTAGCAACCCCCCCATAGCCAGCTCGGGAGGGAGCCACCTAGGGCCTAGCTCCGAAACAGCACAAAACGTGCTTCCAGGAGCTGCATTCTGCAAAGGGAAACTGTGCTAGGGGAACAAACCTCAGCCCCAATGCGGCTTGGCTCAGGATCCCAGCGCTTGCCTAGTTCTCGCCTAGCCCTAGGCTCCCAAAAGGGCCAAGGATGGTCTGGGCTGCCTCTGGATCCATGGGCACTGTTGCTTGGCTGGTGGTCTCCGCAGCTAGAGCCCAATTCAAAGCGTCTTCCCCTTAGCAGAGAAGGCTGATTTGGCATAGAAAGGCCTTGATTGTACTGGCCCTTTCAACCCACCCATAGCCTAGATGTAGGGTGGGACCCACAAAGGGGCTATCTCGAAACAGCACAAAACGCGCTTCTAGGAGCTGCATTCTGCAAAGGGAAACTGTGCTCAGGGAACAAACCTCAGCCCCAATGCAGCTTGGCTCAGGATCCCAGTGCTTGCCTAGTTCTCACCTAGCCCTAGGCTCCCGACAGGGCCAAGGAGGGTCTGGGCTGCCTCTGGCTCCGTGGGCACTGCTGCTTGGCTGGTGGTCTCCGCAGCTGGAAACCAACTCCAAGCGTTTTCTCCTTAGCGGAGAAGGCTGATTTGGCATAGAAAGGCCTTGCTTGTACTGGCCCTATCAACGCACCCATAGCCTAGAACTAGGGTGGGACCCACCTATGCCCTAGCTCCGAAATAGCACAAAACTCGCTTCTAGGAGCTGCATTCTGCAAAGGGAAACTGTGCTCGGGGAACAAACCTCAGCCCCAATGCGGCTTGGCTCAGGATCCCAGCGCTTGCCTAGTTCTCACCTAGCCCTAGGCTCCCCATAGGGCCAAGGAGGGTCTGGGCTGCCTCTGGCTCCGTGGGCACTGCTGCTTGGCTGGTGGTCTCCGCAGCTGGAAACCAACTCCAAGCGTCTTCTCCTTCGTGGAGAAGGATGCGGTGGCGTGAAAAAGCCCTGTGTGCACTGGCCCTATCCACCCAGCCATAGCCAGCTAGGGTGGGACCCACTTATGGGCTACCTCGAAACAGCAGAAAACGCGCTTCTAGGAGCTGCATTCTGCAAAGGGAAACTGTGCTCGGGGCACAAACCTCAGCCCCAATGCGGCTTGGCTCAGGATCCCAGCGCTTGCCTAGTATTCAGCTAGCCCTAGGCTCCCCATAGGGCCAAGGAGGGTCTGGACTGCCTCTGGCTCCGTGGGCACTGCTGCTTGGCTGGTGGTCTCCGCAGCTGGAAACCAACTCCAAGCGTCTTCTCCTTGACAGAGAAGGATGATTTGGCCTGAAGAAGCCCAGTGTGCCATGGCCCTAGCAACCCACCCTTAGCCAGCTCGGGAGGGAGCCACCTAGGGCCTAGCTCCGAAACAGCACAAAACATGCTTCCAGGAGCTGCATTCTGCAAAGGTAAACTTTGCTAGGGGAACAAACCACAGCCCCAGTGCGGCTTGGCTCAGGATCCCAGCGCTTGCCTAGTTCTCGCCTAGCCCTAGGCTCCCGACAGGGCCAAGGAGGGTCTGGGCTTCCTCTGGCTCTGTGGGCACTGCTGCTTGGCTGGTGGTCTCCGCAGCTGGAACCCAACTCCAAGCATCTTCTCCTTAGCGGAGAAGCATGATTTGGCATAAAAATGCCTTGATTGTCCTGGCCCTATCCCCCAGCTATAGCCTAGTGCTAGGGTGGGACAACCAATGGCGTAGCTCCGAAATGGCACAAAACTCGCTTGTAGGAGCTGCATTCTGCAAAGGGAAACTGTGCTCAGGGAACAAACCAGAGACGCCATGCGGCTTGGCTCAGGATCCCAGCGCTTGCCTAGTTCTCACCTAGCCCTAGGCTCCCCATAGGGCCAAGGAGGGTCTGGGCTGCCTCTGGCTCCATGGGCACTGCTGCTTGGCTGGTGGTCTCCGCAGCTGGAACCCAACTCCAAGTGTCTTCTCCTTAGCGGAGAAGGTTGATTTGGCATAGAAAGGCCTTGATTGTACTGGCCCTATCAACCCACCTATAGCCTAGAGCTAGGGTGGGACCCACCTAAGGTGTAGCTCGGAAGTAGCACAAAACTCTCTTCTAGGAGCTGCATTCTGCAAAGGGAAACTGTGCTCGGGGAACAAACCTCAGCCCCAATGCCGCTTGGCTCAGGATCCCAGCGCTTGCCTAGTATTCAGCTAGCCCTAGGCTCCCCATAGGGCCAAGGAGGGTCTGGGCTGCCTCTGGCTCCATGGGCACTGCTGCTTGGCTGGTGGTCTCCGCAGCTGGAACCCAACTCCAAGTGTCTTCTCCTTGGCAGAGAAGGATGATTTGGCCTGAAGAAGCCCAGTGTGCCATGGCCCTAGCAACCCACCCATAGCCAGCTCGGGAGGGAGCCACCTAGGGCCTAGCTCCGAAACAGCACAAAACGTGCTTCCAGGAGCTGCATTCTGCAAAGGGAAACTGTGCTCGGGGAACAAACCACAGCCCCAATGCGGCTTGGCTCAGGATCCCAGCGCTTGCCTAGTTCTCACCTAGCCCTAGGCTCCGAAAAGGGCCAAGGAGGGTCTGGGCTGCCTCTGGATCCATGGGCACTGCTGCTTGGCTGGTGGTCTCTGCAGCTGGAGCCCAATTCAAAGCGTCTTCCCCTTAGCAGAGAAGGCTGCTTTGGCATAGAAAGGCCTTGATTGTACTGGCCCTATCAACCCACCCATAGCCTAGATGTAGTGTGGGACCCACAAAGGGGCTATCTCGAAACAGCACAAAACGCGCTTCTAGGAGCTGCATTCTGCAAAGGGAAACTGTGCTCAGGGAACAAACCTCAGCCCCAATGCAGCTTGGCTCAGGATCCCAGTGCTTGCCTAGTTCTCACCTAGCCCTAGGCTCCCGACAGGGCCAAGGAGGGTCTGGGCTGCCTCTGGCTCCGTGGGCACTGCTGCTTGGCTGGTGGTCTCCGCAGCTGGCAACCAACTCCAAGCGTTTTCTCCTTAGCGGAGAAGGCTGATTTGGCATAGAAAGGCCTTGCTTGTACTGGCCCTATCAACGCACCCATAGCCTAGAACTAGGGTGGGACCCACCTATGCCCTAGCTCCGAAATAGCACAAAACTCGCTTCTAGGAGCTGCATTCTGCAAAGGGAAACTGTGCTCCGGGAACAAACCTCAGCCCCAATGCGGCTTGGCTCAGGATCCCAGCGCTTGCCTAGTTCTCACCTAGCCCTAGGCTCCCCATAGGGCCAAGGAGGGTCTGGGCTTCCTCTGGCTCTGTGGGCACTGCTGCTTGACTGGTGGTCTCCGCAGCTGGAAACCAACTCCAAGCATCTTCTCCTTAGTGGAGAAGCATGATTTGGCATAAAAATGCCTTGATTGTCCTGGCCCTATCCCCCAGCTATAGCCTACAGCTAGGGTGGGACAACCAATGGCGTAGCTCCGAAATGGCACAAAACTCGCTTGTAGGAGCTGCATTCTGCAAAGGGAAACTGTGCTCAGGGAACAAACCAGAGACGCCATGCGGCTTGGCTCAGGATCCCAGCGCTTGCCTAGTTCTCACCTAGCCCTAGGCTCCCCATAGGGCCAAGGAGGGTCTGGGCTGCCTCTGGCTCCGTGGGCACTGCTGCTTGGCTGGTGGTCTCCGCAGCTGGAAACCAACTCCAAACGTCTTCTCCTTCGCGGAGAAGGAGGAGGTGGCATGAAAAAGCCCTGTGTGCACTGGCCCTATACACCCAGCCATAGCCGGCTAGGGTGGGACCCACCTATGGGCTACCTTGAAACAGCAGAAAACGCGCTTCTAGGAGCTGCATTCTGCAAAGGGAAACTGTGCTCGGGGAACAAACCTCAGCCCCAATGCGGCTTGGCTCAGGATCCCAGCGCTTGCCTAGTTCTCACCTAGCCCTAGGCTCCCCATAGGGCCAAGGAGGGTCTGGGCTGCTTCTGGCTCCGTGGGCACTGCTGCTTGGCTGGTGGTCTCCGCAGCTGGAACCCAACTCCAAGCGTCTTCTACTTAGCAGAGAAGGCTGATTTGGCATAGAAAGGCCTTGATTGTACTGGCCCTATCAACCCACCTATAGCCTAGAGCTAGGGTGGGACCCACCTAAGGTGTAGCTCGGAAATAGCACAAAACTCTCTTCTAGGAGCTGCATTCTGCAAAGGGAAACTGTGCTCGGGGAACAAACCTCAGCCCCAATGCCGCTTGGCTCAGGACCCCACGCTTGCCTAGTATTCAGCTAGCCCTAGGCTCCCCATAGGGCCAAGGAGGGTCTGGGCTGCCTCTGGCTCCATGGGCACTGCTGCTTGGCTGGTGGTCTCCGCAGCTGGAAACCAACTCCAAGCGTCTTCTCCTTGACAGAGAAGGATGATTTGGCCTGAAGAAGCCCAGTGTGCCATGGCCCTAGCAACCCCCCCATAGCCAGCTCGGGAGGGAGCCACCTAGGGCCTAGCTCCGAAACAGCACAAAACGTGCTTCCAGGAGCTGCATTCTGCAAAGGGAAACTGTGCTAGGGGAACAAACCTCAGCCCCAATGCGGCTTGGCTCAGGATCCCAGCGCTTGCCTAGTTCTCGCCTAGCCCTAGGCTCCCTAAAGGGCCAAGGATGGTCTGGGCTGCCTCTGGATCCATGGGCACTGTTGCTTGGCTGGTGGTCTCCGCAGCTAGAGCCCAATTCAAAGCGTCTTGCCCTTAGCAGAGAAGGCTGATTTGGCATAGAAAGGCCTTGATTGTACTGGCCCTTTCAACCCACCCATAGCCTAGATGTAGGGTGGGACCCACAAAGGGGCTATCTCGAAACAGCACAAAACGCGCTTCTAGGAGCTGCATTCTGCAAAGGGAAACTGTGCTCAGGGAACAAACCTCAGCCCCAATGCAGCTTGGCTCAGGATCCCAGTGCTTGCCTAGTTCTCACCTAGCCCTAGGCTCCCGACAGGGCCAAGGAGGGTCTGGGCTGCCTCTGGCTCCGTGGGCACTGCTGCTTGGCTGGTGGTCTCCGCAGCTGGAAACCAACTCCAAGCGTTTTCTCCTTAGCGGAGAAGGCTGATTTGGCATAGAAAGGCCTTGATTGTACTGGCCCTATCAACGCACCCATAGCCTAGAACTAGGGTGGGACCCACCTATGCCCTAGCTCCGAAATAGCACAAAACTCGCTTCTAGGAGCTGCATTCTGCAAAGGGAAACTGTGCTCCGGGAACAAACCTCAGCCCCAATGCGGCTTGGCTCAGGATCCCAGCGCTTGCCTAGTTCTCACCTAGCCCTAGGCTCCCCATAGGGCCAAGGAGGGTCTGGGCTTCCTCTGGCTCTGTGGGCACTGCTGCTTGGCTGGTGGTCTCCGCAGCTGGAACCCAACTCCAAGCATCTTCTCCTTAGTGGAGAAGCATGATTTGGCATAAAAATGCCTTGATTGTCCTGGCCCTATCCCCCAGCTATAGCCTACAGCTAGGGTGGGACAACCAATGGCGTAGCTCCGAAATGGCACAAAACTCGCTTGTAGGAGCTGCATTCTGCAAAGGGAAACTGTGCTCAGGGAACAAACCAGAGACGCCATGCGGCTTGGCTCAGGATCCCAGCGCTTGCCTAGTTCTCACCTAGCCCTAGGCTCCCCATAGGGCCAAGGAGGGTCTGGGCTGCCTCTGGCTCCGTGGGCACTGCTGCTTGGCTGGTGGTCTCCGCAGCTGGAAACCAACTCCAAACGTCTTCTCCTTCGCGGAGAAGGAGGAGGTGGCATGAAAAAGCCCTGTGTGCACTGGCCCTATACACCCAGCCATAGCCGGCTAGGGTGGGACCCACCTATGGGCTACCTTGAAACAGCAGAAAACGCGCTTCTAGGAGCTGCATTCTGCAAAGGGAAACTGTGCTCGGGGAACAAACCTCAGCCCCAATGCGGCTTGGCTCAGGATCCCAGCGCTTGCCTAGTTCTCACCTAGCCCTAGGCTCCCCATAGGGCCAAGGAGGGTCTGGGCTGCTTCTGGCTCCGTGGGCACTGCTGCTTGGCTGGTGGTCTCCGCAGCTGGAACCCAACTCCAAGCGTCTTCTACTTAGCAGAGAAGGCTGATTTGGCATAGAAAGGCCTTGATTGTACTGGCCCTATCAACCCACCTATAGCCTAGAGCTAGGGTGGGACCCACCTAAGGTGTAGCTCGGAAATAGCACAAAACTCTCTTCTAGGAGCTGCATTCTGCAAAGGGAAACTGTGCTCGGGGAACAAACCTCAGCCCCAATGCCGCTTGGCTCAGGACCCCACGCTTGCCTAGTATTCAGCTAGCCCTAGGCTCCCCATAGGGCCAAGGAGGGTCTGGGCTGCCTCTGGCTCCATGGGCACTGCTGCTTGGCTGGTGGTCTCCGCAGCTGGAAACCAACTCCAAGCGTCTTCTCCTTGACAGAGAAGGATGATTTGGCCTGAAGAAGCCCAGTGTGCCATGGCCCTAGCAACCCCCCCATAGCCAGCTCGGGAGGGAGCCACCTAGGGCCTAGCTCCGAAACAGCACAAAACGTGCTTCCAGGAGCTGCATTCTGCAAAGGGAAACTGTGCTAGGGGAACAAACCTCAGCCCCAATGCGGCTTGCCTCAGGATCCCAGCGCTTGCCTAGTTCTCGCCTAGCCCTAGGCTCCCTAAAGGGCCAAGGATGGTCTGGGCTGCCTCTGGATCCATGGGCACTGTTGCTTGGCTGGTGGTCTCCGCAGCTAGAGCCCAATTCAAAGCGTCTTGCCCTTAGCAGAGAAGGCTGATTTGGCATAGAAAGGCCTTGATTGTACTGGCCCTTTCAACCCACCCATAGCCTAGATGTAGGGTGGGACCCACAAAGGGGCTATCTCGAAACAGCACAAAACGCGCTTCTAGGAGCTGCATTCTGCAAAGGGAAACTGTGCTCAGGGAACAAACCTCAGCCCCAATGCAGCTTGGCTCAGGATCCCAGTGCTTGCCTAGTTCTCACCTAGCCCTAGGCTCCCGACAGGGCCAAGGAGGGTCTGGGCTGCCTCTGGCTCCGTGGGCACTGCTGCTTGGCTGGTGGTCTCCGCAGCTGGAAACCAACTCCAAGCGTTTTCTCCTTAGCGGAGAAGGCTGATTTGGCATAGAAAGGCCTTGATTGTACTGGCCCTATCAACGCACCCATAGCCTAGAACTAGGGTGGGACCCACCTATGCCCTAGCTCCGAAATAGCACAAAACTCGCTTCTAGGAGCTGCATTCTGCAAAGGGAAACTGTGCTCCGGGAACAAACCTCAGCCCCAATGCGGCTTGGCTCAGGATCCCAGTGCTTGCCTAGTTCTCACCTAGCCCTAGGCTCCCCATAGGGCCAAGGAGGGTCTGGGCTGCCTCTGGCTCCGTGGGCACTGCTGCTTGGCTGGTGGTCTCCGCAGCTGGAAACCAACTCCAAGCATTTTCTCCTTAGCGGAGAAGGCTGATTTGGCATAGAAAGGCCTTGATTGTACTGGCCCTATCAACGCACCCATAGCCTAGAACTAGGGTGGGACCCACCTATGCCCTAGCTCCGAAATAGCACAAAATTCGCTTCTAGGAGCTGCATTCTGCAAAGGGAAACTGTGCTCGGGGCACAAACCTCAGCCCCAATGCGGCTTGGCTCAGGATCCCAGCGCTTGCCTAGTATTCAGCTAGCCCTAGGCTCCCCATAGGGCCAAGGAGGGTCTGGACTGCCTCTGGCTCCGTGGGCACTGCTGCTTGGCTGGTGGTCTCCGCAGCTGGAAACCAACTCCAAGCGTCTTCTCCTTGACAGAGAAGGATGATTTGGCCTGAAGAAGCCCAGTGTGCCATGGCCCTAGCAACCCACCCTTAGCCAGCTCGGGAGGGAGCCACCTAGGGCCTAGCTCCGAAACAGCACAAAACATGCTTCCAGGAGCTGCATTCTGCAAAGGTAAACTTTGCTAGGGGAACAAACCACAGCCCCAGTGCGGCTTGGCTCAGGATCCCAGCGCTTGCCTAGTTCTCGCCTAGCCCTAGGCTCCCGACAGGGCCAAGGAGGGTCTGGGCTTCCTCTGGCTCTGTGGGCACTGCTGCTTGGCTGGTGGTCTCCGAAGCTGGAACCCAACTCCAAGCATCTTCTCCTTAGCGGAGAAGCATGATTTGGCATAAAAATGCCTTGATTGTCCTGGCCCTATCCCCCAGCTATAGCCTAGTGCTAGGGTGGGACAACCAATGGCGTAGCTCCGAAATGGCACAAAACTCGCTTGTAGGAGCTGCATTCTGCAAAGGGAAACTGTGCTCAGGGAACAAACCAGAGACGCCATGCGGCTTGGCTCAGGATCCCAGCGCTTGCCTAGTTCTCACCTAGCCCTAGGCTCCCCATAGGGCCAAGGAGGGTCTGGGCTGCCTCTGGCTCCATGGGCACTGCTGCTTGGCTGGTGGTCTCCGCAGCTGGAACCCAACTCCAAGTGTCTTCTCCTTAGCGGAGAAGGTTGATTTGGCATAGAAAGGCCTTGATTGTACTGGCCCTATCAACCCACCTATAGCCTAGAGCTAGGGTGGGACCCACCTAAGGTGTAGCTCGGAAGTAGCACAAAACTCTCTTCTAGGAGCTGCATTCTGCAAAGGGAAACTGTGCTCGGGGAACAAACCTCAGCCCCAATGCCGCTTGGCTCAGGATCCCAGCGCTTGCCTAGTATTCAGCTAGCCCTAGGCTCCCCATAGGGCCAAGGAGGGTCTGGGCTGCCTCTGGCTCCATGGGCAAAGCTGCTTGGCTGGTGGTCTCCGCAGCTGGAAACCAACTCCAAGTGTCTTCTCCTTGGCAGAGAAGGATGATTTGGCCTGAAGAAGCCCAGTGTGCCATGGCCCTAGCAACCCACCCATAGCCAGCTCGGGAGGGAGCCACCTAGGGCCTAGCTCCGAAACAGCACAAAACGTGCTTCCAGGAGCTGCATTCTGCAAAGGGAAACTGTGCTCGGGGAACAAACCACAGCCCCAATGCGGCTTGGCTCAGGATCCCAGCGCTTGCCTAGTTCTCACCTAGCCCTAGGCTCCCAAAAGGGCCAAGGAGGGTCTGGGCTGCCTCTGGATCCATGGGCACTGCTGCTTGGCTGGTGGTCTCTGCAGCTGGAGCCCAATTCATAGCGTCTTCCCCTTAGCAGAGAAGGCTGCTTTGGCATAGAAAGGCCTTGATTGTACTGGCCCTATCAACCCACCCATAGCCTAGATGTAGTGTGGGACCCACAAAGGGGCTATCTCGAAACAGCACAAAACGCGCTTCTAGGAGCTGCATTCTGCAAAGGGAAACTGTGCTCAGGGAACAAACCTCAGCCCCAATGCAGCTTGGCTCAGGATCCCAGTGCTTGCCTAGTTCTCACCTAGCCCTAGGCTCCCGACAGGGCCAAGGAGGGTCTGGGCTGCCTCTGGCTCCGTGGGCACTGCTGCTTGGCTGGTGGTCTCCGCAGCTGGCAACCAACTCCAAGCGTTTTCTCCTTAGCGGAGAAGGCTGATTTGGCATAGAAAGGCCTTGCTTGTACTGGCCCTATCAACGCACCCATAGCCTAGAACTAGGGTGGGACCCACCTATGCCCTAGCTCCGAAATAGCACAAAACTCGCTTCTAGGAGCTGCATTCTGCAAAGGGAAACTGTGCTCCGGGAACAAACCTCAGCCCCAATGCGGCTTGGCTCAGGATCCCAGCGCTTGCCTAGTTCTCACCTAGCCCTAGGCTCCCCATAGGGCCAAGGAGGGTCTGGGCTTCCTCTGGCTCTGTGGGCACTGCTGCTTGGCTGGTGGTCTCCGCAGCTGGAACCCAACTCCAAGCATCTTCTCCTTAGTGGAGAAGCATGATTTGGCATAAAAATGCCTTGATTGTCCTGGCCCTATCCCCCAGCTATAGCCTACAGCTAGGGTGGGACAACCAATGGCGTAGCTCCGAAATGGCACAAAACTCGCTTGTAGGAGCTGCATTCTGCAAAGGGAAACTGTGCTCAGGGAACAAACCAGAGACGCCATGCGGCTTGGCTCAGGATCCCAGCGCTTGCCTAGTTCTCACCTAGCCCTAGGCTCCCCATAGGGCCAAGGAGGGTCTGGGCTGCCTCTGGCTCCGTGGGCACTGCTGCTTGGCTGGTGGTCTCCGCAGCTGGAAACCAACTCCAAACGTCTTCTCCTTCGCGGAGAAGGAGGAGGTGGCATGAAAAAGCCCTGTGTGCACTGGCCCTATACACCCAGCCATAGCCGGCTAGGGTGGGACCCACCTATGGGCTACCTTGAAACAGCAGAAAACGCGCTTCTAGGAGCTGCATTCTGCAAAGGGAAACTGTGCTCGGGGAACAAACCTCAGCCCCAATGCGGCTTGGCTCAGGATCCCAGCGCTTGCCTAGTTCTCACCTAGCCCTAGGCTCCCCATAGGGCCAAGGAGGGTCTGGGCTGCTTCTGGCTCCGTGGGCACTGCTGCTTGGCTGGTGGTCTCCGCAGCTGGAACCCAACTCCAAGCGTCTTCTACTTAGCAGAGAAGGCTGATTTGGCATAGAAAGGCCTTGATTGTACTGGCCCTATCAACCCACCTATAGCCTAGAGCTAGGGTGGGACCCACCTAAGGTGTAGCTCGGAAATAGCACAAAACTCTCTTCTAGGAGCTGCATTCTGCAAAGGGAAACTGTGCTCGGGGAACAAACCTCAGCCCCAATGCCGCTTGGCTCAGGACCCCACGCTTGCCTAGTATTCAGCTAGCCCTAGGCTCCCCATAGGGCCAAGGAGGGTCTGGGCTGCCTCTGGCTCCATGGGCACTGCTGCTTGGCTGGTGGTCTCCGCAGCTGGAAACCAACTCCAAGCGTCTTCTCCTTGACAGAGAAGGATGATTTGGCCTGAAGAAGCCCAGTGTGCCATGGCCCTAGCAACCCCCCCATAGCCAGCTCGGGAGGGAGCCACCTAGGGCCTAGCTCCGAAACAGCACAAAACGTGCTTCCAGGAGCTGCATTCTGCAAAGGGAAACTGTGCTAGGGGAACAAACCTCAGCCCCAATGCGGCTTGGCTCAGGATCCCAGCGCTTGCCTAGTTCTCGCCTAGCCCTAGGCTCCCTAAAGGGCCAAGGATGGTCTGGGCTGCCTCTGGATCCATGGGCACTGTTGCTTGGCTGGTGGTCTCCGCAGCTAGAGCCCAATTCAAAGCGTCTTGCCCTTAGCAGAGAAGGCTGATTTGGCATAGAAAGGCCTTGATTGTACTGGCCCTTTCAACCCACCCATAGCCTAGATGTAGGGTGGGACCCACAAAGGGGCTATCTCGAAACAGCACAAAACGCGCTTCTAGGAGCTGCATTCTGCAAAGGGAAACTGTGCTCAGGGAACAAACCTCAGCCCCAATGCAGCTTGGCTTAGGATCCCAGTGCTTGCCTAGTTCTCACCTAGCCCTAGGCTCCCGACAGGGCCAAGGAGGGTCTGGGCTGCCTCTGGCTCCGTGGGCACTGCTGCTTGGCTGGTGGTCTCCGCAGCTGGAAACCAACTCCAAGCGTTTTCTCCTTAGCGGAGAAGGCTGATTTGGCATAGAAAGGCCTTGATTGTACTGGCCCTATCAACGCACCCATAGCCTAGAACTAGGGTGGGACCCACCTATGCCCTAGCTCCGAAATAGCACAAAACTCGCTTCTAGGAGCTGCATTCTGCAAAGGGAAACTGTGCTCCGGGAACACACCTCAGCCCCAATGCGGCTTGGCTCAGGATCCCAGCGCTTGCCTAGTTCTCACCTAGCCCTAGGCTCCCCATAGGGCCAAGGAGGGTCTGGGCTTCCTCTGGCTCTGTGGGCACTGCTGCTTGGCTGGTGGTCTCCGCAGCTGGAACCCAACTCCAAGCATCTTCTCCTTAGTGGAGAAGCATGATTTGGCATAAAAATGCCTTGATTGTCCTGGCCCTATCCCCCAGCTATAGCCTACAGCTAGGGTGGGACAACCAATGGCGTAGCTCCGAAATGGCACAAAACTCGCTTGTAGGAGCTGCATTCTGCAAAGGGAAACTGTGCTCAGGGAACAAACCAGAGACGCCATGCGGCTTGGCTCAGGATCCCAGCGCTTGCCTAGTTCTCACCTAGCCCTCGGCTCCCCATAGGGCCAAGGAGGGTCTGGGCTGCCTCTGGCTCCGTGGGCACTGCTGCTTGGCTGGTGGTCTCCGCAGCTGGAAACCAACTCCAAACGTCTTCTCCTTCGCGGAGAAGGAGGAGGTGGCATGAAAAAGCCCTGTGTGCACTGGCCCTATACACCCAGCCATAGCCGGCTAGGGTGGGACCCACCTATGGGCTACCTTGAAACAGCAGAAAACGCGCTTCTAGGAGCTGCATTCTGCAAAGGGAAACTGTGCTCGGGGAACAAACCTCAGCCCCAATGCGGCTTGGCTCAGGATCCCAGCGCTTGCCTAGTTCTCACCTAGCCCTAGGCTCCCCATAGGGCCAAGGAGGGTCTGGGCTGCTTCTGGCTCCGTGGGCACTGCTGCTTGGCTGGTGGTCTCCGCAGCTGGAACCCAACTCCAAGCGTCTTCTACTTAGCAGAGAAGGCTGATTTGGCATAGAAAGGCCTTGATTGTACTGGCCCTATCAACCCACCTATAGCCTAGAGCTAGGGTGGGACCCACCTAAGGTGTAGCTCGGAAATAGCACAAAACTCTCTTCTAGGAGCTGCATTCTGCAAAGGGAAACTGTGCTCGGGGAACAAACCTCAGCCCCAATGCCGCTTGGCTCAGGACCCCACGCTTGCCTAGTATTCAGCTAGCCCTAGGCTCCCCATAGGGCCAAGGAGGGTCTGGGCTGCCTCTGGCTCCATGGGCACTGCTGCTTGGCTGGTGGTCTCCGCAGCTGGAAACCAACTCCAAGCGTCTTCTCCTTGACAGAGAAGGATGATTTGGCCTGAAGAAGCCCAGTGTGCCATGGCCCTAGCAACCCCCCCATAGCCAGCTCGGGAGGGAGCCACCTAGGGCCTAGCTCCGAAACAGCACAAAACGTGCTTCCAGGAGCTGCATTCTGCAAAGGGAAACTGTGCTAGGGGAACAAACCTCAGCCCCAATGCGGCTTGGCTCAGGATCCCAGCGCTTGCCTAGTTCTCGCCTAGCCCTAGGCTCCCTAAAGGGCCAAGGATGGTCTGGGCTGCCTCTGGATCCATGGGCACTGTTGCTTGGCTGGTGGTCTCCGCAGCTAGAGCCCAATTCAAAGCGTCTTGCCCTTAGCAGAGAAGGCTGATTTGGCATAGAAAGGCCTTGATTGTACTGGCCCTATCAACGCACCCATAGCCTAGAACTAGGGTGGGACCCACCTATGCCCTAGCTCCGAAATAGCACAAAACTCGCTTCTAGGAGCTGCATTCTGCAAAGGGAAACTGTGCTCCGGGAACAAACCTCAGCCCCAATGCGGCTTGGCTCAGGATCCCAGTGCTTGCCTAGTTCTCACCTAGCCCTAGGCTCCCCATAGGGCCAAGGAGGGTCTGGGCTGCCTCTGGCTCCGTGGGCACTGCTGCTTGGCTGGTGGTCTCCGCAGCTGGAAACCAACTCCAAGCATTTTCTCCTTAGCGGAGAAGGCTGATTTGGCATAGAAAGGCCTTGATTGTACTGGCCCTATCAACGCACCCATAGCCTAGAACTAGGGTGGGACCCACCTATGCCCTAGCTCCGAAATAGCACAAAACTCGCTTCTAGGAGCTGCATTCTGCAAAGGGAAACTGTGCTCGGGGCACAAACCTCAGCCCCAATGCGGCTTGGCTCAGGATCCCAGCGCTTGCCTAGTATTCAGCTAGCCCTAGGCTCCCCATAGGGCCAAGGAGGGTCTGGACTGCCTCTGGCTCCGTGGGCACTGCTGCTTGGCTGGTGGTCTCCGCAGCTGGAAACCAACTCCAAGCGTCTTCTCCTTCGTGGAGAAGGATGCGGTGGCGTGAAAAAGCCCTGTGTGCACTGGCCCTATCCACCCAGCCATAGCCAGCTAGGGTGGGACCCACTTATGGGCTACCTCGAAACAGCAGAAAACGCGCTTCTAGGAGCTGCATTCTGCAAAGGGAAACTGTGCTCGGGGCACAAACCTCAGCCCCAATGCGGCTTGGCTCAGGATCCCAGCGCTTGCCTAGTATTCAGCTAGCCCTAGGCTCCCCATAGGGCCAAGGAGGGTCTGGACTGCCTCTGGCTCCGTGGGCACTGCTGCTTGGCTGGTGGTCTCCGCAGCTGGAAACCAACTCCAAGCGTCTTCTCCTTGACAGAGAAGGATGATTTGGCCTGAAGAAGCCCAGTGTGCCATGGCCCTAGCAACCCACCCTTAGCCAGCTCGGGAGGGAGCCACCTAGGGCCTAGCTCCGAAACAGCACAAAACATGCTTCCAGGAGCTGCATTCTGCAAAGGTAAACTTTGCTAGGGGAACAAACCACAGCCCCAGTGCGGCTTGGCTCAGGATCCCAGCGCTTGCCTAGTTCTCGCCTAGCCCTAGGCTCCCGACAGGGCCAAGGAGGGTCTGGGCTTCCTCTGGCTCTGTGGGCACTGCTGCTTGGCTGGTGGTCTCCGAAGCTGGAACCCAACTCCAAGCATCTTCTCCTTAGCGGAGAAGCATGATTTGGCATAAAAATGCCTTGATTGTCCTGGCCCTATCCCCCAGCTATAGCCTAGTGCTAGGGTGGGACAACCAATGGCGTAGCTCCGAAATGGCACAAAACTCGCTTGTAGGAGCTGCATTCTGCAAAGGGAAACTGTGCTCAGGGAACAAACCAGAGACGCCATGCGGCTTGGCTCAGGATCCCAGCGCTTGCCTAGTTCTCACCTAGCCCTAGGCTCCCCATAGGGCCAAGGAGGGTCTGGGCTGCCTCTGGCTCCATGGGCACTGCTGCTTGGCTGGTGGTCTCCGCAGCTGGAACCCAACTCCAAGTGTCTTCTCCTTAGCGGAGAAGGTTGATTTGGCATAGAAAGGCCTTGATTGTACTGGCCCTATCAACCCACCGATAGCCTAGAGCTAGGGTGGGACCCACCTAAGGTGTAGCTCGGAAGTAGCACAAAACTCTCTTCTAGGAGCTGCATTCTGCAAAGGGAAACTGTGCTCGGGGAACAAACCTCAGCCCCAATGCCGCTTGGCTCAGGATCCCAGCGCTTGCCTAGTATTCAGCTAGCCCTAGGCTCCCCATAGGGCCAAGGAGGGTCTGGGCTGCCTCTGGCTCCATGGGCACTGCTGCTTGGCTGGTGGTCTCCGCAGCTGGAAACCAACTCCAAGTGTCTTCTCCTTGGCAGAGAAGGATGATTTGGCCTGAAGAAGCCCAGTGTGCCATGGCCCTAGCAACCCACCCATAGCCAGCTCGGGAGGGAGCCACCTAGGGCCTAGCTCCGAAACAGCACAAAACGTGCTTCCAGGAGCTGCATTCTGCAAAGGGAAACTGTGCTCGGGGAACAAACCACAGCCCCAATGCGGCTTGGCTCAGGATCCCAGCGCTTGCCTAGTTCTCACCTAGCCCTAGGCTCCCAAAAGGGCCAAGGAGGGTCTGGGCTGCCTCTGGATCCATGGGCACTGCTGCTTGGCTGGTGGTCTCTGCAGCTGGAGCCCAATTCAAAGCGTCTTCCCCTTAGCAGAGAAGGCTGCTTTGGCATAGAAAGGCCTTGATTGTACTGGCCCTATCAACCCACCCATAGCCTAGATGTAGTGTGGGACCCACAAAGGGGCTATCTCGAAACAGCACAAAACGCGCTTCTAGGAGCTGCATTCTGCAAAGGGAAACTGTGCTCAGGGAACAAACCTCAGCCCCAATGCAGCTTGGCTCAGGATCCCAGTGCTTGCCTAGTTCTCACCTAGCCCTAGGCTCCCGACAGGGCCAAGGAGGGTCTGGGCTGCCTCTGGCTCCGTGGGCACTGCTGCTTGGCTGGTGGTCTCCGCAGCTGGCAACCAACTCCAAGCGTTTTCTCCTTAGCGGAGAAGGCTGATTTGGCATAGAAAGGCCTTGCTTGTACTGGCCCTATCAACGCACCCATAGCCTAGAACTAGGGTGGGACCCACCTATGCCCTAGCTCCGAAATAGCACAAAACTCGCTTCTAGGAGCTGCATTCTGCAAAGGGAAACTGTGCTCCGGGAACAAACCTCAGCCCCAATGCGGCTTGGCTCAGGATCCCAGCGCTTGCCTAGTTCTCACCTAGCCCTAGGCTCCCCATAGGGCCAAGGAGGGTCTGGGCTTCCTCTGGCTCTGTGGGCACTGCTGCTTGGCTGGTGGTCTCCGCAGCTGGAACCCAACTCCAAGCATCTTCTCCTTAGTGGAGAAGCATGATTTGGCATAAAAATGCCTTGATTGTCCTGGCCCTATCCCCCAGCTATAGCCTACAGCTAGGGTGGGACAACCAATGGCGTAGCTCCGAAATGGCACAAAACTCGCTTGTAGGAGCTGCATTCTGCAAAGGGAAACTGTGCTCAGGGAACAAACCAGAGACGCCATGCGGCTTGGCTCAGGATCCCAGCGCTTGCCTAGTTCTCACCTAGCCCTAGGCTCCCCATAGGGCCAAGGAGGGTCTGGGCTGCCTCTGGCTCCGTGGGCACTGCTGCTTGGCTGGTGGTCTCCGCAGCTGGAAACCAACTCCAAACGTCTTCTCCTTCGCGGAGAAGGAGGAGGTGGCATGAAAAAGCCCTGTGTGCACTGGCCCTATACACCCAGCCATAGCCGGCTAGGGTGGGACCCACCTATGGGCTACCTTGAAACAGCAGAAAACGCGCTTCTAGGAGCTGCATTCTGCAAAGGGAAACTGTGCTCGGGGAACAAACCTCAGCCCCAATGCGGCTTGGCTCAGGATCCCAGCGCTTGCCTAGTTCTCACCTAGCCCTAGGCTCCCCATAGGGCCAAGGAGGGTCTGGGCTGCTTCTGGCTCCGTGGGCACTGCTGCTTGGCTGGTGGTCTCCGCAGCTGGAACCCAACTCCAAGCGTCTTCTACTTAGCAGAGAAGGCTGATTTGGCATAGAAAGGCCTTGATTGTACTGGCCCTATCAACCCACCTATAGCCTAGAGCTAGGGTGGGACCCACCTAAGGTGTAGCTCGGAAATAGCACAAAACTCTCTTCTAGGAGCTGCATTCTGCAAAGGGAAACTGTGCTCGGGGAACAAACCTCAGCCCCAATGCCGCTTGGCTCAGGACCCCACGCTTGCCTAGTATTCAGCTAGCCCTAGGCTCCCCATAGGGCCAAGGAGGGTCTGGGCTGCCTCTGGCTCCATGGGCACTGCTGCTTGGCTGGTGGTCTCCGCAGCTGGAAACCAACTCCAAGCGTCTTCTCCTTGACAGAGAAGGATGATTTGGCCTGAAGAAGCCCAGTGTGCCATGGCCCTAGCAACCCCCCCATAGCCAGCTCGGGAGGGAGCCACCTAGGGCCTAGCTCCGAAACAGCACAAAACGTGCTTCCAGGAGCTGCATTCTGCAAAGGGAAACTGTGCTAGGGGAACAAACCTCAGCCCCAATGCGGCTTGGCTCAGGATCCCAGCGCTTGCCTAGTTCTCGCCTAGCCCTAGGCTCCCTAAAGGGCCAAGGATGGTCTGGGCTGCCTCTGGATCCATGGGCACTGTTGCTTGGCTGGTGGTCTCCGCAGCTAGAGCCCAATTCAAAGCGTCTTGCCCTTAGCAGAGAAGGCTGATTTGGCATAGAAAGGCCTTGATTGTACTGGCCCTTTCAACCCACCCATAGCCTAGATGTAGGGTGGGACCCACAAAGGGGCTATCTCGAAACAGCACAAAACGCGCTTCTAGGAGCTGCATTCTGCAAAGGGAAACTGTGCTCAGGGAACAAACCTCAGCCCCAATGCAGCTTGGCTCAGGATCCCAGTGCTTGCCTAGTTCTCACCTAGCCCTAGGCTCCCGACAGGGCCAAGGAGGGTCTGGGCTGCCTCTGGCTCCGTGGGCACTGCTGCTTGGCTGGTGGTCTCCGCAGCTGGAAACCAACTCCAAGCGTTTTCTCCTTAGCGGAGAAGGCTGATTTGGCATAGAAAGGCCTTGATTGTACTGGCCCTATCAACGCACCCATAGCCTAGAACTAGGGTGGGACCCACCTATACCCTAGCTCCGAAATAGCACAAAACTCGCTTCTAGGAGCTGCATTCTGCAAAGGGAAACTGTGCTCGGGGAACAAACCTCAGCCCCAATGCGGCTTGGCTCAGGATCCCAGCGCTTGCCTAGTTCTCACCTAGCCCTAGGCTCCCCATAGGGCCAAGGAGGGTCTGGGCTGCCTCTGGCTCCATGGGCACTGCTGCTTGGCTGGTGGTCTCCGCAGCTGGAAACCAACTCCAAGCGTCTTCTCCTTGACAGAGAAGGATGATTTGGCCTGAAGAAGCCCAGTGTGCCATGGCCCTAGCAACCCACCCTTAGCCAGCTCGGGAGGGAGCCACCTAGGGCCTAGCTCCGAAACAGCACAAAACATGCTTCCAGGAGCTGCATTCTGCAAAGGTAAACTTTGCTAGGGGAACAAACCACAGCCCCAGTGCTGCTTGGCTCAGGATCCCAGCGCTTGCCTAGTTCTCGCCTAGCCCTAGGCTCCCGACAGGGCCAAGGAGGGTCTGGGCTTCCTCTGGCTCTGTGGGCACTGCTGCTTGGCTGGTGGTCTCCGAAGCTGGAACCCAACTCCAAGCATCTTCTCCTTAGCGGAGAAGCATGATTTGGCATAAAAATGCCTTGATTGTCCTGGCCCTATCCCCCAGCTATAGCCTAGTGCTAGGGTGGGACAACCAATGGCGTAGCTCCGAAATGGCACAAAACTCGCTTGTAGGAGCTGCATTCTGCAAAGGGAAACTGTGCTCAGGGAACAAACCAGAGACGCCATGCGGCTTGGCTCAGGATCCCAGCGCTTGCCTAGTTCTCACCTAGCCCTAGGCTCCCCATAGGGCCAAGGAGGGTCTGGGCTGCCTCTGGCTCCATGGGCACTGCTGCTTGGCTGGTGGTCTCCGCAGCTGGAACCCAACTCCAAGTGTCTTCTCCTTAGCGGAGAAGGTTGATTTGGCATAGAAAGGCCTTGATTGTACTGGCCCTATCAACCCACCTATAGCCTAGAGCTAGGGTGGGACCCACCTAAGGTGTAGCTCGGAAGTAGCACAAAACTCTCTTCTAGGAGCTGCATTCTGCAAAGGGAAACTGTGCTCGGGGAACAAACCTCAGCCCCAATGCCGCTTGGCTCAGGATCCCAGCGCTTGCCTAGTATTCAGCTAGCCCTAGGCTCCCCATAGGGCCAAGGAGGGTCTGGGCTGCCTCTGGCTCCATGGGCACTGCTGCTTGGCTGGTGGTCTCCGCAGCTGGAAACCAACTCCAAGTGTCTTCTCCTTGGCAGAGAAGGATGATTTGGCCTGAAGAAGCCCAGTGTGCCATGGCCCTAGCAACCCACCCATAGCCAGCTCGGGAGGGAGCCACCTAGGGCCTAGCTCCGAAACAGCACAAAACGTGCTTCCAGGAGCTGCATTCTGCAAAGGGAAACTGTGCTTGGGGAACAAACCACAGCCCCAATGCGGCTTGGCTCAGGATCCCAGCGCTTGCCTAGTTCTCACCTAGCCCTAGGCTCCCCATAGGGCCAAGGAGGGTCTGGGCTTCCTCTGGCTCTGTGGGCACTGCTGCTTGGCTGGTGGTCTCCGCAGCTGGAACCCAACTCCAAGCATCTTCTCCTTAGTGGAGAAGCATGATTTGGCATAAAAATGCCTTGATTGTCCTGGCCCTATCCCCCAGCTATAGCCTACAGCTAGGGTGGGACAACCAATGGCGTAGCTCCGAAATGGCACAAAACTCGCTTGTAGGAGCTGCATTCTGCAAAGGGAAACTGTGCTCAGGGAACAAACCAGAGACGCCATGCGGCTTGGCTCAGGATCCCAGCGCTTGCCTAGTTCTCACCTAGCCCTAGGCTCCCCATAGGGCCAAGGAGGGTCTGGGCTGCCTCTGGCTCCGTGGGCACTGCTGCTTGGCTGGTGGTCTCCGCAGCTGGAAACCAACTCCAAACGTCTTCTCCTTCGCGGAGAAGGAGGAGGTGGCATGAAAAAGCCCTGTGTGCACTGGCCCTATACACCCAGCCATAGCCGGCTAGGGTGGGACCCACCTATGGGCTACCTTGAAACAGCAGAAAACGCGCTTCTAGGAGCTGCATTCTGCAAAGGGAAACTGTGCTCGGGGAACAAACCTCAGCCCCAATGCGGCTTGGCTCAGGATCCCAGCGCTTGCCTAGTTCTCACCTAGCCCTAGGCTCCCCATAGGGCCAAGGAGGGTCTGGGCTGCTTCTGGCTCCGTGGGCACTGCTGCTTGGCTGGTGGTCTCCGCAGCTGGAACCCAACTCCAAGCGTCTTCTACTTAGCAGAGAAGGCTGATTTGGCATAGAAAGGCCTTGATTGTACTGGCCCTATCAACCCACCTATAGCCTAGAGCTAGGGTGGGACCCACCTAAGGTGTAGCTCGGAAATAGCACAAAACTCTCTTCTAGGAGCTGCATTCTGCAAAGGGAAACTGTGCTCGGGGAACAAACCTCAGCCCCAATGCCGCTTGGCTCAGGACCCCACGCTTGCCTAGTATTCAGCTAGCCCTAGGCTCCCCATAGGGCCAAGGAGGGTCTGGGCTGCCTCTGGCTCCATGGGCACTGCTGCTTGGCTGGTGGTCTCCGCAGCTGGAAACCAACTCCAAGCGTCTTCTCCTTGACAGAGAAGGATGATTTGGCCTGAAGAAGCCCAGTGTGCCATGGCCCTAGCAACCCCCCCATAGCCAGCTCGGGAGGGAGCCACCTAGGGCCTAGCTCCGAAACAGCACAAAACGTGCTTCCAGGAGCTGCATTCTGCAAAGGGAAACTGTGCTAGGGGAACAAACCTCAGCCCCAATGCGGCTTGGCTCAGGATCCCAGCGCTTGCCTAGTTCTCGCCTAGCCCTAGGCTCCCTAAAGGGCCAAGGATGGTCTGGGCTGCCTCTGGATCCATGGGCACTGTTGCTTGGCTGGTGGTCTCCGCAGCTAGAGCCCAATTCAAAGCGTCTTGCCCTTAGCAGAGAAGGCTGATTTGGCATAGAAAGGCCTTGATTGTACTGGCCCTATCAACCCACCCATAGCCTAGATGTAGGGTGGGACCCACAAAGGGGCTATCTCGAAACAGCACAAAACGCGCTTCTAGGAGCTGCATTCTGCAAAGGGAAACTGTGCTCAGGGAACAAACCTCAGCCCCAATGCAGCTTGGCTCAGGATCCCAGTGCTTGCCTAGTTCTCACCTAGCCCTAGGCTCCCGACAGGGCCAAGGAGGGTCTGGGCTGCCTCTGGCTCCGTGGGCACTGCTGCTTGGCTGGTGGTCTCCGCAGCTGGAAACCAACTCCAAGCGTTTTCTCCTTAGCGGAGAAGGCTGATTTGGCATAGAAAGGCCTTGATTGTACTGGCCCTATCAACGCACCCATAGCCTAGAACTAGGGTGGGACCCACCTATGCCCTAGCTCCGAAATAGCACAAAACTCGCTTCTAGGAGCTGCATTCTGCAAAGGGAAACTGTGCTCCGGGAACAAACCTCAGCCCCAATGCGGCTTGGCTCAGGATCCCAGTGCTTGCCTAGTTCTCACCTAGCCCTAGGCTCCCCATAGGGCCAAGGAGGGTCTGGGCTGCCTCTGGCTCCGTGGGCACTGCTGCTTGGCTGGTGGTCTCCGCAGCTGGAAACCAACTCCAAGCGTTTTCTCCTTAGCGGAGAAGGCTGATTTGGCATAGAAAGGCCTTGATTGTACTGGCCCTATCAACGCACCCATAGCCTAGAACTAGGGTGGGACCCACCTATGCCCTAGCTCCGAAATAGCACAAAACTCGCTTCTAGGAGCTGCATTCTGCAAAGGGAAACTGTGCTCCGGGAACAAACCTCAGCCCCAATGCGGCTTGGCTCAGGATCCCAGTGCTTGCCTAGTTCTCACCTAGCCCTAGGCTCCCCATAGGGCCAAGGAGGGTCTGGGCTGCCTCTGGCTCCGTGGGCACTGCTGCTTGGCTGGTGGTCTCCGCAGCTGGAAACCAACTCCAAGCATTTTCTCCTTAGCGGAGAAGGCTGATTTGGCATAGAAAGGCCTTGATTGTACTGGCCCTATCAACGCACCCATAGCCTAGAACTAGGGTGGGACCCACCTATGCCCTAGCTCCGAAATAGCACAAAACTCGCTTCTAGGAGCTGCATTCTGCAAAGGGAAACTGTGCTCGGGGCACAAACCTCAGCCCCAATGCGGCTTGGCTCAGGATCCCAGCGCTTGCCTAGTATTCAGCTAGCCCTAGGCTCCCCATAGGGCCAAGGAGGGTCTGGACTGCCTCTGGCTCCGTGGGCACTGCTGCTTGGCTGGTGGTCTCCGCAGCTGGAAACCAACTCCAAGCGTCTTCTCCTTGACAGAGAAGGATGATTTGGCCTGAAGAAGCCCAGTGTGCCATGGCCATAGCAACCCACCCATAGCCAGCTCGGGAGGGAGCCACCTAGGGCCTAGCTCCGAAACAGCACAAAACGTGCTTCCAGGAGCTGCATTCTGCAAAGGGAAACTGTGCTCGGGGAACAAACCACAGCCCCAATGCGGCTTGGCTCAGGATCCCAGCGCTTGCCTAGTTCTCGCCTAGCCCTAGGCTCCCGACAGGGCCAAGGAGGGTCTGGGCTTCCTCTGGCTCTGTGGGCACTGCTGCTTGGCTGGTGGTCTCCGCAGCTGGAACCCAACTCCAAGCATCTTCTCCTTAGCGGAGAAGCATGATTTGGCATAAAAATGCCTTGATTGTCCTGGCCCTATCCCCCAGCTATAGCCTAGAGCTAGGGTGGGACAACCAATGGCGTAGCTCCGAAATGGCACAAAACTCGCTTGTAGGAGCTGCATTCTGCAAAGGGAAACTGTGCTCAGGGAACAAACCAGAGCCGCCATGCGGCTTGGCTCAGGATCCCAGCGCTTGCCTAGTTCTCACCTAGCCCTAGGCTCCCCATAGGGCCAAGGAGGGTCTGGGCTGCCTCTGGCTCCATGGGCACTGCTGCTTGGCTGGTGGTCTCCGCAGCTGGAACCCAACTCCAAGTGTCTTCTCCTTAGCGGAGAAGGTTGATTTGGCATAGAAAGGCCTTGATTGTACTGGCCATATCAACCCACCTATAGCCTAGAGCTAGGGTGGGACCCACCTAAGGTGTAGCTCCGAAGTAGCACAAAACTCTCTTCTAGGAGCTGCATTCTGCAAAGGGAAACTGTGCTCGGGGAACAAACCTCAGCCCCAATGCCGCTTGGCTCAGGATCCCAGCGCTTGCCTAGTATTCAGCTAGCCCTAGGCTCCCCATAGGGCCAAGGAGGGTCTGGGCTGCCTCTGGCTCCATGGGCACTGCTGCTTGGCTGGTGGTCTCCGCAGCTGGAAACCAACTCCAAGTGTCTTCTCCTTGGCAGAGAAGGATGATTTGGCCTGAAGAAGCCCAGTGTGCCATGGCCCTAGCAACCCACCCATAGCCAGCTCTGGAGGGAGCCACCTAGGGCCTAGCTCCGAAACAGCACAAAACGTGCTTCCAGGAGCTGCATTCTGCAAAGGGAAACTGTGCTCGGGGAACAAACCTCAGCCCCAATGCGGCTTGGCTCAGGATCCCAGCGCTTGCCTAGTTCTCACCTAGCCCTAGGCTCCCCATAAGGCCAAGGAGGGTCTGGGCTGCCTCTGGATCCATGGGAACTGCTGCTTGGCTGGTGGTCTCTGCAGCTGGAGCCCAATTCAAAGCGTCTTCCCCTTAGCAGAGAAGGCTGCTTTGGCATAGAAAGGCCTTGATTGTACTGGCCCTATCAACCCACCCATAGCCTAGATGTAGTGTGGGACCCACAAAGGGGCTATCTCGAAACAGCACAAAACGCGCTTCTAGGAGCTGCATTCTGCAAAGGGAAACTATGCTCAGGGAACAAACCTCAGCCCCAATGCAGCTTGGCTCAGGATCCCAGTGCTTGCCTAGTTCTCACCTAGCCCTAGGCTCCCGACAGGGCCAAGGAGGGTCTGGGCTGCCTCTGGATCCATGGGCACTGCTGCTTGGCTGGTGGTCTCTGCAGCTGGAGCCCAATTCAAAGCGTCTTCCCCTTAGCAGAGAAGGCTGCTTTGGCATAGAAAGGCCTTGATTGTACTGGCCCTATCAACCCACCTATAGCCTAGAGCTAGGGTGGGACCCACCTAAGGTGTAGCTCGGAAGTAGCACAAAACTCTCTTCTAGGAGCAGCATTCAGCAAAGGGAAACTGTGCTGGGGGAACAAACCTCAGCCCCAATGCCGCTTGGCTCAGGATCCCAGTGCTTGCCTAGTTCTCACCTAGCCCTAGGCTCCCCATAGGGCCAAGGAGGGTCTGGGCTGCCTCTGGCTCCGTGGGCACTGCTGCTTGGCTGGTGGTCTCCGCAGCTGGAAACCAACTCCAAGCGTCTTCTCCTTCGTGGAGAAGGATGCGGTGGCGTGAAAAAGCCCTGTGTGCACTGGCCCTATCCACCCAGCCATAGCCAGCTAGGGTGGGACCCACTTATGGGCTACCTCGAAACAGCAGAAAACGCGCTTCTAGGAGCTGCATTCTGCAAAGGGAAACTGTGCTCGGGGCACAAACCTCAGCCCCAATGCGGCTTGGCTCAGGATCCCAGCGCTTGCCTAGTTCTCACCTAGCCCTAGGCTCCCCATAGGGCCAAGGAGGGTCTGGACTGCCTCTGGCTCCGTGGGCACTGCTGCTTGGCTGGTGGTCTCCGCAGCTGGAAACCAACTCCAAGCATTTTCTCCTTAGCGGAGAAGGCTGATTTGGCATAGAAAGGCCTTGATTGTACTGGCCCTATCAACGCACCCATAGCCTAGAACTAGGGTGGGACCCACCTATGCCCTAGCTCCGAAATAGCACAAAACTCGCTTCTAGGAGCTGCATTCTGCAAAGGGAAACTGTGCTCGGGGCACAAACCTCAGCCCCAATGCGGCTTGGCTCAGGATCCCAGCGCTTGCCTAGTATTCAGCTAGCCCTAGGCTCCCCATAGGGCCAAGGAGGGTCTGGACTGCCTCTGGCTCCGTGGGCACTGCTGCTTGGCTGGTGGTCTCCGCAGCTGGAAACCAACTCCAAGCGTCTTCTCCTTGACAGAGAAGGATGATTTGGCCTGAAGAAGCCCAGTGTGCCATGGCCCTAGCAACCCACCCATAGCCAGCTCGGGAGGGAGCCACCTAGGGCCTAGCTCCGAAACAGCACAAAACGTGCTTCCAGGAGCTGCATTCTGCAAAGGGAAACTGTGCTCGGGGAACAAACCACAGCCCCAATGCGGCTTGGCTCAGGATCCCAGCGCTTGCCTAGTTCTCGCCTAGCCCTAGGCTCCCGACAGGGCCAAGGAGGGTCTGGGCTTCCTCTGGCTCTGTGGGCACTGCTGCTTGGCTGGTGGTCTCCGCAGCTGGAACCCAACTCCAAGCATCTTCTCCTTAGCGGAGAAGCATGATTTGGCATAAAAATGCCTTGATTGTCCTGGCCCTATCCCCCAGCTATAGCCTAGAGCTAGGGTGGGACAACCAATGGCGTAGCTCCGAAATGGCACAAAACTCGCTTGTAGGAGCTGCATTCTGCAAAGGGAAACTGTGCTCAGGGAACAAACCAGAGCCGCCATGCGGCTTGGCTCAGGATCCCAGCGCTTGCCTAGTTCTCACCTAGCCCTAGGCTCCCCATAGGGCCAAGGAGGGTCTGGGCTGCCTCTGGCTCCATGGGCACTGCTGCTTGGCTGGTGGTCTCCGCAGCTGGAACCCAACTCCAAGTGTCTTCTCCTTAGCGGAGAAGGTTGATTTGGCATAGAAAGGCCTTGATTGTACTGGCCATATCAACCCACCTATAGCCTAGAGCTAGGGTGGGACCCACCTAAGGTGTAGCTCCGAAGTAGCACAAAACTCTCTTCTAGGAGCTGCATTCTGCAAAGGGAAACTGTGCTCGGGGAACAAACCTCAGCCCCAATGCCGCTTGGCTCAGGATCCCAGCGCTTGCCTAGTATTCAGCTAGCCCTAGGCTCCCCATAGGGCCAAGGAGGGTCTGGGCTGCCTCTGGCTCCATGGGCACTGCTGCTTGGCTGGTGGTCTCCGCAGCTGGAAACCAACTCCAAGTGTCTTCTCCTTGGCAGAGAAGGATGATTTGGCCTGAAGAAGCCCAGTGTGCCATGGCCCTAGCAACCCACCCATAGCCAGCTCTGGAGGGAGCCACCTAGGGCCTAGCTCCGAAACAGCACAAAACGTGCTTCCAGGAGCTGCATTCTGCAAAGGGAAACTGTGCTCGGGGAACAAACCTCAGCCCCAATGCGGCTTGGCTCAGGATCCCAGCGCTTGCCTAGTTCTCACCTAGCCCTAGGCTCCCCATAAGGCCAAGGAGGGTCTGGGCTGCCTCTGGATCCATGGGAACTGCTGCTTGGCTGGTGGTCTCTGCAGCTGGAGCCCAATTCAAAGCGTCTTCCCCTTAGCAGAGAAGGCTGCTTTGGCATAGAAAGGCCTTGATTGTACTGGCCCTATCAACCCACCCATAGCCTAGATGTAGTGTGGGACCCACAAAGGGGCTATCTCGAAACAGCACAAAACGCGCTTCTAGGAGCTGCATTCTGCAAAGGGAAACTATGCTCAGGGAACAAACCTCAGCCCCAATGCAGCTTGGCTCAGGATCCCAGTGCTTGCCTAGTTCTCACCTAGCCCTAGGCTCCCGACAGGGCCAAGGAGGGTCTGGGCTGCCTCTGGATCCATGGGCACTGCTGCTTGGCTGGTGGTCTCTGCAGCTGGAGCCCAATTCAAAGCGTCTTCCCCTTAGCAGAGAAGGCTGCTTTGGCATAGAAAGGCCTTGATTGTACTGGCCCTATCAACCCACCTATAGCCTAGAGCTAGGGTGGGACCCACCTAAGGTGTAGCTCGGAAGTAGCACAAAACTCTCTTCTAGGAGCAGCATTCAGCAAAGGGAAACTGTGCTGGGGGAACAAACCTCAGCCCCAATGCCGCTTGGCTCAGGATCCCAGTGCTTGCCTAGTTCTCACCTAGCCCTAGGCTCCCCATAGGGCCAAGGAGGGTCTGGGCTGCCTCTGGCTCCGTGGGCACTGCTGCTTGGCTGGTGGTCTCCGCAGCTGGAAACCAACTCCAAGCGTCTTCTCCTTCGTGGAGAAGGATGCGGTGGCGTGAAAAAGCCCTGTGTGCACTGGCCCTATCCACCCAGCCATAGCCAGCTAGGGTGGGACCCACTTATGGGCTACCTCGAAACAGCAGAAAACGCGCTTCTAGGAGCTGCATTCTGCAAAGGGAAACTGTGCTCGGGGCACAAACCTCAGCCCCAATGCGGCTTGGCTCAGGATCCCAGCGCTTGCCTAGTTCTCACCTAGCCCTAGGCTCCCCATAGGGCCAAGGAGGGTCTGGACTGCCTCTGGCTCCGTGGGCACTGCTGCTTGGCTGGTGGTCTCCGCAGCTGGAAACCAACTCCAAGCGTCTTCTCCTTGACAGAGAAGGATGATTTGGCCTGAAGAAGCCCAGTGTGCCATGGCCCTAGCAACCCACCCTTAGCCAGCTCGGGAGGGAGCCACCTAGGGCCTAGCTCCGAAACAGCACAAAACATGCTTCCAGGAGCTGCATTCTGCAAAGGTAAACTTTGCTAGGGGAACAAACCACAGCCCCAGTGCGGCTTGGCTCAGGATCCCAGCGCTTGCCTAGTTCTCGCCTAGCCCTAGGCTCCCGACAGGGCCAAGGAGGGTCTGGGCTTCCTCTGGCTCTGTGGGCACTGCTGCTTGGCTGGTGGTCTCCGAAGCTGGAACCCAACTCCAAGCATCTTCTCCTTAGCGGAGAAGCATGATTTGGCATAAAAATGCCTTGATTGTCCTGGCCCTATCCCCCAGCTATAGCCTAGTGCTAGGGTGGGACAACCAATGGCGTAGCTCCGAAATGGCACAAAACTCGCTTGTAGGAGCTGCATTCTGCAAAGGGAAACTGTGCTCAGGGAACAAACCAGAGACGCCATGCGGCTTGGCTCAGGATCCCAGCGCTTGCCTAGTTCTCACCTAGCCCTAGGCTCCCCATAGGGCCAAGGAGGGTCTGGGCTGCCTCTGGCTCCATGGGCACTGCTGCTTGGCTGGTGGTCTCCGCAGCTGGAACCCAACTCCAAGTGTCTTCTCCTTAGCGGAGAAGGTTGATTTGGCATAGAAAGGCCTTGATTGTACTGGCCCTATCAACCCACCTATAGCCTAGAGCTAGGGTGGGACCCACCTAAGGTGTAGCTCGGAAGTAGCACAAAACTCTCTTCTAGGAGCTGCATTCTGCAAAGGGAAACTGTGCTCGGGGAACAAACCTCAGCCCCAATGCCGCTTGGCTCAGGATCCCAGCGCTTGCCTAGTATTCAGCTAGCCCTAGGCTCCCCATAGGGCCAAGGAGGGTCTGGGCTGCCTCTGGCTCCATGGGCACTGCTGCTTGGCTGGTGGTCTCCGCAGCTGGAAACCAACTCCAAGTGTCTTCTCCTTGGCAGAGAAGGATGATTTGGCCTGAAGAAGCCCAGTGTGCCATGGCCCTAGCAACCCACCCATAGCCAGCTCGGGAGGGAGCCACCGAGGGCCTAGCTCCGAAACAGCACAAAACGTGCTTCCAGGAGCTGCATTCTGCAAAGGGAAACTGTGCTCGGGGAACAAACCACAGCCCCAATGCGGCTTGGCTCAGGATCCCAGCGCTTGCCTAGTTCTCACCTAGCCCTAGGCTCCCAAAAGGGCCAAGGAGGGTCTGGGCTGCCTCTGGATCCATGGGCACTGCTGCTTGGCTGGTGGTCTCTGCAGCTGGAGCCCAATTCAAAGCGTCTTCCCCTTAGCAGAGAAGGCTGCTTTGGCATAGAAAGGCCTTGATTGTACTGGCCCTATCAACCCACCCATAGCCTAGATGTAGTGTGGGACCCACAAAGGGGCTATCTCGAAACAGCACAAAACGCGCTTCTAGGAGCTGCATTCTGCAAAGGGAAACTGTGCTCAGGGAACAAACCTCAGCCCCAATGCCGCTTGGCTCAGGATCCCAGCGCTTGCCTAGTATTCAGCTAGCCCTAGGCTCCCCATAGGGCCAAGGAGGGTCTGGGCTTCCTCTGGCTCTGTGGGCACTGCTGCTTGGCTGGTGGTCTCCGCAGCTGGAACCCAACTCCAAGCATCTTCTCCTTAGTGGAGAAGCATGATTTGGCATAAAAATGCCTTGATTGTCCTGGCCCTATCCCCCAGCTATAGCCTACAGCTAGGGTGGGACAACCAATGGCGTAGCTCCGAAATGGCACAAAACTCGCTTGTAGGAGCTGCATTCTGCAAAGGGAAACTGTGCTCAGGGAACAAACCAGAGACGCCATGCGGCTTGGCTCAGGATCCCAGCGCTTGCCTAGTTCTCACCTAGCCCTAGGCTCCCCATAGGGCCAAGGAGGGTCTGGGCTGCCTCTGGCTCCGTGGGCACTGCTGCTTGGCTGGTGGTCTCCGCAGCTGGAAACCAACTCCAAACGTCTTCTCCTTCGCGGAGAAGGAGGAGGTGGCATGAAAAAGCCCTGTGTGCACTGGCCCTATACACCCAGCCATAGCCGGCTAGGGTGGGACCCACCTATGGGCTACCTTGAAACAGCAGAAAACGCGCTTCTAGGAGCTGCATTCTGCAAAGGGAAACTGTGCTCGGGGAACAAACCTCAGCCCCAATGCGGCTTGGCTCAGGATCCCAGCGCTTGCCTAGTTCTCACCTAGCCCTAGGCTCCCCATAGGGCCAAGGATGGTCTGGGCTGCTTCTGGCTCCGTGGGCACTGCTGCTTGGCTGGTGGTCTCCGCAGCTGGAACCCAACTCCAAGCGTCTTCTACTTAGCAGAGAAGGCTGATTTGGCATAGAAAGGCCTTGATTGTACTGGCCCTATCAACCCACCTATAGCCTAGAGCTAGGGTGGGACCCACCTAAGGTGTAGCTCGGAAATAGCACAAAACTCTCTTCTAGGAGCTGCATTCTGCAAAGGGAAACTGTGCTCGGGGAACAAACCTCAGCCCCAATGCCGCTTGGCTCAGGACCCCACGCTTGCCTAGTATTCAGCTAGCCCTAGGCTCCCCATAGGGCCAAGGAGGGTCTGGGCTGCCTCTGGCTCCATGGGCACTGCTGCTTGGCTGGTGGTCTCCGCAGCTGGAAACCAACTCCAAGCGTCTTCTCCTTGACAGAGAAGGATGATTTGGCCTGAAGAAGCCCAGTGTGCCATGGCCCTAGCAACCCCCCCATAGCCAGCTCGGGAGGGAGCCACCTAGGGCCTAGCTCCGAAACAGCACAAAACGTGCTTCCAGGAGCTGCATTCTGCAAAGGGAAACTGTGCTAGGGGAACAAACCTCAGCCCCAATGCGGCTTGGCTCAGGATCCCAGCGCTTGCCTAGTTCTCGCCTAGCCCTAGGCTCCCTAAAGGGCCAAGGATGGTCTGGGCTGCCTCTGGATCCATGGGCACTGTTGCTTGGCTGGTGGTCTCCGCAGCTAGAGCCCAATTCAAAGCGTCTTGCCCTTAGCAGAGAAGGCTGATTTGGCATAGAAAGGCCTTGATTGTACTGGCCCTTTCAACCCACCCATAGCCTAGATGTAGGGTGGGACCCACAAAGGGGCTATCTCGAAACAGCACAAAACGCGCTTCTAGGAGCTGCATTCTGCAAAGGGAAACTGTGCTCAGGGAACAAACCTCAGCCCCAATGCAGCTTGGCTCAGGATCCCAGTGCTTGCCTAGTTCTCACCTAGCCCTAGGCTCCCGACAGGGCCAAGGAGGGTCTGGGCTGCCTCTGGCTCCGTGGGCACTGCTGCTTGGCTGGTGGTCTCCGCAGCTGGAAACCAACTCCAAGCGTTTTCTCCTTAGCGGAGAAGGCTGATTTGGCATAGAAAGGCCTTGATTGTACTGGCCCTATCAACGCACCCATAGCCTAGAACTAGGGTGGGACCCACCTATGCCCTAGCTCCGAAATAGCACAAAACTCGCTTCTAGGAGCTGCATTCTGCAAAGGGAAACTGTGCTCGGGGAACAAACCTCAGCCCCAATGCGGCTTGGCTCAGGATCCCAGCGCTTGCCTAGTTCTCACCTAGCCCTAGGCTCCCCATAGGGCCAAGGAGGGTCTGGGCTGCCTCTGGCTCCGTGGGCACTGCTGCTTGGCTGGTGGTCTCCGCAGCTGGAAACCAACTCCAAGCATTTTCTCCTTAGCGGAGAAGGCTGATTTGGCATAGAAAGGCCTTGATTGTACTGGCCCTATCAACGCACCCATAGCCTAGAACTAGGGTGGGACCCACCTATGCCCTAGCTCCGAAATAGCACAAAACTCGCTTCTAGGAGCTGCATTCTGCAAAGGGAAACTGTGCTCGGGTCACAAACCTCAGCCCCAATGCGGCTTGGCTCAGGATCCCAGCGCTTGCCTAGTATTCAGCTAGCCCTAGGCTCCCCATAGGGCCAAGGAGGGTCTGGACTGCCTCTGGCTCCGTGGGCACTGCTGCTTGGCTGGTGGTCTCCGCAGCTGGAAACCAACTCCAAGCGTCTTCTCCTTGACAGAGAAGGATGATTTGGCCTGAAGAAGCCCAGTGTGCCATGGCCCTAGCAACCCACCCTTAGCCAGCTCGGGAGGGAGCCACCTAGGGCCTAGCTCCGAAACAGCACAAAACGTGCTTCCAGGAGCTGCATTCTGCAAAGGGAAACTGTGCTCGGGGAACAAACCACAGCCCCAATGCGGCTTGGCTCAGGATCCCAGCGCTTGCCTAGTTCTCGCCTAGCCCTAGGCTCCCGACAGGGCCAAGGAGGGTCTGGGCTTCCTCTGGCTCTGTGGGCACTGCTGCTTGGCTGGTGGTCTCCGCAGCTGGAACCCAACTCCAAGCATCTTCTCCTTAGCGGAGAAGCATGATTTGGCATAAAAATGCCTTGATTGTCCTGGCCCTATCCCCCAGCTATAGCCTAGAGCTAGGGTGGGACAACCAATGGCGTAGCTCCGAAATGGCACAAAACTCGCTTGCAGGAGCTGCATTCTGCAAAGGGAAACTGTGCTCAGGGAACAAACCAGAGCCGCCATGCGGCTTGGCTCAGGATCCCAGCGCTTGCCTAGTTCTCACCTAGCCCTAGGCTCCCCATAGGGCCAAGGAGGGTCTGGGCTGCCTCTGGCTCCATGGGCACTGCTGCTTGGCTGGTGGTCTCCGCAGCTGGAACCCAACTCCAAGTGTCTTCTCCTTAGCGGAGAAGGTTGATTTGGCATAGAAAGGCCTTGATTGTACTGGCCCTATCAACCCACCTATAGCCTAGAGCTAGGGTGGGACCCACCTAAGGTGTAGCTCCGAAGTAGCACAAAACTCTCTTCTAGGAGCTGCATTCTGCAAAGGGAAACTGTGCTCGGGGAACAAACCTCAGCCCCAATGCCGCTTGGCTCAGGATCCCAGCGCTTGCCTAGTTCTCACCTAGCCCTAGGCTCCCCATAAGGCCAAGGAGGGTCTGGGCTGCCTCTGGATCCATGGGAACTGCTGCTTGGCTGGTGGTCTCTGCAGCTGGAGCCCAATTCAAAGCGTCTTCCCCTTAGCAGAGAAGGCTGCTTTGGCATAGAAAGGCCTTGATTGTACTGGCCCTATCAACCCACCCATAGCCTAGATGTAGTGTGGGACCCACAAAGGGGCTATCTCGAAACAGCACAAAACGCGCTTCTAGGAGCTGCATTCTGCAAAGGGAAACTGTGCTCAGGGAACAAACCTCAGCCCCAATGCAGCTTGGCTCAGGATCCCAGTGCTTGCCTAGTTCTCACCTAGCCCTAGGCTCCCGACAGGGCCAAGGAGGGTCTGGGCTGCCTCTGGATCCATGGGCACTGCTGCTTGGCTGGTGGTCTCTGCAGCTGGAGCCCAATTCAAAGCGTCTTCCCCTTAGCAGAGAAGGCTGCTTTGGCATAGAAAGGCCTTGATTGTACTGGCCCTATCAACCCACCTATAGCCTAGAGCTAGGGTGGGACCCACCTAAGGTGTAGCTCGGAAGTAGCACAAAACTCTCTTCTAGGAGCAGCATTCAGCAAAGGGAAACTGTGCTCGGGGAACAAACCTCAGCCCCAATGCCGCTTGGCTCAGGATCCCAGCGCTTGCCTAGTATTCAGCTAGCCCTAGGCTCCCCATAGGGCCAAGGAGGGTCTGGGCTGCCTCTGGCTCCATGGGCACTGCTGCTTGGCTGGTGGTCTCCGCAGCTGGAAACCAACTCCAAGTGTCTTCTCCTTGGCAGAGAAGGATGATTTGGCCTGAAGAAGCCCAGTGTGCCATGGCCCTAGCAACCCACCCATAGCCAGCTCTGGAGGGAGCCACCTAGGGCCTAGCTCCGAAACAGCACAAAACGTGCTTCCAGGAGCTGCATTCTGCAAAGGGAAACTGTGCTCAGGGAACAAACCACAGCCCCAATGCGGCTTGGCTCAGGATCCCAGCGCTTGCCTAGTTCTCGGCTAGCCCTTGGCTCCCAAAAGGCCAAGGAGGGTCTGGGCTGCCTCTGGATCCATGGGCACTGCTGCTTGGCTGGTGGTCTCCGCAGCTAGAGCCCAATTCAAAGCGTCTTGCCCTTAGCAGAGAAGGCTGATTTGGCATAGAAAGGCCTTGATTGTACTGGCCCTTTCAACCCACCCATAGCCTAGATGTAGGGTGGGACCCACAAAGGGGCTATCTCGAAACAGCACAAAACGCGCTTCTAGGAGCTGCATTCTGCAAAGGGAAACTGTGCTCGGGGAACAAACCTCAGCCCCAGTGCCGCTTGGCTCATGACCCCACGCTTGCCTAGTATTCAGCTAGCCCTAGGCTCCCCATAGGACCAAGGAGGGTCTTTGCAGCCTCTGGCTCCATGGGCACTGCTGCTTGGCTGGTGGTCTCCGCAGCTGGAAACCAACTCCAAGCGTTTTCTCCTTAGCGGAGAAGGCTGATTTGGCATAGAAAGGCCTTGCTTGTACTGGCAATATCAACGCACCCATAGCCTAGAACTAGGGTGGGACCCACCTATGCCCTAGCTCCGAAATAGCACAAAACTCGCTTGTAGGAGCTGCATTCTGCAAAGGGAAACTGTGCTCCGGGAACAAACCTCAGCCCCAATGCGGCTTGGCTCAGGATCCCAGCGCTTGCCTAGTTCTCACCTAGCCCTAGGCTCCCCATAGGGCCAAGGAGGGTCTGGGCTGCCTCTGGCTCCGTGGGCACTGCTGCTTGGCTGGTGGTCTCCGCAGCTGGAAACCAACTCCAAGCGTCTTCTCCTTCGCGGAGAAGGATGCGGTGGCGTGAAAAAGCCCTGTGTGCACTGGCCCTATCCACCCAGCCATAGCCAGCTAGGGTGGGACCCACTTATGGGCTACCTCGAAACAGCAGAAAACGCGTTTCTAGGAGCTGCATTCTGCAAAGGGAAACTGTGCTCGGGGAACAAACCTCAGCCCCAATGCGGCTTGGCTCAGGATCCCAGCGCTTGCCTAGTATTCAGCTAGCCCTAGGCTCCCCATAGGGCCAAGGAGGGTCTGGACTGCCTCTGGCTCCGTGGGCACTGCTGCTTGGCTGGTGGTCTCCGCAGCTGGAACCCAACTCCAAGCATCTTCTCCTTAGCGGAGAAGCATGATTTGGCATAAAAATGCCTTGATTGTCCTGGCCCTATCCCCCAGCTATAGCCTAGAGCTAGGGTGGGACAACCAATGGCGTAGCTCCGAAATGGCACAAAACTCGCTTGTAGGAGCTGCATTCTGCAAAGGGAAACTGTGCTCAGGGAACAAACCAGAGCCGCCATGCGGCTTGGCTCAGGATCCCAGCGCTTGCCTAGTTCTCACCTAGCCCTAGGCTCCCCATAGGGCCAAGGAGGGTCTGGGCTGCCTCTGGCTCCATGGGCACTGCTGCTTGGCTGGTGGTCTCCGCAGCTGGAACCCAACTCCAAGTGTCTTCCCCTTAGCGGAGAAGGTTGATTTGGCATAGAAAGGCCTTGATTGTACTGGCCCTATCAACCCACCTATAGCCTAGAGCTAGGGTGGGACCCACCTAAGGTGTAGCTCGGAAGTAGCACAAAACTCTCTTCTAGGAGCTGCATTCTGCAAAGGGAAACTGTGCTCGGGGAACAAACCTCAGCCCCAATGCCGCTTGGCTCAGGATCCCAGCGCTTGCCTAGTATTCAGCTAGCCCTAGGCTCCCCATAGGGCCAAGGAGGGTCTGGGCTGCCTCTGGCTCCATGGGCACTGCTGCTTGGCTGGTGGTCTCCGCAGCTGGAAACCAACTCCAAGTGTCTTCTCCTTGGCAGAGAAGGATGATTTGGCCTGAAAAAGCCCAGTGTGCCATGGCCCTAGCAACCCACCCATAGCCAGCTCTGGAGGGAGCCACCTAGGGCCTAGCTCCGAAACAGCACAAAACGTGCTTCCAGGAGCTGCATTCTGCAAAGGGAAACTGTGCTCAGGGAACAAACCACAGCCCCAATGCGGCTTGGCTCAGGATCCCAGCGCTTGCCTAGTTCTCGGCTAGCCCTTGGCTCCCAAAAGGCCAAGGAGGGTCTGGGCTGCCTCTGGATCCATGGGCACTGCTGCTTGGCTGGTGGTCTCCGCAGCTAGAGCCCAATTCAAAGCGTCTTGCCCTTAGCAGAGAAGGCTGATTTGGCATAGAAAGGCCTTGATTGTACTGGCCCTTTCAACCCACCCATAGCCTAGATGTAGGGTGGGACCCACAAAGGGGCTATCTCGAAACAGCACAAAACGCGCTTCTAGGAGCTGCATTCTGCAAAGGGAAACTGTGCTCGGGGAACAAACCTCAGCCCCAATGCCGCTTGGCTCATGACCCCACGCTTGCCTAGTATTCAGCTAGCCCTAGGCTCCCCATAGGGCCAAGGAGGGTCTTGGCAGCCTCTGGCTCCATGGGCACTGCTGCTTGGCTGGTGGTCTCCGCAGCTGGAAACCAACTCCAAGCGTTTTCTCCTTAGCGGAGAAGGCTGATTTGGCATAGAAAGGCCTTGCTTGTACTGGCAATATCAACGCACCCATAGCCTAGAACTAGGGTGGGACCCACCTATGCCCTAGCTCCGAAATAGCACAAAACTCGCTTCTAGGAGCTGCATTCTGCAAAGGGAAACTGTGCTCGGGGAACAAACCTCAGCCCCAATGCGGCTTGGCTCAGGATCCCAGCGCTTGCCTAGTTCTCACCTAGCCCTAGGCTCCCCATAGGGCCAAGGAGGGTCTGGGCTGCCTCTGGCTCCGTGGGCACTGCTGCTTGGCTGGTGGTCTCCGCAGCTGGAAACCAACTCCAAGCGTCTTCTCCTTCGCGGAGAAGGATGCGGTGGCGTGAAAAAGCCCTGTGTGCACTGGCCCTATCCACCCAGCCATAGCCAGCTAGGGTGGGACCCACTTATGGGCTACCTCGAAACAGCAGAAAACGCGCTTCTAGGAGCTGCATTCTGCAAAGGGAAACTGTGCTCGGGGAACAAACCTCAGCCCCAATGCGGCTTGGCTCAGGATCCCAGCGCTTGCCTAGTATTCAGCTAGCCCTAGGCTCCCCATAGGGCCAAGGAGGGTCTGGACTGCCTCTGGCTCCGTGGGCACTGCTGCTTGGCTGGTGGTCTCCGCAGCTGGAAACCAACTCCAAGCGTCTTCTCCTTGACAGAGAAGGATGATTTGGCCTGAAGAAGCCCAGTGTGCCATGGCCCTAGCAACCCACCCATAGCCAGCTCGGGAGGGAGCCACCTAGGGCCTAGCTCCGAAACAGCACAAAACGTGCTTCCAGGAGCTGCATTCTGCAAAGGGAAACTGTGCTCAGGGAACAAACCACAGCCCCAATGCGGCTTGGCTCAGGATCCCAGCGCTTGCCTAGTTCTCGCCTAGCCCTAGGCTCCCGACAGGGCCAAGGTGGGTCTGGGCTTCCTCTGGCTCTGTGGGCACTGCTGCTTGGCTGGTGGTCTCCGCAGCTGGAACCCAACTCCAAGCATCTTCTCCTTAGCGGAGAAGCATGATTTGGCATAAAAATGCCTTGATTGTCCTGGCCCTATCCCCCAGCTATAGCCTAGAGCTAGGGTGGGACAACCAATGGCGTAGCTCCGAAATGGCACAAAACTCGCTTGTAGGAGCTGCATTCTGCAAAGGGAAACTGTGCTCAGGGAACAAACCAGAGCCGCCATGCGGCTTGGCTCAGGATCCCAGCGCTTGCCTAGTTCTCACCTAGCCCTAGGCTCCCCATAGGGCCAAGGAGGGTCTGGGCTGCCTCTGGCTCCATGGGCACTGCTGCTTGGCTGGTGGTCTCCGCAGCTGGAACCCAACTCCAAGTGTCTTCCCCTTAGCGGAGAAGGTTGATTTGGCATAGAAAGGCCTTGATTGTACTGGCCCTATCAACCCACCTATAGCCTAGAGCTAGGGTGGGACCCACCTAAGGTGTAGCTCGAAGTAGCACAAAACTCTCTTCTAGGAGCTGCATTCTGCAAAGGGAAACTGTGCTCGGGGAACAAACCTCAGCCCCAATGCCGCTTGGCTCAGGATCCCAGCGCTTGCCTAGTATTCAGCTAGCCCTAGGCTCCCCATAGGGCCAAGGAGGGTCTGGGCTGCCTCTGGCTCCATGGGCACTGCTGCTTGGCTGGTGGTCTCCGCAGCTGGAAACCAACTCCAAGTGTCTTCTCCTTGGCAGAGAAGGATGATTTGGCCTGAAGAAGCCCAGTGTGCCATGGCCCTAGCAACCCACCCATAGCCAGCTCGGGAGGGAGCCACCTAGGGCCTAGCTCCGAAACAGCACAAAACGTGCTTCCAGGAGCTGCATTCTGCAAAGGGAAACTGTGCTCAGGGAACAAACCACAGCCCCAATGCGGCTTGGCTCAGGATCCCAGCGCTTGCCTAGTTCTCGCCTAGCCCTAGGCTCCCGACAGGGCCAAGGTGGGTCTGGGCTTCCTCTGGCTCTGTGGGCACTGCTGCTTGGCTGGTGGTCTCCGCAGCTGGAACTCAACTCCAAGCATCTTCTCCTTAGCGGAGAAGCATGATTTGGCATAAAAATGCCTTGATTGTCCTGGCCCTATCCCCCAGCTATAGCCTAGAGCTAGGGTGGGACAACCAATGGCGTAGCTCCGAAATGGCACAAAACTCCCTTGTAGGAGCTGCATTCTGCAAAGGGAAACTGTGCTCAGGGAACAAACCAGAGCCGCCATGCGGCTTGGCTCAGGATCCCAGCGCTTGCCTAGTTCTCACCTAGCCCTAGGCTCCCCATAGGGCCAAGGAGGGTCTGGGCTGCCTCTGGCTCCATGGGCACTGCTGCTTGGCTGGTGGTCTCCGCAGCTGGAACCCAACTCCAAGTGTCTTCCCCTTAGCGGAGAAGGTTGATTTGGCATAGAAAGGCCTTGATTGTACTGGCCCTATCAACCCACCTATAGCCTAGAGCTAGGGTGGGACCCACCTAAGGTGTAGCTCGGAAGTAGCACAAAACTCTCTTCTAGGAGCTGCATTCTGCAAAGGGAAACTGTGCTCGGGGAACAAACCTCAGCCCCAATGCCGCTTGGCTCAGGATCCCAGCGCTTGCCTAGTATTCAGCTAGCCCTAGGCTCCCCATAGGGCCAAGGAGGGTCTGGGCTGCCTCTGGCTCCATGGGCACTGCTGCTTGGCTGGTGGTCTCCGCAGCTGGAAACCAACTCCAAGTGTCTTCTCCTTGGCAGAGAAGGATGATTTGGCCTGAAGAAGCCCAGTGTGCCATGGCCCTAGCAACCCACCCATAGCCAGCTCGGGAGGGAGCCACCTAGGGCCTAGCTCCGAAACAGCACAAAACGTGCTTCTAGGAGCTGCATTCTGCAAAGGGAAACTGTGCTCGGGGAACAAACCTCAGCCCCAATGCGGCTTGGCTCAGGATCCCAGCGCTTGCCTAGTTCTCACCTAGCCCTAGGCTCCCCATAGGGCCAAGGAGGGTCTGGGCTGCCTCTGGCTCCGTGGGCAGCGCTGCTTGGCTGGTGGTCTCCGCAGCTGGCAACCAACTCCAAGCGTTTTCTCCTTAGCGGAGAACGATGAGGTGGCATAGAAAGGCCTTGCTTGTACTGGCCCTATCAACGCACCCATAGCCTAGAACTAGGGTGGGACCCACCTATGCCCTAGCTCCGAAATAGCACAAAACTCGCTTCTAGGAGCTGCATTCTGCAAAGGGAAACTGTGCTCGGGGAACAAACCTCAGCCCCAATGCGGCTTGGCTCAGGATCCCAGCGCTTGCCTAGTTCTCACCTAGCCCTAGGCTCCCCATAGGGCCAAGGAGGGTCTGGGCTGCCTCTGGCTCCGTGGGCACTGCTGCTTGGCTGGTGGTCTCCGCAGCTGGAAACCAACTCCAAGCGTCTTCTCCTTGGCAGAGAAGGATGATTTGGCCTGAAGAAACCCAGTGTGCCATGGCCCTAACACCACACCCATAGCCAGCTCTGCAGGGAGCCACCTAGGGCCTAGCTCCGAAACAGCACAAAACGTGCTTCCAGGAGCTGCATTCTGCAAAGGGAAACTGTGCTCAGGGAACAAACCTCAGCCCCAATGCGGCTTGGCTCAGGATCCCAGCGCTTGCCTAGTTCTCACCTAGCCCTAGGCTCCCCATAGGGCCAAGGATGGTCTGGGCTGCCTCTGGCTCCGTGGGCACTGCTGCTTGGCTGGTGGTCTCCGCAGCTGGAACCCAACTCCAAGTGTCTTCTCCTTAGCGGAGAAGGTTGATTTGGCATAGAAAGGCCTTGATTGTACTGGCCCTATCAACCCACCTATAGCCTAGAGCTAGGGTGGGACCCACCTAAGGTGTAGCTTGGAAGTAGCACAAAACTCTCTTCTAGGAGCTGCATTCTGCAAAGGGAAACTGTGCTCGGGGAACAAACCTCAGCCCCAATGCCGCTTGGCTCAGGATCCCAGCGCTTGCCTAGTATTCAGCTAGCCCTAGGCTCCCCATAGGGCCAAGGAGGGTCTGGGCTGACTCTGGCTCCATGGGCACTGCTGCTTGGCTGGTGGTCTCCGCAGCTGGAAACCAACTCCAAGTGTCTTCTCCTTGGCAGAGAAGGATGATTTGGCCTGAAGAAGCCCAGTGTGCCATGGCCCTAGCAACCCACCCATAGCCAGCTCGGGAGGGAGCCACCTAGGGCCTAGCTCCGAAACAGCACAAAACGTGCTTCCAGGAGCTGCATTCTGCAAAGGGAAACTGTGCTCAGGGAACAAACCTCAGCCCCAATGCGGCTTGGCTCAGGATCCCAGCGCTTGCCTAGTTCTCACCTAGCCCTAGGCTCCCAAAAGGGCCAAGGAGGGTCTGGGCTGCCTCTGGATCCATGGGCACTGCTGCTTGGCTGGTGGTCTCCGCAGCTGGAGCCCAATTCAAAGCGTCTTCCCCTTAGCAGAGAAGGCTGATTTGGCATAGAAAGGCCTTGATTGTACTGGCCCTTTCAACCCACCCATAGCCTAAATGTAGTGTGGGACCCACAAAGGGGCTATCTCGAAACAGCACAAAACGCGCTTCTAGGAGCTGCATTCTGCAAAGGGAAACTGTGCTCAGGGAACAAACCTCAGCCCCAATGCAGCTTGGCTCAGGATCCCAGTGCTTGCCTAGTTCTCACCTAGCCCTAGGCTCCCGACAGGGCCAAGGAGGGTATGGGCTGCCTCTGGCTCCGTGGGCACTGCTGCTTGGCTGGTGGTCTCCGCAGCTGGCAACCAACTCCAAGCGTTTTCTCCTTAGCGGAGAAGGCTGATTTGGCATAGAAAGGCCTTGCTTGTACTGGCCCTATCAACGCACCCATAGCCTAGAACTAGGGTGGGACCCACCTATGCCCTAGCTCCGAAATAGCACAAAACTCGCTTCTAGGAGCTGCATTCTGCAAAGGGAAACTGTGCTCGGGGAACAAACCTCAGCCCCAATGCGGCTTGGCTCTGGATCCCAGCGCTTGCCTAGTTCTCACCTAGCCCTAGGCTCCCCATAGGGCCAAGGAGGGTCTGGGCTGCCTCTGGCTCCGTGGGCACTGCTGCTTGGCTGGTGGTCTCCGCAGCTGGAAACCAACTCCAAGCGTCTTCTCCTTCGCGGAGAAGGATGCGGTGGCGTGAAAAAGCCCTGTGTGCACTGGCCCTATCCACCCAGCCATAGCCAGCTAGGGTGGGACCCACTTATGGACTACCTCGAAACAGCAGAAAACGCGCTTCTAGGAGCTGCATTCTGCAAAGGGAAACTGTACTCGGGGAACAAACCTCAGCCCCAATGCGGCTTGGCTCAGGATCCCAGCGCTTGCCTAGTATTCAGCTAGCCCTAGGCTCCCCATAGGGCCAAGGAGGGTCTGGACTGCCTCTGGCTCCATGGGCACTGCTGCTTGGCTGGTGGTCTCCGCAGCTGGAAACCAACTCCAAGCGTCTTCTCCTTGACAGAGAAGGATGATTTGGCCTGAAGAAGCGCAGTGTGCCATGGCCCTAGCAACCCACCCATAGCCAGCTCGGGAGGGAGCCACCTAGGGCCTAGCTTCGAAACAGCACAAAACGTGCTTCCAGGAGCTGCATTCTGTAAAGGGAAACTGTGCTCAGGGAACAAACCACAGCCCCAATGCGGCTTGGCTCAGGATCCCAGCGCTTGCCTAGTTCTCGCCTAGCCCTAGGCTCCCGACAGGGCCAAGGAGGGTCTGGGCTTCCTCTGGCTCTGTGGGCACTGCTGCTTGGCTGGTGGTCTCCGCAGCTGGAACCCAACTCCAAGCATCTTCTCCTTAGCGGAAAAGCCTGATTTGGCATAAAAATGCCTTGATTGTCCTGGCCCTATCCCCCAGCTATAGCCTAGAGCTAGGGTGGGACAACCAAAGGCGTAGCTCCGAAATGGCACAAAACTCGCTTGTAGGAGCTGCATTCTGCAAAGGGAAACTGTGCTCAGGGAACAAACCAGAGCCGCCATGCGGCTTGGCTCAGGATCCCAGCGCTTGCCTAGTTCTCACCTAGCCCTAGGCTCCCCATAGGGCCAAGGAGGGTCTGGGCTGCCTCTGGCTCCATGGGCACTGCTGCTTGGCTGGTGGTCTCCGCAGCTGGAACCCAACTCCAAGTGTCTTCTCCTTAGCGGAGAAGGTTGATTTGGCATAGAAAGGCCTTGATTGTACTGGCCCTATCAACCCACCTATAGCCTAGAGCTAGGGTGGGACCCACCTAAGGTGTAGCTCGGAAGTAGCACAAAACTCTCTTCTAGGAGCTGCATTCTGCAAAGGGAAACTGTGCTCGGGGAACAAACCTCAGCCCCAATGCCGCTTGGCTCAGGATCCCAGCGCTTGCCTAGTATTCAGCTAGCCCTAGGCTCCCCATAGGGCCAAGGAGGGTCTGGGCTGCCTCTGGCTCCATGGGCACTGCTGCTTGGCTGGTGGTCTCCGCAGCTGGAAACCAACTCCAAGTGTCTTCTCCTTGGCAGAGAAGGATGATTTGGCCTGAAGAAGCCCAGTGTGCCATGGCCCTAGCAACCCACCCATAGCCAGCTCGGGAGGAAGCCACCTAGGGCCTAGCTCCGAAACAGCACAAAACGTGCTTCCAGGAGCTGCATTCTGCAAAGGGAAACTGTGCTCGGGGAACAAACCTCAGCCCCAATGCGGCTTGGCTCAGGATCCCAGCGCTTGCCTAGTTCTCACCTAGCCCTAGGCTCCCAAAAGGGCCAAGGAGGGTCTGGGCTGCCTCTGGATCCAGGGGCACTGCTGCTTGGCTGGTGGTCTCCGCAGCTAGAGCCCAATTCAAAGCGTCCTCCCCTTAGCAGAGAAGGCTGATTTGGCATAGAAAGGCCTTGATTGTACTGGCCCTTTCAACCCACCCATAGCCTAGATGTAGTGTGGGACCCACAAAGGGGCTATCTCGAAACAGCACAAAACGCGCTTCTAGGAGCTGCATTCTGCAAAGGGAAACTGTGCTCAGGGAACAAACCTCAGCCCCAATGCAGCTTGGCTCAGGATCCCAGTGCTTGCCTAGTTCTCACCTAGCCCTAGGCTCCCGACAGGGCCAAGGAGGGTCTGGGCTGCCTCTGGCTCCGTGGGCACTGCTGCTTGGCTGGTGGTCTCCGCAGCTGGCAACCAACTCCAAGCGTTTTCTCCTTAGCGGAGAAGGCTGATTTGGCATAGAAAGGGCTTGCTTGTACTGGCCCTATCAACGCACCCATAGCCTAGAACTAGGGTGGGACCCACCTATGCCCTAGCTCCGAAATAGCACAAAACTCGCTTCTAGGAGCTGCATTCTGCAAAGGGAAACTGTGCTCCGGGAACAAACCTCAGCCCCAATGCGGCTTGGCTCAGGATCCCAGCGCTTGCCTAGTTCTCACATAGCCCTAGGCTCCCCATAGGGCCAAGGAGGGTCTGGGCTGCCTCTGGCTTCGTGGGCACTGCTGATTGGCTGGTGGTCTCCGCAGCTGGAACCCAATTCCAAGCGTCTTCTCCTTCGCGGAGAAGGATGCGGTGGCATGAAAAATCCCTGTGTGCACTGGCCCTATCCACCCAGCCATAGCCGGATAGGGTGGGACCCACTTCTGGGCTACCTCGAAACAGCAGAAAACGCGCTTCTAGGAGCTGCATTCTGCAAAGGGAAACTGTGCTCGGGGAACAAACCTCAGCCCCAGTGCAGCTTGGCTCAGGATCCCAGCGCTTGCCTAGTTCTCACCTAGCCCTAGGCTCCCCATAGGGCCAAGGAGGGTCTGGGCTGCCTCTGGCTCCGTGGGCACTGCTGCTTGGCTGGTGGTCTCCGCAGCTGGAAACCAATTCCAAGCGTTTTCTCCTTAGCGGAGAAGGCTGATTTGGCATAGAAAGGCCTTGATTGTACTGGCCCTATCAACGCACCCATAGCCTAGAACTAGGGTGGGACCCACCTATGCCCTAGCTCCGAAATAGCACAAAACTCGCTTCTAGGTGCTGCATTCTGCAAAGGGAAACTGTGCTCGGGGAACAAACCTCAGCCCCAATGCGGCTTGGCTCAGAATCCCAGCGCTTTCCTAGTTCTCACCTAGCCATAGGCTCCCCATAGGGCCAAGGAGGGTCTGGGCTGCCTCTGGCTCCGTGGGCACTGCTGCTTGGCTGGTGGTCTCCGCAGCTGGAAACCAACTCCAAGCGTCTTCTCCTTCGCGGAGAAGGATGCGGTGGCGTGAAAAAGCCCTGTGTGCACTGCCCTATCCACCCAGCCATAGCCAGCTAGGGTGGGACCCACTTATGGGCTACCTCGAAACAGCAGAAAACGCGCTTCTAGGAGCTGCATTCTGCAAAGGGAAACTGTGCTCGGGGAACAAACCTCAGCCCCAATGCGGCTTGGCTCAGGATCCCAGCGCTTGCCTAGTATTCAGCTAGCCCTAGGCTCCCCATAGGGCCAAGGAGGGTCTGGACTGCCTCTGGCTCCGTGGGCACTGCTGCTTGGCTGGTGGTCTCCGCAGCTGGAAACCAACTCCAAGCGTCTTCTCCTTGACAGAGAAGGATGATTTGGCCTGAAGAAGCCCAGTGTGCCATGGCCCTAGCAACCCACCCATAGCCAGCTCGGGAGGGAGCCACCTAGGGCCTAGCTCCGAAACAGCACAAAACGTGCTTCCAGGAGCTGCATTCTGCAAAGGGAAACTGTGCTCAGGGAACAAACCACAGCCCCAATGCGGCTTGGCTCAGGATCCCAGCGCTTGCCTAGTTCTCGCCTAGCCCTAGGCTCCCGACAGGGCCAAGGTGGGTCTGGGCTTCCTCTGGCTCTGTGGGCACTGCTGCTTGGCTGGTGGTCTCCGCAGCTGGAACCCAACTCCAAGCATCTTCTCCTTAGCGGAGAAGCATGATTTGGCATAAAAATGCCTTGATTGTCCTGGCCCTATCCCCCAGCTATAGCCTAGAGCTAGGGTGGGACAACCAATGGCGTAGCTCCGAAATGGCACAAAACTCGCTTGTAGGAGCTGCATTCTGCAAAGGGAAACTGTGCTCAGGGAACAAACCAGAGCCGCCATGCGGCTTGGCTCAGGATCCCAGCGCTTGCCTAGTTCTCACCTAGCCCTAGGCTCCCCATAGGGCCAAGGAGGGTCTGGGCTGCCTCTGGCTCCATGGGCACTGCTGCTTGGCTGGTGGTCTCCGCAGCTGGAACCCAACTCCAAGTGTCTTCCCCTTAGCGGAGAAGGTTGATTTGGCATAGAAAGGCCTTGATTGTACTGGCCCTATCAACCCACCTATAGCCTAGAGCTAGGGTGGGACCCACCTAAGGTGTAGCTCGGAAGTAGCACAAAACTCTCTTCTAGGAGCTGCATTCTGCAAAGGGAAACTGTGCTCGGGGAACAAACCTCAGCCCCAATGCCGCTTGGCTCAGGATCCCAGCGCTTGCCTAGTATTCAGCTAGCCCTAGGCTCCCCATAGGGCCAAGGAGGGTCTGGGCTGCCTCTGGCTCCATGGGCACTGCTGCTTGGCTGGTGGTCTCCGCAGCTGGAAACCAACTCCAAGTGTCTTCTCCTTGGCAGAGAAGGATGATTTGGCCTGAAGAAGCCCAGTGTGCCATGGCCCTAGCAACCCACCCATAGCCAGCTCGGGAGGAAGCCACCTAGGGCCTAGCTCCGAAACAGCACAAAACGTGCTTCCAGGAGCTGCATTCTGCAAAGGGAAACTGTGCTCGGGGAACAAACCTCAGCCCCAATGCGGCTTGGCTCAGGATCCCAGCGCTTGCCTAGTTCTCACCTAGCCCTAGGCTCCCAAAAGGGCCAAGGAGGGTCTGGGCTGCCTCTGGATCCAGGGGCACTGCTGCTTGGCTGGTGGTCTCCGCAGCTAGAGCCCAATTCAAAGCGTCCTCCCCTTAGCAGAGAAGGCTGATTTGGCATAGAAAGGCCTTGATTGTACTGGCCCTTTCAACCCACCCATAGCCTAGATGTAGTGTGGGACCCACAAAGGGGCTATCTCGAAACAGCACAAAACGCGCTTCTAGGAGCTGCATTCTGCAAAGGGAAACTGTGCTCAGGGAACAAACCTCAGCCCCAATGCAGCTTGGCTCAGGATCCCAGTGCTTGCCTAGTTCTCACCTAGCCCTAGGCTCCCGACAGGGCCAAGGAGGGTCTGGGCTGCCTCTGGCTCCGTGGGCACTGCTGCTTGGCTGGTGGTCTCCGCAGCTGGCAACCAACTCCAAGCGTTTTCTCCTTAGCGGAGAAGGCTGATTTGGCATAGAAAGGGCTTGCTTGTACTGGCCCTATCAACGCACCCATAGCCTAGAACTAGGGTGGGACCCACCTATGCCCTAGCTCCGAAATAGCACAAAACTCGCTTCTAGGAGCTGCATTCTGCAAAGGGAAACTGTGCTCCGGGAACAAACCTCAGCCCCAATGCGGCTTGGCTCAGGATCCCAGCGCTTGCCTAGTTCTCACCTAGCCCTAGGCTCCCCATAGGGCCAAGGAGGGTCTGGGCTGCCTCTGGCTTCGTGGGCACTGCTGCTTGGCTGGTGGTCTCCGCAGCTGGAACCCAATTCCAAGCGTCTTCTCCTTCGCGGAGAAGGATGCGGTGGCATGAAAAATCCCTGTGTGCACTGGCCCTATCCACCCAGCCATAGCCGGATAGGGTGGGACCCACTTCTGGGCTACCTCGAAACAGCAGAAAACGCGCTTCTAGGAGCTGCATTCTGCAAAGGGAAACTGTGCTCGGGGAACAAACCTCAGCCCCAGTGCAGCTTGGCTCAGGATCCCAGCGCTTGCCTAGTTCTCACCTAGCCCTAGGCTCCCCATAGGGCCAAGGAGGGTCTGGGCTGCCTCTGGCTCCGTGGGCACTGCTGCTTGGCTGGTGGTCTCCGCAGCTGGAAACCAACTCCAAGCGTTTTCTCCTTAGCGGAGAAGGCTGATTTGGCATAGAAAGGCCTTGATTGTACTGGCCCTATCAACGCACCCATAGCCTAGAACTAGGGTGGGACCCACCTATGCCCTAGCTCCGAAATAGCACAAAACTCGCTTCTAGGTGCTGCATTCTGCAAAGGGAAACTGTGCTCGGGGAACAAACCTCAGCCCCAATGCGGCTTGGCTCAGAATCCCAGCGCTTGCCTAGTTCTCACCTAGCCCTAGGCTCCCCATAGGGCCAAGGAGGGTCTGGGCTGCCTCTGGCTCCGTGGGCACTGCTGCTTGGCTGGTGGTCTCCGCAGCTGGAAACCAACTCCAAGCGTCTTCTCCTTCGCGGAGAAGGATGCGGTGGCGTGAAAAAGCCCTGTGTGCACTGCCCTATCCACCCAGCCATAGCCAGCTAGGGTGGGACCCACTTATGGGCTACCTCGAAACAGCAGAAAACGCGCTTCTAGGAGCTGCATTCTGCAAAGGGAAACTGTGCTCGGGGAACAAACCTCAGCCCCAATGCGGCTTGGCTCAGGATCCCAGCGCTTGCCTAGTATTCAGCTAGCCCTAGGCTCCCCATAGGGCCAAGGAGGGTCTGGACTGCCTCTGGCTCCGTGGGCACTGCTGCTTGGCTGGTGGTCTCCGCAGCTGGAAACCAACTCCAAGCGTCTTCTCCTTGACAGAGAAGGATGATTTGGCCTGAAGAAGCCCAGTGTGCCATGGCCCTAGCAACCCACCCATAGCCAGCTCGGGAGGGAGCCACCTAGGGCCTAGCTCCGAAACAGCACAAAACGTGCTTCCAGGAGCTGCATTCTGCAAAGGGAAACTGTGCTCAGGGAACAAACCACAGCCCCAATGCGGCTTGGCTCAGGATCCCAGCGCTTGCCTAGTTCTCGCCTAGCCCTAGGCTCCCGACAGGGCCAAGGTGGGTCTGGGCTTCCTCTGGCTCTGTGGGCACTGCTGCTTGGCTGGTGGTCTCCGCAGCTGGAACCCAACTCCAAGCATCTTCTCCTTAGCGGAGAAGCATGATTTGGCATAAAAATGCCTTGATTGTCCTGGCCCTATCCCCCAGCTATAGCCTAGAGCTAGGGTGGGACAACCAATGGCGTAGCTCCGAAATGGCACAAAACTCGCTTGTAGGAGCTGCATTCTGCAAAGGGAAACTGTGCTCAGGGAACAAACCAGAGCCGCCATGCGGCTTGGCTCAGGATCCCAGCGCTTGCCTAGTTCTCACCTAGCCCTAGGCTCCCCATAGGGCCAAGGAGGGTCTGGGCTGCCTCTGGCTCCATGGGCACTGCTGCTTGGCTGGTGGTCTCCGCAGCTGGAACCCAACTCCAAGTGTCTTCCCCTTAGCGGAGAAGGTTGATTTGGCATAGAAAGGCCTTGATTGTACTGGCCCTATCAACCCACCTATAGCCTAGAGCTAGGGTGGGACCCACCTAAGGTGTAGCTCGGAAGTAGCACAAAACTCTCTTCTAGGAGCTGCATTCTGCAAAGGGAAACTGTGCTCGGGGAACAAACCTCAGCCCCAATGCCGCTTGGCTCAGGATCCCAGCGCTTGCCTAGTATTCAGCTAGCCCTAGGCTCCCCATAGGGCCAAGGAGGGTCTGGGCTGCCTCTGGCTCCATGGGCACTGCTGCTTGGCTGGTGGTCTCCGCAGCTGGAAACCAACTCCAAGTGTCTTCTCCTTGGCAGAGAAGGATGATTTGGCCTGAAGAAGCCCAGTGTGCCATGGCCCTAGCAACCCACCCATAGCCAGCTCGGGAGGAAGCCACCTAGGGCCTAGCTCCGAAACAGCACAAAACGTGCTTCCAGGAGCTGCATTCTGCAAAGGGAAACTGTGCTCGGGGAACAAACCTCAGCCCCAATGCGGCTTGGCTCAGGATCCCAGCGCTTGCCTAGTTCTCACCTAGCCCTAGGCTCCCAAAAGGGCCAAGGAGGGTCTGGGCTGCCTCTGGATCCAGGGGCACTGCTGCTTGGCTGGTGGTCTCCGCAGCTAGAGCCCAATTCAAAGCGTCCTCCCCTTAGCAGAGAAGGCTGATTTGGCATAGAAAGGCCTTGATTGTACTGGCCCTTTCAACCCACCCATAGCCTAGATGTAGTGTGGGACCCACAAAGGGGCTATCTCGAAACAGCACAAAACGCGCTTCTAGGAGCTGCATTCTGCAAAGGGAAACTGTGCTCAGGGAACAAACCTCAGCCCCAATGCAGCTTGGCTCAGGATCCCAGTGCTTGCCTAGTTCTCACCTAGCCCTAGGCTCCCGACAGGGCCAAGGAGGGTCTGGGCTGCCTCTGGCTCCGTGGGCACTGCTGCTTGGCTGGTGGTCTCCGCAGCTGGCAACCAACTCCAAGCGTTTTCTCCTTAGCGGAGAAGGCTGATTTGGCATAGAAAGGGCTTGCTTGTACTGGCCCTATCAACGCACCCATAGCCTAGAACTAGGGTGGGACCCACCTATGCCCTAGCTCCGAAATAGCACAAAACTCGCTTCTAGGAGCTGCATTCTGCAAAGGGAAACTGTGCTCCGGGAACAAACCTCAGCCCCAATGCGGCTTGGCTCAGGATCCCAGCGCTTGCCTAGTTCTCACCTAGCCCTAGGCTCCCCATAGGGCCAAGGAGGGTCTGGGCTGCCTCTGGCTTCGTGGGCACTGCTGCTTGGCTGGTGGTCTCCGCAGCTGGAACCCAATTCCAAGCGTCTTCTCCTTCGCGGAGAAGGATGCGGTGGCATGAAAAATCCCTGTGTGCACTGGCCCTATCCACCCAGCCATAGCCGGATAGGGTGGGACCCACTTCTGGGCTACCTCGAAACAGCAGAAAACGCGCTTCTAGGAGCTGCATTCTGCAAAGGGAAACTGTGCTCGGGGAACAAACCTCAGCCCCAGTGCAGCTTGGCTCAGGATCCCAGCGCTTGCCTAGTTCTCACCTAGCCCTAGGCTCCCCATAGGGCCAAGGAGGGTCTGGGCTGCCTCTGGCTCCGTGGGCACTGCTGCTTGGCTGGTGGTCTCCGCAGCTGGAAACCAACTCCAAGCGTTTTCTCCTTAGCGGAGAAGGCTGATTTGGCATAGAAAGGCCTTGATTGTACTGGCCCTATCAACGCACCCATAGCCTAGAACTAGGGTGGGACCCACCTATGCCCTAGCTCCGAAATAGCACAAAACTCGCTTCTAGGTGCTGCATTCTGCAAAGGGAAACTGTGCTCGGGGAACAAACCTCAGCCCCAATGCGGCTTGGCTCAGAATCCCAGCGCTTGCCTAGTTCTCACCTAGCCCTAGGCTCCCCATAGGGCCAAGGAGGGTCTGGGCTGCCTCTGGCTCCGTGGGCACTGCTGCTTGGCTGGTGGTCTCCGCAGCTGGAAACCAACTCCAAGCGTCTTCTCCTTCGCGGAGAAGGATGCGGTGGCGTGAAAAAGCCCTGTGTGCACTGCCCTATCCACCCAGCCATAGCCAGCTAGGGTGGGACCCACTTATGGGCTACCTCGAAACAGCAGAAAACGCGCTTCTAGGAGCTGCATTCTGCAAAGGGAAACTGTGCTCGGGGAACAAACCTCAGCCCCAATGCGGCTTGGCTCAGGATCCCAGCGCTTGCCTAGTATTCAGCTAGCCCTAGGCTCCCCATAGGGCCAAGGAGGGTCTGGACTGCCTCTGGCTCCGTGGGCACTGCTGCTTGGCTGGTGGTCTCCGCAGCTGGAAACCAACTCCAAGTGTCTTCTCCTTGACAGAGAAGGATGATTTGGCCTGAAGAAGCCCAGTGTGCCATGGCCCTAGCAACCCACCCATAGCCAGCTCGGGAGGGAGCCACCTAGGGCCTAGCTCCGAAACAGCACAAAACGTGCTTCCAGGAGCTGCATTCTGCAAAGGGAAACTGTGCTCAGGGAACAAACCACAGCCCCAATGCGGCTTGGCTCAGGATCCCAGCGCTTGCCTAGTTCTCGCCTAGCCCTAGGCTCCCGACAGGGCCAAGGTGGGTCTGGGCTTCCTCTGGCTCTGTGGGCACTGCTGCTTGGCTGGTGGTCTCCGCAGCTGGAACCCAACTCCAAGCATCTTCTCCTTAGCGGAGAAGCATGATTTGGCATAAAAATGCCTTGATTGTCCTGGCCCTATCCCCCAGCTATAGCCTAGAGCTAGGGTGGGACAACCAATGGCGTAGCTCCGAAATGGCACAAAACTCGCTTGTAGGAGCTGCATTCTGCAAAGGGAAACTGTGCTCAGGGAACAAACCAGAGCCGCCATGCGGCTTGGCTCAGGATCCCAGCGCTTGCCTAGTTCTCACCTAGCCCTAGGCTCCCCATAGGGCCAAGGAGGGTCTGGGCTGCCTCTGGCTCCATGGGCACTGCTGCTTGGCTGGTGGTCTCCGCAGCTGGAACCCAACTCCAAGTGTCTTCCCCTTAGCAGAGAAGGTTGATTTGGCATAGAAAGGCCTTGATTGTACTGGCCCTATCAACCCACCTATAGCCTAGAGCTAGGGTGGGACCCACCTAAGGTGTAGCTCGGAAGTAGCACAAAACTCTCTTCTAGGAGCTGCATTCTGCAAAGGGAAACTGTGCTCGGGGAACAAACCTCAGCCCCAATGCCGCTTGGCTCAGGATCCCAGCGCTTGCCTAGTATTCAGCTAGCCCTAGGCTCCCCATAGGGCCAAGGAGGGTCTGGGCTGCCTCTGGCTCCATGGGCACTGCTGCTTGGCTGGTGGTCTCCGCAGCTGGAAACCAACTCCAAGTGTCTTCTCCTTGGCAGAGAAGGATGATTTGGCCTGAAGAAGCCCAGTGTGCCATGGCCCTAGCAACCCACCCATAGCCAGCTCGGGAGGGAGCCACCTAGGGCCTAGCTCCGAAACAGCACAAAACGTGCTTCTAGGAGCTGCATTCTGCAAAGGGAAACTGTGCTCGGGGAACAAACCTCAGCCCCAATGCGGCTTGGCTCAGGATCCCAGCGCTTGCCTAGTTCTCACCTAGCCCTAGGCTCCCCATAGGGCCAAGGAGGGTCTGGGCTGCCTCTGGCTCCGTGGGCACTGCTGCTTGGCTGGTGGTCTCCGCAGCTGGCAACCAACTCCAAGCGTTTTCTCCTTAGCGGAGAAGGATGAGGTGGCATAGAAAGGCCTTGCTTGTACTGGCCCTATCAACGCACCCATAGCCTAGAACTAGGGTGGGACCCACCTATGCCCTAGCTCCGAAATAGCACAAAACTCGCTTCTAGGAGCTGCATTCTGCAAAGGGAAACTGTGCTCGGGGAACAAACCTCAGCCCCAATGCGGCTTGGCTCAGGATCCCAGCGCTTGCCTAGTTCTCACCTAGCCCTAGGCTCCCCATAGGGCCAAGGAGGGTCTGGGCTGCCTCTGGCTCCGTGGGCACTGCTGCTTGGCTGGTGGTCTCCGCAGCTGGAAACCAACTCCAAGCGTCTTCTCCTTGGCAGAGAAGGATGATTTGGCCTGAAGAAACCCAGTGTGCCATGGCCCTAACACCACACCCATAGCCAGCTCTGCAGGGAGCCACCTAGGGCCTAGCTCCGAAACAGCACAAAACTTGCTTCCAGGAGCTGCATTCTGCAAAGGGAAACTGTGCTCAGGGAACAAACCACAGCCCCAATGCGGCTTGGCTCAGGATCCCAGCGCTTGCCTAGTTCTCACCTAGCCCTAGGCTCCCCATAGGGCCAAGGATGGTCTGGGCTGCCTCTGGCTCCGTGGGCACTGCTGCTTGGCTGGTGGTCTCCGCAGCTGGAACCCAACTCCAAGTGTCTTCTCCTTAGCGGAGAAGGTTGATTTGGCATAGAAAGGCCTTGATTGTACTGGCCCTATCAACCCACCTATAGCCTAGAGCTAGGGTGGGACCCACCTAAGGTGTAGCTTGGAAGTAGCACAAAACTCTCTTCTAGGAGCTGCATTCTGCAAAGGGAAACTGTGCTCGGGGAACAAACCTCAGCCCCAATGCCGCTTGGCTCAGGATCCCAGCGCTTGCCTAGTATTCAGCTAGCCCTAGGCTCCCCATAGGGCCAAGGAGGGTCCTGGCTGCCTCTGGCTCCATGGGCACTGCTGCTTGGCTGGTGGTCTCCGCAGCTGGAAACCAACTCCAAGTGTCTTCTCCTTGGCAGAGAAGGATGATTTGGCCTGAAGAAGCCCAGTGTGCCATGGCCCTAGCAACCCACCCATAGCCAGCTCGGGAGGGAGCCACCTAGGGCCTAGCTCCGAAACAGCACAAAACGTGCTTCCAGGAGCTGCATTCTGCAAAGGGAAACTGTGCTCAGGGAACAAACCACAGCCCCAATGCGGCTTGGCTCAGGATCCCAGCGCTTGCCTAGTTCTCGCCTAGCCCTAGGCTCCCGACAGGGCCAAGGTGGGTCTGGGCTTCCTCTGGCTCTGTGGGCACTGCTGCTTGGCTGGTGGTCTCCGCAGCTGGAACCCAACTCCAAGCATCTTCTCCTTAGCGGAGAAGCATGATTTGGCATAAAAATGCCTTGATTGTCCTGGCCCTATCCCCCAGCTATAGCCTAGAGCTAGGGTGGGACAACCAATGGCGTAGCTCCGAAATGGCACAAAACTCGCTTGTAGGAGCTGCATTCTGCAAAGGGAAACTGTGCTCAGGGAACAAACCAGAGCCGCCATGCGGCTTGGCTCAGGATCCCAGCGCTTGCCTAGTTCTCACCTAGCCCTAGGCTCCCCATAGGGCCAAGGAGGGTCTGGGCTGCCTCTGGCTCCATGGGCACTGCTGCTTGGCTGGTGGTCTCCGCAGCTGGAACCCAACTCCAAGTGTCTTCTCCTTAGCGGAGAAGGTTGATTTGGCATAGAAAGGCCTTGATTGTACTGGCCCTATCAACCCACCTATAGCCTAGAGCTAGGGTGGGACCCACCTAAGGTGTAGCTCGGAAGTAGCACAAAACTCTCTTCTAGGAGCTGCATTCTGCAAAGGGAAACTGTGCTCGGGGAACAAACCTCAGCCCCAATGCCGCTTGGCTCAGGATCCCAGCGCTTGCCTAGTATTCAGCTAGCCCTAGGCTCCCCATAGGGCCAAGGAGGGTCTGGGCTGCCTCTGGCTCCATGAGCACTGCTGCTTGGCTGGTGGTCTCCGCAGCTGGAAACCAACTCCAAGTGTCTTCTCCTTGGCAGAGAAGGATGATTTGGCCTGAAGAAGCCCAGTGTGCCATGGCCCTAGCAACCCACCCATAGCCAGCTCGGGAGGAAGCCACCTAGGGCCTAGCTCCGAAACAGCACAAAACGTGCTTCTAGGAGCTGCATTCTGCAAAGGGAAACTGTGCTCGGGGAACAAACCTCAGCCCCAATGCGGCTTGGCTCAGGATCCCAGCGCTTGCCTAGTTCTCACCTAGCCCTAGGCTCCCCATAGGGCCAAGGAGGGTCTGGGCTGCCTCTGGCTCCGTGGGCACTGCTGCTTGGCTGGTGGTCTCCGCAGCTGGCAACCAACTCCAAGCGTTTTCTCCTTAGCGGAGAAGGATGAGGTGGCATAGAAAGGCCTTGCTTGTACTGGCCCTATCAACGCACCCATAGCCTAGAACTAGGGTGGGACCCACCTATGCCCTAGCTCCGAAATAGCACAAAACTCGCTTCTAGGAGCTGCATTCTGCAAAGGGAAACTGTGCTCGGGGAACAAACCTCAGCCCCAATGCGGCTTGGCTCAGGATCCCAGCGCTTGCCTAGTTCTCACCTAGCCCTAGGCTCCCCATAGGGCCAAGGAGGGTCTGGGCTGCCTCTGGCTCCGTGGGCACTGCTGCTTGGCTGGTGGTCTCCGCAGCTGGAAACCAACTCCAAGCGTCTTCTCCTTGGCAGAGAAGGATGATTTGGCCTGAAGAAACCCAGTGTGCCATGGCCCTAACACCACACCCATAGCCAGCTCTGCAGGGAGCCACCTAGGGCCTAGCTCCGAAACAGCACAAAACGTGCTTCCAGGAGCTGCATTCTGCAAAGGGAAACTGTGCTCAGGGAACAAACCACAGCCCCAATGCGGCTTGGCTCAGGATCCCAGCGCTTGCCTAGTTCTCACCTAGCCCTAGGCTCCCCATAGGGCCAAGGATGGTCTGGGCTGCCTCTGGCTCCGTGGGCACTGCTGCTTGGCTGGTGGTCTCCGCAGCTGGAACCCAACTCCAAGTGTCTTCTCCTTAGCGGAGAAGGTTGATTTGGCATAGAAAGGCCTTGATTGTACTGGCCCTATCAACCCACCTATAGCCTAGAGCTAGGGTGGGACCCACCTAAGGTGTAGCTTGGAAGTAGCACAAAACTCTCTTCTAGGAGCTGCATTCTGCAAAGGGAAACTGTGCTCGGGGAACAAACCTCAGCCCCAATGCCGCTTGGCTCAGGATCCCAGCGCTTGCCTAGTATTCAGCTAGCCCTAGGCTCCCCATAGGGCCAAGGAGGGTCTGGGCTGCCTCTGGCTCCATGGGCACTGCTGCTTGGCTGGTGGTCTCCGCAGCTGGAAACCAACTCCAAGTGTCTTCTCCTTGGCAGAGAAGGATGATTTGGCCTGAAGAAGCCCAGTGTGCCATGGCCCTAGCAACCCACCCATAGCCAGCTCGGGAGGGAGCCACCTAGGGCCTAGCTCCGAAACAGCACAAAACGTGCTTCCAGGAGCTGCATTCTGCAAAGGGAAACTGTGCTCAGGGAACAAACCACAGCCCCAATGCGGCTTGGCTCAGGATCCCAGCGCTTGCCTAGTTCTCGCCTAGCCCTAGGCTCCCGACAGGGCCAAGGTGGGTCTGGGCTTCCTCTGGCTCTGTGGGCACTGCTGCTTGGCTGGTGGTCTCCGCAGCTGGAACCCAACTCCAAGCATCTTCTCCTTAGCGGAGAAGCATGATTTGGCATAAAAATGCCTTGATTGTCCTGGCCCTATCCCCCAGCTATAGCCTAGAGCTAGGGTGGGACAACCAATGGCGTAGCTCCGAAATGGCACAAAACTCGCTTGTAGGAGCTGCATTCTGCAAAGGGAAACTGTGCTCAGGGAACAAACCAGAGCCGCCATGCGGCTTGGCTCAGGATCCCAGCGCTTGCCTAGTTCTCACCTAGCCCTAGGCTCCCCATAGGGCCAAGGAGGGTCTGGGCTGCCTCTGGCTCCATGGGCACTGCTGCTTGGCTGGTGGTCTCCGCAGCTGGAACCCAACTCCAAGTGTCTTCTCCTTAGCGGAGAAGGTTGATTTGGCATAGAAAGGCCTTGATTGTACTGGCCCTATCAACCCACCTATAGCCTAGAGCTAGGGTGGGACCCACCTAAGGTGTAGCTCGGAAGTAGCACAAAACTCTCTTCTAGGAGCTGCATTCTGCAAAGGGAAACTGTGCTCGGGGAACAAACCTCAGCCCCAATGCCGCTTGGCTCAGGATCCCAGCGCTTGCCTAGTATTCAGCTAGCCCTAGGCTCCCCATAGGGCCAAGGAGGGTCTGGGCTGCCTCTGGCTCCATGGGCACTGCTGCTTGGCTGGTGGTCTCCGCAGCTGGAAACCAACTCCAAGTGTCTTCTCCTTGGCAGAGAAGGATGATTTGGCCTGAAGAAGCCCAGTGTGCCATGGCCCTAGCAACCCACCCATAGCCAGCTCGGGAGGAAGCCACCTAGGGCCTAGCTCCGAAACAGCACAAAACGTGCTTCCAGGAGCTGCATTCTGCAAAGGGAAACTGTGCTCGGGGAACAAACCTCAGCCCCAATGCGGCTTGGCTCAGGATCCCAGCGCTTGCCTAGTTCTCACCTAGCCCTAGGCTCCCAAAAGGGCCAAGGAGGGTCTGGGCTGCCTCTGGATCCAGGGGCACTGCTGCTTGGCTGGTGGTCTCCGCAGCTAGAGCCCAATTCAAAGCGTCCTCCCCTTAGCAGAGAAGGCTGATTTGGCATAGAAAGGCCTTGATTGTACTGGCCCTTTCAACCCACCCATAGCCTAGATGTAGTGTGGGACCCACAAAGGGGCTATCTCGAAACAGCACAAAACGCGCTTCTAGGAGCTGCATTCTGCAAAGGGAAACTGTGCTCAGGGAACAAACCTCAGCCCCAATGCAGCTTGGCTCAGGATCCCAGTGCTTGCCTAGTTCTCACCTAGCCCTAGGCTCCCGACAGGGCCAAGGAGGGTCTGGGCTGCCTCTGGCTCCGTGGGCACTGCTGCTTGGCTGGTGGTCTCCGCAGCTGGCAACCAACTCCAAGCGTTTTCTCCTTAGCGGAGAAGGCTGATTTGGCATAGAAAGGGCTTGCTTGTACTGGCCCTATCAACGCACCCATAGCCTAGAACTAGGGTGGGACCCACCTATGCCCTAGCTCCGAAATAGCACAAAACTCGCTTCTAGGAGCTGCATTCTGCAAAGGGAAACTGTGCTCGGGGAACAAACCTCAGCCCCAATGCGGCTTGGCTCAGGATCCCAGCGCTTGCCTAGTTCTCACCTAGCCCTAGGCTCCCCATAGGGCCAAGGAGGGTCTGGGCTGCCTCTGGCTTCGTGGGCACTGCTGCTTGGCTGGTGGTCTCCGCAGCTGGAACCCAATTCCAAGCGTCTTCTCCTTCGCGGAGAAGGATGCGGTGGCATGAAAAATCCCTGTGTGCACTGGCCCTATCCACCCAGCCGTAGCCGGATAGGGTGGGACCCACTTCTGGGCTACCTCGAAACAGCAGAAAACGCGCTTCTAGGAGCTGCATTCTGCAAAGGGAAACTGTGCTCGGGGAACAAACCTCAGCCCCAGTGCAGCTTGGCTCAGGATCCCAGCGCTTGCCTAGTTCTCACCTAGCCCTAGGCTCCCCATAGGGCCAAGGAGGGTCTGGGCTGCCTCTGGCTCCGTGGGCACTGCTGCTTGGCTGGTGGTCTCCGCAGCTGGAAACCAACTCCAAGCGTTTTCTCCTTAGCGGAGAAGGCTGATTTGGCATAGAAAGGCCTTGATTGTACTGGCCCTATCAACGCACCCATAGCCTAGCACTAGGGTGGGACCCACCTATGCCCTAGCTCCGAAATAGCACAAAACTCGCTTCTAGGTGCTGCATTCTGCAAAGGGAAACTGTGCTCGGGGAACAAACCTCAGCCCCAATGCGGCTTGGCTCAGAATCCCAGCGCTTGCCTAGTTCTCACCTAGCCCTAGGCTCCCCATAGGGCCAAGGAGGGTCTGGGCTGCCTCTGGCTCCGTGGGCACTGCTGCTTGGCTGGTGGTCTCCGCAGCTGGAAACCAACTCCAAGCGTCTTCTCCTTCGCGGAGAAGGATGCGGTGGCGTGAAAAAGCCCTGTGTGCACTGCCCTATCCACCCAGCCATAGCCAGCTAGGGTGGGACCCACTTATGGGCTACCTCGAAACAGCAGAAAACGCGCTTCTAGGAGCTGCATTCTGCAAAGGGAAACTGTGCTCGGGGAACAAACCTCAGCCCCAATGCGGCTTGGCTCAGGATCCCAGCGCTTGCCTAGTTCTCACCTAGCCCTAGGCTCCCAAAAGGGCCAAGGAGGGTCTGGGCTGCCTCTGGATCCAGGGGCACTGCTGCTTGGCTGGTGGTCTCCGCAGCTAGAGCCCAATTCAAAGCGTCCTCCCCTTAGCAGAGAAAGCTGATTTGGCATAGAAAGGCCTTGATTGTACTGGCCCTTTGAACCCACCCATAGCCTAGATGTAGTGTGGGACCCACAAAGGGGCTATCTCGAAACAGCACAAAACGCGCTTCTAGGAGCTGCATTCTGCAAAGGGAAACTGTGCTCAGGGAACAAACCTCAGCCCCAATGCAGCTTGGCTCAGGATCCCAGCGCTTGCCTAGTTCTCACCTAGCCCTAGGCTCCCGACAGGGCCAAGGAGGGTCTGGGCTGCCTCTGGCTCCGTGGGCACTGCTGCTTGGCTGGTGGTCTCCGCAGCTGGAAACCAACTCCAAGCGTTTTCTCCTTAGCGGAGAAGGCTGATTTGGCATAGAAAGGCCTTGCTTGTACTGGCCCTATCAACGCACCCATAGCCTAGAACTAGGGTGGGACCCACCTATGCCCTAGCTCCGAAATAGCACAAAACTCGCTTCTAGGAGCTGCATTCTGCAAAGGGAAACTGTGCTCCGGGAACAAACCTCAGCCCCAATGCGGCTTGGCTCAGGATCCCAGCGCTTGCCTAGTTCTCACCTAGCCCTAGGCTCCCCATAGGGCCAAGGAGGGTCTGGGCTGCCTCTGGCTCCGTGGGCACTGCTGCTTGGCTGGTGGTCTCCGCAGCTGGAAACCAACTCCAAGCGTCTTCTCCTTGACAGAGAAGGATGATTTGGCCTGAAGAAGCGCAGTGTGCCATGGCCCTAGCAACCCACCCATAGCCAGCTCTGCAGGGAGCCACCTAGGGCCTAGCTCCGAAACAGCACAAAACGTGCTTCCAGGAGCTGCATTCTGTAAAGGGAAACTGTGCTCAGGGAACAAACCACAGCCCCAATGCGGCTTGGCTCAGGATCCCAGCGCTTGCCTAGTTCTCGCCTAGCCCTAGGCTCCCGACAGGGCCAAGGAGGGTCTGGGCTTCCTCTGGCTCTGTGGGCACTGCTGCTTGGCTGGTGGTCTCCGCAGCTGGAACCCAACTCCAAGCATCTTCTCCTTAGCGGAAAAGCCTGATTTGGCATAAAAATGCCTTGATTGTCCTGGCCCTATCCCCCAGCTATAGCCTAGAGCTAGGGTGGGACAACCAAAGGCGTAGCTCCGAAATGGCACAAAACTCGCTTGTAGGAGCTGCATTCTGCAAAGGGAAACTGTGCTCAGGGAACAAACCAGAGCCGCCATGCGGCTTGGCTCAGGATCCCAGCGCTTGCCTAGTTCTCACCTAGCCCTAGGCTCCCCATAGGGCCAAGGAGGGTCTGGGCTGCCTCTGGCTCCATGGGCACTGCTGCTTGGCTGGTGGTCTCCGCAGCTGGAACCCAACTCCAAGTGTCTTCTCCTTAGCGGAGAAGGTTGATTTGGCATAGAAAGGCCTTGATTGTACTGGCCCTATCAACCCACCTATAGCCTAGAGCTAGGGTGGGACCCACCTAAGGTGTAGCTCGGAAGTAGCACAAAACTCTCTTCTAGGAGCTGCATTCTGCAAAGGGAAACTGTGCTCGGGGAACAAACCTCAGCCCCAATGCCGCTTGGCTCAGGATCCCAGCGCTTGCCTAGTATTCAGCTAGCCCTAGGCTCCCCATAGGGCCAAGGAGGGTCTGGGCTGCCTCTGGCTCCATGGGCACTGCTGCTTGGCTGGTGGTCTCCGCAGCTGGAAACCAACTCCAAGTGTCTTCTCCTTGGCAGAGAAGGATGATTTGGCCTGAAGAAGCCCAGTGTGCCATGGCCCTAGCAACCCACCCATAGCCAGCTCGGGAGGGAGCCACCTAGGGCCTAGCTCCGAAACAGCACAAAACGTGCTTCCAGGAGCTGCATTCTGCAAAGGGAAACTGTGCTCGGGGAACAAACCTCAGCCCCAATGCGGCTTGGCTCAGGATCCCAGCGCTTGCCTAGTTCTCACCTAGCCCTAGGCTCCCCATAGGGCCAAGGAGGGTCTGGGCTGCCTCTGGCTCCGTGGGCACTGCTGCTTGGCTGGTGGTCTCCGCAGCTGGCAACCAACTCCAAGCGTTTTCTCCTTAGCGGAGAACGATGAGGTGGCATAGAAAGGCCTTGCTTGTACTGGCCCTATCAACGCACCCATAGCCTAGAACTAGGGTGGGACCCACCTATGCCCTAGCTCCGAAATAGCACAAAACGTTCTTCTAGGAGCTGCATTCTGCAAAGGGAAACTGTGCTCGGGGAACAAACCTCAGCCCCAATGCGGCTTGGCTCAGGATCCCAGCGCTTGCCTAGTTCTCACCTAGCCCTAGGCTCCCCATATGGCCAAGGAGGGTCTGGGCGGCCTCTGGCTCCGTGGGCACTGCTGCTTGGCTGGTGGTCTCCGCAGCTGGACCAAACTCCAAGCGTCTTCTCCTTGGCAGAGAAGGATGATTTGGCCTGAAGAAACCCAGTGTGCCATGGCCCTAGCACCACACACATAGCCAGCTCTGCAGGGAGCCACCTAGGGCCTAGCTCCGAAACAGCACAAAACGTGCTTCCAGGAGCTGCATTCTGCAAAGGGAAACTGTGCTCAGGGAACAAACCACAGCCCCAATGCGGCTTGGCTCAGGATCCCAGCGCTTGCCTAGTTCTCACCTAGCCCTAGGCTCCCCATAGGGCCAAGGAGGGTCTGGGCTGCCTCTGGCTCCGTGGGCACTGCTGCTTGGCTGGTGGTCTCCGCAGCTGGAACCCAACTCCAAGTGTCTTCTCCTTAGCGGAGAAGGTTGATTTGGCATAGAAAGGCCTTGATTGTACTGGCCCTATCAACCCACCTATAGCCTAGAGCTAGGGTGGGACCCACCTAAGGTGTAGCTCGGAAGTAGCACAAAACTCTCTTCTAGGAGCTGCATTCTGCAAAGGGAAACTGTGCTCGGGGAACAAACCTCAGCCCCAATGCCGCTTGGCTCAGGATCCCAGCGCTTGCCTAGTATTCAGCTAGCCCTAGGCTCCCCATAGGGCCAAGGAGGGTCTGGGCTGCCTCTGGCTCCATGGGCACTGCTGCTTGGCTGGTGGTCTCCGCAGCTGGAGCCCAATTCAAAGCGTCTTCCCCTTAGCAGAGAAGGCTGATTTGGCATAGAAAGGCCTTGATTGTACTGGCCCTTTCAACCCACCCATAGCCTAAATGTAGTGTGGGACCCACAAAGGGGCTATCTCGAAACAGCACAAAACGCGCTTCTAGGAGCTGCATTCTGCAAAGGGAAACTGTGCTCAGGGAACAAACCTCAGCCCCAATGCAGCTTGGCTCAGGATCCCAGCGCTTGCCTAGTATTCAGCTAGCCCTAGGCTCCCCATAGGGCCAAGGAGGGTCTGGGCTGCCTCTGGCTCCGTGGGCACTGCTGCTTGGCTGGTGGTCTCCGCAGCTGGCAACCAACTCCAAGCGTTTTCTCCTTAGCGGAGAAGGCTGATTTGGCATAGAAAGGGCTTGCTTGTACTGGCCCTATCAACGCACCCATAGCCTAGAACTAGGGTGGGACCCACCTATGCCCTAGCTCCGGAATAGCACAAAACTCGCTTCTAGGAGCTGCATTCTGCAAAGGGAAACTGTGCTCGGGGAACAAACCTCAGCCCCAATGCGGCTTGGCTCAGGATCCCAGCGCTTGCCTAGTTCTCACCTAGCCCTAGGCTCCCCATAGGGCCAAGGAGGGTCTGGGCTGCCTCTGGCTCCGTGGGCACTGCTGCTTGGCTGGTGGTCTCCGCAGCTGGAAACCAACTCCAAGCGTCTTCTCCTTCGCGGAGAAGGATGCGGTGGCGTGAAAAAGCCCTGTGTGCACTGGCCCTATCCACCCAGCCATAGCCAGCTAGGGTGGGACCCACTTATGGGCTACCTCGAAACAGCAGAAAACGCGCTTCTAGGAGCTGCATTCTGCAAAGGGAAACTGTACTCGGGGAACAAACCTCAGCCCCAATGCGGCTTGGCTCAGGATCCCAGCGCTTGCCTAGTATTCAGCTAGCCCTAGGCTCCCCATAGGGCCAAGGAGGGTCTGGGCTGCCTCTGGCTCCGTGGGCACTGCTGCTTGGCTGGTGGTCTCCGCAGCTGGAAACCAACTCCAAGCGTCTTCTCCTTGACAGAGAAGGATGATTTGGCCTGAAGAAGCGCAGTGTGCCATGGCCCTAGCAACCCACCCATAGCCAGCTCGGGAGGGAGCCACCTAGGGCCTAGCTCCGAAACAGCACAAAACGTGCTTCCAGGAGCTGCATTCTGTAAAGGGAAACTGTGCTCAGGGAACAAACCACAGCCCCAATGCGGCTTGGCTCAGGATCCCAGCGCTTGCCTAGTTCTCGCCTAGCCCTAGGCTCCCGACAGGGCCAAGGAGGGTCTGGGCTTCCTCTGGCTCTGTGGGCACTGCTGCTTGGCTGGTGGTCTCCGCAGCTGGAACCCAACTCCAAGCATCTTCTCCTTAGCGGAAAAGCCTGATTTGGCATAAAAATGCCTTGATTGTCCTGGCCCTATCCCCCAGCTATAGCCTAGAGCTAGGGTGGGACAACCAAAGGCGTAGCTCCGAAATGGCACAAAACTCGCTTGTAGGAGCTGCATTCTGCAAAGGGAAACTGTGCTCAGGGAACAAACCAGAGCCGCCATGCGGCTTGGCTCAGGATCCCAGCGCTTGCCTAGTTCTCACCTAGCCCTAGGCTCCCCATAGGGCCAAGGAGGGTCTGGGCTGCCTCTGGCTCCATGGGCACTGCTGCTTGGCTGGTGGTCTCCGCAGCTGGAACCCAACTCCAAGTGTCTTCTCCTTAGCGGAGAAGGTTGATTTGGCATAGAAAGGCCTTGATTGTACTGGCCCTATCAACCCACCTATAGCCTAGAGCTAGGGTGGGACCCACCTAAGGTGTAGCTCGGAAGTAGCACAAAACTCTCTTCTAGGAGCTGCATTCTGCAAAGGGAAACTGTGCTCGGGGAACAAACCTCAGCCCCAATGCCGCTTGGCTCAGGATCCCAGCGCTTGCCTAGTATTCAGCTAGCCCTAGGCTCCCCATAGGGCCAAGGAGGGTCTGGGCTGCCTCTGGCTCCATGGGCACTGCTGCTTGGCTGGTGGTCTCCGCAGCTGGAAACCAACTCCAAGTGTCTTCTCCTTGGCAGAGAAGGATGATTTGGCCTGAAGAAGCCCAGTGTGCCATGGCCCTAGCAACCCACCCATAGCCAGCTCGGGAGGAAGCCACCTAGGGCCTAGCTCCGAAACAGCACACAACGTGCTTCCAGGAGCTGCATTCTGCAAAGGGAAACTGTGCTCGGGGAACAAACCTCAGCCCCAATGCGGCTTGGCTCAGGATCCCAGCGCTTGCCTAGTTCTCACCTAGCCCTAGGCTCCCAAAAGGGCCAAGGAGGGTCTGGGCTGCCTCTGGATCCAGGGGCACTGCTGCTTGGCTGGTGGTCTCCGCAGCTAGAGCCCAATTCAAAGCGTCCTCCCCTTAGCAGAGAAGGCTGATTTGGCATAGAAAGGCCTTGATTGTACTGGCCCTTTCAACCCACCCATAGCCTAGATGTAGTGTGGGACCCACAAAGGGGCTATCTCGAAACAGCACAAAACGCGCTTCTAGGAGCTGCATTCTGCAAAGGGAAACTGTGCTCAGGGAACAAACCTCAGCCCCAATGCAGCTTGGCTCAGGATCCCAGTGCTTGCCTAGTTCTCACCTAGCCCTAGGCTCCCGACAGGGCCAAGGAGGGTCTGGGCTGCCTCTGGCTCCGTGGGCACTGCTGCTTGGCTGGTGGTCTCCGCAGCTGGAAACCAACTCCAAGCGTTTTCTCCTTAGCGGAGAAGGCTGATTTGGCATAGAAAGGCCTTGATTGTACTGGCCCTATCAACGCACCCATAGCCTAGAACTAGGGTGGGACCCACCTATGCCCTAGCTCCGAAATAGCACAAAACTCGCTTCTAGGAGCTGCATTCTGCAAAGGGAAACTGTGCTCCGGGAACAAACCTCAGCCCCAATGCGGCTTGGCTCAGGATCCCAGCGCTTGCCTAGTTCTCACCTAGCCCTAGGCTCCCCATAGGGCCAAGGAGGGTCTGGGCTGCCTCTGGCTCCGTGGGCACTGCTGCTTGGCTGGTGGTCTCCGCAGCTGGAAACCAACTCCAAGCGTCTTCTCCTTCGCGGAGAAGGATGCGGTGGCGTGAAAAAGCCCTGTGTGCACTGGCCCTATCCACCCAGCCATAGCCAGCTAGGGTGGGACCCACTTATGGGCTACCTCGAAACAGCAGAAAACGCGCTTCTAGGAGCTGCATTCTGCAAAGGGAAACTGTGCTCGGGGAACAAACCTCAGCCCCAATGCCGCTTGGCTCAGGATCCCAGCGCTTGCCTAGTATTCAGCTAGCCCTAGGCTCCCCATAGGGCCAAGGAGGGTCTGGGCTGCCTCTGGCTCCATGGGCACTGCTGCTTGGCTGGTGGTCTCCGCAGCTGGAAACCAACTCCAAGTGTCTTCTCCTTGGCAGAGAAGGATGATTTGGCCTGAAGAAGCCCAGTGTGCCATGGCCCTAGCAACCCACCCATAGCCAGCTCGGGAGGGAGCCACCTAGGGCCTAGCTCCGAAACAGCACAAAACGCGCTTCTAGGAGCTGCATTCTGCAAAGGGAAACTGTGCTCGGGGAACAAACCTCAGCCCCAATGCGGCTTGGCTCAGGATCCCAGCGCTTGCCTAGTTCTCACCTAGCCCTAGGCTCCCCATAGGGCCAAGGAGGGTCTGGGCTGCCTCTGGCTCCGTGGGCACTGCTGCTTGGCTGGTGGTCTCCGCAGCTGGCAACCAACTCCAAGCGTTTTCTCCTTAGCGGAGAACGATGAGGTGGCATAGAAAGGCCTTGCTTGTACTGGCCCTATCAACGCACCCATAGCCTAGAACTAGGGTGGGACCCACCTATGCCCTAGCTCCGAAATAGCACAAAACTCGCTTCTAGGAGCTGCATTCTGCAAAGGGAAACTGTGCTCGGGGAACAAACCTCAGCCCCAATGCGGCTTGGCTCAGGATCCCAGCGCTTGCCTAGTTCTCACCTAGCCCTAGGCTCCCCATAGGGCCAAGGAGGGTCTGGGCTGCCTCTGGCTCCGTGGGCACTGCTGCTTGGCTGGTGGTCTCCGCAGCTGGACCAAACTCCAAGCGTCTTCTCCTTGGCAGAGAAGGATGATTTGGCCTGAAGAAACCCAGTGTGCCATGGCCCTAGCACCACACCCATAGCCAGCTCTGCAGGGAGCCACCTAGGGCCTAGCTCCGAAACAGCACAAAACGTGCTTCCAGGAGCTGCATTCTGCAAAGGGAAACTGTGCTCAGGGAACAAACCACAGCCCCAATGCGGCTTGGCTCAGGATCCCAGCGCTTGCCTAGTTCTCACCTAGCCCTAGGCTCCCCATAGGGCCAAGGAGGGTCTGGGCTGCCTCTGGCTCCGTGGGCACTGCTGCTTGGCTGGTGGTCTCCGCAGCTGGAACCCAACTCCAAGTGTCTTCTCCTTAGCGGAGAAGGTTGATTTGGCATAGAAAGGCCTTGATTGTACTGGCCCTATCAACCCACCTATAGCCTAGAGCTAGGGTGGGACCCACCTAAGGTGTAGCTCGGAAGTAGCACAAAACTCTCTTCTAGGAGCTGCATTCTGCAAAGGGAAACTGTGCTCGGGGAACAAACCTCAGCCCCAATGCCGCTTGGCTCAGGATCCCAGCGCTTGCCTAGTATTCAGCTAGCCCTAGGCTCCCCATAGGGCCAAGGAGGGTCTGGGCTGCCTCTGGCTCCATGGGCACTGCTGCTTGGCTGGTGGTCTCCGCAGCTGGAGCCCAATTCAAAGCGTCTTCCCCTTAGCAGAGAAGGCTGATTTGGCATAGAAAGGCCTTGATTGTACTGGCCCTTTCAACCCACCCATAGCCTAAATGTAGTGTGGGACCCACAAAGGGGCTATCTCGAAACAGCACAAAACGCGCTTCTAGGAGCTGCATTCTGCAAAGGGAAACTGTGCTCAGGGAACAAACCTCAGCCCCAATGCAGCTTGGCTCAGGATCCCAGTGCTTGCCTAGTTCTCACCTAGCCCTAGGCTCCCGACAGGGCCAAGGAGGGTCTGGGCTGCCTCTGGCTCCGTGGGCACTGCTGCTTGGCTGGTGGTCTCCGCAGCTGGAAACCAACTCCAAGCGTTTTCTCCTTAGCGGAGAAGGCTGATTTGTCATAGAAAGGCCTTGCTTGTACTGGCCCTATCAACGCACCCATAGCCTAGAACTAGGGTGGGACCCACCTATGCCCTAGCTCCGAAATAGCACAAAACTCGCTTCTAGGAGCTGCATTCTGCAAAGGGAAACTGTGCTCGGGGAACAAACCTCAGCCCCAATGCGGCTTGGCTCAGGATCCCAGCGCTTGCCTAGTTCTCACCTAGCCCTAGGCTCCCCATATGGCCAAGGAGGGTCTGGGCTGCCTCTGGCTCCGTGGGCACTGCTGCTTGGCTGGTGGTCTCCGCAGCTGGAAACCAACTCCAAGCGTCTTCTCCTTCGCGGAGAAGGATGCGGTGGCGTGAAAAAGCCCTGTGTGCACTGGCCCTATCCACCCAGCCATAGCCAGCTAGGGTGGGACCCACTTATGGGCTACCTCGAAACAGCAGAAAACGCGCTTCTAGGAGCTGCATTCTGCAAAGGGAAACTGTACTCGGGGAACAAACCTCAGCCCCAATGCGGCTTGGCTCAGGATCCCAGCGCTTGCCTAGTTCTCACCTAGCCCTAGGCTCCCCATAGGGACAAGGAGGGTCTGGGCTGCCTCTGGCTCCATGGGCACTGCTGCTTGGCTGGTGGTCTCCGCAGCTGGAACCCAACTCCAAGTGTCTTCTCCTTAGCGGAGAAGGTTGATTTGGCATAGAAAGGCCTTGATTGTACTGGCCCTATCAACCCACCTATAGCCTAGAGCTAGGGTGGGACCCACCTAAGGTGTAGCTCGGAAGTAGCACAAAACTCTCTTCTAGGAGCTGCATTCTGCAAAGGGAAACTGTGCTCGGGGAACAAACCTCAGCCCCAATGCCGCTTGGCTCAGAATCCCAGCGCTTGCCTAGTATTCAGCTAGCCCTAGGCTCCCCATAGGGCCAAGGAGGGTCTGGGCTGCCTCTGGCTCCATGGGCACTGCTGCTTGGCTGGTGGTCTCCGCAGCTGGAAACCAACTCCAAGTGTCTTCTCCTTGGCAGAGAAGGATGATTTGGCCTGAAGAAGCCCAGTGTGCCATGGCCCTAGCAACCCACCCATAGCCAGCTCGGGAGGAAGCCACCTAGGGCCTAGCTCCGAAACAGCACAAAACGTGCTTCCAGGAGCTGCATTCTGCAAAGGGAAACTGTGCTCGGGGAACAAACCTCAGCCCCAATGCGGCTTGGCTCAGGATCCCAGCGCTTGCCTAGTTCTCACCTAGCCCTAGGCTCCCAAAAGGGCCAAGGAGGGTCTGGGCTGCCTCTGGATCCAGGGGCACTGCTGCTTGGCTGGTGGTCTCCGCAGCTAGAGCCCAATTCAAAGCGTCCTCCCCTTAGCAGAGAAAGCTGATTTGGCATAGAAAGGCCTTGATTGTACTGGCCCTTTGAACCCACCCATAGCCTAGATGTAGTGTGGGACCCACAAAGGGGCTATCTCGAAACAGCACAAAACGCGCTTCTAGGAGCTGCATTCTGCAAAGGGAAACTGTGCTCAGGGAACAAACCTCAGCCCCAATGCAGCTTGGCTCAGGATCCCAGCGCTTGCCTAGTTCTCACCTAGCCCTAGGCTCCCGACAGGGCCAAGGAGGGTCTGGGCTGCCTCTGGCTCCGTGGGCACTGCTGCTTGGCTGGTGGTCTCCGCAGCTGGAAACCAACTCCAAGCGTTTTCTCCTTAGCGGAGAAGGCTGATTTGGCATAGAAAGGCCTTGCTTGTACTGGCCCTATCAACGCACCCATAGCCTAGAACTAGGGTGGGACCCACCTATGCCCTAGCTCCGAAATAGCACAAAACTCGCTTCTAGGAGCTGCATTCTGCAAAGGGAAACTGTGCTCCGGGAACAAACCTCAGCCCCAATGCGGCTTGGCTCAGGATCCCAGCGCTTGCCTAGTTCTCACCTAGCCCTAGGCTCCCCATAGGGCCAAGGAGGGTCTGGGCTGCCTCTGGCTCCGTGGGCACTGCTGCTTGGCTGGTGGTCTCCGCAGCTGGAAACCAACTCCAAGCGTCTTCTCCTTGACAGAGAAGGATGATTTGGCCTGAAGAAGCGCAGTGTGCCATGGCCCTAGCAACCCACCCATAGCCAGCTCTGCAGGGAGCCACCTAGGGCCTAGCTCCGAAACAGCACAAAACGTGCTTCCAGGAGCTGCATTCTGTAAAGGGAAACTGTGCTCAGGGAACAAACCACAGCCCCAATGCGGCTTGGCTCAGGATCCCAGCGCTTGCCTAGTTCTCGCCTAGCCCTAGGCTCCCGACAGGGCCAAGGAGGGTCTGGGCTTCCTCTGGCTCTGTGGGCACTGCTGCTTGGCTGGTGGTCTCCGCAGCTGGAACCCAACTCCAAGCATCTTCTCCTTAGCGGAAAAGCCTGATTTGGCATAAAAATGCCTTGATTGTCCTGGCCCTATCCCCCAGCTATAGCCTAGAGCTAGGGTGGGACAACCAAAGGCGTAGCTCCGAAATGGCACAAAACTCGCTTGTAGGAGCTGCATTCTGCAAAGGGAAACTGTGCTCAGGGAACAAACCAGAGCCGCCATGCGGCTTGGCTCAGGATCCCAGCGCTTGCCTAGTTCTCACCTAGCCCTAGGCTCCCCATAGGGCCAAGGAGGGTCTGGGCTGCCTCTGGCTCCATGGGCACTGCTGCTTGGCTGGTGGTCTCCGCAGCTGGAACCCAACTCCAAGTGTCTTCTCCTTAGCGGAGAAGGTTGATTTGGCATAGAAAGGCCTTGATTGTACTGGCCCTATCAACCCACCTATAGCCTAGAGCTAGGGTGGGACCCACCTAAGGTGTAGCTCGGAAGTAGCACAAAACTCTCTTCTAGGAGCTGCATTCTGCAAAGGGAAACTGTGCTCGGGGAACAAACCTCAGCCCCAATGCCGCTTGGCTCAGGATCCCAGCGCTTGCCTAGTATTCAGCTAGCCCTAGGCTCCCCATAGGGCCAAGGAGGGTCTGGGCTGCCTCTGGCTCCATGGGCACTGCTGCTTGGCTGGTGGTCTCCGCAGCTGGAAACCAACTCCAAGTGTCTTCTCCTTGGCAGAGAAGGATGATTTGGCCTGAAGAAGCCCAGTGTGCCATGGCCCTAGCAACCCACCCATAGCCAGCTCGGGAGGGAGCCACCTAGGGCCTAGCTCCGAAACAGCACAAAACGTGCTTCCAGGAGCTGCATTCTGCAAAGGGAAACTGTGCTCGGGGAACAAACCTCAGCCCCAATGCGGCTTGGCTCAGGATCCCAGCGCTTGCCTAGTTCTCACCTAGCCCTAGGCTCCCCATAGGGCCAAGGAGGGTCTGGGCTGCCTCTGGCTCCGTGGGCACTGCTGCTTGGCTGGTGGTCTCCGCAGCTGGCAACCAACTCCAAGCGTTTTCTCCTTAGCGGAGAACGATGAGGTGGCATAGAAAGGCCTTGCTTGTACTGGCCCTATCAACGCACCCATAGCCTAGAACTAGGGTGGGACCCACCTATGCCCTAGCTCCGAAATAGCACAAAACGTTCTTCTAGGAGCTGCATTCTGCAAAGGGAAACTGTGCTCGGGGAACAAACCTCAGCCCCAATGCGGCTTGGCTCAGGATCCCAGCGCTTGCCTAGTTCTCACCTAGCCCTAGGCTCCCCATATGGCCAAGGAGGGTCTGGGCGGCCTCTGGCTCCGTGGGCACTGCTGCTTGGCTGGTGGTCTCCGCAGCTGGACCAAACTCCAAGCGTCTTCTCCTTGGCAGAGAAGGATGATTTGGCCTGAAGAAACCCAGTGTGCCATGGCCCTAGCACCACACACATAGCCAGCTCTGCAGGGAGCCACCTAGGGCCTAGCTCCGAAACAGCACAAAACGTGCTTCCAGGAGCTGCATTCTGCAAAGGGAAACTGTGCTCAGGGAACAAACCACAGCCCCAATGCGGCTTGGCTCAGGATCCCAGCGCTTGCCTAGTTCTCACCTAGCCCTAGGCTCCCCATAGGGCCAAGGAGGGTCTGGGCTGCCTCTGGCTCCGTGGGCACTGCTGCTTGGCTGGTGGTCTCCGCAGCTGGAACCCAACTCCAAGTGTCTTCTCCTTAGCGGAGAAGGTTGATTTGGCATAGAAAGGCCTTGATTGTACTGGCCCTATCAACCCACCTATAGCCTAGAGCTAGGGTGGGACCCACCTAAGGTGTAGCTCGGAAGTAGCACAAAACTCTCTTCTAGGAGCTGCATTCTGCAAAGGGAAACTGTGCTCGGGGAACAAACCTCAGCCCCAATGCCGCTTGGCTCAGGATCCCAGCGCTTGCCTAGTATTCAGCTAGCCCTAGGCTCCCCATAGGGCCAAGGAGGGTCTGGGCTGCCTCTGGCTCCATGGGCACTGCTGCTTGGCTGGTGGTCTCCGCAGCTGGAGCCCAATTCAAAGCGTCTTCCCCTTAGCAGAGAAGGCTGATTTGGCATAGAAAGGCCTTGATTGTACTGGCCCTTTCAACCCACCCATAGCCTAAATGTAGTGTGGGACCCACAAAGGGGCTATCTCGAAACAGCACAAAACGCGCTTCTAGGAGCTGCATTCTGCAAAGGGAAACTGTGCTCAGGGAACAAACCTCAGCCCCAATGCAGCTTGGCTCAGGATCCCAGCGCTTGCCTAGTATTCAGCTAGCCCTAGGCTCCCCATAGGGCCAAGGAGGGTCTGGGCTGCCTCTGGCTCCGTGGGCACTGCTGCTTGGCTGGTGGTCTCCGCAGCTGGCAACCAACTCCAAGCGTTTTCTCCTTAGCGGAGAAGGCTGATTTGGCATAGAAAGGGCTTGCTTGTACTGGCCCTATCAACGCACCCATAGCCTAGAACTAGGGTGGGACCCACCTATGCCCTAGCTCCGGAATAGCACAAAACTCGCTTCTAGGAGCTGCATTCTGCAAAGGGAAACTGTGCTCGGGGAACAAACCTCAGCCCCAATGCGGCTTGGCTCAGGATCCCAGCGCTTGCCTAGTTCTCACCTAGCCCTAGGCTCCCCATAGGGCCAAGGAGGGTCTGGGCTGCCTCTGGCTCCGTGGGCACTGCTGCTTGGCTGGTGGTCTCCGCAGCTGGAAACCAACTCCAAGCGTCTTCTCCTTCGCGGAGAAGGATGCGGTGGCGTGAAAAAGCCCTGTGTGCACTGGCCCTATCCACCCAGCCATAGCCAGCTAGGGTGGGACCCACTTATGGGCTACCTCGAAACAGCAGAAAACGCGCTTCTAGGAGCTGCATTCTGCAAAGGGAAACTGTACTCGGGGAACAAACCTCAGCCCCAATGCGGCTTGGCTCAGGATCCCAGCGCTTGCCTAGTATTCAGCTAGCCCTAGGCTCCCCATAGGGCCAAGGAGGGTCTGGGCTGCCTCTGGCTCCGTGGGCACTGCTGCTTGGCTGGTGGTCTCCGCAGCTGGAAACCAACTCCAAGCGTCTTCTCCTTGACAGAGAAGGATGATTTGGCCTGAAGAAGCGCAGTGTGCCATGGCCCTAGCAACCCACCCATAGCCAGCTCGGGAGGGAGCCACCTAGGGCCTAGCTCCGAAACAGCACAAAACGTGCTTCCAGGAGCTGCATTCTGTAAAGGGAAACTGTGCTCAGGGAACAAACCACAGCCCCAATGCGGCTTGGCTCAGGATCCCAGCGCTTGCCTAGTTCTCGCCTAGCCCTAGGCTCCCGACAGGGCCAAGGAGGGTCTGGGCTTCCTCTGGCTCTGTGGGCACTGCTGCTTGGCTGGTGGTCTCCGCAGCTGGAACCCAACTCCAAGCATCTTCTCCTTAGCGGAAAAGCCTGATTTGGCATAAAAATGCCTTGATTGTCCTGGCCCTATCCCCCAGCTATAGCCTAGAGCTAGGGTGGGACAACCAAAGGCGTAGCTCCGAAATGGCACAAAACTCGCTTGTAGGAGCTGCATTCTGCAAAGGGAAACTGTGCTCAGGGAACAAACCAGAGCCGCCATGCGGCTTGGCTCAGGATCCCAGCGCTTGCCTAGTTCTCACCTAGCCCTAGGCTCCCCATAGGGCCAAGGAGGGTCTGGGCTGCCTCTGGCTCCATGGGCACTGCTGCTTGGCTGGTGGTCTCCGCAGCTGGAACCCAACTCCAAGTGTCTTCTCCTTAGCGGAGAAGGTTGATTTGGCATAGAAAGGCCTTGATTGTACTGGCCCTATCAACCCACCTATAGCCTAGAGCTAGGGTGGGACCCACCTAAGGTGTAGCTCGGAAGTAGCACAAAACTCTCTTCTAGGAGCTGCATTCTGCAAAGGGAAACTGTGCTCGGGGAACAAACCTCAGCCCCAATGCCGCTTGGCTCAGGATCCCAGCGCTTGCCTAGTATTCAGCTAGCCCTAGGCTCCCCATAGGGCCAAGGAGGGTCTGGGCTGCCTCTGGCTCCATGGGCACTGCTGCTTGGCTGGTGGTCTCCGCAGCTGGAAACCAACTCCAAGTGTCTTCTCCTTGGCAGAGAAGGATGATTTGGCCTGAAGAAGCCCAGTGTGCCATGGCCCTAGCAACCCACCCATAGCCAGCTCGGGAGGGAGCCACCTAGGGCCTAGCTCCGAAACAGCACAAAACGTGCTTCCAGGAGCTGCATTCTGCAAAGGGAAACTGTGCTCGGGGAACAAACCTCAGCCCCAATGCGGCTTGGCTCAGGATCCCAGCGCTTGCCTAGTTCTCACCTAGCCCTAGGCTCCCAAAAGGGCCAAGGAGGGTCTGGGCTGCCTCTGGATCCAGGGGCACTGCTGCTTGGCTGGTGGTCTCCGCAGCTAGAGCCCAATTCAAAGCGTCCTCCCCTTAGCAGAGAAGGCTGATTTGGCATAGAAAGGCCTTGATTGTACTGGCCCTTTCAACCCACCCATAGCCTAGATGTAGTCTGGGACCCACAAAGGGGCTATCTCGAAACAGCACAAAACGCGCTTCTAGGAGCTGCATTCTGCAAAGGGAAACTGTGCTCAGGGAACAAACCTCAGCCCCAATGCAGCTTGGCTCAGGATCCCAGTGCTTGCCTAGTTCTCACCTAGCCCTAGGCTCCCGACAGGGCCAAGGAGGGTCTGGGCTGCCTCTGGCTCCGTGGGCACTGCTGCTTGGCTGGTGGTCTCCGCAGCTGGCAACCAACTCCAAGCGTTTTCTCCTTAGCGGAGAAGGCTGATTTGGCATAGAAAGGGCTTGCTTGTACTGGCCCTATCAACGCACCCATAGCCTAGAACTAGGGTGGGACCCACCTATGCCCTAGCTCCGGAATAGCACAAAACTCGCTTCTAGGAGCTGCATTCTGCAAAGGGAAACTGTGCTCCGGGAACAAACCTCAGCCCCAATGCGGCTTGGCTCAGGATCCCAGCGCTTGCCTAGTTCTCACCTAGCCCTAGGCTCCCCATAGGGCCAAGGAGGGTCTGGGCTGCCTCTGGCTTCGTGGGCACTGCTGCTTGGCTGGTGGTCTCCGCAGCTGGAACCCAATTCCAAGCGTCTTCTCCTTCGCGGAGAAGGATGCGGTGGCATGAAAAATCCCTGTGTGCACTGGCCCTATCCACCCAGCCGTAGCCGGATAGGGTGGGACCCACTTCTGGGCTACCTCGAAACAGCAGAAAACGCGCTTCTAGGAGCTGCATTCTGCAAAGGGAAACTGTGCTCGGGGAACAAACCTCAGCCCCAGTGCAGCTTGGCTCAGGATCCCAGCGCTTGCCTAGTTCTCACCTAGCCCTAGGCTCCCCATAGGGCCGAGGAGGGTCTGGGCTGCCTCTGGCTCCGTGGGCACTGCTGCTTGGCTGGTGGTCTCCGCAGCTGGCAACCAACTCCAAGCGTTTTCTCCTTAGCGGAGAAGGCTGATTTGGCATAGAAAGGCCTTGATTGTACTGGCCCTATCAACGCACCCATAGCCTAGAACTAGGGTGGGACCCACCTATGCCCTAGCTCCGAAATAGCACAAAACTCGCTTCTAGGTGCTGCATTCTGCAAAGGGAAACTGTGCTCGGGGAACAAACCTCAGCCCCAATGCGGCTTGGCTCAGAATCCCAGCGCTTGCCTAGTTCTCACCTAGCCCTAGGCTCCCCATAGGGCCAAGGAGGGTCTGGGCTGCCTCTGGCTTCGTGGGCACTGCTGCTTGGCTGGTGGTCTCCGCAGATGGAACCCAACTCCAAGCGTCTTCTCCTTCGCGGAGAAGGATGAGGTGGCATGAAAAAGCCCTGTGTGCACTGGCCCTATCCACCCAGCCATAGCCGGCTAGGGTGGAACCCACCTATGGGCTACCTCGAAACAGCAGAAAACGCGCTTCTAGGAGCTGCATTCTGCAAAGGGAAACTGTGCTCGGGGAACAAACCTCAGCCCCAATGCGGCTTGGCTCAGGATCCCAGCGCTTGCCTAGTATTCAGCTAGCCCTAGGCTCCCCATAGGGCCAAGGAGGGTCTGGACTGCCTCTGGCTCCGTGGGCACTGCTGCTTGGCTGGTGGTCTCCGCAGCTGGAAACCAACTCCAAGCGTCTTCTCCTTGACAGAGAAGGATGATTTGGCCTGAAGAAGCCCAGTGTGCCATGGCCCTAGCAACCCACCCATAGCCAGCTCTGCAGGAAGCCACCTAGGGCCTAGCTCCGAAACAGCACAAAACGTGCTTCCAGGAGCTGCATTCTGTAAAGGGAAACTGTGCTCAGGGAACAAACCACAGCCCCAATGCGGCTTGGCTCAGGATCCCAGCGCTTGCCTAGTTCTCGCCTAGCCCTAGGCTCCCGACAGGGCCAAGGAGGGTCTGGGCTTCCTCTGGCTCTGTGGGCACTGCTGCTTGGCTGGTGGTCTCCGCAGCTGGAACCCAACTCCAAGCATCTTCTCCTTAGCGGAAAAGCCTGATTTGGCATAAAAATGCCTTGATTGTCCTGGCCCTATCCCCCAGCTATAGCCTAGAGCTAGGGTGGGACAACCAAAGGCTTAGCTCCGAAATGGCACAAAACTCGCTTGTAGGAGCTGCATTCTGCAAAGGGAAACTGTGCTCAGGGAACAAACCAGAGCCGCCATGCGGCTTGGCTCAGGATCCCAGCGCTTGCCTAGTTCTCACCTAGCCCTAGGCTCCCCATAGGGACAAGGAGGGTCTGGGCTGCCTCTGGCTCCATGGGCACTGCTGCTTGGCTGGTGGTCTCCGCAGCTGGAACCCAACTCCAAGTGTCTTCCCCTTAGCGGAGAAGGTTGATTTGGCATAGAAAGGCCTTGATTGTACTGGCCCTATCAACCCACCTATAGCCTAGAGCTAGGGTGGGACCCACCTAAGGTGTAGCTCGGAAGTAGCACAAAACTCTCTTCTAGGAGCTGCATTCTGCAAAGGGAAACTGTGCTCGGGGAACAAACCTCAGCCCCAATGCCGCTTGGCTCAGGATCCCAGCGCTTGCCTAGTATTCAGCTAGCCCTAGGCTCCCCATAGGGCCAAGGAGGGTCTGGGCTGCCTCTGGCTCCATGGGCACTGCTGCTTGGCTGGTGGTCTCCGCAGCTGGAAACCAACTCCAAGTGTCTTCTCCTTGGCAGAGAAGGATGATTTGGCCTGAAGAAGCCCAGTGTGCCATGGCCCTAGCAACCCACCCATAGCCAGCTCGGGAGGGAGCCACCTAGGGCCTAGCTCCGAAACAGCACAAAACGTGCTTCCAGGAGCTGCATTCTGCAAAGGGAAACTGTGCTCGGGGAACAAACCTCAGCCCCAATGCGGCTTGGCTCAGGATCCCAGCGCTTGCCTAGTTCTCACCTAGCCCTAGGCTCCCAAAAGGGCCAAGGAGGGTCTGGGCTGCCTCTGGATCCAGGGGCACTGCTGCTTGGCTGGTGGTCTCCGCAGCTAGAGCCCAATTCAAAGCGTCCTCCCCTTAGCAGAGAAGGCTGATTTGGCATAGAAAGGCCTTGATTGTACTTGCCCTTTCAACCCACCCATAGCCTAGATGTAGTGTGGGACCCACAAAGGGGCTATCTCGAAACAGCACAAAACGCGCTTCTAGGAGCTGCATTCTGCAAAGGGAAACTGTGCTCAGGGAACAAACCTCAGCCCCAATGCAGCTTGGCTCAGGATCCCAGTGCTTGCCTAGTTCTCACCTAGCCCTAGGCTCCCGACAGGGCCAAGGAGGGTCTGGGCTGCCTCTGGCTCCGTGGGCACTGCTGCTTGGCTGGTGGTCTCCGCAGCTGGCAACCAACTCCAAGCGTTTTCTCCTTAGCGGAGAAGGCTGATTTGGCATAGAAAGGGCTTGCTTGTACTGGCCCTATCAACGCACCCATAGCCTAGAACTAGGGTGGGACCCACCTATGCCCTAGCTCCGGAATAGCACAAAACTCGCTTCTAGGAGCTGCATTCTGCAAAGGGAAACTGTGCTCCGGGAACAAACCTCAGCCCCAATGCGGCTTGGCTCAGGATCCCAGCGCTTGCCTAGTTCTCACCTAGCCCTAGGCTCCCCATAGGGCCAAGGAGGGTCTGGGCTGCCTCTGGCTTCGTGGGCACTGCTGCTTGGCTGGTGGTCTCCGCAGCTGGAACCCAATTCCAAGCGTCTTCTCCTTCGCGGAGAAGGATGCGGTGGCATGAAAAATCCCTGTGTGCACTGGCCCTATCCACCCAGCCGTAGCCGGATAGGGTGGGACCCACTTCTGGGCTACCTCGAAACAGCAGAAAACGCGCTTCTAGGAGCTGCATTCTGCAAAGGGAAACTGTGCTCGGGGAACAAACCTCAGCCCCAGTGCAGCTTGGCTCAGGATCCCAGCGCTTGCCTAGTTCTCACCTAGCCCTAGGCTCCCCATAGGGCCGAGGAGGGTCTGGGCTGCCTCTGGCTCCGTGGGCACTGCTGCTTGGCTGGTGGTCTCCGCAGCTGGCAACCAACTCCAAGCGTTTTCTCCTTAGCGGAGAAGGCTGATTTGGCATAGAAAGGCCTTGATTGTACTGGCCCTATCAACGCACCCATAGCCTAGAACTAGGGTGGGACCCACCTATGCCCTAGCTCCGAAATAGCACAAAACTCGCTTCTAGGTGCTGCATTCTGCAAAGAGAAACTGTGCTCGGGGAACAAACCTCAGCCCCAATGCGGCTTGGCTCAGGATCCCAGCGCTTGCCTAGTTCTCACCTAGCCCTAGGCTCCCCATAGGGCCAAGGAGGGTCTGGGCTGCCTCTGGCTCCGTGGGCACTGCTGCTTGGCTGGTGGTCTCCGCAGCTGGAAACCAACTCCAAGCGTCTTCTCCTTCGCGGAGAAGGATGCGGTGGCGTGAAAAAGCCCTGTGTGCACTGGCCCTATCCACCCAGCCATAGCCAGCTAGGGTGGGACCCACTTATGGGCTACCTCGAAACAGCAGAAAACGCGCTTCTAGGAGCTGCATTCTGCAAAGGGAAACTGTGCTCGGGGAACAAACCTCAGCCCCAATGCGGCTTGGCTCAGGATCCCAGCGCTTGCCTAGTATTCAGCTAGCCCTAGGCTCCCCATAGGGCCAAGGAGGGTCTGGACTGCCTCTGGCTCCGTGGGCACTGCTGCTTGGCTGGTGGTCTCCGCAGCTGGAAACCAACTCCAAGCGTCTTCTCCTTGACAGAGAAGGATGATTTGGCCTGAAGAAGCGCAGTGTGCCATGGCCCTAGCAACCCACCCATAGCCAGCTCTGCAGGGAGCCACCTAGGGCCTAGCTCCGAAACAGCACAAAACGTGCTTCCAGGAGCTGCATTCTGTAAAGGGAAACTGTGCTCAGGGAACAAACCACAGCCCCAATGCGGCTTGGCTCAGGATCCCAGCGCTTGCCTAGTTCTCGCCTAGCCCTAGGCTCCCGACAGGGCCAAGGAGGGTCTGGGCTTCCTCTGGCTCTGTGGGCACTGCTGCTTGGCTGGTGGTCTCCGCAGCTGGAACCCAACTCCAAGCATCTTCTCCTTAGCGGAAAAGCCTGATTTGGCATAAAAATGCCTTGATTGTCCTGGCCCTATCCCCCAGCTATAGCCTAGAGCTAGGGTGGGACAACCAAAGGCGTAGCTCCGAAATGGCACAAAACTCGCTTGTAGGAGCTGCATTCTGCAAAGGGAAACTGTGCTCAGGGAACAAACCAGAGCCGCCATGCGGCTTGGCTCAGGATCCCAGCGCTTGCCTAGTTCTCACCTAGCCCTAGGCTCCCCATAGGGCCAAGGAGGGTCTGGGCTGCCTCTGGCTCCATGGGCACTGCTGCTTGGCTGGTGGTCTCCGCAGCTGGAACCCAACTCCAAGTGTCTTCTCCTTAGCGGAGAAGGTTGATTTGGCATAGAAAGGCCTTGATTGTACTGGCCCTATCAACCCACCTATAGCCTAGAGCTAGGGTGGGACCCACCTAAGGTGTAGCTCGGAAGTAGCACAAAACTCTCTTCTAGGAGCTGCATTCTGCAAAGGGAAACTGTGCTCGGGGAACAAACCTCAGCCCCAATGCCGCTTGGCTCAGGATCCCAGCGCTTGCCTAGTATTCAGCTAGCCCTAGGCTCCCCATAGGGCCAAGGAGGGTCTGGGCTGCCTCTGGCTCCATGGGCACTGCTGCTTGGCTGGTGGTCTCCGCAGCTGGAAACCAACTCCAAGTGTCTTCTCCTTGGCAGAGAAGGATGATTTGGCCTGAAGAAGCCCAGTGTGCCATGGCCCTAGCAACCCACCCATAGCCAGCTCGGGAGGGAGCCACCTAGGGCCTAGCTCCGAAACAGCACAAAACGTGCTTCCAGGAGCTGCATTCTGCAAAGGGAAACTGTGCTCGGGGAACAAACCTCAGCCCCAATGCGGCTTGGCTCAGGATCCCAGCGCTTGCCTAGTTCTCACCTAGCCCTAGGCTCCCAAAAGGGCCAAGGAGGGTCTGGGCTGCCTCTGGATCCAGGGGCACTGCTGCTTGGCTGGTGGTCTCCGCAGCTAGAGCCCAATTCAAAGCGTCCTCCCCTTAGCAGAGAAGGCTGATTTGGCATAGAAAGGCCTTGATTGTACTTGCCCTTTCAACCCACCCATAGCCTAGATGTAGTGTGGGACCCACAAAGGGGCTATCTCGAAACAGCACAAAACGCGCTTCTAGGAGCTGCATTCTGCAAAGGGAAACTGTGCTCAGGGAACAAACCTCAGCCCCAATGCAGCTTGGCTCAGGATCCCAGTGCTTGCCTAGTTCTCACCTAGCCCTAGGCTCCCGACAGGGCCAAGGAGGGTCTGGGCTGCCTCTGGCTCCGTGGGCACTGCTGCTTGGCTGGTGGTCTCCGCAGCTGGCAACCAACTCCAAGCGTTTTCTCCTTAGCGGAGAAGGCTGATTTGGCATAGAAAGGGCTTGCTTGTACTGGCCCTATCAACGCACCCATAGCCTAGAACTAGGGTGGGACCCACCTATGCCCTAGCTCCGGAATAGCACAAAACTCGCTTCTAGGAGCTGCATTCTGCAAAGGGAAACTGTGCTCCGGGAACAAACCTCAGCCCCAATGCGGCTTGGCTCAGGATCCCAGCGCTTGCCTAGTTCTCACCTAGCCCTAGGCTCCCCATAGGGCCAAGGAGGGTCTGGGCTGCCTCTGGCTTCGTGGGCACTGCTGCTTGGCTGGTGGTCTCCGCAGCTGGAACCCAATTCCAAGCGTCTTCTCCTTCGCGGAGAAGGATGCGGTGGCATGAAAAATCCCTGTGTGCACTGGCCCTATCCACCCAGCCGTAGCCGGATAGGGTGGGACCCACTTCTGGGCTACCTCGAAACAGCAGAAAACGCGCTTCTAGGAGCTGCATTCTGCAAAGGGAAACTGTGCTCGGGGAACAAACCTCAGCCCCAGTGCAGCTTGGCTCAGGATCCCAGCGCTTGCCTAGTTCTCACCTAGCCCTAGGCTCCCCATAGGGCCGAGGAGGGTCTGGGCTGCCTCTGGCTCCGTGGGCACTGCTGCTTGGCTGGTGGTCTCCGCAGCTGGCAACCAACTCCAAGCGTTTTCTCCTTAGCGGAGAAGGCTGATTTGGCATAGAAAGGCCTTGATTGTACTGGCCCTATCAACGCACCCATAGCCTAGAACTAGGGTGGGACCCACCTATGCCCTAGCTCCGAAATAGCACAAAACTCGCTTCTAGGTGCTGCATTCTGCAAAGGGAAACTGTGCTCGGGGAACAAACCTCAGCCCCAATGCGGCTTGGCTCAGAATCCCAGCGCTTGCCTAGTTCTCACCTAGCCCTAGGCTCCCCATAGGGCCAAGGAGGGTCTGGGCTGCCTCTGGCTTCGTGGGCACTGCTGCTTGGCTGGTGGTCTCCGCAGATGGAACCCAACTCCAAGCGTCTTCTCCTTCGCGGAGAAGGATGAGGTGGCATGAAAAAGCCCTGTGTGCACTGGCCCTATCCACCCAGCCATAGCCGGCTAGGGTGGAACCCACCTATGGGCTACCTCGAAACAGCAGAAAACGCGCTTCTAGGAGCTGCATTCTGCAAAGGGAAACTGTGCTCGGGGAACAAACCTCAGCCCCAATGCGGCTTGGCTCAGGATCCCAGCGCTTGCCTAGTATTCAGCTAGCCCTAGGCTCCCCATAGGGCCAAGGAGGGTCTGGACTGCCTCTGGCTCCGTGGGCACTGCTGCTTGGCTGGTGGTCTCCGCAGCTGGAAACCAACTCCAAGCGTCTTCTCCTTGACAGAGAAGGATGATTTGGCCTGAAGAAGCCCAGTGTGCCATGGCCCTAGCAACCCACCCATAGCCAGCTCTGCAGGAAGCCACCTAGGGCCTAGCTCCGAAACAGCACAAAACGTGCTTCCAGGAGCTGCATTCTGTAAAGGGAAACTGTGCTCAGGGAACAAACCACAGCCCCAATGCGGCTTGGCTCAGGATCCCAGCGCTTGCCTAGTTCTCGCCTAGCCCTAGGCTCCCGACAGGGCCAAGGAGGGTCTGGGCTTCCTCTGGCTCTGTGGGCACTGCTGCTTGGCTGGTGGTCTCCGCAGCTGGAACCCAACTCCAAGCATCTTCTCCTTAGCGGAAAAGCCTGATTTGGCATAAAAATGCCTTGATTGTCCTGGCCCTATCCCCCAGCTATAGCCTAGAGCTAGGGTGGGACAACCAAAGGCGTAGCTCCGAAATGGCACAAAACTCGCTTGTAGGAGCTGCATTCTGCAAAGGGAAACTGTGCTCAGGGAACAAACCAGAGCCGCCATGCGGCTTGGCTCAGGATCCCAGCGCTTGCCTAGTTCTCACCTAGCCCTAGGCTCCCCATAGGGACAAGGAGGGTCTGGGCTGCCTCTGGCTCCATGGGCACTGCTGCTTGGCTGGTGGTCTCCGCAGCTGGAACCCAACTCCAAGTGTCTTCCCCTTAGCGGAGAAGGTTGATTTGGCATAGAAAGGCCTTGATTGTACTGGCCCTATCAACCCACCTATAGCCTAGAGCTAGGGTGGGACCCACCTAAGGTGTAGCTCGGAAGTAGCACAAAACTCTCTTCTAGGAGCTGCATTCTGCAAAGGGAAACTGTGCTCGGGGAACAAACCTCAGCCCCAATGCCGCTTGGCTCAGGATCCCAGCGCTTGCCTAGTATTCAGCTAGCCCTAGGCTCCCCATAGGGCCAAGGAGGGTCTGGGCTGCCTCTGGCTCCATGGGCACTGCTGCTTGGCTGGTGGTCTCCGCAGCTGGAAACCAACTCCAAGTGTCTTCTCCTTGGCAGAGAAGGATGATTTGGCCTGAAGAAGCCCAGTGTGCCATGGCCCTAGCAACCCACCCATAGCCAGCTCGGGAGGGAGCCACCTAGGGCCTAGCTCCGAAACAGCACAAAACGTGCTTCCAGGAGCTGCATTCTGCAAAGGGAAACTGTGCTCGGGGAACAAACCTCAGCCCCAATGCGGCTTGGCTCAGGATCCCAGCGCTTGCCTAGTTCTCACCTAGCCCTAGGCTCCCAAAAGGGCCAAGGAGGGTCTGGGCTGCCTCTGGATCCAGGGGCACTGCTGCTTGGCTGGTGGTCTCCGCAGCTAGAGCCCAATTCAAAGCGTCCTCCCCTTAGCAGAGAAGGCTGATTTGGCATAGAAAGGCCTTGATTGTACTTGCCCTTTCAACCCACCCATAGCCTAGATGTAGTGTGGGACCCACAAAGGGGCTATCTCGAAACAGCACAAAACGCGCTTCTAGGAGCTGCATTCTGCAAAGGGAAACTGTGCTCAGGGAACAAACCTCAGCCCCAATGCAGCTTGGCTCAGGATCCCAGTGCTTGCCTAGTTCTCACCTAGCCCTAGGCTCCCGACAGGGCCAAGGAGGGTCTGGGCTGCCTCTGGCTCCGTGGGCACTGCTGCTTGGCTGGTGGTCTCCGCAGCTGGCAACCAACTCCAAGCGTTTTCTCCTTAGCGGAGAAGGCTGATTTGGCATAGAAAGGGCTTGCTTGTACTGGCCCTATCAACGCACCCATAGCCTAGAACTAGGGTGGGACCCACCTATGCCCTAGCTCCGGAATAGCACAAAACTCGCTTCTAGGAGCTGCATTCTGCAAAGGGAAACTGTGCTCCGGGAACAAACCTCAGCCCCAATGCGGCTTGGCTCAGGATCCCAGCGCTTGCCTAGTTCTCACCTAGCCCTAGGCTCCCCATAGGGCCAAGGAGGGTCTGGGCTGCCTCTGGCTTCGTGGGCACTGCTGCTTGGCTGGTGGTCTCCGCAGCTGGAACCCAATTCCAAGCGTCTTCTCCTTCGCGGAGAAGGATGCGGTGGCATGAAAAATCCCTGTGTGCACTGGCCCTATCCACCCAGCCGTAGCCGGATAGGGTGGGACCCACTTCTGGGCTACCTCGAAACAGCAGAAAACGCGCTTCTAGGAGCTGCATTCTGCAAAGGGAAACTGTGCTCGGGGAACAAACCTCAGCCCCAGTGCAGCTTGGCTCAGGATCCCAGCGCTTGTCTAGTTCTCACCTAGCCCTAGGCTCCCCATAGGGCCGAGGAGGGTCTGGGCTGCCTCTGGCTCCGTGGGCACTGCTGCTTGGCTGGTGGTCTCCGCAGCTGGCAACCAACTCCAAGCGTTTTCTCCTTAGCGGAGAAGGCTGAGTTGGCATAGAAAGGCCTTGATTGTACTGGCCCTATCAACGCACCCATAGCCTAGAACTAGGGTGGGACCCACCTATGCCCTAGCTCCGAAATAGCACAAAACTCGCTTCTAGGTGCTGCATTCTGCAAAGAGAAACTGTGCTCGGGGAACAAACCTCAGCCCCAATGCGGCTTGGCTCAGGATCCCAGCGCTTGCCTAGTTCTCACCTAGCCCTAGGCTCCCCATAGGGCCAAGGAGGGTCTGGGCTGCCTCTGGCTCCGTGGGCACTGCTGCTTGGCTGGTGGTCTCCGCAGCTGGAAACCAACTCCAAGCGTCTTCTCCTTCGCGGAGAAGGATGCGGTGGCGTGAAAAAGCCCTGTGTGCACTGGCCCTATCCACCCAGCCATAGCCAGCTAGGGTGGGACCCACCTATGGGCTACCTCGAAACAGCAGAAAACGCGCTTCTAGGAGCTGCATTCTGCAAAGGGAAACTGTGCTCGGGGAACAAACCTCAGCCCCAATGCGGCTTGGCTCAGGATCCCAGCGCTTGCCTAGTATTCAGCTAGCCCTAGGCTCCCCATAGGGCCAAGGAGGGTCTGGACTGCCTCTGGCTCCGTGGGCACTGCTGCTTGGCTGGTGGTCTCCGCAGCTGGAAACCAACTCCAAGCGTCTTCTCCTTGACAGAGAAGGATGATTTGGCCTGAAGAAGCGCAGTGTGCCATGGCCCTAGCAACCCACCCATAGCCAGCTCTGCAGGGAGCCACCTAGGGCCTAGCTCCGAAACAGCACAAAACGTGCTTCCAGGAGCTGCATTCTGTAAAGGGAAACTGTGCTCAGGGAACAAACCACAGCCCCAATGCGGCTTGGCTCAGGATCCCAGCGCTTGCCTAGTTCTCGCCTAGCCCTAGGCTCCCGACAGGGCCAAGGAGGGTCTGGGCTTCCTCTGGCTCTGTGGGCACTGCTGCTTGGCTGGTGGTCTCCGCAGCTGGAACCCAACTCCAAGCATCTTCTCCTTAGCGGAAAAGCCTGATTTGGCATAAAAATGCCTTGATTGTCCTGGCCCTATCCCCCAGCTATAGCCTAGAGCTAGGGTGGGACAACCAAAGGCGTAGCTCCGAAATGGCACAAAACTCGCTTGTAGGAGCTGCATTCTGCAAAGGGAAACTGTGCTCAGGGAACAAACCAGAGCCGCCATGCGGCTTGGCTCAGGATCCCAGCGCTTGCCTAGTTCTCACCTAGCCCTAGGCTCCCCATAGGGCCAAGGAGGGTCTGGGCTGCCTCTGGCTCCATGGGCACTGCTGCTTGGCTGGTGGTCTCCGCAGCTGGAACCCAACTCCAAGTGTCTTCTCCTTAGCGGAGAAGGTTGATTTGGCATAGAAAGGCCTTGATTGTACTGGCCCTATCAACCCACCTATAGCCTAGAGCTAGGGTGGGACCCACCTAAGGTGTAGCTCGGAAGTAGCACAAAACTCTCTTCTAGGAGCTGCATTCTGCAAAGGGAAACTGTGCTCGGGGAACAAACCTCAGCCCCAATGCCGCTTGGCTCAGGATCCCAGCGCTTGCCTAGTATTCAGCTAGCCCTAGGCTCCCCATAGGGCCAAGGAGGGTCTGGGCTGCCTCTGGCTCCATGGGCACTGCTGCTTGGCTGGTGGTCTCCGCAGCTGGAAACCAACTCCAAGTGTCTTCTCCTTGGCAGAGAAGGATGATTTGGCCTGAAGAAGCCCAGTGTGCCATGGCCCTAGCAACCCACCCATAGCCAGCTCGGGAGGGAGCCACCTAGGGCCTAGCTCCGAAACAGCACAAAACGTGCTTCCAGGAGCTGCATTCTGCAAAGGGAAACTGTGCTCGGGGAACAAACCTCAGCCCCAATGCGGCTTGGCTCAGGATCCCAGCGCTTGCCTAGTTCTCACCTAGCCCTAGGCTCCCAAAAGGGCCAAGGAGGGTCTGGGCTGCCTCTGGATCCAGGGGCACTGCTGCTTGGCTGGTGGTCTCCGCAGCTAGAGCCCAATTCAAAGCGTCCTCCCCTTAGCAGAGAAGGCTGATTTGGCATAGAAAGGCCTTGATTGTACTTGCCCTTTCAACCCACCCATAGCCTAGATGTAGTGAGGGACCCACAAAGGGGCTATCTCGAAACAGCACAAAACGCGCTTCTAGGAGCTGCATTCTGCAAAGGGAAACTGTGCTCAGGGAACAAACCTCAGCCCCAATGCAGCTTGGCTCAGGATCCCAGTGCTTGCCTAGTTCTCACCTAGCCCTAGGCTCCCGACAGGGCCAAGGAGGGTCTGGGCTGCCTCTGGCTCCGTGGGCACTGCTGCTTGGCTGGTGGTCTCCGCAGCTGGCAACCAACTCCAAGCGTTTTCTCCTTAGCGGAGAAGGCTGATTTGGCATAGAAAGGGCTTGCTTGTACTGGCCCTATCAACGCACCCATAGCCTAGAACTAGGGTGGGACCCACCTATGCCCTAGCTCCGGAATAGCACAAAACTCGCTTCTAGGAGCTGCATTCTGCAAAGGGAAACTGTGCTCCGGGAACAAACCTCAGCCCCAATGCGGCTTGGCTCAGGATCCCAGCGCTTGCCTAGTTCTCACCTAGCCCTAGGCTCCCCATAGGGCCAAGGAGGGTCTGGGCTGCCTCTGGCTTCGTGGGCACTGCTGCTTGGCTGGTGGTCTCCGCAGCTGGAACCCAATTCCAAGCGTCTTCTCCTTCGCGGAGAAGGATGCGGTGGCATGAAAAATCCCTGTGTGCACTGGCCCTATCCACCCAGCCGTAGCCGGATAGGGTGGGACCCACTTCTGGGCTACCTCGAAACAGCAGAAAACGCGCTTCTAGGAGCTGCATTCTGCAAAGGGAAACTGTGCTCGGGGAACAAACCTCAGCCCCAGTGCAGCTTGGCTCAGGATCCCAGCGCTTGCCTAGTTCTCACCTAGCCCTAGGCTCCCCATAGGGCCGAGGAGGGTCTGGGCTGCCTCTGGCTCCGTGGGCACTGCTGCTTGGCTGGTGGTCTCCGCAGCTGGCAACCAACTCCAAGCGTTTTCTCCTTAGCGGAGAAGGCTGATTTGGCATAGAAAGGCCTTGATTGTACTGGCCCTATCAACGCACCCATAGCCTAGAACTAGGGTGGGACCCACCTATGCCCTAGCTCCGAAATAGCACAAAACTCGCTTCTAGGTGCTGCATTCTGCAAAGGGAAACTGTGCTCGGGGAACAAACCTCAGCCCCAATGCGGCTTGGCTCAGAATCCCAGCGCTTGCCTAGTTCTCACCTAGCCCTAGGCTCCCCATAGGGCCAAGGAGGGTCTGGGCTGCCTCTGGCTTCGTGGGCACTGCTGCTTGGCTGGTGGTCTCCGCAGATGGAACCCAACTCCAAGCGTCTTCTCCTTCGCGGAGAAGGATGAGGTGGCATGAAAAAGCCCTGTGTGCACTGGCCCTATCCACCCAGCCATAGCCGGCTAGGGTGGAACCCACCTATGGGCTACCTCGAAACAGCAGAAAACGCGCTTCTAGGAGCTGCATTCTGCAAAGGGAAACTGTGCTCGGGGAACAAACCTCAGCCCCAATGCGGCTTGGCTCAGGATCCCAGCGCTTGCCTAGTATTCAGCTAGCCCTAGGCTCCCCATAGGGCCAAGGAGGGTCTGGACTGCCTCTGGCTCCGTGGGCACTGCTGCTTGGCTGGTGGTCTCCGCAGCTGGAAACCAACTCCAAGCGTCTTCTCCTTGACAGAGAAGGATGATTTGGCCTGAAGAAGCCCAGTGTGCCATGGCCCTAGCAACCCACCCATAGCCAGCTCTGCAGGAAGCCACCTAGGGCCTAGCTCCGAAACAGCACAAAACGTGCTTCCAGGAGCTGCATTCTGTAAAGGGAAACTGTGCTCAGGGAACAAACCACAGCCCCAATGCGGCTTGGCTCAGGATCCCAGCGCTTGCCTAGTTCTCGCCTAGCCCTAGGCTCCCGACAGGGCCAAGGAGGGTCTGGGCTTCCTCTGGCTCTGTGGGCACTGCTGCTTGGCTGGTGGTCTCCGCAGCTGGAACCCAACTCCAAGCATCTTCTCCTTAGCGGAAAAGCCTGATTTGGCATAAAAATGCCTTGATTGTCCTGGCCCTATCCCCCAGCTATAGCCTAGAGCTAGGGTGGGACAACCAAAGGCGTAGCTCCGAAATGGCACAAAACTCGCTTGTAGGAGCTGCATTCTGCAAAGGGAAACTGTGCTCAGGGAACAAACCAGAGCCGCCATGCGGCTTGGCTCAGGATCCCAGCGCTTGCCTAGTTCTCACCTAGCCCTAGGCTCCCCATAGGGCCAAGGAGGGTCTGGGCTGCCTCTGGCTCCATGGGCACTGCTGCTTGGCTGGTGGTCTCCGCAGCTGGAACCCAACTCCAAGTGTCTTCTCCTTAGCGGAGAAGGTTGATTTGGCATAGAAAGGCCTTGATTGTACTGGCCCTATCAACCCACCTATAGCCTAGAGCTAGGGTGGGACCCACCTAAGGTGTAGCTCGGAAGTAGCACAAAACTCTCTTCTAGGAGCTGCATTCTGCAAAGGGAAACTGTGCTCGGGGAACAAACCTCAGCCCCAATGCCGCTTGGCTCAGGATCCCAGCGCTTGCCTAGTATTCAGCTAGCCCTAGGCTCCCCATAGGGCCAAGGAGGGTCTGGGCTGCCTCTGGCTCCATGGGCACTGCTGCTTGGCTGGTGGTCTCCGCAGCTGGAAACCAACTCCAAGTGTCTTCTCCTTGGCAGAGAAGGATGATTTGGCCTGAAGAAGCCCAGTGTGCCATGGCCCTAGCAACCCACCCATAGCCAGCTCGGGAGGGAGCCACCTAGGGCCTAGCTCCGAAACAGCACAAAACGTGCTTCCAGGAGCTGCATTCTGCAAAGGGAAACTGTGCTCGGGGAACAAACCTCAGCCCCAATGCGGCTTGGCTCAGGATCCCAGCGCTTGCCTAGTTCTCACCTAGCCCTAGGCTCCCAAAAGGGCCAAGGAGGGTCTGGGCTGCCTCTGGATCCAGGGGCACTGCTGCTTGGCTGGTGGTCTCCGCAGCTAGAGCCCAATTCAAAGCGTCCTCCCCTTAGCAGAGAAGGCTGATTTGGCATAGAAAGGCCTTGATTGTACTTGCCCTTTCAACCCACCCATAGCCTAGATGTAGTGAGGGACCCACAAAGGGGCTATCTCGAAACAGCACAAAACGCGCTTCTAGGAGCTGCATTCTGCAAAGGGAAACTGTGCTCAGGGAACAAACCTCAGCCCCAATGCAGCTTGGCTCAGGATCCCAGTGCTTGCCTAGTTCTCACCTAGCCCTAGGCTCCCGACAGGGCCAAGGAGGGTCTGGGCTGCCTCTGGCTCCGTGGGCACTGCTGCTTGGCTGGTGGTCTCCGCAGCTGGCAACCAACTCCAAGCGTTTTCTCCTTAGCGGAGAAGGCTGATTTGGCATAGAAAGGGCTTGCTTGTACTGGCCCTATCAACGCACCCATAGCCTAGAACTAGGGTGGGACCCACCTATGCCCTAGCTCCGGAATAGCACAAAACTCGCTTCTAGGAGCTGCATTCTGCAAAGGGAAACTGTGCTCCGGGAACAAACCTCAGCCCCAATGCGGCTTGGCTCAGGATCCCAGCGCTTGCCTAGTTCTCACCTAGCCCTAGGCTCCCCATAGGGCCAAGGAGGGTCTGGGCTGCCTCTGGCTTCGTGGGCACTGCTGCTTGGCTGGTGGTCTCCGCAGCTGGAACCCAATTCCAAGCGTCTTCTCCTTCGCGGAGAAGGATGCGGTGGCATGAAAAATCCCTGTGTGCACTGGCCCTATCCACCCAGCCGTAGCCGGATAGGGTGGGACCCACTTCTGGGCTACCTCGAAACAGCAGAAAACGCGCTTCTAGGAGCTGCATTCTGCAAAGGGAAACTGTGCTCGGGGAACAAACCTCAGCCCCAGTGCAGCTTGGCTCAGGATCCCAGCGCTTGCCTAGTTCTCACCTAGCCCTAGGCTCCCCATAGGGCCGAGGAGGGTCTGGGCTGCCTCTGGCTCCGTGGGCACTGCTGCTTGGCTGGTGGTCTCCGCAGCTGGCAACCAACTCCAAGCGTTTTCTCCTTAGCGGAGAAGGCTGATTTGGCATAGAAAGGCCTTGATTGTACTGGCCCTATCAACGCACCCATAGCCTAGAACTAGGGTGGGACCCACCTATGCCCTAGCTCCGAAATAGCACAAAACTCGCTTCTAGGTGCTGCATTCTGCAAAGGGAAACTGTGCTCGGGGAACAAACCTCAGCCCCAATGCGGCTTGGCTCAGAATCCCAGCGCTTGCCTAGTTCTCACCTAGCCCTAGGCTCCCCATAGGGCCAAGGAGGGTCTGGGCTGCCTCTGGCTTCGTGGGCACTGCTGCTTGGCTGGTGGTCTCCGCAGATGGAACCCAACTCCAAGCGTCTTCTCCTTCGCGGAGAAGGATGAGGTGGCATGAAAAAGCCCTGTGTGCACTGGCCCTATCCACCCAGCCATAGCCGGCTAGGGTGGAACCCACCTATGGGCTACCTCGAAACAGCAGAAAACGCGCTTCTAGGAGCTGCATTCTGCAAAGGGAAACTGTGCTCGGGGAACAAACCTCAGCCCCAATGCGGCTTGGCTCAGGATCCCAGCGCTTGCCTAGTATTCAGCTAGCCCTAGGCTCCCCATAGGGCCAAGGAGGGTCTGGACTGCCTCTGGCTCCGTGGGCACTGCTGCTTGGCTGGTGGTCTCCGCAGCTGGAAACCAACTCCAAGCGTCTTCTCCTTGACAGAGAAGGATGATTTGGCCTGAAGAAGCCCAGTGTGCCATGGCCCTAGCAACCCACCCATAGCCAGCTCTGCAGGAAGCCACCTAGGGCCTAGCTCCGAAACAGCACAAAACGTGCTTCCAGGAGCTGCATTCTGTAAAGGGAAACTGTGCTCAGGGAACAAACCACAGCCCCAATGCGGCTTGGCTCAGGATCCCAGCGCTTGCCTAGTTCTCGCCTAGCCCTAGGCTCCCGACAGGGCCAAGGAGGGTCTGGGCTTCCTCTGGCTCTGTGGGCACTGCTGCTTGGCTGGTGGTCTCCGCAGCTGGAACCCAACTCCAAGCATCTTCTCCTTAGCGGAAAAGCCTGATTTGGCATAAAAATGCCTTGATTGTCCTGGCCCTATCCCCCAGCTATAGCCTAGAGCTAGGGTGGGACAACCAAAGGCGTAGCTCCGAAATGGCACAAAACTCGCTTGTAGGAGCTGCATTCTGCAAAGGGAAACTGTGCTCAGGGAACAAACCAGAGCCGCCATGCGGCTTGGCTCAGGATCCCAGCGCTTGCCTAGTTCTCACCTAGCCCTAGGCTCCCCATAGGGACAAGGAGGGTCTGGGCTGCCTCTGGCTCCATGGGCACTGCTGCTTGGCTGGTGGTCTCCGCAGCTGGAACCCAACTCCAAGTGTCTTCTCCTTAGCGGAGAAGGTTGATTTGGCATAGAAAGGCCTTGATTGTACTGGCCCTATCAACCCACCTATAGCCTAGAGCTAGGGTGGGACCCACCTAAGGTGTAGCTCGGAAGTAGCACAAAACTCTCTTCTAGGAGCTGCATTCTGCAAAGGGAAACTGTGCTCGGGGAACAAACCTCAGCCCCAATGCCGCTTGGCTCAGGATCCCAGCGCTTGCCTAGTATTCAGCTAGCCCTAGGCTCCCCATAGGGCCAAGGAGGGTCTGGGCTGCCTCTGGCTCCATGGGCACTGCTGCTTGGCTGGTGGTCTCCGCAGCTGGAAACCAACTCCAAGTGTCTTCTCCTTGGCAGAGAAGGATGATTTGGCCTGAAGAAGCCCAGTGTGCCATGGCCCTAGCAACCCACCCATAGCCAGCTCGGGAGGGAGCCACCTAGGGCCTAGCTCCGAAACAGCACAAAACGTGCTTCCAGGAGCTGCATTCTGCAAAGGGAAACTGTGCTCGGGGAACAAACCTCAGCCCCAATGCGGCTTGGCTCAGGATCCCAGCGCTTGCCTAGTTCTCACCTAGCCCTAGGCTCCCAAAAGGGCCAAGGAGGGTCTGGGCTGCCTCTGGATCCAGGGGCACTGCTGCTTGGCTGGTGGTCTCCGCAGCTAGAGCCCAATTCAAAGCGTCCTCCCCTTAGCAGAGAAGGCTGATTTGGCATAGAAAGGCCTTGATTGTACTTGCCCTTTCAACCCACCCATAGCCTAGATGTAGTGTGGGACCCACAAAGGGGCTATCTCGAAACAGCACAAAACGCGCTTCTAGGAGCTGCATTCTGCAAAGGGAAACTGTGCTCAGGGAACAAACCTCAGCCCCAATGCAGCTTGGCTCAGGATCCCAGTGCTTGCCTAGTTCTCACCTAGCCCTAGGCTCCCGACAGGGCCAAGGAGGGTCTGGGCTGCCTCTGGCTCCGTGGGCACTGCTGCTTGGCTGGTGGTCTCCGCAGCTGGCAACCAACTCCAAGCGTTTTCTCCTTAGCGGAGAAGGCTGATTTGGCATAGAAAGGGCTTGCTTGTACTGGCCCTATCAACGCACCCATAGCCTAGAACTAGGGTGGGACCCACCTATGCCCTAGCTCCGGAATAGCACAAAACTCGCTTCTAGGAGCTGCATTCTGCAAAGGGAAACTGTGCTCCGGGAACAAACCTCAGCCCCAATGCGGCTTGGCTCAGGATCCCAGCGCTTGCCTAGTTCTCACCTAGCCCTAGGCTCCCCATAGGGCCAAGGAGGGTCTGGGCTGCCTCTGGCTTCGTGGGCACTGCTGCTTGGCTGGTGGTCTCCGCAGCTGGAACCCAATTCCAAGCGTCTTCTCCTTCGCGGAGAAGGATGCGGTGGCATGAAAAATCCCTGTGTGCACTGGCCCTATCCACCCAGCCGTAGCCGGATAGGGTGGGACCCACTTCTGGGCTACCTCGAAACAGCAGAAAACGCGCTTCTAGGAGCTGCATTCTGCAAAGGGAAACTGTGCTCGGGGAACAAACCTCAGCCCCAGTGCAGCTTGGCTCAGGATCCCAGCGCTTGTCTAGTTCTCACCTAGCCCTAGGCTCCCCATAGGGCCGAGGAGGGTCTGGGCTGCCTCTGGCTCCGTGGGCACTGCTGCTTGGCTGGTGGTCTCCGCAGCTGGCAACCAACTCCAAGCGTTTTCTCCTTAGCGGAGAAGGCTGATTTGGCATAGAAAGGCCTTGATTGTACTGGCCCTATCAACGCACCCATAGCCTAGAACTAGGGTGGGACCCACCTATGCCCTAGCTCCGAAATAGCACAAAACTCGCTTCTAGGTGCTGCATTCTGCAAAGGGAAACTGTGCTCGGGGAACAAACCTCAGCCCCAATGCGGCTTGGCTCAGGATCCCAGCGCTTGCCTAGTTCTCACCTAGCCCTAGGCTCCCCATAGGGCCAAGGAGGGTCTGGGCTGCCTCTGGCTCCGTGGGCACTGCTGCTTGGCTGGTGGTCTCCGCAGCTGGAAACCAACTCCAAGCGTCTTCTCCTTCGCGGAGAAGGATGCGGTGGCGTGAAAAAGCCCTGTGTGCACTGGCCCTATCCACCCAGCCATAGCCAGCTAGGGTGGGACCCACTTATGGGCTACCTCGAAACAGCAGAAAACGCGCTTCTAGGAGCTGCATTCTGCAAAGGGAAACTGTGCTCGGGGAACAAACCTCAGCCCCAATGCGGCTTGGCTCAGGATCCCAGCGCTTGCCTAGTATTCAGCTAGCCCTAGGCTCCCCATAGGGCCAAGGAGGGTCTGGACTGCCTCTGGCTCCGTGGGCACTGCTGCTTGGCTGGTGGTCTCCGCAGCTGGAAACCAACTCCAAGCGTCTTCTCCTTGACAGAGAAGGATGATTTGGCCTGAAGAAGCGCAGTGTGCCATGGCCCTAGCAACCCACCCATAGCCAGCTCTGCAGGGAGCCACCTAGGGCCTAGCTCCGAAACAGCACAAAACGTGCTTCCAGGAGCTGCATTCTGTAAAGGGAAACTGTGCTCAGGGAACAAACCACAGCCCCAATGCGGCTTGGCTCAGGATCCCAGCGCTTGCCTAGTTCTCGCCTAGCCCTAGGCTCCCGACAGGGCCAAGGAGGGTCTGGGCTTCCTCTGGCTCTGTGGGCACTGCTGCTTGGCTGGTGGTCTCCGCAGCTGGAACCCAACTCCAAGCATCTTCTCCTTAGCGGAAAAGCCTGATTTGGCATAAAAATGCCTTGATTGTCCTGGCCCTATCCCCCAGCTATAGCCTAGAGCTAGGGTGGGACAACCAAAGGCGTAGCTCCGAAATGGCACAAAACTCGCTTGTAGGAGCTGCATTCTGCAAAGGGAAACTGTGCTCAGGGAACAAACCAGAGCCGCCATGCGGCTTGGCTCAGGATCCCAGCGCTTGCCTAGTTCTCACCTAGCCCTAGGCTCCCCATAGGGACAAGGAGGGTCTGGGCTGCCTCTGGCTCCATGGGCACTGCTGCTTGGCTGGTGGTCTCCGCAGCTGGAACCCAACTCCAAGTGTCTTCCCCTTAGCGGAGAAGGTTGATTTGGCATAGAAAGGCCTTGATTGTACTGGCCCTATCAACCCACCTATAGCCTAGAGCTAGGGTGGGACCCACCTAAGGTGTAGCTCGGAAGTAGCACAAAACTCTCTTCTAGGAGCTGCATTCTGCAAAGGGAAACTGTGCTCGGGGAACAAACCTCAGCCCCAATGCCGCTTGGCTCAGGATCCCAGCGCTTGCCTAGTATTCAGCTAGCCCTAGGCTCCCCATAGGGCCAAGGAGGGTCTGGGCTGCCTCTGGCTCCATGGGCACTGCTGCTTGGCTGGTGGTCTCCGCAGCTGGAAACCAACTCCAAGTGTCTTCTCCTTGGCAGAGAAGGATGATTTGGCCTGAAGAAGCCCAGTGTGCCATGGCCCTAGCAACCCACCCATAGCCAGCTCGGGAGGGAGCCACCTAGGGCCTAGCTCCGAAACAGCACAAAACGTGCTTCCAGGAGCTGCATTCTGCAAAGGGAAACTGTGCTCGGGGAACAAACCTCAGCCCCAATGCGGCTTGGCTCAGGATCCCAGCGCTTGCCTAGTTCTCACCTAGCCCTAGGCTCCCAAAAGGGCCAAGGAGGGTCTGGGCTGCCTCTGGATCCAGGGGCACTGCTGCTTGGCTGGTGGTCTCCGCAGCTAGAGCCCAATTCAAAGCGTCCTCCCCTTAGCAGAGAAGGCTGATTTGGCATAGAAAGGCCTTGATTGTACTTGCCCTTTCAACCCACCCATAGCCTAGATGTAGTGTGGGACCCACAAAGGGGCTATCTCGAAACAGCACAAAACGCGCTTCTAGGAGCTGCATTCTGCAAAGGGAAACTGTGCTCAGGGAACAAACCTCAGCCCCAATGCAGCTTGGCTCAGGATCCCAGTGCTTGCCTAGTTCTCACCTAGCCCTAGGCTCCCGACAGGGCCAAGGAGGGTCTGGGCTGCCTCTGGCTCCGTGGGCACTGCTGCTTGGCTGGTGGTCTCCGCAGCTGGCAACCAACTCCAAGCGTTTTCTCCTTAGCGGAGAAGGCTGATTTGGCATAGAAAGGGCTTGCTTGTACTGGCCCTATCAACGCACCCATAGCCTAGAACTAGGGTGGGACCCACCTATGCCCTAGCTCCGGAATAGCACAAAACTCGCTTCTAGGAGCTGCATTCTGCAAAGGGAAACTGTGCTCCGGGAACAAACCTCAGCCCCAATGCGGCTTGGCTCAGGATCCCAGCGCTTGCCTAGTTCTCACCTAGCCCTAGGCTCCCCATAGGGCCAAGGAGGGTCTGGGCTGCCTCTGGCTTCGTGGGCACTGCTGCTTGGCTGGTGGTCTCCGCAGCTGGAACCCAATTCCAAGCGTCTTCTCCTTCGCGGAGAAGGATGCGGTGGCATGAAAAATCCCTGTGTGCACTGGCCCTATCCACCCAGCCGTAGCCGGATAGGGTGGGACCCACTTCTGGGCTACCTCGAAACAGCAGAAAACGCGCTTCTAGGAGCTGCATTCTGCAAAGGGAAACTGTGCTCGGGGAACAAACCTCAGCCCCAGTGCAGCTTGGCTCAGGATCCCAGCGCTTGCCTAGTTCTCACCTAGCCCTAGGCTCCCCATAGGGCCGAGGAGGGTCTGGGCTGCCTCTGGCTCCGTGGGCACTGCTGCTTGGCTGGTGGTCTCCGCAGCTGGCAACCAACTCCAAGCGTTTTCTCCTTAGCGGAGAAGGCTGATTTGGCATAGAAAGGCCTTGATTGTACTGGCCCTATCAACGCACCCATAGCCTAGAACTAGGGTGGGACCCACCTATGCCCTAGCTCCGAAATAGCACAAAACTCGCTTCTAGGTGCTGCATTCTGCAAAGGGAAACTGTGCTCGGGGAACAAACCTCAGCCCCAATGCGGCTTGGCTCAGAATCCCAGCGCTTGCCTAGTTCTCACCTAGCCCTAGGCTCCCCATAGGGCCAAGGAGGGTCTGGGCTGCCTCTGGCTTCGTGGGCACTGCTGCTTGGCTGGTGGTCTCCGCAGATGGAACCCAACTCCAAGCGTCTTCTCCTTCGCGGAGAAGGATGAGGTGGCATGAAAAAGCCCTGTGTGCACTGGCCCTATCCACCCAGCCATAGCCGGCTAGGGTGGAACCCACCTATGGGCTACCTCGAAACAGCAGAAAACGCGCTTCTAGGAGCTGCATTCTGCAAAGGGAATCTGTGCTCGGGGAACAAACCTCAGCCCCAATGCGGCTTGGCTCAGGATCCCAGCGCTTGCCTAGTATTCAGCTAGCCCTAGGCTCCCCATAGGGCCAAGGAGGGTCTGGACTGCCTCTGGCTCCGTGGGCACTGCTGCTTGGCTGGTGGTCTCCGCAGCTGGAAACCAACTCCAAGCGTCTTCTCCTTGACAGAGAAGGATGATTTGGCCTGAAGAAGCCCAGTGTGCCATGGCCCTAGCAACCCACCCATAGCCAGCTCTGCAGGAAGCCACCTAGGGCCTAGCTCCGAAACAGCACAAAACGTGCTTCCAGGAGCTGCATTCTGTAAAGGGAAACTGTGCTCAGGGAACAAACCACAGCCCCAATGCGGCTTGGCTCAGGATCCCAGCGCTTGCCTAGTTCTCGCCTAGCCCTAGGCTCCCGACAGGGCCAAGGTGGGTCTGGGCTTCCTCTGGCTCTGTGGGCACTGCTGCTTGGCTGGTGGTCTCCGCAGCTGGAACCCAACTCCAAGCATCTTCTCCTTAGCGGAAAAGCCTGATTTGGCATAAAAATGCCTTGATTGTCCTGGCCCTATCCCCCAGCTATAGCCTAGAGCTAGGGTGGGACAACCAAAGGCGTAGCTCCGAAATGGCACAAAACTCGCTTGTAGGAGCTGCATTCTGCAAAGGGAAACTGTGCTCAGGGAACAAACCAGAGCCGCCATGCGGCTTGGCTCAGGATCCCAGCGCTTGCCTAGTTCTCACCTAGCCCTAGGCTCCCCATAGGGACAAGGAGGGTCTGGGCTGCCTCTGGCTCCATGGGCACTGCTGCTTGGCTGGTGGTCTCCGCAGCTGGAACCCAACTCCAAGTGTCTTCTCCTTAGCGGAGAAGGTTGATTTGGCATAGAAAGGCCTTGATTGTACTGGCCCTATCAACCCACCTATAGCCTAGAGCTAGGGTGGGACCCACCTAAGGTGTAGCTCGGAAGTAGCACAAAACTCTCTTCTAGGAGCTGCATTCTGCAAAGGGAAACTGTGCTCGGGGAACAAACCTCAGCCCCAATGCCGCTTGGCTCAGGATCCCAGCGCTTGCCTAGTATTCAGCTAGCCCTAGGCTCCCCATAGGGCCAAGGAGGGTCTGGGCTGCCTCTGGCTCCATGGGCACTGCTGCTTGGCTGGTGGTCTCCGCAGCTGGAAACCAACTCCAAGTGTCTTCTCCTTGGCAGAGAAGGATGATTTGGCCTGAAGAAGCCCAGTGTGCCATGGCCCTAGCAACCCACCCATAGCCAGCTCGGGAGGGAGCCACCTAGGGCCTAGCTCCGAAACAGCACAAAACGTGCTTCCAGGAGCTGCATTCTGCAAAGGGAAACTGTGCTCGGGGAACAAACCTCAGCCCCAATGCGGCTTGGCTCAGGATCCCAGCGCTTGCCTAGTTCTCACCTAGCCCTAGGCTCCCAAAAGGGCCAAGGAGGGTCTGGGCTGCCTCTGGATCCAGGGGCACTGCTGCTTGGCTGGTGGTCTCCGCAGCTAGAGCCCAATTCAAAGCGTCCTCCCCTTAGCAGAGAAGGCTGATTTGGCATAGAAAGGCCTTGATTGTACTTGCCCTTTCAACCCACCCATAGCCTAGATGTAGTGTGGGACCCACAAAGGGGCTATCTCGAAACAGCACAAAACGCGCTTCTAGGAGCTGCATTCTGCAAAGGGAAACTGTGCTCAGGGAACAAACCTCAGCCCCAATGCAGCTTGGCTCAGGATCCCAGTGCTTGCCTAGTTCTCACCTAGCCCTAGGCTCCCGACAGGGCCAAGGAGGGTCTGGGCTGCCTCTGGCTCCGTGGGCACTGCTGCTTGGCTGGTGGTCTCCGCAGCTGGCAACCAACTCCAAGCGTTTTCTCCTTAGCGGAGAAGGCTGATTTGGCATAGAAAGGGCTTGCTTGTACTGGCCCTATCAACGCACCCATAGCCTAGAACTAGGGTGGGACCCACCTATGCCCTAGCTCCGGAATAGCACAAAACTCGCTTCTAGGAGCTGCATTCTGCAAAGGGAAACTGTGCTCCGGGAACAAACCTCAGCCCCAATGCGGCTTGGCTCAGGATCCCAGCGCTTGCCTAGTTCTCACCTAGCCCTAGGCTCCCCATAGGGCCAAGGAGGGTCTGGGCTGCCTCTGGCTTCGTGGGCACTGCTGCTTGGCTGGTGGTCTCCGCAGCTGGAACCCAATTCCAAGCGTCTTCTCCTTCGCGGAGAAGAATGCGGTGGCATGAAAAATCCCTGTGTGCACTGGCCCTATCCACCCAGCCGTAGCCGGATAGGGTGGGACCCACTTCTGGGCTACCTCGAAACAGCAGAAAACGCGCTTCTAGGAGCTGCATTCTGCAAAGGGAAACTGTGCTCGGGGAACAAACCTCAGCCCCAGTGCAGCTTGGCTCAGGATCCCAGCGCTTGCCTAGTTCTCACCTAGCCCTAGGCTCCCCATAGGGCCGAGGAGGGTCTGGGCTGCCTCTGGCTCCGTGGGCACTGCTGCTTGGCTGGTGGTCTCCGCAGCTGGCAACCAACTCCAAGCGTTTTCTCCTTAGCGGAGAAGGCTGATTTGGCATAGAAAGGCCTTGATTGTACTGGCCCTATCAACGCACCCATAGCCTAGAACTAGGGTAGGACCCACCTATGCCCTAGCTCCGAAATAGCACAAAACTCGCTTCTAGGTGCTGCATTCTGCAAAGGGAAACTGTGCTCGGGGAACAAACCTCAGCCCCAATGCGGCTTGGCTCAGAATCCCAGCGCTTGCCTAGTTCTCACCTAGCCCTAGGCTCCCCATAGGGCCAAGGAGGGTCTGGGCTGCCTCTGGCTTCGTGGGCACTGCTGCTTGGCTGGTGGTCTCCGCAGATGGAACCCAACTCCAAGCGTCTTCTCCTTCGCGGAGAAGGATGAGGTGGCATGAAAAAGCCCTGTGTGCACTGGCCCTATCCACCCAGCCATAGCCGGCTAGGGTGGAACCCACCTATGGGCTACCTCGAAACAGCAGAAAACGCGCTTCTAGGAGCTGCATTCTGCAAAGGGAAACTGTGCTCGGGGAACAAACCTCAGCCCCAATGCGGTTTGGCTCAGGATCCCAGCGCTTGCCTAGTTCTCACCTAGCCCTAGGCTCCCCATAGGGCCAAGGAGGGTCTGGGCTGCCTCTGGCTCCGTGGGCACTGCTGCTTGGCTGGTGGTCTCCGCAGCTGGAAACCAACTCCAAGCGTCTTCTCCTTGGCAGAGAAGGATGATTTGGCCTGAAGAAACCCAGTGTGCCATGGCCCTAGCAACCCACCCATAGCCAGCTCTGGAGGGAGCCACCTAGGGCCTAGCTCCGAAACAGCACAAAACGTGCTTCCAGGAGCTGCATTCTGCAAAGGGAAACTGTGCTCGGGGAACAAACCACAGCCCCAATGCGGCTTGGCTCAGGATCCCAGCGCTTGCCTAGTCCTCACCTAGCCCTAGGCTCCCCATAGGGCCAAGGAGGGTCTGGGCTGCCTCTGGCTCCGTGGGCACTGCTGCTTGGCTGGTGGTCTCCGCAGCTGGAAACCAACTCCAAGCGTCTTCTCCTTGGCAGAGAAGGATGATTTGGCCTGAAGAAACCCAGTGTGCCATGGCCCTAGCAACCCACCCATAGCCAGCTCTGCAGGGAGCCACCTAGGGCCTAGCTCCGAAACAGCACAAAACGTGCTTCCAGGAGCTGCATTCTGCAAAGGGAAACTGTGCTCAGGGAACAAACCACAGCCCCAATGCGGCTTGGCTCAGGATCCCAGCGCTTGCCTAGTTCTCGCCTAGCCCTTGGCTCCCAAAAGGCCAAGGAGGGTCTGGGCTGCCTCTGGATCCATGGGCACTGCTGCTTGGCTGGTGGTCTCCGCAGCTGGAACCCAACTCCAAGTGTCTTCTCCTTAGCGGAGAAGGTTGATTTGGCATAGAAAGGCCTTGATTGTACTGGCCCTATCAACCCACCTATAGCCTAGAGCTAGGGTGGGACCCACCTAAGGTGTAGCTCGGAAGTAGCACAAAACTCTCTTCTAGGAGCTGCATTCTGCAAAGGGAAACTGTGCTCGGGGAACAAACCTCAGCCCCAATGCCGCTTGGCTCAGGATCCCAGCGCTTGCCTAGTATTCAGCTAGCCCTAGGCTCCCCATAGGGCCAAGGAGGGTCTGGGCTGCCTCTGGCTCCATGGGCACTGCTGCTTGGCTGGTGGTCTCCGCAGCTGGAAACCAACTCCAAGTGTCTTCTCCTTGGCAGAGAAGGATGATTTGGCCTGAAGAAGCCCAGTGTGCCATGGCCCTAGCAACCCACCCATAGCCAGCTCTGGAGGGAGCCACCTAGGGCCTAGCTCCGAAACAGCACAAAACGTGCTTCCAGGAGCTGCATTCTGCAAAGGGAAACTGTGCTCAGGGAACAAACCACAGCCCCAATGCGGCTTGGCTCAGGATCCCAGCGCTTGCCTAGTTCTCGGCTAGCCCTTGGCTCCCAAAAGGCCAAGGAGGGTCTGGGCTGCCTCTGGATCCATGGGCACTGCTGCTTGGCTGGTGGTCTCCGCAGCTAGAGCCCAATTCAAAGCGTCTTGCCCTTAGCAGAGAAGGCTGATTTGGCATAGAAAGGCCTTGATTGTACTGGCCCTTTCAACCCACCCATAGCCTAGATGTAGGGTGGGACCCACAAAGGGGCTATCTCGAAACAGCACAAAACGCGCTTCTAGGAGCTGCATTCTGCAAAGGGAAACTGTGCTCGGGGAACAAACCTCAGCCCCAATGCCGCTTGGCTCATGACCCCACGCTTGCCTAGTATTCAGCTAGCCCTAGGCTCCCCATAGGGCCAAGGAGGGTCTTGGCAGCCTCTGGCTCCATGGGCACTGCTGCTTGGCTGGTGGTCTCCGCAGCTGGCAACCAACTCCAAGCGTTTTCTCCTTAGCGGAGAAGGCTGATTTGGCATAGAAAGGCCTTGCTTGTACTGGCAATATCAACGCACCCATAGCCTAGAACTAGGGTGGGACCCACCTATGCCCTAGCTCCGAAATAGCACAAAACTCGCTTCTAGGAGCTGCATTCTGCAAAGGGAAACTGTGCTCGGGGAACAAACCTCAGCTCCAATGCGGCTTGGCTCAGGATCCCAGCGCTTGCCTAGTTCTCACCTAGCCCTAGGCTCCCCATAGGGCCAAGGAGGGTCTGGGCTGCCTCTGGCTCCGTGGGCACTGCTGCTTGGCTGGTGGTCTCCGCAGCTGGAAACCAACTCCAAGCGTCTTCTCCTTCGCGGAGAAGGATGCGGTGGCGTGAAAAAGCCCTGTGTGCACTGGCCCTATCCACCCAGCCATAGCCAGCTAGGGTGGGACCCACTTATGGGCTACCTCGAAACAGCAGAAAACGCGCTTCTAGGAGCTGCATTCTGCAAAGGGAAACTGTGCTCGGGGAACAAACCTCAGCCCCAATGCGGCTTGGCTCAGGATCCCAGCGCTTGCCTAGTATTCAGCTAGCCCTAGGCTCCCCATAGGGCCAAGGAGGGTCTGGACTGCCTCTGGCTCCGTGGGCACTGCTGCTTGGCTGGTGGTCTCCGCAGCTGGAAACCAACTCCAAGCGTCTTCTCCTTGACAGAGAAGGATGATTTGGCCTGAAGAAGCCCAGTGTGCCATGGCCCTAGCAACTCACCCATAGCCAGCTCGGGAGGGAGCCACCTAGGGCCTAGCTCCGAAACAGCACAAAACGTGCTTCCAGGAGCTGCATTCTGCAAAGGGAAACTGTGCTCAGGGAACAAACCACAGCCCCAATGCGGCTTGGCTCAGGATCCCAGCGCTTGCCTAGTTCTCGCCTAGCCCTAGGCTCCCGACAGGGCCAAGGAGGGTCTGGGCTTCCTCTGGCTCTGTGGGCACTGCTGCTTGGCTGGTGGTCTCCGCAGCTGGAACCCAACTCCAAGTGTCTTCTCCTTAGCGGAGAAGGTTGATTTGGCATAGAAAGGCCTTGATTGTCCTGGCCCTATCCCCCAGCTATAGCCTAGAGCTAGGGTGGGACAACCAATGGCGTAGCTCCGAAATGGCACAAAACTCGCTTGTAGGAGCTGCATTCTGCAAAGGGAAACTGTGCTCAGGGAACAAACCAGAGCCGCCATGCGGCTTGGCTCAGGATCCCAGCGCTTGCCTAGTTCTGACCTAGCCCTAGGCTCCCCATAGGGCCAGGGAGGGTCTGGGCTGCCTCTGGCTCAATGGGCACTGCTGCTTGGCTGGTGGTCTCCGCAGCTGGAACCCAACTCCAAGTGTCTTCTCCTTAGCGGAGAAGGTTGATTTGGCATAGAAAGGCCTTGATTGTACTGGCCCTATCAACCCACCTATAGCCTAGAGCTAGGGTGGGACCCACCTAAGGTGTAGCTCGGAAGTAGCACAAAACTCTCTTCTAGGAGCTGCATTCTGCAAAGGGAAACTGTGCTCGGGGAACAAACCTCAGCCCCAATGCCGCTTGGCTCAGGATCCCAGCGCTTGCCTAGTATTCAGCTAGCCCTAGGCTCCCCATAGGGCCAAGGAGGGTCTGGGCTGCCTCTGGCTCCATGGGCACTGCTGCTTGGCTGGTGGTCTCCGCAGCTGGAAACCAACTCCAAGTGTCTTCTCCTTGGCAGAGAAGGATGATTTGGCCTGAAGAAGCCCAGTGTGCCATGGCCCTAGCAACCCACCCATAGCCAGCTCGGGAGGGAGCCTCCTAGGGCCTAGCTCCGAAACAGCACAAAACGTGCTTCCAGGAGCTGCATTCTGCAAAGGGAAACTGTGCTCGGGGAACAAACCTCAGCCCCAATGCGGCTTGGCTCAGGATCCCAGCGCTTGCCTAGTTCTCACCTAGCCCTAGGCTCCCGACAGGGCCAAGGAGGGTCTGGGCTGCCTCTGGCTCCGTGGGCACTGCTGCTTGGCTGGTGGTCTCCGCAGCTGGCAACCAACTCCAAGCGTTTTCTCCTTAGCGGAGAAGGCTGATTTGGCATAGAAAGGCCTTGCTTGTACTGGCCCTATCAACGCACCCATAGCCTAGAACTAGGGTGGGACCCACCTATGCCCTAGCTCCGAAATAGCACAAAACTCGCTTGTAGGAGCTGCATTCTGCAAAGGGAAACTGTGCTCCGGGAACAAACCTCAGCCCCAATGCGGCTTGGCTCAGGATCCCAGCGCTTGCCTAGTTCTCACCTAGCCCTAGGCTCCCCATAGGGCCAAGGAGGGTCTGGGCTGCCTCTGGCTTCGTGGGCACTGCTGCTTGGCTGGTGGTCTCCGCAGCTGGAACCCAACTCCAAGCGTCTGCTCCTTCGCGGAGAAGGATGAGGTGGCGTGAAAAAGCCCTGTGTGCACTGGCCCTATCCACCCAGCCATAGCCGGCTAGGGTGGAACCCACCTATGGGCTACCTCGAAACAGCAGAAAACGCGCTTCTAGGAGCTGCATTCTGCAAAGGGAAACTGTGCTCGGGGAACAAACCTCAGCCCCAATGCGGTTTGGCTCAGGATCCCAGCGCTTGCCTAGTTCTCACCTAGCCCTAGGCTCCCCATAGGGCCAAGGAGGGTCTGGGCTGCCTCTGGCTCCGTGGGCACTGCTGCTTGGCTGGTGGTCTCCGCAGCTGCAAACCAACTCCAAGCATCTTCTCCTTGGCAGAAAAGGATGATTTGGCCTGAAGAAACCCAGTGTGCCATGGCCCTAGCAACCCACCCATAGCCAGCTCGGGAGGGAGCCACCTAGGGCCTAGCTCCGAAACAGCACAAAACGTGCTTCCAGGAGCTGCATTCTGCAAAGGGAAACTGTGCTCGGGGAACAAACCACAGCCCCAATGCGGCTTGGCTCAGGATCCCAGCGCTTGCCTAGTTCTCACCTAGCCCTAGGCTCCCCATAGGGCCAAGGAGGGTCTGGGCTGCCTCTGGCTCCGTGGGCACTGCTGCTCGGCTGGTGGTCTCCGCAGCTGGAGCCCAATTCTAAGCGTCTTGCCCTTAGCAGAGAAGGCTGATTTGGCATAGAAAGGCCTTGATTGTACTGGCCCTTTCAACCCACCCATAGCCTAGATGTAGGGTGGGAACCACAAAGGGGCTATCTCGAAACAGCACAAAACGCGCTTCTAGGAGCTGCATTCTGCAAAGGGAAACTGTGCTCGGGGGACAAACCTCAGCCCCAATGCCGCTTGGCTCAGGACCCCACGCTTGCCTAGTATTCAGCTAGCCCTAGGCTCCCCATAGGGCCAAGGAGGGTCTTGGCAGCCTCTGGCTCCATGGGCACTGCTGCTTGGCTGGTGGTCTCCGCAGCTGGAAACAAACTCCAAGTGTCTTCTCCTTGGCAGAGAAGGATGATTTGGCCTGAAGAAACCCAGTGTGCCATGGCCCTAGCAACCCACCCATAGCCAGCTCTGCAGGGAGCCACCTAGGGCCTAGCTCCGAAACAGCACAAAACGTGCTTCCAGGAGCTGCATTCTGCAAAGGGAAACTGTGCTCAGGGAACAAACCTCAGCCCCAATGCGGCTTGGCTCAGGATCCCAGCGCTTGCCTAGTTCTCGCCTAGCCCTTGGCTCCCAAAAGGCCAAGGAGGGTCTGGGCTGCCTCTGGATCCATGGGCACTGCTGCTTGGCTGGTGGTCTCCGCAGCTGGAGCCCAATTCTAAGCGTCTTGCCCTTAGCAGAGAAGGCTGATTTGGCATAGAAAGGCCTTGATTGTACTGGCCCTTTCAACCCACCCATAGCCTAGATGTAGGGTGGGAACCACAAAGGGGCTATCTCGAAACAGCACAAAACGCGCTTCTAGGAGCTGCATTTTGCAAAGGGAAACTGTGCTCCGGGAACAAACCTCAGCCCCAATGCGGCTTGGCTCAGGATCCCAGTGCTTGCCTAGTTCTCACCTAGCCCTAGGCTCCCCATAGGGCCAAGGAGGGTCTGGGCTGCCTCTGGCTCCGTGGGCACTGCTGCTTGGCTGGTGGTCTCCGCAGCTGGAAACCAACTCCAAACGTCGTCTCCTTCGCGGAGAAGGATGCGGTGGCATGAAAAAGCCCTGTGTGCACTGGCCCGATCCACCCAGCCATAGCCGGCTAGGGTGGGACCCGCCTATGGGCTACCTCGAAACAGCACAAAACGCGCTTCTAGGAGCTGCATTCTGCAAAGGGAAACTGTGCTCAGGGAACAAACCTCAGCCCCAATGCAGCTTGGCTCAGGATCCCAGTGCTAGCCTAGTTCTCACCTAGCCGTAGGCTCCAGACAGGGCCAAGGAGGGTCTGGGCTGCCTCTGGCTCCGTGGGCACTGCTGCTTGGCTGGTGGTCTCCACAGCTGGAAAAAAACTCCAAGCGTTTTCTCCTTAGCGGAGAAGGCTGATTTGGCATAGAAAGGCCTTGATTGTACTGGCCCTATCAACGCACCCATAAGCCTAGAACTAGGGTGGGACCCACCTATGCCCTAGCTCCGAAATAGCACAAAACTCGCTTCTAGGAGCTGCATTCTGCAAAGGGAAACTGTGCTCGGGGAACAAACCTCAGCCCCAATGCCGCTTGGCTCAGGATCCCAGCGCTTGCCTAGTATTCAGCTAGCCCTAGGCTCCCCATAGGGCCAAGGAGGGTCTGGGCTGCCTCTGGCTCCATGGGCACTGCTGCTTTGCTGGTGGTCTCCGCAGCTGGAAACCAACTCCAAGCGTCTTCTCCTTGGCAGAGAAGGATGATTTGGCCTGAAGAAGCCCAGTGTGCCATGGCCCTAGCAACCCACCCATAGCCAGCTCGGGAGGGAGCCTCCTAGGGCCTAGCTCCGAAACAGCACAAAACGTGCTTCCAGGAGCTGCATTCTGCAAAGGGAAACTGTGCTCGGGGAACAAACCTCAGCCCCAATGCGGCTTGGCTCAGGATCCCAGCGCTTGCCTAGTTCTCACCTAGCCCTAGGCTCCCAAAAGGGCCAAGGAGGGTCTGGGCTGCCTCTGGATCCATGGGCACTGCTGCTTGGCTGGTGGTCTCCGCAGCTGGAGCCCAATTCAAAGCGTCTTCCCCTTAGCAGAGAAGGCTGATTTGGCATAGAAAGGCCTTGATTGTACTGGCCCTTTCAACCCACCCATAGCCTAGATGTAGGGTGGGACCCACAAAGGGGCTATCTCGAAACAGCACAAAACGCGCTTCTAGGAGCTGCATTCTGCAAAGGGAAACTGTGCTCAGGGAACAAACCTCAGCCCCAATGCAGCTTGGCTCAGGATCCCAGTGCTTGCCTAGTTCTCACCTAGCCCTAGGCTCCCGACAGGGCCAAGGAGGGTCTGGGCTGCCTCTGGCTCCGTGGGCACTGCTGCTTGGCTGGTGGTCTCCGCAGCTGGCAACCAACTCCAAGCGTTTTCTCCTTAGCGGAGAAGGCTGATTTGGCATAGAAAGGGCTTGCTTGTACTGGCCCTATCAACGCACCCATAGCCTAGAACTAGGGTGGGACCCACCTATGCCCTAGCTCCGGAATAGCACAAAACTCGCTTCTAGGAGCTGCATTCTGCAAAGGGAAACTGTGCTCCGGGAACAAACCTCAGCCCCAATGCGGCTTGGCTCAGGATCCCAGCGCTTGCCTAGTTCTCACCTAGCCCTAGGCTCCCCATAGGGCCAAGGAGGGTCTGGGCTGCCTCTGGCTTCGTGGGCACTGCTGCTTGGCTGGTGGTCTCCGCAGCTGGAACCCAATTCCAAGCGTCTTCTCCTTCGCGGAGAAGGATGCGGTGGCATGAAAAATCCCTGTGTGCACTGGCCCTATCCACCCAGCCGTAGCCGGATAGGGTGGGACCCACTTCTGGGCTACCTCGAAACAGCAGAAAACGCGCTTCTAGGAGCTGCATTCTGCAAAGGGAAACTGTGCTCGGGGAACAAACCTCAGTCCCAGTGCAGCTTGGCTCAGGATCCCAGAGCTTGCCTAGTTCTCACCTAGCCCTAGGCTCCCGACAGGGCCAAGGAGGGTCTGGGCTGCCTCTGGCTCCGTGGGCACTGCTGCTTGGCTGGTGGTCTCCGCAGCTGGAAACCAACTCCAAGCGTTTTCTCCTTAGCGGAGAAGGCTGATTTGGCATAGAAAGGCCTTGATTGTACTGGCCCTATCAACGCACCCATAGCCTAGAACTAGGGTGGGACCCACCTATGCCCTAGCTCCGAAATAGCACAAAACTCGCTTCTAGGTGCTGCATTCTGCAAAGGGAAACTGTGCTCGGGGAACAAACCTCAGCCCCAATGCGGCTTGGCTCAGAATCCCAGCGCTTGCCTAGTTCTCACCTAGCCCTAGGCTCCCCATAGGGCCAAGGAGGGTCTGGGCTGCCTCTGGCTTCGTGGGCACTGCTGCTTGGCTGGTGGTCTCCGCAGATGGAACCCAACTCCAAGCGTCTTCTCCTTCGCGGAGAAGGATGAGGTGGCATGAAAAAGCCCTGTGTGCACTGGCCCTATCCACCCAGCCATAGCCGGCTAGGGTGGAACCCACCTATGGGCTACCTCGAAACAGCAGAAAACGCGCTTCTAGGAGCTGCATTCTGCAAAGGGAAACTGTGCTCGGGGAACAAACCTCAGCCCCAATGCGGCTTGGCTCAGGATCCCAGCGCTTGCCTAGTATTCAGCTAGCCCTAGGCTCCCCATAGGGCCAAGGAGGGTCTGGACTGCCTCTGGCTCCGTGGGCACTGCTGCTTGGCTGGTGGTCTCCGCAGCTGGAAACCAACTCCAAGCCTCTTCTCCTTGACAGAGAAGGATGATTTGGCCTGAAGAAGCCCAGTGTGCCATGGCCCTAGCAACCCACCCATAGCCAGCTCTGCAGGAAGCCACCTAGGGCCTAGCTCCGAAACAGCACAAAACGTGCTTCCAGGAGCTGCATTCTGTAAAGGGAAACTGTGCTCAGGGAACAAACCACAGCCCCAATGCGGCATGGCTCAGGATCCCAGCGCTTGCCTAGTTCTCGCCTAGCCCTAGGCTCCCGACAGGGCCAAGGAGGGTCTGGGCTTCCTCTGGCTCTGTGGGCACTGCTGCTTGGCTGGTGGTCTCCGCAGCTGGAACCCAACTCCAAGCATCTTCTCCTTAGCGGAAAAGCCTGATTTGGCATAAAAATGCCTTGATTGTCCTGGCCCTATCCCCCAGCTATAGCCTAGAGCTAGGGTGGGACAACCAAAGGCGTAGCTCCGAAATGGCACAAAACTCGCTTGTAGGAGCTGCATTCTGCAAAGGGAAACTGTGCTCAGGGAACAAACCAGAGCCGCCATGCGGCTTGGCTCAGGATCCCAGCGCTTGCCTAGTTCTCACCTAGCCCTAGGCTCCCCATAGGGCCAAGGAGGGTCTGGGCTGCCTCTGGCTCCATGGGCACTGCTGCTTGGCTGGTGGTCTCCGCAGCTGGAACCCAACTCCAAGTGTCTTCTCCTTAGCGGAGAAGGTTGATTTGGCATAGAAAGGCCTTGATTGTACTGGCCCTATCAACCCACCTATAGCCTAGAGCTAGGGTGGGACCCACCTAAGGTGTAGCTCGGAAGTAGCACAAAACTCTCTTCTAGGAGCTGCATTCTGCAAAGGGAAACTGTGCTCGGGGAACAAACCTCAGCCCCAATGCCGCTTGGCTCAGGATCCCAGCGCTTGCCTAGTATTCAGCTAGCCCTAGGCTCCCCATAGGGCCAAGGAGGGTCTGGGCTGCCTCTGGCTCCATGGGCACTGCTGCTTGGCTGGTGGTCTCCGCAGCTGGAAACCAACTCCAAGTGTCTTCTCCTTGGCAGAGAAGGATGATTTGGCCTGAAGAAGCCCAGTGTGCCATGGCCCTAGCAACCCACCCATAGCCAGCTCGGGAGGAAGCCACCTAGGGCCTAGCTCCGAAACAGCACAAAACGTGCTTCCAGGAGCTGCATTCTGCAAAGGGAAACTGTGCTCGGGGAACAAACCTCAGCCCCAATGCGGCTTGGCTCAGGATCCCAGCGCTTGCCTAGTTCTCACCTAGCCCTAGGCTCCCAAAAGGGCCAAGGAGGGTCTGGGCTGCCTCTGGATCCAGGGGCACTGCTGCTTGGCTGGTGGTCTCCGCAGCTAGAGCCCAATTCAAAGCGTCCTCCCCTTAGCAGAGAAGGCTGATTTGGCATAGAAAGGCCTTGATTGTACTTGCCCTTTCAACCCACCCATAGCCTAGATGTAGTGTGGGACCCACAAAGGGGCTATCTCGAAACAGCACAAAACGCGCTTCTAGGAGCTGCATTCTGCAAAGGGAAACTGTGCTCAGGGAACAAACCTCAGCCCCAATGCAGCTTGGCTCAGGATCCCAGTGCTTGCCTAGTTCTCACCTATCCCTAGGCTCCCAACAGGGCCAAGGAGGGTCTGGGCTGCCTCTGGCTCCGTGGGCACTGCTGCTTGGCTGGTGGTCTCCGCAGCTGGCAACCAACTCCAAGCGTTTTCTCCTTAGCGGAGAAGGCTGATTTGGCATAGAAAGGGCTTGCTTGTACTGGCCCTATCAACGCACCCATAGCCTAGAACTAGGGTGGGACCCACCTATGCCCTAGCTCCGGAATAGCACAAAACTCGCTTCTAGGAGCTGCATTCTGCAAAGGGAAACTGTGCTCCGGGAACAAACCTCAGCCCCAATGCGGCTTGGCTCAGGATCCCAGCGCTTGCCTAGTTCTCACCTAGCCCTAGGCTCCCCATAGGGCCAAGGAGGGTCTGGGCTGCCTCTGGCTTCGTGGGCACTGCTGCTTGGCTGGTGGTCTCCGCAGCTGGAAATCAATTCCAAGCGTCTTCTCCTTCGCGGAGAAGGATGCGGTGGCATGAAAAATCCCTGTGTGCACTGGCCCTATCCACCCAGCCGTAGCCGGATAGGGTGGGACCCACTTCTGGGCTACCTCGAAACAGCAGAAAACGCGCTTCTAGGAGCTGCATTCTGCAAAGGGAAACTGTGCTCGGGGAACAAACCTCAGCCCCAGTGCAGCTTGGCTCAGGATCCCAGCGCTTGCCTAGTTCTCACCTAGCCCTAGGCTCCCCATAGGGCCAAGGAGGGTCTGGGCTGCCTCTGGCTCCGTGGGCACTGCTGCTTGGCTGGTGGTCTCCGCAGCTGGAAACCAACTCCAAGCGTTTTCTCCTTAGCGGAGAAGGCTGATTTGGCATAGAAAGGCCTTGATTGTACTGGCCCTATCAACGCACCCATAGCCTAGAACTAGGGTGGGACCCACCTATGCCCTAGCTCCGAAATAGCACAAAACTTGCTTCTAGGTGCTGCATTCTGCAAAGGGAAACTGTGCTCGGGGAACAAACCTCAGCCCCAATGCGGCTTGGCTCAGGATCCCAGCGCTTGCCTAGTTCTCGCCTAGCCCTAGGCTCCCGACAGGGCCAAGGAGGGTCTGGGCTTCCTCTGGCTCTGTGGGCACTGCTGCTTGGCTGGTGGTCTCCGCAGATGGAACCCAACTCCAAGCATCTTCTCCTTCGCGGAGAAGGATGAGGTGGCATGAAAAAGCCCTGTGTGCACTGGCCCTATCCACCCAGCCATAGCCGGCTAGGGTGGAACCCACCTATGGGCTACCACGAAACAGCAGAAAACGCGCTTCTAGGAGCTGCATTCTGCAAAGGGAAACTGTGCTCGGGGAACAAACCTCAGCCCCAATGCGGTTTGGCTCAGGATCCCAGCGCTTGCCTAGTTCTCACCTAGCCCTAGGCTCCCCATAGGGCCAAGGAGGGTCTGGGCTGCCTCTGGCTCCGTGGGCACTGCTGCTTGGCTGGTGGTCTCCGCAGCTGCAAACCAACTCCAAGCATCTTCTCCTTGGCAGAGAAGGATGATTTGGCCTGAAGAAACCCAGTGTGCCATGGCCCTAGCAACCCACCCATAGCCAGCTCTGGAGGGAGCCACCTAGGGCCTAGCTCCGAAACAGCACAAAACGTGCTTCCAGGAGCTGCATTCTGCAAAGGGAAACTGTGCTCGGGGAACAAACCACAGCCCCAATGCGGCTTGGCTCAGGATCCCAGCGCTTGCCTAGTCCTCACCTAGCCCTAGGCTCCCCATAGGGCCAAGGAGGGTCTGGACTGCCTCTGGCTCCGTGGGCACTGCTGCTTGGCTGGTGGTCTCCGCAGCTGGAAACCAACTCCAAGCGTCTTCTCCTTGGCAGAGAAGGATGATTTGGCCTGAAGAAACCCAGTGTGCCATGGCCCTAGCAACCCACCCATAGCCAGCTCTGCAGGGAGCCACCTAGGGCCTAGCTCCGAAACAGCACAAAACGTGCTTCCAGGAGCTGCATTCTGCAAAGGGAAACTGTGCTCAGGGAACAAACCACAGCCCCAATGCGGCTTGGCTCAGGATCCCAGCGCTTGCCTAGTTCTCGCCTAGCCCTTGACTCCCAAAAGGCCAAGGAGGGTCTGGGCTGCCTCTGGATCCATGGGCACTGCTGCTTGGCTGGTGGTCTCCGCAGCTGGAACCCAACTCCAAGTGTCTTCTCCTTAGCGGAGAAGGTTGATTTGGCATAGAAAGGCCTTGATTGTACTGGCCCTATCAACCCACCTATAGCCTAGAGCTAGGGTGGGACCCACCTAAGGTGTAGCTCGGAAGTAGCACAAAACTCTCTTCTAGGAGCTGCATTCTGCAAAGGGAAACTGTGCTTGGGGAACAAACCTCAGCCCCAATGCCGCTTGGCTCAGGATCCCAGCGCTTGCCTAGTATTCAGCTAGCCCTAGGCTCCCCATAGGGCCAAGGAGGGTCTGGGCTGCCTCTGGCTCCATGGGCACTGCTGCTTGGCTGGTGGTCTCCGCAGCTGGAAACCAACTCCAAGTGTCTTCTCCTTGGCAGAGAAGGATGATTTGGCCTGAAGAAGCCCAGTGTGCCATGGCCCTAGCAACCCACCCATAGCCAGCTCTGGAGGGAGCCACCTAGGGCCTAGCTCCGAAACAGCACAAAACGTGCTTCCAGGAGCTGCATTCTGCAAAGGGAAACTGTGCTCAGGGAACAAACCACAGCCCCAATGCGGCTTGGCTCAGGATCCCAGCGCTTGCCTAGTTCTCGGCTAGCCCTTGGCTCCCAAAAGGCCAAGGAGGGTCTGGGCTGCCTCTGGATCCATGGGCACTGCTGCTTGGCTGGTGGTCTCCGCAGCTAGAGCCCAATTCAAAGCGTCTTCTCCTTAGCAGAGAAGGCTGATTTGGCATAGAAAGGCCTTGATTGTACTGGCCCTTTCAACCCACCCATAGCCTAGATGTAGGGTGGGACCCACAAAGGGGCTATCTCGAAACAGCACAAAACGCGCTTCTAGGAGCTGCATTCTGCAAAGGGAAACTGTGCTCGGGGAACAAACCTCAGCCCCAATGCCGCTTGGCTCATGACCCCACGCTTGCCTAGTATTCAGCTAGCCCTAGGCTCCCCATAGGGCCAAGGAGGGTCTTGGCAGCCTCTGGCTCCATGGGCACTGCTGCTTGGCTGGTGGTCTCCGCAGCTGGCAACCAACTCCAAGCGTTTTCTCCTTAGCGGAGAAGGCTGATTTGGCATAGAAAGGCCTTGCTTGTACTGGCAATATCAACGCACCCATAGCCTAGAACTAGGGTGGGACCCACCTATGCCCTAGCTCCGAAATAGCACAAAACTCGCTTCTAGGAGCTGCATTCTGCAAAGGGAAACTGTGCTCGGGGAACAAACCTCAGCCCCAATGCGGCTTGGCTCAGGATCCCAGCGCTTGCCTAGTTCTCACCTAGCCCTAGGCTCCCCATAGGGCCAAGGAGGGTCTGGGCTGCCTCTGGCTCCGTGGGCACTGCTGCTTGGCTGGTGGTCTCCGCAGCTGGAAACCAACTCCAAGCGTCTTCTCCTTCGCGGAGAAGGATGCGGTGGCGTGAAAAAGCCCTGTGTGCACTGGCCCTATCCACCCAGCCATAGCCAGCTAGGGTGGGACCCACTTATGGGCTACCTCGAAACAGCAGAAAACACGCTTCTAGGAGCTGCATTCTGCAAAGGGAAACTGTGCTCGGGGAACAAACCTCAGCCCCAATGCGGCTTGGCTCAGGATCCCAGCGCTTGCCTAGTATTCAGCTAGCCCTAGGCTCCCCATAGGGCCAAGGAGGGTCTGGACTGCCTCTGGCTCCGTGGGCAGTGCTGCTTGGCTGGTGGTCTCCGCAGCTGGAAACCAACTCCAAGCGTCTTCTCCTTGACAGAGAAGGATGATTTGGCCTGAAGAAGCCCAGTGTGCCATGGCCCTAGCAACTCACCCATAGCCAGCTCGGGAGTGAGCCACCTAGGGCCTAGCTCCGAAACAGCACAAAACGTGCTTCCAGGAGCTGCATTCTGCAAAGGGAAACTGTGCTCAGGGAACAAACCACAGCCCCAATGCGGCTTGGCTCAGGATCCCAGCGCTTGGCTAGTTCTCGCCTAGCCCTAGGCTCCCGACAGGGCCAAGGAGGGTCTGGGCTGCCTCTGGCTCAATGGGCACTGCTGCTTGGCTGGTGGTCTCCGCAGCTGGAACCCAACTCCAAGTGTCTTCTCCTTAGCGGAGAAGGTTGATTTGGCATAGAAAGGCCTTGATTGTCCTGGCCCTATCCCCCAGCTATAGCCTAGAGCTAGGGTGGGACAACCAATGGCGTAGCTCCGAAATGGCACAAAACTCGCTTGTAGGAGCTGCATTCTGCAAAGGGAAACTGTGCTCAGGGAACAAACCAGAGCCGCCATGCGGCTTGGCTCAGGATCCCAGCGCTTGCCTAGTTCTCACCTAGCCCTAGGCTCCCCATAGGGCCAGGGAGGGTCTGGGCTGCCTCTGGCTCCATGGGCACTGCTGCTTGGCTGGTGGTCTCCGCAGCTGGAACCCAACTCCAAGTGTCTTCTCCTTAGCGGAGAAGGTTGATTTGGCATAGAAAGGCCTTGATTGTACTGGCCCTATCAACCCACCTATAGCCTAGAGCTAGGGTGGGACCCACCTAAGGTGTAGCTCGGAAGTAGCACAAAACTCTCTTCTAGGAGCTGCATTCTGCAAAGGGAAACTGTGCTCAGGGAACAAACCTCAGCCCCAATGCCGCTTGGCTCAGGATCCCAGCGCTTGCCTAGTATTCAGCTAGCCCTAGGCTCCCCATAGGGCCAAGGAGGGTCTGGGCTGCCTCTGGCTCCATGGGCACTGCTGCTTGGCTGGTGGTCTCCGCAGCTGGAAACCAACTCCAAGTGTCTTCTCCTTGGCAGAGAAGGATGATTTGGCCTGAAGAAGCCCAGTGTGCCATGGCCCTAGCAACCCACCCATAGCCAGCTCGGGAGGGAGCCTCCTAGGGCCTAGCTCCGAAACAGCACAAAACGTGCTTCCAGGAGCTGCATTCTGCAAAGGGAAACTGTGCTCGGGGAACAAACCTCAGCCCCAATGCGGCTTGGCTCAGGATCCCAGCGCTTGCCTAGTTCTCACCTAGCCCTAGGCTCCCGACAGGGCCAAGGAGGGTCTGGGCTGCCTCTGGCTCCGTGGGCACTGCTGCTTGGCTGGTGGTCTCCGCAGCTGGCAACCAACTCCAAGCGTTTTCTCCTTAGCGGAGAAGGCTGATTTGGCATAGAAAGGCCTTGCTTGTACTGGCCCTATCAACGCACCCATAGCCTAGAACTAGGGTGGGACCCACCTATGCCCTAGCTCCGAAATAGCACAAAACTCGCTTGTAGGAGCTGCATTCTGCAAAGGGAAACTGTGCTCCGGGAACAAACCTCAGCCCCAATGCGGCTTGGCTCAGGATCCCAGCGCTTGCCTAGTTCTCACCTAGCCCTAGGCTCCCCATAGGGCCAAGGAGGGTCTGGGCTGCCTCTGGCTTCGTGGGCACTGCTGCTTGGCTGGTGGTCTCCGCAGCTGGAACCCAACTCCAAGCGTCTTCTCCTTCGCGGAGAAGGATGAGGTGGCGTGAAAAAGCCCTGTTTGCACTGGCCCTATCCACCCAGCCATAGCCGGCTAGGGTGGAACCCACCTATGGGCTACCTCGAAACAGCAGAAAACGCGCTTCTAGGAGCTGCATTCTGCAAAGGGAAACTGTGCTCGGGGAACAAACCTCAGCCCCAATGCGGTTTGGCTCAGGATCCCAGCGCTTGCCTAGTTCTCACCTAGCCCTAGGCTCCCCATAGGGCCAAGGAGGGTCTGGGCTGCCTCTGGCTCCGTGGGCACTGCTGCTTGGCTGGTGGTCTCCGCAGCTGCAAACCAACTCCAAGCGTCTTCTCCTTGGCAGAGAAGGATGATTTGGCCTGAAGAAACCCAGTGTGCCATGGCCCTAGCAACCCACCCATAGCCAGCTCGGGAGGGAGCCACCTAGGGCCTAGCTCCGAAACAGCACAAAACGTGCTTCCAGGAGCTGCCTTCTGCAAAGGGAAACTGTGCTCGGGGAACAAACCACAGCCCCAATGCGGCTTGGCTCAGGATCCCAGCGCTTGCCTAGTTCTCACCTAGCCCTAGGCTCCCCATAGGGCCAAGGAGGGTCTGGGCTGCCTCTGGCTCCGTGGGCACTGCTGCTCGGCTGGTGGTCTCCGCAGCTGGAGCCCAATTCTAAGCGTCTTGCCCTTAGCAGAGAAGGCTGATTTGGCATAGAAAGGCCTTGATTGTACTGGCCCTTTCAACCCACCCATAGCCTAGATGTAGGGTGGGAACCACAAAGGGGCTATCTCGAAACAGCACAAAACGCGCTTCTAGGAGCTGCATTCTGCAAAGGGAAACTGTGCTCGGGGAACAAACCTCAGCCCCAATGCCGCTTGGCTCAGGACCCCACGCTTGCCTAGTATTCAGCTAGCCCTAGGCTCCCCATAGGGCCAAGGAGGGTCTTGGCAGCCTCTGGCTCCATGGGCACTGCTGCTTGGCTGGTGGTCTCCGCAGCTGGAAACAAACTCCAAGTGTCTTCTCCTTGGCAGAGAAGGATGATTTGGCCTGAAGAAACCCAGTGTGCCATGGCCCTAGCAACCCACCCATAGCCAGCTCTGCAGGGAGCCACCTAGGGCCTAGCTCCGAAACAGCACAAAACGTGCTTCCAGGAGCTGCATTCTGCAAAGGGAAACTGTGCTCAGGGAACAAACCTCAGCCCCAATGCGGCTTGGCTCAGGATCCCAGCGCTTGCCTAGTTCTCGCCTAGCCCTTGGCTCCCAAAAGGCCAAGGAGGGTCTGGGCTGCCTCTGGATCCATGGGCACTGCTGCTTGGCTGGTGGTCTCCGCAGCTGGAGCCCAATTCTAAGCGTCTTGCCCTTAGCAGAGAAGGCTGATTTGGCATAGAAAGGCCTTGATTGTACTGGCCCTTTCAACCCACCCATAGCCTAGATGTAGGGTGGGAACCACAAAGGGGCTATCTCGAAACAGCACAAAACGCGCTTCTAGGAGCTGCATTTTGCAAAGGGAAACTGTGCTCGGGGAACAAACCTCAGCCCCAATGCCGCTTGGCTCAGGACCCCACGCTTGCCTAGTATTCAGCTAGCCCTAGGCTCCCCATAGGGCCAAGGAGGGTCTTGGCAGCCTCTGGCTCCATGGGCACTGCTGCTTGGCTGGTGGTCTCCGCAGCTGGAAACCAACTCCAAGTGTCTTCTCCTTGACAGAGAAGGATGATTTGGCCTGAAGAAGCCCAGTGTGCCATGGCCCTAGCAACCCACCCATAGCCAGATCGGGAGGGAGCCACCTAGGGCCTAGCTCCGAAACAGCACAAAACGTGCTTCCAGGAGCTGCATTCTGCAAAGGGAAACTGTGCTCGGGGAACAAACCTCAGCCCCAATGCGGCTTGGCTCAGGATCCCAGCGCTTGGCTAGTTCTCGCCTATCCCTAGGCTCCCAAAAGGGCCAAGGAGGGTCTGGGCTGCCTCTGGATACATGGGCACTGCTGCTTGGCTGGTGGTCTCCGCAGCTAGAGCCCAATTCAAAGCGTCTTCCCATTAGCAGAGAAGGCTGATTTGGCATAGAAAGGCCTTGATTGTACTGGCCCTTTCAACCCACCCATAGCCTAGATGTAGGGTGGGACCCACAAAGGGGCTATCTGGAAACAGCACAAAACGCCCTTCTAGGAGCTGCATTCTGCAAAGGGAAACTGTGCTCGGGGAACAAACCTCAGCCCCAATGCAGCTTGGCTCAGGATCCCAGTGCTTGCCTAGTTCTCACCTAGCCCTAGGCTCCCCATAGGGCCAAGGAGGGTCTGGGCTGCCTCTGGCTCCGTGGGCACTGCTGCTTGGCTGGTGGTCTCCGCAGCTGGAAACCAACTCCAAACGTCTTCTCCTTCGCGGAGAAGGATGCGGTGGCATGAAAAAGCCCTGTGTGCACTGGCCCGATCCACCCAGCCATAGCCGGCTAGGGTGGGACCCGCCTATGGGCTACCTCGAAACAGCACAAAACGCGCTTCTAGGAGCTGCATTCTGCAAAGGGAAACTGTGCTCAGGGAACAAACCTCAGCCCCAATGCAGCTTGGCTCAGGATCCCAGTGCTAGCCTAGTTCTCACCTAGCCGTAGGCTCCAGACAGGGCCAAGGAGGGTCTGGGCTGCCTCTGGCTCCGTGGGCACTGCTGCTTGGCTGGTGGTCTCCACAGCTGGAAAAAAACTCCAAGCGTTTTCTCCTTAGCGGAGAAGGCTGATTTGGCATAGAAAGGCCTTGATTGTACTGGCCCTATCAACGCACCCATAAGCCTAGAACTAGGGTGGGACCCACCTATGCCCTAGCTCCGAAATAGCACAAAACCGCTTCTAGGAGCTGCATTCTGCAAAGGGAAACTGTGCTCGGGGAACAAACCTCAGCCCCAATGCCGCTTGGCTCAGGATCCCAGCGCTTGCCTAGTATTCAGCTAGCCCTAGGCTCCCCATAGGGCCAAGGAGGGTCTGGGCTGCCTCTGGCTCCATGGGCACTGCTGCTTTGCTGGTGGTCTCCGCAGCTGGAAACCAACTCCAAGCGTCTTCTCCTTGGCAGAGAAGGATGATTTGGCCTGAAGAAGCCCAGTGTGCCATGGCCCTAGCAACCCACCCATAGCCAGCTCGGGAGGGAGCCTCCTAGGGCCTAGCTCCGAAACAGCACAAAACGTGCTTCCAGGAGCTGCATTCTGCAAAGGGAAACTGTGTTCGGGGAACAAACCTCAGCCCCAATGCGGCTTGGCTCAGGATCCCAGCGCTTGCCTAGTTCTCACCTAGCCCTAGGCTCCCAAAAGGGCCAAGGAGGGTCTGGGCTGCCTCTGGATCCATGGGCACTGCTGCTTGGCTGGTGGTCTCCGCAGCTGGAGCCCAATTCAAAGCGTCTTCCCCTTAGCAGAGAAGGCTGATTTGGCATAGAAAGGCCTTGATTGTACTGGCCCTTTCAACCCACCCATAGCCTAGATGTAGGGTGGGACCCACAAAGGGGCTATCTCGAAACAGCACAAAACGCGCTTCTAGGAGCTGCATTCTGCAAAGGGAAACTGTGCTCAGGGAACAAACCTCAGCCCCAATGCAGCTTGGCTCAGGATCCCAGTGCTTGCCTAGTTCTCACCTAGCCCTAGGCTCCCGACAGGGCCAAGGAGGGTCTGGGCTGCCTCTGGCTCCGTGGGCACTGCTGCTTGGCTGGTGGTCTCCGCAGCTGGCAACCAACTCCAAGCGTTTTCTCCTTAGCGGAGAAGGCTGATTTGGCATAGAAAGGGCTTGCTTGTACTGGCCCTATCAACGCACCCATAGCCTAGAACTAGGGTGGGACCCACCTATGCCCTAGCTCCAAAATAGCACAAAACTCCCTTCTAGGAGCTGCATTCTGCAAAGGGAAACTGTGCTCCGGGAACAAACCTCAGCCCCAATGCGGCTTGGCTCAGGATCCCAGCGCTTGCCTAGTTCTCACCTAGCCCTAGGCTCCCCATAGGGCCAAGGAGGGTCTGGGCTGCCTCTGGCTTCGTGGGCACTGCTGCTTGGCTGGTGGTCTCCGCAGCTGGAACCCAATTCCAAGCGTCTTCTCCTTCGCGGAGAAGGATGCGGTGGCATGAAAAATCCCTGTGTGCACTGGCCCTATCCACCCAGCCATAGCCGGATAGGGTGGGACCCACTTCTGGGCTACCTCGAAACAGCAGAAAACGCGCTTCTAGGAGCTGCATTCTGCAAAGGGAAACTGTGCTCGGGGAACAAACCTCAGCCCCAGTGCAGCTTGGCTCAGGATCCCAGCGCTTGCCTAGTTCTCACCTAGCCCTAGGCTCCCCATAGGGCCAAGGAGGGTCTGGGCTGCCTCTGGCTCCGTGGGCACTGCGGCTTGGCTGGTGGTCTCCGCAGCTGGAAACCAACTCCAAGCGTTTTCTCCTTAGCGGAGAAGGCTGATTTGGCATAGAAAGGCCTTGATTGTACTGGCCCTATCAACGCACCCATAGCCTAGAACTAGGGTGGGACCCACCTATGCCCTAGCTCCGAAATAGCACAAAACTCGCTTCTAGGTGCTGCATTCTGCAAAGGGAAACTGTGCTCGGGGAACAAACCTCAGCCCCAATGCGGCTTGCTCAGGATCCCAGCGCTTGCCTAGTTCTCACCTAGCCCTAGGCTCCCCATAGGGCCAAGGAGGGTCTGGGCTGCCTCTGGCTTCGTGGGCACTGCTGCTTGGCTGGTGGTCTCCGCAGCTGGAACCCAACTCCAAGCGTCTTCTCCTTCGCGGAGAAGGATGAGGTGGCATGAAAAAGCCCTGTGTGCACTGGCCCTATCCACCCAGCCATAGCCGGCTAGGGTGGAACCCACCTATGGGCTACCTCGAAACAGCAGAAAACGCGCTTCTAGGAGCTGCATTCTGCAAAGGGAAACTGTGCTCGGGGAACAAACCTCAGCCCCAATGCGGTTTGGCTCAGGATCCCAGCGCTCTCCTAGTTCTCACCTAGCCCTAGGCTCCCCATAGGGCCAAGGAGGGTCTGGGCTGCCTCTGGCTCCGTGGGCACTGCTGCTTGGCTGGTGGTCTCCGCAGCTGGAAACCAACTCCAAGCGTCTTCTCCTTGGCAGAGAAGGATGATTTGGCCTAAGAAACCCAGTGTGCCATGGCCCTAGCAACCCACCCATAGCCAGCTCTGGAGGGAGCCACCTAGGGCCTAGCTCCGAAACAGCACAAAACGTGCTTCCAGGAGCTGCATTCTGCAAAGGGAAACTGTGCTCCGGGAACAAACCACAGCCCCAATGCGGCTTGGCTCAGGATCCCAGCGCTTGCCTAGTTCTCACCTAGCCCTAGGCTCCCCATAGGGCCAAGGAGGGTCTGGGCTGCCTCTGGCTCCGTGGGCACTGCTGCTTGGCTGGTGGTCTCCGCAGCTGGAAACCAACTCCAAGTGTCTTCTCCTTGGCAGAGAAGGATGATTTGGCCTGAAGAAGCCCAGTGTGCCATGGCCCTAGCAACCCACCCATAGCCAGCTCGGGAGGGAGCCACCTAGGGCCTAGCTCCGAAACAGCACAAAACGTGCTTCCAGGAGCTGCATTCTGCAAAGGGAAACTGTGCTCGGGGAACAAACCTCAGCCCCAATGCGGCTTGGCTCAGGATCCCAGCGCTTGCCTAGTTCTCACCTAGCCCTAGGCTCCCAAAAGGGCCAAGGAGGGTCTGGGCTGCCTCTGGATCCAGGGGCACTGCTGCTTGGCTGGTGGTCTCCGCAGCTAGAGCCCAATTCAAAGCGTCCTCCCCTTAGCAGAGAAGGCTGATTTGGCATAGAAAGGCCTTGATTGTACTTGCCCTTTCAACCCACCCATAGCCTAGATGTAGTGTGGGACCCACAAAGGGGCTATCTCGAAACAGCACAAAACGCGCTTCTAGGAGCTGCATTCTGCAAAGGGAAACTGTGCTCAGGGAACAAACCTCAGCCCCAATGCAGCTTGGCTCAGGATCCCAGTGCTTGCCTAGTTCTCACCTAGCCCTAGGCTCCCGACAGGGCCAAGGAGGGTCTGGGCTGCCTCTGGCTCCGTGGGCACTGCTGCTTGGCTGGTGGTCTCCGCAGCTGGCAACCAACTCCAAGCGTTTTCTCCTTAGCGGAGAAGGCTGATTTGGCATAGAAAGGCCTTGCTTGTACTGGCCCTATCAACGCACCCATAGCCTAGAACTAGGGTGGGACCCACCTATGCCCTAGCTCCGGAATAGCACAAAACTCGCTTCTAGGAGCTGCATTCTGCAAAGGGAAACTGTGCTCCGGGAACAAACCTCAGCCCCAATGCGGCTTGGCTCAGGATCCCAGCGCTTGCCTAGTTCTCACCTAGCCCTAGGCTCCCCATAGGGCCAAGGAGGGTCTGGGCTGCCTCTGGCTTCGTGGGCACTGCTGCTTGGCTGGTGGTCTCCGCAGCTGGAACCCAATTCCAAGCGTCTTCTCCTTCGCGGAGAAGGATGCGGTGGCATGAAAAATCCCTGTGTGCACTGGCCTTATCCACCCAGCCGTAGCCGGATAGGGTGGGACCCACTTCTGGGCTACCTCGAAACAGCAGAAAACGCGCTTCTAGGAGCTGCATTCTGCAAAGGGAAACTGTGCTCGGGGAACAAACCTCAGCCCCAGTGCAGCTTGGCTCAGGATCCCAGCGCTTGCCTAGTTCTCACCTAGCCCTAGGCTCCCCATAGGGCCAAGGAGGGTCTGGGCTGCCTCTGGCTCCGTGGGCACTGCTGCTTGGCTGGTGGTCTCCGCAGCTGGAAACCAACTCCAAGCGTTTTCTCCTTAGCGGAGAAGGCTGATTTGGCATAGAAAGGCCTTGCTTGTACTGGCCCTATCAACGCACCCATAGCCTAGAACTAGGGTGGGACCCACCTATGCCCTAGCTCCGGAATAGCACAAAACTCGCTTCTAGGTGCTGCATTCTGCAAAGGGAAACTGTGCTCGGGGAACAAACCTCAGCCCCAATGCGGCTTGCTCAGGATCCCAGCGCTTGCCTAGTTCTCACCTAGCCCTAGGCTCCCCATAGGGCCAAGGAGGGTCTGGGCTGCCTCTGGCTTCGTGGGCACTGCTGCTTGGCTGGTGGTCTCCGCAGCTGGAACCCAACTCCAAGCGTCTCCTCCTTCGCGGAGAAGGATGAGGTGGCATGAAAAAGCCCTGTGTGCACTGGCCCTATCCACCCAGCCATAGCCGGCTAGGGTGGAACCCACCTATGGGCTACCTCGAAACAGCAGAAAACGCGCTTCTAGGAGCTGCATTCTGCAAAGGGAAACTGTGCTCGGGGAACAAACCTCAGCCCCAATGCGGTTTGGCTCAGGATCCCAGCGCTCTCCTAGTTCTCACCTAGCCCTAGGCTCCCCATAGGGCCAAGGAGGGTCTGGGCTGCCTCTGGCTCCGTGGGCACTGCTGCTTGGCTGGTGGTCTCCGCAGCTGGAAACCAACTCCAAGCGTCTTCTCCTTGGCAGAGAAGGATGATTTGGCCTGAAGAAACCCAGTGTGCCATGGCCCTAGCAACCCACCCATAGCCAGCTCTGGAGGGAGCCACCTAGGGCCTAGCTCCGAAACAGCACAAAACGTGCTTCCAGGAGCTGCATTCTGCAAAGGGAAACTGTGCTCCGGGAACAAACCACAGCCCCAATGCGGCTTGGCTCAGGATCCCAGCGCTTGCCTAGTTCTCACCTAGCCCTAGGCTCCCCATAGGGCCAAGGAGGGTCTGGGCTGCCTCTGGCTCCGTGGGCACTGCTGCTTGGCTGGTGGTCTCCGCAGCTGGAAACCAACTCCAAGTGTCTTCTCCTTGGCAGAGAAGGATGATTTGGCCTGAAGAAGCCCAGTGTGCCATGGCCCTAGCAACCCACCCATAGCCAGCTCGGGAGGGAGCCACCTAGGGCCTAGCTCCGAAACAGCACAAAACGTGCTTCCAGGAGCTGCATTCTGCAAAGGGAAACTGTGCTCGGGGAACAAACCTCAGCCCCAATGCGGCTTGGCTCAGGATCCCAGCGCTTGCCTAGTTCTCACCTAGCCCTAGGCTCCCAAAAGGGCCAAGGAGGGTCTGGGCTGCCTCTGGATCCAGGGGCACTGCTGCTTGGCTGGTGGTCTCCGCAGCTAGAGCCCAATTCAAAGCGTCCTCCCCTTAGCAGAGAAGGCTGATTTGGCATAGAAAGGCCTTGATTGTACTTGCCCTTTCAACCCACCCATAGCCTAGATGTAGTGTGGGACCCACAAAGGGGCTATCTCGAAACAGCACAAAACGCGCTTCTAGGAGCTGCATTCTGCAAAGGGAAACTGTGCTCAGGGAACAAACCTCAGCCCCAATGCAGCTTGGCTCAGGATCCCAGTGCTTGCCTAGTTCTCACCTAGCCCTAGGCTCCCGACAGGGCCAAGGAGGGTCTGGGCTGCCTCTGGCTCCGTGGGCACTGCTGCTTGGCTGGTGGTCTCCGCAGCTGGCAACCAACTCCAAGCGTTTTCTCCTTAGCGGAGAAGGCTGATTTGGCATAGAAAGGCCTTGCTTGTACTGGCCCTATCAACGCACCCATAGCCTAGAACTAGGGTGGGACCCACCTATGCCCTAGCTCCGGAATAGCACAAAACTCGCTTCTAGGAGCTGCATTCTGCAAAGGGAAACTGTGCTCCGGGAACAAACCTCAGCCCCAATGCGGCTTGGCTCAGGATCCCAGCGCTTGCCTAGTTCTCACCTAGCCCTAGGCTCCCCATAGGGCCAAGGAGGGTCTGGGCTGCCTCTGGCTTCGTGGGCACTGCTGCTTGGCTGGTGGTCTCCGCAGCTGGAACCCAATTCCAAGCGTCTTCTCCTTCGCGGAGAAGGATGCGGTGGCATGAAAAATCCCTGTGTGCACTGGCCTTATCCACCCAGCCGTAGCCGGATAGGGTGGGACCCACTTCTGGGCTACCTCGAAACAGCAGAAAACGCGCTTCTAGGAGCTGCATTCTGCAAAGGGAAACTGTGCTCGGGGAACAAACCTCAGCCCCAGTGCAGCTTGGCTCAGGATCCCAGCGCTTGCCTAGTTCTCACCTAGCCCTAGGCTCCCCATAGGGCCAAGGAGGGTCTGGGCTGCCTCTGGCTCCGTGGGCACTGCTGCTTGGCTGGTGGTCTCCGCAGCTGGAAACCAACTCCAAGCGTTTTCTCCTTAGCGGAGAAGGCTGATTTGGCATAGAAAGGCCTTGCTTGTACTGGCCCTATCAACGCACCCATAGCCTAGAACTAGGGTGGGACCCACCTATGCCCTAGCTCCGGAATAGCACAAAACTCGCTTCTAGGAGCTGCATTCTGCAAAGGGAAACTGTGCTCCGGGAACAAACCTCAGCCCCAATGCGGCTTGGCTCAGGATCCCAGCGCTTGCCTAGTTCTCACCTAGCCCTAGGCTCCCCATAGGGCCAAGGAGGGTCTGGGCTGCCTCTGGCTTCGTGGGCACTGCTGCTTGGCTGGTGGTCTCCGCAGCTGGAACCCAATTCCAAGCGTCTTCTCCTTCGCGGAGAAGGATGCGGTGGCATGAAAAATCCCTGTGTGCACTGGCCTTATCCACCCAGCCGTAGCCGGATAGGGTGGGACCCACTTCTGGGCTACCTCGAAACAGCAGAAAACGCGCTTCTAGGAGCTGCATTCTGCAAAGGGAAACTGTGCTCGGGGAACAAACCTCAGCCCCAGTGCAGCTTGGCTCAGGATCCCAGCGCTTGCCTAGTTCTCACCTAGCCCTAGGCTCCCCATAGGGCCAAGGAGGGTCTGGGCTGCCTCTGGCTCCGTGGGCACTGCTGCTTGGCTGGTGGTCTCCGCAGCTGGAAACCAACTCCAAGCGTTTTCTCCTTAGCGGAGAAGGCTGATTTGGCATAGAAAGGCCTTGATTGTACTGGCCCTATCAACGCACCCATAGCCTAGAACTAGGGTGGGACCCACCTATGCCCTAGCTCCGAAATAGCACAAAACTCGCTTCTAGGTGCTGCATTCTGCAAAGGGAAACTGTGCTCGGGGAACAAACCTCAGCCCCAATGCGGCTTGGCTCAGAATCCCAGCGCTTGCCTAGTTCTCACCTAGCCCTAGGCTCCCCATAGGGCCAAGGAGGGTCTGGGCTGCCTCTGGCTTCCTGGGCACTGCTGCTTGGCTGGTGGTCTCCGCAGCTGGAACCCAACTCCAAGCGTCTTCTCCTTCGCGGAGAAGGATGAGGTGGCATGAAAAAGCCCTGTGTGCACTGGCCCTATCCACCCAGCCATAGCCGGCTAGGGTGGAACCCACCTATGGGCTACCTCGAAACAGCAGAAAACGCGCTTCTAGGAGCTGCATTCTGCAAAGGGAAACTGTGCTCGGGGAACAAACCTCAGCCCCAATGCGGTTTGGCTCAGGATCCCAGCGCTTGCCTAGTTCTCACCTAGCCCTAGGCTCCCCATAGGGCCAAGGAGGGTCTGGGCTGCCTCTGGCTCCGTGGGCACTGCTGCTTGGCTGGTGGTCTCCGCAGCTGGAAACCAACTCCAAGCGTCTTCTCCTTGGCAGAGAAGGATGATTTGGCCTGAAGAAACCCAGTGTGCCATGGCCCTAGCAACCCACCCATAGCCAGCTCTGGAGGGAGCCACCTAGGGCCTGGCTCCGAAACAGCACAAAACTTGCTTCCAGGAGCTGCATTCTGCAAAGGGAAACTGTGCTCGGGGAACAAACCACAGCCCCAATGCGGCTTGGCTCAGGATCCCAGCGCTTGCCTAGTTCTCACCTAGCCCTAGGCTCCCCATAGGGCCAAGGAGGGTCTGGGCTGCCTCTGGCTCCGTGGGCACTGCTGCTTGGCTGGTGGTCTCCGCAGCTGGAAACCAACTCCAAGCGTCTTCTCCTTGGCAGAGAAGGATGATTTGGCCTGAAGAAACCCAGTGTGCCATGGCCCTAGCAACCCACCCATAGCCAGCTCTGCAGGGAGCCACCTAGGGCCTAGCTCCGAAACAGCACAAAACGTGCTTCCAGGAGCTGCATTCTGCAAAGGGAAACTGTGCTCAGGGAACAAACCACAGCCCCAATGCGGCTTGGCTCAGGATCCCAGCGCTTGCCTAGTTCTCGCCTAGCCCTTGGCTCCCAAAAGGCCAAGGAGGGTCTGGGCTGCCTCTGGATCCATGGGCACTGCTGCTTGGCTGGTGGTCTCCGCAGCTGGAACCCAACTCCAAGTGTCTTCTCCTTAGCGGAGAAGGTTGATTTGGCATAGAAAGGCCTTGATTGTACTGGCCCTATCAACCCACCTATAGCCTAGAGCTAGGGTGGGACCCACCTAAGGTGTAGCTCGGAAGTAGCACAAAACTCTCTTCTAGGAGCTGCATTCTGCAAAGGGAAACTGTGCTCGGGGAACAAACCTCAGCCCCAATGCCGCTTGGCTCAGGATCCCAGCGCTTGCCTAGTATTCAGCTAGCCCTAGGCTCCCCATAGGGCCAAGGAGGGTCTGGGCTGCCTCTGGCTCCATGGGCACTGCTGCTTGGCTGGTGGTCTCCGCAGCTGGAAACCAACTCCAAGTGTCTTCTCCTTGGCAGAGAAGGATGATTTGGCCTGAAGAAGCCCAGTGTGCCATGGCCCTAGCAACCCACCCATAGCCAGCTCGGGAGGGAGCCACCTAGGGCCTAGCTCCGAAACAGCACAAAACGTGCTTCCAGGAGCTGCATTCTGCAAAGGGAAACTGTGCTCAGGGAACAAACCACAGCCCCAATGCGGCTTGGCTCAGGATCCCAGCGCTTGCCTAGTTCTCGGCTAGCCCTTGGCTCCCAAAAGGCCAAGGAGGGTCTGGGCTGCCTCTGGATCCATGGGCACTGCTGCTTGGCTGGTGGTCTCCGCAGCTAGAGCCCAATTCAAAGCGTCTTGCCCTTAGCAGAGAAGGCTGATTTGGCATAGAAAGGCCTTGATTGTACTGGCCCTTTCAACCCACCCATAGCCTAGATGTAGGGTGGGACCCACAAAGGGGCTATCTCGAAACAGCACAAAACGCGCTTCTAGGAGCTGCATTCTGCAAAGGGAAACTGTGCTCGGGGAACAAACCTCAGCCCCAATGCCGCTTGGCTCATGACCCCACGCTTGCCTAGTATTCAGCTAGCCCTAGGCTCCCCATAGGGCCAAGGAGGGTCTTGGCAGCCTCTGGCTCCATGGGCACTGCTGCTTGGCTGGTGGTCTCCGCAGCTGGCAACCAACTCCAAGCGTTTTCTCCTTAGCGGAGAAGGCTGATTTGGCATAGAAAGGCCTTGCTTGTACTGGCAATATCAACGCACCCATAGCCTAGAACTAGGGTGGGACCCACCTATGCCCTAGCTCCGAAATAGCACAAAACTCGCTTCTAGGAGCTGCATTCTGCAAAGGGAAACTGTGCTCGGGGAACAAACCTCAGCCCCAATGCGGCTTGGCTCAGGATCCCAGCGCTTGCCTAGTTCTCACCTAGCCCTAGGCTCCCCATAGGGCCAAGGAGGGTCTGGGCTGCCTCTGGCTCCGTGGGCACTGCTGCTTGGCTGGTGGTCTCCGCAGCTGGAAACCAACTACAAGCGTCTTCTCCTTCGCGGAGAAGGATGCGGTGGCGTGAAAAAGCCCTGTGTGCACTGGCCCTATCCACCCAGCCATAGCCAGCTAGGGTGGGACCCACTTATGGGCTACCTCGAAACAGCAGAAAACACGCTTCTAGGAGCTGCATTCTGCAAAGGGAAACTGTGCTCGGGGAACAAACCTCAGCCCCAATGCGGCTTGGCTCAGGATCCCAGCGCTTGCCTAGTATTCAGCTAGCCCTAGGCTCCCCATAGGGCCAAGGAGTGTCTGGGCTGCCTCTGGCTCCGTGGGCACTGCTGCTTGGCTGGTGGTCTCCGCAGCTGGAACCCAACTCCAAGTGTCTTCTCCTTAGCGGAGAAGGTTGATTTGGCATAGAAAGGCCTTGATTGTCCTGGCCCTATCCCCCAGCTATAGCCTAGAGCTAGGGTGGGACAACCAATGGCGTAGCTCCGAAATGGCACAAAACTCGCTTGTAGGAGCTGCATTCTGCAAAGGGAAACTGTGCTCAGGGAACAAACCAGAGCCGCCATGCGGCTTGGCTCAGGATCCCAGCGCTTGCCTAGTTCTCACCTAGCCCTAGGCTCCCCATAGGGCCAGGGAGGGTCTGGGCTGCCTCTGGCTCAATGGGCACTGCTGCTTGGCTGGTGGTCTCCGCAGCTGGAACCCAACTCCAAGTGTCTTCTCCTTAGCGGAGAAGGTTGATTTGGCATAGAAAGGCCTTGATTGTACTGGCCCTATCAACCCACCTATAGCCTAGAGCTAGGGTGGGACCCACCTAAGGTGTAGCTCGGAAGTAGCACAAAACTCTCTTCTAGGAGCTGCATTCTGCAAAGGGAAACTGTGCTCGGGGAACAAACCTCAGCCCCAATGCGGCTTGGCTCAGGATCCCAGCGCTTGCCTAGTATTCAGCTAGCCCTAGGCTCCCCATAGGGCCAAGGAGGGTCTGGGCTGCCTCTGGCTCCATGGGCACTGCTGCTTGGCTGGTGGTCTCCGCAGCTGGAAACCAACTCCAAGTGTCTTCTCCTTGGCAGAGAAGGATGATTTGGCCTGAAGAAGCCCAGTGTGCCATGGCCCTAGCAACCCACCCATAGCCAGCTCGGGAGGGAGCCTCCTAGGGCCTAGCTCCGAAACAGCACAAAACGTGCTTCCAGGAGCTGCATTCTGCAAAGGGAAACTGTGCTCGGGGAACAAACCTCAGCCCCAATGCGGCTTGGCTCAGGATCCCAGCGCTTGCCTAGTTCTCACCTAGCCCTAGGCTCCCGACAGGGCCAAGGAGGGTCTGGGCTGCCTCTGGCTCCGTGGGCACTGCTGCTTGGCTGGTGGTCTCCGCAGCTGGAAACCAACTCCAAGCGTTTTCTCCTTAGCGGAGAAGGCTGATTTGGCATAGAAAGGCCTTGCTTGTACTGGCCCTATCAACGCACCCATAGCCTAGAACTAGGGTGGGACCCACCTATGCCCTAGCTCCGAAATAGCACAAAACTCGCTTGTAGGAGCTGCATTCTGCAAAGGGAAACTGTGCTCCGGGAACAAACCTCAGCCCCAATGCGGCTTGGCTCAGGATCCCAGCGCTTGCCTAGTTCTCACCTAGCCCTAGGCTCCCCATAGGGCCAAGGAGGGTCTGGGCTGCCTCTGGCTCCGTGGGCACTGCTGCTTGGCTGGTGGTCTCCGCAGCTGGAACCCAACTCCAAGCGTCTTCTCCTTCGCGGAGAAGGATGAGGTGGCGTGAAAAAGCCCTGTGTGCACTGGCCCTATCCACCCAGCCATAGCCGGCTAGGGTGGAACCCACCTATGGGCTACCTCGAAACAGCAGAAAACGCGCTTCTAGGAGCTGCATTCTGCAAAGGGAAACTGTGCTCGGGGCACAAACCTCAGCCCCAATGCAGCTTGGCTCAGGATCCCAGCGCTTGCCTAGTTCTCACCTAGCCCTAGGCTCCCCATAGGGCCAAGGAGGGTCTGGGCTGCCTCTGGCTCCGTGGGCACTGCGGCTTGGCTGGTGGTCTCCGCAGCTGGAAACCAACTCCAAGCGTTTTCTCCTTAGCGGAGAAGGCTGATTTGGCATAGAAAGGCCTTGATTGTACTGGCCCTATCAACGCACCCATAGCCTAGAACTAGGGTGGGACCCACCTATGCCCTAGCTCCGAAATAGCACAAAACTCGCTTCTAGGTGCTGCATTCTGCAAAGGGAAACTGTGCTCGGGGAACAAACCTCAGCCCCAATGCGGCTTGCTCAGGATCCCAGCGCTTGCCTAGTTCTCACCTAGCCCTAGGCTCCCCATAGGGCCAAGGAGGGTCTCGGCTGCCTCTGGCTTCGTGGGCACTGCTGCTTGGCTGGTGGTCTCCGCAGCTGGAACCCAACTCCAAGCGTCTTCTCCTTCGCGGAGAAGGATGAGGTGGCATGAAAAAGCCCTGTGTGCACTGGCCCTATCCACCCAGCCATAGCCGGCTAGGGTGGAACCCACCTATGGGCTA